>NC_042623.1:201020817-203757736 GCF_901001135.1 Rhinatrema bivittatum | reverse complement strand
ACCGGTGTTATTGTGAACATCACATCGGTTTACAATATAACAAAATGAATAGAAAATACAATTAACAAAGGAATAAAACTGGTGGGCGAAGAGAAACGCGGGAAAGCAGCATAGAAAGATAGTACAACTGGTGTAGAGTTCTTAACATAGGTAACTACTGGAACATATGTTGGATAATATCATTATTATCAATTGTCAATAAACAACTCTCTGAATATCTTGACGAACATCAATTACTCTTCCCATCACAATATGGATTCAGAAAGCTCCACAGCACAGAAACACTCCTCCTATCACTATCAGAATCACTCCTGAAAGCCCTTGACTCTGGCCATGCATACATACTTGCCCTACTGGATATATCTGCTGCCTTTGACACTGTTAATCACAACACACTTATCACACGCCTTTCTGAAATAGGTATTTCCGGCACTGCACTACTTTGGTTCCAATCATACCTGAACAACAGGAGTTACAGTGTAAAAAGTGGTCAATATGAATCTAAACCTAGAAGCCCTCACACAAGGAGTACCCCAAGGATCTGCACTTTCGTCAACGCTGTTTAATATTTATCTCACTCCATTATGCCGCCTCCTATCTAAACTGGGTTTCCAAACACTTTATTTACGCGGATGATGTGCAGATTCTCATACCTATAAAAAAACTCTCTTTCAAATGCTCTGAACACTTGGAATGCAGCCCTCACGGAAATAAAAAAACTCCTCACCGACAACTTTCTAGCTATTAATACTAACAAGACTGAACTCCTCTTCATATCACCTGCAAACAACTCCACACTGAACACAACAGTCCTACCCCAAGGCTACCCTCCGGCGGCACAGCAAGTCCGCAGCCTTGGCATTATATTAGACAACAACTTTACCTTTAAAAAATTCATCACTGGGGCGCTCTAGCGCAGCGATCAAAATGGCCGCCTAAGCGAGTGTCTCCGCTCCAGACTTTCCAATAATCTGGGGAAACTATACTCCAAAATATTTTCCAGCGCTAATTTTTAGATCCTACGGCTCCTAAATCGTTACTGCACCCGATGGCAGCGAACAAAACCGGGAAAATAGAGGCAGCTTTTGCGGCGGCGGCCGGAACAAAAAGATCGAAGGCTGACCCTCCGTCACCAGGCAAGGCCCCGCCGGCGAAAGTCATGGCGTCCGCTGATGTTGTATTAATCGAGCTGCGACAACTCAAAGACTTGATTAATATTAATATTGATGCCACTAACGCAATCCGAGGCGAATTGCAAGCGGTTTCCACCCAGCTTGACACGTTTCGCTCCCGTCTCGACGATGTGGAAACTCAAGTCTCCTCCTTGTTACTAACAACTACTTCCGTCCCCCAGCTTACAAAAGATGTGGCACATTTACAAAATTCTCTAGAAGACCTCTCTAACAGAAATTGCCGCAATAACATAAGGATTCTCGGTGTTGCAGAAGGAGAAGAAGGTAACGATATCGGCGGCTTTATCCTTAAACTGCTTAACACTAGCCTCCATCTCGCATTTCAGTATCCTGCTGAAATTGAAAGGGCCCATAGAGTGCCCGCTAAACCTCTTCATAACTCTAAATATCCGCGGCCCATTATTTTCAAATTGCTGCGTCATCCGCAAGTCCTTCAAATACTGGCGGCTGCCAGGACTCAGGCACCTATTCAATATAAAGGCCATAATGTGCTTTTTGTTCCCGATTTAGCCAAGGAAACTGCTACGAGGCGTAAAGCCTTTCTCGCCCTCCGACCACGGCTTCAGCGCGTAGGTGCGAAATATGGGCTACTCTATCCAGCGCAGATGAAGGTTACTCACCTTAATCACACCAGGATATATCAACAACCTCATGACCTGGAGGTCTTCCTTCAATCCCTTGAAGATAGCCAAGATATGAATACCTGAATTGATACTATATAAGGCTACTCTTAGCCCTAAAGTGGCACTCCTTTTGCAATAGCTCTGACTAGAGCTGAAAGGCCGTCAACTTCGCTGGTACAGTTGACATTTATGCTTCTTCCTTTCCCCTTTTTGATTGATTTCACTTTTTGCATATTCAGATGAGCGGAGCGGATCGTTTGGAAGGCCAGTGGTCCGCCTGGAAACCCATCACTAGTCCCTGCAGGGACTTTCTAGAATAGCACGGATAGTGCTAACAACACTTGACATCTTTTGTTTTCCTTTTTTCCTTTTTTTTTTCTCTCTCTCATCTCTTCTCCTTCTCTCTTTGCTACTCTTTTCTATATTCTTTCTAATCCTCTTCTAGCCTCTTCTTTCTTCCTCTCTGTCAGCTTTACTTATCTATCTCTCTTCTTGTTTGCTCTTACTTCCTAAACTACAAAGGCATACTTCAGGTTATTTTTACATCGCTCCTCTTCCTACTTGCTCATGACTACCGCCATTACCTCATTTACTGTGGTATCTCTCAATGTCCAAGGATTTTCGCATCCCATCAAGAGGAAAAAAGTTCTCACTTATTTAAATTCCTTGCACGCAGATATCGCTCTCCTGCAGGAGACCCGGTTGACATCAGCTGAGTCCCTTAAACTGAAGCGGCACTGGGTGGGTCAAATTTCATTCAGTCCTGCAATTCATAAAAAACGGGGAACAGCTATACTTATCAATAAACGACTAGATGCAACGATTCTTCAGCAATCTGCGGATCTTGATGGTAGATGGAATATCATTCAAATTTCTATACATAAAGAAGTTTACAATATTCTCAACTTATATGCTCCAAATCAAGATGATCCTGTTTTTTTTCACACTGTGTTTTCGCATCTCCTGGCTACTGACTCTGCACAGATTATCGTTGGAGGGGACTTTAATCAGGTCCTAGACCCCTTTATAGATCGGAAATCGACGGCACGCTTATCCATATCAAAATCAAGCAAAGCTCTCAAACATCTCATGTCTTCATTTGGATTATCAGATCCTTGGCGTCTTCTTCATCCTGGGGACAAGGAATACACTTTCTTCTCTGCTCCACATTCCTCTTACTCTCGCATTGACTTCTTCTTAACATCTCATTCCTTAATCCCGCAGATCCTCTCAGCTGACATTGCCCCTATATTGGTCTCGGATCATGCTGCCATTATTATTCGATGCACTTTACAGTCACCTATTATAACGGACAAAATATGGAGATTCAATTCTTCGTTATTAGCAGACTCAGCCTTTGTAGACCACATTCGTACTCATACTATGGATTACTTTTCTACTAATGACACTTCAGACGTCTCAATCTCAACCCTCTGGGAGGCCTACAAGGCCACTATTAGGGGCATTATCATCAGCTACTCAGCACATCAGCGGAAAATTAAACAAGCAGAATTAGCTAAACTTCAGAGTTCTGTTGCCTCTTTGGAATCCGAACACATTCAACGGCCGACCAGCACCTCTCTAGCAGCTGTAATAAAGGCAAAATTTCAATATAATCAGCTTCTCAGCACATCTGTTCGTTTATCTACTTTTCACACGAATGCTACTTATTATGCGGAAAACAATAAATGTGGACATCTTCTGGCCTCTTACTTAAAGAAGAAGGCAGAAAAAAAACGTATCACTCATCTCACATCTGCTTCAAATCAGGTTCTTACTCAAGATGTGGATATTCTGCGTGAATTCCGAGACTTTTATGAAAAGCTTTACCAGCAAGAAGTTCATCTTTCAGAAGAAGATCTTCGTTCCTTTTTTTTCCACAATCTCCCACCCTTCGTTATCAGTGCAACAGATTCAGGACCTTGAGTCTCCAATTACTACGCAGGAAATTGAATGTGCGATTCATGCTCTCCCAGCAGGGAAAGCCCCCGGACCAGACGGCTTCACTACTGATTTTTATAAAACTTTTAGCAAAGAATTAGTTCCATATTTACAACAGTATTATTTGATTGCCCCAGATCAACCAGAACTCTTCTCTTCTTTCTCCACAGCGTGTATCGTGGTTCTTCCAAAGCCAGGTAGAGACGCTACGGAAGTTGGCAACTATAGGCCCATATCTTTACTGAATACAGATTACAAACTTTTTACTAAAATATTAGCAACTCGACTATCCCGTATAATGTCCAGTATTATTCACCCAGACCAATCTGGTTTCATTAAAAATAGGCTCATAACAAATAACACTAGACTTTTTTTTCACATTCATGAAGCGGTATCCTCTGCCCCCTCCCCGGTCATAGCTGTTTCTCTAGATGCTGAAAAAGCTTTCGACCGTGTGGAGTGGTCTTTTCTTTTCTCCACCTTACATAAATTTGGTTTTGGCCCCAATTTCATCTCATGGATTAAACTCCTCTATTTTTCTCCCACTGCTTTTTTATATCTAAATAACCACAGATCCCCAATTTTTTCTCTTCATAGAGGAACTCGCCAAGGATGTCCCCTCTCTCCTCTGCTCTTCAACCTGGCTTTGGAACCCCTTCTTCTTGCCATCCGACAAAATTCGTTAATTACAGGTGTGAAAATTGGTTCGGAAGAATATAAGTTATCAGCTTATGCAGATGATGTGTTGCTTTTTCTGTCTCATCCTGATTCCTCCCTTCCACACCTCCTCCAGCAAATTGCCTCATACTCTGCTCTCTCTGGTTATAAAATTAACTGGCACAAGACGGAACTCCTCCCCCTCAATACTTTAGGTTCCTTGGTTGATCTCACTAATTCTACTATACAAAGAGTCCCCCATTGTATTAAATATTTGGGAATTTACTTTTACTCCGAGCCCCAATTAACAATTTCTAATGCTGAAACCCGTATTCTCCAAACGATAAAAGATCTCACTATCCACTGGTCACCCCTATATCTCACATGGTGGGGGCGATTAGACACTATGGGGCGGATTTTAAGAGCCCTGCTCGCGTAAATCCGCCCGGATTTACGCGAGCAGGGCCCTGCGCGCCGGTAAGCCTATTTTACATAGGCCTACCGGCGCGCGCAGACCCCGGGACTCGCGTACCTCCCAGGGTTTCGGAGGGGGGGCATGTCGGGGGCGTGTCGGGGGGCGGGCCCGGTCGTCGCGGCGTTTCGGGGGCGTGTCGGGAGCGTTTTGGGGGCGGGTACGGAGGCGTGGCTACGGCCCGGGGCGGTCCGGGGGCGTGGCCGCGCCCTCCGTACCCGCCCCCAGGTCGCGGCCCGGCGCGCAGGAGGCCCGCTGGCGCGCGGGGATTTACGTCTCCCTCCGGGAGGCGTAAATCCCCCGACAAAGGTAAGGGGGGGTTTAGACAGGGCCGGGCGGGTGGGTTAGGTAGGGGAAGGGAGGGGAAGGTGAGGGGAGGGCAAAGGAAAGTTCCCTCCGAGGCCGCTCCGATTTCGGAGCGGCCTTGGAGGGAACGGGTTAGGCAGCGCGGCTCGGCGCGCGCCGGCTATACAAAATCAATAGCCTTGCGCGCGCCGATCCAGGGATTTTAGTGGATACGCGCGGCTCCGCGCGTATCTACTAAAATCCAGCGTACTTTTGCTTGAGTCTGATGCGCAAGCAAAAGTAGGCTGATCGCGCTTCTTTTAAAATCTACCCCTATAAAAATGGTGGTTGCCCCTAAGATCACTTATGCATTATCAATGATTCCTATTTTCTTCTCCTATGCCTTTTACAAGCAAATTGACCGGATACTATCTTCCTTCTTATGGAAGAATAAGACCCCCAGAATTGCTTTAACTAAACTCAAGCTCGTTAAGGCTGAGGGAGGTGTCAATTTCCCTAACTTCTATGCCTACCATCAAGCTTTCATGCTTCAACAAGCTCAGCATCATTTCTCTCCCTCTGCTACTCAAGGGGAAAGACCTAGATGGCTAGATTTGGAATGTTCACTAGTATCCCCTTTCCCACTTACTTGTTTCCCAGGGATGAAAATATCCAAACAACTTGAATCTAATGCAATTTTACGCTCACTTCACAAGGCATACTCCCTTTTCGACTCCATTCGCCCCAAACATATATGCTCTTGGAGCTATTCTAACATGGCCCCCATATGGCGTAACTCTAGATTGACCATTGACAAACACCCTCTCAACTGGCCGCTATGGCAGACAAAAGGCATTTGGTTCTTGGCCTCCATTTTGGAAGATGCTACGATACATACGTTTCCTCGAATGCGAGCAAAATACGGCCTACCAACCTCTCAATTTTTTGCTTGGTTGCAATTACGAAATGTTATAGCTGCTTCCTCATACTCCTCCACTCCACTCAATACATCCCCCTATCTATTGCAAGTTTTCCAGGAGCATGGGCCTCAGAGGCATTTAGCATCGAAACTATATAAAATTTTTGTATCTACTGATGCTCATGTTCTTCGAAATGGGCTTTACTCCACATGGTCTAAAGAAATTGACGCCCATATTGGTCAACCTACATGGCGATATCTTTGGACCATAACAACTCGTATCACACTATCCTCCAGCTTGACGCAATCCTCCTTTTTTCTCATGCACAGAGCTTTTTGGACACCTTGGAGATTACATAGGGCCGGTTTACTTACCTCCCATCAATGCTGGTCATGCTCAGCACCCAAAGCGACTTTTGAGCATATGTTCTTTTTTTGCCCATATGTACGAACTTTTTGGCTCCAAGTTTGGTCAACGATCACTTCCATCATCCCCATCTCCCACTCCTTTACGTATACTGTGTTTTTTCTTCGAGGTTCCAATCCTACGTTTTCCCTGTCTCTTCCTCATCGGAAATTAATGGACTTCTTGTTTGCTATTGCTATTCACACAATACTATCTAACTGGAAATGTAGTGATTTGCTTTCACAAGCCTGGTGGTGGAATTCTGTGTGTATGTATTATAAGTATGAAAAAGCCATGGCTATAAAGTGTAATCGGCTTGCTTCTTGGGCTCAAGTATGGAAACCGCTTGAAAATTATATCACCTCTCTATCTTGATAACCTGATGCTTACTTGCATATTCCAACTTTCTCTGCCATATCCATAAGTCACTTTCCCTTGCATTTTTACCTTTCTCTCTTTATCTTTCCTCTCTCTTATTCCCTCTCTACCTTTTCGTTTTAGTCTCTTCTTCTCTCAGGATTCTCTTATAACGTACTTTGTACTGTTCTTTATGCTCACTCCCTCCATTATTCTTGCTCATACAGTAAATGTGGACTCTTTATTTATTTGGAATGTATGCTTAATTTGAGCCCTGCCAATTAGATATCTATTGCAATGTGCTATTGTGTTCGAATTTCTTATATGCTGCTCTCCATTATGTTGAATCCTGTCTCTTCTTTTATTTTGTAATCTCTCTGCTTTATGTTTCAAAAAAAAAAAAATGTTTAATAAATCATTTAAACTTAAAAAATTCATCACTAACACTGTTAAAAGCGGATTTTTTAAGCTTAACACTCTAAAGCGTATTAGACCTCTACTACACCCATACGACTTCTGCACGGTTCTACAAGCCACAATTCTATCAAAACTTGACTACTGCAATGCTTTGTTATTGGGCCTACCAAAAAACACCTTGCAGCCATTACAAATGCTTCAAAATGCAGCGGCGCGCATCATTACCAACACGCACCGCTACGATCACATCACTCCTGTGCTTCAATCACTTCACTGGCTACCTGTTGCATCCAGGATCATCTACAAATCAATGACTCTGATTCATAAAGCCATTTACAACCAAAACATGCAATGGTTTCCCGAGCACCTGTATTTCCAAAAAACAAACCGTCCAATCAGATCTCAACATAAGGCCAGACTACCGATCCCTTCTCCTAAACCAGAGCTTTCCAAAGTGTGTGTCGGGACACATTAGTGTGTCGCCTGTAGTGTGGAGGTGTGTCGCCCGGTCCACAGGGCCGGCGGAAGCAGGGAACTATAGCAGGAAGATCGGCGGGCAGTGGTGGAGCTTACATCACCACGGCCCGAAGAAAAGGGTCACGTTCACATCTCCTCCTTCCTGCCTGTGCAGCCCTGGAAGAAAAACGTTGCCGGAGCCGCGTGGGCAGGAAGGAGGAGGAGCATCTGCTGCGTACAGAAGAAGAGCAGCATTAATGGGCCGTTGCGGATCCCACGTCGCGACGGCCCGAGAAGAGGAGGAAATCCGATAGCAGGGCCGCTGCAGATCCCATGTCACGGCCAGGGAAGATCAGGGCCTCTGAAGAGCCCATCCTTCGGCAACCCGTGCAGAGGGACAGCATGTGCCAGTGAGAGCCTGTGCTTGAGCAAGAGAGCATGTAGGAGTGAGAGAGCCTGTGTGTGTGAGAGTGAGACAGCATGTGCACGAGAGAGACAGTATGTATGTATGTATGAGAGAGAGGCATGTGAGAGTGAGAACTGTGGATGTGTGAGATTGCATGTGAGTGAGAGCCTGTGTGTGTGAGAATGTGTGAGATAGCGTGTGAGAATGAGAACCTGATTGTGTGTTTGAGGGAAGACAGATGGAGAGAAAAGAAATAGAAAAAAAGACCCTGTAAAAGGAATTGGCAAAAAAACAAGAAAGGAAAGGTGGAAAAAAAAAGCCTGTGACCAACCGATTAGAAAACTAAGATCAGACAGCAAAGGTAAAAAAAAAAATTACTTTTTAGTGATTGGCACATGTAATCTTTGGGAATGTGCAAGAGTAGCACTTTCTCTATGCCGATCTCACAATGTACGAGATCAGCATGGAGGAAGTGGAAGCTTGCAAATATTTATTATGAGATAGGTTGTGTTGTGAAACATTTTATTTATGTATATATTTAAGGAAACATACATAAATTGTTGAAATACATTTTGTTCGTTTAACCTTTAACTTCTGGTTTGCTGGTAGACTGAATTACTGTGTCACGAAATTATGTTTGTCTAAAAAGTGTGTCACCAACATGAAAAGTTTGGAAAGCTCTGTCCTAAACTAACCAAACTTACATCCACAAAAAAACGTTCCCTCATTATAGCAGGAACCAAAATGTGGAACAGTATGCCCACTGATCTGCGCCAAAAACCCTGCCACCGAAAATTTAAGCAGAACTTAAAAACTTGGCTGTTTCGAAAGGCCTTCCTCTGAAAGATGTAAATTATGCAATTACTTACCTCGCTTCTCAACTTACTCTTGACTCTTATATACTGCCTTACCTTTCCCTTTCCCACCTACTCCCATTCCTCTCATTACTCATATATATTTGATATGTATACTTCTAGTTTTGCTGTTAATTTAGCACATTACTTATTCCTCTGATGTTTATTGTAAAGCCTTTGGCTGAATTAGTTTGCTGTAAACCGAGGTGATGTGTATTACGTTCCGCGGTATATAAAAAACTATAAATAAATAATAATAAATAAATATCATGAATGCTAGTTAATATATACATTATTAGAACATAAAGATCACAGTGTACGATGGTAGAAGAAGATGATTGATGATTATAGCAGGGGGGTTTGCTAATCAGGAAATGCCTGTTTAAATAACCATGTTTTTAGTTTCTTCCTAAATTTGAGAGAACATGATTTGAGACGGAGTGCTGAGGGCAGGGTATTCCAACGTGAGGGGCCTGCGATAGTGAGGGCATGTTCCCTTGTGGTGGAAAGGTGTGCTGTTTTTAGAGAGGGCACGTGAAGGGTTCCTTTGTTGATTTTTCTAGTGGGACGATTAATGTGTGCAGAGGTGAAAGGAAGGTCAATCCAGTTGGAGTGGTGGGAGTAATGGCTTTGTGGATGATAGTGAGTGTTTTGTAAAGAATGCAAGAGGGGATGGGGGAAGCCAGTGGAGGTCTTTGAGAATGGGGGTTATATGGTCTGTTTTACGGGCATTTGATATGACTCTTGCCATAGCATTTTGGAGCATTTGGAGAGGTCTTATTGTGGAGTACGAGAGACCCAAGAGTAGAGAGTTGCAATAATCCAGTTTAGATGTTAGTGTGGCTTAGATTACTGTTCGGAAGTCATGGGAGTGTAGTAAGGGCTTGAGTTTTTTTTAGTACATTGTTTAAAGAATCCTTCTTTGAGGATGGAGCTGACGTATCTCTTGAGATTTAGTTGTTGGTCCAGGAGTACTCCAAGGTCTCTTACAACTGGTTGCGAGGAGATGAGCTGGAAGGCTGGGGTCTAGAGCAAAGGGTGGTTTAGGGGTGGTGTGGTGGGAAATGAAAAGTAGTTCGGTTTTTGTGGTGTTAAGTGCAAGGTGGAGATTGGTGAGGAGAGAGTTGATAGATTTAAGGCAGGTGTCCCAGTGTGATAAGGCATCTGTGATAGAGGAGTGGATTGGTATGATGATTTGCACATCATCGGCATATAGGTAGAATTTTAGTTTGAGATCTGAGAGGAGTTGGCAGAGCGGGGTGAGGTAGATATTGAAAAGGGTGGAGGAGAGGGAGGAACCCCATGTAAGAGAGGATAGTGGGCAGATGTGGCATTAACTATTTTTACAGAGAATTTTCTGTTGGAGAGGTAGGAAGAGAACCAAAGAAGGGCTAATCCTGAAATGCCGATATCTTTTAATTGGGTGAGGAGGTGGTGATGGCATATGGTATCAAATGCGGCTGAAATATCGAGGAGGGCAAGAATGTAGCTGTTCCCTTGGTCGATGCCTCTGAGGAGGTAGTCAGAGAGAGTGAGGAGGAGGGATTCTGTGTTAAAATGTTTACGGAAGCCAAATTGTGTGGTGTGAAGGATCTTGTGGTCTTCAAGGTAGTTGGACAGTTGTGAGTTGACAACTCTTTCCATTATCTTGGCTTTAAATGGGAGGTTTGAGATGGGGCGGAAATTAGCAGGGTCCTTCGGGTCCAGAGAGGGTTTCTTAAGGATTTGACCACTGCTAGTTTGAGTGTGTCTGGGACTATGCCTGTGGAGAGGGAACAATTGATGAGGTCAGATATAGATTTAGCAATGGAGGTTGGAATGGAAAGGAGTGCTTTGGTGGGGATGGTGTCTGAGGGGTGGGAGGTAGGTCTAAGCTTTTTTAGGATAGATTCAACTTCTTTGGCGGAGGTAAGCTCCAGAGTGCTTAGGGAGGCAGTGGGAAGGTCAGTCCCTGATGGTGTGGGGTGCAGGGGGTTGGTGAATCTGGAAAGGAGGTTCGCTATTTATTGTTGAAGAATTGTGCCAGTTCTTCACATTTAGCGTGGGCTTCAGAGTCAGGAATCATGTGTGGGATAGATTTGGTAAGGCTTGAGACATAGGAGAAGAGTGATTTGGGGTTATATACGTATCGGTGGATTTTTAAGGCATAGAAGTCCTTTATGTGTTTAAGTGTGGTGATTCTGTAGCAGTGAAGGGCTGATTTGTAGCTTGAGGTATGCTGGGGGGTGGGGTCCTTGCACCATATTCGCTCTTTTTGTCTGTTTATTTTTCATAGTTTTTAACTCTGAGGTGTACCATGGGTTTGAATGTTTGGAGTCAGAGTTTAGTATGCATGTGGAAGCTGGGCAGAGTTTGTTGGCTATCTCCAGTGTGAGATTGTGCCATGAAGAAAGGGCTGCATCAGGGTTGGTACAGTCAAGGTTGGGCAGGGAGATTGCTAATGCTGAGATGAGATCATCAATGTTGCAGGACTATCGAGAGATTATGGTGGAGTTCTTGTCAGTGTTGCTAGGGGAAGAAGTGTTAATGGAGAAGAGGGTTTCAATAAGGAAGTGGTCAGACCAGGGGACAGGTGAGCAGGAAGGGGGTGTTGACGGTTGGAGACCGGAGTTGGTCAAATCAGGTCTAACGTATGTCCAGCTTATGTGTGGGGGATGTAATGAGTTGTTTGAATCCTAATGCCAGGAGGGAGTTTAGAAGGGTGTCACATGAGGATGTTAGCAGAAGGGAGTCGACATGGAGGTTAAAGTCTCCTAGGATGATGGTAGGGATATCGGAGTTGATATTATCAGCAATGAACTCAATCAGTGGTGAAGGATTGGATTCTAGAAAGGCAGGTGGGGAGTAGACTAGACATACTTGTAGTTTGGATGACTTGAAGAGTCCGATTTCAAATTTAGGCTGTGCGACAATGTGGATGGGTTTAAGATTTAAGTGTTTCTTGGCAGTCAGGAGAAGGCCACCATCTCTTTTTTTGGGTCTAGGGATGGATATAATATCATAGGAAGAGGTGGGGAGTTGGTTGAGAAGTACGATATCGGATTCCTTAAGCCACGTCTCAGTGACGACGCAGATATCTGGTTTGCAGTCAATCAGTAGGTCGTTGAGGATAGGGGTTTTTTGGATAGAGACTGTGCATTGAACAGAACTAGCGAGAGGATGGTGAGGCCTAGGAGTGTCAGCGGGGAAATAAGGATAGGGATTTGCGTTGGGGGTGGGGGGGTGGGTGCGGGGGAAGGATGATCTGGAAGAAAGGTGGCAGATGCGAGCGATGGGGTAAGAATCCATTGTGGGTGAAGGGAGGGAGTCTCTTGGTGATACACAGGAGGGAAGCGGAGGTGAGAATGCAGGAGGGCAGCGGATACTTTATGCAGGGTCAATGAGCTGATGGAGTGTGGAGTAGGGCAGTGAAGGCAGATTCCTTCAAGGGTGGTTATAAGGAGGCTCTAAGAAGAGAGGAAAATCTTATTCAGGGGTGGAGGTAAGGGGGTAGGGGACACCAGGTGTGCACAAAGGGGCGTACCAAGGGGCGTGCGATGCCTGTGTGAGAGTAGAGAAGTTAAAGCAGGATCTTTTAGGCTTCTGTGACGTGTTCCAGCTGGGGGAGGGGCAAGCAACCATGAGGTGGAGGGGAGGAGCGGGTCCGAGCACAAGGGAGATCTCAATCCAGGCAGAAACAAGCAGAAAATTAAGGTTCCTGTGTGAGAGTAGAGAAGTTAAAGCAGGATCTTTTAGGCTTCTGTGACGTGTTCCAGCTGGGGGAGGGGCAAGCAACCACAAGGTGGAGGGGAGGAGCGGATCCGAGCACAGGGGAGATCTCAATCCAGGCAGAAACAAGCAGAAAATGAAGGTACCTGGAATTCCGTCAGGATGATCTCCCGCTCGGGGTTGGACGCCATTGCACTTGCGGCCGCTTCGCTCCCAACTATGCACCTGGACATTGCCGTCGCCGGGGAGGGTGAGCTAAGGTTTCATGGAAAGCACAGCCCGCAGCGCCGAAAGCAGTGAGCAGGCCGGTCACTCGCTCCCCCCACCACCCCCACGCCGCGAAAGAACCGGCGAACACTTCACTCCCTCCGCCCCGCGCTTTTATCTCAGTTTCATCCAAGTACGAGGAGTTAGGAAGAATGGGGGAAGAAAAAAGGGAGGAGGTTTCCCATTGCCTTTGGAGGCAGGAAAAATGGAGGAGGGAAGCATACCTGGGGCAGTGGGAGACCGGGAGCCGTGACACCTACCGGTGCTTGGCAATGCACCGGTTGAGAATCACTGCCTTAGGGTGTTCATTACACTATTTGCACTGTTTTGCTTTTTGGGGGAATTCATGCCACTATTTATGCTGTTATGCCCTTTTCATGGTGCCAAGGGTATTCATGCCACTCTGTGTCTTGAAGAGCTGTTGCTGATGCCTGCCAACAAGTTTAATTTAATTTGAATGGAAAACCCCACTGTTAGAATTAAAAATAGGATGCATTGCTTCTCTCGTGACTTTAATAGAAATAAATGAAATGAATGAGCTTCTGATCTGAACAAAATGAAACGAATGATGCAAGAAGCCAATCCAAAAAAAAAAAACAACCCCTGAAAATATTTTACATCCACACTGTGCCAATACCAGTAGAAAGCCATTTTGTATTCATAAGACAGAGGCTTATGTAACAGAGTTCTTTTGAAGAAAAACATATATGTATGCCACTTGAAGGTTAATTCAATGGCATGTGTTAATATCTTTTGGTTTTATTTATTTTATTATGTAGGTTACCTTGTATGTTGCCAAGATCCATGCAGTGTGCGGCTTAGAAATTATTTTAAATAAAATCCTGGCATATATTATCTGAGTCCATGCTAAATGGCTTTCATTCCTGGTAATAAGCGAAAGGAAGTTGGTTTAGAGATTTCCTACTGTAGCTCAGAAAAATAACACATTTAAAAAGATTATTCAGGTTTGACAAAAAGGAAATTGAATGCCTTCGCCCAAATCTAAAAGTTAAGATATATATAAGGATATAAGGAAAGGAGACACACAAGTAAAACCAACTGATGCCAGAAAAGAGTAAAAAAAAATAAGCAAATTGATATTTAAAGAATGTACCGCAGATTATATAGCTGTTTTAAGCTTTCACTTTGTTCACACATGCTGGTTTAATTAGAAGAAGATTATATCACATCATGTGGTCCCATTGCCTAGATAAGTGCTCTGAAAATTGACCCCCTGCAATGTATTGTCAAATTTTTTGAACCTCTTCAGGCAGGTCATCAACTTACAGCCTGCAGATAAAATTGAAGAGACATGGTTATACAGTTCAGCCTCAAAACTGTTTTGCTTTATTTTTTATTTTTAATGTTAGGGGGAAATAGATATTTAATAAAGGCAAACTAATTGTCAGTCTAACGATCCACAAAATCTCCCAGAGCTACTGAATCATGAACAGAAGCCTGTGTGAGAAAATGCACACCATAAAGATTAAAGATTTGGGCAAGCTGAGCAGCACAGCAAGCAGTCTGTGTCAAAAGCATTAGTGAGTAATACTTAGCATTTTGCCCAATGCTATGACATCATATCAGTGTAAATTGAGCTCAAAGTTTCATAATAACATAGATGAACTAAAAAAAAACCCCCAAAAAAACTATTTTATCTATAGCAGGCTTAGGGTTACACATTTTATAGGTTTAGTTTCCCAATAGGAAATTAAATACCCAACTGCTTTGAGTGTGACTGATGACAAGAGGGATAGATTGACTTGTTGTATGTAGTATTGGGCTACTCTGTAATTACAAATCACCTGCATTTTTCATGGACTTCTTGACCTTAGAAATGTTATTGATGAGATATTTAGCAAAAGGAACGTTTGAGGTAGGTGGGAGTGGAACATTATGAAAATCCACTCTGAAAATGTTCTACCAGAGATTCTATATAATGTAGACCTTCTCTGTAAATAGCCTTGAGCGAGGATGGGATTTAGGTAAATAGAATCTGGAATATTATAAGCTCCTTTATATTAGAAAGAATTTTGGGACAGATTTTCAAAGAATAGATAAGCATCCAAAATTGCCGGCTAGTTAGAGCCAGCTAAGTGTAGGTGAATTTAATGAAACCAGCAATGATCTAGCCAGCAACGACACCACTGAAGATCTCTGCCAGCCTGGTCTCTCTCATAACATCTCTTTCTATATCCGCAATCTCCTGTCAAGCCCCACCAACCTGACCACAACTCTAATCTCTTCCCTACCTACCATCTCCCCTCTCAAGTCCCACCAGCCCATCAAAACAATGGGAGGGATTAGAGGTATGATCAGACTGATGGGACACCAAGGGGAAATTTAGAGATGAGATCAGGCTAGCAGGGCCTGATCTCGGTCCAGGGGCGCATAACTTGCTAAATTTAAGCCAGTTACTATTGCGTACAGAGATAACAAGCTAAATTAGCCAGCCAGTGCTGAAATTTTAGATCTACTTGGCTAAGTCCTTCCCTTCCCTTAACCCTGCCCCAGGAACCACCTAGAATTTAATCAAATCGATATAGTAGCCTAATCGGGTAGCCAATACTCAGTGGCAACTGGCAGTGGAATTTCAAAGATGCCTAGTATCCAGCAACCTAACTTCCTAGTTAGATAGGGAGACCCCTTTGAAAATGTACCCATTTGTCTTTAGAATAGATTGATGTCTGCATATTTCATAAATTATTACTTAAAATATGCCACAGAATACTAATGCACACATACTTGAATTATTATTGTGTTTAACATTTGATATCATAAGTATGTACAAGTAAACTGATTTGGATTAAATCTGAACACATTTGAACTGAGAGTGGGGGCGGAGGTTATTAGGCAATCAAAGCTGAAATGAGGCAGGCCACAAACTGAATTGGAATAAACAGAATTTTTTCAAACATCTTTACTATTCCACTTAATACAAATTAGGCATAATGTTGGCATCCCGAAGTCTCCCATCTCATGCATTCACTGTACCCCCCTTTCTGCAAAATTCTCTTACCCCTTTTAAGGATGCACACAGCCACAGATGGATGCAAGCAAGGTGGAAAAATTAGGCCACAGCATTATTAACTGGTCATAATTACACAGGTACACAATCATAACTGGAAATTACATTCCTTCAAACATCCCAGGTTTGACTGACAGAGTAATATGTAACCCCTCTTTAATTTACTTACCAGACAGACCCAACCGATTAAATGAATCAGTGACCTGCTATTGCATCAGAGGTGGACCCTTGGGCCAAGGTGGGTTTGATGCAACTCGTATGGTGAGGACCTACGGGTCCCTACCATCTGCAGGTGGAGTGGGCTGACAGGCAAAGGCTGCTGAAGCTTCACCTATTCCAGCCCTCGGTCTCTGCGGGTTGAGTCTTTGTGCCGGGGCCGGCAGGACTTAGGTGGGCCCCGAGGTTGGATATCTGAGAAGGTTGGTTCAGCCCAGAGACAGCAGACGATAGGTGGCATAGTCCTACTCTGGACTGGATAAGATATTGGAACTTGGGCGCTAATGGAACAGAGGCTGACTGATCAAAGGTAGGCCAAAGCCTAATAAGTCCATGCCCAGGGAGTAGGCTAGGAGAAGCATCAATGACAGGCTTATATCAGGGCCGGCGGCGAGGTCGTGGCAAGCAATGCTGAGATCTGATCACGGAGAAGTCAATAGCGTTGGTCAATCGAAGCAATGGTCGAGATAAACAGTAGCGTAGTCGAGGATAGCGGAGGTCTGGGTCTGGAGATAGGCAGTAGCATAGTCAGCAGTAGCGGAGGTCTGGGTCTGGAGATAGGCTGAAGCGTAGTCGGGCAAAGCGAAGTCGAAATCTGTGCAGTCAATCCAAAGCATAGGCAGGGTAGAAACGAAGAGAACAGGAACCAGGAACAACGAGGGTTAGAAGAGGAAAGTAGAGACGAATCTCTCACAGCAACGAGTACTCGAATAGCGAGGCGACCTGTTGCAAAGGCAGCGCTATGGAGCGAAGCTTGAGCTTAAATACACTGAAGAGTTTAATGTCATCATCCGGGGCCGCGGCCAAGTTCCCGCTGTGGGCCCTTCATAAGGATCAGTGATGCACGCGCGTCTAGGGAGGGGCGTGGCGCGCATTACTGGACCATGCAGAGAGACCTGAAGAGTAAATGGCATCTTGACCTGAAATGCTGGGGACCATGGCGGAGACGGAGGCATCGGAGGTGGTCCGAGGTTGGAGCTGGCGGACCACCGCCGCCAGCGAGGAGGAACCAGAAGCTGGAGTCTGTGTAAAAAGTGAGGGGGACATGCCGCGGGTTTGCCGCGGACGGCACACATAACAGTACCCCCCCTTTACGCCCCCCTCTTGGAGGTCGGAGTTTTGCCCAGATAGGCACGATGGTAATTCAGGAGGAGAGTTTTGTCCAGGATGTTCTGAGCTGGTTCCCACAAATTTTCTTCGGGTCCGTAACCCTCCCCAGGAAAGGAGGTATTCCCACAGGCGGCCCCTACATCGGATGTTGAGGACTTCATGTACCTTGAACGTTGTATTAGTTTCTGCCACCAATGGAGGTGGCTCAGGAGCCTTCTGGGCAGGCTAGGATAGAACCACAGCTTTTAAAAGCGATACATGAAATGTATTAAGTATTCCCCGCATAGGAGGCAGCCGAAGCTGGTATGTAACGGGTCCAATGCGTCGGGTAACTAAGAAAGGACCAATGTATCTAGGAGCAAATCTCTGGGATGGTATTCGAAGTCGGATATATCGAGTACTTAACCAGACTTTCTGGCCAGGAAGGAATTCAGGAGCTGAGCGACGTCAACTGTCAGCAGTTCTCTTGGCCTGGGAAGCGGCCTGATGCAAGCAGAAATTTTCTCCTCCCATAACGTCTTAAGGGCAACTGCAGTAACCTGTGCTGCAGGGGACAGCACTGACAGAGGTATGGGCAATGGTGGTTATGGTTGTTTCCCATAGAAAATAGAGAACGGTGATGCTCCAGTAGCAGTAGCGATATGGAAGTTATGAGAAAACTCTGCCCAGGATAAAAGTTTGGACCAATTGTCTTGGTGGTCATTGATGTAAGTTCACAGGAAGGCCTTCAATGAGCAATTCATTCGCTCAGCTTGTCCGTTAGCTTGGGGATGATAGGCAGTTGTTAAAATGATATAAATACCGAATTTTCGGTCCACATTAAATTTCATCTGCCATTTGGATGCCCAATCTTCCAGTCTTGCAAGGTCCTCTTGTAATGTATCACAATCCTCTTGTGATATAACTACTCTGAATAAATTTATATCATCCGCACATTTGATAACATCACTCGTCGTATTCCTTTCCAGATCATTTATAAATATATTGAAAAGCACCAGTTCAAGTACAGATTCCTGAGGACCTCCACTGTTTACCCTTTTCCACTGAGAAAATTGACCATTTAATCCTACTCTCTGTTTCCTGTAATTTAACCAGTTTGTAATCCACGAAAGAACAATGCCTCCTATTAAATGACTTTTTAGTTTTCTTAGAAGCCACTCATGAGGGACTTGGTCAAACGCCTTCTGAAAATCCAAATACACTACATCTACTGGTTCACCTTTAGCCACATGTTTATTAACTCCTTCAAAAAATGAAGCAGATTTCTTAGGCAAGACTTCCCATGAGTTCCATTAAACCATGTCTTTTTATATGCTCTACGATTTTGATCTTTAGAATAGTTTCCACTATTCTTCCTGGCACTGAAGTCAGGTTCACTGGTCTATAGTTTCCCAGATCTCCCCTGGAGTCCTTTTTTAAATATTGGGATTACATTGGCAACTCTCCGGTCTTCAGGTACAATGGATGATTTTAATGATAGATTACAAATTTTTTTTTTTTTTTATTTATTCTTTATTGAGTATAACATTTATTACAAATGAAACAATCAAGAATTCCAAAGAAATAAAAATCAAATACAAGATTTTCCATAAACTTTTGATACACATATTCTAGGTTATCTAGTCCACATCTCGGAGAAGTGAGATACAGGTACCAGGAGCTGGGTAATATTTATTTTATAACCTACCCCATAAACCATTAATTATTTACCATCTTGTCCCTAACAAAACGCTCTAAGTGCATAGGATCTACAAAAATAAATTTATTATTCTGGTACATTATTTGGCACTTACAGGGGAATTTTAAATAAAAACTTGCCCCCATATCTAATACAGATTGTTTAAGAGACAAAAACTGTTTACGACGAGCCTGTGTGGCTCGCGAAACGTCTGGAAAGACTTGTATCTTCTGTCCACAAAAATTTACTTCTTTAAATTGAAAGTACTTTGAGAAGAACAAGTCTTTCTCTTGTCTCAGGGAAAAAGATATTAACAACGTTGCCCTGGAATTTATATTGTCCAGGGAGTCCTCAAGAAAGGTGGAGATCCCTGGACTTTCAATTGTATCCAATCCACCCTCTTGTGCCTTTAATGTTTTCCCTCTTGGAATATAGTACAACTTAGATAATTTGGGGACATGTATATCATCAAAAGACAAAATTTCTACTGCATATTTTTTATATAATTCAAAAGCGGAAATTAATCTTGATTCAGGAAAATTTAACATTCTAAGATTATTTGAACGTAAATCATTTTCAAGCATTTCAATTTTATTATGCAATATGAGATTGTCTTTTATAGATGAAGCACTGATAGCTTGCAAATTGTTAACTAATGGATTCAGGTTGCCCAATCCTTTCTCAATTTTGCTGGTTCTATCTTCTAATTCCACACACTTTCCCCTAGTTTCCACAGAAAAAGTATGTATCTTAGTGATAGAACTAGACAACTTGTTGTCTATTTTCTTCGTGAGCTTCCATAGATCTAGTAATGATACACTCTCGGGCTCAGCTTCATTGTCTAATACCTCATTACCTGGCTCAAATATTATTCCTGGACATTTTACTCTTATATTGACAGTTACTCCTGAGTCCACTATATCAGAATTTGGAAATTGTATAGTTCTCACTGGGGGTACTTCCTCCACTCTATTGGGGGTTGTATCACCCAGTGGCACTATACCTACATTGCTAACCAGTGCTGCTTCACTTCTAGGCTGTATGGGAGGTTGCAATGGCCTAGGACTTAAGGAAACTCCCGATTGAGAGCTTCCTTCTAAAACGTCCTCTCCAATGGACTCACCCATACGTACTATGTGGGAGTCCATGGGTCCAATTTTCCTCGGCACTGATGTTATCGGTGAGGAAGCAAAGGTCTTAGATTTGCGTTTCCTGCCCATTATATAGACAAATTTACTAAAGGAAAATTTTTTTACCAGGGGCGCGCCCCTTTGGCGCGCGGCTTCGGCTGCGCGCCGGCGGCTGCGCGCCGCAGGGCCCTCGATCTTATAGTCTCCCGGTGGCGCCCTTTGATGATGTCACCAATCGGGTCCGCCCACTCGGTCCGGGCTCAGACTCACCGCGTCGTGGAGCAGTTGGTATAGTCTCTCTGCTGCCTCGTGGCAGCACAAACGGGTGCCTCCCAGCTCACACCGACCTCCTCTCTCGCTCCTCAGTCGGCTGCTCGCAGGGCCCTCGATCTTATAGTCTCCCGGTGGCGCCCTTTGATGATGTCACCAATCGGGTCCGCCCACTCGGTCCGGGCTCAGACTCACCGCGTCGTGGAGCAGTTGGTATAGTCTCTCTGCTGCCTCGTGGCAGCACAAACGGGTGCCTCCCAGCTCACACCGACCTCCTCTCTCGCTCCTCAATCGGCTGCTCGCAGGGCCCTCGATCTTATAGTCTCCCCTGTGGCGCCCTTTGATGATGTCACCAATCGGGTCCGCCCACTCGGTCCGGGCTCAGACTCACCGCGTCGTGGAGCAGTTGGTATAGTCTCTCTGCTGCCTCGTGGCAGCACAAACGGGTGCCTCCCAGCTCACACCGACCTCCTCTCTCGCTCCTCAGTCGGCTGCTCGCAGGGCCCTCGATCTTATAGTCTCCCGGTGGCGCCCTTTGATGATGTCACCAATCGGGTCCGCCCACTCGGACAGGGCTCAGACTCACCGCGTCGTGGAGCAGTTGGTATAGTCTCTCTGCTGCCTCGTGGCAGCACAAACGGGTGCCTCCCAGCTCACACCGACCTCCTCTCTCGCTCCTCCAGATTACAAATTTTAACTAATAGATCAGAAATTTCATTTTTTAGTTCCTGCAGTATCCTAGGATGCATACCATCTGGTCCAGGTGATTTGCTACTCTTTAGTTTGTCAATCTGGCCTACTACATCTTCCAGGTTCACAGTGATTTTGTTCAGTTCGTCTGACTCATCACCCTTGAAAACCATCTCCGGAACTGGTATCTCCCCAACATCCTCATTAATAAACACAGAAGCAAAGAATTAATTTAGTCTTTCTGCAATGGCCTTATCTTCCCTAAGAGCCCCTTTAACCCCTCCATCATCTAACGGTTCAACCGACTCCCTCACAGGTTTCTTCCTTCAGATATATTTTTTAAAGTTTTTATTATGAGTTTTTCCCTCTATGGCCAACTTCAGTTCAAATTCTCTCTTCACCTGTCTTATCAATGTTTTACATGAAAGGAAAGGCTGAAGAGGTTAGGGCTGTTCAGCTTGGAGAAGAGACAGCTGAGGGGGGATATGATAGAAGTCTTTAAGATCATGAGAGGTCTTGAACAAGTAGATGTGAATCGGTTATTTCCACTTTCGAATAATAGAAGGACCTGGGAGCATTCATGAAGTTAGCAAGTAGCACATTTAAGACTAATAGGAGAAAATTATTTTTTACTCAACGCACAATAAAGCTCTGGAATTTGTTGCCAGAGGATGTAGTTAGTGCAGTTAGCGTAGCTGGGTTCAAAAAAGTTTTGGATAAGTTCTTGGAGGAGAAGTCCATTTACTGCAATTAATCAAGTTTACTTAGGGAATAGCCACTGCTATTAATTGCATCAGTAGCAAGGGATCTTCTTAGTGTTTGGGTAATTGCCAGGTTCTTGTGGCCTGGTTTGGCCTCTGTTGGAAACAGGATGCTAGGCTTGATGGACCCTTGGTCTGACCCAGCATGGCAATTTCTTATGTTCTATGACAATACTTATGCTTTATCCTATTTCTTCATATGGATCCTTTTTCCAATTTTTGAATTTACATCAAATCTTTATTCTTAAACACTGCAAGCAGTAGATTTAAGTATCACAATGATACTAAGTAGGAGGAACCACAGAGGAACCACAGAGTATTTTTTCATTCGTAATGAGCCCTTGACTCTCAGATTAATTTAGCGCCAGCTCAGGGCTAGAGTTAATGTTACTGCATTAAAAAGAATGTGTTGGCTGCCCAGTGATTTTCTGCATCGGGGGAAACTAGCTAATAGCCTCATCTATATAGAATTTACATGTTATGAATGCTTTCGGCTACACATTTGTTTGGACATGCGTTTTGGATGCATTAATCTCCTTATTGCATTGAGTGCTAGTTTAGCACATTCAAAACTCATGTCCAACCATGTGTAAACTTGCGAGCTAGGCTGGATGCACTCTGTTGTATTAGCTCCTCAAACAGTAACAACCCTATCTATGAAAAGGTAACAATACAAATATTAAAACATTAAATCACCTATTAGTAAAACAGAACAAGCCAAGCTGCTATAGATCCCTTCACAGAAATAATTGTAAAACTATACTAATAAATGTTACAAAACGGCTGATGAATAAAACATCTATAACAAAAATTATTATAAATTATCCAAATACCAATAAAATATTTCAAAAGAGCAGACATATTATATACTACCCAATAATTAAACTGGCAGTCAATCACAAAAAATAAACTTAAAAAGCCACCTTTACTTACCCTCTCCAATAACTCTCCTACTCCTTTCCTTTGTAGGCCAAAAGCACTCACCAAAAGCAGCAGGGGCTGTTGAAGCTCTGTCCTCATGGTCCTCTTCCTTAGGGCCCACAACCTAACACGCACAAAACCAGTCTCTCTGACACCTCCTTGAGCAGGCTCTCCTCTCTCACAAATGCACACAATGTTCCTTCCAGACCACTGTCTCTCTCAATCACTCACGTGCTGTCAATCAAACTTACACAAACACACTTCCTCTTACTTACATACATGCTCTCAATGACACGTTCTCACGCCTTCTGGTTCTCTCTCTCTCTCTCGACCCCCCCCCCCCCCCCCCTAACAAATGGCAGTTGCGGTAACAACCTCCTCCTCCAGCCTCTGCAGCCCAAGAATGAAGAATCCCATCAGCTGCGGGGGCTAAAGCTGCTCTTTCTCCTTTTGCCGATCACCGGCTGTGCTTCATTTTGGTCCAGGCCCGCACTGCTGCCAGTACTTTATGCAGCATGGTCCTTCCCATGCGCCACACTGTACATCACTTCCTCTTCTGGGCCGTGGCGGCGGGAACAGAAAGTACCTTGCCGCTAATGTTGCCAGCTTCCACTAACACTGCTGCTATTCCTTCCCGGATGGGTGAGCACATCTATGGTTGAATCTACACACTTGCTGCTGCCATGCACACTTTCCAGCATTAAAAGGTTTGTACGGCTGCTGCATGCTGGCTTTGATCTTATATAGTTGTGTTAATTATTGTAGCTAACTCACAGCACCACTTTCCATTGTATGCTGAAATATTGCTTGCTGTCCAGTACTGCAAGTAAAATATTGCACAGTACCATCTAGGCATAATTCACTATCTTCTAGAGAACTGAAAATGCTATGGTGTGTAAAAGTTAAAATGCTTACCCAAAATAAAAATATTTAACAAATTATTGAAGAACAGATATGTACGTGCTTCATTTTATGAATGTTATTAAGTTGTGAACCACCTTGAATCCCCTGATTAGGCGGCATAGAAACCTTTTTAAATAATAAATAAAATATAGCAAACTGATAATACCCAGTAAGTTAGTAGACAGCATAAGATCTAAGCGTACATTGAAAACATTAGGGAATCTCCAGTACCCTTCACCTTTTCTTTAGACATGTTTCCGATATAAAAACAATCTAGGTATCCAAGGACCGCAGTTAATTAATATGTTAATTCATTTCTTAATCCAGTGCCTCAGTAGATGACTTCCTCTTAACTGCAGCCAATATGACGGGTTTTATTGTGGGAAGTCTAAATAATCATTTAAATACTAAATCCAACAGTATTTTAAGAAAAGCACAGGGATTAACTTTTAAAAATAATTTATTTTTTTTTAAAGAATTGCTTAAGAATACTTAAATCAATTCAATATTATTGAACCTATGAGGTCAGTTAAATAGAAAAATAATGAAGGATAATCCTGTTATTTTTGGCTTCCAAGAGCATCTGGAGGTGTGCTTCTACATTTTTTAAAAAGTCTCTCCTTATTTGTCTCTAGATGCCCCAATATGATTGAATCCAGTGTTTAAAATTTCAGGAGAATGCTTTAGGTGGGGGTAACAGAGACAGAGCAGGAATTAAGAGCTCTAAGCATTTATTTGTAGGCAATGTGCTTAAATCATTTTTGGACCTGCATCACGAGTTTGGGCTTTCCTGTAATAAATTTTGGAACTATTTGCATCTGAAGGACTATAATTAAGAGAGCCCCTTTCTTTGTAATGGGTACTGGGTAAGAATGGTATTAAATTACTTTATAGTCCTGGAAAGGCCTTTGGTCAGGCTTCCAAGGCATTGTGTTGCTGAAAGAAAGTATAATGAATAGTGTAGATAAGGAGAGACAACTGTGGGAGGAAGATCTTGATATATAACCTATGGACAAGGAGAGGGACAAAGTGTTGTTAATCTGGAAAGAGTTTGTTAAAGACAAGTGATTATTAAAGAGTTTATTAATAGGTTATATTGATTCCCTCATTTAGAGAGAAAATTTATGGATCTACCTCTGAGAAATCCTGGAGAGGATGTGAGCAATGTGACATTTTACCATATGGTTTGGTCTTGTCAGGTAACCAATGGACTAACTTTGTCAGAAGGTGCTTGATTTTGTGAAACAAATAATGAATTTTGCAATTCCAAGGGACCCTCAGCTGAGCACTGCCAGGAACTGATCAAGTTCACACAGCTCCAAAAGTTGGAGTAAAGAAATTATGTGGGATTTAAGGGGGTCATTTTCAAAAGCGATCGCACGCGAAAAGGGACTTTTCGCGTGCGCTCACTAAATGGGGGCGGAGTCTGGGAGGAGTCGGGGCAGCACCGGGACTCTCGCTGCGGACACATTGCTGGCGGCGAAAGGTAGGGACCCTTATTGCCGCCAGTTTCGCACCGAATAACTACACCTTTTATGGTGTAGTTATTCGTTGCGAAAGCCGGCAGTCAGCTCACCGCAGTTGTATGAAGGCTGCCGGCTTTCGCAGGCCCGCACCCCACACTTCGCCCCCCCCCCCCCGTTACTGCCAGATTCTCTAAGGTCATAAGAACATAAGAACTGGGTCATAAGAACATAAGAACTGGGTCAGACCAAGGGTCCATCAAGCCCAGCATCCTGTTTCCAACAGTGGACAATCCAGGCCATAAGAACCTGGCATACGGAATCAATTTCCTTCTTTGTACTGGAGAGGGCTATGCACCCCATCATCCTAGGGTTACCCTGGCTGCAAGTGCACCAACCTCAATTTGACTGGACTTCCCTAGATCTCTCCCTCTGTAGCTCAGAATGTCATGGGAAGTGCCTTAAGGAGATCTCTCCTATTGTATATATACCTATGACTCCAGCGATGCCAGGACTGCCGCCCCAATACGTAAGAACATAAGAACATAAGAAAATGCCATACTGGGTCAGACCAAGGGTCCATCAAGCCCAGCATCCTGTTTCCAACAGTGGCCATAAGAACCTGGCAAGTACCCAAAAACTAATTCTATTCCATGTTACCATTGCTAATGGCAGTATCTATTCTCTACGTGAACTTAATAGCGGGTAATGGACTTCTCCTCCAAGAACTTATCCAATCCTTTTTTAAACACAGCTATACTAACTGCACTAACCACATCCTCTGGCAACAAATTCCAGAGTTTAATTGTGCGTTGAGTAAAAAAGAACTTTCTCCGATTAGTTTTAAATGTGCCACATGCTAACTTCATGGAGTGCCCCCTTGCCTTTCTATTATCCGAAAGAGTAAATAACCGATTCAAATTTACCCGTTCTAGACTTCTCATGATTTTAAACATCTCTATCATATCCCTCCTCAGCCGTCTCTTCTCCAAGCTGAACAGCCCTAACCTCTTCAGCCTTTCCTCATAGGGTAGCTGTTCCATCCCCTTTATCATTTTGGTTGCCCTTCTGTACCTTCTCCATCGCAACTATATCTTTTTTGAGATGCGGCGACCAGAATTGTACACAGTATTCAAGGTGCGGTCTCACCATGGAGCGATACAGAGGCATTATGACATTTTCCGTTTTATTCACCATTCCCTTTCTAATAATTCCCAACATTCTGTTTGCTTTTTTGACTGCCGCAGCACACTGAACCGATGATTTCAATGTGTTATCCACTATGACGCCTAGATCCCTTTCTTGGGTTGTAGCACCTAATATGGAAGGTCTGTGACCTTAGGAAATCCAGGCCTTAGGTTGTTTTTTTTTTATTGTTGGCAGAGACATTTTTCACAAATTTAAACATAGTAAACATTGTAAATGAAGACAGATAAAGACCAAGAAAGCCCATCTAGTCTGCTCTGCCCAGCAGCCATTTTATACTCAAAGATGATCAAATTCCTATATGGAACCCAACCCCCAATCCCAGTGTATCCCATTTAGGGCACAGCCCCTGGTTTCCTGCAGAAGATTTTTCCAAATTCAGGGCTAATTCGGTGGCAAATTTGCACGAATTTGCATATGTTTGCTATTCAATATGTACATTTTTTTTTTACTTTCACAAATATTTTCTGATATGGCTGGGATATCCAAAACAAATTTGGCAAAGCGGGATAAGAGTTATGCAGTTAACTCACAGAGGATATTTCAGTGGCACGGCTATACTGCTGAATATATCTGAATAAGTTGCTAGTTAGCTGGATAAATCTTATCCTGCTAACTTTAGACCTGCCCCACCCATATCCCCTCACCCCCTCCTATGACTGCGAAACAGGAGCTGCTGCGTGTCCTCCCCCCTCCTCCCCACTGGGGCCTGAGCATCATGCATTGGACCACATGGGTAAGAGTGCACCATTCAGGCCCCAGCGCACCGGAGTTACTGCAAGGCTTCCCTCTTTCTCCTGTTTGGCTGTCATAGGAGCTGGTGAGCGAGGAGATATCGATGGGGCAGAGTGGAGGGAGTAAAATTGGGGATCAAGGGGGGGAGGGGAGATCGCACTATCCACGGGGAAGCGGGGGGAGGGAAAGGGAGGGGAAATGCGCCGTTCAGGGCAGGCAATGCTTTTGTTTGATACGGGTCCTCTTGTTTCCCCGAGGCAATTTGGCCAGGATTGGTCAATTCTGCAGCAAAGGCCTAATTTTGCAGGCCTTTACTACAGTCACACAATCTCTGGAGACCGATTGAAGAAGTTTCACGGCTACATGGTAAAGGAATGGTTTGATCTAATTTCTATCACTGCTTCTTGAGCAACTAATTATGTTTATTAAAGAAATATTTCACCAGTTTCAAAAAAATGTGGAGTACATTTTTAAATACTGACATGGCCTCTCCATAATTTATGTATGCAAAATTGTAACTTTGCTTTGTAGTTTTAAGGATGTGTCACATATATTTTGTTTATATTTGCATCTTTTAAAAGTTATGGCCCAGATTTTCAAAAGCCTACGCGCGCCGGGCCTATTTTAAAAAGGCCCGGTCACGTGCGTAAAGCCCCAGGATGCGAGAAAGTCCTGGGGTTTCGGAAAAGGGGCGGCAAAGGGCGTGCTGGGGGATCGCATGCCAGCAGGCTGCCAGCGAACGTAAGCTGCGCCTGCCCTGAGGCAGGCGCAAAAGGTAAGACAAAGGTCGGGGGGGGGGGGGGGGGGTCTAGGTTAGGGCTAAGGGGCAGGTAACAGATCAGAACAAATATTCTGCCTGCAACTGGAAGAACAGAACCAAAACAGTCCTTAAATGTGGGAGTTTGAGAACAGGTAGGTTAGGGGAAGGGGAAGGGAGGTTAGCGATGGGGATTGGAAAGTTCCCTCCCAGGGGGAAGGCCGCGGGCATTGGCGCGCGCAAGTTGCACTAATGTGCACCCCCCCTTGCGCGCACCGACCCCCGATTTTATAACATGCGCGTGCAAGTGCGCGCATGTTATAAAATTGGGCGTCCATGTGTGCGAGCTGGGTAGCACGTGCGCTTCTTTGAAAATCTACTCCTATTCTTTTAGAATACTGTTTTGGCTGAAATATCTATCATGTACTAGTTATAGTGTTAGTTTCTCTTATTTATTTATTTATTTATTTGGAGGTTCTTATATACCGCGGTACGTAAAGGTCTACATCACCTCGGTTTACAGTAAACAATAACTTAGCAACAGGCTTTACATATAACAGGTTAAACAGAAAAACAAAAAGTAGCAACAAATTTTACATATAACAGTTAATACAATACGTAAACAGTCAAAATCATCAAGTTTTACATAAATAACGATATCAAGAGACCAAGCTATAGCTCCTGTAAAATACAATCACTAATGGAAAGCTTAAACGCAGTGTAACTTAATCCATTAAGCCTGTTAAAGGGCAGGATTCTAACATCTAGATCGAGTTAATTCACAGATTCGCATAAGGGAAGGAGGTGAAGAAGAGGAGAAGAGAGATAGGCAGAATGAAACAGGCGAGTGGAGTAAAGAAGTACGTAGCGCAGAAATGGCATCAATGTTGATCTATAAGATGGAGGAAAAAAGAAGAACCTGGCGTAATTGAGCAATTATACAGGAAAACTGATTCTCCAGTTAGTTATTGATCAGTGATAGAAAGCTTGTTTTTCTATCTTATGTTTGTGACTTATGCATGGAATACTGTATCCTGCCTTGAATGGTAGAGGGAAAAACAGGTATGTTTGTAATTATATACAAATAAATAAACAAATACAAGTATATAAATAAATAAATATATAAATAAGTAGAAATATGTGAATAAACATAGATAAATAAATAACTATCTTCCTAGAGTGTGTGTATGTGTGTATTGGGAAAAGGGGGAGTGCTGGCTGGGAGGAGTTCGGGTTGATGGGAAAAGAGATTATAGGGAGCCATCAATTGCTCTTATATATTAATATATGTTGGTCTATATTTTTTGGTATAGATGGAACTGGAATGGCTTTTTATTCTGGAATATATTCCAGAATAAAGGTTTCAATTTAAAAATAAATATACTTGATAAGTTGATCACAAGGATTTGAGCCTTTGTTACCAGCGAGTATTTCTCCATTTACTACTAAAACAAGGTGTGTTAATGTGCGTTAAATTCAGTTATTGTGCGTTGTGTTTTTTTATAAATAGGGTACATTCATCTCAGTAGTGTGTCTTTACTAACAACATGTGTTAATGTTATCACAGTTTGATCAATATGTCCCTAAGGTACTTAAAATCCAACCAGCAACAAGGATAATAGTAGTGTGTTTATCATACAACATTATAGTTTTATCAGATTCGCTTATCAAGTTGGATGGGTAGAGTATTTTAATCACTTGTTCTGTCAAGCAAAAGATGAATATTAATTATAGTACCATTTAACTTCTAAGCCCATTCATAGCTGATTACTGAAGTATTTTTATGCAAAAATCATTTCCTTTCTACAATACAGGAACCCCTAGCAATATATTATACTTATGCGCTACAACTCAAAACTGAAAAGACATTTAGAAGGCATAAACATAAAGCTTGATTTATTCCTGACTAAAATACAGCAGTTCCAGTTTTAGTAGGCTCATACATTATGCAATTTTAATGCAAATTTTCAAGCTGCAATGAAAAACTTATATTTAATGCAATTGTTTTCCATTTTAACCTTTTAAGTCCCACATTATTACAATTAGTACATAGTTTCTAAACTTTGCATAATATATTGTACATCCTAGATCAATGTCAATATTCCACAGAGTACTGTAATGCAGAGAGGTCTATGAACATATCTAGCTGCGGCCTGAGGGATGGTCATTTCTAAGGTGTATTATCTATGCTGCACATTAGAACACAGAAATGATCCAGGCCAACAGGAACTGAAAAGTGTTTCAGAGATAAGTTAGCTTATCTCTTGTTTCTTTGTGAGAACAAAGGCATTTCTCCTAAGAAGGTGGCATAGTTGTGCTAACAAACCAGTGTGGATAAGGTGCTAAACATGACCATGAGCTAAAGTAGGAAACAGAAACATTCCTTTTTCCTTATTGGCAATTAAGACAAAGTTGACTTTTAAGTGAGGTTTTGCATATGTTATCAGACTATGATTCCTATCGGGAGGACATATTTGGCACAAGATCATGTATCTGATAAAGGTGAACATTTCTCTTATCATGCCACTTGACTGACATTTGGAGTAGAAACAAGGACCAAACACTGAATACCTATTACCCAGATGAATCTAAAGAAAGAAATGTATACAGTTTCAGCGATCCACATGTGATGGGTTAAAAGCCAGGTGGCGCCATTTTGAAAAATGGCCACCGTTGGGTCCAAGTCTATGGGATGCTATATTCTCGCACTAGACCATTAGAGCTATTTTTATAAGCTGGGTCCAGGGGTGGGGTCCTAACCTCCAGGGGCCAGATTTTGTAATGAATGGGAGAGGTAGGGAGTTAGGGGCAGGACTTGGTGCTAATGTAAACAATATATTTTTATTTTTACAATGGACCACCTTCAGGGGAGTGGGGAGGAGGGGACAAAGGGGATCTATGGAGACACCTGCAAATTTGTTTTTTTTTTTAATTGTATTTTTATTGAAGTTTAATCAATTTTACATTGAAAACAATGTCTTCAGAAAAAAGATAGAAATATCATTCTGATCATTTACAACATAAAGTAAAATCTTGTTATCCATAATATAATAAGAACAATGGGGGAGCCATATATTAAAGCAGAATCAAGGGAATATTACAAAATGTAATTACAACATGATGACATGTACCATTTTACATTTGCCTAAGAGTCTCAAAGGATTTTTCCAAAATATCTGTTAAGTTGTCAGAGGAAATTTAATCTTGTAATCTCTTATCTTTATTCTTAGCAGGCAAATAGAATATTTTGGAAATTACTGGAACAGACAATGTTGATTAGATAGCTTTAAAGCAAATCCTTAGGTGTCATCCACCTGGTCTTAGGAAAGTTCAAGAACCTTAAATTATTTCTTCTTATTACATTTTTTATAGAGTCCATTCTTCTCAGAACTTGATTTTCAGATTTAATTACATTGTACTTCTTTAACCTTTTCAATTTCTGTTTCAACCATTTTCACAGTAGTTTCCATTGATAAAATTTTATTTTCCATACTCTGAGCTTTCTCAATATTTTGTTTTACAACCGAAGTTAAATCACTTATAGCTCTATTCATGTTTGTTAATACCTTCCAAATTTCCTCGAGGGTAATTTTTGCAGGCATTTCCAGAGATGTATTCACAACTATATGTATTTCAGTCTCCTTACCTCCCAACTCCAAAGAGCCTGCCTCACCCAGTTCGAAACGCCGAGCCACCTCATTCTTGCCCTTAGAGCCCTGAGTTGACGGGCTTTCTGAGACCGACTGTTAATCACCGTCTTTTCTCGGGGCAATAAAAGACCTTAGTGTTGCTTGTTCCCTCAACACCGGCATTTGTTGTTGTCTCCCCCTCTCCTTCTTGGGGTCTATATGGCAGGACAGGAATTGTTGGTGCTCTGGAGCTGAGGGATGTTTCCTCAACCATAGCATCTGGCGACTGCTCTCTGCCAAAGACGCTAGCGGTTCCTCCCTTTGGATCTTGGTGCATGTTCCCGAAGGCTTCCTCGATCCGCGGTTGTCTTAATGAAATATTCGGAGTTGAGGTAAGGTTGTCTCGAATCCTTGCCTTTCTCGTTGTATAAGCTATGAAGAAAAACTTCCAAGGCAGAAGGAAAACGGACTTTTTAAAAATTACCGTGGAGCCGGGTTGCGTCCGTACTCACCGTGTGGTGGCCATCTTGGCTCCCCTTACCTGGGAATTTTTTACTACTTTTTTGGGAGTGGCTTACTTGAGATCATCAGCTCCTTTAACCAATGATCTTGGGAGTCTAGGGACATGTGTTAACATCCCAATGCTTCTGAATAGCACAATGCCATTCAATTTTATATTGTGAAGTATCTAGTCTCTTGATTGAAGTCCCTCCTGACGTAGCTAATTGGGGGACAATGAAAGTGAATTACAAATGTACAGTTATTAACGTGACACATTTCTGAAGCTAAATAAAACTGATTTAATTTTCAAAAGCTCTGGACACTCTACCTTTGACCACTTCTTTTTTCCTGATTGCATTATCATAGATGGTTTGGTCTTCCAGTGTTTTTACGCTTGATCTAGAGAAAGCTATAAGTAAAGTGAACTGCAATTAGAATATAATAAGCCTTCCATTCTAAAAGAGCACTAACTACCAGCACATGTCACATCTCTAATTATGAAGCGGCAACCCTATATATATTACACTTGGACCTAAAACCAATACACCTCCTATTAGGAAAACAGAACTAGCCAAGCCGCTATAGATCCCTACAAGGAAACTACACACTAGCAAAATACATCACCTCATTCACACATGCAGTACACAGACAAATCCTTACCAAATAGAAAATAGACCTTAAATAGAAAGGTGCAGACAAAAACCAAACTGGAAACTACAACAAGCCAGAACTTGTATGCAGTGCAACAATGAAAAAACAGAATCATTCCTCATTTCAAACAAAATAAAGAAATATAAAACATCAATCATAATAGTAAAACCATACTAATAAAAATAATATATATTTTAAAAAAGGTTATGAAGAGAACATCCATAATTACAAAAATCATAAAAATTAAAAATAATGTCCTAAACATCATTAAAATATTTCAACATAGCAGACACAAACACCGCCCAATAATTAAAACTAATAAGGAAAACAAAATGTCTCCACTCTCCATACCTGGGAATATTCAGCTTCCAGTCATCCAGAGATTGTCATGGACTTGGAGGGGGGTATTATACCCCCTGTTACTCAGACACATGCTCTCTCACACACTCACCCCCTCTCTCCATCTCCTACTCACACATGTTCTCTCTCACATGCTTGCATCCTACCTCATCCTTGTTACTCACACACATGCTTTCCCTCACACGATGGCTCCCTTCCTCCCCCTCTTATATATATATATGTTCTCACATGCCCCCTCACTCTCCCCCCTTCTTACTCATACATATGCTCTCTCATGCTTGTTTCCTCATTCCCCCTTCTCACTCGCATGCTCTCTCTCATGTGATCCTTCCCTCCCCTCCTACTCACACATCCTTTCACACATTCCCTTTTATTCACAATCTTCCTCCCATTCTGTCCCTGTTTCTCACCCCCTCAATACATCCTTTCCCTTATCTTCCTCCTCTATTAGCTCCCTTCTCTTCCATCATGATATCCACACTTCCCTCTCAGTCCCTTGTGCTCCATTCACCCCTCCCTTTTCCACCTTCCTTCTCTCACCCCATCTCCAATATTCACTTACCCTACCTTCCTCCTCACTTGTGGGCTTCTGCTCTTCTTTGGTTGTTGGGGCCTAGCTGCTGTCCTCTTTGGCGGAGCGAGTGCACTATCATTTCCTGGTAGGGCCCAGCCTCCCCACCCGCCACAATCCCTCCATGCGGGGCCAGCACATGGCACTGGGGTGGGACTTTCATGCTGGTGGGGGCTGGATACCCAATGGTATGTCAATAAATCGTGCAGCCATCCAGCACTCTTTTCTTGGCAACGGGGTATGGGAACCTCACTGGCACCTTGCATTGGGACTTTAATCTGGCAGGGAAATGAGGTGGTTGCTGCAGAGGTATTTTGGGAGGCACTTTTTGTAGCCCCAAAATATTTCTGCCTGAGTCAACCCTCTCACCCTGTCTCACAGTAGAACCAACCCTGATAGTGGCAGCTGTGAGGCAGGAGCAATAGAGGATCACTCCTACCCCATTTTAAATTTTCACAAGAGGATAAATAGGTAAGAGGGTCTATGGGGCTGGGAGTAGGGAATTTTGGGCATTGGCGATGACTTTTTTTTTACATTTGTTTTTCTTTTTCAATTTTGTTTGTTGGTTTTTATGTTCATTTATTAACAATTAAACAGATGAAATTAAAATAGTCAATGGAAAGGGAAACACAAATGAAATGTCTGAGCATACCCCTTAACCCCTTCTTTTTTGATTCCTTCCCTGCCTTCTCTCTTCAGTTTTCCTTCCTCTATTTCCTTCTCAGGTTGCTATCCTGCCCCCTCAACCTCTCTTCTCCTCACATTCCTCGTCTGCCTCCCTTTCTCCTCTGCAGGTTCCCTTTCCACTCTCAGGTTCCGTTCCTTCCCCCCCCCCCCCTTGTTTTCTCACTGCTTTACCTTGCACACGGGGCTTGCTGACATGTGCTTCCTGTATCTCCGGAGCATTACTGTCAGACATTTTTGGAGGGGGCAGAAGAGTATAAATAAAGGCAGGGCAAGGGGACTTGAGTGGGATTTTATTGGTTGCTGCTAGTGATGCCAACATGATCACGGGAGAAAAGGAGAAAAGCAAGGTCACTGCCATGCTTGTCCCTCCTCTCCTTAGCCAGACTCTGATAGCAGAAAGTACCATTGTGCTGATCCAGCCTAGTTTAAGCAAGGGTGCGCATGCAAATACATTTTGGTTTTCATCTCTTTTCCTTTTAATTTTGGTTATTTCATGTCATTTCTTATGTTGTTGTTTCATATTTTTTTTTTGTTCATAGTGTATTCTGTGAAATTATGTTCATTTTTTTTTCCTTTTGTTTAAAAATCGACATAGAAAATGTCAGAGACATGACTTTATAACAGTGGCTGTTATAAAAACTGATAAAGGGGTATAGAGGCCTCTAAATAGTGTAATGAAATGATAACTTATGTGATTCTGAATTTAAAAGCCACATAAAGTGGATTTATTCACTTTTCACAAGATACACAGGATCTCTGAATCATGCTTTTTAACATAGGACGTGATTATCTTATTCACCAAAGGCAACAAATGCTTTTCTGCTGGTTAAAGCAAGTTCTTTGTTAAGTTTACTATTGTTTTGGAAAGGGGACAGGCGCAGGATGAACCACAACAATAAAACCTATCAAATACTGGCCTCCCTGCACTGAATGGGGTAGTTTTAAAATCCCAGAGCAGAAGTTAAAAAATTAGAACTTTGTTCCTGTGCTAGCACGGAGTATAACCAGCAGGAACACTAAAGGCTAGATATTTATTTTCCACGCGCTATTTGCGCCACTCTGCTGCTGTGCCTTTGGAAGAAATGCTCCTCGGACGTGATTTATCATATTGCACCTGCCAACACCATTTCCAGCATAAATCCAGGTGTGCCCCAATTTCATGAAGGAAGGACCTCCTGCCCCCAGGTACACTAAATTCACCATGGAAGATGATAAAGAGCCAGTGGTGCAATCATTATCTTCTGCTCGTGCAAGTCTGATGAATTGGCCCCTTAGACAGGAGCACTTGAGAATCATTACTTTGAAAACATAAAGAGATTCCTTGGGCAGCTAATGCATGTATATATTGATCTGTCCATCTAGGTCTAAAGAAGGATGATGGAAGTTTTGACTGTGAATTTATTCTATTATTTTTAGATTAGAAGAATGGGAATAGTTAAACTGACATTCTATTCATCAGGTTAAAATGCAAGAAGTACTGTATGTCAAAAAAACCCACACTTCCACAGTATGAAAGGTTCTCTCTCTCTCTCTCTGCCTAATGGATTAATTATCTTGAATGAAACCTTTTTTGAAGGATTGAATTAAGTGCTGGATTAATATTGAAGCAACTATCCCATCTTGCCTCCTTCACCTTCGTGATCAGGGAATTCTCTTCAAGAATTAAATGACAGAGGTATAAGATTTTCACTTCTACATATAGACAGGGCAGTGAGGACTATGATTTGTTTTTCTATTCCCTATCTCAGGACAGACATCTTAAAGTTGTAATAAATAATGGGAGAGTTATTGTAGCTGGGTTTTCTAAGTTGCTTATGAATCTATTCAGTAGTTCAAAGCTAGCATACAATAGGGAGGCCAATTTTCAAAGGGATTTATTAGAGCAACTAGGGAGTTATCTGGGTAAATCCCAATGACTAAAACTACCTGCCCTCTCCTTCCACTTCCTCAGAAGCTAAATCTCGCCCCCTACCAGACAGTCATTATGGGGGCAATTTTCAAAACAGCCCACACTACTGAAAAATATACCGGTACCTTTGTTCTTGGACTTTTCACCAGTTGAAAACTGTCTTGGGAAAACATACCTGCAGCTATTTGCACTTCCTTTTCTGTGGGTAATTTTTCTCTTAAAATGATATGCATAGTTTTGAAAATGAAAAAACGATGCATGTCTCCTCCAACTTAACTCCACTTCCACCTACTTTTTCCTGCAGGTAAAAGTACATGGGTTGTTAATCTTCACACATACTTTTTTCCACGTAAAAGAGTGGGCAATTTTCAGACTGTCAATTTACCCAGGTAAAGACTTTTGAAAGTTGCCCTCTTAGGAGGCTAGTTTGAACTCCAGGGGAACAAAAGTTCCTGCAGATTTTGCAACTTCAATTTTTGAAAGAAAACGTTTTATTAATGTAACTAAAAATGTATGCGTTCTGAAAACCCACAAGCACAGATTCACCTAGTCTACCTGCGATGCCTATTCTGTGCACTTAGATCCTGACTGAGGAGTAAAATGGAGTTTATACATGGGTCAACGGCCTGTATTTGCAAACATGCTATTTTATAAACATCCAAAGCATGCATGTATTGTCAGTTTAATGCACACGTTTACCTGCACAAAAAAGGGGTGCTCTAGGTGCATTCTGGGATGGGGCCAAGAGGCACATGCGGAAGTAGCTATTTTATAAGAGATTTACATGAATATATTAGCCAACTTATTCATGCAATTCTACTCCCGCTAATTAGCACAATTAATAGACTCATCTGTTGTCTTCTATTTTTGGATGGGAGGTTTGGGTGAACTGGAGGTTCATAGTAAAGTACTAGGAGGCATTCGGTGAACTGGAGACGGAGTGGGTGAATTGGCAGAGGTATTGGTAAACTGGCAATTTGAAGTATGTGCATATATTTTCAAATATGCTTGCCTCTGCGTACAGATCAGGACACTGCGTGTTACATTATATTTTTTTCCAATGTAAAATATACGCACATGTGCTTATAAAATAGGTAGAGAAAGCACATGCTTTCCTCAGATTGGAAATCTTTGCGCATACCTAGACAAACACACTTACTTGCAGAGCAGAACTATGTGATATTTTTTTTAGAATTGTGCAGCTCCCACCAAACAGTTGTTAAAATACTATGGTAAATCTCCCCATGCTCACTTAAACCATAAATAGTTTTGAAAGTTATCCACCACGCCTTTAACATTTGAGTCTCTCTCATATCAAAGGGATTACTGTTCATACTTCGAACCATTTTGGTAGACCTTTTATGGATTGCCTCTACTGTTTATTACCTATTTTAGATATGGCTTCTAGACTTGGACAATATACTTTAGATCAAGGATTGGCCACCTCTAGTACGTGTCTACATGGAGGCATCAGAAGCCCTTCCAGCATGACAATCCTTCCTGGAAGCAAGCACTGTAATCATTGTCAGAATTCCTGGGCTGGCTATGAAAATCTTGCAATGCCTGAGGTTAGTACAGCTAGACCATGTGTTTTTAAAGTGTTTGCTTTGCCAGATATAGAGGAAGAAGCTGTCCCGAAGTGGTGGAACAGCATATCAGCTTGGAGACCTTGGAAGGGGTGCAATTTTATGGGGAACCAAATCTCATCAGGACTTCCCCCCGCCACCACTACACTGCTGGTTTGCATTTGAAGTTGGAGCTGATTTTGTCAAAGAGGGATGATTTTGCCATGAGAGTATCATGTATGTGAGCCCTTGGGCATGGCTGATGCAGCCTAGCAGGCAAACCTACTAAGCCCAGGCCGATGCTTTTACTAGGACTGGACCTGGGGCTTCACCTATATGAGCCCCGTTCCCCGCAGATTAAGCCCTTGGTTCCAGGGCCGGGCAGGGCTTAGGCAACAGTCCCATGTGTCAAATGAAGTCAAATCTCAGGCAAAGGTCAGGGCTGGCAGTGAGCAAAGGTATCCAGGTCCAGGCCAAGCTAGGGGCAAGCAGTGAGCAATCAGTAACTGGGTCCAGGCTAAGAAGCAAGAAGTTAGTATTTAAGTCCAGGCCAAGGTCGGGGTAGACAGAAAGAAGGCAGGTCGAGGTCCAAGCTGGGGTCAGGGCAGGTGACAATCCAAAAGAGTAGTCAGTATCCATAGCAGAGGTCAGAATCAGGAGTCGGGCAGAGATGGACAGACAAGGCAGGGCACAGAGGACCAAGACACAGGCAGGGAAAGGCAAGATAACAGGGCAAGGCAAGAAGGTAACAAAGAGGCAATTTAGGAAAGACAGCAGCAAGCAGAAGAACAAGGATGCAAGACAAGGCAAAAGGCACAGAGACAAGAATGAACACGCAGTGCAACACAGGAGGACCTGTTGCTGAAGCATTGGCTTGCTGTAAAGTGGGGGTTTAAGTAGCCCAGAGAGATGTCATCATCCATCGATGCCACAGAGGTTTCCTACCACAGGACCTATATCAGTGCGCCAAGTGTGCACATGCACGCCTACGAGAGGCCAGGAAGTCAGCAGGGGTGAAAGCAGAATGGCACCAGGGAGGTAAAGGAGGTGCCGAGTGTAGCATAGTGGCCAAGATGATGGCACGTTATAGAGGGAATTCTTCCCTCCCCCTCTGTTGGCATAGCAACAGCTCCTCTTATTGTTGCTTTTATTGATGCTCCTATTTCTTTTGAGTTTGAAGGTCAAGATCTTCCTATACTGTCTGAAGTGCAGTATCTAGGACTTATTTTAGACTCTGATCTATCCATATGTGCACTTATAAAAAAGGTTTGTAAAACTGTGTTTTTTAAATTACACATTGCTTTGTCTGAAGCCAGTTTTACATACCAATGATGTCTGCACTGTCCTCCAGACTGGTAAAGTAATTCTCTCTTTACTGGTCTACATACATGTACAATTAGGGTGCTGCAGATTCTTCACAATTTTGGGCTGAGGTACTAACCGCATCCAGGATGCCCGAATATGTTACTCGGGTAATTTGTAACATCCATTGGCTTTCTATTCAATAGAGGGTTAAATTCAAGTTGGCACTGTTTTTTCAAAAACTTTTAAATAACTGCAGTTTTACATATTTATAATGCCACCAGGACATTAAGATCAGCAAACAAGGGTTTGCTCGAAGTTCCTTCCTCACGGGTTGCATATCATGAAGTGACATGCAAGCAAGCCTTCTCAGTACTATGCAATACGCTGCCTGAGTATCTGCCAGTGATGACAAGTACTAAAACATTCAAAAAGGCTCTTAAAATGAGAAATTTCTACTTACCTGATAATTTTGTTTTCTTTAGTGTAGACAGATGCACCTCTGCCAGCAGATGGAGACTTAGCAAACTGACGTCATAGTATATATAATCCTGCAGTGACATGTCTGCCAGTATTCTCTTCATAAGCAACTGTGGACAGACTAGCAAATAACAATTTAAAAACATAACCATTTCAATACTTAGCCAACATGAAACTCTGACTCAGACAAGTACATTAACAGTAGTCTAGGGACTGGATGAACACTTACCAGTAATCCCCTGGAACACATAGCCACACAGGACCACCATTTATTTGTTTAACCATTTTATATAACGTCAATCCAAATGAAGATCACAATAGTTTACAACATGTCATACATACTATAGATCGATATGTACATTGACTTAATGTGAACTAACATACATTACAGTATGACACATACATTGGCTAATGTAATCAGGGATGTTCTAGTACATTTAGCTCCAGGTGTCGGTGGGGTAAAAAGATGGAGGTTTATAAGGTGTTATGTTCTTAATGAAATTGTTCTTGTAGGAACATGCTCTGAGTTCAGATAGTTCTAAGTCAGGGTATAGGTATTTTTTTAAAAAAGCATGTTTTTTAGTTCACATTTGAAATTCTTTGTTTCTGGAGTCAGTCATAGAGGCTCCAGTAGAGAGTTCCATAGAATACGGTCTGCTATGGAGAACACACGGTCTCTTATTTTAGTTAGTTGGCAGCCAAGGGCAAAAAGCTGAGTCCATCTGCCTACACTAAGGAAAACCTCCGCCAAGAACCTTGCCTAGCAACTTTCAAAAAGAAGCTAAAGTCTTGGCTATTCACCCAAGCCTTCCCTGAGAGCTAAAACTTGATGAAGCGATAAACGTTATCCATTCCACTGTACATACGTTTCTGTTTTTGTACCCTGTTTCAGTTAATCTTGTTTATGAAAGTTTCACTAAAAGTTCCATGTCAACATGTTACAATGTATTACGCCCCTGAGGCGACAGTTCAGTTCCCATGTAAACCGGTGCGATATGTATTGTATACAGGAACATCGGTATATAAAAAATAAAAAATAAATAAATAATAAATAAAATCATCAGGTAAGTAGTAATTTCTCCTTTCCTAGCACGTAGACAGATGGACTCAGGACCAGTGGGATGCACAAAGCCCAGTCAAAATCGCACAAGCAAAGGCTGTATCCTCCCAGGCCTGCACATCCAGACGATAATACCTGGAAAAGGTATGTAAGGACCATGTTGCAGCTCGGCAAATATCAATGGGGAACAACAATCTAGCCTCCGCCCATGACACTGCCTGAGCCCTAGTGAAATGAGCCCTAACCTGAGTAGGCAATGGCTGCTCCACATCCACATACATGGTCATGATTACCTCCTTAATCCATCGATCTAGTGTAGCCCGCGAGGCTGGTTTGCCCCATTTACCTCCCCCATGAAGGGCAAACAGGCGATCCAGATATTTCAGGACATGTCTCTTGACATCCAAGGGATGCAACAGGAAATATTCCTCTGCATCTTTACTTTTCCAGAGAAGAAAAGGAAATGGACTGATTCAAGTGAAAATCTGAGACCACTTTAGACAAGAAAGAAGGAACAGTACGCAGTTGAATTGCTCCTTGAGTCACCCGAAGGAACAGTTCCTGATAAGACAAGGCCTGCAGCTTTGGAAATTTGATGCACAGAACATATCGCCACCAGAAGCACTGCCTTCAAGGTCAATAACTGCAAGGAAAGGCTACATAGTGGTTGAAATGTTGAACCCACCAAGAAATCCAATATTAGGTTAGGATTCCACAAAGGAACTGGTAACCACAAGGGAGGATGAAAATGTTTCACTCCTTTCAAGAAACGGGCCACATCAGGATGAGATAAGGATTCACCATTCACCTGGCCCCTGATACAGGCAAGAGCCGCAACCTGTACCTTCAAGGAATTAAGGACCAACTCTTTACTTAACCCATCCTGCAAAACTTCCAAAATGAGTGGGAACTCGATTCTCACACCAAGCCTCGAACACTCACCAAACCTGAACATAGGCTAAAAAAGTGGAGAACTTTCGAGCTCGTAGCAAGGTGGCAATAACCACAGAATATCCACGCATCAACAAGCGAGTCCTCCCAAGGGCCATACCAAAAGACAAAACTGAGTCGTATCTTCATGAAGAACAGGCCCCTGCTGCAACAGATTCTTGTACGGCAGAAGACAAAGGGGGTTTTTCTACCAGGAGTCTTCGCAGATCTGCATACCATGGTCTTCTGGGCCAATCTGGTGCCACCAAGAGCACCATCTCCCTTTGGCCTTTGATTCTGCAAACTATTCTGTCCAACATGGGCCATGGGGGGAAAGGCATACAGCAACATGTCTTCTGGCCAGATCTACATGAGAGCATTGATACCCAAGGACCTCGGATCTTTCTTGCGACTGAAGAATAAAGGAACCTTCGCATTGCGAGAAATTGCCAGCAGGTCTAGGAACGGAAGGCCCCAGCAATGCACTAGGAGCTGAAATGCCTCTTCTGACAATAACCATTCTCCTGGATCCAGACTTTCCCTGCTGAGAAAGTCTGCTCTTACATTTTCTTTCCCTGCAAGATCTGGTGATGCCTTTCTGCCCATTCCATAAGTTGGTCTATTTCCAGCAACACTTGCTGGCTCTTGGTTCCTTCCTATTGATTGATGTAAACCATCATCATCATTGCATTGTCCGACATTAATCGGACCACTCAACCCTGTAGTCTGCCGCTGAACTGCAAGCACACCAACTGGACCACCCGGGCTTCCAGGCGATTGACGCTCCAGAGAGACTTTTCTGTATTCCAGCATTCTTGCACCATTATTTCCTATCAGTGAGCTCTCAAACCCTGGAGACTCACATCTGTTGTGAGTACCAGTCAACATCTGATGATGTCAGGGAACTCCCTTTTTCAGATGATCCACTTGCAACCATCACTGGAGGTAAGAGCAGTGGAGCCGAATCGAATAGCCCTGAGATGCAGGTTCCGAGACAGCAGGAAGCGCTGAAGATGACACATATGCATTCTCGCTCACAGCACCACTTCCAGGTTTGCCGCCATCAAACAGAGTACCTTTAGCTAGGACCACACTATGGGACATAAAGCGTTCATCAAAATGCACACCTGTCACATCAACTTCTGAATACAAACTTCTGGCAGGAAAACTGCCCTGCCTCATGTGGAACCAAACACCCAGGCACTCCAACAACTGAGATGGCTGAAGACAGCTCTTGGCTAGGTTCACCGCCCAACTGAGCTCCTGCAACAAGGAGATCAGCTTGCGTGTTACCAGGAGGCTTTCTTCTAGAGACTGCCTGAATTAGCCAGTCGTCCAAATATGGGTATACAAGGATTCCATCCTGTCTCAACTCTGCCGCTACCACCACCATAACATTGGAAAAAATTCTGGGAGCGGTGGCTAGATCAGAAGGTTGAACCCAAAACTGATAATGGTGTCCCAACACCATGAAACTCAGAAAATGTTTGTTCCAATCAGATGGGGATAAGGAGGTATGCCTCGGACAGATTCAAGGGGATCAGAAATTCCCCTGACTGCATGGCCATTATCACTGAGTGCAATGTTTCCATGTGAAAATGAGTCATCCGCAAATTACGGTTGACTCCTTTGAGATCTAGGATGGGACGAAAGGAACTCTCCTTATTGGTCACAATGAAATAAATAGTATATCACTCCATAATTTCTTGAGACATAGATACTAGAACCACAGCCCTCAGACAGCGGAGCCTTGACAGCACCTGTTTCTTCTGTGGAGAGTGGCAGGGAGACACAATGAACATGTCCCAAGGAACAGTGTAAAACTCCAGTGCATATCCTCCTCACATCACCTGCAGCACCCACTGATATAATGTGTTCTCAACCCACCTCTGATAAAAGAGAAGCATCCCCTATCTCCTTTTCCTGAGGGTGGGTTGGCAAACCTTCATTGTGAGTCTTGGGAGGATCCACTTCCCGAGACCCTGCCTCAACTGGGCTGCCTGGGGCTAAAGGTCTGAGACTTGCAAAAGGCCAAGTCCTCTGAAAGTTCAGTCCTCTATAGGGACGAAACCACTTGGAACCCCTGAGATGACTCGTCATACCAAAGGGGCATGGTAAATGCTTCTTATCCTCCAGCAACTGAGGAACCAGGAATTCACCCCACTTACTGACCAGTTTCACCAACTTGCTCCCAAACAAGAGTGAACCTTTAAAAGGCAAGTTCGTAAGATGAGCTTGGGAGCTTGTGTCGGCAGACCAATTTCGCAGCCATAACTGACGCCTGGCCACTATTACCGAAGCCATTCCTCTGGCTGAGGTAAAGACCAAATTGTAGCCTGCATCTACTAAAAAGGCAGTGGCGGGTTCCATAACTGCACTGGAATTTACTCTAGAATGATCAACTTCCTGAAAGAGAAGCAGACAAGAGCGAGACACCAGGGAACAACAGGAAGCTACCTGCAAGGTCATTGCCACTGATTCAAATGCTTGCTTAAGGATGACCTCCTATCATGCATATCTTTCAAGGCCACTCCTCCCTCCACAGAGATAGTCGTTCACTTAGAGATGGCACAGTCAAGCGCATCTACTTTCAGAAAACACATTCTATCACCACAGGATCCTGAGGGTACAGGCCTTCCAAGGTCCAACCTCCTTTGAAATTTGCCTACAGAGCGTCCCACTCAAGATCAATCAATTCTTGAATGTCCTCCATAATAGGGTAAAAACAAGAGGCTTTACTCAAGGAAACCAAAATGGGATTTTTTCTTTGCCTCAGACATGGAATCTGAGCCAGGTACTCTCAGCATCTTCAAAGTCTGGGAAATCAGGACTGGCAGTTCATCTCTATGAAAGAACAGCAACATAGTCCTATACAATTCCATTCCCGGAGGAATTTCCCTATCCTCCTGAGAGTCATTGTCTGCCTCATCATCAGTGCTATCCAGATTCCTGTTGGGAATACTGGCAGCTAATCAAGGAATGCTTTGGCGCCTAAAAATAGTACCGGAAAAAGGAGAGGCCACTACCTAAGGATCTGACCTGGCAGGATTGAACAGGGCTGAAGACTGCGCCTGAAGAAAAAATCCATGTCAAAACCAGAAGGCACTTGTGCAGGGCACCTCTGAGCTGCCATCCCCTGCTGAGGAACCAGTCAAGGGAGTTCCAAAGTCAGGTGTTCCCTTGGACAAGTCCTTAACCATTCCATCATCAGGCTGGGAAGAACCAGGCTTAGTAAAATCAGAGGAAGATAATTCTCCCTGAGCCTCTAAAGCAGTGCTGTCACAAGTTAGAGGACACTGCCGGCTAAGAGAAAGACGCTTAGATTTCTTAGTCACCAGCATCTTTAGTTTGAAGATGTGGATCCAGACAATTCATGATGAAAACATTTATGTGCACAAAAGTTAGGCATTCCAAGTCTGTGCCACAAAACTAAGTGTGCTGTCACCACACCAAACCTGGGCGCACAACCGATAAATTTTAGAATGTGCGCACTGGCAGCATGCCCAAAGGAAACTAGGCGCACAATTTGGACGCCCAGCCAGATGCACTTGCACACACCAATGGACCTGTACAGGGCAGCCAAACGTGCAGAAAATCAGGCGAAGACTCCGCCTCGGCCTACCACGCGACACACAGGAAAAAGCCTAACAGCAGGGCCTCACACACCCGGGCTGTTCAACCCTCCAGGCTGCCCTGTTCCTTTAATCCCCAATGGGAGCAGGAACAAATGTCGGAACAGCACGGAGACTGGAGGAAGTCCTACACAGCCCCTCTGTCTCTGACTTTTTTTTTTTTAAACTTACCTGAGCTCAGCCCTTCCTGGCTGAGAACAGAGACAGTCTTTAGAAGCGAGGGGAGAGGGGAAACTACCATCACTGCCATGCTCAGCTTCCTGCACCCGCTGCCTTTAAGCTGTACAATCAGTTAAGTCCTCGTCGGCTGAAAAACCAACAACCAGACCAAGGCATTCATCTGAGGGACCACGGAAATCACCTCAGGAATTCTCAACTGGGAGAGGGACCATTTGGTATCACCGCAGGAGAGCGGGGAATTTTCTTTTCAAAATTCTCCTAAAATCTGAAGCAATCCCAGTAGGGAGATGCACAACCACCATCTGCTGGAGGTGGAGTAGACTGGCAGGCTGATGTCATTGCAGGAGTATATACACTGTGAGGTCAGTTTGCTTCGTCTCCATCTACTGGTAGATTTGCATAACCCACTGATCCTGAGTCCATCTGTCTATGTGCTAGGAAACCTGGCTTTTCAAACAAGATTTTGAATCCAACACTTAGTCACAGTACATCACTTGCACATGTTCAGGAAGAACATTTGGACAAGGTTACTATTTTATCATTAGATGTTTACATCCTGGTTTATGCTTGCGTGGAGTAGTCATGTAGATTTACCTTGTCCAGTTGTCTCTATTCAGCTGTTTTGTACACGGAAAGATTTTCTCAGTTTCCTGTTTGGTTTTTATGTATTTGTTTTAACACGGTTTTACGCATGTTTTGTTATACCTCACCACTAAATTAAACTCAGCTGGTTAGCATGGGGGATTTCCACAGGTAGCTAGACAGCCTTAACAAGCACAGTAAAGATTTAACACCTACTCTGGGCAGATATTTTCAGCATTAATAAGGACACAGTAAACAGCATGTGGAGGAGAGTATATTACACTATTTGTCATGCACACATTAACGCCTCATTTGCCGGTAAGTACAAGTTAATTCTAGAGCAGAGATGCTAACGTCTTCCATGCATGAAAATCCATTCAATTTTTAGCGTGTGCTAAAAAGCCTTCGTGTGTATAGGTCTAATCATCACTTTTTCTTGTACTTACCACTATCCTCTGTGGTTAACGTAGAGCTCCCAACTGTCAAGAAGACAAGCCTATCTGCAAGACGATCACATATTTCAAGCTCATTTAAAGGGAACTTAGACAAAGATTATTCTGTGAAGAAAGAAATTGGAAATGTTTAGTACCTGGGATATCATTAAGGGATCCATCTACTAAAACATGTTTAACATGCACATTCTGAAACAATGATAGCACTCACAATATAACTTTTAATGTTACTAGCAATTTAAATATGCAAATACTATAGTAATAAGCTTGCTAATCATTGTTGTGGTATTTGCTAATGTGCAAATGATTTTGGAACAAGCTGACTGGGTAAATGGGAAATGTGCAATATGGGGCAGATTTTCAAAGGGGTACGCGCGTAAGTACCGTTGTTTTGGTTTCTGTGAAACTAACATTTGTCGTCTGCAATGTATGGTTTTATGTTGTAATATGTATGTATTTTTGTATATCGCCTAGGCCTTTTCAAGGGTTAGGCGATTAATAAATTTTAATAAATGAAATGAAATAAATGAAAGATATGCGCGTACCCCCCAAAAACCTGCCCCAAGTTCCCCCTGCGTGCGCCGAGCCTATGTTGAATAGGTTCAGTGACGCGCGCAAGCCCCGGGCCGCAAGTAAGTCTCGGGGCTTTCCTGGGGGGTTGTACCGGGAGCGTGTCGGGGAGGCGCATCATCTGGGGGCAGGGCCACAGGTGTAGTTCCGGCACAGGGGCGTTTCAGGGGCATGGCCAAGGCCTCCGAAACTGCTCCCGGGCCAGGGAATTGCACAGCTGGCAGGCATAACTCTTCAAACAAAGGTAGGGGGGGGAAGATGCGGGGGGTGGAAGGAACGGAGGCAGGCTGCACGGCTCGGCGCGCGCAGGCTGCTGATTTTGCACAGCCTTGCGTGCACTGACCCCGGATTTTAAAGGCTACGCGCGTATCTATTAAAATCCAGCGAACAGAAGTAAGCACGGGCGTACTTTATTAAAATCTACCCCTATGCGAGTCAAACAATAAGGTGGCAAAAGTAATGAGAATTGGTGACAAGAATTTAAGAGGCTGCTTTCCTCCTCCTGCAGCTTCCCTGCTTCTAGGGAAGGGGTGAGAGGGGAGAGGGAGAGGGAAAGGGGTGGGTTCAGGGGTATGACGATGCAATACTATTGGTGAGTCAGGGACTCGGCGGGGCGGGGAGGTTAGTGGACAGGTAGCCCTGACATTGTATCACCAGTTGCCCACACTAGATACCATACAGCCTGTTCTAATCAGGCCCACAAAAGAATAATGCAGGCTGCAGGGGACCACATCGATTGCATTTGTGTTAAAATGGCCACTTATTTTAATGCTATTTTCATGCATTCTAGTTGGAAGTAGAGCAATAATGCCTTATGGAGAGATCGTGTCTAGCCATCTGTCTGCGTCCTGATATCTCAGGCAAAAAAAAAAATCATGAGATAGGATGTTGTCATTTTCTATCATTTATGCATGTGGTTGATTGTAATTGCTGAGTTTCACACTGGTTGGTTGGAGAGGGAGAACCATGGCAGATGGCAGTTGTTTGCTTGTGAGGGCAGGAAATACTATTGACACACAGAGCGAGACCCCATTGGACACAACCACACACTGTTAGCGTTCAAGCAGACAGCTGACCATAACCATGCATGTAGCTGGGCAGACAAGGTCTACCGGAATGCCATCCTTTCACCTTACATATTCTTTAGTATTAGCATACACAATACATGTAAAAATATTTAGATAGCTTATGAATGCAGATTAATTCTGGTACCTTATGAATGCAGATATCTTGTTTAATTGTGTGTGTGTGTGTGGTGGTGGGGGGGGCAATCATAATCCGTTACCATTTATATTTTTCCACTGATTTTAATAAAGCTTACCATGGGTTTCCTACGATCATTCATAGCAAATCAGTTAGTTGCAAATGTTCACAGATTTTTTTTAGGGTTAGAACTGTGTATGGTATGCAATAGTCACTCAAATGAGTTTGAAGCTCAAAAGGGATATATTTCAAACTAATTTGTGGAAAATTGAAAAGGATTGCACCATGCATTTATTCCCATATTTATGGCACTTATAAATACTATAAGGATGGGCTAAATCAGTGGCTCCCAAATCTGTCCAGGGGGAACCCCAGCCAGGGTTTTCAGAATATCTGCAATGAATATGCATGAGATAGATTTGTATGCACTGTCTTCAATGCATGAAAATTTAAATGCTTATTCATTGTGAATATTCTAAAACAAGACTGGCTAGAGGTTCCCAGGACAGGTTTGGGAACTACTGGGGAAATGATTGAATTACTTAATAGAAGTTCAGATCAGGCTGCAAAGGTCAAGTTCTAAGATGGCAGCAGTGATACTCCAGTCAGGGTTGTGCATTCATTTTTAAGTAAGGCAAAAAAACCCAAAAAAACTATGTAATGAATGAGATCATTTTCTGTTTGTTTCAAATAGAAATGAAAATATTCTAATGACAATACAAAAAGTATCCCAAAATTGAGGTATTTGTGGCATTAAAAAAAAAAAAAGGCTGGTGCCATGATCTAGCCCTCAGCCAGGTCCAGTATCAGACTAGCCATGGGCTAGGTTCAGTGCCATGGCCAAGCCCTGGCCAGGACCAATGCCCGGTCAAGCCCCAGGCCTGGAGTGGCATGGAGGCCTGGTACTATAGCCTAGTGATGAGGCCTAACCAGGGGACTGGTGACGAGGCCAAGCCCTGGTCCATGCCTAGCAGCAGAGCTTATCCCTAGGCCCAGCCAGATGCTGTGCCTTGCTACAGCCATACAACAAAATAGCACCAACTGCACTTGAGGAAAGTGCTGAAGTGATGTCAGTTCAGTGCTGTCCCTAGGCAGACTGTGCCATTTTGAAAGTGCAGGAATGATTGGGCATCGCTCCTGCCTGTTTCAACACTGGATCTGGGAAAGGGGTAAGAAGAGGATAGGGTGGGAGATCCCCAGTCCTGGCACCTTGGAAAGGGCCAGGCCCAGCCTCAGCTCCAGCCCACTCTGGAAAGGCTCTGGCACTAGGCCTCAGTGCCGTGGCTAAACCTTGGCTCAGGGCCCAGCCTGGAATAAGTCTCAGGACCCTGTTCAGGGAAGTTTATTTGGCTCAGGAAGACAGCCAGAGCTGCCAGAGGCCCAGGGTTTTGATTTTTTTTTTTTTAATCAGTCTGGGATTTTTTAAATTTCTGTTTGGCAAATGAACTGAATAAAAAAAACAAAATATGAAATGTACTGAATAAAAATGACAAAAGAAACCTGAAATGAAAACACAAACTGAACTGAACATTTTTGGGCTGCACATCTCTAACTCAAATTGAGATTTAAATTTTCTGGGAAATGTGGAATTGTTCCTCTTAGTTTGTTCTTTTAAGTCAATGTTTTTCAACTTAGTCCTCCTGAAACAATAAGCCTGTCGGGTGAAACAATAAGCCTGTAGAGTGAATGTGCATAAAGAGATCTGAATACATTGTAGGCAGTGCATGAACCTCTCTGATGCATATTCATTGTGGATATCCCGAAAACCTGATTGTCTGGCTATGTCCTAAAGACATTGAGAACCTCTCTTTTAAATCAACAATCTCATATTTTAATGTTATCCAAATTAGCTTCTGACATAAGAACATAAGAAATTGCCGTGCTGGGTCAGACCAAGGGTCCATCAAGCCCAGCATCATGTTTCCAACAGAGGCCAAAACCAGGCCACAAGAACCTGGCAATTACTCAAACACTAAGAAGATCCCAAGGACCAGCTTGAACACCACTAGGATACATAAGAATGTAGGCTTGCTTTCCTTAGGAAAATCAGAATTATATCTCCATACTTGCACTGCAGCAAAAACAGGATTAACTCAATCTCTGTTTAGTGACATGAGTCACCTGGTAGCCACGGGTAGTTGACAGAGGACTTTTACTGAAATTCTAAGGTGCTCCCTCACCTAACCTATAAACTGCAGCAGCATTTTTATAGCAATCAGATATTGCATATGTTTTATAGGTTGCAATTGTGCTGATTTTGTAAGATGGGTCAAAAATGACAGGTCAAACTAACATGGAAAATTAGAGTTGCACTAAACCCCCAACTCCCCAGTCAGATATGGCATGAAATACATAATTTAAACTTGCTCACCCATCTCTGTTTATAATAGCAATATAAATCAATATCTTGCAGAGACAGAAAGAGGGGCTGGATTGTGAAAAGATTAAAAAATTACTTTCACCAAAAGCTGCATGTAGCATTTTCCATCACTGACACAGCTCATAAAACATACCTGTGAGCCTGCATATCTAAAGTAAAAAAATATTCTAACTATGGAGACATAATAATGTCTTCATTTGTGTTTCCTTCTTTGTTTTTCTCTTTCTTTGAAAAGTCAAGTATACTGCTTGATGGAGTATGACTAAACCATAATGAGCCCCAATGAAGTAAAGTTAGATTGCATTCTATACAAAATTAAGAATGTTCCAACTCTACATAACTGATAAAGCAGTGTGTTATATTACCACAGTTACTGATATAATCCTTCTGGAAATAGATTTCCAGAAGCATTGTAAGGTAGCAAAATAAAGAAGTTACTTACATGATAATTTTGTTTTCCTTAGTGTAGAGGAATAGACAGACTCAGGACCAGTGGGTTTATGTCCCCCTGCCAGCAGATAGAGATGGAGCAAGCTGTGACCCCAGCCTGGGTCACAGCTTGTGTGTTTATACATATTTAGTGTGTTTATGCTTTTAATAGTCAGTAAGGTAGCAAATAAACAGAAGTTAGACTGTATTTTTAAATAGTCAGACAGTAAGGCAGCTAATAAGCAGTAGTTAGAGTGTTTGTATATTAAAAAAAAAAATCAAAACACAAAAAATAAAGTTGCCAGAAGCTAGAAAAAAGCTAGGAGCAGTGTATGCTTAAGTAAAAAGATTGAAAAGTTCAGTTCAGTTACTCACCTTGGAAAGGTGTTAAGGTAGTTGATTTGGTTTGATTAGGTACCAACATTTGTTAATCAAGAGAGCAGTGAGTCACTCTGGCTGACTAACTGAATGCATAGAACATATAGCCACCAGGAACACAGTTTTCAAGGTCAATAACCGTAAGGAAAAGCTATGTAGTGGTCAGAACGTAGGGACTGCCAAAAAATCCACCACCAAATTAACACTCCACAATGGAACCAGTAACTTCAAGGGAGGCCTAAGATGCTTCACTCCATTCAAAAAAAGGCCACATCAGGATGAGATGACAAGGTAACACCATTTACCGCACCTCAAACAGGCAAGAGCTGCAACCTGCACCTTCAAGGAATTAAGGGCCAATCCTTTATTCAATCCATCCTGCAAAAAGTCCAGAATGAGAGGGATCTTAACTGAATGAGGAAAATCATCCCGCTCTTCACACCAGGCCTCAAAAACTCTCCAAACCTGCACATAAACCAAGAAAGTGGAGATCTTGCAAGCATGGAGTAAAGAGACAATCACTGCAGAAGAATAACCATGCTTTAACAGGTGAACTCTCTCAAGGGCCAAACCATAAGATAATCGAGTCAGATCCTCATGAAAAACTGCTGTAACAAATCCATGTGAGGTGGAAGACAAAGGGAGGCCTCCACCAGGAATCGGTTCAAATCTGCATACCACGAATGCCTGGGCCAGTCCGGTGCCACTAGGAGTACTAGTTCCCTGTGAGCTTCGATCTTGCGAATTATCCTGCACAGCAAGGGCTACGGAGGAAAGGCATAAAGCAATCTGTCTTCTGGCCAGACCTATAAGACTGCATCTATTCCCAGGCACCACAGATCTCTCCTGCAACTGTAGAATCGAGGAACCTTTGCATTTCAAGAAGTTGCCAGCAGGTCTAGGAACAGAAGGCACCAGCGATCCACAATCAGCTGAAATGCCCCGACTGACAACACCCACTCTCCTGGGTCCAGACCCTCCCTGCTGAGAAAGTCCGATCTTACGTTGTCTTTTCCTGTAATGTGAGAGGCTGAGATCATCTGCAGATGACCTTCTGCCCATTCCATCAGCTGGTCTATTTCTTGAGACACTTGCTGGCTCTTGATTGCTCCCTGGCGATTGATATAGGCCACTGTCATCGTGTTATCCAACATCATGTGAACTGCTTGATCCCACAACCTGTGGCTGAACAGCAAGTATGCCAATCATACCGCCCAGGCATCCAGGCGATTGATGTTCCAGTGGGACACTTTGGCATTCCAACGCCCCTGGGCTGTTAACTCTAGATAGTGAGCCCCCCAATCATAGAGACACATCCATCGTGAGTACCAAACTGGTCAGAGAGGACAAGGAAACTCCTCAGATGATCCTCCTACAACCATCATTGGACTTGGAAGCAGATTTCCATCGGCAGGTGCAGCTGAACCGCATAGTCCTGAGACTGTGTGTTCCAGCGAGATAGCAGAGAGCGCTGAAGAGGATGCTTATTTTGTCTTTGTAATGTCTATGCCTACTGATTTTATGTAAATGATGTAATTGTGATTTTGTACATCGCCTAGGATATGTGTGATAAATAAATCCAAATAAAAGATAAAGATAAGGATAAGGATATGCACCTTTGCCCATGGTACCATTTCCAGGATAGCTGCCATCCAGCTGAGCACATGTAGGTAGGACCACACTGTCGAGCATATGATGCTCATCAACTGACACACTTGAGACATCAATTTCTGGATCTGAACTTCTGGTAGAAAAACTCTGTCCTGTCCCATGTCGAAACAGACCCCCAGATACTCCAACTATTGGGATGGCTGAAGATTGCTCTTGGACAGGTTGACCACCCAACCAAGCTCCTGCTATAAGGAGTTACCACGTGGCTCTCTTCCTGAGACTTGGCTTGAATTAGCCAGCCATCCAAATATGGGTACACCAAGATTCCTTCTTTTTGCAAGGCCACTGCTACCACCACCATAATTCTTGGAAAATGTTCCGGGAGTGGTGGCTATACCAAAAGGCAGCACCCAAAACCGATAATGGTGCCCAAACACCATAAAGTGTAGAAAGCATTGGTGTTTCAAACAGATGGGAATATGAAGGCAAGTCTCTGACAGATCCAAGGGGGTCAGAAATTCCCCCTACTACACCACCATTATCACAGAGCGCAAAGTTTCCATGCGAAAATGAGTCAACTTCAAGTGACGGTTGGCTCTCTTGAGATCCAGGAGGGGATAAAAAACGCCCTCCTTCTTGGGCACAACAAAATAAATGGAATAACGCCCCATACTTTCTTGCGATGTAGGCACTGGAACCATAGTCCTCCATTTGAGGAGCCTTTGAAGCATGAACTCCACTGCCTGCTTCTTCTGCGGGGAGGGGCAAGGGGACACTATGAACACGTTCCGAGGAATGCTGAGAAATTCCAGCACATACCCTTCTCGTATCACCTCTAGGACCCACTGGTCCAATGTGATCTCGACCCACCTCTGATAAAAAAGAGAGACATCCCCCTATTTCCTGTTACAGAAGGTGGGTCAGCAAATTTTCATCAGATAGCTCATCAAGGATCCGCTACCTAACCCTGCTCCACTCTTGGGATGTCGGGACGAAAGGACTGAGACCTACTGAAAGGCTGAGTCTGTTAAAAGTCATCCCTCTGTAGGGAAGAAAATGCCTGGAACACTGGAGATGACCCCTCATACCAAAGGAGCGCTGTATCTGCTTCTTATCCTCTGGCAACCAAGGAACCGGAGACTTGTCTCATTTCTGCCTAGTTTCTCCAATTTGTTCCCAAACAAGAATGAGCCTTTAAAGGGTATCTTAGTAAGACTGGATTTGGAGATGTTGCGGAAGGATCTCCGCCATCTCTTTGGAGAACACCTCCACGAAGGTTTGGTACGGTGCTGGTAGGAGATTTGAGGCGCTAAGCAAGGCCAGTTGCGGGGGTCGCGGGACCTGGAGGCAATGCGAGAAGCAGAAGGAACTCCACTGAGTCAACTGAAGGGTGTCCCACTGAATCACGGGAGAGTGGCGGCGTAACCAAGGTAGCCTTAGCACCAAGGGGTGCACGGCCTTCTCTAGTACCAAGAAGGATATTTCTTCGAAGTGAAGCGCCTCTATCTGGAGGGTCAGGGGAGTCGTAGAGCTGGTAATAGTCCCGGGGAGTACGGTACCACGGATGGATGTGACGCGTAGCGGAGGACGTCTTGGAATAGTGGGCAGGCGTAGCTGCTGGACCAAGTCCTCTACTATAAAGTTCCCCTCAGCCCCTGAGTCAATGAAGGCCAAGGTCTGGAATTTGCCCCCAGGATACTTGAGGGTCACAGGTGCAGAGCATTGAGGAGCTGAACCAGCATAGTCTAGGAGTAGCTCCTCGGAACAACCTAGGCTCAGTCGTTTCCCGGACGCTCCGGGCAGTGGGCCAGGAAGTGCCCTTTCCCGCCACAGTAAAGACACAACCCCTGCGTGCGGCGTCTCCTTCTCTCCTCTGCTGTTAGGGGGAGTGCGGCCTAGTTGCATAGGCTCGTCCGAGGAAGGGGTAGAGGCTGAAGCCTTGGCTGTCGTGACCCTGGTGGGCGCCGGGGGCAATGTCAGAGGTCTATGCGGCGGGCTCCCCTCCTTGTCTCGTTGCTGTAGCCTCCGGTCAACCCGGCCAGCCACGTCTATGAGGTCATTGATATCATCGGGAAGGTCCCGACCAGCCAGCTCATCCTTGATACGGCTTGCCAAACCAGATATATACCTTTCAGGCAGTCATCTCGCCAGCCTACCTCCATGGCGAGGTTGCGGAATTCAATGGTATAGTCCACCACGGACCGAGATCCTTGCTTTAAATGCAATAGTTCGGACGCAGCAGTGGTCTGGCGGGCTGGGTCGAAGGCTTTTTGGAAATTGAGGACGAATTCCTGGAGGTTGTGTAATAGGGGATCCTGTCGTTCCCACATGGGAGAGGCCCAGTCAAGTGCCCTTCCATCGAGAAGGGAGAAGATATAGGCTACTTTCACAGAGTCAGATGAGAACTGCACGGGCAACAGGGAAAACCGGACGTAACACTGATTCGGGAAACCCCGGCATGCCTTGGTATCCCCTGCATAGTGAGTAGGGGCAGGCAGTTGGGTAACCGGAGTTGCACTCAAGGCGGGAGCTGGGGGCGGCGCTGGCGGCGTCTCCGTAGCCGTCGCTTCCAAACGGGCGACCAGTCGCTCCACGGTAGCGGCAAGGGTGTCAATGCAGTGCTGCTGCTGTTGTAGGCGCTGTGCCATCCCAGGCATGGCCTGCAGGCTAGGCACCTCTGCCGGGTCCATGGCCTTGCAAACTGTTATTGTTATAGTAGAGAGACGGTGGACCCTTGGGCCGGCCTGTAAGGAGGGTTCCTTGGAGCAGACCGGGAGGCGGAGTCTAGCGGCTGGCGGACGGCTTCACCCGGGACCCGGGATCCCCCCAGGAGGAGCCTGTAGGGAACCGGGCCCTTGGGACTTAAGAGCCGGAGCAAGCCTGCAGGTACGAGGTGTCAGAAGCAGGACCAGGGTCAAGGCGGGCAGCTAGCAAGCACAGTTCAGAAGCAAACCAGGATCGAGGCAGGCAGCTAGCAAACAGTGTTCAAAGGCAGACCAGGGTCGAGGCAGGCAGCTGGCAGACAGTGTTCAGAAGCAGGCCGAGATCAGGAACCAGGAAGACAACAGATGAAGGATCGCTGAAGCAGGAACTGGAACAAGCACCGGGGAACCAGGAACCAGCAGCAGCAGAGTCTGGATGGCAACTAGAAGTCAGGGAACCTCATTGCAAGGCGCTTCCATGGAGTCTGGGCGCCGGTTAAATGCAGGCCTGGCGTCTGACGTCAGCCAGGGGGCTGTCCCATACTTCCGGGTGCTGGACGCACATAAGGGCTGCCCGCGCGCGCGAGGCGGAGGGCGGAGCTTCTGTCGGCGTTCTCCACGTGGAAACGCCGCGGACATGCGGCCCACCGGACCGGGACTTCGGCGTCTCTCCTTGCGGCCTGGAGCGAAGGTAAGCGGACCCGACCCCGATCATGGGGGAGGCGGTCGGGGCCGCAACAGGAAATCTTGCCTCACAAATCTTCTACATTTTTTTGAAGGAGTGAATAAACATGTGGACAAAGATGAACCAGTAGATGTTGTTTATTTGGATTTTCAGAAGGCATTCGAGAAAGAGCACGAGAGGCTTCTAAGAAAACTAAAAAGTTATGGGATAGGAGGCGATGTCCTTTTGTGGGTTGCAAGTGGGTTAAAAGACATGAAGAGAGTAGGATTAAATGGTCAGTTTTCACAGTGGAAAAAGGTAAATAGTGGATTGCCTCAAGTACTTGGACCGGTGCTTTTTAATATATTTATAAATGATGTGTAATGGGGTACGATGCGTGAGGTGATCAAATTTGTGGATAACACTAAATTATGCAGAGTAGTTAAATCTCGAGTGGATTGTGATAAATTGCAAGAGGACCTTGTGAGAATGGAAGATTGGGCTTCCAAATGGGAGATGAAATTTAACATTGACAGGTGCAAAGTGAAAAATAACCCTTGCTATAGTTATACATTGTTAGGTTATATCTTAGGAATTATCACCCAGGAAAGAGAACTAAGCGTCATAGTGGATAATACATTGAAATTATCAGCTCAGTGTGCTGTGGCGATCAAAAAAGCAAATAATATTAGGAAAGGAATGACAAACAAAATGAAGGATGTCATAATGCCTCTGTATCGCTCCATGGTGAGACTGCACATGGAATACTGTGTGCAATTCTGGTCACTGCATCTCAAAAAGGATATAACTGCACTGGAGAAAGTGAAGAGAAGGTTGACCAAAATTATAAAGGGCATGGAATGGCTGCCCTATGAGGAAAAGCTAAAGTAGTTAGGGATGTTCAGTTTGGAGAAGAGACAACTGAGGGCGGATATGATAGAAGTCTACAAAATCATGAAAGGACTTGATCAAGTTAAACTAAATCAGTTATTTTCTCTCTCAGATAATAGAAGGACCAAGGGTCACTCCATGAAGTTAGCAAGTAGTTCATTTAAAACAATCAAAGAACATTCTTTTTGCACTCAGTGCATAGTAAATCTCTGGAATTCATTGCCAGAGGATGTGGTTATAGCAGTTAGTGTAACTGGGTTTAAAAAAGGTTTGGATAAGTTCCCAAAGGAAAAATCCATAAACTGATATTATAATAATTAATAAGCAATAGTAGCTTGTGATTTATCTAATGTTTGGTACTTGCCAGGTACTTATGACTTGGACTGGCCACTGCTGGAAACAGAATACTGGGCTGACCCAGTATGAAAAAAATGTATTATTTATTAAGGGACCTTCTAGATATCACAGCAGAGAGTGGGGCTTTCTTTTCCTAAATTTAGAATTTCTCCGTCCAAAAAGCTCGAAGCAATCCACATTAGAGATGTGCACTGATTTTTTTTTTGTCATTTTCATTTCGGGGTGTTTACTGTCAAATTTCATTTTTATAATGGTTCAGGAGGTAGTTATTTCATGTTTCCCTTGTTTCGGAGTTAGTGCGCACTAATGGGGCTTAGTCGCACTAAGGGCCTCATTTTCCAAGGAGTTACCGCGTGTGATAATTCCGCAAACCGCGCTAACAGGAGTTAATGCGATTTGCAAAGGCAAATTTTTAATTTCGTATTCAGGGGCGGAGCAAATGTAAAGTAGGGAGGATTTATCGTGTGCCACGAAACAGCCGCACTGTTAGCGCGGCTCCTAACGCGGCCAATAACTACACCTCTTTCATTTGCGTTACGTTGTGCGCTACAGGCCGGTAAAGGTTTATTGCAGTTCACGATGTCTCCAACAGGCCTGTTTCAGTATGATGCAGGCTCGGGGGAGAGAGAGAGAGAGCCTTGCCATAGTGCCTCCTCCCTAAACAGGTATTTGTATCCCTATGGGAGGCCCACCTAGTAACCCAGGTAGAGAGTCCATCAAGCTAGGTTGAGAGAACATTGCACAAATCTCATCTTTGGGTGAGTTTCCTCACTCCATAGGTCATCAAATCTTCACAAGAGACCACTGCTCTGTTCGTACGTCTCACGTTGAATGTGAAAGTGGCCCCTAACCCCCTACACATACTTAAACCTCACCTCGAGTTACTAGGTGGGCCTCCCATAGGGATACAAATACCTGTCTAGGGAGGAGGCACTATGACAAGTCTCTCTCTCTCTCTCTCTCTCTCTCTCCCTCCTGAAACAGGCCTGTCAGAAACATCATGAACTGCAATGTAGCCCAAATTGGGCTAATAGCGCAACTTGCGATAACAGCCTTTCACATGCTTATTAGCATAAGCTACACCCCTTTTTGGTATCCAATGCGATATTGGAAAATGAGGCCCTAAGTCATGTTAGTGTGCACTAACCCATTTTCCTCATTTCAGAGTTAAGTCCCACTAAAGGGACTTCATTAAGTCCCTTTAGTGTACACTACCTAGTTTTCTAGTTATGAAGTTAGTGTGCCCTAATAGGACTTAGGGCGAACTAACAAAAAATGTTACCGATAAGTTAAAAAATGTCAATTGGGGAGCAATTCGTTAGCTGGAGGTATGTTTTTGCATTCCCATTGGCTGTCTCCTTTAACTTAATTGGTAACATTTTTTGTTAGTGCACATTAACTTTAGTTAATGCACGCTAACAATCAGTTAGTATGCCCTAAGTCCTATTAAGGCACACTAACACTGAAATTAGAAAACTAGGTAGTACGTACTAATTGGACTTAATGCACATTAACCATATGTTATGCACACTGTCCCGTTAGTGTGCACTAACATGAAATACAAAATTGCACCAAATTTCATCAATATTCTTTCGTTTCAGGGTGCTCCCGAAACACGACGAAATAGACAATTTCGTTGCCATTGTCTATTTCGTTAAAAATGAATGCACATCCCTAATCCCCATAGGGAGATGCTCATCCAGCATCTGCTGGAGACAGAATACTGGCAGGCATGGGTCAATGCAGGGCTATATATACTGTGATGCAGCTTGCTCTGTCTCCATCTGCTGGTAGGGGAGCATAATTACACTAGTCCTGAATCCATCTATCTATACACTAGGAAATGATATATTATCCCTATAGAAATGATACAATATAGTAGTATACTGGAAATCCACAGAGCTATTTAAAAAGAAAAGCTATTTTTCTATAAATTTTGGGGTGTATGTGCCAGTACCGTTTCAGGAACATTTCCAGTGATACTGAGTTTCACTGCTAGAGCATGTTATGGGACATGGGCTCCATAGGCAGATCCCTGATAGGAGCTAACATGGAATTAGAGGAAAGCCTGGAGCCTGAATTACTGAAGGAATGTTTTTTTAAAAGTAATTTAGACCTTGAAATTATGTTATATCTAGTATTTGTGCTATAACCATGGGCTGTGAGAGACATGGTAACTTCCAATCAGTGGTTTCCAAGAATGATCTTTTTATGTTGAGCTGCATTTTAAGTTAATGACTCATCTAAGCATAATTCCCTGATACAGAGATAAGTACTATACATCATGACATGCAATATTGCGTTGGATCTAGCAGTTTGTTGCAAGATGTTTGAAGAAACACTTCTGGGCTTAAAAGTAAACATGAGATTTGAAATGCATATTACAAATATTTGAAAAATTGAATTTATGGACCAACTATTATAATTTTGCACTATTTTCTAGAGAATACCTACTGGTATAGATGAATAAGTGGAAAAGAAATGATGGTCCTTTATTTTGAAGATGTTGCCATTCCAATGAGAATTTATGTAATATGCGAACGGTGAGTTAAAAGTTAAGCAGGTAATGAATGTTTGGTAGAATTTGATATCTAGTGTTTGTTACATAAAGTATAACATAAAGTATAACTTATGTAGGATTTAACATATGTAGTATAACATAAAGTATAACTTAACGTATGTAGGATTTAAGTTCAGCAGATTTGTCATATAAATTCATGTTAGGATAGTGGTGATATCAGTGGGGCCTATTTGCTAACACTGGAAAACAATGGGGGATAAATTAATTTTCAAACATACTGGCAGAGGGGATATTTTATCAGAGAGGATAAAGACAAAGGGCTGATATTCATATAAAGAGAGGGAATCTCCTCAATACAGGGAATGTTGACGATTCTTGGGGGCGTCTCTTGCCCCTTGCCACTGATAATTCTCACGGAAGCCTAATAAAGAATAAAACTGTTAAGAAATAGGCTGCACAGAATGCCATAGAATTAAACAAGCGAGAGTGATATAATCACCGTTTTCAATGACTTCAGACCTCTGCGCTCCTTCAGGGGATTGAATGATTCATGTTGCCTAGCGATATACAGTAAGAGGAAAATTGCATGCATCTTTGCACAGTACATGACAGCACTGTGACTACAACGAATGGCATTTTAACCTAACCTCCTGCTCCACTCTGTAAAACTGTGTTAGAAGTCATTAGCACTATTAATTAACTAATGCTTTATGCTAGAAATACTGCAGTTTATCTATCTGCAGTTACAAAGTAGTGCATGTCAAAAGAGGTCAATCGGGATCTATGGTTCCCATCATTAAAACACTATTCGATATATAACAACTGAACCTGAATAAAAAGCTAAGAATATAATTTGTAGAATGACCAGAAATGGGGGGGGGGGGGGGGGGGGGCAAACAGCTCTTTCAAACTTCTGTCTGGAATAAATATTTTTTCTATCAATTTCTAATGAAACTGCATTATTTTTTGGTGAAAATTTGTTTTGAGTAGCGACCAATAGGCATATGGACATTGATGAAGGTAAAAGCTGTCTGATACCATCACATTGAACAGATTACAAGTAAACATTTACTAGCTCAAAGCTTTTTTTTTTAAAGTAAGAAATATATTAGGATCTCATTTACAGAGGAGCATCTTTTTATAGCACTGTCTGGCAAAGAATTTTAATCTTGTCTCTCTTACAGAATCAATTAATTCTTAATTAAAACCCAAGATCTGGATTCTTTGAGGTTGCTATAGTAACTTGGCTTCATTTTTTTTTTTTTCATAGGACAGGGTGAGAACCCTTTCATGCTTCCTAAGGATCCTTTATTGTTTTAAATAGAGAAGAGAAGTTACATCACTTTGTTGGCAGCTCCGTGATTAACATGCTATAGATAGAATTCACGCAGCAAGAAACTGTTAAATGCATAATCACTGGGGGTTTAAGCACACACACCCCCTCCCCCCTCATGTTATTCTTCCGTACTGATGGATACAGAATGACCAGAAAATGACCCTTTATGATGGGGATATCAGTGACAGTATTATATTATCACAATGGCTATTTAATCAAAATATTCCAAATCCTCTAAATGCCTGTTCCTCTGAGTCTGATTTATTTTTAATTTAATTATGACCCATTTGTCATGGCACACTGCCTGGCCTTTATCAACCTGCTGCATGGGGACTGATGAATTTACATCCTACTTAATCCTGGCAAGTGGGACTCAGCTCCTCCTGAACGTACCCTCTGGTATGATTACGTGGCCAAGGTTGCCTTCGGATCCCCATCTGCTTGAGGATCATACACACCTATGAAAAACCCAGATTCCACTATACTTTATTTAGATTTGTATTCTGCTTTTCAGCACTACAAAGCAGATTGCATTCAGGTACTGTAGGTATTTCCTATCCCCAGAGGGCTTATAATCTAAGTTTGTACCTGAGGCAATGGAGGGTAAAGTGAGCTGAACACTGATCTCCTGGTTCACAGCCCATTGCTCTAACCCAGAGCTTTCCAAACTTTTCATGTTGGCGACACACTTTTTAGACAAACATAATTTCACGACACGGTAATTCAGTCTACTAGTAAACCAGAGGTTAAAGGTTAAACGAACGAAACATATTTCGACAATTTATGTATGTTTCCTTAAATATATACATAAATAAAATGTTTCACGACACAACCTATCTCATGAAAACCTTAAATTTATATTAAAAATATATATTCCAAGATTCATGTTATTGTTATAATTTATGAGAAACAATAATAAAACAAATTGTCTGTCCCCCACACACTCATCTCTCTCCTCCCCCCAGCACATGTCTGGCCCCCACACACTCATATTTCTCCCCCTCAAGCACATGTCTGTCCCCCCAGCACGTTTGCCCCCCACTCACTCATCTCTCTCCCCCAGCACATGTCTGGCCCCCACACTCATGTACCTCGTCTTTTTGATTGTTGCCAGTTAAGTGCTTCACTCCCTTCCATGATCACCAGACACTGCTGCTTGCAGTCAGTACTCTTCATGGCCAGGCCTCATCGGCAGCAGCAGCCAATGCAAGGATGGCTGGGCTCGTTCCACCCACCAAGCCCCCCCCAAAAAACGCGATTGACAGCAAAAATCACCCAATAATAAGCAACCCATAAACTGAAAAAAAAAAGTGAATCTCTAGAAAAAAAAAAAGCCCAAACTCGCATCAGAGTTGACCGGGCTTGCGCGACACACCTGCACACTGCAGGCGACACACTAACGTGTACAGACACACAGTTTGGAAAGCTCTGCTCTAACCACTAGGCTACTCTTCCACTCCTTTACCTATTATTGTGGCAATACTACACTCCCCTTCTTTACCACTTACTTTCCCCCTCATAACCTCATTGTACCCCTGCATGCCTGACTGAAAAATGAATGGGTTTTCCTGCAGCACATTTTTTCCCCTATTGTGACTTTTAAACCAGACATGTCCATTTTTCCTGTCTTTTCCTTTGTATGGGAGTCACCAAAGGGTCTCTTTTCTATATGGATCAAAGTTTTCATAGTCGCTGAATGCGTTATGTCAAAGGTATTGCAGTGTTCCCTGGCACTCCCCAGTAAAGGAGTATGTTTAACAAAACACAGGAACCCATTTTATGTTCTTTTGTCCAGTATTCCATCCAGGAAAGGTAGCTGAGACTCAAGGCTGGAGCCATCAGGCCTTTCAAGTGAAAAAAGATTTCTTGGGGTAAGATTAAGAGAAGCAAGATAAGTAAAGAATAATGAGCCTTATACTCCTTGCATTTCACTGAAGATTTGCCTTAAGGTTTGAAGAGTGGATATCTAGTTGGAGCCAGAGTAATGACCGGGATCTACTTTCAGAGTTGCTGCTTCAAAGGAATCAGCAGAATAAAACAGGCTAAGAGAAAAATTTGAAAATAAATTGGCTGTAGAGGCAAAAACTCACAATAAAAACCTTTTTAAATATATCTGAAGCAGAAAGCCTGCAAGGGAGTCGGCTGGACCGTTGCATGATCAAGGGGTTAAAGGGGCACTTAAAGAAGATAAGGCCATCGCGGAATTTTTAAACAATTTCTTTCCTTCAGTGTTTACTGAGTAGGATGTTGGAGCAATACCCATTCTAGAGAAGGTTTCCATGGGTGATGATTCAGATCAACTGAACCAAATCACGGTGAACCTGGAAGATGTGGTAGGCCTGATTGACAAACTGAATAGTAAATCACCTGGACCAGATGGTATTCACCCAGGGTTCTGAAAACTAAAAAATGAAACTTCAGAACTATTAGTAAAAATTTGTAACCCAACATTAAAACCATCCAATGTACATGAAGACTGGAAAATGGCCAATGCAACCCCTATATTTAAAAAAGGATCCAGGGATGATCTGGGAAACTACAGACGAGTGAACTTGACTACAGTGCTGGGAAAAACTGTAGAAACTGAATAAAGAATAAAATCACAATACATTTAGATAGACATGGTTTGATGGGACACAGCCAACATAGATTTATCCAAGGGAAGTTTTGCCTCACAAATCTACATTTTTTTGAAGGGGTGAATAAATATATGGACAAAGTGAACCAGTAGATGTGGTGTATTTGGATTTTCAGAAGGTATTCGACAAAGAGCACGAGAGGCTTCTAAGAAAACTAAAAAGTCATGAGATAGGAGGCAATGTCCTTTTGTGGATTGCAAGTTGGTTAAAAGACAGGAAACAGAGAGTAGGATTAAATGGTCAGTTTTCACAGTGGAAAAAGGTAAACAGTGGAGTACCTCAGGGATCTGCACTTGGACCGGTGCTTTTTAATATATTTATAAATGATCTGGAAAGGGGTATGACGAGTGAGGTGATCAAATTTGCGGATGACACAAAATTACGCAGAGTAGTTAAATCTCAAGTGGATTGTGATGAATGCAAGAGGACTTTGTGAGACTGGGAGATTGGGCTTCCAAATGGCAGATGAAATTTAACGTGGAAAACTGCAAAGTGATGCATGTAGGGAAAAATAACCCTTGCTGTAGTTACACAATGTTAGGCGTTACCTCTCAGGAAAGAGATATAAGTGTCATAGTGGATAATACATTGAAATCATCGGCCCAGTGTGCTATGGTGATCAAAAAAGCAAACAGAATGTTAGGAATTATCAAGAAGGGAATGGAAAATAAAATGGAGGATGTTATAATGCCTCTGTATTGCTCCATGGTGAGACCACACCTTGAATACTGTGAGCAATTCTTGTCACCGCCTCTCAAAAAGGATATAGCTGCACTGGAGAAAGTGCAGAGAAGGGCGACCAAAGTGATAAGGGGCATGGAACGGCTCCCCTATGAGGAAAGGGCTGTTCAGTTTGGAGAAGAGATGACTGAGGAGGGATATGATAGAAGTCTACAAAATCATGAAAGGACTTGAACAAGTTAATGTAAATCAGTTATTTATCCTCTCAGATAATAGGACCGGGGGCACTCCATGAAGTTAGCAAGTAGCTCATGAAGTACATTTTTTTTCACTCAATGCATAGTTAAGCTCTGGAATTCATTGCCAGAGGATATGGTTACAGCAATTAGTGTTACTTGGTTTAAAAATGTTTGGATAAGTTCCTAGAGGATACATCCATAAACTGCTATGAACGTAATTAATAAGTAATAGTAGCTCGTGATCTAATGTTTGGGTACTGTCTTCTTGCTAGGAGGAAGGATTGGTAATTTTTTTTTTTTAACTGGGGCCATATTATTGGCTTTTATCTGCACCTGGGGCTGGCAAGGGAGACTTTTTTTCAAAATTGCCTGCCTAATAGGTGCATAAAATTATATTCATGCACCCTGTATGTGAGTAATTTTATGTGCAAAGTGAACAGGAGCTCAAGGGGCAGATTCTGAGTGGAGTTTGGATTTCCTCAGAAAATTTCCCTTTAAAAATTGGCTGGTGCAACTCGTGTGGGAAGCTTTGTTGGAATAATTTTGAAAACAAATTTAAAAGTTGGTATAATTTGTGTGTGTAATATCCAGCAAATTTATGCGAGCATTTATAAAACATTTGCCCTTGATGGGAAAAGGAATCCAAAACCAATATCTGACAGAAAATCAGACCATTATTAAATGTTTTACATAAAAGAATAATTTGAATTTAAAATAAGCTTATAAAATACATGCTGCTAATGAATACAATGTTTTTGGTTTTTAACTTTTAAAATTAGGAAGGTTTCTGGTTCATAGATCTTACCTGCAAAAGTCAGTTGTTTTTAAACATTTAACTTTATCAGTAAATGTTCTTCTTATCCAGCAGTAACTCTTAGCCTGTATTAAATATTTAAACAAGCCTCCTGAGAAGGAGAAAATTATTTGAAGTCATATTTTCTGTTCATTTCCATGTTCCCAAAGAGAAACAGATATCTACAAATACCAGCTCCAAACTAAGCATTAGAATCCAGGTGCTGGACAGTAGCTAGATTGGGTGAGATCGTGATATTGCCACCACATGGGCAAACTGGCCGTTGTCCATGTCCATGCCATCAAGTAGTATCTTTCCCATTGCTATGGCTTTCCTTCTGCTCTGTCTATTCATGGGGGAGGGAAGGTTCTTCTCACCACAGCCAAAGTGGTGCAGATGAGAAGGGCTAGGGGGAAAAGGGCTAGCAACCCTTCGCTATATTTAAGCCACCTTTGTACCCTTGCCTCTTTTATTTATTTATTTTTTTAAGGAGATAGTAGCGCTTTTTCCCCAATCAACATACTATCCTGGGAATTTCCAGGATAGACGGGTGTGTAGATAGTGGAAGTGAGGATTTAATCATAGCACAGACAGAAGGGCGAGTATCAGCATGTTGAGAGCACACAGTACGTAAAATGTGTGCTTTGGGTCAGGGCTGGGATTATATTGGCCATAGAGCCCTCTTACTGCCTCCTTAATTACAACAAAATTGATGTGAAGCTAGAATGGCCACTCTTCAACTTTTATGACTGAGATTGGGCCATGCCTGCTTTTTTTTTTTTTTCTCTTCCACTGGTGCCCTTTTAAGAGCTATAGACTTGGGAATTTGCAAAGGCTCACAGTGATGAGATGGCGGCACAATGAAAAGGCGTGGGCATGGCTTTGATGGCTATACCTTCCTGGAGCATCAGAGGGTTGATTTTATAACTAAAATAGACAGATTGCACAAAATAAGGCTTGTGGTGCTCAAAAGTTATCAAGTGTGGCTATATGCACAGGCATGGGGTGAGCAGATAGCTAGATGAAGGTCCTGGCTATGTTTGTATAAAGTTTTGATAAACTACTTTTACATTTATTATTATGGTATTTAGTGGGGATGTGCATTTGTTTTTCCCGAATTAGGCAATTTCAACAACACGTTAGTGTGCACTAATCCGAAATGCGGGGCCCCCGAAAAAAAACCCCCGCACTGCGGGAAAAATGAAATTCCCGTGGGGGGTCCCAAAACAAAGCCTGACATGATAGCAAAACCCGAAGCACATCTCTAGTATTAAGTGTATGTGGTAGTCATGCCGGCCACCATAAAGAGGACTCATTCTTGAATAATCAGCATCTCAGCAACTTTTGACAGATTTGTGAGGATAGGGTAAGATGCTGACTGTGCATCTGGCCATCTTGTATTTCATTTAAAACCTATATCTAACATCTTAACACAAAAATGAAACTTGCTTTACATGGCAAATATAATGGATTGTATAATTCACTGCACATTTTTTATGAAGGTCTTGGCAGGATGATAAATGAATTCCATGCCTTTATTCAAGTTTGTTCTGATGTATTTTCTTAATTTCAATAGATGTAGGGTCAGACGAAATTCACTTTGAAGTTATACAAATTTAGGGTGCTAAAATTTGTGAGTTGCCATCACTAATTTCCTAGAAATAATGGTAATTTATTTGCAATTGAATTTTGAAGACTGCTAGCAAATTTGCAATGCTTTTTTCATAATTACTTCAGTATTTACAAGTTACCACAGATGATAATACAAAGAGTTACTATGGAAAGACATTCTTTCTACTTTATCAGGTAAATTGGGAAACAGATTGATATTATGAAATTGATATGCCACCTTTTATATCTGCATGGCCAGCATTTGGGTACATGAGAAGAGGATGTAAGATATCTAACATATATACAGTATAATTGTACTGTATGAGGTTAATATTCAAAGAGGTTTGGCTGGGTAAACGTTGGGTTAGCCAGACAACACCCAAGGTTTAAATATCCTACCCCCTTTAATCATCTACATTTTCCTCAGTTAAGTCTTTATCTGGGATCGATTGGAATGTGTTCAATTGGAATGTGTGGCGGTAAAGTGTAGCCAGATAAATCCTGAGTATATGGGGATTATTCTAGGGTGGAGCAAAATACTAGAGATAACTTAGCAGGATTACTCTGATATTCCAAATTTGATTATGCTTGAGAGTAGTCCTACAATTATCTGGGTATATATACATGGATAACTTTAAACCTAACTGTCTTTATTCAACATATAGCCAGAAAAAAAAAAAAGAAAACAAAATACTGCCAGAAGAGCAAGATTGATACCCCATGCCCAAAATAATCTGAAACTAGGAAACATGAATGTTACAGGCCTGGCTTTGGGCCCTCTCCAGATCCATCCTCCCGTACTACCCAAGCTGCTAATAGCACGATAGATTCTTACCACTTCTGGCAGCGTCCAATTTTGCTCAGAGGGCAACACAAGTAGCATATGCTACTAATATTGCTGTCAGGTAAGACAGATAGCAATGTTGGCACCATGCTCCTGGCCACCTTGGGGGATCTGGGTGGAGCAGGAGGGTGGCGTAGAGGCTCAAGGTGGGTGGGGTGGGTGCAGAAGGGGCCTGGAGTTAGACCTATGATTTCCATATTGGTAGAGAGGGAATTGGGCTGTTTTGAATCCAGAGCAGGTGCAAGAGTATTTGGCGCCCTAGACAAGCCTTTGGTCATGCACCCCCCCTTCCCCAATTTGCCTACTGGCAGCAGCTCTAGCACAACACTCTCTCCTACCTGTGGCAGTGGCTCTAGTACAGTACGCCCTTCTTTAGTATTGGCTTTCTATTGGTGGGATTTTGCTACCCGCAAAACTGAAACACTAGGCAACTTCCTAATTTGCTTAATGGAAGCACCAGCCCTGTATGAACCACACATTTTTACATTTTATATTTGGAGGGTAGGAGGGCTGAGGGGGGGGAACTGAGCATTATGCCTGTCTTTTTTTTTTTTTTTGGGGGGGGGGGGGGCTGGGAATCGGCCTTACTCTCTTAGCAGTTTTTAACCTAGGGCTAGACTGAGCTGCCACGGTAAAGGGGGCGGTGGGGCGAAAAAAAGGGGGGGGGGAGCTTGTGTGCAGCCGGCCTCATCATGGTGGTGCGGTTTCGCCTGCCGCGCTATCGCCCCCCATAGAGCCAGAGCTAAAAGGTGCTGCTATTTCCTGCGCTATTGCTGGCGATAATATCCAAAATATTATCGCCAGCAGCGGTGCTGCCACCCCACTTCCCTAAACCCATCCCAAACTCCTCTCTAACTCCACTCCTTCCTCTAATTTTAATTTTACCGCCTCGATAAACCCATTATCACGTGCTTTAGGGCGTTATCGCATGCGATAATGCCCTAAGGCAAGCGATAATGGGCTACGCACCTTGAAAAATGACCCTTTTAGTTGGCTACATGATGCATATAGCTGGTTAATTGTAAAGTTATCCAGAGAACTTTAACTGAGTATATTCACAGGCACAGCTGAAGCTCTCTGGATAAAAATACCTGGATAACTGTAGCTGATTATACTCAGTAGGTGACATGTACCACTGAATATTTGGCTATAGTTATCCAGGTAACTTTATTCAGATAACTTTGCTGCACACTGAATATAAATCTATGTAACAATATTTTATGTATTTGCATTTAGCTCATGCCTTGCCAATGATAGCTCAAGGTGAGATTACAATTGGAGTTCACAAAAATAACAAGAGTACATAAATAAAAAATAGCAATAAGAATATATAAATATAATATGAGAAATAACTCTAGGGCAGAAAAAAATTAGATTTAGGATAGCAAAGCACATACAGAGGGTAATTTTATAACTGTGTGTCTAGGGCTAAAGTCTGCATATAACTTGTCCAATACTTTGAAAGTAAACTTATGCACGTACGTTCACTTTGAAAATGCTTGAGAAATTGACTTGCTATATGCACAGATTGACCCACATAAAGATATACCTTTTCAACAGAGGACGTAACTAGTGTGGGTTAACACTTTTTAACATCAAGACATATGCATGCAAGTTCCAACTCTACCCCTGGCAAGATCTCTCTGCAGCTTATGTAAAATATATGCAAACCTGGGTTATGTAAGAAACATAAGAAACATAAGAAAATGCCATACTGGGTCAGACCAAGGGTCCATCAAGCCCAGCATCCTCCCAGCATCCTGTTTCCGACAGTGGCCAATCCAGGCCATAAAAACCTGGCAAGTACCCAAAAACTAAGTCTATTCCATGTTACCATTGCTAATGGCAGTGGCTATTCTCTAAGTGAACTTAATAGCAGGTAATGGACTTCTCCTCCAAGAACTTATCCAATCCTTTTTTAAACACAGCTATACTAACCGCACGAACCACATTCTCTGGCAACAAATTCCAGAGTTTAATTGTGCGTTGAGTAAAAAAAGAACTTTCTCCGATTAGTTTTAAATGTGCCCCATGCTAACTTCATGGAGTGCCCCCTAGTCTTTCTACTATCCGAAAGAGTAAATAACCGATTCACATCTACCCGTTCTAGACATCTCATGATTTTAAACACCTCTATCATATCCCACCTCAGTCGTCTCTTCTCCAAACTGAAAAGTCCTAACCTCTTTAGTCTTTCCTCATAGGGGAGTTGTTCCATTCCCCTTGTACATACCCTTGTGCTCATTGAGCCCCAACTGATTTTTGAACAGCCAGTTATGCACAAAAAAAAAAGTGCTTTACACATGGGCCGGATTTTAAATGCCCTGCGCGCTTAAATCCGGCCAGATTTATGCGCGCAGGGCCCTTGCGCGCCGGCGCACCTATTTTGCATAGGCTGCCGGCGCGCAGACAGCCCCGGGACGAGCGTAAGTCCCAGGGCCGTAAAAGGGGCGGGGAGGGGGCATGTCCGGGGTCAGGGGGCGGTTTGGGGCGGGACCTGGGGCGTGGCGCCGGCCCGGGGCGTGGTCGAGGCCTCCAGACCAGCCCCCGGGTCGGGTGCTGGCGCGCGCAGATTTACGTCTGCTTTCAGCAGGCGTAAATCTGCCAACAAAAGGTAGGGGGGGTTTAGATAGGGCCGGGGGGTGGGTTAGGTAGGGGAAGGTGCGGGGGGGGTGGAAATAAAGTTCTCCGAGGCCGCTACGGGGGGGTGGGTTAGGTAGGGGAAGGTGGGTTAGGTAGGGGAAGGTGCGGGGGGGGGGGGTGGAAATAAAGTTCTCCGAGGCACCTTCCCCTATCTAACCCACCCGGGGGGTGGGTTAGGTAGGGGAAGGTGCGGGGGGTGGAAATAAAGTTCTCCGAGGCCGCAACGAAATCGGAGCGGAGGCCGCTCCGATTTTGTAGCGGCCTCGGAGGGAACAGGCAGCGCGCGCTGGGCTCGGCGCGCGCAGGTTGCACAAATGTGCACCCCCTTGCGCGCGCCGACCCCGGATTTTATAAGAAACGTGCGGCTACGCGTGCATCTTATAAAATCCAGCGTACTTTTGTTCACGCCTGATGCGTGAACAAAAGTACGCGCTCGCGCAAAATTATAAAATCTACCCCATGTAAATAGCATTGAAAATTACCCACAAAATGTACTTACTTGAAATATGGCAATTTACGAGTCAATTTTTATTATGTAAAATTAAAATACAGAATAGGGTACCAAGTTTTGCCTACTAGAACAATGGATAAAACTCCTAAGCAGTGGAATCCTGATAAGCAGGAATCATTTTCTTACTAAGAAAAATGTGTTTTCTTGTCAGTGTCTCTTAAATGCAACATTTATTTATTTAAATTTATATTCTGCTTTTCGCCCTTTTTCAGGGCTTCAAAGCAGATTACATTCAGGAACTGTAGGTATTTCCCTATCCCCAGAGGGCTTACAATCTAAGGGGGTCATTTTGTAAGCGTATCACACATGAAAAGTCCCTTTTTGTGTGCAATAGCTAGATCGGGGCGGAGTTGGGGCAGCATCGGTACCGGAAGAGGAGTCGTCGGGGCGGCGTCAGGACGGATGCTGCGGAAACATCGCAGCATCCAATAACACCACCCTTAACGATGGCGCTATTGGGTGTGAAAGCCGTCAGCGATAACACCGCTGTGGTGCGATCGCTGCCAGCTTTCGCAGGCCCGCGATTCACAAAACGTTGCAAAGTTAGAAAATCCAGCCCTAAGTTTGTACCTGAGGCAATGGAGGGTAAAGTGACTTGCCCAAGGTCACAAGGAGTGACATCAGGATTCAAACCCTTGTCTCCTGGTTCACAGCCCTCTACTTTAAACACTAGACTACTCCTCTACTCAATAGCACTGCCTTCATGTCACTATGAGGATAACTGCTCGTGCATGCCCATATACTCACGTATATACGCGTGTACAAAGTTGCTGCAGTATTTTATAATCTGCGTGCAAACAATATGCACAAATTATAAAATATGAGTACATATGCGTTCAAACATGCTCCCGTATGCAAAAACTGCGAACTGCACAAGTTAGCTGGATAAGTAACATCACATATCAGGATAAGTTCCAATTTATACGGCTAAGTAGCGGCACTTAGCCAAATAAGTCTAAAAAGCTTAAGTCTTAAAATTGCTACTTATCCATCAAAGTCAGATAGCCAGATAAATAGAGCTTTTAGACTTACCTGGCTATCTTATATAGGGTCCTATTTACTAAGCATTTTGTCCATAGACACAAAATGTGATAAAGTCTAGTAAATAGGCCCCATAGCTAGATAAGTCCAAAAAGCACTAGTTAGATGGAGTAGCAGCATTTTTCAGACTTATCTGGCTAAGTAGCACCTGTGCTACTTAGCCGGAAAAATCGGAATTTACCCAGATAAGTACCCCTACTTATCCGAATAAGTTCAAATTTGTCTAAGTAGCTGAAAAGGCACTACTAGCTGGATAAGTTGGAATTTAGCTGGATAAGTGTGCTCAAACGAAGTACTTGCATATTTGTACTTCAAATTTTAAAGAGATACATGAGTATATTTTACCTGCATTATTTAGATTACCCCCCACAAGTCTGCTCTTACTCAAGAAAGTGAGGGGATTTTTTTTAAACATGAGTGCAGCAATGAAATAACCAATTTTACCAATTAGGATACCAGTTCACCTGTTTCATCTGTAGCTCATGAAGACCTTTTGTTGCACTCTGTGGACAGGAGAGCTAGGGGGCGCTCCTCAGCGCAGGACGAGATGTGTGCCCCTGCGGTAAGACTATCCCTCTGGGTGGACACAAGGAATCTGGAGGACTGGAGCCTTTGCCACACCTGCACACCCTGGAAAGACCACCAATGCTATGGTGGTCTCTGAACGGTCCTCCGACCGTTCCCAGCCCTTTCAGACCTGCCGCAGGGAGCAGCAGAGGCAGCAGGCCGGACAGAGGTCAGGTATAGCTGAAGACCTTGGAAAAGACGAGACCTTGGAACTGACGAAACGAGGTCTTGGAGCTTGGAACAGACGTGATGGATCTTGGAACAGTCAAGACGGGCGAGCACAGTCCCTCAGTCTGGTCACGGACTACACTATCCTCCAAACACCCTACATAGCCCGAAGGCTGATTGCGGACCACGAGGGGAGTGGGCATGCTCAGGACGAGACACCAGGAAGGGTTGAGCAACCCCCAGGATCCTCTGAGGTCAGAACTGGAGGATCAGAGCCTCAACAATAAAACAGGAACCTCCAGAGGCAAGGGTATTCAGAACCTGGGTTATCAGGAGTGGAACATCAGGAGCAGAACATCAGGATACTGCAGATATCATCAGGATCAAAGACGAAGACGTCAGGGAAGCCAGGCAGGAACAAGCCAGCGAAGTCCTAGAGAGGACTGATACCTTGCCAAGGCGAAGACAGACTGAGCATAGAGTCCTTTTGTAGGCAGAAGAGGCTACTCCCTGGGAGGAGTTCCATAAGGGCTGCACCTGCGCTGGCCCATTAAATCAGAGAAACCGCAGGCCTGCCCCTAAAGAGAACGGGCAGGACCCTGGACAGTGGCCATGCTGCCGCTGAGCAGACTGAGCAGGGCTGGGCCGAGGAAACAAGCCATGACGCACAAGGCGGCTCTCCTGCTGCTTGAAGGAAGAGGGAGAGCAGCTCCAGCTGCGAAGGACAGTCTGGGGATGTGGCCTCCAGGCCAGGGAGCCAGACAGCAGCGTTGGCAGCCTCCTGCCGCATTGGGAAGGCCCGGCACGGCTCCTGCCGTGCCGGCAAGATGGTGGCTGGACCGCTGGAGCGCCCGACGTCGGCAGCCCCAGGCAAGGCCTCAGCTAGAAGTGCGGCCTCCAGGCCAAGGTAAGAACCTGCTCATGGCGCTGCTGCGAGCAAGATCACAACACCTTTCTGGCTCTTCAACCTGAAGTCCCCCCCTCCCATTTCAACCAGCTTCTCTACCCAGCCATTTTTTTTCACTTTTAAGATGTTTATGATCACTTACTCCTGATATTGAGCAGTACTAAATATACAAGAATAAGGTGCCACATTTGTATTTATTTTTACTTCACTGCATTTGCATTCCACACATTCCAATCGATCACAATGATTCCATGAACAACATTCATAAAAATTTAAATAAAAACCACAATAAAATACAATGTAAAACAAAAACTCAACCTAAATTACATCAATAAATAAAATATAGCTAATTTATACATAAAATATATAATAATACAGTGCTTCTTCTACGAAATCAAAACTGCCAAATATGTTGACATATCTGCAGCTGAAATAATGGCCTGGTTTTATAAGGACTTTTTCCTTAAATGCGCTTTTTAAAAAGTCTCGAGCTCTTTTAAAGAAAATTGGCTCAGTTATTGTACGCAAGTTCTCAGGAAATGTGTTCCAAAGTGTGGGTCTGGCTATAGACAAAGCTCTTTAACACACTACAACCAGGTGCACTGTTCTATATGATGGTATCTCTAAAACATTTTTTCCGGCAGATCAAAAAGCACAGCCGGGCACATAAATACATAAAATTGCACCAATCCAAGGTGCTAAGTCATTGTCTAAAATCAGTTTATGACTCAAGAAACAAATCTTGTATTTAGTGTGCTATTCGATTGGGAGTCAGTGTAGCCTCTTACACAAGAGTAATGTGGTCAAAACGACTCGAGCAAGTGAGAAGTCTGGGAGCAGCATTTTTGCACAATCTGAAGACCTTTCAAAGTTTTTGGGTACTTGCCAGGTTCTTATGGCCTGGATTGGCCCCTGTTGGAAACAGGATGCTGGGCTTGATGGACCCTTGGTCTGACCCAGTATGGCATTTTCTTATGTTCTTAAGAAGCCACCAGTAAACCCAAAAAGAGAGAGATGCAATAGTCTAGGCCTGAAGAACTGACCAAAAATCATTGGAGTATAGCAAATGTTTAAGACGTCACAGTAATCTCATTTAATAAGATCGAACAATAGATTGGATATGTGGCTTCACCAATAGCTCACTGTCAAGAATAACACCCAAGTTAGAGGCAATGGAACTGTCACATCATTAAAGGTAAAGCTCAAAGAGGTATTAACAATAGGCATACAAGTCAACAAAATAATGTTGAGATTACTTATCTGATAATCTCGTTTTCCTTAGTGTAGACAGATGGACTCAGAACAAGTGGGTATAGTGTGCTCGTGCTAGCAGTTGGAGACGGATCTGACGTCAGCACGGGTACATATACCCCCACAGGAAGTGAGACAATTCAGTAATCTTCCTTGCAAAAGCTGTTATGGATATGTGTGTACTGACGATCAATGAAATAGTGAAAACAGGATTCCCCTGACCGATTGATAGTAGCTGGAGACCGCCAGCATTCCCAACCGGAAGGCGTGGACACCTGGTAGAGTGGACGCACTCATGTAAGAAGTGATAAGGCTTACCTTGAATCGGTGAAACCCCTGTATACCGGCAGCCGGGCGGGATGCTGAGTCCATCTGTCTACACTAAGGAAAACGAGATTATCAGGTAAGTAATCTCAACATTTCCTAGCGTGTAGCCAGATGGACTCAGAACAAGTGGGATGTACAAAAGCTACTCCCGAAGCGGGCGGGAGGCTGCCTAAGGACCGTGTAGGACCGCCCTCGCAAATGCTGTGTCCTCCCTGGCCTGGACATCCAGACGATAAAACCTGGAGAAGGTATGAAGGGAGGACCATGTCGCCGCTTTACATATTTCTGCGGGTGACAGCATCCTAGACTCTGCCCAAGATGCTGCTTGGGCTCTGGTAGAATGAGCCTTGACTTGTAGAGGTGGTGACTTCCCGGCCTCTACGTAGGCCGCTCTGATAACTTCTTTAATCCAGCGGGCAATGGTGGGCCGAGAGGCCGCTTCTCCTTGTTTCTTGCCGCTGTGAAGGACGAACATATGGTCCGTCTTTCGTACTGTTTCTGTCATTTCCAGATATCTGGGCAGCAATCTGCCGATGTCGAGATGGCGTAACAAACGCCCTTCTGATTTCTTCAAACCCGCCGTGGTTGGCAAGGATATGGTCTGGTTGAGGTGAAATTGTGAGACTACCTTAGGCAAGAAGGATGGAACCGTGCGAAGATGGATAGCCTCTGGAGTGATTCTAAGAAAGGGATCACGGCAGCTCAGCGCTTGTAGTTCCGAAATGCGGCGTGCTGAACATACAGCCAGCAAGAACACCATCTTCAAAGTGAGAGAACGGAGAGACAGGCCCCGAAGAGGTCTGAAGGTGGATCCCGCGAGGAAATCCAAGACAATGTTGAGGTTCCACAGGGGCACTGGCCACTTCAGTGGCGGACGAATGTGCTTGACTCCTTTCAGGAAGCGGGAAACATCTGGGTGCGTGGCAATAGTCTTGCCATCCCTCCGGGGACCGTAGCAAGACAGCACAGCCACTTGGACCTTGATGGAGCTGAGGGAGAGACCCTTCTGAAGCCCCTCCTGCAGGAAATCCAAAACAATAGGGATTGTGGTCACATGTGGATTGGTGCCGTGAGTGTCGCACCAGGCTTCAAATACTCTCCAGATCCTGACGTAGGTGAGGGATGTGGAAAACTTGCGAGCTCGGAGGAGTGTATCTCCGAGTAACCTCTTTTCTTCAGCCTAGCCCTCTCAATGGCCAGACCGTAAGAGAGAATTGAGCCGGATCCTCGTGGAGGATGGGACCCTGACGTAGCAGGTCCCTGAGAGGAGGCAGAGGAAGGGGCTCCCCTGCCAGTAGTCTTCTCATGTCCGCGTACCAGGGTCTTCTTGGCCAGTCTGGTGCCACCAGAAGAACTAGGCCCTTGTGATTCTGAATCTTGTGGATAAGGGCGCCCAGCAGGGGCCACGAAGGAAAGGCATATAGCCGAGTCCCTGGAGGCCATGGCTGAACCAGGGCATCGATCCCGTGAGAGAACGGATCTCGCTTGCGGCTGAAGTATCTGGGTACTTGAGCATTGGACCTGTCCGCTAGTAGGTCCATGTCCGGAATCCCCCACTGATCCACAATCATCTGGAAGGCTGTGGGGGACAGCTGCCATCCTCCCGGATTTAGGCTTTCCCTGCTGAGGAAGTCTGCCTCGGTGTTGTCCCTTCCGGCAATGTGGACGGCGGAGATGTCCTGGAGATTCGCCTCTGCCCAAGCCACCAGCGGGGCTATCTCTAGGGATACCTGTTGACTTCTGGTTCCGCCCTGTCGGTTGATGTATGCCACCGAGGTGGCGTTGTCTGACATCACTCTGACCGCTCTGTTCCTCAATCTGTGAGCAAATTGCAGGCAGGCTAACCGGACTGCCCGTGCCTCTAGTCGATTGATGTTCCACCCCGACTCTTTTCTGTTCCACCGCCCTTGGGCGGTGAGCTCTTCGCAGTGTGCTCTCCATCCGCTCAGGCTGGCATCTGTGGTGGGCAGAGTCCACGTGGGGGAGGACATCTTCGACCCCCTGCTAGTGTGGTCGGACTGCAACCACCACCGTAGCTGAGTCCGCACTCTGGCTGGTAGAGGGAGATGCATGGAGTAATTCCGGAAGCGGGGGCTCCATCGAGAGAGCAGGGAGCGTTGTAGTGGTCTCATATGGGCCCTTGCCCAGGGTACCGCTTCCATGGTGGATGCCATGAGACCGAGAACCTGCAGATAATCCCAAGCTATGGGCCGGCTGGCTCCCATCAAGGACCGTAGACGTGTCTGGAGTTTTAACCTTCTCTTGGTGGTGAGGCTGACTTTGTCTGCCTGGGTGTCGAACTGGACTCCCAGGTATTCCAGTGTTTGGGAAGGCTGTAGGCAGCTCTTGTTTAGGTTGACTACCCATCCCAGGCTTTCCAGAAGAGCGATCACTCGGTTGGTCGACCGATGGCTCTCCTCTCGTGATTTTGCCCTGATCAGCCAATCGTCTAGGTAGGGATGGACAAGGATTCCTTCCCGTCTGAGCGCCGCTGCTACCACTACGATCACCTTGGTGAAGGTCCGCGGCACCGTGGCTAACCCGAAGGGCAAAGCTCGGAATTGGAAGTGTCGTCCCAGAACCTTGAAGCGTAGGTAGCGCTGATGATCCTGATGGATCGGGATATGCAGGTTGGCTTCTGACAAGTCTAAGGCCGTGAGGAACTCCCCTGGCTGTACTGTGGTCTTGACTGAGCACAGAGTTTCCATGCGAAACCTCGGGACCCTTAAGTATCGGTTGACTGACTTGAGGTCCAATACGGGCCGGAAAGTGCCCTCTTTCTTGGGTACCATGAAATAAATGGAATAGTGCCCAGAATCCATGTCCCATGCAGGTACTGGGATTATGGCTTTCAAGGACAGGAGCCTCGCCAGGGTAGCTTCCAATGCTGCCTTCTTGTGGATTGGACACGGGGATTCCACAAACCTGTCTGGAGGGATGCGATGGAAGTCCAGATAATAGCCCTCTCGGATGATGGCGAGGACCCACTGGTCCGATGTTATCTCGACCCATCTGGGGTAGAAGAGGGTTAACTTGCCCCCTATGGCTCCGTCCGCCGGATGGATCGGCTGATTCTCATTGGGAGGCGTGGCCGGAACCTGAACCCGAGCCGGCTCCCCTCTTGTGTCTTCCGGCAGTCGAGGTACTGGAGAGGCACCCCATGTGCTGGCCAGTTTATCAAGGTCGCTCCCAAACAGGAGAGAGCCCTTAAAGGGCATTCTGGTGAGGCGTGTCTTAAAAGGAGCATCGGCTGACCAGTTCCATATCCAGAGCTGCCTCCTGGCTGTTCCATATCCAGAGACCCCCTTGGCTGTTGTACGGACTAGGTCGGATGCAGCATCCATGAGGAACGAGAGAGCGGACTCCATATCCGCTGCCGGCGCATTGTTCCTGACCTGTGACAAACAGGAACGTGTCACCACTGTGCAGCAGGTTGCGATCCTCAAAGATAGAGCTGCCACCTCAAAGGTCTGTTTCAGGATGGCGTCCAGTCGCCGGTCGTGAGCCTCCTTGAGGGCCGCCCCCCCCTCAACTGGAATGGTAGTGCGCTTGACCACAGCGCTAACCAAGGCGTCCACCTGAGGGCACGCCAGCATATCCTTGATTGCCGGGTCCAGGGGGTACATGCCCGTCAGGGCCCGACCCCCTCTGAAGGAGGCCGCTGGCGCAGCCCACTCCAAATCTATTAGTAGTTGTGCTGCTTGCAGGAAGGGAAAATGGTGGGCTGTAGGACGAAGACCTTCCAGCACGGGGTTCTGCGTAGCTGCCTCCATAGTGCTGGGGCCTGGAATAGCCAACTCCGTCAGACACTGAGATACCAGGTCGGAGAGATCTCCCTTGGGAAAGAACCGCCTCATAGTTCGATATGGCTCAATCCCCGAGGGAAGTTCCCCCTCCTCGGGGGGTTTGGACTCGTCCTCCGAGACATCAGGGTCCGCCTGAGCTGGACTGCCCGGAGGCGGGTGCCCACGATAAGGGCGAGAGGGTCCCGGGGCAGATCTCTTTCTTTGGGTTGTAGCACCTAATATGGAGCCTAACATTGTTTAACTATAGCATGGGTTATTTTTCCCTATATGCATCACCTTGCACTTATCCACATTAAATTTCATCTGCCATTTTGATGCCCAATTTTCCAGTCTCACAAGGTCTTCCTGCAATTTATCACAATCTGCTTGTGATTTAACTACTCTGAAAAATTTTGTATCATCTGCAAATTTGATTATCTCACTCGTCGTATTTCTTTCCAGATCATTTATAAATATATTGAAAAGGGTCCCAATACAGATCCCTGAGGCACTCCACTGCCCAGTCCCTTCCACACTCTGGCTTTGGTCTTTTGTGAACCAGTACTTTGAGCATGGAATTTTTTGTATAGCCTGTTCGTTCGTAGTACATTTTATTTATTTATTTAAGTGTTTTTTATATGCTGATAACCTTTTGCACATCGTATCGGTTTACATAGAACCTTTAATACTGGTAGAGGAAAGTACATTGAACAAATTTGGTTACATGGCAAGAAGAGAAATGTGCACAACATTCTATGCAGAGAGAACATAATTGTTGATATAAGCATATATATATATTGGATACTATATACATTGGTTAAGAATTGGTAACAAGGCATGTTCAGAGAGAGTAGCTGGCTGGGCGGGGGTAATGGTAGGTATTAGGGATATGCTAGCTTGAAAAGCCAAGTTTTTAGTTTTTTCTTAAATTTGTGTATGCAGGGTTGTTTTATACTGGATCTGACCTGTTTTTTGTTTAGGTACTCTTTTAAAAACAGTTGCTGGGTTTCCCACGTGTAGCTCTTGGGTGCCCTACTCATTGCTAGCAATGGAAGGTTTTGCTTGCTGTGGATGGTGATTTCCATGGTTGCAGGGACTGGATTAGTTCCAGCTGCATTCCTGTCTGTCCCTCTAGTAGTTATCTGTCCGATGGACTTTGCTCTGGGATTTTTTAGGGAAGCCTGTAGGGTGGGGAGAAATGAGCACCCCACCCACTGGCATCCCTGCAGATGCTTAGCAGGATGAGAGGGCTTTGTGGGGGGGGGGGGGGGGAAGGAGAGGGTGTTCGTCTTGTAAATGGCAAGTTTATCATGTTTAATTTGGGGTTGCTGGGTGCAGTTAGCAGACTCGCTTTTATTCAGGGGTGGTCCTTAAGGGAATGGCTCTTGGATATAGGGTGAGGGAAGAAGATAAATGCTATTATTTCCATGAGGAACATGCCAGAGCATGGGCATTTGGCAGGGGGTAGGGTTTTTGAAGGTCAATAATAGTGAGGGGGATCCAGGTTCGATATTTCTCATCTGGGGATCAATATGGGTGCATATGCCTGAGCTGCAGTGTCAGTTCCAGGGAGAGGTGTACATTCAGATGGGAGTGGTCATGTTGGGATTCGGTATGGAATTGCAAAGGGCATGGGATATATATATATATAGAGAGAGAGAGAGAGGATACATGGTGGACTGGACTGGAAAGGATATGCAGCAATTTACGTTATATTTTTGTGTTCCTTGTCTATGGGGGATATTCTGCATGGAAAGGCAGTGGTTCCAGGCTGGTTTGTAAGGTGGGTGGCGAGTCGCTTGATGTGGTAGTGTCTACCTGACACAGCGGATGTGCAGTGACCAGCATTCGGTGGTGGTCACAGCCTTGTGTTGCTGTTGGGCAGAACGGACAGTTTTATTCAGGTCTTTGTGGCCTTCAGATTCTATCCTTGTATTTGTTTCGTACTGGTAGCCAGGGGTTTAGTTGGAGGTGGTGGTTTTGGGCGGTGATTGCTTGCTGTGGGATTTGCTCCAGTCAAGGATTTTGGAGGGAGTAGGAAGCTGTAGATTAGGATGCAAGCTTCAAAAGGGCATTTTAAGTTGTCACAGTCCATACAGCCTATGGTAATTGCAGTCCATTGGTTTGTGTGGGGCATTTCTCTTTGGGGTTGATGGAAGAAAGCATTTCTTTGCTTTGGAAAGCCAGAGGTGTCCATGGAAAGGCATTAGGGGAAATTATGGATTCGTTTAGTTGGTGTGGGTGCTGCATGCCGTTTGTGCTATCATTCCACGGCTGTTGACTGACCTGTGTTTAATGGGGACGTTACTGAGCAGACTACATTTTTTCCTTTGCTGGGTAGTCTTTATGTGCAGTGGAGTGGGCTTTCGGTGCATATACTTTGGATGGAGAACCTTTTCTGAGTGGGAGAGAGGGGCTTTGGTGCCTAGCATTAAGAGAGGGAGGGTATGGGTGCTTTTTCAGGTGGAGACATTTTCAAGGATGACTCCTACTGGTGTTGGGGGGGGACTTGTTTCCTATTGTAGTGGATAGGGCATTACCTGGTTACAGGGCATGGGATCAGTAATCTTCTGGTTATTTAGGAGCTTATTCTTTGAGGGGTAGCGGGGGTGACTGAAGGGATGGGGTTGGTGCCCCTGGAAATGTGGAGAACTTGTGGGGAGGTAGCCGCAGGTGTTTGTGTCCAGTACAGCTCTTCAGAACGGCATCATGAAACCACGTTGGGTTGTCTAATTCGTGATGGTTCGGGGGCACTGAAAAACAAACAGAATTTTTCCAAAATTTTAGAAAAATTCATAGTTTGTGTTAGTGTGCGCTATGGTTAGCATGCACTAATACAAAAATCGGAACCCACGAAAAAAAACCCTGAACAGTGAGAAAAATGAAATTTCCTGCAGGGGCCCGAAAACGAAGCTGAACCAATGCAAGTAAACAATGCACACCTCTACAATTAGGCTCTAGCATTTGTTGCCAGAGGATATGGTTAAGTCAGCTAGAGTAGCTGGGTTTAAAAAGGTTTGGATAAGTTCCTGGAGAAGAAGTCCATAAACCTATCAATCAATAGGGAATAGCCACTCCTCGTTGCTGGCATTAGTAGCATGGGATCCAGGAACTTGTGACTGAATGGACCACTGTGAGACAGGATACTGGGTTTGATGGACCCTTGGTCTGAGCTCGTATGGTATATCTTATTTTCTGGGTCTTTCCTGCTGGATTGTGACAAGGAAGGCCAAACGGTGGCGGTGATCTGCCATAAGGAATGAGGTGGGTTGTAGGTGGTCCCCACTGAGGAATGCCATAGGGGACACTCAGGCATCAGGATGGGGGTTAAACAGGAGTTCATTGTATGGCTTGGGTCATGATTGATAAAGCTGCAGCCTTGTTTACCCCAAATATTTGTTGTGCTTGTTTTGAGATTGTGTTGTGTTCCGCGGCCATGGTAGGCCACGACCTCAGTCCCCTACCTTGCCCGCAATGGCAAACTGCCGCGGGAGTCTCGGGGGAAGGCCCTGACTCGAGGCCCGTCGCTCTGGCACGGGTCCCTATGCTGCTCGCTGCAGGGGGAGCCGTCCCTGCTCCCCCCTAGCAGTGTCCAGCAGCGATTTCCTCCATGGAGGAAATCCAAGATGGCTGCCACCATCTTTAGGCATGGGGCCGCGCCTCCTTGACAGATTTAAAGGGTCCTGATCCCTTTAACTAGCTTCAGCTGTTCTCTATCAGCCAGAGCAGGGGAAGTATAAAGGGCGGCTTCCTCTGCTCATTCCTTGACTTGGCAACTTCCTTGGTTAGTCAGGTCTGCTTGCTTCGGTGAGTTCTTGTGCTTTGGATCCTTGTTCCTGTTTCATCTGGTGTTCCTGGTTCCTGACTTCGGATTGGCTAGCGGTGATTCTCTGGTGTGTGACTTCGGACTGGCAAGTGGTGAGCCCTCGCTGTGTGACCTCGGACTGGTGAGCGACAACCCTCTGGCACTTGACCTTTGTCTCCAAGGGCCCGCCTAAGTCCCTGTGGCCCGGATCCCTATGGGCTCCTCCCGGGGGGACCGCGGGCTTCCAGGGGTGAAGCTCCAGTCAGCCCTTGCACCGAACTCTCGACCTCTCAAAAGGTCCACCTAAGTCCCAGCGGTCCGGGTCCCTACAGGCTCCTCCTGGGGGGACCGCGGGCTTCCAGTGGTGAAGACACACTTCTTCTCTTCAAACATCTCGACTCCTCATCTGCCTCCACAGTCGCCTCTGTCTTCAGTGCCGAAGGTCAGCTGGTCACATCTTCTGCTCCTGCCTCGCCACCCGACGGGAGAACCTATGGATCTTCCTCCTATGGTATTCCATCCTCCCGTCGGCCCAAGGGTTCACAAGCCTGAGCATAACAGATTGTAAGAGAAGTGATGAGTGTGGGTGGGCCAAGTGGTCTCTGTTACTCATGTTAATGTATGCTTTTTATTCACATAAAAGATGCCTAATTATTTGAATTTGTATCCCTCAGAACACTAAAAAGGCTAGAGATGTATGTAATTTGTACTTTGTTATACTTTCTTCTTCCTAGTAACCCTACCTTGGATACATTTAAATAGCATGCATTTATGTGGAATAAAAAAGCATGTTTGAATAATACGGTCATTTTATCTGTTCTGAAAAAAGAGTGGTTTGATGTTATCTTTGCCACTTGCTATCAGGGAAGCACAATGGTTATTTCAGATAAAATCAGACAAACAGTGGAACTGAACAAATTTGGCATACTGCCTGAGAAAAATCATTGCTGCATTAACAATTCTACATTGCACTTATTCTGTCTGTTTTCTATATCATTTCTTGAAGAAACTTTGCTCATTTGGGAATATTCTTTTACTATCATGCATATTTACAGCTATGTTTGATTATGTAATAGGTGTAAAGTACCAGATGATTTGCTCTATAGTAAGTTAGTAGCATTTACTTGTGATGTTAATATAAATTGATATATGTCTGATTTTTATAGATGTTATGGGTGGGTACTTTCTGTCTGAACATCAACTGGGTTTATACAGACTGAAAGCATGTGTCCAGATTACCAGTTAGGAACCCTATTGAAAATGTACCCTATAATTTTATAAGACTGTTAACTTGCCTAAATCTGCCATATCTGGCTAAGGTGGAGCTTTAGCCCCCAAGAGCATGTGCATAATTTTGGCCTCACAGAGAAGGGATGTTATGGAGACATTTCAGAGGCATGATTGGAAACTCCACTGAGTACATTTAATTTTCAAAAAAGGATGCATATTGTAGGCATGCCGCTATAAAGTCTGTTTTGGCTAACTTACGCCATCATTTTGAAACATGTAAGGGAACACGCATACTTTTTGCCACTAACAATCCAATACTGAAATACAATATACAGGGTGACCTTGAATTTGAAAATCAGCTTGTGTTATGAGGGTTTTAAAGCGTGCACGTACCTGAACGGTTTACTCCATAATGTAACATGATGCATTTTAAGGTTTTAAAACAGAATTTCCTTTTCACCATGTTGAGGTCCATCTTCAGTCAGCAAGATTAGCTAGATAAACTAAATACTTCTGATTATGGACTTCAGAGTTCTTCTAATGCCATTCTAACCTCACTGAGGGAAAGGACGTATCTGCTATAATTGTATACTTTGTTTCTATAATTTATAGTACTTTATATGGATTTATAGCAAGGATATATGTTATTGGACAACACCAAATGTAATGGAGGTGTCATAAGGCAGGAACATATATTCACACTGTTTGACAGGATCCTCGTCAGCAGACAATTCACCTACTATTTCTAGAAATATGCAGAGTGCAAGTTTTCATTTCTCATTTTTTTTAGTCTTCATTTTCTCAGTATTTTGTTTTAGCGCATGCTATTTCAAAATATGACACACTAAAAATATATGGGCGGATTTTAAATGCCCTGCTCGCGTAAATCCGCCTGGATTTACACGAGCAGGGCCCTTGTGCGCCGGCGCGCCTTTTTTGCATAGGCCGCCGGCGCGCGCAGAGCCCCGGGACGCGCGTAAGTCCCTGGGTTTTTTAAGGGGGCGTGTCAGGGGCAGGGCCGAATGACGCAGCGTTTCGGGGGCGGGACCGGGGGTGTAGCGCCGGCCCGGGGGCATGGTCGAGGCCTCCGGACCAGCCCCCAGGTTGGATGACGGCGCGCCAGCAGTCTGCTGGCGCGTGTAGATTTACGTCTGCTTCTAGCAGGCGTAAATCTATGGACAAAGGTAAGGGGGGGTTTAGATAGGGCCGGGGGCTGGGTTAGGTAGGGGAAGGGAGGGGAAGGTGAGGGGAGGGCGAAAGAAAGTTCCCTCCGAGGCCGCTCCGATTTCGGAGCGGCCTCGGAGGGAACGGAGGCAGGCTGTGCGGCTCGGCACGCGCAGGCTGCCCAAAATCGGCAGCCTTGCGTGCGCCGATCCAGGATTTTATAAGATACGCGCGGCTATGCGCGTATCTTATAAAATCCAGCGTACTTTTGTTTGCGCCTGCTGCGCGAACAAAAGTATGCGATCGCGCTCTTTTTTAAAATCTACCCCATAGTATACACTTAACATGAAATAGCATGCACTAAACTTGTACAGGGGAAGTTTAAAACAACCTTTGTAGGGCTGAAGGTTGAATGTAGAAAGTTCAAGCAGCTTTAGCCATGATTTTCAAATCTGACATATGCGTAAGTTTGCTTTGAAAATTAATGAGTATGTGGAACCCTGTGCAGCATATGTGTACACATTTATGTCTACTTGGGAGCAGATGTAAATATTTAGACATACATTTACACATATATTTTTGAAAAAGTATGCATGTAACTGCACATTAACATTGTAAATGTTGGTGGATAAAAAAAAAATGGTCCATCCAGTCTACCCAACAAGATGTTAGGGTTGTAACTGCCACACTGTACATATTACTCTAAGGATAAGGAAGCCTCATCCAAATCATAAAACAGGTAATGGCCAGACCTCTCCTCCTAACTTTATATATTCATTCCTTCTTTTGATGCATGTGACGCTCTCTGTAAGAAAAAAAAAACTGGGGCTGAGACAAAAACTTTCCAGGGGGGAGGGGTCCCGATACAAACAGCACAAAGCTGATGTGACCAGAATGAGAACAGTCCAGACCATGCAGAGGCAGAGAGGCATCATGGACCCCTAGCCATGCTACAAGGTACAAATTTAGGGGGTCATTTATCAAAATGCAATAAGGCGTTTTCGCATGCGTTAAGGGCTTATCGCATGCGAAAAGCCCCGTTAACACATGCGATAGGCCTTTACCGCATGCGAAAACGTGTTTAATGCATGCGATCGCACCATATCGTATGGTGCGATGCAAATTCAGAAAATAGGAGTAGGGGTGGAGAGTGGGCTGGGTTAGCCTGACTGTGAAGAGCTATCGCACAGCCGTAATGCCGATTTTAACTACACCTCTTTGAATTGCGTTAGGCTGTGTGATAGCTGCTGTGACCATGCGGTAAGGTTTCATTGCCCTTTGTGATGTCTCCTGTAAGACCTATTTCAGGTGAATTGAATGGTGGAGAGCGAGAGAGAGAGAGAGAGAGAGCGAGAGAGCGAGAGAGCACCTGGCCATAATGTCATGGCCCATAGGTAGATATTTGTATCCCTATGGTAGGTCCACCTAGTAACTCGAGGTGGGGTTTAGGTAAGAGTGTAGGGGGTTAGGGGTCACTTTGACATTGTACGTGACACCTACGAACAGAACAGTGGTCTCATGAAGATTTGATGACCTTCGGAGTGAGGAAACTCACTCCAAAATGAGATTTGGGCAAAGTTCTCTCAACCTAGCTTGATCAAGCTAGGTTGAGAGAACTTGAGGTTGAGAGTGGCCTCTAACCCCTACACTCTTACCTAATCCCCACCTCGAGTTACTAGGTGGACCTACCATAGGGATACAAATACCTACCTATGGGCCATGACATTATGGTCTCTCTCTCTCTCTCTCTCCCCCTCCCTCCCTCCCCCACGTCTGGGACCATTAACAATGTTCCCCCAGTGGTTGAATGCAAGAAACACAACAGGTCAGCACTTATCACAGAATCTGAAAAGGGTATCACAATTTGCACTAACTTAGCTCTTCGCACAGGTAATTAGTACAAATTGCTATATTAGCATAAAACACACCCCTTTTGCTATCGCATGCGGTACTTACTGCATTTTGATAAATCCAGGCCTTAGACTGTAAGCCCTCTGGGAATAGGAAAATACATTAACTATAATACCTGAATGTAATCTGCTTTGAAGTGCCAAAAAGCACAATTTAAAAATCAGATAAATGTAGAAAGCTGGTGCCATCCATAGAACTACAAGAGTGGACTGTTCCTGCTCTACTGTCATCTTGAATGAAGTTAAACTTTGTTGAAGTAATGTTAACAATCAGACAGCTAAATCATACTTTTCAGAATATAAGAACATAAAATATGCCATACTGGGTTACACCAAGGATCCATCAAGCCCAGTATCCTGTCTCCAACAGTGGCCAATCCAAGTCACAAGTGCCTGGCAAGTACCCAAACATTTAACAGATCCCATGCTACTAATGTCAGCAACAAGCAGCGGCTATTCCCTATTGATGAATAGCAGTTTATTTACTTCTCCAAGAACTTATACAAATTTTTAAACCCAGCTATGCTAACTGCCTTAACCACATAATCCAGCAATGAATGCCAAAGCTTAATTGTGCGTTGAGTGAAAAAGAATTTTCTCCCCTAGTCCTTGTATTATCCAAAAGAGTAAATAACCATTTTACATTTCTGTCCAAGTCCTTTCATGATTTTATAGACATCTATCACATCCTCCCTCAGCCATCTCTTCAAGATGAATAACCCTCATCTGTTTAGCCTTTACTCACAGGGGAGCCTTTTCATGCCAGTTATTTTGGTTGCCCTTCTCTGTACTTTCTCCAGTGCAACTACCATATATACTAGTGTATAAGTCAAGAAATTAAAAATCTTAAAATTTATCTTGAAAACCGGGTCATCTTATCCATGGGTCAATGGTCCATTCACTCCTTCCCTCTCCCGTTCCCTATGGCTATCCGCAGACCGTTCACCCATGGGATGAAGACACAACCAAAGCAGCTAGAAAGAGGGTGGTGACAGTAGGACAGCTTCTCCCCTGCACCACCTCCCAGTCCCATTACTTACCCATTGCTAGCACAACTACGACAGGACTTGCAGCTGCTCAGGTGTGTCCTCCATCCTCCCCTGCAGGGGTTCAGTGTCACGCTTTGAACCATGTGATTCTACGCACACCAATCGGACCCTGCAGTTCAGGCACATCCTCCCTCCTCCCTTGCCAGAGCACGACTGAACCATGTGGTTCTAAGCATGCCAAAGTGACCTTCTGGGGGAAGACACACCTGAGCAGCTGCAAATTCCATCATCGTCCTAGTCACGAGTGAGTTAAAGGATCAGGAAGGGATGCCTTTTTCTAGCTACTTCTGTTGTTTCTTCAGTTCGTAGTTGAATGGACCAGGATAGCCATGGGGCATGGAGGGAAAGAGTGAATGACTGGGAGATTGCCTCAACTTATCCATGGGTCATAGCAAATTTCTTAATTTTGGGGCCCAAAAACTGCCCTTGACTTATTCACGAGTACATACAATATATCTTTTTTGAGATGCGGAGACCAGAAAAGCACACAGTATTCAAGGTGCAGGTCCCCAAAGGCAGGCAGAGCACTGGAGACTCAATGCATGGATGAGATGATGCTGCATGGAAGAGGGACTCAGTTTTGTAAGGAACCGGGCAACCTTTTGGGGAAGGGGGAGACTTTTCCAAAAGGACAGGCTCCACTGGTTCCAGATTAGAACCAGGCTGCTGGCACAAACTTTTAAAAAGGAGATAGATCGCTTTTAAACTAGAACAAGGGGGCAAGCTGATGGAGGAAGGATCCAAGATGGCTGCACGTCGCGAGTAGGAGCTGAGTGAGGTCCTGCTGCTTGTGCAAATTTTTCTATTATCTTTTGTACCCAGGCCTCCAAAAAGGAAAGGGAAAATTAGGGTTTATCCCTCAATACCCCCACCATCTTTGGTAATGCAGCAAGAAATTATTCGGTTTTTTAACTCACCAGCTTCAGGAATTGCAGCGGTCGAGGAACCCTTGGAGCAAGGGACTGAGGGAGAAGTTCCCGCTCCGGACAAGAGAACGCTGAGCCCAGATCTTAGACCAGCCCCAACACAAAGCTCAGGGCTCATGTTCCAGCATGATGCGCTGATTGAGGGGATCCCTTCCGGGTTGCCAGCAGCGAATCTACCTAAGTCCGCGGCCTTTCAGGCTGTTCCAGCAATTGCGGTGCAATGGGAGTGCCGAACAGCGCGGGGACATCAAGAATCAAGCAGGAAGAAGGGGCAGTAGGGGTAAGTCCTATTGGTAATAACCTGCAATTACTGCAAGAGATTACCTCAGAATTTAAGCCCCTAAGGATTCCTGAATGCCCTGAGGTTGTTACAATGGCTGCCTTATGGGACTTGATGGTGGGGGTTGCTACAACGATGAGTAATCTTAATGATAAAGTGGTATTTGGCATCCCAAAATACTCAAAATTCTCATGAACTTCAGAAGAAAGTTGATTTGATTTCAACACTTTACAGGAGAAGGAACGTGAGAACTTAACATTTAAAGCTGCAGTCATTAAAGATAGACAATTTCTTACCAGAAGAGTGGAAGTGCTTGAAAATGCTACCAGACATTTAAATATAAGGATCTTTAATTTTCCTCGAATTTTGGGAGAAATCCCTTATGTTTCCTTAAAAAGATTCCTTCAAGAGGTCCTTGGTTTTGAGGAAGGGAATTTACCTGCTATTAATAAATGTTATTTCCTACCTAAAACTTCTGCAAACTCTAATAGACTAAATCTGCAGAATAATTTGACTGAAATATTAGAAAGCTCAGTTCTAGAGCTGGATAAAGCCACCCTTTTGGTGTCATTAATAAAGATTGCAGATGTGCAGAATATTATGAAAACTACTTCAGGAAATTCCCAACGTCGTTTATGAACGGAAATGTAAATTTTTTCCCAGACCTTTCCTCCATAACACAAGAGAGACGTAGGGGTTTTCTAGCTCTACGCCCTGAAATAATTTCTCTGGGTTATAATTTCACGTTGAAATTTCCATGTAAATGCGTGTTAGGGGGCAGAATTAAATGTTTTCTTTACAGTTGAACAATTGAAGGCTTTTCTTCAGGCGAAAACCCCCACTACTTCATCTCCCATAAATTTGTAATAGAAATGTGAAGCTGGTAGATGTGCATGCTATTATCCTATGAAGATTGTTTGTTTATGGTCTCTCTTTAAGTTTCGGATCTTTGCAATTTAGTACTATATTTATTTATGGACTATAACTGGAGGCTAATCTCTTTAAATTTGATTAATATGTGTTCAATGAAAATTAATGTTCAGACATCCATTTGTTTTTCATATTTTGCAAATTAATTTTTGTAAATTTAAAAACTGACAAAGAATAAAAAAAAAGAACAAGGGGGTAAGCCAACAGTCACTCAGCAGTGCATGATTCAGAGGAAGGTATGTTCGAAGGGTACTAATGAAATAGGAGAGTGTGGGCATCCCAACAGAGAGGTTCCAATAAAAACAAAAGTAATCCATGTGCCTATAAATAAAGAATAACCTGAGCTAAAGGATTCCAAATTATCTGTATCAACTGAAAAAGCAGGCTGTTAATACAAACAAAAAAACACACTTTGAAATGTCTGTATGCCAACCCAATTGCCAGTATGCTCTGAGAGAGAGAGAGAGAGAGAGAGAGAGAAACTTGCTATAGTGCCTCCTCCCTAGACAGGTATTTGTATCCCTATGGTAGGCCCACCTAGTAACTCGAGGTGGGGATTAGGTATTAGTGTAGGGGGTTGGGGGCCACTTTCACATTCAACATGAGACGTACGAACAGAACAGTGGTCTCTTGTGAAGATTTGATGGCCTTCGGAGTGATGATTTGGGCAATGTTCTCTCCACCTAGCTTGATGGACACTCTACCTGGGCAACAACAAGCTAGGTGGAGAGAACATTGTCCAAATCTCATCTTGGAGTGAGTTTCCTCACTCCGAAGGCCATCAAATCTTCACAAGAGACCACTGTTCTGTTCGTACATCTCATGTTGAATGTGAAAGTGGCCCCCAACCCCCTACACTAATACCTAATCCCCACCTCGAGTTACTAGGTGGGCCTACCATAGGGATACAAATACCTGTCTAGGGAGGCACTATAGCAAGTTCTCTCTCTCTCTCTCGTTATGAGCTGCGCTAACACTGCGGCTGTTTCGTGGCACATGATAACTCTTTCCTACTTTACATATGCTCCGCCCCCTGAATACAAAATTAAAAATTTGCATTCACAAATCGCGTTAACGGCTGTTAGCGCGATTTGCGGAATTATCTCCTGCGGTAACTCCTTGGAAAATGACCCCCTATATCGCAATGATAGGGAGGATCAACTTGGTGGGGGTGTGGCACTTTATGTCCAGGAAGGAATGGAGTCCAACAGGATAAAAATCATACAAGACACTAAGGGGCGGATTTTCAGAGCCCTGCTCGCCTAAATCCGCCTAAATCCGGGCGGATTTTGGCAAGCAGGGCCCTGCGCGCCGGTGCGCCTATGTTCAATAGGCCTACCGGCGTGCGCAGACCCCGGGACTCACGTAAGTCCCGGGGTTTGGCGAGGGGGGCGTGTCGGGGGCGGGCCCGGTCGGCGCGGCGTTTTGGGGGCGGGCCCGGGGGGCGTGGTTATGGCCCGGGGCAGTCCGGGGGCGTGGCCATGCCCTCCGTACCCGCCCCCAGGTCGCGTCCCGGCGCGCTAGCGGCCCACTGCCGCGTGGGGATTTAAGTCTCCCTCCGGGAGGCGTAAATTCCCCAACAAAGGTAAGGGGAGGGGGTTTCGACAGGGCCGGGCGGGTGGGTTAGGTAGGGGAAGGGAGGGGAAGGTGAGGGGAGGGAACGGGGGTAGGCTGCGTGGCTCGGCGCGCGCCAGCTATACAGAATCGATAGCCTTGCGCGCGCCGATCCAGGATTTTAGCGGCTACGCGCGTATCTACTAAAATCCCGCGTACTTTTGCTTGCGCCTGATGCGCAAGCAAAAGTACGCCAATTCGCGCGGTTTGAAAATCTACCCCTAAAAGCATAGTAGAATCTATATGGGTAGAAATCCCATGTGTGTTGAGTAAGGTATAGTGATAGGAGTATACAACCGTGCACATGGCCAAAATGATGAGACGGATGATGAAATGCTCAGAGAAATCAGAGAAGCTATCCAATTTGGCAGTGCAGTAATAATAATAGATTTGAATTACCCCAGTATTGACTCTGTAAATGTAACATCAGAACATGCTAGAGATGTAAAGTTCCTGAATGGAATAAATGACTGCTTCATGGAGCAATTGGTTCAGGAATGGATGAGAGAGGGAACTATTTTAGATCTAATTCTTTGTGGAATGCAGTATTTGGTGAGAGAGGTAAATGTGGTAGGGCCACTTGGTAATAATGATCATACTATGATCAAATTTGGGAAGGGGGACAATATGTAAATCTACAACTCACACTACATTTTCAAACGGGAAACTTTGATAAAATGATGAAACTAGGAAAAAACTAAAAGGTGCAGCTGCAAAGGTTAAAACTGTATAATAGACATTGCTTAAAAATACCATCTTAGAAACACTGTGCAGATGCATTCCACTTATAAAGAAAGGTGGAAGGAAGGCAAAATGATTACAGGCATGGTTAAAAGGTGAAGTGAAAGAGACTATTTTAACCTAAAAAAAATCCTTCAAAAATTGGAAGAAGGATCCATCTGAAGAAAATAGGAAAAAGCATAAGCATTGACAAGTTAAGGGTAAAACAGTGATAGGACAGGTTAAGAGAAAATTTGAAATAAAGTTGGCCATAGAGGCAAAATAAAAACTTTAAATATAATTGAAGCAGGAAACCTGCGAGGGAGTCAATTGGACCATTAGATGACTCTCTAAAATTTTGTATTGCCTTTCCTCCCTTCTCTGTTGTCTGGATTTGTTCATATTATACCCTGCTCTGAACATAAGATGGGCAGGTAATAAATGCTTGATAAATAAAATAAATTAATTAGAAGGGGCTAGTAGGGAAGATAAGGCCATCACAGAAAGACTAAATTCATTCTTTGCTTCTGTGTTTACTAATAAGGAGGTTGGGGAGATACCAGTTCCAGAGATGGTTTTAAAGGGTAATGAGTCAGAAGAACTGAACCAAATTACAGTGAACCAGGAAGATGGAGTAAGCCAGACTGACAAACTAAAGAGTAAAATCACCTGGACCAGATGGATGCAAGGTTCTGAAGGAACTAAAAATGAAATTTCAGATACATTAGTAAAAATTTGTAACCATTAAAATCATCAATTGCACCTGAAGACTGGAAGGTGGCCTATGTAACACCAATATTTAAAAATGGCTCCAAGGGTGATCTGGGAAACTATAGATCAATGAGCCCAACTTCAGTGCCAGGAAAAATAGTGGAAACTATTAAAGATCAAAATTACAGAGCATATAGAAAGACATGGAGTAATCAAACACAGCCAGCATGGATTTATCCAAGGCAACTCTTGCCTTACAAATCTGCTTCATTTTTTTTGAAGGGGTTTATTTATTTATTTATTTGACAGTTTTATATACCGACGTTCTGGTAACATAGTTACTAATCACTTCGGTTTACATTGCAACAAATAACTTGACAATATATAGAATAATGTCTTACAATGAACAAGGTAGGATGAACTTGGATAAATAAATAATAAAAAAAAATTTAAATGAACATGGGAATTATAATTTAAATACAATTTAAATACAATATATTTTAAAGAAATTGAGTATAAATGCTGGTATAATTGCTGGTACTGACTATGTCGAGGCTGATGTCGATAGTCATGAGGTTAAGAGCTTGGTTGTTGGGGTTAAGAAAATGCTTGGTTAAACAACCAGGTCTTGAGTCTCTTTTTAAAAGTAGGTGTTGATTGTACAATTCTAAGGTCTGGTGGGAGAGAGTTCCAAAGTTTAGGACCAGCGGTGGAAAGAGCTCTTCGACTTAGTGATGTTTTGAGAGGATGGGCCTTTAGGGTGTCTCTCTGGGGTAGTCTAGTTGGACGGCAGGAGGTGTGAAGCTGTAAAGGAATGGTGAGGTCAATTGGAGTAGAGTTATTGATGATTTTGTGGATTATTGAAAGGGTTTTATAAAGGATTCTATGTTTGATAGGGAGCCAGTGAAGGTTTTTTAAAATGGGAGTAATGTGGTCCCTTTTGCTAGATTTAGTTAGAATCCTCGCAGTGGCGTTTTGTAACAATTGTAGAGGTTTCAAAGTGTTTGCGGGTAGACAAAGCAACAATGAGTTACAGTAGTCTATTTTCGAGAATATAATTGTTTGTAATACATATCTGAAATCTTTGAAGTGTAGGAGGGGTTTTAATCTCTTTAATACTTGAAGTTTAAAAAAACCTTCTTTTATAGTGTTATTGATGAAGCTTTTATAGTTCAGTAGATTATCCATGGTGACGCCAAGATTTCTGACCTGGGTGGAAAAGGCTGGAGGAGATAAGGTGTGAATATTAGGTGAAGTGTAGTTGCCATCTGGAGTGATGAGAAGGAATTCTGTTTTGTTGGAATTGAGTATCAAATAAGATTTGTTAGGAGGTTATTGATAGAAAGAAGACAGGAATTCCAGAATTGTAAGGTATTTTGCAATGAATCTCTACTCGGGATAAGGATTTGGACGTCATCTGCATAAACATAGTGTGTAAGATTGAGTTTGGAAAGGAGCTGACATAGAGGGAGAAGATTTATTTATTTATTTATTTCGGATTTTTATATACCGACATTCTCAATACAAGTATCGAATCAGGTCGGTTAATATAAATATTAAATAACGTTGGAGATAAAGAAGAACCTTGTGGGACTCCCATGGTGGATCTGAAAGGTGGAGATTCTTTGCTGTTGATTTTGACTTTGTAAAACCTATTCTGGAGGAAAGATGAGAACCAGTTGAGTGCGGAGTTTTTTACGCCAATCTCTGTAAGACGATCTAAGAGGATATCATGGTTCACTGTGTTGAAAGCTGCTGATAAGTCGAGTAAAATGAGGAGGGAGGATTGTTTTTTCTCTAAGTTCAAGAGAATATTGTCTGAAAGTGACAAAAGGAGGGATTCGGTGCTTCTAGATTTTCGGAACCCAAGTTGAGATGTTGAGAGGAGGTTGTTGGTTTCCAAGTAGTCGGCGAGTTGTTTATTGACTAATTTTTCCATGATTTTGGAGATAATCGGAAGATTAGCTATAGGGCGGAAGTTGGCTGGGTTATCTGGGGAAAGATTTGGTTTTTTTAGCAAAGGTTTCAGGATAGCGAGTTTGAGTGGAGTGGAGACGAGGCCTTGTAAAAAAGAGGCATTGATGATCTGTGATATGGGATATGAGATGTCTTTGGCTATTGCAATAAGGAGGTTAGCTGGAATTGCATCAAGTGGGTGGGAAGAAGGTTTAAGTCTTTTTAGAACGTTTTCAATTTCCAAAGTGGAGACAGGTTCTAGGATCTCAAGACTTGCAGTGGTTTGTGGAGGGGAAGGGAGAAGATGAGGTGGGGTAGTGGTTTTCATTTTCTTGAGAGGGTCCAGGAGGTTAGGAATTTTTTTCGTAAAATAGGTGGCAAGTTCAGCAGCTTTACTTAGTGCATTGTCGTCCGGAAAAGTGAAAGCGGGTTGTTTGGTAAGGGATGTCACTAAGGAGAAGAGGGCTTTAGGATCAAAAATAAAGTTATGAATTTTTTGAGAATAGAAGTCCTTTTTTGATTGAAGAATGGAGATCCTGTATTGGTGCATTAGAGATTTAAAGGCCATGAGGTTTGAGGTTGAAGGGTTCTTGCGCCAAATCTTTTCTCTATTCCTAAGATCACGTTTTACAGATTTGAGCTTTGGAGTATACCAAGGTTTTTTTGTATCCTTGTTGGTTTGAATAGTTTTGGTAATTAGTGGACAGGTGAGGTCAGCAACTTTGTGATTTTGGACCAGGAGGTTAAAGCTGAGTTGGTGTCCGTGAGGTCAAGGTTTAGCTCCTGAGATAGATGGGAGATGATAGTATCTGGATTGCAGAGTCTTCTGAATTGGATTGTGGATTTTTGGGGGGTAGTAGGAATTGTTTGGTTGTTTTGTAAAGATAAGTTGATTAACTTATGGTCGGACCAAGGTATTGTCTGGCAGGTAATGTTAGAATTGAGGGTGAAGTTATGATTTATGAAAATAAGGTCCAGGATGTGACCAGCTTTATGAGTAGGTTCATTTATGAGTTGTTTGAAACCCATGGAGTTGAGGGAGCTGAGGAAGGCTTCACAGTTGGATGAACGCGGTGTGGCATCTACATGGATGTTAAAATCTCCCATCAATACAGCTGGTGAGTTGGAGTCAATGTGTTTAGCTATGCATTCTATTAAGGGTGAAGGATCTGAATCTAAACATCTAGGAGGGGTGTAAGTGAGGCCAATTTGCAATTGGGAAGATTTAAAGACAGCAAATTCGAAAGTTTGAGAAGAATTGGATATATGAAGCGATAATTTAAATTTCTTTTTGGCTGCAAGTAGAAGACCGCCACCTCTTTTTTTCAATCTAGGGATAGAAAATATATCGTAAGATTGTGTTGGAAGTTGGTTGAGAAGGACTGTGTCATTTGGTTTTAACCATGTTTCAGTGATGGCCAATAAATCAGGTTGCTCTTCTGTGAGAAAGTCATATGAGGTGAGTTTTTTTGGAAAGGGATTGCACATTCAGAAGAGAAATTGTGAATAGAGAGAAGCCCAGAAATTGATTAAAGGGTGAAAGAATGATTGGGATAAGACTGCTGTGTTGTTGGAATGAAGGAGAACCATACTTTTTTGTAAGATTTCTCTTGTTATTAAAGATAATTGGTATAGCAGAGGAGAACATGATAGAACTTTGGGTTGGGATGGAGTGGTAAGGGAAAGAATTTGTGTACCTGAGTTTGTAGAAGGAAAGTTGTTGACTTGTTCTGGAGAAGGTAGAGTTTTTAATATCACTTTCCTTTTTTTTTTCTCTAAGTCTCAGTGGCCGCACGAAGGCGCCGGAGGGTGAAGATTCTTAAAAATCCCTCTGCTGCCTGATTGGAGGTTAGCGCTGGTGGGCGGGTCTTAGTGCCGTGGGGCTGCTGCGTTGGCTGTGAGATCGGCGATCAGGCCCGCCGGGGGGAAGGGAATTTAAAAGGCCTTACCCCGACGGGTCTGGGCGCCGATCGCGCAGGCCTCCCTTCTTGGTTTAGTAAGTGGTGGCAGCGTCAGATAGAGGCAGTTGGTGGAAGTCAGTCGCGGCGCCGGAGGGTGAATATATCAATAAAGGTGAACCAGTAGATGTAGTATATTTAGATTTTCAGAAGGCATTTGGCAAAGTCTCCCATGAGAGGCTTCTAAAAAACTAAAAAGTCATGGGATAGGAGGTGGTGTTCTTTCGTGGATAACTAATTAAAAGACAGGAAACAAAGTAGGATTTAATGGTCAATTTTCTCAATAGAAAAGGGTAAATAGTGGAGTGTCTCAGGGATCTGTACTTGGACCTGTACTTTTCAATACATTTATAAATGATCTGGAAAGGGATATGACGAGTGAGGTGATCAAATCTGCAGATGTAGTTCAATCACAAGCAGATTGTGATAGTTTGCAGAAGGACCTAGCAAGACTGGAAAATGGGCATCCAAATGACAGATGAAATTTAATGTGGACAAGTGCAGGGAGATACATATAGGGAAAAAATAAGCCATGCTGTAGTTACATGTTAGGTTCCATATTAGGAGCTACCACCCAGGAAAAAGATCTAGGCATCATGGTAGATAATATATTGAAATCGTTGGCTCAGTGTGCTGCAGCAGTAAAAAAAGAAAACAGAATGTTAGGAATTATTAGAAGGGAATGGTGAATAAAACAAAAAAGTCATAATGCCTCTGTATCACTCCATGGTGACATCGTTCCTTGAGTACTGTGTACAATTCTGGTCACCGCATCTCTAAAAAGATATAGTTGCATTGGATAAGGTATAGAGAAGGGAGACCAAAATGATAAATGGGATGGAACAATTCCCCTATGAGGAAAGGCTGAAGAGGTTAGGGCTGTTCAGCTTGGAGAAGAGACAGCTGATAGGGGATAGAGGTCTATAAAATCAGAAGAGGGTTAGAACGGTTAAATGTGAATCTGTTACTGACTGTTTTTTGGACAATACAAGGACTAGAGGCACACTTGCACTGCAGTGGAATGCCGAGAGGGCGTACCTGATCGCTCACAATTCCAGGGAATTTGACAACTCTCCTCCTGCTCCAAACACATGCCTTGTATGTGGACATTGCCCACATGTGCTCCCCAGCCCATAGTGGAGGCATCGGTGGTCAGTACCACTTGGGGGAATAGTGTTTGGAAGGGAAGGCCCTCTCCAAGTTGGCCAGTCCTTCCCACCAAACGAGGGAGTCTTGAAGGGGCGAGGTGACCTTACTGGTGCTGAGAGGTGCTAGTTGCTTGAAGCCACTGAGAACGGAGTATCCTCTGCACCACCCACATGGCTAGCTGGGCTAGTGGAGTGACCGTCCGATGCCTTCAGATGGAGTGTGCCAGTGACACCAGGGTCTGAGCACAGTCCCTGGGGAGGAATGATCTGGCCAGAGTGGTATCCATGAGAGTCCCAATGAATGCTAGCTGCTTGCACGAAATTTGGAGAAATTGATTACGAATCCCAGTTACTGTAGCACCCTGGCCGTCAAACAGAGGGAGTGTAGAGTGCTCTCCTGTGTGGTGCTCCTGATGAGCCAGTCTTTCAGGTAGGGGAACATGTGCACCCTAAGGTGGTACAGGTGTGCCCCTACCACTGCCAGACATTTCGTAAAGACCCGCAGGGCTGAGGCCAGGCCGAATGACAGCACCCGGTACTGGAAATGTATGTGGCCCACTACGAAGTGGAGATACTTCCTGTGAGGCGGGAATATCGCTATGTGGGTGTAAGCGTCCTTCAAATCGAGAGAGCAGAGCCAATCTCCTTTTTGAAGGAGAGGAATCAGGGTACCCAAGGAGAACATTTTGAAGGGTTCTCACTGCAAGAACCTATTTAAGGCTCTGAAGTTGAGAATGGGCCAGAGGCCGCCTGTTTTCTTTGGTATCAGAAAATATCCTGAGTAGAACCCCTGGCCCTGTTGAGAGCGGGGCACAGGTTCTACTGCTCCGGCCTTCAACAAGGGCAAGAGCTCCAGTTCGAGAGATTCCTGATGCCCCGAAGGTTCCACATTGGTGGTGGCAGAGAATCCACCAGAACTGTCCTGAAATTCAGGCAGTAACCGTGTTGCACGATGGCCAGAACCCAGTGGTCGGTGGTAATAGGAGGCTACCAGTCAAAAGTCTGCAGCTGGACTGGGCTGTGGGGCTGGTTGGGCCTGTGAGCACATTGTTGGTGAGACCGGCCTCTGGTCGTAGAGAGTGGTGCCCTGGCGTGAGAAGCTGGAGGGTATCTCCTCTGGAGGTAGAAGGACTTGCGAGGGGTGGAGCCAAGATGGCCGATGGTGAATGCAAAGAAGAGCTCCTCTGCCACGGTTGTCTCCTTTTTCCTTATTTCCTGATTATTTTTGAATGCCACATAAGAAGCACAAGGCCAAACTGCGGGGGACCAGTGCTAGCTCCCCAATTATGGGAGGCCTGCAGATGCGGATAGAGGGCTTTTTCTCACATACCCCAATGAGACCCCCAGATGAGATCGCAGGCTGTGACAACGTGGCGCAAACACCGTCTCCGCAGATTGAGGAAATATCATTGACCCCTGAGGTGCCTAAAACGCCTTTCACTCTTGGAAATGAGCCTGGAATCCATCTACTCATGAAGGAGTTACCGAGCTGATGTGAGTGTGGGGCCTATGGAAGGCGTAAGCGCTGAGGAGTGCGGGCCCATCTTGTGAGCAGTAGGAGGAGTGAGCCCGGTTGGAGAAGTCATGGAGAGGGCCATTCCTGATCCTGTGAGTAGATCTTCGACCCCGAAAGCACAGCTCAAAGGAGGAATAAGGAGCAGAGGTGGTGCAGATTGGAAGGCAATACTCCCCAACTTGGAATTCACTAAACTCCCTGTAATAACGTTGGAAGTACTTTGGCAGGCTATTAAATCACTGGAAACATCTTTTTTCAACCTTACAAAAGTGTTTGTGGAAACAAATACAAAAGTTTCAGTTAATGAGAATTTTCTCTCTCAGTGTGGGACTAAGTTAAATACTCTGGAATTAAAGTTTACTGAACTTGAACAAACGCAAATGCAATCTAATAATCTAATAAAGTTCAGTCAGATTCAGTTAAAAGGCTGGAAAATATTAAAAATACTCTGAGGAGTTGTAATATCCGCGTGGTAAATTTTCCTCTTATCAAGTCTTTACCTGTTACAGATTTGTTTAAAAGTTACCTATTACAGGTTTGGAAAATGCCTGAATCTGTTATGCCAGTGATTACAAAAATCTATTACCTACTTAAGTCTGAGAGAGCAGCATTGAGTAATCTTCCAGAAGCGGCCGCACTGAATCTAACTCAACTACTGGAACAGTCGCATGAGATGGTAGTCAATAGTCGTGGAACTTTATTTGCTTAATTTGCATTTCTTTCTGATTGAAACACTATTCTACGATTTTTCTTCTGTAATCAAGAATCAATGTTTTATAGACAGAAACTGTGGATTTTTCCAGATGTGACAAAGCAGACATAACTTCGTAGGAAAAACTTTTTGTCAATGCGTGATGAGGTTATATCCAAAATGGCTAACTTTATATTACAATATCCATGTAAATGTAACATCAAGCTGGGAGATGCTAAATATCTTTTTTTTTCGAACCTTCACAATTATGGGTCTTCTTAGACATGCACACCTAATAAGCCTTGAATGTTCAGGCAAAAGGTAATTGTTGTGTCCGGTCTTCGTCGGCTTCGCCCCACTTGCTACACCCCTATCTTGGCTCCTCCCGCTTACCTGTGCAAGATGGCTACTGCAGCGTCATCAAGCCGACCTCTCTGGCGTCCCTGGAACGGCTATGCTGCAGCCGTACGCCATTGCTCCTCCCAGGTACCTGCTAGGGTGCACGCGCGCAACCCACGTCTAAGTATGCCCAGTGGCACGAACCTAGAGGGCGTTCCCTCATCCTGACATCACGCCACCCGAGTATATGTACTACTCAAGATTGCTAGCTCATTGAGTTGGCAAAGACTCAAACTAGGACTCGAATTGTTCCTGTCTGTGCTACTCTGCCGCTTCCCTGCTGCTTGCAGGAAGCTCTACCTCTACCCTTCGGGGTTTACTAACTATCGAGGGTACCCGCTCCTCGGGGGCCCTCTATTCTATTTCAGGTGCCATTCAGGGAACAGGTACTCGCTCCTCGAGGGCCTGCTCTCCCTGCCTCAGTACCTATACCATCCACTGCTATCTGGTGGAATCGCATCCATATCAGCTAACACCGAGTGAGTACTCTAATATATCATCTGTCTCATCCACAGTAACTCCTTGCTGGGTAACCTGCTGCAGAACTTCCTGACGTCACCTAGGAGAGAAGGGATCCCTCTGCCGAGGTCCCTGAGACTACAACTCACCACTGCCACCTGGTGGCTACTTCAAGCTGTATAATAAAAGAGTTCAATACTGGTCTAGCCCAGAGTCTAGCCCACTGCTGTGGCTCCTCACGGGGCTCTTCCCCGTGGGCGTGGTCATCTCCACAGCACCCAAGGATCCACAAAAATCTACATAATAACAGTAATATTGGGGTATATGCCTACTCACCATCTTTTTTCTTATTACATATTTCATTGTTTATTGCTCTTTATAAGGTTGTCCCTCCCCTACCTGTTTGTGTATGTGGCATATTTTGTATTTCCTCTTGAGAAGTTTCTTCTGTAAAAGAATTGTAGATGCTCATTTTCCTGATTGGTATCATTAAGATATAATTATGGATATTGTAAACACAATAAAAAATAAATTATTAAAAAAAAAAAGGACTTGCGAGGTCCGTGACACAGACTTGCACATGGAGAACGATGGATCTGAGGTACTGGCTGAAAGCTGCTGCAAGGTCTCATGATGGTCCTTGAGCTGATCAACCACATCTCTGACCTTGTCCCCAAAGAGATTTTCTCTGGTACAGGGCAGGTCCGCCAGTCTTTCCTGGACCTCTGGCTGAAGGTTGGAAGCCCGAACCCTGCCCATGCGCTAATGCTCGAAGCCGATACCCTGGACAACATCTCAAAGACATCATAAATTGATCTCACTTCATGTTTCCCAGCCTCCAGGCCTTTTTGTACTATTGCCTCCAGTGCATCCTGCTGCTGTTGAGGCTGGTGCTCTGCTAACTCTTTAACTTGTTTCCACAAGTTTCTTCTGTAATGAGCCATGTACAACTGGTAGGAGGCAATATGGGCAAACAGCATTGCCCCTTGGAAGACCCTCCTACCAAGGGCATCCAGGGCCCTATGCTCAGCCTGGAGGGGCAGAGGAATGTGTACGAGATCTCTTGGCCTTTTTTAGGCAGACTCCACAACCACAGATTAGTGGGGGAGCTGGAGATTTTGAAAGCCAAGTGCCTGTTGCACCAGATAAAGGGCAGCTGCTTCTGGTTGACTGGTGGGACAAAGCCAGGTGTTCCCACATCCGGTAGAGAAGTTGTAAAAGAATTGCATGGATTGGGATGGCTAGTATCTTCTTAGGAACATCCACAAACTGGAGAACTTCCAGCATTTTGTAGCGGGCGTCCTTCTCCGTGAGGTGTTGGAAAAGAATGGCTTCCACCATTGCCCGGACAAAGCCCACAAAGGAGAAGTCTTCTGGGGAAGAGGGATGTCTCTCATCCAGCAGAAAGGGTTCAGAAGGCAAGTCGCCAGTCATTGGAAGAGGATGCCGATGAATCATCACTCCAGAGATCATATGGCACATCCTCCTCACTAAGATCCAAGGGGGACAGCACGGGAGGCCAGCGTCCATGGCCAGCAGTAGCAGTATCGAGGTTTGACTCAGCAGCCTCAGTGCTGAGGGCCTCAAGAGCATCAATGGCACCAGGGGCATTGATAGTGCCGGAGGCACCGAGCACCCCAAGGGAACTGACAGTCTGGGGACTCCCGATGGCCCAGCAACGGGCTCAGAGAGTGCAGGTACCTTCGAGGGCCTTGGGCGCAGTTGTGTATCTTCCTCCTCTGAGGATCCAATAATCGGTATCGCTCCAGAGGGGGGGGGGGGGGGGGACTTTGGTGTCCGATTGGGACCCGAAGGAGCCCTTGGCAATGGTTGCATCAGTAGAAAGCCAAACAGGACATTGAGACACTCCAGCAGGGGTGCTAGCTGCGCAGGCGCTGGCTCTGGTGCCTGTACAGGGGCCAGTGCCAGGGGTGGTTCAATGCTCCAGAGGGCTCGGAGCATCACCTGTTGCACCCTGCGGTCCAATTCCTCCTGAAAGCCCGGCGATGAGAATGTGGACGATGGAGGAGGAGGAGGAGGCGGCGGCGTCACCGGAGCCTCCACGGGGGGGGGGGGGGGGGGCAGAAGTGGCTCCGTGCCCTGCACCACTCTCAGTGGGGAATGCCTGGGTCTCCCAAGTTTGGAAGAGGTTGGTGTTCTAATCCGGAAGTGGATCCTTGGGCCGACCGACGATGGAGGATGGTCGGGAGGCAGACACACGCTGCTGGAGCTGAATCTTCACCTGGAAACCCGTGACCCCCCCCCAGAGGAGCTGTTGAGGTCCGGATCGCTAGGACTTAGGCGGCTTCGCCCTGGAAGTCCGCGGTCCCCCCAGGAGGAGCCTGTAGGGACCCGGACCGCTGGGACTTAGGAGATAAGGCGCTGTGGAAGAAGACCAGGAGCGGAGTAGAAGCTGGACGGACCACCAGAGGCAGCGAAGACAGACGGACCGAGATCTGGGCAGGCAGCAGAATACGGAGCGATGAGACAAGTCTGAGTCAGTTCAGGTAAGCAGGCAGGCAGGTAGACTGGCAGGCAGGTAGACTGGTAGACTGGCAGGCAGGCAGGCTGACTGGCAGGCAGACAGGCAGACTGGCAGGCAGGCAGGTAGACTGGCAGGCAGGCAGACTGAGCAGGAACAGCAACTTTCTAGGTGACCGTGTTGCAAGGCAAGGGAACCTAGCAGACGCCGGGTTTACAACCCCCCAGCATCTGAGGTCACAGAAGGGGTCTGACGTCCAGTATATTTCGAGCAGGTTCCCAAGAGTCCTCCTCAGATCCGCACCCCTCCCAAGCCAGGAGGTATTCCCAACGACGGTTGTGGAAGCGCACATCCAATACTTCTCGTACCTGATACGTGGGTTCTTCGTTAGAGGGGGCCGGTACCGTATCAGCACTGGGTTGATGGAAGCGGGAAACTACCACAGGCTTCAACAGGGAGATGTGAAAAACATTGTGAATGCGAAAGGAGGAGGGAAGCCGGAGCCTGTAGGACACCAAGCCAATCCGTTCTGCCACCCGGAACGGTCCACAATATCTGGAGGCTAATTTCCGTGAGGATGCAGGCAAGTTGAGGTTCTTGGTACTTAACCACACTTTGGTACCGGGCAGAAAAACCGGTGCCGGGCGCCGATGGCGATTGGTAACCCTTCGTGCTTTGATAGCAGCATGAGAGAGTCGTTGCTGAATAACCTTCCACCACTGGTAAAGCTGGAGAGCCGATGTTTGCGCTGCAGGTGAGGGAACGGCCACAGGAATTGGTACTGGTGGTCTAAGGTTCCGACCGAAGACCGACTGAAAGGGTGATAGCCCTGTAACCGAATGTGTGTGGTTATTGTATGCAAACTTGGCTCATGGTAGAAGGGAGTCCCAGTTATCCCTTCTTTCGGAAATGAAGCTGCGGAGGAATGTCTTAAGGGAGCAAATCATTCGCTCGGTCTGCCCGTTGCTCTGAGGATGGAATGCCGTGGACAGATTTAACTGTATTCCGAAATTTTTGCAGAGGGCCCGCCAATATAGGGCCGTGAATTGTGGCCCCCGATCGGACACGATACTCTGAGGGAGCCCGTGGGCCCGAAAGATGTGTTGCGTGAAGAGGAGAGCCAGCTCTGGTGCCGAGGGCAGTTTAGGCAAGGGAACGAGGTGAACCATTTTAGAGAAACGGTCAACGATGACTCAGATTACGGTGTTTCCTTCAGAGGACGGTAGATCAACCACGAAATCCGTGGCAATGCGAGTCCACGGCTCGGTGGGAATCGATAGAGGTTGTAAGAGGCCCCAAGGCCGACCACTGACTGGTTTTTGTTGAGCACACACCGGGCAAGACTCAACGTACGCACGTACATCCTGACGAACCTTGGGCCACCAGTAGTAACGATTCAGGAGATCTAGCGTCCTGTCTCTGCTGGCATGTCCTCCTATGAGGAAGTCATGGGCCCACTCGAGAACTTTTGTGCGATCCCGACGAGGAACCACTACTCTCCCCAGAGTGTGGACGCTGGTACTGGCGAGGCAGATTTTGGCTGGGTCGATGATATTGATGATTATGCCCGGGTTCCATCCCCGGCTTCTCCACCATTGCTGAATATACTGATGGTATTTCTGCTAAAGGAAAAAACACCAGAAACCTTGAATGCCAGACTTTGCAGGAAGAGTTATAAACAAATCTTGCAGGACTTCATAGATAACAGAAGAATCAGTGAGACACAGGATGAAGCAGGAGACGGCTTTGAAGGGTACGAAGCAGGCAATCTGTTTTAAGGAATGCAAGGGAGAGATAAGGGGGAGACAAAGCAAAACAAGGCAATAAAATTTGTGGTGTGAAAACATGCAAGCAGAAACCAGATGGCTTGCTGACTGTTTTTTAACCTATATAAGCAGAACTGATATGAAGCCAGTTAGATAGAAAAAAAGGATGTTCCTGCGCGAGAGATGTGCTAGCTATATCCATTATGTAAGTATGTAGTAATTTCTGTAGCTTACTGTAAATCCATTTTCAATTTGCTCATGTACATGCTTTGAATGATATATAATAAAGAATAGTAACGTAAAATAGTATCAGAGTTGTTCTTGTGAACAATAAAAGTCGAACCTATGTTTTGAACAATTTGGTGGAGAATGCAGGCATAATCATCAATCCTCCCTTGAGCCAGAAGGGCTGCTGGCTCACACTGGCATTCAATTCTTCACACAGGGGACTAGCAAAGAGGTGAGGGCCGTTCTTCACAATCTGGGGAAGAATCTTTCCTTGACACCTCCCTTTTAACTACTCTCACTTTCCTCAGTCCTTCTATCTCCTACATGATTTGTGGTATGCACTATGCGAACAGTGTCCAGGTTAATATTGCTATAGGCTATCATATTGTTCTTGATAAACTTAGGTCGAAACCATCTCTGTACAGAAAAAATCAAACTAGGTATACATTGTACAAAACAGCCTACGCTAACCAGAATGATCAGAAAGGTTAAGATATATTGACAAGCTGTTCTAATCCATCCAATCGGGAATATGGACCATATATTGTCCCACATATTGGACCAAGAATGAATTTTGATATCTTGTGCATACTTATGTAATTGGACAATTTGATTTTCAATGGCCCATTAGTTATCAGTAATATTAAAACAACACATGTCAGGCATAATCTCACAACCGAATCGATGCTGCAATAATAAAAAATCAATAGCACCACGATTGCTAATGATAGCGTTTCGGAGGGTAGCTTGCTCTTGGTTTAATAATGCTAGAGCCTTAGATGTAGTATTAATAGATTTTGCCAATGTACAGGCGAGTTTTGTGACTTCTATGTCGGCATGCATAGCCAAAGCAGGTACACTAATCAAAGTTAATGCTAATGCTAGTGATTCTTGCTTACTAAATAATGAAACATTTCCATCACAGGTGGGTTCTAATGAAGACAAGTCACGTGCCTGATGATGCCTGGAATCCAATTTTTCGGGTTTCTGGGGCAATACAGGTACAAGTCTACTGAGACAACAATCCTCCCTCTATCATATTTGTCTTTACAGATTCTGGTCGTTTCTAAATTTTACAAGTCAAACCACAATTCCACATATTTAATGCAATGCTACTGAATAGAGTTATCAATAATGGATGAGGAAGCCACTTTAAATATTTGCAGCTGAGGGTGATTTTTCAGTGAGAATATCCCACCAATGATGGGATAGGTCATCTTTTCCCAGACCAAATCTCAGTGCTGCAGCTGATGCTGCAGTTTCCCTAATATTCCACCCCTGAATAATCAGGTCCTGCAATCCACAGTAGTGGAAGAGGCTATAGTAGGAGGGTGTGGTCAATTTAATTGGTGAACACAATGGGTCAACACAGGAGACAAATACACATGACAAGTATGATAGGATGTAGGAGCCAATTTAACATAGCGGAGCGACCGGTCATCAATGAATTCGTGACTCAAAGAATGAAGATGTTCAGCTACAAATAACATGTGCTGTAATTAATGAGAGGCAGTGTGCTAATCTATATTTACATAGGTCAAAACAATATGTATAAACATGTATTAAACACTGGTCCTTTTAGGACTAGCAAACATAGAAAAACAAGGGCAAACAATCAGATTGGCAAGAAAAAGCTCCTTCTGAGTAATGGGTCAGAATATCCTTATCAATACCTGAGCCCCATCTAAACTGCATGGCCCTGGAGTTTAACTGACACAGAGATCTGCCCAATTTAAAATAGTAGCAAGGCATGCCTGTGGCCTGCCAGGAGTGTCCACAGTGATTGGTCTCAGTATCTTGAATCTTGGTCATCCATTGCGATCTCCATTCTTCTTGTTGTATGTGGTTGGCCTCTCTGACTTCTGGGGGACACCCCCTCCAGCCATTGCCTCCATTCTTCAAAAGCTAACTTGATAGCTAACAATTCTTTGTCACCTATTCCATAGTTGGCCTCGGCAGGAGTGAATTTCTTTGAGAAGGTGTCCAGTACTGGAGCATTGAGAGAGCACCGCTCCAACGGCGACACTGGAGGAATCAACTTCGACAATGAAAGGGCGCGATGGGTCGGGATGTCGCAAACAGATGTCCAGTAGAAAGGCCTCTTTCAAGTCCTTGAATGCTTTACAGGCCTCAGTGGACCAGTGTCGAGTATCCGTGCCCTTCTTGGTTAGGGCGGTCAGAGGAGCAACTAGTTGCGAATACCGTGGTATGAAGTGCCTGTAGAAATTCGCAAATCCTAAGAATCGCTGCAGTGCTTTTAGGCCCACGGGTTGGGGCCATTCCCTGATTGCGGATATCTTATTAGGGTCCATGAAAAACCCCGTGGCAGAGATAACATACCCCAGAAAAGGTAAAGTGTCCTGTTCAAATAAGCACTTCTCAAGCTTTGCATAGAGATGATGATCGCGCAGGATCTGAAGTACTTGCCGGACGTGGTGCCGGTGGGAGTCCAGGTCTCGGGAAAAAACGAGGACATCGTCCAAATATACAATTACGCAGGAATATAGTAGTTCTCGAAGTATTTCGTTCATCAGATGTTGGAACCCAGCTGGCGCATTACACAAGCCGAATGGCATGACCAAATACTCGTAATGTCCGTCCCGGGTGTTAAAAGCGGTTTTCCATTCATCACCGGGATGGATCCGAACCAGGTTGTAGGCGCCTCTTAAGTCCAACTTGGAAAATACCTGTGCTCCCTGGAGTCTATCCAATAGTTCAGGAATTAGAGGTAACGGGTAGCGATTCTTTTTAGTTATGGCGTTCAACCCTCGGTAATCGATGCACGGCCTCAAAGTCCAATCTTTTTTGGCTACAAAGAAAAAGCCTGCCCCTGCAGGTGACTTAGAAGGGCGGATGAACCCCTTGGCGAGATTCTTGGTGATGTAGTCCGACATTGCTCGAGTCTCCGGCTGAGAGAGGGGGTACACTCTTCCCCGAGGCGGAATTGCGCCGGGAAGTAGATCAATTGCGCAGTCGAAGGGACGGTGTTGAGGCAAAAGTTCCGCTTTTTCTTTGGAAAACACGTCGGCAAAGTCCGCATACTGAGACGGAAGCAGAGATCCAGTGTGAGCCAAAGGAATCTGATGAACCACACCTGATTTGATGCAGGATCAAAAGCAATGGGAGCTCCATTGGGTAATCTGCAAATCATCCCATTGAATCACCGGCGAATGTTGCTGAAGCCAGGGTAGTCCGAGAACCACTGGGTGTACAGACTTTTCTAGGATCAGAAGTGAAATCTTTTCTGAATGTAATAGCCCTGTCTGAAGGGTGATTGGGACCGTAGTAGTAGAAATACTTCCGGGTAAAGGAGTACCCCGAATTGAGGTAACCCGTAACGGTGGCTCCCGAGGTTGAGTGGCCAGAGTTGTTGCACGAGTTCGCGGGTAATGAAGTTCCCTCCGAGTCGATGAGGGCTCTCGTGTCAAAGGTACCCCGCGGGAACTTTAGAGTTATAGGAACTGTACATTGAGTAGCAGCGTTGAGGCAGCCTAGGAGACGCTCCTCCCTTACTCCTAGGCGCGAGAGTTTTCCGCTCGCTCCTTGCACTGCGAAAGGAAGTGTCCCTTTCCTCCGCAATAAAGGCATAGCCCTAGGTTTCGACGGCGTCGTTTCTCCTCTGGAGTCAAAGAGGCCCTTCCCAGTTGCATAGGCTCTTCCATGGAAGGTTCAGAAGGAGTAGTGGTACTCCGGGGACTCGGAGAAAGTGGTCTCGAAAAGACCGGGGCCAGAGGAGCCATACTTCGAGGAGGTCGTCCTTCCTTTGCCCTTTGCTGCAGACGGCGATCAATGAGTCCTGCGAGGTCAACCAGTGCGTTGAGATCCTCCGGAAGGTCCCGGGCGGCCAGTTCGTCTTTTATCCTGGCTGCTAGACCCTCCAAGAGCGTCGTCGCGCCACCCTACCTCCAAAGCAAGCGAGTTTTCCGCTCGCTCCTTGCACTGCGAAAGGAAGTGTCCCTTTCCTCCGCAATAAAGGCATAGCCCTAGGTTGCGACGGCGTCGTTTCTCCTCTGGAGTCAAAGAGGCCCTTCCCAGTTGCATAGGCTCTTCCATGGAAGGTTCAGAAGGAGTACTGGTACTCCGGGGACTCGGAGAAAGTGGTCTCGAAAAGACCGGGGCCAGAGGAGCCATACGTCGAGGAGGTCGTCCTTCCTTCGCCCTTTGTTCGGAGTCGGAGTCAGTTCAGGTAAGCAGGCAGGCAGGTAGACTGGCAGGCAGTGGCAAGCAGGCAGGCAGGCAGGCTGACTGGCAGGCAGACTGGCAGGCAGGCAGGCAGACTGGCAGGCAGGCAGGCAAACTGGCAGGCAGGCAGGTTGACTGGCAGGCAGGCAGGTTGACTGGCAGGCAGGCAGGTTGACTGGCAGGCAGGCAGACTGAGCAGGAACAGCAACTTTCTAGGTGACCGCGTTGCAAGGCAAGGGAATCTAGCAGACGCCGGGTTTACAACCCCCCAGCATCTGAGGTCACAGAAGGGGTCTGACGTCACAGAAAGAGGCGTGTCCGGCTGACGTCACAACAGTTGGGGCCTCTTCACCATAGGGTCTCTTCCAGGGAGGCTCGGCATGGGCCAGTGCTCTCCCGGCATCGGCACTGGTGCCGTGCGATGACTGCCTGTGCTGGTGTCTGTTTCCCTTGGTGCTCGGCCCTGTCCTTCTCCAGAGCCAAGGAAGCAGACAATCCAGATAACTTGGAACGGTCAGACAACAGAGAGGGCCGGTACCCCGAGCCCCTCTCTTCACGAGGAGGGATCAGACGGGACCTAGAGGGGTAGCCAAGTTGGAGGGGTCACCGCGACCCTTTGATGTTGAAGTCCCTGATGCCAGAGTCAATGAAGCTGACGTTTTGGCACCAAAAAAGCTGCTCCATCTTGTCCAGCTGGGGGCAACGGCCCATGGGGGTCATCTGAGCACAGTCGGGGCACCAGCGGACGTCATGGGAAGACCCCAGGCAGAGGATACAAACCCTGTGCAGATCTATGAGAGACATGGTCCGCGGGCACTGGAGCTACTACTGAAAACCGGATGACGCCATGAAAATAAGCTGGCGAACGGTCAATGGCAGGCGGCCACCGGGAGGCAACAGGCTTGGGGATCGACTGCAAGAACGAGAGGAATACCTACTGAGATGCCAGGGGAACCGACAGCTAAGAGGGACCCTGCATGGAGGAAAAACATAGGAGGAATTCTCAATGAAGAGGAAAATTTTGAAAACCTTGTACTCCAAAAACTGCGAGGTGACTGCTTCGCGGAAAAAAACAAGACTGAAGAGGGACCCCATGTGACCGCGCAGATAGTGGCATGGTGGGAATGCTCAGTGTGACAGTGAATGTTTCTAGAAACTTTGACAAAAGTTTTCCATGCTGAGCGCCATCTGATGATGTCACCCATCTGTGAGGACTACCATCCTGCTTGTCTTAGGAAAACACAGCTAAACCTCCTCCTCTTTGCCCCTGTCTATGAGAAGTTTGACAGGCAGCAGCAATTAAGTACTGCAATGTCATAGTCTTTCAGTCAAGTTTCATTAATACATAGGCAATCACATTTTCCAGAGGCGAGAAGGTCGTAAATGACAACAGACTTTTTTGTTATGGATTGTGCATTGATCAGTATGAAAATCAGGGTAGTAGATGCAATAATGGGAGTCATGGTGTTTAAAGCAATGTTAGTGAGGGTTCTAGCATACAGAGGATGGAAATGCCATTGAATACCACTCACACCATGGCGTCCTTGGCCTGTGATTACTTGGATTGAGAATTTAACTAGATTAGAAGATACATTGTACTCCTGTTGCCTTTCACCGCCATGGTAATTCTGGTAGTAGGTGCAAATGAGGGGCGCGCAAAGGGGCAAGCTCCTTTGTCATGCTCCTTAGGCGCTTGCGCCTTTGGTGTCAGTGCTGCCCTTAAGGTTTTAAAAAAAGTTTGGATAAGTGCTTAAAGGCACAAACACCCTCCACTAATGGAACAAATACAGCCTATTGTTTTCTATAGGCAGAAGTTAAGTGGTTCAAATTAAAATTCATAATGGCTGGCAAGATGTGAATCGGTTATTTACTCTTTTGGATAATAGAAGGACTAGGGGGCACTCCATGAAGTTAGCATGTGGCACATTTAAAACTAATAGGAGAAAGTTCTTTTTCACTCAATGCACAATTAAACTCTGGAATTTGTTGCCAGAGGATGTAGTTAGTGCAGTTAGTGTAGCTGGGTTTAAAAAAAGGTTTGGATAAGTTCTTGGAGGAGAAGTCCATTACCTGCTATTAATCAAGTTGATTTAGAAAATAGCCACTGCTATTACTAACATCAGTAGCATGGGATAGGTTTTGGGTACTTGCCAGGTTCTTATGGCTTGGATTGACCACTGTTGGAGACAGGATGCTGGGCTTGATGGACCCTTGGTCTGACCCAGTATGGAATGTTCTTATGTTCTCAAATGGCTATTGTAACCAGGGAAACCATTCCCTTTCATGGCTTGTCCTGAACCCTAGATAGACGCAATCAAAGAAGAAAGGGAACCTGTAAAGCAGTTTGGATTTTTCAGACAGCTTCATAGTGATAATAAAAGTACTGATTAATATTTTAGATGGCAAACTCAGGCCTCGAGCCACAAAAGAAGTCCTGTTTTAATATAACACTGAATTAAAACAAAAGCAAAAAACAAACACTAATCTGAAACCACAATTCTAATGCAATAGATCTCCACAATGTGCTCTTCTAAGCTGTGAAAAAATTATGCAAAGAAATAGAATGCTGTGGGACAGAGTGAAGTATTTCTTGAGCTGGCCTAATATCTTCTTTGTTTTGTAGCAGTCGATAAAATGCTGCAGGCCAAATAACTCCACCGAGTGCAGCTCAGGAATTTTGCAGTATAAAGGCTTTTGGTTAGAATGGCAGAAATAACAGACAGAAGTCATTATAATTCCATTCTATCCTAATATGTGAGGTGTTAAATAATATCGAACTCCATTTTTTTAAATTATTGCAATGTATTTGTAATCTAGATACTTTTGTTGTTAAAAAAAAAAATCATAAACCAAAAAACCCCTTAAAGACACATTCTAATTTTCTTTCACAAAAATGCAAACTATCAATTTCCTGATTACCGCACACTTCTTTCCTTTATTCATTATGCAGGCAATGATGTCATGACTCAGTAACAATATTTTCTGGTTTGGTTTTATGGTACTTTCTAGATTTTACACGCAAGGAAGTAACTCAGAAAACTATTTAGATTAAAAAAAAAATCATAAAATTACTTTTATAATAGTTTGAGGGACGACATTTGTCGTCATTATCCTTGCAATATCGATATTAAGAACACGTATGTCTACAAGGAAAACATAACCATTTTCACATTTGTCTTCAACAAGCCAGGTAGAAAAATGGAAGATAAAGAACCATTTTCTCCAACCCACCTGATAGTTTACTAGATTGCCTGCAGTTACCCAAAGGAATACATTAAGCCTACAAAATTTTGTTTGGCGATTTATTATGAATTGAATATTTCAAGGAAAGAAAGGGGTTCAACTATTCCTTGGTAATATAGCTCTTATGTTGCTTCATTGTGCACAAGGAAATATGTCAAGAGTGCAAGGATGATTAATTTCGCAACATCTGAGGATTCAGGACGATTGCATTCTTAACAAGGGACTAAGGAAAGACAAAGACACACACACACCCCATCGCTTTCCCAGCTCAAGCTCAGTCTCTGCCTCCTCTTCCCAGTTTGACCCTAGCATTCTTTCCCACCTCTCCCCAGACTGACCCCATCTTCATTTGATTGATTAGTTTTCTTCCTTGTCCTTCTGTAACCACTCAAAACCGATTACAAAGACCTTATCTGTGTACAAATACAAATATACAATATGGCACAATACCCAATAATCACAATCAAAAGTGACAAAATAGACCAAGCAGTCAAAACAGTCATCACAATTGGGCTCATAACAACAGTCATCCCTGTAACATTTTTTCCCCCTACCTCAGCACAAACCCAACACTCTCTTCCCTCCTCCCAGCCCAATCCAACCCAAGAGCTATCATCCCCTCCCCAGCTCAGCCCCAGAAGTCTTCCTCTTCACCTTCCTACCTGTCAATCTCCAGTCATGCAGCTGTACTTTTCAAAACTGTACAGATTTGCAAGAAGCAAGCATTGGAAAACCAGATTATCCAGCACTTCCCTTGTCCAGACCTGGTGCTACTGGGTGTGCAAACCGTGCAAATGCATGGGGTGGCACACCCGGGAGGCCGACGGCTGCGATGGAAGGGGGCCCAGAACAGGGAGCAGTGAGAGGCCTTATCTGGCTGCAGGTGGACCCCATCCCACCGGCGGCAGAAGAATGCTGAGGCTCGTTCGGCCACCGGTGAATCCCATTCCACTGGCGGCGGAAAAACACAGGGGCCCGAGTGGTCACCAGCAGCATCAGAAAAAAAAAACGGGAGTTCGTTCTGCGATGCCTTGTGTGCTGCTGGCACCACGGCACTCAATACTCGCAGTAATAGCACTTCCTGTATTATCGTTTAAAGATGCACAAGGTGAGCATACAGGAAGTGCTAGCAGTGCGAGCATTGCATACCGCGAACCAGCCTGCACAAGAGGAGGAGCCCAGGAAGGAAACTTACAGCTCTGCCATGAAACCTGCGCTCTCCCAAGGAACGAAGCATCAGGTGGCAGCAGTAGCAAGGTAGCAAGAGAGACCCTTGGATCCTGCCCATATAGAAGTTGTGTACATGTGTGTGTGTGTGTGTATATGCATGTGAAGACTGCATAAAGGGATAGGTGTATATGTGTGAATGAAGCCTGCCTTGGGGGGTGGGTATATGAGAATGGGAACCTGCCAGGGATGAGTAATTGTGAATGGGAGCCTGCCTCAGGTAGGAGGGTGGTTGGGTGTGAATGGGAGCCTGCCTAGGGGGATAGGATAATGGATGTGTTTGTGGATGAATGTGAAACTGCCCTGGGGGGGGGGGGGGGGGGGGGGAAGGATGGATAAGTGTGTGTGAGATTGGGAACCTGACCGGATAAGTGGTTGTGAATGGGAGCATACCTGGGATGGATAAATGAATGACAGCCTGCCTGAGGTGGGAGGATGTTTGGGTACGAATGGGAGCCTGCCTGAGGTGGGAGGGTGTTTGGGTATGAATGGGAACCTGCCTGAGGTGGGAGAATGATTGGGTATGAATGGGAGCCTGCCTGAGGTGGGAGAGTGATTGGGTATGAATGGGAGCCTGCCTTGGGAGGGAGGTGAAAATTTTTTCCACCCCCACTAATCCATGACAAGCTCAGGGTGACTGGTAATTTAAATTTTCAAGTGTGGGAAGCGAGGTATTTTTCATTTTTGTTTTAATTATTAGGTGTTTGATGTGTCTGCTATTTTGAAACATTTTATTGCTGTTTGGAAATTTTTTAAACTATATATTATAGGATATTCTATTTGACATCTTTTTTGGCAATATTCTTTTTATTTGTATGGCTTATTATGATTGATTTATATGTCTTTTGATTTTGTTTGATTTATGAGGATTGGCAATGTTTCTGTTTTTCCATTGTTTCATAATATAGAGAGTCTAGCTTGTTGGAGTTTCCAGGTTCAGTTTCTGCCTACACATTTTTATTTATTTTTTTATGGACTCTTTATGCTCTATTTGGTGAAGGTCTGTCTGTTCTGCAAGTTTAAGCAAGGTGAGGTATTTTACTAGTATGTATAGTTTCTATGTAGGAATTTAGAGCAGACTGGTTTATTCTGCTTTCTTAATAGGAGGTGTCAGGGCCTGGTTCAATATTTGCCTTTTCATAGATAGGGTTGTTCCTGTTTGAGTGCCTGCAGTTAGTACTGTTTTAGTATGGGATTTTTACTATATTGTTGGCTGTCCAAGGGCCAAACCCACACCTAAGAGCCATTACAATAGTACTATATGGGTTCCAAGTGTCTTTTTTTTTTTTTTGCATTGTGTTTTGGGTGGCACCACAGCAGGGCACGTTTTTCTGTACAACAAACTGATGCCAGCCAGAGGGCCCAGCTAGCATCAACTTTATGTACTGGTGGGTGAGGAAGGAGCATCTGAGGATCATTCCTGCACAATTTAGAAACTTTGGACCTGTGGAGGGGGTAAAATAGGTTTGAGGGAGTGTGTTAAATTTTCATGGTTTTGATTGCCGGAGGGAGCAGGGCTTTTTTTCGGCGGCAGAAGTGGGATTGGGATAGAGTCAGGCTGTCAATTTCTATAGTGTGCTGAAATAGGAGTTGAGAGGCACCTTATAGACTAGCCAATTTATTAAAGCATGAGCTTTCGAGGATAGTCCACGTCAGGTGCATTGTGTGTTGGTTATTAGGGAAAACAACAAAAATTCTGTGTTAAATAAAAACAGAATGGGGATCAGGGTGGGGCAGCACAGAAGTTTTTCGCACAGTGCAGCAAAAACGCTAGCACTCACCCTTGCCCTTGTCCCCTTCCCACTTCAAAATCTGTGGGCGTTCTCTCTCGCAGCCTAGCACTCCATGGCCTCGTGGTCTTTGCAGAATGGACTTCAATAGACAAACCCCCATCTACAAGCATGTCATATCTATAGATGGGGTAAATTTCAAAGATCTGGAGAGATTTTTACATGAGCAAAAACAGAATAGATTTAACCTTCCTATTTATTTTATTTTATGTATTTAAAATCTCTTGTACTCCACTTATACAATAATAAGATCTAGGTGGTTTACAAACAAACACACATCGTTTAAAAATGTCAGCCATATTAAGTTAAATTGAGTTTTAGCCACGTAAAAGTATACATTTACTTTTACAACGTACATACTTTTGACAGCATAGGAAAGAGGCGTTCCAGGGAGTGTTTTGGAGGCATTTTTGGAAAATGAGATGGTAACATTCATAGCGGCACATGGGCGCACATCTGCGTGCATTTGTCGGCCCGCGCCCAGGGACATGGTCATTTTATAACATATGTATGTATATGTGTGCATGTTATAAAACAGTCTGACCATGTGTGTATGTGCGTGCAATTTTACATGGACACGCGCCTGTGCGCACAAATGTCGCTTCTACCACATAAGTGAAGGGATTTTAAAAGCCATGCGTGCTGACGCCATTGGCAGCTTTCCCAGTTCGTTCCCAGGTCGCCCACTTAAGGGATAGGACTTCCAAACCCCCCTAGTTTAATAGCTTCCCTTCCCTTCTGTTAGCCACGACCTTTAAAATCCCGCTGATGTGGCTAGAAAGTTTTGTTTACAACTTACACGTCATCCATAGCAGAAGTAAAGTTATGCAGTAGGGGTCCCCGGTGCACACCTGTGCATGTGTTTAAGCACTAATTTCAAGTTAAAATCCAGGAACGCCCACTCTCTGCCCAGACCACGGCCCACCCCTTTTCTGAACTTTTCATTTGTGCATGCAGCAGAAAGCACCCGCGTATCCAGGAGGCTTTTCAAATTCGCTCGGTGTGCGCGTAACTCCCGGTTTTGGCGTACCCCGGACTTTTAAAATTCACCTTTAAGTGTATACACAATGGGGCAGATTTTAAAACTCATGCGCAGGCATAGATTTGTTCGCGCAACGCAGAGCGAACAAATCTATGCCCGATTTTATAATATGTGTGCGCTGCCGCACGTGTTATAAAATCTGGGGTCGGCGCGCGCAAGGGGGTGCACCTTTCACGCGCTGAGCACGAGGGGAGCCCCGATGGCTTTCCCTGTTCAGTCCCCCCCCACCTTCCCCTCCCTTCCCCTATCTAACCCACCCCCCAGCCCTTCCTAAATCTCCCCCTCCTACCTTATTTTGTTTTTTATCCTGCCTGAAGCAGGTGTATCTTGTGCGCACCGGCCAGCTGCTGGCGCGAACCTCCGGCACAGCCGCCCGAAGGAAGTCTCGGGATCGCCCCCGGACCCGTCCCCTTCCCGCCCCTTTTTCGAAGCCCCGGGACATCCACACGTCCCGGGGCTTGCACGCGCCGCCGAGCCTATGCAAAATAAGCTCGGCACGCGCAGGGGCTGATTTTCAAAGGCTATACACGTAACATACGCGCGTAACCTGAGAATCTGCCCCTTAATTTTCTAAAAAGTTCATATGTTCTGGGAATGAACTAATGGCTTCAGCTTATGTCATTGTTTTGAAACATGTGAGGATAAGTGCATATACAGAATAACATTCAAGTGTTACAAATCTCTCTTGCATGTTTATAACATTTTTATTTTTTTGGTTTAGTCCATATTGCTACTCCCACCTTATTGTGCTGTATGTACCTTGTTTCTTTTTACATACAAAGACCATTCGTGAGGAAGGCGTGGTAAAAATTGCTAGTGGGAATCCGCTTGGCAGCTGAGCATTGCATCTCTCACTTGTGAGCGGGAAAAGTATCTAAATACATACAGTGATGTTGGAGGACTCTGGAGTTCTGCATGAGTATTTTTGCTGTATATTTCTTTTGGATTTACTGGTGTACAAATGTGTTACTTGAGGTAATCACCCTAACTGAAGGGTACCAAGACAATAGGGAGTAATGCAACACACGAGACTGCGATAAATTCTGGTTACCTCAAAGTTGAGTTTAAGTGTGTGCCTTTGTTGACATAAAGAAAAAGTCATTTGAACCACTATGTGGCGTGGGAATACTGTCTAGAAAAGAAGAGGTGCTATGCTGAATGTTACATCCCAGAGGTTCAACAGAAATAAAAATGTTTTTGTAGACAAAAAACCTGGCCAAATGCTACACATACATTTAGCTGCATAACAACCTGATATTCAGACATAATGTATGTGAAATACTACTTTATGCGTGTTTAAAAGGACACATTTACTTTTACAGTTAGGCAGCCATTGAAAATGTATCCTATGTACAAGCTATCAGTTATTATATGAAATTATATTTGAACCCTGTTCGCCTCCTGTAATCTCATCAGTATCTATTCTACACTGTCTAAACTTCAAGATCTTAGGGAGTAGACAGAGGGATAAAGTATATAAACTGGAGGAGAGTGCCTTAGTATAAGGTATCAAATTTGGCATTCACTGCAGAGCAGAACTCGGAACAAATGCTTATTTAAGTTGCTGGTGTTTTGCATTTTTTTCACAGAAAATTGAATTCTCCCATTATGGTCAGCACTCAAATATTTTCATATCCTCAGTAGAGTGGGTGACAGGTCATTAAATCTCTATGTTAGACATGTGGTCAATCATAGTACACAATAAGAGTAATCTCACAAAAAGGCTAACATACTCCCCGCAGTTCATAGTTCAAGCCTTACATTTGATCTTAGCCATAACCAAGAAGCAAGGGGATCTTCTTGTGATGTTGTAACAAAACCATGCATTAGGAAAATGTCTAAAAAGATGCACAGGCCATTCTGCCATTACGAGTTTTTTCCTTTCATTCAGAGAAAGATTTGAGAAATGCCCTGCAGAATGTGTAATAGCTGTTGCCTGAATGTTCCCTATTTTGTGATTATAAGGATGAATTCAGGGCTGAAATAGTGCTGCTATGATAGGCCAGTAACAATTTTTAGCATCGAAATGAAATTACAAAATTATGCAGCTTTTCTTTACTGTAGACGCAATTTTCATGGTAAGTTTGCACCTGTTAGATGATGCAAAACAGCACCTTGCAAATTACCATAATATCATGCTAATTTATGGTAAAGTATGTCTTATCACTCTTTACCAAATGTAGTAGACTAATTAAATTTAATTAGGGTATGCCTCATGTTTTGCAATTGCAAATATTCTAATATGATTAAAAATGTTGGATCTCCTTCAGGAAATCATTTAATTATCAGGACAGTTTATCACCATCTTCAAGCAGGTGCAAGACTGCATAACATATGTAAAGAACTGACTAAAAGTAAGGAAAACATTTGGCCTGTGAATATGGCTGGTACTATGCTGCTAGCTACAGGTTTGATTTCCTTTTTAATTTGAGCTATCGAGATGAGAAAGAATAACAGAAAGATGTAATGAGGTTAAATGACCAGAGTTAGGGTCACTTTCTTATATGGGGAAGTTAAAAAGCGTAACTATTTTAGATTACTTAGCTGAGTTCAAGATTAACCTTCAGCCTGCTTTTAAGAACATAAGAATTGCCATACTTTGTTAGACCACGTGTCCATCAAGCCCAGTATCCTGTTTCCAACAATGGCCAATCCAGGTCAAAAGTACCTGGCAAGTACCCAAACATTAAATAGATCCCATGCTACTAATGTGCAGGGATAAGTAGTGGATATTCCCCAAATCTACTTTGCTAATAATTTATGGACTTCAACTCCAAAAACTTGTCCAAACCTTTTATGAACCTAGCTACGCTACCTGCATTAATCACATCTGGCTATGAATTCAATATTTCAGATCTTCTTTACCAGTCCATGCAAAGCTACTTGTTGGTTACATTTCCTAACAGGAGTGTCACAGAAAGAAGGAAGGAGTTAATTTCTATCCTATTGTTTAATCATTTAATTGGTGTATAAGTGGCTTCCCTCAGTTTATGGAGAAATCCTATCTTCCATGAAAGTTGAACAACTGGCTCTCTCATCAAGGTGCTATGTGAAGACCTGGAAGAGATTTTGAAAGCAATTGTGCATGCTAGGAGTCTAAAACATTAAAATGGGACATAATTGGCATCTCAGAGACCTGATCGAAGGAGGTTAACCAATGGGAAACAGATACCAGAATACTAATTTTAGCAATATGATAGGATGGATCAAATTGGTGGTAAATATTAAAGAGAACATTGAATCAAACAGATAAAAGTTCTGCAGGAAACAAAATGCAATGTTGAATATTTATGGATAGAGATTCCAGATGAAAAGGGGAATAAAATAGCAGTGGGAGTGTATTATCATCCACCTGGCCAGAATGAATAAGTAGACAACAAAATACTAAAAGAAATTTTGTGTGATAATTAATGGTTTTGGAGCTACTTGATTACATTTGACTTCATAAGGAAGACAAAAAGAAGCTTGCCATGGAAGCAAAAACTCATAAAGACGATTACAGGTAGATTTGAAGTAATAAGCTTGCAAGGTAGTCAACAGGGAAGAAATTTTTCCTGATTTTCGGGAAAAAATTCATTTTTGGGTTTAGTGCGAGCTAACGAAAAAATGTTAGTACGCACTAACAGGGAGTTAGTGCACACTAACCCCGTTAAGTGCTCACTAAAACGAAATTCGGGTCTCCCCAAATTTTAAAGGCCCAAACCGTGGGAAATACGAAATTTCCCGCTGCGGGCCAAAAACGAAGCCCGATCCAATAGGTTCGGGCTTCACACATCCCTAGTAGTCAATTGGACCATTAGATGATCAAGGGGTACTTAGGGATGCCAAAGCCATAGCAGAGAGACTAAATGAATTATTTGCTTCGGTCTTTAATGAGGAAGATGTAAGAGAGATACCCATGATAGAAATTATATTCAAAGGTGATGATTCAGAGGAACAAACAAATCTCAGTGATCCTGGAAGATGTACTAGGGCAAATTAAATTAAAAAGCAGCAGATCACCTGGCCCAGATGATATGCATCCCAGAATGTTCAAAATACTGAAAAATGAAATTGCAGAAATGTGTAAATTACCATTAAAATCATCTATGGTATTTGAAGACTAGAGGATTGAAAGTTTTAAAAAGTGGGTGATCCAAAAAACTGCCGGCCAGTGAGTCTGATGCCAGTTTCTAGCATTTTACCCGGCATAATCATAAAGAACAATATTGCTGAACATATAGATAGGCATAGTATAATAGGCCAGAGCCAACATGGATATAGCCAGGGAAACCTTGCCTCAGCAATCTGCTACATTTTTTGAGGGCATACACATGTGGATAAAGGTGAGCCAGTTAATAACTATATCTGGATTTCCAGAAAACATTTGACAAAGTTCCTCATGAGAGATTTCTTAGGAAATTAAAAAAAAGTTTGAGATGGGGGCAGTGTCCTATTGTGGATTGCAAACTGGTTAAAAGATAGAAAACAGAGAATAGGGCTAAATGGTAAATTTTCCCAGTGGAGAAAGGTAAATAGTGGAATGCCCCAGGGATCTGTTCTGGGACCACTGCTTTTTTATAAATTTAAACAACCTGGAACAAGTGAGGTGATCACATTTGCCAATGACACAAAATTATTCTAAGTTCTTAAATCGCAAGAGGATTGTGAGAAATTGCAAGAGGATCTTGCAAATCTGGAGACTAGATATGCAAGTGGCAAATTAAATTTAATGTGGACAAGTGCAAAGTGATGCATTTAGGGAAGAGAAACCCAAATTATAGCTACACAATGTAAGGTTCCACATTAGAAGTCACCATTCAGGAAAAGAATCTAGATGTCATTGTTGAAAATATGATTATATCTTCTGCTCAGTGTGCAACAGCAGCCAAGAAAGCAAATAAAATGCTAGGAATTATTAGGAAAGAAATGGAGAATAAAACAGATTATCATAATGCCTCTGTATTGCTCCATTGTGTGACTTCATCTTGAGTATTTTGTGTAGGTCTGAAACCCCATGTAAATGATATAGCAGAATTAGAAAGGTAACCAAATAATAAAGGGGATGGAATGATTCTCCTATGAGGAAAAGCTAAAGAGGTTAGGACTCTTCAGCTTGGAGAAGAAACAGCTAATGGGAGATATGACAGAGGTCTATAAAATGAGTGGAGTGGGATGAGTAAATGTTAATTGTTTTTTTTACTCTTTCAAGTAGTACAAAAACTAGGGGACACATAATAAAGTTACTAGGTGATACATTTAAAAATGAGAAACATTTTTTACTCAATGAACAATTAAGCTCTGGAATTCATTGCCTGAGGATATAGTTAAAGCTAATAGTGTAGCTGTGCTTAAAAACGGTTTAAAAAAGTTCCTGAAGGAAAGGTCCAGAAACCATTAAGGTAGAGTTGCAGAAATCTATCCCTTGGGATCCTGCCAGGTACTTGTGACCTGGATTAGCCACTGCTGGCAACAGGATACTGGACCTGATAGACCTTTGGTCTCACTCAGTATAGCAAGTCGTATGTTATATTCTTATCACAACAGATTTAGATTATACAGCAACATTCCCCATCTAGATGGTATAGCTGCATTTCATACATTTCTAAAGACATCCTCTCTGTACCACCAATACACACTGAAAACTTACAAAATGAATAAAATTCAACCTGACACAACTATTTCAGCTTTAATAATGACATTTATCTAGGGCAGTGGTTCTCAACATTTTTTCTGTCGGGACATGCCTGACAGATAGTTCTCACATGTGTGACACACTTAACATATGATCGTCATGGGGCTAAAAGTAACCATATACTCTGTATCTACAGGATCTACCCTGACCCCCCAACAATGGCTACAGAACTAGGGCATTCCCCATTCAGTTTACCATACAAAAGAGATATTTCTGGTGTCATCTCAGTAACAGCAACAAAACACTCTTTCCTACCAGGTGCAATAGCCCTCCTTATGAAAAAACAGTAATTTACCACCAATGCATGTTCTATTGCGAAAATACAACAAATAATATTGATACAAATGCCTGCATGCTAGTAAAATACTTCACCTCGTCACACACATAGAATCGACCTTCACCAAGTACAGAAAGACCACAAATTACAAATATAGAAACAGAAACTGGAATGGAAACCCAAAAAACCCACTCTGATTCTGTGCAAAACAGAAATATAGCACCTAACAGACTTCCAGGATCTGCAATAATATACACAAATTAATGCACACAAAGTCACACCTGCATTATGGAACTCAAACAGTAATAACCCTACCTATGAAAAGGCAGCATTGGAAAAATTACACCAGGCCCTAAACACAAATACACCTCCTATTAAGTAAACAGAACAAGCCAAGCTGCTATAGATCCCTACCAAGAAACCACAAGCTTGCAGAACACCCTTAGCTGGGTCACACACGCAGAACACAGACAGACCCTCACCAAATACAGAATAAAGTGACCATAAGATAATGATTTTGTTTTTGCATTGTTGCACTGCATACAGAGTTTAGCTTCTTGCTGTTTCCAGTTCAGTTTTTGTCTCCGCATTTCTATTTATACATTCCTTGAGAAATATAAAATAATTCTAAAACTAGAATATAATAAATGTTTCAAAACAACTGATAAATGGAATAACATCCAATCATTAAATTTTTTCTAAATTATTAAAAATTCTCCAAACACCAATAAAATATTTCTAAAAGCAGACACATCATATAATACCCAATAATTAAAATGGCAGTCAATCAAGAAAGATAAACTTAAAAAGCCACCTTTACTTACCCTCTCCAGTAACTCTCCTACTCCTTTCTCTTGTAGGCCAATAGCACATACCAGAAGCAGCAAGGGCTGTTGAAGCTCTGTCCTCACATTCTTCTTCCTTAGGGCCCATGACTAATCTATTACACACACACACTTTCTCTCTCTCACGCACCAGTCATCTCCCTGACCAATCTCTCTTTCTCTCTCTCACACACATCACCTCCCTGACCAATCTATTTCTCTCACACACACGTCACTTCCCTGACCCATGTCTTTCTCTCACACTCACATACTAGTCATCTCCCTGACCAATATCTTTCTCTCCCTCAAACACACACACCAGTCACCTTCCTGACCAATGTCTCTTTCTCTCTCACACACCAGCCACCTCCCTGACCAATGTCTCTTTCTCTCTCACACACCAGCCACCTCCCTGACCAATGTCTCTTTCTCTCTCACACACCAGCCACCTCCCTGACCAATCTTTCTCTCACACACCCACCAGCCACCACCCTGACCCGTCTCTTTCTCTCTCACATCCCATCTCCCATCCCTGACCAATCTCTCTCTCACACAGTCACCTCCCTGACCAATGTCTCTTTCTCTCACACACACACCAGCCACCACCCTGACCAATGTCTCTTTCTCTCTCACACACACACACACACACACACCAGCCACCACCCTGACCAATGTATCTTTCTCTCACACACACACCAGCCACCACCCTGACCAATGTCTCTTTCTCTCACACACACACACCAGCCACCACCCTGACCAATCTCTCTTTCTCTCTCACACCAGTCACATCCCTGACCAATCTTTCTTTCACACATACACCAGTGACTTTCCTGAGTAGTATCTTGCTCTCACACTTTTTCTCTCTTACTTACACACACACACACACACACAGTCTCTCATAAACTTATACACATGCTGGCTCATTTTCTCTGTCTTACTCACTCACCCCCACCCCCATCCACAGCACACATGGCAGCTATAGCACAAGGTAGCCGGTATGCTGCTATTAAAATCAGAGTCCTGACAGGCTAGAAACTGCAGCAGGAATGACCTCCCTGCCCGCAGTGATGAAGGCAGCACTCAGCTGATTGCTTGTGATGCTAACACAGCCACAGAGCAGTCAGCCTAGAATGTAATTCCATGCTTTTTCTTCTCCCCACCCCTTTACTTTTTTGCAATTTAATTATTATTTTTATGTTTTCTTGCTGGGGTTGCACTGAGGAGAAAAGGGGAGGTCAGAGTCAGGCCGGGGGGCGGGGGGGGGGGGGGAGGAGCAGCAGCACCGTACTCCTGCAGCCCATGGCAAAGTGACCAGCCAGCATCAATCTTCAGTTCAGGGCCCAGGCAGCTGAAGGACGGCTTTCCCCAACAGCCTCACGGCAGGAAATCCCGGCAGCCACATTCTCAGCTGACTGCTCTGTGCCGCGATGATCGCAGCATAGGCAAACCGCTGAGTGTAGTGGGACCGGGGAGAGCCTTGAGGTGCAATTTCTGCAGCAGCATGCATGCATAGCCTTTTCTTCTTCCTGCGTGCCCGGTAAACATCACTTCCTCTTCCAGGCCACAGGGGCGGGAAGAAGAAAAGGTCATGTTCCTGTTGCCCGCTTCCACAAATACTGCTGCCGTTCCCCCTCGGGGCTTGAATATGCTGATAGCCCGAGCAGGAACGGCAGCAGTGCTTGTCTTGTCTTGCTGAGGTGAAAGTGGGGGGGGGGGGGGGGGTGGAGAGCAGCGGGTGTGCGACAACTGCCGGTGCTTCGCGACACACTAGTGTGCCACGACATACCAGTTGAGAACCGCTGATCTAGGGCACTGCTATGAGCACCAGAATGGCACCACAATATGCCAATCTTTTTATGACAGAACAGGAAGAGACATTTTTTAATAAACCCTTCAAATATTATGGGTATATTGATGACATTTTCATAATTTGGATACAGAGAGGAGACTCAAACAATTGTATAATTCCTTTAATACATTCCATCTTTCAGTCAGATTCAAAATGGACTACTCCACAGGAGTTAACTTTTTAGATACCCAATGATAGAAACACTGGTATCTACAAACATCTGTATATAAGAAACCCATTGACAGATGCAATTACATTCAATGTTCCAGCTTCCAGCCCTTACATACAAAAAAAGTCCATTATATATAAAGCCACACCATCACCATATGTGCTCTCAATCCAAAAGACAAGGATGAACACCTCAAAGTCCTAACTGAATGCTTAAAACAAAAGAGCTACAGCCCCCAATATCATTTCCAAGAAGACTGCTTGTTCATTTAAGACACCCAGGACAAATTTACTGCAATACAAATAAACGAAAACCACAGTGTGTACCCCTCGTAATTACAAACAACTCAGAGCTGAAAAAAACTAAGAAAAATCATAAAAGACCTCAGCCAGTACTGCAGGAGGATGAAGTACTGAAAGAAATATTCCCTGCTCCACCAGTATTGGCCTTCAGGCAGCCAACTAATCTGAAACAAAATTTAGTAAAAAGCAAACTTCTAACAGAAAGAAGGAAGAAAATGGCACGTACTCCTGCAATGTACCATGCTGCAGACTGTGCCAACACATATCACAGGGCCCCATAATCACCAACAGGGAAAAATATTCAACATAAGGGATTCCTGCTCATGCTCCTCCTAATATAAAGGTGAATTTTCAAAAGTTGTGCTTGTAATAGAGGAAAATTGGTTCTTACCTGCTAATTTTCATTCCTGTAATACCACAGATCAGTGCAGACAAGCGGATTTTATTCATCCCTACCAGCAGATGGAGGTAGAGAACAAAACTTTGGGCACTGCCACATATATGAGATTGCCACCTGCAGTCCCTCAGTATTAATCGATACCCAAGCCAAGATAAGAAAAATAAAGAACGAACGAGGCGTCCAACATGGATACCCCGACCAACTAGATAACCATGCAGAAAACGCTAAACCTAGAAACTGAAGCCAAAAAATGGCAAATCTGTTTTGCAAATAAATACAGCAGTAGACCAAGCAGTCTTTCGGCATAGATCCTCATGACGGGCCTCTGGATTGATCTGTGGTATTACAGGAACGAAAATTCGCAGGTAAGAACCAATTTTCCTTTCCTGAACATACCCAGATCAGTCCAGACAAACGGGATGTACCAAAGCCCTCTTACACTGGGCGGGAACCCAAAAGACCCGCTCAAAGAACACTCTCTCCAAAAGGGGGCCGCCTCCGGGGCACACACATCCAAACGGTAATGCTTGGTAAAAGTGTGCAATGAAGAACACATCGCGGCTCTACAGATCTCTTGGAGAGACACCAGCTGACACTCAATCCAGGACTGAGCTCGAGTCGAATGTGCTCTGAGACCCACTGGAACCGCTCTTCCTTTTGATACATAAGCTGCAGAGATCGTCTCTTTCAACCAACGAGACAAAGAAGCCTTAAACACCTTTTTGCCCTTTTTTGCTCCCTCGAACAGGATGAACAAATGATCCAGATGTAACCTTAGTTTTTGAAGTCTTCACTCCTATAGAAATAACCGCCAGTTCTTATTTACTTGACCCTATTCTGTAGACGTAAACTTTTCATGAAGACTGTAATCTGTAAACACCTGTATTTATTATAAGAACTTGTATTTACTATTTATATTTATTATTTAGCTATTAACATTGTTCTATTACCACTTGGTACTATTTCTCTCCTTCACCTCTAACTCTAAGTTCCTACTAAGTTAGCCATGTTATTTATACCCAATTGTTGGATGTAATTGTATATTTGTTTAATTGTTCAATCTGTTTGATGTAATTTTCTGTTCCTTGTTCCGTGTAAACCGAAGTGGTATGCACTAGTGCATGAACTCCGGTATATAAAAGCCTTTAAATAAATAAATAAATAAATAAATCAGAACGACAAAAAGCGTTAATGACTTTCAAGTAACGTAATACCATCCGTCTCACATCCAAAAGGTGAAGTTCTCTTCCCATCGAGGGATCCCGAGCCAAATCCGGAAACCCGGGCAACTTCACTGATTGGTTTACATGAAAAAATGACACCACCTTAGGAAGAAACGAAGGTACCGTATGCAAGGACACCGTATAGGATGATATCCGGAGAAACGGATCACAGCATGATAGCACCTGAAATTCCGAAATCCTTCTAGCTGAACAGATAGCTACCAAAAAGACCGTCTTCAGAGTCAGGATCTTCAAAGATACCCAATTCAGATGCTCGAACGGCTCCTCGCAAAGGACCCATAGCACGAGATTAAGATTCCATTCCGGACAAATGCGACACAGAGGTGGACGGAGATGTTTGACTCTTCATAGAAAACGCACCGCATCTGGATGGGATGCCAAGGCCTTCCCCTGGACTCTCCCTCTGAGACAAACCAAAGCAGAAACCTAGACCCAAAGGGAACTATGGGCTAATCCTTTGGATAAACCCACCTGCAAAAAAGACAAAATATGGGACACCGACACCTGAAGAGGGTACAAACCCTGTTGTCCACACCAGATCTCAAACACCTTCCATACCTTGGAATAGGCTAAAGAGGTAGCAGGGCATCTCGCTTGGAGCAGCATGGTAATTACTGGTTCAGAATACCCCCCTCGTGCGCAATTGCCTCCTCTCAAAAGCCAGGCCGCGAGAAAAAAAGCGATCCTCCCGATCGGAAATATAGGACCCTGATGCAGGAGATCCGGTAAATGGGTCAGGCATAGTGGTCCGTCCATTGCCAGCCGCACCAGATCCGCGAACCCCCAGAATCACTGACCCCGCATAGCCCTCTACATGCCTGAGTACCTTTGCTATCAGCAGCCTCGGAGGAAAGATGTACAGGAGGACTCAGGTCAGCCACGGACATACGAGGGCATTGAGCCCCACCGCCCCAGACTCCCTCCGGCAGCTGAAGAACCTTTGCATCTTGGTATTGAGACTCGTTGCCATGAGATCAATCTGCAGGGTTCCCTACCACAGAGAAGCTCCCAGGCCCTCTGAGAGAATTCCCACTCCCCCGGATCCAACTGCTGCTGGCTGAGGTAATCCGCCTGGACGTTATCGACCCCTGCGACATGGGAGGTGGCGATTCCTTCGAGATGAAGCTCTGCCCACTCGAACAGCAGTTGAGCCTCCTGCGCTACCATGGGACTCTTGGTTCCCTCCTGGCGGTTGATGTAAGCCATCGTGGTCGAATTGTCAGAGAAAACTCACACCATCTGATCGCGGACCAAGGGTAGAAACTGTTCCAGAGCTCGGCGTACTGCTCTCGTCTCCAGGCGGACCATTTCTGTTCCAACATTGACCAAAGGCCCTGAGCAGACAAACTGTCCCCCAGCCCCAAAGACTTGTATCCATGGTGACCACCACCCACTCCAGGACCTCGAGAGACATCCCCTTCTCCAGATTGTTCCACGTCATCCACCAGGCCAGTTTGGCCCTGGTCGACTCCATCAGAGCCAAGGGCAGGAAATATTGTTGCGACAGAGGATTCCAACGGGACAACAAGGCTCTCTGCAGATGCCTCAAATGGGCAAACGCCCAGGGCATCAGTTCCAATGTGGACGCAATCGAGCCCAGGACCTGTAAGTAATCCCAGACCTTCGGCACCTGTAGATAAAGCAGATGCACTATCTGCCCCTGAATTTTGTTCACCCTGTAAGAAACACTGCTCCACTGGGTGTCGAAACGGTCTCCCAAGTATTCGAGGGAATGGGAGGGGACCAGATGGCTCTTCTGCACATTGATAACCCAGCCTAGAGATTCCAGGAGCGACCGAACTCGGTCCATGGACCGCACACATTCCTCTAGTGACTTCACCTGTATCAGCCAATTGTCCAAGTACAGGTGTACCAGCAATCCCTCCTGTCGCAGTGCCGCCGCCACTACCACCATCACCTTTGTAAAGGTCCACAGGGCAGTGGCCAGCCCGAAAGGCAGCGCTTGAAACTGATAGTGAGATCCAGAGATGCCAAAAACTCTCCTCCCTGTACTGCCGCAATTACAGTGCACAATGTCTCCATCCGAAAACTCTGGTTGACTTTCTTCAGGTCTAGGATAGGTCGGAATGTGCCTTCCTTCTTGGGCACCACGAAATAGATGGAATATCTGCCTTCTCCCTGTTCGGACACTGGCACTGGTTCAACCGCCTCCAGACTAACAACCACTGAAGCGTTTCCTGGACTGCTGCCCACTTGCTTTGGGAAAGACAACGCGACTCCAGAAAGACCAACCACAGTGGAGGAGAAAATTCTAAGGCATATCCGTTTCTCACCAAGCTCAACACCCACCAGTCGGAAGTGATCTTGGTCCATTCCCCATAGAACCGGGCCAGCCTGCCCCCGATTACCAGATTACTCGGTGGTCTCATCTTTCCGGCCAGACTTTCAATCCTCTGGCAGCCTATTGCCCTTTGTCTCTCCAGCGACTTCATCAGATGATCGAGGTCCTAACCAAACAGCAGTTTCCCCTGAAAGGGCAGATTACAGAGCTGCGATTTTGATGACAGATCTGCAGACCAGTTGCGTAGCCACAAGTGTCGTATGGAAGCCACCACCGACACCTAGCAAGGCCGTGGTTCTCACAGGTCATACAAGGCATCCGTGCCATAGGCAACCTCTACCTCCAGGCAGGCCGCCTGAACTGGGAAAAGAGTCCCGGAGGCAGACTGTTCCTGCGGCTTCTGGATCCAACATAAATAGGACTGCTGCATCAGACTTGCACATCCTGCCATCTGCAGGCTGAGCCCCAGGACCTCAAAAGCTCGCTTGAGATGCACTTCCAACTTCCGATCCTGAACATCCTTCAGAGCGGAAGCTCCAGCCACCGGAATAGTGGTCTTCTTAGTGACTGCCGAAACTGCTGCATCCACCTTCGGGACCTTGAGAACATCCAGATGGTCCTGCAGAAGCAGATAAAGCTTGGACATCGCTCTGCCAACTTGCAGACCCGAGTTGGGGGAATCCCACTCTCGGTTTATCAATTTCTGGATTTTCTTCGGAATTGGGAAAGCGTAGGGGGTCTCCGTAGGCAATCCAGAACCGGATTAACCCCTTCAGCATCTGAATCCTCCAGGGTGAGCTTAATCCCCAGTTCCTCCAACACCTGAGATATATGCAGGCGAAGCTCCTCTCTCTTGAAAAGCTGGATCACCTGCAGATCATTGCCTTCAGTCTCCGGATGCTCCAAGGTCCCCTGTTCAGTTTTAGAGTCCCCTGGGTCCAGAGGGTGACCCCCAATCGGGTCCCCATCCTGAGCAGCCTCCGGAGGAGACCTCATCCTCCTGCTTAGACTCATCCGAATCTTCCGAGTCCGGTTCTAATAGCCGTCCCTCAGGAGGCAAAGTTCATGGGCCCGCGTAATCTTTAGGGGGGACCTTCCCCCACTTTGCCGAACCCGTCGGGCCTGCTGTGACACCACACTTACCTGCTTGCCTAGCCAGGAAGGCCTCGTGCAGTAAAAGTACAAATTCGGGTGAAAGCCCCCGCCGGGGCCCCCAAAGGGTGCTTGGGGCTGCTAGGGCCTGAGATATCTAGACCTTTTTCCCCAGGCCGAACCATGGGAGACAGGAGCTGCAGGGACCCCCGGGGAGAAGCTCCTTATCCAGTTCCTGCGGCCATAGCCACTCCCTCCTATGATCCCAGCGCCACCACCACGGTCCGCGAATGCCTCCGCGGCTTTGCTTGCCTTTCAGACCCCCCCTCGCCTCCTCCAGCACACTCCGTGCAGAGGAGGAGGTCATTCAGGCAGACCGACGGGCTACCACAGGCCCTGCAGGTCTCTCTGAGCTGCTTGTATGTCATAACAAGCACCAAGAAATAAAGCAAGGCAAAATAAAAATCCAAACAGGCAATCCTATGCTTGCCATGCTTTCCCGCGGTCTGGATCACGAGGGGGAGGGGTGCACCACATGGCAGCTGTCAAACTCTGAAGAGGGCACAGTGCCCCAAAAATTTGCCACCGGCACAGTTAACAAGCCGCTGCCACAACTGAAAACCGTGCGGCTCGTTTGGGAGTACAGCCAGCCCCCACTGGAGTGAATCTGCCTCGACTGGGACCACCCTCCTCCGAATGATCCCCCGATCCGCCCACTTACTGCCCAGCCTGCACCCAACGATCTTGCCGAGGATTTCAGCCTGCTAGGCCGCACAGCCTGCCGCATGCTTCTGCTGTTGCAAAAGAAGACAGATGCTGGAGACATTTTATTTTATTTTTTTTTTATTACAACAAAGATTTAAAGGCCCAGACACATAGGAAAGCACAGAAATAAAAGTAAGGGTACTTCCCTATCCTGGGCAGGCGGAGGGGCTTCGGACCCACTGAGGGAACCAGACCACTGTCTGTCAGGGGTCCCGGGATCTTCCTCCACCAAGGCAGCACCAGGACTGCTAGACTGGAGGTGGAACCTGGCTACGATGTCCCTGAAGGTCTCATCTATATACCGTATTTTCCGGCATATAAGACGACTGGGTGTATAAGACGACCCCCCCTTTTTTATACATATTTTTAAGAAAAAAAATAATTTTACACTCAAACAGGAGCAACCCTATCTATGAAAAGGCAACACTACAAATACCGTATATCAGGCCCTAAAAACCAATACACCTCTTATTAGGAAAACAGAACTAGCAAGCAGCTATAGATCCCCACACAGAAATAATTGTAAAACTATACTAATAAGCAGAATAAATGTTTCAAAACAGCTATGAACAGAATAACATCCAACAATTAAAAACTCATAAAAACTATTAAACATTCTCCAAACACCAATAAAATATTTCAAAAAAGCAGACACATCACATAAAATTAAATAATTAAAATGGCAGTCAATCAAGAAAAATAAACTTTAAAAGCCACCTTTACTTACCTCCTCCAGCAGCTCTCCTACTCCTCTTCCATGCAGGCCGTAGCACACACCAGAAGCAGCAGTAATGGCTAAGCTCTATACTCATGGTCCTCTTCCTTAGGGCCCATGTCTCTCTCACACACACACACCATACACCAGTCATGGCCCCATGACCAGTTTCTGTCTCTCACACACCAATCATTTCCCAAACAGTCTTTGAGACACCTTCCTGAACAGTTTCTCTCATGCCATACACACACACAGGCTTCCCACTCCCGTGTTCTGCTTACCGTACATATACGGGCTTCTCACTCTCATAATCACTTTCTCTGTCTCACACACACACACACACACACACACACACACCAGTCTCTCTCTCATTTCCATGCTTGCTCTCCACGTGCACAGGCTTCTCATTCCCTGAATCACATTCTTTCTCTCACATTCACACACACCAGTCTCTTTCTCTCACACACACCGTCACCTTATCAACCAGTCTCTCTCTCATGCACGCACACACACACACAGCCCTCCCGCTCCCATGCTCTCTCACATAATCAGGCTTCTTACTCCCATGCTTTCTCACATACCCAGATTTCTCACTTCCATGCTTTTTCTCTCTCTCACACTCACATACACATCAGTCATCTCTCTGAGCAGTCACTTTCACTGTCTCTCACATATAAACACACATGAGCTCGCTGACCAGTTTCTCTCAATCACACACATGCTCTCAATCAAATGCATTCTCTCACTTACACACAGGCTGGCTGCTTCTCTCTCTCTCACTCACTTCCACTCCACTCCCCCCCCCCCCCCGAGCACAAATAGTAGCTTCAGCAGCCCCCGCAGGCCAAGAAACCCATCGACCGCGGGAGGCTCATGCTGCTGTCTCCTTTCCCGATTACCAGCTCCTTCGACTGCTCGGGGGCCGATGCTGCTGTCGCCGCTGCTATTTTTTCACACGGCACGGCTCTTTCTTCCCGCACATCACTTCCTGTTCCAGTTCAAAGGGGGGGGGGCGGGAAGAAGAAAAGGCCAGCCGCGGATGCCACAGTTTTTTGGTTTTTTTTGCACTGCTACCGTTCCCGCTGGGCTTGAACGTGCTGATAGCCCAGCAGCAACGGCAGTGCGGTGCGCGGGAAGGAGAAAGCCGTGCCGCATGAAAAAATAGCAGCGGCGACAGCAGCATCGGCCCTCGAGCAATCGAAGCAGCTGATAATAGGGAAAGGAGACAGCACCATGAGCCTCCCGCAGCCGATGGGATTCTTCTTTCTTGGCCTGCGGGGGCTGCAGCTACTATTTGTGCTAGGGGGCGGGGGAGAGGAAGTGAGTGAGAGAGAAAAGCAGCCAGCCAGCCAGCCTGTGAGTAAGTGAGAGAATGCATTTGATTGAGAGCATGTGTGTGATTGAGAGAAACTGTTCAGAGAGCAGGTGTGCCCTATATGACGATACCCGGCGTATAAGACGACCCCCGACTTTCGAGAAGATTTTCTTGGGTTAAAAAGTCGTCTTATACGCCGGAAAATACGGTACCTCTGTCTGCCACTCTAGCCTCCAGAGATCGGACTCATTCTGAGAAACAGGAGCTCTTTGCATTGGAAGCACTTGTAGAATTTCTCACCGGTGGGTAAAAAAATCATACATGTGACACTCGATGCAGAAGACTGGGAGGCCCCTCTCTTGCTGCTAGACTGCTGCCTTCATCTTAAATTTGTTCAATTCATCGTTAAGCTTTTGGTTGCTGTGGGAGTAGGACTGCGTACAATTAGGGTCCTTTAAATGTATTAGTGTATACACTATATATCTGGTAGTGACCTACAAGCGAATGATTAAATTCATGATAAATTCTGAAATTCCCCACACCTTAAGTTAAAAGGCTGATTAATCTTTTTTTTTTTTTTTAATGTGAAAGTGTCACCTGCCTATAAATTAGATGAGCTAGGGGTGGGTTGGAGAAGGGTGGGAGGGTTGGGAAATTCACAAACTCCTGGTTTTTTGCTTGCCCTCTGACTAGCTATTCGACACAGTCACAAACACACTAAATAATATACCCCAAGGGGCAGATTTTAAAAGCCTATGTGCGTAAATCCAGGTGGATTTACACGCGTAGAGGGGGTTATGCGCGCTGGGCATATTTTCAAAATGCCCGGCGGCGCATGTAAAGCCCCGGGACGCGTGTAAGTCCTAGGGCTTGAAAAAATGGGCAATCAGGGGGCGGAGAAGGGGCATGGCCAGAGGCCTCTCCAGGGCCAACTGGCCGGCACATGCAACCTTCGCCTGCCCAGAGGCAGACACAACTTATAAAATAAAGGTTGGGGGGGGGGGTGCGGAAGGAAAGTTCCCTCTGAGGCGGACTCGGAGGGAACGGGGAAAGCCATCGGGGCTCCCCTAGGGCGCGGTGCGTGCAAGGTGCACTAGTGTGTGCACCCCCTTGTGCGCGCCGACCCTGGATTTTATAACATGTGCGCGGCTGCGTGTGCATGTTATAAAATTGGGCGTACGTCTTAAAATCCGGCCCAAATTGTTTTACTTCTCTCAAATATTTTTAAATTTAAAAAATGTCCCCAAGGAGTACTTATTGATTCTTTTTAGCCACCAGCAAGGTGATCCTCTCCTCCCAGTGCTCCCACTGATGGAGAAGCATCTGTCAATATCCCTCCTTCCTCACTAGTCTGTCTCTTGCCCGTAGTCCATTCACACCTCTCGCAGTCCATCCCTGTTTCCCCCTCTCTCCCCCCAACACAATCCATCTCCAGCAGCCCCTCTCTCTATATCCCTAGTCCATCCTCTCCAGTCCCTTTCCCCAGTCCATTCCCCACCTCTCTTACCCCCTAGTCCAGTTTCACCTAGTCAGTTTATATCGCTAAACATTACTTAATTTTCAGATTTATACATTATGAATGATTCTGGTGTACATATTTATGACATTGATACGTTTTCCATCTATGGCATTTAACTATGTAAAAGTTAAACTTTTGGAGGTTGAAAAGGGGTCCGTGCTCCCAAAAAGCTTCGGAACTCCTGGTCTAAACCATGTTTTGGAGTTAATGGAACCAAACTTCTGAATTATATTTAGCTGAAATATTTTGCAGGGGGAGGGAGGAGTGTTATTTTTATTGCATGCAAGGAAGGTTACATAGGATCCAACCAAAATAAAAGTGAAGCAAGGGACATATGCCTTTAATTCACCATGGAAACGGTCCTCCAACCAGGCATTTTTCCCCCACAGTTCATATAAACAACTGCCTATTCCCACAGCAATCGGTGGGTATCCCCTGGAAACTCTTGAGTTTAATGGACAAAGGCACAGATTATCCACAGCTCTTGTAGGTTTTGCACTTGTCCTACTCACTTTAGAGCAGGAGTACAGAACTCTGTCCTTCAAAATCCCCTAACTGGTCTGGTTTTCAGGATACCCTTATGACTATGCATGAAATATTTGCATGCGCACTGCCTCAATTGTATGCACATTTAATGCATATTTTTTGGGGGGTTATCCTGAAAACCTAACTGGCTAGGGGCCCTCGAGGACCATTCCTGCTTTGGAGCGCATTGTTCTGCTCCCATTGTAAAACAGGTCCCAGTCTATAATTTGAATATTTAGCATATGCTAAGGCACATCTAAAACCTGTATACTGACGGATCTTTACTCGTGAATGGAGCTGAATAAGCTCTGATGCTGTGCGCTTAGATTAAACGCTAGCAGAGCACTCACAGGTCTTTCTGATTCTATGATGTCTTTTCCATTGTTCTCTTTCACTTACATCTAGTTATATTAAATCTTAGAACTGCCAGATACATATTAAAACACTATATCAGGCCCTTTCACTTTGTGACATTGTAATATTTTAGATGATTTGTTCCCAGATCTCCAGCAGTTTTTAAGATGTAGAGATATGTATTCTGACACTGTCAAAGCCTAAAAAGAAGGGCAATATTATTAAAGGAAGTTTTAATAGGAAGATACTGGTTTGAAATATTTAAATGCCATTTTGACAATCAGCCTTTCACAGAGACCAGAGTCAATTCTAATTTGTGAACTACTATCACACCTCTATTAGTAGCAAAGTTTTGAGGCCACAAATTCATCACGGGATGTCAGGATGTTCTTCAGTGACCAGCTGGATGCTGAAAGTCAGGGCTTCCCAAACGCAGCTTAGTGACCTCTACAGCACTTGCAAATATTTCTCATGCCTATTCATTGTGGAAACCCTGAGAACCTGGCTGACTATAGGTTCAGGAAGCCCTGCTGTGAGTGGTGATATGTTTAAAGTTATAGGCATGGGGGCGGATTTTAAAAGGGTTAGGCGTATAATATATAAAACCCTCCTGCGTGCGCGGAGCCTATTTTGCATAGGCTCGGCGACGCGCACAAGCCCCAGGATGCGCGTATGTCCCGGGGCTTGAAAAGGGGCGGGACATGGGCGGGGCCGGAGCATCCAGGCACAGCAGCCATTTGCCGCTGTGCCCGGGATCGCGGGCCGGCCGTCGCCAGCGCACGCAACCTATGCCTGCACGGAGGCAGGCGCAACTTAAAAGTTAGCGGTAAGGGGGGGGGGCGGCCTCTGGGGAAGGCTGCGCGGCTCGGCGCGTGCAAGTTGCACAATTGTGCACCCACTTGCGCGTGCCAACCCTGGATTTTATAACATGCGCGAACATGTTATAAAATCGGGCACAGATTTGTGCGTGCTGGGTTGCGCACACAAATCTACGCCCGCACCTAGTTTTTAAAATCTGGCCCTTGGAGTGCAAATTCAGATTTTTTTTTACAAGCATATTATCTTCCCAACAATAACGATCATTTCAGTTTTCTACTTTTAACAATCATATTGAGATGAAATGCATGCATTTTCCTTTTTCCACATACCCCTGTTTATCTATAATGGCTATTTGCTAGCTTCCATTCATCTGCCTGATGCCTTGCACTGCAATTTGTGGTGGTGCACTACCCAAGCACGATATTCTTGAATTCCAGATTGTCTGTACAGAATTTTATAAAACAATTTATGGGGAAAGGAAATGGCGTTAGACTCTTACAGAGAAAGGAAGCTGATAACATAGCACCCTAGTGTAATTAACAAAGAAAGCACTTTGTCTACACTTTTGAGGGCAATAAACATATGTAGTAAAAAGAAAAATGATTGCCATATATGAGATGCAAAGCACTTTTTATAGAGGGTTTTTTTAAGGCAATTTCTCATTTTATTAGGTTAATATATGTCAGGATATTTACTGAATGCAAACAGTATCGGTTGCAATCTTAGAATTAAACTACTGAGAATTTAATAGAATAGCTGGGGACCTTCATTTTCAGTTTATTTTATTTTTGGCCCAGGAATTTATCTGTGTTTATTTTAACAAGAACAAAAACGGAAGAAAGCAGTGGGGAAAAAATGACCCATCATTTTTCCAAGTAAAAATTTCTGTTTTTGTGGCAATGAATACCGATAAATTATGAGAAAAATAAACTGAAAACCAAAGAAGCCTGGAAGTCCAAGTAACAGCAGGATTCATTTACTCAGTAAGGGGCTGGTTCATTATTAGAAGTCACTGGGGTTCCCTCAGATGAGTTTAGGCGAGCCCCGTTTCAGTTCCGAGTGCACATGCGTTATTCCTCGGCCTTGTGGCTGAGAACTGAGCCATGAGCTGAAGATGGCCTTTTATTGACCCTATGGCCGAAACTGAGAGAATGTGCACTTCTGGGGACTGTTGCCCTTCTACCACATACCTAAAGCAGTGAGAGACGTTAAGTGCGAGCGTCAGCGAGGATGACTGAGGATTCAAAATCTGGGAAACAATCGAATGCCAAAGGAATGAAATATGAATGACAAAACACTAACAGCTGATCTAACATCCCTCTGCAGATGTAAGCAATATTTTCATTTCTACGTTGACGTTTTCAGTTAACTCGACAGCATTTCAACCCCAGTGCGCCGATGTTAACTTATTTTATGAAATCAAACAGTCTCCTGTTGAGGAGCCAGGCAGAGCTACTTGATAAGAATTTGAAAGCATATCACTAGATTCACTCCCAGTGTCAGGCGTATGGAAGTGCACACGTGCAGCTTCACTGAATTAGGCAATTATTTGGAGCAAACATGACCATTTTCTTTTCTTATATGAGGTAGTGATGTCAGCCAGGCACTTCACCTTCTTAAGGAATGTCCCTGGAAAATGACAGGAATCACAGATTTCCTGGAAAAATGGTGAAAATTTTCCATAGCTCCTATGAAAGTGACCAAAGATTTGTAATGCCTCTTAAAGCAAAGCTAGAATTTTATTAAGCTATGGGACAAATGCACTAGAAGTCATACAAACTGGTACTTAAATGTGCAATGCACAAAATTTGTCAGCACAAGTACTAAAAAAAATAGCCTCAACAGTGCTTGCCTACTATCATAATTTTCATTATATATTTAATTTATACAATGTCTTACTCATTTACATAAGCTGTTATGCAAACTAATTATACAGTAAAAAATGCAGCTAATAAAAAACATATGACCTAAACTTGTATGTCCACCTGAACACTAAACATGTATAATGTGTATGTGCTAAATTGAGCATCTATGAATTTCTGTTTAGCCATAGTTCCAGGTCTGTGGATGTGAAGAAAAGTGAATGCCCATTTCTGGCCTTCCCTCTTCTGCGTTAGTTAAGGGCCTTGAGTGAGAGAATGTGGTTGGTGAGAGAATGGAGCTCAGGAGGAGGTGAGCAACTCTACGTTTGGGGTGGGCATGAGAGGTGAAAGTGTGGGTAGGTCTAGTAGGCAAATGAGAGGGAAGTTTGGTAGTGCCAGGAAGAGAGTAGAGGCTATAGGAGGAAGGAGTAAGAGGCAGAGCAGACGGGTCAGAGGAACGCAGGCTGCAGCTCATTAGACGCTGGGTGGAAGAATGGAAAGGGAGGATAGAAAAAGCAAGGACTCCCAAAAGTATTCTCTCCTATGTCTGGCAAGGCAGCAGAGGATACAGGGGAAGAGGAGGAAAAAGAAAGGGCAGAGTAATTGGTGGAGAAATAGGAGTCAGAGACTGAGACAGCTACCATGAAGGCAGGCACATAACCTCACCCATGGATAAGTCCCTTCGTGCAAGAAGGAAACAGCCACATTCTGGACCTGATTCTAAAACGCTCCACAAAATAACCTCCTGGTACCAAGGGAGTGCATTCGGAAAAACAAAGGCATCAGAAGTTAATATCCTCACCTATTTCTAGAGGGGACCAACATCACCAGAGTCCTTCTGCATGCCCAAAAATGAATAAGGAAACTCATGCAAGGCAAAACAATCAACAAACGCACGATGCAGCGCAGAGCAGAGTGGGTCTGCACTGCTTCGTTATGGGGACAATTTTCAAACTGTTCACATTAAGGCAAAATCTGCAGGGTATTTTTTTTTGTTTGAACCAATTTTTTTTTTTTTTTTTTTTACAGTACTTTCATTTTTACAGTACTTTCATTTTGAAAATTGCCAAGGGTAGAAAGTACCTGCCTACCTTTGCATCTGCTTTTTCAGCAGGTAAATTATTTTTTTTTTTTAATGAAAATAAATGTGATTGGATTTGTAAATACAGTCTGGGCACATTATTCTCCTGCTCCTGCTCACAACTCCTCCTGATGCATCTGGAACCCTGCATGCATCTGGAACCCTGCATGGACTTTAAGCCAGGTTCAGGGAAGGCAATTTTCCCTTACCGGGTAAATGTCTCTTTGAAAATGGCTTTTCCATGCTCACTGTTTGCCTTTATTCAGGCATACTCTCACCTTCTAAACTTAGGAGAGCAAATATTTATAATTTCCCTCTCTGCCCAGAAAGCTATTGTATGTGCCTCAGTCTCTTTTCTATCCTCAATAGATGAATCAACGTCTATACAATTTAAATATGTACAGCATTCATAAAAATAAGGGTAATTGATGTATTTATATATTGTATTTATTTTATAAGTGCTTATATTCCACATGACATAAGTCCTACTAATGAAACATAGAAATGACGGCAGAAGAAGACCAAACGGCCCATCCAGTCTGCCCAGCAAGCCTTCGCACTCTTTTTTTTTCTCTCATACTTATCTGTTACTCTTGGCCCTTAGTAACTTTTTGGTTCTGTATCCCTTCCACCCCCACCATAATGCAGAGAGCAGTGTTGGAACTGCATCTAAGTGAATATCTAGCTTAATTAGTTAGGGATAGTAACCGCTCCAATAAGCAAGCTTACACCCATGCTTGTTTACCCAGTCTATGTAATTCAGTCCTTGTTGTTTGTTGTCTGTATATAGACCTAGTTTTCTTCATTCCCCCCGCCACTGAAGCGGAGAGCTATGCTGGATATGTGTGAAGTATCAGTCTTCCTCTCTTGTCGTTAAAGCAGAGAGCTAACTTGCATTCTCAGACTTTCTCCCCTGCCGTTGAAGCAGAGAGCTGTGCTGGATATGCATGAAGTATCATACTTTCTCCCCTGCCGTTGAAGCAGAGAGCTGTGCTGGATATGCGTGAAGTATCATACTTTCTCCCTTGCCGTTGAAGCAGAGAGCTATGCTGGACAGGCATTGAAAGTGAAGTATCAGGCTTATTTGGTTAGGAGGAGTAGCAACTGCCGTAACCAGCAATCTACTCCCCTCATTTTTTGTGAATGGAAATGCTTTTATTTATTTATTTATTTTTTACACATTACCTCTTGCCGTTGAAACTTAGAGCAATGGAGTCGCATTAACTGTGTGCATGTTTATTGAATAATGGTATTATCTCCAGGTAATAGCCGGCATTGGTATTATCTCCAGGTAGTAGCCATCATTGGTATTATCTCCAGGTAGTAGCCGTCATTCCCGCGAGCCACCCGCTCTTCATATATATCCTCTAGACTTTATAGATCCACAGTGTTTATCCCACGCCCCTTTCAAGTCCTTCACAGTTCTGGTCTTCACCACTTCCTTCGGAAGGGCATTCCAGGCATCCACCACCCTCTCCGTGAAGAAATACTTCCCAATATTGGTTCTGAATCTTCGTCCCTGGAGCTTTAAATCATGACCCCTGGTTCTGCTGATTTTTTTCCCGACAGAAAAGGTTTGTCATTATCTTTGGGTCATTAAAACCTTTCAAGTATCTGAAAGTCTGTATCATATCACCTCTGCTCCTCCTTTCCTCCATGGTGTACATATTTAGATTCTTCAATCTCTCCTCATAAGACATTTGAAGACTCTCCACCTTTTTGGTCGCCCTTCTCTGTACCGCCTCCATCCTGTCTCTGTCCCTTTGTAGATACGGTCTCCAGAACTGAGCACAGTACTCCAGGTGAGGCCTCACCAAGGACCTGTACAAGGGGATAATCACTTCCCTTTTCTTACTCGATATTCCTCTCTCTATGCAGCCCAGCATTCTTCTGGCTTTAGCTATCGCCTTGTCACATCGTTTCGCCGACTTCAGATCATTGGACACTATCACCCCTAGGTCTCTCTCCTGCTCCGTGCACATCAGCCCTTCACCCCCCATCGAATACAGTTCTTTCAGATTTCCACACCCCATATGCATGACTTTGCACTTCTTGGCATTGAATCTCAGCTGCCATATCTTCGACCACTCTTCCAGCTTCCTTAAATCCCGTCTCATTCTCTCCACTCCTTCCGGCGTGTCCACTCTGTTACAGATCTTAGTGTCATCCACAAACAGACAAACCTTGCCTTCTGTCTCGTCCGCTATGTCGCTCACATAGATATTGAACAGGACCGGTCCCAAAACCGATCCTTGCGGCACTCCGCTTAACACCGTTCTCTCTTCAGAGTAAGTTCCATTTATCATCACACACTGTCGTCTGTCCGTCAGTTTGCAATCCAGGCCACCACCTCGGCACTCACTCCTAAGATTTTATTCACCAGCCTCCTGTGCGGGACCGTATCAAAAGCCTTGCTGAAATCCAAGTAGATGACATCAAGCGCTCTTCCTTGATCCAATTCCCTAGTCACCCAGTCGAAAAAGTCAATCAGATTTGTCTGACAGGATCTTCCCCTGGTGAATCCAAGCTGCCTCTGGTCCAGCAATTCATCAGACTCTAGATAGTTCACTATTCTTTTTTTCAGCAGTGACTCCATCACTTTATCCACCACTGAGGTGAGGCTAACCGGCCTGTAGTTTCTAGCCTCCTCTCTGCTCCTACTCTTGTGAAGCAGGACCATCACCTCTCTTCTCCAATCACTCGGCACCACTCCCATTTCTGGTGATCTATTGAACAGGTCATGCAGTGAACCCGCCAGCACATCTCTGAGCTCCCTCAGTATCCTGGGATGAACCTCTTCAGGCCCCATGGCTTTGTCCACTTTCAGTTTTCCCAGCTCTTCCCATACATTCTCTTCTGTAAATGGAGTTACATCTACTCCACTCCCCTCCAGTTTCTTGTTAACTAGTGATGGTCCTCCTCCTGGGTCCTCTTTAGTGAACACCGAACTGAAGTATTTGTTTAGTATTTCTGCCATTTCTTCATCTCTCTCTACACATTCATCCTTTTCACCTTTCAATTTCACTATACCACTTGGAACTTTTCTCCTTTCTCTGATGTATCTGAAAAATGTTTTGTCACCTCTCCTTACCTCTTTGGCAATCCTTTCTTCCGCTTGACCTTTTGCCATCTTGATTACTTTCTTTGTCTCCCTCAATTGTACCAGATATTCTTCTTTGTGCTCCTCCCTTTGGGACCTTTATATTTCTTGAATGCTGTTCTTTTAGCTTTTATTTTGTCAGCCACTTCCTTTGAGAACCATATAGGTTTCATTTTTCTTTTGCTTTTCTTTACTTTTCTAACATATAGATTAGTTGCCTTGATAATTGCTCCTTTTAGTTTGGTCCACTGTTGATCCACATCTCTCATTCTCCTAGCCTTTTAGTTCTAGCCTTTTAGTTCTTCCTCCAGGTACTTCCCCATTTCCTCAAAGTCTGTTTTTGAACTGCAAAACTCAGGTCTTTGTGCTTCTTCTCCGTATCCTTTGTGTGATATGAAACCATACCGTTTGATGATCACTTGTGCTGAGGTGGGCACCCACTTGGACATCAGAGACATTATCTCCATTAGTCCAATGTCTCTGATGTCCAAGTGCTGACATCATAAATGTTCTAATTCCCATAGTTTGATCTTCTAAAGGATACCTCATTCCTTCTCATCTAACACTGTTCGAGGTGAAAAAGGAATGGATGTGTGGAGTAAAAATGATGCTTTCAAGACCACATCTGCCTTGGTTCATAATCCAGTTTTCTTCAAGATCAATCTCGCTTATAAACCTCTGTGCTACATTTGGAGAAAAAGTAACATAATGAAATTACTTTAGTGCCTTTAAATATTTATTAATACTTTGGGGGGAAAAAAAAGGCAATATTTGCCATGAGATAAATGGTTACTCTGATATTTTAATAAAGAGGAATCTTTTTCTTTCCTCACCATAAATATTGCAACACTGGCATAATGGAAATTTCTTAATTTCAACACACTTCATCTGTCTTTTTGAAACAAGAGTTGAAAGAGGGCACATTTTGCCTTTTATTTAATATTTAAGGCCTCGCGCATCATACTCAAGATCACCCTGCAAGTGTCTTGGTGATAAAAACATGCAAAGTAGTCCTTCTCCCTCTTTTCTGAACATAGTTATATGGGAAATCATAAAACACTGATGGTTTATTCTTTTATTAATGCAAGTAAAAATGGATGATTTTTTTTTTCAGTTTCAGGAAAGTTTAGTTGAAATGCTAGAACAGTGCCTTAAGTAAGGCCGACACGTTTTTAATATGATCTTCTTAACAAGACAGCTGCCAGGAACAGAAGCAGGGTTCAGTGCAGTGCTCGTTTATTCCGAAACGTTATCCGTGTGGGTCCACAATGCTGGGCTCCGTGTTAGGAGTTACCACCCGGGGAAAGGATCTTGGAGTCGTTGTGGAGAGTACATTAAAAATCTTCAGCTCAGCATGTGGCAACATTCAAACAAGAAAGGAATGGAGAATGAGAATATCTTAAGGCCGCTGTATAGATCTATGGTGCAACTGCATCTTGAGTACTGTTCATTACATCTCAAGAAAGATGAAATGAAATGGTACAGAAAAGGACAAAAACATAAGGGGGAAGAAATGGCTCCTTAATGAAGAAACGTTGTGAGATGACTGACAGAAGCTATGGTAGAGGTAATGATGTGCAGCTGATTAAAATAAATGGATAAATTCGAATGAATAGGTTTGGTTTGTTTCAAATGAAACAAATAATAGGGGGTCCTTTAAAAAGAAACATTTTTGTTTGCATTTGTTTTTGGATCCATTAAAGACTATGGAGCAAGCAAAACCAAAGATCTTTTTTCTTGAAGCTGGGCAAAGCAGAGGTAAAATGGAATGGGACAAAGAAGGAGAATGACCGATCAAGGTGAAGTTAGTTTTCCAACCACCTTACCTTATTTTTTAAATCTGAAACTTAAAGGAAACTGGACAGAGAGGAGTCATTTTCTAGATTTCAACAAGGACAGATTTTAAGCTTTTAGTGAGAGTGAAAGAAAAGTTTACAGAAACATATATAGGAGAAAAAAGGTAAACTGGCTATTGTCTCTTGCTATCACTCACAAAGTTACAATAACAGAGGTTAGAGAGCTGTAGACAATATACAGTGTGTGCCTGTCTGCTGTACAGAATAAGAGGTGAGATTCTGTGTTTCACTGTGACAGTCTTCGACAGGAAGTTATACACAGCAGTAGCCTATTCTCTCTCAGCCTTTGTTTACTGTGTGCATGTTAGTAAAAAAACACATAGCACTGTGTATACTTCCTTCTAAAGTGACTGGGTTTGTTGTATCATCTATGTATGTCCACACTACTGAGCGACTGACTGTACTGTAACATGTCTCAGCCTTTGTATACCAGGTATGTGCAGAGGGACGCCATACGTTGCATTCGGGATTCGGATTCGTCGGGGAGCAGATACGTTGCATTCGGCCGTATGGCGCCCCGATGCGTTAATACGGTGATTTCTATTCATGTCCCAGCTAAAATTAACTACAACCCCCTACCCTCCTGACCCCCACCCAAGACTTACCAAAACTCCCTGGTGGTCCAGCGGGGGGGTCCGGGAGCCATCCCCTGCACTCTCACACCCTCGATGCCGGTTTCATCATAGCGCCGATAGCCTTTGACCTACTATGTCACAGGGGCTACCGGTGCTATTGGTCAGTCCCTGTCACATGGCCATCGGCGCCATCTTGTGCTCCTACCATGTGACAGGGGCTGACCAATGGCACCGGTAGCCCCTGTGACATAGTATGGGCAAAGGCTGTCGGCGCCATTTTGATTACTGGCAGCCGATGGCCCGAGGGCAGGAGATTGCTCCAGGACCCCTGTTGGACCCCCAGGGACTTTTGGCCACCTTGGGGAGGCCTCCTGACCCCCACAAGACTTGCCAAAAGTCCAGCAGGGGTCCGGAAGTGACCTCCTGCACTCGACCATCGGATGCCAGTACTTAAAATGGTGCCGATCGCCTTTGCCCTCACTATTCACAGGGATCGACCATCGGCCAAAAGTCCCTGGGGGCCCAATGGGGGTCCTGGAGCAATCTCCTGCCCTCGGGTCATCGGTGGAGGTAGGAGGGCAACTGAAAGTGTCCTGTAGCAGACAGGGCCTTGCACACCTAAACTTGCTTACAGTACAACCAGATAGAAATGGGGGAAGCTGAGGACTGTGCCTGAAAAGAGGCTTGTAAATCTTGAAAAGATTCCACCCAAGGAAAAGCAGCCAGGTCCACACCAAGCCCAGAAGGAACTGGAGCTGGTCCCACAGAACTGCCCTCGCCAGCAGAGGAGCCAGTCAAGAAAAAAAACAAGATCTGGCATCCCTCCAGTCAAACCATGACCAACCCATCATCAGAATGGGAAAAGCAAGTTTAGCAAAATCCAAGGAAGACAACTCTTCCTGAGCCTTTGAGCAGTACTGACAGATTAGCAGCCAGGTCAGGCTGAAAAGCCCTAGTATGACAGGGAACACAACACGGTAGTAAACGTGCATCAGAATGGCTTGAGCTCAAAAATGAAATGCGCCCAAAAAATAAGCACCTGGAAGAAAGCAGAGCAAGGCACATGCACAACCTGTCTGCCAAGTTAAGCACGTAAAAGAGTTTGTGCGTGTAAAAAGCATGCCCAAAAACCAAGGGCACAATGAGTGCACAGAGTCGACGCACTGCACACAACAACGGCCTATAAAGCCCAGCAACACACGCAGAAGAGCACGGAAAAACGACTGCCGTGGCCGACCATGCAGCGTGCAAGAACAAAGTCTAAGTGCGGGGCCTAGCCTACCAGGGGCCGCTCAATCCACCTGGCTGCCCAGTTCCCCAATCCCAATGGGAGCAGGAATGAACATCAGTATGGTGCATCGAGAACAGAAAACGGAGGAAGTCCTGAAATCCCTCTGTCTGATTCAGGTTAAAACTTTCTCCTTTTTTTTTTTTTAAACCTTACTTGAGTTCAGCCCTTATCGCTTACTGGCTGAGTACAAAAACAGTCTCCGGCTGCGAGGAGAGAAGGCAGCTGCTGTCACTACTGTGCTTGGCTTCCTGCACCCGCTGCCTTTCAGCTGAACTAGCAGCTAAGTCCACACCAGGAAACCCAGCTACCGGACCAAGGCACAACTCTGAGGGACCACGGAAATCACTTCAGGAATTCTCAACTGGGAAAGGGCCCTTAGGAATCACCACAGAAGGGCAGGGCTTTCTTTTCCTGAACTTAGAATTTCAAATTTCTCCTTCCAAAAAACTCAAAGCAATCCCCATAGGGGAATGCATGTTCACCATCTACTGGAGATGGAGAATACTGGCAAGCTGGGGTCACTGCAGGGTTATATATATACTGTGACATTAGCTTGCTCCATCTCCATCTGCTGGCAGGGGAACATAATCCCACTGGTCCTGAGACCATGTCTATAAACTAGGAAAACATCTGTTTAAGTTAGCCAGAAAGTTATCTGGCTTACTTAGATGGGCTTGCAAGATTAAACATTACAAGAGAAAGAGCCTTTTCCATAGCCAGTCCCATACTCTGGAATTCTCTTCCGAATGTCTTGAGACAAATCTCCAATCATAAAGAATTTTAAAAATCACTAAAAACACATCTGTTTAAAGAGGCATTTGCAGGCTTTGAGCAACAGACAAACAATAATAAAATAATAATCATCTTCATATAACAAACTATTATTGCCATTATCTTAATCAATTGAACTCTATTACTATTTTATTTGCTTTCTTTATTTCTTGTTTTTGTAAATTTTAAGCATAGGAGATATATACCGAGACGTATGAGAATAGGGATTACACCATGAATTGTATTTCTCTCTGTTACTGTTTTTTGTTTGCTTATTTTCAGTTATTTCATCTTTTATTTTTTTTACTTTTTATTTTTTTATTTTTATTTCTTTTAATAACTGTTATATTAATTTTATTAATATACCCTATTCTTCTTTGATGATTTGTGAACCCTATAGTTCTTTGATGAGTTTTGGTCAATACTCATTGTGAAAGACGGTATAGAAATGTTTTTAAATAAAATAAATAAAAAATATTCAGCAGCACAAGTATGTTGCTGAATATCCCAGATAAATCACTACTTACCTGGCTAAGTTTAGACCTGCTATTCAGCCTACTCTAGTCCCTGCTCTGAGTTCTAGTTCAATTTCTAGTATCAGCATCTTGAGACTCCTCCCCTTCTTAACCCCAAACTCCTACCCATGAGTATTGGCTTAATATCACTACTTAGATGGATAACTTATCTGGCTGATAGCACTTTCCCATTGCGCCATTTCCAACCCCCAAGTTAGTCTGTTAAGTGACTTAACTGCCTATGTGTAAGACACTAAGATATAGTGGCCACTACTTAGCTAGTTAAGACAGACTTAACTGGCTAAGTACCATTTCATTATCAGCCTCTAAGTAGCTAAAGGAAATGTAACAGACTTTCAGAAAGAAAATCCCTCCAGTGTGGCAATTTTCAAACTTTAAAGCACAGCATGGTGAATCAGAAGGCAAATGACCTGTATCGGTAGCCATTTCTCACTTCTAAAGTAGCTACATTACCTGCAATAATGGAAATGTTGCAGTCTCTAGGAAAATACTGTAGATTAGTTCTTGGGACTGAATATTGAATTTAAGGATGCCTCAGTAGGGATCAGAAAAAGCTTTGACAGCAGAGGATTCACTATTATCACACTTGCTAACAGCAGCAGGCTGCATGATTAATGTTCCTCTGGATATTGAGAAAGCTGAATTCTAATCATTCCAGCGATCCTACCTTAATACGAATCCCACATGAACGTTCAGATGAAAGACTAGAGGGAAGAGCATGATATATTAGACATTTTTAAGACGTATTCCGATGTACACAGGAATGCCATCAAATCACAGAGCAAACACAGATTTCAGCACCATTCCGATTCATCAGCAAGACAGGACTAAAAGCCTACATAAGGTCTTGTAAGCTGCAAACCTAATGGTGTATTATGAGGATGCTATTTTGAACATCAGTGAATGAGAACAACAAATTACCGTCCTCTATAGTTTTATTTGATCCATTAACTTTCTAATTCCTGTTTTGGGGACAGCATTAAAAACCACTTAAATTCACATTTCTTGGAGAAACGCTATAACTTAAAAGGTGGAAGTTCAGATTTGCAAGTGATTTGTCATGCAGTTTTTTGTTTTTTTTCTTTTGTTTTTTTTAACATTAGAACAGTGTAGTTTTCCTTTGAAAACTGATCACAATGAATATGTGCTAAAAGTTTTGTGCGAGCAGCTGATTGGGGCTGAAACAGCATGCAAAGCAAACATACTACCCCTCCTGTGGCAAATTCTCTTTTTGCTGCGGCTGAAAGCACATGCAACATGAAAATCCACGCAGTCTTTTGAGGAGGGTAACCAGGTTAATCCACCCAAATAAATCCCTACTTACCCAGGTAAATGTCTTTCAAAATTGTCCACCCCATGGAGAAGGTTATCAATTGTGAATTTTTTTTTAACCTATTTCACAAGTAAACCCCTTTTGTGCAGGATCTACTTGTAAACAACTTCAGAATCTGTAATTTCGTGTAAGCACAACATCCCTCAATGTAATTATCTCCCTGGTTGCTTGCTTACGTGTAACAAGGTTAGCAAATTCAGAAAGTCTGCGTTGAGTGCATTGATTTTATGTAGGGAGGATGCAGGCAGTTGCAACACTCTCTGCTATGCGTTATCCATGGAGGATTTCAGCTATAACCCTCTTACTGACTGATTTTTTTTTTCTTTTATGTTTTCATTTTTACATTAAGATTATGCTCCTAATTTAAGAAAAGAAAAAAAAATCTTTTTTGCCAGCGGAAGAATTCTCCATGAGGCCAAAAGGATGCGCATTCTCCACTATAAGAAATGCCAGAATCAATTGACTTACTAGATAATTTGATGAGATTGGCTTCATGCATTTTATCCTTTTATCAAATTAAGACTGAATTTAGATTATCTGCAGTTTTTAATCCAGGCAAAAATAGTCTACACATCTTAAATTATTTTCATATATCCTAAAATAATACATATAATACAAAATAATACATATAATACATATAATACAAAATAATACATATAAACTAAGAGAACAGGTCTTGACAGGTTTTTTTATATTTTCCTTAAACAAAATAAGAGAAGAAAAAATCTCTCACTTAAAAGTAGCAAAAATGTAAATAATGTCTGGGATTATTCTAAATATTTCATAAATGGAGGAAAATGACCTCAGAATCATGACATAACTTGTTCTATTGAACTATGAATGTCAATATTTTTTTCAGTAATCACTGATCAAAAAACCTCCACCCATCCATGAATTTTTTTATTTATTTTTGATATCTACTTAGACTTTTTAATTTTTTTCTTTGTTTTCTTAAAATCTGAAAGTTGTCATGACTGGACATCCTCTTCTAAGGGAATGAAACCGCCAAAAATGTATCTTAAAATAATGTTCCTCTTCAATGCCAGTCACACAAAAATCTTATTGAAGTTGGCATTTCTCTTCTTAGTAACAAAACTGCCAAGCTGATCTTGATAACAAAAGAGCCCAGACATTTAAATGTTTTGTTTAAATTGTTTTCTTTCACTAGCCCAATATTTTCTTTTCTTATATTTACCTTAAACAGGTTTTTTTATATTCTTACAATTTTTACATGACAATAAATAAGTTGTTTTCTATATCTAAGCAGGTTTAAAATTAAATTATTCAGTTTGGATGTCTAAAATAAAACCCTAATTTAGCCCAAAAAAGAAACCCAAACCTTATACTGTATTTAACTAGCAGAATACCTCATCTCAGTAACATATGCAAAAGAACCTGATAGGGACCCCAGCCACATGAGACCGTGGCTGGAGCCCCTCACCTGGACAGGCAGGAAGCCCGTGCTGGTCTCCCCCGTCGGCGTCTTCCCCCACCGAACGCCGCAGCCTGCTCTCGCAGCGTCTCCACATGCCGCTGACGCTCTGCTTCCTGCCCGGTTCCTTAGGCAGGAAGCAGAGCGTGTCTCGTCGGGGAATTTAAAAGGCCAGCGGCGGGAAAACTCACCTCATCCTGAGGAGATGACTTCAAACGCCCTGGGTATTTATGCCCAGTCCTGCCACCATCACTTTGCCTCCGCAATGGGTCCAACTCATTACTGAGTGCGAGTTCTGCATTCCTGATTCCTAATCCAGCGTTCCAGCCTTGCTCCTTGTTCCTGATTCAGTTCCAGTCTTGCTTCCTGTTCCTGATTCCTACATTCCTGCTCCTCATCCCTCTGGATTGATCTCCTGGTTCTGATCCTGCCTGCCAGATTCCGCTTGACCTCCGCCTGCCTGACCTCTGCCTGGTAATCTGACTCTGCTTGACCTCCACCTGTCCTGACCTCTGGCCTGTCCCTGCTTCCATCCGTCTGCTGCCTGCCTTGACTTTTGCCTTCTCCTCTGACTCATCGCCCAGAGAGACCCTGCCTAAGTCCTGCCAGTCCTGGTACCCAAGGGCTCAACCTGCCGGGAACGAGGGCTGGTATAGGTGAAGGTCCAGTAGGGTCTTCTCTGCCCGTACCATCTCCCGATGAGGACAAACAGGGGTTCGCTCCTGATGGTAGCGTCGCCTCGGTTCAAGGGTCCACAATCCTAACAGGTTGCTGAGGCCTTGGACCCACTGGACCTGACCGACCTGCAGGCTATTCCCAGCCTAGCCCAGAGACTCTAGCAGCAACAGCAATGCCTGGACAAGCTGGCTGTCACAGTAGAGTGGCTGGTAAGTCGTTTAGATGCCACCCTGGCATCCAGTGCTCACCCCCTGCTCCAGCAATGCCGTCTATGCCCACTGCCACGCTCCATCTACCAGCTCCCCTGCATTAGACAGGGGACCTGCGGCAATGTCGGGGGTTTCTAAACCACTGCTTCATGCATTTCTCTCTGCAGCCGTCCGTTTGCCAGTGACGGAATCATAAGAACATAAGAAAATGCCATACTGGGTCAGACCAAGGGTCCATCAAGCCCAGCATCCTGTTTCCAACAGTGGCCAATCCAGGCCATAAGAACCTGGCAAGTACCCAAAAACTAAGTCTATTCCATGTAACCATTGCTAATGGCAGTGGCTATTCTCCAAGTGAACTTAATAGCAGGTAATGGACTTCTCCTCCAAGAACTTATCCAATCCTTTTTTAAACACAGCTATACTAACTGCACTAACCACATCCTCTGGCAACAAATTCCAGAGTTTAATTGTGCGTTGCGTAAAAAAGAACTTTCTCCGATTAGTTTTAAATGTGCCCCATGCTAACTTCATGGAGTGCCCCCTAGTCTTTCTACTATCCGAAAGAGTAAATAACCGATTCACATCTACCCGTTCTAGACCTCTCATGATTTTAAACACCTCTATCATATCCCCCCTCAGGCGTCTCTTCTCCAAGCTGAAAAGTCCTAACCTCTTTAGTCTTTCCTCATAGGGGAGCTGTTCCATTCCCCTTATCATTTTGGTAGCCCTTCTCTGTACCTTCTCCATCGCAATTATATCTTTTTTGAGATGCGGCGACCAGAATTGTACACAGTATTCAAGGTGCGGTCTCACCATGGAGCGATACAGAGGCATTATGACATTTTCCGTTTTATTCACCATTCCTTTTCTAATAATTCCCAACATTCTGTTTGCTTTTTTGACTGCCGCAGCACACTGCACCGACGATTTCAATGTGTTATCCACTATGACACCTAGATCTCTTTCTTGGGTTGTAGCACCTAATATGGAACCCAACATTGTGTAATTATAGCATGGGTTATTTTTCCCTATATGCATCACCTTGCACTTATCCACATTAAATTTCATCTGCCATTTGGATGCCCAATTTTCCAGTCTCACAAGGTCTTCCTGCAATTTATCACAATCTGCTTGTGATTTAACTACCCTGAACAATTTTGTGTCATCTGCAAATTTGATTATCTCACTCGTCGTATTTCTTTCCAGATCATTTATAAATATATTGAACAGTAAGGGTCCCAATACAGATCCCTGAGGCACTCCACTCCCTTCCACTGAGAAAATTACCCATTTAATCCTACTCTCTGTTTCCTGTTTTTTAGCCAGTTTGCAATCCATGAAAGGACATCGCCACCTATCCCTCTCATGAGGAACTTTGTCAAACGCCTTCTGAAAATCCAAGTATACTATATCTACCGGTTCACCTTTATCCACATGTTTATTAACTCCTTCAAAAAAGTGAAGCAGATTTGTGAGGCAAGACTTGCCTTGGGTAAAGCCATGCTGACTTTGTTCCATTAAACCATGTCTTTCTATATGTTCTGTGATTTTGATGTTTAGAACACTTTCCACTATTTTTCCTGGCACTGAAGTCAGGCTAACTGGTCTGTAGTTTCCCGGATCGCCCCTGGAGCCCTTTTTAAATATTGGGGTTACATTTGCTATCCTCCAGTCTTCAGGTACAATGGATGATTTTAATGATAAGTTACAAATTTTTACCAATAGGTCTGAAATTTCATTTTTTAGTTCCTTCAGAACTCTGGGGTGTATACCATCTGGTCCAGGTGATTTACTACTCTTCAGTTTGTCAATCAGGCCTACCACATCTTCTAGGTTCACCGTGATTTGATTCAGTCCATCTGAATCATTACCCATGAAAACCTTCTCCATTACGGGTACCTCCCCAACATCCTCTTCAGTAAACACCGAAGCAAAGAAATCATTTAATCTTTCCGCGATGGCCTTATCTTCTGTAAGTGCCCCTTTAACCCCTCGATCATCTAACGGTCCAACTGACTCCCTCACAGGCTTTCTGCTTTGGATATATTTTAAAAAGCTTTTACTGTGAGTTTTTGCCTCTACAGCCAACTTCTTTTCAAATTCTCTCTTAGCCTATCTTATCAATGTCTTACATTCAACTTGCCAATGTTTATGCTTTATCCTATTTTCTTCTGTTGGATCCTTCTTCCAATTTTTGAATGAAGATCTTTTGGCTAAAATAGCTTCTTTCACCTCCCCTTTTAACCATGCCGGTAATCGTTTTGCCTTCTTTCCACCTTTCTTAATGTGTGGAATACATCTGGACTGTGCTTCTAGAATGGTATTTTTTAACAATGACCACGCCTCTTGGACATTTTTTACTTTTGTAGCTGCTCCTTTCAGTTTTTTTCTAACAATTTTTCTCATTTTATCAAAGTTTCCCTTTTGAAAGTTTAGCACGAGAGCCTTGGATTTGCACACTGTTCCTTTTCCAGTCATTAAATCAAATTTGATCATATTATGATCACTATTGCCAAGCGGCCCCATCACCGTTACCTCTCTCACTAAGTCCTATGCTCCACTGAGAATTAGATCTAAAATGGCTCCCTCTCTCGTCGGTTCCTGAACCAATTGCTCCATAAAGCTATCATTTATTCCATCCAGGAACGTTATCTCTCTAGTGTGACCCGATGATACATTTACCCAGTCTATATTGGGGTAATTGAAGTCTCCCATTATTACTGCACTACCAATTTGGTTAGCTTCCCTAATTTCTCTTAGTATTTCACTGTCCATCTCACCATCTTGACCAGGTGGACGGTAGTATACCCCTATCACTGTAGTCTTCCCTGACACACAAGGGATTTCTACCCATAAAGATTCAATTTTGTATTTAGTCTCATGCAGGATGTTTATCCTGTTGGACTCTATGCCATCCCGGACATAAAGCGCCACACCTCCTCCCGAGTGCTCCTCTCTGTCATTGCGATATAATTTGTACCCCGGTATAGCACTGTCCCACCATGTCTCTGAGATGCCAATTAAGTCTATGTCATCATTTACTGCTATACATTCTAATTCTCCCATCTTACTTCTTAGACTTCTGGCATTAGCATACAAACATTTCAAAGTTTGTTTTTTGTTTGTATTTTTATTCTGCTTGTCACTCCTGGAAGGGAAGGCCCTGGCCTGGGCCTACACCTTAAAGGAACACGGAGATCCATTGCTTCTTCCACAGTTTGTGCAGACATTTAAACAGGTCTTCGATGAGCCAGGTCAACAGACCACAGCGGTTTCTGATCTCCTTCATCTTCGCCAGGGTCGCGCCCGATGGCAGAGTACGCTGTGGAGTTCCACACCTTGGCTTCAGAGCTAGGTTGGCGAGAGGATAGCCTATGAAGCAGCTTCTTGGAAGGGCTGTCCTCAAAAATAAAGGACAAACTGGCCACTCAAGAGCTGCTTGAGGACTTGGAGGGTCTCATTGATCTCTCCAGGTGCACTGACTGCCGCATCCAGCAATGCCTCCATGAAGTCAGGCCTTGTTGGAAGACAGTACCTCTGGCATGATCCTACTCCCAGCCCAGGACGTCGCCTACATCCTCTGAACTAGCACGAGGGGAGGAGCTTATGCAGATTGGCCGCAGCTGACTCACTCCAGAAGAAAAACAATGGCAGCGGTCTTTAGGATTGTGCCTGTACTGCACCGACAAGGAGCACATGCTGGCTCAATGCCCTGAGAGGCCGGGAAACTCCAGAGCCTAAGCGTCAGTGGAGTGATGACCCTGGACTACACCCCTCCGACTCCCCAATGCACCACTCTCAGGACTATCTTCCATTCCAACGGTGCTTTCTTGACCCAAGCACTAATTGACTCTGCAGCCAGGGGAAACTTCATCCTCACAGACCTGGTCAACCAACTGGGCCTCCCCATGATACCTCAGACACCACCGCTAGAGATTTCTTCGATCCGTAAGAACCTTCTGCTGGGAAGGATTACCTATGTGACTGCCCTGGTGAGGCTTCAAACCGGCATCCTCCATGAAGAGGAGATCTCATTCTTCGTTCTAGAGAACATAAGAACATGCCATACTGGGTAAGACCATGGGTCCATCAAGCCCAGCATCCTGTTTCCAACAGTGGCCAATTCAGGCCATAAGAACCTGGCAAGTACCCAAAAACTAAGTCTATTCCTTGTTACCGTTGCTAGTAATAGCAGTGACTATTTTCTAAGTCAACTTAATAGCAGGTAATGGACTTCTCCTCCAAGAACTTTTCCAATCCTTTTTTAAACACAGCTATACTAACTGCACTAACCACAGCCTCTGGCAACAAATTCCAGAGTTTAATTGTGCATTGCGTAAAAAAGAACTTTCTCCGATTAGTTTTAAATGTGCCACATGCTAACTTCATGGAGTGCCCCCTAGTCTTTCTATTATCTGAAAGAGTAAATAACTGATTCACCTCTATCATATCCCCCCTCAGCCGTCTCTTTTCCAAGCTGAAAACTCCTAACCTCTTTAGTCTTTCCTCATAGGGGAGCTGTTCCATTCCCCTTATCATTTTGGTAGCCCTTCTCTGTGCCTTCTCCATCGCAATTATATTTTTTTTGAGATGCGGCGACCAGAATTGTACACACTATTCAAGGTGCGGTCTCACCATGGAGCAATACAGAGGCATTATGACATTTTCCATTTTATTCACCATTCCCTTTCTAATAATTCCCAACATTCTGTTTCCTTTTTTGACTGCCGCAGCCCACTGAACCGACGATTTCAATGTGTTTTCCACTATGACGCCTAGATCTCTTTCTTGGGTTGTAGCACCTAATATGGAACCTAACATTGTGTAACTATAGCATGGGTTATTTTTCCATATATGCATCACTTTGCATTTATCCACATTAAATTTCATCTGCCATTTTGATGCCCAATTTTCCAGTCTCACAAGGTCTTCCTGCACTTTATCACAATCTGCTTGTGATTTAACTATTCTGAACAATTTTGTACCATCTGCAAATTTGATTATCTCACTCGTATTTCTTTCCAGATCGTTTATAAATATATTGAAAAGTAAGGGTCCCAATACAGATCCATGAGGCACTCCACTGCCCACTCCCTTCCACTGAGAAAATTGTCCATTTAATCCTACTCTCTGTTTCCTGTCTTTTAGCCAGTTTGCAATCCACGAAAGGACATCGCCACCTATCCCATGACTTTTTACTTTTCTTAGAAGCCTCTCATGAGGAACTTTGTCAAACGCCTTCTGAAAATCCAAGTACACTACATCTACCGGTTCACCTTTATCCACGTTTATTAACGCCTTCAAAAAGTGAAGCAGATTTGTGAGGCAAGACTTGCCTTGGGTAAAGCCATGCTGACTTTGTTCCATTAAACCATGTCTTTCTATATGTTCTGTGATTTTGAAGTTTAGAACACTTTCCACTATTTTTCTTGGCACTGAAGTCAGGCTAACCGGTCTATAGTTTCCCGGACCACTCCTGGAGCCATTTTTAAATATTGGGGTTACATTTGCTATCCTCCAGTCTTCAGGTACAATGGATGATTTTAATGATAGGTTACAAATTTTTACTAACAGGTCTGAAATTTCATTTTTTAGTTCCTTCAGAACTCTGGGGTGTATACCTTCTGGTCCAGATGATTTACTACTCTTCAGTTTGTCAATCAGGTCTACCACATCTTCTAGGTTCACCATGTTTTGATTCAGTCCATCTAAATCATTACCCATGAAAACCTTCTCCAGTACGGGTACCTCCCCAACATCCTCTTCAGTAAACACCAAGAAGGCGATGCACCGAGTGGTTTTGGGTCTATCCTGGCTCCAGAAACACTCTCCCCACATCGATTGGGAGTCCTTACAAATTGCTGCCTGGGGGTCTCACTATCACACCGTCTTTAACCAAGAGGCATCACACCAAGGGCCCTCCTGGTCACCCCCTCACTCGCCCTGCCACCGCAATATGCTGAAATCATAGACATCTCCAAGGAGAAGGCAGAGACGCTACCTGAACCTCTGCCGTTTGACTTTGCCATTGATCTCCTTCCCGGTACTACATCACCACCAGGCCGGGTATACCCTTATCACTGCCAGAAACCCAGGCCATGTCTAAGTATATCCAGGAGAATCTCGACCGGGGGTTCATTCGCCCCTCGACCTGACCAGCTGGTGCCGGCTTCTTCTTCTTAGCAAAAAAGGACGGGTCCTTGCGGCCCTGTATTGACTACCGCGGACTGAATCCATCACCCATTACTTCTTATCTCTGAGCTGCTGGATCATCTTCAAGGGGCCAGTGTTCAAGAAATCGGACCTCCATTGGGCCTATAATCTCATATGTATAAAACCCAGCGATGAGTGCAAGTCCGCCTTTAATACCAGGGACAGTCATTATGAATATATGGTGATGCCTATTGGTCTTTGCAACGCCCCCGTGGTCTTCCAACACCTCATAAACGAGGTTTTCTGGGACATGCTCCACTCCAGCGTCATCGTGTCCCTAGACAATGTACTAATATATTCCAAGGATGTGCCATCCCATTGCCGAGAGGTTAAACACATTCTTCAGTGACTACAGGACCATAAGCTGTTCGCCAAGCTGGAGAAATGCTTTTTTGAGCAAGAATCTCTGCCCTTCCTGGGCTTCATCGTCTCGTCCACCGGATTCCACATGGACCATGAGAAGACTTTCAGCTTCCAGAACTGACCACAACCGTCAGGACTGTGGGCTCTACAACGGTTTCTAGGATTTGCCAATTTATATAGGCACTTCATTCCTCAATACTTCTGACTGGTGGCACCTCTTACCGCACTCACCAAGAAGGGGCCAACCCCGGCTGCCCGAAGCAATTGCAGCCTTCAGAGCCCTGAAGATCACCTTCCTGCAGGATACATGTCTCCGACACCTTGATCCCTCACGTCCCTTTGTAGTAGAGGTAGAAGCCTCCAACACGGCCGTGGGGGTTGTGCTGAGCCAGCACTCGGACAAGGATGCCCTACTGCTATGCTCATACTTCTCACGGCGGTTCTCCCTGATGAAAGAAATTACAGCATTGGGGATCAAGAACTCCTTGCCATCAAAATGGCATTTGAGGAATGGCGACAATGGCTCGAGGGGGCCCATCATCCTATCACAGTCTTCACGGACCATAAAAACTTAGAATACTTTAGCCAAGCTCAACATCTAAACCCCGTCAGGCCCATTAGTCATTATTCTTTAGCCGGTTCGACTTCACTCTGCATTACAGGGCAGCCTCCAAGAATGCTCTTTCCAGGGCATTTGAGACCAAGGATACTCCTGTGATTCCGCAGTACATCATTGAGCCTGTAAAGGTCTTCCTAGCCGCCACTCAGGCCACTCCTCCCGGGAACACAGTAGTTCCTCCTAGCCTGGGCTCACAACTCCCTCGCTGCCGGACACCTTGTAAGGACACGCACACTGGATTTACTACAGCGGTAATTGGTGGCCACAGATGGAGCAGGACGTCAGGGCTTATGTCGATTCCTGTCTGATGTGTGCCCAGCAAAAGCTTTTGACTTCACGCCCCTGGGGTCTCCTACAGCCAGTATCTGTTCCTAAGGAACTTTGGACCCATCTTTCAATAGACTTCTTGCTGACCTATCCCTGTCAGATGGAAAACATCATCTGGGTCGCTGTCAATAGGTTCCAGAGTATGGTCCACCTCACTGCCCTCCCAAAACTTCCTACAACTCCATATTGACCCAGCTGTTTACCCAGCACATTTTCCGCTTCCATGGGTTTCCGCAACACATTGTCTCCAATCGTGGGATCCAATTCACGGCAAACTTCTGGCGATCACTGTGTAAGAAGTTCGGTATACAGCTCGACTTCACCACCGCATACCACACACAGAGCAATGGCCAGGCCGAGCGATTCAACCGGACCTTAAAGACCTTCCTCCGCTCCTTCGTAAACAGCAGACAAGTGGGCCATCCTGATTCCTTGGGTGGAGTTTACACATAACTCACACACCCGCTCCGCAACTGGTTCTTCATCGTTCATGTTAGTCTATGGCAGGCAACCAGCTCCACCACTTCCCACGCCTATCTCGGTGCTTGCAGCCCAGCTCACTGCCCAGCAACTGCTCTCTCTTTGGACCAACACACAGAACAATCTCCATCGGGCTTTGGAGGAAGCAAAGAAGATGGCCAAAAAACATCAAAGGCCTGCATCCCTCTTCAATCCTGGGGACCATGTGTGGCTTAGTACCCGCCTCATCCACCTTCAGATGCCTTCAATGAGGCTGGCTCCCTGATACATTCGGCCCTTCTCCATTACCGAACGAGTCAGTACTGTCACATATCGTCTAAGACTACCCTCCTCCCTCAGGATTCACAATATGTTTCTTCAAAGATAAAGTCTCCAGCATCATCGCCAAGATCCCCCCAGTCAACACTGACCTACCAGAACCACCTTCACTCAACACCACGTGGTCACAATTTGAACCTGTCGCACCCACTGAAACTGAAACCATCATTCAAAAGATAAAACCCGCCACCCCCCTGGGGACCCCATACCCATTAAAACCTTAAAACATCACCAAGCTCATCACCAAACCCATAGCCGATATAATCAACATCCCTCAAGCAAGGCATCTTCCCCGACAAACTCAAGAACGCAGTAGTCAAACTCATTCTCAAAAAACCGCAACGCGACAAATGAGACAACCTCTCATTCATAGCCAAGATCCTCGAAAAAACAGTCAACAATCAACTAACGGATCACCTCGAAAACCAGAACATCCTACTACCTGCACAACATGGTTTCAGGAAACTATTCAGCACTGAAACGCTCCTTCTCACCCTCACCGACACCATCCTTAGAGGTATCGACCATGGCCAATCCTACCTCTTGATACTCCTCAACATATCTGCAGCCTTTGACACCATCAATCACAAAACACTTCTAATCAGACTACGAGACACTACAATCAAATGGTTCGAGTCATATCTCAGAAACAGAACATTCAACATAACGATAAATACATCAGAATCCTCCCAGATACCTCTTACACATGGCATCCCCCAGAGATCATACCTATCCTCCACCCTATTTAACAATACCTCCTCCCACTTTGCAAGTTCCTCTCAGTCTCAGACCTCACATACTATGTCTACGCTGATGACATACAAATTCTGCTCCCCATAAACAAAACCATCGAAAATACCCTAAAAATCTGGAACCAACTCCTCATGAAAATAACTCATCTTCTTTTTTTTTTTTTAATATTTTATTTTTATTAAGCATTTCATTTTCATAAAGATATTACACAGTTGTATTCCCAATAAAGTTACATAAGAAAAACTTATATCAAGTATGTTACCCATACAATCTGTGAAGACCTAGAAAATAATTTACAAGCAATTAAAGAGACCAGGAGAACATAGAAATAATAAGAGCAGAAAATATCAGAAATTAACACAAACATTGGGCCAGATTTTAAATACCCTGCGCGCGTAAATCCGGCCGGACTTTCGCGCGCTGGCGTGCTATTTTGCAGAGGCCGCCAGCGCGCAGAGCCCCGGGAAGCGCGCAAGTCCCAGGGCTTCGTAAAAGGGGTGGGGAGGGGGCGTGTCCGGGAGCGTGTCCGGGGTCAGGGGGCGGTTCGGGGTGGGACCGGACCAGCCCCCAGGTCAGTTGATGGCGCACCAGCAGCCCGCTGGCGCTCGCAGATTTACGCCTGCTTTCAGCAGGCGTAAATCTGGCAACAAAGGTGGGGGGGATTTAGATAGGGCCGGGGGGGTGGGTTAGGGAGGGGAAGGGAGGGGAAGGGAGGGGAAGGTGGGGGGAGAGCGAAGGAAAGTTCCCTCCGAGGCCGCTCCGATTTCGGAGCGGCCTCGGAGGGAACAGGCAGCGCACGCCGGGCTCGGCGCGCACAGGTTGCACAAATGTGCACCCCCTTGCGCGCGCCGACCCCGGATTTTATAAGATACGCGCGTATCTTATAAAATCCAGTGAACAAAAGTACGCGCTCGCGCAGTTTTATAAAATCCGGCCCATTGTGTCTTACCATATTCTAACTTTTTACCCCTTCACTAAGGATAAATATGGGGTTAGGAATCAAGGTATGAGCGAAGTTGCTCAGGCTGGTTGAACACATATCTCGTATTTTGATATAATACTATACAGCGACAGAGAAATCGCAAAAGAAATTTAGCACCTCGTTGAGTAACTTTATCTCGTAATGTTAGAAACTCCTTCCTTCTTATCTGTGTATTATAGGAAATATCAGGAAAAATCCTAACTGGAAAACCATGGAAATTAGATTTTTGATATTTGAAATATAATCTAAGAATAGAATCTCTCTCCGATATTTCCACAAATTGAACAATCAATGTTGCTCTTGACTTTATTTCCATATCGGATGATTTTTCCAAGAGTTCTGACAAATTTATATCCTCTTCTGAGTCTCCCTGTGCTTGATCTTGTATATCTCCCATACCAGCAATTTGAGTAGTATAATAAATTCTAGATAACACAGGCAATGCTTTATCTGTATATTTTAACACATTTATGAGATAGCTCTTAAACAATTCCTTAGGAGATAATAAGTGAGTCCTAGGGAAGTTTAAAATCCTCAGATTCACTCTTTTAATTTGATTTTCTAATTGCTCTAATTTATCTGATTGAATTTTTTCAGATTTAATTAAATTAACTTGGATTTTCTCAATCTCATCAATTCTTATACCCAGATTATTAACTGAACCATCTATCTTTTCTATATTTGTCTGCAATATCAGATTATTACTCATTCCTTCTTGAACCATCTTAGCTAAATCATTTATTGATTTTTGCTTAGAGAATAACATGCTTCCTATTTCTTCCAAGGTAAATTTTTTGGGAGTTATTACATGGATATTATCCATCAGCCCCCCCTGACTTCCTAATATCCCCTTATCCTTAGTTGCCATATTGGGACTAGATGATACCAGTCAATTTAGGATCTTCAAAGAAAGTTTCTCCTCCCACTTTTCCCGTTGGTGGCTCCGGTGTTAAGGGGGCACCAGGGCTTAGCGATATTTCATAAGTCAAGGGACTCTGGCCCTGCTCCTGGCCAGGGTCTCCAGCGACTTCCCCTCCTGGTGTCAACAATACAGTTTTTGCAAAAAGATCATGAATGTGTGGCTAGTTATCACTCACTACAGGGGTAGAGGTCGATGTTTTCCCCTTTCTCTCGGTATGTGGCATACCCGAAGGGGATTACCACCACTATAGTAAAGAAAAAAGTACCTGATAAAGGAAATTGATCCTTTTGAAGACACTATCACTTGTAGCTCTTCCGGTCTCCGTTGGCTGCTGAATCAGAAAAGAAATAACTCCCCCTGCAACCCCGGCGAATCCAGGCGAAGCCGGGCAAAGCCGCGCGCCCCTTAGGCGCGCGGCTTTGGTGACGCGCCGTACAGACGCCGCTGTTATTGGCTTCAGCAAAGGCTCCTCCCTCCAACGTCAAGGGCCAGCAGGTGAGTGAGGAAACGTTCACGGAGTAGCGTCCGCTAACTCCAACAGGAAACAGCTTCAGTAGGCAAAGCTCACCGCGTTGACGCCGCTGTTATTGGTGTCAGCAAATGCTCCTCCCTCCAATGTCGAGGGCCAGCAGGTGAGTGAGGAAAAGTTCACGGAGTAGCGTCCGCTAACTCCAACAGGAAACAGCTTCAGCAGGCCATAACTCATCTTCTATCACAACTATCACTCTGCCTCAACCAAAGCAAGACCGAAATCCTACACATATCTAACAACCACACACCTAACCTCATGGGGTCACAACTTACACATACTACAAAAAACCTTGGAGTGACTATTGACAACACGCTAAACTTCAAACATCACATCTCCACAATGATCAAGGACGGATTCTTTAAATTACAAAGCCTGAAAAAACTCAAACCCCTTCTTCATGCCCAAGACTATCGAACCATCCTCCAAACAATACTCTTTTCCAAGCTCAACTACTGCAACACACTTCTCCTTGGCCTCCTCGACACCACCACCAGACCACTACAGGTACTACAAAACGCCGCCGCCAGATCCATCACCAACATCAAAAAATGTGACCACATCACCCCCACCCTCAAAGAACTACACTAGTTACCCATCAGCCACAGAATCCAATACAAAGCCCTAACCCTCATACATAAAAAAATGATCAACAATTAGATGGACTGGTTAAACTCTGCTATACTCTCATACACCCCACACAGAAACCTCAGATCCACAGACTCTGGGCTCCTCACCGTCCCCTCCTCCAAAACAGCGCACCTCTCCTCTACCCGAAAACACGCCATATCAGTAGTCAGACCCACACTATGGAACTCCCTCCCACCCCACCTCAGAACGGAACCATCGACTCAAATCTTCAAAAAACACCTTAAAACCTGGCTCTTCCTGAAAGCCTTCCCGCCAGAAACTTAGCCCCCCCCCCCCCCGCCCAAGCCCTACCCTGCTTAGAAGTGAATCATCCTTTCCCCTGTATTGCACCCCTTAAATACATCTTCCACCAAACCTGAATACAACCCGTAATCTACCTCTTCTTCTTTTAGCACAAGCATATCAACCCTTCCCCGCTATCCTTCCCTTGCCCCTATTTTCCCCTGTAATTCCATACCGCATTGTAAATGCACTCTGCCCTAATGTCATACTTTTACCTCCTTGCAAGACACCTGTTTTCCCTGTCACCCAATCTTCCCAGCCCCCCTCAACTACCCTAGATGTTCCCTTTGTAAAAAGTCACTGTAAATAGTTAAATCTGCTTCATTTTATATTTATGTCTATTTTAATCTCTTTTTAAATGTTTTCATCTCTAAGTTATTATGTAAGTTAACCTTTCTAATTTCTTATATAAGTTACAATGTAAAAATAAGCAACCATTGTCTTATTTCTATTTCAGTTACATGTGAACTGATGTGATATCTCGATCGAATATCGGCATACAAAAACAAACAAACAAATGGATAAATAAATAAAATATCCATCTCCTGAAGCCCTTAGTCTTATCTTGGCCACAGCAGAAAGCCCCTGAACCCAAAGATGTCTCAGTAAAGGAAGAACAAATATACCAAGTCAAGGAAATCCTGGATGTAAGACACCATCATGGAAGTTGGGAATACCTAATTGCCTGGGAAGGTTTTGGATCAGACGAGAACACTTGGGAGCCCGCTTTCCAACATTGTCGATAAGGGACTAATCCAGCAGTTCCACACCACCCATCCGAAGAAGCCTGGACCTTCTAAGAGGGGGGCCAAAGGTTGGGGTACTTAGGGTTCCCGGCCGCATGAGACCACGGCCGGGTCCACTCACTTGGATGGGCTGGAAGCCTGTGCCGGTCTCCCCCGTCGGCGTCTTACCTCGCCGAATGCCGCAGCTACAGCCAGCTCTCACAGTGTCTCCACATGCCGCCGATGCTCTGCTTCCCGCTCGGTTCCCTAGGCGTGCACATGCATCTCGTAGGGGAATTTAAAGGGCCAGCGATGGGAAATCTCTCCTCGGCCCGAGGAGATGACGTCAGAAGCCCTGGGTATTTATACCCGGTTCTGCCACCATCACTTTGCCTCTGCAATGGGTCCAAGCTCAGTAGTGAGTGCGAGTTCTGCGTTCCTGATTCCTGATCCAGCGTTTCAGCCTTGCTCCTTGTTCCTGATCCAGCATTCCTACCTTGCTCCGTGTTCCTGATTCAGTTCCAATCTTGCTTCCTGTTCCCAATTCCTGATTCCAGCATTCCTGCTCTTTGTCCCTCCGGATTGATCTCCTGGTTCTGATCCTGCCTGCCTGATCTCTGCCTGGTAACCTGACTCTCCTTGACCTCCACCTGCCCTGACCTCCAGCCTGTTTCGCTGTCTACTCTTGTTTGCTGCCCGTCCTGACCTCTGGTCTGTCCCTGGTTTCGTCCGTCTGCCACCTGCTTTGACTTCTGCCTGCTCGATGCCGCCTGAGCCTTCTCCTCTGACTCATCGCCCAGAGAGACCCTGCCAAAGTCCCGCCAGTCCCGGTACCCAAGAGGTCAACCTGCGGGGAACGAGGGCTGGAATAGGTGAAGCTCCAGTAGGGTCTTCTCCATCCATACCACCTCCAGACAACAAGGACCAACAGGGGTTCGCTCCTGGTGGTAGCGCCAACCTCGTCTCAGCTCAAGAGTCCACTGTCCTAACAGAACCCTTACCACAAACAAATGAATGAAAACAAATTAGATAGAGAACTATGCTGACAAACCAAAATGGCAACCCTCAGAAGCCAGACTTCTCACATAATGCAACTCGAGCACTAGAAAGAGAAATGCATTTCCATGCCCCAATCATGGTTCTTATGGAGGGAATGGGGCAGGGGAAGGATGGGGAGAAGAGGTGAATGGGAGCAGAAAGAAAGAAGGTTGGGGCAGGAGGAAGAAAAGAGGAGGTAGGGGATAGAAAAAAAAAGGGGGACAGGGCAGAGGTCTTGAGGCTAGTGGCACCACAGAAGACATTCCTAAAAGCAAAATCACTGGCATTATACAGTCACTGTTTTAGCAAGGGGAAGTCTTGTGTTACCAAACTTTTAACATTTTTGAAGGTGCAGGTAAACATGTAAAGATGAGGCAGTTGACAAGGTGTATTTAGGTTTTTCAGATGGCATTTGACAAAGTCCCCCATGAGAGACTCCTTCAGATACTACAAAGTTATAGGATAGGAGGCAGTGTCCTATTGTGAGTTGGTAGCTAGTGAAAAAGATGGGAACAGAAGGTTAGACTAAATGGTTAGTTTTTAAGAGGAGAAAAGTTATTAGAGGAGTACCACAGGGATCAGTATTGGGACCTGTGCTTTTTAACATATTGTGATCTGGAAAAGAGAATAACGAGTGAGGTAATCAAATTTTCAGATGACAAAATTATTCAAAGTTTAGCAGTGGATTTTGAGGAACTGCAGAAGGACATTGTGAAATTAGCAGATTGGGAATCCGAATGGCAAATGAAATTTAATGTGGAAAAATGCAAAGTGATACACACACAGGGAAAAAAAAATCGCAACTACAGGTACATGAGGCTGGGTTCTGTATTGGGAGTTCTACCCAGGAAAAGGATATTGGAGTCCTTGTGGATAATGCATTGAAACTGAGTGAGTGCATGGCGGCAGTCACTCTGTGATATTGTGGAATCTGTTGCCAGAGGATGTGATCAAAGAGACTAGCATAGCAGGATTTAAAAGAGGTTTTGACAAGTTCCTAGAGGAAACTATCATAACACATTATGGAGTTTTGCTCCCTCCAAACCGAGCCCAGTTCTCACAGCACTTACTCTTTTCTCCCTGCTCCTCTCCCTTGCTCTCATCTCTAGCCCTAGCCCCTTCTCTCCAGAAATCCCAGGAGGGCAGCAGCAGAAGCACTCCAGCAGCAGTGCAAAAGACAGGTTTGGCAAGGCTGGCAATGGTGGCAAAAGATTACCTGTGGAGGCAGGAAGAGATCAGGCAGGACCGATGATAGGTAACAGAACAGCTTATGTGCTTTCCCTCCACGGAGGCTGGGAAGGCATGTTCTGGCAGTATTAGCTCCAGCTCAGAGCTGGCGAATGAGCAAGGAAGGCCTACATGTATTCCGGATGCTTTCTGGCCCCCTTTTAAACTTCCTCACAGCAGAATGTTAATACAAACAAAATACACTTTGAAATGTTTGAGTGCTAATGCCAGAAATCTAAGAAGTAAGATGGGAGAATTAGAGTGTATAGCAGCTTTATGTCCGGGATGGTATAGAGTCCAACAGGTTAAAGATCCTGCACGAGACTAAATGTACAATCAAATCTTTATTGGTAGAAATCCCTTCTGTGTTGGGCAAGAGTATAGTGATAGGAGTATTATATCACCCACCTGGCCAAAATTGTGAGACGGACAATGAAATGCTAAGAGAAATTAGGGAAGCTAGCCAAATGGGTACGGCGGTAATAATGGGAGATTTCAATTACCCCTATAGTGACTGGGTAAGTGAAACATCAGGACTTGCTAGAGAGATAAAGTTCCTGGATGGAAATGACAATTTTATGAAGCAATTGGTTCAGGAACTGACTAGAAAGGGAGCAATTTTAGATCTAACTGTCAGTGGAGCACAGGATTTGGAGAAAGATAACGGTGGTGGGGCCACTTGGCAATAGTGATCATAATATGATCACATTTGAATTAATGACAGGAAGGGGGACAGTAAGTAAATCCATGGCTCTAGCGCTAAACATTCAAAAAGGAAACTTTGATAAAATGAGAAAAATAGGAAAAACTGAAAGGTGCAGCTACAAAGGTAAAAAGTAGGGATGTGTAACAGGGACGGATATGTTCGATTCAGTGTTCGTCGGGACCCAAATCCGTTGCATCCGTTTTCGGGGGACCCCGATTCGTTCATTAGTTACATATGTTCTTCATTTCCCATTAAAATAAAAAAAAAAAGCCATCCCAACCCTTTAAATTTAATTAACTACAACCTCCCAGCCTCCTGAACCCCCCCCCCCCTCAAGACTTGTCAAAAGTCCCTGGTGGTCCAGCAGGGGTCCTGGAGCATTCTCCTGCCCTTGGGCCGTCGGCTGCCGGTATTCAAAATGGCACCGATAGCCTTTGCCCTTACTATGTCTCAGGGGCTACCAGTGCCATTGGTCGGCCTCTGTCACATGGTAGGAGCAATGGACGGCCGGTGCCATCTTGTGGATACATTGAAAGTTACCACCCAGGAAAAAGATCTAGATACATTGAAAACATCGGCCCATTGTGCTGTGGCGATCAAAATAGCAAATGGAATGTTAGGAATTATTAGGAAGGGAATGGTGAATAAAACGGAAAATGTCATAATAGTTCTGTATCGCTCCATGGTGAGAACCTTCAGTACTGTGTGCAAATTTGGTCGCCACATCTCAAAAAGGATATAGCTGCACTGGAGAAGGTACAGAGAAGAGTGACCAAAATGATAAGAGGCATGGAACAACTGCCCTATCAGGAAAGTCTAAAGAAGTTAGGGCTGTTCAGTTTGGAAAAGAGACAACTGAGGGGGGATATGATAGAAGTCTACAAAATCATGAAAGGACTGAGCAAGTTAATGTAAATCAGTTATTTACTGTCTCAGATAATAAAAGGACCAGGGGGCATTCCATGAAGTTAGCAATTAACTCATTTAAAACAAATCGAAGGAAATTATTTCACTCAGCGCATAGTTAAGCTCTGGAATTCATTGCCAGAGGATGTGGTTACAGCAGTTAGTGTAGTTTGGCTACGTTCCTAGAGAATAAATCCATAAACTGCTATTATGGTAATTTATATGCAATAGTAGCTTCTGATCTATCTAATGTTTGGTTACTTGGCAGGTACTTGTGACTTGGATTTGCCACTGTTGGAAACAGGATGCTGGGCTTGATGGACCCTTGGTCTGACCCAGTATGGCATTTCTTATGTTCTTAATGATGAAGGCTTGGCAGGCCCAATATAATTCACTATTATATTGGAACTGCCAAACCTTTGTTTTTCTTTTGCGGGTAATTGTGGGGGCAAGAGATAAAAGAAAGAGGAGTGAATGGAGCAGAGAAGGGGACAGAAGGAAATGGCAGGAAACTTTGGCTGGGGAAGGGGAAAAAAGGAGGGGTGGAGAACTCAAAGAAAATGGCAGAGGACAGGGCTGGGGCATGGAGGAAAGAGGACAGGGGGAGAACACTGGGTAGGGCAGGGGAGGGGAGAAGGCAGGAATACAAGGACAAAGAAGACGACTAGGGGAATGGGGGAAAGAGGGCAGGAGCACAAGGCAAAAGAACAGCTGAAGGTATAGGGAGAATGACATGGGAAAGAGAGCAGGAGAGAGGACTTGGGGCACAAAGAAAGGAGAGGATAAGGGACACAGAGAAAAAGAAGACCTGGAGATACAAGGAAGAAGCAGAAGGCTGGGGGATTCTGGGAAAGGGCAGAGGAGAGGGCTGGGGAGGGGGCACAGTGAAAGATGGCTTGGAGGTAGGGCAGGGGGCACAAGGGAGAAGGCTGAGGACATGCATGAGGGCTCAGCGGGAAAAGGGGAAGAGGACATGGGGGGGGGGGGGCACAAAGAAAGAGGGAGAGCTGGGGGGGGGGGCACAAAGAGAGGACAGGGTTGGCAGTAGAAAGAGAGGGGCAGCCCCAATACCCAAACAAAGCAGTAACTACCTCTTTCTTCCCCTCAGCCCCCTTCTCACAAAGCCCTGCTTTTATGTTTTCTTGGCTGCTCTTGAGATCCATCCTCTTCTCTCCAGTTCTCCCAGACCAGGCTAGGCACTTAGTTTTATTTTGAGAATCAAGGAGAGACGCAGTTGTTCCGACTCAGGAATCCAGACAGAAGTAATCCAATCTCGATAATGCAGGCAGATGCAAAGACTGCAGATCAGGGAGCCGGCAGAGGCTGGGCAGGAATACAGAGATCCCAGACAGCAGCAGGAGCAGTACAAAGGGCACCGCGGAGGCTGGGAAGGCAGATCCTATAACCCAGCAGGCAATCCTTCCTGCCAGCGATGGCTCAACGCAGGACAACAAATTAAAAATGCACAGCAAAAGGTAAAACAAGCGCCAAAAAAAAAAAGCCTACGTGTGCTGCAGGTCCTTTTTAAGCCTGCTTGCAGCGCAAGTCACGTCATTAATGTATCTTCCGCAGCGAGCAAACTACTCAGATAGGATGAGAGGAACAGGAGGGGGAGGAGCTTTGTTTCCCATTTCAAGCAAGTTTAAGGAAGGGACTGGCCTATTTCTCGGTGAGACCGGACAGGCCGCCCCACCCCTTAAAGGGAAAGAAACATACTCTTCCCCGACGCCCTCTGATGGGGGACCCAGGATGGGGGGACCAATAAAAGGGAAGGATAAAAGGGAGGGGGGAGCCCAGAACTAAAAGGCAGCAGGTTACTCCGCTGCCAAGTTCCCATGCCCCTGCTTTCTATTTGCCCACCTGCCTCCGCATGTTCCCTTCAACAAAAGAGAAGGGAGAGAGGGGGAAGGGTCGGGGGTCAACAACATGGGGGGGGGCTAAATCCGCCTGTGGCGGAGGGGGGGTGTTGCAGACCATCCCTCAGAGGGGAGAGGTTAGAGAAGGCGGGGTCCCTTCTTCAGGGAGTTGGGGGGGGGGGAATTAGGGAGGGGGAACCTCTGCTGCTCTACTATTTAGTGGAGGGGAAAGGGGGCAGGAAAGGGGCACCCAAAAGTGCACAAAGTAAAGATTAATGTGAAAGGAAAGAAGGGTTAATTCAAAACGGGGAGGGAGGGGAAGGGAGCAGAGAACCCTGCCCACTGGCGGGCGAACTCCTCCACCCGGCCAGAGGACATGGCGCAGACGTGCGCTGCCTTGATCCGGGAGCGCATCGTGCTGAAGAGGGCCACGCAGTCGAAGGACCTGCCCCTGGCCAGTCCCTCCTGTCTCAACCGCCAATCTGTTTGCTTGGTGGGGGACAGGAGAAAGTTGACCAGGGCGTCCCTCTGGCGCAGAGGCCCTCTCCTGGTCACGCTCCTGTAAATCAGGAGGGGTAAAATTCAGCCAAAAGCCCAAAAATAATATTAAGGAAGGACAGGAAGAGGATTAACCTGGGACACTTGAGTACCAGGTGGAATAAATCCTCCTCCTGTCCACAGAAACGACAGGAAGGGTCTGCCTGGGACGCGCATGCCCTGAACCTACCAGTGGCCACAACTCCGTGCACCAGCCTCCAGGAGCGGTCCCCTTCTTGGCCGAGAGTCAACCCTGAGTAGAGGGATTCTCAGCAGGAACCCCCACCCCCATTTCCCTGGCCCGGTCCCAACACTTTCCACCAGGGCGTGTCAGGATGGGAGGTGAGGGCGAGGCAATGCACCGTGTGGGTCACCAGCAGGCTAAGGTCTTTCCGAGACATGGTTCAGAAGTCTGCTAGGGGCAAGTCCTGCAGCCTACTAAGGCTGTGGGCCTGAAGAGGTTGAGCCTATTGAGAGGACCTGCCTTCTGGCATCCTAGGCCCTACCAGCAGAGCTGAGGGGGCTGTAGGGTGCTTTCGGGCAGGGATGCCGGGAAGAATAGTGGAAACTATTCTCAAGATCAAAATCGTACAGCATATAGAAAGACATGATTTAATGGGATACAGTCAACATGGATTTACCCAAGGGAAGTCTTGCCTAACAAATCTGCTTCATTTTTTTGAAGTGGTTAATAAACATGTGGATAAAGGTGAACCGGTAGATATAATGTATTTGGATTTTCAGAAGGCATTTGACAAAGTCCCTCATAGAGGGTTCTACGAAAACTAAAAAGTCATGGGATAGGAGGTGATGTCCTTTCGTGGATTACAAACTGGTTAAGAGACAGGAAACAGAGAGTAGGATTAAATGATCTATTTTCTCAGTGGAAAAGGGTAACAGTGGAGTGGCTCAGGGATTTGTACTTGGACCGGTGCTTTTGAATATATATATAAATGATCTGGAAAGGAATACAACGAGTGAGGTTATCAAATTTGCGGATGATACAAAATTATTCAGAGTAGTTAAATCACAAGCAGACTGTGATACATTACAGGAGGACCTTGCAAGACTGGAAGATTGGGCATCCAAATGGCAGATGAAATTTAATGTGGACAAGTGCAAGGTGTTGCATATAGGGAAAAATAACCCTTGCTGTAGTTACACAATGTTAGGTTCCATATTAGGAGCTACCAACCAGGAAAAAGATCTAGGCATCATAGTGGATAAAATTGTCGGCTCAGTGTGCTGCAGCAGTCAAAAAAGCAAATAGAATGTTAAGAAGTATTAGGAAGGGAATGGTTAATAGAACGGAAAATGTCATAATGCTTCTGTATCGCTCCATGGTGAGATCGCACCTTGAATACTGTGTTCAATTCTGGTCGCCGCATTTCAAAAAAGATATAGTTGCGATGGAGAAGGTACAGAGAAGGGCAACCAAAATGATAAAGGGGATGGAACAGCTCCCCTATGAGGAAAGGCTGAAGAGGATAGGGCTGTTCAGCTTGGAGAAGAGACGGCTGAGGGGGGATATGATAGAGGACTTTAAGATCATGAGAGGTCTTGAATGAGTAGATGTGACTCGGTTATTTCCACTTTCGAATAATAGAAGGACTAGGGGGCATTCCATGAAGTTAGCAAGTAACACATTTAGGACTAATCGGAGAAAATTCTTTTTCACTCAACGCACAATAAAGCTCTGGAATTTGTTGCCAGAGGATGTGGTTAGTGCAGTTAGTGTAGCTGGGTTCAAAAAAGGTTTGGATAAGTTCTTGGAGGAGAAGTCCATTATTTATTTATTTATTTATTTATTTATTTATTTAGAATTTTTGTATACCGACATTCTTGAAAGAAGATATCAAATCATATCGGTTTCCATTGAAACTGAACAATCGCAGCTGTGGCGTTACATTGAAACAAATCATCAGATAACAAATAACATTATAAGTAGAACAAGTCTTATAAGTAGAAACAATCGTGGCAGTGACGTTACAATAAAGCAAGTTGTCAGATAACAAATAACATTATAAATAGAACAAGTCTTTAAAAACAAAAAGAAACCAATGGTGGATGTGAATGAGAACAGATAGCAAATATAAATATAGATAGAGCATATAAATACAGAGCATCAAAGCAGTGATAATAGGCGTTTCACAAATAAGGTGACTAAGGATGGAGGGAGGTAAGAGGAGGAGAAGGGAAGGGCTAAGTGGCATTGACTCATGCTAAGGTGTACATGTTAAGGTGGTCGGGGCCGAGAATGTGTCTCTTTGAAGTCCAGTTATGTCCTTTGACCCGTGTCTGAGTGTCTGAGTGATTAATAGCCATTAATGGCTATTAATCAATTTTACTTAGGGAATAGCCACTGCTATTAATTGCATCAGTAGCATGGGATCTTCTTAGTGCTTGGGTAATTGCCAGGTTCTTGTGGCCTGGTTTTGGCCTCTGTTGGAAACAGGATGCTGGGCTTGATGGACTCTTGGTCTGACCCAGCATGGCAATTTCTTATGTTCTTAAGTCTCGTCTTGGTCCCCTACCCTATGCTCGAATCCAAGTCTCGTCTTGGTCCCTTACCCTCGAAATTGTCTCGGTCCTCGGATGTGCTGGTGGCTGCTCTGTCCATGCCTAAGACTCTGACTGAACCTGTGCCATTCCAGCGTGGTCCGCGACCAGCCATGGGCGGCTGTGTAGGGCGCGTGTTGGTATAGACTTCTACTGGATCTTCACCATGTGTTGCAACCGTCCCTTTCTGACGGCTTCACTCCGCCTACCTTTCTTTGTTTGCTCCTCCTCATGTTGCGGATGGATGCCTGGCTACCGCGGCATCTGCCTGCTGTCTTCTCCAGCATCCCCAGACCGGCTTGGGCGCTGCCTCCTACCATACTCCGCTTGTACCATAGGGCGCACGCGCCGCCCGGCCCATCTTCTTATTTCCTACTTGGCGCGAACCTCCGGGGCGTCCCCCCGTGATGACATCATGAAGCCCAGATATTTAAAGCCTACAATGTTTGCTAGCCTTTGAGTTAGCAAGGGTAATTCTACGGGAATCCTACGGATGGGATTCGCTCTCCGTACCCAGCTACTCTGCCTCTCCAATCTCTTCGCTAACGGGGTACCCGCACCTCGGGGGCCTCACTTGCTTTCCAGGTCGCTATCAGGAAACCGGTACTCGCTCCTCGAGGGCCCATGTTCCCTGACTTGCTGCCTATTCCTATCTTCTCTTCTGCCTGGAAGGATTCACTAATCTTCAACATCAGTGAGTACTACCATCTTCACCTCAGAGCTGTTTCCTGGAACCAGGCACTCGCTCCTCGAGGGCCTGCCTCCGTTCCAGCCCCAGTGCCATCTCCGTGGACCCGCTGCGTGAGTATACCATCTGCAAGCCACCCAGCTCTCAGGGTTAAGCTACTCGCTCCTTGAGGGTCTGCTCTCCCTACCCTGGGGATTTCCATACTGGGGTCTTGTATATTCTCCACTGTACTCATTCTCTCAGTTCTTTCCACTACAGCACTGCTACCGGAGGAGTCGCTGTTCCAGTGCCTGAGGGATACCAGCCCTGCCGGGCTATTCCAGCTGCTCACTACTGCTACCTCTGGTGGCTTCCTTACACAGTCTAATAAAAGATCAAACTCTGTTTTTGTGTGTCCTGAGCGAAGCCTGACCTGTGGCCCCTCACGGGACTTCCCCCCGTGGGCGTGGTCAGCTGCCACAGTGTCCAAGGGTTCACCCAAACCTCACAGTTTACAACACTATGTTCTGGCTTCAATTAACACATTCTCGTCTGCAGTCCGCTTCGCTCTCAAGCGTGGTCCGTGACCAGCCCATGGGGTCCGCCCGTGTCGGTAGGCTGTGTAGGGCGCACTGCATTGCAGTCTCAAACCAGTACTTGTTCCTAAACCTTGATTCTGAGTCTTCATGCTCAAGCTTATCGTCTGAGTCTTCACGCCTCAAGTCTCTTGTCTCAGTCTTCAGGTTCCAGATCCTTCGTCTGCCCTCGTCTTCTGTCTGGCCTGCTGCCATTGCCATTCGCGGCGGCATGTCCGAAAGGGTTTGGAGTAGTCGGAGGACCACTCAGAGACCAACCAAGGGTGGTTGGTCTCACTGAGGTATGCAGGTCGGCAGGGGTCTGGGCTTGGTCTCGACCCAGACACGGATTTGTCTCACCAGCCTCGGTGTTTCCCCAGAGCTCCTCTCTGGGTTCACCGAGGTCCAAGGGCACACATCTCCTATTCTCGTGCAGCAGCTGCTCATGGCATCTCTTGCTACATCTAGCCAAAGCCTGCGTGCACATAACAGTTGCGAAGGCCTCCCTTCTGTAACAGGCGCAAGCTCTATTGACTTCATATGAACATACACTACACATAAACCTTCAGGATTCCCTACAAGGAACAGATAGTCATGATTCACACGAAATCCGACTTCCATTGTTTAAAAAAAAAAAAAAAAGAGTATCCGGCTCCTGGAATCTCTACGAAGAGGCAGTTTAGAGACTGGATCATGCTCATCGATCATCCATCTCACTTCAATCATAAGAACATAAGAAAATGCCATACTGGGTCAGACCAAGGTTCCATCAAGCCCAGCATCCTGTTTCCAACAGGCCGGAATTCCAACGTGCCGGAATTCCAACGTGCCGGAATTCACGATTCCAGGCCGAACAAACTCCGCATCACTTTCGCCCCTAAAAGGGGAACTAGCTACAAAACTAACTCCAGACATACTGTCACTAAGATGTCTCACTAAAGTGAATCTCTTCCAACACTGTAAAAAAAAAAAAAAATGGTGAACTTTGTTCGATTTCTCTGAGCTCACTCAGACTCCAGGCGCCTTTCTCATCGATTAGTCACAACACATATTTATGCATTCCCTCCGATACCACTCATCTCTCAGAGATGCATAGAAGACCAGGCGAATATGCCATATCCAGGATATGCAAAAAAGAAAAACAAAACAAAGCGCCAACATAGCCAAGACGTCCATGGTACAGTTACCTACGACGGCTTTCGATCCACAACCTAATTCTCCTGGACGCATATCATAGCTTCTTCCCTGGAACATCCACTCCACGCCTCCCTGCACCTTAAGGCATGGAGATCGATGAGCTTGCTTATCTACGTTTTTCTCCTATCCTCATGACAACACTCCATCACATTCAAATACCAGGAAGGTTGTCCTGCTGTGCTTCCGAGTGTTCATCAGCAGGTATAGCCCCCTTAACTGGCCCACCTGGCCGACTTCTGCCCTACCTCCATCTACGATGCAGCAAGGGCATTGCAACTCCTCGCTACTTGTTCCTGTAAGCACCAATACAGCTTATCACCTTCATCTAGAGGAAGGGCCTCTTTCATGTTATTCCTTGGTATACATGTTCATGTAGGGCCTATTGCCCCTACATCCACCTTTACAAAACCACCGGTGCCGTGGCACATTACCAGGGATCTCGAACAGCTAATGCTTTCTTCCTTTACACCTCTACACACTTGTCATCTTCGCTACCTCTCAGAAAAGATGCTTTTCCTGGCCGATTTAACTCCTACAAGAAGACCAAGTGAATTATAAACATTGCTTCTCTACCCATTTTTTCTTCAATTTCACCATGAGAGGATGACCTTGCGCATTTACCCAAAATTTCTACTAATGATACTGTCCAGTTTCTGAATTAACCAAACCATCACCATACCCACGTTCCATCCAAGCCTTTTCCAATTAACAATACGGCAATGTGACCTACCTTTGATTGTAAACGTGCGCTGGCATACTACAAAAGCACACTTTGTCACCCAGTCGACCCTGACAATTGTTTTTCTTCGTCAATCCAAACGCACAAGGGCATCCAGGGACGAGAACAACTTTATCCAAAGAGATATCCAATTATATCATTTTTCAGTGATAATAGAAAGTCGCACACACTATCTACGACCCTAAGTGCAAATCATGTGTATGAGATGACAACCTCGATTGCCTTTCTCTCCATCAAGTACCTCTCATTGACATCTGTGAAGCAGCGAAACGGTCACCGCTACACATTTTCAAATCCCACCAGCGTTTACACAAACAGACGGTGGATGATCCTTTTGCGACGGACTATCCTACAGAAGTGCAAAATTCTAAACAAATACAGCCTTCATAGGAACTGTCTGCCACTATTTTCGTATTGAGCAAAAAAAAAAAAAAGACACATACTAATTGCTCAATACGTCAGCTGGGGACTCCCATACAGCATAGCTAATTCAGCTGCTTATCTACGTGAAAAGAGCAAGATTGCTTACCATAAACGGTGTTTTCCGTAGATAGCAGATGAATTAGCCATGCTGACCTACTCGCCTCCCCGGACAGTTCTAGCATACCTACCTTGCTTTGATAATGACTGAGGAGTCTGAGGTAATCCTGTCAGGATACAGGAGGGAGGGAGTACCTAGCTAAACGTCTTTAATAGACTTTGAGAGCTCCGCCACCTAGTGGCACGGAGGACGTACCCATACAGCATGGCTAATTCATCTGCTATCTACGGAAAACACCGTTTACGGTAAGCAAACTTGCTCTTATTCTTCTCCTCAGATAATATAAGGAAAAAGATGGCTTGGTGCACACATGCATATTGGGAATAAGAGTGGCATGTGAGCAAGAGGCCCTGAGAATCTATATTTTCTTCCCCTCAATGGTAATAGACCCTGCAGCTTCAATCTGATTTTCCATGTAGGCTTCCTTCACTTGGATGTACAAACTGTATATACCCTGAGCAGAGCTATAGAGATAGAAGATTTTTCACCCAATGTTTGATCCCACCCATGGCTCTGCAGCTGTAATTACAGAGCCTTCTTCTGAGGTGCTACATAACTTGGTGTAACCTTTTGCAGTTACTCAGATTACTCTTGGTACCTTAGTAGTCTCAAAGGCTTGCACCTTAGCACTTTTTCTTAGCATGATAAGGATTTTATTCTGCTCAATTACATTGTTTTCTTTTTATTTCCTTAAAATGTATTACCTATATTGCCATAGAAGGTATGTTCATAGCGCTGCACCTTTCCGATTCCCTAATTATGCCAATCTTACTGAAGATCTGCCACCACTAAAAATAATTGTATATAAACATAAAAGTTCATGGTTTAGCTTGCTCTCCCGTAGACAAAATAGGAAAACATATTTGTTGAAGCACAGCATTGAGAGGATTAATGTGATCATAAAATCAGACCTTGAGAACTGCAGTTGAATTTCACACAGTTTACGTTAACATTGCCATTTGTCATCACTTAAACAATTTATACTTTGCTTTAATAATTCAGTCATTTAACTTTTATTTTAAAGGTCCTTCATTCCCATTGAAAGAAAAAAAGACCACTCATTTTTTTATGCATTTTCAAATAGTGAGTTAAAATGTTTACTTTTAGTCAACCATTTGCAATAGATTGATTACAGTCCTAAGCTATTTTTTAGTATAATCTATAATGATATTTGCATGGGTTGTCAAGAAGCTATAAACAAAGTTATTGCTAGGTGCTTAAAAGTGTGCTGTTATTTGAAATGAAATAGGAAATACTGAGTTCAATATTAGGAGTCACCATCCAGGAGATCTTGGTGTCATTGTGAACAATACATTGAAATCATCAGCTCATTGAGTGGAGGCAGTCAAAAAAGGGCAAATAAAATGGTAGGAATTATTCCAAAGGGAACGGAGAGCAAATCCAAGAATCTCATAATTACTTTGTATAGATCTATGGTGCAAATGCAACCGGAGTATTTCATTCAGTTCTGGTCGCCCCCATCTCAAAAAAGATAGTAGTAGTAGTAGTAGTAGTAGAAAGCAGATGGAATAACTCCTTTATGAAAAAAAGTTAAGCAGGTTAGGTCTCTAGCTTGGAGAAGAGACAACTGATAGAGGTTCATAAAATCATGAGTAGGGTGCAACTGTTAAATAGAGAATAGTTATTTATGCTTTAGCTGGGTTTAAAAAAGGTTTGGATAAGTTCCTGGAGGAGATGTCTATAAACTGCTATTAATGAATAGGGAATAGCCACTGCTTGTTGCCGGCATTAGTAGCATGGAATCTGTTTAATGTTTGGGAACTTGCCAGGTACTTGTGACTTGGATTGGCCACTGTTGGAAACAGGATACTGGGCTTGATGGACCCTTAGTCCGACCAAGTATGGCATATGTATGTTATGTTATGTCAGATAGTACAAGGACTAGGGAACATTCTGAAACTAACAGGTAGCAGCAATAAAACAAATTGGAAAAAGTCTTTTTTCACTCAATGCACAATTAAACTATGGAATTTGTTGCCAAAGGATGTGCATAGCTGAATGGAAAAAGGGTTTGGACAAGAAGAAAATGGAAACAAAAGTCCATAAACAAATAAAAACCAGGTAGACTTGGGGAAAGCCATCATTTATCCCTGGGAGTGAGCAATAAGAAATGGATCTACTCTTTGGGCTACTTCCTAGAGATCTTGGTGGCATTGTCAGAGACAGGATGCTGGGCTTGATGGACCCAGAAACTCATATGTGTTTTTATGGGATTAAGCAATCTCAGTCCTTTTTGTTGGCCGTCACTGTCCAGTTAACATCTGTTTTATGGCTTTGTTGAATCATTCATCAAGGCTGTTTGTTTCTGGTTGATAAGCCGATGTAATGGAGCTAATGCCTAATTATAAATCTCCTTATAAGATTTGACTCAAAGGATATAGGAAGTCCCCCTTCTCTGTTAGGACATTCCTCAGTTAGAGCCATTATTATGATGCTGAAATGTCAACCAGTGCCATCTTAGATTAGGGCACTCACTTCTGACAAATTTGAACTCCAATGATAGGGTAAATTGAAGAGGGGCTAGGGGGTCTTGATGGAGGTAAGAGAAGCCTGGGGGACTTTTTCAAAAGTTTTTAAATGGGTTTAAGTTGACCTCTCTTAGCTCCTTCCTATTGGTCTGTCCTGTGTTGGATTTTAAACCCGCCTAGTCTCGGAGTCGGAAGTATTCTCTTTTCTCTTAAGGTGAGCTATCTGATGTCATTTTAGAGGTTGGTTTTTTTTTTATCAGTATTTTGTTTTTTATATTTGGGCCCTACAATTTCCTCTTGCTCCTTTGGGTTTCCAGTTCAATTGCAACCAATGCTGAGATGTCAATTATTCAACATATAAAATAACATTTTTCTCTCATCTACATTTCCTTCACTATTAACATACATTTTTAATGTCTTTATAAACTGCCAATTAAACTAAAAATGAAAAGGAATTTACAGAACTGCTGCAACTGTATACAATTGCCACCCCTTCCCATTTTGTAAAGGATTTTATGGAAATTCCAAATAATTTGTTATTTATGGAAATAATTTGTATTTTCCTATGGGCTAATCCCCCCAGAATTCAAAATTAATGTAAGTATATTGAAATATTTTAGACTTATTTAAATATATTTTCAAAGAAGAGGTGAAAAATTATAAAAAGAAGCAGTAATAGCTGTTACATTGAAACATGATAGAAGAAAAAGACCGTATGGCCCTGCCCATCCGTCCAATTAATTTAGCATTATAATTCCCATCACAGAGCATTATGGAGAATTTAAAAAAATGCAAACATGCTTCACAATTGTTGCGCATCCCGGCTGTGATAGTGCCATGGCCGGTCCTGCTCACCTTGGGTTACCCTCCGCGGCTCCCGGCCCGTCCTCCCTTGCCGTGGCTGCCTTCTCCCGGCGTCCCCAGCGTCTCCATCGGCCGTCTTTGGCTTCCTCCTCCGTGCAGGCCTCTCAGCGGAGTTCCTTCAGTGGCTCTGTGCCTCGGCGTCCTCAGCCATGTCCCTAGGTGTGTGCGCAGCCAACACCCCACCTTTTAAAGGGCCCAGGATGGGAGCCTCTACTCGGACGCCTCCTGATGACATCACTTAGCTTTGGTATATATAGCAAGTCTCGTCCCCCAGTTCCTTGCCTTGGCAAACGGGACGTCTCATCATTGAGAAGCTAGTTGCCGTCCTGTGTTCCTTGTTCCTTGCCTGTTCCAGTACTTGTTCCTGTGTTCCTGTGTCTTCCAGTGCGCCTTCGTTCCTGTGTTCCCGTGGTCCTTCTGTGCTCCAGCATCTGTTCTTGTTCCTGTTCCGCTTCCCAGGTTGTACCCTTCGGACTCATACTCGGTACTGACCTCGGCTTGGACTGACTCACGGTATTGATTTCTGCTTGCCTTTGACCACGTTTGGACTGCTGCCTGGAACAGACCTCTGCCTGCTACTGACCACACTCGGACTGATACCTGGAACTGACCTTTGCTTTGGCTGACCACCCTCGGATGGATACCCTGGCTTTGACCCTTGCGCTCCACTCGGACACTCTCTTTGCCTCTCCTGTGACTACCAGGTCCGCCTGCTTTGACGCTAACCGCGGCCTTCTCCAAGCTAGACCACAAGGCGCTGCCTATCCTGTCCGGAGGACCTTCAGTTCCTGTTCCCTTCCAGTGGTCTCCGGTAGAGATGTGAATCGGAACCAGAATCGGTTCGGATTTCAGTTCCGATTCACATCTCTATAGATGTGAATCGGAACCAGAATCGGTTCGGATTTCAGTTCCGATTCACATCTCTAGTCTCCGGTACACTCTGTTCCGGTCTAGCTCACCTATTCTCCATTAGCCGCACACCTCTCCACTTCCTCTCCAGGAGACCCTTCGAGGCCCACCTAAGCTCAGGCGGTCCGGGTACCCAAGGGCCCAACCTGTGGAAACCCCGGACTGTTATTGGTGAAGCTCCAGCTTGCCTCTATCTCCTTGTGTGCTCCGCCTCCTGGTGGTAGGCACTCTCTGGGACCTCCCTGAGGGCTGTACCAGTCCTGCTTCAGGCCAAGGGTCCACCTCCAGCACAACAACAACTAGTGCTGAATATTTAGAAAAGCATAAATTGTGAGCTTGTTCTCAAGATTTTGATTCCTTTCTATACATATTTTTTTTAAATTGTAATTATAAAGCATGGACTTTTTAAAAATATACATTTATTAGCATCCAATCAGATAAATCCAGAATAAGTGGGTTATGTACTCTACTAGAAGATGGAGATGGAGCAAACTCATGTCAAAGTATATACACCCCTGCAGTGACATCAGCCTGCCAGTATTCTCCGTCTCCAGCAGATTGTGGATGTGCATCGAATTGAAAAGGAGAAATAAGGAAAATTAATTTGCCCCGCTCTCCTGTGGTGATACCTAATGGTCCCTTCCCCAGTTGAGAATTCCTGAGGTGATTTCCGTCATCCCTCAGATGAGTGCCTTGGTCCAGTAGCTGGTTTTTCAGCTGGCATGGACTTAGCTGTTTGACAGCTGAAAGGCAGCAGGTGCAGGAAGCTGAGCACGGCAGTGACAGCATATGCCCTCTCCTCCCGCAGCTGAAGGCCGTCTCTGTACTCAGCCAGGTAAGGCTGAGCTCAGGTATTTAAAAAAATATATATACAGAGACAGAGGAGGAGAGTTTTTGGTGTAGGGCTTCCCTTGGTCTCCACGCTTGGTGCATCATTCCGAGATTCATCCTGCTCTGTGGGAGGCTAAGGGAAGTAGGCAGCCTGGCAGGTTGAACAGCCTCCGTAGGATAGGCCCTGCTCTAAGGCCTTTTCTCTGCGCGCCATATAGTACGCCTCAACGGCTTTTCACAAGCTTTGTCTATGTGTTAGGCTGCCCTCTTCAAGACTGTCAGTTCGGCTCGTGTGACCAGCTGTGCATCCAGGTTGAGCATCCAGTTTTTGGATGCCTAGTCAGGCCTCGGTTGTGCTTCCAAGTTAAGCAGCTCCTTAGTTGTCGTCCCGCTTACCTGTGCACAAAGGTTAGGCATTTTGCAGTGCACTTAAGTTTTTTGCGGCGCCTATCCTTAGGGATGCCTAGGTGCTGGATGCCCAGGTTTGGGATGCCTAAGTATTGAACGCCTAGACATTTTATACGCCTAAAAAAAATATAAACAGCTGGACGCACGCCTTCAGTCACCACTTAGTGTAGTGTCAGCCTAATGGCGCCAATACCTAAGAATCCTAAGCGCCTTTCCCTTTGCGCTGTCCTTTCTTGCATCTCAGCCTGGAGTGTCCGCTAACGTGCAGGCACTGTTTATAGGCTTATGGAGAATTATCTTCCTCCGATTTCATTTAGCCTGGTTCTTCCCAGCCAGTTATAAGTCTGGGTAAAGACGCATCAGGTGGGGAGCCTGATATTGGAACTCGCCTAGCTGGTTCATCAGCAGGGAAAGGTAGCTCAGTGGGTATGTCTCAGGTGCCTTCTGGTTTTGGCATGTATCCTACATTTTCACAGGTAGAATTTTTCTAGGGATTGCAATCCTTTCTTCAGGCACAGTCCTCAGCCTGTCCAATGCTTCCAGGGTGGAGTTGCAGGTAGGAACCTCATATGGACCTACTTTTAAGCGCCGGAGTGCACCGAGATCGGCAGAAGGTCTGCCCAATAGGGATCCAAATGGCATGGATGATGAGGCCAATTCTGACTCTCTAGAGGATGGAGAACTTCCTCCGGGATTAGAACCGTATAAAACTATGCTACGGTTCTTCCATAGAGATGAACGCCAGTCATGATTTCCCAGACCTTGATCATGGTGGGAGTACCTGGGGCAGATTCAATGTCTGAGCCAAAGATAAATCCCATTTTCATTTCTCTGTGTAAAGCTTCTTGTTTTTTCCTGTGATAGAGGCCATTCAAGAATTGATTGATCTTGAGTGAAGCCCCCAGAGGCTAATTACATAGGAGGTCAAGTTTTGGAAGGCTTGTATCCTCTGGATCTGGTGGTGAAAGAGCGTTTATGTTTTCTGAAGGTGGATGCACTTGTAAGTGTTGTGCAGACTTCAGGCAAAGGACTATCCCCATAGAGGGAGGAGCAGCTTTGAAGGATGTACACAATAGGAGGACTGAAGCTGTCCTTAAGCAGGCATTTGAAGCAGTGACAATGTCTTTGCAAATAGCTTCTTGTTTTTCCCTGGTTGGTCTCTCTTGTTTACCTCTCTCTCAGGAGGTTGATGACTCTGGGGTGAATTCCAGGGCAGTTATGGAGCCAGCAGCCACCTTCTTGGCAGGTGCAGGCTGTGATTTGTTCTGCACCTCAGCCAGAGGGGTGGCTTCAGTAATAGTGGCCAGGCATCAGTTATGGCTGAGAAATTGGTTGGCCGCTGCAACCTCCAAGGCTAACCACACCAAATTGCCCTTTAAAGATTCGCTCTTATTTGGGGGTGAGTTGCCGAAACTGGCCAGTAAGTGGGGGCGAATACCCCATTCCTCGATTGCCAGAGGACAAGAAGCAGGCGCCATACTCCTTTAGCATGAAAGGTCGTGCCAGGAGATCCAAGCATTTTCAACCCTATAGAGGAGCAATCTTTCAGAGGACTCAGCCTTTTGGCAGATCTTTCATCCCAGACAGCCCAGAAGGAGCACCAACTCGAGTAGTGGAACCTCATTTGCCTCCCAATGACGACCCACCCCCGGGAACAGGAGATAGGGGGACTTCTCTCTCTAGTCTATCAGAGGTGGGTCAAGATCACATCAGATCAATGGGTTCTGGAGGTGATACAAGAAGGATATGTGCTAGTTTCACATTGTTCCTTGGGACATGTTCATGGGTGACACATTTTCGCATGGAGACCTTGCACTCGGTGATAATGGCCGAGCAGTCAGGGGAATTTCTGACCTCTTTGGACCTGTCCAAGGCATATCTTCACATTCCCATTCAACTAGAGCATCAATGCTTTCTGTGATTTGCAGTTCTGGGACTCCACTATCAGTTTCAGGCACTGCCTTTTGGTCTGGCCACCGCTCCTAGGACCTTTTCCAAATTTATGGTAGTGGTTGCGGCAGAATTGAGAAAGGATGGGATCTTATTACATCCGTATTTGGAAGACTGGCTGATTCGAGCCAAGTCACTGGAAGAGAGTCACCTGATGACCCACAAGGTGGTCTTCCTTTTGCAGGAGCTCAGGTGGATGGTGAACGTGGCCAAGAGTAGTCTTCAACCTGTTCAGTCATTGGAATACTTCAAGGTTTGGTTCAGCATGAAGCAGGGCAAGGTTTTCCTGCTGGAAGCTCATATTCAGAAGTTGATGGCACAGCTATGTCTGCTGATGAACACTCTGTGCCCGACTGTATGAGCCTACCTGCAGGTACTTGGTTTAATGGCAGCAACCCTGGAAGTAGTACTGTGGGCGAGAGCATATATGCATCCTATTCAGCGCTCCTTGTTGTCTCAGTGGAACATGCAATCTCTGGACTATTCAGTTTGGCTCTACCTGCCGATGGAGGTCTCCTCCCAACTGCAGTGGTGGCTATAGCAGGATCATCTAAGGAAGGGAATTTCTCTAGCATCACCGGACTGGCTAGTACCGATGACAAATGAGAGCCTCCCTGGTTGGGGAACTTATTGTCTTGAGCTGATAGCACAAGGGCACTGGGATTCAGAAGAGTCTCTCTGGAACATCAATCGTTTGGAAGCCAGAGCAGTCCAGCTGGCATGTTTGCACTTCGGCGATGGGTTGCAGGGTCAAGCAGTCCAGATAATGTCGGACAGCGCAACAACTGTGGCTTACATAAATCGGCAGGGAGGAACCAAGAGTCAACAAGTGTTGCAGGAAATAAATCAGCTTATGAAATGGGCCGAACTACATCTCTAGATGATCTCAGCCTTGCATATAGCAGGAAAAGACAATGTAAAAAACAGACTTTCTCAGCAGGGAGCGTCTGGACCCAGGAGAATGAGTGCTATCAAATGAGGCATTTCAACCGATTCTGGATCACTGGGGTGTCCCGTTTCTAGACCTGTTGGCAACTTTTCACAATGAGAGAAGTTACGTGAATCTTCAGTCTCAGTAGAGATCCGAAGTCATTTGGGATTGATGCCTTAGGGCAGGAGTGGCCGGAAGACAAGTTGCCTTACACCTTTCCTCCATGGCCCATGTTGAGCAGATTATTCTGAAGGATCGAGTGCCATAGAGGGATGGTTGCTCCAGATTGGCCCAGGAGACCATGGTTTGTGGATATGCAGCAGCTCCTGGGTGGAATCACCCCCTCAGCTTCCAGTGCACAGGGATCTGTTGTGGCAGGGTCCTGTTCTTCACAGAGACCTGACTTGATTTTGTCTTACGGTATGGCCCTTGAAAGGGCTCGCTTGCTGAAACGTGGATACTCTGTGCAGTGATTTCCATCTTGCTAAGAGCGAGAAAGTTCTCCACTTCCTTGACCTATGTGCGGGGTTTGTTGAGTGTTTGAGGCCTGGTGTGAAGATTGAGGTACTCTTCCTTCTTGTTCGATCAAGATCCCATTCATTTTGGAATTTTTGCAGGATGGCTTGAATAAAGGCTTGGCCCTTAATTCCTTAAAGATACAAGTAGTGGCTCTCGCCTGTTTAAGGGGTAAGGTGAATGGTAGATCCTTGTTGGCTCATCCTGATGTGGCCCGTTTCCTGAAAGAAATGAAACATCTTCATCCTCCTTTGTGGTTTCCAGTGCACTTATGGAGTCTTAATTTGGTATTGGATTTCTTAGCAGGTCCTACGTTTCGACCGATGCATAACCTGACCTTGTGGTTACTGACCTTGAAAATGGTGTTTCTTGTGGAAATTTGTTCTGCTCGTAGGGTTCCAAACTTCAGGCTTTGTCTTCACAGGAGCCATTCCTCTGGTGACTCCAGAGGTGGTACAGCTGTGTACTGTTCCTTTTTTTCTACCAAAGGTGCTCACTGTATTTCACTTGAATCAGTCCATCTCCCTGCCATCTCTGGACAGAGAGAGAGAAACATAGAGGAATATCGTCTTTTCTGACCCTTGGATGTCAAGACATATTGTCAGTTATCTAGAGGTTACTAAGCTATTACGGAAGATGGATCACCTGTTTGTCCTTTACGGCAGTACCAGGCAGGGAGAGCTGGCCTCGCTGGCTACCATAGCTCACTCAATTAAGAAGGTATTCATGGCTGCATATGTTGATGCTGGGAAGCTGTTATCTAGTCACTAGGGCTCAGGCAGCATCATGAACGGAAGTGAAATTGTTATCTCCTGTCGACATTTGCCGAGCTGCGACATGGTCCTCATTACACACTTTTTCCAAGTATTATTGCTTTGAGGTTTTGACTGGACTGCAGGCAGCCTCCCACCCTATTCGGGAGTAGCTTGGATACATCCCACTTGTTCTGGATTCATCTGACTAGATGCTAAGAAATGAGAAATTACTACTTACCGAATAATTTCCTTTTCATTAGGACAGTCAGATGAATCCATCCTTCCTCCTTTGGCTGCTGAATGGTTATATTATGGTCCTATATATATATATATATATATATATATATATATATATATATATACATATACTGTGATGTCATTTTACTCCATCTCCGTCTGCTGGTAGAGGTGCATAACCCACTTGTTCTGGATTCATCTGACTGTCCTAAAGAAAAGGAAATTATCAGGTAAGTAGTAATTTCTCATTATTGATTAACTTTTCTATTTGTTCCCTGTCCCTTGACTCTGGTAAGCTATGATTTGCTGAATGTGCAGAATTAATTTCTCTGCTTGAGGCATTCCCCTGCCTTGATTTATTACCTTGTAATGAAGCATAGAAATTAAGGTCAGCAAACAAGTTTCAGGTGATTCCTTTTTTAATTGGACTAGGCATATTTGTGAAAAGCTGTCAAGAGTTAGACTTCATTGTCAGTGCAAAATGAGTGAAGAAGAAGATTGTAATGGGAAAAATTGGATTCTTGTTGGCACACACAAAAATGCCAACACATCCCCCTCGCATCTGATTCCCCTCCCATGACATCAATAGGACAGCTGTTACCTTTGAATGGGCTGAAGATCACAGAGGCATTAGTGAGAAACACTCTTCAGAGGTATCATACAGTTCCTAGAGGCCAGGGGATTGTCTGCATTTTGATTTGGTCAGGGCATCCTGCAGTCAAAAATGTAGCTTGAGGGACAGCAGCAGGTTATACCAACTTTACAAAGCAATGTATTCCTAGATCCCTACTGTGCATTGAATGGAGAAGGAGGTTACCTTTTCATCTAGATGTAGTTAGTACACTGACTATTTAAACTGGAACTAGAAGCAGGTGCATTATTCGCTTAGGGTTACAGTCCTCACTATACCACAGGGATTTTAGGCTCATGCCAACCCAGAACTGAGTGTATTCTCCAGTGGCGTGCAGTGACATTTATAGCAGGGGATTCAGTCTCCCTTCCTCAGTCCCCTCTTCCCTCTCACACACTGCCTGCCCACCCTCCATCCCAGTCTACAGCAGTTTCACTCCCTCAACCTTCTCTCCTAGAAATAGAAGACATATGGAACCCATATGGCATTAGACGTATTGTAACATGTAATGGGTGTGAGCTTTGCCCTCAGAAAGCCATGAATAAATAGTCACAATATAGTAAATCTCCCATACAAAAAACAGCACTAACTGCCAGCACTCAAACTGAACTCTACCAACAAAAGGCAATATTGCAAATATTACATCAGGCACTAAAACACCAATATACCTCCTATTTATAAAACAAAACAAGTCAAGCTGCCTAAAATACCTATAAAATAAAAAATACATGAAACAAAAATTGTACAAGAGTTTTTAAAACTACATAAGTCCCTTCTTCAGATGTCAGATCAGAGATATTCACATCTAAAGACGGGTCCATATTGTCTCAATAGCTTACATACAGTATTTTTGGATAATACTTAATCACTCTGATATGGTTTGGGCCGAGGTGAGAGGTGTCATGGCCCACAGGGAGGAGCCCTGTGAGCCTCACCGTGTGTAGGCGTGATCCCAGCAGATGTCAGAGACAGCTGTGGAATAGAGTCTTTATTAGATAGATAGAAGAACACAGCCGGTGGAGTGGGAATGCAGGAGAAGTGGTGATGTCAGAGTAGAGGGGTATACCCGGAGGGAATACCTCAGAGAAGGAGATCCGGTAGTGACCCGCAGGGCGGCGTACGCTGAGGAAGTCTCTTCGTAGTGATGATAGGTCATGACCTGCAGCGAAGGTACACCGAAGGAGTCTCTCAGTAGTGATGATATGGTAGTGACCTGTAGCACAGGAAATACCCAGGTAGTCTCTCCGTAGTGATGGTATGGTAGTGGCCTGCAGCACAGAGTACACTGAGGGATTCCCCACAGAGATGGAATGGTGGAGGTCTGAGGTACCAGAACACGGAGAGAGTCCTGAAGATGAAGCGTTAGTGGCCTGCAGCGCAGGGTACACCGGAGTAGTTCCTATTAGAGAGAATACGGTACTGGCCCGAGAGACGGGGTACACCGGAGAGGATCCTACAAGAGTTGGTAGAGTAGATCCGTGGAGTTAGGTACTCACTGAAGGGTAGTTCCAGGAAGGGTCCCGAGGAGCGGGACAGGCAGCAGTCCAAGGCAGAAGGCCCTCTGAGGAGCGGATAGCCAGAGACGAGGAAGAGCCCCCGAGAAGCAGGTACCCAAGGCGTCTCACGCCGAATACAGGAACAGGAAGTCCATGAACGAGAGCGGATTCAGCAACAAGGGAACTCCTTGCTAACTCATCAATTGGCAGGGCCAGTCAGGTTAAGTACAGCAGAGCGAAGACGTCATCAGGAGGGGACGCCCTCGAGGTTCCCGCCATGACGTGTACAAGAGTGGCCCTTGCACGAGCGCATGCCTATGTGATTCCTGGGGCAAGATAGCAGTCAGCAGCACCCAAGATGTTCCGGGAACGCCAGGCTGGTCGGCAATCACTGGCAGAGGTCGCTGTTCTCCCCAATACTGACAAGGCAGCAAAGAAAGAGGTGAGCATTAGTGGTCGCAGCAGTCTGTGACCGACGGGCGTAACAAGCTTTAATAAACGCTATCACAGCTTACCAAGAGTACAGTTTACCCTAAGAAATAAATCTGCCACATCAAAACAACACTAATTCCCAGGATTCAAACAGCAGCAACCCTAGCCAGAAATGAGCAGCATTGCAAATATTACATCAGGCCCTATAAGAGCAATACAACTCCTATTGAAAACAAAACAAGATGGACTGCTATAGCCCTACATGGAAACTATGCAGTAGAATAATCCCTCACCTGAATTACACATAAAGAACACAGACAGATCCTTAGCAAACACAAAATAAGAGACCAACAAATAACAAAATAAAGACATTTTATTTATTTATTTATTTATTAAGTTTTATATACCATCACTAAGACAAGCCATCGTAATGGTTCACAAAATATAGCACAAAATACAACAACAAATAGTCATAAAACTCCTGTATATAAAATAACAATTAAAAGTAACTAAAATATAAATAAAAACAAAAACTTAAATCCTAAAATGTACATTAATAATTCAAATAAATAACAGAAATATCAATGAGTTAATCACTAAAAAATGTATTAATACTAAAATTAAAAGGGACTAAAAATATAAAACATCAATCATTAAAGTAATAAAAAGAATATTTTAAAAGTGATGGATAGAACATACAATAATTAAAACCTTATAAAAATGTTTATAACATTTCCCAAAATACCTATATAATATTTAAAAACAGCACACATATCAATTAACATCCAATAATGAAACCAATAAGGATTTTAAAAATCTCCTGCTCCTCATACCTGGGATGTTTTAATTTCCAGCCCCTCTGAGATTGTTGTGGATTGGGGGAGGGAGGAGCTGTACAAACTTTGGGGCCGATGCAATACAGTGCGCTCACACGAGCGTACTGTTTAAGCCGCTGTTGGTCGCAGATTAAATAGGCGCTAATCCACCCCCTAATGCATGTGAATGAGCCTATTACTCATTCACTCCGCATAGAAAAAAATAAATGTGCATCTGAGACGCACATTGTTCGCTCAAATATTAACGCCTGCCTGGAGCAGCCGTTAATAGCTGAGCGCACGTGGAAGAGGTACAGAAAAGCAGAAAAACTACTTTTCGGTACCTCTTTAATAAAAAAAAAAAAAAAAACTCTGCAGACTGCCGAGTTATGAAGACCGACGCCGGTAAACTCGGCATCGGTTTTCATAACTGGCCGTCTGCAAAGTCAGCGCCTGCTTTCTGCAACGTTTATTGCATCAGTCCCTTTATCCTCTCTCACCCATACATACACCCACATAGAGGCTCTCCTCCACACATACTCACAAATACACACTGGCTCTCACCCACCAACCCATATAAACACCCACCCACTGGCAATCACAAATACACACAGGCTCCCATCCACCCCTTCCCCCCACCTACACCCACACAGCCTCTCACCCTCCCCCAGCCACACACAGGCAGTCACCTACCCACATACAGGCAGTCACGCGTACCCCCCCCCCCCACACACACACACACACACACACACACACACAGCCTCTCACTCATACATACACAGGATCTCACCCACCCATCCATCCAGGTAGTCATCCAAACACACACACAGGCTCTCATCCTCCCCCCGCCACACACAGGCAGTCATGCATACACCCCCCCCCCACACACACACACACACACAGACACAGGCTCTCACCCACCTACCCCCAAAACACAGCCGCTCTCAAACAGCCTCTTCTCCACACATATGCAGGATTTCAGCCATCCACCAACACATAGCCAGGCTCTCACCCACCTACCCATCCAGGTAGTCATCCACACACATACAAAGGCTGTCACACATACATACACACACACACACACACACACAGGCTCTCACCCAGCCACACCCCCCTAAAATCAGCATCTCCTTTGCTCACCCATCCATCCACACAGCCTATCAAACCCCCACGTGCACACACCCTCATAATCATTCTCTCTCTCTCTCACACATACACACACACACACACACACAAGCTCTCACCACCCACACAGGCAGTCACCCATACACACGGGCAGTCACCCATCCCACACACACAACCTCTCACCCACACATACAGGATCTCACCCACCCATAAATACATTCCCAGGCTCTCATCCATCGATGTAGTCATCCACCCACACAGGCAGTCACAGAAATCTTAACTACCCTCCCAGACTGCCTAGTCCCCAGTAATCTGTTCACCAGCCACCTCCCAATGCCTAGTCCTCTTGCTGCTCAGCCTTTCTCCCTTCTCACACCCATCCCCAGCAGTCTTGCTCTCCGCCCGCCCCTGTGTTAAGGTTAGTCATTGTCAGAAAGTATATGGGAGGCGTTCCATACTCTCTCAGACTCTCACTGGCCTTATCACTCAAATCCCTGTTGCTGGTACTGTTTTCTTCAGCCTGTCCCTGGCTGATTTTTTGCTGTGTTGCTCTGCATCTTGTGTAAATGGTGAAATTTCATATTGGAATCTAGTCAGCTGAGCCCAGCCATTTATATCCTCCTTATCCTACCTGACTCCCTCCGAGTCCTCCAGCTGTCTGGTCTGTCCGATCTGCACAGGGCCACTGGCACAACTTCACTCATTCAGCCAGCAACTCTTGGCCATCCTACACTTGCACTATGACTCTCTGCTTTTCGCACGAGGTAGAAAGCGAGACTTTGCTTCAAGCCGATTCGCTGAAGCAAGGTCCCACCTTCTGCCCCATCCTGTGCTGCTCTGAATCTCGTGCAAATGATGCAATTTCATATTGGAATAGCCACACTTATATCCTCCTCCCGACTCTCCTTATCTTACCTTCACTGCACGCTGCTTCAGCCAGTAACTCCAGTTGTCACGATCCCGCACTTGCACACTGCTTTTCGCATGAGGTAGAAGGCGGGTCCTTGCTTCGAGCCTATTCGCCAAAGCAAGGTTCCGCCTTATGTCCTGTCCTGATCTACATCTTGTGCAAATGGTGCAATCATATTGGGCCTGACTTGTGTCTGCTGCCGATTGGCGTGGTCATCGTGACCATGAGAATCCCAACCTGCAGTTCAGACTAGTGCTTGCCTTCTTCTTGGCCAGGCAGCTCCCCTCTGTTGTGCATGTAAGGGACAGGGTGCATGCATAGAAACATAGAAATGGCGGCAGAAAAAGACCAATCGGCCCATCCAGTCTGCTCAGCAAGCTCCCACACTTATTTTCCCATACTTACCTGTTTCATCAACCACCAACTTCAGGGCCCTTGTTGGTAATTGATTCAAATTTCCTGCCATCCCCTGCCATTGATGCAGAGAGTAATGTTGGAGTTGCATCAAAGGTGAGCATAAGCTTAATGGTTAAGGGTAGTAACCGCCGCATCAAGCAAGTTACCCCGATGCTTGTTTACCCAGACTGCCCAGATCAATGCCTTGTTGGATGTTGTCTGAATGAAAATCCTTTTTTCCACATTTCCCCCTGCCATTGAAGCAGAGAGCAATGCTGTATATGCATTCAAAGTGATGTATCAGGCTTAATTGGTTTAGGGTAGTAACCGCCGTAATAAGCAAGCTACCCCCACGCTTATTTGTTTACCCAGATTGTGAAGTTCAGTCCTTGTTGGTTGTAGTCTGAATGCAAATCCTCTTTTCGACATTTCCCCCTGCAACCTGGAAGCAGCCATAGGCTGCTGCTGCTGCTCGATAGGCCATAGCCTGCCCTCCTGTTTCCACACAGACAAACGTCTCTGCAGCTGAGGGGCTTCACTGAATCCCCCCCTTAAAGATCCTGACCGCACACCAAGGTATTCTCACACAGAAACAATACTATGTACTTCCAGCCTCTGACCACAGGTGAATGCAGTTATCAATGGCCTAACCAGACCACAGCCTCCCAAAAGGGACTTCTAGGAATCAGCACAACTCTAAATAGGTGTCAGAAAAAAATTAAATTAGTTATGAATATCAGTGTGCTTCACTTTATTTGAGCAACCCAACAAAATTCACATACAAAATGTTGATCCATTTGGGATAGGAAAAGTGAAATGATAGAAATTCTCAGTCATGTCTGCAGTTTATAGCTCTTTTGAGCATTATCTGGCACAATCTAACAAGAACTTGTAGGACTGATTTATTTAAAATATGATACATGGCACAAACTAATTGCCTTATTTGCTAAACTTTTTTCCATAGACAGCGATTGGAAAAAAAAGTCTTAGTAAATCAGGTCCTAAAACAGTGAGTTAAGAAAGTAACCTTAAAGGAATAGTCTTTAGACCTGGAAAAACTGTTTTTCATGAATACCATGTATAATTTCAAGAAATTATAGTACAATGCATTTTCTCTTTATAAAAGGAACCCACTGGAACTCTAATTGAAACATTTTTTGCAAAATGATAATCACATCCAGTAAATTCTTTATTACTGAAAATTGATTTTTAGTTTCACAATTTGAATCTGTTACATTAAGTACTGAAGGGTATCCAAGCTATTTAAAAGTGATGCATGTAAAGTCAAGTAAGAAAAACAATCACTGTAAATCTTTTTCATGAATTAATTATTTGATAGTTATAGCTTGAATGGATTTCAGTGTAAAGTTTAAATATTTAGCTAAACACAAGTTCAATTCTAAAACAGAGTTTCTAGCTGTGGGTTTTTTTTTTCTTTTTAAAGAAATCATTGAAATAATTTCCAGTTAATAGCACTAGATAGATTATCAGTTCATGAAGAAATGAATTACAACCTGTAAGTACAGTTCATCCTATCGAGGGAGGGAATTTTTCTACAAATGGAGTGGAGTTTACGCTCTCAGATTCGGACAGAGTTAAGATGGCCATTGTATTAGTCATAGTAACACAGTAGATGATGGCAGAAAATAGATTTGCTGCTTGCAAAATCTCTCTCCTTATCCTTGGCAGTCTCTTTTGCTTTCTCCTCTGTATTCTACCCTCTTGGGTAGAAAATCCCCACTCCATTCCCTCCAGCACTCACCTTTCCCATATCTAACTCCAGAGTCCAGTTATATACCTAGAAAAATGAACAGCAAATAAACTGCAGATGGCACATTTTTATGGCCTAACCTTACACATGTGAGATTATGGGTTCATTTGCTTCAGAGCAATAATTGCATCAGTATTCTGCAAGCAGTATATCCAGGGCTTCTTTCTTTACTAACAGGCCGATAACAGTACAGTGCTCTCCCGTGGAGTGCATTGTTAACCCGCGTTTGGACACGCGTTTTTGACGCGCTAGCTTTACTCCTTATTCAGTAAGGGGTAATAGCGTGCCGAAAACGCGCGGCCAACCCCCCCCCCCCCCCCCCGAAACTAATAGTGCCCGCAACATGCAAATGCATGTTGATGGCCCTATTAGTTATTCCCGTGCGATTCAGTAAGTAAAATATGCAGCCACGCCACTCATTTTACTTTCAGAAATTAGCACCTACCCAAAGGTAGGTGTTAATTTCTGCCGGCACTGGGATTTAATATCATGGCGATATTAAGTTGGAGGTCCCAAAAGTAAAAAATAATAAAAAATTTAAAAAAAAAAATTTTAAATCAGCCCACGGCTCACGAGTTGAAAACCGCTCAATTTTGCCAGCGTCCGGTTTCCAAACCCATGGCTCTCAGCGGGTTTTAGAACCGACGCCGGCAAAATTGAGCGTCGGCTGTCAAACTTGCTGACAGCCGCCGCTCCTGTCAAAAAAGAGGCGCTAGGGACGCGCTAGTGTCCCTAGCGCCAGAGGAAGCCATTGTGTGTGACTTGGGGCATGAGAATCGTTGCTGCAGTGGCTGGGCTAAATAAGTGGCATGGGAATAAAAACACAGGGATAGACCCCCCTCCCCCCCTCACCAGATAGTTGCAAATGAAGGCCGTTGACTCCATAGGCTGCTTGTGATTTAGCTGGAAGCCCAAAAGAAGAGAAAAACTAACTATAGGGGCCCAGAAAAGACAAAGACGGTTAGATAAATCTCATGCATGCTGCTTCCTCGTGTATCCGTAAAACAACTCTAATTTGTAAAGACATAAAAATGTATTTGGTAGGCACTACAAAACTCATATCAATATTTGAAATACTTCTTTTAGCCATATTTTTCCCACCTATAACTGCTTCAATTTAAGGGTTTTTTTTAAATAAATGAAATGTATCAGCTATACTGACACATGTAGTATATAACTGAATAAATTCTTGTTAAAGGATTAGAGCATTTCCATGTGGAGTTATTACTGTGCTGAATTGTTTTTCAGGGCACATTTAGCCCTTATTGCCTGTGCTATGCAAACTGCATAGTTACATGGGTAAAATCTTTGGAAAATCTCCTCCCCGTATACTAGTCTTTTATGAGGCTGTGACAGTTTCTTCCAGTTTCTTCTTTGCAAAAAAAAAAAAAAACAAAACAACCCAAACTATACCACAATCAGGTGTAATTAAAGATTTTGCAAACAACTTTTGGAGAAAACTACCCATGCCATTTTTCTATCAGGCTTATTTGCCTAGCAGACCCAGTAGAGAAAAGTACGTGCTAATTTCCCAATACAAAGCAAAGATTTTCTTCCGTTAGTACATCCCATTGGTCTGTAAGAAAGCACTTGTGCTGTCAATGATTTCACAAGTAAACACTTTCACTACCAGAATCCAAGGATAAGAGTTGCTGTGTCTGTGTGTGTGTGCGTGTATTTTTTTTAATTAACACATTTGTATTTTTGGAAATTTGAAATAGATTTTTTGTTTCCTTATGCTTTTGACCCAGTTTATCCATGATAATATCTCTTCACACAAAGGGTAGTGGATACATGGAACAGACTTCTGGTGGAGGTGATGGAGGCGATGGAGGCAAAAAGTAATAACAAACCTCAAGAAAGCATGGGATAAAGAGGATTCTAGACTGCAGTGATGTGAAAATAAAGCCAGAAATCAAGTAGGTGGTATTGCAACAGGAATGGGCAGCGTAGATGGACCTCGTTGTCTTTATCTGCTGTCATGGGATAGGAGGCGATGTCCTTTCGTGGATTACAAACTAATTAAAAGACAGGAAACAGAGAGTAGGATTAAATGGACAATTTTCTCAGTTGAAAAGGGTAAACAGTGGAGTGCCTCAGGGATCTGTACTTGGACCGGTGTTTTCAATATATATATATAAATGATCTGGAAAGGAATACGATGAGTGAGGTTATCAGATTTGCAGATGATACAAAATTATTCAGAGTAGTTAAATCATAAGTGGATTGTGATACATTACAGGAGGACCTTGCAAGACTGGAAGATTGGGCATCCAAATGGCAGATGAAATTTAATGTGGACAAGTGCAAGGTGTTGCATATAGGGAAAAATAACCCTTGCTGTAGTAACACGATGTTAGGTTCCATATTAGGAGCTACCACCCAGGAAAAAGATCTAGGCATCATAGTGGATAAAATCGTCAGCTCAGTGTGCTGCAGCAGTCAAAAAAGCAAACAGAATGTTAGGAATTATTAGGAAGGGAATGGTTAATAAAACAAAAAATGTCAATGTCTCTGTATCGCTCCATGGTGAGACCGCACCTTGAATACTGTGTACAATTCTGGTCGCCGCATCTCAAAAAAGATATAATTGCGATGGAGAAGATACAGAGAAGGGCTACCAAAATGATAAGGGGAATGGAACAGCTCCCCTATGAGGAAAGACTAAAGAGGTTAGGGCTGTTCAGCTTGGGTAAGAGACAGCTGAGGGGGGATATGATAGAGGTTTTTAAAATCATGAGAGGTCTAGAATGGGTAGATGTGAATCAGTTATTTACACTTTCGGATAATAGAAGGTCTAGGGGGCAATCCATAAAGTTAGCAAGTAGCACATTTAAAACTAATCAGAGAAAATTATTTTTCATTCAACGTACAATTAAGCTCTGGAATTTGTTGCCAGAGGATGTGGTTAGTGCAGTTAGTGTAACTGGGTTTAAAAAGGTTTGGATAAGTTCTTGGAGGAGACGTCCATTAACTGCTATTAATCAATTTTACTTAGGGAATAGCCACTGCTATTAATTGCATCAGTAGCATGGGATCTTCTTGGAGTTTGGGTACTTGCCAGGTTCTTATGGCCTGGATTGGCCTCTGTTGGAAACAGAATGCTGGGCTTGATGGACCCTTGGTCTGACCCAGCATGGCAATTTCTAATGTTCATGTTCCTTAGCTTAGGTTTTTTCTATTCTGCATGGAACTCTTAATGTGCTTTGGTCTCCTCTCAAGGTTATTGATAATGTTTCATTTTTCCCCTTTATATTCCCAGCTGCTTGATTGTGGACTGGTTTGTCTGTTTGAGCCAGGATTGGTTTGCTTGTTTTTAAAACAGATGCTTTTCTTATTATTATATTAGTTTATTTTAGCAAAATGTGGGGTATTTGCACCACGGTTAATTTTCAAAACTAAGGTGCCTGAATTTCAAAAACATTTAGATGGTTAAAACTGGGTTTTACATATGTAAATGTACTTAATCCATGGAAGGGAGTTTTTGAAAATTGCTATAATATTCACCATTAATTACCCATAGGTTTTACCTACATGGTGTACTTAATGTGGGTAAATGGCTTTTGAAAATTGCTATGTCAGTATGTTGCATTTACATGCATAACTCCTTTAAAAATTCACCTGGGAACATTTAAATGAATAACTTGGAGTTAGATGGATAACTTGTGATTTATCCATCTAGGTGGCTTTGAACACTGACCTCACTATTACTTGTCTAGAAAAAATTGTGTTATAAACATGAGCACTCAAAAATCTTTTCTGTTCCTCCCGAATCTCCCTTCTTTAAACCTCATATCATGGCGTCCTATTCCATAACTTTCTTTTCACTGAAAAACGAAAAATGATTGCCACTTGGGCATTATTTGTATCTTTGAAGGATTCAGTGTCTGTGTCATATACCCTGTCCCTAATAAACAAGTAGCTGTCACATAGAAATGATGGCAGAAAATCCATCCAGTCCATCCATCCAGTCTGCCCAGCAAGCTTCCCATGGAAGTATCTGCCGTGCCGTGCAGGTTACCCCTACGTATCAGTCAGTGCTGCTTGACGTGCTTTGCTTATGGACTTAGCCGTAGAAGCAGTCCTGTGTTTTTTTTTTCCCCTAAGGTCTGCACATAGTACCTCAGACTACAAAAAAGTCATAGCTCATGTTGGTTATCTCTGAATCCAAATTCCTATTCCCGTCACCCCCAAGCTCCCTCCTTTGAAACAGAGAGTGATTTGCAGATGCATCAAGGCTTATTGGTTAAGGGTGGTTACTACCCTTAATGCCTTCATTAAGGGTAGGAACTGCTGCTCTGTGCAGGTTACCCCCATGCTTATTAGCTCCCCAGATTGTAAAAGTCAGGGCCCTTGTTGGTTGCTGTCAGATTCTGAGGGGAAGAGCCCTTTCTGTTCCCCCCTGCCACTGAAGCAGAGACGTGGTCACAAGTGTTACCATAAACTTTTACTATAGTGTATATGAATCCCCAAACCTTTGCTGTAGTTTTCAATATATATAGAGATTTACTATAATATGAAGAGACCTAGAACACCGTGATAACAAGATAAAGATTGAAAATAGAATAATTTGTAACACATTACTTTCGATTAAAAGACTATGTAGTGTTCCTAATTCAAAAAGCTTAGAATTCATTCTCACATTTCCATTCCCAGAGAGAGACTGAAGGCCTTTTTCAGAGCCTATGCCTTACTAAAACGGAATTTGCCTTGCAAAAGGTAAAAGCAACCCATTGTTTAGCAAGTGGTTCGGTACTGCACATCCTTGGTGGAATTTTGCAGCTGTAGGTTTCTGCCAGTAGAGGGAGAACAGAAACTAGTCAGGAAAGTTCCAGTTTAAGCTTTTCCCAGGAAGGGAGTTAAAACGTCGAGCTCTTTATCTTGCACAGGAGAGTGAGATTGGGAAGTGAGCATTGCCAGGACTGCTTTCTCACTCACGTGAAAGTGTGAGATCTTTCCTCAGGTGTGACTCTCAATCTCCCACACAGAAAGAGCAAGGGGAATCATGCACCAGCATATTGGAAGGGAGGGGAAATGCATAGCTCAGCTCGGCATTCACACATTGCCATTTTGATGCTGGGACCGAACTCAGTTAGGTCTTGTAACGTTCTGGATCAAATGGGCAACCATACTCTCAGCTACTCAATACTGCTACTCATTTAAGAACATGTAACCCCCCCTGACGGAGTACATAATATGGTGGAATGGGGATTCCCTATTAAATAAGGGTCATCTCGCCTAATTTGTGTAACCCTTTCCTGGGGAATGATGACAGGGAATGATGTATCCCAAGTGGGCTGGGAGTGTCCTAACCGTGACAGTTACCCTACCCAGTACCTGAGGTCCACAATGAAACCCATACTCCAACCTGGCACTGTCCTGGAGTGGAAATGCCATTGGTGGTTTCCAGATGTCCTTCTCTCTCTCTCTCTCTCTCTCTCTCTGACTTAAGAACATAAGAAAATGCCATACTGGGTCAGACCAAGGGTCCATCAAGCCCAGCATCCTGTTTCCAACAGTGGCCAATCCAGGCCATAAGAACCTGGCAAGTACCCAAAAACTAAGTCTATTCCATGTTACCATTGCTAATGGCAGTGGCTATTCTCTTGGGGGTAGATTTTAAAAAAAAGCGCAATCGCGTACTTTTGTTGGCGCACCAGGCGCAAACAAAAGTACGCTGGATTTTATAAGATACGCGCGTATCTTATAAAATCCTGGATCGGCGCGTGCAAGGCTGCCGATTTTGGGCAGCCGGGGCGTGTCGAGCTGCGCAGCCTGCCTCCGTTCCCTCCCCTCACCTTCCCCTACCTAACCCACCCCCCGGCCCTATCTAAACCCCCCCGTACCTTTATCCATGGATTTACGTCCCGGAGGGAGACGTAAATCCACGCGCGCCGAGACCCGACCCGGGGGCAGTTCTGGAGGGCGCGGCCACGTCCCCGGAACGCCCCGGGCCGAAACCACGCTCCCAGGCCCGCCCCCGAAACGCCACGTCCCGCCCCCAAAATGCCGCGTCGTTCGGCCCCGCCCCGACATGCTCACGACACGCCCCCTAAAAAAAACCCCGGGACTTACGTGCGTCCCGGGGCTCTGCGCGCGCCGGCAGCCTATGCAAAATAGGCGCGCGAGGGCCCTGCTCGCGTAAATCCGGGCGGATTTACGCGAGCAGGGCTTTTAAAATCCGCCCGTAAGTGAACTTAATAGCAGGTAATGGACTTCTCCTCCAAGAACTTATCCAATCCTTTTTTAAACACAGCTATACTAACTGCACTAACCACATCCTCTGGCAACAAATTCCAGAGTTTAATTGTACGTTGAGTAAAAAAGAACTTTCTCCGATTAGTTTTAAATGTGCCCCATGCTAACTTCATGGAGTGCCCCCTAGTCTTTCTACTTCTCTTCAAAAAATATATGCAGCCCTCCTGGAAGTAAGGCCAGCTTCCAGCTCAGGGCAAGGAAGGGTGCGGAAAACAACATCCTTCCCTCGGTTGGAAAATTCAGTCTGTTATCAAAACACCTCTTCTTTCCGCATGATCACTGCAACCTCCTCATAGACCGAGCGAAGAGGTACACAGCTCCCTCTTAACCCACCGAACAGGGGGTTCTGCCTGCCAGAAGGCTCAGAGAAAAACTGAAAAAATTCACTAAAAACTGCAAAAATCCTTCTGCTTCTTTCTCTTCCCTCTAGTCCACTTCTGGGAAGCCTGGCAGGGCACTGTCTCTCCCTCTCTGTGCCAAGCTGTGGGTCTAACTTGGAGAGCACTCTGAAAACACTCCTTCTCCCTCAAAATCAAATCTAAACTGCCACCTATCTAACCCCACCTTGTTCCTAATAGACCGTCTATTCCTGCAAGATTCTGGGGGAGTAGCAGAATTGAATGGCGAGCCTCTAATGCTGATGTCTAAACAGGGCTGGGGACTATGGCTATTTGGTGGAAACCTAGTTGTCTCTACATTTCTTTGGTGGGTTCTAAAGTTTGGTGATGCAGATTGTGAAGTGGACCTTAAAAGCAACAGTGGGATTAGTGGATGATTCCATTCTCGTACTGGCTGGACAGGAAGGATAACCATCAACTCCCCTCCATGAACTCGGATACCATGCTCCTCTCCAATGCTGGCTAAACAAGTGTGGCAACTGAATACAAAAATGTGAAGCAGGTTACATTGTAGATAACTGAATACATCAGAAATTCATGGGTTTCCAAACAGAATGACATAAAATCCCAATTTACTTATTTTTTATTTATTTATTTATTTATTTAAAGTTAAGAAAACATCACATCAGTTTCCATCGAACAAAAAATTAGCCAACAGGGCTTCACAATGTAACTGATAATGTAACAGGGGGTAGGGTGGGGGGGGGGGGGGGGGAAGGGAGTAGTTGGAGAGACCAGGAGGTTTACAGTACAATCATTAGATGCAATGCATAGTTAAATAGGGGTAGGAGAAACTGGGTATATTTACAGTACAATTATTAAATGCAATATATAGTTAAATACAAAAAGTTTAGGTTATATACATATGTGAAGGGAGGGGCAAAGTATAAAAGGGGGGGGGGGAGAAGGGAGGCGGGGATGAGGGGGGGAGAAGGTGGAAGGGGCAAGGAAGGGGGGACATTATTAGGGACATAATGCTACATTCCTCCTCTTCAATACCTTTTCTCACACAATTTCTTTTCCTGGACCAACCTGAATGGACAGTCTGTCCTCTCATAGTCTTTTTAATTAGTACTAAAGTCCCAAACCTGTTAAGGTCAGGAGTCCACCTTTAGTATACCCATATTAACATTCACATCCAATGGGCACCAAATGCAACTCCCATTTAAATGAGTTACTCACACTCCTGTGGTCTTTGACCTTCCTTAACAATTTCAACTCTACCTTCCTCCTGGTGAAGGTTCCCCAGACCACTGCACTTCAAGAGATTCTCTAGGGCACTCATCTTGGAATGATTTCTTTCATTTGTCTCCTGCTCATGTTTCTCCTTAAATGGGCAATTTTCTCAGTGGAAGGGAGTGGACAGTGGAGTGCCTCAGGGATCTATATTGGGACCCTTACTGTTCAATATATTTATAAATGATCTGGAAAGAAATACAACGAGTGAGATAATAAAATTTGCAGATGACACAAAATTGTTCAGAGTAGTTAAATCACAAGCAGATTGTGATAAATTGCAGGAAGACCTTGTGAGACTGGAAAATTGGGCATCCAAATGGCAGATGAAATTTAATGTGGACAAGTGCAAGGTGATACATATAGAGAAAAATAACCCATGCTATAATTACACAATGTTGGGTTCCATATTAGGTGCTACAACCCAAGAAAGAGATCTAGGTGTCATAGTGGATAACACACTGAAATCGTCGGTGCAGTGTGCTGCGGCAGTCAAAAAAGCAAACAGAATGTTGGGAATTATTAGAAAAGGAATGGTGAATAAAACGGAAAATGTCATAATGCCTCTGTATCGCTCCATGGTGAGACCGCACCTTGAATACTGTGTACAATTCTGGTCGCCGCATCTCAAAAAAGATATAATTGCGATGGAGAAGGTACAGAGAAGGGCTACCAAAATGATAAGGGGAATGGAACAACTCCCCTATGAGGAAAGACTAGTTAGGACTTTTCAGCTTGGAGAAGAGACGACTGAGGGGGGATATGATAGAGGTGTTTAAAATCATGAGAGGTCTAGAACGGGTAGATGTGAATCGGTTATTTACTCTTTCGGATAGTAGAAAGACTAGGGGGCACTCCATGAAGTTAGCATGGGGCACATTTAAAACTAATCGGAGAAAGTTCTTTTTTACTCAACGCACAATTAAACTCTGGAATTTGTTGCCAGAGAATGTGGTTAGTGCAGTTAGTATAGCTGTGTTTAAAAAAGGATTGGATAAGTTCTTGGAGGAGAAGTCCATTACCTGCTATTAAGTTCACTTAGAGAATAGCCACTGCCATTAGCAATGGTTACATGGAATAGACTTAGTTTTTGGGTACTTGCCAGGTTCTTATGGCCTGGATTGGCCACTGTTGGAAACAGGATGCTGGGCTTGATGGACCCTTGGTCTGACCCAGTATGGCATTTTCTTATGTTCTTATGTTCACCTCCCGGTTAGTTCCTCGGGAGGAGGAAGAAACCCACTTCACACCACACTACATCCATGGATCTCTCTCCCCTTGAGGAGGAAGAGCCCTTTCAGGGTTCCACTCCCATTTGAGAGGGGGCCCTTGGCTCCACCAGACCACAGGCTGGCTACTTCTGCCAGTTACATCCTGGAGGTCCCTATTGGCTTCCCTTCCCCAATAAGGGCAGGAACCAAAAGGAAAAAAAAACTACTAAAAACTCCCACTTTTATACCTCCTGCAAAATCATGATCACCAATCGTAGCATCCCAAATTCTTTAAGGGAACATACACATTATTTCCCGAAATTACACATCACCCATTAAATATAATGCTCACTTCTCTAGAATAGTGTTTTCTTTTAGTAGTACTACACAACAGATCTAGAAAACATTTTTTCAAACATGGTTAACATGTAACCTCAAATTGCCCCCACCCAGAGCCTCGTGTACGGCTACAAATCTCATAAAGAATGCACCATTATTTGGGGGTCTCCGTACAAACATATGAGTATAAGAAGAAGGGCTAGCATCCTGTCTTAGACCAATCGGTGGCCAATCTGGTTTTCTAGGAAGTATCCAGCAGATTCCAAGGACAAGACCTTTTTCTTGTTGCCCAGTCTCAGGGATATGTGATGACTTTCTCCAAGTCTACCTGGCTAATTATTGTTTGATCCAAACTCTTTTTAAACTTGGCTATGCTAGATACCTTCTGGCAACAAACTCCATAGCTTAATTGTGCATTGAGTGAAAAAATACTTTCTCTAGTTTGCTTATATCTGCCTCCCATTAGTACAAGGACTAGGGGATATTCAATAAAACTGTTCAATAGCATAAATAACCATACCCTATTTATTTGTTATACCCCACTTATGATTTTACAAACTATCATGTCCCCTTTCAGTTTTCTCTTCCTCAAGCTGAAGAGTCCTAACCTGTTCATCCTTGCTTCATAAAGATGCCATTCCAGGCCTTTCTCTATTCCTTTTCTAGTTCTGCTGCATCTTTTCTGAGATGGGGTGACCTGAACTGAAATTAATAATCAAGATGCGGTCATACTATATAGAGGCACTGTGAAATTCTCAGCTTTGTCCTCCATTACTTTCTGACTAATACGTAACATTCTATTTGCTTTTTTAACCACTGTCATACACACAGAGTTGAAGATTTCAATCTGTTGCCCACAATGACACACCAAGATCCTTTCTCCCTGGGTGGAGACTCCTAATATGGAACCAAGCATAGTATATCTGTAGTAAGGATTGTTTTTCCCATATGATATGCGTATCACTTTGTTGGCCACATTAAATTTAATCTGGCATTTAGATGCCCAGTTCTTGAGTCTGATAAGGTCCTTCTTCCATTTTGAACAGTCTTTGAGCTGGTATTCAGCACTAGTTAGCCAGATAAGTAGCTACATTCAGCGATCACCATTTAATTAGATAAGTCAGTTATCTGGCTAAGTAAATAACTGATAAAAGTCAGGGGCAGGCAATGGGGCAGCACTACTTATCAGATTAGCCTAACCTGTTAAATGCCAATATTTAGCAGATATAACCTAGTTGGCTAAAAGGCAATTTACACATGGATATTCAGCATCATAGCTGTGCTGCTGAATATCCCATGGAAGTTAGCTGGCTAAGTCTTATCCTGGCTAACTTACATAAACCTTTAGGTTTAAATATTGGGCCCTTTGAACATTTGTGTGTCATCTGTAAATATGATCATAAGAACATAAGAAATTGCCATGCTGGGTCAGACGAAGGGTCCATCAAGTCCAGCATCCTGTTTCCAACAGGGGCCAAACCAGGCCACAAGAACCTGGCAATTACCCAAACACTAAGAAGATCCCATGCTACTGATGCAATTAATAGCAGTGGCTATTCCCTAAGTAAACTTGATTAATAGCCATTAATGGACTTCTCCAAGAACTTATCCAAACCTTTTTTTGAACCCAGTTACACTAACTGCACTAACCACATCCTCTGGCAACAAATTCCAGAGCTTTATTGTGCATTGAATGAAAAAGAATTTTCTCCGATTAGTCTTAAATGTGCTACTTGCTAACTTCATGGAATGCCCCCTAGTCCTTCTATTATTCGAAAGTGTAAATAACCGAGTCACATCTACTCGTTCAAGACCTCTCATGATCTTAAAGACCTCTATCATATCCCCCCTCAGACATCTCTTCTCCATCTATGCCACATTCTTATTCACACCTTCAAAAAATTCTAATAAAATTGTAAATTATGATCTTCTTTTCCTAATTCCATACTGATTTTTCCCCATTAAACCACATATGTTTAGTAATTTTATTTTTAGCAATAGCGTGCATATTTTTACCTGGCACTGATGTCAGGCTCACCAGTCTGTAGTTACTTGGGTCACAACTGAAGTCTTTTTTTGAAAACTGGTATTATATTGAGTACCTTTCAATCTTCAGGTACAGAAGTAGATTGGAATAATAATTTACAGATTACCAGTAGCTTGTCTGCAATTTTATATTTGAGTTCCTTTAGAATCCTTGTATGAATGCCAACAGAGAGCAGTGATTTGTTACTAGTTAGTTTGGTAGTTAGATTTAGCAACTCTTCAAAATTAACATTGATTTGTTTCAGTTCCACTGAATCTCACCTACAAGGAATGGGCTTGGCTAACGTACAGCCCGACAGAGTTAGCCGCATAATGCCAGTTCTTATGTCTTTCTGTTTACATCATTAGATCTTGCTTTTCGTTTTGGTTTTAAAAGCCTTTTTCATAGCATTATTTAGTGATTGTGAGAGATGCTTGTTCTTCATTCAACCTTTTTCAATTTGTGGAATGCATTTTATATGGGCTTAAACAGTGACTATCGCCTCATGCAGGGTTCTAACCCTTTATAAAGTCATATGTTACTATTGTAGTTTATTGATTATTTTCTTCCAGTGATTACCTCAAATTTGATTGCATTATGATCATTATTTTCAAGCCACTCTACCACCATTACCTTTTGCATCAGATCCTTCATTCCACTGAAAACTAGATCCAAAGTCTCATCCCCACTCATTGGTTTAGAACCGATTGCTCCATGAAGCAGTCATTTATGTTATCTATGTATTTATCTTTCACATACTCCAACGTGCATCCCCACTTACAACATTTACTGACGCTGATGATAAGACGAAACAGTAGTTGCAATGGAACGATTGGCTCATTGAATTAAGCTAAATAGTTCATGGATGAACTTTTAAATGCTGCATATAAAAAAAAGCTGAAAAAAATATTGTTGCAATAATATCTAGCAACTAGTGACTTATGATTATACATAAGGCAGAGTCTTAAAGCGTCATGCTATATCGATGAAGCCTATTATGATGGTCACTCACTTCTAAGTCAAAAATTGTTTTGTCTTATCATCAGCGTCAGTAAATGTTGTAAGTGGGGATGTATGTTGGAGTATGTGAAAGGTAACAGTACCAACTATCCATTATAAAAATCGTTGTCACTCTCTGGTTCATATTTAGTTGATCTATGTATTTATGTCATGAAATTGTGTTTTATATTATATTGTGCCCCGCTCAGCAGAAGATTCTACGAGCGGTCTATAAATTACTATAAATAAATAAATCTAGGAACTTAACCTCTCTGATGTTAATGGTTTATATGATCTCAGGATTCAAACTGTCAACCCTAAGTCTCAGAGGCCAAGATCTTACCAATAAGCTATATGCCTAGAAGTTGAAGAAAAGTGGAAGAGGTAGAAGGAAAGTGCCATTCCCAGAGTTTTCCAGTGGTGGGTACAATACCTTTGTGGAAGTAACTAACTAGGCAGGACTTTGCTATTCAAATAATGTCTTCATTTCCTTTCAAAAATCTGCCTTCTAGCACAGAAGTACACTTGAACCGTATATTCTGATGTAGATATTTTTCTTCAAACTTATTCATAAAGTAAAAGGAGAATTTCTGTTGAGGACTACTATTCAGTGTGTTGTGTTTTATTTTTGAAGTCAAGTAGTTTGCATGGTATGTCCCAATCACTGGAGGGTCCTGCAGAGTATTCTCCCTAGGGAAAAAAATATCTTTTTGCCAATCTAATTTGAAAAATGAATCAGGGCGACATTGATGTTAACTTTAACATCATTCAAAAATCTAGTATCAGTCTTAGAAGTGGACAACTTCTTTGGTTATTCTGAAAACTTTTTTAAAAACATCTAATATTTAAATGCATAAGTCTAAAAAGAACATATTTGTGAACATTTGACAAAGCAATTATATAACATAGAAGTGATGGCAGAAAAGGACCAGTGGTCCATCCAGTCTGCCCAGCAAGCTTATGGTAGCATCTGCCGTGCCATACGGATCACCCCCATACTTATCAGTTTCTCAGACCATCAAAGTCAGGGCCCTTGTTAGTTGTTGTCTGAGTCCAATTCCCCATTACCTTTTGTTATTGAAACAGAGAACAATGTTGGAGTTGCATCAAAAGTATCAGGCTTATTGGTTAAGGGTAGTAACAGCTGCATCAGCAAGGTACCCCCATGCTTGTTTTCCCAGATCGTAAAATTCAATGTCCTTGTTGGTTGCCTTCTGAATCTAATTCCCCTTTTCTTCTTTTCCCCCTGCCGATGAAGCAGAGAGCAATAATAGAGTTGCAGCAACAGTATGAAGACTTATTGGTTAATGGTAGTAACCGCCACACCAGCAAGTTATCCCATGCACTCTTTTCATTTCCATCCTCTAGTCTTTAGGGATCCACACTGTTTATCCCATGCCCCTTAGAAATCTTTCACTATTTTTGCCTTCACCACCTGCTCTGGAAGGGCATCCCAGGCATCCAGCATTCTCTCCATGAAGAAATATTTCCTGACCATTCTGAGTAATCCTCCCTCCGTACCATGTTGCTTAGGTTAGAAAATAGCAATAGATGTTATTGTACCTGTTTAGTGCCAAACTGGGCAGCACAAGCTTTGCCTTTGAACAATTGAGACATTGCCTATGGAATGAGGGTGGTGTGCACATGATGACAAAGCTAGCAGTCTACCATGCAGTTTTCCTTACAACTTTACTTTATGGATGTGAGTCCTGGACTTTAAATCATTGCCATGAATCTTGATCAGTTCCATATACACTGCTTCTACAGACTTGCATATATCAGATGAGAAGATAGAGTTCCTTACACCAAGGTATTTTGCATGTATAGAGGTAGATTTTAAAAGCACTGCTCACACAAAAACAGCCACATATGCATGAAAACAGAATAAGGAGCAGGTTCAAGACTGATGTGCATAACCACAAATTTTGCAAAGGCAAAAAGAGAGAGAGAGATCGACTATATAGGGTCAGTCTGATATCCTATATGTGGGTACCACTTTACAGGGGCACTTTGAATCGGGGTGGGTTTTCGGGGGAGGGGAGGGGTTGGAGGGATGTTGTTATAGACACATTCACAGCTATTCATAGTAAAATTGGTATCTGTAAAGAATTATAGTCCTTATAAGTGAAGAAAAAGTAGATTTGTACACTTCAGCTAGCATGTGGCCTGGAGAGCTCTGATCTCTATTTACCTGCAAAAGATAGAACATTGTGGTATCTGATTTGCACATAAGTGTGCATAATTTTGAACAGAATCACATTTTGTCACTGATGGAGAAATGTCAGGATAGCACGTGTATCCATCCATGCAATACTTCATATGACTATGATCTCTGTGAAGGACTGTGTGGTTCAAACATTGGCCTTTATTTATATAAAAAGCATCATCAATGGCAAGATCTGTCAATTGATGGCTCAATCCAGAATCTATCTATCTACATATACTCACCCTACCTCACCCTATCATTCACACACACACACACACACACACACACACACACACACAAACACACACACACACACACAGTTGTGCTAGATTTGATAGTAAAAATAAATACCAAAACATCCCAGATAAAAAGAGTGAAAACCGATTTAGGAAAATTAGATTTGATTGAGAAATCAATATTTGTTTAAGAAAAAATATATCTTCTTGGTATTGTTTTTAAAGTATTAATAAGAAAAAGAACTGTCATATGTAAAATGTAAAATTTTAAAATGAAAATAACATGACTCATTCAATTGCTGTCTGTTTTTCTTCTGATTCTAGCTGCTTTCATGGTCAAGAATACTACCCAGAAAAATCACTTATACAAGTCTGAATCTTTAAAATATTAGCTTGCCTGTTTCTTGACTCTTTTGATTCATGTTACTACTACATATTGCCTGTTTCGTAGACTCTGTTGATGCATATTACTACTAGTTCTGCAAATAATTGATTAGATCTTGCTCTGTTTAACATCATCATTCACGCTAGTGCTAATTACCTCTGAATAGTATCTGATTACTAAATATTACTTACATGACCTAGCAAGATGAAGGTTTGTAAATTGAAATTTTAATAAATAGATAATTAGAGGAACCTATTTACTCCTTGAATTAGACATAAATTGGTAGCACTAAAGAAATGGCCATTGAACCAAATGTGTTCCGAAAGAAATACCTTGACGCAATACAGTACCTTATAGCTTGTTTATTCCTATCACATCTTATCTACAATAGCTGAAAGGAATCATTCAAGCTTCTGTTTGTGGTACACCTAGACATACCTATAGCTGCCACATTATAAGGAAACAAAAAAGGTGCGGCATAATGGCAAACTTAATTACCATCTCTAAAACATCAAAGACCAGATAGATGTGATTACTCCCTTTTTCTTTTGCGATGAACAGAAATATTTATTGAAGTGATTTTCCTTATGATATTCATACTTTTATCACCACAGAGTTGGATTCATCTTTAGGAATGGGCAAGGAAGTCCTTGGAATCCCCTTCTACTTAGATTTTCCTATTATTAAGAATCTCAATAAAAAAAGGGGGTTTCTGCTGCATTGATTCTTGTCAGAACCCAGTGCAAACATCACACTACTTCAGCCTAAATACAGCATAACCAGCTGACGAGTAGAGGCTGAGATTTTCATTCAAGACAGTATAGTAACACAAACAAGGTAGTACATAAAGACATATAATCCAAAAAACAGGACCTAAAAAGGAATCCAAATGTTAAGGTTGGGACCCAGCTAGGCTGGGGAACCCCTGCAGGGATCCAAGGGCAGACTAGGTAAGGGGTCTTCAGCCTGTACCCGCCACCTTCCCCGCAGGTTGAGCCCTTGGGTTCTGTGGCCAACAGGACTTAAACAAGGACTGAGACCTAAGGCTAATGCTGGAATGGAATCCGGAGTGGAGAGGAACAAACTCAGAAGCTGAACAGGCCTGGGGATGCAGGGTGCAGGACTGGAGGCAGAAGTCAAGGCAGGTCTGGAGCCCAGGCAGGAACCAAGGTCAGGGGTGGAACACCGGAACAAGACAGAGGTTACTAATACTGGCAAGCTTGGGACAGAAGGCTAGAGAGCCAGAGGGCAAGCTTTAGACAAAGGCTTAGGGAAGCCGCAAGGCCAGCGTGAGACAGAAGGCTTGGATGCCAGAGGGCAAGCTGGACAGAAAGCTTGGGGAAGACACAAGGCAAGCCTGAAACCAAGAAGGCTGCAGAGAGCCCCAAGGTATTCAGAGAAGAGGGACCAAGCAAGGAGCCGAGCAGACTCCTGATGGAAGCAGGGCTAAATAGGCAGAGATTTGCCGAGACATGAGGTCACCAAGACTAAACTGGAGAGAGGGTAGGAGCAGCTCCCAGAGGAATCACAAGTCAAAAGAGTCAAGAAACAGGGAAGCTGATATTTTAAAGATTCAGACTTGTATACCTGAGAGCAGTATACCTGACCATGAAAGCAGCTAGAACCAGAAGAAAAACAGAAAATACCTTTATGTTTGAGAATGAGAAGCTCATATTAGTAAAATTCTTCCTATAGGTTACATCATCACATAGCTGTGAAAAATATTAATCAATGTGTTTCTGTATTAATGAGTACATTAATTTATGATCAACAATCATAAAGCCCTTTAATCCTGTGGATCTCAGGTTTGGTCCCTGAATTCCCCCAACAGATTTGGTTTTCAGATATCCACACTTAACACCCATGAATTAATTTGCATATATGTGATCTATAAATTAGGTTATTTGGCATATTTTGGCTTGGCTAAAACCCAGACCAGTTGAGGTAAGGGGAGAGGCATGAGAACTGGAGTTTATAATCATAGCTTTAAACCAGAGGATGCAAGACTTTATGAACCATGGGAAATAAAAGGCCATTATGCAGACATTCATCTTAACTGTATTTGCTGATAAAATGGGATATCTTAATTAAATTAGGCAATTCAGCCTTTCCCACAAAGCCTTGCTAAGATATGCAAACAGGTTGAACCGATCCTCTAATTACTGCAGCATTTATTTACTGTTCTGTATTTTGAATATATTTCTGACTGAGTACAATGTGATAAGTTTGAGAATTGCAATATGCTGGAGTATTTACTATCCTTTTTCATAAGATTACCTGCAGATTGCAATTAAATTTACTTATAGTATAATGTTATGATAGACCTTTTTTTTTTTGTTTTAATATTCTTAACTGCAACCCAAGTCCACATCACACTGTCCAAAGTGGTGTACATGAATGAACTGATGGCAGTTTTAAAACAATGCGCAAAACAAAATACAATGATAAATTAAAATTAGCTGAGCCCATCATCAGAAACATAACCTGTTATGGGCCTACCCGCGCCAAGCACGGGCAGCCCCCCACCTACCTACTCCTCCAACCAGCGAAACACGGCAGACCGCAGCCAATGTCGTCCCCTGCGGCCCGGAGGCCGCGGCCGTCTCCAGCATGGCAGGGCTGAGGCTGCCACTCCTGCTCCGTCTCGGCCGATGCCACTGCCAGGGTCTTCAGATGGCAGGGAAGCCGTCCCTACCAGTGCCTGCTTCCATTCTCTCTCTTCGCGGCTGGAAGCCGCTCCACCTTGGGCCTTCCACATGACAGGGACGCCACCAGCCTCTCTGCTCTTCCTCCTTCTCCATAGGCGCGGGTGCGCGCCTCTCCCCAATATTTAAAGGGCCAGTGGCGGGAAAAGCCCCGCGGCCAGTAAGAGTGACATCATCCACTACTTCCTGCTTCAGCCCTATAAAAGGGCTCTGCATGCCTTCAGTCAGTGCCTTCGGATTGGGTTTGCACATCGCTGTGATCTTCTTCCATTCCAGGTCTTCCATGGTCTTCTGTGCTTGATGGATCTTCGTTCCATGTTCTTTGTGTTCCTGATCTTCGTCTCCTTGATGTTCCTGGTCTTTTCCCTCCTCAGAGCTCCCTCGTAGCCTGTCTTCTGGTTCCTGATGTTCCATGTCCAGATTCCCTGATGTTCCAAGCCTGAGGTGCCATGTTCCTTGTTCCTGATGTCCACTGTCCTGACTTGACTTCATCCGTCTTATCCTCAGCTCTGCATCCAGTTCCCAGGTTCCTTGTGAAACATAGAAATGAAACATAGAAATGACGGCAGAAGACTAAATGGCCCATCCAGTCTGCCCAGCAACCCAGCAAGCTTTCACACTTTTTTTCTCATACTTATCTGTTACTCTTGGCCTTTAGTAACCTTTTGGTTCTATTTCCCTTCCACCCCCGCCATTAATGTAACCTTTTGGTTCTATTTCCCTTCCACCCCCTGCCATTAATGTAGAGAGCAGTGCTGGAACTGCTTCTAAGTGAAATATCTAGCTTAATTGGTTAGGGATAGTAACCGCCGCAATAAGCAAGCTACTCTCACGCTTATTTGTTTATCCAGCCTGTGTAATTCAGTCCTTGTTGGTTGTTATCTGAATATAAATCCACTTTTCTTCATTCCCCCTGCCGTTGAAGCAGAGAGCTACACTGGATATGCATTGAAAGTGAAGTATCAGGCTTGTTTGGTTTGGGGTAGTAACCGCCGTAACAAGCAAGCTACTCTCCGCTTTTTTTGAATGCAAATCCTTTTTCCACATTTCCTCTTGCCGTTGAAGCATAGAGCACTGTCGGAGTTGCATTCCTGGCGTGCCATGTCGTGGTCTGTGAGCAGCCCAGGAGAGGCTGCATAGGACGCTTCGTGGTACAAGGCCTTCCTCACAGCTGCAGCGCAAGCCTCCGGGACACTTCCGTCTTGAAGCCTTGTTCCAGAATCTCTAGTCCCCAGTCTATGGAGTCCCCTTGCATCTGCTCCGTCCATGCCAAAGACTCTGTCTGAACCTGCTCTGTCTGGCGTGGTCCGCGACCAACCTCAGGCAGCTGTATAGGGCGTGTCCCGGTGCAGGCCTCTTCGGTTTTTTCACCATGTTCCAGTCTCAGCCTCCATTACCTCGTCTGGAGTCTGCTTTGAGTACAGCGTGGTCCGTGACCAGCCCATGGGATGGCTGTATAAGGCACGCTGCGAGGCAGTCCTCACCCAGTACTTTACCTGACTCCTGAATCCCTGCTTGAACCTCTGAATGATCTGTATACCTTGAATCCTTGTCTGAGTCCGGAGTATCCTTGAATCCCTCCCTGAGTCTTCGTCCAAGTATCCCACGTCTTCGCCTGAGTCTTCGTCTGAGTCTCCATGTTCCCATCCTCAGCCTCCGTCTGGCCTCACGCATTCTTCGTTCCCAAGCAGAGGGTCCGAAAGGGCTGTCGAGTAGTCGGAGGACCACTCTCAAGATCAGCATTACATTGCTGGATCTCATCGGTGCGTGCAGGTCCAGTGGAGGTCTGAGCCTGCCTCATTCCTGTCCTGGTTATCAACACCTTGTTCCTGTCCTGGATAATCCATGCCTTGTCTTTGCTCCAGTCTTGTTCCTGCTCCGCCCATGCTTGTACCAGCTCACCTCCCGCTGTGTATCTTGGGGCTCCTCCCTGAGACATGCCGCGGCTCAAGGGCTCACATTCCTCTCTAGATGGACTGCGCTTCCGAGATCCTAACCGGGCCTGGGGGCGCTCCGTAACATAACCACCAGCCAACTACTTATTCCCTTTGTTACCAACCCAGGCTAAAAATACATCTAATTCATTTACCTAACTTCTCCAACTTTCCCTGCCCAATCACTCAATAATGCTATTCCATGGAACAGTATTCACTAGCATACTACCCTGTGGGTCTTTTGCATATAAAGTTCAGTAATGTTCAGCAGATAAGCATGGATCTTCCAAAGGAAACATTTTGAGGGCATTATGGAAAAATGTATCGAAGAATGCCTTCATAATGAATTGAAAGGGAACTAGAAATTTATATTTTAAAAAATTGGCAAAATAAAATATTAGTGCAAAATAGTGAAACTACTAAAATTCACTGTTTAGAAAATCTTTTCATGGCCCTACCCTAGTTTCAGCATTCGAAAATACTTCTCATATTTTTTTTTGTGTGAATAGAGCAATCGTTCTGTGGAATACTCACTAGCAGCTTGAGTAACCGTAACTGACTATGGTGAAAATGGTGCCTGTGACTTTTGGAAAGAAACAGTAGGTACATTATAGAAGTTAGTCATGTCTCTATGGGGTAGCTGTTGCGCCCTGCCTGCAGATCTGCAGACAGGGCCTTACCTCCCCTGGGCCTGTCCTGCCCCCCCACGTGCCTCCGTGCTCCGTGGCGGGTCAGCCACCGCTGCTGCCTCTCCGCGGCCTTGTGCCACTGCCAGGACCTCGAGGCCGCCACTGATGCTCCTCTGTGTGGCCAGGAGGCTGCGACCAAGGTCTCCTTTCTTTGCGGCCTAGCTGCAGCCGACCGGGCCCTCCTCGTGGCCTAGCCGCTGCCAACCGGGCCCTCCACGTGGCCTGGGACCGCCGCTGAAGCCACTCCTCTTCACGGCCTGGAAGCTGCTTCTGACATCCTCTTCTGCGACCAGGAGGCCACCCCCCGGAGCTCCTCTTCTTGTGGCCTGGAGGCCGCCATCAGCTCTCTTCGGCGGCGGGAGCCGCCTCCACTTCGGGTCTGCTCTCTCCCTGTACTCGAAGCTCTCCATGGTCCTGTAGCCTGTCTCTGGCATTCCCTTAGGTGCTCAGCCGCACCTCCTTCCTCCTTTTAAAGGACCAGCGGCAGGAAGCAGCCGCAGCCCCACCGACGTTCAGACTCCACCTACTTCCTGGGTCAGCCCTATTTAAGGGCCTTGCTCCATTCCTCCAGTGTCTTCGCATCTACCTGAATGCTCCTGAAGAGTTCTCTTCAGTTCTGATGTCTGATCCGAGTCCTGATGTCCATGAGTCTGAGTCCTGATGTCTGATTGTCCAAGTCCTGATATCCGAGAGTCCAAGTCCTGATGTTCCAAGTCCCGAGATGTTCCCAGTCCTGATGTATCTAGTCCTGATGCTCCAGGTTCTGAATAACCCGTGCCTCCGGAGGCTCCTTGTTTTTAATCCGAGTTCCAAGTTCCAAGTTTTATCTTTGTCTGCCTCTAGTCCCGACTCCGGAGGATCTGAGGGGTTACTTCACTCCTGTGCTATGAGACTTCCTGAGCCATTCCTGCTCTCTCGTGGCCCACGACCAGCCCCACAAGCTGTGTAGGGTGCCTGAGGGTCTTGCTTGCCCCCCTTTGTGCCCATGTCTCCACGTCTCTGTCCAAGACTCCACTTCTCCAGTCTCCAAGTCTCCACGTCTCCATCCAAGTCTCCACGTCTCAAGTCTCCACGTCTCAAGTCCCAAGCTCCACACTGGAGTCTCCAAGAGTCCCAAGCTCCATGCCGGAGTCTCCAGAGTCCCCAAGTTCCAAGCTCTTCCTTGACTCTTTGTGGTCCAAGCTCTCTTTGGACTTTCCAATGTTCCAAGCACCTAGTCCTCACCCGAGGCTTATGTTATAGCCCTGTGTTCCCGCTCCATCCAGCTCGGTTCCTGTTCTGCCCATTCCTGCACACACACCTCACCACGGGGCGCAGCTCATGTCCTGTCTCGAGCTGTTCCATGGCCCAAGGGCTCCTGCTCTCCTATGAGCTAGTGACGTGCACAGAGCCCACACTATCGGCTCCAGAAGGCTGCGCTCACAACAGTAGCCTCTCAATATGATTTTGCTTTGCATGTAGCATGGCAAGAATGAAACTCACACATAATCCAGGGCATGCTCGGTATGATCTCCATCTCTGCAATTAAGGGTCAACAAAGAGGTTATAGGTGAAACATTTTTTATACATCTGTGACTAACTTAATAGTTCTGTGACAAGCTCTCTCTTCATCAATGCAGTGAAGGCTTAGTTACATTGGGTGTAAATAATAGAGTCGTATAAATCTTAGGCTGTGTCTGCAGGTGTCATTACAGTTCAGTAAAGTGTATAGTGGTGGTAGGGGGGAGAGGAGGAGAATGCCAGAGGATATGAGAACCTTTGCAGTTGAAAAGGCCTATATGAGATAATGGATGACAAAGCTCTTTTGTGTTTGTTTCATCTTAATTTCAAATGGTTTCTAGTATACCTTTAAATCCCCTGCTTATGGGGTCACTAAGAGAATGGTCTTTGAAGAAGTGCTTACCTACTGAACTCTTTCTGTTCTTCTCTGTATGTCTATAAAGTTTGATTCTCGTCATTCATTTTTGGCTTGTTTCCCCCATCTTCACATTTTTTTTTTTTTTTTTGCACAGGCTCTTGTACACAATTTTCATAGAGCAGCATGAATATGACCTTCTTTTTTTTTAATTCTTTATTTATAACTTTTCCACTTCTTTACAGACAAGAAATTTAGCTTATAACAAAGCTTACTTCAATTTAATCATTTCAACATACAAAAAAAAAAAACAAAGGAAATTCTTAGCTTTCTATACAAGCTATTCTTCTGTATTAATTTTAAGGCAAACAAGGACCCCAGAGATTTAACATGAGCAAAGAATAGACATTCTAATTCCAATTTATAGGAAGTTATAAGCAGATATCCTATTTATATATGCACCTCAGTTGACTTGGGTGTCATTATTCTCATTCTTACATTTATCTATGAAATTCCTCAAATGTACCGGTTCATAGTAAACGTATTTATTATTCTTAAATGTAAACATACATTTACACGGATATTTAATTAATACTTGGATCCCCAATGATTTTGCCTCTTGTGACATTTCTACAAATTTTTTTCTCCTCATTTGGGTTTCCTTCATAAGATCTAGGTAGATCCATATCTTTTGGTCATAAAACTTTTTTTCACGATTCTGAAGAAATATTTTCAAGATCATGTCTCTATCCATTTCATTTATGAAGGATACTAACAATGTCCCCCTAAAATCTATTTGTTCTTCCGAGGGTGCTTCCAAATAAGCTGTTAACTCTGTTTCTATATTAACATCATGTATTTTAACTTCTTTTCTTTCTCCTACATTTGGTATAAAATATATTCTCAAGAAAGTTGGTATTTTATCTGATGGAATCAAAAGAACATTAACCAAGTATTTTTTAAATAATTCTTTCGATGAAATTAATTTCATACTTGGAAAATTTACAATTCTGAGATTTAAATATCTCATCCTATTCTCAATCCTTTCATAATTTCTTTTCATTAACTCGTCAGATTTAATCAAGTTAACTTGTATATCTTTCATAGCTGTTAATTGAACAGACATCTCATTCATTTTTATCTCATGGGTGTTAACTACAGTATTTAAATCATTTACTTTGTTATTAGAAACATTTATAGATTTGGTTAGTAATGTAATAGAATTTTCCATTGTCATCAGGGCCTTCCATATAGAGTCCAACGTGATAACTTCTGGTTGTATTAATTTTTCCATAATGAGATTTGATGACACCACTCCTTCCTGACAAACTTGTGAAATCTGTGAGATTTCTGTTGTCAGGTTCCCATCACACCTGTCCGGTATTATATTTCCCCCATTAGTAACACTCCCTGGTTTCTCCTCTGCACTCGTGAGACTACATACATCTGTATGCTTCTCATGAGCTAAACCTTGAAAGTGACTCTGGGTTGGGTGTGAAGGCTTTGGAGGTGCTCCGGGGCTTAGAGAAGTCTGAATGTCCAGAAGGGTAAGGTTTTGCTCCATCCCTAGTCCTTCAACGGACCTAGCACCCGGTGTCGATACTGCAATTGGTGAAAAAAAACCCTTAATCACTTGCTGAGAAGGGGGGGGTTGCGTAGATACAGAGGAATCAACCCGCAATCGCCCCTTTCGCTTAGTGTGTGGCATAATTAAATATACAATTTAAGAGAGAGGGTTCCTACCACACAAACTTCCTTATAGCGTTCTCTTGGTCCTCAGGGAGGTGTAGGAGAGTTCCAGACCTGTTCACAAATGGAGATATATTTTCCTGTCGTCTGCAGCCGTCGAAAGCAAGTCGCAAAATAAGTCGCGCGCCCCTTTGACGGCGCGCGGCTTCGACGTCGCGCTGGCGGACGCTCCACACCGCGGTGGGGGCGTTTTTATAGGCAAAGAGTAGTCGCAGTAGATGACGTCAAGAAGGTGGAGCAGGGGAGCGGGGCCGGAAACCTCACCCCAACCAGGTCTTTTCTCCTCTCCCTCCTCGGAAAACTACCGCGGCAGCGGCGTTTTATAGGCAAAGAGTAGTCGCAGTAGATGACGTCAAGAAGGTGGAGCAGGGGAGCGGGGCCGGAAACTTCACCCCAACCAGGTCTTTTCTCCTCTCCCTCCTCGGAAAACTACCGCGGCAGCGGCGTTTTATAGGCAAAGAGTAGTCGCAGTAGATGACGTCAAGAAGGTGGAGCAGGGGAGCGGGGCCGGAAACCTCACCCCAACCAGGTCTTTTCTCCTCTCCCTCCTCCGAATATGACCTTCTTATTTTGAATGTTTTTCCCACATGGGTCCTGTGATCGGTGCTGGCACAACTTGCGTCGAGGACTTTCGTATTATGTTCTGCCATTTTCTTCTGTTTGGCTTTCTCTTTGTCGCTTACTTCTAAGTTTTTGTTTCAGGTTAGGTGGCTGTCAGAAGACTAGAACCAGGGAAACAGGGAATATTTCTTTCAGTAATTTATCCTTCAGTGTTAGATTTTTTTCCTTTAGGTTTTCTAGTTCCGATTGCATTGTACTATAAATGATACCCGCTCCATGGTTAGTGTAATAGGTTTTCACTAGGTGTTTTGAGTGAGGACATAATATTCTTGGAGATGATTTTGGGGTGATAGTCCTTTTGTTTGAAGCATTCAGTTAGAACTTTGAGGTATTTATTACTGTCCTTTGGGTCAGAACAAAGCTTAACTCTGTATAATGGACACTTTTGCATGTTAAGGATGTAAACTGGAGCTGTAAAGGTAAGCTGCATCTGACTGTTGATCTTGTGTATACAGAAGTTTTCAAGTGTCCATTGTTGGCTGAGAAGGTAGTGTCTGGAAAGTTAATTATTTCCATGGAGTATTCAATCTTGAGTCTGCACTGACAGTTGTAAATCTCCGTAAGCTTTTCTTCTCCTTCAGTCCAAATCATGAAGATGTCATCGATGTACCAGTAATATCAGAAAGGTTTGTTGTGGTAACTACTCAGGAATGTTTCTTCCAATTCTGATATAAAAAGTTTGGCATACTGTGATCACCAGAAAGTACAAAATATATGGCAAACAATGTTCAAAATAGATCCCCCAAACCATATAAACAATAAAAGATCCATTAACTAAGACAAAAAATAATTATTTAATATCAGTGACCAATATAGAATCCTTTTTTTCAACTTTTTCTTTTTATAAACAGTGTGAAAAGATAATAAAGGAGGGAAAAACCCAGTGATTCCAAAAATGTGTTCTAGGATATGACAACCCTTTATCATGTATTCATCCTGCAGAGCTTCAAGGCCCCCATCATCTGTTATTAATTTGATGTGCATTAGGGAAATCTAAATGGATGCCTCCAGGACCCAAAGACCCCCTTGATTACAGCTTATGAAAGCATGGCCTTACAGGATCTCTCTTTGATGGAGGCTAATATATGTTTTAAACATGATAATCTTTCAAAATGGGAAAGGCAAGCAATAAAATCCTTTCATCAAGATTCTAACCTAATCATCAAGCCACCTGACAAGGGAGGGGGGGGGGGGGGTTGATAGATAGGAATCAATATGTTATGGAAGTACATCATCAGTTATTGGATGATTTTTTTTATAAGTTGTTACCAGCTAATCCGACATTTGATTTACAACTAAGGATCAAACAAATATTGGATCATTATGTCCCAGTGCCCTATTTAGAGCACAGCTTCTTAAAAAAATCTGGGACATAATGGGGTAAGGATAAAAAGAATAGTTTTTTATTTGAGAAAGATCCTATTGTACCAGCATTTTACCTGGGCCCTAAAATCCATAAGTCCTTTAGTGCACCACTAGGTAGACCAGTAGTAGCAGGGATTGGCTCTTTGCTGGAGCCATTGTCACAAGATGTGGGCTTCATCTTACACATGGGACTCTGGGATTTCAGGAAGTCTGGGTAATGGTTACTGCTGACATTACAGCTTTCTATAAAATATACCCCAATGATCAGCATTTATGTTTATTGAGAATATTTTACAACAAACTGATTTCTCTGAAGCATCCTTCAGTTTATATGCAAGCTAGCCAGCATAACATTTATAGACAAACGTATTTACATTTGGTGACAGTCACTTTTAACAAATTAGAGGGATGGCTATGGGGATCACAAGGGTCCCCTTTGTGGCCTGTCTACACATTAAAGCTTTTGAAGAAACACATTTTAAATTCTCAATTTTGGTCTAATATACGATGTTGGAGATGAAATATAAACAATGATTTTTTTTTTCATATGGACAGGATGAAAAGATGTCTGAATTTGCTATATGACTGAACCATCAAGCTCCAGCTCTTAAATGTACATGTCCAAGTAGTAGTAGTCAAAGCATCTCCTTTATAGACATCAGGCTATATAAACAGCTATGGATTTGAGTACTACCATCTAGAAAACACACAGATAGGAACATACTGCTTCAATATAATAGTCGTCATCCAAAAAATTAAAAGAAATTATTCTAACTGGTCAGTTCTTATGCGTAAGGCATGTGTGTTCTACTAAAGAAGAATACTTCATTCAAGTAAATGTTATGCACTGTACGGTTTCTTCACTGACCTGGTAAAGAGAGAATAAGTCTTGAAAGCATGTCATAGATATATTAAATTAGTCAGAGATGTATTACGTTAACTTAATAAAAAGGTATCATGTGCAACTTGTTTGTTGACCCTTAATTTCATGTACCCAAGTGGAGTAACATGGCAACCATTTTTCTTTTCTCTGTGTTTGAAATTTGCGTTGCGCCTAAGAGAGTTTCCTTCTAGAATTCATATTTATTTATTTATGTATAATATTTGTACAGGAAACATCTCAAAGTATACTTGTATGTTTGTTTTAGTCAAATCTGTAGCACCCATTACAATTGGGACTATTTCTATATTATTTGTCTATATTTACTTGGTCTTTGCATCTCTTGATGATCTTTGATTGCACCCAGTTAATTATCTTCTGTCTCTCTATATATAATAGTTACTTGGAACTGACACTGTTATTAGCAATGCTGTCTTCTGCTTTTCTCCTTTACCAGTCTGTCCGGATTTCTAGCATCAACCTTTTTACCCAGTTAGAATGGGAATTATGGAATCTTTCAAAATGGAAGTTATGATCATAACTTTACTCTGTACAGCTCTGTCAGGGTCATGATCCCAGTATTACATCAATGTACCAGTATCTGGTACATTGATGTAATAGTGTTTTTCACAGCTTTCAGTGGATAAACTGTGCTGCATGACTTACTCTGCCTTCTGACATCAGCACATGACACCCAGCAATGAGACATGCAATCATTTCCATTTCTGTGCCTCAGAACCAGCATAGATCTGGTGCTTTTTTTTGGGCTTACTGAGGACCATCTTAACCTTAGTCCACTGTCTTGTGCTGCAGGTATGGATTTCTCATCTTCAGGTTTATGTTCTCCTCTGTTTATCCAGGTTTTGATCTTTCCACTATATAAGTACGATAGGGTTATCCCCAGCTAGAGTGTTCACACGACTGCACTCTACAAACATTTGTTTATGAAGTTGTGAATGGTTTTAATATCAAAAATTTTAAATAATCTTCATCTCTATATTATAATTCCCTGGTTGAAGGTCTTCATCAAATTCATTACATTCACTACTGTAATTAGTTTAACATTTCCTTAAATTGAAATTTAAATATAGCGATTAAATGAGTGCATAATTGAAATACATTAGCTCTAATGAGTGAAGCATTTATCAGTTCATATATGGTAATACATATAATTATAAATGCTTCTATCCAATGTTTGACATTAAAGTACAACTGAGTAGTTAAAACATTTCTGATGCAAAGGCCAACTATACATTGTAAATGTTAAATTCTATTTATCAAATATATTGAAAGGTTATATGCATCAAGTATGAACTCATGAAATTAAAAGGAAACTAGTGAATTCCTCAGCTGAAATGATTATATTCAGTATGATATAATAATAGAACCAAAAGTACATACGAGTTCAGGGGATTTTGTATGTTCTATAAAGATCTATTTGTACACCCTGTGAGTAATGTTGTCATAGATATTACACATATTCATGAATGTTCCTTAAACTTAGAGCGGGTCAAGTGTGTTATGCCTAAAGCAACAGAGCTAATGAACTCTGCCCTGAATTGTACTGTGCAAGCTCACTCATGATCTTTCTAGATTTTCTACTAAAAATGACCACTTTTCTCATACCTGTTGCTCTTTCAGCTTTGCAATCTCTAGCACATCATTCCTGGAGCTGGGTATCATTTCCTAAAATATGTGTAAATTGGATTTTCCTTCGGTCAGTGAAATTATTATCAATACATTGCTAAAAAGCTTATATTCAAGCATCCACCTGGTGCTTATAGATTACTGCTGGCTATCAATGTCAAATAGTGATAGTGGTAGTGGGGGGGGCGGGGAGATTAATTTACCAACTGTCATGCCTACCTGCAAGCCATATCTTATATTACAGTTTATCCTGCTACTTCCAAGCCACTGAAATCAACTTGATTCTAATAATACAACTTGCTGTGGAGTAAATATCCTAAGGTTTTCTCCTACAGCGTCTGGCACAAGTTTTCATTTATGAAAACACAACAGTTATCATTACCTCTATCAGTGTGACCATTTGAATCAGTAAAAGTTATTTATTTCCAGTAGTTTTTATTTGCTTTTTTTGTAACTCTAAATCTATCAATAGCTACTGTTCATGAACATTTGGATTTGACCACACAGTTTGCTCAAGATTGACTCATTTTTTGACTTAACTTGCAAGCACAGTACTCAGATTACAGAATTGTTTTAGTTTACTTTTGTATTTACAGTTCCCTCTAGACATGAATTAGGGCCTTATTTTTTAAGGCTATTGCAGGCTTGCTCTAACAGCTGAAGCCTGCGATAGCTAGCGAAGGTAGCGCATGCCTGCGCTACCTACATCGGGGCGCAGTCGGCCCGCGGAAGAGGAGGAGTCGGGGCGTCACCGGGGCCGACTCTGTGAGGACAGCGAAAAGGTAAGGAGCCTTTTCGCTGCCTATTTCGCGCCCAATAACTACACCTTCTATGGTGGAGTTATTGGGCGTGTTGCCGGCAGCGATCGCACCGTGGAGGTGCGATCAGTGCCGGCAAGCGCAGGACCGCCCCCCCCCCCCCGTTTTGCCCCCCCCCTGCCCCTTATTACCACATTTTTCTAAATTATCGCAGGCCTGCGATACTTTAGAAAATGAGGCCCTTAGTGCTCAATATTTATAAGTAGCATGTTACTGTATTTTACAAAAGTTTCTCTTCTCAGTAAAGACAAAATGTACCCAGATTATTAGCTATAAACCTCTCTGTGATTTGTGAATTGCTTCACTCATTGCCATGGGAAAAATAGTTTAAGATTTTCATTGCATAGTAATTTGAACCAGTCCATTTTTTAATTTGGAACTTAATTAAGTACATCTGAGATATTTTACCTGCCAACTATAGCTAACAGCTTCTTAACCGTTCAGTTTTATTAATTAAGCCCATCTTAAACACAAGCATGGCATGGCTCAGTGGAATTAACAGCATACACTAAAAAGAACCCTGGTAGGACTTAAAAGACTGTAAAATGGGACTATAATAAATGCTCCCTGGTAACTGCAATAACCCAGCTTGTGATTGCAGAACTAGGAATTCCTGCAGGCTACTTGCCTTCCCTCCTCATCAGAGGAAAATGTCTTCTGTGACTCTGGGGAATTCCTTCCCTCTCCTGTCAGAGACATCTGAGGAGGTTTCCCAGGGACCATGTAGGAGGGAAGGGGAAGAAAAAACTCTCACTCCTGATAAGTGATCGCAGGGAATTGGCAAGACGGCACTGCTTGTTTTGTTGGAGCTGGAGGAGGTGGGATCCCTGAGGGATGGTAGTGAGCTAGATCCCACTAGTCGTCAGGTTTACCTCCTCATGATGTCAGGAAGAGAAGGTCATTCGCTGTGTGAGCAGTATAAAAAAGGGGAGGAGCAATGACAGCGATGTGCCATCACACAACTGCTGTGGCACCTGATGACCCTGGGAGGCTCTGTGACATTTGCTAGATGCAGTCATGCTGGAGAAGGGCAGCCAAACATACATGGCCAAGGCCCGTAGAGTGGCAGAGATGACAACAGTCTAGCTGCTCTTTGGTGAGCATCTCAAGAGAGAGCTCAGATGTCCTTGCTGTTCCTATGTAAGGTGGACAAGTTGGTGTTTAGAAAGAGGGAATTAAACATTTATTGGCTCAGTTATTACCATGAAATAGGTATTATTTTATCCCATGGAACCCAACATGATGTCAGAAAAGACCAAACAGCCTATCTAGTCTGCCTGTTCACATCATCTGAGCAAGCCTGTAAGCAGTGAGGTAGATTTTAAAAGCAGGGAGAGGGAGGGAGAGAGAGAGAGATTGACTCTTTATAAGGCTCAGACTGATACTCTATATATGGACCATTCTAAGGGGGCACTTTGATTCAGGGTGAGGTTTCAGGAGGTGGGTTGAGGTTTTGGGGGGGGGGGGGGGGGGGTGTTACAGAAACATCCAGGGGTATCCATTGTAAAATTGACATCATTAAAGAATTTTAGATCTTATAAGTGATGAAAATTCTAACAAGAGGAGTTGATTTATACACTGCAGTCTCTGCTAGCTGCATTTTACAAATCAACTCCTTTTATCATTTATAAGGTCTAAAAATTCTTTAATGATGTCAATTTCACAATGGATAACACAAATAACTAGCTGTGGGAGCCAGTCATAAGTTACCTCAATATCAATAATTCACTTTTAAAAATTATTCTTTATTAAATCAATTCAACAATATTATTTGATAATCGAGACAAAGACCTCAGAACTGGCAAAGGGTCTAAGTGACCGCAATAGTTGTAGGCCAGTAAGTTCCATCACTGGTCTTTATTGCCTCATTTTCTATTTTTATAAAAACATGGTTAAATACTGCAGAAAAATTCTGTCTGAAGAAAAGCATTTGCTATTGCATTAGTATCGTCGCAATGTCATTTAATTTATAGCTCATCGCTTCGAGGTAGAACATGTTAACAATGTTCAAGTTTCAGGTAATATGTTTGTATATTATATCTGAAACTTTCCTGACATTTATTTATTTATTTATTTATTTATTTAAATAATTTATATACCGGAGGTTCCTGTATAATATACATATCACCCCGGTTTACATAGAACAGTAACAATCGCTACATTTAGCGGTTTACATAGAACAGGATTAAACAACGAAGTTTTACATTGAGCAAAAGACGTAAACAAGTTTTTACATTGAAACAAACGAAGTAAACAAGTTTTTACTTTGAAACAAATTAATAGAAGTAAGCAAATAGTAAATACTATTAAACCGTTAATAAACATGCGGTTAATAAATCAATAAATAACATGGAGATATGTAAGTCCACATGAGTATATGTATGTAGACTGTATGTAGTCAGCATGAATATGTGAATCTCTAATTGAATAAGGAAGAATAAAATAGATCTGAAAAATATCATTGTGGGAGTGAAAAGACTTTTTTCCTGTTCTTGGTTCTAGGGGAAAGCTAGTTTGAACAACCAAGTCTTAAGTTTCTTTTTAAATGTAGAGTGGAATGGTTCCAGACGCAGGTCTGGAGGGAGCGAGTTCCAAAGTGAAGGGCCCGCTGTCGACAGTGCACGTTTCCTTAGAGCGGATTTCGCCGGTTGTGTGATTAGTCTGTTCTGATAAGCGCTTCTGGTAGGTTTTACGGATGTGTGTAGTTGAATTTGAAATGTTAAGTTGAGAGGCGCGATGTTGTATAAGGCCTTATGTATCATCGTTAGAGACTTGAATTGGATCCTGTATTTAATTGGAAGCCAGTGGAGGTAGTGGAGGATTGGGGTGATATGATCTCTTTTCTTGGCATTTGAGAGAATTCTTGCTGAGGCGTTCAAGACCATCTGAAGTGGTTTGGTGGTGCATGCTGGTAGGCCTAGGAGGAGAGAGTTACAGTAGTCTAATTTTGGGAGTATGATGGCTTGTAAAACCATGTGGAAGTCCCTGTATAGGAGGAGTGGTTTAAGTTTCTTTAATGTTTGAAGTTTAAAGAAACATTCTTTTGTTGTGTTGTTGACGAATTTGTTGAGATTGAGTCTGCTGTCTATGATGACTCCCAGGTCTTTAACTTGTTGCATGATGAAGTGCCCGGTGGTGTCTGGATGTTGATTAGTGTTAGAATGTGAAGGGGGGGTATAGTTTTCCGGTGCTATAATGAGGATTTCGGTTTTGTTTTTGTTTAGGACCAAGTTGAGGTTGGTGAGTAGATTGTTGATAGCAGACAGACATTTATTCCAGTATGATATGGCTTTGTGTAGGGAGTCTTCTATAGGGATGAGGATTTGAATATCATCCGCGTATAGGTAATGTCTTAGCTTAAATGTCTTAGCTTAATTAAATGGGCTCTTCAAAAGAATATAAAAAAAGAAAATAAGTTGCTGTGATTTCTATGCTGCAATATAACGCTATCAAGACCTGGATGAATTGTAGCATTAATGTGAAAACTGATATTGCTACGATTTTGGTGTGCACCATCATACGTACATAAGATTTGCCTTAATGGGTCAGACAAAAGGGTCATCAAGCCCAGTATCCTGTTTATAACAGTGGCCAATCCAGGTCATAAGAACTTGGCAGGATCCCAAGAGCTGGATAGATTCCAAGTTGCTTAACCCAGGGATAAGAAGTAGATTTCTGCAATTCCACATTAATAATGTTTTATGGACTTTTCCTCCAGGAACTTTCCGAACCTTTTTTAAATACTAATAGCTGTTATCACATCCTGTGGCAACGAATTCCAGAGCTTAGTTATGAGTTGATAAAAAATAAAACTTTCTCTTATTAGTTTTAAAATGTATCACCTAGTAATTTTATTGTGTCCCCTAGTCTTTGTACTCTTTGAAAGAGTAAACAACCTATTAGCATTCCCCATTCTTTTCCACTCATTATTTTATAAATCGTAGCCATCTCTTCTCCAGGCTGAAGAGTCCTAACCTCTTTAGCCTTTCTACATAGAGGATTCATTACATCCCCTTTATCATGTTGGTCTGCCTTCTCTGTACCTTTTCTAATTCTGCATCTTTTTTTAGATATGGTGATCAAAACTGCACACAGTACTCAAGGTGAGGTCGCACCATGGAGTGATACATTATGATATTCTGTTTTCTTCTCCATTCCTTTCCTAATAATTTATAGCATTCTATTTGCTTACTTGGCTGCTGCTCTGCACTGAGCAGAAGATTTCAACATATTATCAACGATGTTGCCTAGGTCCTTTTCATGAATGGTGACTCCTAATTTGGAGCCTTGCTATAATTTGGATTACTCTTCACTAACTGCATCACTTTCCACTTGTCCATACTTACATTTCATTTGCCAGTTGCATGCCCAGTCTCCCAGTGTTGCAAGGTCCCCTTGCAATTTCTCACAATCCTCTTATGATTTAACACGGTGAATAATTTTGTGTCATTGGCAAATTTAATCACCTTACTTATTGTTCCCATTTCCATATATTAAAAAGCAGTGGTCCCAGAAAAGATCCTTGGGGCACTCCATTATTCACATTTCTCCATTGGCAATTTACCATTTGGCCCTACTTTCTGTTTTTTATCCTTTAACCAGTTTGCAATTCACAATAGGACACTGCCCCCTATCCTTTGACAGTAAGCCTTGAACCCATTGTGATGGGAAGGGATCTACCCAGTTAGCTCTCTCCCCTGAAATATCTAGCATGACTGATTTCTCCTTATTTATCTTAAGTCTTGAGAAGATCACCAAATTCTCCAGAACTAAATGCAAGGATGGAGCTGGCTGAGACAAGCACGCTAGTAAATCATCATCAAACAAAGCAATTTTATCTTCTGCCTTCCCAGCACATCTCCCTGGAATCTGTAAATCGTGTAATATTTTCTGTGCCAGGGGTTCAATTCTTAAAATAGATAAAAAGGGAGAAATGGTGCAGCCCTGCCTGATACCCCATGGTAGAGGAAATTGCTCAGAAATAAGTCTGTTACTCAAAACCGAGGCCACTGGACTTTCATATAATATTTTTATATGATCTATAAAGACTGCTCTAAAGCCAAACTTATCCAAAGCTAAAAGAAACAATCCCATTTCAATATCAAAACTATTAATCCGGACGTTTGCAGCAGTAGTCAAAGCAGCAAGGATTTCACAGACATTGATGGCAGCATTCCTCCCCTGTACAAATCCATCTTGTTTAGAAATCAGATCTGGTAACAAAATCACTAATCTAGTTGCCAGTACTTTGACATAAATCTTAATAGCAAAATTTAACAGAGAGATAGGTTGGTTAGAGGAGGGCTGCTCCAAGTCTTTCCTGTCTTGGTGTTGGGAATATGGACCCTTAGACCGAGGGGGAGTTTGCGCAACCTGCAAGGAGGAGCCCTGCAGGCCCCCACCGTTGGTAAGTGGAGTGGACTGGAACAGAGGCCCAGCTGGAGCTTCACCAATACCAGCCCTTGTTCCCCTTAGGTTGAGCCCACGGGTGCCGGGGCTGGCTGGATTTAGGCACGGGCCTCTGGGTAGATGGAGATCTGACAAGATGTGGACGCGTCAGGCTAGTACAAGAAGAGCAAGTGGAGTCAGATTCAAGCAGACGTTTAGGCAAGCAGCAATCTGATGAAGTCATGGTTCAGTCAGAGGTCAGGTCAGGGCAGGCAGCGATCAAGTGGAGTCAGAAAGCAAGCCGAGATCAAGCCAGAGGGTCAATCCCAGAAGAAGCCAGGAGCCGGTCCAAGGTCAAGAGCCAAGAGTCCAATCCAAAAAACAGGGAACAAGGAAGGTGGAGAAGACAAGATGCTGAAGACAGATGAAAGAATAATGACCAGGAAAATAGGAACCAGACTGCAGGGAACCAGGAACCAAGACATGAAGAAGAATCAGGAACAGTCATGCATGGCAAACCACTTCTCTAGACAAAGACGACCTATTGCCAAGGCACTGATGGAAGGTGAGGAGTGGTCATATATAGACTTTTGCCTATGACATCATCAGAAAGCGCTGCCGGGACATTCCCACCACTGGCCCTTTAAAAGTGGGGGAGATAGCCACACGTGTGCGAGGTGGAAGAAGAGGCTGGGTAGAAGGCGGCCTTGGTCCTGCACTGGAGCGAGAAAGACAGAAGAGGCATGGTGCAGCTTCTTACCGCACTTAAAGAGGCCACCGCATTGGGCATGCCGGGAGTGGGGAAGGTGCGGTGTCAGGAGGCCATGCGGCTGGGCCCAACTGGCAGGTAGGGGCTGGCCCGCGGTCCACTGAACATAAAACTTGGGAAATAACAGTTATGAATGCACTTTTTAAAGATGGCAGCAATTATCCAGTAGTAACAAAAGCTTCAAAAATCTCACACAAAGGCTGAGGCGCTTAATCATCTAAAGTTTATAAAATTCAAGTGAAAACCCATTAAGTCGGGGCATTATGATTCTTCAATATATGAATCATGCCAGACACGTCTTCCATAATTAAATGATTAAACCATTCCACATTTTCAGCAGCAAGCTTAAGGTAACTTAAAGTCCTTTAAGGAAGTTTTCCCTCTCTACCAAATTATCCATTCCTTTTGGTACAAATCAGCATAAAAATCTTGAAAAGTTGAAATAATCTCTTTATTAGACTGAGTTCTAGCTCCCATCAGCATCCGCAATATGGAGGTAAATCAAGGGCCACTCACTTTCAACCAACTGTGCCAAACTTCTCCCTACCTTATTCTCAAAACAAAAAAAATGTTTCTGACATAAGAGAATATTTGAGGTTCTCTGCTGTATTGAGCATATTTTGCATAAAAAAAAACCCACTCCCTATTCTCCAAAGTCATATTTCTAGTAAGGTTGAAGCTGGGATTCTAACCAAAGTATTTCCGTATTCAGTCGCTCTTTCCTATTAATGGCATTCAATATTATCTCCCCTCTCAAAACTGCATTTGCAGTTTCTCAAAACAGCTTAGGGATTTTTAAATGTTCTTTAATGCTATGTTCTAATGTCTTTCCATTTCTGAACTATTTAGCCAGATAAATTGGAACTTATCTGGATAAGTGCTGCTGCTTAGCCATATAAATTGGAATTTATCCTGAGAAATGCAATACGCATTCATGTGTTTGCTTTTTTTTTTTTTTTTTTTACATGCACATACATATTGCAGGGTGCATTAATGTGTGCTTTATAACCTGCAAATATTGCATACATGCAGGTTGTAAAATACAGGAATAGATTTTTACATGTCCATTGGTATGTGTACAGCTGTTTGAAAGTTATCCTCGCTGCTTGGACCGGAGCCAATAGAGGGTGAAATGATTTACCCAAAGTCACAAGGAGCGGCAGTGGTATTTGAACCCTGGTTTCCCTCTAGATATTAGGTTACTTTGCTATACCACACCACTCCACTCAGCTACTCCTGTACTCCAACGTTTCCTTTGTTAGAATGTTGTCTTGTTCTCCTATATCGTTATGTATGTTGTTTGTTACCCCACTTAGAAATTTGGAATATGCAGTTATACATTTTTAAATAAATAAATCTTTGAGTGAACTGGGCCAGTTCTACAAATTTTCAAAGTAAACTGATGTGCATGTTTGTTTTGAAAATTGGGGTACAATCTGCATGCAAAATGTGGGGTAGATTTTATAAATCTACGCGCGCGTGTACTTTTGTTCGCGCACCAGGTGCGTATCTTATAAAATCCAGGGTCAGCGCATTGCAAGGGGATGCGCATTTGTGTACCTTGCGCATGCCGAGTCCTGCGCGCGCTGCCCGTTCACTTGGAGGGAACGGGCAGCGCATAATATGGGTGGTTGTCGATCGTTTTAGCAATATGGGCGCGTAATATGGGTGGTTGTCGATAGTTTTCCACCCCCCGCACCTTCCCCTCCCTAACCCCCCCTACCTTTATTTTATTTTTATGCACGCCAGCTGTCTGCTGGCGCGGCAGGCCCCGACACAGGTCGCTGTGTCGGGGCACTCGGCCACGCTCCCGGACCGCCCACACGCCCCCGAACACGCCCCTGAGCTGACACCACGCCCCCTAGCCACCCCTTTTGCAAGCCCCGGGACTTACACACGTCCTGGGGCTTGCGTGCGCCGCCGAGCCTATGCAAAATAGGCTCGGCGCACGCAGGGGCGTTTTAAAAGCGTTACGTGCGTACCTTATTTGCATAACCCTTTAAAAATCCGGCCATGTACGCGCAGACTTTACGCAAATGTGCACAATTATAAAATTACCCTCCCTATGGCGCAGATTTTAAAACATATACACGGGCATAGATTTGTTCGCACAACCCAGCATGAACAAATCTATGCCCAATTTTATAACATGCGCGCATGTTATAAAATCCAGGGTCGACGCACGCAGGGGGGTGCACAATTGTGCAAACTGCGTGCGCTGAGCCGAGCATCCTGCCTCTGTTCCCTCCGAGGCCGCTCCGAAATCGGAGCGGCCTCGGAGGGAACATCAATTGTTCAAGTATAAAGTTGCTACACATTGGGAAAAACAGGAAATGCAACAGCTCCAGTAATATCACTACATTTTGATATATAAAATTTGAAAAACCTCTCACATTTATCAACATTGTGGTAATGAGGGAGTACAATCTGATTCGTAAGAAAGAAAATATCTTCCATTTTAGTTGCAGCAAAAGCTGGAGATGTGCATTGGAACAGATAATGTTTCCTCCAAATATTATTTTGAGCTATAGAAAATATGAACTTTCTGAATCTGAGTATCCAATATTGATATAATTGTGGGTAGAATTCCAGAATCTAAGAAATGTAAGAGAAATTTACAATTTGAAAGCAGACAAGAACACATAGGGGTAGATTTTCAAAGGGTTGCGCGCGTAAAATACACACGCAACCCCAGAAAACCTACCCCTGCTTCCCCCTGCGCGCATTGAGCCTATTGAACTTTTTTCCAGCCCCCCCCCACCTTCCCCTCCCTTCCCCTACCTAACCCAACCCCCAGCTCTAACTAAATTCCCCTCCCTACCTTTGTTGAGAACGTTACACCCGCCCCTTGACCGCCCCCAGACCGCAGCTACGCCCCCGGACACGGCCCTGCCCATGGCCCCACCCCGGTTCCGCCCATTTTTTGAAGCCCTGGGACATACGCGCATACCGGAGCTTGCGCGTGCCACCGAGCCTATGCAAGATAGGCTCAATGCGCGCAGGGGGAAGCAGAGGTAGGTTTTCTGGGGTTGCGTGTGTATTTTACGCGCGCAACCCTTTGAAAATCTACCCCTATGTGTTCTTGTCTGCTTTCAAATTGTAAAATTCTCTTACATTTCTTAGATTCTGGAATTCTACCCACAATTATATCAATATTGGATACTCAGATTCAGAAAGTTCATATTTTCTATAGCTCAAAATAATATTTGGAGGAAACATTATCTGTTCCAATACACATCTCCAGCTTTTGCTGCAACTAAAATGGAAGATATTTTCTTTCTTACGAATCAGATTGTACTCCCTCATTACCACAATGTTGATAAATGTGAGAGGTTTTTCAAATTTTATATATCAAAATGTAGTGATATTACTGGAGCTGTTGCATTCCCTGTTTTTCCCAATGTACAGCAACTTTATACTTGAACAATTGATGTTTGCTGAGAATGCAGATAGAAGAGTCTGGCTGGATTAGGTCATATACTTCCTCACCTCCCATCAGTATGTTCCGTCCCAGCACTTTTTTGTTCCATTTTATCTCAGTGAGAGAAGGAGCTGCATATATGACCAGCAGAGTCTTTCTAGCTGGCTGCTGAATTACCCCTCTCACTCCTGCCCACCCTGCTAGCCCAAGGTGGGCCTAGCTTTAGTAGTAGGTATGGAAGGAAAGACTGAGAGCCACATTCTTGGTCCCCATTGTTGCTTCTCCCTCTGGTCCAGACCAATAAAGTTTTAACAACCACTTTGGTACACATTGACTGACTGGTTCAGTTGTAGTTCACATGAGGAAAAATGACATGTATGGCATAATAAAAATGATCATTTACAAACTGGAGTGGAGCTCGCTAATGGGCCTACATCTGCTACAACATAAGAATTGCCATGCTGTGTTAGACCAAGGTACATGGAACCCAGCATCCCAATACAGGTCACGAAAACCCGGCAAATTTCATAAAGAAGCACAATTATACAATTACCTCCCTATGGGGCAGATTTTAAAATATATGCACGGGCGTAGATTTGTTCGCGCAACTGTCCCAAGGATAGCAATAGCTTTCGTTAGTCTACCTGGCTAATAATGTGTTATGGGCTTTTCCTCAAGGAATGTCAGAACGTTTTTAAACCGGGCTAGGCTATGTTGGTCATCCTGATCAAGTCCTCTGGCAACAGATTCTACAGCTTGATAATGCGAAGATTTGTTCTCAGTCTGCTATGATTCTATGCTTTTTAGATTGAAAACATGATTTGTTTTCAATCTGCTGGTTGTTAGTTTTCACGAGTGTCCCCTTTTTCCCCACTCATGATTTTATAAACTTCCATCATGTCCCCTCTTTTTTTCCAAGCTGAAGATCCCGAGCCTGCATAACTTATCATAGGAGAAATGTTCCATCCCCTTTATTTTTTTTGTCACTCTCTTCTACACCTTTTTTAGCTCCAATGTCTTTCTTGAAATGGGGTAAACTAGACCAGCACACAGTACTCAAGGGGCAGTCACACCTTGGCTTGATACGGTGGCAATATGATATTTTCCATTTTATTCTCCATTCTACTTTGGGGTTTTTTTTTAAATTCTTTATTTATGAATTTAAACACAAGATACTTGTTACAGAAAAAGGGAGGATTATTCCAAGTCAAATACATATCAACTTCATATTAACAAAAATAAAGGAAAAATTATATTCGGGCATGATCCTCCATCAAATCGTAGGGAAATGGGACATGCAAGAAATAGAAAAAAAAAGAAAAAAGAGCGATTGAATCTGAAATATATGAAAAAAGAAATGGAGAGACTAACCAAGACATTATAATTCCAAATTACCACGCCATTTTAAAAAGCTTGAGAATAAGAATCCAGGAAAAATCTAAGTTGAGAAGGCTCAAAATAAACATAATTGGCATTAAGGTATTTCTCCATTCTATTGTGGATGTAACTAACATTCTATTTGCTTGTTCATTGCCTTAATGACGTTTTTCATCAGCCCAAGTTTGATGTGCAAAGGTGGAAGAAATATCTTACTTGGATCCACCAATGGGTCGTGCACAACATTCTTCTGCCCTGGAACCAACTTCTTGTGGAGAGGCCAGACTTTTCTGACATAATGCGAATCTCTTGCTTGACTGTCCCATTCACAAAGGAAGCAACAATACTTTGTGTTACCAAGCTGCAGCCCCAGTACATGTTATGCTCAGGCTTGTGAACCCTTGGCCGACGGGAGGATGGTATACCTTTCGGATGATCCATAGGTTCTCTCGTCGGGTGGCGAGGCAGAGCAGGAGACGGGACCAGCTGACCCTGGGCACTAGAGACTGATGCGACTGCGGAGGCGGATGAAGAGACGGGAAGAGGAGCTGCGTCTTCACCCCTGGAAGTCTGTGGTCCCCCCAGGAGGAGCCCGTAGGGACCTATACTGCTGGGACTTAGGCGGACCTTTGAGAGGTCAGGGTGACGGTACAAGGGCTGACTGGAGCTTCGCCCTGGAAGCCCGCGGTCCCCCTGGGAGGAGCCCGTAGGGACCCGGGCCGCTGGGACTTGGGCGGGCCCTTGGAGACAGTAGTCTGGAAGGAGTCCTAGGTCGAGTGCCAGAGGGTCGTCGCTCACCAGTCCGAGGTCACACATCGAAGGATCACCACTTGCCAGTCCGAAGTCACGTACCAGAGAATCACCGCTTGCCAATCCGAAGTCGTACACCAGAGAATCACTGTAGGCCAATCCGAAGTCAGGAACCGGGAACATCAAGACAAAACAGGGACAAGATCCAAACCTCAAGGAACTCACCGAAGCAAGCAGACTAGACTACGAGGAACGTTGCCAAGTCACTGGATGAGCAGAGGAAGCTGCCTTTTATACTTCCCCTGCTCTAGCTGATAGAGAATAGGTGAAGCAATTTAAAGGAATTAGGTCCCTTTAATTTTGTAGAGGAGGCGCGGCCTCACGCCTAAGGATGGCGGTGGCCATCTTGGATTTCGCCCCGTGGAGGAGAGACACCGCTGGATGCCGCGAGGGGGGAGCAGGATGGCTCCCCCTGCAGCGAGCAGCACCGGAGGCCGCGTGGGAGCGACAGCCCAATTCGGAGCCCTCCCCGGGGCTCCCGCAGCAAAGGAACGCTGCGGCCAAGGTAGGGGGCCGCAGTCGTGGGGCGCCACGGCCGCGGAACACAACAGTACCTCCCTCTTTAGGACGTCTCCCCGGAGGCCTGGGTTTAGCTGGATGGTCCTTGTGGAACTGCTCCAGCAAATTCTGTTCCAGGATATTAGCCAGTGGTTCCCAGGAGTTCTCCTCGGGGCCGAAGCCTTCCCATGCTATCAGGTACTCCCATTTCCTCCTGTGTTTCCTCACATCTAGAACCTCTCGGACTTGATAGGTGAGGTCATCTTCAGAGGCAACAGGTTGCGGGGTCGGAGGTGTGCTAGAAGGCCCTGACAGTACCTGAGGCTTCAGTAGGGAGACGTGGAACGTCTTGTGAATCTTGAGAGACGGAGGGAGATGAAGTTGGTACGAGACAGCACCCACCTGCCGGATGATGGAAAACTGTCCAATGAATCGCGGGGCCAGTCGCGATGAGGGCAGATTCAACCGGATGAACTGCGTGCTCAACCAAACCTTTTGGCCCAGCTTGAGAGGCGGGTACGGCCTTCTGTGCTGGTCCGCATACCTCTTAGCTGCCTGGCCGGCCCTGATCAGGGCGCGTTGCGTGGATATCCACAGGCGATGCAACTCATCGGCAGAGAGTTGAGCTGTCGGAGATGCAACTGTGATGGGGACAGGCAGTGGTGGGCATGGCTGCTTCCCATACACTATCTGAAACGGGGAAGACCCCGTAGCTGCTGAGATATGGGAATTCAGCGCAAATTCGGCCCAGGGTAGCAGGCTGGCCTAGTCATCTTGTTTTTCATTAACATACAGACGAAGAAATTGCTTTAAGGTCTGGTTTGTTCTCTCTGCGAGACTGTTGGTTTGTGGATGGTAAGCGGACGTGTAATCTAGGGTGACGTCGAACTTCTGGCAAAGGGCCTTCCAGAATTTTGCGGTAAATTGAGGCCCTCGATCAGACAGGATGCCTGTAGGTAGGCCATGAAGCTGGAAGATGTGCTGGATGAATAGCTGAGCCAGCTGTGGTGGGGATGGCAACCCTGGCAAAGGCACAAAGTGTGCCATCTTGCTAAAACGATCGACAACCACCCATATTACCATGTTGCCATTGGATGGTGGCAGATCCACCACAAAGTCATTTGCCACATGGGTCCACGGTTCCACATGGGCAGGCAATGGTTGAAGTAAGCCTGGGGTTAACCTGGAGATCCCCTTGTGGCGAGCACAGGTCTGGCAGGACTCCTCGTATGCCCAGACATCCTTATTCACCTTGGGCCACCAGTAGTACCGGCGCAGGTGCTGCAACATGGGATTGCCCTGGGTAGCCGGAACAGCGGGAATCGTGAGCCCACGCCAGCACTTGTCTCTGCAAGTGCAGCGGAACTAGGGTTTTTCCAGGCGGGATGGTTGTGGTAGCTGCCAGGTGGATCCGGGATGGCTCAATGATGTACTGTGGTTCCTCAGAACCCTCCGTGGAATCAAATACCCGTGATAGGGTGTCAACCTTAGTATTCTTCTCAGCCGGTCTGTATCGAAGAATGAAGTTAAAACGGGTGAAGAACAGGGCCCACCAGGCTTGTCGGGGATTGAGCCGTTGTAAGTATTCTAAATTTTTGTGGTCTGTGAAGACCGTGAACTGGTGCTGTGCCCCCTCCAGCCATGGGCGCCACGCTTCTAAGGCCACTTTGATGGCCAAGAGCTCCTTGTCACCAATGGCATAGTTCCGCTCAGCTGGCGTGAACTGGCGGGAGAGGAAGGCACACGGATGTAGCTTGTGGCCCTCGGAGGCCTGGCTCAGGACGGCCCCTACTCCTTCCGAAGATGCATCCACTTCGATAAAGAATGGCCGTTGCGGATCTGGATGTCGAAGGCAGGGTTGCTGCATGAATGCCTCCTTGAGATGACGGAAGGTGGCCTCCGCTGCCGGAGACCACTTTTTGGGATCCGCTCCTTTTCGTATCAGGGCTGTCATTGGCGCCACAATGGATGTATAGTGAGGGATAAAAGACCGGTAATAGTTTGCGAAACCCAGAAACCTTTGGAGTGCCTTGAGCCCGGATGGCTGTGGCCATTCCCAAATGGCACTTAGCTTTTGCGGATCCATGCGGAATCCCTGACTGGAGACTATGTATCCCAGGAAGGGAAGAGACTCCTGCTCAAACAGGCACTTTTCGAGCTTCGCATTTAGTTTATGTTCTCTGAGATGTTTTAAAACTTGGACGACGTGCCAGCGGTGGGCGGTCAAAGAATCGGAGAAAATCAAGATGTCATCCAAATATATTACCACACATTGGTACAGGAGGTCGCGGAATATTTCATTCATGATATTCTGGAATACTGCAGGGGCATTGCAAAGCCCGAACGGCATCACCAAATACTTATAGTGGCCGTCCCGGGTATTGAAGGCCGTCTTCCACTCATCACCCTCCTTAATTCGAATGAGGTTGTAAGCCCCTCGAAGGTCCAACTTGGAAAAGATCCTCGCCCCTTGCAAGCAGTCAAAGAGTTCAGAGATGAGGGGCAAGGGACAGCGATCCTTGACCATTATGGCATTCAAGCCCCGGTAGTCTATGCAGGGGTGGAGTGTTCCATCCTTCTTCCCGACGAAGAAGAATCCAGCCCCTGCGGGGGAGTTTGACTTCTGGATGAAGCCCCTTTCCAGGTTTTCCTTGATATATTCATGACCTGCGTTTCTGCAGGTGAGAGGGCATAGGTGCGACCACGAGGAGGCTCAGTGCCAGGAAGTAGATTGATGGCGCAATCGAAGGATCGATGAGGAGGAAGAATCTCGGCCTTTTGCTTCGAGAACACATCCGCGTATGAAGCATAGGGCGCTGGCAAGTCTGGAAGACTGGTGGAGGCCACAGAGTAGGAGACTGGGATTACTGATTGGAGACATTTACCATGACAGCTTGGGCCCCAACGGGTGAGCTGTAAAGTCTTCCACTCGAACTGGGGACCGTGTTCTTGGAGCCACGGGAGGCCCAAGACTACCAGGTGCATCGAGTGCTCCAGGACATGGAACGACATCTCTTCACGATGAAGGAGCCCGACCCTTAGCGGGGTAGGTTCTGTCATATGGGTCACGTGACCTGGGAGGGGTTTCCCTTGGATGGAAGAAATGACCAGTGGAGCAGGGATGCGGACCAGCAGAATCTCCAGGTGCTCCACCAATTTCTGCATTATGAAATTGCTGCCGGCGCCTGAGTCGACCTGGGCTAATGTATGGAACTCACCCATGGGTGACGTTAGCGCCACTGGAACAGTTAGTGGAGGTGCAGATGAAGTTGAGCCTAGGAAGAGACCTCCCCTTGGTCCTAGGCACGGGAGTTTTCCGATCGCGCAGGGCATGCGGCTAATTGGTGACCCGCTGCGCCGCAATAAAAACAGAGGTCCTTCTTTATTCGCCGATAGCGTTCGCAGGAGGACAACTTCCCACGTCCCACATCCATGGGTTCATCAGGTAGCGACCGGTGGGTTCCCGACCTACCCTTGAGTGAGGGCGAATGTCGAGGGCGTCTGGACGGAGTTGCGGCCTTAGATGTCGTCTGGGTCTCTTGGCGGCACTCCTGGTGGTGCCGATCTATGCGGCCTGCCAAGTCGATCAAGGCGTTTAAGGACCTTGGTATCTCAAGCCCCGCGAGCTCGTCCTTAATTCGGGGGCTCAGCCCCTGATAGAAAATGGTGTGGAGGCAGTCGGAGCCCCAGCCGAGCTCAGAGGAGAGGGTCTGAAAGTCGATGGTGTATTCCGCCAATGTCCTCGAACCTTGACGTAACTGTAGTAGTCTCGGACCTGCCGAAACTTCTTGAGCCGGATCCCTGAAGTTTATTCTGAACAACTCCCAAAACTCCCTGAGGTTCCTTAGAACGGGATCGTCCCGCTCCCATAGGGGAGAAGCCCATTCTAGGGCCTTCCCTTCAAGAAGAGCCAGGATAAAGGTGGTCTTGGTGGCATCATCTGGAAAGAGAGCGGCCTGCAGGTGGAAGTGTATATTGCACTGGTTCATAAAACCCCTGCAGGCCCGAGGTTCCCCGGAGAACCGTGGCGGTGTGGGCAGGCGGATGACCGGCCGACCCCCAGAAGCCATAGGCAGGGAAGGTAGTGTAGGGTTCATGAGACCCAACGCATCAAAACACTGGTTTAAACTCTGCACTGAGGAAATCAGGGCATCCAGGGTTTTCTGCTGGTCCACCAGTCGTTGGGCCATTCCCGCAATGGCCTGGCGGGCAGAGGCCTCTGCCGGGTCCATGGACTTGGCAATCTGTTAAGTTCAGGCTTGTGAACCCTTGGCCGACGGGAGGATTGTATACCTTTCGGACGATCCATAGGTTCTCTCATCGGGTGGCGAGGCAGAGCAGGAGATGGGACCGGCTGACCATGGGCACTAGAGACTGATGCGACTGCGGAGGCGGATGAAGAGACGGGAAGAGGAGCTGCGTCTTCACCCCTGGAAGTCTGTGGTCCCCCCAGGAGGAGCCCATAGGGACCCAGACTGCTGGGACTTAGGCTGAACTTTGAGAGGTCAGGGAGACCGTGCAAGGGCTAACTGGAGCTTCGCCCTGGAAGCCCGCAGTCCCCCTGGGAGGAGCTTGTAGGGACCCGGGCCGCTGGGACTTAGGTGGGCCCTTGGAGACAGTAGTCTGGAAGGAGTCCTAGGTCGAGTGCCAGAGGGTCATCGCTCACCAGTCCGAGGTCACACACCGAAGGATCACCACTTGCCAGTCTGAAGTCACGTATCAGAGAATCACCGCTTGCCAATCCGAAGTCGTACACCAGAGAATCACCGTAGGCCAATCCGAAGTCAGGAACCGGGAACATCAAGATGAAACAGGGACAAGATCCAAACCTCAAGGAACTCACCGAAGCAAACAGACTAGACTACGAGGAACGTTGCCAAGTCACTGGATGAGCAGAGGAAGCTGCCTTTTATACTTCCCCTGCTCTAGCTGATAGAGAACAGGTGAAGCCATTTAAAGGGATTAGGTCCCTTTAAATTTGTAGAGGAGGCGCGGCCTCGTGCCTAAGGATGGCGGCGGCCATCTTGGATTTCACCCCGCGGAGGAGGGACGCCGCTGGACACCGCAAGGGGGGAGCAGGATGGCCCCCCCTGCAGCGAGCAGCACCGGAGGCCATGCGGGAGCAACGCCCCGAATCGGAGCCCTCTCCCGGGGCTCCCGCAGCGAAGGAACGCTGCAGCCAAGGTAAGGGGGCCGCGGTTGTGGGGTGCCACGGCTGCGGAACACAACAGTAGAATTGTAACTACCGTGAGATCATCACACAAATTCCAGTTGTACCTCGAGTACTCAATGTGGTTCAGCAGCAGCTGCATGTTCTCATATGCTTCTTTCATATGAACAGCATGTTCGACAGGTATTGATGGATAGATATTGCCTTTGTGCAGCAAAACAGCCTTCAAACTTAAGATTGATTGAATCAATAAACAGTCGCAATTCTGTTGGGTCGCGGTCACATCCGAGAGCACAAAACAATCCATTGATGTTACAGCAAAAAGTCAGACTGTCTACTTGGTTGAAATATTTTGTCAAATCTTCATGACGGCTGCGAAATACTGAAATTTTCAGTATCAGATGACAAAAGATTCCATCCTTGCAGTTTTGACCCAAGCAGCTTCGCCTGATTCTTCGATAAAGCCAAATCTCTGACCAGATCGTTCAGCTCTGACTGAGATATTAAATGAGGATCGTTGGATGTTGATGGCACAAAGTCAGGATCAGCCGCAGCTTCCATCTGCATTGGCTCGCCATCATCGCCTAGATCCTCATCCTCGTCATCAAGTGTCCACACCTCTGGTGGTTTTGGAACAGGAAGACTGTCGTCATGCAGCACTGGTCTCATTGCCGATGCAAGGTTAGGGTACTCAATAAACTTCCTGTTCTTTGATGATTATCCTGACATTTGTCATGCAGAAGTAACAGTCAGTTATATGATCTTTCTGTTCCCTCCATATTATTGGGATGGCAAATGGCATGGATGGTCGCACACCTTTCAGCCAAGCTCACAGACTACTGGTGCAAGTTACGCAACATATACGAGGAGCCCATGCTCTGTCCTGGTCACCAATATTGCACCTGAAGTATAACTCGCATGCCTTCTTAATGAGTGCAGTCATACTCCTTTTCTGTGCTTTCAGAGTAAACTCACCACAGATATAACAAAACATGTCACACCTATTATGACATTGGCGTGACATTTCATGAAGTATATGAAATTAAATCCACAAGCTTTAAACTCAACATTATAGCTTATGTCGCTACAGACACGTAACAATGCTTAATGTATATCGCACTTTTCTGACAAACGGTACGTGATACAGACATAATAAATGCATATTTGTGTTCAGCTTGTTAAAATCTACTTGTTTCACTGAAGGTTGTGGAGGAAACAAAATGTTCCCGGAAATTTGTTTACCAGTGTATTGTTTCAAGTATGCAGATTTATAGGTTTATTATTGTTTACATGGTATGGTGATTTCCTATTGTAATACTTGTTACCTTTGTTAAAAGTGTGTAAATATTTAAAAATGAAATAGAGAAAAAATTATAAAAGAAAAAAAGAACTTTGAAGTGGATGCCATCCATTAGGGATGTGCAGAGCAAAGGTTTATGTCCATATGTCCATATGTCCAAAGGGGGTCCCATTTGCGGTCAATATGGACATAAACAGAATTCAATGAGTTGAGTATATGTCCATATGTGCAAATAAAAATGTAAACCCCTCACCCTCCTTAATCCCCCCCCCCAAGACTTACCACAACTCCCTGGTGAACTAGCGAGGAGTGAGGACGCCATTTCTGCAATCCTTTGCGAGGAGCACGTGACGTCGGCGCCACGTCGAGTGACGCGGCGTCACGTGATTCCCCGCGGGGTCGCGCCGGAACGCTCGTTCGGCCCAAAAGGAACTTTTGGCCAGCTTGGGGGGGTCAGGAGGCCCCCCCAAGCTGGCCAAAAGTTCCTTTTGGGCCGAACGAGCGTTCCGGCGCGACCCCGCGGGGAATCACGTGACGCCGCGTCACTCGACGTGGCGCCGACGTCACGTGCTCCTCGCAAAGGATTGCAGAAATGGCGACCTCACTCCTCGCTGGATCACCAGGGAGTTGTGGTAAGTCTTTGGGGGGGGATTAAGGAAGGTGAGGGGTTTAAATTTTTATTTTGGATCAACAATCGCGATTTCCCACATATCCAACATAGCTATGTTGGATATGTGGGAAATCCGATCGTTTATGTCTCATCACTTTTTTAAGTTAAAAAAAAAATATGCGTAGCGTTTTACATATGCGGTCAATACGAATGCACACCCCTACCATCCATTCCCATTGATTTGTTACTCTTTTGTTTGTCCATCTGATGTACTACATCCTCCATTGTCTCAGATATCTGTTTTAGTTATTCAGAATCTCCACCATTAAAGATTATTTCAGATGTGGGTATGTTCCCAACATTCTCATCTATAAAGACTGAGACAAAAAAATTAATTCAATTTTTTTCTGCTATTTCCTTGTCCTCCCTGGGCACCCCTCAGTCATCTAGCGACCCAAGTGACTCTCTCACAGGCTTTTTGCTTCAATTTTCAATATTAATTTTTCTTCACTGGGAAGCTCTTTTCTCAAGGCCTGTCTAACTACTGTTTTACATCTAACTTGCCAGTGCTTATACTCTTGCCTATTTTCATAATTTTTTGTTTTTTTGAATGATGCCCTTTAGCTTTAAGTGCCTCCTTTACCTCATCATTAAAAAATGCTGGCAGTTGTCTGGTTGCTTTTCATCAGTAGCTGAACTAGGGGTCACTTGAACAAGTTCCTTCTTGTTCTTCCATTATTTATATGTATTTATTATTTGAATTTATCATCTAATTTTCTGAATAATAAGTTCATCCAAGGCAGGGTACAACATATTAGAATGCCAGCATACACTCAGCAGTAGTTTAACAACACCTCACAATATAGACTAAGTGCAGGTCATATTTATTTACTTACTTATTTAAAAAATATAACATCTCAGCACAACAATAGGTTGTAGGAGCACATTTAGTTATAAACTGCCCCACTCGTGCCTTATTTGATCCATTGTACACATAAGGGCTAATCGTAAGAGCCCTATGTGTGCCAAATCGCGGAGATACGCTAGTGGCTTGGCCTCACACACATCATGCGGATCTTAAAAGGCCCGCAGCCACGCTCATATGTTATGGGCACCAGCTGCGGAGGCCCGCAACCGGCCCCCTCCACCCACCGGCAAGGAGCCGGCATCCTCGCTGCCCCAGGGATCCTCATGGCGGTGGGGAGCCGCACCGGAAACGTTCCCTCGTGCAGCATCCATGCCATCCAGCCGCCGCCACAGGGCCCTTCCGACGCGGTCGACCACCCGATTCTTCCCTCTCCTGACTGCCCTAGGTGTGCGCCCCTCCTCCTAATTTAAAGGGACAGTGGCGGGCGATGGCCCAGCTCCTCACTTCCGGTCCTGGCCTATATCAAGGCAAAGCCTGCCCCGGACCTTCCCTTGGCTTCCTCTGACTCTTGTTCCTGTTTGGAGATTCCGGACCTTCGTCCTGCATTCCTGACTTCCTGGACCTTGGTTTGATCCTTGCCTGACTTCGGACCACTAGATACACCGCCTGCCCTGACCCTTGCCTGACTTTGGACCATGAGATACGCCGCCTGCCCTGACTCCTTGCCTGACTGGACCATCAAATACGCTGCCCGCCACGACCCTCACTTCTCTAGGACCACGAGACTTCCCGTACCTGAGACCCCATGTAAGACCAGCCAGCCCCGGTACCCATGGGCTCAACCTGCGGGGAACGAGGGCTGGTAGTGGTGAAGCTCCTTTGGGGTCTCAGTCGCTCTCCAGCCTCGCCAGCCGACGGAGGGAATCTGTGGGGCTCCTCCCCATAGGTGGCACCAACTCCCCTTCGGCCCAGGGATCCACGACCACAACAGTATATCTCCCGGTATGTGAACTAGTAAGATTTTTCCTAAAAGGGGTGGGCTGAGGGTGGGATTGGGGCAGGGCGTGGGTGGGGCATAGGCGGGCCTGGACCAAGCCATTAGGCAGAGTCCCGCAGGGATCCGGCCAGACCGCGTGAGTTGCTGCTGCTCCGGACTGTGGGTAAGTAAAAAAAAAAAAAAAAAAAATCTAGGGTATTCAGTGGGGTTTTAGGGGTTGGAGGTAGAAGGTAGGGAGGCAGGTTAGGTAGAAGGTTTAAGAAGTCTGCTCCTTTACTGGAGCAGACTGGGAGAGAACTGGGGATAAGGCCATCGTGTCGACATGTGCATGTTATTAAAATTCCCCCACTTACGTGCACAATACAGCATTCGTGCGCACATTCGCGTGACGATATAAAATCATTTGCACGGGTAGCAGATTTTATAACATTCGCATGTCGATGCATGCATGTTATAAAATTGGCGTGTCCATATGTGTACGCCGACAACTGCACGCAAATGGACTACCACTCACGAGTCTTAAAATCTACCTTATAGGCTGGCTGAGCACTGGCGTATGGGAGAGGTACTCTGCACTACAAAGCAAGGATGTAGGAGCGGGCATGGGAAAAAATGTTTCATTTGGTTTTGTTTCTCATTTGGTTTTCAATTTATTTAATTTTCTTTTTGTTTCTGTCATTTTAACACATTTTAAAATGATGAAATAAAATGCATGTTAAAATGACAGAAATAAAACAAAACTGCATTTCTTTTTTTTCTTTTTTTTTTGTATTTTTAGTGCTGTTTCAGATGGGAATTGACATCAAATGAAATAACAAATGTTGCTGTTAATTCCCTATCATTTTAAAATGACAGCACATCCATGCAATGGTGTTGTCTCCCCCATTCCTTCTTCCACTAGGCTATGTAGCTTTCCAGTTTGCTATAGTTGATTCTGCCATAAAGAAAAAAATCAGCCTCCAGTCATTCCGTATCGCTCCCTGATGCTTTCCAGCCCTTCAGGAAAGCAAAAGACAGAAGTCTTCCCTTCACACGCTAAACTGTAAATGCTCTCAGATATTGGTTTTCGGTGCTCATTCTGATTCACTGTCTGGAGCCAGTGAATGTACCATTTTTTGTTTGTTTGTTTTCCAGTCAATCCCCTATTCAGAGCAAGTAACTTGATTTGTTTTTCAATTTCAGGTTCAACAGATTTTCAAATTATAGTTCAGTTCTGTTCCAGTTCAAAAAAAAAATAGAAATTTGGATCATTTTTTGTGTCAAGTTCAGGTGCAGTTTGACTCACCGATTTTTATTTTTTAGGTCAATAGGAATTATGTATAGCAATTGTTGTTAAACTGTGCAATGCTTACTGAGTTAAAAACTACAAAGCAAATAAACATGACGAATGATGGTGTCTGAATGAGTACTCCCAAGTATTACATTTTTGTTCTTCTATATCAAAATCCTACTTTAAGAAGTATGATGACCTAGAACTATTTTCAATAAAAAATAATTCAATATTAAGCTAGTCTAACTGTATGTAACACAACAGATGTAGCGTATGTATGAGTATAGAATACAATATAGACAGAAATCCAATCAGTCCATGGATAGATGTAATTTAAATCAAACAGTAGATAGATCAAAATTAGGGTGAACAATGAACTTCTTAAACATTTTTTTAAGTATTTTGCAAATGTGTATAAAAAATTTTATGAGCAAAAAACTTTTCTAAAATACTCAAATACTACTTCAAAACCCCCAACTCAGAACTGATGTGACTATCTGGATTTCCTAATCATAGTACAGATAAATGAAAACAATCAATGCTATTTTTTTTTTTAATTGATGCTTGTAGCATTCACATTTGTATAACTTTCACTCCTAATAACCCAAGTACTGTATATCTATAGTACCATCATTCAATATAATGGTCAATACTTCTTCAAGCTGGGTTCTATACCTTATCTGACTCACAATTTGAATTCTAAAACAAATAAGGGCGATATGTGGGTGGCTGAGACACGTGCAGGCCACGTGGATTTTAAGAGGCCCGCATCGCCCGGTAGGCGGATAAAAATGGTTTGGTGAAAAAGGGATGGGACGATGGCAGGGTCTGGGCTGGGACTGCACCCATGAAGCCAGTTACATGCACTAGCGCGTGCCGTGATCCCACAACTGTGTAACTTGCTTCTGCTATAGACAGCGGGTGAGTAGTTAAATAGAAACAAAAGGGTAGTTAATGGGGTTTCAGGGGGCGGAGCTAGTAGGGTAAAAGGGAGGCAAGTTCGGAAGGGAGTTTAGGAAGTCCGCTCCTTTACTGGGCCGAACTGGGAGGAAACTGGGAAATAGGCCTATTGCATCACCATGCGTACCTACTAAAATCCCCCCCCCCCTTACGCACTCAAGATGGGATTCATGTGCACATGCACACGTTGCTATAAAAACATGCATGCTTGCGCATGCAGGTAGCCAATTTTATAACATGCGCACATGTAGTAAAATCGGCGCATCCATGTCCATGCGCCAGCAAATGCTCATACTTTTGTGCACGTGCGTCATTTTGAAAGTTACCATCATATTGTCCAGTTTGGGTTAAATATCTTGCACAGTTTATTATGCTTGCCACGTTGAAACATCCAATTTCTGCATGAATCTTAATACACTGTACTTCTCTGACAGCAGTCTTTGTACCTCAGACTCCCAACTCATATTGTAAAGTAATCCCATTTTTTACTTCTTAATCCTAACACAGCTGTGTTTTGGCACCAAAATGATGCCTGTCTCAGTGGATCAAAAAGGAGCATCATGTTTTTAATGACTGCGTATGTGCAGTTTGATGACCACACAGACTGAAGATGACTGCCGTACCAACTATAGAGGTTAGGGAGAATTTCCTAGGCTGCTGTTTTTATTTGAAATGCTTCCAATCAAACTTCCAGTGCCCTTCTTGACAGAGATGAATATGGTAGTATCCCAGTTTATCTGTAAAAATAAAATAACACGAGTGCAGAGAAAGAAAAACTCTAATAGGCCTCAAGGATAGAGCTGACTGGGTCTGCATGATTTTGGAAGCTTATCAGAGAGCAAGTAATGTAAAGAACATCATAGTGCAGTGGAACATGCCAGAGGAAAAGCAATGGATAGATGTGGAAAGAAGGGTGCTGCTGGTGAATCTGAGTTTCAAATCTCTTTTAGACCAGCCATTTAGAATGCAAAAGAATATCAATGGTGTTCACCCATTTCTTTCATCCAGTTCCCTCCGTTTACTCCGCTATGGGGAAACCCACAATTCCCAAGCCATTTTAGTATAATTAAACAAGTGACTATGTGAAACAGTTGTTCAAGGAGGATAAATTCCTTTGCATTCAACAACGTGTTGGAGGCCATCCCTGTGTTGAAATACCTGCAGTTATGAAGTTTCTTAAATAAAGACCACGATAAAGGAAATTTTAGAAGAAGATTAAAACCATTTGAGAAATTGGTCATAGAAAGATTTTCTAATAAAGGCCATGTATTTATCATATTATAAAGAAAGAGGAAGTATACCCAATAAGGAAATAAAAAATATTATGGTCTAAAGAAAATTTGAAGAGATCGAATGGGATCAGCTATTAGAGCATGTAAGCAGGTGAAACTCATTATGTGTGACCAACATTGGGTATGAAATCCTCTATCACTAGTAGTATAAACCCGTTAGACTCCAGGGAATGGATTATCAGACTCAAATGATAGAGAAGATTTGGAGATATAGGCACAATTTTCTAGATGTGGTGAATGTGTCCAACAAAAGAGACCTACTGGAAGGAAATTATTGTATGGATCCATAAAATATTTTTTATTTATTTTTTTTTTATTTAAAACTTTTTTTATACCGGCATTCTTGGACACATCATGTCGGTTTACAAATAACTGAATATATACCGAATATAAAATATTCGGTATATATTCATATATACCGAATATTTATATATGAAAATATACCGAAATATAAAGGGATATGTCTACTTGTAGATTTGGCTCTTATCCTGCTGGGAGTGCCTAGTCCCAATGACGTGCCATTAAATAGGAGCAGGAGCCTATAGATATTACACCTGCTTGGGGCAGTAAGACCATTGGAAGTTAAAATGTAAACCCCCAATAGATACCTGGCTTAACTGTCTATGTGAGGGATAAATATTAGAATGTGATGAAAGTATAGAATCCTTTTTTAAGGTTTGTGACTAGCGAGTTCGGCACTCACAATATCAGTGGGTTGATCAGAAAGGATTCTAACTAAGATAAATGTAACCCAGTGTAGCACCGGTATTTCACAAAAGTCGCTCTGTGTTTAGTAGATTTATACCGAAATTTCAGTACATGGATCCTGTATTATATCTTGTTTCTCTGGATGTTTTGTAAAATGTATTTTCTCTTTGTTACTTGTGCTTTTGGCATCTGGCTATCAATAAAAGTACAAAAAAAACCCAAAACATTTGAGGATCCATTCACGAAGGCAATCAGTGACAAGCTGACACCGTGTATTGCACATTTTCTTTTTTGCTTTTCCTTTCCATATCTGCCCTGTTGAATATTGATTTAGATGGGTTGTCATAACAACCTGAGCATTGAGGCAAGTTATTCATATCAGATTGCTAATCATATCAGTGCATTTATTGTCACTAGCTGTTTGATCAGTCTTTGGAAAGAAATATTAGGCTGTAGGGTATGCCACTTTCAGCAGACAACTGTGAAATTGCTTCAAGGCAGGACAGGACCCTCATTACTTAATGTGGCTGTTACGTATATCACGGCTTTTAGACTGTAAATGATAGAAACCTATTGGGAGGTTTCTTATATATTACTAGCCAGATATTCAAGGGCAAACTAGTCTATGCTTAACAACATAAGAAATTGCCATGCTGGGTCAGACCAAGGGTCCATCAAGCCCAGCATCCTGTTTCCAACAGAGGCCAAACCAGGCCACAAGAACCCGGCAATTACCCAAACACTAAGAAGATCCCATGCTACTGATGCAATTAATAGCAGTGGCTATTCCCTAAGTAAACTTGATATGCTTTGCATATTAAAGAACAATTTCAAAGGTAAATAGTGATTTAAACATGTAAATTGGCCTGACTGAACATTGCCCTCTCGCGGGATGTGAGTAAAAGCGTATACTTTTACACCTGCTAATTGACTCGTGAAAGTGAAAACGGACTTGTCTGTTGTGCGTGAATTGGTAGGGCGCTCAGGGTAAAGTGGTAGACGGGGGTCTAAAGTGAACTGGAGAAGGACTGGGTGAATTGATGGAGGTATCGCTGAGCTGGTGATTTCAAGTGCAAATAATTTTTTTCAAAACGTGCATGCTTTCTAAAATACCTGCCTCCATATATAATTCTGGATTTTTGTGTGCGCAGTGTTACAAATTGCATTTGTTTTTAAAATGGGTAGAGAAGGTATGATGGTAACTTTTAAACAGGAGTGCAGGCACACAAATGCATCTGTTCATCGGCCGGTGCCGGTGGACGCGGCTATTTTCTAACATATGTGCGTACGTGCGCACATGTCATAAAATAGCTTGACCGCACGCACATGTGCATGCAATTTTAAGTGGACGTGCACATATGCAAGCAAACGAGGCTTCTGCTGCTCATCCGTCTAGAGTTTTGGTTTTACAACTTGCACATTCTCCATAAGAGAAGTAAAGTTATGAGGCAGGGGACTCTGGCGTGTATGTGCACATATTTACATGCAAATTTCTATGTGATTTCCAGGAACGCCCATGCCCCGGCCCAGGTCACACCCCACCCAATATTTTGAAATTTTCATTTTTCTGCGCATAGTAGAAGATACGCACGTACTCAGGAGGCTTTTAAAGTCTGCTCAGCACGCACTGGCCCGACATTCACATATCTCTCGGTTTTGGAGCACACCAGGCTTTTAAAACTCACCTTTATGTCTCTTCTTACATTGGAAATATTTGTGCATGCTGAAACACACGCGTGCACTTTTGGAGCAGAAATACTCCGTATTTTATAATCTGTGCCGCTCCCACCACATAGGGGCGGATTTTCAGAGCCCTGCTCTCCTAAATCCGCCCAAAACCGGGCGGATTTAGGCGAGCAGGGCCCTGCGCGCCGGTGAGCCTATTTTACATAGGCCTACCGGCGCGCGCAGAGCCCCGGGACTCGCGTAAGTCCCGGGGTTCTCCGAGGGGGGCGTGTCGGGGGCGTGTCGGGGGCGGGCCCGGTCGTCGCGGCGTTTCGGGGGCGTGTCGGCAGCGTTTTGGGGGCGGGTACGGGGGCGTGGCTACGACCCGGGGCGGTCCGGGGGCGTGGCCGCGCCCTCCGTACCCGCCCCCAGGTCGCGGCCCGGCGCACAGGAGGCCCGCTCGCGCGCGGGGATTTACTTCTCCCTCCGGGAGGCGTAAATCCCCGGAGAAAGGTAAGGGGGGGGTGTAGACAGGACCGGGCGGGTGGGTTAGGTAGAGGAAGGGAGGGGAAGGTGAGGGGAGGGCGTTATAGGATTCCCTCCAAGGCCGCTCCGATTTCGGAGCGGCCTTGGAGGGAACGGGGGTAAGCTGCGCGGCTTGGCGCGCGCCGGCTATACAAAATCGATAGCCTTGCGCGCGCCGATCCAGGTTTTTAGCAGATACGCGCGGCTCCACGCGTATCTACTAAAATCCAGCGTACTTTTGTTTGCGCCTGGAGCGCAAACAAAAGTAGGCCTATTCGCGGAGTCTGAAAATCCGCCCCATAATGTATAAAATACTAGCATTAATCTCCACGCCTTGACTTAAGCATGCAAATGCTGTCCTACTTATAGTTTGTAATTTTCTGAAAGGGATTCAGGAAAGAAGGATTTGATCTCATTCTGGCCTTCTTCTCTCTCCTTTTTTTTTCTCTTCTTCTTGATTGCTCTTTCTAGGGTCTCTGTAAGTCTCAATTGTATTCTTGCTAGGTCCAGTGTTCAGTCTTTGATGTACCTTTCTTTGTCTGAGGGGCATAAAACTTTAAATGATTTTGCAGCACGTGAAGCACACGAGATAAGTATATGACAAAAGCCAGAGCCTTATGTCATTTTCCTCATTTACAGGTATACGTGCAGTCAGCTATTATCACATACTCTGCATTTCCAAACTATTTCATCAAGCATTTTTCAGTAGACCACCTTGTTGCAAAGTACACACACACTTTCAATGCACATACTTTGTAGCTAATTAAAACTTTCCCTTTGAAAATCAGCTAGCTTAATGTGCACACCGTACACAGGGAGCACCTACTTTGCACCTGCTATTTGCAAGCGGCCAAACGGGATAAAATATCCTGCCCAGTTTTCAAAATCAAATGTACGTGCACTGTTTCTGCATTCAACCTCCCCCATCCCAAAGTAGGGTTGCCAGTTGGCTCCAGATGTTCAGGATCCAGTCCTGGAGTTACTTCGCTGTTTGCAGGGACTTGTAGTCTTAGAGATACCAGAACACATTCGACCTGTCCTGAAAACTGCAGCTAGCTGGCTACCCTAGTGTAATATGAGCTGAGGATGTTGTTGTCTGAATGTGCAAGTTCATTTACAGTTTGTATGACAAATAAATAATTGCGAGACCAAGCTCAAAACTGAAAGATTTTAAACCCAGGGCCACAGTCGTGCATGTGGTATACGTTTGTCATTATGGGGGAAATTCTTAGCAGGCCATGTAGCTGCATAGTACAAAAACAGACGTTGTTAAAAGCACTCATACTTTGTATCTGCTAATTGCACATTTAGCGGAGATGAAGGGGTAAAATTGCGAACATACTTTGGAAAATATCAAATACATGTGCTGTTATACTCCCCTTGCTCTAAACATGCCAAAAGCATTTCTCCTTTTCAGTCCATCTAAAAGTCTGCTTGTTGTGGACTCCACCTGCCCTGAGGAGGGAAACTTTCAGATTGGCCAGTTTACCTGGGTATACTGATGTGTGCCCAAATTCTTAATTTCTGTAAATCATCCTCATCAAGGCTGGAAAAACTAGTTTTTCACTAACCTACTTTCATAAGCAGGTTCCAAACAGGCATTCTCCTTTAACTTTTTCTTCCCAATGCTTTGTAATAAGTATTGATTAGTACAGAAGTCTGTCGTTCTAATTGAAATCTTTATTACAGAGTGCAACCTTTACACTCGCAACAGGAATACATACCAACTGTATCAATTACCAGTGCTATTACAGCTCCAAAGTATTATTTAGTATATGCAGCTGCCTGGAACTCGCAAGTTCTTCTTCACTAATGATTCTCTCCCATTCTGCACCAATGGTAACATTCTAAACGATTAGGATCAGTATTAAGGATGAAATGCATACTTAACAGCAATAGAAGATAACAGTAAGTAGTGAAGCTTTCTTTATATTCTGATGTGAGTCACAAATCAATTAATTAGTAATTGAGGAGGACTAAATCTAAAAGCATGTTTCTCGAAAGTGCTGCTGGATCATGAACTATCTACCTCTCTCTCTCTCTCTCTCTATATATATATATATTATATATAGAAACATAGAAATGACGGCAGAAGAAGACCAATCGGCCCATCCAGTCTGCCCAGCAAGCTTCACACTTCTTTCCTTTCATACTTATCTGTTTCTCTTGGTTCTTAGCAACCCTTGGTTCTATTTCCCTTTCACCCCCACCATTAATGCAGAGAGTAGTGATGGAGCTGCATCCAAGTGAAATATGAAATATCAAGCTTGATTAGTTAGGGGTAGTAACCGCCACAACAAGCAAGCTACACCCATACTTATTTGTTTAACCAGATTATTTAAATTCAGAAAATGTAGTTTCCTAAAATATGTTTCTCAAAATGACTGATTACCTTAGGACCAGGGTCAAACATGGGTAAAGGTATTCCCTAATTTCTCACTGACTAAAGACAGGAAGCATGGGACTAGGACATCTTGTGCTCATTCAGGTTCTTCAACTCCCCACTTGGACAAAGATGGGAGGCATGGACTGATAGCTACCTTGGCCACAATAGCTTCTAAATTCCCCACACAACTGAACAGAGAAGGTGTGGGGCAGAGATCTAGGGAGGAGTGACGAGGCTACCATAATCAATTAATCTGATTCCATCAGGTAGCAAAAAGAGAGAAGCTGCCTGGAGACAGCCCGCCTCAGCACATCTGTGTATAGAGGCAGGAAGGCTGTGCACCCAGACCCAAAGACAGAATCTCCAGAAAATGTTGGTACTGAGAGCAGTTGTGGAAATGGAACAGAAATGAGCTAGCAGAAAGAGGAGAGTAAAAAAGCAGTAGGAAATGTGAATGAGCATTCACTTGAAATGAAATGGGAAATTTTAATATTTCACTTTCATTTCAAAGTATTTTTTAATTAAAAGAAGACAGAACAAAATGTTGGTGGTTTTCATTGATCTCCTGCTGTTGATCAAAAACTCAAACTTCCTAGCCCTGCCTTCTGATTGCCCTATCACACAAACTCTCTTATCGTATTGCTCTTTTTTTTTATTTATTTATTTACTTACTTACTTACTTATTTGCTTCATGGGGTAAGAGCGATCCCCAGCTGCCCCTGCCCCACCAGTACTGTGCTTAGAAATGGCACTGACACACCAAGGTCCACACTGTTGTTTCTTCCATACAAAATGGCACTGAAGGGCCCAGACCAAGGTCAGCATGATTTTATATGGAAGAAATTAACAGTGGTGACAGTTTCAGTCTGATGTTGCCATTTCTAAGTAACCTTCCAGAAGGGCAGGAGCACCAGGGATTGCTTTTGCCATGAAGAATATGGTAAGAGCCTACTGGGGAAGATTGAAGGGGAGGACATGGAAGATTTTTTGTTTTTTTTTAATGGGGGTCCAACATTTTTGTTTTTTTTGCTTTTAAACTTAACATGGCCATAAGAACAAAAGAACATATGCCATAGTGGGTCAGACCAAGGGTCCATCAAGCCCAGCATCCTGTTTCCAACAGTGGCCAATCCAAGTCACAAGTACCTGGCAAGTACCCAAACATTAGATAGATCAGAAGCTACTATTGCTTATTAATTACCATCATAGCAGTTTATGGATTTATCCTCTGGGAACTTATCCAAACCTTTTTTAAACCCAGCTACACTAACTGCTATAACCACATCTTCTGGCAATGGATTCCAGAGTTTAACTATGCGCTGAGTGAAAAATAATTTTCTTAAATTTGTTTTAAATGAGCTACTTGCTAACTTCATGGCGTGCCCCCTGTTCCTTCTATTATCTGACAGAGTAAATCAATTTACATTAACTTGTTCAAGTCCTTTCATGATTTTGTAGACTATCATATTTCCCCCTCAGTCATCTCTTCTCCAAACTGAACACCCCTATCTTCTTTACCCTTTCCTCATAGGGAAGCCATTCCATGCCCCTTATCATTTTGTTTACCCTTCTCTGCACTTTCTCCAGTGAGCTATTTCCTTTTTTAGATGCAGTGACCAGAACTTTACACAGTATTCAAGGTGCAGTCTTACCATGGAGCGATACAGAGGCATTATGACATCCTCCATTTTATTTGCCATTCCCTTCCTATTAATTCCTAACATTGTTAGCTTTTTTGATCACCACAGCACACTGGGCCGACAATTTCACGGGCAGATTTTCAAAGCCCTGCTCGCGTAAATCCGCCCGGATTTACGCGAGCAGGGCCTGGCGCGCCTATTTTCCATAGGCCACCGGCACGCGCAGAACCCCGGGATGCGCGTAGGTCCCGGGGTTTTCGGAAGGGGGCGTGTCGGGGGCGGGACGCCAGCCCGGGGGCGTGGTCCAGGCCTTCGGACCAGCCCCCGGGTCGGAGCACGGCGCGCCAGCACTCTGCTGGCGCGCGTAGATTTACATCTGCTTCTCGCAGGCGTAAATCCATGGACAAAGGTAAGGGGGGGGGGGGTTTAGATAGGGCCGGGGGGGTGGGTTAGGTAGAGGAAGGGAAGGGAAGGAGAGGGGAGGGCGAAAGAGAGTTCCCTCCGAGGCCGCTCAGATTTCGGAGCGGCCTCGGAGGGAACGGAGACAGGCTGCGCGGCTCGGCGCACGCCGGCTGCCCAAAATCGGCAGCCTTGCGCGCGCCGATCCAGGATTTTAGAAGATACGCGTGGCTACGAGCGTATTTTATAAAATCCAGCGTACATTTGTTTGCGCCTGGTGCGCAAACAAAAGTATGCGAACGCACTTTTTTTTTTTTTTAAATCTACCCCTCAATGTATAATCCACTATGACGCCTAGATCTCTTTCCTGAGTGGTAACTCCTAAGATAGAACCTAACATTGTGTAACTATAGCATGGGTTATTTTTCCCTGGATACATCACTTTGTACTTGTCCATGTTAAAATTCATCTGCCATTTGGAAGCCCAATCTTCCAGTCTTGCAAGGTCCTCCTGCAATTCATCACAATCTGCTTGAGATTTAACTACTCTACAGAATTTTGTGTCATCTGCAAATTTGATAACCTCACTCATCATACCCCTTTTCCAGATCATTTATAAATATATTAAAAAGCACCGGTCCAAGTACAGATCCCTGAGGCACTCCACTACCTTTTTCCACTGTGAAAACTGACCATTTAATCCTACTTTCTGACTGTTTCTTGTCTTTTAATCAGCTTGCAATCCACGAACGGACATTGCCTCCTATCCCATGACTTTTTAGTTTTCGTAGAAGCCTCTTGTGCAGGACTTTGTCCCACATGATAGGAATTTCTTGTTTTGTCCTGAAAACCTGCTACTCCCTTCCCTCTTTTTTTGTCTGTATGGATGGCATTCTTAGCCTCCTAGTTCCCTTGTTCTGTAAACTTGGGGTCATCTCTGTTGCCTCTCTCTCCTTCTTTCTACACATTTAACACAGCAAGCTGGTTCTTTCTCTGTAATCTTGTTAAAATCCTTTGTGAGCATACTGCCAAAATGTTCATCCATTCTCTTATCACTTCCCATGTAGACTTCTGCAACTTGCTTTTTGCGGACTTCCTGCTGAACCGTCTTCCTCTACTACAATCTATTCAAAACTCAGCTGCACAACTTATCTATTCATCAACATCGCTTTGACCAAGTACGGTAGCTCCTCTTCTCATGCTGCTTCACTGGTTCCCCGTCTGCTTCCGTATATACATCAGGCATCTCATATTTACCTATAAATGTTCTTATTCTGCAGCTTCTCATTTCCTATTTTCTCTTCCCTCTTCCTACACCCTTCCTTGTGAACTCCATTCATGTGGGAAGTTGCTCTTATCTGTGCTCTTCTCTTCCACCGCCAAATTCAGACTCCATCCTTTCTATATTGCTGTGCTAAATACATGGAATAAACTCCCTGAATCTGTGCATTATGCTCCTTCTCTGGCTGTATTCAAATCCAGTTTAATAACTTTTTGAAGCTGCTTTTACATCCTAAGTACTTCTCTACAATAAATACATTTTCCATAGGCTCTTGTTTCTCATGTACATTCTAGATTGTAAGCTCCAAGTAGAGACTGTTGTGCTTGGCTGGCCACAGGCTCATTCCGTGGTCGGCCGCTCTCACCTCTGGCCCCAGATGGAGCAGGAACCGCTGACGCTGCGAAGGCTCCGAAGATGTGGCAGGCCACCACACTGACCAAGCCACACTGCGCTGGGGACGCCACTCTGAGCAGGTCCCTCTAGGCGCACACACAACTTCTCTGCATTTAAAAGGCCTGCGGCAGGAACTTCAGTGCGGCGCCTGCTGATGACATCACCAACACTTCCATATTTAGGGGCAGCCCAGACCAGCCTCAGACGTCTTGGCAACAGATCGACTCCAGGGAGTAGTTAGTTGCTTCGCTGTTCCTGCTTCTGCCTTGTCCCTCTGGTCCATCCTTGTCTCCTGATTCCTGGTATGTTTCCTTCTTGCGTCATTTGCCCCTCGTCTTGCATTGATTCTTCGTCTGACCTTGAACCTTTTCTTCGACTCTATTGTCTGCTGCTTGCCACGACCACAGTTTGTCCTCAACTCTGCTGCCTGACCTATGCTTTGTCTTCAGCTCTGCTGCCTGCTGCCTGACCTCGGCCCATACTGTTTTCTTCTTCTGCTGACCCCCCCCCCCCCCCCGCTTCCGTGATGGAGTCTTCATTCACCAGAGGCCCACACCTAAGTCCATCTGGCCCTGGCACCCAAGGGTTCAACCTGCGGGGAATGTGGGCTGGTATTGGTAAAGTTCCTGTTGGGCCTCTGCACCAGCCAGCTCTGCCTGCCGACAGTTATGATAAATACTAATAGTAGTAGTAGATTTGCTTTTCCTTTTGTTTTCCTTCATTTTTTTTATATTTGTTTCACTTTTTTGTTTTAAATAATTGAAAAAAAACAAAAGAAACATTTTTAATAAAGAAATGAAAAATAAAACAAAAAGCAACAAAAACTCTGCACATCCCTAGTAGGAAATAAGGGAAAAGGGAGGATGGAAGGAACAGAAGGACAGAGAAACTGTCCAAAAATTGAAAGAAGGAAATGAGAAGTATAAGAAAGATATCAAGGATGTGCATTCATTTGAAAGGACAGACAATATCAACAATATTGTTAAAAAAATGAAATGAAATGACAGAAAAAATGCAAAGGGCTAGATTTTAAAAGCCCTATGCGCTGGCGTGCCTATTTTGCATAGGCAGCCAGCGTGCGCAAAGCCCCGGTTCGCGCGTAAGTCCCGGGGCGGATCCGGGGGCGTGGTGACGGTTTGGGGGCAGGCCAGGAGGGCAGTCCCGAGTCCCCCGGCACTGCAGCCTGTGCCGGGGGATGCGAGGCGGCGCGCACAAGTTACGCCTGCTTCAAGCAGGCATAGCTTGCCCAACAAAGGTAGGGGGGGGGGAGATTTAGGTAGGGCTGGGGGGCGGGTTAGGTAGGGGAAGGTGGGGGGACGCGGAAGGAAAGTTCCCCCCGAGGCCGCTCTGATTTCGGAGCGGCCTCGGAGGGAACGGAGGCAGGCTGCGCGGCTCGGCGCGCGCAGGCTGCCGATTTTGCGCAGCCTTGCGTGCGCCGACCCCGGATTTTATAAGATACACGTGGCTATGTGCGTATCTTATAAAATCCGGCGTACTTTTGTTCGCACTTGCGTAATTTTTAAAGATCTACCTCAAAGTGTTTAGTTTTTGCTATTTTCTGAATACACTATTTGCAAATAGTGTACATAGGTATCCTCACTGAACATCCTCTGGAGAACCTCATTCCACTCTCAGTCACCCCTGGAGGTAGCTATTTCCTCAGATAATGTAATATTTTTTTACCCCCCCCTCCCCCCCAGTCATGGGCCTAATCCAACTCCTAACCTCTCCCCTTTGTTAACATACAACCCCCCCCCCCTTCCTAAGGAGCTGACTTCCCCCACTGCCCACCCTAGCCCATTCTCACGATCCCCTATCTGGACTCACCAAATGCTCCCTGGTAGTCTAATGAGGACCCAGATTGACCCGTCCACTCCTGACACATCCAGCACCATTTTCCATTTTAAAATGGTGCTGACCAGGCCTTTGCCCTATCATGTGATGGGGTTACTATTGCCATGGAGTAGCCCCTGCCACATTTTGGAAAATGATGCCAGCTGGATCCGGGAGTAGAGGGGTCAGTCAGGGCCCCTACGATCACCAGGGATCATTTGATGAGCCCAAGGAGAGGGCTTGGGAGGGTAAGGTAGGGTGGGCCTGGCTCCCAGGAGTCTATGCTTTAACAAAGGGGAGGGTTTAGGCTGGGCCTATGACTGGATTATTTTTTTAAAGAAATATGACATTTTCTGGGAAAATGGCCATCTCCATGGCAGAGGGTGGAACAGGGAGGCTCCAGAGACCCCCAGGGTCTTACTCTGGTTTTCTTTCATTTCTTTTGTGGAATTTTCCACTTTTTAAAAATGTTTCCCTTTTTATTTTATTTACGTATCAGAAAATAGCATGCACTATTTGTAAACATGCACTATTTTCCGAAACCAAACAAATGAAAAGGAAATAAAACAAACTAAAAAAAAAAGAACAATTTCCCAAATGAAAGGACAGAAAAAAACCCCCAAAACATGTTGCTCTGCATAACCCTAGAAGATATTGGAGGAAGGTATTGGCAGAAGAGAAGAACTGATGGTTAATTAGATATCAGTTTTCTAATCAGTTCTCAAATGAGTATTCAACACCTCACATTACAATATCTGACTCGTTGAAGCAGCACTGCCTCTAGCTGATGCTTTCCTTCCTAAATACTCATGAATGCTGAATTCATTATAGCATTCCAATCTACCTTAAGCGTGTAAAATAAAGTTTGTTAAAATTTAAAAACAGAAGAGGTTAAGGACATTTTAACCTTTATTATCGGAACTTTAAGTAAAATTCAATCAATGAAAAGGACTCAAGAGTTCAAACTACAATAAAGGTCCAATTAAGAAGAACCAAACCATCCATGTATCATAAAGAAGTCAATTGTCAGATCCATTTACAGGGTTAATAGTGATTTATATGGGTATCTGAAAATTGCATGCTCTCATTCTTCATGTTTTTTTTCTTTTAGGGAGGGAGGAATCAGAGAAATAATGGGGTAGATTTTTAAACTTGCGCGAGCACGTCCATGTGCCCGTGCTATCCGGCGCGCCCACATGGACACGCGATTTTAATAACGTGCGCGTGCAGGCATGCGCACGTTATTAAATCGGGGGTCGGCATGCGCAAGGGGTTGCACAATTGTGCACCTTGCGTGCGCCAAGCCGCACTGCCTTCCCCCGTTCCCTACCCCCCCCAACCCACTTTCCCTACCCTTTCCCTATCTCCCCCGCCTTTTCCCCCTATCTTTTTCCTTTTTTGGCTTTTGTTCTAAAACTTACTTCAGTCCTGCCCCCGGACCACCCTTCCCCTCCTCACCCCTTTTTGCAAATAGCCCGGGCGCGTGGAACCTTTTGAAAATCCGGCCCAATATACCGTATGTAGTTTGAAATCTACACATCATCATTTCTATAAAAATTCAATCCACTTAAAAAGCAGTGCAAGAGTTCATGGATACTTTGAACCCATGGCAATTTTCCAAGCTAAAGTAAAGTAAACGCCACCTATTTCTCTTTCAAATTTGGTGCAAAAATCATGGGTAAAAATGTATCTTTCGACATTATGCCAGATTGGAGAGTTTGAAAATTGACCGTAAAAAAAAAAAATCAGTATTTCAGTGAGAGAAGATGTTCTAAATTACAGCATGTTGCATTTTTTATTAATTTTTCCCTAAATGCTGTTTACTTTCTTTACTGTATATTTGTTCCCATTAAAATGCCGATGTTCTAATCAGATGAGATCTCCATGGGAATGACTCAATATGAGTTATTTTTCTCATGATATTGTGCAATTTACATATTATGCAAACAGATTTTGTGGCATTTTAATTTGCATTAAAGTTCACATGAAATTGCAAATAACAAAAAACTTAACTATATATTTCTCAGGTGTAACTGTGTTGTGCAAAATTAAGCTGAGAAATGTAGGAAATGAGCTGCTTTGCATAATTATGTATCCTATTACCTGTTTTGCATAGACAGTATAGAAAAATTCACAAATGCTGAATTTTGTACATTAATATCATTGATAGCATAGGATAATGCAACAACATGTACCAGAAATGATCACTGATTTTGGTGAGCCACATTTTGCTTGAAAATCAGGTCACACTTTTGTGCATTGCACTCTGTCACTTAACCCAAATGATCAGCAAAGGGTAAACAGATATCCGGTTCTAGACCTTGTGGGTCACAAACAGTCCTGGCTTTCCCAGTATCTTAAATAAATATTCATGAAATGTATTTGTATAGAATAAAAACAGGTGAATTTTAAAAGTGTTGCTTGCGTTAAAAGGCCTATATATGCAATTATATGGGCCGTGCATGAGCAACACGTATTTTAAAAGCCACAAATAATGCGCAAGTAAAAAGAAGAGTGGATCTGAGGCATGTCAGGGGCGTTCCAGGTGGGGACAAAATGTATGTGCGTAAATCCAAATTTTAAATCTGGTGGCTGCAGCATGCAGTGAGCCTGTTAGCCGCCCCGGTTTACTTCTGCTCTTGATGAGGTGCAAGTCTGCATACATTTCTGTTTAGGCCTAAAATGACAGGGTGAGGGGTCTGGGTCAACTGGGAGGAGAGCAGGCTGAAGAACCAGAGGGGTCTAGATGACATCAAGATGGACCGGGAAAACTGGTGGACTAATTGGGAAAACTGGCAGTGTCCTTCATGTGAGTATTTCTTAAAATCTACTTTCCTGTGAGTGTTAAAGCCAGCAAAGTCCTAAGGAAGAAATACGTTTGCTGGAGTAACCACTTAAACATAGAAGCACACATACATGAGACAGTCATATTTTAAAATCATATGGGCCAGATTTTATAACATGCGCGTGGGAGTAGATTTCTTCGCACAACCCGGCACGAACAAATCTACGCCCAATTTTATAACATGCGCACGCTGCTGAAATCGGAGTGGCCTCGGAGGGAACTTTCCTTCTGCCCCCCCGCACCTTCCCCTCCTTTCCCCTATCTAACCTGCCCCCCAGCCCTAACTAATAACCCCCCCTGACCTTTATTGAAGAAGTTACGCCTACCTCCGGGCAGGCATAACTTGTGCGCACGGACTCTCCATCCCCCGGCCCGGTGGCTGTTCTGGAGGCCTCGGTCCCGCTCCCGGAACACCCTTGGGCTGGTGCCCCGCCCACGGAACGCCCATTTTTTCAAGCCCACGGGACTTATGCGCATCCCAGGGCTTGCGTGCGCCGCTGAGCTTATGCAAGATAGGCTCGGCGCGCGCAGGGGGAGGCTGGGGTAGGTTTTCGGGGGTTGTGCGCGTATCTTACGTGCGCAACCCTTTGAAAATCTACCCTTATGTGTGTAACTGCATGCACAATTTAAAATTCCAGCGTATGAGCGCTCAGGCATCCACCCGTGTGCTCATTTTACAATTACTATCTTAGACTATAGTTAATTTGTATAATTTTGATTACCCTAAAATCCAAATCTATCTGTAACTGATAAGGACTGGATGTGGTCATCCTAGGATAACAAAACTATTAAAAATAGACAGGACTCTTACTTGTTTACTGTCTCTCTCTTCCTCTGATGTCAGATACCTCTTTTTCGTCTAACACTTATTGCTAATGTATCTGAAAAGGTCACCCAGAAAGGGATGGAATAAATGTAAAGCATTAGTAGCACTCCAGGCTACCAACAAAGCAAGGTTTATTATATCCATTGCTAGGGAAGATCCAATTAAAGCTGGTCAGGGTATTAAATTGTGTTTAACATTCCATAAGCTTTCTGTGTGAAAGTAAGTTTCTAACAGAAAATCATATATCTGGAGAACAAAAAAAATGAGTAAAATGGAATTGTTTCATGATATAAACCGTGTATTGGCCAAAGTAAAAATTAATAATAGTAGTTCACATCCTGTTCTCCATGAGAAACACCTTGGCTGTACAAAGTCGGGGATGAGCACACTTTTTTGTTTCTGTTTTTTTTTATTTTTCATTTTGTTTATTTAAAACAATAAATAAAAAATAAAATTTAAAAATAATAAGAAAAAAATGTAGAATCAGTCTTCACAGCAAACCCCCCCCCCCCCAAAAAAAAAAAACCCCAGAACGAAACAAAACTTAAACCCCTCCTAGGCTTCTTCTCAATCTCCCCCCACTCGCCTCCTTGAATATACTTAACCCTTTCTTTCTTCAAGGGACAGGAGTAATCCCTTGTTGCTCCTGCCCTACCACCATTACAATTGTAAATTGCAATAAAAACTCAGGCTGGTGCCATTATCAATTTCTTTCATACAAGGAAATGGTACTGTGCCGCGAATGTGGAACCCCTACTGAACTAGGTTCATTAGGTTTAACAAAATGGAAGTTTTTTTAGCCCTATTATTGGAGTGGAGAACATACTTACTTCCATGAGTCATTACACCTCTAAACTGGACCCTATGCCTTCAGTCCCTATTTAAAATAGCTAAGTCTTCCTAGACCTATCATGAGCATTGTTAATACTTTATTGGCTTCAGGTTTTATTCCATCAACAATAAAGTTATCTTTTGTCCATCCTGTCTTAAATAAAAAACAACCTTTGGATCCTTTCAATCTACAATTTGCCTTTTGTTATGAAAGTAATTTAGAAAGTTGTATTTACAAAACTAAATTATTTTGCCAAAAAGACTAATGATTTCCGCCTAAGGCAATCTGATTTCCATAAGAATTTTAATACAGAGACTGCTTTATTATCCATGATTAACAAATCAAGTGAAATACTGATAAAAGTAAAGAACATGAACATGCCATACTAGGTCAGAACAAGAGTCCATCAAGCCCAGCAGCATGTTTCCAACAGTGGACAATCCAAGCCTGGTAAGTACCTGGTAAGTACCCAAAAAACTAAGGAGTAGATTTTATAAAGTTGAGCAGACGCGTACTTTTGTTCGTGCACCAGGCGCGAACAAGAGTACGCGGGATTTCAATAGATATGTGCATAGCTGCTAAAATCCAGGGTTGGTGCGCGCAAGGCAGCCCAAAATCGGCAGCCTGTGCGCGCCGAGCCACGCAGCCCTCCTCCGTTCCCTCCGAGGCCGCTCAGACATCGAAGCGGCCTCCTCCCACCTTCCCCTCTCTTCCCCTACCTAACCCACCCCCCGGCCCTATCTATACCCCCCTACCTTTGTCGTGAAAGTTACGCCTGCTTGAGGCAGGCGTAATGTGCGTGCCGAGCCGGCTGCTGGCGCGCCATGTTCCAGTCCGGGGGCTGGTCCAAAGGCCGCGGCCACGCCCCTGGAACGCCCCCGGGCAGGATCCATGCCAGCGGCCCCGCCCCCAGATGATGCACCGGCCACATGACACCCCCCGACATGCCCCCCGATGATGCACCGTCGTGACACGCCCCCGACACGCACCCCCAGGAAAGCCACGGGACTTACGCGCATCCCGGTGCTTTGCGCGTGCCGGAAGCCTATGCAAGATAGGCTCGGCGCGCGCAGGGGGGGTTTGGGTTAGGTTTTCGGGGGTTACGCGCTTAACGTACACGCGTAACCACATCCTCTGGCAACAAATTCCAGAGTTTAATGGTACGTTGAGTGAAAAAGAACTTTCTCCGATTAGTTTTAAATGTTCCACATGCTAACTTCATGGAGTGCTCCCTAATCTTTCTATTATCCGAAAGAGTAAATAACTGATTCACATTAACCCGTTCTAGACCTCTCATGATTTTAAATACCTCTATCATATCCCCCCTCAGCTGTCTCTTCTCCAAGCTGAAAAGTCCTAACCTTTTTAGTCTTTCCTCGTAGGGGTGCTGTTCCATTCCCTTTATCATTTTGGTCACCCTTCTCTGTACCTTCTCCATCGCAACTATATCTTTTTTGAGATGCGGCAACCAGAATTGTACACAGTATTCAAGGAGTGGCCTCACCATGGAGCGATACAGAGGCATTATGTCATTTTCTGTTTTATTCACCATTCCCATTCTAATAATTCCCAACATTCTGTTTGCTTTTTTGACTGCCACAGCACTCTGAACCGATGATTTCAATGTGTTATCCACTATGACGCCTAGATCTCTTTCTTGGGTGGTAGCTCCTAATATGGAACCTTTCTGTTTTATTCACCATTCCCATTCTAATAATTCCCAACATTCTGTTTGCTTTTTTGACTGCCACAGCACTCTGAACCGATGATTTCAATGTGTTATCCACTATGACGCCTAGATCTCTTTCTTGGGTGGTAGCTCCTAATATGGAACCTAACATTGTGTAACTATAGCATGGGTTATTTTTCCCTCTATGCATCACCTTGCACTTATCCACATTAAATTTCATCTGCCATTTGGAATTTTCCAGTCTCAGAATGTCTTCCTGCAATTTATCACAATCTACTTGTTATTTAACTACTCTGAACAATTTTGAATCATCTGCACATTTGATTACCTCACTTGTCGTATTTCTTTCCAGTTCATTTATAAATATATTGAAAAGTACAGGTCCCAATACAGATCCCCGAGGCACGCCACTGCCCACTCCCTTCCACTGAGAAAATTGTCCATTAATCCTACTCTATGTTTCATCTCTTTTAGCCAATTTGTAATCCACGAAAGGACAACACCACCTATCCCATGACTTTTTACTTTATCTTGAAGCCTCTCATGAGGAACTTTGTCAAACTCCTTCTGAAAATCAAAATATACTATATCTACCGGTTCACCTTTATTTACATGTTATTAACTCCTTCAAAAAAGTGAAGCAGATTTGTGAGGCAAGACTTTGTTCCAGATCTCTTGATCTTTGATCTCCGGTTCTTGATTGACATGAGTGCAGCCTTCAATACAGCCAATCATAGATTAGTATTATCTTGACTTCAAGACCTGGGAATATCTGAGCTGGTCCTAACATGGTTTAGATTATTCTTAAAGGTCAATTTTAAAAGCCCAACATGTATTTATTTATTTATTTAGCCATGTGCCAAAACCGGGAGATATACGAATATGCTGGGTTGGCGTGCACGAGCGGATTTTAAAAGCCACACGAGTACATGTGTATCTCACGCTATGTGAACATATGAACATTTCTAAAAAAGGCGCACCGTGTGGGATGGATTGGGCAGGGCCCAGGTGTTTCTGTATTTCCCCTTGAAATGTGTGCAAAAAATACTTATGTGCACAGGTGTGCGCTGGGGTCCCCTGTTGCGTAGCTTTACTTCTGCTATGGATGGTATAAGTTCTAAAAAAAACCCCCAAGAAACTGAACACATCAGTGGGGTTTTAAAGGTTGGGGCTGACAGGAGATAATGAAGGCTATTAAACTAGGGGTATCTAGAAGTACTATTCCTTACCTGGGCACACTGGGAATGAACTGGTAAAAATGGTAATTGTGTGAGCATGCGTGTCTTTCTATATCCCCCACTTACATGGTAAAAGTGGCATTTCTGCACAAAGGTATGCATCCACTTAAAATTATGTTATAAATGGTTATGGCCAACGAATGCGTGCACATGTGCACCCGTGTGCCTGTTTAAAATATCTGTCATCAGGGACGGTAATTTTTTAAGAGAATTGGGGAACCAATACTTCATCTCTGAAAGATTTGACAACTGGGTATCCCAAGATTCTATTTTATCGCCACTGCTTTTTAACCTTTTTTTTGCTCCACTTCCAGAATTGATTCTGTTATGAATTGGAAAGCGGACCCCTGTTCCGAGGTAGAGTTAGCACTGCCAAAAGGTAGGTCAACCTTCTTCAGTCTCTAACGTCGGATGGCAAGGCCTGTTGATGAAGATGTTTGGATGAAGGCTTCACCCTGGAAGCTCGTGATCCCCCCAGGAGGAGCCCATAGGGACACGGCCGCTGGGGCTTAGGAGACTCCCTGAAGGGTGAAGATAGTCTGGATGCAGGTGACTCCTGCAGGTCCTGGGTTCCAGATGGCTGGCGCCTCCAGCAGGTCGTGATCAGTCAGGGAGTATACCTCGTAGGAAAGTCCAAGTCAGGTCCGAGGGCCAAAGTCCAGAGAGAGGTCGAGAGCTGGTCCAAGAGCAGACGGGAGAATGGTCCAAAGCCAATCCAGGAGCAACCATCAGAAGGGTCCAGAGCCAGTCCAAGTCAATAACAGAAGAACACCACCACCGGTCCGAGTGTCAGGAGCCAAAGATTCAGTCCAATGAGGAGAAGAAGCAGAAGCGGACGGAGAGCGGATCCAGGAACACAGGAACTAAGCACTGAGCCTCAATACCAAGGCAAGGTGTGAGTATCAGACATTGCCTTAAATACAAGAAATGGAGGGAGGAGTCCCAGGAGGAGCCATGACAATTTCCTGTCATGGCTCCTTTAAATTCTCTCATCAGCCGCGTGTGCGGCTTGTTGCGATCCTGCCCGCGAGGAGCGTGGGCAGGCTCTTACCTTCGCGGCCAGTCGGGCCGCTGACGCTGCTGCTTCCTCTGAATCAGCTGGGGCCGTCCCCGCAGCTGTCTCCATGCTGCCGGGAGCTCCTCCATGCAGCCAGGATGGCTGCTGCTGCTCCAGCTCTCCCCCGCCATCCTGCCTCACTGCCGGGGTCTTCAGCCGGCAGGGTGACCGTCCCTGCCGGTGCCTGCTTCAAACCGGGTCCTCGCCCGGCAGGGAGCCGTCCCTGTCGGTGCCTGCAGCCTCTCACAGCTCCCTGCAGCCAGCACTTCTCTCTTCAGCCTTGCAGCGTGGAGCGGTGCCTGCAGCCTGCTACGGCTCCCTGCTTCCCCTGCAGCCAGCCTTACCTCTCTCTGCTTCTTCCTGCTTCAGTCCTTGTGGCTGGGAGCTGCTCCAGCCCAGGGCTGCTTCGCTGCTTCCCTGGGCCTTCCACGTGGCTGAGGACGCCACCAGCTTCCAGCTCTTTGCTCCAGCTCCCTAGGGTGCGGGCGCGCGCCTCTCTGCTCCTCTTCAAGGGCCAGCCAGGTGTGGCCCCCTGCTGACCCCTCCCTGGGCGTTGTCCACCTCAGCCCTACAAAAGGGCTCAATGTCCATTCCGTCTTTGCCTTCGCAAGGAGTTGGTCGCTCCTGAGATCCTTCGCTCCAGGAAGTCGCCCGTGTTCCAGCACTTCTGCAAGGTCCTGTGTTCCGTGTTCTTTGTTGGAGCTCCGCGTCCAGTCCTGATGTCTGCCTGCTGTTCCAGTCCTGATGTCTGCCTGCTCATGTTCCTGCCCTAAGGTTTGTCTTCCAATCCGGTATCCATGTTCCAGCCCAGATGATGCAAGCCTTGTACCTTGTTCCTGAATTCGCCTGAAAGCTAAGTACCTTGTTCTTGAATCTCCTGAAAGCTAAGTACCTTGTTCTTGAATCTCCTGAAAGCTAGCACCTTGTTCCTGAGTTGGTTAATGTCCTGGTACCTCGCGGCAAGCCATGTTGTGGTCCGTGAACAACCCCACGGGCGGGCTGAGTAGGGCGCTTCGTGATGCAAGCCATGTACCTCGTTTCTGAGTCTCCGAGAAGTCCTTACCTCGTTCCTGAACCCTCTGAAAGCCTGGTATCCTGCGGCAAGCCATGTCGTGGTGCGCACAAATCTACGCCCGATTTTATAACATGCGCACGCCGAGCCCTAGGAGTGCCCCGATGGCTTTCCCCATTCCCTCTGAGGCCGCTCCGAAATCCTTCTGCCCCCCCTCCTTCCCCTCCCTTCCCCTACCTAACCCGTCCCCTAACTTTATTCCATAAGTTGCGTCTGCCTCTGGGCAGGTGAAGGTTGCGCGCGCCGGCCAAGTGCCAGCGCAAGATCCCCCGGCACGGCCGCTGTGCTGGAGGCCTCGGTCCCGCCCCCTCCCCACCCCCTCCCCTTTTTTCAAGCCCCGGGACATACGCACGTACCAGGGCTTGCTCGTAACCCTTTTAAAATCCGCCCCTTTATGATTGTTTTTATGTATCCCACCTTGAACTGTGAATTAGCATGGGTAACAATTTTTTAAATAAATAATTGTTATGAATATAAAATTTAAAAAACTTCTTTCTCCTTGAGGTCAGAAAAGTTGTTGCAACCAGTTTCCAATCTTATAAAACAATGCCTCGATATTCTTAAAAGTTATGTCCAGGCAAACATAAGCAAATACTAGCTATGCATGCTTAGATGACAGGTTGATAACCAGGGCTGAATTTACAATTTAGGTGTCCATAGACACTGGGCGGGGAGATTTTCCCCCCAGAAATTATGGAGGGTGCAGGGGAGGAAATAGGAAAGGCCCCCTCCTCTTCCTCCTCCTCAGAAATCATCAGGGGAATATCCCTCTTTCCCCCCAGAAATCAGAGGGTACTGGGCCCCTGCCCACACCTTACCCTCCTCTCCTTGGTGCCCCATTGTGCATATCCCTCACCTCGAGGCTTGCGACCCTGACTTTCTCTTCCATATTCCGTCCATACTGCAGCAAGAACTTCCACTAAACAAATGAAGAGCCTTTGTATCAGCGCATGTACACTCACAGCAGGCCCTGCGGCACTCCACTCTTATTATTTATTTATTTTAAAACTTTTTTATACCGGCATTAGTGGGTATATCATACCGGTTCACATCCGAACCAAAGGTAGAAAGTACAAAAAACAGGGACTGGGGGTGGGGCTGAAGAGAGAGAAAAGTCCGGAAGAGAGCACCCAGAGCTACAGTAAATATATAAACAACAGAATAAATATCAAAGAACTATCATTGTAAATAACAGGAGAGCAATATATATGTATGAGCTATGTACATGTGATTCTGGTCGAAAGATGACACAGATACAGTTAATGAGAAGGGGAACTAATCTGGCTAGCCCTGCTTAAAGAGGCACGTCTTTAATTTATTTTTTAATTTGGTGGTGCATGGTATTATGGCATGAGCTTCCCATTTCCACAGCAACCTGTGGCCTGGATTTATCAAAATGCGTTAAGTACTGCATGCGATAGCAAAAGGGGTGTGTTTTTTTTTTTTTTTTTTTTTATTTATTTAATTTTATATACCGGCAACCGTTTGCACATCGTGCCGGTTTACAGATAACTTACAAACAAAGATATGTAGGCAGAGCCTTTACAAGGAACAGTGTTTAAAACATAGCTCAGAAACAGAGCAAAACTAGCAAACTTGTGGAAAGAGGGGTAGGGGTGGTCGAGACAGGGGAGGGGGCGGGGGGGGAGGGTGGGTGGGTGAAAAACAGGTACAAAAGGAGTAATATGTACAGGTACAAAAGGAGTAATATGTACAGGGGTCGAGAGATTATTGACGTATACATAGGTTATATTATTGACATCTATATACATTGGCAAATTGACATAGGTTATATTCTTGAAATATACATAGGTTATATACAAAACTGTATAGGCATGTAGAAAATAAGAGATTCAGGTTTTATGTTTTATGAGAGAACTTTGCCCAAATCTCATCTTGGAGTGAGTTTCCTCACTCCAAAGGTCATCAAATCTTCATGAGACCACTGTTCTGTTCGTAGGTGTCACGTAGAATGTCAAAGTGGCCCCTAACCCCCTACACTCTTACCTAAACCCCACCTCGAGTTACTAGGTAGGCCTACCATAGGGATACAAATACCTATGGGCCATGACATTATGGCCAGTCTCTCTCTCTCTCTCAAAGAGCAAAAACACCTTATCACATTTTGATAAATGACCCCCTGTGTTAGGAGTGCAGCACAATGAGGCCCACTGTCAACACATGCTGATGCAAAGGGCCCGCACGTGTTTAACACCTAGAAGAAGAGAGGGATGCAGATTTGGATAGTGGCAGCCTTGGCAGTGCTCCAATGCCCATCAAGTTTGGGACATGAGGCAGCTGCCTACATTGGCTATGCCTAATCCAAGCCTGGTGATAATTTATCATGTGTATAAACAGTTGTTTGGATTTTAAATACTTTTCCCCCCCACAATCTATGTGCCACATTCACGCAAGGAGAAATTAGAACATTATTAGCAATTATTAGCTTGGAAATAGACTTTGGGATAGATTTTTAAAGTGTGCACGCGTGGCCAGCGTGCGCATGTTATAAAATTTGTGGGCCACGTGCACATGCACACCAGATTTTATAATCTGTGCGCATATGTGTGGGCGGCGCTCGCAAGGGGGAGCTTTGATGCAAACTATGCGGGGCAACGCATCCCGCCTTCCCTAGTTACCCCCCAGTCTGCTCTAATTAAGGAATGGACTGGGAGGGAACTTCCCTACCCTAACCTCCCTTCCCCTCTCCTCCCCAACCCCTAAATTCTAACTTTTTCCTTTGTTTTTTGTTTTCCAATTTACTTCAGGGCCCGACCTGAAGTAAGTTGCGCACGCTGGTGAGGCTCCAGAACAGCGATCAATGGCCTTGTCCCGGCCCTCCCCACCGACCTTCCCCCCAGCTCAAGGCCGGCACTTATGCGTGTACCAGCCTTTACATGCATGGCCGGACATTTTGGAAAATAGGCTTGGCACGCACAAGGCACAGCCATACGCGTAAAGACTGGTTTTTACGCACGCGGCCTATTTAAAATCTACCCGTTTAAGCAGAAGTCCTAAGAGGAACCATGGTATAGTTATTCATGAAAACAAGGCACTGGTATTCCAGATCTTTAGCAGTGGAGAAGCAAAAGTAAAAGAATCTGTGGTATTAATGTAGGTAGAAAAAAAATGGGCGGCCAAGATGGACCTTAGCAATCTTTATCAACCATCATATTCCATGCTTCTATGGGCCTTATTTTCCAAGTGGCTCGCACGCGATACCAAAATGGGGTCGGAGTCGGCCCCGGAAGAGGAGGAGTCGGGGCGTCACCGGGGCCGAGTCCGCGAAGACGCCGCGGACGACGAAAAGGTAAGGCCCTTTTCGCGTCCGAGTTCGCGCCCAATAGCTACACCTTCTATGGTGGTGCTATTGGGTGCGAAACCGGCAGCGATCGCACCGCGACGGTGCGATCGCTGCCAGCTAGCACAGGCCCGCCCCCCGCCCCTCATTCCCTAAATTATGGCAAGCCTGCGATACTTTAGAAAATGAGGCCCTATGTCTCTACAATTCGCTGTATTAAAGTAGGAAAATGTGTCAGTGATCAAAGTATGTGGTCTATGGGATTGGTCCACAGAGCCTTTGACAAGCTGTGTTTTGTTAAGTACAAAGAGAGCATGTTGTTTCTTCTAGGCACCAATGTGGAATTATTATATGTAACCAACACTGTGGTATAAGCTACAGTAAAAGTCAGGCTATGATGAACTCTTTACTGCACCACCCTGCTTGCCTTTTAAAATACAATCTGTTCCAAAAGCAACATTTTTCCTAATTAAAATCATCTCTAGGCAATCACTTCCTGATAAATGCCATTCTTGTTATGAGATTAGTGTTGTACTTATCAAGTTTGAGCCTTATTTGCATGTATATGTTTCTTAATTACATTTGCATATGCATAGCTTCAATTTTACTGCCTACTTAAATATTTTAGGATAAATTGATATTACCTATGTCTTTCAGTTTCTTTTGAAGTATGTGACTATTCACTGTAATTACAGACATTTTTTCCTTCGAAATCATTTAGTTTGTGTAAATGGCAGAAATGTTGATTCTGCTATGGAAATTCTATTCAGTTATAACCCTCAGGCAGTATTTTAGTATTTATTTCTCTTATGTAGACTCATAATCATTATAATTGCAAATTTAATATATTTTATAATTGTATGTATATATTTAGGGTAAATCGTATCTCAGAAGCAATGTAGGATAAGCATGTTTTAAGTAGTCTTTAGATAAAATGGGAGTCAATAGATTTATCTCACATAGCTCATTTCCTTGACTGTATTGGCAGGATGGAAGTTATTTTTTAAACTATAATGGAAAAATACAGTATTTTGTACTGTACATACAACTGAATAAACATTAGATTATGTGGAGATCTGTAGGTTATCTGTAATATAAATGTGTGAATTTCTTTGAAAAATTGATAAATCTGGAAATGTTTGTTGAATCTTTTATGAAAGAAAATAGGAAAAAAACATTCAAAACAGATTTGATCAGATCTCTTTCATGTTTTGTTTTTTTTTCCCGAAAAACCAGGGGCAGTAACTTAACAGGTACACGAGCACACGTGTGCGTGTTTTCGTCAGCCCACGTCCAGGGACACGTCCATTTTATAACATATACGTGTATATGTGCACATTATAGAAATGCCTGCCTCACACACACACACACACACACACACACGTGTGCCCAGTTTTAAGTGGACTCATGATGACTATGAGCACAAATGCCGCTTCTACCGCATAACTGAGGGTATTCTAATGGACATGCGCAGAAACGCCATTACCAGTTTTCCCAGTTTATACCCAGTTTACCCAGAAAAGGGATAGGACTTGCAAACCCCTCCTAGTTTAATAGCCTCCCTCCTCCCCTGTTAGCCCCGCCTCTTTAAATCCTGCCGATCTGTCTATTTTGCATGCCATCCATAGCAGAAGTAAAGTTACATGGCAGGGGACCCCAGCACGCGCCTGGGCGTGTAAGTATTTATGCGCTAATTTGAAGTTGAAATCCAGGAATGCCCGTGCCCTGACCTTGCCCGTTTTATGGAACTTTTCATTTGTACATGCAGTGGGAGATACGCGCACACTCGTGCGGCTTTTAAGTTACGCTTGACGCGCACTGGCCTGACATGTTTGCGCATCCCTTAATTGATGCGCGCATCAGTCTTTTAAAATTCACCTTCAAGTGCATAATTTAGATCTACTTCACTAATTGTTTTTCAGTAAAAGTGGTGAACCTGATTATTTCAGGTTTCCAGGCACCCCACCTCCAAGTAATAACACTTGAAACCCATCACAATGCACGACAGTTTATAAATTAGATAGTGTGGCTGCAGTTTTCTTAGCCTGACAAGGGACTCTAACCTGTCTGCTTTAGCTGGATGACTCAATGTTTAGGTAAATTGCTACTTTTGGGGGGGGAGATTTGATTCTGTATGAGATGTTTGCATTTTCCATGTTTTGTAAATCAATTTTGGCATCATGATGGAGTAGTGATAAATAAATTTAATTTAATAATAATAAATAATAATCTCTCTCGGTCTGTTCTCACTGTTCTTCCTTCCTCTCCCCCTGGGAGGGTCTGCACAACCATTCAATGCCCACCTTAGTTCAGCAAGTCCTTGTTCTGTTGGTTCAGGTCTTATTTAGTAGGGATGTGAATCGTTTTTTGACGATTTAAAATATCGTCCGATCTATTTTAAATCGTCAAAAATCGTTAGAGCCGCGATACAATAACAATTCCCCCGATTTATCGTCAAAAAATCGTAAATCGGGGGAAGGGGGAGGGGAAGGGGGAGGGCGGGAAAACCGGCACACTAAAACAACCCTAAAACCCACCCTGACCCTTTAAAATAAATCCCTCACCCTCCCGAACCCCCCCAAAATGCCTTAAATTACCTGGGGTCCAGAGGAAGGGTCCCGGTGTGATCTTTTACTCTCTGACCTCCGTGCGTTGTAGAAATGGCGCCGGAGCTACCTTTGACATATGACAGGTCAAAGGTAACGCCGGCGCCATTTATTTTTTGTCCCCCGACGTCAGGAGCGTAGGAGATCGCTCCCGGACCCCCGCTGGACCCCCAGGGACTTTTGGCCAGCTTGGGGGGCCCTCCTGACCCCCACAAGACTTGCCAAAAGTCCAGTGGGGGTCCGGAACGACCTCCTGCAGTCGAATCGTGTTGCCGTACGTCCGGCGCCATTTTGCGCAAAATGGCGCCGGCCGTACGGCAACACGATTCGACTGCAGGAGGTCGTTCCGGACCCCCGCTGGACTTTTGGCAAGTCTTGTGGGGGTCAGGAGGCCCCCCCAAGATGGCCAAAAGTCCCTGGGGGTCCGGAATGACCTCCTGCAGTCGAATCGTTTTTCCGTACAGAAAAACGATTCGCGGTAGGAGATTGCTCCCGGACCCCCGCTGGACTTTTGGCAAGTCTTGTGAGGGTCAGGAGGCCACCCCAAGCTGGCCAAAAGTCCCTGGGGGTCCAGCGGGAGTCCGGGAGCGATCTCCTACGCTCCTGACGTCGGGGGACAAAAAAACAAAATGGCGCTGGCACTACCTTTGACCTGTCATATGACAGGTCAAAGGTAGTGCCAGCGCCATTTCTACAACGCACGGAGGTCCGAGAGTAAAAGATCACACCGGGACCCTTCCTCTGGACCCCAGGTAATTTAAGGCATTTTGGGGGGGTTCGGGAGGGTGGGGGATTTATTTTAAAGGGTCGGGGTGGGTTTTAGGGTTGTTTTAGTGTGCCGGTTTTCCCGCCCTCCCCCTTCCCCTCCCCCCCCACTGGACCCCAGGTAATTTACGGCATTTTGGGGGGTTCAGGAGGGTGGGGGATTTATTTTTAAGGGTCGGGGTGGGTTTTAGGGATGTTTTAGTGTGCCGGTTTTCGATTTATACAATTTACCCGATTTACACGATATTTAAAAAACCCAAACTGCGACGATCCGATTCCCTCCCCCTCCCAGCTGAAATCGATCGTTAAGACGATCGATCACACGATTCACATCTCTATTATTTAGCCTCAAAGGGCAACTCGCCATGTTTAAGCATGGCCACTGGACCCTCAGCTGCAGATCATGACCATTGTGGGTATCAAACAGGCCCTACCTTGCTAGATCCTATCTGATGCCATACCATGGCCATTTCGAGCATTTGCCATCACAGGCTACAACCCTATTCTTAGCTTCTTTCAGAAGCCCCCCTTTCACTACTCCTTTGGGCTCAAGCACCCCATTTTTAGAGCTACAAAACAGGAAAGAAGAAATGGGCATGGTGTTCTAATCATTTGAATTATCATCACAATATCTCCACCAATATGAAATGCATGTCTATCAAATTAGGGACAATATCAACTCTCTTTTTCTGCTGACCATTTCTTTCCCTATGCAGCTAAGCATCTTTCTGGTTTTTGCCATCACTTTATCTGTTTGGCCATTATTAGATACAATTGTCCCCAGATCTTAAATTTCCTTCATGCTTAGAACTGGTCCAAACACCAATCCCTGAGGCATACTACTAGTAACACCTCCCTCCTCAGAGAAAACTCGATTACTACTCTTTTTTGCTTCCCACTCAGTCAGTTTCTAACACAGTTAGTCACGCTAGTTCCCATACCAAGGGTGCTCAATTTGGGGCAGATTTTAAAAGCCCTACGCGCCTAGGGGGGTTACGTGTGCTAAGCCTATTTTGCATAGGCTGACCCTGGATTTTATAACATGCGCGCGGCTGTGCGCACATGTTATAAAATCGGGCATACATTTGTGCGCACCGGGTTGCACGCACAAATGTACGTCCGCGCGTACCTCTTAAAATCCGACCCTTTGGGCCAGATTTTCAAAAGCATTTACTCGAGCAAAACTGGTTTTTGCTCGAGTAAATACACTTTACTCAAGTAAGTGGGCTTTTCAAAATTGCTACAATATATGCCATTGAATTGTCCATAGGATTTACTCAAGTAAGTGCACTTTACTCGAGTAAATAGCTTTTGAAAATTGCTACGATAGTATGTCACATTTACATGCGTAACTCCTTTGAAAATGACCCCCTTTATGTATAAGTCTCCTATGCAGAACCATGTTAAATATCTTACTGAAATCCATCTAGTGCTCTCCCCTTGATCCATCTCTCTGGTTACCCAATCAAAGAAATTGAACAAATTTATCTGAAAAGATTTACCTCTGGAAAAACCATGCTGTCCCAAATCTTGCAATCCATTGGATTCCAAAAACTACACTATTTTCTGTTCTAGCTGCAATTCCATTAAATTCTTCACCACCAGTCTATAGTTCTCAGCCTCCTCCTCCTTAATTCCACTTTTATGAACAGAAACAATATCTGCCAGTCTCCAGTCTTCTGGAAATACATCAAACTCTAGAAGCATTGAAAAGGTTAGCCAGTGAAGCTGCCAGGACATCTATTAGTACTCTTAAAAATATACCATCCAGCCCATCACCTTATCTACTTGAAGTTTAGTTCGCTTCTCAGTAATAAACTTCTGAAAATCAATTGACATTTACCTCACTTCTAATCTTATTTCTTTATTTAATTATTTGTATACCGCAAATCAAAAATTCTAAGTAGTTTCCATAAATCAGTCAAAAAAAAGTTACAATGTCATCAATAAATATATAGCAAATCTCAGTAGATTGAAGTCTAATAAATAATCTTAAACAGCAAGTGGAAAGTAATTCAATAATACAGAATAATGTATTCAATCCTTGAAACACCATCCACAAAATATATGAAAATGGTTATGTCACCTACACTTACATGTTTCATAGATGTTCTGCATTAGGAGGGACAGAACAGTGAAAGAGAACCTAAAAATATATATAAGTAACAACTGAGAAACCTCCCATAACAGACAGGACATAAGAACATAAGAAATTGCCATGCTGGGTCAGACCAAGGGTTCATCAAGCCCAGCATCCTGTTACCAACAGAGGCCAAACCAGGCCATAAGAACCTGGCAATTACCCAAATACTAAGAAGATCCCATGCTACTAATGCAATTAATAGCAGTGGCTATTCCCTAAGTAAACCTGATTAATAGCCGTTAATGGACGCCTCCTCCAAGAAATTATCCAAACCTTTTTTGAAACCAGCTACACTAACTGCACTAACCACATCCTCTGGCAACAAATTCCAGAGCTTTATTGTGCGTTGAGTGAAAAAGAATTTTCTCCGATTAGTCTTAAATATGCTACTTGCTAACTTAATGGAATGCCCCCTAGTCCTTCTATTATTCGAAAGTGAAAATAACCGAGTCACATCTGCTCGTCCAAGACCTCTCATGATCTTAAAGACCTCTCAGCCGTCTCTTCTCCAAGCTGAACAGCCCTAACCTCTTAAGCCTTTCCTCATAGGGGAGCTGTTCCATCCCCTTTATCATTTTGGTTGCCCTTCTCTGTACCTTCTCCATTGCAACTATATCTTTTCTGAGATGCGGAGACCAGAATTGTACACAGTATTCAAGGTGCGGTCTCACTATGGAGTGATATAGAGGCATTATGACATTTTACGTTTTATTAACCATTCCCTTCCTAATAATTCCTAACATTCTGTTTGCTTTTTTGACTGCCGCAGCACACTGAGCCGACAAGATCTTTTTCCTGGGTGGTAGCTCCTAATTATGGAACCTAACATTGTGTAACTACAGCAAGGGTTATTTTTCCCTATATGCAACACCTTGCACTTGTCCACATTAAATTTCATCTGCCATTTGAATGCCCAATCTTCCAGTCTTGCAAGGTCCTCCTGTAATGTATCACAGTCTGCTTGTGATTTAACTAATCTGAATAATTTTGTATCATCCGCAAATTTGATAACCTCACTTGTCGTATTCCTTTCCAGATCATTTATATATATACTAGCTGTTAAGCCCGTAATAACGGGCTACATTTAAAAAAAAAATTTCGGTCCATTTCCTTCCCACTCCCTCCCTCCCCCCCCCCTCCCCTCACCCTCTCCTCCCTCCCCCTCTCCTCACTCTCTCCTCCCTCCCCCCAGCTCACTCTCCCCTCCCCTTTCAGCTCATCCACAACTGGCAGACGGGGGGTGTCCCTCCCTCACGCGCGTCGCCGCGGCGGCTACTGCTCCTCCCGCTCGTCGCCGCCGCTGCCGCCACCGCTCCTAAGGACCCAGCGCCATTTTTTTTTTCGGGCACACTCCAATCTGGCCGACGTGCTCGCCCGCGCATGCGCGGTAGAGCAGCTCTCTACTGCGCATTTGCGGCACGTCGGTCAGGGCTCCCTTATCTAGTAGATTGAAAAGCACCGGTCCAAGTACAGATCCCTGAGGCACTCCACTGTTTACCCTTTTCCACTGAGAAAACTGTCTTTTAACCAGTTTGTAATCCACGACAGGACATCGCCTCCTATCCCATGACTTTTTAGTTTTCGAGGAAGCCTCTCATGAGGGACTTTGTCAAACACCTTCTGAAAATCCAAATACACTACATCTACCTGTTCACCTTTATCCACATGTTTATTAACCCCTTCAAAAAAATGAAGCACATTTGTTAGGCAGGACTTCCCTTGGATAAATCCATGTTGACTGTGTTCCATTAAATCATGTCTTTCTATATGCTCTACAATTTTGATCTTGAGAATAGTTTCCACTATTTTTCCGGCACTGAAGTCAGGCTCACTGGTCTATAGTTACCCGGATCGCCCCTGGAGCCTTTTTTAAATATTGGGGTTACATTGTCCACCTTCCAGGTCACTACTAGTGTTAAGAAAAAGTAGCCATTCTGATGTGCAAACAATGCACGCTTAAAGGCCTTTTATCCATTCAATGTGGATAACCACACATAAGAAAATTATGGGCCATAATATGTGCTTGATTGACAAAGTCCATGCGGTCTGAGCAAAGACAACCTAACCTAAGAAACTGGCTCACCAGAATATTATCACGAAGCAAGTGCAGGTGATGACTGGTATATGCCAAAAGAGTGTTCTTATCAATTTCTTTCTGAAAAATTGGTCAACTGGCCAGCTTTAATCTGCTCCAGGATATCAACGAAGGCAATCTATGATTCATGTATGGTATGAACAAACCCTAATTGAGGATTACATGTATTAATCCAATCAATGAACTGAAAAAATATAATTTAAGTGCCCTGCCAAGTAATAAAAATATCTATATATATCTTAGCCATTTGATAACTATTAAACAAAATGGACAATCATAGAACCACTTAGACTCAAACTCCCACACAGAGACATGTATGTCTGGGACCATCGTGCCCCCATAGCCATCCCTTTTATCTCCTGGAAAAACTTGTGTCCCTTGCAGCCTGGATTGGCCACTGTTCAAAACAGGATGTTGGGCTTGATGGAACCTTGGTCTGACCCAGTATGGCAATTTCTTATGTTCTTATATTTTAATGTTCTCTTTGTTGTGTCCGTGGCCGTGATCCCTCTACCTGACCCGTGACAGCGGGGCCACCGTGGCAACATCAGGGAGGCCGTGGGAGTCTGGCCCCAGTCGTTCCCGCACACCAGCGCGCACTCCTGCGGTGCCTACTGGCTTGGGAGGCGTCCCTGCTCTTCTCTCGTGGCATCGGGCTGCTTTCCTCCGTGGCCGGGAATCCAAGATGGCCGCCATCCTCTTAGGCACGAGGCCGCACCCCCTTACAGAATTTTAAGGGACCTTGTCCCTTTAATTGCCTGCACCTGCTTCCAATGAACCAGACCAGGGGGAAGTATATAAGGAGACTTCCTCCGCTCACTTCTTGACTTGGCAACTTCATTGTTCGAGTCTGCTTTCTTCGGTGAGTCTTCTTGTGCTTCGGATCCTTGATTCCTGGTTCCTCGGTGTGTGACTTCAGATTGGCAAGCGGTGATTCTTTGGTGTGTGATTTCGGACTGGCAAGTGGTGATCCCTCGGTGTGTGACCTCAGACTGGTAATCGACGACCCTCTGGTACTCGACCTCGGACTTCCTCCGGACCATTGTCTCCAAGGGCCCCACCTAAGTCCCAGTGGCTCGGGTCCCTACGGGCTCCTCTTGGGGGGACTGCTGGCTTCCAGTGACGAAGCTCCAGTTGGCCCTTGCACCGACCTCATGACTCCTCGACCTATCAAAGGTCCATCTAAGCCCCAGTGGCTCGGGTCCCTATGGGCTCCTCCCGGGGGGATCGCGAGCTTCCAGTGGCGGACCCAGTTGGCTTCTTCGACGTCACGACTCTTCGCTTTCTCCACGATCGCCTCCGTCTTCAGTGCCGAGGGTCAGCCAGTCCCATCTTCTGTTCCGCCTCACCACCCGACGGGGGAACCTAAGGACCCACCTCCTAAGGTGATACCATCCTCCCGTCGGTCCAAGGGTTCACAAGCCTGATCATAACACTCTTTCAGTGTTTCTGTCCCTCCCGATGCAGCAATATCGGTGAAACATGTATGTGTCGGGGACGTAGACATTTTTATATACGTGCTGGATGGTATTTCAAGGGTTGAATAAATTATTCTGGATTATTGAATTACTCTCCACTTGTTGAAGATTATTTATTAGACTTCATCGTACTGAGGTTTGTTATATATAAATTGATGACCACTGCACCATTTTTTGACAGTTATCTATCAGAATGCTGCAGTTTTTTCCACTTGTTTTGTTGGATTGTTCCATAAACAATTCTGGAGACTTGCAATCTTGCCTCCCATATTTAATTTTTCACTAGTTACTGGTTCCTTTCTGTTAAGTTCGCTTCCTCCCTATTTTCTACTTATTATTCTATCAGTTATCCTGTTACCCCCCCCCCCCCCGTTTAATGTAATTTCCTCCTTTTTGTTAATATGTAAACCGATATGATGTGTATTTTAATGTCGATATAAAAAAGCTGTTAAATAAATAAATTAAACACAAAATGATAAAACAAAATATTATATAAAACATTCAATTAGACAGAATAAAACCCAAAACACTGTAGAACTAAAATATAAATAAATAATAAAATATAAACAGACTAAAATCACAACAATGAGCACTGCATTTTCCTCCATCGCATATTCCTGCGCATATTCCTGCTCCAGGCCCTTTCTCAGTGAACTGAAATATTAGTTCTGCAATTTTGCTTTTTCTTCATCAGCCTCTAAAGCATATGGGGACATACTTAAAAATCTAAACATGTACAGCCTAGAAGAAAGGCAAGACAGAAATATTGTTGCACACATGAGAGGAGATGAAGTTGAAGTCACGATCAAGCATTTGGATCCCAGGTATTCGAAATGGGAACTAAATTGAACTACATATTTCACAGTAACCCAGGGAGGCTGCACATTCTAGGCAAGGATAAAGAAGGGAGCCTGAGGGTTGGATCAAGAGATCACAGAACCACAGATTTACTATTTGACTTGCTTTATGGAGACTGAATGGGAATGACTTGTACCAAATGCCATGTTATATGTTTGATTTGATTCGTCAGTAAAGTTGTGTTGGACCACCAGCTTTGGGTATGGATTGTTTTTTTTTAGCACTTACTAAGGAAATAGTTGACCCAGGAGGTTATCTTCCACTTCTTATGGAGAATCCTTTACCCTGGTCTTGAAGAGAATTCTGGGATGGACACAGCCCTGGTATTGATTGTGTGCCCTGTGGTCTCCTTAAAGGTTATCCCAGTCCAGAAGTTACGTGCATAAACGTGAGATTGCACAGATGTAAAACTCTAAATTTGTCTTTAGATGTCTTTAGAAAGTAGCAAAAAAATAAAAAGATAAATATATATAGTATTTTACATGTTCTCTGCAAGATATAGCTCGCCCTCTTTTTATGTAGTATAACAGAGCAATCTGATTTTACATGTGTTGTAAGCATCTGTCTTTTCCTTTTTCTTTCATAAACATGTATTTATCAGTCCTTTCTCCATCCTTTGCAATCCATTACAAGGTTGTCAGAGGTAATCATGTATTCCAAAGCTAATGACTCTCTATGAATAATAGAGAGGGAAAATAATTTATTGAAAGTCAATAGTGCTGTACATTTCTCTTTTGGAAGATTTCTCATAACCATAACTATGCATATTGATTTGTTTCCTTCTACTAGTGACACTACATTGACGTTAAGGTAAATAGAAAATGATTTATATTGAAGTATTGATCTGAAGTCAAACAGATTACATTAATAGTTTCATTGAATAATGTAGACAAGTCTGAGTACATTAGACCTCAACATCTTGGAGTGCCACCTTTGTGATTTTATAAATTGTTATAAAGTACTGCATAGGAGGGGTAGTGGTCCTAGTCCACATTTGTGGTAACTAAGATGAATAGCCCCAGTATTACAATTTCATTTTGCCAATGAGAAAATGAACTTGCAAACATGAGGCTAGAGAACAAATTCTACTAATTCCAATGCAGTGACAGTCACATTTTCATTTTGCCTCAAATCAATTTTAAAAGTGAACTACATTTTAAATGCAAATACCTTTTCTCAAATGTGCTCGAAATTTAGAATGCAATTCACATTTATTTGAGGAAAAGTTGAATAAGGACTGTTAGGAAATTGCATAACCAATGTTGCAGTGGGATTAAATTGAAAAATGAGCAGGACTGCTTTACAGTTCATACATTGCAAATACCTGGCAACCCTCTTTTTTTGTTAGTTTTAAAAACAGAGAAAAATGAAATCAATCTTCACTGTTTAAAGGAACCTGCACTGGATATTTGGAGAAAGTTTGCTGAGCTAAATTGACAAACTTTAGACTTTCTTTTTTTTTTTTTAATTTTATGTTTATTGTTTTTCAAATTATTAACAAAGAACACTTTGTAAGGAAATACAGAAAACAAATTCAAAGAAAAAGATATCAACATATCACATCTCCCATATATAATCCAATTATATGGTGAGGAAAAACATTTGCTGTGTTTCATTGGAAATTGTGGGGGGAGGAAAACAGAAAATACAAGGAGATAAAAGGAAATAACTATAACATTGCTGCTGACAGGAACCCTATTATTACCCCCAATAATACCTGGTTATGTCCTTCCTTCTAGAAACTGTCTCAACTGTTCGGGTAGGAAAAAGATATAGGTGTTTCCTACATATTTTATAACGCATTTGCAGGGAAATCGTAAGAGGAAAGTCGCGCCTTTGGCTAACACCTCAGGCCGCATATCTATGAACATTTTCCTCAGTTGCTGGGTGGCCCTAGAAAGGTCTGGATAGACCCTAACTGTGGCCCCCATAAAGGGAGTATTAATGTTTTGAAAATAAGCTTTCATAACAGCTGCTCTCTCTGGGTCAGAAAAGAAAGACACAAACAAAACTGCTCTCTCAGTCACTTCCAAGGCTGAATTTTCTAGATATTCCGTGAGGTTTTCCAAATCTACCCTGTTTTCACCCACAGGTAATTGTGTTGTAACACTTTTAACTGGCAAAAACATAACTTTCTTTGTAGAGGGGTGCAATTCCACAGGGATTTTTAGAACCTCAGTCATATATCTTTTAAAAGTTATTAATACTGGTTCACCCATTACTCTGGGAAAATTCACCAATCTAACATTCAAATGTCTTAGGTAATTCTCAATAGACTCCAATCTTCTTTGCGATGATAGTCGATCTCTCATTAAAGTCATATTTAAATCTTGAACCTGTTTCATTTTCACATTTATTTCTTGGATAGCCACATTATTATGATTGGTATTCTCTCTCTGGTCTTTCTCTACCAACTCCAGTCTTTTGACCATTGTTCCCATCTGCTGAGACTGGTCTCTTAGAGTATAGGCATTAACCATCATTAAGTCCCAAAGGGACTCCAAAGTTATCTCCGCCGGTTTCACAAACTCCCAAGGCATTGGAGCCACAGTTCCTACCTCCTCCCGTCTAGACCAACTTTAGACTTTCTTGTAGGTTCATCAAACTGGTTTGGAAAAATTTCACACTCGGTATGCAGAACCCCCACAAATGACTGACCTACTCTCTGAGACATTGCAATGCATTCCTAATTAAAAAGTATTCCTAAGTTACATACTTAAGCCAGGAAATTCTACTCAAAGTCACGCTGAGTTTTTGGCATGCTGTTCTTTATTTTTTTATCTTCTTTCTGCAAAGAACATTTGATGTAATAGGTTTGCTACTAAAACTTGGGGCCTGAATGGAGATTTCTATCATGAATTTTTATTCTCCAGCCTAGCACTGAAAGTTATTTTTCTCTCTTCTTTTTTTGTAAATTTAATTTTTTTTTATTGAATTTTAGCATTCGTGAAAGGTGTCAGGTTGGCAGAACTGGAAACCAAAGTTTTCCATTGATCTACAGACCAACTAAGCATGGTTAGTGCAGTCCAGGCTTTCCCATTGTGCATTACAGTGTGACTCAGCAAGGTTCTGCAGGAACCACCTGAAACGCAAGAAAGTAATGCAGAGCCTGCTCACTCTTTGATCTCTCTGCTGAGGCTGTCAGCAATGGTACCAATTAGAAACAAATTGTGATGGCATGTGTGTTGTGATGTGGAGATTGGACTGAGACCATAATTCATTTTACACAAGCCACCAAGTCACGTTCAGTTAGTAATGACTTTCAGATAACTATTAACCTGAGCTGAACTTGAACCATAAAGACCATGCTGCCCGGTGCAGATCATCGGCCCTCCCTCGCCCCTCTGTGATTGTTCAAAAAATCGCTTTCCTCTGGCCTTTCCTCTGTTGGCTTACACTTCCAGCATTGCTGTCACAGAAGCATTGGAAGCTGCCGGGAGGGGTAGGAGTAACGCAATCCTGACAGCCAAAGGTATTTCAGATGGTGCCAGGTAGGTGTGAGGGTAAGGGGAGAGGGGATTTTGAGGAGGGGCCAGAGGTGGGGGAGTGGGAGGGCTAGAATAGAGGCAGTGATTGGTGCTGTACCACTTTACACCTTTTAGGCTATGTTTGGAGAGGCTCGGGGTGTGGGAAGCCTGGGATAGCAAACCACATTTTTGTTACATTGGGGTGAAGGGTCAGAAAAGTGGACCGCTAATCCCACAAGGCTGGTTTTTTATTTTTCCCCTTTGAACAGGAGTTATCCAGCCATATTCTTTTGAATATATCTGGTTAAGCTTAAAAGTTATCCGGGTACATGTACCCGGATAACTTTAAACCTAACTGGGAATGTTCAAAGACAACAGGTTAGGTTTAAAGTTATTTGAATACATGTAGCCAGATAAGTTTATTCAGGGATAGTCAGCTGCAAGATGTTTATACCGCTAACTATCCCTGATAACTTATCTGGATAACTTTTAGCTGGTAAGTGATCCATTTATCATCTTCTTAAATATTGGCATCAGTGTGTTTATGGTATGTCACATATATTCTGAAATGCAGAAATCCTAAAGCATAATTAAGGAAGCAAGCCAGGAAAAATGCTGCAGAATATAATCAACATGGAAAGTAACCAAATATTAATCAGTTAAAGCATTATTAGCCCAAAAGGGTAAATTTCAAATTATTAATTTGACTCTTTTTCCATGGATTGGTGTAAAAGAGGATTCATGATAGACAATGAGCGGTGAATGAAGGACGTGAAAAATAGAAGAGAATAGATGAGATGTGACGGCTTAGGTCTGTAACTTGGGATTTTAATGTTCTTTTTTTAATCAAGATATTTATTCCAGTAAGGGAAAGGCTCAGCCAATGCTCCAGGATCAATCCAGCATCCATCCATCCATCAAGACATTAGACAGGATCCCTGAACCTCAACCATCCAAATAGACCAAGTTAGACTACAGGTTAGATTCTTATTAAAAAAAAACAAAAAAAACCAAACAAACTATAGAAAACTAAGGGTCTGATTTACTGAGGATTTTTTTCCCATTCTGTGTCTATGGAAAAAATGCTTAAATGAGGCCCTAAGTTTGCTTTATTTGTAAAGCCTTTATTCTATACATTAATATTTTTTCCATTAGCATATACATATACAAACCAAAATAATTGAAATTGTTATCTCACCTAGGGCAACATTTTCTTGCTACATAGTTGAATGGTTATGGAACATAGCATTTTAATTATGTAGCATGCCTGTAATCTCTAATCATCTGCCATTCAAAAAATTATACTAGACTTGTTTTTGTCTAAGGCTAGATAACTAAAAATTGGTTATTAAAATGGTGTAAAAAATACAATGCAGTATATTATCTTTAACACATTAATAGATTTTGTAAAACAATTCTATTAGAAAAAAATCATGACATCTTCTATTAAAACTGTGTGAAAACTTATGTTAAAGATGTTATGTGGATAAAGCTAACATTTACTGCTTATTCCTGTTATTAGAATCCAAAAGTTATGTGACAGGTGCTGTAAAATATAACATCACTTAATTTATTAAGTACATGTGTACTTCAGTGCTACAAATTGTGTTCACTTATAACACTAGGAACATAAGAAATTGCCATACTGGGTCAGACCAAGGATCCATCAAGCCCAGCATCCTGTTTCCAACAGTGGCCAATCCGGGCTACAAGTACCAGGCAAGTACCCAAACACTAAGTAGATCTCGTGCAACTGATGCCACTAATAGCAGTGGCTATTTTCTAAGTCAACTTGATTAATAGCAGTTAATGGACTTTTCCTCCAAGAACTTATCCAAACCTTTTTAAAACCCAGTTACACTAACTGCTCTAACCACATCCTCTGGCATGGAGAGAAAAATAATTTTCTCCGATTAATTTTAAATGTGGTATTTGCTAACTTCATAAAATGCCCCCTAGTCTTTCTATTATCCGAAAGAGTAAATAACAGATTCACATTTACCCGTTCTAGACCTCTCATGATTTTAAAGACCTCTATCATATCCCCCCTCAGTCGACTCTTCTCCAAGTTGAACAGCCCTAACCCTTTTAATGTTTCCTCATAGGGGAGCTGTTCCATCCCCTTTACCATTTTGGTCACCCTTCTCTGTACCTTCTCCACTGCAACTATATCTTTTTTGAGATATGGTGACCAGAACTGTACACAGTATTCAAGTTGTAATCTCATCATGGAGCGATACAGAGTTATTATGACATTTTCTGTTTTATTCACCATTCCCTTCCTAATAATTCCTAACATTCAGGCCGATACAGTACAGTGCGCTCTGACGGAGCGCACTGTTAACCCGCCACTGGACGCGCATTTTCCTTTACCCCTTATTCAGTAAGGGGCCGAAAACGCGCGTCCAATCCGACGATCCTAATAGCACCCGCAACATGCAAATGCATGTTGATGGCCCTATTAGATATTCCCACGCAATACAGAAAGTAAAATGTGCAGCCAAGCCGCAGATTTTACTTTCAGAAATTAGCGCCTACCCAAAGGTAGGCGCTAATTTCTTTGGGCACCGGGAAAGTGCACAGAAAAGCAGTAAAAACTGCTTTTCTGTGCACCCTCCAACTTAATATCATGGCGATATTGTCGGAGGTCCTGAAACTTTCCAAAAGTAAAAAAAAAAAAAAAAGAAAAAAATTTTTTGAATTCGGCCGGTGGCTGTCGGGTTGAAAACCAGACGCTCAATTTTGCCGGCGTCCGGTTTCCGAGCCCGTGGCTGTCAGCATTTACCAACACAGGATTTACCATCCCCCAACCTCCTGGTTATTCCACCTCCATAGGGGAACAGCTGGAGCTTTCCTCTCCCCAGCTTACCTCCATCTCCTCCTCCTTTGACTCTGAGGAGCCGGGCTTTTGTAGCCAGCTCCACCACGGCAGCACGCCCTCTTCCTCAGCTTCCATGGGTTCTGCTGAGTCATAGGGATCAGTCCCTATTTCCTCCACCTGTTCCTGCTCACCCTCCAGCCAGGGGTCAGGTGCCGGTTCAGGGAACCTGGGAACTGTAGTCTTTGTTGCTTTCCTCAGCGCCCTCCGGTGGATATGTTTGGTACTGCCCGCTTCTGCTTTTCTATATCCAGGCTGTTTCTGCCCCTGGCCAGGTCGTACTGCATCACACTATCAATTGCACATTGTAGAGACTCCGCATCTCACAACGTAAAAGGCATGGAATTTTCACAGTGGTTTAAAAATGTCTCAAAGGCATTGGCATGATTGTCATGATCATTGCTGTCCTTGCTGTGATAAGTCTGGTCATTCAGAGGCTTAACTGTGACCAGTCACAAAAGCAGAAGGGCCACCTTCTATGGGGGCTCACCCCAGAGGCAAGTGACTTACCAGTGGGCCCCACTAGTCCTTACCCCTTCTCCTGAATATAAAAAATGTTTTCACATATACCAGCGGGACAAAGGACACATGGAGGAGAAGAAGAGAATGACACATGTGTCATTCCCCTATAAGGAAAGGCTGAAGAGGTTAGGGCTGTTCAGCTTGGAGAAGAGACGGCTGAGGGGGGATATGATAGAGGTCTTTCAGATCATGAGAGGTCTTGAACGAGTAGATGTGACTCGGTTATTTACACTTTCGAATAATAGGACTAGGGGGCATTCCATGAAGTTAGCAAGTTGCACATTTAAGACTAATCGGAGAAAATTCTTTTTCACTCATCGCACAATAAAGCTCTGGAATTTGTTGCCAGAGGATGTGGTTAGTGCAGTTAATGTAGCTGAATTCAAAAAAGGTTTGGATAAGTTCTTGAAGGAGAAGTCCATTAACGGCTATTAATCATGTTTACTTAGGGAATAGCCACTGCTATTAATTGCATCAGTAGCATGGGATCTTCTTAGTGTTTGGATAATTGCCAGGTTCTTGTGGCCTGGTTTGGCCTCTATTGGAAACAGGATGCTGGGCTTGATGGACCTTTCGTCTGACCCAGAATGGCAATTTCTTATGTTCTTAAGGTGACAGTGGAGACACACCGACACCACGCTTTAGTGCTTAAAAAATAAGTTCTCTTGCATTTCCAAGTAATATGTTCCCAGAAAGCAAAGGTATTTGCTGTCATTAACATTATTATTTTAGGTATTCAGAGGCTTGAAGCTGAACAGCAGTCAATCTCTAAAACTTTTGTAAGCTGACCAGTTGTTTTTTGTTTTGGTGCAGAGCTCATACCTGTGAGATCTGAAGCACTAGCAGACTATAGTGCAGCCATTGCACTGCCTACACTATAGAGCAGAAGTGGGGGATGGGGAGAGAACCGTCAGATCCTGGTACCCTCCTGAGTCAGGGTTACCAGTTTCCTCCATGGGTCACCCCCTTCCATGCTCCTTTCTCTTACCAGCTGCATCTTTCTATATTGCTCTATGAAGATCTTACTGATACAGAAGACAGATGCATTCATGTCTTCTGGGGGGGAGGAATAGCCTAGCGGTTAGAGCAGTGGGTTACGAACCAGGAGACCAGCTCCTTGTGATCTTGGGCAAGTCACTTTACCCTCCATTGCCTCAGGTACAAACTTAGATTGTAAGCCCTCTGGGGATAGGGAAATACCCACAGTACCTGAATGTAAACCGATGTGATATCTCAGATCAAATGTCGGTATATAAAAAATAAATAAATGTCAGTTTTCTTCTCTTCTGCAACTCTGCTTTCACCTCCTGGAGTGTAGTAGCTCTCCCATTTTTTCTCTCAGCACTGACAAATAGCGCACATGTGGCAGACTTCTTGTATACCCTATGGAAGCAAGCAGGAGAAGCCAAGGAGCAGATTTTAAAACCTGCATGCGGGTGCAGATTTGTTCGCACAACCCAGCGCGAACAAATCTATGCCCGATTTTATAACATGCGAGCGCAGCCACGCACATGTTATAAAATCCAGGGTCGGTGCACGCAAGGGGGTGCACAATTGTGCAAGCCGAGCCGCACAGCCTGCCTCCATTCCCTCCACCCCCCCACACCTTCCCCTCCCTTCCCCTACCTAACCCACCCCCCATCCCTACCTAGAACCCCCCCTTACCTTTGTTGAAGAAGTTACGCCAGCCGATGGCCGGCACGCGATCCCGGGCACAGCGGCAAATGGCCGCTGTGCCTGGAGGCTCAGGCCACGCCCCGCCCCGGACCACCCCCGCCCCACCCCTTTTTGCAAGCCCCAGGACATACGCGTGTCCCAGGGCTTGCGCGCGCTGCCGAGCCTATGCAAGATAGGCTCTGCATGCGCAGGGGGAGGCAGGGGGAGGTTTTCAGGGGTTGCAAGCGTATCTTATGGGGCGGATTTTAAAAGGAGCGCGAATAGCCTACTTTTGTTTGCGCTCCAGGCGCAAACAAAAGTAGGCTGGATTTTAGTAGATACGCGCGGAGCCGCGCGTATCTACTAAAAACCTGGATCGGCGCGCGCAAGGCTATGGATTTTGTATAGCCGGTGCGCGCCGAGCCGCGCAGCCTACCCCCATTCCCTCCAAGGCCGCTCCGAAATCGGAGCGGCCTCGGAGGGAACTTCCTTTTGCCCTCCTCTCACCTTCCCCTCCCTTCCCCTACCTAACCCACCCACCCGGCCCTGTCTAAGCCCCCCCCTTACCTTTGTCCTGGGGGCGGGTCCGGAGGACACAGCCACGCCCCCGGGCCGCCCCAGGCCGTAGCCACGCCCACGGGCCCGCCCCCGGAACGCTCCCGACACGCCCCGAAAACGCAGCGCGGTTCGGGCCCGCCCCCCGACACGCCCCCGACACGCCCCCTCCGAAAACCCCGGGACTTACGCGAGTCCCGGGGCTCTGCGCGCACCGGTAGGCCTATGTAAAATTGGCTTACCCGCGAGCAGGGCTCTGAAAATCCGCCCCTATGTGCGCAACCCTTTCAAAATCTACCCCTAAGAGAATAAGACACTAGAGCATGTTCAGTTTACATTATTTAGCTTCCCATTGGTTTTCATGCTATTTAAACTATGAATTTATTTTTTTTTGGGGGGGGGGGGTCCATCATGTTAACAGAATGAACACACTATCAGGGACATTTCGTTTTTAGTGTGCATATTAAGTGGCATTTTAACATGCATATTAATTTTTGGCATTTTAACATGCATATTAATTTTTGCAAGTATGCACTAAACTGTTCAAGCACATATATTATATTGCATAGGCCCCAGAGAATGGCTGATTAACTCTTTTTGCTTCAGAACTCATCATTATAGCTGTTTGCTTTGCATTTCCCTTTTAATTATGACAATGTGGGTCTCAGTTATATAAAACTGAAAATTTAAAAACTGCTGCAAAACAAGGGTGAAGAAATGCTGTAGCCAGGAATGAAGCTGTGGCCTCAGTGAAGGACAGGCTGCCTATAGCCAATGAGTTGTACAGCAGAAAGAGCTATAATGGCCATCAGATGAAGAGGTTCTGTTGTTTTTCTGCTATCAATCCTTAAATCAAACTAAAAATTATAGTGCTCTAGACAAAGAACAGGTCAAAAACAAAATCAAATACCATTTCTAAAATAGCATAATTACATAACTTCAAATCATAACCACTGAATATGACATTTCCTTGGCCATGATTAAAGAAATGAGAAAGACAGACCATCATACTGCATACCCATGGACTCCAAAAGAGTTCTATGGTGTTGTGGTCTGTTTAATTGTTGGTATCCCTAATTTCAAACATTTTTTTTTATTTTTCAATTAACTTAAAAGTTCGATCGTACTTATCCAATGTTATTCTTGCTCTTCTCTAGCTTACTGTCCAGTTCCCAACCCAGGTTCTGCGTTTTGAATATGTGGTTCAGGAGAATCAAACAAACTCTCTAGACATCTGGACTGAATTGGTACAAAGTCTTGGATTCCCATTAGTAGTTTAATATACGTAATATAACCATTAAAAGCAATATATACTATTATACCCTCCCAGATGGTTCATTATCCTTGAAATTAATCATTTCTAAAACTTTGCTACAGTGAAAATACTATGTGCAAATGTAACCAGCTTCATTCTGCTGTCTTTTTCTGAGAGTCGCTCCTGTCTTCTGCACACGGACTCCTACAACTAGATCTGTCCCTTCTGAGCTCTCAGCCGGTTTCCTCCGTTCTTTTAACAACTGAGCATCAAACTTCAGTTCCAAAGGATTTTATAAATGTGAATGCACTGCTGGAAAAGCATGCAAATTTTATCTCATACATATTCATTGTGGATATTCTGAAAACCTGACTGGATGGGGGACCTCCAGGACAGGTTTGAGATCCTCTGTATTAAAACAATTAAAAGAGATTTTAAAGGCCTTGCACGCTCAAAAATGGCCAAATACGTGTGTGAGCTGCACGGGAGCTATGCAAACTTAAAATAGCCAGGAAGGGTGCATGTACATTGATGTATGCGTGCCCAGAAAAAGTGGACAGAAGGGGGGCAGGGCATGGGTGTTCCCGAGGTGGAGTTAGCACTGGTGCATGTAGCCTCTAATTTTCCTCAGCTGGTATAGAAACATAGAAACATAGAAATGACGGCAGAAGAAGACCAAACGGCCCATCCAGTCTGCCCAGCAAGCTTCACACATTTTTTCTCATACTTATCTGTTTCTCTTAGCTCTTTGGTTCTATTTCCCTTCCACCCCCACCATTAATGTAGAGAGCAGTGATGGAGCTGCATCCAAGTGAAATATCAAGCTTGATTAGTTAGGGGTAGTAGGGGAAGTAACCGCCGCAATAAGCAAGCTACACCCATGCTTATTTGTTTTACCCAGACTATGTTATTCAGCCCTTATTGGTTGTTTTTCTTCTCCCCTGCCGTTGAAGCAGAGAGCTATGCTGGATATGCGTGAAGTATCAGTTTTTCTTCTCCCCTGCCGTTGAAGCAGGGAGCTATGCAGGATATGCGTGTAGTATCAGTTTTTCTTCTCCCCTGCCGTTGAAGCAGAGAGCTATGCTGGATATGCGTGAAGTATCAGTTTTTCTTCTCCCCTGCCGTTGAAGCAGAGAGCTATGCTGGATATGCGTGAAGTATCAGTTTTTCTTCTCCCCTGCCGTTAAAGCAGAGAGCTATGCTGGAAATGCATTGAAAGTGAAGTATCAGGCTTATTTGGTTTGGGGTAGTAACCGCCGTAACAAGCCAGCTACTCCCCGCTTTGTGAGTGCGAATCCTTTTTTCTTTTCCCCTGCCGTTGAAGCAGAGAGCTATGCTGGATATGCGTGAAGTATCAGTTTTTCTTCTCCCCTGCCGTTGAAGCAGGGAGCTATGCTGGATATGCGTGAAGTATCAGTTTTTCTTCTCCCCTGCCGTTGAAGCAGAGAGCTATGCTGGATATGCGTGAAGTATCAGTTTTTCTTCTCCCCTGCTGTTGAAGCAGAGAGCTATGCTGGATATGCGTGAAGTATCAGTTTTTCTTCTCCCCTGCCGTTGAAGCAGAGAGCTATGCTGGATATGCGTGAAATATCAGTTTTTCTTCTCCCCTGCCGTTGAAGCAGGGGGCTATGCTGGATATGCGTGAAGTATCAGTTTTTCTTCTCCCCTGCCGTATGCATATCATATGTGTGCCACTTTGGTGCAGCTCTTTACTTGGGTATAGGAGTCTGGTGAAGATTGGTGGGGGAGGGAGAGAGTGCCACTTTATAAGGTTCAGCCTGATACTCTATATATGAACCATTGTAAGGGGGCACATTTTCAGGGTGAGTTTTCAGAAGGTGGGTTGGGGTTAGAGAGGCGTTGTTACAGACACATTCAGAGGTATCCATTGTAAAATTGAACTCATTAAAGAATTGTTGACCTTATAAGTGATGAAAAGGAGTTGATTTGTACGGTGCAGCTAGCAGACACTGCATTGTACACTCTGAATCTCATGGTATTCTTGCTGCAGTTTAAAGCATGAACCAGGTACCAAGCAGCAAAGGAGGAAGAAATAGCCTAAGGTGCAGCCACTCAACTCCTCCTCCTCCTCTTCCTGATGGAGGCTTTACAGCAAAAAGGATTGGCAGGGGGGTCACTAGTGGCAATAGCCAGGGAGGGAGGGATTAATGGGGTGGTGGGGGTGAGCAAGAAGATGGGGGGGGGGGGGTGGAGGAAGCAAGGTATGTGCTTGCCCAATCATTTGCCTGATCCCTCTACCTGGCCCATGGTTTCCTTCAAATCCATAGGGACCGAGCAGTTCCACAGCAAGGGCCAAATTGTATGGCCCTTGCAGTAGCATCATGGGGAACACGTAGCTTTCTGAACTTTTATTTAGTTGTTGCTTAAAATGAAGACTGCCAATCAGATTTTCAAGTCCATCCATGTCACTTGGGTAAAGTCAGGAATGGATTGGCCTAAACAATAGAAATACAGCTAGTTGGCTTCTCTACTTAAAGGGTTTATATAATAATTAATGACTTTGTGAAAACCCTTTGATGCTGAAAAAATATAAGAAATAGGCTTCACCAAAATTTACAATTGTTACAGTAAGAAATCTTATTTTATTTTCTTATATTTCATTTAATAAATTTCATAAAGCAACATTAATAACTTTCTTAAATATTGCACAGTAAAGTGGACATGGGATAGCAAGCTGTACATAGATCAAAAAAATAAGAGGAAAGAAAAATTATACAAATCATAAAAAGGAACACACACACTACAAGAAGCAAGCAAAATCGAAAATTGTGGTCACTAGTAAATCAGTGAGCGGGAAAATTATCTGCAAAAAGTTATGCCTGTAACTTTACCGGATTATTCAGTGGGATTTATGTGAATAAGTCGGCCACTGAATATGTCTGTATGAAGTTAGGAGCTTAGCTTTATCTGCCTATGTTTAGGAGAGCTTTTTTTCCAACCAGACTTACACATATAAACTTAGATGCACAAGTCTCAATATCTGCACTCACTAACTGACGTTAAACTGTACTCAGGGATACAGTCAATGCTGCCTTTTTGCAGAAATGGACCCTTAGACCAAGGTGAGGTTGGTGTTACCCACAGGGAGGAGCCCTGCAGGTCCTCACCATTCAGCGCTGGCAGGAGCAGAGGCCCAACGGGAACATCAGCAATATCAGCCCTCGTTCCCCCTTAGGATGAACCCTCAGGTGCCGGGGCTGACTGGACTTCGGCGTGGGGCCTCTGCGGAGAGAAGAATCTGTCGCTGAAGAGGTCGAAGGCCAGTGAGAAGAAGACAGGATCGGTTCATGCAGAGGTTGGGACAGGCAGCAAGGTCAAACCAGGAATCCAGAAGACTACGAGCCGAGGTCAAGCCAGGGAGTCAATCCAGGAACAGGAGGCAAGGTAGAACAGCAGGAAGACACAGAAGATGGCCAAAGACCACAGGACAAGAATGCAGGAACTCCAAAGACACAGGGAGGAACACGAAGACAAGGCACTGGAATAGTCAGGAACAGGAACCAGGAACACTGTGGCAAACAGCTACTCCGAAGAGTTTGACCTATTGCCAAGGCATCTGAGGCTGGTCTGAGCCAGCCTTAAATAAGGGAGAGCCTGTGATGTCATCAGCAGGCACTGCAGTGGGTTTTCCATGGGCCCTTTAAATGAGGCTGAGTTATGTGCACCTAGGGATACCCCGCTCAGCTGAGCGGTGTGCCTAGCACAGCATTGTCAGGCCCATGCGGCAGCCTGCCATGTCTTCGCTCGGGGCATCGGTGGACCCCTTCGGCCCGGGGCAGAAGATGAGAGCGGCCGCATACGCCTCTTTTTATCCACTTAAATTTTGGTGAATGGGGATTTCAAACACTGCCTAGTTAGACAAATAAACCCTTTGAATTTCAATATCTCAGTTACTGACCAAGTTTTAGGCATGTACAGAGTAAATTTTTGTTTCAATTTGTTTAATATTTATTTTGATATGCTTCATTTTCCAAACCAAAATAAACATTAATTAATAGAAAACAAAACCAAGATCAAACCAAAACAAGGCCTTACTGGGTCGTCGCGCCTCCCCCACTGCTGAGTTTAATTGAGGTCCCTTCAGGCTCCTCCAAACCTCCTAACCACCCTCCACACAAATAAGCTGGCACAGGCTCAGACAATCCAATCTGAGGTTTGCCCAACCCTTTTGCCTCCCATAGCCATATATTTATTTATTTATTTATTTACTTATTTAGAAGAGTTTATATACCGGGGTATAGCAGTCTGCCTTCACTCCGGTTTACATTTTAAACAACATATTACAGGAGTAAACAAAAATAGGTAACATTAATACATAACAAATATTACATAGTACGAAACATCAACAGGTAACATATAAAAAATAAAAATATTTGTTTATTTTATTTATAAAACTTATAGCCCGCTGATCCACAGATCTCAGCAGGTTACAATAAACATATATAATAGTCATATATAATATAACAATTACAAAAAAAATAAAAATAAAACCAACATAACAAGCAAAGCAAAAAAAAAATCAAAAACATAAAAGCCTTTTCATTGAACCTAAAATGTCATATCCCCGCTTATTGCAGGAGCTAGGGAGGAAACACTAGAAACAGATGGGTTTTAAAAAATTTCCTGAAATGTAATAGATCCTTCTTGGCTTTAAGAAAGTCAAGAAGCTCATTCCACAACTGAAAGTCAGCAACGGAGAACATTCACTCACGGCATTGAGCCAGGTGAATACATTTGGCAGTAGGGATAACCGGCAAGCCTTTTGATGCCCTTTGGCCCCTCACTTATGCATTCTATGGAAGTCCTTACTGCAGAAAGGGGAAGGAGTGATCCCCAGTTGCTCCTGTACTGCTGACTCACTTTTAACAATGGCACCAGTCTCAGGGCTGGCTAGCGCCATGTTGTTTTACATCTGTAAAACAATTTTATTTCAGCAGTGGTGGTGGTGGTGGGGGGGGGGGGGGGGGCTCTGGGAGACCCTCTTTTTTTTTTCCTTTTTTCTTGTTTAGTAAACAACCAAAAATATCCCCCCAAAATTTGCAGGTAAGTCTATTTTATGCTTTTCATTCAGAATGAACGAGAAACCACATTCATTGTAAACAAATGCACATTCCTACTAGGTTTATGTTTTTGCCACTATAAAGCACATGATCTTATTCTTGCTATTGTAAAACAATAAAAAGACAAATTCAGTAGTTGCATTTATTGCAAAGTATATCAGTGCTTTTATACCAGTTGATCTTGTAGGCAATTATCAAAGGGAAACACTGCAGGTAGTTTCCCTTTCAAACCTGCCAGGGGAAGTTGTTTTATCTGAGGGCAAAATTTCTATGAGGAAATGAACACGCATATGATTTGAAAATTGTCTCCTTTTGCTACAGACACAAAATGGGTAGAACACTTTAATTCATCTGACCAAAAATTAGGTGACTAAGCACTTTGAAACCTGCCTCCAAAATTAAAAAAAACAAACCTCAGGCTCCTATTCTCAGCACTTGCTGGTACTGGAGGTTTAGATAGTTCTCTTGTTGGGAATTTTCCATGATTTGGGATAGGTTTGGCAGATAGTCTGGTCTTTGATTGAGAAATGCTGATAGCTGATGTGGAGGTTTCAGTTGCTGACTAATGCTTGCGAACTGGCTTGGCTAAGCTGGGTTCTTAGGATGGTCAAGTGTTGCATGGTTGCAATTGGTTCAGTCCCTATGTGTTGATTATGCCACCTGTTTTTATTTGGGTTTGATCCTCAAGTGTTGAGCTTGCTATTTGTTTTTGCTGTGTTGATGCTTATTTTTGGTTGAAGTTCTTATTTATTTATTTAAAAAATTTTATATACCCCGACAATAAGACATTTGCATGTCCGTCTAGGCGGTTTACAAATATACATACATAAAATTAAAATAAAATGACACAATATAAGTTTAAACAGATAAAAGTCTGTTGGATATAACAAATTGTTGAAGTTATGTTATACTGTACGCATCATTAAATAAGTATGTTTTTAACATTTTCTTAAATTCTTTGCGGTTTGATATAAGTCGGAGGCTTTCGGGAAGAGAGTTCCCAGAAACTCATGGGATAGGAGGCGATGTCCTTTCGTGGATTACAAGCTGGTTAAAAGACAGGAAACAGAGAGTTGGATTAAATGGTCAATTTTCTCAGTGGAAAAGGGTAAACAGTGGAGTGCCTCAGGGATCTGTACTTGGACCGGTGCTTTTCAATATATATATATAAATGATCTGGAAAGGAATACGACGAGTGAGGTTACCAAATTTGCAGATGATACAAAATTATTTAGAGTAGTTAAATCACAAGCAGACTGTGATACTTTGCAGGAGGACCTTGCAAGACTTGAAGATTAGGCATCCAAATGGCAGATGAAATTTAATGTGGACAAGTGCAAGGTGTTGCATATAGGGAAAAATAACTGTTTCTGTAGTTACACGATGTTAGGTTCCATATTAGGAGCTACCACCCAGGAAAAAGATCTAGGCTTCATAGTGGATAATACTTTAAAATCGTCAGCTCAGTGTGCTGCAGCAGTCAAAAAAGCAAATAGAATGTTAGGAATTATTAGGAAGGGAATGGTTAATAGAACGGAAAATGTCATAATGCCTCTATATCGCTCCATGGTGAGACCACACCTTGAATACTGTGTACAATTCTGGTCGCCGCATCTCAAAAAAGATATAGTTGTCATGGAGAAGGTACAGAGAAGGGCAACCAAAATGATAAATGGGATGGAACAGCTTCCCTATGAGGATAGGCTGAAGAGATTAGGGCTGTTCAGCTTGGAGAAGAGACGGCTGAGGGGGGATATGATAGAGGTCTTTAAGATCATGAGAGGTCTTGAACGAGTAGATGTGACTCGGTTATTTTCACTTTCGAATAATAGAAGGACTAGGGGGCATTCCATGAAGTTAGCAAGTAGCACATTTAAGACTAATCGGAGAAAATTCTTTTTCACTCAACGCACAATAAAGCTCTGGAATTTGTTGCCAGAGGATGTGGTTAGTGCAGTTAGTATAGCTGGGTTCAAAAAAGGTTTGGATAATTTCTTGGAGGAGGTGTCCATTAACGGCTATTAATCAAGTTTACTTAGGGAATAGCCACTGCTATTAATTGCATCAGTAGCATGGGATCTTCTTAGTGTTTGGGTAATTGCCAGGTTCTTGTGGCCTGTTTTTGGCCTCTGTTGGAAACAGGATGCTGGGCTTGATGGACCCTTGGTCTGACCCAGCATGGCAATTTCTTATGTTCTTATGTTCTTAAGATTGGTCCTGCTACTGAAAAAGTTCTTTTTCGGATTAAGGCTAAGCTGACAGTTTTGACTGTTGGTATTTCTAGTGGACATTTGTTCATAGATCGTAATTATATTTGGTTTGGTATGTCTGCTTTGTGTTCAATTTTTTTTTCTTTCCAGCTTTTGTACACTGCTTTGTGCAGTTTTTATTTTAAAGACTGGGAAAGCAGTTAATAAGCACTATGGGCCAGATTTTATAACATGCGCACGGGTGTAGATTTGTTCGCGCAACTCGGCGCGAACAAATCTACGCCCGATTTTATAACATGCGTGCAGGTGTAGATTTGTTTGCGCAACTCGACGCGAACAAATCTACGCCCGATTTTATAACATGTGCGCGCTGCCGTGCGCATGTTATAAAATCCAGGGTCGGCGCACGCAGGGGGGTGCACAATTGTGCAACTTGCGCGCGCCGAGTCGAGCAGCCTGCCTCTGTTCCCTCCAAGACCGCTCCAAAATCGGAGCGGCCTCGGAGGGAACTTTCCTTCCACCCTCCCACACCTTCCCCTCCCTTCCCCTATCTAACCCACCCCCAGCCCTAACTAAAAACCCCCGACCTTTATTGAAGTTACACCTGCCTCTGGGCAGGCGTAACTTGCGCATGCCGGCTCTCCATCCCCCGGCCCGGTGGCTGTTCTGAAGGCCTCGGTCCCGCCCCCGGAACGCCCCTGGGCCGGCGCCCAACATATGGCCCCTCCCCCGGAACACCCGTTTTTTCAAGCCCCGGGACTTGTGCACGCCGCCGAGCCTATCTTGCATAGGCTCGGTGCGCAGGGGGAGGCAGGGGTAGGTTTTCAGGGGTTGCGTGCGCAACCCTTTGAAAATCTACCCCTATGGGAACAGCATATGAAGGCAAAGATGATTACAGGCCATCTAGTCTCCTACTTAGTTTTATAATCCCTTCCTCTCCCTCAGAGATCATCTCTGCTCATCCCAGGTTTTTTTGAATTCTGATACTGTAATAATACAAATTCAGCTGAAAATAAGCACCTAAAATGGAAGCCCCTGTTATTTATCTTCCTAGTTTTAGGCTCCTATTCATGAAAGTGTATTAAGCATCAGTGCATCAAATACAATTTGTTTACCACAGCTCCAATTCTTTTCAGTAGGTCTTGTTCACTATACACATTTTGGTGCATTAATGTTTAATATATCGCACAGGCCAATTTTAAAACTAGCGCGTGTGCACCCATACATGCATATATCGTCGCATGAGCAGAGATACGCAGGTATTTACAATCATGCACGCACTTATGCGCACATGATTTTAAATAAGCCTACCATGCATAAGTAATGCTCCTAATTTTAAGAGGTTACTCTAGCAAACCTACTTCGTGTATCTTTCATAGGACTTTTCCGGCTTTATCGCGCATATGTATGTGGATTTAAAAACATTCTCACGTGAGGGACATTCCAAGTTTTTCCAATTAGTCTATCAGTTTGCCCAGTTGATAGCAAGTTCTTCTAGACCCCTCTGGTTCTTCATCCTGCACGCCCTCCAGATCATCAGGACCCCTTACCTTGTTCTTGTAAGCCCTAAAGTGTGAGATATACAGGAGCAGCAGTAAAGTTTCACAGCTAACAAGCCAGTGCATGGTGCGGTATCTGTTTTTAAAATATGGAGCTCTGCAGGTTAATGTTGGCTTTGCCCTGGAATGCCCAGGCCCCACCCTTTTTCTGCCCGATATTTCTGGCTCATGCACGGCTACATATGCGCATAAATCATGGCTTTTAAAATCTTGCTCACATGCAGCCCATATACATGATTAAGAGGACATTTTTGCATGAGCAACACTTTTAACATCGACCTATTAATGAATTGGGACCTAGGTCACCTACGTCAGGCACCTTATGAAGTAATTTAGTGCTGAGAGCTCATTACTACTACTAAAACCTCATACCATCCGATAACATGCCCATGTTTTAAAGGGCTAAATTTAGATACTAGGAAGCTCAGTGTGCACCAAAACTGGGAGATATGCGAATATGCTGGGTCGGGGTGCGCCAAGCGGATTTTAAAAGGCACCTGCGTATGTGCGCATCTCCTGCTATGTGCACAAATGAAAAGTTCCTAAAAAAGGGCAGGGAATAGACATTCAGGGAATTCAGCTTCAAATATGTGTGTAAATATTTACACTCACAGATACATGCCGGGATCCCCTGCCACATGATTTACTTCTGCTATGGAGGACGTGTAAGTAATAAGTAAAGATAAATAGGCAGATCTGCGGGGTTTTAAAGGTAGGGGTTAACAGGGGAAACAGGAGGCTATTTAAGAGTGTTTGGAAGTCCTATCCCTTACCTGGGTAAACTGGGAAAACTGGAAATGGTGTCAGCGTTCATGTCTACTAAAATCCCTCCACTTATGTGGTAGAAGTGTTATTTGTGCTTAAGGGCGCGCCCACAAAATTGTGTGCACACGGTCAGTCTATTTTATAAAATGTGCACATATATGCTCATGTGTTATAAAACAGTCATGCGGGCCGATGAATGCATACACATGTGTGTCGGAACACCTGTTTAAAAGTTACCGGTATGCAGGAAGAAAATTTTATGTACATAAATTGAATCACCTAAATCCTTAAGTTAGGAGCCTAGGTCTTTTGAAAATTATCTTTTTAAGAGACTAGACTGCTAATGCCAATTCTAGTATGTGCTAACAGATTTTCATGTTTGCCTACATCAGTGTACACTTTAAATAATCATTAATACAGCAGATGTTCACTTTGTAGAACAGGACTTAGCAGCTTCATACTGATTCCAGCTAGCTTTAAAATTAATTGAATTCTTTATTTGTGATGAGGATTTGCTTGAGATATATTCTTCTTTGGGGGGCCTATAAGATCAGATGAAATAATATAACACACAGAAGTTCAGAGTCTGCAAGAAGTGATCTTTTGACAAGTTATGCTATAAAGATTACACAAATGTCTTTAGAGCTAGGATAAAAAGTTAACAGAGCTTTAGAGATGCACTGTAGAACATTGAAGAAATAGGGATGTTTAGAGGACTTGATGGCTCATTGGATTGGTATAGGCTGCTGTTGAAAGCCAGTTCAGAGCTGAAAATCATTACCATCTGAAAATCATTTATTACTTCTGTGAAATGAGCTGGCTGCCTCAATCCCAGTCCCTGGGCACCAAAACCTCCATCGCAATTGACACATATTAGCACCTTATTTGACAGTCTCGGCAGAAGCGTACAAGAACAGAATGGGCAGAGAAATTAAACCACCTTCTCGTCCTTAGATTCAGTTCTTCCAGAAAGAGCTTATCACACATTGACAGGGCCATGCGAGAAAGTTAATAAAGCCAATTCTTCTCATGTTCTGCAGATGTAGGGAAAATTTCAGTTTAAATTTACAAGAAACACATTTAGCATTCATATATTGTATGCTTATATGGTTGAAGAAACCTTATTGATGCCGCTGTGGTCAAAGTTACTTATTTCAACTTCTAACTGAGCTATGTTCAGGAGCAGAAATGCATCTGATATGTATTATTGCAATACAACATATTATATATTTATTTAATTTATTTATTTGTTTTTATAGACCGATATTCCTGAAATATCATATCGGTTCACAAAGTTTAAGATACATAAATAACAATTTCATTAAAATATCCTCATATAATATCAAATACAGTTAAGATACAGAACTTAATAAAATACATAAAATACAACAATAAAATAATAAAATAAAATAAATCATATTAAAATAAAAAAGTGCATCGATTAATAAAATAAAATAAAACAAATGGCCAAGAGAAAAAAAACTTGATAACCTATGGGACCTTAAAATTTCATATTTGCTCACCGAATGCCTGCCTGAATAACAGGAATAAACGTCTGGAAGTTACTGTCAAAACTTAAATCAGATGGTAAAGCATTCTATAATTTTGGTCTGGCCAATGACAGGGCTCTCTCTCTCTCTGACACAATTTAAGTGAGCCAGCCTAGGAGATGGCACTGTTAATAAACCTTTATTACTAGAGCGCAAATTTCATTGAGGTGTATGAAAATGGAGTGCAACGCTAAACCATTTGACATTGTCATTAAATAGAGATTTATAAATCAGGGATAAAACTTTAAATTGGGTTTGGTAAAAAATGGGCAACCAGTGCAAATCTTTTAAAACAGCTGTAGAATGGTCGTACTTCTTGGAGCCTGTTAAAACTCTTGCGGCTGCATTCTTGAGTAATTGGAGGGGTCTGATAGTGGATAATGGAAGGCCCAGGAAGAAGGCCTTACAATTACCTAATTTTGAGAAGATCAAAGCTTGGAGAACTGTTCTAAAATCATTGGGATATAAATATGGTTTTTGTTTCTTTAAAATTTGCAGCTTACAGAAACTATCTTTAATTGGATTATTAATGAACCCCTTCAGATTTAATTCACTGTCCAGGATGACCCCTAAATCCCTTACTTCATTAACTATAGAATGTTTTTCATTGCAACCCATAAATCTATGAAAATCACCATAAATGATGAGGGGAATTTTTTGTTTCCACTAAATAAGCAAACAAATCCCTAATCAAACCTGTCTACATAAATGTCAACCACAGCAAATAGGACAGGGATAGATATAATCTGTGACCAAGGCAAAAAAGCGTCAACCAACTGCAAGATAATTATAATGCAAATTAAGGTGTCAGCAAGCTGGGAAACCAGTGCAAGGGTCTGTTCTTTGCCACTCTTTATACTGTATTGGAGATCGAGTGATCCGAGTAGATCATTTCAATTGTACAGAAGAACTCCACGCTGTCAGATGAGTCCCCTTCGATGCAGGGAAACCAAAATGCCGGCTGATGTTGGGGTTTTGTTTCTCCCTCAATCATGCTGATTTCTCTGAACTATCTATAGTTGATTGCTTGCCTTCACAATTAAGCGGTTTTTGGAATTGCTATGCTCGATTTTAATTGCATATACAAAAAAAAAGTACATAAAAAGGATTTCACCTATTACTTTCAGGTTTCTTCTGGGTGGATGATTGAGAGATCCGGGCAACCACCTTTGAGGTGGTCTTGCACTGGTTTTCCGTCTTGCTGAAACCCTTATTTGTAGTATAATTACCTTGCAGTTGGTTGAGACTTTTTTGCCTTGGTCACAAATTAAATCTATCCCTGTCCTATTTGCTGTGCTTCCACTAAATGTCATGCAATATTCATTTTCATTTCATTTAGCTTATGCTGTGATATAATAATGCACACGTCCTTATACCATAATATAATGCCATTCAATGCTTTAAAACAGTGTATAAAGCACATAGTTTCTCCTAGTTTTGAAGGTGCAGAGCCATAGAAAATTAGATTTATAAGCATAGTGATATTATTTATATTGCATCAAGGTATTTAAAATGGATAATATATCATGGGATATTCATTTCATGGGTAAATATATTTTTCTGGGTTTTCTTCCTAAAAATGTACACTACTTTATAAGGATTTTTAAGCTTTTATTTATTTATTTAAAAAATTTCTATATACCGCACCATGGTGTAGGGTCTATCCATCTAGGCGGTTTACAAGATAAAACATACACAAAATTGTTACATTACATCATTAAAATACAAATACATTACATTACATTACATTACATTATTTAGTGTGTTTGTGTGTTTGTGCCTTTAATAGTCAGGTAGTGAATAAACAAGTTAGACTGTTTGTATTTAGTCAGTCAATAAGGTAGCAGTAGGTAGTGTGTTTATTTTTTAAAAGTCTGCCTGATTATTAAAGTGTCCTCCAGACTTTTAAAGAGCTAAGTGTTTTATTTAATAATAACTGAGTGCATTGTATTGAAAAACAAAACAAAAAAAACCACAAAAAAAAAAAAAACCAACCACAAAAAAGTAGCCAGAAGCTAGAAATAAGCTAGGAGCAGTATATACCAAAGTAAAAAAGTTGAATAGTTCAGCTCAGTTACTCACCTTGGAAAGGTGTTGAGGTAGTGTGATTAGGTTTGAATAGGGAACAACATTTGTTAATCAAGGGAGCTGTGAGTCACTCAGGCTGACTAACTAAGTGTGAAGATTGTGTGTTTTGTGAATAGGTACCATTGTGTGTTTTGTGAATAGGTACTATTGTGTGTTTGTGAATAGGTGCTATTCTTTGTTAATCAGCACAGCAGTGAGTCACTCAGGAAGTCTAACTGAAAGGTCACGCAGGAAAACTAACTGAAAGGTCACGCAGGAAATCTAACTGAAGTGTACAACTAAGGGATTGTTTTGCACTAATTTCCTTTAGAAGCACATTATAAATTAGAAGGAAAGAGCTCAGTAAACCACATTCCAGTGGAAACACTGAGAGGAGAGGATCACCTTGCTGGTGGCTGAAAGGAATCAGTAAGTTTTTGCTTGGGACATTGACATTGACTTTTTTAAAAGTATTGGGGCGAAGTTAACTATTTGGGAATATTATTTAGTGTGTTTGTGTGTTTGTGCCTTTAATAGTCAGGTAGTGAATAAACAAGTTAGACTGTTTGTATTTAGTCAGTCAATAAGGTAGCAGTAGGTAGTGTGTTTATTTTTTAAAAGTCTGCCTGACTATTAAAGTGTCCTCCAGACTTTTAAAGAGCTAAGTGTTTTATTTAATAATAACTGAGTGCATTGTATTGAAAAACAAAAAAAAAAAAAACCACAAAAAAAAAAAAAAACCAACCACAAAAAAGTAGCCAGAAGCTAGAAATAAGCTAGGAGCAGTATATACCAAAGTAAAAAAGTTGAATAGTTCAGCTCAGTTACTCACCTTGGAAAGGTGTTGAGGTAGTGTGATTAGGTTTGAATAGGGAACAACATTTGTTAATCAAGGGAGCTGTGAGTCACTCAGGCTGACTAACTAAAGTTAGACTGTTTGTATTTCCCAACCCACCCACCCCAAGCTCATCCCTTAATTTATAGGCAGGTGCCACTTGCACAAAAAAAAACAAAAAAAAACCCATCAACAAAAACTTTATTGAGAATTTGATCAGACCCCAGTAGGCCACTACCAGACATATAGTGAATTCACTAATACATTTAAAGGAACTTAGACACATTCCTACTCCCATAGCAACCTAAAACTTAACTAGGAACTGATCAAAATTGAGATGAAGGCAGCAGTCCAGCAGCAAGAGGGGGGCTTCCCAGTCTTTTGCATCGAGTGTCACATGTATGATTTTTTACCCACCGGTGAGAAGTTGTACATGTGCATGCGATGCAAAGAGCTCCTGGCTCTCAGAGAACGAGTCCGATCTCTGGAGGCTAGAGTGGCAGACCTGGAGGAGCTGAGGGAGACAGAGAGGTATATAGATGAGACCTTCAGGGACATAGTAGTCCAGTCCCAACTTCATACTGGCAGCCCTGGTGCTGCCTTGGAGGAAGAAGGTCTCATAATGGGAGAGCACCAACCAGGTGTAGCAGGAAAGGATCCTGTAGCAAGGACCTGCTCTCTAGGTGATGCATTGTCCTTTCGCACTGAGGATATCTCCCCAAGGCCTACTGCCCAGGAGGGAAGGGTTAGGTCGGCCGTCATAGTTGGTGATTCGATTATTAGGAATGTAGATAGCTGGGTGGCGGGTGGGCGTGAGGATCGCCTGGTAACATGCCTACCTGGTGCGAAGTTGGCGGACCTCACGCGTCACCTAGATAGAATTTTAGACAGTGCTGGGGAGGAGCCGGCTGTCGTGGTACACGTGGGCACCAACGACATAGGAAAATGTGGGAGGGAGGTTCTGGAAGCCAAATTTAGGCTCTTAGGTAGAAAGATTAAATCCAGAACCTCCAGGGTAGCATTCTCTGAAATGCTCCCTGTTCCACGCGCAGGTCACCAGAGGCAGGCAGAGCTCCGGAGTCTCAATGCGTGGATGAGACGATGGTGCAAGGAAGAGGGATTCAGTTTTGTTAGGAACTGGGGAACCTTTTGGGGAAGGGGGAGTCTCTTCCGAAGGGATGGGCTCCACCTTAACCAGGGTGGAACCAGACTGCTGGCGCTAACCTTTAAAAAGGAGATAGAGCAGCTTTTAAACTAGAACAAAGGGGAAAGCCGACAGTCGCTCAGCAGCGCATGGTTCGGAGAGATGTATCTTTAAAGGATACTAATGATGCATTAGAATTAGGGCATCCCGACAGTGAGGTTCCAATAATTAGAAAAGTAGTCCAAGTGCCTGTAACTAAAAACTCACCTGAGCTAAAAAATTCTAACTTATCCCTATCAATTAAAAAGCAGAATAAAAATACAAACAAAAAACAAACTTTGAAATGTTTGTATGCTAATGCCAGAAGTCTAAGAAGTAAGATGGGAGAATTAGAATGTATAGCAGTAAATGATGACATAGACTTAATTGGCATCTCAGAGACATGGTGGAAAGAGGATAACCAATGGGACAGTGCTATACCGGGGTACAAATTATATCGCAATGACAGAAAGGAGCAGTCGGGAGGAGGTGTGGCGCTTTATGTCCGGGATGGCATAGAGTCCAACAGGATAAACATCCTGCATGAGACTAAATACAAAATTGAATCTTTATGGGTAGAAATCCCTTGTGTATCAGGGAAGACTACAGTGATAGGGGTATACTACCGTCCACCTGGTCAAGATGGTGAGATGGACAGTGAAATGCTAAGAGAAATTAGGGAAGCTAACCAAATTGGTAGTGCAGTAATAATGGGAGACTTCAATTACCCCAATATAGACTGGGTAAATGTATCATCGGGTCACGCTAGAGAGATAACGTTCCTGGATGGAATAAATGATAGCTTTATGGAGCAATTGGTTCAGGAACCGACGAGAGAGGGAGCAATTTTAGATCTAATTCTCAGTGGAGCACAGGACTTGGTGAGAGAGGTAACGGTGGTGGGGCCGCTTGGCAATAGTGATCATAATATGATCAAATTTGATTTAATGACTGGAAAAGGAACAGTGTGCAAATCCAAGGCTCGCGTGCTAAACTTTCAAAAGGGAAACTTTGATAAAATGAGAAAAATTGTTAGAAAAAAACTGAAAGGAGCAGCTACAAAAGTAAAAAATGTCCAAGAGGCGTGGTCATTGTTAAAAAATACCATTCTAGAAGCACAGTCCAGATGTATTCCACACATTAAGAAAGGTGGAAAGAAGGCAAAACGATTACCGGCATGGTTAAAAGGGGAGGTGAAAGAAGCTATTTTAGCCAAAAGATCTTCATTAAAAAATTGGAAGAAGGATCCAACAGAAGAAAATAGGATAAAGCATAAACATTGGCAAGTTAAATGTAAGACATTGATAAGACAGGCTAAGAGAGAATTTGAAAAGAAGTTGGCTGTAGAGGCAAAAACTCACAGTAAAAACTTTTTAAATATATCCGAAGCAGAAAGCCTGTGAGGGAGTCAGTTGGACCGTTAGATGATCGAGGGGTTAAAGGGGCACTTAGAGAAGATAAGGCCATCGCGGAAAGATTAAATGATTTCTTTGCTTCGGTGTTTACTGAAGAGGATGTTGGGGAGGTACCCGTAATGGAGAAGGTTTTCATGGGTAATGATTCAGATGGACTGAATCAAATCACGGTGAACCTAGAAGATGTGCTAGGCCTGATTGACAAACTGAAGAGTAGTAAATCACCTGGACCAGATGGTATACACCCCAGAGTTCTGAAGGAACTAAAAAATGAAATTTCAGACCTATTAGTAAAAATTTGTAACTTATCATTAAAATCATCCATTGTACCTGAAGACTGGAGGATAGCAAATGTAACCCCAATATTTAAAAAGGGCTCCAGGGGCGATCCGGGAAACTACAGACCGGTTAGCCTGACTTCAGTGCCAGGAAAAATAGTGGAAAGTGTTCTAAACATCAAAATCACAGAACATATAGAAAGACATGGTTTAATGGAACAAAGTCAGCATGGCTTTACCCAGGGCAAGTCTTGCCTCACAAATCTGCTTCACTTTTTTGAAGGAGTTAATAAACATGTGGATAAAGGTGAACCGGTAGATATAGTATACTTGGATTTTCAGAAGGCGTTTGACAAAGTTCCTCATGAGAGGCTTCTAGGAAAAGTAAAAAGTCATGGGATAGGTGGCGATGTCCTTTCGTGGATTGCAAACTGGCTAAAAGACAGGAAACAGAGAGTAGGATTAAATGGGCAATTTTCTCAGTGGAAGGGAGTGGACAGTGGAGTGCCTCAGGGATCTGTATTGGGACCCTTACTGTTCAATATATTTATAAATGATCTGGAAAGAAATACGACGAGTGAGATAATCAAATTTGCAGATGACACAAAATTGTTCAGAGTAGTTAAATCACAAGCAGATTGTGATAAATTGCAGGAAGACCTTGTGAGACTGGAAAATTGGGCATCCAAATGGCAGATGAAATTTAATGTGGATAAGTGCAAGGTGATGCATATAGGGAAAAATAACCCATGCTATAATTACACGATGTTGGGTTCCATATTAGGTGCTACAACCCAAGAAAGAGATCTAGGTGTCATAGTGGATAACACATTGAAATCGTCGGTTCAGTGTGCTGCGGCAGTCAAAAAAGCAAACAGAATGTTGGGAATTATTAGAAAAGGAATGATGAATAAAACGGAAAATGTCATAATGCCTCTGTATCGCTCCATGGTGAGACCGCACCTTGAATACTGTGTACAATTCTGGTCGCCGCATCTCAAAAAAGATATAATTGCGATGGAGAAGGTACAGAGAAGGGCTACCAAAATGATAAGGGGAATGGAACAACTCCCCTATGAGGAAAGACTAAAGAGGTTAGGACTTTTCAGCTTGGAGAAGAGACGACTGAGGGGGGATATGATAGAGGTGTTTAAAATCATGAGAGGTCTAGAACGGGTAGATGTGAATCGGTTATTTACTCTTTCGGATGGTAGAAAGACTAGGGGACACTCCATGAAGTTAGCATGGGGCACATTTAAAACTAATCGGAGAAAGTTCTTTTTTACTCAACGCACAATTAAACTCTGGAATTTGTTGCCAGAGAATGTGGTTCGTGCAGTAAGTATAGCTGTGTTTAAAAAAGGATTGGATAAGTTCTTGGAGGAGAAGTCCATTACCTGCTATTAAGTTCACTTAGAGAATAGCCACTGCCATTAGCAATGGTTACATGGAATAGACTTAGTTTTTGGGTACTTGCCAGGTTCTTATGGCCTGGATTGGCCACTGTTGGAAACAGGATGCTGGGCTTGATGGACCCTTGGTCTGACCCAGTATGGCATTTTCTTATGTTCTTATGTTCTTAACCCATATGCTTTCGCACTGGGGCCTTACACATTGAGAACATCTCTTTCCTGATCCTTGAGAAGGCCATTCAGCCCGTGGTACTCGGCCTTCCGTGGCTACAGGAACATACACCTCAGTTCAATTGGACCACCACTCTCTGATTGGGGTCCTGGCTGCCATGATCGTTGCCTAGCCAAAGTTTCACCGCTGCCCTGCATGTCAACGACTCCCTCGCTACCTGATCTTCCGCCACAATATATGTCTTTTCAGGACGTCTTCTCCAAGCAAGCAGCAGATGTCTTATCTCCACACAGGACACTTGATTGTGCGATAAATCTCAATCCTAATTTGGAGCCTCCTAAGGGAAGGGTATACCCCCTCTCAGTAACTGAGACTGAGGCCATGTCGGCCTATATCCAAGAAAACCTGCAAAGAGGGATCATTAGTCCTTCTAATAGGGATGTGCATCGTTTTTTTGATAGATGAAAATATGGAACGATATTTTCTAATCCATCATGTATCGAGGGTCCCCGAAAATGCTAGGAAAACCCCACAAAAGTTTCATGTGGTTTTCTTATCATTATGGGGGGGGGTAGGAGAAAGGGCACACAGAAAAAAAAACCCCAAACCCACCCTGATCCTTTAGATCGAATTATTTACAATCCCCCACCCTCCCAAACCCTCCAAACTTGCCTAATGTCCCTGTGGTCCAGCAGGGGTCCCGGGCACGATGACCCCTCTCGGGCCGTCGGCAGCCACTAATCAAAATGACACCGTTGGCCCTTTGCCCTTACAATGCGACAGGGGCTATCAGTGTCATTGGCCGGCCGCTGTCACATGGTAGGAGCAATGGATGGCCCTTCCCATTTTTTAAGATGGCGCTGGCAGTTCATTGCTCCTACCATGTGACAGGGGCCGGCCAATGGCACCGATAGCCCCTGTCACATGGTAAGGGCACAGGGCCACTGGTGCCATTTTGTTTACTGGCAGCCGATGGCCTGAGAGTGGGAGATTGCTCCTGGGACCCCTGCTGGACCACCAGGGACTTTAGGCAAGTTTTGGGGGGGTCAGGAGGGTGGGAGATTTAAATAATTAGATCTAAAGGGTCGGAGTGGGTTTTGTTTTTTTCTGCTCAGGACAGCCAAAAAAACCCCATCCGGACCGTGGGAAACGAAATTTCCCACAGGTCCACGATACCGAAACCGGAACCAATTCCGGACCCGATTCACATCTATACCTTCTAAATCCCCGGCTGGCGTGGGGTTCTTTATTGTTGGGGAAAAAAGACGGATCTCTTCACCCTTGTATCGATTACAGAGGTCTCAATGAAATCACCATCAAGGATCGCTACCCTCTACCGTTGATAACTGAACTGTTCGACTTCCAGGGGGCCAAGATGTGTACTAAGCTGGACTTAAAGGGGGCCTACAACTTTGTCCGAATCCATCTTGGAGATGAATGGAAGACAGCTTTTAACACCTGTGACGGGCACTTTGAATACTTAGTTATGCCTTTTGGACTGTGCAATGCACCCGCGGTGTTCCAAAATATGATGAATGATATTCTGCGAGACTTACTGTACCAGTGCATGGTGGTAATATTTAGATGACATCCTGATTTTCTCTTAGGACCTCCAGACCCACCTGGCTGATGTGCTAAAGGTACTACAAAGGCTACATGACAATTGCCTTTATGCGAAGCTCGAGAAGTGTGCTTTTCACCAGGCATCAGTGCCATTTCTGGGGTACATTGTTTCCAAGAATGGCTTCCAGATGGACACTCAAAAGCTGAAAAGCATTCAAGAGTGGCGCCAACCTACTGGCTTAAAAGCCTCATGTCATTTCCTCAGCTTCACAACCTATTACCATCCCTTCATCAAGTACTACTCCAACTTAACAGCACCACTCACAGCCATGACTTAAAAAGGGGCTGATCCATCTCGATGGACTGCTGAGGCTGTTGCAACTTTTCAAACTATCAAGAAAGCCTTCTAAACCAAGCCTTGTCTTCGTCATCCTAATCCTCAGCATCCTTTCATCGTCGAGGTTGATTCTTCCGACGTCGGCGTGGGAGCACTACTAAGCCAATATAATGATGCAAAAGCTCTCCATCCCTGTTTTTTCTTCTCACGATAATTCTCTCCCACCAAGAAGAATTATGGAATCGGAGATAAAGAATAGTTAGCTATAACATTGGCCTTTGAAGAATGGCATCCATGGCTGGAAGGTGCGCAGCACCAAATAATGGTGTATACCGATCATAAAAATTTTGAATATCTACGACATGCTCAACGCCTTAATCATCGGCAAGCGAGGTGGTCGTTTTTCAACCGCTTTGACTTTTTACTGAAATACTGTCCTGCAAAAAAGAATATTAGAGCAGATGCTCTTTCGCGCTCCTTCTGTACTGTGGACGTACCTGATGATCCTCGTCATATCATCAATCCGGTGAAGGTGGTGCTAGCAGCCACTCATGCCATCCCCGCTGGAAAGACAGTGGTGCCACTGGGAATGAGGAAGAAATTATTAGTGGGCAAATGACTCCTGTCTGGCCAGCCACCCCGGGCAAGAACTTACCTTAGCTATGCTCCGATATTTCTAATGGTGGCCTACAATGAAGGCTGATGTCCAAGCCTATGTGGCTTCTTGCACCACCTGCGCAAGACAAAAACCTCCTGCTGGACGTCCCTGGGGTCTTCTCCAATCTCTGCCTGTACCATAAGAACCTTGGACACACAGCGTGACCGACTTCGTAGTGGACTTACCTTCTTCTGCTGGAAACAATATGATCTGGGTGACCGATTGGTTTTCGAAAATGGCACATTTTGTGGCCCTGCCAGGATTACCATCTGCTGCTGAACTAGCTAAATTATTCATGAAGCACATCTTTTGCCTCCACGACATGCCCAAACACGTTTTGCCTGATAGAGGCGTCCAGTTTACTGGAAACATCTGGAGAGCTCTGTGTTGGAAGTTCGACATTGCATTGGATCTGACCTCGGCCTAACACCCGCAGTCCAATGGCTAAACAGAGCGAATTAATCGGACGCTCAAGCAATTCTTACGCTCATACGTGAATACTAGACAAAGCGACTAGGCAGAATTACTTCCTTTGGCCAAATTTGCCCTAAACTCACATCCAGCTGCTGCCCTTTCAAGTGGTGCATGGCCGCCAACCATTACCCCCATTACCTCTGCCACTCTCTGTGAAATCTCCAGCAGCTCAAGCCACTGCAATGGAATTGCAACAATTGTGGAAACAGACTAAGGATCTACTTCTCAAGGTGGGAGAAAGAGCCAAGAAGACTTACGATGCTCACCACAGGAATGCTCCTCAATTTCAGCCTGGGGACAAAGTATGGCTTAGTACAAAGTTCCTCCGCCTAAAGCTACCCTCTGCATGTTTTGCTCCTCAGTACATCGGACCTTTTGCCATCCTTCGACGTCTTGGGAATTTGACTTACAGTTTGAGGCTACCGCCATCCATGAAGATTCATAATGCCTTTCATGTGGCCCTACTGAAACCTATTCATACTGTCTGAATTTTCCAGCAAAGCTTCGGAACCAACACAGCTTGATGCAGAAGAAGATATCGCCTATACCGTTGATGACATCCTGGATGTACGCAAGAGAGGTAAACGATGGGAGTACCTTATCTCTTGGAAAGGATACAGACCGGAGCCCATGGCCAACATTTTGGATAAAGACATGCTCCGTCGCTTCCATCAGTCTCATCCTCAGAAGCCAAAACCCCCTGGAAGGGGCCCTTGGAAAGGGGGGGGGTACTGTTGCACCCGTCGGTCACATATGGCTGCTCCCTCTATTGCTCACCTTTTTACTACCTGACTCAGTTCATTTTGGCTGCCTTCGTTTCTCCTCACTGCACCCTCCGGCGCCTTTGGTCCGGCATGGGCGATTGCGTTCGCCATCTTTCTCCAGGAGTCACCTAGAGTGTGCACGTGGCCCTGTCTTTTACTTGCGACATGGCTGGAACCTCGGGAGTGTCCTCATCGCATGACATCACTAGCTCTGGTATTTAATCTCTGCTCACAGATCCTTTTATGAGTTAGCAAGGAATCCTACATGCTGATCTCTCCATGTTACCAGTCGCTCCCGCTCTGTGTACTCTCGCTCCAGCACGACTTAGGTACCTGCTCTATGGGGGCCTTGCCTCGCTCCTCCTTACCCTCCGGGGTTATCTCCTACCAACTGGGAAGCCTAAGGTACTCGCTCCTTGGGGGCCTTGCCATACTCCTATCTACCCTTTGGGATTGCCTACCCATTACCAGGACGCCTACGGTACCCCGCTCCTCGGGGGCCTTGTTCATCCGGGACCTCCGCTCCTCGTGGGTTCCCTTCTACTACAACTACCAGCATCAGAGTGAGTACTGCTGCTCCAATTCTGTCTTTGCATTGTCTCATCTCTCTCTCCATAGATCCTCGGCCTACCCCGCACCGTGGACCACTACCGGATCTATTGGCTTCTCCATCTCAGCTTGGGTTCTCAGCCTACCCCACTTCGCGGACCACTACCGGACCCATCTCTCTCTTGGGACCTGGTGAGACTGTGGGACTGCCTTTGCAACCCACAGATGGAACATTGCCATCCGGTTCCTCCTCTCCTGGCTGGAGTCATCACCCGTTCCTCAGGTTACCATCTACGCTGCAGTACAATAAAGCTAATTCTCTGTGTCCATCTCTGCCTTGAGCTAGCCTATCGCTGCAAGTCCCCAAAGGGCCCCGCTCTGTGGGAGGTGCCATCTCTTACAGTGACCAAGGGCCCATGCTTCAATGTCTAAAATACAACAACAGTCTTTGGAGAACAGGGCTCTAGTAATATATACATTATCTGCTTGTGATATTGGAAAAGTGTTGATGTTTTCCCAGTTCTAATGGATAAAGATGAAAAATAAGTTATTTGCTTTTATGAACATAAGAAATGCCATGCTGGATCAAGCCAAGTTCCACCAAGCCCAGCATCCTGTCTTTGATAGTTGCCACAAGTCCCTGGCAGATCCCATAAAGTAGATCTAATTCCTGTTTCTCATTCCCAGGGATAGCAATAGCTTTCTCTAGTCTACCTGGCTAATGATGTGTTATGGACTTTTCCTGTAGGAACTTGTCCAAACCTCTTTTAAACCCTGCTATGCCAGTTGCCTTGATCTTGTCTAGGGATGTAAATCGTTTTTTGACGATTTAAAACAATCGTCAGATATATTTTAAATCGTCAAAAATCGTTAGAGCCGCGATACAATAACAATTCCCCCGATTTATCGTCAAAAAATCGTAAATCGGGGGAGGGCGGGAAAACCGGCACACCAAAACAACCCTAAAATCCACCCGACCCTTTAAAACAAATCCCCCACCCTCCCAAACCCCCCCTAAATGTTTTAAATTACCTGGGGTCCAGTGGGGGGGACCCGGCGTGATCTCCCTCGATCTCCCGCTTTCGGGCCACGGCTGCGTTAATAGAAATGGCGCCGGTGGCCCTTTGCCCTTACCATATGACAGGGCAAAGGTAGCGCCGGCGCCATTTTGGTTCCTGACACCCGACATCACGAGTGCAGGAGATCGCTCCCGGACCCCCGCTGGACCCCCAGGGACTTTTGGCCAGCTTGGGGGGCCTCCTGACCCCCACAACCCAAAAGTCCAGCGGGGGTCCGGGAGCGACCTCCTGCACTCGCGCTGTATTGCCAATATTGAACTTTTGCCCTCACTATGTCATACGACATAGTGAGGGCAAAAGTAGCGCCGGCGCCATTTTGAATATTGGCAATACGGCGCGAGTGCAGGAGGTCGCTCCCGGACCCCGGCTGGACTTTTGGGTTGTGGGGGTCAGGAGGCCCCCCAAGCTGGCCAAAAGTCCCTGGGGGTCCAGCGGGGGTCCGGGAGCGATCTCCTGCACTCGTGATGTCGGGTGTTAGGAACCAAAATGGCGCCGGCGCTACCTTTGCCCTGTCATATGGTAAGGGCAAAGGCCCACCGGCGCCATTTCTATTAATGCAGCCGTGGCCCAAGAGCGGGAGATCGTGGGAGATCGCGCCAGGACACCCCCACTGGACCCCAGGTAATTTAAAACATTTTGGGGGGGTTCGGGAGGGTGGGGGATTTGTTTTAAAGGGTCGGGGTGGGTTTTAGGGTTGTTTTGGTGTGCCGGTTTTCCCGCCCTCCCCCGATTTATGATTTTTAAAAAAAATAAACAAACATGACGATCAGATTTCCCTCCCCCCCCAGCCAAAATCGATCGTTAAGACGATCGATCACACGATTCACATCCCTAATCTTGTCCTCTGCAACAGATTCCACATCTTGACAGTGCACTGAATGAAAAAGTACCTTCTATAATCTCTTTTGAATCTGCTGGTTGTTTGTTTCTTGGAATGTCTCCTTGATTTAGTATTATTTGAAAGGATAAATAATTATCTTTTATTTATCTTGACTCATGATTTTATAAACTTCAATCATGTCCCCTCTCAGCTTTCTCTTTTCCAAGCTGAAGAGCCCTAGCCTACATAGTCTCTCAACATACGAGAGATGTCCCATTCCCTTTTACCATTTTTGTTGGCCTCCTCTGCACCTTTTCTAATTCTATGTCTTCCTTGAAATGGGGTGACCAGAAATGTACAGAATACTTAAGATGCAGTCGCACCATGGCTCGATATAGATGTAATATGATATTTTCTGTTTTATTCTCCAATCCTTTTTGGAACACTTCTAACATTCTATTTGCTTTTTTGACCATGCAGTGGCCAGAGAATTTCAACATATTAAGGTCTATATTCAATCACTGTCCAGATAGCAAATTTAGACCTAGATTCATCATTTTGCTATAAATATAGCAATAAAGCAACTGCGATACCATCACATTGCATACTCAGTAATCTACTACACCTACGTTACCAGCCAAAAAGTTTTTTTTTTTTAATCACAAATGGTGATTCAGGCTGTGTGAGTGAGAGAGAGAGAGAAAGAGAGAAAGACTCTTTAAAGGCTCATCAAAAAGATAACTATTTACATCACTGTCAGGCCGATACAGTACAGTGCGCTCCAACGGAGCGCACTGTTAGCCTGCTCTTGGATGCGCGTTTTCCCTTACCCCTTATTCAGTATGGGGAGGAAAACGCGCGTCCAACCTGCGGCACCTAATAGCGCCCTCAACATGCAAATGCATGCAAATGCATGCAAATGCATGCAAATGCATGTTGATGGCCCTATTAGGTATGCGCGCAGGATACAGAAAGTAAAATGTGCAGCCAAGCCGCACATTTTACTTTCAGAAATTAGCGCCGACCCAAAGGTAGGCGCTAATTTCTTCCGGCACCGGGAAAGTGCACAGAAAAGCAGTAAAAACTGCTTTTCTGTGCACCCTCCGACTTAATATCATGGCGATATTAAGTTGGAGGTCCTGAAGAGTAAAAAAAGTTTAAAAAAAAAATTTGAATTCGGCGCGCGGCTGTCAGGCCAAAAACTGGACGCTCAATTTTGCTGGCATCCGGTTTCTGAGCCCATGGCTGTCAGCGGGCTCGAGAACTGACGCCGGCAAAATTGAGCTTCAGCTGTCAAACCCGCTGACAGCCGCCGCTCCGGGCTAAAAGGAGGCGCTATGGACGCACAAGTGTCCCTAGCGCCTCCTTTTCCCCGTTTCTACTGCACCACCTAATTTGAATACTGAATCGCGCGCACCGGCAAGGGGCCGGTGCGCGCGCCGGGAGAGCGGGCGTTTGTCCGCTCTCCCGCGGACTTTACTGAATCGGCCTGTGTAAGAGGGGGCACTAGTAACTCAGGGTGAGCTTTGTGGGGCAGTTTTACTGTTGGTGTTTGAGGTAGTTGTGGGTGGATCCTTGAGCCGGTGGCAGATGACCACGCCCCCAGGGGAAGATCCCGAGAGGAACCACCGGTCAGGCTCAGAGTATGGAGACAGACACACACTAGTTCTTTTATTAAACAGTATATTGAACCACCAGAGGTGGCAGTGGTGAGCTGGAAGTGCCTGGCAGGGCTGTAGTCCCTCAGGTACTGGAACTGCTATCCTGGATAACTGAGCTGTAGAGAAACTGAATATAGTGAGTAGGCAGAGTACGCAGAGTTCAGAAACTGAACCTTGATGGTAACACTCACACAATAGTCTCTAGAAGTAGTCCAGAAGTTGGAATGAATTAGGCCCTCGAGTACCTGGTTCCAGAGAAAGCGCTGAGAATGAGAGAGAGAGTAACTCACTGGTATAGTAGGCAGCAATGACTTCCAGGCAGAATAAGTATTCAGCAACCAGTCCGGGAACATGGGCCCTCGAGGAGCGAGTGCTGGTTCCTGACTGTGACCTGAAAAACAAAGAGAGAGCGAGGCCCTTGAGGAGTGGGTACCCCTGGTAAGTCCGAGGAAGCAGAGCTGCTTAGAATGAATCCTTGTACCATAACCTTTGCTAACTCGACTAGTTAGCGATTTCTAAGACCTTATATATCCGGTACTGCTGATGTCATCTCAGGGGGATGCCCCTGAGGTTCGCGCCATTGCTGGTACATCAGTCGGCGCCGTGCCGCATGCGCCCCCTTGGGCCCTTGTGAAACATGGCAGATTGCAGCGTCGAGCCGCTCCGGAGACGCCGGAGGAAGATGGCAGAATGACGCCCCAGCAGCCAACCTTCCACTTGAGCAAGAGGAAGTCGCCAAGGAGGAGAGGAGGGCAGAGTGGAGATGTCGAGCAGCGATGGTCGCAACATTTACATGCATCGTCAATTGTATGAACAGCACAGTTACCATCAATGAAGATTGAATCTGATTTGGAGCAAGGAAAGGTGAAAGAAGAGTAGATTTACAACAAATATAGGTGAAACAAAAAAGTGAAAGAAGAGTAGATTTACAACAAATATATTCTTTCATCTTTCTGCCGCATTCAAAGGCTCATTGGAAAAAAAAAGTCTGCTTTCTGTAATCTCTCCTACTAGTATCGTTGCAATACTAAGTAGGAGGGACCTCAGAAAGCAGAATCATGGAAAAAAAATTTGCTAAAAAAATTTCTAGGCACCCAATATACACCCACAATATACACGGTCCATTTCCTAACCCGCACTGAGAGCCACCTTTCCTGGGCATCCGATGCCGAGGAAGTGCCAGGGATGATTAATTTTCCCAGCGCCTCCTTTTTACCACAGCAGCTAATTTTAATATTAAATTGGGCACCAGGGAGAGGTGGATCGGTGCGCATTAGGAGAGCGGATGCTCAATCATGAACACCTGTTTTACAAGCACAGATATTGCATCGGCCTGTATGTTTGGTGAGATTTTTGATCCACGCCTCCTCACTGGGAGACTGAGTTGTATAGCCAATTCCCTGCTCATTATCAGACCTTTCCTCACAGGTTACAGTTCTTCAGGCGATTGGGATGAAGGAGAAAGCTCAGAGATCCACCACTGGATCTCCACCTTAAGGAACCCTCACACAGGCTGGGTGAAAGAGATTGAAACTTGGAACTCAGCTAGGATCTTTCTGTGCTGAAGGGGATCCCCTCATCGATAGGACTGGATTTCCCTATTCATATGGGACACTTAACACCCTTAGTACAGCCCCTGGAACGTGAACTCAGGAGCACTGACATAGAACTAGACCAACCTGCAGCTGTAGCTTACACTATTACACATGATTGGACATTGATTTAACTTTTTGCAGAAATCAGCAAATTTTATTTTCAACACCCAGTACTACATCCAACCATCAGCCAAATGATAGAGACACCCGCACAGCTAGGAAGAAATCACACCACTGTTTGGGCTACGAAGCTCTGTCTTCACTCCGCACCCCCGCAGAGAGGACCTACACCTTGGGGAAAAGCAGATGGGGCCAGTGTTAGGGAAGACAGCTCCAGATATAAATCTGGGTTACATAAACAGAATGAATCATTAGAGTACCTGGGACAGTTACTCACTAAAATCGGAGAACATATCACAACTACCTTTCTTGAGTAGCTTTTGTTTTAGTTTCACAGGACTTGCACTGTACCATCTGTTGTGTACTTTATTTGCTTTCTTACATGAGAGGAATTTGGGAGAAAATAAGCTGTTTGGAAAACTAGCAGGCACTTACGTAACACTTCACATCTTCGGTGCACTGCCTGCTAATGGAAGCAGAAGTGAACTGAGATACTTGTTCTCTTTTATTGATTGACACTTTAAAAAAGTGGTTACCTGTAGTAAGTACCATTGCACTCCAAGGATTACAAGAAATGTGAGATGAATAAACTTCACAGCATATAGTCAGTTCATTCAGAGAAGGACTGTATGACTCGTCATAAAGGACAACTACTGTTAACATTTTCCATTTGTTGCATTTCAGTATCAAAGAGTTTAAGACCGAGATGTTTTTTCTTCAGTTAGAACCATGTCTTCAAAGATACAGATCAATGTTAAGAGCTTTTTCATTCTATTCTAATTGTCTGTTCTAAAGTATTAATATTTAACTGCTGGCATACTACATAACTGTCAATATTTAATAAGGCTATATAACAGAAGCATTGTGCCTCAGGTTCTATGACTTAGTGTTTTCCATATCCTGTAAATCTTCTCTCTGTTTTCTGCTTCCATGATTAAGTCTGCACAGCTCCTACTGTTATTTTTTGAAAATTTATTCTGGGTTATACAAAAGCCAGTATAAGTTTACTACCATTGTATTTTTAGTTTAATTTGGGTTCTTCCTCCCCCCATTTTTTTCTCTCTTTTATACTCCCTTCACCATAGATGGCATGCTCAGGTGGAACAGGCAACCTAGTTGGCCCCAAGGACTAGAGGGATGTCTCCTCTCTATGGTGGGAGAGGCCTCCATTGGATGATAGCCACCTTCCCTTCCCAGTATCAAGCAAGGATATCACCTCTGCAGCTTGTCCAACCACAGTCAGTTCCTATGAATGGAAGACTCCATCCACAGTCTGCTCTGCCACAGCATGTGGTGCCATGACCTGATATGGATAAATCATACTGCTAGACTGACTCTCAAGTATACCCACACACACTGTAATCAATCAAAAACTGCCTGAACTTCTCAGTAGACAACATTTTTTCACATACTTTTACTTATTATTCTACTATTCTATCAATATTCCATAATTCAAACCAATTTGGCAGTGCAGTAATAATGGGAGATTTCAATTACCCCAATATTGACTGGGTAAATGTAACAGGACATGCTAGAGACAAAGTTCCTGGATGTAAAAAAACAACTGCTTCATGGAGCAATTGGTTCAGGAGCCAATGAGAGAGGGAGCTATTTTAGGATTTAATTCTTAGTGGAATGTAGGATTTGGTGAGAGAGGTAATGGTGGTGGGGCCACTTGGCAATAGTGATCATAACATGATAAAATTTAAACTAATAACTGGAAGGGGGACAATAAGTAAATCTACAGCTCTAACACTAAATTTTCAAAAGGGAAACTTTGATAAAATGAGGAAAATAGAACAAAACTGAAAGGTGCAGCTGCAAAGGTTAAAAGTGTTCAACAGGCATGGACATTGTTTAAAAATACAATCCTAGACCTGCAGTCCAGATATATTCCATGCATTAAGAAAGGTGGAAAGAAGGCAAAATGATTATCGGCATGGTTAAAAGATGAGGTGAAAGAGGCTATTGTAGCCAAAAAAAAAACCTTCAAAAATTGGAAGAAGGATCCAACAGAAATACAATTAAAACTACTTTAAAATTTCTGTAAGCAAATACCAAAACTCTGAAAAATTAGACTAGAGATTTAGAAGATATAATCTTAATAGGCATCTAGGAGTGTTCTGCCTCCACAATCTATGAGTATGTTTCTGTTACATTGACACCCTGTGTCATTTTATGATATTGCTTAGCTTAGAGTCTCTGCTGGGTATAAAGTTCCTTTTCCTGATTGGTTATTGTTTGAATGATTCTGTGCTCCCGATTGGATCTATTCCTGTTTTGCTTCTTCTCAATGTGTTCTCTTGCCTCTTCCTATTGGTCTCTTGGCCAAAAGAAGCCTGGACTGACTCACTTTCTGTAGTGTTTTCAGTTGGAAAAAAGTTCTTGAAAAACTAACAGCTCTCCTACATCCTCTATAAGCTCCTAGAAGCATCACAATTGCACCTCTATTTCCCATCTGCTATTATTCTTCACTAATAGACACAACTTCTTCAGCTGCAGTTGTCTTTGATTACTGAGTTTCCAGAGACTCATAACAGTTGATCCAAACTGATGTCTATATGGCTATTCTTGTCACCTTGAAAGCCACAGTGTTTCTTCATTCTAATAAATATTCAAGAACTGAGTTCTCTGAAATGTTGAAGTTGGGAAAAATGCACTGGAGGTCTAGCTCTATGGTCTTGTCTTTAGAGTGAAGTTAGAAGATTCCCCTTTGCCAAATTAAAACATTGTGTGTCAAAATAAGGAGTGGCGAGTTCTTGTGCTGCTGTTACATTAGCACATCCTATCTTGTGCAAGTAAGCAAGCAAGATAGGCCTTAACAGGTGGTGGCTGACATGCCACAAAAGGGTCTTCACCGAGTCAACCACCTCACCCTTGGGTTGAGCTCGTAGGTTCTAGCGACTGGCAAGTCTTTTCCTGGTCCAACGTGAGGCAATGAAGAAGGGTGAAGTCAGAGGCTGGGCAGGTGGCAAGCAGAGGTGCAGTCTGGATCCAATCTGAGGCCAATACAAGCAGCAAGTAGAGGCATATCCAGGTCCAGTCCAAGATCAATTGAAAGAAGACAGTACAGGGAGAATGGATGCAGCTGGACAGACAGGAAATTGGGAACAGACACTGAAAAAAAGGACCAGGGAACAATACAGGACCATGGAGCAAGACAGGAAGAAGGATCAAAGGAACTGCAGAGCAACTAGCACTGCAATAGCAGGGGACCTGTAGCATGGGTGGTGTTGGATATGTCAACTGGCACTTAAATCCCCTGCCAGGGTGACATCATTCAGGAGCACCGCAGCAAAGTTTCCCCACCAGAGAGCCTCTAAATTACAGATGTATGCATGTTCTTAAAGGCTCTAGCTGTGACAGGATGATTGGAGGGTGACTAAAGCTGGTCGCAGCATGGCTGGCATGACAAGTCTGTTACAATACCTCCCCCCCCCCCTTCTTTCCAGGTCTCTTGGCTGGAAAGAGGGCTTATGGGGAAACAATCTGTGAAAACATATGGTTAGCCGGGGAGCCTGGACATTCTCAGTGGGCTCCCATGTGTTCTCTTTTGTTCCAAACCCTTTCCAAGAAATCTGGTAGTGAATCTTTCCCCATATTCTCTTGACATCCAGGATGTCTTGTACTTTGAATTCCATATCTGAGTCCACAAGGGTTACAGCGGTTGCAGGCAGTCACCTTTCTTTCCAAGTAAGAATCACAGGATTCAACAGTGAAAAATGAAATGCATTGTGTATTTGTAGAGTGACAGGCAGCTTTTGTTGATATATGACTGGGATATGGCCTGATGAACCAAGGAGCTCATTTAGTGGATGAAAGTTTCAGGCAGAGGTTTTGGGTGCTCAACTATACTAAAGACCCAAATGAGAGTGAAGGCACAGAACAATTTTTTTTTAAATCGGTTCTTCTCTTAAAAGTGCAAGCTGCTTTACAGAGCTGTCCCACTGGTCCAAGATACTGGTTGTGGTTTGGTTCACTGGCAGGCTCGCTGTGGTGATGGCACTGAAAGGGGTACCCTGGGAAGTCTCCCATGGTCAATGAAAATGGTGAAGTCCCAGACGATTCCCAGGTATCTTTACTGTAAGAGAATTCTACCCATGGTAGCAGTTGAGTCCAGTCATCCAGTTGCTCAGAAACATATGCCCTCAGAAAAGCCTTCAGGATTTGATTGGTTCTTTTGGTGATCTTTAATCTTCTTTATTTATTTATATACCGACATTCGATCTCAATTGAGATATCACACTGGTTTACATTCAGGTACTGTAGGTATTTCTCTATCCCCAGAGGGCTTACAATCTAAGTTTTTGTACCTGAAGCAATGATCCTTTTAGACTGAGGGTGAATGGCGGAATAGAAATCAAGGGAAGCATTGAGCTTAGTACAGAGATTCCTGCAAAATTCTGAAGTGAACTGACCCCCCGGTTACTCACTATGTGATCCAGTAAGCCATGGAATCATAAAATTTCCTTAAAAAGAGACTGGCAATGTCAGCAGATAATGTCATGGAAGGTAACGTGATGAAGTATGCCACCTTAGAGAAGCAATCCACCACCACCCATATTGATTGCATTGTCTCCTGATGGAGGCAAGTCTATAATAAAGTCAGTGAACACATCCATCCAGGGCTTGTCTGGAACTGGCAGCAGTTGGAGAAGACCCCAAGGATGTTGATGCAATGCAAGACCCCAAGGATGTTGCTGTGGGTGCAATTAGGGCAAGATTCCACATAGGCATAGATGGCTTGGACTATCTCAGGCAACCAGTACTGGCAAGAGATTAGGTCAACCTGGTGTCCCCCAATTTAGATTCTTGGTCCCGCTGCAGAACCTTTTCTCAGACATTTGGGCACCACTCTCTTACCATAAGAACATGCCATACTGGGTCAGACCAGACAGAAGTTTGTGTGTTTTGTTGGAAAAAAAACTGAAAGGTGCATTTACAAAGATAAAAAGTGTGGAACAGGCGTGGACATTGTTAAAAACAATACCATCCTAGAAGCACAGTTCAGATGTATTCCATGCATTAAGGTGGAAGGCAAAATGAATACCGGCATAGTTAAAAGTTGAGGTGAAAGAGGCTATTTTAGCCAAAAGATCCTCATTGAAAAATTGGAAGAAGGATCCATCAGAAGAAAATAGGATAAAGCATAAGCACTGGCAAGTTAAATATAAGACATTGATAAGACAGGCTAAGAGAGAATTTGAAAAGAAGCTGGCTGTAGAGGCAAAAACTCACAATAAAAACGTTTTAAAATATATCCAAAGCAGAAAGCCTCTGAGGGAGTCATTTGGACTATTAGATGATCGAGGGGTTAAAGCGGCACTTAGGGAAGATAAGGCCATCACGTAAAGACCAAATAAATTATTTGCTTTGGTGTTTACTGAAGAGGCTGTTGGGGAGATACCCATTCCGGAGACGGTTTTCAATGGCTTTGATTCAAATGAACTGAACTAAATCGTGATGAACCTGGAAGATGTGGTACACCTGATTGACAAAGTGAAGAGTAATAAATCACCCGGACTGGATGGTATCTGGATGGTATAAATGATCTGGAAAGGGGTATGACGAATGAGGTGATCAGATTTGTGGATGACACAAAATTAGTTAAATCTCAAGTGGCTTGTGATGAATTGCAGGAGGACCTTGCAAGACTGGAAGATTGGGCTTCCAAATGGCAGATGAAATTTAAAGTGGACAAGTGCAAAGTGATGCATATAGGGAAAAATAACCCTTGCTGTATTTATACAATGTTAGGTTCTATCGTAGGAGTTACCACCCAGGAAAGAGATCTAGGCATCATAGTGGATAATGCATTGAAATCATCAGCCCGGTGTGCTGTGATGATCAAAAAACCAAACAGGAATTATTAGGAAGGGAATGGTAAATAAAACAGAGGATATTATAATGCCTCTGTATCGTGGCATGGTGAGACTGCACCTTGAACACTGTGTGCAATTCTGGTCACCATATCTCAAAAAGGATATAACTGCAATGGAGAAAGTGCAGAAAAGTATGACCAAAATGATAAGGGGCATGGAACAGCTTCCCTATGAGTTAAGACTAAAGAAGTTAGGGCTGTTCAGTTTAGAGAAGAGACAACTGAGAGGAGATATGATAGAAGTCTATAAAATCATGAAAGGATTTGAATAAGTAATGTAAATTGGTTATTTAATCTCTCAGATAATAGAATGACCAGGGGGCACTCCGTGAAGTTAGCAAGTAGCTCATTTAAAACAAATCAAAGAAAATTCTTTTTCACTTAGCACATAGTGTTTGGTCGGAGGTGGACCCTTGGGCTGAGGTGGGGTTGACGCAAGCTGTAGGTGAGGACAACGGCTTGCGACCATCAGCAGGTGGAGTGGGCTGAAGCTAGAGGCCACTGGATCTTCACCTATACCAGCCCTCGTTCCCCTTGGGTTGAGCCTTTGGGTGTCAGGGCCAGTAGAACTTAGGTGGGCCTCGAGGTTAGCTAGAGGTGAGTAGCTGTACAGCCCAGAGACAGCAGTCGGTAGATGGCATAGTTCTATCCTGTACTGGATTCAGTACAAGAGCTCAGGTGCCAAAGGAACAGTAGGGAACTGAAGGCACCTGAGCAAACGGAGGCCTTAGCCTTGAAAGTCCACGTCCAGAGGATAGGTGAGGAGAGGCGTCACTGACAGGCTGGATTCAGAGTCAGCTGTGAATGGTAGTTGTGGCAAGCAACGAAGAACTCTGGATGAAGGAGAGTCTGTAGCGTAGTCATACAAAGCGAGGGTCAGGGCACGGAGAAGGCAGGTATAGTCAGTCCAAGCAATAGTCACGATCTGGAGTAGGCAAATGTAGTCAGGCAAGGCAGTGGTCAGGGTGTGGAGAAGGCAGGCGTGGTCAGGCAATGCAGAGGTCCGGGGCTGGAGAGAAGCTGAAAAATGGTCAGGCGTAGCGAAGGTCAAGTCCAAGGAGTCAATCCAACAGATAGACAAACAGGAACTAGAAGAACAGGAACCGGGAACCACAGGAAGACAGGAACACATGATGACACGATCCAGGGAATAGCAACAAGTATGAGGAGTACGAGGAGACCTGTTGCAAAGGCAACGCTATGGAGCGAGGCCTGAGTTTTTATACGCTGAAGAGTCTGACGTCAGCATCCGGGTCAGCATCCGGGTCTGTGGCCAGGGTCCCGCCACGGGCCCTTTAAAAGAATCACTGATGCACGTGTGCCTAGGAAGGGGTGCGGCGCTGATGGCGGCATCTCTCTGCAGGCCACACGGAGAGGCCCGACAAGCAGGGACATCCTGGTTGGCAACACTGGGAAAAATGATAGGGCCGGAGGGAAACCAAGGTCGGAGCTGGCGGCCCACCACCGCTAGCGAAGAGGAGCCAGCAGCTGGAGTCTGTCTGGAGAGGTGAGAGGACTGTGCCATGGGGCTGCCGCAGGCGGAAAGCGTAACACATAGTTAAGCTCTGGAATTCATTGCCAGAGGATGTGGTTACAGTAGTTAGTGTAACTGGATTTAAAAAATGTTTGGGCAAGTTCCTAGAGGAAAAATCCATAAACTGCTATTACAGTACTTAATAAGCTTGTGATTTATCTAACATTTGGGTACTTGCCAGGTACTTGTGACTTGAATTGACCACAGTTGGAAACAGGATACCGGGCTTGATGGACCCAGTATGGCATATCTTATGATCTTAAAAGACACTGTGTGTTAAGCCTACACCCCAGCATCCTATGGGAATTGGATCCACACAAACAAACTCTGGATATCAAAGGTTATCCAGCTAACTTTGGAGGAATATTCAACAAAGCAGCCATACTATTCAATATAGCTTGCTATCTTAATTACTTTAGGACTGCTTTTAGACTTAACCAGATTTAGCCAACTAACGTAACTCCCAGTTACACCCGTGGACTGCCCCTAACATTCAGCTAAATTCTAGCTTCCTATCTTACTAGCCATGTAGAATTTAGCAGGATAAGTCATTTAGATGATAACTATTATGTTATACATCTAAATTGCTTTTGAATATGGACCTATATTTATAAAACCAAAAATACAATGTTGAGGCACCTTACCTTAGCAGACTCACAACAATCAACTTCCTACTGGCTTCCTGCCTTCTCCCTGGGGCTCCTCCACCTTTCTAGACACTATATTGCTATCCAAGGCTGCAGGGATCTTCCCTTGCCCAGAATCCCTTGCTGGGTTGGCTTGTAAGGACCGGAAAAGATAGCTGAGGCTGTTCCTTTAAGGTCTTCTGAGGGAGTCACATACCCTCCCCCTTGTCAGTTTGAGCATCCAGCCGTCCATGGACTACATCCTCGCTTCTCCTTTGTGACCTGAGTATTCAATCTGTGGACAAGCTCTCCTCAGTGATTTCCTGCCTCCTGGTGTGCTGCCCCACTACCCATGAGCTTGCCCCTAGTGTAAACTGGGGATAATTGCATCCCAGAACCACAGAGTATAAAAGCTTGGAAAGGATTCCCACTTCCAGAATAGCTTGTCCTGCTGGGAGGTCAGCAGGACCTGACTGGTTGGATACTTCTGTTTGGCTCCTTGTATATAGGCAAGTGACTCTTATTTATTTATTTATTTAGGTTTTTTTATATACCGACCTTCCTGTAAAAAATTACAAATCAGACCGGTTTACAATGAACAAAAACTATGCATAAGAGCGTTACATGGAACATTGCGAGAGAACAAATAATTAAATAAGAAACCGGGGCTATGAACTTGCCCATTGGAACAGAAACCGGGGCTACGAACTTGCCCATTGGAACAGAAACAGTACTCTACATAGTTAAAACATAAATAAATAATTAGTTACATCCGAACAGACATTGATCAGTACTTAAAAATCTGAAGTTAATAGGAATCTAAGTAAGATAAATACTTAATAAATCTGTTTAAAAGTTTTTTAAAAGTTTACTTTTTTTTTTTTTTAATTCGGCTGGTCTAGGATATGGCTGGAGGGTAAGCTGGATGGTGAACAGAGCTATGATTCTGGGAATGCTAGTTTGAAGAGTCATGTCTTACGTTTTTTCTTGAATGACAGAGGACATGGATCTTGTCGGAGGTCTGGCGGAAGAGCATTCCATTGTGGGGGGCCTGCTATGGAGAGGGCTCGTTTTCTAAAGGATGTTTTTGCTGGGGGAACATGAAGCCTGCCTTTATATGCTCCTCTGATTGGTCTGATGGGGTTGTGAGGACGAAGCTCTTTATTCTTATGGTTGATGTGCTTCCCTTATATCAGCATTCTCTTGCCAAATGACCTTGCCTTCCACCGAAGATGAGCTGTCTGCCTGAGAGGATCATTGATGGGGTTGTCCACTCTTATTGCTGCACCAGGGAGGCTGTGTGACCTGTATTGTAGTCTCTGTATCACATTGGGCATTAATTGTGCCTGGTAGAATGTATCTGCCACTTCTAGTGCTTTTTCCAAATTGAGCCCTGGATGTTGGCAGACCCATTTCCTCATGGACCAGTCGAGACCAACTAGAAACTGTTCCAGAAGAACCTGTTTGGCTGTCTCAAGGCTGGTTTTTACCTCTGACTGCAGCCACTTCCAACTGGCATCTTTCAGATGATGGAACAGGTTTTTGGGGAATTCACCAGGATGAAGGATGCCCTACTGGAACTGCTGCCAGTATCTGATCTATACCTAGCTCTTTCTTGGATAGTGCTCTTGACATTCGTATAGGTGGCCCTTTCAATGGGATTGGCCACTTGAAATATTGTTAAACAACCAACATATATCCAATAATTTAAATTTGTTCTAATATTTTTCAAACACCAAAAAAATATTTCAAAACAGCAAGACACAGCACCTCATAATTTTAAATAATAGGATTAAAAGGTTTCCAGCTCTCTATATCATATAGAAACATAGAAATGACGGCAGAAGAAGACCAAACGGCCCATCCAGTCTGCCCAGCAAGCTTTCGCACTTGTTTTTTTTTTCATACTTATCTGTTACTCTTGGCCCTTAGTAGTTCTCTTGGCCATTAATGTAGAGAGCAGTGTTGGAACTGTAAGTGAAATATCTAGATTAATTAGTTAGGGGTAGTAACCGTCGCAATAAGCAAGCTACTCCCATGCTTATTTGTGTACCCAGCCTGTGCAATTCAGTCCTTGTTAATTGTCTGAATATAAATCCACTTTTTTTCATCCCTCCTGCCATTGAAGCAGTGAACTGCGCTGCATATGTATTTCAAGGGAAGTATCAGGCTTAATTGATTCGGGGTAGTAATCGCCGTAACAAGCAAGCTACACCCATGCTTATTTGTTTACCCAGACTATGTAATTCAGTCCTTGTTGGTTGTTGTCTATATATAGATCCACTTTTCTTCATTCCCCCCTGCCGTTGAAGCAGAGAGCTACACTGGATATGCATTGAAAGTGAAGTTTCAGGCTTATTTGGTTTGGGGTAGTAACCGCCGTAACAAGCAAGCTACTCCCCACTTTTTTGTGAATGCAAATCCTTTTTTCCACATTTCCTCTTGCCTTTGAAGCTTAGAGCAATGTTGGAATCGCATTAACCATGTGTATGTTCATTGAATAAGGGTATTATCTCCAGGTAGTAGCCATCATTGCCACGAGCCACCATTCACATCCTCTAGACTTTATGGATCCACAGTGTTTATCCCATGCCCCTTTGAAGTCCTTCAAAGTTCTGGTATTCACCACTTCCTCTGGAAGGGCATTCCAGGCATGCACCATCCTCTCCATGAAGAAATACTTCCTGACATTGGTTCTGAGTCTTCCTCCCTGGGGCTGCAAATCGTGACCACTGGCTCTGCTGATTTTTTTCCAACTGAAAAGGTTTGTCATTATCTTTGGATTATTAAAACCTTTCAAGTATCTGAAAGTCTGTATCATATCACCTCTGCTCCTCCTTTCCTCCAGGGTGTACATATTTAGATTCTTCAATCTCTACTCATAAGTCATTCGATGAAGACCATCCACCTTTTTGGTCGCCCTTCTCTGGACCGCCTCGATCCTGTCTCTGTCCCTTTGGAGATACGGTCCAGGTGAGGCCTCACCAAGGACCTGTACAAGGGGATAATCACTTCCCTTTTCTTACTCGATATTCCTCTCTCTATGCAGCCCATAAAGTAAATAAGTAAATATCTGGGATCTTTTGATTTCCAGTCACTCAGAAATTGTTGTGGACTTTGAGGAAAGGGGCTGCACAATTATTATTCTCTCTCTCTCCCCGCTTCACACACACAGGCTCTCTCTCTCTCTCATACACATGCAAGCTCTCTCTCATATATACATATAGGCTTGCACATGAAGGAGCTCTCATGTACACACAGATTCTCTCTGTCATATAAACATGCAGGCTCTCACAGGCACATGCAGGCTCTCACACATACACATGGGTTAGCACTCTTTCTCATATAAGCACATGCAGGATCTCTTTCATAAACACAGGATTTCACATGCACACCTAGGCATGCACATGCAGGAGCTTTTTCTCTCATTTATACACAGGCTCTAACATGCACATGCAGTCACTTTCTCATACATACATGGCATTCTCTCATATACAGCTCTCACATGCACATGTAGGCTCTCTCTCCTATTTACACAGGTTCTCACAGGCAAACACAGTCTCTCTCTCATACACACACACACACACACACACACACAGTCTCTCAAACGTACATGCAGGCTTGCACATGCAGGTACTCTCTCATACACACAGGCTCTCACATGTACATGTAGTCACCTTTACATCCACATGCTGGCTCTCTCTCTCTCATATATATACACGAGCTCTCACATGCAGGCTCTGTCTCTCATATTTACATAGGCTCCTACATGCTGACATAGGCTCTCTCTCTCACACATATTCAGGCTCTCTCTCTCACACACACACACACATACACACACACACAGGTTCTCTCTCTCTCTAATGCACATGCAGGCACTCTCTTTTTCGTATGCACACACATAGGCTCACATACATGCATGCAGTCACTCTCTCATGCACACATGCTGGCACTCTCTCTTCCCTACATCTGCCGGTTCTCTCTCTCATATTTACACAGGCTATCTTTCTCTCAAACACACTCAGAGGCTGTCTCTCATGCACATGCAGGGAAGGTAGGAGGAGGCCATTGCTTCTGGCAGCCCTGCTACCATGCTGCTCCTCACTGTAGATAATTTCTTCTTCCAGCCCTGCTGTTCCTGGGGGTGGGGCATCCATGTGGTCATGCTGGCCTCTCCTCAAAGTTCAATGGGTTGATCTCCACCTCTACCCTTCCAAGCCATTCTTCGGTCCGCTGTAGCCCCTCTTCTTTACTTTTGCTGTGAGTGAGCAATCTGAGCAGGAGCTTAGAGGAAACCATGTGGCTAGAGTGACCAGTCCACCAGGGTATGCCCAATCTTCTGATAGGGCAGTCCGCTCCTGCAGCCTGAGGGGCACTCATGTAGAGGAACATGACTAATTGTTTCACACCTTGATTTGGTAGTTTGAAGATGACCTAAGAAAATCTCTGTGATTGACTTTGAAAATCTAATATAGTAAAGTTATGTATTACAACATCCCACTCAAATGACCCATGAGTTTTTGGTACTGGTGCAGAGACTGTGAAGACAGAGACCTGAGAGAAGGGAGGAGTTAGATATTTCCCTTCTATGCCTTGGACCCTGGAGAATCCATGCCCTGGGGCTGCTTAGACATTGTATGAACTCTCAGCCCCCATCTAAATGGATTTTGAATATTGACCTCCAGATGACCATCAAGTCCAGCTTTCTTTTGATTGCCTAATATAAAGTGATCTTGCTACCTGAAAATGTGCAGATAAAACTCATTTTTACATGACTGAATTGATTATTGTCTGTTTAATTGCCATATACCAGTTGCACTAGTAAAGAGTTAATCATTTACAGTAGCTCATCTGTTAAACGTGTGAGTTTTTCAGGAGAAGTATTTCAGTTGGGATCTTTACATATCTGAATTAATTCTTATTACAGAGCTTTTATTGAAATATCAAATTAGATTTTAAGAGCTATACCTTTCACCTTGCAAATTAAAAATAGTTGGAGAGCTGTTTATATATTTCTCTAAAAGGTATCATTTTTCACCTAAAAGAAGACAAATAGCTACCTATAAGGAGATTATGCTATAAATTGCTCAGTGACACAGCTGTGGCAGGTTTGTTAGCATACTATGAGGCAGTTATTGTATATACATTTTTCATAAAATATACTACAGTATGGTACTGTTGACAATGTTATTAATTGATGTTTGTGGAAATGCTTACTGTCACAGAGAGGTGGATGGCTTTGGTTCGTGTGTACCTCATCAGCCACATATTCCAGTTAATCTCATATACAAATATCATTCAAGCCAGACTTTCATATGCAAATTTGTTGCATTCATATTAATTCAGGTATCTTGAAATATTGACCAAATTGTGGTACTTGAGGATCAATCACTGCAGTAACATGAAGGAAAGATGAAATATGTATGACTATTATAGTATATCTCAGAGGTGGATACAAACAGACCAATATTGTTTTACAATGTCAGGCTATATAAAAATGGGATTCATATAAAAAAACTATGCCAACATTACACTGTTTATTTGCAGGGTCTATCAATATTATTATAATGCCACACCAAATGTACTGTATCTTTCAGATAGAGAATACTGTAGGAGCATTTCATCTAACAATACTGTATTCCAGCTTAACAGACAGTGCATGTAAGGTAAAATCTATCTTGTACATATTTCAGTAATTGTATTTTCTGCTTTCCGTGCTCCCTACAGTTTACACATTATGTTCAACTTCTGACCTATAGTTTAGTGTTTTGACAGAAGTTTCTAAAACTGAGAAAAATAAAAGTTGTAAAATCATCATAAGCTGTGTTAGGGATTTGTCATAGGCTAGAAACATGGTATTGAGACAAACAGAGGAAATATATCATTTGAATTTTTCATAAATAGTAGCTCAAGGTAAAAATAGAGACTTGACACTAAAGTGTTGAGTTCTAAAGCTATAAAAAAAATTCAACACTAATGCTGAAACTATCTGGCTAGCTTTAGAAGTGAAACCTAATGTATCATAGTTATTAAAGCAATCTCTGTCATAGGTGTACAGTTCTAGAAACCTTAAGTGAACACTGATAGACCAATATACAGTGGACTGGTGTGTGGGCAAGCTATCCAGTTAATTACTGGATAACCTTATTCGGATATTCAGCAGAACATACTTCCGTTGAATATGTTTACTTAAAGATACCTGGATATAGTTAGGACAAGTATTTTTCTTCTGCCCAGACTTATCTGGCTAAAATTGAACCACACCCCTGGAATTCCTCTATCTCTGCCTCTTTTTAGCTGGCTTAATTTTGAAATTTCCTAGGGAATATAACTTCATTTCAGATTGGGGTAGATTTTAATAGATACGTGCAAGCACACATGGACGTGTACCTTGTGCGCACCGAGGCCCCGCGAGCCGTGCTGCCTTCCCCCGCTTCCTATCCCCCACCCCATCTTCACTTCCCTTACCTCCTCTGCCCTTTTCCCCCTACCTTTTTCTTTTGTTTTAAAAACTTACTTCAGCCCTAGGGCTGAATTTAGTTGTGCACGCCGGCCAACGTCCAGCGTGTGATCTCTGACACAGTGGGAAATGGCTGCTGTGCCGGGAGCCTCTGACCCCGCCCCGCCCCTGGACTGCCCTGCCCCTTTTTGCAAGCCCCGGGACTTACACGTGTCCCGGGGCTTTACGCGCATCACAGGGCCTTTTTAAAATAGGCCCGGCATGCGTAACCCTTTGAAAACCTGCCCCGTTGTGTTTTGTTTTGGGGGAGATAATTTATTTTCATTCATAGAGACGGTAACTTTTAAACAATTGCACAGGTTTATATGTGTGCAATTGCTTGCTCACGTCCAGAGACATCCATTTTATAATATGCACGTATATATGCGTGCATGTTATAAAATAGCATGGACATGTGTACACATGCGTGGGATTTTAAATGGATGCGCACATGTGCATGCAAATCCTGCTGTACGGAGATATCCCATGCTTTACCACTGAAAGCGCCAAATATGAATCAGAATAACCAAGAAATATGCAGTCAAATATTGACAGGCCCCATAAAAAATTGTCTCAATGGAAAAAGAAGAAACCTTTCCCTGATGAGAACTTTACACTGGAGGAATCATTATCTAGAGCTGCCTGTTTGTGCCTGTTTAAATAAAAATGAAGACAGAGAGACAAAGCAACAACTTAAGCTCAGAAGCAGGAGTCAGGGACCGGCCAAGCAAGTCCAGAGGTCAGAAAACCTCCACCATTGGATGAGAGGGGGGCAGAGAAAAAACACTCTGGCATGACAGCTTGGCATACAGACGTGGCAGTTCTCCCCCCAAAGAAATGGGAAAAAAGACCTGCAATGCGACAGACCCACCACCCACCATGTGATTAGGCATGAGTTTATGCATATTTGTCAGCTGGAAAGTATAAGACAGGGGGGCAAACCTTGAGAGAAACCCTGAAGATGAAGCCAGAAGAGTGGCTCAGAAATAAAGAGTGAACCTGAAGCAGCCTGCACCCCTGGCTATTGAGGAGGGAGAAGATTAGGTGAGGCCAGGAGACTGGAGCGAGGAGACACCCTGATGAGAGATGGTGGTGAGCAACCTGAGGTGATGGGGAGCTGAGAGCAGCCCGACAGCTCTGCCAGTACGGGAAGGGACCCAGAAGCAAGCCCTCAGACAGCCGGTAGTTCTGCCAGAACCCGTCCCAGAGTCATCTCCTCACCTGCCCACATTCTCCAGCTCTCCAGCCGGAGCCTGCTTGAGGTAAACAGGAGAGATCGCCTGAAATTGGGACCGAGGGTAAGTGAGCTAGCCATAAGTATTAATATATTAAGCAGGTTTATGGCATGTATGAACCCACCCATAGTACAGAACTTTCTTTAAGATAAACTGGTGCTTAGTAACCAGGATGTTAGAGACAGGAATTATTTTCTAAATGCTAAATCCTGCCAAATCTGATAAATAAAAATCTATTTCTGAGGAGAACATGTTCTCTTTTTCCTGAACTTAGGATCGTGAAATGGGAGGTGAACTGGGAGTGTCCTCTACCAGACATGTCCCTGCTCCCCTAAACGTGCTTACACTGCTTCTGCCAGGATTTGGGGGAATTTTATAAGGGATGGACGCCAATGCCATTCGCCATTTTCCCAGTTTGTTCCCAGTGCACCCAGTTAAGGAACAGGACTTCCAAACTCCCCTAATTTAATAGCCAACATAACCCCTGTTAGTCCCAATCCTTAAAACCCTGCTGACTAACCTAGATTTTATTTTAATACTTATATACCATTCATAGCAGAAGTAAATTTGTGCAAGCAAGGATGCATAAGTATTTACACACACATTTCTTGGCCAGGCCGTGACCAGACCATGTTCACGCTCCACTCCTTTTTAGAATCTTTTCATTTTTGCGTGCAGCGGGAGATACGTGCATCTATGAGTGGCTCAAAAAATTCACACGGGGCACACTGGTCCAACCTCTGCACATATCTCCTGACTTTGACATGTGCAGGGCTTTTAAAATTAGCCTTTTAATGTTTGTTTGTTTTATTTGCCAAAATAAAAAACATTAAAAAAAAAACAAACAAGGGGGCTGACCTCATTGGGCAGCGCCAGTACTTGCCTATATAAGATCATGGCCTGTGGCACATATTTGGGAGCTTAAGTGGGGGTGTCTCTGTGCCTGGTCCCAGGATTCAGCTTCAGCACATCCTAGCTGTAGTGTCTGACATCATAGTGCTTGCATACATAAGTTAGCCTGATAAAGCCACATCTCCAAGAGGTGCACTCCTTGGTGGAAGTTGGGGATAAGAAGATCTTTGGACATTGTAAGCACTTGTCTTCCTTTTTATAAGAATTCTGGATTTGGGTCTGATCTCTGTGGGGAAGAAGAGAAAGGGAAATGTCAGGTCCTTCCAATTCAGACCTGCTGGTACATCGTCTTTGTCCCAGCCATTCATATAAAACTATATCTAAGAATTTATATATATATATATATATATATATATATATATATATATATATATATAAAAGGGACAGATAAAGCTTGGCTCTTCTAGTGCTGCTTCAAATGGAACTTCCATCTCTTTAAGTCCTGATGCTTGTACCTATCCTAAATTTGTGTCAGAGTCCAAGCCCCTATCTGGGGACAAGAGGTCATGGAGAGTTTCCATCTGCCTCACAGACTTTCCATCACTGGAACTAGGGTCAAAAACATTTGATAATGATGGTCATGGTGAAAATGAGATCAATATCTTGGTTGCTTCAGTTTTCACTAGTGACTCTTTTTTGCCCTAACCAGCTGTTATTACTTTAGTAATTTTACTATCTGCTATTATGGGGCTGGGTAGATTATTATCTGACAAGATTGATGCAGTAATTTCTAGAAATCCGCTTACAAAGAGACATCAAAACCTTCAGTAAAAATTTAAAAACATGGTTATTTAAACAAGCGTACAACAGAAAAAGGAGAGTAGAACACAAGGAAAATGGGAGCTGATCTGCGAACACTCACGCACACTACCCTAATCTATACGGGTATGTATTTTATTTTTATATATTTTCGCTCACCACCAAAGAATAAGATACTATAAGTTATCTATTTTAAATATGTCACTGATAAGAATGGACTTGATGTATTACACACACCAATGAGTAATTATAACAAATTATGTTACCGTAAATTATTGGCACCTGTTTAGTGGATAGAAATCAAGATATTTTTCCAACGTTAATATTTGTGCCTTATTGTAAATCGTTGTGATGGTATCTAACTTAACGACAGTATAGAAAAGTTTTTAAATAAATAAATAGGTGAGAGATGGCAGGATTAAAGCTTGGACGACAGAACAAAAATTATCAGCATTAAGCAAGGGCTTTAGGCCACACAATTTATAAAAGCCAGATCTGATTGTCACCTTAATTTAATGTTGGAAACAAACTCTAGAATCTAACCATATGTCAAGGCTTTTTACATTATGTGAGTTGGACAAGGGCATATTGTTGCACAATAGAGTGGCAGGAATGTCAGAGATAAAGGTATGCTGTAATACCGAAAGGTCAGTTTTCGTTAAACTTAGATAATTTATGTGTCATCCAAGATGTAACTGTAGACATGTAAAGAGATAGAACTCTTGATGTATCATCTTGGGATGGTTGGCGTTCAAAGTAAAATTGAATATCATCTGCATAGAAGTGATATCCCACATCAAGTCCCACAAGTAGTTTGCCTATAGCTGCTTAATAAATTTTAAATAATAAAGCCTTGCAGAACTCCAGTGGGGTTATCATACCAAGAGGAACAGTTGTCATTGATTCTAATTTGGTGAGCTTGATTGAACAAATAAGACTTGAATCAGGAAAGTACAAGTCCAGACCAATTTCCTTCAAGTGAAACAGTAAAATCTGGTGATCCAGGGTGTCAAAGGCAGTTGAAATGTCCAGAAAAACCAAAATATATGTATTACCATTATCTAAGCCCTGGTGGAAAGAATCTATTAGCAAAGTAAGTAAGGGCCTTGCGAAACCAAAGTGAAAGGGTTGAGAATACAGAGTTCATCTAAAATGTCATTTAGCTGATCGAGAACATTGAACTTGAGAATCTTCACTTCAAAAAGATAACTCTGAACAGTCCAAACCCTGGTTTATTTTTTTTACATTGGTCAGACAATTGCTTTTTTTTTTATTTTTTTTTTAAACAGAAGGAACTATTCCTTCACTTAATAATCTTAGCTGAAGGTGGAACAACTTCCTGCTTTAGGACTCTAAATATGGTTGGATTACAGATGTTCAGAGGACAGAAAGAGCTGTTCACTTTAGAGATTGCCATTGAAACCTCAAGAGTAGAGACAAAGTCATAATAATAATAATGAGTTGAAATCTTCTTCTCAGATTACAGCAGCAGCCAAGAAAACAAATAGAATGTTAGGCTTTATTAGGAAAGGAATGGAGAATAAAACAAAGAATAAAGGATACACCTAGTAAACTCTCAGTATATAAAAGACTTTTATTCATCCATCAGATGGAAAAACATACAGCTTTACAGTGCAACAAGACTAAGAAATTTGAAGCAATTCAAACGTGAACAGATGAAGACTTCCCTATTGGACTGAGGGGAAAGGGGAGGGGGAGGGAGTGTTGGGTACTGTGCTTAGATGTTGGATATTTATGTCTTGATTGTTAAGATTGTGTCTTTGTAAACAAAAATCTGATGAATAAATATTCAATGTAAAAAAAAGGGAGAATATTATAATATGTCTGTATCACTCCATGATGTGACCCCATCTTAAGTACTCTGTGAAGTTCTGGTCACCACATATCAAAAATGATATAGCAGAATTAGAAAAGCCACAAAGTAGGGTGAACAAAATGATAAACTGGATGGAATGATTTCCCTTTTAGGAAAGGCTAAAGAGGTTAGGACTCTTCAGCTTGAAGAGACGGCTGATGGGAGATAGGATAGAGGTTTATAAAATGAGTGGAATGAGTAAATGTTAATCAGTTTTTATTCTTTCAAAAAGTACAAAAAGTACAAAAACTAGGAAACACAATGTAGTTACTAGGTAATACATTTAAAACTAATAAAAGAAAATATTTTTTACTCAATGCATACTGTGTTGCAGCTCTCACTTCACTGTGTTGCAGCTCTCCCGTCCCCCGTCCCCCCCAGCTCCCCTTCCCCTAGTATGATCAAAAATTAGTAGAGACAAAGTCCAACTTATATGTACAAGATTAGCACTTAGTTTGTTGGAAAGTATTGAGTATTTTTGCCAGAAAAGGGAATGCAGACACACTGTATCACTTAAACCACAGACTTTTGGGCCGTTAGGTAGGCTCCACCCCCACTCCCCCTTAACAGCTCACAGCTCCCCCCCCCCCAACTCCCCCTTTACTAGAAGTAGCCTAGAACCCTTCACAGCCTACATTTCTCCCTTAGCCCTCCCTACTTCTATCTGCAAACTTCAAGGTCACAAGCAGAGGGATACAGAGTGTAGAATGGAGGCAGGACAATTAGAAGTATAAATAGATCAGAGTGAGCCAGGAGAGAGAGTTAAAGGTTTTGTGTCCAATGAAGTATAGCACCAAGTACCTCTACTAGTGCTGAGAGCTGAAACACCTGACAATTGTCCAGAACTTTTATACTTTCAGTAGTGTTTTGCTTATTATCTGAAGTGATAATTGTACACCTTGCTTTTATTTTAAGAACATAAGAACATGCCATACTGGGTCAGACCAAGGGTCCGTCAAGCCCAGCATCCTGTTTCCAACAGTGGCCAATCCAGGCCATAAGAACTTGGCAAGTACCCCAAAACTAAGTCTATTCCATGTTACCGTCGCTAGTAATAGCAGTGGCTCTTTTCTAAGTCAACTCAATTAATAGCAGGTAATGGACTTCTCCTCCAAGAACTTATCCAATCCTTTTTTAAACACAGCTACACTAACTGCACTAACCACATCCTCTGGCAACAAATGCCAGAGTTTGTGTGTTGAGTGAAAAAAAACTTTCTCCGTTTAGTTTTAAATGTGCCACATGCTAACTTCATGGAGTGCCCCCTAGTTTTTCTATTATACAAAAGAGTAAATAACTGATTCACATTAACCTGTTCTAGACCTATCATGATTTTAAACACCTCTATCATATTCCCCCTCAGCCGTCTCTTCTCCAAGCTGAAAAGTCCTAACATCTTTAGTCTTTCCTCATAGGCGAGCTGTTCCATTCCCTTTATCATTTTGGTCGCCCTTCTCTGTACCTTCTCCATCACAGCTATATCTTTTTTGAGATGTGGCGACCAGAATTGTACACAGTATTCAAGGTGGCATCTCACCATGGAATGATACAGAGGCATTATGACATTTTCCGTTTTATTCACCATTCCCCTCAGTCCAATAGGAAAGTCTTCATCTATTCATATTTGAATTGCCAACATTCTGTTTGCTTTCTTGACTGCCGCAGCACACTGAACCGATGATTTCAATGTGTTATCCACTATGACACCCAGATCTCTTTCTTGGGTAGTAGCTCCTTGGGGAATAGCCACTGCTATTAATTGCATCAGTATCATGGAATCTTCTTAGTGTTTGTATAATTGCCAGGTTCTTGTGGCCTGGCTTGGCCTCTGTTGGAAACAGGATGCTGGGCTTGATGGACCCTTGGTCTGACCCAGCATGGCAATTTCTAAAGTTCTAAATATTGCGTAACTATAGCATGGTTTATTTTTCCCTATATGCATCACCTTGCACTTATCCACATTAAATTTCATCTGCCATTTGGATGCCCAATTTTTCAGTCTCAGAAGGTCTTCCTGCAATTCATCACAATCTGCTTGTTATTTAACTACTCTGAACAATTTTGTATCATCTGCAAATTTGATTACCTCAATCATCGTATTTCTTTCCAGATCATTTATAAATATATTGAAAAGTACTGGTCCCAATACAGATCCCTGAGACACTCCACTGCCCACTCCCTTCCACTGAGAAAATTGTCCATTTAATCCTATTCTCTGTTCCTGTCTTTTAGCAAGTTTGTAATCCATGAAAGGATATTGCCACCTATCCCATGACTCTTTACTTTTCCTAGAATCCTCTCTTGAGGAACTTTGTCAAACGCCTTCTGAAAATCCAAATATACCATATCTACCGGTTTACCTTTATCCACATGTTTATTAACTCCTTCAAAAAAGTGAAGTAGATTTGTGAGGCAAGACTTGCCTTGGGTAAAGCCATGCTGACTTTGTTCCATTAAACCATGTCTTTCTATATGTTCTGTGATTTTGATATTTAGAACACTTTCCACTATTTTTCCTGGCATTGAAGTCATGCTAACTGGTCTGCAGTTTTCCTGGATCACCCCTGAAGCCCTTTTTAAATACTGGGGTTACATTACCAACCCTTCAATCTTCAGGTACAATGGATGATTTTAATAATAGGTTACAAATTTTTACTAATAGGTCTGAAATTTCATTTTTTAGTTCCTTCAGAACCCTGGGGTGTATACCATCCGGTCCAGGTGATTTACTACTCTTCAGTTTGTCAGTCAGGCCTACCACATCTTCTAGGTTCACCGTGATTTGGTTCAGTCCATCTGAATCATTTCCCATGAAAACCTTCTCTGATACGGGTATCTCTCCAACATCCTCTTAAGTAAACACTGAAGCAAAAATATCATTTAATCTTTCCACAATGGCCTTATCTTCTCTAATTTCCCCTTTAACCCCTTGATCATCTAACGGTCCACCTGACTCCCTCACAGGCTTTCTGCTTCAGATATATTTTAAAAAAGTTTTTACTGTTGACATTAGTGATACATATTCTGATTTTTTTGGCTATTTTGGGGTAAAGTATAGAGCCAGTGAAAACACACATATGTGAGAGAATGCCTGGAAAATATGATGATTAGAAGCAGTGAATAAAGACAAAAAGTTCATCATTTTTAAAGGACATGTAGTAGTTTTTATCATTAGCTTGGCAATATTTCAGAAGAGTTAATAGATCCCCACAGCACATGTCGAAAACACATATGGCACATGGTAGGACCTACAGATACCTTCTAAGAGCTAAGCATTAGCACATCTATCTTGGCAAAGATCCAGAATCCCCTGTGCAATCTAGCCTTCCCCAAAGAGAATAAATATAGCTGACACCGACCAAGGAGTTTAGAAGGCAGTCTTTCAGGAAAGTGCAGCATATCTCTAGGCCCTTCCCTGTTAACTGGGAATTAAGATTATATATCACCACATAAGCAAGATAAATAATTTGTATTTTCACTGGCGTTCTTATAAGCTCAGATTGTGTTCATTTATTATACAGAGAACTATAGCTTTTCAAACTTTCACATAACCTGTAGTCAGGTGTCATTTTCTTAGTGTGTTTGTGTGATCCAGGCTACAAGGCAAAAACCTCCATCCTTCCACCCACTACACCTAGATTGGCCACTATTGGAAACAGGATACTGGGCTTGATGGACCCTTGGTCTGACCCTGTATGGCAAGTCTTATATTGTTGTATGATGAATGGGAATATTTTCCTAGAATGTTTTTCATAAATTCTTCTGTTTTTCTTGAATGTCAAACTATATTTTGATTTTTAAGTTTAAATTTCAATAAATAAGAAATATATATATATATATATATATATATATATATATATATATATATATATATATATATAAACTGTAATGTCCTTCCTGGGCCTTTGCCACTGCTTCCCAGGTATTCTTTGGTTTCCTCTTCCATAGGGGTCCATAGCCAAGAAACAGGTAGAAGCTATGCCTAGTCACTTTTTCTCCACTGAAAAATGGCATCGGCAGCTCTGAGACTGGTGCAGTGTCACATCATAATGGCACTAGTCTCAAGGCTAGACTAATAAATTCAGCTACTGGTATTCACGCCAGTTTTAATAGACCTACACTGGCTATCAGTTCAGCAACATATTGAATATAAAGTAAGGAGAATAACATTCAAACTAATCAACTTGAAATCCTCTCCATGCACCAATGCTTCTTTGAGGATCTACTAACCAACTTGATTATTTAGATAATTGCTACGTGATGTTCCCTCAGTAAGACATGCTTGTCTCATTCAAATGAAAGAATGTGTATTTTCTGTGGCAGCTCATGTGCTATGGAACTATTTTCCAGAACCAATGTACTTTTTAGATTGTTTTAAATATTTTCTGGCCTTGCTGAAAAAAACTTTCCTTTCTAGAAAGGTCTATGTATGAGCTAGGTAAAGCAATCTGGTATTATTTATCTTTTGTTTATTGATATCTTAATCTTTTATTGTTGTTTGTCTTAATATTTATTTTGATATTTTAGCCTTTTATTGTAATGATTGTCTATTTTATTGTTAAATTATGTATGTGCACTTTGTACATCACTTAGTGCATTCTGTGCCTAAGCGAGCAACAAATTTTAATAAAAAATTAAAGGTGAATGATAAAGAGGTCCATGTATTAAAGCTTAGTGGGTATGTTTGGGCTGTTTATCATAAACTAAAAATATAATTCTGTGCAATAAGGTCTAATCATATATATTTAAAAAATCTGAAAATACTTGATCATCTCAGTGCTTGCAAATAAAGCAATGTCACTAACGGAGTGACCTAATTTTCCCCCTTGTTGCATGTGTGGGACCAGGTTAGATGCCTGGTCCACCTTAAATCCCACAGAGGGAGAGTGGTCTGTGGGCAGGACCCTGCAGGACAGGGGAGAAGCCTGAGGGTGGGACCAGCTCAGGAACATAAGCCCAGCTGGGTTCAGGAGGACTTACATCTACAGGAGAGGCAACTCCTGTAAGTTTATGCTGACCCAAAGCCCAGAGAGTGGGAAATATACTGCAAAGATAGGCAGTCATGCTATTGTGTTGAATTGCTGTAACATAAATAAAGTTTTAACAGCATTAGAAAAGGTTGGAGTCCATGTGGCTTTGTGCCTCCAGCCTGGAAAAAACCATTCGGTCTCCCACAGTTACATATATAAGCATATGTCATCATCAGATGGTGTTTTTCGATTTTGCATATAGGACTTTGTCAAAATCTGGATGTACTTGGAGGAAGAATTGGAAGACTGGGAGAAAATGGGTGAGGTGGAACATTAGTAGGCCAAGTTAAAAGGCGCTATTGCAAAGGCAACAAATCTATATGTTAGAAAAGTAAACGAGGAAAAAGAAACCGTTCTGGTTCTCTAAGGAGGTGGATAAAAAAAATAAAGGCAAAAGGAATAGCATTTAAGAAGTATAAAGGATCCCAAAGAAAGGAACACAGGGAAGAATATCTATCAAAACTGAGGGAGATGAATAAAGAAATAAGGAAAGCAAAAGGTCAAGCAGAAGAAAGAATGGCCAAAGAGGTAAAGCGAGGAGACAAAACATTTTTCAGATATATCAGTGAAAGAAGGGAGGGCAGAAGTGGTATAGTGAAATTGAAAGGTGACAAGAAGCAATGTGTAGAGCATGACAAAGAAATGGCAAAAATATTAAACAAATACTTCAGTTTGTTGTTCACTAAAGCAGATCCTAGAAAAGGAACGTGGTCGGTTAATAAGACCGTAGATAGGCATGGAGTAAATGAAACTCCATTTACAGAAGAGAATGTATGTGAGGAGCTAGGCAAACTGAACATGGACAAGGACATGGGGCTGGATGAAATATACCCAAGGATACCGAGAGAAGCACAGAGATGTGCTGGTGGGTCCGCTGAAGGAACTGTTCAATAAATCCTTGGAAACAGGAGTGGTGCCACATGATTAGGGAAGAGTGGTGGTGGTCCCGCTTCACAAGAGAGAGGAGGCCGGAAACTCAGACCGGTTAGCTTCCCCATGGTGGTTGGAAAACTAATGGAGACTCTGCTGAAGGAAAGGATAGTGAACTATTTATAATCGGATGAGTTGCTGGACCCGAGGCAGCATGGATTCACCAGGGGAGGTCCTGTCAGACAAATCTGAATGATTTTTTGATTGGCTGACTAGAGAATTGGATTGAGGAAGAGTGCTCGATGTGATCTACTTGGATTTCATCAAAGCTTTTGTGATGGTCCTTTACAGGAGGCTTGAGAATAAAATGAGAAGCTTGGGAGTGAGAGCCAATGTGGTGGCATAGATTACAAACTGGTTGACTTTTAGGGGACAGAGTTGTTAAATGGTAAATGGAATCTACTCTGAAGAGAAAATCGAGTTAAGTGGAGTGTCACAGGGTTCAGTTTTGGGACTGGTTCTGTTCAATATCTTTGTGAGCAATATTGCAGAAAGATAGAAGGTAGAATGTGTCTATTTGCAGATGATAAGATCTGCAATAGAGTGAACATGTCTGAAAGAGTAGAGAGAATGAAAAGGGATTTAAGAAAGCTGGAAGAGGGTCAAAGATTTGGCAGCTGAGATTCAATGCCAAGACATGCAGAGTCATATATTTGGAGTGTGGTAATCCAAAAAAGCTGTATGTGATAGGGGGTGAAAAATTGATGTGCATAGACCAAGAGAAGGATCTCGGGGTACTAGTGCCTGGGGAATCTGAATATCGTGAAGCAATGTGATAAGGGGTAGATATAGCTAGAAGAATGCTGGGCTGCATAGAAAGAGGAATAACTAGGTAAAAAAAAAAAAGGAGGTAATAATGCCCTTGTACAGGTCCTTGGTGAGGTCTCACTTGGAGAACTGTGTTCAGTTCTGGAGTCCATATCTCAAGCAGGACAAAAAGGATGGAGGCGGTCCAGAGAAAAAGACCAAAATGGTGTGGGGCCTGCATGAGAAGACCTATGAGAGGCTGAAGGCTCTGAAATGTATACCCTGGAAGAGAGGAGGTGCAGGGGAGATATGATACAGACCTTCAGGTACCTGAAAGGTTTTAGTGATGCACATTTGACAAACCTTTTCCGTTGGAAAGAAATCAGTAGAACTAGGAGTCACAAAATAAAACTCAGAACCAATATCAGGAAATATTTCTTCTCAGAGTGGGTAGTGGATGCCTGGAATGCCCTTCCAGAGGAGGTGGTAAAGACGAAAACATTTAAAGAATTCAAAAGGACATGGGATAAGCACTGTGCATTCCTAAAGGCTAGAGGATGGAAATAAAAAAAAGAATGCATGGGAGTAACTTGCTAGTGCGTCAGTTACTACCCTTAACCAATAAGCCTGCTACTTTGATACAACTGCAGCATAGCTCTCTGCTTCAATGGCAAGGGAAAAGGGGAATTGGTTTCAAAGAGCAACTAACGAGGGCCCTGTCTTTTATGGTCTGGGATAACATGGGAGTAACCTACACGATGCAGCAGATACTACCATAAGCTTGCTGGGCAGACTGGATGGACCATTTGGTCTTTTCTGCTGTCATTTCTATATTTTTGTGTTTCAAAGACACCAAACATATCTACTTGCAATTGTGTTCTAAATTGCTGCAAGTTGTCTGACAAGATAGCAATAAATGTGTAAGTAAATATGTAGTGTGCAATACCTCAATGGGGATATGTACTGAAAGTGCTTTAAACAATGTACATATATTAACACTTTTTTCGTGCATGTGTGCTAGGCATATCATTACTGTAATTATATTTGTAGTAAACCTGATTAGCACATGCACTAAAAATGTGCTCTAATTTTTTATCTTGCATATTTTAGCACATCTTTACTTTACATCTTTACATCTTTTCAGTGTGATCTGTATACTTTACAGGAATGTCAGTATATAAGAATTCAAAATAAATAAATAAATAAATAAATAAATAAATCTTTTATACATTGACCCCACAGTCCCTGAGAAGAAGAAAAGTGTAGACACCTAGCAAATACCATGAAACTTAATTGCAGGCAACTCAAAGAGTATATTAGGTATTCTGCTTAGAGAGTGGGCCATTTGAGCTAGTGTTTCTCAGGAACCCTCATTTTGCTTTCCTTGGTTAAAGGGAGTGAGGGTTTCAAGTTCTATGGCCATTCCAAAATTCTGAATCCAAAGGTTCAGTGGTACTATTAGTAAACAGAATGCCCAAATTGAAACCCTATACCTTCCCCTGCACCACAAATCGATCTGGACTTAGAGCTCAGTTCCCAATGCAAGAAAACCAGATGCCTAGATAAGGATCCTAAAAATTGGCCTGTAGCCTCACTTCTATTATAGGAGTGCCTGATCTAGAGTAAATGGAGATCCATGTGTTGTAGCCTGTTGTTTGAAGACATGTTCTAAAGAAAATGTATGCAATTATTGGCTATATACTACCTGAATGCCTGACTTCCTCCCTTCTAAGGCATAAAAGCAGGATTGGAGCATATTTAATCAGGTCACCAACAAGAGGGATAAATGGAGACTGGAGGGCTAGAATAATAAATGCAAAGAAAAAAAAATCAATGTAATGGCCTAGAGTTAATAGGCAATAAAACAACATATAGCCTACTTGACAAGCACATTATTTCATGCATTAACATCCACTGCTTTTGCAAAAACAAACATATATGCGATCGTCACATTCGGTGCTCAGCTATGCATTTTAGTATAATTGAAAAAAATCAAGGTTCTTTTTAGACAATCAAAATATCATTAAAATAGCATTTCCTTATAAAATATTTACCTTTGTATTAAATGAAATAAGCTGGCAAAGTTAAGGCCATTAACACAAACTAACAATTTCTCAGTTATTGAACTCTTTATGACCCTTGCAGCAAGGCATATTTACTTTAGCAAAAAACAATGGAGAAAAAAAGTACAAGAATAAATTACTTACAATAAATTTTAGCCCTAGGGACTTTAAAATTTAAAGATGAGAGTACTTACAGCACTGTTTACCCATTAATAACAGAAGAAGATGAACTGGGTAGAGATCAACAGTGACCAACTCAGTTTTAAATACTACATGGGTACTGAGGATATGATTCACATTTACTGCAAACCCAGACTCTGGCAATTGAACTAACTACATCAAACTTTTCTGGCATGTAAATCATCTTGTGCTCATAACACATAACCCAAATATTTAATTTGAATTTGGCCCTCTTTATTGCTGCTCCTCACCTGGGTATTTTCATGGTATGTTAAACTGACCAACGCACAAAAAATAAATTAACTTGAACAACTATAAATCTGCTGATCGCAACAGTTGGTTCCCAGGTCCTGAACAATTGAAACAGATACAGAAAGATTCAGAATGAGTAGTATTTTGAGACCTATGCTTTCCACACATCTGGGACTAAATTTATCCATTAGGCAGAGTCGGCACCTGCCTAGGGTGCTTTCTGGAGGTAGCCCTGAATTTCTCAATAGGCACCCGTTATACCTGTGCCTAGGGTGGCAAATATTTAGGGACAGCAGGCAGGTTAAGATTTGCTGCTTTCCAGCTCTGCTGCAATCTCGTTCAGCAGAGAACAGCCCACTGCTACCCTGTAACAGACCCTTTCAGGAATTAGGAGGGTGAAAGCAGTAAAAGTGCCGAGGCAGCAAAATCCTAAATCCATTCCTGCCTGGAGGGCACTTTGGGTTTATAAGGGGGGAGAGAGAAGGAGGGATCTGAGGGAAGATGGAACCATGGCGGATGGAGAAGCTGGTCTCCCCTACCTAGTTCTGCTTAGTTTTGTCCATTCGATTTGAAACATGAAAAATATTTCATTGTATGTCATTTCAAATCAAAGTAAAATAAAACCCTCAATGAAATATCTTGATATTTTTCGTTTTGTAAAAAAAAAAAAAAAAAAAATAGCAGGACCTGCCCTAGACTGGTCTCCCACCACTGCCACAAAAATAAATAAATAAATAAATAATAATAATAATAAAAATCAATGCCACTGAAATTTAAAATTGAGCCCCCCCCCCCCCCCCCCCCCCAGGCTTTCCCTTACAAAGCCCTGCCTCCCCTACCAACCCAGATGCCTCTTACTCCTTCCGTGGAGCAACCCACAGTTGCTCCTGCTACTCTAGCCCTTATTTGAAAATAGTACTGGCATCCCTGAGCCTGATTCTATTATGCTGTACAGATGTATGTTATATGGATGTACAATAAAATAGCACTGACCACAAGACTGACTTGTCCCATTTTTAAATCAGGGCCAGATAGAGTAGGAACAACTACAGATTGCTCCTACCCATTTTGACTTTGAAGACCTCACGAATGGGTAAGAGCTATCTATGGGATGAGAGCACAGGGGGTGAACCAAGTAGTAATTTATTCGGCTAAGTGGTGGCCACTGAATATCTGGGTATGCTCAGCAGTTACTACTTAGTTGGATAAGCCACTTATCCAGCTAGGTAGATAGATAAGTCAGGGGTGGGCAATGGATGTAACAGTTGTAGTGTACATCCAGGCACTACATTGTGTGTCTGTGGGCAGTTTTGCAGACTCACATATATTGGGACAGAGGTGTTCATTCACCAATAAAGAAATAATTATTTTAATTGAAATCCCTAGTAGGCAGTGACATTAAATCCATGATGTCAGGGAAAGGTAGACGTGGTCAAGTGATTGGGACTGGCAGAGAAGGCACTTCGAAAGGCAATGCCAGTCTCCCATTAAAGTTAAAAAGGGAGCTCTTCCAATCTAAAATCTCTGGAGGGGCAGGCAGTTCCATCTGAAAAAAAATGAAATTTAAAGATGATGCACCACCACCACCTGTTTCTGACCCTGTAGTTTTGGAGGTGAGTGAGGGGGAGGCTGAGTCATGCAAGACAAGGGCGAGAACCAAAAGCAGCAGTGCGACAGCAGACTCGACAGTATTGAAAATGTAGCGCAGGCACTGTTTGCTTCTGATTCCGATGAAGAATCATCTTATGTGGGATTCTCATCATCAGAAATGGAAGAAGTAATAGCTGAAGAAGGTTAAGGAGGATTAGTTAGTTCTGTCTTAGCCTCCACTTCAATGCTGCAGGGGAGAGATGAAACTGATGATGAGGAGGAGGAAGAGCAGTCAGTGCAGGCACAGATTGTGACTAATGCCCTTGGCATTGCTTCTCAGGGTGCACCCACTACTTCAACTCCAGTGCCAGCATCCACCCCGAAGGCTATAGAGAAGGGATCACGAAAGAAATCTGCGATCTGGAACCACTTTAAAGTGACAGAGGACCCACGTTTTGCTCAGTGTAATTACTGTGCCAGGGCTATTAGCAGAGGCAAGCAAATGGGACATCTAACAAATGTTGGCATGATGCATCATATGCAGAAGCAACACCCAAGAGTACTGCCATCTGGGGATGGTGGCAGTACCAGTCAGGGGACCCCTTTTTCCAGGCAGCGTAAAGAGGTTGAAAAGGAGCAGAGTCACCCCACGCCCTTAGCCCCATCTAGCAATCAGGTGGCAGGCCAGAAGCCCCCTGCCATGTGTCAGAAGCGACAACCCACCATGGAGGAAATGGGGTGGTGTTTGATAACGCTATACCAGGGAAGGAGGCAGGCAGCCTCAAAAGTTGTAACCAGGAGCATTGGGGAAATGATTGCCCTTGATGACCAGCCCTTGCAGATAGTGGAGAATGTGGGTTTCAAGCATTTGCTGAAGGTCTTAGTTCCAAATTACAAAGTCCCCTCCAGAACCACATTTAGCAGAAAGGTCACCCCAAGCCTGTACAACCAGTGTCGCAGTCACATCCAAGCACTGCTAGCTATGGCAGAGGGGAGTGTGCATTTCACCTGTGATATCTGGACCACCATAAATGCTGCACACTCTTACCTCTCCCTGACAGCACACTGGTGGGATCTGGCTGAGGCAGGGGCAGGCAGCAGCTCTATTAGTGAACACGTATCAGGGTGGAGGTGGGCTTTACTGCACACCCACCTGATGGACGAGGCCCATACCTCAGCCAATATTCTAGCATGCATCAGACAGATGCTGGCAGGCTAGCAGCTACACCAGCGAGACAGGAATCTTCAGGCAAGGTTCTTTGTCACAGACAATGGTGCAAACATGGTAAAGGCAATATGCGACGGGTGCTTTCAGAACATCTGATGTTTTGCACACATTCTGCACCTGGTAGAGAAGTCAGCTCTGGGGTTAGAGTCCAATCACCAAGAGAATGAATACTTGCATACGTTAATACACAAGTGCAGGAACATAGCAGCGCACTTCCACAGAAGTGTGAAGACAGGGCTGGTTCTCCGACAAAAGTCGAGTGATTTAAAGATGCCTCACAAGTGTCTCATTCAAGACATTGGCACCCTGTAGAATTCCACCTATATGATGCTGCAGAGGTTAGTGGAGCAGCAGACACCCCTTCATGACCTTTCTCTGGAAATGGAGATAGGTGTGCATAGGGCATCATGACTGGTTAAGCATGAGTCAGCTGGTAAAAAATCCTGCAGCCCTTCAAGGATGCCACAGAGGAGCTGAGTTCCATTAATTGCCTCCTTGGCTGACCTCATCCCTATAGTTAATTTTCTGGAGGAAAATTTGGAGGGCTTTAAACAGGAAGAGGGAATGACAGCAGAGGTGCTGAATTGTCTGGACGTTTTGCAGAAGCAGGTGCAAAAGATATTAAGACCTTTAACAAAAGACCACACATACATGCTCGCCACAGTCTGTGATCCCCATGTGAAAGGGAAACTCACCCTACAGTAGATTGTCTCCTATTGGTGAAGGACCTGCTGTTAGAAAAAGTCCGTTAACAGGAGCGCCATAAGCAGAGACAGATTAGGCATGAAGCAGAGGAGGAAAGCGGGCACTTCAGAGAGTTGTGCTAGCCCAAGCAGGACAGCACTCTGTCAGTGACAGCTAGTACTTCCTGCTCCACTTCAGTTTGCCAAAGCCATGTTGCCCATAAACAAGCATCTGTTCTGGAATGGGATAGAGCGAAAGCAGCTGGCAAGAAGGACTCTCAGCCCACCCAAGCAAAGGAGACACCAGCACAAATGTCACTGACACGGTATCTCTCAGAGCCCATAGAGGACATGCAGACAGATCCTCTGGCATATTGGGCACACAAGTCCACTGTCTAGCCACACCTAACCAAAGTGGCTCAGTGATATCTCTCATGTTCACCAACCAGTGTACCCAGTGAACGCATATTTTCATTGACGGGATATCATGAGCCCTCACCAGTCAAGGCTGGCACTAGAGTTGATGGAAATGCTAGTGTTTTTGAAAATAAACATGCCTTTGCTTGGGTTTCCAAATTTTCCCTGTGAATGGCAAGATGAATAAAAGCAATTTAAAGCCTTGCAGCAGCTACAACTGCCTCCTATGCTCCAGATAATATCAGCACATGTACCTGACCTCAACCACTGTGCCTGTCTGTCCACTGTCCAGCCGTTACATCACTACAAGGGCCTGACCTCAAATGCTGTGCCTGTCTGCAAGGTCCACTGTCCAGCCATTATGTCCTTACAGGGTCTGACCTCAAATGCTGTGCCTGTCTGTCTACTGTCCAACCCTTACGTCACTACAAGGGCCTGACCTCAAATGCTGTGCCTGTCGGTTCACTGTCCAGCCCTTATGTCACTACAAGAGCCTGACCTCAAACGCTGGGCCTGTCTGTCCACTGTCCAGCCCTTGCAACACTACAAGGGCCTGACCTCAAATGCTGGGCCTGCCTGTCCACTATCCAGCCCTTATGTCACTACAAGAGCCTGACCTCAAACGCTGTGCTGTCTGTCCACTGTCCAGCCCTTACATCACTAAAGGGCCTGACCTCAAACACTGTACCTGTCTGCAGTGTCCACTGTCCAGCCCTTATGTCACTACAAGGGCCTGACCTCAAACGCTGTGCCTGTCTGCAGTGTCCACTGTCCAGTCCTTATGTCACTACAAGGACCTGACCTCAAACGCTGTGCCTGTCTGCCCACTGTCCAGCCCTTTCGACACTACAAGGGCATGACTTCAAACGCTGTGCCTGTCTGAGTTTAGTTCTAGTATTTCTAATTTCAGTTTCATGTATTTGTGCATCACTTCTTTACAGAATATTCTTTTTCCTGTTTTGCAACATTTGGAATGTAAGAACATAAAAAGCTGACTTAAGATGTTTGGAGCTTGCATATTTCATATGCTCAATAGTTTTCATGACCTTCATAATATGGGCCATTGTCCCTAAATCTCTCAGGTGCCAACATTAATGTTTCTAGTACTATAGAAAACTTGTGGTATTTGCACTCTAGTTCATCCTCTGTGTTCCCATAGTTTACAGAGGCACTGTGTAGGGTACAAAGTCAACATAGGTTGATATTGTAGATTTGGACTTGAGTAGCAGTTTTCTTATTTCTGAGAGCTGTTCAAGTTCCTTTATCATCAGCTGAAGTGATTAAACAGTTAATAGCTTCTGGGTATTCACTAGATGCCAACGGAAACACCCCACTCTAGGGGCCAACCCATTCTAGGGAGCCCTGTCCTGCGCAAAGGAAAGGGAACTCTCCTCGGGTGTAGCCAGCCTATCTCTTAGTACCCGTTCACATGGAAACCTCTTTAACGTTCACATGGAAACCTCTCCATGTGAACATGGAGAGGTTCACATGGAAACCTGTTCACATGGAAACCTCTTTCACATGGAAACCTCTTTAACGTGGACTCGCTACACTTTGAAGGCTCGTGCTCCACTCTAGGGGCCAACAACCCATTCTAGGGAGCCCTTTCCTGTGCAAAGGAAAGGAAACTCTCCCAGGGTGTAGCCAGCCTATCTCTTAGTACTTGCCGACCCATGTTGAACCACTGTTCACGCGAAAACTTCCTCCACGTCGACTTGCCACACTTTGAAGGCTCGTGCGCCAATCTAGGGGCCAACAACCCATTCTAGGGAGCCCTTTCCTGCGCAAAGGAAAGGGAACTCTCCCCGGGTGTAGTCAGCCTATCTCTTAACACCCGCTGACCCATGTTTAACCGCTGTTCACATGGAAACCTCCTCCGCCTCGGCCTTCAATATTCTTGTTTGTATATCTGGTATGTCCACTAGGGATGTGAATCGTGTCCTCGATCGTCTTAACGATCGATTTCGGCTGGGAGGGGGAGGGAATCGTATTGTTGTCGTTTGGGGGGGTAAAATATCGTGAAAAATCGTGAAAAATCGTGAAAAAATCGAAAAATCGCAAAACCGGCACATTAAAACCCCCTAAAACCCACCCCCGACCCTTTAAATTAAATCCCCCACCCTCCCGAACCCCCCCCAAATGACTTAAATAACCTGCGGGTCCAGCGGCGGTCCGGAACGGCAGCGGTCCGGAACGGGCTCCTGCTCCTGAATCTTGTTGTCTTCAGCCGGCGCCATTTTCCAAAATGGCGCCGAAAAATGGCGGCGGCCATAGACGAACACGATTGGACGGCAGGAGGTCCTTCTGGACCCCCGCTGGACTTTTGGCAAGTCTCGTGGGGGTCAGGAGGCCCCCCACAAGCTGGCCAAAAGTTCCTGGAGGTCCAGCGGGGGTCAGGGAGCGATTTCCCGCCGCGAATCGTTTTCGTACGGAAAATGGCGCCGGCAGGAGATCGACTGCAGGAGGTCGTTCAGCGAGGGTTCCGGCGCCTTGCTGAACAACCTCCTGCAGTCGATCTCCTGCCGGCGCCATTTTCCGTACGAAAACGATTTGCGGCGGGAAATCGCTCCCTGACCCCCGCTGGACCTCCAGGAACTTTTGGCCAGCTTGTGGGGGGCCTCCTGACCCCCACGAGACTTGCCAAAAGTCCAGCGGGGGTCCGGAAGGACCTCCTGCCATCCAATCGTGTTCATCTATGGCCGCCGCCATTTTTCGGCGCCATTTTGGAAAATGGCGCCGGCTGAAGACAACAAAATTCAGGAGCAGGAGCCCGTTCCGGACCGCTGCCGTTCCGGACCGCTGCTGGACCCGCAGGTTATTTAAGTCATTTGGGGGGGGTTCGGGAGGGTGGGGGATTTAATTTAAAGGGTCGGGGGTGGGTTTTAGGGGGTTTTAGTGTGCCGGCTCACGATTCTAACGATTTATAACGATAAATCGTTAGAATCTCTATTGTATTGTGTTCCATAACGGTTTAAGACGATATTAAAATTATCGGACGATAATTTTAATCGTCCTAAAACGATTCACATCCCTAATGTCCACCAGATTTTAAAAGACCAGCAAGAGCTCACTAGATGCCAATGGAACCACCCCACTCTATTTATTTTTTTATTTATTTATTTAATTTTATATACCGACAGCCGTTTGCACATCGTGCCGGTTTACAAGTAACTTACAACCATAAGATATATAGGCAGAAGCCTTTACAAATAACAGTATGTAACATAAATGCAGTAACAGAGCAAGAAACTAATGCAGAGACAGAGCAAGAAACTAAATAACTTAGGGAGGGAGGGGTAGGGGTAGTCATGACAAAGGGGGGGGCGGGGGGAGGGTGAGGACAGACACATGGGGATAAGATATGTACAAGGGATTCAAGCAATAAATTGATGTGTATAATGGTTTTATACAAAGTTGTATAGACGTGAAAACAAAAGTCATTGGGGTGAGGTGGTAAGTGTGACTTGTACTAAGTAACATGTTTTAAAAGCAGGAAGTTAAGTGGGAGGTTTGTAATTCCTTAATTAGATTGAGGGGTAGGTGTGGGGTGTAGGTCATGATGGGGGGTGTTAGTGAGAGAAGATGAACAGGTAGGGTTATTGGAAGGGCGAACCCATTCTAGGGAGCCCTTTCCTGCACAAAGGAAAGGGAACTCTCCCCAGGACCAGCCTGTCTTGCTGTAACCGTTAGATAGGAGGCAGTAAAGAGGTCCAGACAACTGATCCGCAAAGAAAAACCTTTTATTGCCAGCAAGATACAGCTAAGACAAAGGCTTAGAACAACTGCATGCCACTCCCCTAAAGGAGCAGAGTTTTATACATTCTTTCTAAGTAGGCGTAACTTACAATCAGACCATTGCATATGTCATTTGACAGACATAATATTGGACATTTTATAGCAGCGTTAATTATTATAGTACAACAATGTAATTATAAAATGGTAGTGCGTTCCACTGCGTGTCAGTACGTCAGTACGTAGTGCATTCCAGTGCGTGTCAGATATTAGTGTATTCAATATGGTGCGTTTCAATGCTGGCATTGTTAATCAGAAGTTTTCAGTTTTTCTCACATTCAACGGCTGCGGTTGTTCATAGGAATCTGATAGGAATCTGAGCTCCTACATTCCCCCTTTGATACTTCAACTTCTTTAGAAGGCGTAAGTATCATGTTATGAGGTAGCTGAAAAGACAAACAATAATTAGTACAACATTTATTGTTAAGGACCCTAATATTCTGTCAGGTTGTTGTTTTCTTCACCGGGGTTGAGACGAGGGGTCCCTAGAGGAGCACCCCCCCCCCCCCTTTGTATCCGGACTTGATCCTAACAAGAATGGTGGTCCTTGTTAAACTTAACTTTATTGTAAATTTAGAAGAAATCTTCATAATCTGAATCTGAGGGGAATGTTGAAACTGAAGTATACTGATTCATCATCATAATATGAGCTGCTGCTCTTCGGTCAGCTATGGTTTCCATCATTGTACGTAAGTATCTGAGAATAAAAGGAAGACATAAAGGGATTAAAATACAAGAGATTAAACATAATATTATAGGAATGAAGAGTTCCTTAAATCCTGGGATGGAAGATATCCAACTAGGCATTGATGAAGTCCAATCAAAGGCTCCAGACCAGGTTTGTACAGGAACATGAGCTAATCGTACCATGTGATCAGTAATTTCTTCAATAACTTGACTCTTATCATCAATCTGGAAACAACAATTAGAGAGATTAAATTTTCCACATACTCGACCTTCCTGAGCTAGAAGATAGTCTAGTGCTAATTGATTTTGATATACGGCAGTGATGAGTTTAGTGTTTTGTTTGGCTAGAATATTCAGGGCCATTGCTGAGTCATTGGTAAGCAATTCAAGTATTGCTTGAAGTCTGATAATACGATTTAACATGTAGATTGGTGTTCTGTATCCATAAGAACCATCTTCAGCCCATGTTGCTGGTCCATAGTATTGCACGATGCGTTCTGGTGGCCATTCTTTATCAGTCCAATCACCAATTGGAACTTTGGTATTTCTTCTCTGACGTTTATTTGGTTTCATTGAAATATATAGGAATACCTAATGTTTCACCTACTGTAAGTGGTAGAAGAAAGAAACTAGCGTATTGATGCCAGGAAACAAGTACTATACCAATTTGAAGGTAATTGTTCATAAGCTCTTCGTCTGCATACAAAGTAATATCCATCAGGGGCTATAAATTGTGTTGAGGATTTTCCAGCTTTTTCCCATGTAGAATTTAAGATTGGTTCAGTCCAGAATGAGGTAGGTATGGTAAGATTCTCAGTTTGCCACCATTTATAATCATTTGCTGAAACTGTGAGAACTCCTGTACATGGTGAGTTGCCAACTAGTACGGTATAAACGTTGGAATATTCATGAGATAAACATTGCATTCCAATCACATCGGTTTGAAGGGCCCATTCATAAGGTTTACTTTTTCGATTATATGTTATATTGGTAAGATTTAGAGCATTCCAGTCAGATTGGAAGATTTCTTTAGCTTCCCAAGGCCATTGTTCTCCAATTTTTGTACCTCCGCATACAAAACAATTCTTTACTCCTAGAGAAAGGGCTATATTTTCAGCTAAGTTTATGAACATGTTCTTGAGCATTTTCTTGAGCATTTCATCAAGATGAGAAACTTCATCAAAGAAAGATTGATAACCAACTATTGTAGTTTGGTATGTAATAGGACGCTGTTTTTCTCTTCGTTGTGTAATTGTGATATAAGTTTTAGGGTCTTCTCCTGTTCCATCAATTCCAAATCCCCATGTTTCTTGCCAAGGGGATCCTTCAGTCCTGATTATCCAGTAAAGAAAGGTAGTATTACCAGTTCCTTTCTTCAATTTGCCCAATCCTGAGCAACCCATATATCCTCCTCCTGTGTAATCACACACTAGTTTCCATCCAGTTAGTAGAGTATTCCCTGCACATGGTAACCAACTAGTAGGGTTTTGTCCTCGATCATATGGGCAAAGATATTTATGGTTGAATGCATATTCTGTCTTCCAAGAAGAAGATCCGCACTTAACAGCCTTGGGATGTTTATCAATTGCTTCACAAGAATCAAAGGTGAGTGTGGCGATAGAAGCTCCTCCTATCATGACTTGTGTAGAATTAATATAATATAATATTCCTTCACCAGCTGGTGTATTACGGGATTTTGGAAGACCTGCTGTAATTGTGATGTTGTAATATCTAGGAGTAGTTGGAGAGTGACAAATGATTTTATTGCTTGAAGAACATCGATGAAATGATTGATACTACAGTATATCCAGCAAAACGTGTTCCATTAATGATTTGACTGCTTCCATCAGTGAATAAAGTCCAGGCTCCTTGCCAAGGCTGATCCCTCAGATCTGGCCTACTGGAGTGTATTGTAGCCATGACTTCTTCACAGTCATGGGCAACTGGTTCAGGTGCTGGCATAAGAGTAGCCGGGTTCAAATTTTTACTGTCTTGTATTTGAATTTCAGGTGTTTCACACAGTAAAGCCTGATATTTAACAAGACGTGAATTAGTCATCCATTTTGGTCCATGAGTTTCCAGTAGTCCTTGAATAGTATGAGGAGTTGTTACTTGTAAAGTCTGTCCAAATGTTAATTTAACAGCTTCAGGTATCAGTAAACATGCAGCAGCAATGCTTCGAAGGCAACCAGGCCATCCTTTAGCAACATTGTCCATTCCTTTTGACAAATATGCAACAGGTCGTTCCCATGATCCTAAAGTTTGAGTCAATACCCCAATGGCCATTCCTTTCTTCTCATCTATGAAAAGATGAAATGGTTTTGTTATATCAGATAACCCTAGAGCAGGAGGTGAGATCAAGGCTTCCTTCAGTTGATGCAAATTCGTTAATTCTTGTTTTTCCCATTGAAAGGGCTGAGATTCTGCTTCTTTGCCTCGTAGTTTATCATATAATGGTTGAGCAATAATTGCATAGTTTGCAATCCAAAGTCTACAATATCCTGCAGCTCCCAAAAACGCACGGAGTTCCTTTTTACAAGTGGGTACAGGTTGATCTCTTATAGAACTAGTACGAGAGATTCCAAGTCGACGAGTGCCTTCTCTGAGACGAAAACCCAAATATTCTACTTCTACTTCACAAATTTGCGCTTTCTTTTTACTCGCACGATATCCTTTCGAGTACAAAGTTTTCAACAAGTATAGGGTTGATACCGCACATTCATGGTATGCTTCCCTAAATATCAAGAGATCATCCACATATTGCACAACTGGTCCATATGTGACCTGGTACATCTTCAGGTCCTTAGCCAGTTGCTCCGAGAACAGAGTGGGTGAAATTTTAAATCCTTGGGGTAGGCGAGTCCAAGTATACTGCTGCTTTTCTCCAGTTTGCGCATTTTCCCAAGTGAAGGCAAAATTTTTCTGACATTCCTCTGCTATTGGAACAGAGAAGAAAGCATCTTTGAGATCAATAACACTGTACCATTTGGAACTAGAAGAAACTTGAGCCAGGATTGAATACGGATTTGGCACGAGTGCTCCAAATCTGCCACTTGAGTATTTACTTTTCTTAAATCTTGTACAGGCCGGTAGTCGTTAGTACCGGGTTTCTTTACTGGTAACAAGGGAGTATTCCAGGCAGATCGAATTCGTCTAAGGATACCTAAATCAAATAACCTTTGAAGATGTATCTGTATTGCTTGTCTGGCCATATATGGAATGGGGTATTGAGGTTGATTAATGACCTGAGCATTTTCTTTCATTTCAATCCATAAAGGGATGGCTTCGTTAGCTAATCCTCCTGGATTAATTTCAGCCCATACTTGAGGTATACTGTCCAATTGTCTTCGTTTTTTATTGAGAGGTGTATCTTTTTCGTATCGATGTTCAATTGCTTTCTCAATAATAGGAAGATGAAGTCTCCATTCTTTTTGAAGAGGGCAAACCAAGGAGATTGGTTTATTAGCAAAAGAAGCTTTAACTTCACCAGATGGCTCGAATTGTAAGTTTGCTCTTAATTTACAAAGAAGATCTCAACCAATTAACGGCACTGGACATCCTGGAACATACAGAAATTGGTGAGATACTAATTGTACTCCAACTCGAATTTGTCGATTTTGAAGAATAGGAGCTGCTAGTGGTTTTCCTGAAGCTCCTACAATAGAAATACTTTTAGATGTTGGAGTAGTTATTGCAGTAGTCATAACTGATCGTTGTGCTCCTGAATCCAATAGTCCTTTAAATGTTTTTGCTCCCATTTTTATTTCTACTAAAGGATCAAGTGGAAGGTCTTCCTTGTCTAGTCAGGAATCTCTTTCACCATCATCTCCAGACCTCTCATCCAATGCCAGTTGCCATTCATGCTCTCGAGATTTAGATTGTTGTTTATACTCTTTTTCTTTTCGTTGCGGTATGTCTGGACAATCAGACTTCCAATGTCCTTCCTTCTTACAATATGCACATTGATTCTGTCCTAAAGGAGCTCTTTCTAGAGGTCTTCCTCCTCTGAATGATCCTCTAAATGGTGATCTGCCTCTTCCTCTATATCTAGGATATCCTTGATAATAATTTCTCTGGTCTCTCTGGTTGAAATTGGTTTCTTCTAATGCTGCAGCAAGAAGACTGACACTCTCTCTCATTCGACGTCCAGCTTCTCTTTTGTCTTCTTTTTTCTCTTCTATTTCCCTATTTCCATAAACTCTATCAGCCATTGCTTTTAACTGACTAATAGTCATTCCTTCGAATCCCTCTGTCTTCTGGAGTTTGCGACATATATCTGGATATGACTGACCCACAAAACTCATTACTATAATAGAATGATTTTTTAGATCTTTGGGATCAAAAGGAATATATTTACGATATGCATCCATCAAATGCTCTAGAAAATCTCCAGGAGTCTCTTCTCTTTTCTGCACAATATCTTGTATTTTGCTCATATTCATAACTTTTCTTTTTCCTTTTTTCAAAGCTTCCAGAAAAGCTTTTTGATAAGCAGCTATGCGTTCCCGTCCTATTGACGTCTGATAATCCCAAAAAGGATCTGTAAGAGGGGCAAATTCTCTCATGGCTTCATCTGGGTTCCCATCAGATCCGGCTCCTTCTTTTGCTGATTCCTCCATGTTTTGTTGAATCTGTCGCCGTTCTTCTGTAGTTATAAGAAAGGAGGCTAAATGATGAATGTCAGCCCAATTAGGGTTATGAGCTGTAAAAATCCCAGATAAAAAATCAATCATCTGATCTGTCTTCTCTGCATATGAAGGACCATGTTGTTTCCAGTTAAAAAGATCAGCAGATGAAAAAGGTACATATGTATAAAGTTTTATTGTTTGTGTAGTATTAAAATCATTCTCCTCTGTTGGTGGTACTGGCATTATTGTAGCGGTTTCTCTAATAGGTAGCTGTAAACTAGTGGTTTTTATTTTATTTCGAGTACGCTCCGAAACAGAGGATGTTTCTTCATTTTTCTTTATTCCCGTTGCATATTCTAATCCAACTCCTGTTACGGGTGTAGATGACGTTGAAGAATCATCTTTTTCATAGACAGGAATCAATAAATCAGTTAATTGTGGATATATTGGAACGTACGGTGGAGGTTGGTCTTCCGGTTCATCTGTTAATATAGGTTTTACTAAGGGAGGCTGTACTTTCACTTTTACTTGGTTTTCCTTACTACCTTTAGCTACAAAGATGGCCGGCGGACTTTCTTTCATAACTAAGATGGCCGACTCTTCCCTTCTCTTCCGGTTTATGTCTTCTTCCCTTCTCCTCCGGTTTGAAGATTTCCGGTCTTTCGTTTTTTGTACGTGCGCCACCATTGTTAAAGCGGCTCCCTCCACTAACTTTTTAGCCCATGACGGTGGATCAAGAATTACAGTAATCCAGGCATCAATATACGGTATGTCTTCTGGACATCCTGGATTTCCTTCAACAATTACTATATTTTGAACTTTTGTAGCTATCTGAAAATCAAAAGTTCCTTCTGAAGGCCAGTTAACGGATTCTCCTAAACTCGGCCACTTGTATGCACATCGCTGAATCATTCCTACTTTTGTGCATTTATGCTTATCAAACACTTCACTAAAGTGTTCCGTCATGGTTTTTAATGGAGTAGAACCTCCCCCTCCCATTTTAGAATAGAAAACAGACAAAGAAGGGAAGGGAAAGCGGACAGGTAAGGGGTCCGTATCCGCCAGACACAATAGGGTCACAATCGCCTCGACTAGAACGCGGTCACCCGGCCTAGAACTGCGAGGCCATTCACTCTCTTTCACACAACAAGAAACCTATTCCTCCCAAGCCTCTGTGGGGTTTCAGAACCTAGGGAGCCCTTTCCTGCGCAAAGGAAAGGGAACTCTCCCCGGGTGTAGTCAGCCTATCTCTTAACACCCGCTGACCCATGTTTAACCGCTGTTCACATGGAAACCTCCTCCGCCTCGGCCTTCAATATTCTTGTTTGTATATCTGGTATGTCCACCAGATTTTAAAAGACCAGCAAGAGCTCACTAGATGCCAATGGAACCACCCCACTCTAGGGGCGAACCCATTCTAGGGAGCCCTTTCCTGCACAAAGGAAAGGGAACTCTCCCCAGGACCAGCCTGTCTTGCTGTAACCGTTAGATAGGAGGCAGTAAAGAGGTCCAGACAACTGATCCGCAAAGAAAAACCTTTTATTGCCAGCAAGATGCAGCTAAGACAAAGGCTTAGAACAACTGCATGCCACTCCCCTAAAGGAGCAGAATTTTATACATTCTTTCTAAGTAGGCGTAACTTATAATCAGACCATTGCATATGTCATTTGACAGACATAATATTGGACATTTTATAGCAGCGTTAATTATTACAGTACAAAAATGTAATTATAAAATGGTAGTGCGTTCCACTGCGTGTCAGTACGTCAGTACGTAGTGCATTCCAGTGCGTGTCAGATATTAGTGCATTCAATATGGTGCGTTTCAGTGCTGGCATTGTTAATCAGAAGTTTTCAGTTTTTCTCACATTCAACGGGTGCGGTTGTTCATAGGAATCTGATAGGAATCTGAGCTCCTACATTGCTCCTATCAAAACTACAGGGACCTGACTACCTCAGCTCTGCCAGCCTGTCTTGCCCCTATCAATTTTCTACCACTCTGCCTTACTGCCATACACTAGATGACTCTCTCTACTCCTTGTGATGTTCTTGCCACTATCAATGTACCTCAGTGTGTTGGTACTAGTCTTTCTGCTGCTTAGTCCCTTTATCGGTGCCTTGTGGTTTTTTCTGACACTCTTTATGCTTGCTATGTTCACCCTTCATTCTGCTGTAGGATGTTGATGCCACTTGTCTTGCCACTTTGCCTGACGTGCTGCCTTCGAGGGTTCATGCAACTGTTATCGGTGCTCTCTTTTGAAGCTGTGGTGTGTTTTTGACACCCTAGCTGCTGCTTTGCACCTCTATTAAAGCAATCTTGCCACTCCTGGTACCCCTTTGCCCCTTTACAGTGCCTTAGGATATTCATGCCACTTTGGTGCCACTTTGCCACAGTCTACGTATCTTGGAGCTCTTTTCTCGTTCTGATGATTGCTCCCGGAAGTTTCATCAGAATTGATAAAACCCCAATTCTGCAGTCAAAATTAGGCTGCAAATACTTCCCCCATTGACTGTAATGGGGAAACGAAAAATGAATAAAACTAATCAACGAATTGGTTTTTTCCCCTATGAAACTAATGCAACGAATGTGTCCCTGCGAAACAAAAAATGAATTGAAACAAATTTTTTCGTTCTGCACATCATCAATTTATCAAAGTTTCGCTTTTGAAACTTTGGATTTAGCATGAGGTTTTTTTTAAGAATATACATTGCACTATTTTGGCATAATGTTCTATTTATAAGTACTAAGAGTTAATAAAGAAATTTATTTTAATATTATTGAATGGGTTTTAAATTTATAAGTTGACTCATTATTGATAAACAGGTGCATTAACTTTACTACTGCATTATCAATTTATTCTTATTACTGTATTTTAAAGTTATACTGCTTGTCTGCATTTCATAATGTTGTCTATTGGTTTTTCCCTGTTTTATTACCAGTTATAAGAAAGATATTTACTCATTTTACACCAGTGTGTTGAACACATAGACGGTAACGTTTAGAACAGTGTGTTTGCGTGTGCGTGTGTTTGCTGTCTTCTGTCCAGGCATGCGCCCATTTTATAATATATACACGTATTTGCAAGCATGTTATAAAATAGCCTGGATGCATGTTCATGTGCATGCTATTTTATATCGATGCACCCAAATGAATCTTCTACTGTGTAAATGGGGGAATTTTATAAGGGATGCAAGCTGATGGCATAGCTAATTTTCCCAGTTCATTCCCAGTTAAGGGATAGGACTTCCAAACCCCCCTAGTTTAATAGTCTCCCTTCCCTCATTAGCCCCGTATCTTAAAACCTTGCTGACTAGCCTAGATTTTTTTTTTTTAATACATACATATACAAGCCATCCATAGCAGAATTAAATTTACACAGCAGGGGACCCCAGCAAACACACGCAGCCTGATGACTTCACCTAGCCTCTGCATAAAAGCAAGGCCCTGTTCCCCAGGATCTCGCCTTGGCAATCGGGTCGACACTGTGGTGTTCTAGTTTGTCTAACTGTGTTCCAGTGTCTCCTTGTTCCAGCATCTCCTTGTTCCTGTATCCTTACTCAGGTAGTACCTTCTCGGACTGATCTCTGGTACTGACCTCTGTCTGCCTGACCATTCTCTCGTCTGCTGCCTGGAACTAACCACTGCCTGCCTGACCATTCCTTTCATCTGCCACCTGGAACTGACCCTCTCTTGCCTTGACTACTCCCAGTGGCAGGAAGAAGGGAGGAGGCTTCTGATTGGCCCATGGGGGCAAGAAAAAGGGAAAAGGAAAGGACAACTGGGGCAGTGAGATGCCGGGAGCTGTGATACACTGGTTGAGAATCACTGCTCTAGACCACCACTTCTTTCATGCATATATGTGTGCACAAAACATACAGTACACACATACTTTTGAGATTTATAAAATATCTATTATGCGAGCACATGCTTCATTCTTCTTACACTCATATATGCTAATTTTTACACTTAAAACTCTGAAAATTCACCCCAGTATGTGCACTATTTGTTGTTTCCATTGTGAAGCACACTTTGTGAATATTTTTCTCCCTTTAGTACATTGGCCTCAATGACAGACAGCATGTAGTGTTTAGGAAGTGTTAGGACATCATATACTTTCCTGCAGAATAAACGCACTGTCTCCAGATGATGTGCCAGCATAAGGAAATCAGCTTACCAATTATTTAGTCAGTATATTTTGCAAAAAGAATCCATTGACTATAAACTGCTTTTGAGTAGACACTGTTGCGCTGGAGGTGGATTCTTGGGCTGAGGTGGAGTTGGTGGAACCCGTAGGCAAGGGCCCACGGGTTCCCACCATCAGCAGGTGGAGTGGGCTGAAGCTAGAGGTCAATGGAGCTTCACCTATACCAGCCCCCGGCACCCAAAGGCTCAGGTTGAACCTTTGGGTGCCGGGGCCGGCAGGACTTAGGCAGGCCTCGAGATAGAACAATGCTAGTAGGTAGTTTAGCCCAGAGACAGCAGCCAGCAGATGGCGAAGCTCTATCCAGTAGATTAGACACCAAGGTAGCCCAAGTGTAACTTTATTTGGATGGAGACATCAATTTGCCTGGTGTACTCGATCAGAGACCACACGTATCGCTATTCATTTAGCAAACTTCAGACTAACAGACATTTGGTGCAATCATTTCAAGAATATATTTTTTGAGATATAGAGCCCCCGATGCAGCCCTAAGCAGGGCGAAACTCGGCCTGAGTCGGGCGTTTGAATGAATTGATGTCTCCATCCAAATAATGTTACACTTGGAATACCTTGGCATCTAATCCACTTTGTTGCCCACACGGCTTTTTTAGATAGCCTACCCTCCTGTTTTATTGGTAGCTCTATCCAGGACAGGTTGCGGAACGGAAACCTAAGCACTGAAGAACTGGAACAGACTGAGGGTGCTTGAGCACAAAGGGGCCGAAGCCCTAGGAGTCCACGTCCCAAGGATAGTCACCGAAGAAGTTGAGCTGAGGCTGGCAATCAAAGGAAGCTGTAGCAGGCATCGTGGAACTCGGAACTTATCAAGGTCTATAGCAAGGTCATTCGTAGTGTTGGTCTGGGTGCGGAGAAGGCAGGCGTGGTCAGGTGTAGCAATGGTCAAGGCACGGAGAGGGCAAGCGTAATCAGGCAGGCGAAGGTCAGGCTTGAAGAGAGGCAACGTGGTCAGGCAGGCAGAGGTCATGCTTGGAGAAGGCCGCGTAGTCAAAGCGAAGCAGAAGTTTGCACCAGAAGTCAGTCATTATGAGGAGACACACAAACACAGGAACTAGGAACCAGAGACACTGGAACAGGAATGAAGACACAACAAAGCAACGTGCACTTGGAACCAAGGACAGGTAAACCAAGGAGACCTATTGCAAAGGCAAAGTCTTCAGAGAAAACCAGGGAATTTATACTGAGCAAGACATGGCGTCAACATCCGGGGTCCACATCCTGGTTGCTGTCGCGGGCCCTTTAAAGGTCTCAGCGTGGTGCGCGTGCACGCCTAAAAGGAGGTGCCACGCTGCTGGCTCGGCTGACTGAGGCGTCCCAGCTGGAGGGCCCGGGATGCGATGCAAGGCCCGAGATGCTGGCGAGGGCGAGGGCCAGGACAAGGTGCAGAGTCAGAGGCACTGACGGAGGTCCGCGGTCGGAGCCGGCGGCCTACTGCCACCATGGAAGCAGAACTGGGTCCCGCGGGCTTTGCAGCAAGGTACGAGGGCCGCACCGCGGGATTGCTGCGGGCAGTGAGTGTAACAGCCATTGCTTGTTACCAGCATTAGTACCTTGAGATCTGTTTAATGTTTGGGTACTTGCCAAGTACTTGTGACTGGGAAACAGGATGCTGGGCTTGGTCTGACCCAGTATGGCATATCTTTTGTTCTCATGACTGGCACTATATTAAGAGTAAGACATTAGGTGAATTTTAAAAGCTCGGCATGTGCCAAAACCGGGAGATAAGCACACAAGTTGGGCCGGTACATGCCAAGAGGTTTTTAAAAGCTGCCCGAGTACGTGCATACCTCCTGCTATGCGCTCAAGTAAAACGTTTCTAAAAAGGGGTAGAGCATGGGCATGTCAGGGCCTGGCCAAGAAATGTGTGCAGAAATACTTTTGCATCCTCATGCATACTGAGGTTTCCTGGAATACAGTAAACGGCGTCAGCGTGCATCCCTTGTAAAATTTCCCTATTTATGTGGTAGATGCATAATTTGTGCGCACGTGCGCGTCCTTTTAAAATTGAGTGCACATGTACATGCGTCCAGCCTATATTATAACATACGCGCATATACAAATGTATGTTATAAAATGAACATGTCCCTGGGTGCAGGCTGACGATTGCGCACCCTCGTGCATCTGCACACGGTTTTTGTCGGCCTGCACCCAGGGACCGATTCAGTTTATAACACATGCACGTATATCCATGCATGTCTAAAAACTGGTTTTTAAACTTGCATGCTTTAAAATTCACCTAATTATCTTTTTAATGGGTTGTATTTAAGTAACAATGTATTGTTATCTCTATTTCAGCTTTAACATTAACATATTTCAGGCAAAACTAAAATAAAATGATCATTTCTACACACTTTATTATGATGTTTTTTAAATTTTAGTGAAAGTTTTGATTCTTTTTTCTTTGTTGATTTTATACAGGCTTTCTGTACCGCTTAACATTGAGTTCTTATTAATTTTTGGGCCTTGACCCACTGAATGGATGACTCAAAAGCTAGGCATAAATGCATTGAATAACTGGTGTAAAGGTATCACCTCTAAACTTGATTGTTGACTATGATTTCTATTTATTAATTAAATTAAACACTACCAGCAATACAGTAGCTCACTAGTGAGAAACCGAAATCAAGATGTAGCAAAATGTTCATTGCTTTCTCAGAGAGCTGGAATATTTTCAAGGATATCCTCTTGAGAGTGATGGGAAAACATCACAGACTCTGCCAATCCTATTTATCAGCATATCCCTCACGCAACCTTGCAGGGGTTGTGATCCCTTAGAATCTGTAGACAAGGGTGTCTGAAGGCAAATATCTGCTGTTCTCAGCTTTTGCTTTGTACTACAACTCTCATTTTGGTGTATTCAATTACAGGCGGATTTTAAAAGCCCTGCTCGCGTAAATCCACCCGGATTTACGCGAGCAGGGCCTTGCGCGCCGGTGCGCCTATTTTCCATAGGCCGCCGGTGCACGCAGAACCCCGGGACTCGTGTAAGTCCCGGGGTTTCTGAAAAGGGGCGTGTCAGGGGGGCGTCGCCAAATGGCACGGCGTTTGGGGGGGCGGGCCCGGGGCTTGACGCCGGCCCGGGGGCGTTCCGGGGGCGTGGCCGCGCCTACCAGAACCGCCCCCGGGTCGGGTCTCGGCGCGCCAGCAGCCCGCTGGCGCGCGTGGATTTACGTCTCCCTCCAGGAGGCGTAAATCCATTGATAAAGGTAGGGGGGAGGTTTAGATAGGGCCGGGGGGGGTGGGTTAGGTAGAGGAAGGAAGGGGAAGGTGAGGGGAGGGCGAAAGAGGGTTCCTTCCAAGGCCGCTCCGATTTCGGAGCGGCCTCGGAGGGAACGGAGGCAGGCTGCACGGCTCGGCGCGCGCCGGCTGCCCAAAATCGGCAGCCTTGCGCGTGCCTGCTGCGCAAACAAAAGTACGCGATCGCACAGTTTTTAAAAATCTACCCCTAAATGGATGTTAATAAATGTCCCAGAAACTCTCCAAAATGAAAACAGGTAAAGAAATATATATTACATACATAAGACTGCCCACTATAGGCTAAACCTGTACAAATTTCCAGCAGGGAAGTAGTGAGTGAAGGTAAATGTTTCAAGGAGGAACCTTCCCACTCAAGGGTTAAGTTTGAAAGTGTATACCATGGCTCCAGTGAGTCTTATAGGGAGTAATAGAGTTAATTTTCTTGGAGCTTGTTTCTGAAGATTTCAGGACGAGTGCAAGAGAATTTCAATATTGATTCAATGGAGAGAGTATCCCTGTCTCTGGTGCGGGCTCAGACCAACTAGAAGAATTGGGACCCATTACCCTTTGGGAACACTTTTCTTGTCTGGAGCAGTCAGTGAGTTAATAAAAGGGAAAAGATACTGTTTTTCCCATCTGGGCATGAAAGATGAGAGAAGCTCAGGGGGAAACCTGAGAGGGGACATCCTTTTCCCTTGTTGTGATTTAAGAAGATTAAGAACATATGAGGCAGATTTTCAAAGCCTTACGCGCGTAGGGGGGGATTACGCGCACCGGGCCTATTTTCAAAAGGCCCGGCGGCGAGCGTAAAGCCCCGGGACACGTGTAAGTCCTGGGGCTTGAAAAAATGGGAAGTCCGAGGGCAGGGAGGGCGTGTGGCCACAGGCCTCTGCAAGGCCGCTGGCCTGGGGGATCGCGCGCCAGCAGTTGGCCGGCAGGCATAACGTCTGCGACAAAGGTACAGGGAGGAGTTTTCGGGCTGGGGGATGGGAACAGGGAAAGCCAGCTGGTCTGCCAGAGGCAGGCGTAACTTGCGCACACCGGCCAACTGCCCGCACGTGATCTCCCGGCCCAGTGGCCTTGCAGAGGCCTGTGGCCACCCGCCCTCCCTGCCCTCGGACTTCCCATTTTTTCAAGCCCCAGGACTTATACGCGTCCCGGGGCTTTACACTCGCCACTGGGCCTTTTGAAAATAGGCCCAGCGCGCGTAAGGCTTTTAAAATCTGCCCCTATGTAAATAACTAACTTGGAGTCTGCTGGTATATGTCTAGGCAACTGTGACATTATTTTGGAATAAAGGACAGTTTTCTGATTTTTTTTCTTTTCACTGAATTTTAAAATTGGATGGTTTAATAAAGTTCTTTCTTGTAACACAATTTTCTGAGCGTGGACTGTTATTCTGAACTGTGCAAGCTTTCACTTGGCCTTAATGCAGAAGCTATGTCCCACTGGAAGAATGCTGGTCCAAGTTTGCAGCCGGTTTTTCCTGACCCTGCAGGGGATTAAACATAGCATTATCTTTTGTCAAAAAAATGTGAGACAGCACTTTTCTAAAACTTTAAGGCTTAATTATCAAATACCTCTGTCAAAGAGGAAGGTGCACTAGCATGGAATTTTCTCTTTACTGATTATAGCACCAAATTTTTAATTATTTGCAAACATGAACAAGGAGATCAGTTTAAATTTGGTGAGAACAATATTTTGAGTTATCATTGTCCAGGAATACAGAAGAAATAGGATGGAATCATGCATATTTCAGATTCCAATATGCCACAAGTAAGGCCTACAGAACCTAAACTGCAAGAGGAGCTTCACATAGTTATGAGTGAGTACTGAACAAGACAGACAAATTGTGGAAACAGCTGATTTGAAAAGACCTAATCACATTTTTTCTGAAATTGCAGCTCCCATAATAAGATGCCACTTTCACAATTTAAGTAGGCCCTGCTTCAGAATGATACTGTGATATTGTCTTGGTGCTTATGGAGCATCTGAGCCAAGAAAGTATAACTAGCAGAAAAGCATTTTCTGTGGAAAAGAGCAGAATGTTTCTATTTAATTAACAATGTTCTGTTCCAGTAATGAGTTGTTACTGTGTCTCTTCCAGAAATAGGTCACCTACCTAATAAATCCCCTTGTTATATTTTTGGTAGAGGTAAGGGGTATTATGAATAGAAGTTAAAATTAGACATCTTGAGCCCTATTCAAGCACTCCCAGTCACTTCCTTTGCCTTAATTTTAAATGGAAAAAGTAAGCATTTTTTAGGAAAAATTTTAAAAAGCCCAGCGTGTGCCAAAATCGGGAGATGTGCGCACAAGTCTGGCTTGCACGTGCCCACTGAATTTTTAAAGCCGCCCAGATATGCGCATATTTCCTGCGGTGTGCACAACTCACGCTGATTCGTAAAGGGGTGTGGACTGGGCATGTGCCCAGGTCTAGTGGCGCGTACGTTTACTTCTGAAGAGTTTAAAGGGTCTGGGGTAACGGGGGAGTGCAGACTATTAAACCAGAGGGGTTTAGAGGGCCTAATTCTTAACTGGGTGAATTGGTGGCCGAACTACTGAAACAGGCAATGGCAAGGACGCATGCCCATTCTAAAACACCCTGACTTACGCGGTCGAAACAGGATTCACATGGCTAGGCACGTGCCCACGTGCGCAGGCTATTTTATAACACGTGCGTAAGTTATAAAACCGCCATGTCCCTAGGCGCCCACCGATGCACACGTGTCAATGTGCACCCATGAGCCGCTTTGAAAGTTACCATCCCTGTTTGGTCTTACTTTGTAAACAGTTTTCCATGGGTAAAGAATTGGACTGTTTCTGTAGTTCGGCCACCAATTCACCCAGTTAAGAATTAGGCCCTCTAAACCCCTCTGGTTTAATAGTCTGCACTCCCCCATTACCCCAGACCCTTTAAACTCTTCAGAAGTTGCCAACTGATAGAAATGTGATTTGCTGTCGGTCTGCCTATTACCATCACCGTTTTGTGCACAGCTGGATTTACTGTGCCGAGATTCACCACTTTATGCACCAAAACGTATTCTCTATCTCTAGATTAGTGCAGCCTTAGCCCACAGCACAGAATACGGGGCCTTTTGCTCATCACGTTTTTACAGACATGAAACTACGTTTTATTGACATGCCATTTATTTTTATATATATATATATATTTAACTTTCAAAGTACATCATCAAGATAAAACTTAAATTTTTATTTTTACTGTTAGTAAATGTACTCACAATAGGCTACTCTGCATTAAGGCTCTTTACATTTTAACTTATGCAGCATTACTGGGTGGGGAAGCTTCATAAGTGAAATCAGATTTGCAATGGTTTCCTGAAAAGAAATGATTACATGTGCGAATGAAATATTTCAGTACTATGCCAAGATGCCAAGGGCATTTTGCTGTGCAACAGCACAGTTGTTTTGCAGCTATCTATAGGTCAGCCATAGCGCAAACTAGCAGCTTTATGGAGAAAGCAGTCAAGAAGTGTTGATTACTGTTCATAGCCCTATTACAGCTGTGAAATGATAAAACAAACACATTTTTAGAAAACATTCATTAAAAGAAAAACGGGCAAGGTTAAAAAGCTACTTAAGTGAGCAAAAGGTTTGACTGAGCACAAATGTGTTTGGCTTGTTTTTTTCATTTTGTTTTCTTTTTCAGACAGGTTCATTCAGGGGTAAATTTTCAAAATGTTTGCACACATAAAATTGGAAGTATGCTCATAAGTAGCATGTACATCTATAAGTAATATTTTGCAAAAGCCCAAAGTATTCACCTATTAGTAGTGCTGCGCATAAATGTGAAAGGAAAAATAAGTGGTAGTTTAGAGGCAGTTTGGGGTGGGATTTGGAAGTTTGCATTCACGTTTCATAAGTGGGGTACGTGCAAACATCTCTGTGTGCTTTTATGACTGCTAATTAAAAGGTGAATTTTAAAAGCCTATCATGGGCATCAATTAGGGGATGCATGAAGAAGTTGGGATCGCTCACGCCGACTGAATTTTAAAAAACACCCAGATATGCACATAAATGTTGCTGTGAGCACATCTCCAAAGTTTTCAAAAAGGTGTGGGGTGTGTTTGTGGTCTGGGCAGAGCATGGGCATTTCAGGGCCTGGCCAAGAGTTGTGTGTGTAAATATGCAGCGAGGTCACCTGCCAGGTAAGTTTTCTTCTGCTATGGATGACATGTAAGTTATAAAGTATTGAGCCATTTCTGAGGGGTTTAAAGGGTCTGGGGAGAGTGTAGGCTATCAAACTAGGAGGGGTTGGAGAACCTTGATGTTAACTGGGTCAACTGGTGGAGAAACTGGTAAACTGGGAATGGCGTGGGTGTGTGACCCTTTCAAAATCCCCCAACTTACCTGGTTAGAAGCAGGATTTGCATGCCCATATGCAACACATGTGCATGCGGCCAGGCTATTTTGTAACATACACGCATATTTATTTATTTATTTATTTAAAATTTTTATATACCGGCATTCATGATACAATCACATCATGCCGGTTTACATAGAACAGCATATACGCACGCAAGTTATAAAATGGCCATGTCCCTGGGTGTGAACCAATACAGATACACAAATGTGTGCCCGTGCTGCAGTTTGAATGTTACTGTCCCTATCATGGAAGTGAAATTGCATTTGCCTTTTGTCTGCAGGTTTTGGATGGCAGATCTGGAATAAGTGAAGGAAATCAACTTTGCCTTGAATCTACAGTATGGTGGTACCTTCTCTGCAGACAGTTTTGCAGTCGAGTTAACACTGTATTCTTCCTGCTCCATTCCTTGTTTAGTCCTTGAGTCACTGCTGGCCTAGGAAAGCCCACAGTGATAGTGTGATCTCATCAGAAAAACGCCGAACGTCATGCTTAAAGTGAAAACCCTTAGGTATTGTCCCGCCTAAGATCCCACTATAGGGCCTTCCAATTTGTGAACCACTGAGTGGATTGCGAATTTCTGTACTCCGGTCTGTGTGCATGAGCCTTTTACGTTCTTGCTATTACAATATGGACTTTAGGAAGATGGCCAATCAGTAGACGGCAGCGTGGGATACCTCAGGCGTTCTGCTTTAACGTTTACTCCTCCTGGTTTCTTACCTATAATGAGCAGAAAAAGGAAGCCGAAGCCTGGGTCTCTCCCTGCAGCCCATCCGACGCCTTTCTTGATGGGCCCAATGGATGCCCATGTCATCAGCAGCAAACCACCACTAGGATGCCAGCCACTGGAGAGAGAAGGAGGGGAATTAGAGTTCCTCTCTCTCCCTGGCTCTCTTTCACCTCTGAGCCAGATGGAGAGAACCCTGCCTGGGAATCCTGCTGCTGCTGATATAAAAGCCTCCCGAGCACCTTTGGGATTGCCACTGGATAATGAAGTCTGTACAGCAATCCTTGCAGGGAGTGGTGAGGAAGGCACTGCAGTGATTAGTCCTGCGATCATCTCTGGACATCAGGGTGAAGTGATGGATGGAGCTGAAAGGGTGGCTCGCGGGAATGACAGCTACTGCCTGGAGATAATACCCTTATTCAATAAACATACATGGTTAATGATTCTCCAACATTGCTCTAAGCTTCAACGGCAAGAGGAAACGTGGAAAAAGATTTGCATTCACAAAAAAAGCGGGGAGTAGCTTGTTTGTTACGGTGGTTACTACCCCAAACCAAATAAGCCTGGTACTTCACTTTCGATGCATATCCAGCATAGCTCTCTGCTTCGACGGCAGGGGAGAAAGTCAGATACTTCACTTTCAATGCATATCCAGCATAATTCTCTGCTTCAATGGCAGGGTGAATGAAGAAAAGTAGATCTATATACAGACAACAACCAACAAGGTCTGAATTATTTAGTCTGGGTAAACAAATAAGCATGGGTATAGCTTGCTTATTGCGGCGGTTACTACCCCTAACTAATTAAGCTAGATATTTCACTTAGAGGCAGTTCCAACACTGCTCTCTACATTAATGGTGGGGGTGGAAGGGAAATAGAATCAAAAGGTTACTAAGAGCCAAGAGTAACAGATAAGTATGAGAAAAAAAAAAGAGCAAAACTTGCTGGGCAGACTGGATGGGCCATTTTGGTCTTCTTCTGCCGTCATTTCTATGTTTCTATGTTTGTTTCTATGGAGAGAGATGGAGGACCCGATGTTGGCAAGCTAATTGAGTTACAATTGATATTTCAGCCATCTGTTGGTGAAGAGACCTTCTTTCTTGCTGGAATCTATATGGGACACCATAGTAGACCTTGGGAGTTCTCTCTCAGCAGTTATCTCCTATAGTTAAGAACTATATTGATCTGGATAAGTGAGTTCAAGTATTAGCTAATACTACAATGGATCTGTCAGCAACTTGTGTCAATTTGTTCAGACATGAATGCTGTTAAATCAACCCAAGAGGCAATTATTAAAAGAAAATTTAAATCTCTCCTTTAAAAATGGAAAATTTTGAACAGATAGTAAGGAGTGAAAATCTCAGGTTCATAAACGTTCCTAAACTGCCTTTAATATCTCCAAAAGAGATGTTTAGGAGATATCTAACAGAAATCTTACATGTTCCTGAGAATGCTATTCCTCCTGTGCCCAAGATTTACTACCTTCCACCTTTTAAAAGGAGATTGGATGAAGTTCATAGGAGTGAATGCTCAGGTGCCTTTAGTCCCTTCTGAAGGTCCCAGTTTGGATGTATCTGCTCTGCTTGTGACCTCAGATACTGAATTGGCTGTCCCAAAAACACTTATATTCTCATTTGTTACTGAACCTGACAAAGACTGGCTATTAAGATTGTTCTTTCAACATAGATATGAACCTTTTTGCAATTTAGTGAAGATGTTTCCTGATGTCTCTAGATAGACTCAGAAAAAATGAAAGCAGCTTTTCCCTATACGCTCTAAGGTTCAACAAGTGGGGAATATCTTTTTTTAAAGTTTCCCTGTAATTGTCTGGTCAAGTACCAGAATAAGTCATATTTTTTATGATCCCCTGCAATTGACCCAAAATTTGAGTGATAAAATTGCAGTTGTTGGATCTCCCAAAATCTCTCAGCCCTTGTCACTAATACTTCTCTATTATGAAATAGGGCTGCTTAAATATTGATCTTTTTTTTTCCTTAAATTTTTTGTATTATTTATTTATTTATTTGACAGCTTTTCTATACTGACATTAAAGTACACATCATGTCGGTTTACATAATAACAAAAGGTGGAAATTACAAATAACAGGGAGGTGGGGGGGGACAACTGAAAAGGAGGTTCAAAACAGCAAACCTAAAAACTAAGTGAAGGAGAGAAGCTATATATTATAACCTAAGGTTGTGTATTAGATCCTCCCATTTTGAAGACTTAGAGGGTCATTTCTCAAAATGCGTTAGGGTATTATCATGAGCAATAGGGCCCCAACACATGCGATAAATACGGCATCGCAAAATACATATGCAAATTTAAAATTAGTAGACAAGTGGGAGGAGTTTGGGTGGAGTAAATGGAAATGAGGGCTGGTTAACATTGTGTGTGATATCGTAACACACACTATCATGGGATTTAATGCCGGAAATAACTATGTTTTTTCAGTGTGTTATGCCTGTGATAGATGTGCATTACAGGATTTATCGCAAATCCAGGTTCGGGAGAGGGGAGAACGAGAGCGAGATTTGTACCGCGTTCTCTCCTCTTAGCTGCAATCGAAGTAGAGAGTAAAGTGTACAAACCTACTCTTTCATCACTCCAAATCACATTAAATCTTCACTGATGGTAATTGTGCTGTTCATATGTATGACTGTGCATATAAAACTGCCCCCCAAAACCCACCCCACCCCCCAAACCTCACCCTGAGTTCATAATGTCCCCTCTTACAGTGGTATAAATAGTTAACTTTTTTTTTTTATGAGTCTCTCTCTCACCAGCAGCCCAAAACACCAATTGCAATAAAATCCTGTCCGGTCGGTAACACAGCATGAGATGGGACTTCTCAGCTTGCGATGTGAAAATAACAGTGCAATAAAATTTACTCACATTGCAAAAAAATACCTGTGATGCGCTACCAGGAAAATGATGAATCTAGGCTTTAGTTTGAAAATTGAAATTATTGTATGGTGATGATCTTAATTCTTTGGAATAGTGTCTTTCAATCTCCTATTTTCTTTCAAGATTTATGTCTTGTAATTATTTTTGGATATGCATAAAAAGAAAATAAAAAAAAAAGATTATGCACTGTAGGATATTTTTTGGATTGTGATGTGGGGTTTTTAATATCATTTCGGGGTGTGGATGACTATAGAAACATATGGGAAGTAATAGTCTTGGTGTGGAGAGCATGGATGATATATTTACAATTCCAACTTTGATTGGTAGTAATAGATATGCAGGTATTCCTAAAAGAAATGCCACCTTAAAAACAGTGAAAGGTAATTTAATAATTCCCTAACTGGTGGGTCTTTTAAAAAACATTCGTATTGGTTATGTTCATGCACAAGCTGGAAGGAAAAAAGGGCTAGAGATTGTTGAACCAATTGTTCATAATAACTTTGATATATTGGGCCTATTTCAGCTGGCAGATAGCCGGATAAGTAAGACTTATCCAGCTAACTGGAGGCCTCTGAATATGTGCTTTTCTGTAGCCTCTAGATAGCAGGATAAGTCACTTATCTGGCTATCTAGTTAGATGGAGAAAAAGTGGGCTGGCAATGGGAGGATTTGGGCAGCGCTATGTAGCCAGATAACTTCTCTCTCTAAATAGCGATATTAATACATAGCCATATAAGTTAACCAGCTAAGTCTAGACTGCCATTGAGCATGTCTAGACTTAGCTGGATAACACTTATCTGGCTAAGCATTGCTTTGTACGCGTATATTTAGCAGCATAGCCGTGCCACTATATATCCTTGTAACTTAGCCGGATAAGTGTTATCCAGCTCACAGGGTCATATTTATCGCAATGTGCAGCGTGAATGCAATTTTTTAAAATTTATTCAAAGGGGCAGGATCAGGGAGGGGTTTGGGCTGAATCAATGAAAATGAGGGTCATTATCACACCTTGCAATAGCATAACACACATTTTTAATGCCAGAAATAACTACATCTTTTTTCCTGGCATTAAGCTGTGTGATATGCCCAAAGCAGAATTTGTGATACATATGTTCAGGAGGGGAGAGGAGTGGCACACATAGTAGTCAACCACTATAGGAGGGCCAGCTAGTAACTTGAGATGAGGTTTTGGTGGTGGTCTAGGGTTTTGGGGCCAGTTTTACATGCAGAGTGAGACGTACGAACAGCACAGTACACCTCAGTGAAGATTTGACATCATATGGAGTGAGGAAAGTCACACAAAGATGAGATTTCTAGGGATGTGAATCGTTTTCCATATCGTCTTAACGATAGAAATCGTGTGGCAGGGCAAGAAAATCGTCTTAGGCACGATTTTTTAGTTAAAAATCGTTAAAAATCGTTTTTTTCCGATTAGTGCGCACTAACTCGAGTTAGTGCGCACTAACGGGAGTTAGTGCGCACTAACGGGAGTTAGTGCGCACTAACTGGGAGTTAGTGCGCACTAACTGAAAATGATACAATTTGACACTTTTCAGGTCAGTTAAGGTCAGTTTAGGAATGAATATGTATTCCTATTGGCTGCCCTCTTATTTATTCATGTTACCAAGTTTCCTACTGACAGTATATGGGGGATGGGAAATGGAAACAGTTGGTAGCTTGACAAAACAAGTAATGTGATCAGTCAATGTGACTAGAACTTGTGCCCTAACCCTGATACCAGGGGTATTGTGATCTTCCTGCACACAGTGCCCTATCCCTATTAATACCAGGAGTGTTGTGATCTTCCTGCACACAGTGCCCTATCCCTAATACCAGGGGTGTTGTGATCTTCCTGCACACAGTGCCCTATTCCTGATACTGGGGGTGTTGTGATCTTCCTGCACACAGTGCCCTATTCCTGATACCGGGGGTGTTGTGATCTTCTTGCACACATCCCGATATCAGGGATAGGGCACTGCATGCAGGAAGATCACAACACTCCTGGTATTAATAGGGATAGGGCACTGCATGCAGGAAGATCACAACACCCCTGGTATCAGGGATAGGGCACTGTGTGCAGGAAGATCACAATACCCCGGAGGAGTGAGGGTCAGGCAGCTCCCCCCTGTCTGTGAAGCCAGCCTCTCACTAGTAATGCAGGGAGGGAGCTGTCTCAGACTTCACCATCCTCCCCCCCCCCCCCCTTACCCACACACCATTCACTAGCTGGGACATGGGGGAAGTCAGGAGTGAGGGTCAGGCAGCTCCCCCCTGTCTGTGAAGCCAGCCTCTCACTAGTAATGCAGGGAGGGAGCTGTCTCAGACTTCACCATCCACCCCCCCCCCCTCACCCACACACCATTCACTAGCTGGGACATGGGGGAAGTCAGGAGTGAGGGACAGGCAGCTCCCCCCTGTCTGTGAAGCCAGCCTCTCACTAGTAATGCAGGGAGGGAGCTGTCTCAGACTTCACCATCCTCCCCCCCCCCCCCACCCACACACCATTCACTAGCTGGGACATGGGGGAAGTCAGGAGTGAGGGTCAGGCAGCTCCCCCCTGTCTGCGAAGCCAGCCTCTCACTAGTAATGCAGGGAGGGAGCTGTCTCAGACTTCACCATCCTCCCCCCCCCTCACCCACACACCATTCACTAGCTGGGACATGGGGGAAGTCAGGAGTGAGGGTCAGGCAGCTCCCCCCTGTCTGTGAAGCCAGCCTCTCACTAGTAATGCAGGGAGGGAGCTGTCTCAGACTTCACCATCCTCCACCCCCCCTCACCCACACACCATTCACTAGCTGGGACATGGGGGAAGTCAGGAGTGAGGGTCAGGCAGCTCCCCCCTGTCTGTGAAGCCAGCCTCTCACTAGTAATGCAGGGAGGGAGCTGTCTCAGACTTCACCATCCTCCCCCCCCCCTCCCCCACACACCCTTCACTAGCTGGGACATGGGGGAAGTCAGGAGTGAGGGTCAGGCAGCTCCCCCCTGTCTGCGAAGCCAGCCTCTCACTAGTAATGCAGGGAGGGAGCTGTCTCAGACTTCACCATCCTCCCCCCCCCCCTCACCCACACACCATTCACTAGCTGGGACATGGGGAAGTCAGGAGTGAGGGTCAGGCAGCTCCCCCCTGTCTGTGAAGCCAGGCTCTCACTAGTAATGCAGGGAGGGAGCTGTCTCAGACTTCACCATCCTCCCCCCCCCCCTCACCCACACACCATTCACTAGCTGGGACATGGGGGGAGTCAGGAGTGAGGGTCAGGCAGCTCCCCCCTGTCTGTGAAGCCAGCCTCTCACTAGTAATGCAGGGAGGGAGCTGTCTCAGACTTCACCATCCTCCACCCCCCCTCACCCACACACCATTCACTAGCTGGGACATGGGGGAAGTCAGGAGTGAGGGTCAGGCAGCTCCCCCCTGTCTGTGAAGCCAGCCTCTCACTAGTAATGCAGGGAGGGAGCTGTCTCAGACTTCACCATCCTCCCCCCCCCCCTCACCCACACACCATTCACTAGCTGGGACATGGGGGAAGTCAGGAGTGAGGGTCAGGCAGCTCCCCCCTGTCTGTGAAGCCAGCCTCTCACTAGTAATGCAGGGAGGGAGCTGTCTCAGACTTCACCATCCTCCCCCCCCCCCCCCCCCCCACCCACACACCATTCACTAGCTGGGACATGGGGGAAGTCAGGAGTGAGGGTCAGGCAGCTCCCCCTGTCTGTGAAGCCAGGCTCTCACTAGTAATGCAGGGAGGGAGCTGTCTCAGACTTCACCATCCTCCCCCCCCCCCTCACCCACACACCATTCACTAGCTGGGACATGGGGGAAGTCAGGAGTGAGGGTCAGGCAGCTCCCCCTGTCTGTGAAGCCAGCCTCTCACTAGTAATGCAGGGAGGGAGCTGTCTCAGACTGGTATCAGGGTTAGGGCACTGTGTGCAGGAAGATCACAACACTCCTGGTATTAATAGGGATAGGGCACTGTAAGAGATGACTGTAGTAGATTGAATAAAGATCTGATGTTTCTGCTCTCCTCACACCAAACAAAAACAACACACAAGCAGAGAAGCCCTTCTTACAAAGCTGAGCTAGTGAGTTAAGTAGGAGGAAAAGTAAACATACTGGTGCCAGTGTGGCTACTTAAAAAATACACTTACCAACAATCAATTACATATATTTGAACTGTGTACAGTTCCAGCCAGGACCACCTTTCTAAAATGCACAGTGATTGGCAAATTCAACATGCACTAGCATTTCAGGTGCCTGCTAACAAAAATAATAAACAAACAAGTTCTAGTCACATGAGTGCTGATCATTACATTACTTTTTTTGTCAAGCTTCCAACTGTTTCCATTTCACATCCCCCCAACCATATTGGTAACATCAATAGATAAGAGCACAGCCAGCCAATAGGAATACATACATACATATTCATTCCTAAGTGACCTTTACTGACCTGGGAAGTGTGAACACTTTGTTTAATTTTCTGTTGGTGTTCGTTAGTTTCCAGTTCCATTTCCCATCCCCCCAACCATCACCTCAGTGGTAACCTTGGTAATATCAATAGATAAGAGGGCAGCCAGCCAATAGGAACACATATTCATTCCTAACTGACCTTCAGTGACCTGGAAAGTGTTTATTTGTATCATTTTCAGTTAGTGCGCACTAACTCGAGTTAGTGCGCACTAACGGGGAGTTAGTGCGCACTAACTCGGAGTTAGTGCGCACTAACACGATTTAACGATTTTTAACGATAAATCGTTAGAATTTCTATTGTATCGTGATCTATAACGATTTAAGATGATATAAACATTATCGGACGATAATTTTAATCGTTGAAAAACGATTCACATCCCTAGAGATTTCTACAATGTTCTCTCACCCTAGCTTGATGGTAATCTGGTAGAGAGTCCATCAAACTCAAATGTTGTTATATTAGGAGATTTTAATGTGCATATTGGTAATATAAGAAACTTTTTATAGCTTCATCAGCTGGCATTTGTGAGAGAGAACATGTGAGACACATTTAAGAGATGATGAAGGTGAAGAGTTTAAATAATATACTGGTAGTTTTTATGAGTCACAAGAGAGCACAGCATAAAGAAAAATACAAAAAAATAGTTTGTGAATCTGTGTTTATCAAATAATGGTGGTCAGTTAATGATTAGATTTCACCAAGCATTAGGCAACCATACTGGTGCCTTTAATGGCTAATATATGAAACTACCACCGGTTCATCTTTATATATTTGTGAAATAAGGAGGGTTAATGAAGCAGGAGTTCACATATGAGTTTATTTTAGCAGTTAAAGTTTTGATGGTTTTGTAAAAAATAGAGTGCATAGTGTAATGTGTCATAGAAAGGAATTGTTTTTGGTGCTGCTTTTGGTGGTTCTCCATGCAGAGAGGAAGTGAAGTAAGATAAAGATTTTTGAAACAAAAAAAAAAAGGATACTTAATATCTATGGCAAAATTCAAGAACTGGATGGTAGATGAGAATATTAGAGTATTTATTTATAAAATTATTATATACCATCGTTCAGACAGGCCATCACAATGGTTCTCCCAGGACAAGCAGGATGGTAGTTCTCACATGTAGGTGACGTCAGTAGATGGAGCCCTATCACGGAAACCTTTTCTGTCAAAGTTTCTAGACCTTTTGACTGGCACACTGAGCATGCCCAGCATGCCATAATCCCTGTAGCCACAGGGGTCTCCCTTCAGTCGCTTCACGGTTAGGAGCTCTGTAAGAATTTTCTCACTACTTTCCTCACGGAAAAACTTGAAGTTTTCTTCACAAAAAGTTCCCTCATAGGGGGTCTCCCATCGCAACATCGGTTTCCTCGATGCTCGGTGAGTAATTTCTACTATTTTCGGTCGGTTCCGGCTACCTTACCCTCGGTTCCTGCAGACCACCAATCGTTTTCGTTCCCTTCTTCTTTTCCAGCATGGCTATGGGCTTTAGAAAATGCCCGGAGTGTCCGCGTACGATGTCAATTACAGACCCGCATGATATCTGTGTGTTGTGCCTCGGCTCAACACACAATGTTCATCAATGCCCAAACTGTGCTCAAATGACCCCGAAGGGCAGGCGTGCCTGACTGGACAAGATGGAGTCCCTTTTCAAAATAAAGTTAACTCTATCGACATCCAAAACCCAGTCATCACCGGCAGGAGCATCGACAAAGTCCATCGACAAACCTCACCGGGAGCAGCAAGGCAGTGGTGACCGTCTGTCACAGACAACATCTAGGGCATCAGCATTCCTTCCTTGGTACTGGAGAAAGACTGGGTCGAGCACTGAAGGAAACACCGGCACCGGCACGAGTCTACTCTCGGTGCTGGCACCGACACCGCATCGGCCTTGATGGCTATCGAGCCGATGCCGAAGAGGACACGGGTAGAGGAGCCTCCAACCTCCTCTTCATCCGAGATACTGAGGTGATCCCCACCGACATCGGTGCCAGGTACTGAGCCCCCCAGACTCCTGTGGAGGTGCCAGTAGCGCCTAGCCTGCCTCCCCCTGTAGCTGTATTACCTATGTCAGCTTCCAGGGAGGAGCTTGACATGCTTGTCCAACAGGTGAGTCCTCGATGCCCTCTGGAGCATTCATTCTCCATCAATGCTGGCCCCCATACCGGCCCCGACACCGGAGCTATCGATCTTCACACCGCTACTTGACCGTCTGGACACACTCATTGGTGCCCTTCCAACCCAGCCTGGGCCATCGGTACCGAAATGACCTACTGAGTCTCCGAAACCCCCGATACCCATTCCAGGGTTCTCAGAAGATGAAGGCACGGACTCCAGTCCTCTTCCAGGGCCACTTCCACCGATGCTGGAACCGGTTCCTGATCCATCAGGGCTCTCGGGATTGATATGCCCATGATTCCTCTCGATGCCATCGATGCCGCCAAAATCTTCATCAGTGCCGCCGCATCCTCCATCAAAGACATCCAGGGATCCATCGATGCCAACACATCCAGCAGTACCAGGTCTTTTTCCTCCCTTGGGATCTCAGCCAGAGACCCCGTATGACCCGTGGGAGGATGTTGACACCGACACTTCTACGGAGGACATACTTTCAGAACCATCTCCTCCAGAAGAAAGGAGACAGTATCCCCCAGGGGACCTCTCCTTTGCTAATTTTATAAAGGAAATGTTAGAGACAATTCCCTTTGACCTGGTCACCGAGGAAAACACACGTCATAAAACATTGGAAGTCCTCCAATTTGTGGATGCCCCCAAAGAAATTATGGCTATTCCCATTCACGAAGTACTCCTGGACCTCCAGCATTGCCCTTGCACTGTCCAACCAGTTAACAAAAAGACAGATGCAGCTTATTTAGTCCAACATACTCCAGGTTTCAGAAACCACAGCTACCTCACCAGTCAGTTGTGGTGGAATCTGTGCAGAAGAAAGCCAAAAGACTGCATCCACATTCTTCTGCACCCCCTGGAAAGGACCGAACATTCTTGGACGTTCTAGGTCAAAATGTTTTTCAGGGGTCTATGCTAATGTCATGCATAGCGGCCTATCAATTATACATGACACAATACCAAAGGAACCTGTGGAAACAGGTCCAAGAGATAGCAGACTCTCTGCCTCAACAACAAGAAGGTCTCAATACCATTCTTCAGAAAGGCCTTGAGGCAGGAAAACATGAGGTAAGGGCTGCTTACGATTCCTTTGAGACTGCTTCTCGATTGTCAGCAATAGGAATCAGTGCCAGAAAATGGGCCTGGCTTAAGGCATCTGACTTGCGAGCCGAAGTCCAAGGCAAGCTCGCTGATTTACCGTGTTCCAGAGAAAATCTATTTGGCGACAAAATACAGGACGCAGTGGCTCAACTGAAAGACCATCACCCTGCATCAGCTGTCCACAGTTACTAAGGAGGCTCCCTCCTCTGCAAAAAGAACCACGAGAAGGGACCTCAGAAGACCATTTTATCACGCAGATATTATCAACCTATGTCTCACGTGAGACCCTCCAAACCACCTCAGAGAGGACATCCACGACAACCCAAGCCATCCAGACCTCAGCCAGCTCCACAAGCAGGCTAAGCCTCTGGATTTTGAAATCTATCCAGAGAACAGCAGCCATTCCACAAATCCAAAACCAGACTTGCCGATAGGAGGTCGGTTTCACCACTTCATAACTAACTGGCTCAGCATTACCACAGACCAATGGGTCATATACATTATAACCCAAGGATACCATCTAAACTTCTTCACGGTACCCCCGGATTCACCATCCAATCCGCTGTGGATCCCAAAAGATCACACAAACCTTCTAGAGTCAGAAGTCTCCACCCTTCTGAGTGCCAGGGCTGTGGAAGCCACCCCGGGCACAGCAGGGCAGAGGATTATAGTCCTGCTATTTTCTCATTCCAAAGAAATCAGGCGGCCTCCGCCCCATCCTAGACCTCCGCAATCTCAACAAATTTCACCAGAAAGAAAAATTCAGAATGATGTCCCTGGGCACCATGCTTCCCCTTCTGAAAAAAGGAGAATGGCTCTGTTCTCTGGATCTTCAGGACGCATATACTCACATTCCAATATCCCCACATCACCGCAAATACCTGCATTTTATATTTATTAATTTTAATTATTTGTTTTTCTATACCGACATTCAATATGGAATATCACATCGGTTTACATGGTAACTCGTGGGATAATTTGACAACAGATCATATTATCTTTACATCGTAACATGGTTATTCGTGGGAGAATTTGACAACAGGTCATATTATCTTTACATCGTAACAGCAACAGCTGTTTATAATGGGAAATCAGCATTTTATAAACATCAGTTTATAGTGGGACATCAGAATTTTCAGTACCGGGGTTCTGCCTTTCAGACTTTCCTCGACACCCCGTGTGTTTACAAAGTGCCTAGCAGTGGCTGTGGCCCATCTACGCAAGAACAGCTTACACGTGTTTCCTTACATGAATGATTAGCTCATCAAAAGCCAATCCAAGCAAGTAGCTCTCAACGCTCTCAAGATCACTATCAATCTACTACACTCGTTGGGATTTCTCATCAACTACCAAAAATCCCACCTGACTCCATCTCACCTCCTTACTTTCATTGGAGCAGATCTGGACACCACAGTCACAAAGGCTTTCCTACCCAACAACCATGCAGACATACTCTCCAAGCTAGCTATGTCTCTATTTACAAAGGAAACAGCCTCAGCCCATCAATTCCTAATGTTGCTGGGCCACATGGCTTCCACGATCCACGTCAGTCCTATGGCCAGGCTGGCCATGAGAATAACTCAATGGACTTTGAAACTCAGTGGCTCCAAGCCACTCAACCGCTTTCAGCCCCGATTCATGTAACCCATCAGCTACGTCTATCACTTCTCTGGTGGACAATCAAAGCCAACTTGCTAACAGGTCTACACTTCCAGCAACCAGTTCCACAAGTAACCTTAACCACGGACGCATCCAACTTGAGTTGGGGAGCTCACGTGAACAACCTTCAAACTCAAGGCACTTGGACACAGCTCGAAGCAACTCGAAGCAACTTCGAGCCATACGTTATGCTCTCTATGCATACAAGGACTGCCTTTCACACAAGACTGATCTCATACAGACAACACAGTTGCAATGTGGTACTTGAACAAGCAAGGCGGCACAGGCTCTTATTTTCTCTGCCAAGAGGCTGTGCAGATGTGGGCCTGGGCCCTTGCACACTCAATGCATTTATGGGCCACTTATCTAGCAGGCATACAGAACGTAGTAGCAGATCGCCTCAGTCAACAGTTCCATCCCCACGAGTGGTCTCTGGATCCTGTGGTAATGAGGAGAATCTTCCAGCATTGGGGGCAACCAACAATCGACCTCTTTGCATCCGAACTGAATCACAAAGTGAACAGATTCTGCTCCCTGCACATGCTTCAAAACATGTTAGCCATGGACGCCTTCGCTCACCCCTGGAACACAGGCCTCCTATATGTGTATCCCCCGATACCGCTGATAGCCAAGACTCTCATGAAACTACAACAGGATACAGGATCAATGATATTCATAGCCCCGTACTAGCCTCGACAAGTGTGGTTTCCCATGCTTCTTGACCGCTCGATCAGAGAACCCATACGCCTGGGCACAGTGCCCACTCTCATAACTCAGAACCATGGCATGTTACGCCATCCAAACCTTCAGTCCCTATCCCTCACAGCCTGGATGTTGAAAGTTAGATCCTACAACCACTCAACCTTTCAACTGATGTCTCTCAAGTGCTTGTAGCTTCATGAAAGCCTTCCACACAAATCCTATCATTTTAAGTGGAATACATTTACCATATGGTGCACGCAAAAAGGTATCGACCCCTTTTCCTATCCCACTCCAACTCTTTTAGACTATCTCTGGCACCTTTCAGATTCTGGTCTCCAGACATCCTCAGTGAGGGTACACCTGAGTGCCATCTCAGCATACCACAAGGGAGTAGGGTATGCCCCAGTAACTGTGCAACCCCTTGTCAGCTGGTTTATGAGCGACCTACTCCAACTTAAACCCCCTCTACAGCCACCAGTCACTGAATGGGACCTAAATGTAGTACTTACCAGGCTCATGCGCTCTGTTTGAGCCTTTGCACTCCTGCGATGTTAAATTTCTTACATGGAAAGTTCTCTTCTTAGTAGCCATTACATCTGCTCGAAGGGTTAGTGAGTTACAAGCACTTGTCACATACTCACCCTATACAAAGTTCCTACATGACCGAGTGGTCCTCCATACTCACTCTAAATTCCTTCCAAAGGTGGTAACTGACTTTCACCTGAATCAGTCTTTAGTCTTACCCACCTTTTTCCCAAGGCCTTACTCTCACCAGGGCGAGAGGGTTTTACACATCTTGGATTGTAAAAGGGCACTTGCATTTTATCTAGACCGCACTGCAGTCCACAGGAAATCCACCCAACTCTTTGTTTCTTTTGACAAAAACAAACCGGGAGTTGCAGTGGGCAAACAAACTCTCTAGCAGACTGTATCAAATTCTGCTATGAGAAAGGAGGCCTTCCTCTCCAGGGACGAGTTAAGGCGCACTCAGTAGCACACTATCGTTCAGTACCGATTGCTGAGATTTGTAAAGCTGCAACATGGAGCTCTCTAGTACACACATTTACAGCACATTACTGCCTGGATAAGGAAGGATGACAGGACTCTGCCTTTGGCCAATCTGTCTTAAAGAACTTATTTCCAGTATAATACCAACTCCTTCCACATCCACCTGCTGTGATTTTCAGGCTGCCTCATTTTTCCCAGTTGTTGTTGTTACGAGCGTGCGTGGGCACGGTCGTCGTAAGCGGGTGGTGGTGAGCCCTTGGGCCACGGCAGGACTCAAGGAGGAGCCCCAAGCCACACCGTGGGAGGTGAGCTGAGCAGGCATGGTGAGCGAGGCAGGCAGGAACAGAAGCAGGGAGTCCGACCCTCAGCCGGACCCGCATGCCCATGGTAGCCAACACGGGGAAGTTGACTAATGAACGGTCCTCCGACTGTTCCCGGCCCTTTCGGACCTGCCGCAGGGAACGGCAATGGGCAGCAGGCCGGACAGAGGCGAGGGCAGACAGAGTCCTTAAACAGAAGACATCAGACGGGGCAGAAGCAGGCTGAAGCAAGACGGAGACATCAGGACAAGGGCTGAAGCGAGACACAGGAAAGATCCAAGCGAGCAGGAACTCCGATGCTGGGATACTCACATCCGAAGCCCCCTCGGCTGGCAGAAGCTCAAGAGCCCGTGGGACGAATCCCTCCTGTTGGCCACTCCAGGGCCCAACAGGACAGAAGGCTCAGGAACCAGACGAGGACGTAGGTCAAGGCAGAGACAGGAAGACATCCGGGCAAGGGCTGAAGCAGACACTGTAGACAAGGCTGGACGGAAACATGGCACTGTCCATCAGGGCGCCCTACTCAGCCCACCCGTGAGACTGAGTCGCGGACCACCCTGTCCCAGACGCGCCCTACACAGCCCAGGAAGGCTGGTCGCGGACCACGCTGAGAAGGAGGGTGCAGGGAAACTCCAGGCGAACAGGAACTCCGATGCTGGGATACTCACATCCGAAGTCCTTACGGCTGGCAGGCACAGGAACAAACATCTAGGCAGAGACACTGGACAGGGATCCATCAAAGCATATGATGATCACGGAAGACCTGGACCAGCACGGTTACAGATGACTGTAGAACCTGATCCGAAGGCCCTTTGCAAGTGAACAGAAAGTCCTTAAGTACTGGAGGTAGAAGGCAACTCCCTGGGAGGAACTCGCCAGGACTGCCCACCGCTGGTCCTATAAGTCAGGGTAGAGAGCTGCGGGCCAGCCCCTAGGGAAACGGGCGTGGCTGAAACCCAGGAAGTCCAAACGCAGAGGCATGCAAGCCACAGGCACAGCTAGGCCTCTCAGGCCCTGGAGCTGTGTCTACTGGGCCTCCAGTCCTGTAGTGCTATCTCTCTTGGGCCTCCAGCCCTGTGGTGCTGTCTCTCTAGGACCTCCAGCCCTGTGGTGCTGTCTCTCTTGGGCCTCCAGCCCTGTGGCTTTGAGTCTCCTGGGCCTCCAGCCCTGCTGCTACTCCTGTGCCCTGCTGCTGCTGCTGCCTGCTGGTTCCAGCTACTGCTGCTTCCTGCTTCCAGCCTCCTGCTTGCTTTTTCGGCCACGTGTGTCCTAGTGGCCTCTAGTTTTTTGTCGCCCCTCCTTCCTTCCCTCCCTTTGTCCCATTCTTGTACTCTCCAGCACCCTCGCAAGGGGGCGCTGGAGTTCTGTGTTTTTGTCCTTCCCTTCTTTTGTTGTCCTTTTCTCCTTTTCCTTTCAGGGGGCGGAGCGGCCTTCGGCCGTCTCCGCCTCCCTCCCTCCCACAATAGAGCAGAGGCATGCAAGCCACAGGCACAGCTAGGCCTCTCAGGCCCTGGAGCAAGTCCCGGATGGAACACAGGCGAGGCCCTGGCTTCAAGGCGGCCTCTGGAGGAAGGTAAGAGACCTCCTGTAGCGCAGCAGCAGGGGGGATCGCAACAGTTGTGCCTGTTGCACAAGTTGTATGCTGTTGGTCCAAGTTAAATATGAGTCAGCCTGTAGCTTGCTAATCACCCACATGTGAGGACTACCATCCTGCTTGTCCTGGGAGAAAGCAGAGTTGCTTACCTGTAACACTTACTAGCATACCCATACTTGTGCATACATGTTGTAGGTTTCTAAAATAGCATATGTATGAGTGTATGCTCTTTACACACTTACATGCTTATTTTTACGTGCACAGCATTTTGAAATTCAGCTTTTAATCTTATAATAGATTAGAAATTTCTGTCCAATCCTCTGTTACTTTTCCAGAGGATATTACAATTCCTAATACCTGATCTCTTTTTAAAGCAACTTTTAAGTCATTCGCTTTTGTAGAAAAAAATAACTCAGCTATTCAAAGTACATCCTTCCTGGGGATTGCTCAACAGAGTTTGTACAGTTGTAAACATTAGCTATTTAATTTTTATATGAATTTAAACTGTACTTTTATTTGCATTTTATGTTTGGAAAAGCAGAGTTGCTTACCTGTAACAGATGTTCTCCCAGGACAGCAGGATGTAGTCCTCACATGTGGGTGACGTCAGCAGACGGAGCCCTATCACGGAAAACTTTTCTGTCAAAGTTTCTAGAACATTTGACTGGCACACTGAGCATGCCCAGCATGCCATGATCCCTGTTGCCACAGGGGTATCCCTTAGTCTTGTTTGTAGCAAAAGATGAGAGCGAAAAAATAAAATAATAAAATGTTTCAGACCCAACTCCGCAGGGTGGCGGGTGGATTTTGTGAGGACTACATCCTGCTGACATGGAAGAACACCTGTTACAGGTAAGCAACTCTGCTTTTCCAAACATAAACTGCAAATAAAAGTACAGTTTAAATTCATATAAAAATTAAATAACTCTCAGCTAATGTTTACAACTGTACAAACTCTGTTGAGCAATCCCCAGGAAGGATGGACTTTGAATAGCTGAATAGCACCAGTAAGCTCAGAGCTTGGATATGGTTCTCCATGGACGTGGGTCTTTCCCTCAAGACAGTTCCTCATATCAGGCTTTCAACACAAAGTGCAAAAATAACCTTGTCACTCTCTTCCCCAGCCCTTCTAATTATGCGTAGCAGTTCTGTTCAAGCTGCATTTCCCAGCCCAGGTACTTATACAAGGTTTTATCACAAAGCCCCAGAAAAGCTTTATCTCTTTCCCCCAACACAGTTAATTATGCATAAAAGTTATTTGCAAGCTGCTTTTCTCAGCCCAGGTCCTAATCAAGGATCTGTTACAAAATCCCAGAAGAGTCTTGTCTCTTTTCCCCAGGACTGTTACTTTTATATAGCTGGGCTGAATTACTCATGTTCAGGCGGTAAAGGCTTCAGCCTTTTCTAACTCCTCCCCCTACATCAGTGGCGTAGCCAGAATTGATTTTTTGGGTGGGCACAAGGTTAACATAGGTGGGCACAAGGCATGCAGGTCTACTAGTTGTTTTCTTACTGATAAATAATGCCATATACTGCATCCTAGAATGGCTTTCTAAGTAGTTTGCAACAGCCATTATGTGTCATGTATGAAACTTTAAAATAATTTACTTCAATTATTTCAAGTATAGAAAACAATCAAATCCAATCATATAATAAAACAAAAATTAATGTATTCTTTCATGAACCATCTTTGCAGAAACCCAGAAATCTTCATAAATACAATAAAATATAATTAATCATCAGAACAGGTGCAGCGCAGAGCTAGGGCAATGTTACAAGTAACATGAAAAAAAAAATTCAAATTCTGGTGTAATCTCAGCAAAAAATAACCCTCCACTGCTATTTTGTGAAGTAACAAACTCTTGCAAAGAAAGAGGCATCTGGAACCTTGTCAAACAATCACAGCACTGACTCTCAGGATTCAAACAGCAACCTTATGAAAAAGCAGCAATGCAAATACTACACCAGGCCCTAGAACATTAATACATCACCTACGGGAATAACAGAACAGGCTGGACTACTACTACAGAGAAACTATATGCTAGAAATACTCATTTCTGTCACAAACAGGCAAAACTGAGACCGACCCTTACCTAATATAGAAATAAGAGACTATAAATTAGAAACAGAAAAATGTAGATAAAGCCAAAATAGAAAGCCTGAGAAACTAAAATGTCTGAACAGTGGAATACTTAAAGAGCAAAATACAAAAATATAAGAATGCACATTCCCAAAGATGACATATTTAAATTGCTAACATCTCCCTCTCTCTCTCTCTATATATATATTTTTTTTTTTTTACCTTTGTTGTCTGATCTTTGTATTTTTCTAATCAGTTGGTCCTGGTCTCTCTTTCCCGTTGTTTCCCTTGTCGCTCATTTCCTAATTCCTCTTCAGTGTCTTTTCTACTACTGTCTTCTTCCCTTCCACACACACACACATATATACATAAATGCTTTCTCTCACAGACTCCCTCACACACTCAGACTCTCACTCTCATATGCTCTCCCCCACCCCAAGCTCACATTCTCTGCAGACACACATACAAGCTCTCACTTTCTCACCCCTCCCCAGGCTTATATTCTTATGCACACACAGACGCACATCCAGGCACCCATTCTCATCCACACACAGAAACCCATTCTCCCATTCTCACCCACACATACACACATTTAAGGTCCCATTCTCACCCACACATACACACTTTCAAGCACCCATTCTTACCCACATATTCAAGCTTCCATTCTCACCCACACACACAAACCCAGGCTCCCATTCTCACCCATATATACACACATTCAAGCTTCCATCTTCACCCATATATACACACATTCAAGCTTCCAACCTCACCCACATATTCAAGCTTCCATCCTCACCCACATATTCAAGCTTCCATTATCACCCACACACATTCAAGACTCCATTCTCACCCACACACATTCAAGACTCCATTCTCACTCCCATACACACCCAGGGTCCGATTTTCACCCACACACACACAACAAGGCTCCCATTCTCATCCTCACATACACATTCAAGCCTGTGCACAGTTTCCGCTTCCTCCCCCCCAGAGCAGGAAGATCAGCTGGCCTCTCCTGCTGCCACTGGCCTCCTGCTATCTTCGGGCCGTATGGCCGACCGATCTTCCTGTTTGGGGGGAGGGAGGAGAGCGGAAGCGCCGCGCACAGTTTCCGCTTCCTCCCCCCAGAGCAGGAAGATCAGCTGCCTCTCCTGCTGCCACTGGCCTCCTGCTATCTTCGAGCCATACGGCCGACCGATCTTCCTGCTGGGGGGGGGGAGCGGAAGCTGTGCGCGGCGCTTCCGCTCTCCTCCCCCCCCCCCCAAACAGGAAGATCGGTCGGCCATATGGCCCGAAGATAGCAGGAGAGGCCAGCTGATCTTCCTGCTCTGGGGGGAGGAAGCGGAAACTGTGCGCGGCGCTTCCGCTCTCCTCCCCCCCCAAACAGGAAGATCGGTCGGCCATACGGCCCGAAGATAGCAGGAGAGGCCAGCTGATCTTCCTGCTCTGGGGGGAGGAAGCGGAAACTGTGCACGGCGCTTCCGCTCCCCCTGCCCCCCGCAAACAGGAAGATCGGTCAGCCATATGGTTGTAGGACCGCTTCCCCACGTGTGCCGTGATGGCGCGCCAAGCATGGGTTCTCCTCTTCACTGTCGCGGGGATGGGATCCCGCGACAGCCTTGCAGTTCTGGTGTCAGTTGGGTGGGCCTGGGTCTAAATTGGGTGGGCAGCTGCCCACCCAGGCCCACCCGTGGCTACGCCACTGCCCTACATTATGGTTGTAGAAATCTGTAGTGTTGTGAGTTTTTTTCAACTGTCTGGACACATAAGATTCAGCTCCTCTCCCTCTCAAGCTCTCCTCTGCCTATGGTTCCAAATAGCTCCTCCTTCTTAATTAGGTCACCACCTGATTCCTGGGCTTGCACAATCTCCCTTTCCCTCAGCCATGTGGCTCTTTGGGATGTGTAGTTATCCACTCTCCCACCCCTATCTCTGCCTATACTGGCTTCCTCTTTCCCTTTACTCCTCTTTCATATGAGTAATGAAACATACCTCCCATTACAGTGCCCATGAATGTTTCACTTGTTTATATTTCCCATTCAAGGCTATGGCTGAGCTGAGCAATCAAGAAGTGCAGGCAGGGTCTTACTGGGAACTACAACTGCTGTCCTGCCTAGCTGCTACATCCCAGATGTATCACATTAGAGGTCTTGCTGACACGCTTCATAGCTGCCATGCCCCAGATGTTCTACCTTGGGACACTCTGCCCACCTGCCATGTTACAATTGTAACACATTGGTGTCTTTCTCCACTGTGCAGACTTCAACCATCTAGTTGCCTAAACACAAGAGGGTACATATTCAAAAGCTAATTAGATGGATAACTAAAATGTTATCCATTTAAATGTCTAAGTATTATTTTAAAAATCGTAACCAGATATATTCTAGACAGATAAAGAGCTATCCAAGTTGAGGGAGTTCTGGAAACGGCAATAGACATTCCCAGGAGAAGCGGAGTTAGCAGTATCATAGAGCTGGTCTAAAGTTAGCTGAATGAACCTATCTAGCTAACTTTAAGATATCCAGGTATATTCAGTGGTGTTGCTGTACCACTGAATATCACGGTTAGATTAACCAGATAGGTGTATCCGGTTAACTTTACTAGCCGCTCAGTGGCTGAATATGGACTCCAGGGCCTATCCTAGCCTCCCAAGGACCAATCTGGTCCCTTGGGGACATGGCTATTTCCCAGGTTAACAACTGGACTGAGGCTGCCTCATTTAAAACCATTCTGTAGCCTCATCAGCAGAAAACCAATCCTTGAGAGAACTGATGCTGAAGACATATACAGACTATAGCAAAGCTCTCAGTCAGAAGGAAGAAATAAAAACACAAATGAAAGCATGCACAGAAGAGACCCTTTGCATGTTCTGAATGTGAGAAATGTTTCAGTAGGAAGAGGCAAATAATGCAATACAGAAAATGAACAAAGAGAAAAGACAGTTTGGCTACAGAATATGGGAAACTCATTTTTAATAAAGCAAATCTCACATAATACCATGAAAGCCACATTGATGAAAGACCATAGTCATGTTCTGATGATGACAAAAGTTCCAATCAGAAAGCAAATTTCACAAGAAACCAAAAATTCTACCCAACAGCTAGATCATTTTCAAATAGGGAATATAATAAGGGGTAGATTTACAAAAAGGGCGCCCTCGCGTACTTTTGTAGGCGCATCAGGCACAAACAAAAGTACGCTGGATTTTAGTAGATACGCGCGTAGCCGCACGTATCTGCTAAAATCCTGGATGGCGTATCTGCTAAATCCTGGATGGCGTATCTGCTAAAATCCTGGATGGCACGTATCTGCTAAAATCCTGGATGGCGCGTGTAGCCGGCACGCGCCGAGCCGCGCAGCTTACCTCCGTTCCCTCCGAGGCCGCTCCGAAATCGGAGCGGCCTCGGAGGGAATTCGCTAACGCCCTCCCCTCACCTTCCCCTCCCTTCCTCTACCTAACCCACCCCCCCGGCCCTGTCTAAACCCCCCCTACCTTTGTTGGGGGATTTATGCCTCCCAGAGGGAGAAGTAAATCCCCGCGCGCCAGCGGGCCGCTGGCGCGCCTAGACGCAACCCAGGGGCAGTTCCGGAGGGCGCGGCCATGCCCCCGGACCGCCCCGGGCCGAAACCACGCCCCCGGGCCCGCCCCCGAAACGCTGCATCCCGCCCCGACACGCCCCCGACACGCCCCCCTCGGAAAACCCCGGGAATTACGCGAGTCCCGGGGCTCTGCGCGCGCCGGTAGGCCTATTGAACATAGGCGCACCGGCGAGCAGGGCTCTTAAAATCCGCTCCTAAGAGTTTATGTCACAAAAATAATACTGATAACAGATCTATTGTACTAAATTTAACAAATTGCAAGTGCTACAATAGGAAGACATAACAACATAAGAGCATAAGAAGTTGCCTTATTAGGTTAGACTGAGGGTCCATCAAGCCCAGCATTCTGTTTCCAACAGTGGCCAATCTAAGTTACAAGCACCTGGCAAGTACCCAAATATTAAATAGATCCCATGCTACTGATATTGGTAATAAACAGTGACTAGTCCATAAGTCAATAATATTAATAGCAGTTTATGGACTTCTTCCATAGGAAATTATCCAAACCTTTTTTAAACCCAGCTACTGGAGCTTTTTCCCCCCTGCTTCTGCCTCCTTCACATCATCGCCAGAAGTCCCACAGATTTTTTTTAAATGTACTACTTGCTAATTTCATGGAGTGCCCCTTAGACCTTGTATTATCTCAGGACAAGCAGGATGCTAGTCCTCACATATGGGTGACGTCACCGGACAGAGCCCTATCACAGAAAACTTTTTGTCAAAGTTTCTAGAAACTTTTGACTGGCACACTGAGCCCACTGAGCATGCCATGATCCCTCGAGCCACAGGGGTTTCCCTTCAGTCTTCTTTTTTCCACGCTGCAGTTAGCCTCACGGTGAAGGAGCCCTGTGTGATTCCTCACACAATAATTTTCCTCATGGAAAAAGTTAAAAAATTATCAAAATTAATCCCCTTCATAGGGGTCTCCCATTTCCACGATTGGCGAGTACTAAATTTTTTCTCCGGTCGATATGGTTTCAAAAGTTTTTTTTGTCAGAAGGCTGTCGACAGCTGTCAGGCCTTCACAATGGCAATGGGGTTTCAAAAATGCCCAAATTGTCCTTGCATGATGTCCTTCACAGACCCGGATGTCGAGTTTGTCCTGTGTTTGGGTGAAGGACATTGTATATAGACATGTCCACAGTGTGCCGAGATGATGGCACACAGTCATCTCCATCAGGAGCGGCCAAAAAGTTGGTAATTAGAACCAAGCGACATCCCAATGGAAGCGGTGACCGTCCGTCCCCGACTCGGTCATTGATAAAATTGACCTTCAGGCTTGAGAAAAAAGGCACTGAGCATTGTGAAAAGCATTGCCACCGCCATCGATGGACTTCTACCCCCGATGTCTGATCAATTCCCAGAGCTCCCTTGATACCCTTCAAGCCGCCACCGAAAAAGGCTCGAGTGGAACAGCCATCGACACCCTCGATGCCTCTCAGTCCTAGGCGATCCCCACCGATATCGGTGCTAGGTACCATGCCACCACAGGGATCTGTGGAAGAGCCGATTCCACCTTCTCTGCCAGCCCCCATAGCTGCTCTGAACTTACCAGCTATATGGGAGGAACTGGAAGGATTCATCTGCCAGGCAGTTAGGGACGCTCTGCGAGATATCCAACCCTCAATGCCGATGCCTGCACCGGCACCGATACCATCACCAGCACCGATGCCTGCACCAATGCCTTCACCAGTGCCCATGCCGGACCTTTCCCTTTTCACACGGATACTCGCTAAGCACAATGCCTTACTCAGTGCCCTCCCAATGCAGCCACTACCATCGGGCACAGAGTCATCAATTCCCGAGCCCAGGGAAGCCAGCACCTCGAGGAAATTACCGTCAGGGATTTATCATCTGAGGCACCTGTTTTCTCCATCAGTTCCATTAATTCCACCATCAATGCCACCGATGAAACCATCAATACCTTCGATGCCAAGTTTCATACCTCATTCCACTCCTCATGGCATCCTTCATCAGATACCTGAGACGATGGGGACACCAATTCTTCATTGGAGGATATTTTATCGGACCCATCCCCACCAGAATAAAGGAGGAAGTCACCACTGGAGGACCTCTCCTTTTCAAATTTTGTAAAGGAGATGTCAGATACCATTCCTTTCCAGTTGGTAGCTTAAGAGGTCACGAGACAGAAAACCTGGAAGTCTTGCAATTCAATTTATAGATCCTCCTAAGGAGGTACTTGCCATACCGGTGCATGAAGTCCTCGTTGATCTCCAGCATAGACTTTGGGAGTATCCTTGTTCAATTCCACCAGTGAACAAGCGGACTGATGCCACATACCTGGTTTAACATATACCAGGTTTTCAAAAACCTCAATTCCCGTACCAATCTGTAGTTGTGGAGTCTGCCCAAATGAAGTAAAAAAGAATCCACCCACACTCATCTACGCCTCCTGGCAAGGAGCAGAAATTCCTAGATACTCTTGGCTGGAAAATGTTCCAAGGTTCCATGCTAGTTTCCAGAATTGCATCATATCAATTATATATGACTCAATACCAGTGCAATTTATGGAAGCAAATTCAGGAATTATCTGAATCTCTGGCTCAGAAACACCAAGATTCCTTTAATAACATTATTTATAAGGGCCTAGAGGCATGTAAACATGAAGTCCGTGCAGCCTATGACAGCTTTGAAACATCTTCCAGAATGGCTGCAACAGTAATTAGTGCCCACAGATGGCCTTGGCTAAAGGCTTCTGACCTCAGGCTTGAGGTTCAAGAAAAATTGGCAGACCTGCCTTGTATTGGAAACAACCTTTTTGGAGAGAAGGTACAAGATGCCCCTCATCGCAAGTTCCTGCATTTTCTGGTGGGTCATCAACATTTTCAATACCAGGTACTACCATTAAGACTTGCCTCCACACCCCAAGTATTCACAAAGTGCTTAGCAGTAGCAGCGGCCCATCAACACAAAGAAAGCATACATATATTTCCTTATCTGATTGGCTTTTGATGAGACGACTGGCTCATCAAAAGCCAATCAAGACAAGGAGCTCAAACACACAATCAGTCTGTTTCACTCGTTGGGATTTTTATTCAACTACCAAAAATCCCATCTTATACCATCTCGCCTTCTTCAGTTCATTGGAGCAGAATTGAACACCACTATATCCAAAGCCTTCCTCCCAAAAGACCGTGCAGAGACACTCTCCAAATTAGAGAACTCTCTGCGCACAAAGAAAACAGCAACGGCCCATCAGTTCCTAACTCTGCTGGGCTACATGGCTTCCACAGTCCATGTCACTCCTATGGCCAGATTAGCCATGAGATTAACACAATGGATATTGAGATCTCAGTGGCTCCAAGCCATTCAACCACTGTCGTCTCCAATTCAAATAACCCACCAGTTACGTTAATCTCTCCTCTGGTGGGCGAACTCGAACAACTTGCTCACAGGCCTACCTTTCCAGCAACCAGTTCTACAAGTAACCTTAACTACAGAGGCATCCACCTTGGGTTGGGGAACACATATAGAAAGTCTTCAGACTCAAGGTACTTGGACAAAACTTGAAGCAACATTTCAAATCATCTTCCTGGAGTTTCGAGCTATACGTTATGCTCTCTATGCGTTTAAGGACTGCCTATCACACATGACTGTTCTCATATAAACAGACAACACTGTTGCCATGTGGTACCTGAACAAACAAGGGGGCTACGGGCTCTTATCTTGTTTGCCAAGAAGCCGCACAAATTTGGGACTGGGCCCTGACACATTCCATGTTTCTCCGGGCCACTTATCTAGCAGGAATACACAATGTACTTGCAGATCGCCTCAGTCATCAGTTCCAACCCCACGAGTGGTCCCTAGATCCTTTGGTAGTGACCAGGATATTTCAACATTGGGGTCAGCCAACAATAGACCTCTTTGCATCCGCGCTGAATCACAAAGTGGACAGATTTTGCTCCCTGCACAAGCAGAGAAACCAGTTAGCCAAGGACGCCTGTGCTCGCCCCTGGTACTGAGGTCTTTTATACGCATATCCCCCGATACCGCTAATAACCAAAACTCTAGTGAAGCTACTATAGGACAAAGGGTTAATGATACCCATAGCCCCTTATTGGCCTTGACAAGCATGGTTTCCCATACTTCTTGACTTCTCGATCAGGGAACCAGTCCGCCTGGGCACAGCACCCACTCTCATAACTCAGGATCAGGGCAGGTTGCGTCACCCCAACCTTCAAACCCTATACCTTACAGCCTGGATGTTGAAAGCATAATCCTTCAACCACTCAATCTTTCTAATAATGTATCTCAAGTGCTTGCAGCTTCACGAAAACCTTCTACATGAAAATCCTATCGTTGTAAGGGGAAGAGATTTACCACATGGTGCATGCAGAAAAGTATTGACCCCTTTTCCTGCCCCACATCAATTTTATTGGACTATCTCCGGCACCTTTCAGACTCTGGTCTCCAAACTTCGTCAGTAAGGGTACACCTGAGTGCTATCTCAGCTTACCACAAGGGAGTAGGAGATGCTCTGATATCATTGCAACCCCTTGTCAGTAGGTTTATGAGAGGGTTAATTAAGCTTAAGAACATAAGAACATAAGAAATTGCCATGGTGGGTCAGACCAAGGGTCCATCAAGCCCAGCATCCTGTTTCCATCAGAGGCCAAAACCAGGCCACAAGAACCTGGCAATTACCCAAACACTAAGAAGATCCCATGCTACTGATGCAATTAATAGCAGTGGCTATTCCGTAAGTAAAATTGATTAATAGCCATTAATGGACTTCTCCTCCAAGAACTTATCCAAACCTTTTTTGAAACCAGCTACACTAACTGCACTAACCACATCCTCTGGCAACAAATTCCAGAGCTTTATTGTGCGTTGAGTAAAAAAGAATTTTCTCCGATTAGTCTTAAATGTGCTACTTGCTAACTTCATGGAATGCCCCCTAGTCCTTCTATTATTCGAAAGTAAAAATAACCGAGTCACATCTACTCGTTCAAGACCTCTCATGATCTTAAAGACCTCTATCATATTCCCCCTCAGCCGTCTCTTCTCCAAGCTGAACAGCTCTAACCTCTTCAGCCTTTCCTCATAGGGAAGCTGTTCCATCCCCTTTATCATTTTGGTTGCCCTTCTCTGTACCTTCTCCATCGCAACTATATTTTTTTGGAGAAGCTTAAACCCCCTTTGCAACGACCAGTCACAGAATTTAACCTTAATGTGGTACTAGCAAGACTCATGCATTCTCCTTTTGAACCCATGGATCCATCCAATATTAAATTTCTTACATGTAAAGTTCTCTTCTTAGTAGCTATTACATCTGCTAGAAGAGTTAGTGAGTTGCATGCTCTTGTAACATACTCACCTTATACCAGGTTTCTACATGACCGAGTGGTACTCCGTACTCACCCTAAATTCCTTCCCAAGGTGGTTACTGACTTCCACTTGAATCAGTCTATAAATTTGCCCATATTGTTTCCCCAGACCTCACTCGCACCAAGGCGAAAGAGTTTTACACACCTTGGACTGTAAACGCGCACTAGCATATTATCTAGAACGCACTAAAGACTATAGAAACTCTACCCAGCTCTTTGTTTCTTTTGACAAAAACAAGTTGGGTAAAGCAGTGGGCAAACAAACACTCTCTAACTGGCTAGCAGATTGTATAGGCTTCTGCTATGAAAAAGCAGGCCTTTCTCTCCAGGGACGAGTAAAGGCGCACTCAGTTAGAGCAATGGCAGCCTCAGTAGCACACTATCGTTCTGTACCGATTGCTGACATCTACAAAGCTGCAACATGGAGCTCTCTTCACACATTTGCAGCTCATTACTGCCTGGACAAGGAAGGATGACAAGATTCAGCCTTTGGACATCTGTCTTAAAGAACTTATTTCCAGTGTAATCCCAACTCCTTCCACATCCAACCTGTTGTGATTTCAGGCTGCCTCATTTTTTACAACAGTATACCAGTTGTTGTGCCTGTTGCACAAGTTGTACATTGTTGGTCCAAAACAAAGATGACTCAGCCTGTAGCTGAGTCATCTTTGCTTCTTTGCTTTATCCCAGAACAAGCAGGACTATCATCCTGCTTGTTCTGGGATAAAGCAAAATTGCTTATCTGTAATAGGTGTTATCCCAGGACAGCAGGATATAGTCCTCACGAAACCCACCCGCCACCCGCAGAGTTGGGTCCGACATGTTTTATTATTTTATTTTTTGCTAATGCTTATTGCTACAAACGAGACTGAAGGGAAACCCCTGTGGCTCGAGGTATCATGGCATGCTGGGCATGCTCAGTGGGCTCAGTGTGCTAGTCAAAAGTTTCTAGAAATTTTGACAGAACGTTTTCCATGATAGGGCTCTGTCCGGTGATGTCACCCATATGTGAGGACTACATCCTGCTGTCCTGGGATAACATCTATCACAGATAAGCAATTTTGCTTTATCTGAAAGAGTAAATAACTGATTCACATTTACCCATTCAAATCCTTTCATGATTTTATAGACCTCTATCATATCCCCTTAGCTGCCTCTTCTCCAAGCTGATCAGCCCTAACCTCTCTAGCCTTTCTTCATAGGGAAGCCATTCTATGCCTTTTATTATTTTGGTCCCTCTTCTCTATACCTTGTCCATTGCAACTATATGTTTTTTGAGATGCAGTGACCAGAATTGCATAAAGTAATGTCTCACCGTAGAGTAATACAGAGTCATTATGACATTCTCTGTTTTATTCACCATTCCTTTCCTAATAATTTCTAATATTCTGTTTGCTTTTTTTGACTGCCATAGTACACTGAGCCAAAGATTTCAATGTACTATCCATTATGACACCTAGATATTTTTCCTGGGTGGTAACTCCTAATATCAAACCTAACATTGTGTAACTATGGATTATTTTTCCCTATATTCATCACTTTTCACTTGTCCACATTACATGTCATCTGACATTTGGATGCCCAATCTTCCAGTCTTGTAAATTCCTCCTACAATTTATCACAATTCGTTTATACAGTAATTTAACTACTCTGAATAATTTGTGTCATCTGCAAGTTTGATCATCTCATTCATCGTACCACTTTCCAGATCATTTATAAATATATTAAAAAGCATTGATCCATGTAAATATCCATGAGGCACTCTACTGTTTATCTTTTTCTACTGAGAAAACTAAGCATTTAATCCTATTCTCTGTTTCCTGTCTTTTAACCAGTTTACAATCCACAAAAGGACATCGCCTCCTACCCCATAACTTTTTAGTTTTCTTAGAAACCTTTCATGAGGGACTTTGTCAAACACATTTTGAAAATCCAAATATACCACATCTACTGTTTCACCTTTATCCATATGTTTATTAAACCCTTCAAAAAACTGTAGCAGGTTTGTGAGGCAAGACTTCCCTTGGATAAATCCATGCTGTGTTCCATTAAACCATATCTAACAATGTGCTCTGGGATTTTGATCTTTAGAAAAGTTTCCTAGATTTTTCTCAGGACTAATCAGACTCACTGGTCTATATTTTCCTGGATCACCCCTGGAGCCCTTGTTAAATATTGGAGTTACATTGGCCACCCTCCAGTCCTCAAGTACAATGGACAATTTTAACAATAGATTATTAATTACTAGTAATAGGTCTGAAATTTCATTTTTCAATTCTTTCAAAATCTTGGTGGTCTTGGTGATTTGCTACTCTTCAGACTGTCATTCTGGCCTACTACATCTTCCTGGTTCTCTGTGATTTGGTTCAGTTTATCTGACTCATCACCCTTGAAAATTATCTCTGGAACAGGTATCCCCTAACAACCTCATTAGTAAACTACAAAGCAAATAATTCATTTAGCTTTTCCACTAGGGCCTTATCTTCCCTAAGTGCCACAGTCCAAACGATTCCTTCAGGATTCCTGCTTTACAGCCAACTTCTTTTCAAATTCTTTCTTATCTTTTACATTTAACTTGCCAATGTTTATGCTTTTTCCTGTTTTCTTCAGATGGATCCTTCTTCCAATTTTTGAAGGAAATAGCCTCTTTCACCTCTCCTTTTAACCATGTCACAAATTGTTTGGCTTCTTTCCACCATTTTTAATACATGGAAACATCTGAACTATGCTTCTAAGAAGGAATTTTTAAACAATGTACAAAAACCACAGCAGGTGCTTCTTCTTGTAAGAACATATAATACTGGGTCAGACCAAGGGTCCATCAAGCCCAGCATCCTGTTTCCAACAGTGGCCAATCCATGCAATAAGAACCTGTCAAGTACCCAAAAACTAAGTCTATCCCAAGTTACTGTTGCTAGTAATAGCAGTGGCTATTTTCTAAGTCAATTAATAGCAGGTAATGAACTTCTCCTCCAAGAACTTATCCAATCCTTTTTTAAACCCAGCTACACTAACTGCACTAACCACACCCCCTGGCAGCAAATTCCAGAGTTTAATTGTGCATTGAGTGAAAAAAAACTTTCTCTGATTAGTTTTAAATGTGCCACATGCTAACTTCATGGAGTGTCCCTTAGTCTTTCTATTATCCGAAAGAGTAAATAACCAATTCACATTTACCCATTCTAGACCTCTCATGATTTTAAACTCCTCTATCATATCCCCCCTCAGCTGTCTCTTCTCCAAGCTGAACAGTCTTTCCTCATAGGAGAGCTGTTCCATCCCCTTTATCATTTTGGTCACCCTTCTCTGTACCTTCTCCATCGTAACTATCAAAATGGAAGATGCAATCAATACAACAAATTTTTTAGCAAAACTATTTAATTCATAATGTAATCAAACACAGCCAATTGGTGCTAAAAATTCAATAAGCTGTCTCTTGCCATGCAATGAGCTGCAAGCAGTCTTAGAGATAAAGCACCTTCAACTTCATTCATGTGCTAGTTCAATACGATGCTTGATCCCTCTTAACCCAGCCACATGATATAAATTGCACTTAACTTATGTAGTGCTGCCCTTTCAACTAGCATACGATCACCTTTCCAAATGTTCCAATGCTGTGTTATCTTTAGCTATCTCTCAACATGACCCATTTGCTCTCAAGGCATATTTTTAATCAATGTCCATTCCTAACCTTTGTAGCTGTACCTTTCAGTTTTTTTCCTATTTTCCACATTTTATCAAAAGTTTCCTTTTGAAAGTGTTGTGCTAGAGCTGTAGATTTAGTTATTGTCCCCCTTCCAGTTATTAATTCAAATTTGATCATGTTATGATCACAATTGACAAGTGGACTCACCACCATTGCCTCTCTCACCAAATAATGCATTCCATTAAGAATTATATATAAAATAGCTCCCTCTCTCATCAGTTTCTGAACCAATTGTTCCATGAAGTAGTCATTTATTCCATCCAGGAACTTTATCTCTCTAGCATGTCCTGATGTTACATTTATTCAGAAAACATTGGGATAATTGAAATCTCCCTTTATTACTGTACTGCCAAATTGATTATCTTTCCTAATTTCTCTTAGCATTTCATCATCCATCTTATCATTTTGGCCAGATGGATAAAAATATACTACTATTGCTATATTCTTTCCCAACACACAGGGGATTTCTATCCATAAAGATTCAAATGTACATTTAGTCTCTTGCAGGATCTTTATCCTGTTGGACTCTATGCCATCCCGGACATAAAGCATCACCCCCACCCCCCCAAGTTGATCCTACTTATCATTGAGATATAATTCTAACCGTTGTATTTCACTGTCCCTCCTTCTGCCAGGTCTCTGAGATGCCAATTATTTCTATCTCATCATTTACTGCTATACACAATAATTCACCCATCTTTCTTCTTAGACTTCTGGAATTGGCATGCGGACATTTTTGTTTATAATAATAAACTGCTTTTCAGATGACAGGGAGAATTTGGAATCTTTTAGGGACATGGACTATTTATTCTTTTAGTGGAACCTTTCTGTTAGGTTGCGCTAAACTCTCCTGTTTCACTAGTATCCTTTGAAGATGACAATGGGACTCAAACCCTGGTCTCCTGGTTTGTAGTCCACTGCTCTAACCACTAGGCTATTCCTCCTCCCCTGGAATAGGGAGCATGTCAGAGAATATTGTTGGAGGTTCTGGATCAGCTTTTTACCTAAAATCCAACATTTGGCTTCCAGAACCTGCCTTTCACATTTTTCTATGTTGTTGGTGCCTATATGTACTACAATATCTGGATCCTCCCCAACAGAGTCTAAAATCCTATCCCACTTTCGCACTAGGCAGGCAAGTTACCAGGTGATCCTCATGTCCAACAGCCACCCATCTATCTACATTCCTAAAAATCAAATAACCTGTTATGATAGCTGACCTAAACCTTCCCTCCTGTGCAACAGCCCTGGGAGACTCGTCCTCAGTGCAAGCGGACAATGCATCACCTGGAGAGTAAGTCCTTGCTACAGTATCACTTCTTGCTACACCAGGAGACTTTGCTCCTCCAAACAGCACCAGGACTACCTGACTGGAGTTGGGACTTGGCTACCACATCCCTGAAGGTCTCCTCTATAAACCTTTCTGTCTGCCTCAGCAACTCCAGGTCTGCCATTCTAGCCACCAGATATCATACTCAGTCCCTGAGAGCCAGGAGCTTTTTGCACCAGGTGCACATATATAACCTCTCATCGGTGGGTAAAAAATCATACATTAGGCTCGCAATGCAAAAGACTGCAAGGCCCTCCTCTTGCTGCTGGATTGCTGCATTCATCTTAATTTTGTAGCATTCTTAAATTTACAGGGTCATTTATCAAATTGCGTTCGGGCCTTACTGCAGGCGTTAGGGTCCTAACACCTGCAAAATTGCCATAACGCCCACGATAAATAACGCATTGCGAGAAATGTATGCAAATTTTAAAATTTTTCCTGAATGGCAGGTGTTTGGGTGAAGTAAATTAAAATGAGGTGAGCTTAATGGTATGTGCGATAGTGTAATGCATGTTATCACATGTTTTAATGCTGGAAATAACTACACCTTTTTTCCTGGCATTTGCTGTGTGATATGCCCAAAATGGGATTTGTGCTAAAAATCTCAAATATTGTTCTGGGCAGGAGAAGGGGAGGGGAGAGTTGAGAGAGAGAGAGAGAAAGACAGCCTCTGGGGAGGCACACATATTAGTCAATTTTTTAGAGATTTGTACTCTCAACCTATCTTGATAGCAGCAACTAAGTAGAGAATGCCTAAATCTAGGTTGAGAGTACATTGTACAAATCTCATCTTTGTGTACGTTTCCTCACTTCAAATCACATCAAATCTTCAATGATGTGTACTGTGCTGTTCCTGCCTCTGATTGTGCATATAAAACTGCCCCCCAAAACCTAGGCCACCACCAAAACCTCACCCTGTTTCTAGTTGCCCCTCCTACAATGGTATAGTTTACTTATATGAGAGCATTATAAAGAGTCTCTCTCTCTTTCTCTCTCTCTCTCCAGGAGCAGCCCAAAGCATTATCTCAAAAATTACCCTAACTATGCCCTTTTTGTTTTTATCATGGGCACTATTCATGTGAAATTTATAGCAAAATGATAAATCTAGGTCTTAGATTACTAAGTGAGTAGGAATGCATACATTAGAATTAATTTATTGATGTATTCACTATTAATCTGGTAGTGACTTGCAAGGAGATAATTAAACTCTTGATAAGGGCTGGGGCAATCCTGTGTTTTAGATAAAAATCCTAATTGAGTTTTAATGTTAAAGTGTCTCTTGCTTATAAATCAAGGGATAAGCTAGGGTTGGATGGAAGTGGGGTGGGAGGGAGGGAAATACAGATGATAGAATTAACTACCTTGGCTTGCTTTTTATATCAGAAACACACACAGTAAATAATATACCCCACTATTTCACCTTTCCCCGTTCTTTTTAAGTCCTAAAATTTCCCTAAGCAATACTTACCAATCCTCTTCAGCCACCAACCAGCAAGATTATTTTCTCCTCTCATTGTTCCCTCTAGGGCAGATATCTCCCATGCCACTCTACTATTTATTATTTAATTAAATTTTTTTGTTACCCACTATTCCATGGTTCATAGCGGGGTACAAATAACATTCATAGAAAATATATATAGAATCAGTAAAACAATACAACATTAACATCAGAAGATGAAAAACGGGGACTCAATCGAACTTCAATACAGCCATATAAAGAGATTTATATGACAGTTTAAGCAGATGTATTTTCAGAGCCTTCTTAAAGGCCTTTGAATTTGTATTACTGCTATGGTATAGCAATAATAAATCTTTATTTATTTATTGCTGCTATTCCCCTAATCCTATACCGTAGAGGCCTTTTCTCCACTCAGTATTGCTGCCATCTCCAGACTTTGCACCTTGCGGGTCTTGCTGTCACTCTATCTTGCTGCCATTTTCCTAAATAACACCTTGGGGGGGAGGGGGGGTCTTGCTGCCACTCAGACTTTACACCTTGGGGGTTCTTGCTGCTACTCTGCCTTGTTGTCATGTCCCAGACTTTATAACTTCGAGTGTCTTGTGACTGTGGGTTCCTGCTTTGCATGTCTCATAGTGTCTTGGAGCTTTCATGCCACCCTTGGTGCCGCTTTGTCTCTCTATCAGTGCTTGGATGTTTTGTTCTGCCATATTTGCTGCTTTGTTCCCCCTTCATAGTGCCTTAGGATATTCATGCCAATCTTGGCCTTCTCATGCTTCCTTAAGGGGTTCATGTCACTGTCATCTGTACCCTCTTTTGAAGCCTTGGGGTATTCTTGATACTATTGATGCTGCTTTGCTCTTCTGATAGTGCCTTTGAGAACCACTAGCAAATTTTGGCCCTTTATGGTGCCTTAGGCTATTCATAACACTTTTGGTACCTTGGAGTTCTCTTCTCCTTTATGTCATTGTCTACCCAAAAGTTTCTTTAGAATTGATTAGAACACCTTAATTTTGAAGCTCAAATTAGGCTGCCTTGTTTCCCACATTGATTTTATATGAATGAAATGAAGAAACAATGAGGTTGATATTCAAAGCCATTTTTTTGCGTGTGCCGGCCGTGGCAGGCCTGCGGTCAGGCCCACTTACCCCCGTTTGCCTGCTCCAGTGCCCAGTCCACCTCTTTCAGCCGTGGGCAGCCACCTCCATGCTCGGGCTACCTCCGTTGCTCCCAGCTCCTCCACTGATGTCCCAGCTCCACGGGGAGACACCGTCGTCTTGCGCTATGCCTCTCCCTAGGTGCACGCACGTGCAACTGGTCTACCTTTAAAGGGGCCGCGGTGGGAAACCACCCCGCGGCCATAGATGATGATGTCACTGGGTCCCGGTATATAAGGCCGGGCCCAGCCAGTGCTTCCTTGCCTTGGCAACAGGTCTCCACGCTTGTTGTGTGCTTAGTTGTCGTCCTGCGTTTCCTCTGTGTTCCTGGTTCCTGGTTTGTTCCTGCTTAGTCTGTGTTCCTGATTCCTGATCCTGTCTTGCTCCTGGTATCTGTTCCTGTTCCTGAGTTCCATGTCTACCCTGATTGCCTTACTACTGACTGATACCTGGCTTGACGTCTGCTTCATCTGACTACGCTACTGATTGATACCTGGCTTGACCTCCGCTTCGTCTGACTACATTCCTGCTTTACTCCTGGTTTGACCTTTTGCCTTGCCTAACCATCCTCTGATTGACTCCTGGTTTGACCCGTGTCCAGTTTGCCACTTCTCCTTGCCTGCCGCCTGCCCTGATCTCAGTCTGCTCAACCTCGCCTCTGCTGAATCTGCTCTGGACTTGGCCTCTCAGGCTTCAGCCTGTTCTTACTTGGACACCCCCTGTCTTGCTCCCAGTTCTCCTTGGTGCCCGGGTCTCCAGGACTCTGTGTTGTCTGGACTTTCTCTCCAATCTCAGTCACCGCTGTTGGCCCCTGGTTGATTCTCACATTGCTTCTGGGAAGCCCTTGGATGGAGGCCCACCTAAGACCAGCCGGCCCTGGTACCCAAGGGCTCAACCTGCAGGGAACGAGGGCTGGTATTGGTGAAGCTCCAGCTGGCCTCCGTCAATCAGCCAGCTCTGCCTGCTGATGGTGGGGACCCATAGGGCTCACCCTGCAGGTAGCGTCAACCCCACCTCGGCCCAAGGGTCCACCTCCTGCGCAACACATTTAGATGGATAACTGAAAAGTTATCCATCTAAATGGCTGACCTGGCTATATTCAGCTTTTATCAGGCTGAAATCTAGCCAGCTAATAAAGTAGGAGGTTAGAATTTAGCCAAATAAATTGGTTGCATAAAGGGGGCTGGAAGGAGTTAAATTTAGCCGGCTAAGTTAACTGGCTAACTCCGATATTCAGAGTTAGCTGGGTGACTTAGCCTGCTAAGTCTGGTCAGGTCAAAGAGCTGTCCTAAAGTTAGCCAGCTAAATACTTAAGATAGCCGGCTATATTCAGTTAGCCGGATAAGTTTATCTGGCTAACTTTGGTATCTGGATTATATCTGAATATAGATCTCAATGGTTTTTTTTTTGTTTTGTTTTTTGTTTTTTTCATTTTAAACTAATGAAACAAATAGAGGCAACCTACGAAAAGAATAAATGAACTGAAATGAAAATTTTGCCTCTACACATGCCTATTTACATAGCAATTGGTAAGCCCTTGTTTGCATATGATCCTTTGCATGCTATTGACAAACTTTAGCATGTTCACAATAACTTCTTCAAGGACTGCTTTAAAAATCCACAGAAAGGCCTTCCTGCATAGCTTGCTATTTTGTAGCATGCCTAAGAGCCCCTTAATGTGCATGCTGAAGCTTCCAGCATAGGCCCCATAATATCTACAGAGTTGAGAGGGTTTGCAATCTGCAGCCACATGGTGTCTGGTGGAAGGGGGAGGAAAGGATTAATGAAGATTTACATACCTCTGGGAAAGAGAAATTGGGATATAGAATAATAATTAACTTTAGTGCCCTCTGCTTTGAGGAAAGAGCTTAGCTAAGCAATCTCACTGAATGATAAAACATCAGGAGAAAATCACTGGCAAAGCCAGAGTGAACTTCATGGGTCAAACAATGCCCGAGTGAACTTCATGAGTCAAACAATGAATGTACTGTAATTTTGTTCAAATATCAAAGCAAAAAAAGGCAAAATGCTGTTGAATATGTAAAATTTAAGGAATATCTAGCACTCTATGGATTGATGAAGCATCAATTCAAGTACCAGAATTTAAAGAGACAAGTGCAGTGAAGAAACTGAACATACCTCATACTCTAATTGGGTAATTAATAATAATTCTGTTATGACTGTCAAATATAATGGACAATGTTGTATACAAGTACAGATGGTTCTTATTATGATCAAGTAAATGTGACAGTCTTTTTCTGCTCATAGGACAAACTATTTGAACAGGAAACTTTTTCTCTCTTCTCCACTCTTTGAATCATGAAACATTATTTCTCCCATAGAAAATCTTTAGTTCCTGTATGTTGTGCAAGATCATGGATTATCTTCCGAAAGAAACTTACTTTCCTGTACTGATTCTGTTACTTTAAGTAGCATTTCAAATTATTTTCTTGCAACCTACTGTTTACAATTCTGCTTGATTGCAATTCACATGTGTGTGGAATTAATTTTCAGTATTTCAATTTTTCATGCATAACAGCATATATTTAGTGTATGTATATGCACTTTCGTTTGTATGAAAAAATCTGATGAAATGAGGCCTTTAACATCCAAATAATCATATCTGATTTCAATATTCATGTTGCCTATTTTAAATAAAATATGTGCAACTGCACGCATGATTTAAAATTCCAGTGTATGTACGCTTGCATGCCCATACTCTTAAAGTTGCCATCAATGCACTGCCACTATTCCCTGGCAGTAGGAAGGACATTCTTGCCACTTCAGAATGTGGATGAGTTGAGCAGATGACGGAGGAGAGAGCATGAATGAGGCAGAGATATTGTTACGTTCGGCAGCCCGTGGGTTATCCCAACGGACTGCCGCATTCACCTCTGGCCCTGCGAGGCGTGCGCCCTGTGTCCCGGTACAGGGACTGGCGTTCGGCGCGCTGCACTGCTGTGCATTTTGGGGCTGGTGCGGTACAAGGCCCCTCGTGTCAGGGCATCCTGTGTGCGGGCCGCCCTCGTTCTCTTTATTCCTCCTCCCTTTCGTCGCGTGCGCGCACGCTGGACAGCCTGGCTTCTTAAAGGTGCAACAGCAGGGGAGAAAGGCCCTGAAGCTCCATGGCCCTTACTGATGACCTCATCAGCCAGGGACTATTTAAAGCCAGGCCCAGCCTTCAATCAGGGCCTTAGCAACAAGTCCTGCTCAGATATTGAATGCGTCATCTGCATTGCTCCTGATCCTGATCCTGGGTTCCAGCCTTACCTTTCTGATCCTGCACTCTGATCCAGCCTCTTGTTCCTGTGCTCCTGCCTCGGTTCCGTTCCTGCTCCTGCCCTTGGACTGACTCCCCGGTTTTGGACTTCTGCCTGGTACTTCATCTACGCTTGACCTCCAGCTTGTCTCTTTGTCCTGCCTGTCTGCTGCCTCTCCTGACCTCTGGCCTGTTCCTGGTTTCTACTGTCTGCCGCCTGCCTCGACCTTGCCTGCCCAGTCCCGTGTTGCCTTCTCAACGTGAGAGACCCGCATCTAAGTCCTGCCGGCCCTGACACCCAAGGGCTCAAGTTCACTTGGGGAACGTGGGCTGGTAAAGGTGAAGCTCCAGTTGGGTCTTCTCTGCCTGCTCTGCCTCCCGACAACAAGGACCACTGGGGGCCTCTCCTTGGTGGTGGTATAGGAGAAGAGAGTTGAGGTGTATGGAGGAAAAGGAAAGGAGATATTGGGAGAAGAATGGCAGATTTTACCTATATGAGTGATATTCATATCCAGCCCTTGAGGGCAGCCAATGGGTGAGAGGTTTCAGGATACCCCTAATGAATATGCATGACAGATTTGCACACAATGGATGCAATGTGCCTAAACTGGCCAACTCCAGTCCTCAAAAGCCACAAATATCAGGATATCCACCATGAATATTCATGGAATAGATTTGCATGCACTGCCTTCATTATATGCAAATATATTTCATGCATATTAATTATGGACAACCAAGCCTGTTTGTGGCTCTTCAGGACCAGACAAGGCCATCCCTATCCTAACTCTCTATAGCGATGGTAGGAGCTGAGGCAGACAGAGAAGTATATAGAGGAGACCTTCAGGGACATAGTAGAGAGATCCCAAACTTCAGTCTAGCAGCCCCTGTGTGCTTTGAAGGTGCAAGCTCACCTGAGAGAAGATCATAACCTGGTGTGGCAGGAAGTGTTCCTGCAGCTAGGACCTGCCTTCTAGGCGATGTGTTATATTCTCACACTGAAGATGTGTATCCAGGTATCCTTGCCCAGGAGAGAAGGGTTAGGATGGCCATTGTAGGGGTGATTCCATCATTAGGAAAGTAGTTAGCTGGGTGGCTGTTGGGCATGAGAATCACTTGGTAACTGGTACAAAGGTAGTGGACTACTTGTTATACCTAGATAAGATTTTAGAGTGCTGGGGAGAAGCTGGCTGTCTTGGTACATGTGGGTACCAATGACAAAGGAAAGTGCAGCAGGCAAGTTATGGATGCTAAATTTAGGTTTTTAGGTAGGGATTTGAAATCCAGAACCTCCAGAGTTGCATTCTCAGAAATGCTTCCTGTTCCAAGTGTAGGATCCCAGAGGCAGGATTAGATCCAGAATTTCAATGCATGGATAAGACAATGGTGTAGGGAAGAGGGTTTTAGATTTGTCAGGAACTGAAGATCATTCTAGGGGAGGGGAAGCCTATTCTGGTGGGATGGGTTCACCTTAACCAGATTACAGCCAGGCAGCTGGCACTAACCTTTAAAATCAGAAAGAGCAGCTTTTAGACTAGATGATGGGGGAAAGCTGACAGTTACTCAGAAGTTAGGGTTGTGCAGAAGAAAAAATTTAGTTTTGATTTGGTTTTCGTTTTGCTGGGACCCAAATTCGTTGCATTAGTTTCATAGGGGGAAAAACCAATTTGTTGATTAGTTTTATTCATTTTCCCATTAAAGTCAATGGGGGAAGTATTTGCAGCCTATTTTTGGCTACAGAATTGGGGTTTTCTTATCAATTCTGATGAAACTTCTGGGAAGCAATCATCAGAACGACAAAAGAGCTCCAAGGTACTTAGACTGTGGCAAAGTGGCACCAAAGTGGCATGAATAGCCTAAGGCATTGTAAAGGGGCAAAGTGGTACCAGGAGTGGCAAGTGTTTTAACAGAGGTGCAAAGCAGCAGCGAGAGTGTCAAAAACACACCACAGCTTCAAAAGAGAGCACTGATAACAGTTGCATGAACCCTCGAAGGCAGCACGACAAGCAAAGTGGCAAGACAAGTGGCATCAACATCCTACAGCACAATGAAGGGGGAACATAGCAAGCAGAAAGAGTGTCAGAAAAAACCACAAGGCGCCAATAAAGGGACAAAGCAGCAGAAAGACTAGCACCAACACACTGAGGAATCATGATAGTGGCAAGAACACCACAAGGAGTAGAGTGAGTCATCTGGTGTATGGCAGCAAGGCAGAGTGGCAGAAAATTGATAGGGGCAAGACAGGCCTGCAGAGCGGAGGTAGTCTGGTCCCTGTGGTTTTGATAGGGGCAAGACAGGCCGGCAGAGCGGAGGTAGTCTGGTCCCTGTGGTTTTGATAGGGGCAAGACAGGCTGGTCCTGGGGAGAGTTCCCTTTCCTTTATGCAGGAAAGGGCTCCCTAGAATGGGTTCGCCCCTAGAGTGGGGTGGTTCTGTTGGCTTCTAGTTAGCTCTCGCAGGTCTTTTAAAATCTGATGGACGTACCAGATATAAAAACGAGAATATTGAAGGCCGAGGCGGAGGAGGTTTCCATGTGAACAGCGGTTCAACATGGGTCAGCAGGTGTTAAGAGATAGGCTGGCTACACCCGGGGAGAGTATGGCAGCAAGGCAGAGTGGCAGAAAGTTGATAGGGGCAAGATAGGCTGGCAGAGCTGAGGTAATCAGGTCCCTGTGGTTTTGACAGGGGCAAAACAGGATGGCAGAGCGGAGGTAGTCTGGTCCCTGATAGGAATTATCTGGAAGGAAACAGTTAATAAAACGGAAAATGTCATAATGATCAAGGGGGTAAGAGGATGCTAAGCGAGAAATTCATATATTATCAGACATTTAAACTAGAGGACAGGGGAGGCAGAAGGTGGCCAATGAAAATGTCATGTCACCCCCAAATATGCGAATAAGGAGGAGAAAGCAACAAAATCAATCAGCTCAAAAAAATACAGAAAAGATGACTAGGAAAAGCACTGACCCCCCCCCCCCCCAAGGGAGAACATAAGAACATAAGAAATTGCCATGCTGGGTCAGACCAAGGGTCCATCAAGCCCAGCATCCTGTTTTCAACAGAGGCCAAACCAGGCCAGAAGAACCTGGCAATTATCCAAACACTAAGAAGATCCCATGCTACTGATGCAATTAATAGCAGTGGCTATTCCCTAAGGGGTAGATTTTATAAATTTACGCGCGCACGTACTTTTGTTCGTGCACCAGGCGCCCCCGGGCCGGCGTCACGCCCCTGACAAGCCTCCCATCCCGCCCCGAAATTCGTGCCGCCCCGAAATTCGTGCCGCCCACCCGACACGCCCCTGACACGCCCCCTTTGCAAAGCCCCTGGACTTACGCATGTCCCGGGGCTTGCGCGCGGAGCGGAGCCCATGCAAAATAGGCTCGGCACGCGCAGGGGGGTTTGGGGTAAGTTTTCGGGGGTACGCGCGTATCTTACGCGCGTACCCCTTTGAAAATTTACCCCAAAGTAAACTTGATTAATAGCCGTTAATAGACTTCTCCTCCAAGAACTTATCCAAACCTTTTTTGAACACAGCTACACTAACTGCACTAACCATATCCTCTGGCAACAAATTCCAGAGCTTTATTGTGCATTGAGTGAAAAAGAATTTTCTCCAATTAGTCTTAAATGTGCTACTTGCTAACTTCATGGAATGCCCCCTAGTCCTTCTATTATCCGAAAGTGTAAATAACAGATTCACATCTACTCGTTCAAGACCTCTCATGATCTTAAAGACCTCTATCATATCCCCCCTCAGCCGTCTCTTCTCCAGGCTGAACAGCCCTAACCTCTTCAGCCTTTCCTCATAGGGTAGCTGTTCCAACTGCCTTCTTAAAAAATGGCACGGGCCATCCATTACTCCTACCATTTGATAGGGGCTGACCAATGGCACCGATAGCCCCTGTCACATGGTAATGGCAAAGGGCCATCGGCGCCATTTTGATTAGTGGCAGCCAACAGCCCGAGAGATGGAGATTGCTCCTGGGACCCTGCTGGACCACCAGGGACTTTCGGTAAGTCTTGAGGGGGGGGGGGGTCGGGCAAGTCTTGGGGGGTCGGGAGGGTGGGGCTTTGCAATTAATTACAGTTGAAGGGTTGGGGTGGGTTTGGGTTTTTTTGTTTTTTTTTAATGGGCCCTTTCTCCCCCCCAAAAAATGATAAGAAGACTATACGAAATTTCATGGGTTTACCTATCATTTTGTCAACTCCCCCGAAACGTGATGAATGCACATCCCTAGTTTTGGGGGCAGTTTTACATGCACAGTCAAAGGTATGAACAGATGTGAATTGTTTTTTGTGTTCATGTCGTTCTTCGTTTTTCGGCTGCCACGGGAAATGTCTTTTTTTGGAGTTCATTTTTTTTTTTTTCGCAAAAAATCATTTTTTGGGTTAGTGCGGACTATCTCCTGTTAGTGCGCTAACAAAAACCATTAGATTTTGTTAATTTTTGTTAATTTTTGTTAGCGCACGCTAACGGGACTTAGTGCACACTAATGGGAGTTAGCGCGCATTAACTCTCGTTAGTATGCACTAACCCGAAACATTATTTTTCGTGAAAAAAGGGTAAAATCCCAATCGTTTTTCGGGCTCCCCGAAACATGCCAAATTGGACAATTTTGTTGAAATTTTCCAATTCGGCAAAAACGAATGCACATCTCTAACGAACAGCACAGTACACATCAGTGAAGATTTGATGTGATTTGGAGTGAGGAAAGGTACACAAAGATGAGGTTTGTACAATATACTCTTGCCCTAGCTTGATAGTAGCTAGGTAGAGCGTGCAACAAGCTAGGTCAAGAGTACTATGTACAAATCTCATCTATCTGTACCTTTCCTCACTCCAAATCACATCAAATCTTCACTGTGTACTGTGCTGTTCTTACTTTTGACTGTATATGTAAAACTGCCCCCCAAATCCTAGACCACTACCAAAACCTCACCTCGAGTTACTAGTTGACCCTCCTACAGTAGTATCTCTCTCTTTTTCTCTCTCTCTCCATGAGCAGTCAAAACCATGGAAATGCCTGTCTGGACATTTCTCAACTTGTACAGTAAAATACCTATGCAAAGCAGTAACTCTATAATTTCCCTAACTACACCCCTTTTTAAAATTGCGGGCAGTATAGCAAAATGATAAATCTAGGTCATAGAAGGGTTCAAAAGAGGACTGGACAAGTTCCTGAAAGAAAAGTACATATACAATTGTTTGCTGGGTAGACTTGGGAAAGCCAGATCTTAAATTTGGGAATGTGATACAAGAAAGAAATCAACTTGAGTTGATGTGTAATGCTCCCTTCTCTTCTATTTTTCAAACCCAGTCTAAACACCCATTATTTAAGGCTGTTTTTAAATCTTAACCTTCTGATTCTTGTCATCAGAGCCTTGTTGTTTTTAAACATTTTTAATGAATAAATATCCCCAATCCTCTTTTGTTCTGACTAAGATTGTAAGCTTTACAGATCAAGGAATGTCTCCTATTTGCACTTGTACAGTGCTGTGTATTCTAGATGTGCTATAAATGGTAGCAGAGCATGCACTATGGAGGTCCACATGTACTTTTAACTGGGCAGAGTAGAGAAATATTCAGATAGGTCAATTTCCAGGGCTCTGAAACTTGCCCTCACTGGTCAATCTTAAAAGTGTTGCTTGCACAAAAATGCATATTTTAAAATGCGTATTTTAAAAAGCTGCAGAATACGCATGTATATACCTGTGCGAGTGTCAAAATAAAAGGATGGTAAAGGGGCAGGGCATGGGGGAGCATTAGAGTTCTGGGATGAGGCCAACAGTTATGCATGTAACGCCATATTTTAACACCAGAGACTGCTGCATGCATCTACTTGTTATCCGCGTAACTTTACTGCTGCTTCATATGCGAATCAAATCTGTAGATCTCGAGTTTTAGGAGTTACAGGACAGGGTGAGGGGTATGGGACAACTGGGGGGCATGCAGGATGAAGAATCAGAAGAGCCTTGAAGACCCCAATATTAACTGGGCGAACTGGTGGACTAATTGGAAAAACTGGTTTCTCCATTATGTGAGCAGGTTTTAAAATCCACCTACATTCACATGTAAAAGCTGGCAAAGTACCAAGAAAGATATGCAAAGTATGTTTTCTCAAGCAATTTCTTAAGATTCCGTGCATACTTTAATGCGGGAGGTGTATTTTAAAACATACACGTGCAAGTGGTTAACTCTTCTCTTAGACCAGGGTGTACTCCCAGACTCATTAAAGCAAGCCTCTATACATCCAATCCTAATAAAAGTCTCTGTTGATACCACCATTCTTTCAAATTACCATCCTATCTCAGTGTTATCATTTATCAGTAAAATTATTGAAAACTCTGTACTTCAGCAGCTTATAAATTTCCTTGATTCAAGTGATACGCTGGACCAATACCAATTTGGCTTCCGCAAACATGATAGAACAGAAATCGTTATTATCTAGTTTTAATACTATCAGAAAAGGCTTTGATTGTAGCATTTCATTTGTACTTATTCTACTTGATATATCATCAGCTTTTGATACCATAGATCATGATATTCTTTTATCTAGAATTCACTCTCTTGGGATTGTTGGTTCTGTGTTTTCTTGGTTTTCTTCATACCTTACCAATCTCACACAGCAAGTCAATGTTGCGTGTGCCGGCCGCGGCAGGCCTGCGGCCAGGCCTTCTTATCCTCTTGTGCTTACTCCAGCATCTGACTCCACTTCCCTTGCGGCTGCGGGCTGCCATCTCCGTCCTCGGGCCATCCCCGGTGCCCCTGTCTCCACGATGGAATCCTGTGCTCTGTGGCAGGCCTCTCCATGTGGTCAGCGGAGAGACACCTCCGTTCCACGCCGCTCCCCTCCCTAGGCATGCGCACATCTCAATTCCTTATGAAGGGACCATGGCAGGAACCAGCAGCCCCGTATGATGTCACTGAAGCTCTGGTATATAAGGCCGGGCTCAGCTCCTGTTAGTCGCCTTTGCAACAGGTCTCCACACTGGACGTTTATTTGTTGCCTCCTTGGTGATTCCCTCGTGTTCCTGGTTCCTGTTCCCTTCGAGTTCCTGTTCCTGGTTTTGTCTTCTGTTCCTGTGCTTTGTGCTACTCAGCTATTCCTATGGACTGATCTTCTCCTGGACCAGACCACTGCTTTGCCTGACTACGCTATTGATCTTCTCCTGGACCCGACCACTGCTTTGCCTGACTACGCTATTGATCTTCTCCTGGACCCGCTTTGCTTGACTACGCTATTAATCTTCTCCTGGAGGAGACAGCTCATCGGGTTCCTTCGTTGGGTGGCGAGGCCGGATCAAGCTGGAAGCGGTCGAGTCTTCACCACTGGAAGTCCTTGGTCCCCCCGGGAGATGCCCGTAGAGACCCAGACCGGTGGGACTTTGGTGGACCTTGGAGAGGTTGAAGGTTTGTGGAAATGGAACAAGGGCCAACTGGATCTTCACCACTGGAAACCCGTGCCCCCCCCCCCCCCCCCTGGGAGGAGCCCGTAGGGATCCGGACTGCTGGGACTTAGGTGGGCCCTTGGATGAAAGATTCATTGAAGACTGGTCCGAGGTCGAGTACCTGAGATTCGCTGCTTGACAGTCCAAAGTCAAGCACCAGAGAATCACTGCTTGTCAGTCCGAAGTCGAGTGCCAGAGGTTCGCCGCTTGCTAGTCCGGTCGAATGCCAGAAGTCCGTCAAGATCCGAGGCAGCAGGAAGGCTCAAAGAGGAACCAGATGACTCACACAAGTGAGCAGACTTGTTGCCAAGTCAAGGGACAGGAAGAGGAAGCCTCCCTAAATACTCCCCAGGTCAATAAAGCAGCTGCAAGGAATTAGTGATCAGGCCCCTTTAAGAGTAGGGAGGAGGCATGGCCGCACGCCTAGGGGAGGGCCGTCCTGCCGGTTTCTGGAAGAGCTGCATGGCCTGACAGCCATGAGAGGAGGTCGGCGCGCGCGCCTCTGGCACTGACCTACCCTGGAGGGCCCATAGAGCTCGGTGAGGTCTGGACTTTATCCCGGGGACGTTTTCCCGTCTCTGCTCGGCTCCATCGAGGGTCCTGGCTTGCTGCTGCAGGTGAGCCGAGGCCAGCCGCAGGCGACCGCGGCTGGAAACGCTAACACTATTCCTGGCCTGGCTTCAAAGGTACAAGAACAGCTACGATTTCTCAAGGCATTGGCCTCCTCCATTGAGCGTCTGCATGCCCGGCTTGATGCCCAGTCTGGTCATCCAGTTCCAGCACCAGTTTCCTCCACCCAACAGTTTTCCCCTCTACCTCCAGGGCATTGTTGGCCCTACCAGCTCCTCCTCGTTTTAACGGTGACTCCAAGCTCTGCAGAGGGTTTATCAACCAATGCTACATGCAGTTTGCTCTGCAGCCCTCCATCTTCCAAGATTAACTCACGAAGGTCACCTTTATCTTGTTTAGTTTAGAGGGGAAGGCGTTGGCCTGGGCCTCGCCCCTATGGGAGCGCTCAGACTCGTTCCTCCAAGAACTGTCTCGCTTTGTAACCATATTTATTCGGACTTTTGATGACGCCGGGCGGCACGCTGTGGCAAGTTCTAAACTTCTTCACCTACAACAAGGCCAAAGGAGCCTGTTTGACTATACGATTGAATTTTGGACCTTAGCTACCAAGCTCTCCTGTCAAGAAAATTGCCTACGAGCTATTTACCTGGATGGACTATCTCCTCAGCTGAAGGACGAATTTGCAACTTGGGATCTCCCATCCTCACTTGAGGATCTTATTGATTTGACTGGCTGAATTGACCATCGTCTCCAAGAGCGCCTTTGGGAGAATTGGATGTCAAGAAGGTCCACTTGGGAATGCTCCTGCTCACCACCAACTACCAGCCCTGCCGCCGGTAGGGATTCACTTGTGGCCAAAGTGGAAGAACCCATGCAGTTGTGCTGTGGGCGGCTGTCCCCGGAAGAGCGCCTCTGGCGGAGACAATCAGGCTTATGTCTGTATTGTGGAGCATCTGGCCATCATCTTCAGACCTGCCTAGTCCGTCCGGGAAACTTCCTGGCCTGAGTTCAGTAGGGGTCCTGAACTTGGGTGTAACCTCACTAGCCCCTCAGTTTTCCATACCAATTATGCTGACCTGGGACTTCCAGTCCTTCCCAGTCCTTGCTCTGATTGATTCCGGATCAGGGGGAAATTTTATTCTCAAGGACTTAGTTCAGCTATTGGGTATTGATACCTGTTGTTTGGATACCTCCTAGTGTATTGCTTTGATTTATGGTTAGTCATTACTTGGCCAGATCTCCTTGACTACAAAGCCAGTTTGGCTCCTTACTGGTGCCCTCCACGTAGAAGAAATCGAACTCCTTGTCCTAGAAAAATCAATTCATCCGGTAGTCCTGGGACTACCTTGGCTCCAACGTCATTCACACCAGTTTGACTGGGGGTCTCTCCATCTGATTGAGTGGAGTCCAACTTGCCACCAGACTTACTTGAAAAAGGTGGTACTGCCTCCTATCTCCTCTGGTGACCACCCCCTCCGGCATCCCAGCTCCTTATGCAGACTTCGAAAATGTCTTCTCAAAGCAGAAGGCGGATATCCTTCCATCTCTTCAGAGGTTTGATTGTCCCATCGATCTCTTGCCTGGAACTACTCCTCCTCGAGGGCAGACCTATCCTCTGTCACTATCGGAGACTAAAGCTATGATGGAGTATATCCGAGGGAACCTGGCTAAAGGATTAATTCGACCATCAACTTCTCCCACCGGAGCGAGATTTTTCTTCATCACGAAGAAAGACGGATCCTTAAGGCCGTGTATCGATTACCGCGGCTTGAATGCCATCACTCATAAAGACAAGTATCTGCTGCCTTTGATCTCAAAACTATTCGACCATCTACAAGGAGCTTCCATCTTAACTAAATTAGATCTAAACGGAGCCTACAATTGGGTAAGCATCCGTCCTGAAGATATCTGGAAAATGGCTTTTAACACCAGGGATGGGCATTATGAATATCTGGTGATGCCCTTTGGCTTTTGTAGTGCTCCGACATTATTTCAACAGATAATCACCAAGATCTTCACAGCCCTCTTGTTCGTCAAGGTTGTGGAATACCTTGATGATATCCTTATCTTTTCCAAGGATCTCGCATGTGCACGGTCCTTCAACATCTCTGTGAGAATTATCTCTTCGCAAAGTTGTACAAGTGACTCTGAACAGTCTAGTTTGCCATTCCTGGGATATATAATCTCGCAGCAAGGGTTTTCCATGGACCCAGAAAAACTCAAGGGAATCCAAGACTGGCATCGGCCTGTGGGCCTCTGAGCTTTGCAATAATTTCTTGGATTTATTAAACTATTACCACCATTTCATTTCCAACTATTCGACCTTGGTGGCTCCTTTCACTGTGATGACCCTTAAGGGCCAAGATACTCGGAATTAGACCCCGGAAGCCCTTACAGCCTTTCAGTGCCTCAAAGAGGCCTTCCTTGCTTGACCATGCTTTCGTCACCCAGACCCAAACCGCCCCTTGCTGGTTGAAATGGATGCCTCTGCTATCAGGGCCGGGGTGGTTCTGAGTTAACATTCAACATTCAGATCCCTGATTCCATGTAGGTTCTCCCCTGTGAAACAAAATTATAGGATTGGAGACAGAGAATTACTTGCTATTAAACTGGCCTTGGAGGAATGGCACCCTTGGTTAGAGGGTGCTCAGCACAAATTTATGATTCTCACCGATCATAAGAACCTTGAACACTTGAGTCATGCCCCATGTCTCAATGCCTGTAAAGCCCGATGGGCCTTGTTTTTCTCTAGGTTCAATTTTGAACTCCGGTATCGCCCAGCTGAAAAGAATCTCCGGGCAGATGCCCTATATCATTCCTTCAAACCCGGTCACATCATTGACCCAGCCTGTATCTGTTTGCCTGTGACTCACCCAGTCCCGGCTGGGAAAACTGTTGTGCCCCGTCACCTCTGTGAAAGAGTTTTCCGATGGGCACATGATTCCAAGTTTGCTGGCCACCCAGGACGAGCGCGAACTCTTGCTCTACTCCAGTGATTCTTTTGGTGGCCCACTATGGTCTCTGATATTAGAGCATATGTTGATTCCTGCAGTACCTGCGCTCAACAAACCCCCCTGTCAGTCGACCTTGGGGTTTACTCCAACTACTTCCTGCTCCCGAAGAACCGTGGACCCATCTTTCCATGGATATCATTGTGAACTTGCCACCATCTAAGTGTCACACAGTTATATCGGTCACCATCAAAAGCTTTTCAAAAATGGCCCATTTTGTTCCATTGCCAGGCTTACCTTCTGCTCCAGAATTGGCATGCCTGTTCTTCCTCCATATATCCTGTCTGCATGGCTTATCCAAGGACATCGTCTCAGACAGAGATCCACAGTTTGTCACCTGTTACTGGTGCACTCTCTGCTGTAAGTTTGGCATCAACATCAGCCTCACCACAGCTTACCATCCACAGGCCTATGAGCAAGCTGAACATATGAGTTGCTCTTTGAAGGCCTTCCTTCGCACCTATATAAATGATCAGCAAGACAACTGGTCAGAACTTCTTCCTTGGGCAGAGTTCTCCCACAACTCCCATATTACCGCGGCCACAGGTACGTCGCCTTTCTCCATTGTCTATGGTAAGCAGCCCGGCCACCTCTGCCCATACGGCTGTCAGTCCCTTCTCCTGCCATGCAAGCTACTGCAGATGCCCTCAAGGCTCTCTGGAACCAGGCGAATCTATTGATCTCCTGGACCCGACATCTGCTTTGCCTGACTATATCTCAGATCATCTCCTAGTCCTGACCTCTGCTTCGCCTGACCACGCTACTGATCATCTCCTAGTCCTAACCTCTGCTTTGTCCGACCACGCCATTGTTCCTCTCCTGGTATTGACTTCTGCCTTGCCTTGCCATCGATTCTTGATTGCCGCCTGCCCTGACTTCAGCTTGTTCTACGATGTCTCTACAGTCTTAGTCCTGGACTTGGCATTTCAGGCTTCGGCCTGCTCTTGTTCCTATTGTCGCCCGGGTCTCCTGGACTCCGCCTCATCCAGTATAGACTCTTCAGTTCTGCTGTTGTTGCCCCTGGGCTTACCGCATCATCATTTCATCAACAACCACGGATGGAGGCCCACCTAACTCCAGCCATACGGCCCGAAGATAGCAGGAGGCCGGTGGCAGCAGGAGAGGCAGCTGATCTTCCTGCTCTGGGGGAGAAAGCGGAAGCTGTGCGCAGCGCTTCCGCTCCCCCAAACAGGAAGTTCGGCGGGCCGTTTGACCCGAAGATAGCAGGAGAACGGGTGGCAGCAGGAGAGGCAGCTGATCTTCCTGCATTGGGGGGAGGAAGCGGAAGCTGCGTGCGGCGCTTCCACTCCCCCCCCCCCCGAACAGGAAGACCGGTTGGCCATACGGCCACAGCAGCGCTTCCCCATGTGTGCTGTGATGGCGCGCGAGGCGTGGGTTCTCTTGTTCGCTGTTGCGGGGATGGGATCCCGCGACAGCCTTGCAGTTCCGATGCTAGTTGGGTGGGCCTGGGTCTAAGTTGGGTGGGCACCTGCCCACCCAGGCCCACCCGTGGCTACGCCACTGTTTTCAATTACTGACCTCTATTTTGGAACTCCCTCCCTTTTTAAGTCAGAACAATTAAAAAGCCCACATTTTTCAAAAAGGCACTAAAAATTAGAGATGTGAATCGTGTGATCGATCGTCTTAACGATCGATTTTGGCTGGGGGGGGAGGGAATCGGATCGTCGCGGTTTTGTTTTTTTTTAAATCGTGTAAATCGTAAATCGGAGGAGGGCGGGAAAACTGGCACACTAAAACAACCCTAAAACCCACCCCGACCCTTTAAAATAAATCCCCCACCCTCCCGAACCCCCCCAAAATGTCTTAAATTACCTGGGGTCCAGTGGGGGGGTCCCGGTGTGATCTTCCACTCTCGGGCCACGGGTGCGTTAATAGAAATGGTGCCGGCGCTACCTTTGCCCTGTCATATGACAGGGCAAAGGTAGCGCCGGCGCCATTTTGGTTCCTGTCCCCCGACGTCACGAGCGCAGGAGATCGCTCCCGGACCCCCGCTGGACCCCCAGGGACTTTTGGCCAGCTTGGGGGGGCCTCCTGACCCCCACAAGTCTTGCCAAAAGTCCAGCGGGGGTCCAGAAGCGACCTCCTGCACTCGAATCGTATTGCCGTATTGCAAAATGGCCATGCCATTTTGCAATACGGCAATACCCGTGGCCCGAGAGACTTTTGGCAAGTCTTGTGGGGGTCAGGAGGCCCCCCAAGCTGGCCAAAAGTCCCTGGGGGTCCAGCGGGGGTCCGGGAGCGATCTCCTGCGCTCGTGACGTCGGGGGACAGGAACCAAAATGGCGCCGGCGCTACCTTTGCCCTGTCATATGACAGGGCAAAGGTAGCGCCGGCGCCATTTCTATTAACGCACCCGTGGCCCGATTTACGATTTTTGACGATAAATCGGGGGAATTCCTATTGTATATCGCCTCTAATGATTTTTGACGATTTAAAATATATCGGATGATATTTTAAATCGTCAAAAAACGATTCACATCCCTACTAAAAATATACATGTTGAAAACCTAAGTATCATGTTGATATGTCAACACTGTTGCATGTCCTAAATGTGAATTCAAATTTATGCCTCTATGTTGAGGATACACTGTCTTGTTTTTTAATCTGTCATACCTGTTTTATGTATTTTAAATGATAGGTATGTTTTCTGTAGCCTGTCCTGAATGTAGGAAGGCTGGGTAACAAATGTTTTAAATAAATAAATAAATAAATAAATGCATGTACATATGATTTAAAATTGCAGCATATCTCTGCTCGCGCATATAGATTTTATCACATATTACTCTAGTCACTTTTAGTCGACTGTTACATGTTTGACTACCAATCTTATATTGATTCTGTTATTTAAGGTTTCTATGTCATAATGAGTTTAAATGAGTAACATCCCAGTTCTTCATTTCCTTGTTCTCTGTAAGACTCAGTCATTTCAATAGTTGTCTGTAAACCGAAGTGCTTAGTGATTTTATCTCTAGAACCTCGGTATATAAAAAAATGTTAAATAAATAAATAAATAAATAAATATGGGTGCATGAGCGCTCGTTTTAAAATTAGCCTGATAGTATATAGGTCAAGATCAATTACTATTTCTTCAAATTGTTTCTTTTACTATCTTCTGCATAAATGCCACTTTTTGAGGAGAAAGCTGGTCATTTTATTTTTTACAGGCACTAGCTTCAACGAGAATAAATAATTTGCCTCATTCACAAGCTAAGCATCAACTCAGAACAATTATTGAAGACATTAGGATGCTATGCTAATGTATTTTATGCTTCAAAGATTACAGCTGCCAAAACTGCATTGCCATCAATCAAACCTTTCATGATATTTTTCATGTTTTAAACAACATATTGGTGATAATATATTAAGAGATTTTTTTTTAAAGAAGGTAATGATATTTTAGAGAAATTGTTTTCAGCAGCTTCACAATGAGCAACAATAATTTTAAAAACCGTGCTTTTTTTTCTCTTTTTGTCAGAACAGAAGCTCCACTCTCTGACAAGTGAACTTGTTTTGATTCATTTAAATAGAAGTACATGGAGAGACTGCAGGATAACTCACAATTAGAAAACTGAATGACAGACATGAAATGGGCAAACAGTATGCCTGACAGTCTATCAGGTCTCTCCTGACATCTTAAATTCAGTAAGCTGCAAGATCACAGTGCAATCACTAATGGGAAGATGTCCTAGAGGTCATTGACAACACGCCACCTGAATAATCTCATCCAGAAGTAAGGATGATGGGTCTTCCAAATCAAGTCTGCTACAACTAGCAAAAGTATTGACATTGTTCTAATAAGTGTGCGTGATGTTTTCATTTGAAAGACTTCAGTTTCTATTCTTGACTTTCTCTTGATCTGCATAATGTCTGTAAAGCCTGTTGCTAATTTATTGTTTATTGTAAACCGAGGTGATGTTTCTTACGTATTTATATAAAAAAATCACTAAATAAATAAATAAATAAAATAAATCTGTACCTGATTACTTACAGGTCGATACAGTAAGGCCGCGGTAGAAACAGTGCGGCAGTGTCAGGCGCACCCTTCCTCCCCGCACGCACAGTTCTCTTCACTAACTCCCCGATACTCTCTTCTAATTGCATGCAAATGCATGCCGCGGCTTTAAAGCGTTAGGGAAAGGTTATGCCCGCGTAACCCATTTTACTGTATAGGCGCTTAATACAGCGCCTATACAGTAACCTGGGTGCGCTGGTACCTGTCATTTCAAATGTCATTTCAAATGACATTTGGAATGACAGGCACCAGGAAGTGTAAAAAACACGAAAAGTCTTTGTTGCTTCGTCGCTGTGTCTCTCCTCCTCCCGGAGCAGGGCGCGAAAGCAGCCTTGCTCCGGGAGGAGGTGAGGCACAGCGGCGAAGACAGACGGGAGAGGAGAAAAAGCAGAGCCGAGCAGAGCCGAGCAAAGCGAAAGCGTGCGAGCAAAGCGAAAGCGTGCAGCAAGCCGGCAAAATAGACCTGCGAGCAGAGGCAATAGCAGCGGTTCGGTAAGCCTGGCACCCTCCTTGATGTAGTACGTCCCGGATGCCCCCCCCCCTCCCCAGCGCGCCCGCCACTACCCCTTTCATCAGCTGCATCCACTGCGACCCGGCAGTCCCGTGAGGCCTACAAAAAAAAAAAAATCCCCGGCTCCCGTGCCCCCGCACTGGCCCGCCGACTCTACCCCCCTCCTCCAGATCGGGCGGGTAGGCGGCGGCGAAAACCAAAGCAATTTTTTTTTTTTCAAAAAGCGACATCACACAATGCATAAAATAATTTCTCCAGCCTTAAAGCGACTTACTTTTGGGATCTGTCAAGTAAGTCGCAAAAGTAACTTACTTTTCTGAAGCCATCACGATCGTAGCTCACGACGAAGATGGCCGCCTGCATGGGGGAAAGCGTGCAATTGGCCGCTGAAGACGTGACGTCACACATCTCGTGACGCCAAACGTCGTGACGTCACGTCTTCAGCTGCCAATTGCACACTTTCCCCGTGCAGGCGGCCATCTTCGTCTTCGTCCGGAGGAGCTAAGATCGTGTTCCTGATGGCTTCAGAAAAGTAAGTTACTTTTGCGACTTACTTTTGGGATCTTGACAGATCTCAAAAGTAAGTCGCTTTTGGAAAAAACCAAAATTGTCGCTTTAAGGCTGGAGAAATTATTTTATGCATTGTGTGATGTCGCTTTTTGAAAAAAAAAAAAATTGATTTTGGTTTTTTTTTGCTTTTCGCCACCGCCTACCCGCCCGATCGGGAGGAGGGGGGTAGAGTCGGCGGGCCAGTGCGGGGGCGCGGGAGCCGGGGATTTTTTTTTTTTTTGTAGGCCTCACGGGACTGCCGGGTCGCAGTGGTAGCATGGCGCTGTGAGGGGGGCGAAAGGGTATATACCCATGAACGGATTTGAGTGGGAGCGCTCTGTGAAGCGGGACATGCCCGTGAGGGGCATAATGGGTGGATGCAGCTGATGAAAGGGGTAGTGGCGGGCGCGCTGGGGAGGGGGGGGCATCCGGGACGTACTACATCAAGGAGGGTGCCAGGCTTATTGTTTTATTGTGTTTGAGTATCTTAAGCGGTGTCGATGGATTTGTTTCACAGTCCTAACTCCTACTAGGGGGAGGCGGTAAACTAGCACGTTAAGGCCGCGGCAAAACAGCGGGTTCCTAAGGAGATAATATCAGCGCCCGTTACAGTATCGGAGGGGAATAGCTAATTCCTTCATTATACAGCTTTTTCGTTCATTTACATGCTGGGTGCGGAAAGGGTAATGTGTCTATTTTACAAAGCGCTAAGGACGCGTGAAACTGGAGACTGTATCGCTGGATGGCCTTACTCGTCTGTATTGTGCGCTCCCAGCACGTTACAGACGGGCAATCTTCGACCGGACGATACTGTATCGAGCTGTTAGATTGTTATATTGTCAGTTTGCATGTAGATCATAAATCTCTTAGATCCAGCCTACTTTCTACTTTCTTGCCTAACTACTTTCTCTTTATGGTACCCCAGAACAGGGTGAAAAAGAAATTGTCCTTCTGTAGCCAATTCTATAGCAAATTGTAAAATAATTCCTTTCTAAACCTGATCAATTTTTCTTGGAGTCTAGCTGCATCATCATATCCACTGACTTTTTTCTGCCAGACATTTGTAAGGGCATTAAAAGGATGGAAGTAATAACAGATGAGGGCTGAAAAATTGATACATTAAACACAAACCCAATACACAAAAGGGCGGATTTAAAAGGGTTACGCGCGTAACCCTGAAAACCCGCTCCTGCGCGCGCTGAACCTATTTTGCATAGGTCCGGCGACGTGCGCAAATCCCGGGGCTTGAAAAAATGGGTGGGGCGTGGGTGGGGTGGTCCAGGGGTGGGGCATGGGCATGGCCATAGGCCTCTCCACTGCCGCTGGGCCCGGGGATTGCGCGGCGGCACTTGGCCGGCACACGCAGCCTATGCCTGCCTGGAGGCAGGTGTAAATAAAAAACTAAAGGTGGGGGGGATTTAGGTAGGGCTGGGGGGCGTGTTAGATAGGGGAAAGGAGGGGAAGGTGGGGGGGGGGGGGGCAGAAGGAAAGTTCCCTCCGAGGCCGCTCTGATTTTGGAGCGGCCTCAGAGGGAACGGGGAAAGCCATCGGGGCTCCACTAGAGTTCGACATGTGCAAGGTTCACAAGTGTGCACCCCCTTGCGAACGCCAGCTCCGGATTTTATAACATGCACGTGGCTGCGCGCGCATGTTATATAATCGGGCATAGATTTGTGCACATCGGGTTACGTGCACAAATCTACGCCCACGCGTAGGTATGAATATCTGGCTCAGAGACTTTTTTTCTGGCCTAGCAGCTTCCTCTTTATACTTACAACTCAGTCAGAGCCAGGGTTAGATTTTAGCACCATAAGATTTAATTTGCAAATGCCTGGGGTTTTACCCCTATTTTCATATCTCCCTGCCAACTTAGCCTATCTATCAGAGCAATACTCCTTAGGCAAGGATGATGAGTTTTGATTCCAGCTGGATTCCTAAGTCTGGTCACTAGGTATCACCACTGAGCAATGACTGAGATTCCCTAACCTTCAGGGGCTGTGAATGCTGCCTTGCAGTCATGGTCGGATCAGGGAATAAAAACCTGAACTGGGAATTGAATGTAAGGCCTCCATATGGAAGTAGGCAGCATTTGCCACTGAACCACTGGGCCAGCACATGGAGACTTGGAATGCAAAATGTACCCTTCATAAGAAAGAAGAGAAAGGGAAGCTATGGTAGAAACTTTCAAATATTTGGCAGGCTTCCCTTAGGTGATAACAAATATGGAAGGTATAAATCTGAATACTAAATTAACTGATACAAAACATAAAAAATATACCCGTAAATATCTATTTAAATATTTATTAGTTACAGAAATTAAAAAATCCAGAATACTTATATTGTACAGTAATCTGTTCACATAAAAACCACCCCCACAGAGGCTTCCGGTTAAGATGGCGGCATGAGTTAGACGCTGTGAAGATCCTGGCGAAATTTTCTTGTATTTTCCAAAAAGAGCTGTCATTATGCCACCTAAGCGTAAGGGAAAGGTGAGGGTATATCCGATGGAGCCATTGCCCTCACCTATCCAACACGAAATCTTTCACTACCTAACAACACCTACCACACCAGGAACTGAGGATCCTGCTGGGCAGAGCGGCGAGGGAGAGTCTCTTGCGCCCTTGGAGGAGGTATCGCTGAGTCCCGACCTGAGGCGGCCACCGGTGCAGAGGGGCGATGGAGGAGACTTCGGAGCTGACCCGGGAAACTCTTCTGCTTCCGGGGTCACCCATGAATCTGAAGGGGCCGCTGGCATGGAGACGCCGTGGATGTCAATGCCACCGATTTTGAGCCTCGATGTGGAGCCTGCGGAGAGAGGAGAGCAAGACGCGGGAGAATTACGGAGGCTGGAACAGCTAATCGGAGGCAGCACTGTGGATCTTCCAACATGCGGTGAAGCAGGTATGGGAGAGAGCAGTGAAACCGGCGGATCCAGAGGCGACCCCCCGCCCTATTGTCGTGACCTTAGATGGGTTCTGGGATTTAGTGGTAGGGTTCAGATGAAAATTGCTTGCCAGGAATTATACCAAGCCAGTATAAAACATCATCGAGAATTATCTGAGTTAAAAGGAAAATTAACTGAGACAAACAGCAGGATTTCCTCATTGGAAAAAAAGGAAGAAAAGTCACAAGAATTTAAAGCTTTAGTTGCTAAAGATCGGCTGAGGTTGGAAAGACATATGGAGACACTTGAGAATAACTCTAAGAGTTTCAATTTATGTTTATTAAATTTTCCTCGTATAGTAGGAGAGACTCCATACACTACATTAAAAAAATGTATGTCGGAGGTTTTGGGTTTTTCTGATTCAGATATGCCTGTGGTAAACACATGTTATTTTTTACCTATATCTAGAAACAGAGAATCTAACATTCCTTTTCAAGGGGATTTGACTAATTTTTTAGAAAATTCTGAATTGGTGGTTATTGATAAAGGAACTTTGTTAATTTCTCTGCTTACAAATTTCAAAGTAAATAAAATTATGAAAGTTTACTTTAGGAAATATTCTGTCAGATATCATGACTTAAATGTAAAAAAACTTTCCTGACTTAGCTTTGGCAACTCAGCAAAGACGGAAAACATTTTTGAATCTTCGTCAAGAAGTAATTGCGTTAGGTTATCATTTTCACTGCGTTTCCCATGTAAATGCCTGATTAAAAAGAGGGATGAATGCAATATTTTCTTTACTCCAGAACATCTGGCAGGGTTTATAGAATCTAAAAAACAAACCACATCATCCCCAGAGACATAATATAAGAGATGTAGGTGTTCTCATGCCGTGAATCTTAAATTTTCATTAGAAATTAATGTATAATTGAATAACTCCTAATGTCAAAGCCTGAATTTGAATCATTGACTGTTTTCATTAAGATTATCACATATTAATATTGATTGTGATTAATAATTAAATGCAGTAAAACACACATATACCCATGTACAGATATCACAAAACCATTCCCATGTTCCCAACAAAGGGTACTTGTTTCACCGATTTCTCTGGCTTTATCAGGGGACATTAACACTAGGGATGTGAATCGTTTTTTGACGATTTAAAATATCGTCCAATATATTTTAAATCGTCAAAAATCGTTATAGCCGCGATACAATAACAATTCCCCCGATTTATCGTTAAAAAATCGTAAATCGGGGGAAGGGGGAGGGGAAGGGGAGGGCGGGAAACCCGGCACACTAAAACAACCCTAAAACCCACCCCGACCCTTTAAAATAAATCCCCCACCCTCCCGAACCCCCCCAAAATGCCTTAAATTACCTGGGGTCCAGAGGAAGGGTCCCGGTGTGATCTTTTACTCTTGGACCTCGGACCTCCGTGGTCTGTAGAAACAAAATGGCGCCGGCGCTACCTTTGACCTGTCATATGACAGGGCAAAGGTAGCGCCGGCGCCATTTTGGTTTTTTGTCCCCCGACGGCAGGAGCGTAGGAGATCGCTCCCGGACCCGCAGGGACTTTTGGCCAGCTTGGGGGGGGCCTCCTGACCCCCACAAGACTTGCCAAAAGTCCAGCGGGGGTCCGGAACGATCTCCTACCGTGAATCGTTTTTCCGTACGGAAAAACGATTTGACTGCAGGAGGTCATTCCGGACCCCCGCTGGACCCCCAGGGACTTTTGGCCAGCTTGGGGGGGCCTCCTGACCCCTACAAGACTTGCCAAAAGTCCAGCGAGGGTCCGGAACGATCTCCTACCGCAAATCGTTTTTCCGTACGGAAAAACGATTCGACTGCAGGAGGTCATTCCGGACCCCCGCTGGATCCCCAGGGACTTTTGGCCAGCTTGGGGGGGCCTCCTGACCCCCACAAGACTTGCCAAAAGTCCAGCGGGGGTCCGGAACGACCTCCTGCAGTTGAATCGTGTTGCCGTACGGCCGGCGCCATTTTGCGCAAAATGGCGCCGGCCGTAAGGCAACACGATTCGACTGCAGGAGGTCGTTCCAGACCCCCGCTGGACTTTTGGCAAGTCTTGTGGGGGTCAGGAGGCCCCCCCAAGCTGGCCAAAAGTCCCTGCGGGTCCGGGAGCAATCTCCTACGCTCCTGCCGTCGGGGGACAAAAAAAACAAAATGGCGCCGGCTCTACCTTTGCCCTGTCATATGACAGGGCAAAGGTAGCGCCGGCGCCATTTTGTTTCTACAGACCACGGAGGTCCGAGGTCCGAGAGTAAAAGATCACACCGGGACCCTTCCTCTGGACCCCAGGTAATTTAAGGCATTTTGGGGGGGTTCGGGAGGGTGGGGGATTTATTTTAAAGGGTCAGGGTGGGTTTTAGGGTTGTTTTAGAGTGCCGGTTTTCCCGCCCTCCCCCCCCCCCACTGGACCCCAGGTAATTTAAGGCATTTTGGGGGGGTTCGGGAGGGTGGGGGATTTATTTTAGGGATGTTTTAGTGTGCCTGTTTTCGATTTACACGATTTACACGATTTACACGATATTTAAAAAACCCAAACTGCGACAATCCGATTCCCTCCCCCTCCCAGCCGAAATCGATCATTAAGACGATCGATCACACGATTCACATCTCTAATTAACACACATTATTCCTCACATTGAACATATATTCATACATTTTCACAATGCCATATTTAGAATAAGTGCTGATTTTATATTGCACAATTCTTTAATCAAACCACTTTCCCATAAAAAACGGAAGTTCTGGAGATCACGTGATATGGAGAGCAGGGAGGACGTGTTTGCTTCACATTCCAGATGCCTTCCTTCTACATGGCCCCTACCATCGGGATTTTGCAACCCCTGCCTCCCGACTGAATATTCTGTGCACAACTGCGTGCGAACAATCGGAGAGCAGAATGACCATGCGATTTGCATGGAAAGAAAAAGAGAAGCAGCGCAAGTCTGATGACAAAATGGCCACTGTAGATGCTGTCTGCCCCGTTGGAGCTCTGAACGATTCAGCTGTGGCAACTCTCATTGCGGCCGTGGTGGCTGCATTAAACTCATGTTTTGATGAGTTAGCACAGATGGCAGAGGTAAATAGCAGAGGTAGAGGTAAAAAGCAGATGGCAGAGGTAAAAAGCATGTTGAGGGCCATGTAAGTGTAGAGGAGGATGACACAACTGCCCTCCAGATTAAGATTGCTTCACTGGAGAAACTTGTCGCAATGCAGGATGCAAAATTAGAAGATCTGGAGAACCGGCTGCGGAGTTGTCAGATTTGTGGGTTTTGCAGAGCAGATTAATGATGCAAAGCTGTACCATGTAATTGAAAACTGGTTGCCTTCTGAATTAGGCCTGCAGGAGTTGGTTGGGTGGAACGCACACACCGTGTGCCTCAGAACGGCAAAAACTGAGGATTGTGGTGGCGAAAATTCTAAACTATGCCCACAAAGTGAACCTTTTGCAAGCCTATCATAGGAAGAGAGCTGAACTAAAAGGGACAATGCTTGCTGATTTTTCAAGACTTCTCCCCTAAAGTTTCAATCATATTCTCACTCAGCTTTGGCTTTGGGAGATTAGTTATGTTGGACTACCAAGGGTTGTCCTTAGGAGCTGCTTTGTTTGCTCCCAGTTTAGCCTTCAGATTTGTCTTGTGCAGGGGTAGAGAGAGATAGGGGGAAGGCACCTGTGTGCATCAAATTGATCTCTGATAGAAGAGAAGTTTTTCTCTGCTAGTGGGAAGCTAAAACTGGGTAGGAGGGTTGGGGTTTGGAGGGGGTGGGGGTGGTGGGTAGCTTTAGCTGGTGGTGGGAGGGGGTACTGGGATCTGGGAGGCTCAGTTAGGTTTGTATGTTACTTGGATGCAAGAACATTGTGGTGTCCTATAAATGTGTGATATGTCTTTGCTACAAATGTTCTTTTATGTTTTACAGCGAGCCTAGAGATCTTTAACAGACCTCCTTTTATTCTTTGAATAATGTGTAGTATACTCAAATGTGTCACTTGGAATGTGGCGAAGCTGGGCTCCCTGATTAAAAGGGGAAAATGTTCTTTCAAATTTAAACAAAATTAAAGGATCCATTCCTGCAACAGACACATATGACCGTTATCTGCTAATGCTCATCTAAAGCTAAAAAAGAAAGATACTTGCGCAACCCCCGAAAATCTACCCCTGCCGCCCCCTGCGCGTGCCGAGCCTATCTTGCCCAGAGGCAGGCGTAACATCCAACAAAGGTCAGGGGGGGGGTTAGTTAGGGCTGGGGGGTGGGTTAGATAGGGGGAAGGAGGGGAAGGTGCGGGGGCAGAAGGAAAGTTCCCTCCGAGGCTGCTCCGATTTCGGAGCGGCCTCGGAGGGAACAGAGGAAGGCTGCTCAGCTCAGCGCGCGCAAGTTGCACAATTGTGCACCCCCTTGTGCGCGCCGACCCTGGATTTTATAACATGTGTGCGGCTGCACGTACATGTTATAAAATCGGGCGTAGATTTGTTCGCCCGGGTTGCGTGAACAAATCTACGCCCCTGCGCATGTTATAAAATCTGGCCCAAAGGTTTTAACCAAATATTTGTGGCCCCGGGTTCTTCCCATAGTCATGGGGTTGCTATTTTAATTCACAAGTCTGTCTCTTTTTAATAGCAGCACTCTGTAGTGGATTCTAGGGGCCGCTATATCATTGTGGAAGGGCTTCTTTTTGGTAAACACACTATTTTGCTATCAGTTTATGGACCAAATCAGTATGACCACAGCTTTTTCTCAAATTTAGTTACTCAGGTGGTCTCTTGGACAGTGGTCCAATTATTTTAGGAGGCGATCTTAATTGTGTCACTGATCCTACTTTAGACCATTCCTCTCAGTCTATGAACAGACCCCTGAGTACCACTAAAGGCATCCCCTTTTTATGTGATTCTCTACAAGTCATTGATGCATAGCGTGTATTGAATCCTAGTACTAGAGATTTTACACACTATGGGGTAGATCTTAAAAAAATACGCGATCGCGTACTTTTGTTCGCACACCAGGCGCGAACAAAAGTATGCTGGATTTTATAAGATACGCGCGTAGCCACGCGTATCATAAAATCCGGGGTCGGTGCACGCAAGGGGGTGCACATTTGTGCAACCTGCGCGCGCCGAGCCCAGCGCGTGCTGCCTGTTCCCTCTGAGGCCGCTCCGATTTTGGAGCGGCCTCGGAGGGAACTTTCCTTCGCCCTCCCCCCACCTTCCCCTCCCTTCCTCTACCTAACCCACCCCCCCGGCCCTATCTAAACCCCCCCCTACCTTTGTTGGCAAAGTTACGCCTGCTGAAAGCAGGCGTAACTTTGCGCCCGCCGGCCGGCAGCCCCACACCGTGTTCCGGTCCCGGGGGCTTGTCCGGAGGCCTCGACCACGCCCCCGGACCGGTGCCACGCCCCCGGGCACGCCCCCGAAACGCCCCCGGGCATGCCCCCGAAACGCCACGTCGTTTCGGGAACGCCCCCGACACGCCCCCTCCCCGCCCCTTTTCCAAAGCCCCGGGACTTACGCGCATCCCAGGGCTTTACGCGCGCCGGCGGCCTATGCAAAATAGGCGCGCCGGCGCGCAGAGCTTTTAAAATCCGCCCCTGTGTGCATTCAGCAGATTCCAAGGCCCAACTTGACTGTTTTTTAATCTCAGACTCTCTTTCCGCAATTCCAGAGCTAAGCTATAGAACCTATGGTGGTCTCCGACCACTGTCCGTTGACTTGTGTTTTGCGGAAACCGGGCTCTGATAGTGACTTTTCCAATTGGAAAATCCAATGTGATTGATGCAGGATAAAGCCTTTAAAGAATTTTTGCTGTCCAAATGGCAGGAGTTTGAATTCAATAATGAACAACATCTTTCGGACCCCTTTCCTTTTTTGGGAAAAGCTAAAGTAGTGCTCCTTGGGGACATTATTGGGTATTCTATTAGGCGTAAGCGGGAATTAAATAAGTAAATTTTAGAGCTGACTACTAGACTTAATAACTGTAAAAGGGACTTAAATCTTAATCCTGCCTCTGAACTTCAATGCCAGTTTTTGTTGTTATAAGGGAGTGACAACTTCCTTGTTTTCCTTGAAACACAGACTGTTTCTCCATGGGAATAAATGTGGTAAGATGCTAGCCCATCTCATGAAGGGTGACCACAAGCCGACTTTTCAAATCTTTGAGATCGGGCATGGAAAGTAATTACCTCTTCTGAGAGTATTGCGGCTTTATTTTAGTCTTACTACCAGCAATTATATACAGCGGAGAGGGAAGATTTAGTAGCTAGAGATCGGTTCATGCAACAGATTTCATTACCGAGTCTGACCCTGAACAGGTGGAGCAGCTGAATGGGCAGATCCAAGAGGAGGAAATTGTGGCAGTAATTCAGGGCCTTCAGAATTTTAAGACGCCAGACCCTGATGGTTTACCATCTTTTTTCTACAAGGTACTGCACCCAGTGTTGTTGCAAAGCATGAAATCCCTGTTTGAATCCATGGTGGTAAGAGGTCTCATGCCTGACTCACTTTGTATGGCCAATATAATTGTACTATCTAAACCTGGTAAGGACCCAGCTGAGTCTTCTGCTTATAAACTGATCTCCTTGCTAAATATCAATATTAAGATCTATGTGTAAACTACCACCTCTGTGGGATGGGATCGCTGTCATGACCAGGATTGGTGTTAAAAGTGTAGTCTTCTGAACGGGCAGCAAGCTCTCAGATATTGCCCACAGGAGAGTGCAGTTCAATGCCTTCCTCCCTTCTGGGTCTCCCTTAGATTTGGGGTGCATAGGGATTTGGGATACTACCACCCACCCAGTGATGTCTCTTGGTGGTAAAGAGAGGAGGCATGGATAAATAGAACAATACTTTACTATTTTGATGTTTTATTTAAAACACTTTTTCAAAGAAAATGTACTGTTTCTCAATAACAATGTGCACATTTAAACGATAATTATCCCAGTAAATTTTGACATATATATTTCTCTTACTTTTTCTTTTAATTTTCTTTTTATATATTTTCTGAATACAATAACATAATATAATAAACTTGATACAGAAAAGAGGGAGATTACAACCATAAGTAAATAGGCATTACTATAAATCAAGAAATATACCTCTCTTGTTCATCCCTACATTTATAAGTAAATAGGAGAGAGATCCAAGTTAAATAGAGCGACTTTCTAGAAAAAACTATAAGAAAATAAGGAGCCTTCCCTTACCATTTACTAAACCAGAGCCTAATTAAGAGTGTGCATTTATAAACGACATTAATTGCATTGGATCATAATAAATATACTTCGCATTTTGATATTTCAATAAACGTTTACAGGGGTATCGTATAACACATTGCAACAATTTCTGATCTCATCTCTAAAAATTTCTTTCTCTGTTCCTGTGTAGGCTTAGTAATATCCGGATATATCTAAATCTGATAACCATGAAATAACGCATTTCTATTTCTCAAAAATAACCTCATAACATTATTACATTCGTGTTCAAAAGCAAACGATACTACTAGAGTTCCTCTTTGTTGTATCTCAGTATCCTGGGAAATTTCCAGAAGTCCAAAGATTTCTGTTCTTCTTCTTTACTATTTGGGGATATCCCGCACCATTTTTAAGATGGCGCCAGGCCATCCATTGCTCCTAACATGTGACAGGGGCCGGCCAATGGCACCGATAGCCCTTGTCACATGGTAAGGGCAAAGGGCCACTGGTGCCATTTTGATTAGTGGCAGCCGATGGCCTCTATGATGGTAGGGATGTGCAGAAGAAAAAACTTTCTTTCGATTCAGTTTTCATTTTGCTGGGATCACATCTCTAGCCAAAGGTTCGGCTGAATAACCGGTGGGATGTTGGCTGAATACCACTGAGTAGTGTCCCTATGAATATCTGGCCATGAAGCCTGTAATTTTTGTGTGCCCTTTCTCCCCTCCCTGAAAATGATAAGAAAACCACACGAAATTTCGTGGGTTTTCCTATCATTTCAGGCACCCCCCAACCTGCGACGAAATAGGAAATATTGTCTATATTTCCTATTTCGTCGCAAACAAATGCAGATCCCTAGTGCTATCTATAAGCATTCTGCAGGTTGCATGAATTTACCCTTATCATTAATGGGCTGTATTGCCTTATTTAAAATGTCACTGCTCCCTAAGCTACTCTACGTATTGCAAATGCTACCCCTTATCCTTACATCCTCAGACATCAAAAGTTTTAATAGAGTTTGTTCTTGATTCTTATGGAGGGACTGCAAAGTGAGAGTGTCCCTTAGTAAATTAATGATTCCCGTGGCAAACAGTGGTTTGGGCTTTCCCAATGTGCAATATTACAACTTAGCATGTGCCTTGCAAACTGTAGGAGACTAATTACTGGTTAGTAATTGCTTTGCAGATGTTTGGAAGGAATGCTGGATGGTAGGGATGTGCAAAAGGAAAAAATTCATTTTGATTCGGTTTTCATTTCACCGGGACCCAAATTCATTGCATTAGTTTCATAGGGGGAAAAACCAATTAATTGATTAGTTTTATTCGTTTTCCATTTTCCCATTAAACTAAATGGGGGAAGTATTTGCAGCCTATTTTTGGCTGCAGAATTGGAGTTTTCTTATCAATGCTGATGAAACTTCTGGGGAGCAATCATCAGAACGAGAAAAGAGCTCCAAGGTACTTAGACTGTGGCAAAGTGGCACCAAAGTGGCATGAATAGTCTAAAACATTGTAAAGGGGCAAAGGGGTACCATGAGTGGCAAGAGTGCTTTAACAGAGGTGCAAAGCAGCAGTGAGAGTGTCAAAAACACACCACAGCTTCAAAAGAGAGCACCGATAACAGTTGCATGAACCCTTGAAGGCAGTATGACAGGCAAAGTGGCAAGACAAGTGGCATCAACATCCTACAGCACAATGAAGGGGGAACATAGCAGCAGAAAGAGTGTCAGAAAAAAAACCAACAAGGTGTCGATAAAGGGACAAAGCAGCAGAAAGACTAGCACCAATACACTGAGGAACCATGATAGTGGCAAGAACACCACAAGGAGTACAGTGAGTCATCTGGTGTATGGCAGCAAGGCAGAGTGGCAGATAGGGGCAAGACAAGCTGGCAGAGCAGAGGTAGTCAGGTCCCTGTGGTTTTGATAGGGGCAAGACAGGCTGGCACCAGGGAGAGTTCCCTTTCCTTTGCAGAGGAAAGGACTCCCTAGAATGGGTTCACCCCTAGAGTGGGATGTTTCTGTTGGCGTCTAGTGAGCTCTCGCTCGTCTTTTAAAATCTGGTGGACATAGCAGATATACAAATGAGAATTTTGAAGGCCAAGGCGGAGGAGGTTTCCATGTGAACAGCGGTTCTGGTTCAACATGGGCCAATGGGTACTAAGAGATAGGCTGGCTACACCCGAGGAGAGTTCCCTTTACTTTGCACAGGAAAGGGCTCCCTGAAATGGGTTGGCCCCTAGAGTGGAGCCTGAGCCTTCAAGTGCGGCAAGTCGACATGGAGGAGTTTCCATGTGAACAGCAGTTCAACATGGGTCAGAGGGTGCTAAGAGATAGAATGGCTACACCCCGGGAGAGTTCCCTTTCCTTTGCACAGGAAACGGCTCCCTGAAATGGGTTGGCCCCTAGAGTGGAGCCTTCAAGCGTGGCAAATCAACGTGGAGGAGGTTTCCATGTGAACAGTGGTTCTGGTTCAACATGGGTCAATGGGTGCTAAGAGATATGCTGGCTACACCCAGGGAGAGTTCCCTTTCCTTTGCGCAGGCGAGGGGTCCCTGAAATGGGTTGGCCCCTAGAGTGTGGTGGTTCCGTTGGCGTCTAGTGAATACCCAGCAGCTATTAACTGTATTTATGCACTTTAGCTGATGACAAAGGAACTTGAAGAGCTCTCAGAAATAAGAAAACTGCTACTCAAGTCCAAATCTACAATATCAACCTATGTTGACTTTGTACCCTACAGTGCCTCTGAAAACGATGGGAACGCAGAGGATGAACTAGAGTACAATTACCACCAGTTTTCTATAGTACTAGAAACATTGTTGGCACCTAAAAAATATGAAAACTATTGAGCATATGAAATATCCAAGCTCCAAGCTGGTCAGACAGGCACAGCGTTTGAGTTCAGGCCCTTGTAGAGGCGTATGACAGCGGACAGCCTTGGGAAGATGGCTACTGCTGCATCTTCATGCCACTCCAGCGTCCCTGAAATTGCAATGGCGATGGTATTTTCCATGTTTCTCCTGAGGGCCTCCTAGGGTGCGCGCGCGCATGCTACTCACGTCTTTATCCACGTCATGGCGGGAACCTTGGGGGCATCTCCTCCGAGTGACGTCACGTCATCCGGGTATTTAGCCTGGCCTTCGTTTGCTAACAAACTGAGTTAGCAAGGATTGGAATGCCTCCGGTCTAAGCTGCTCTGCCGCAGGAAGCTCTTTCTGCCCTTCAGGGTCTTTTCATCTCTAACCTGGGTACCCGCTCCTCGGGGGACCTTGTGCTTTCTGTCAGTTGCCTATCTGGGATACTGGGTATTCACTCCTCGAGGGCCTGCTGTCCATGCTAGCATGGGCTCACGATTCGAAACTGGCCGGACATCCTGGTCAACGGCGAACACTGGCTAAGCTACAAAAGTACTATTGGTGGCCCAACTTGAAGGGAGACACTCTTGTGTACATAGCTTCCTGTGCCAATTGTGCCAGACAGAAACATCCACCCGGATGTCCTTGGGGCCTGCTTCAACACTTGCCAGTACCAGATGAGCCCTGGATCCACATTGCAGCAGATTTTGTGGTGGACTTGCCACTTTCTGGAGGTAACAAAACCATCTGAGTTACAGTGGATCGAAGATGGCTCACTTCGTGGCTCTCCCTGGCTTTCCCTCAGCCATGAAACTTGCTAAACTATTCATCAGTCACATCTTTTGCCTACATGGCATTCCTAAACACATTGGGGCAGATTTTAAAAAAGTACGTGCGCGCGTACTTTTGTTCGCGCACCCAGCACAAACAAGAGTACACCGGATTTTAATAGATATGCACGTAGCCGCGTATATCTTTTAAAATCCGGGGTTGGTACGCGCAAGGCTGCTCAAAATCGGCAGCATGCGCGCGCCGAGCCACGCAGCCTGCCTCTGTTCCCTCCGAGGCCGCTCCGAAATCGGAGCGGCCTCGGAGGGAACTTTATTTCCTCCTCCCCGCACCTCCCTCTCCCTTCCCCTACCTAACCCACCCCTCTAGCCCTATCTACCCCCCCACCTTTATTATAAAAGTTACGCCTGCCTGGGGCAGGCGTAACTTGCGCGCGCCGGCTGGCTGCCGGCGCGCGATTCCCTGGCCCAGGAGCAGTTTCGGAGGCCTCAGCCACGCCCCCGAAACACCCTGGGCCGGAACCACAACCGCGGCCCCTCACCCGGAATGACCCCTATGACGAGCTGGCCATGACACGCCCCCCCGACACGCCCCCCCCAGGAAAGCCCCAGGACTTTCGCACATCCCACCGAGCCTATTCAACATAGGCTCGGCGTGCACAGGGGGAGCTTGGGGCAGGTTTTCAGGGGGTACATGCGTATCTTATGCGCATACCCCTTTGAAAATCTGCCCCATTGTTTCTGACAGAGGAGCTCAATTTACAGCAAAGTTCTGGAAAGCCTTGTGTAAGAAATTCAACCTCACACTTGACTTCACCTCTGCGTACCATCCTCAGTCGAATGGCAAACTGAGAGAATGAATAGAACTCTCAAACAGTTCCTCCGTGCCTAGGTTGGTTCACGTTAGAATGACTGGGCTGAACTGTTGCCCTGGGCTGAATTCACCATCAATTTGCATCCTGCATCATCTACTGGATCTACACCTTTTGAAGTGGTCTACAGATGACAACCTTTACCACCTTTACCACTTGCACTTTCTGTGTCATCCCCAGCAGCTCAATCTACTGCCAAAGATATACAGCAGCTCTGGAGAAAGACTAGAGATGCTCCAAAAAGCAGGACAAAGATCAAAGAAAGGCTGCAATGCTCACCATAACAAGGCTCCTGAATTCCAGCCTGAATTCCAGCCTGGCTGTCTACTAAACATCTAAGACTCAAGCTTCAATCTGCTCAATTTGCTCCACTCTTTGTCGGACCATTTCCTATTCTCCGACGATTGGGCTCACTCACCTATAGTCTGAAACTTCCTCCAACTATGAAGATTCATAATGCATTCCATGTTTTGCTGCTGAAACCGCTTGTTCTTAGCGAGTTTTCCACCAAAACAACTGAACCTACTCCTGTTGATGCAGAAGAAGACATTGAGTACAAGGTTGATGCCATCCTTGATGTAAAAAAGAGAGGCAGAGTTTGGGAATACCTCCTGTCATGGGAGGGATACAGACCAGGAGAAAACTCTTGGGAATCTTTGGCTAATATCATGGACAAAGAGATGCTTCATCAATTTCATCGATTGCATCCTCAAAAACCAAGACCATGTAGGGGGTCTGGAGGGGGCCCTTTGAAGGGGGGTACTGTTGCATCCGTCGGTCTCAGACGGCTTCGACCTCTGTGCCTCACCTTTCTTCCTTCTCTCTCCTCAAGCCTTGGGAAGATGGCTGCTGCTGTATCTTCATGCTGCTCTCTCCGGCATCCCCAGAATGGCAACGGCGATGGTGTTCACCATGTTTCTCCTGAGGGCCTGCTAGGGTGCCCTCGCACATGCCACTCACGTCTTTATCCATGGGGAGGAGAAATAGCCTAGTGGTTAGAGCAGTGGGCTACGAACCAGGAGACCAGGGTTTGAGTCCTGCTGTCGCTCCTTGTGACCCTGGGCAAGTCACTTTACCTTCCATTGCCTCAGGTACAAAATTTAGATTGTAAACCCTCTGGGAATAGGGAAATACCTACAGTACCTGCATGTAAACCGATGTGATATCTCAGATCAAATGTCGGTATATAATAAATAATGTCATGGTGGGAATCTCAGGGAGGGCATCCCCTCCGAGTGATGTCATGACATCCGGGTATTTAGCTTGCTAACAAACTGAGTTAGCAAGGATTGGAATACCTCTGGTCTAAGCTGCTCTGCTGCTGGAAGCTCTCTATTCCCTTCGGGGTCTTTTCATCTCTAACCTGGGTACCCGCTCCTCAGGGGCCCTTGTGCTTTCTTTCAGGTGCCTATCTGGGATAGTGTGTACTTGCTCCTCGAGGACCTTCTCTCCCTACCCTGGTACCTACAGTTCAACTACTTCTACCTGCCAGGATCTTCATCAATACAGCTATCTACTTCAGTGAGTAATTAACCTTGTCAGTCTGTCTCACTTTCAGCTTCAACGCTCTGAGTCTGCATCCGGGACTTCTCTACTACCTTGTGCAGCCTACCATCTACCTGAGCATGGGACTGGTCTCCTCTGCCGAGGACCCCTGGACTCCTTCTACTGGGTTACATCACTGCTTTCACCCCTGGGCAGTACCACCAAGCTGTATAATAAATATGAATTCTCTGTGTCTGCATGTATAGAGTCTAGCCTAGTACTGCGGTTCCTCATGGGGCTCCTCCCTGTGGGAGTGGCCATCTCCGCAGTACCTAAGAATTCAATTCAATACCTCAAAGCCGTAACAGGAGGGACAGGAATAGCATTTGAGGTCAAGCCCTTGTAGGGATGTAAGGCCTGGACAGTGGACAATAGATGGAAGGGCACAGCATTTCAGGTCAGGCCCTTGTAGGGACGTAAGGCCTGGACAGTGGATGGACAGGCACAGCATTTGAGGTCAAGGCCTTGTAGGGACGTATGGCATGGACAGACAGGCACAGCATTTGCGTACAGTCCCTTGTAGGGATGAACGGCCTGGATGGACAGGCACAGCATTTGAGGTCAAGCCCTTGTAGGGATATACGGCTTGGATAGTAGACAGACTGGCATAGTGTTTCAGGACAGGCTCTTGTAGGGATGTAAGGCCTGGACAGACAGGCACAGCGTTTGAGGTCAAGCCCTTGTAGGGACGTAAGGCCTGGACAGTTGACGGACAGGCACAGCATTTGCGTACAGTCCCTTTTAGGGATGTACGGCCTGGATGGACAGGCACAGCATTTGAGGTCAAGCCTTGTAGGGATGTACGGCTTGGATAGTAGACAGACTGGCATAGTGTTTCAGGACAGGCTCTTGTAGGGATGTAAGGCCTGGACAGACAGGCATAGCGTTTGAGGTCAAGCCCTTGTAGGGATATATGGCCTGGACAGTGGACAGACTGGCACAGCATTTCAGGTTAGGCCCTTGTAGGGATGTAAGGCCTAGACAGACATGCACAGCGTTTGAGGTCAATCCCTTGTAGGGACGTGAGGCCTGGATGGACAGGTACAGCGTTTGAGGTCAAGCCCTTGTAGGGACGTATGGCCTGGACAGTGAACGGATAGGCACAGCATTTGAGGTCAGGCCCTTGTGAATACCCAGAAGCTATTAACTGTAGTTATGCACTTCAGCTGATAACAAAGGAACTTGAAGAACTCTCAGAAATAAGAAAAGTCCAAATCTACAATATCAACCTATTTTGACTTTGTAGTTTACACAGTTCCTCTGTAAACTATGGGAACACAGAGGATGAACTAGAGTGCAACTACCACCAGTTTTCTATAGTACTAGAGTAGAAACATTAATGTTGGCACCTAAGAAAGATTTAGGGAAAATGGCTCATATTATGAAGGTCATGAAAACTATTAGGCATATTAAATATGTAAGCTTCAAACATCATAAGTCAGCTTTTTATGTTTTTATATTCCAAATGTTGCAAAACAGGAAAAAGAATATTCTGTAAAGAAGTGATGCACAAATACATGAAACTGAAATTAGAAATACTAGAACTAAACTCAGACAGACACAGTGTTTCAGGTCAGGCCCTTGTAGGGATGTATGACCTGGACAGTGGATGGACAGGCACAGCATTTGAGGTCAAGCCCTTGTAGGGATGTTTGGCCTGGACAGTAGACAGTAGATGGACAGGCACAGGACCCGACGCTCACCTTGAGCGTCGGGTCCTTCCGGAGGCTCCTGCAGTGGCAGGCAGCCTTCCTCGACCTTTCCGTGGGACTGCTACTGCTGCCCAGCCCGGCCGCATGGTTCCTCTTGGCCGGGCTGGCTCCTCCCCCTCTGGACCACCAGGTAATTTTAAAATGTTTTGGGGGGGATCGGGAGGGTGGGGGAAGCTAAGGGCATGGTTTTAAAGGGTCGGGGTGGGTTTAGGGGATGTTTTAATGTGCCGTTTTTTCTGCCCTCTTTCCAAAACGATAAGAGAACCCCACGAACAATTTCGTGGGGTTTTCCTATCGGTTTTGTGGAGCCCCCGATTTCTGACGATTTTGAATATATCGAACGATATTTTCAATCATCAGAAATACGATTCACATCCTTAACCGTTACCTCTTTCACCAAATCCTGCATTCCACTAAGAATTAAATCTAAAATAGCTCCCTCTCTTGTTGGTTCCTGAACCAATTGCTCCATGAAGCAGTCATTTATTACATCCAGGAACTTTATGTCTCTAGCAAGTCCTGATGTTACATTTACCCATTTACTGAAGAATTTGTATGGGAAGATCTAGAAAAACTGAAAGTGGGCAAAGCCATGGGGCTTGGTCAGGTTCATCCCAAGATAGTGAGGGAGCTAAGAGATGTGCTGGTGGGTCCACTGCACGACATGTTCAATAGATCCCTGGAAATGGGAGTCATGCCAAGTGACTGGAGAAGAACGGTGGTGGTCCTGCTTCATAAGAGTGGGAGCAAAGAGGAAGCTGGAAACTACAGGCCGGTTAACCTCACCTCAGTGGTGGAAAAAGTAATGGAGACTCTGCTCAAGTAAAGAATAGTGAACTAACTACAGTCAGGAGGATTTCTGGCCGCAAGGGAAGGGAAGGCCCTGTCAGACAAACCTGATTGATTTTTTTGATTAGATGACTAAAGAATTGGATCGAGGAAGAGCGTTCGATGTGATCTACTTGGATTTCAGCAAAGCTTTTGATATGGTCCCACATAGGAGGCTTGTGAATAAAATAAAAGCTTAGGAGTGAGCACCAAGGTGGTAGTATGGATTACAAACTGTTTGACAGATAGTAAATGGACCCAATTCTGAAGAGAGAATGGTACTAAGTGGAGTGCCAAAGGATCGGTGTTGGGACCGGTCCTGTTCAATATCTTTGTGAGTAACATTGCGGAAGGGATAGAAGGTAAAGTTTGTCTTTTTGCAGATGATACTAAGGTCTGCAACAGAGCTGACACACTGGAAGGAGTAGAGAAAAAGAGACGTGATCTAAGGAAGCTTGAACATTGGTGGAAGATATGGCAGCTGATATTCAATGCCAAGAAGTACAGAGTCATGCATCTGAGGTGTGGTAATCCAAAAGAGCTGTATGTGATGGGGGGGTGAAGGGCCTTTGTGCACAGAGCAAGAGAGGGACCCTTGGGGTGATAGTGTCTAGCAATTTTAAAAACAGCAAAGCAATGTGACAAGGTGATGGCTAAAGCCAGAAGAATGCTGGGCTGCACAGAGAGAGAAATAACCAGTAAGAAAACGGAGGTGATATTCTCCTTGTACAGATCCTTGGTGAGACCTCACCTGGAGTATTGTGTTCAGTTCTGCAGACCATATCTCAAAAGGGACAGAGACAGGATGGAGGCGGTCCAGAGAAGGGCGACCAAAAAGGTGGAAGGTCTTCATCGAATGACTTATGAGGAGAGATTGAAGGACATAAATATGTTTACCCTGGAGGAGAGGAAATACAGGGGAGATATGATGCAGACCTTCAGATACCTGAAAGGTTTTAATGATGCACAAACGTTCTCCGTTGGAAAGAAATCAGTAGAACAAGTGGTCATGAAATATAACTCCAGGGAGGTTCACTCAGAACCAATGTCAGGAAATATTTCTCCATGGAGAGGGTGGTAGATGCCTGGAATGCCCTTCTGGAGGAGGTGGTGAAGACAAAAATGGTAAAAGATTTGAAAGGGGCACGGGATAAACACTGTGGGCCGGATTTTCAAAAGGTTATGAGCACCGGGCCTATTTTAAAAAGGCCTGGTGACGTGCGTAAAGCTCCGGGGCTTTACTAAAGGGGCAGGCTGGGAGCGGGGTGGGGCGGGGCAGGGTGGTCCGTGGACAGGGCGGGACAGGACAGGGCCAGAGGCCTCCGACACAGCGGCCATTGCCGCTGTGTTGAAGCATTGCGTGCCGGCAGGCTGCCGGCACGCGTAACTTGCGCCTGATAACAATTTGGGGGGGGGGGGGGGTTAGAGTAGGGTAGGGGGGGAAAGGTTAGGGGAAGGGGTGGGAAGGTTAGGTTAGGGGGAAGGGAAGTTCCCTTCCAGGCCGCTCCACTTTTGAAGTAGCCTGGGAGGGAACGGGGAAGGCAGTGCAGCTCGGCGCACTGCCTTCCCCGTTCCCCGTTTATAACTTGCGTGTGCAAGTTATAAAATCGGGCGTACATGTGTGCACGCCGGGTAGCGCGCGCACATGTACGCTGTTGCGGACTCCTTTTAAAATCTACCCCTGTGGATCTCTAAAGACTAGAGGATGGAAATGAGGAAAAGAGCACATGGGGGTAACTTGCTAGTGTGGCGGTTTCTACCCTTAACCAATAAGCCTTCATACTGTTGATGCAACTCCATTATTGCTGTTTTAATGGCAGGGGGAATTAGTTTCAGACAGCAACCAAGACACTGAATTTTATGGTCTGGGAAAACAAATAAGCATGGGGTAATTTGCTGATGCAGCTATTACTACCCTTAACCAACAAGCCTTATACTTGTGATACAGCTCCAGGGAATTGGACTCAGACAGCAACCAACAAGGTCGTTGACTTTGACGGCTTGGTAAACTAAGTTTGGGGGTAACTTATATGGTGCGGCACCCCCTGATGCTTCCATTATGGGGGAAACATGTATGGCTGTTTGATCCTTTTCTGCCATCATTTCTATGTTTTTATGTTTTAGTTTGCTAAATGTGTGATAGCCTATAAAGTTGATTCAATTGGGACAGTAAACTGAATATCATCAACAAAATTTATAAGATATTTTCTATTTGGCTACTAATCTGCCCAATAGAGCTAGATAGAGTTTAAATAAGGAGGCTGAGAAGACTGAGCTTTGGGGAAAGAAAAAGCAACAATTTTACTTGCAGATAAGATGTTCTCTAATTTACCTAGAAAAGTTTGAACAGTGAGGAAGGAGCTGAACCATTGGAGCATAATACACCACAATCTCTTCTCTGTTGAGGAAAAATATGATGACGTGTCAAATGCAGAAGATACATTCAACATGAACTTAAACACTGCTTATCAAGCTCAGCTAAGAAAGAGTTTGCTACCAAGACCAATAATATTTCAGTACTATGATGCATCATGAAACCACACTGGTGCAGGTCAAGCACAGTATTCTTCTTAATAAAATTGATTGTGTCAGGCCATTCTTTTCTAATGTCTTATTCAATGTTGAGAGATTGGAGATAGGCCTGTAACTAGAAAATTTAGCAGGTGTAGCATTTCTCATTGACTGGTCACACAGTTGTCTTTTTTTTCAACTTATCAGGAACATGTCCTTCTCGAAATGAAGCATTAATAACCTCTGTGATTATTACTTCATCAAAAGATGTTTTCAAGCAGTGAATCAAAATTGCAGAGCATAGATCTAAATCACAGTGCAAAGGTTTTAATGCTCACTACAGTGTCTAAAATTGTAAAGAAGACCAACTTGGGCTAATACCTTTATTTTTTTTCAGACGAAGTAAAAGTATTTATCTGTTTGGGTTTGATGGTGGATTTGTCACGAAATCTCTGGTGCAAATCGCCAATCTTATTTGCAAAGAAATCTGTAAAGCATTAACATCAAATTCTGCCTCTGTGATGATGGGCAATGTTTTTACTAGTAGGTGCCTAATAATTTTGAATAATTCTAGAAGGTGTAATTTTCATAGAAAAATACTTTGTTTTTTTTCACAGCACAAGCCAGTATTGCATAGACACAGCCTAAATTTCATTTTTAATCCTTTCACAGACAGATTTACACCAATTTCTTTCATGCCTTCTCATCCATTGCTTTAATTCCAAGCATTCACAGATAAATTATGGAGCACAATGTTGCACACTGCAGGTTTTAATTATTTTCAGTGGGGCAACCTGATCAGGGGCTTGAGTGATAAATTGTATAATTCAACTTGAGAATCAATATAATTTTTATTTGTTAATACTTGTGACTCAACCTGTTGCCATTTATCTTTAAAAACTTCTTGTTCATATGCACTCCTAACTGATGTTAATGTAAGATTAGCAGGGGTCTGTCTTCATTTGGCTTAAGGAACTTCTAAAACTAATAACAACATGGTCAGATCAGGAGATGGGGAAATTACTGGAGCTCATTTAAAGTATTTTGTATAAATAAAATATCAATAGTATTCAATGCTTCAGGTGTTGGAAAATTTATCATTTGGGTTGCTTCTAACAAAGACATTACTGTTAAGTCTTCAAATGGTCCTCTTGGGGACTCACTGAAGTGAAAATTAAAATCTCCTAAAAAGACATTTTTGAAGCTCAATGTGAGAGATAAAATGTCTGCTAACAAAGGCAGGACAGCTGCTTCAGGACCAGGGAGGAAGGGGGGTCGATAGATTAAACCTGAGTAAGATTAAAAATTAGACCTTCAAAACCATTATTAGGTGGGAGCAACAGACTCACATGAGGCAGTTTATAGCAACTCCCCCACCTCTCTTGATGTGCCCATTTATAACACTCAGACATAGTTCATTTAATATCAAAGGGGCAGATGCAAAAAACTCACCCTGAAAGCGGGCGCTGTGTATTCAGTGCCCGCTTTCATAACTCGCACCCAGGCACCTCTCCTGGGGGCGCAATGCAATATTTAAATAAGGGCTTGCATTGTCGAGGAGGCACTAGGGGCGATTGCGCGCCCCTAGCGCCTCATTGACACCGCAAGCCAGAAAGAGATCCGTGGCGGTGGCTGCCCTCCGGTTAAGAAAACGGATGCTGAATTTATCTGCGTCCCGTTTTCCTAACCAGCGCACATGCAGGGATTAGGTCCGGAAAACGGACACTGATTCAGTGACCATTCTCCCAACCTGACTACCGGCACCAGAAGGAGTGTATAAAATCAATATTAAAGTGTCGGGCACTTAATATTAATTTATTCACTCCTTCATTTATTGCGGATTGGTCTCTTTACTGTCACATGTCAGTGAAAGGACCAATCTCCTTTCAGAAGGCTGTACTGAAAGGGATTGGTCCTTTCACTGACAAATGTCAGTGAAAAGGACCAATGGGCAATAAGTGAAGGAGTGAATAAATTAATATTAAGTGCCCAACACTTTAATACTGATTTTATACACTCCTTCTGGTGCCAGTAGTCAGGTTCGGAGAATGGACGCTGAATTAACCAGCGTCCATTTTCCAAATCCCTGCCAGTGCTTTTTTTAAACTTTTTTTTAAATGATTCTTTTAAAGAGTTGTTCCTCCCACTTAATATCCCAAGGATATTAAGTAGGAAGCAATACAGTTTTTTTCTGTACTAGTTTTAGTAGCACTCAGCAATTAACGCCTACTTCGGGCAGGCGTTAATTTCTGATCGCTAAAATGTGCGTCCTAGATGCACATTTGTTTTTGCATAGGGAGTGAATAGCTAATAGCCTCATTCACATGCATTTGCATGTGATGAGCGCTATTAGTTTCACTCTGCGTTGGACGTACGTTGTAGAGGCGCTAATCCCCTTATTGCATAAGGGGATTAGTTAGCGCCTCTACAACCCACGTCCTACTGCAGGTTATACAGTGCGCTGGGCTCAGTGCACTGTATTGCATCGGCCCCAAAGTAACAGCTTCGGTGAGCCAAGGCCCTGTAATTCAGAGTGAATCAAATTTAAATTCATTAAGGGCCTCATTTCCTAAAGTATCGCAGGCCTGCGATACTTTAGAAAATTGCGCTACTGAGGGGCGGGGGGGCGGTCCTGCGCTAGCCGGCAACGATCGCACCGCCGCGGTGTGATTGCTGCCAGCATCGCGCCCAATAACTACACCATAGAAGGTATAGTTATTGGGCGCGAAATAGGCAGCAAAAAGGCACTTACCTTTTCGCTGTGCGCGCCGTCGTCACGGAGTCAGCCCCGGTGACGCCCCAACTCCTCCTCTTCCGGGGCCGACTCCGCCCCGATTTCAGTAGCGCAGGCCTGCGTTACTTTCGCTAGCTATTGCAGGCTTGCGCTAACAGCGCAAGCCTGCGATAGCTTTGGAAAATGAGGCCCTAAGTCTCTTACTTTCGCTACTTTGCCTTTTGCAGACTGGGCATTTATAGACCTATCCTAAGGGATTTATAATCAATTTCCTCTCTTTAATTAAATGATAGAACTTGCTTCATGTAGACCAGTTCTCACACGTGCTTCACAACTTTATTATATCTTACCTTAAATGGAAAATACCTACCTTGACCCAAGATAATTGAGATAATATGGCCAAAAAAATCAGAGTAAGAATCAAACTATATTAGGGGGTCATTTACTAAAGGTTTTCTCCCATTCTGTGCCTATGGGAAAAATGTTTAGTAAATAACCCCCTTGGATATGTCAAACAGCAAACTAAAACCAAGATATTAAATGTACTGCTCTCAATCTCATAGTCCAAAACCATTCATTAAACAATAAAATGGCAGAGGAAAACATTGACATAAAATCAAATTACTAATAAATCATGACCATTAGTGCAAGCAAATTTCCAGTAAGTCATTAACTCTATGCCATTGGCCATTAGGAGAGAAAAAAATATATTTCAGATTTTGTAAGTGTTTGAAAATATGCTTTTTCTCTCAGGCATTTGTAGTATAGATTTTAGCATTTTTACTGTTTCTTTGTTCTTCTTGACCAAGTGCTTGGATTTATTTACTAATTTATCTAAAATAATTTATATACCACCTAGTTGGGAGTTCAAAGCGGTTTACAATAAAATCCATACATCATAACATTAAATAAAAATGTGGTACATAAAACAATAAAATATCAACATCTTAATAAAATTTGATGGACATCAAAATTCAAGATGGCTTCAGTGGAAGAAACTAGGCATGGGATTAATCCACGATGTCGAATACTAGCCAGAAAAGGTAAATTTTTTACAATTTCGTGAAGGCTTTTGGGCAAGGGGTATTTCTCAGGAGTTCTGGTAGATTGTTCTATTGCTTAGGCTTATTTTTGTTATCTATTATTAATTTTTTAAGCTGTTTAGGTTTTCTCTGGTTTTTAATAATAGTATAGATTTTAGCACGTTTACTGTTTCTTTGTTCTTCTTTGACCAAGTGCTTGGATTTTTTAAGCTGTTTAGGTTTTTTCTGGTTTTTAATAGTTGTTTGTTTTGTTTGCTTTTTATTTTGATGTTGTTTTATGTAATGTTTTGATATTATAAACTGCTTTGACAATTTTGTATTGATTGTCAATCAAATCAAATAAATAATAATAATAATGATTTAGAGAATAATTCAATCTCACTGTTAAATATCCAGTGTTGGACTATGAAGTGGGCAGGTATCGTCCCAATACCCCAGCAAACCCAGTAGTTTTTGTTTTCAGCTCACCTTTCCAAGCACCTTCAGGGGCACTGCTTAGCATCGTATCCTGGCCCCAATAAAATTCAGGAATAAGAAGATGAAATTCTCACGCTTAATGGGAGCTATCTGATCTGCTTGCCACTAATAACCAAGGTCAAGGGCAAAGATGATTTGTGAAGGTAGTCTGCAAATGTAGTCCATGAAGAGGCATTCAAAGAGGTATGTGCCTTTGCTGTGCACCACCACCATGAGCAACAGAGCTGGCTTTAATTAGCTGCATTGAAATGACCTTATAAAAGAGAGGAGCAGGATAGCCTCTCAATGCCAGAAATAGGGCATCGTTAACATAGAAGAGCTGCTTACATTTAAACAAACACACAAAAATAAGCCCAATCAGCTGCAAGCAATGGATTCTGATTCTTGCAGAGGGAATGTCAGCATATTGCCACTGGAATTGGAGAATTGGAATGTATTGTCTTTAAATAGTTAAACAATCTCACTAAGGAGGGGAAGGAGCCTTTCAGTGTCTCTTCTCTAAGCTGAAGAGCCCTAATCTGGTTAGACTTTATTCATAAGGAAACCGTTCCTTTCCCTTTATCATTTTTGTTTCCATTCATTATCTTTTTTAGTTCCGCTACATACTTTTGAGATGGGGTGAACAGAACTAAACACAATACGCAAAGTATGGTCATTAGAGATGTGAATCGTGTGATCGATCGTCTTAACGATCGATTTCGGCTGGGGGGGAGGGAATCGGATTGTCGCAGTTTTGTTTTTTTAAATATCGTGTAAATCGTAAATCGAGGGAGGGCGGGAAAACCGGCACACTAAAACAACCCTAAAACCCACCCGACCCTTTAATATAAATCCCCCACCCTCCTGAACCCCCCCAAAATGTCTTAAATTACCTGGGGTCCAGTAGGGGGTCCCGGTGTGATCTTCCACTCTCGGGCACACTAAAACAACCCTAAAACTCACCCCAACCCTTTAAAATAAATCCCCCACCCTCCCGAACCCCCCAAAATGTCTTAAATTACCTGGGTTCCAGTGGGGGGGTCCCGGTGTGATGTTCCACTCTCGGGCCACGGGTGCATGTGATAGAAATGGCGCCGGCGCTACCTTTGCCCTGTCATATGACAGGACAAAGGTAGCGCCGGCGCCATTTTGGTTCCTGTCCCCCGACGTCGCGAGCGTAGGAGATCGCAATACTCATTGTAAAATGGCGCCGCCCGTATGGCCATATTGCCGTACTGCAAAATGGCGCCGGCTGTATGGCCGTATGGCCGGCGCCATTTTGCATTACGGCAACACGATTCGAGTGCAGGAGGTCGTTCCCGGACCCCCGCTGGACTTTTGGCAAGTCTTGGGGGGGGGTCAGGGGCCCCCCCAAGCTGGCCAAAAGTCCCTGGGGGTCCAGCGGGGGTCCGGAGCGATCTCCTACGCTTGCGACGTCAGGGGACAGGAACCAAAATGGCGCCGGCGCTACCTTTGCCCTGTCAGGGCAAAGGTAGCGCCGGCACCATTTCTATCAAATGCACCCGTGGCCCGAGAGTGGAACATCACACCGGGACCCCCCCACTGGACCCCAGGTAATTTAAGACATTTTGGGGGGGTTCGGGAGGGTGGGGGATTTATTTTAAAGGGTCGGGGTGGGTTTTAGGGTTGTTTTAGTGTGCCGGTTTTCCCGCCCTCCCCCTTCCCCTCCCCCTTCCCCCGATTTACGATTTTTGACGATAAATCGGGGGAATTCCTATTATATATCACCTCAAACGATTTTTGACGATTTAAAATATATCGGACGATATTTTAAATCATCAAAAAACGATTCACATCCCTAATGGTCATAGCATAAATATATACAGAGGCATTATGAGATTCACAATTTTGTTCTCCCTTCCTTTCTGAATAATTTCTAACATTCTATTTGCTTTTTTGAATGCCACCACATACTAAGATAGGCGAACTGGGAATGGACTGGGGAAACTGGTAATTGCGTCAGCGTGCGCATGTACTAAAATCGCCACTAGAAAGAAATAAAATGAAATTTGGACACAAAATAGACCAAAAACAACCACCAAACTGAACCGAAACATTTTCCATGGACACCACTTTTTAATGCCTATAGAAAACTGCAAACCTTCTCTTATTCAACTGAAATCCTGATTAATATCTGCAATTCTTTGACTTGATTTAGACTGGATACTCAATCAGCTGTTATGTAGTTCAAATCTGGCTAATTTTTGTTTTAAAAAATCTGAATTTATTTGAACTGGTACATATAAGCAGGGCCGGTGCAAGGGTATTGGGCGTCCTAGGTGACCATTGCGCTGTCGCCCCCTCCCCCCCCCTCCCGCCTGTTTTGGTGCCATGTGCTTCTCAGGGCGGCGAGCCGCAGGGGGCACCGAAGAGCAGCCATGTGGTGCCGCAAGCGGGGCCTATCCCGCTCACAGCAAGGAGAAATAGAGACTGTGTGCTTCTCAGGGTTGCGAGCAGCGAGACTGTGTGCTTCTCAGGGCCGCGAGCCCATGCTGCTCGCAGCCCTGAGAAGCACACAGTCAGCGCCGAAACAGGGGCAGCCCTGAGAAGCACACAGTCAGCGCCGAAACAGGGGCAGCCCTGAGAAGCACACAGTGTCACTGACAGGTACGGGGGGCGCGACACTGCTCGCAGCCCTGAGAAGCACACAGTCTCTATTTCTCCTTGCTGTGAGCGGGATAGGCCCCGCCTGCAGCACCACGTGGCTGCCCTTCGGCGCCCCCTACGGCTCGGCACCCTAGCTGACCGCCGAAGTTCACCTAATGGACGCGCCGGCCCTGCATATAAATAATAAATACAAATACGTATCTAAATTATATCTGACACCCGAGGAAATTCCCCAGAAGCCCTTATGAATTGTCCTAACCCCCAGCCCCAACACAGCCTGCCCTCCTGCTCTGAGCCCCAGTAAAACCACTCAGCTCCAGCAGTCTGCCTTCCCTCCACCCGGAGCAGCATATCCTGCCTTTCTGCCTCCCTCCCCCAGCCCCAGCAAGACATCCATGCAAATTCCACAAAGGACCCTGCTCCTTTCAGCCCTAGCATGGCCTATCTAGCCCCAACAGCCTTCCTTTCCCCGTCCAGCCCCAGCACAGCCTATCTCTGTCCCTGCAGCTACAAGCCCCAGCCTCAGCATAGCCTGCCTTCCCCACTCCAGTACCCTCAGCTCAGCCTTCCCTCCCACCAGCTTTATCACCAGCCACTCTAGCCTCCAGATATTTATTTTATTTATTTATTTAGGTTTTTTATATACCGGCATTCATGAACAAGTCACATCATGCTGGTTTGCATAGAAACAAGGGGTGCATAGAACAGTAGAACTAAACTGGTGCAAGGGGAAGCAGTTACAAAAAACAGGGGTAAGATAACTGGGAGAGAGAAAAAAGAGGAACGGTGGGGAGTAAAGATTTGTAAGGGGATAATTACTTAATAGCTTAATAACTTAATAATAATAATGAATATTTACAGTAACATTGTTACAGGAGATGGTGATGGTTATGAGTTGTCCGGGAAGGCTTGTTTAAAAAGCCAGGTCTTCAATCTTTTGCGGAAAGTTGGTAGACAGGGTTCTAGTCGCAGATCAGTGGGGATGGAGTTCCAAAGTGAGGGTCCGGCTGTTGAGAATGCCCGATCTCTTGCCGTTGTGTGTCGGGTGGATTTTGTGTTCGGTACCTGGAGGGATCCTCGGTGGACTTCTCTGATTGGTCTTAGAGGTATGAAGGCTGAGCGGATATTGAAGGTCCAGGGAGGTGTAGTGATGGATTGACTTGTAGATGATGGTGATAGTTTTGTAGAGGATTCTGGCTTGGATGGGGAGCCAGTGAAGATTTTTTAAGATGGGTGAGATGTGGTCTCTTCTTTTGGAATTTGTAAGGATTCTGGCCGCTGTGTTTTGTACCATCTGAAGCGGTTTGGTGTATGAGGATGGAAGTCCCAGAAGTATGGCGTTGCAATAATCTAATTTTGCGAAGATTATTGCTTGAAGTATGGTTCTGAAGTCTTGAAAGTGGAATAGAGGCTTAATTCTTTTTAATACCTGTAGTTTATAAAAGCACTCCTTGGTGGTGCGGTTTATAAAAGCTTTCAAGTTCAGATTGTTGTCAATAATGGCTCCTAGATCTCTGACTTGAGAAGATAGGGGGATGTTTGAAGTGTGAGAGTGGTGATTATTGTTTTCAGGAGTAATGAGAATTAGTTCGGTTTTGGCGGAATTTAGGATGAGATTTAAGCTGGTGAGGAGGTCATTGATTTTTGATTGGCAAGATTCCCAGTATTCAAGTGTTTTGCCTAGTGATTCTTTAAGGGGAATCACTATCTGAACATCGTTTGCATAAATAAGGTGTTTGAGATTGAGATCCGTTAGAAGGTGGCACAGTGGGCGTAAGTATATGTTGAACAAGGTAGGAGATAGGGAGGGTCCCTGAGGTACTCCTATGGGGGCCTTGAAACAGGAGGATTCCTTATTGTGTATTTTCACTTTGTATTCTCTGTTGTTAAGAAAAGTTTTGAACCATGCTAGGGCAGTACCTGCAATTCCAATGAATGAGAGTTGTTTTATGAGGCTGGAGTGGTTAACCGTGTCAAAGGCAGCTGAAAGGTCCAACAGGATCAGAAGGAATGAATTGCCTTTGTCTATACCCATGATCAGGTGGTCTGTTAGTGATACCAGGAGGGATTCTGTGCTGGATGCTTTGCGAAACCCGTATTGTGAGGGGTAGAGAAGTTTGTTGTCTTCTAGGTAGTCTGAAATTTGCGAGTTGACTAGTTTTTCCATTATCTTAGCTAAGAATGGTAGGTTTGCGATTGGTCTGAAGTTGTTTAAGTCATTGGGGTCCGCATTTGGCTTCTTTAGGAGCGGTTTAATGGCTGCCATCTTAAGGTCATCTGGGTAAAAGCCTTGTGATAGGGAGCAGTTAATGATGTCTGCTAGCTTTTGTGATATGATTTCTGGGATGGATAGGAGGGATTTGGTGGGAATATGGTCCACAAGGTGAGAGGAGGGTCTCATTCTGTTTAAGATAGATTGGATTTCTTTGGCTGATGTGGGTTCGAATTGATCAAGATGCGAGGCTTTGTTGTTTGCCCTTGGGAAGGAAGTTAATTGAGGCGAGGAGGAGTTGGGTAGCTGCGTTACGAGCTTGTTGATTTTGTCATGGAAAAACTAGGCCAGTTCTTCTGCTTTTGATTGAGCTTGAATAAAAGGGATGGCTGGTGTAGTGGGTTTCGTGAGGTTTGAAACAAAGGAGAATAGAGCTTTGGCGTCGAAAATTAGATCATGAATCTTATTTGCATAGTAGTCCTTTTTGGACTTAGCTGTGGCGGTTTTGTACTGTGGAGAGTCTGTTTGTAGGCGCCAAGAGTGTTCGTAGAGGGTGTTTTACGCCATTTACTTTCTTTCTTTCTTAATGTGAGTTTCAGTTTTCTTAGCTCATCAGTAAACCAGGGTTGATTTTTTTTCGAATTTGTATTCGATTTTTTTGTTGTGATGGGGCAAAGCTTGTTTGCTATGGTTTCCGTGATTTTGTTCCAAGACCGCAGAGCTGTATTTGGGTTGGTGAGATCTATGTTGGTGAGTTGAGGGGTTAGTTGCGCACTGAGTTCTTCCGTGGAGCAGGTTTTTCTGTATTGGAAGGAAGGTTGAGGTTCTTGAGTCGGGCTGGTTTTATTTGTGGAGAAATTCGTAGTGATAAGAGAATGATCAGACCAGGGAATCTTCTTGCACTTCGGGGGAGAAGGATGTTTGATGCCTGAGTTGACGAATATTAGATCAAGCGTATGGCCTGCTTTGTGGGTGGGTTTTTTGACTATCTGATTAAATCCTAATGCGGAAAGAGCCATGAGGAGGGATTCGCAGCTGTGAGAGGGGGTTGGATCATCAACGTGTAAATTGAAGTCTCCCAGGATGATTGCTGGGGCGTCCAAGTTGATAGTGGTAGTGATTAATTCAATGATTGGGGAAGTGTCTGTTTCCAGGAGCCCTGGGGGGGCGTAGACTAAGAGGATTTGGAGTTGATCTGAGGAGAAGAAGCCGATTTCTAGCTTTGGTTCCGATGTAATCGAGTGTAGTTTGAAGCCAAGGCCTTTTTTTGTTGCTAGTAGGATGCCCCCCCCTCTTTTTTTTTTAGGGAGGGAAAAGATGTTGTAATCCTGTATAGGAAGTTGGTTTATTATTGCAGAGTCTGTGGGTTTTAGCCATGTCTCAGTTAAGGCACATATGTCAGGTTTAGCCTCCAGGAGGTAGTCATTGAGTAATAGGGATTTTTTTGTGAGGGATTGAGCATTGAAAAGACTGAGGGTGAATAAGGTAAGACCTAAAAGTTGGGTAATCGGTGCAGTTAAAATAGGCATCAGGGTTATTAGTGAGCATTGTCTAGCTTGCCTGGTAGGATTCCCTGAAATGTGGGTAGGGAGTTGAAGGATGGGAATCCAGGCGGCTGTGTGCATTTTCATATGCAGAGAGTCGGCTGTGTGCATTTTTATATGCGGAGAGTGTAGGGCGTATGCTAGATGTGTAGATTGATAGAATGTGTCAATCTACGCACCAACGATGCTTGCCGGAACCCACTGGATGAAAGCTGGAGGGATAAGTGTTGAGGAGGATGCTTTCCGGATCCCACTGGGTGAATGCTGGAGGGATGAGTGATGAGGAGGATGATTGCAGGATCTCACTGGATGCTTGTTGGGGGGTTGCTTAAAGTGGAGGATGAGCGCTGGATAATTGCTGAGTGAGGAAGATGAGCGCTGGATGGTTGCTGAGTGAGGAAGATGAGTGCTGGATGATTGCTGAGTGAGGAAGAAGAGCGCTGGATGATTGCTGAGTGAGGAAGATGAGCGCTGGATGATTGCTTGAGCCTGTAAGTGTGAGCGTTTGTCAGAGATCGGTATAGTCGGGGGCAGTGTGAATCTGTGTGTCTTGTCTCTTTCTGGGCGCCCTTCAGGGGTGCACGAAGGGGCGCACAAAGGGGCGGGCCCCTTTGTTGTGCTCCTTCGGCGTGCAGTGCCGAAACGGAGCAGAAATTTAAAGCCCAGCAGGGCAGGCTCCGATAGGCTGGCGCTGGCTCGGTGGGTGGGTCTAGGCGGTCTCGGCGCGGTTTCCGTCCTTTTTTACAGCTTTTTTTGTTTTTAAACTTTTTAAACTCGGTCACGCTGTCGGCGCTGGGCCTGCCCGGGTGGGAGCGAGGTTACTGACCTCGCTCCCACTCGGGCATATCAGACTCATTCTCTGAGGGCTAGGAGCTGTTTGCACACAGGTAGATTTTAAAAGCCTTGCGCACGCAAAAACGGCCACATATGCACGTAAGTGGGCTGCACGGGAGCTATGCAATTTTTAAATAGCCGGGAAGGACGTGTGTCTAGAAAAAGTAGCTGAAAAAGGGTGTTCCAGAGTTGGGGCCAACACTGATGTGCATAACCCCTAAGTTTCCTCAGCCAGTGTATGTTCATTGTAACTTTGCTACAGCTCTTCAATAGGCATAGGAGTCTGGTAAACACTGGGGGAAAGAGAGAGAGAGAGAGCCTTTATAAGGCTCAGTCTGATATTCAATATATGAACCATTGTATGGGGGCACTTTGATTCGGGGTGAGTTTTCGGGAGGTGAGTTGAGGTTTGGGGGGTCATGTTACAGAAACATTCAGAGATATTCATTGTAAAATTGACATCATTAAATAATTATAGGCCTTATAAGTGATGAAAAGAAGTTTATTTGTACAATGCAGATAGCAGAGACTGTAGGGTACAAATCAACTCCTCTTGTTAGAATTTTCATTGCTTATAAAGGGGGCTATGAAAGCACAACCCTAGATGGCTGGAATCCACTGCTGTGGATGCTGGGAGAAGGATAGAGATGAACCTTCTAGTCCTCTGCTGCTGGAAAGAGTGTGGGGGGAGGGGCCATGGAAGATTAAGTCTAGAGTTCACAGTTTTCTCTGGTCCTCTGCTGATACAAGTATATAAATGAGACTTCCAGTTCTCTGCTGATAAATACAGTGTGGGGACTATGAAAATGAAGCCTTAATGGCTTGCAGTGTCATCTGGAGTCCTCTGTTGGGACTGCTTGGAGAAGTATGAACATAAGCCTTCATGTTTTCTACTGCTGGAAAGAGTGTGTGGGCTGTGAAAACTAAAAGCTAAATGATTCACATTGTTCTCCGAAGTACACTGCTGAGAGATGTACACAAATGAGCCTTCCAGGACTGTGTTGCTGGAAAAAACTCAGGAGTCGTAGAAGCTGAAGCCTAGACAGCTCATGGTGTCCTGCAGAGTCCTTTGCTGGAGCTTTTAGGAGAAGTGTGCAGATGAGACTTCAGGTCGTTTACTGCTGAAAAGTGTGTGTGGGCTATGAAATCTGAAATCTAAATGACTAACAGTGTTCTCTCTGATGACTCTTGGCAGATATATGAAGATGAGCCTTCAAGTCCAGTGCTGCTGGAAAGAGTGTGGGGGTTGTGAAAGCTAAAACCTAAATGCCCCACAATGCTCTCTGGAGTTCTTTAAGAGGCTGCTGAGAGAAGTATGCAAATGAACCTTCCAGGTCTTTGCTGCTCGAAACACTTGGGGGGCTGTGAAAGATGAAACCTAAATAACTCACAGTGTCTTCTGAAATCCTCTACTGGGGCTGCTGAGAGCAGTATGCAGGTAAGCCTGTCCTCTGCTGCATACAGACACCACTTCCTTGTAAGTGCATTATATAGACATGTTTTCAGAAAAGAGAAAAAAATCTCAGTTTATTTTGAATGTGCAATTTGGGTTAGAAATATGAAAATATTAAGTTTGATTCAGGTCACAAATAGATAAAACAATGTCAATCTAAAAGCAGATTCTCCTGGTATGACTCAATAACCCATTCCTCCGGAAGGCCTAGAGGCACTAAGCCACAATGCTTTTTTCACAGGAGGGTTCCCATTATCATGGTGGGGAGGTATCACCACGATAAAGGGCCCATCCCCTGAAAAACCATTGTGGCTACATGGTATATTGTTTGGTCTTGTGGCAAAACACCAATGAATGAAAGAAAGTGGTTAGCAGCCCTTATGGTGCAATTGTGGCTCCAACCTCAAGGGACTACCATTGCCTTAAAGGACCTACCGCAGAATAAAATTCCCCCAAAAAGGAAAACATTGAGTGTCCCCCAAAATGGAAAACATTGAGTGGGGGTCAAGGCTGATCCCTGGATCAATCCAAGGCTGCCACTCGAGGTGGCCACAACAGCTAAAAGTGTTAAAAATAGATTTAAGGCCATGCGCAGTGATGGACCCCCACCCTGTTATCAATATATAGTGCCCACATTGTTGCGTGTCCTGGCCGTGGCAGGCCCGCAACCGGCCCTACTCACCTCTGGCACCCGGGTCCCAGACCTGGCCCTTCTTCCTTGGCGGCAGTAAGCAGCCGCCTATGTGCCCACACTCCTACCACTTCCCCAAGTTCCTCCAGCTGCCCCGCAGCCTCCTCCGGTTCCAGTCGGGTCTCCCCATGTGCACGTAGGGGAGAGTAATCTCAGCCATTTGCCTTAGGCATGCATGCATGACTTTAAAGGGGCCATGGCGGGAAACATTCCCGCGGCCCCGGATGGTGACGTCGCCGGGCCCTGCTATATAAGGCAGGCCCCGCCACTTGTTCTTTACCTTGGCAACAGGTCTCCACATTTGTCGTGTGCTTGGTTGCTACTCCTTTGTTCCTGTTCTCGTTTGTTCCAGTCCTGTGTTCTTTTTTCCAGTTCTTGAGATCCAGTACCTGCTACCTGTTCCTGAATACCATGGACGGATTCCTGGCTTTGACCCTTGCTTTTCCTGACTATGTTTTTGGACGGATTCCCGGTTCTGACCTGTGCTCATACCTCGACCTTGTCTCTAGCGCCTGCCCTAACCTCAGCCTGTTCTCGACCTTATCTCTGCTGCCTGCCCAGACTTCAGCCTGTATTCGACTTCAGCTTGAACCCGACTCTGCCTCTAGCTGTTCTCTTGGACATGGCCTCCTTTAAGCTCCGGCCTACTTATAAGCTCTGACTTAATTTGTCCCTATGCTTCAGCTTCCCTCAGCCTGCCCGGGCTTCTGGACCCAGGCCCTGCCTTGACTCAACTCCTTCGGACCCTGTGTCTTTGCTGCTTCCTGGCATCTCCCTCGGGATCAACCATGCGGAGGCCCGCCTAAGATCAGCCTAAGATCACCCAAGGGCTCAACCTGCGGGGAACGAGGGCTGGTATTAGGCGAAGCTCCAGTTGGCCTCCGCATCCCAGTCTACTCCGCCTCCCAACGGTGGGGACCTGGTTTAGTGGAGCAAAGTCAGCATGGCTTTGCCCAGGGCAGGTCTTGCCTCACAAATCTGCTTCACTTTTTTGAAGGAGTTAATAAACATGTGGACAAAGGTGAACCAGTAGATATAGTATACTTGGATTTTCAGAAGGCGTTTGACAAAGTTCCTCATGAGAGACTTCTAGGAAAAGTAAAAAGTCATGGGATAGGTGGTGATGTCCTTTTGTGGATTGCAAACTGGCTAAAAGACAGGAAACAGAGAGAAGGATTAAATGGTCAATTTTCTCACTGGAAGGGAGTGGACAGTGGAGTGCCTCAGGGATCTGTATTGGGACCCTTACTTTTCAATATATTTATAAATGATCTGGAAAGAAATACAAAGAGTGAGATAATAAAATTTGCAGATGACACAAAATTGTTCAGAGTAGTTAAATCACAAGCAGATTGTGATAAATTGCAGGAAGACCTTGTGAGACTGGAAATTGGGCATCCAAATGGCAGATGAAATTTAATGTGGATAAGTGCAAGGTGATGCATATAGAGAAAAATAACCCATGCTATAATTACACAATGTTGGGTTCCATATTAGGTGCTACAACCCAAGAAAGAGATCTAGGTGTCATGGTGGATAACACATTGAAATCTTCGGTACAGTGTGCTGCGGCAGTCAAAAAAGCAAACAGAATGTTGGGAATTATTAGAAAGGGAATGGTGAATAAAACGGAAAATGTCATAATGCCTCTGTATCGCTCCATGGTGAGACCGCACCTTGAATACTGTGTACAGTTCTGGTCGCCGCATCTCAAAATGGATATAGTTGCGATGGAGAAGGTACAGAGAAGGGCTACCAAAATGATAAGGGGAATGGAACAACTCCCCTATGAGGAAAGACTAAAGAGGTTAGGACTTTTCAGCTTGGAGAAGAGATGACTGAGGGGGGATATGATACAGGTGTTTAAAATCATGAGAGGTCTAGAACGGGTAGATGTGAATCGGTTATTTACTCTTTCGGATAGTAGAAGGACTAGGGGGCACTCCATGAAGTTAGCATGGGGCACATTTAAAACTAATCGGAGAAAGTTTTTTTTTACTCAACGCACAATTAAACTCTGGAATTTGTTGCCAGAGGATGTGGTTCGTGCAGTTAGTATAGCTGTGTTTAAAAAAGGATTGGATAAGTTCTTGGAGGAGAAGTCCATTACCTGCTATTAAGTTCATTTAGAGAATAGCCACTGCCATTAGCAATGGTAAGATGGAATAGACTTAGTTTTTGGGTACTTGCCAGGTTCTTATGGCCTGGATTGGCCACTGTTGGAAACAGGATGCTGGGCTTGATGGACCCTTGGTCTGACCCAGTATGGCATTTTCTTATGTTCTTATGTTTCCCCATGGGTAGCATCAACTCCACCTTGGACCAAGGGTCCACCTCCGCAACACACATGCCTTCTTTCCAAATTTCTCAAGGCTGACACTGCCCCCACTCCCCTCAATAATTATCTAAAATCATTGGGGGTATAGTGCCCCCATTACCTCCCCTCCCCTACCCCACCTGTCAGAAGAAAAGCATTGGTAGAGGGAATTCCCCAATCCTCCTTATATACCCCAAAACCTCCAAAAATTGAATTCTGTGATGGTGGCCCTAGCCCTTGGTGGCACCATATTTCAAAATTGCACTGAACTGAACATGCCCCTGTCACATGATAGGGGCAAGGTCTGGGGTTTGGACCTAGGTCTGATTGTAGAACTTGCCCCAGTCATATGTTTGGGGCAAGGTCAGGTCAGCACCATTTTGAAAAATGGCTCCAACCAAGTCTGGGGCTAGGAGGTTCCCCAGGTCTCATTGCTGGATTTTTTGAGGTTTGGGAGTGTGGGAGGTGGGTCAGGTGGTGGGAGGCTGGGGGGTACTCACTAACTACCAATGCTTTTTTCTGATATTAAGGAGATGGGGAAGTGGAGGTAAGGACACTTAACCCTAATAATTTTGGATAACTATTGGGGTGGGTGGCAGTGTCAGCCTTGAGGTCTTCGGAAAGGGGATGAGGGGGACAGTATGTATTGATGACAAGTTTGGGGGGTTGCCATCACTGCGCATGGCCTTAAATCTATTTTTAACACTTTTGGTTATCGGGACTACATTGAGTGGCAGCTCCAGGTTGAGCGGGAATCAGCCCTGACCCTGCTCAAGTTTTTATTTCTGCTAGGCTATTTTAAATTTTGCATGGCCTTCTCCATTTAACGTGGGAGCCTCGGGAATGTGCATTAGGGTCCCAGGGCTCCTGCATTAGATTTAATGAAATCCAGAGAGTGGTAATAATTTATTGCAGCTGACTACTTTCTCATTTGGCCACAATAAATTATTAATATAGAATTGCTAGTATTAAGCTGCTTTACAGTGATTTGCATTATTCATGCATGCAAATCACATGTAAAACAGATTGTAATAGGAGAGGGAATCTGGGCAGGGCCATGCAAAATAGCATGTTTATCATGTGATATTGCAATGATAGGGTTCTATCGCGTGAATAATAGCATATATCGCACAATATATACTGTTTAACGTGCATTAGAGCCTTATCATGGCTTGATGGATCTCCCAGTCAGCATGAATGGGGTTATTACAAGCTGGTTCCTTGTTTATAATGCAATGGAATGAAATTTGAGAGCGTCACTTTTATGAATTTTTGTAGATATTGAGATAGCTGGAAAGAGCTCCAAAATAAGATAGCTACATCACAACCACAAAGTCACATATTACAGGAGTGGAGGAGTAGCCTAGTGGGCTATAAACCACAAGACCAGGGTTCAAGTCCCATTGTTGCTCCTTGTGACCATGGGCAAGTCACTTTACCCACCATTACCTCAGGTACATACTTACAGGCAGATACTGTAAAAATTGTAAGCACCTGCTCTCCCTGCACACACACAGGCCACTCTCCTGTGCACGTGATTCAGTAACTTAATTTATTTAAATTAGGGCCCACGGTAAAAAGAGGCGCGAGCTGTCAGCGGGTTTGAGATGCCGGAAAAATTGAGCATCTGGTTTTTGAGCCGCGGGCCCATTTTAAATTTTTTTTAAATTATTTTTAACTTTTTTTAACTTTTGGGACCTCCAACTTAATATCGCCAAGATATTAAGTTAGAGGGTGCATAAAAAAACAGTAAAAACTGCTTTTCTGTGCACTTCCCCGGCGCCGGCAGAAATTAACGCCTACCTTTGGGTAGGCGCTAATTTCTTAAAGTAAAATGTGTGGCTTGGCTGCACATTTTACTTACTGTATCGCGGAGGAATGACTAATAGGGCCATCAATATGCATTTGCAGGTTGCAGGTGCTATTAGTCTCGGGGGGGTTGGACGCGCGTTTTCGATGCACTATTACCCCTTACTGAATACGGGGTAAAGCTAGCGCGTCAAAAACGGGCGTCCAATTGCCGGTTAACAGTGCGCCACGGAGGACGCCGAGCCCCACTGTGAGGCCTGGTCCAGAGTGGGAGCACAGGGGGACCAGAGACGCTGGGAGTGTCCGTGGAGGGGACGTGCCCGGAGCTGGGAGAAAGTGTAGCGAGGTGAGCAGGCCCGACCGCGGAGCGTACACGGCCGGGAAGTGCAACACACTGAACTGTTAACCTGAGTTTGGACAAGCTCAATAAAGATAGAAAGATGCAAAGTTCACTGGCCCTGTACATAACACAGAGGGCTAAATTTGTTTTTGGTAACAGTCATGCAAAATAAATAAAATAAAAGCAAACTTCTTGCAAACCAGTTTACTTGCATGCTTTTGAACAGAGTCCTTTAGGAAAGGAAAATATATCGCTGAAAAAAAAAATGTATTCTACAAGTTCCATGAGAAATGAGATCTAATTATAACATCTAAAAAATCCCTCTGAGCTTTTGCAGAAGTTTAGGACTGCACAATTATTTTCTGTAGATTATTTTCCTTTCCTGAAGTTACAGGAAATCAAATCCTTAGGTAGAAGATGTGTTATTTCAAAACTGCTAAAAGGGATACTGACAAAACAGGGAAGTTAGAATATCCCAAAAGAGAGGCTGTGATAAAAGCTGAAGTGACTCAGATGGATTTACATAAAGGGCACACATTACTCCAAACTGCCTATATCATCTGCTAATAAGCAGGTAGTGAATACAAATGCAGTTAGAAATACAAATAAAAAGCATAATTTAAAATGTCTACATACAAATGCCAGAAGTCTGAAAAATAAGTCTTATTTCCTCTCCAAGGAAGATAACCAATGGGACACTGTGATACCCAGGGGCGGATTGGCCTATTGGGGGATCGGGCATCCCCCGGTGGGCCGGTCGCTCTGGTCACATGGGTCTGCCAAGCACGGCTGCGACAGAGCCACGCTCAGCAGACCAAGGGGTATCTCCTGGGCCGGCCTGGGCGGAAAATCCTCGGGCCGATCTTTACTCGGAATCCGCCCCGGTGATACCAGGTTATAAATTATATCAGCACGACAGGGCAAATCAAAGTGGTGGAAGCATGGCAATATGGAGGCCAGCTTTTGAAAATGATTGGGGGTACTGAACTGAACACAAACTATAGTGCCCCCAGCAAAAAAGAAAAAAAAAACAACAGAACACAGAAGATTATGAATATGACTGCCAGCCTGTATTTAAATGTCCAGAGAGGAACAGGTAATGTGAACATGGAAAAGACTCATGTTGCCAAATCATAAGCCAGAGAAGCACTCAAAGTCCTTCCAGTCATTCTTCTTCGCAATCCCAGCTCATCCTCACCTAGTCTCCTCCCTCCTGATCCATCTACTCATATCTGTTGTATTTCAATTGGACATAAGACTTCTATCCTATTTCTTTCTCTTAGGCCCAGCTTCTCTCTTTTCCAATTGTGTTTTATAAAACTCATTCTATTTACAGACATAAGTTCAGCGAGAATTTGCTATGTACTACTATTTGATTTTTCCCTTCCATTGTTTCCACTGTTACCCCTCCTCCCCCACCTCCCCGGTTAAATAAGTTTATTGTAAAACACTGTTGCATATTTTCGTTAACAAGTTTATTGTAATGTTTATTGATTATTGTAAATGTTTATTGTAAAGCATATTTTTGTTGCATATTTTCATTCACAAGTTTATTGTAAAGTTTATTGATTATTGTAAATGTTTTTTTGTAAAGCACTGTTGCATATGTTTGTTCTAGTTCGCACAGCTGCAATGTTTCTGTTTTCTGTGAACCGATGTGAGGTTACTAAACAAATGTTGGTATATAAAAACTGCAAATAAATAAATAAATAAATAAATCTCTCCTCCCCACCACCAACCCATCCATATCACAAACTCTTCCCTTTTCCTACCACCACCATAATTTATCAACCTTTCTTTTCTCTCATTCTCCTAATTTACCATTCTTCTCCCCTCCTTTCCTCGCTACTCTCTTAATTCTCCTCCTCCTGCATGGGAATATTCTGAATTTTATATTTAAGGAGGGGGTTAATGATCTTTCATCTCTTCTCTCTATACTTCCTTAGAATGCTCTGCTCCCCATTTCCCACTGACCTGTCCTCTTTCACCCCTGCCAGTTCCTCTTCCCATCCCTGCACTCCCTAGCAAGTTTCCTCTCACCCCTCCTTACCTAGTTACCCTCCTCTGCAGGCTTGGTTCACCCATGCTTTCACTGATTGCTACTAGGGATGTGCATTTGTTAAAACAAAAGTGCAAAACACAATGAATAAGGCTAATTCATTTCATCCAGGGGGTCCCGAACCAAATCTGCCCCCCCCCCCTCAAATAAAACAAATGTTATTCATTTGTTTCATTTTAAACTAATGCATCAGGCATAGACCTAGGCCTGAAGCCGGGGCTTCACCTAGGACATAGACCTAGGCCCAAAGCAGTGGCTGTGGCGTAGGCCCGAAGCATGGGCCGATGCCAGGGCCTCGGCTGAGACCCCTGAAAGTTTAAAAGAAAAAAAGAAAAACCTTGTCTGATCTATCGGGAATCCAACAAAGGCCAAGTCCTGCCACAACCCGACCCAGAGGCTGTGTCATGATGCCAGGCCTCGGCCTAGGCTGGAGCCTGAGTCTAGGCCTGATGCTACGACCCAACCAGAGGCAAGATTTTGGTGCAGGGGCTTTGGCCCAGAGCAGGCCTGAAGCAGTGATCCGATCCAGAGGCCGTATCCTGATGCCTGGGCCTCGGCCTAAGGTCAGGCCCAGGCCTTGGAGCCCAGACTTGGGAGTTCCTTTTTGAATCGTCTTGTTTCTTCAGCTCTTCAATGCTAAATGATTGAATTTGCTGGGGTAGTTAATGTTTTATAGTAAGTTTTAATGCTTGGGTTGGGGGTTTTTTAGCTTCGTTTTCCCGTGTCGTTTTTTGAGCCGGTTTCGTTTTTCTCTCTTAGTTTTTTATTCGTTTGTCAATAAACCTAACCGAGGAAAACCAAACTTTACCCCAAAGTGTCCGACTCAAAAACGACCCAGTAGTAAAAAACGAAGCACATCTCTGCTATGTTACAATGTCACAATGTTATCCATGTTACAAAACCAATCATGTTACAATGTCTCAATGTAAAATATGAAATCTATTCTTATAGATTCCACTGTTTAAGCTGTAAACCAGTGTGATAAAACCAGTTGAACATCGGTATAGTAAAAATAAATAAATAAATAAATAAATGAGGAAGAGGGTCTTGTAAAGAATTCTGCAGGATATAGGGAGCCAATGGAGATCTCTTAGGATAGGCGTAATATGGTCATTCCTGCGTGTATTTGTGAGGATTCTGGCTGCAGCATTCTGTAGCATTTGGAGGGGTTTGATGATAGAGGTGGTGAGGCCTAGAAGGAGGGAATTGCAGGTCAATTTTTGAGAAAATTAAGGCCTGAAGGACAGTGCGAAAATCATTGAAGTGTAGGAGAGGTCTTAGTTTCTTCAGGACCTGCAATTTGAAATAACATTCTTTCATGGTGGATTTAATGAATGTTTTAAAGTTTAGTTGGTTGTCAAGGTTACATACATGTTGTGTGATGGGTGTAGGAGGGGGTAAAGTATTGGGGTGAGGGTGGGTGAGGGTGAGGAGTTTGTGGGAAATGAAGAAGAGTTCAGTTTTGGTGGTATTGAGTGAGACGTTGAGTTTAGTGAATAGTTGAGTGATTGCATTGATACAATTGTCCCAGAGTTTCAGTGAGGTGTGTAGGGAATCGGTGATTGGGATAAGTATTTGGACGTCATCTGCATAGATGAAATGGGAGTGGCCTAGGTCAGATAGGAGTTGGCAGAGGGGTAACATGTAGATGTTGAAGAGTATAGAGGAAAGGGCAGAGGTTTGGGGTACACCTCGGGTTAGGTCAATGGGGTCAGATTCAAAGTTACTCAATTTGACCTTGTAATGTCTATTTTTGAGGTATGATTCGAACCACTGGAAGGCGGTTCCAGTTATGCCGATGTTTGTGGGTTTAATAGAATTTTATGGCTGATCATGTCAAATGTTGATGATATGTCGAGCATTGCTAAGATGTAGGAATACCCATTGTCCATACCTTTGAGTATGGTGTCAGTAAGTGATAAAAGGAGTGTTTCTGTGTTGTAGAATTTCCGGAAGCCAAATTGAGAAGGGGCTAGAATTTTGTGTTTGTCTAGGTATTCAGAGAGACAGATGTTTACTACTTTTTCTGTGAATTTGGCTAAGAAAGGAAGGTTTGAGATTGGTCGATAGTGAGTTCTGATGTGTCAAGATTGGGTTTCTTTAGGATGGGTTTGATAATTGCTTGTTTAAGCATGTCGGGGATGTTGCCAAGGGTGAGGGAGCAATTGATGATCTCAGATATGGGTTTGGCTATTAGGTTGGGAATGGTTAGAAGTAGTTTGGTGGGTATGGTGTCAGTGGGGTGAGAAGCGGGTTTAATCTTCCTCAATAGGGATTCTATTTCAGATGGAGATGTTATTTCAAGGCAGTCAAGGCTGGCCATGGGGTTTATGGGGGGGAACATTAGAATAGGACGTGTCAGAGGGGAAACTTGAAGTGAGTTTGGAGATTTTGTTGTTGAAGAAGAGGGCAAGGTTGTTACATTTGTCTTTGGAGGCAGTATCTGGTTTGGATGAGGGAGAGGATGTTGGTAAGGTCAGATACGATGGAAAAGAGGGTCTTAGCATTGTATTGAAAGTCGTGAATTTTGAGGGCATAATAATCGTGCTTAGTTTTATGTATGGTGGACCTATATATATGCATGGAGGATCTGTAAGAGGCAAGTAGTGCTGGTGAGGGATGTTTGCACCATTTTCTTTCTTTGTTTCTTAATTCGCATTTAAGTTTTTTTAGTTTCGGGGAGTACCATGCTTTTCTGTTGTTGTGTGATGGGTTGATTATTTTCGTAGTGAGTGGGCAGATTTTGTCAACTAAGTCTTTCGTGATATTGTTCCAGGAGGAGAGTGCTGATGAGGAATTGGTTAGGTCAGTTTTGTTGGTGATGTCAGAGCAGGCGGATATTAGGTCATCTCTGGAGCATGGTTTACGGAATTGGAAGATTTGGTTAAGTGGTGGAGGGGTGGGAGATATTTTCTTTATAAAGAGTGTGGTATTTATGAGTGTGTGGTCGGACCAGGGAACAGGGGAGCAGGAGGGGGTTTTGGTGGAGAGGATGTTCGAGTTTGTGAAGATAAGATCAAGTGTGTCACCTGCTTTGTGGGTTGGTTGGTTTATGATTTGCGTAAAACCCATGGCATCAACGGAGGAGAGAAATGCTTCACAGGAGGGGGATTGGAGGAACATATCTACGTGTAGTTTGAAATCTCCGAGTACAATTGTAGAAAGGTCAAGGTCTAAGTTATCTATAATGAATTCAATGAGGGGGGATACGTTGCTTTCAAGTAGACCCCCCCGGGGCTGTATATAAGGCATGGTTGAAGTTGGGGGATTTAAAGAGGCCAATTTCAAATTTAGGGGGTATATTAATGGTTTGTGGGGTTAGTCTTAGGTTTTTTTTGGCAGTGAGGAGTAGGCCACCACCTCTTATTTGCCTGGGTATGGAAAAAATATCGTAACGATGTGAGTATAACAATATCTGAGTGTTTGAGCCAGGTTTCCGTAATTGCACAAATGTCGGGCTTGGAGTCAAGCAGTAATTCATTGAGGATGTGAGTTTTCTTTTCAATGGATTGCGCATTGAAGAGTATCAGGGAGAACAGAGAGAGGCCGAGGAGCTGTGTGAGTGGCATTGTCATGATTGGAAGGAGATATTTGGAGTATGGCATAGGAGAGGTGAGAAGGGGTATTCTTTCTCTATGGATAATGTGTTTGATAGAGGGATGGAGAAGGCAAGCATGATCTGTAGGGTAGTGAGGGGTGGTTTATGGTAGCTTGGGGGGGAGCAAGTGAGGAGGAGGAGAGGAAGTAAGGGGGTGTGGAGGACTGTAGTGAGCTTACAGTAGGGTGGTGAATGGATCAGTAAAGGCGAGGCAGCAGAATGGAGGTTCTGGAAGCAGTGAAAGGAAATTAGGGCAGGGGGAGGGGAGTGGAGAGGGGGTGAGTTGGAGTCTAAGGGATCTGCACGAAGGGGTGCGCTAAGGGGAAAGCTCCTTAGTCGTGCTTCTTTGGTACACGACGCTTGGCGCTGCGCCTATAGTGCGCGGCTGAATTTAAAGGGCCTTCTGAGTCATTTCCTCTGAGGTCAGAAGGGAGGCAGGCCTTTCTCCACGAGGGGAGCGGCTTAGGGCTACGGGCTCATCTTGACCAGATCGGGTGTGAGGGCTCCTTACCCCGGTGGGTGTACGCCGATTGCACAGAGCCTGGAGGACGAGGGACGATTCGGCCGTCGAGAAGGGCAAAATCCTGTGCGTGGCTGAATTTAAAGGGCCTTCCAAGTCACTTTCTCTGAGGTCATAAGGGAGGCGGGCCTTTCACCGCGAGGGGAGCGGCTTAGGGCTACAGGCGCATCTCGGCCAGATCGGGTGCGAGGGCTCCTTACCCCAGTGGGAATTAGAACATAAGAAGTTGCCTTACTGGGTCACACTGAGGATCCATCAGGCCCGGTATCCTGTTTCCATCAGTGGCCAATCCAAGTCACAAGTACCTAGCAAGTACCCAAACATTAAATAGACCTCATGCTACAAGCAGTGGCTATTCCTATTGATTAATAGCATTGAAATTCTCAGAATGCTGCAGCAGTCAATAAAGCAAACAGAATATTAGTAATGATCTGGAATGGAATGGAATGGAGAATCAAGCCATGGTGTGACTGCACCTTGAGTACTGTGAGCAGTGCTGGTCATCCCCATCACAAGAAAGGCATAGCAGAATTGAAAAGGGAGCAGAAAAGGGCAAAAGAAATGGTAAAGGCGGTGGATCGGCTCCCCTAAAAAGAGCGGCTACAGAGGTCAGGACTTTTCAGCTTAGAAAGCTGAGAGGGAACACAACAGAAATTTATAAAATCATGAGTGGGATGGAACTGGTAAATAAAAGATGGTTATTTAGGGGTCGATGCAATTGTGTGCGCTGAAAGCGGGTGCTGACTTTTCAGCGCCCGCTTTTTTAATGTATACATGGCGCCTACAAGGGGGGGGGCGCCATGCAATATTCAAATTAGGGGGTCACGCTAGGAAGGAGGCACTAGGCACTTAGCCTAGGCACTTAGCCTGCATGACTTTAGCGCCTCCTTCCTAACATGACCCGCCGCGGCTGCCGGTTATGAAAACCGATGCCGGTAAATGCGGCGTCGGTTTTCATAGCCTGCCTGTCTGCCAGTTATTAAGTGCTCAGGTTCCCGAAGGGATGTTCTAAATTTGATCACATTATTCCAATACTATCTTCATTTCACTGGTTACCAGCACGCTTTCAAATAAAATACAAAATACTAACCGTCATCCATAAAATAGTTTTCAATAAGGGTATACTCTGATTGTGCGCTGCCATTTACATTTATACACCGCAGAGAGCACTTAAATCTGTCAATAAGGGCTTATTAGTGGTACCTACCTCACACTATTTTATCTTTGTTATGAAATGCTCTTAATAATTATTATCCTTTTATTATCTTTTATTATTTTAATTAGTTCCTAATGATTGTTCTTAATGTTTGCTTTTTCCTATTTTTATTATTGGTTTTTTTTTATCACGCATTGTATTTATGTTCTTATATATTGTATATTTCTTTTAACACCTTGTAAACCGTTGTGATGGTTCCACTGAATGACGGTATACAAAATCAGTAAATAAAGAAAAATAAATAAATACTGTACATCAGATACATTTAGGAGAGGTGCGAGAATGTGCAATATCAGTAGCTAGGCCCATAATATGGAACTCTATGACTGAAGAGCCATGATCAATGTCTGATGTAAGGAGGTTCAAGAAGAATTTAAAGACTTTGGCTCTTTAAACAGGCATTCCCGAGATGACTGGGAAAATCTTTTCCTTCTCATTTCCTGAGTTATTGCAGAACAACAATTGTACATGCTGAGAGAAATGTGTTTGTAGTATATATATGTGTTTTTTACTGTGTCCTTTTTGTATAAGTTGGAAGCATGTGTTTTAGAAAGAATGCACCTAACTCTGCTTATGAAAATGCTTACTTGTGCGTGTGATTGCAATCATCAGTTCACCGACACCTCCACCAATTCATCCAGGAGTCCACCAGTTAACCCAGACTCTCCGGCGCTTCACTGTGAACCCCCCCTCCACATTTAACCTAGACTTCACATTCAAAAACTGCAGTCAAAATACAAATGCACTTTTACTTTTCTGACAATCAGCAGACATGAAAGCGTACAGACAAGTTTAGTAATGAATGCACATATGCCACTTGCAAAGTACTAACTTGTGTGGGAACTTCCGAATCCTTCCAGCAGATTGCCCCCTAAATCACCCCATTATTTTCTTTTCAGATTTTCATGCAACACTGTGAGGATATGCACATTCTGAGCACTTGCAAATTACTTCTTAAGCAGGTAACTTCCAATTTTACATATGTAAACATTTTGAAAATGTATCCCGTATGATACACCACTGTTTTGAAATGGGTAATGTTGCATGCATGCATTTAGCTGCATAAAATCTGTCATACAAACATAAATTAGGTGGTTACCTTGTGTTTAAAAATCAGATTGGGTACACTTAAAAGTAAAGTATATATAATTTTGCAGTTAATTGCTTAACTGAAATTTGGCCCAATGCATATTAAAATTCCTGAAGTACAAATGATTCATCAGTTGAGGACATGGTGTTTCTATGGCTACCCTGTTCTTACTGTGTGCAGTTGTATTGCATACACTGATGTTGTATCCTCACTCTTTTTTCCATTCTCTGCAACAGTTGTAATAAAGGTCTAGAAGCTCTTTCTGGTTATCACTTTGTACAAATATGTAACCCCAATTCAGTGTATGGGCTGAATCTTTCTGGGGCTACAAAAATCTCAGGGCTGAGTCCTAACAGTCACTAGCCCTTTTTGCCCCAGAGTGTGAGCTCTTGGTCTCTTGGGGGGAAGGTTATCCTTCAAGGCCCAGGGCATAGGTGAAATCTTTGGGGCAGGTACACTGACAAAACATATTGGACTCATTGGATGGGTGTTCAAATAAAAGTTTACTGTGATTTATTACAAAATAATTAAGATGCATTAAATAATATAATGTCCAGTTACTTCCAGGGTTAATTGTGGTAGGGGAGTACAGATTTAAACTCTATCCATGTGGAGGCATCCCTCAGCTTTGGGTCTTGAAGTGTCCCAAAGTGTTCTGGGTTGTTCTAGATATGGATAAAATCCCCTCCCCACAGCATCTGAGGTCCAAGGGCACCCTGAACATCCCAACCTGATCATGTCCTGTATCCCAGGTGGAAACTCCTTTAGGGGTCTCCAAATGCTCTTCTTCACTCCTCTTCTCTCCCTTGAAATCCTCTTAAATAAATAGACGGAGGTCTCCTGGAGAGGGGGGGTTGCCAAGAAGGGATGGGAATTAGAAAGGCAGAGGGCTGCTACAGGCTTGGGAAGAGCTGGTAACAAGCACAAAAACTACATAATGATGTGGTAGGCAATACTGGAGTGGGGGCACTCACTGTGTGAGCACAAGCAGCAGACAAACACAACGATGGAATGTGTGTGTCTGAGAGAATGTGTAACTGGGTGTCTTTCTGACACAAAGACACCCTCACTCTGACCACATCATTCGTCATCATGCATTATGGCTTTAACGCACGCAAATATGCATTTTAGGGAGGGAGAGAGAGAGAGAGAGAGAAGGAGAGAGAGAGAGACTCTGGGGATGACCTCACTGTGTGCACCTATTTAAATCTCTATAGCAGGGCCGCCTAATAGGTTGAGGTGAGGTGTTAGTGGTGGTTTCGTGTTTAGGGGCCTGTTTTGCATGTAGAGTGAGACGTAGAACAGCACAGTACACCTTGGTGAAGATTTGACATTTGGAATGAGGAAATTCTAACAAAGATGAAATTTTGGACTGGGTACCATCATGCTAGGGTGAGAGAACATAGTACAAAATTTCATCTTTGTTGTATTTTCATCAATCCAAATGATGTCAAATCTTCACTAAGGTGTACTGTGCTGTTTGTACATCTCACTCTACATGCGAAACTGGCCCCTAAATTCAAAACCACCACTAACACCTCACCTCGACTTATTAGGCAGCCCTCCTATAGAGATTTAAATACTTCACTCCAATGAGAGCCTCGTAGATAGCCTCTCTTTCTCTCTCAGTCTCTCTTGCTCTTGCTCTCTCTTTCTTCTCCTAGCACAGGATACAAAAATTATTGTTATTTTGGGTTTGGACATATATGTATTGTTATACTTTATACTGTATTTCAAAATAGTGCAGGCACATGCAAAGTTTAACATACATATAAGATAAGAAACATAGGCGAGAGGTTACCTCCTCACCTGAAATTTGCATTCATCCCAGAAAAAAAACACCTGATCACGCTGCCCTTCAAAGTTGTCTGGCAGTCATGTGATGATGTATGCATAATCAAGATTTAACTTAAGCCAAATTAATTTTAAATCCATCTCCTCCAGTTTTTAAAGCTGTTGACCCACATAGGAGGTTATTGTAGATGCTCTCAGCATATAGAAACCAGTCTCGCTTCAGCTTTACCATTCTGTCAGAAATCTGCACTTTTAATGTGGCAGTTACCTAACATGATAAGCTGTACGACTTGACTATATTGCTTAGTATGAGTATGCACAGGTGTTTTTTCGCTTTGTTTTGTTTTTTGGTTTATTTTGAGGTTGGGATTTGATTTTTTTTTTCATTTGCTTGTCTGTTTTTTTCTTCTCACAAATGCAAAATGAAAAAAATGGATCAAAAAAACCCCAAACAAAATAAATAAAGGGAAAAACCAAAAAAAATGTCAGACCCTGTTGGAGAAAAACATCCATCATGGATTTTCCCTCTCATTTCTGAACCCAGCTTGAGCCCTCATTAAAATTTTCTTATTCTTCAGAAGTCAAGGGAAATCCCCAGTTCTTCCTGCCCTGTAAGAAGCATGCGTACAAATGGTGCCTGTATTTGTTAATGATTTTCCATACAAAAATAGCACCAGCCGGACCCAGACTCTGGGTGGCAACATTTTGTATGGAAAACAATTAGCAAAAGCATCAGCCTCAGTCTAGGAGCACCATGTGAAGCAGTTGTGACCGGGAATCGCTTCTGCCCCGTGAAGACGGATAACGTTGTGGCAAAGGATTCAGGGGGTGGAGGGCAGGCCTGGAAGGCAGTGGACTTTTGAAAAATTGATTAGCAAAAAATCAATTAGGCTTTCTTTCTTTTTGTTTTAAAAGTGAATTGAAAGAAAACAGAAAATGTCAAAATTTCTCATTTTGTTTCAAATGAATGCCCATCTCTACTTCTCGGTAAATGGGAAAAAAGAAACAGTGACCTCCTTCAGTCAAGTTTGTATGACTTACAGCTGGGGAAACTTCCATAATACAAGACAGAGATTTATTTATTTATTTAAAGTATTTTCTATACTGTTGCTAAGTTATATACCATCGCAATGGTTTACATTTAGGCACATGAGTAAGCGTACTATAGTACATTCTAACAGGTGCCATTAAGTTTTGGTTACATTAAATCATAAAAATATGATATGGCAAGAACTGGAGGGGTGGTCTAATGCTTGCCAGTTATTCCTGCAAAAATAGCACAGTCATTCATTTGGGGTGCAGAAATCCAACGGATCAGTACACAATGGTGGATGAAAAGCTGATGTGCACTGACTAGAGAGACCGCAAGGTGATGGTCTCGGATTATCTCAAGCTAGCAAAAGAATGTGATAAGACAGTGTCCATAGCCAAAGAGGTACTAGAGTGCCTAGAGAGAGGTACGGCCTGAAGGTAAAAGGAGGCAATGCAGAGGTGTTCGATGAGACCTTAGCTAGAATATTGTGAATACTATGTCCAGTTATGGAGGCCATTCCTCCTGCAGGATAAAGACAGAATGGAAGGTGCCCAGAAAAATATTACCAGGAAGTTGCAAGAAAAGTCATATAACATGAGACTTAAGGAATTAAATATGCAACCAAAGAGGAAATAAGAAAGAGTGGGATATGATAAAGACATTTAGAGAGCCATTTCAAAGGGACTTCTGCAGGTAAAACAGTGCTTTACATGAAGACATAGGGGTAGATTTTAAAAGGTTGCGCGCGCGTAACCTTTTTAAAATCCAGCCCATAGGCTTTTGCAAAATTGCCTGCCAGATATTCGAGTAATCTTACACACATATGTCTTATTTGTGTGCAAGATTACCTTGGACTGTGCGGAGGGCTGGGGAGGGCTTTCTACTTATGTACAAGCTTTTGCATTTTGAAATCTTTGCACATACAATTTCCTTATATTTTCTATGCACAGCTTTACAAGTGTAATTGTGTGTGGGTAGTTTCTGTGGAATAATTTTCATAAGGGAAAGAATGCATGTACGGATCCTTTAAAATTGATGTAACTTGTTTGCATATTGGCCATCTAATTGTTGGTTCAAAATTACCACTTTAAATACCTCATAGGCATAAACTGAGCACCAAAAGCAAAACATTTTCAAAGAAAGAATGCTCCATAACAGTGATTCCCAAACCTGTTCCTGGGAATCTCCTGCAATCGGGTTTTCAGGATATCCGCAATGAATATACATGAGATAAATTTGCATATAAGGAAGGCAGTGCATGGCAAATCTATCTCGTGCACATTCATTGCGGATATCCTGACAATCTGACTAACTGGGGGTCCTCCTGGATAGGTGTGGCAACCGCTGATCTAGAATAAAAAGTCATGGTATCTGCAGGGGTGAGATAGAGCCAGGAACAATATCTGAAAATATTTCTACATGGAATGGGCAGTGACTGCATGGAATGGACTCATAAAATGGAAACAAAAATAGTGATAGATATTTAAAAAGCTTGGGATAGAGACAAATCAGAATGTGTGAAAGATTTAGGACCCTTTTTAAAAATGTGCCGTAAATTGTAAAGTAAGCAGGACCAACAGTGTATAGAAACATAGAAATGACGGCAGAAAAAGACCAATCGGCCCATCCAGTCTGCCCAGCAAGCTCCCACACTTATTTTCCCATACTTATCTGTTTCACCAACCACCAACTTCAGGGCTCTTGTTGGTAATTGTTTGAAAAAAAACTTTCTCTCCCAAATTGGGATTTGAACCCATGAGACAGAAATTAAAGGACGCACGCTTTATGATTTGAGCTACTCAGGCTGGTTTCATCACTGGTCTTTAGGGATGGGAGTAGAAGTTATGGTGACCTCTGATTCCCTTTCTAAATTTACTGTTGTTGTCATGTGGAACCCTTATCTTTCCTTGTACTAATTGGTATTAATTAATTTTTGATAATAGCTAAAAATGATGAGGAAAATGTGTTTATTTATATGCTCCAGTATGTTTTCTGGTTGGATTGAGATCTTTGCTATTCCCTAATGGTTAACCTGAGTACAATTGTATTATTGTGCATTTTCCTCAATAAAAATTTGTAAATGCAAAAAAAAAGAAAAAAAAGTATGGGATAAGCACAGAGGATTCCAAATGGGAAAAAAAGAATTATAATTAAGCACTGGGGTAACCTATCCAGAATAGTGGTTATAACTCAAAACAGCAGGTGTTACTACACTGAGGTGTTACTATACTGAGATTCCAAGAAGGTTAACTTGCACAAAGCAGCACTTATGACCCTAAACAGCACTGAGGTTCCAAGAAGGCCAGGGTTACATGAATGGAAGGCCATGGTTAAAACCCAAATTTCAATGAGCATAGGAAGGCTGATTTTTTTAAAACAACCTCATTAACCTTGTCTATTTTTGCAAAACTTGGTAATAAGACATAGAAGGGGGCTTTTGTATTGGCTTTGGTCTTGCAAAAAGCAAAGATGTAGCCTACTAGCAGAGGTAGTGGATGCCATTATTGTATCTCATTGTAGACAAGGATGGGACAGATGTGGAGGGCAGTAGTAGGGAAGAGGATTGAGAGGTCAGATAAAAGAATGGGGGAAGGGAGACGGTGTCGTGTTACATCTAGGAATTTATATGCACAAATACCTAATGTGGACAAATATCAACTTGGATATACTAAATAGGTCATTTTGATCTTTATCTACCATCATTTCCTATGTTTGAGTACTGAAGACATGGGCATACTGGATGGGCCAAAAGATCCTTATCTTTTGGGGTGAATTTAAAGATGTATCAACAGCTACTATGGCATTCTGTTTCTACATGTCTTATCAATTTAAAATGCTTCTCTTTCTAAACTGTTGGCATCCAACTTCAGGTCTTCTCTGGTCACTGATTACATTTTGTTCTTCTAGCTAACATAGCTTTCCACATGTTTCTTGGCAGCTACCATTTTCCCAGCTGATGGCACAAGGAGGATAGCATTGCAATCAGGCAGTACAGAAAGGCAGTCTAATGATTTGTTGTACAGGTAGAGGAATGGCCATCTAGAAAAACAAGTTAGTATTTATCTAGTTACAAATCAGTGGTGAGAGGTCATCTAGACAATTGTTTCTAACTCTGAGGTCCACAGCTCCAAAAAAAATATAGACAGAATGCAACCTACCAAAATAGTGCAGAGCCATACCACAAGCATTGTTACCAGAATGGGCTATTTCATGCACAGTTGTGCTACTTTGTTTTTGCTCATTATGCAAGAGAACATTTTGTGTGCGGGTTGAGCTACTTTTGTGATTATACAACTTGTTGTACAACCAGCATTCCCCATTCCCCCCATTGCTGGTGCCTTTTTCTTTTAAGTTTTAGGCCTGTCTGCAATAGCCTGCAAGTGAGCAGCCAATCAGAAGTGAGAGGAGCAGAAAAGGCGGGGCCTATGACACACCTGGTGCAGTATGTGGGAAGCATGTGGATAAGAGAGAGCTGTTCACTGCCTCTGCCTCCACTGTCACCTCATACTATAGAGCTGCAGTTGTTTTTTTTTTCCATCCTCAGAGCCTCCATTGCTGTTGCTAAATTCTCCCTTTATTCTGAATCTGCTAATCTCCCTTACTCGCAGTTCCTGCCAGAGAGAGAGACATTCCTAGACGACAGGTAGACTAGAAATAGATTTTCTTTCTTTTTTTTTTATCTAGTCAAGCCTAGGGTTTAGCCTGCAGAATGGTGGGGCAGACAGAAAAACATTATGGGGTAGAAGGGGGAAGAGAAATGGGGTAGGTAACGAGGGGAAAGAGGGGAGGTTGAGTGTGTGAGAGAGGGGATGCTGAGCACAACAAATTACAAGCTCCTATGGTTGAACTGTGTCGATTTCACTCATACTTTTTGGGAACTGAACTGGAGAGTATTGGAATGGGTGAAGGACACTGAACAAGGAGGCAACTGCATGACTTGATTAAATCTACGAGAACAATTCTGGATATTTTATTTAAACCCAATGACCCCTCATAGTTTAAATTCATATTTGGACTAGTACTTCTTAATTTAATATTAAAAAAACACAGGTACCTAAACTAGCCTAGTAGCTAGCTAGGTACCTCAATGACATCATTTCCTGTTATTCCACCATGTTAAAATCCAGACACTAACAAAAGTACAGGTTTGCTACCTTGTGTGTAGGGATCCTGTTAGACCCTACTAGAATTTAGAAGAATATGCCCTTAGTATGGGGAGGGACATAGTAATCTTGTGGGTTTAAAGCTCCTCCTTCATGTGGAAGCTGGCAAATGATATATGATAAGCTCTTCTGGTACTTAGAGCATTGCCACCCTCTTACTGTGTGGATTCCCTGTTTTCTTTTGTAGAGGCAGCATGTATTAGCTGTCCTCTGATTTTTCTATTAATTGTGTTGGTGCTTCCATTGGGGCATTTTAGTTGCATGGGATTTTCTTTCCACCCTCTCAATCCATTTTTTTATTCTCAAATTGATTTATTTAAGTTTGGAATACCCATTAAATAGGGACTCAACTAATTTAGGATTTTTATTAATCTAACATCAAAAGGGAGAGGTTCCCTTTATGTAAGAGAAACATGAAATCATCCAGATCCAAGGAGAAGGATCTTAGAACTATTCTGGTGAGGAGAAGGAGAGAGGGGAGAAGGGAATTGGAATGGACCCACAGAGGGGCCTAGGAACTTTTTTTTTTAAATTTTATTTTTATGCATTTCAAAAATTAACACAAGGAACACCTTGTTTATAATAGGTTGTACAATTAAGGACTAACAAAGAAAAAGCCCAAACGGTTACATTCCAGAAATGGTCATCCAACCTCCATTATTAAAAAGAAAAAGGAAGGTTACATTAATGAGCAGATTTCAAGAAATACAATAAAAAGAAACAATGAGAACCGCCAGTTACCTTCCATTCACCGGTTAACCCTCTGGAGAGTCTAACAATATGCGCAGTTGGGAAGGTTCAAAGAATATATAAATTGCCATTTCTATATCTAACCATGCATTTACATGGGTAACGAAGCTGAAACTGTCCCCCCTTAGCTTGTATCTCAGCATGCATTAATAGGAAATGTTTTCTTCTGATTTGAGTTACCCTTCTTAGATCAGGATATATCCAAATCTTTTGTTTATAAAACAAAAGAGATCTATTATGAAGGAAAAGACGCAAAACATTGTTTTCCCGTTGATAGCAGGGCTGAATTAGCCATGCTGTCATGGGAACTGTCCATCAGGGCCCAGGAAGCGGAGCTTTCTAGTAGAAACAGAGCTTTGTTCTGTGCGGCTGCGTGTGCCTTCCCGCGCAGAAAAACAGTCTCTCCTCAGTCTGTTTTTCCGCGTGCGGGAGCGCATGCTGGGGGGCTGGACTTCTCCTCAGCAAAAATTTAAAAAGAAGGAAAATGTCTAAAAAGCCAGATCAGAGGCCCTTCGGGTTCAAGCCCTGCACTTGTGGCAAGATTGCATGAAGCTCCTCGACCAAAGCCCACGGCGTAAGTTTCGGCGCCGGACCCACATAAGGATGCATTCGAAGCAGAAACGGAAAATTACCGGGACAGAGCACCCGAAACGGCATACTGTCTCGGCACAAACACTCGGGCTAAGACCAGCAACAACTGCCCCACCATCATTACGATGAAGCTCATCTCCACATACCCCGGATGTCCAAGGAGGAAAGGGGAAACACGAGGCAAGATACACCAAAACAGAAGGAAAGCCATTGACACCAGGCTCCGTCCTTACCAGGAAGATCCGACGAAGCCACTCCACGTCAGTCTCACCCTAGTCCTAGGGTATCTGAACGGTCTTGTTCTCCAAGGAATATGGGGTATGGTAGATCAACCACTCACTCGAAAGAGGAGTATGTAAGGATCACATCGTCTTCTTCATTCTCCCTTGTAGGGAAGTCTCCTGTTCCTTTGCCGGGCTCCGACCAGGGCACGGATGAATCAGATCCAGGTGAACCAGTTCCGAAGAAATGGAAACTAGAGTTGGATATAGCACCCACAGCGCCGCCTCCCAGTGGACCATCACGGAGGCCGAGGATGCCCCCACAGATGCAGGAAGCTTTTTCACATCTCTCCACTGCACTAGCGGGGTTCATTGAGGTGCTTGACTCCACCTTTCACCTCTTACCGTCTTCTATGGGCAGCATGCCACCTTCGCCTCGACTGGGGTCAGAATCGGAACCACCGAGGAAACCCTCCACAGAGACACCCAAAGATCTCTCCCCACCGGGTCCTTCCCAACCTACGCCCCTACCCCTGAAAAGGGTTAAGCCACCCACAGTAGTGGATTCGGAATCATCACCGTTGTCTCCATCGTCATCCACAGGATACCCCTCAGATCCACCGGAGAACGCACCGGAACTAATCTCACCCCCAGAAGATCTCTCTTATCTGAAATTCTTAGATAAGATGGGAGCTCTTCTCAACCTAGAGGTGCAAAAGATGCCTGATCCACGGGCGGAAACATTGGGTATCCTCAAGATATTCAATATCCCAGCGGAACCTACCGCACTTCCGTCGCACAAAGTGCTAGATTCTGTGCTCGAGAAGATGTGGGAGTCTCCCTATACAACCACACCGGTATCCAGGAAAATGGATCTAAACTTTCGCATGCAAAAATCTCCATTTTACACCACACCGCAGCTTCTACACTCGTAGTAGAATCAGCGATGCAGCGGGCCAAGAGATCCAAATTACATGGATTGGCACTTCCGGGGAAAGAGCAATGCCTTTTGGATGACTTCGGGAAAAGGGCATACCAGTCCTCTATGCTCTCTACTTGGATTAGTCAACACCAATTCTATCCGGTGCAGTACCTTTACGAGAGTTTGCAGACCCTAAAGGCTGCGCTACCCAATCCTGACTCAACAACGTCATCAGTCAATCATCCAATTCAGAATTTGGAAGAGGGAATCCATCACCTCCTTCGTACAGTGTATGAAGGGTTTGAGTCTTCGGTGCGCACTTCGGCTTCAGCTATTGCTGCCCGCAGAATGGCCTGGCTAAGATCCAGTGTCATTAGGGAAGAATTACATGAGAGATTAGCGAACATTCCATGAAAAGGGGATAATCTCTTCGGCGACACATTCCAAGAGACGGTAGCAAACCTCAAAGACCAGGCAGTGGCGGTTCAATCACTGACTTATAACCCATCTTTCACACCTCGGAGGTATTACACACCTACTCACAGGGAACCATATACTCGTCGACCTTTTCATCAGTACCAACAGTTTTGACCTGCACCTTACAACCCCCCACAGCGGGCAACAACGCAGACTCCTCTTCCAAGAAGTGGAAGGCCAAGACCACAATGACAACCATCCCAACAATCACAGGTGACTGCAAAATCGACACCCTCTTTTTAGTGCCGTTTTCTCATCGCTGCTGCTGCACCCACTGGGCAGGATTTCATTATGCCTACCTTGCTGGGAAGCCATCACCACAGATTTATGGGTTCTGGAAATACTAAGACATGGATATCAACTCCATTTCAACGTCAAACCCACTCTACCGCACCTGTTGTCCCCCCAATCTCGGAGCCAACATCAACTACAGCAGGAAATCGCATCCCTCCTCCACCAGCGAGCAAGTCGTCAAATTCCATCTCGGGCTCACGACAAGGCATTCTACTCACCATATTTCCTAATTCCCAAGAAGACTGGTGGCCTGAGACCAATGTTGGATCTCAGAGAGTTGAACAAACACTTGGTCAAAGAGAAATTCAAAATGGTATCCATAAAGACAATCTTACTGCTTCTCCAACCCAAAGATTGGATATGCTTCATAGACTTGAAAGATGCCTATACCCATATTCCAATACACCATCATGACAATACTTGTCTTTCCAATTTCAGAAGAGACATTATCAGTATCAGGTACTCCCCTTTGGACTCTCAGCAGCCCCCAGAGTCTACACCAAGTGCATGGCAGTGGTGGTGGCACATCTCCGTCAGCGGGGCATCAAAATTTTCCCCTATCTGGACAATTGGCTGATTGTGGCCTCTGAGCCCCAGATTCTCAACAACTACCTACACCAAACCATTCAATGCCTAACAGTTTGGGGATCATAGTCAATTACCAAAAATCAATTCTCACTCCGACGCAATCTATTCAGTTCATAGGAGCGCATCTCGACACCATCTGAGCCAGGGCGTTCCTACCAAAAGACAGGAGAGTAGACATACACCGCCTCTTTTGAACCACAAAGGTACTCAAAACACCATCAGCGAGACAAATCCTCACCATCCTAGGTCATATGGCGGCTGCCATTTCCACCATTCCCAACACACGGCTCCATATGTGTCGTCTACAGTGGGGACTCAAACGACAATGGAAGCAACACTAGGGATGTGAATCGTTTTAGGACGATTAAAATTATCGTCCGATAATTTTAATATCGTCTTAAACCGTTATGGAACACAATACAATAGAGATTCTAACGATTTATCGTTATAAATCGTTAGAATCGTGAGCCGGCACACTAAAACCCCCTAAAACCCACCCCCGACCCTTTAAATTAAATCCCCCACCCTCCCGAACCCCCCCCCAAATGACTTAAATAACCTGCGGGTCCAGCAGCGGTCCGGAACGGCAGCGGTCCGGAACGGGCTCCTGCTCCTGAATCTTGTTGTCTTCAGCCGGCGCCATTTTCCAAAATGGCGCCGAAAAATGGCGGCGGCCATAGACGAACACGATTGGATGGCAGGAGGTCCTTCCGGACCCCCGCTGGACTTTTGGCAAGTCTCGTGGGGGTCAGGAGGCCCCCCACAAGCTGGCCAAAAGTTCCTGGAGGTCCAGCGGGGGTCAGGGAGCGATTTCCCGCCGCGAATCGTTTTCGTACGGAAAATGGCGCCGGCAGGAGATCGACTGCAGGAGGTTGTTCAGCGAGGCGCCGGAACCCTCGCTGAACGACCTCCTGCAGTCGATCTCCTGACGGCGCCATTTTCCGTACGAAAACGATTCGCGGCGGGAAATCGCTCCCTGACCCCCGCTGGACCTCCAGGAACTTTTGGCCAGCTTGTGGGGGGCCTCCTGACCCCCACGAGACTTGCCAAAAGTCCAGCGGGGGTCCGGAAGGACCTCCTGCCATCCAATCGTGTTCGTCTATGGCCGCCGCCATTTTTCGGCGCCATTTTGGAAAATGGCGCCGGCTGAAGACAACAAGATTCAGGAGCAGGAGCCCGTTCCGGACCGCTGCCGTTCCGGACCGCCGCTGGACCCGCAGGTTATTTAAGTCATTTGGGGGGGGTTCGGGAGGGTGGGGGATTTAATTTAAAGGGTCGGGGGTGGGTTTTAGGGGGTTTTAATGTGCCGGTTTTGCGATTTTTCGATTTTTCGATTTTTCACGATTTTTCACGATTTTTCACGATATTTTACCCCCCCAAACGGCAACAATACGATTCCCTCCCCCTCCCAGCCGAAATCGATCGTTAAGACGATCGAGGACACGATTCACATCCCTAAGCAACACACACAACCGTTATCAACCAGAGTGAAATTCACTCAGGCAATGCTACAAGATATACAGTGGTGGCTCCAGGGGAAGAATTTGCAGACGGGAGCATTGTTCTCCATTCCCCAGCACAATGCAGTCCTTACCACAGATGCTTCACGGAAAGGCTGGGGTGCACATCTAGACCACCTACAAATGCAGGGTCTGTGGTCGACACAGGAACAAGGCCTGCAGATCAACCTCTTAGAGCTCAGAGCGATCAAGAATGCCCTCTATACGTTCCTTCCGCACTTAAGAAGACGAAGAGTTATGGTTTACACTGACAACCAAGTCGCGATATTCTACATCAACAAGCAAGGAGGGTTTGGTTCCTGGTCCCTATGCAAGGAAACCCTGCAAATTCTGGAACATGCGTCTCGACACTCCATATGTCTACAAGCCACATACCTGCTGGGAGCAGTCAACACTCAATCCGACCATCTAAGCAGAATATTCTACCCACATGAATGGACACTCAATATTCTACCCACACGAATGGACACTCAATATATCCCAGTAGCCAAATATAGTCCATTTGGCTACTGGGATCCCAGGAGAGTTCGGGTTGAAAGAAACAAATAACTGTGACACTCTAGTCTGAGAGCGAGCACGAACCTTGGTGCTGATCCAGCAGTTCTTCTGGTGGTCCACTATGGTCTCTGATGTGAAAGCATACATCAAATCCTGTAACATTTGTGCGCAACAGAAACCCCCGGTTGGTCACCCTAGGGTTTGCTTCAGCCACTTCCAGCTCCCGAGGAACCATGGACCCACCTGTCTATGGATGTCATCGTGGACTTTCCTCCATCCAAGGGCCATACCGTTATATGGGTAACCATAAATTGATTTTCAAAATTGGCCCATTTTGTCCCTCTACCAGGCCTACCATCTGCTCTTGAGTTGGTACGCCTATTCTTTCATCACATCTTCAGATTACATGGCCTACCCAAGGATATTGTCTCTGGCAGAGGTACACAATTTGTTTCTAGATATTGGTGCATCCTTTGCTGAAATTCGGCATTAACATCAGTCTAACAACCGCTTATCGCCCTCAAGCCAATGGACAAGCTGAGCATATGAATCGCTCTTTAAAGGCTTTCCTATGCGCCTACATAAATGACCATCAGGACAATTGGTTTGAGCTCCTCCCTTGGGCGGAGTTTTCTCACAACTCTCACACTGCCACTCTACAGGCACGTCACCATTTTCTATCTTCTATAGGAAGCAACCACGACTATCATAAGAACATAAGAACATACGAAATTGCCATACTGGTTTAGACCAAGGGTCCATCAAGCCCAGCATCCTGTTTCCAACAGAGGCCAAACCAGGCCACAAGAACCTGGCAATTACCCAAATACTAAGAAGATCCCATGCTACTGATGCAATTAATAGCAGTGGCTATTCCCTAAGTAAACTTGATTAATAGCCGTTAATAGACTTCTCCTCCAAGAACTTATCCAAACCCTTTTTGAACCCAGCTACACTAACTGCACTAACCACTAGGGATGTGAATCGTTTTAGGACGATTAAAATTATCGTCCGATAATTTTAATATCGTCTTAAACCGTTATGGAACACAATACAATAGAGATTCTAACGATTTATCGTTATAAATCGTTAGAATCGTGAGCCGGCACACTAAAACCCCCTAAAACCCACCCCCGACCCTTTAAATTAAATCCCCCACCCTCCCGAACCCCCCCCCCAAATGACTTAAATAACCTGCGGGTCCAGCGGCGGTCCGGAACGGCAGCGGTCCGGAACGGGCTCCTGCTACTGAATCTTGTTGTCTTCGGCCGGCGCCATTTTCCAAAATGGCGCCGAAAAATGGCGGCGGCCATAGACGAACACGATTGGACGGCAGGAGGTCCTTCCGGACCCCCGCTGGACTTTTGGCAAGTCTTGTGGGGGTCAGGAGGCCCCCCCCAAGCTGGCCAAAAGTTCCTGGAGGTCCAGCGGGGGTCAGGGAGCGATTTCCCGCCGCGAATCGTTTTCGTACGGAAAATGGCGCCGGCCATACGCGTATGGCCGGCGCCATTTTCCGTATGGAAAATGGCGCCGGCAGGAGATCGACTGCAGGAGGTCGTTCAGCGAGGGTTCCGGCGCCTCGCTGAACGACCTCCTGCAGTTGAGGCTCACTGGTCTATAGTTTCCCGGATCACCCCTGGAGCCTTTTTTAAATATTGGGGTTACATTGGCCGCCCTCCAGTCTTCAGGTACAATGGATGATTTTAATGATAGGTTAAAAATTTTAACTAATAGATCAGAAATTTCATTTTTTAGTTCCTTCAGTACCCTAGGATGCATACCATCCGGTCCAGGTGATATGCTACTCTTTAGTTTGTCAATCTGGCCTACTACATCTTTCAGGTTCACGGTGATTTCGATCAGTGATTTTGATCAGTTCGTCTGACTCATCACCCCTGAGAACCATCTCCGGAACTGGTATCTCCGCAACATCCTACTTAGTAAACACGGAAGCAAAGAATTCATTTAGTCTTTCTGCAATGGCCTTATCTTCCTTAAGAGCCCCTTTAACCCCTCGGTCATCTAATGGTCCAACCGACTCCCTCACAGGTTTATTGCTTCGGATATATTTTAAAAAGTTTTTATTATGAGTTTTTGCCTCTATGGCCAACTTCATTTCAAATTCTCTCTTCGCATGTCTTATCAATGTTTTACACATACCATTATCAGGCTACAGCTGATGTCCTCAAGGCTTTATGGGAACAGACAAATCTTCGCTTATGTCAAGCCGCTTCCTGGGCCAAGTGTTCTGCTGACAGTCACCGATGTTTGGCCCCTGAATTCCTTCCTGGGCAGAAAGTCTGGTTGAGCACTCAGTATATTCGACTCAAGATACCTTCCCAAAGGTTCGCTCCCAGGTACATCGGACCTTTTTCGGTCACTCGACGCATTGGACCAGGTACAAGACAGCTTCGCCTGCCACCCACACTGGGAATACACAATACATTTCTCGTATCTCTTCTAAAACCATTTAACGTATCTCTTCTAAAACCAGTGGTCTTGTCCTGGCCTTCCCGAAAGGCCCCTGAACCACCTCCATTGGTGGCTGAGACTGATACGACCTACAAAGTACTTGACGTCCTCGATGTCCGCTGTAGGGGCCGCAGGTGGGAATACCTCCTTTCCTGGGAGGGTTACGGTCCCGAAGAAAATGGAACCAGGTCAAAACATCCTGGACAAAACCCTCCTCCTGCACTTTCATCGTGCCCATCCGGGCAAACCCCGACCTCCAAGGAAGGGGGGGCGTAAAGGGGGTGGTACTGTTACACTTGCCGTTCGCAGCAGACCCGCGGCACAGTCCTCTCACCTCTCTGCAGTAACTCCAGCTCCATGTTCCTCGTCTCTAGTGGCGGTGGGCTACCAGTTCCATCCTAGGGCCTCTCCTAGTGCCTCTGGCTCAGTTGCAGTAACTGGCATCCCCAGTCCAGCCACCACCTCCATTACTTCACGTCAGGCCACTCTGCATGGCCCGCAAAGAGATGCTGCTACACAGCGCCGCGCCCCTCCCTAGGCGCGCGCACATCACCAATGCTTAAGTAGGCCCCGCAGCGGGAACCTAGCCATGGCCCGGATGATGATGTCAGCGGAGCACAGGTACTTAAGCCTGGGCTCCACTCCATAGCTTTGCCTTTGCAACAGGTCTCCTCGCTGGTTGAGAACTTGTTGCCTCTTCAGAGATTCATCTCACTCCCATGTTCCTGTTCCTCATTGTTCCTGGTTCCTGACTCCTTGTCTCTATGTTCCTGCTCTTCACCTTTCCTCGGATTGCCTACATGGACTTTGACTTTGCTTTGCCTGACCACGCCATTGACTCTCTCCAAGCCCGGACCTCTGCTTCGCCTGACCACGCCGTTGACTATCTCCAAGCCCGGACCTCTGCATTGTCTGACTATGCTGTTGCCTCTCTCCAGACCCAGACCTCTACATTGTCTGACTACGCTGTTGCCTCTCTCCAGACCCAGACTTCTGCATTTGACTACGTTGTTGCCTCTCTCCAGACCCAGACCTAAGCATCATTTGACTAAGCTTGACCATCTCCGTGTTCAGACCTCAGCCTTGCTTGCCACTGCTTACAGATTGCCGCCAGCCCTAACAAGCCTGTTCATTGACGCCTCTTCAGCCTACTATCTGGGCTTGGTCTATTCAGGCTTCGGCCTGCTCTTCTCGAGTGCCCCCTGTCTGCCTATGTTCCTTTGGTGCCCGGGTTTCCAGGACACTACCTTGTCCAGCGTAAGACTGTACCATCTCCCTCCTGCTGTCTCTTGGCTGATCATAATCTCCTCATCGATGACATACAGAAGCCCACCTAAGTCCAGCCGGCCCCGGCACCCAAAGGCTCAACCTGCGGAGAACGAGGGCTGGTATTGGCGAATCTCCAGCTGGCCTCTGTTCATCAGCCCACTCCGCCTGCTGACGATGAGGACCCGTAGATCCCTACCTACGGGTTGCGTCAACCCCACTTCGGCCCAAGAGTCCACAACAGCATTTTGGACAGGCAATTTTGTAAAAGCCCATTTCCTTAGCTATAGACTGCTTTACTCATGGAAATGACTTTGAAAATTACCCACCTAAGGATTTTTTTAATTGCACAAAGTTCCATTTCTTTTGATTTTAGCTTACATATTTTTATTAATTGTATTCTCCTGTTTGGATATGTTGCTATACCCTAAATATAGCATGTTGGTATGCTTAATAAATGACTGAAAATGCCATTTATAGGAACCATTATCTGATGTTTTGAAGACTGCTTTTGGGCTTGGGGTGGTCCCTCTTTCTCTAGGTTATCTGGGCTACTTTTCAGCTACAACTTGTCTTTCTTTAGGCTACAAACCCTTTTTAAAATCTGTCAGCACTGACCACAAGTGAGGCAGGGACAGTAACTTTTAAACAGGCGGACATGTGCACGCGTTCGTTGGCCCGCGCCAAGGGATGCAGCCATTTTATAACATATGCGCTTATATGTGTGCATGTTATAAAATAGCCTGAATGTGTGCACAAGTGTGCACAATTTTAAGCAGATGCATGCCTATGCACACAAATACCGCTTCTACTGCATGTGGGAGGGTTTTTTAAAAGACACGCGCACCAATGCTATTACCAGTTTTACCAGTTTGTTCCCAGTTTACCCAGGTAAGGGATAGGACTTCCAGAACCCCCTAGTTTGCTTCCCTTCTCCCCTGTTAGCCCCCAACCTTAAAGCCCCACTGATGTGTTTAGTTTTTTTTTTATTTTACTAAATAAAGTTATGCGGCGCGGGCCTGTGCTCATAAGTATTTATGCGCAAATTTCAACGTGAAATCCAGGAACGCCCATGCCCTGCACCTTTTTCAGAACTTTTCATTTGGCCCGACTTGTGCATGTACCTCCCGGGTTTGACGCATGCCAGGCTTTTAAAATCCACCTTCTAAGGAGCTTGAAAAGAGGAAAGATACGATAGAGACATTCAAATACCTCAATATGGGGCGGATTTTCAGAGCCCTGCTCGCCTAAATCCGCCCAAAACCGGGCGGATTTAGGCGAGCAGGGCCCTGCGCGCCGGTAAGCCTATTTTACATAGGCCTACCGGCGCGCGCAGAGCCCCGGGACTCGCGTAAGTCCCGGGGTTCTCCGAGGGGGGCGTGTCGGGGGCGGGCCCGAACCGCGCGGCGTTTAGGGGGCGTGCCGGGAGCGTTTCGGGGGCGGACCCGGAGGCGTGGTTACGGCCCGGGGCGGCCCGGGGGCGTGGCCGCGCCCTCCGGACCCGCCCCCAGGTCGCGTCCCGGCGCGCAGGAGGCCCGCTGACGCGCGGGGATTTACGCCTCCCAGAGGGAGGCGTAAATCCCCCAACAAAGGTAAAGGGGGGGGCTTAGACAGGGCCGGGTGGGTGGGTTAGGTAGGGGAAGGGAGGGGAAGGTGAGGGGAGGGGAGGGCAAAAGGAAGTTCCCTCCGAGGCCGCTCCGATTTCGGAGCGGCCTCGGAGGGAACGGGGGTAGGCTGCGCAGCTCGGCGCGCGCCGGCTATACAAAATCGATAGCCTTGCGCGCGCCGATCCCGGATTTTAGCGGATATGCGCGGCTCCGCGCGTATCTACTAAAATACAGCGTACTTTTGTTTGCGCCTGGAGCGCCAACAAAAGTACGCCTATGCGCGCTATTTGAAAATCTACCCCTATTTACACAACAGCGATGTGATTGTGGCAGGTGGAATTTTTATTTTTTGTTTCGAGGGGTCAGGGGGGTTAAGATTTGTTTCATTTAATCTTTAGCTTGGTTTAGCTCATTTCCAAAACCATTAAATTAAAAAAAGAAACATCCCCCAATCCCCTGCAGCGCCCCCCCCCCCCCCCCCCCCAGTTAACCTGGCTCCTACTCGCCCTATTCGTATGGAGGGTTTCAAAGAGAAAACAGGGCAGGGGTGAACCCCCAGGTTTTTCATTTTGAGAAGGGAGCAGTTGCTGGGGGGTTGGCGACCATTTCTGAGTGCATGAAGGCAAGTGTTGATGGCTTTGGGAGGAGGGCCTGTAGGTTGGAATGGAAGGGGTTGATTGGCTGTGGTTTTGGGAGGGCCTAAAGGGTGCAGGTTGTTTGGGGCCGAGCACAGTATATAGTTTTTATGCATTATAACTTGAAGTTTTAATTTTGTACATCGCTTTGGGCAATTTATTGAAATCTGTAAACAAATAGGTTTAATCAAATAAATGCACACTGTGACCGTAAGCGGAGAGAAGTTTGTTGTATCATCATTTATAGCAGGGAATGCTAGGATGTGCCATATGCCATATGCCCCTTATAGCAAGAAGCATGGATGTGCATGTTATACAGTATATACATCAGTGCTCCTTTGAATATTTGGTGAAAGAATAACTAGAAAAGCTATATACATTTTTTTAAGTTTTATTGCAATCAAGATACTCATTTGACCTCAAATGTTTCAAAAAGTAAGAGTGGTCTGATGGTTAAAGCAGCAGACTGAGAACAAGGGCAGCCACAGCTCAAAGCCCCACTTCTCCCACTGGCACTCCTTGTGACGTTGGACAAGTCACTTTATCTCCCACTTAGATTATGTGCTCTTTGAAGAAGGGACTTATTGTACCAGAATACTTATCACTATTGTACAGCATGTGTCCTGTAGTGCTATAAAAATTAACAGTAGTATTATGTTTTGCAGATCTCTGCTAGCAAATGACTATTTTGAACTACTGGGATGGAAAATGGACATGTTTGGAATGCTTTCCCCTTTACCCGCTGTAGAATGCTGGGATACACTGTGATCTGATATGCATCCAAAACAGCTTTTATACAAAAAAAATCCTGTTGATGTTGCACAGTAACAAACATTACGAATGGAAATTATTCAGCCAGCTTGAATTAAAAATGTTAATTAAAATTCATACAAAAGACCACATAAATACTATCTGCAGTTTATACAATGCAGTTTAATTAAACATCATTTTATTTACTAAAATTTTATATTTTACCCAAACACAACTTAGGAAAATAGTTTTAATAATAGTTTAATGATAGCTTTGCATATTTGCTGATTCTTAGAAGGCAGACAACCACTATGGTGCCAAATTTAATGAGATTAAAACAGTGTAGTTATATCTGTTTCTACAGCTTTTTTGCTTTTGTATTTTTTGTGGGCTCTCAACTGGAATTGACATGAAAGAGGTTTATCACTCAGGGGCCCAGTCAAGACAGAAATGTTCAGCTGCACCAAGTGTATTGCACAGATGTTACACTGGCCTACATTGCTGCCGGCTGCCCAGTTGGACCCGAATCCCTTTAGTCACTAAGTCATGAATGGATTTGAAAGGCTGTAGTACGTTTCACAAACTAACCAAAGCATTCTGCACCTGAACCAAACATCTGTCAAGCCTGTCAGACTGCCTGCCATTGGTAATCTAGAAAATCTAAAATTCCCAAACCTGCTGTAGTAATAATTAGCTTGGATCCTGCAAGTCTCCGAGCTAGTGTGACCCCTGAGCAGACAGTTCTGGATAAAGGCTTCAGGGACCACACCTCAAACACAGTCTCTTAAGCTCTGTCTTACAAGCCATTATACTACTGTCCCTGATTCCCTGAACGGGGGGAGACTTCTTTTCTAGGCCTTGTACATTGCAGTTATTCAAATTCCAGTTTTAAAGTTCATGTAAAAGCACTAATTATCATGCCAGCAATAATCATGCTGGAAGCACTGGATGATTTCCAACATAAATTTTACTGATGAATGCTGCAATTGCTGAAAATGTCTTTACAGCTTTAACTGTTTTAAAGAATATGATGTTACAAATTTAAGCTTTTAAATAGATTTGTAACCTCTCTCTACAATCCAATTGATATTAATAAATCACTTCAAAAGCCAAAAAACACATTTCCATTAAATCAAACAGGGCAGTTTGTATGCTTCCTTCCAATTGATAATGAATATTTCTTATCGTTCAATTTAGTCAAGATCGAGATAGAAAAATCCCAATCACTCCTACCTCTCCTATAGTTCTTCTCCCTTCTCTTGATGAACACCTTTATATGCCTCTTCTCCTTGAGTCTTCTTGAGATAATAATGAACCTACCTTTAGCTCTAAGCAACTCCTTCCTTCCCTTCCTCATAGAATGAATGACATCCCAATCCTTCATCACAACTTCTTACAGTTCACCCATGTTTTCTGGCTGAAAAACACCATTCCTTTATACACGCTGAGCATCTTGGTAAGGAATCAGATACGCTTTAAGAATGAAGTGTTTCAAAGAGGGAAAACCAAGATAAGAGATTTGCTGGAAAAACTACTATCTTACGCCTACATTAATCAAAATGATATAAATTAGTGGAAATAGTGCCTGCGATAAAAAAAATGGGCATGGTTAGGCTAATTTCCTATGTATCATAGAGGAAGTTATTGTGTTGCGAGTTGCGGCAGTGTATCACGCATTGAATCAGTGCGCTGCATCAGTGCGTCACATGTCATTTTATGGGGCACACATTTTTTTGTTTATATATACTGGCTTCCTGCAGCTGCCTCTTTGAAGGTGTATCAGGCATTGGAGAGAGAGGAAAGGAGGTGAGTTGTTGGATAGGAGATACCAGTTGGGGAGATACCAGTTCCGGAGATAGTTCCGTAGATGGTTTTCAGGGGTGATGAGTCAGACGAACTGAACAAAATCACTGTGAACCTGGAAGATGTAGTAGGCCAGATCAACAAACTAAAGAGTAGCAAATAACCTGGACCGAAAGGAATGTATCCTAGGGTACTGAATGAACTAAAAAATGAAATTTCTGATCTATTAGTTAAAATTTGTAACCTATCATTAAAATCATCCATTGTACCTGAAGACTGGAGGGTGGCCAATGTAACCCCAATATTTAAAAAAGGCTCCAGGGGTGATCCGGGTAACTACAGGCCACTAGGCCAGTGACTTTAGTGCCAGGAAAAATAGTGGAAACTATTCTCAAGATCAAAATCATAGAGCATATAGAAAGACATGGTTTAATGGAACACAGTCAACATGGATTTACCCAAGGTAAGTCTTGCCTAACAAATCTGCTTCAGTTCTTTGAAGGGGTTAATAAACATGTTGATAAAGGTGAACCGGTAGATATAGTGTATTTGGATTTTCAGAAGGCGTTTGACAAAGTACCTCATGAGAGGCTTCAAAGAAAACTAAAAAGTCATGGGATAGGAGGCGATGTCCTTTCGTGGATTACAAATTGGTTAAAAGACAGGAAACAGTATGATTAAATGGAAAATTTTCACAGTGGAAAAGGGTAAACTGGAGTGCCTCAGGGATCTGTACTTGGAACGGCGCTTTTCAATATATATATATAAATGATCTGGAAAGGAATACGAGGAGTGAGATTATCAAATTTGCGGATGACACAAAAATATTCAGAGTATTAAATCACAAGCAGATTGTGATACATTACAGGAAGACCTTGCAAGACTGGAAAATTGGGCATCTAAATGGCAGATGAAATTTAATGTGGACAAGTGCAAGGTGTTGCATAAAGGGAAAAATAACCCTTGCTGTAGTTACACGATGTTAGGTTCCATATTAGGAGCTACCACCCAGGAAAAAGATCTAGGCATCATAGTGGATAATACTTTAAAATCGTCAGCTCAGTGTGCTGCAGCAGTCAAAAAAGCAAACAGAATGTTAGGAATTATTAGGAAGGGAATGGTTAATAAAACGGAAAATGTCATAATGCTTCTATATCACGCCATGGTGAGACCGCACCTGGAATACTCTGTACAATTCTGGTCGCCGCATCTTAAAAAAGATATAGTTGCAATGGAGAAGGTACAAAGAACGGCAACCAAAATGATAAAGGGGATGGCACAGCTCCCCTATGAGGAAAGGCTGAAGAGGTTAGGGCTGTTTAGCTTGGAGAAGAGATGGCTAAGGGGGGATATGATAGAGGTCTTTAAGATCATGAGAGGTCTTGAATGAGTAGATGTGAATCGGTTATTTACATTTTCGAATAATAGAAGGACTAGGGGGCATTCCATGAAGATAGCAAGTAGCACATTTAAGACTAATCGGAGAAAATTCTTTTTCACTCAACGTACCATAAAGCTCTGGAATTTGTTGCCAGAGGATGTGGTTAGTGCAGTTAGTGTAGCTGGGTTCAAAAAAGGTTTGGATAAGTTCTTGGAGGAGAAGTCCATTAACGGCTATTAATCAAATTTACTTAGGGGATAGCCACTGCTATTAATTGCATCAATGGCATGGGATCTTCTTAGTGTTTGGGTAATTGCCAGGTTCTTGTGGCCTGGTTTGGCCTCTGTTGGAAACAGGATGCTGGGCTTGATGGACTCTTGGTCTGACCCAGCATGGCAATTTCTTATGTTCTTATGTGTTTAGTTAGCGATTTCTAAGTGCAGTGTCATGTGTTCTTTTGTCATCTATTTCCCTGTACCTTGGTCTTTTGTCTTCTTTGTTGGCGTGAAAGTTTTTGTCAGTCCTGTTTGTCTGTGTTTGTGTCAGGAGGAGGAGGAGTGGTGGTGAGGTGCAGGAGGAGTGGTGAGACAGTGGAGGAGTATTGAGGAGAAGTGATGAGATGCAGTGGTGAGGTGGAGAAGGAGTGGTGAGGCATGGCAGTGAAGCAGCAGAGGAGTGGTGAGGTGTGGTGGTGTTGAGTTGTGAGGATGGAGTGTGAGAGGCAGGGGGAGAGAGGAGAGGCATGAGGAGAGGAGGGAGGACAAGGACAGGAGTTCTAGGGGAAGCAGAAGTAGAAGGGAAGGACAAGGACAGGAGTAGAGATAGGGAGGTGGCTAGGGATAGGAGGTGACCAGAGGGGGAAGGGGCTAGGCAGGCGAGTCCAGTGGGAGGAAGACAGAGAGGGCAGAGGAGGGGAAGTCGGTAGGGCAGGTGTAGGAGAGAGGGAGGAAGGGAGGGGAGAGCGGAGCAGAAGGGAGAATAAGGAAAGGGAGGACACTTTTCTGGAAGTGGAAATGGCACCCTCCTCAGGCAGCATGGCGCATTCGTCTTAGGACCTTGAATTTCAGCCCAGAGGACAGAACATGATAATTTCAAGGGTCCTGTAACATTATGCCATGTTGTTTGCGATCCATGTGGCCAAGATCTCGAAGGCAGTCAAGGACCAGATCTAGCACACCATTGCCCAAGCAGTCTCCAGGCACAGTGGTGTGAGATGCAGTGGGGAGCAGTGGCCCAAAATTACTGGAACATAATGGCACAGTTAAAGACCAAGGTGGTGATCCACAACAGGTATATCCGGCAGACCGCCGGAGGAGTCCCATGTCTAATAGTGCTGATGCCCATGGAGGAGCGCCTCATCCAATGGCTGGGATTAGATATATTCAAGGACATGGCTGAGCGACTGGACACCATGCGAGCTGGAGCCAGTAAAGTCACCTCACCTGTAAATGGCAAGGCTGCTACAGCTGTTCACATCATTTGTCATAAGATGCTCACATTGATTGACATGCAAAGTGCACAGCTCATGCTAAACGATCCATGTGTGTAACTCTTGGCTTTGGTACTTATGTGTTCTTCTTTGTTTCCACAGCTCTCACCCAGGACTCTGCTGGTCCCAGCCATCCAGCCCCAGAGACCAGCAGTGAAGAACCAGGGACCAGCCATGCAGCAGCCTCTTTCCATGCCACTTTGCTCATGGATGCTGATACTCAGAACAGTGAGGAGGAAAAAGAGGAAGAGTAGCAGCAGCAGCAACCTCTTCAGCACAGCCAAATCCTGCAAGGCCTTGGTTCAACCAGCCCTCTGAATGTGAGTCTAATCTTTCCAGCTTCATGGAGGAACCCAGCCTGCAGTCGCATTCCATTGACCCAGCACAACCTCACTCCAGTATATCACATGGCTAGCACAAGGCAGCACACACGGAGCCACAACCACCCTCCAGCCCCCTCATACCACTTCTAGAGCCTCAACCCTCCACTCCTTTCATGAGTGGAGGGTTGATGCTCCAGCATCAGCTCTGGCACCAGCTCCGGCTCCAGATTTGCCAGCACCATTGGCACTGACCAAAACCTCAATGCATGAGCAGCTGGGCCAGCTGGAAAGGAGCCATGGTGTCCACTTGCACCAGATACAGGCAGAGCTAGTGCGTCTCAGGACAGCAGTCAATGGGCAGACCCAGGCCATGTGTGATTAGATGGCAGCCCACATGCAAGCTCTCAACATCAATAATTAACCTCACCAGCTTCCTCACACAGATTCTGCAAAGAATGCTGGAGCCTGCACCAGTGTCTTGCCTGTTACGCGCGCCGTCTGCGGCAGACCCATGGCGCGGCCCCTCACCTCTCTCCAGTGACTCCAGCACTTGGTCCCTCATTTCTGGCGGTGGTAGGCCTGACCCAAAACTCTGCCACCCCTGGTGTCTCCGGCTCAGCTACAGACCCTGGTATCTCCAGTCCAGCTCCTGCTCCTGCTGCTCCACGTCAGGCCTCTCCACGTGGCCCGCGGAGAGACACTGCTACTTGGCACCGCACATCACTGAAACTTAAGTAGGGCCCACGGCGGGAACTGAGCCGCGGCCCTGGATGATGATGTCAGCGGAGCATTGGTATATAAGCCCAGTCTCCGCTCCCTAGCTTTGCCTTTGCAACAGGTGTCCTCGCTGGTCGAGTACTCATTTTGCCTTCTGAGAGATTCTTCTCGTTCCTGTGTTCCTGATCCACGCCAACTCCTGTTCCTCATTTCCTCTTTCCTGTGTTCCTGTTCTCCAACCTACCCTTGGATTGCCTTCTTGGATCTCAACCTCTGCTTTGCCTGACCACGCCGTTGCCTCTCTCCAGACCCAAAACTCTACTTCACCTGACTATTCTGTTGCCTCTCTTCAGACCCAGATCTCTGCTTTGCCTGACTACATTTGACTATCTCCATGCCCAGACCTCAGCCTTGCTGGCCACCACTTCCAGATTGCCGCCAGCCCTGACTCAAGCTTGCTCTACGATGCCTCTTCAGCCTACGACCTGGACAGCCTATTCAGGCTTCGGCCTGCTCTTCCTCGGGCGCCCCCTGTCTGACTTTGTTCTTTTGGCGCCCAGGTCTCCAGGACTCTACCTCGTCCAGTACAAGACTATACCATACCTCTACTACTGTCTGGGCTGACCTCGATCCCTCCATCGATGACGACATACGGAGGCCCACCTAAGTCCAGCAGGCCCCAGCACCCAAAGGGGAATGAGGACTGGTATTGCTGAAACTCCAGCAGGCCTCCATCCATCAGCCCACTTCATCTACCAACGGTGGAGACCCTTCCTACGGGTTGCGTCAACCCTACCTCAGCCCAAGGGTCTACCTCCGGCGCAACATTCCCTAGCATCCCAAGAATCTATACCTCATAGCAGTCACTCGTCTGACAGACGAACAAATGGTAGGCCCCCAAATAAATGCCACCCCCAAATGGCAAGCCACAGCTTGCAAAGTCCCATGAACATTCGCCACTGAAGGCCTGTTATGCTGAGAAACAAGACTTGTTGAACAATTATTTACTACTGTAACAGTCTTTATGTTGGCCTCTCACACTTCTCTATGACCACTACAGCTTTTGCTAAACTCTTCAGCTCGCTTAATCAATGGGTTAAGACAATTGAATCATATTACCCCGGTTTTGATTGAATTACACTGGCTCTCAATTGGTGAGAGAATTAAACATTAAATTGCCATGACTATTTTTAAACTGCTTACCGACCAACCTGTCCATGGATGAATGCTATCTTGAAATTTTATCAGCCCTCAAGAAATGTACGTTCTTCCAGCAGGGCTCATTAGATGTTCCATCCCCTAAAGTTGCGCATTTACATATCACCCGAGAATGATCTTTTTCAATTGCCGGCCCATCACTCTGGAATTCTTTACAAATGGAGTGACGTCAGTGTGATTCGGTTAAAAGCTTTAGAGAGCGTTTAAAGACCTTTTTGTTTAAGGCAGATTATTTTTAATGTATTATGTTTTTCTATTTTTATCTGTTAATTTTAAATTTGTTTTTATTTGATTATTTTTAATATAATTTATTTTTTATTGAGCTTCTATTTTATATTATTATTTTAGTTATTTTGCTATTTTTACTATAAGTTTTATGTATGTATCCTTGTTCATTGCCTAGACCTATTTTTAGTGTTAGGTGGTTCATAAATTTAAATAAATGTAAATGTAAGCCTGGCTGGACTTCTTGACAGAGTTTCTGTGGCAGCTAGATGGAAATAAACTGTTGGGCTCATTCTCACTAGAGTTCCTGTAATGGCTAGATGGAAGAACATCTAGCCATTACAGGAACTGTAATGGCTAGATTAGGAACTGTAATGGCTAGATGGAAGAACATGAAAGAGTCACTCCAAATTCCAAATGCCAAAACCTATCAACATAAATCTTTGAGTCTCAGAGCCTTCTCTACAGCAGGTCCAGTTCTGTGGAACTCTATACCACCTGATCTAAGACAAGAGCCATGCGCTCTAACATTTAGGAAAAGACTAAAAACTTGGCTCTTCAAAAAAGCATTTCCAAGCCTTGAATAAAACGCACTCAGCAACACAAACTCCTATGTAACCTCTGGATCCAAATAAGTATCCACCTATCACAATCTTATCACTATTACGTTTTGAGTTTTATCATATCATCACCATGCACTACTGTGTCATATTTATTCTCTTGTTTATTTATATTACCGCTCATATGTATGTACCGTCACATTCATTCAAATAGGCTTATTTACTTACTCTGCTACACTATCACTTTAATTGTATTAAATGTAAATATTGCATTGTTTAACCTTTCCCCTCTTCCAGTTCCAAGTTAATTTTCCCTGTTTTATTGTAACTTTCACACCTTTTAATTGATTCTCTGTATTTAAAGTTCAAATTTTTATTGGAAATATTTATTACGTTACGCTATACTTTGCACACATTGTTATTTGTAAACCGGGTTGATGTGATCCCTATCATGAAACTCGGTATAATAAAAATAATAAATAAATAAATAAATAAATAAGAACACTGCTGGGCCCATCTTCACTACAGAGTTCCTGTGCCGGCTATGAACAGCCACTGTAGTACTGCTGCTTAGCTCTAAAACCATCCTCAGTGCTCTGCATGTACTCAAGCCTCCTTGATACAGTTTCCAGTCACATCCAGCTGCTGCCTTTTCTTATCATTTCTCATCTCCTGCTCATGTTGTCTGTCTTATCTCAACTCATCTCATCTTGGTGCTGCCTCAACAATGTTGCAGTATCTTCTCAGCTCAGGCTGCTCCTATCTCCTCCATATTGCTGTGTCTGATCTCAGCTCAGGCTGCTACTATCTCCTCCAAGTTGTTGTGTCTGATCTCAAATCATCTCATCTGGTGCTGCCTCCTCCATGTTGCTGTGTCTCATCTCATCTCTGTCCTGCTGTGTCTTCTCCTGGGGTTGTAATCTCTATAGTGCTGTGCATTCTCCTGGGGATTCTACCTTCATGCTGTGGTGTCTTCTTCTGGGGCTGCTATCCCCATGCTGCTGTGTCTTCTCCTGGGGCTGCTACCTCCATGCTGCGATGTCTTCTCCTGGTGCTCCTGCCTCCATGCTACAGCATCTTCACCTGGTACTCCTGCCTCCATGCTGTGGTGTTTTCACCTGCTCCTCAGCCTCCATGCTGCACTCACCAATCCTGGTCCTGCTGCCTGTTACTTGAACTCTGCTGCTTTGGTTCGTAGGTTGTCTTCCCTTTGAGTGTGCTCTTTCAACATGGACTGTCTGGAGCCTTCACTTGAACTCTGCTGCCTTGGCCCTTACGCTGTCCCCCCTTTGAGTATGCTCTTTCAACCTGGATTGTCTGGGGCCCTTTTGGTTTACATCACATAGTTGTGCTGCTATCAGCTCTAACATTACAGCTGTAATATAGCTATTGGGGAGCTACTTCTGCTTCCTATGTTCTTTGCTGTAATCATGATTGTGCAAGGGATATGATTCTAATACTGTATATGTAATGTTACTGTTTGTAACAATATATGCAGAAGTATACACTCAATGTGCTTTTAATTTCACTTACAATGTGATGTGCAATCACCTTTCTTGTCCTTTCAGAATGTGATTAACAAAGAATGTGACTTGCTTTCAATCTATTAACATTTGTTGTGAAATAAAGTGATCATAGGTTTGAAAGAATATTTCATGGTTGTCTGTTTTTATTGTGAGCTTTATCTCTTAAGGTTCACTTGGTGAAAGGGTGAGGATCCACATGACTTTCCATGCTAGAGTGCCAGTGGCCATTCCAAGTAGGCACTTTTCTGGCAGGCAACCTAAAGCTGATTGTATGCTCCCAAGGAATACAAGAGCTAAACAGGAAGCTCCTTACTGTGGAGCTTTAGTATTGGCTCCATTGCCTTCTCCAGAGAGCATATTCTTACCTAACTGTTAGGTACATGGGCATGTATGTGAGATGGCTAGTAGCTAGCTAGTGAGCACTTCCATATGCAGTCTAGTGAAATGTTTGGCTAGAGGTGCAGTAGCTATGTTGGGGACCAATGGATTGACCAGCTATGCAAAGGTAATAGTGCACCTATTATAAATCATTGGCCTGTAACACTATAAAGATATATTACCTCTGACCAAACAATGGCCCTTCTCTCTGGCTCTGGCACCGAATGCCAGATGCAGGAACAAAAGACTGAATTAAATGGTCTTCTGAATAGCTTTATGCAACAGGTCCAGCAGGAACTTGATCAAGTAAATGGCCTACTACAGACCCTGTTTCAGCACTTAGATATGATACAAACCCAGTGTCCAGGCCCTGTCCCAGTACCAGCACCTGTCTGGACCATGGAATTCATCTTCGAGATATAGTGGTGACCCTAAGAGGTGTTGGGGGTTTCCTTAATGTTTGCAAGATGCATTTTGAGTTACAGCCGGTCCGTTTTTTTTTCTGACTGTATCAAGATTACATATATCCTTTTCCTGTTGGACCGTCCCACTCTTGACTGGGTCTCTCCTTTCTGGGAGCATGATGATCTACTTCACAGGAATTTGGATAACTTTACACAACAGTTTTGCTGATTTTGACCAACCTGGGCTCATCTTGTCCACTGCACTAGAACTCTTCATATCCATCAAGGCATGCACTCCACTGGAGAGTATTGCAGTAGAATTCTGTACTTTGGCATCTGAACTCGGTTAGGGTGAAGAGTAGCCAAACCACCATTTTTTGACAAGGATTATTTGGGAAAGTAAAAGATGAACTAGCAGCTTGGGATCTTCCTCTATCCAAAGAAGCACTTATTCCCTTGTCTATCCGAATAGATCTGAGATTTCAGGAAAAGCTCAAGAGAATAAGGCCTCCCATTGGATAATTCTTGTGGCCCCTAAGCCTCTGAACTGCTTGGAGTTCACTCCAGAGCCACAAAGGGTTGTTGCCATTGAAGAACCCATGCAATTGGGTAACACATGACTCTCAATAGATAAAAAACAGAAATGTAAACTCAACAATCTCTGCCTTTAGGGCCAGATTTTAGTAGGTACACACGGGTATAGTTTTGGGCGCGCAACCCGGCGCTCACAAATCTACGCCCGATTTTATAACATGCACGAGCAGCCTCGTGCATGTTATAAAATCCGGGATCGGTGAGCACAAGGGGGTGCACACTTGTGCACCTTGCACGCACCGAGCCCTAGGAGAGCCCGATGGCTTTCCCCGTTCCCTCCGCTCCCCACCTTCCCATCCCTTCCTCTACCTAATCCCCCCCAGCCCTTCCTAAATCACCCCCTACCTTTATTTTAAAAATTGCACCTGCCTCTGGGTTGGCGTAGGTTGTGCACGCCAGCCAAGTGCCGGCGCACAATCCCCCAGCATGGCCGCTGTGCAGGAGGCCTTGGTCTCACCCCCACCCCCAGACCACCCACCCTGCCCACTCCCCGCTCCTTTTTTCAAACCCGGGGACATACGTGCATCCCGGGGCTTGCGCGCATCACCAGGCCTATGCAAAATAGGCTCGGCGTGCACAGGAGCGGTTTTAAAATGGTTATGCGCATATATTATGCACGTAACCCTTTTAAAATCCGCCCCTTATTGTGTAGCACAGGAACATTTCGTTAGCCATTGTCCCATGAGACCAGAAAACTCTGTAAGGAGAAGTCTAGTTGGGAAGGTAATTTTTCACTTTCCTGGATTCTCCCCCACAATTAATGGTATCCCTCACCTTTGGAAAATATTCAGTTCAAACTGAAGCCATAGTTTGTTCCGAAGCTGGGGGTACCTTTATTCAGAAATTGCTGTTACATCAATGTAGATGCCCTACTACCAGTTTGAATACTCCTTGTATTATTTCTTCTATCTATGGAGAACCCTTGCCCAGTCACATGACCATGGCCACCTTGCCTACCACTATACAGACTGAGTCTCATCAATAAATCCTCCAGGAGCACATGGTTCGGAGGGAGGTATCTTCGAAGGATACTAATGATGCATTAGAATTAGGGCATCCCGACAGTGAGGTTCCAATAATAAGAAAAGTAGTCCATGTGCCTGTAACTAAAAACTCACCTCAGTTATAAAATGAAAATACAAACAAAAACAAAGAAAAAACACTTTGAATTGTTTGTATGCTAATGCCAGAAGTAAGATGGGAGAATTAGAATGTATGGCAGTGAATGATGACATAGACTTAATTGGCATCTCAGAGACATGGTAGAAGGAGGATAACCAATGCTATACCGGGGTACAAATTATATCGCAATGACAGAGAGGAGCACCCGGGAGGCGGTATGGCGCTTTATCTCCGGGATGGCATAGATTCCAACAGGATAAACATCCTGCATGAGACTAAATGCAAAATTGAATCTTTATAAGTAAAAATCCCTTGTATGTTGGGCAAGCCTATAGTGATAGGAGTATACTACCGTCCACCTAGTCAAGATGATGAGATGGACAGTGAAATGCTAAGATAAATTAGGGAAGCTAACCAAATTGGTAGTACAGTAATAATGGGAGATTTCAATTATCCCAGTATTGACTGGGTAAATGTATCATCGGGGCATGCTAGAGAGATAACGTTCCTGGATGGAATAAATGACAGCTTTATGGAGCAATTGGTTCAGGAACCAACAAGAGAGGGAACAATTTTAGATCTAATTCTCAGTGGAGCACAGGATTTGGTGAGAGAGGTAACGGTGGTGGGGCCACTTGGCAATAGTGATCATAATATGATGAAATTTGAATTAATGGCTGGAAGGGGGGCAGTAAGCAAATCCATGGCTCTCGTGCTAAACTTTCAAAAGGGAAACTTTGATAAAAAGAGAAAAATAGTTAGAAAAAAACTGGAAGGAGCAGCTACAAAGGTAAAAAGTGTGCAAGAGGCATGGTCATTGTTAAAAAAATACCATCCTAGAAGCACAGTCCAGATGTATTCCACACATTAAAGTGGAAAGAAGGCAAAACAATTACCGGCATGGTTAAAAGGGGAGGTGAAAGAAGCTATTTTAGCCAAAGATCTTCATTTAAAAATTGGAAGAAGGATCCAACAGAAGAAAATAGGATAATGCATAAGTGTTGGCAAGTTAAATGTAAGACATTGATAAGACAGGCTAAGAGAGAATTTGAAAAGAAGTTGGCCGTAAAGGCAAAAACTCACAGTAAAAACGTTTTTAAATATATCCGAAGCAGAAAGCTTGTGAGGGAGTCAGTTGGACCGTTAGGTGATCGAGAGGTTAAAGGGGCAATTAGAGAAGATAAAGCCATGGAAAGATTAAATGATTTTTTTGCTTCAATGTTTACTGAAGAGGATGTTGGGGAGAAGGTTTTCATGGGTAATGATTCAGATGGACTGAATCAAATCACGGTGAACCTAGAAGATGTGGTAGGCCTGATTGACAAACTGAAGAGTAGTAAATCACCTAGACCGGATAGTATACACCCCAGGGTTCTGAAGGAACTAAAAAAATGAAATTTCTGACCTATTAGTAAAAATTTGTAACCTATCATGAAAATCATCCATTGTCCCCATTTGTGCTTTAAACCTCTTTGCAGATTGATTCCACAATAGTGGTTTTATGTTTCTTGAATGTCATGCATTTTATATTTGTTCTTTTGATTCTCCCCTGTTATCTAATTGCTGGTAATATTTGATTTGTTTTCAGAATGTTGACTCTCCTTTCAAACAGCTTATAGGTGAAACATGGCTTATATCCAGGGTTTTACTTCATCATTGGCAACTGATGTTATACAAATCGTTTAAGACTTGAGGAATATCATTTTCATTAAATTTGCTCTACCAGGCGTTTTTGATTGATATTTATTTATTTTATTTATTTAAATGCTTTTAAAATATACCGACATTCATAGGACATATCATGCCGGTTCACAATCAACATTGTAAAGGAGGAAGAGGAAATTACAAATAACAGGGAGGGGGGAGGTGGAGCAGTGAAGGAAAAAGGAGAGGATGGGGGTCAGGTGACAGTAAGCGCAGAAGTTGCGGGAAGGAGAAAGGTAGTGAAGTGCTAGGGGAGAGAGAAATTGATAGGAACTGTGTTAAAAAAAAACTGAGAATAAAAAATTAACAAATTTACAAAATCAGGAATTCCCTAGGATGCATCAACGGATTAGAAGGGGTAAGGGAATTGGAAGTGGCAGTGGAGGGGGTTTAGGTCTGATTGGAGTCAGGGTATGCTTGTAAGAAAAGCCAGGTTTTGATGCCTTTTTTGAAGTTGGGTAAGGAAGGTTCAAGGCGGAGATACGTGGGAAGAGAATTCCAGAGGGAGGGGCCGGCTATGGTAAAGGCTCTCTCTCTGGTAGTTGAGTGGTGTGCTATTTTGAGGGGTGGGATGTGTAAAGTGCCCGCCGTGGAGGCTCTGGATGGACGATTGGATGTACGGAAACGTGGTGTTTCCTTGAGCCATTCGTGGTCATTTTTGTGAAGCATGTTATGGAGTATTGTAAGGGTTTTGTATTTTATACGGAAAGGGATGGGGAGCCAATGCAGTTCTTTTAAAATGGGTGTGATGTGTTCTCTCTTACGAGTGTCTGTGATGATTCGTGCCATGGAGTTCTGCAAGATTTGTAGGGGTTTAATTGTGGCGTAGGGCAGGCCTAGGAGAAGTGAATTGCAGTAGTCTAATTTTGATAGGATTGTGGACTGCAATACAAGGCGAAAGTCTTGAAGGTGGAGGAGGGGTTTGAGCTTTTTGAGGATGTGGAGTTTATAGAAGCCGGTTTTTAGAAGGGATTTGATGTGTGGATGAAAATTAAGGTGTTTGTCTAATACAACACCTAGGTCTCTTATAGATGGCAGGATGGGGAGGGTTGAGGGGGTAGTTTTAGTAGAGGCCTGTGAGGTAACCTCGAGTTTGTTGGAAATGAGGATGATTTCAGTTTTTGCTGTGTTAAGAGCGAGTTGGAGGCTGTCTAAGAGAGAGTTAATGGAGGCAAGACAGGATTCCCAGAAGTTTAGAGTTTCTTGTAGGGTTTTTTGCATGGGGATGAGGATCTGTACATCATCCGCATACATGAAGAAATTGAGACCGAGGTTAGAAAGTAGATAGCAGAGGGGAAGAAGATATATGTTAAAGAGGGTGGAGGATAAGGAGGATCCTTGGGGGACACCCTGGAGGAGGGGTATGCGTGGGGACTCAGAGTTGTCAATGTTGACCAGGTATTCTCTATGGGTGAGATATGAGGTAAACCATGATAGTACAGTGCCAGAGATGCCGATTTCTGATAGCCGGGATAGGAGTATTTGGTGGTTGACAGTGTCGAAAGCAGCAGAGATATCTAGTATAGCGAGTAAGAATGAGGTTCCTTGGTCCATGCCTATATGTATGGTGTTGGTGACTGCCAGAAGGAGGTTTTCCGTATTGCGACCTTTACGGAAGCCGAATTGTGCGGGGTGCAGAATGTTGTGGTTTTCGAGGTAGTCAGAGAGCTGGGTATTGACAACCTTTTCAAGTATTTTAGATACAAAAGGGAGGTTGGATATAGGCCGGTAGTTAGAGGGGTCTTTGGGGTCTAAGGTGGGCTTTTTTAGGAGGGGCTTGACTATTGCAAGTTTGAGTGGGTCTGGGACCTTGCCATATGTAAGAGAGCAGTTGATCAAGTCAGATAGAAGTCTGGATATGGATGTGGGAGAAGATAGGAGGGTCTTAGAGGGGATGGTGTCAGCAGAATGGGAAGCAGGTTTCATTCTTTTTAGAATGGTTTCAATTTCAAGGGTAGATGTTTGTTCGAACGTTTGCAGATTGGTTCTGGATGTTTTGGTAGGTAGGTGGAAAGTGGTGGGGGGCTTGGTGGTGAAGCGAAGGAGAATGTTGTCAATTTTATTCTTGAAGAAATTAGCAATTTCTGTGCATTTCTCTTTGGCGTTTTGTTCTGGGGAGAAGGGGCATGGGGGGGCAGTGAGATTAGCAACAAACGTGAAAAGGGCATTTGCATCGAATTGATAATTGTGGATTTTGGCTGCGTAGAAGTCTTTTTTGGCTTGGTTAGTGGCTTGACGGTAGTGGTGTAATGAATGTTTATATGCTGACTTGTGTGTGGGAGTAGGGTTTTTACGCCAGGTGCGTTCTTTGGCTCTAAGGTCCTGTTTGATCGTTTTGAGTTCTTTGGTGTACCATGGTTTTTTGTCTGTGTTGGCTAAGGGTATTTTTTTGTGTATCATGGGGCAGGCTTCCTCCGCTATCTTGGCATTGATGTTATTCCAAGATATTATTCCAAGATATGTTTATGTTATTCCAAGATATTATTCCAAGATATTATTCCAAGATGTTATTCCAAGATATGTTTATTAAGTGCACTTACATTTTGTTTTACCATTCCTTCCTTTATATGAGAAGATGCCATGCCATTTATGTAAATTATGGACCTCAGAGAAGTGGAAAGCGGAATAGAGAGGGGTGTATTTATGTAGTTGAGAGACAGGAAAGGAAGAAGGAAGATTATGGCATCTGTAGGTTACATTCCTTTCGATTTTATTTTGTTTTGTTATGAAAGAAATCAGTATTGAGTACATTTCCCTCAGGAACATTGAGAATACTTTCCAAATATGTATATAAAGCAAGTGCAAAAGATAGTAAACAGTGTTTGCTATTAATAAGCCTAGGGCTATGTTGAGAGAAGAGGGTGATGTGATCAGAATTTTGAACATCATAGAAATCTGCACACATTTTTATCAGACCTGTAAAGGAAGTTGTAAAATAAGGAACAGTAACTTTCCCTTACTCTTTTTCTTCTTTTTGTATGAGAGGACACTGAGGTGGCCACAAAGCTTCAGCATTATTGATGGCATGTGAGCCAGTAGAGCCATAGGGGTAGATTTTCAAAGGGTTATGCGCGTAACCCCGAAAACCTGCTCCTGCGTGCGCCGAGCCTATTTTGCATAGGCTCGGAGACGCGCACAAGCCCCGGGATGCATGTATGTCCCGGGGCTTTGAAAAAGGAGTGGGAAGGGGGCGGGGTCAGGACCGAGGCCTCCGACACAGCAGCTGTGCCGGGGGATGGCGCACCGGCAGCCGGCCGGCACACGCAAGTTACACCTGCCAGAGGCAGGCGTAACTATAGAAAACAAGGTAGGGGGGATTTAGATAGGGCTGGGGGGTGGGTTAGATAGGGGAAGGGAGGGGAAGGTGGGAAAGAGCAGAAGGAAAGTTCCCTCTGAGGCCGCTCCGATTTCGGAGCGGCCTCGGAGGGAACGGAGAAAGCCATCGGGGCTCCCCTAGAGCTCGGCGCCCGCAAAGTGCACAAGTGTGCACCCCCTTGCAAGTGCTAACCCCAGATTTTATAGCATGCGCACGGCAGCGCGCACATGTTATAAAATCTGGTGTACATTTGTGAGTGCCGAGTAGCTTTTGTGAACAGTTATAATCGCAGCTTTCACAGAACAATACAGGCCCGCCCCATCGATGTAACAGCCTCAAACTCTCTGCAGTTCTGGAAAGTAGTCTACGGCAATAACAACAAACATGAACCTGCTAAGCCTTTTTTTTTAAAAAGGGTGATCATGTTAGACTGTCAAAAACTAAAGGGAAATTTGAAAAAGGTTATGAACAAACATGGTCCAAGAAAACAAAGAAAACAAAGAGGTAGGCGATCTATGATACCGTCAGGTGAACACAAAAAGAATAGATGCCTGGATATTTTTCAACGCTTTATTGGTGCAGAGACTTGTCAAATAAAATCGCCCGACTCAGGCCGAGTTTCGCAGCTTTACAGCCGCTGCCTCAGGGGCTCCACAATTCCACTTATCCAATCATCGACGTTGTTTCATCCAATCTATTGTACTGGTATGCCGGCAGTAAAAAAGCAACTTATACACAAAAGTTTGAACCGCATGCCAGCATAACAATCAGCAGTCTCTGCTTACATCTGATGTAACAACGTCGATGATTGGATAAGTGGAATTGTGGAGCCCCTGAGGCAGCGGCTGTAAAGCTGCGAAACTCGGCCTGAGTCGGGCGATTTTATTTGACACGTCTCTGCACCAATAAAGCGTTGAAAAAGATCCAGGCATCTATTCTTTTTGTGTTCATATGAACAAACATGGACAGATGAGATACTTATAATAACTGACGTCTTAAACAGGGGTCAGAGAACAGTGTACAAGATACAAGATTATGGTGAGGAAGCCATTCAAGGTTCTTTTTATCCTGAAGAATTACAGAAAGTCAGCCCTCGACAGGACAGAATATACCGCGTTGATAAGGTTCTAAAGGTAAAAGGGAGAGGTAACAATCAGTGTTTTGTGAAAGCTGTGATTATAACTGATCACAAAAGCCTGAAGCACATCTTCATATCGAAAAGTGTTGCGCACTATAAAGTATCGCCACATTTTGAATTTTAAAGTCCTGTTAAATCTCTCCACAACTGCTGCCTTAACATCGTTGTTGGATGCCTCGTATTTTAACAAACTCTTCACAGAGCTGTTTAAAAACTCTTTACCTCTGTCTGTATTTTGTTGGGAACACGGCCACCTTTAAACATATTTTCAAATGCCTCGGCCACTTCACGACCTATTTTTGTTTTTAGGTTCACAGCCCATGCGTATTTTGACAAAACATCTATCACCGTCAAAATGTATTTGTAGCCTCTGTTATAACCAGACAAGGCGATCAGGTCAACCAGATCTGATCGCCTTGTCTGTTGTAGATCGCCTTGTCTGTTGTGTCTGTTGTGTCTGATGTGGGTGCCATTAAGCATCCACATCAGACACTATGGTTTTATTTCGTTTAAATCGTACCCTATCAGGCTTGTGTAGCGAATAAGCATTTTGCTCTGTAAATCAATCAATCACCTGTTTCTTGGTCACAGCCGGCATACATGTTTTAACAGTCTTAAAAAGAGGCGTAATATCAGCTAAGCTACCTATAGCGGCTGGGTCATAATAAATTGTCTTTAAAATCTGTTGGTGCATGCTTGTTTTAAATGGCTGTAAACACAGAAGTCTGTTTTTTTAAAAGAAATACCTTTGCAGACCCACACCCAACCCCCTGATGATATACTCTGCTCAGATTTCTCTCTGCCAGGATTGGGGGTTGGGGCATGCATACCTACAGTGAGGGGAGGAGGGAAGGGGGGAGATTATCCCTGTCTCTGTGTATAGAAGGAGAGAAACATAAGAACATGCCATACTGAGTCAGACCAAGGGCCCATCAAGCCCAGCATCCTGTTTCCAATAGTGGCCAATCCAGGCCATAAATACCTGGCAAGTACCCAACAACTAAGTCTATTCCATGTTACCGTTGCTAGTAATAGCAGTGGCTATTTTCTAAGTCAACTTAATTAATAGCAGGTAATGGACTTCTCCTCCAAGAACTTATCCAATCCTTTTTTAAACACAGCTATACTAACTGCACTAACCACATCCTCTGGCAACAAATTCCAGAGTTTAATTGTGCGTTGAGTAAAAAAGAACCTTCTCCGATTAGTTTTAAATGTGCCACATGCTAACTTCATGGAGTGCCCCCTAGTCTTTCTATTATCTGAAAGAGTAAATAACCGATTCACATCTACTCGTTTTAGACCTCTCATCATTTTAAACACCTGTATCATATCCCCCCTCAGCCGTCTCTTCTCCAAGCTGAAAAGTCTTAACCTCTTTAGTCTTTCCTCATAGGGGAGCTGTTCCATTCCCCTTATCATTTTGATAGCTTTTCTCTGTACCTTCTCCATCGCAATTATATCTTTTTTGAGATGCGGCGACCAGAATTGTACACAGTATTTGAGGTGCTGCCTCACCATGGAGCGATACAGAGGCATTATGACATTTTCCGTTTTATTCACCATTCCCTTTCTAATAATTCCCAATTCTGTTTTCTTTTTTGACTGCCGCAGCACACTGAACCAACGATTTCAAAGTGTTATCCACTATGACGCCTAGATCTCTTTTTTGGGTTGTAGCACCTATGGAACCTAACATTGTGTAACTATAGCATGGGTTATTTTTCCCTATATGCATCACTTTGCGCTTATCTACATTAAATTTCATCTGCCATTTTGATGCCCAATTTTCCACTCTCACAAGGTCTTCCTGCCTAGTAAGTTTTCAAAATAGAGGGGCTAGAAAAAAAAAGCAGCATGCTTCAAGCTCTGTCATCATTAAAAAGTGCCAGGGACATTTCTTCTGACGTTCTAGGGGGCGTGTTTTTTGAGCGGTGCGGTGAGGGGTGGACCTCTGGTGATGTTATACCCGTGACATCATTGGGGGTTTGGCTTGGGGGTTTGAGTGACAGCATACCCATAGACTACTCCGGTCTTGCAAAAGCTGTCTTGCAAGTTTGATCATGCCTGTGTGTAAAATACATTTGCCTGCAGTTCATGCATTCACCACCTTTCAAGCAATCACTTGTTTAAAAACAAATCCTTGTGAACAGAATGAGCCACATTTTTTCCTGCCACCTCACTGCTTGTAACCTTTTTAAAAAACAGAGGGGGGCTGGAAAAAAGCATACTTCCGGCTCTGTCATTAAAAAGCATTAGGATGTTCTTGGGTCGCATTTTTTGGGGGTTTTGGATTGTACTTCCGGTGAGATCATCAAAAACAGCCAGAGTCCATTAATTCTGTCGTCATTAAAAAAGTGACAGGACTCTTTCTGATGATGTTCTAGGGGGTGTATTTTTAGGGGATGGTGAGGGGGTGGACTTCTGGTGATGTCATACCCTATGATAACTATGAAAACTTACTTATTCCTCTATTCACTTCCATTATGCATCTTACGTTCACATCTCCCAGTTTGCTGCTCCCTGTTTCTCTAAGTTGTTCCCCTTTGTTCGATGTAAACCAGCATGATGTCCCTGATGAATGTCGGTAAAGAAAAGCCTTAAATAAATAAATACCTGTGACATCGTGGGGGGATGGTTTGGAGTGGGGCATGGGAGGGGCCTCTCCATTCACTTCTATTGGGGGAGGAGCATGGGCGGGGTCTGGGGCAGAGCTAGGGGTGGGGCCAGGGGCAGAAGGGGCATGACCAGGTATAGGAGGGGTGGGAGGGGGCAGGAGGGGGTGTGGCTACACCCCATTCACGTCTGTGGGGGAGTGGGTGGGGCATGGGTGGGGCTTAGACCAGAATTGAACGCTGATTTACTGCTGTCATCCTTGTCTCGCCTGTCAATCAGTTTGATTGATTGTGTTCCCATTATACTACTCTGGTGATTTGCAGAAATTACCAGAAGGATAGAGATACGAGTTTTTGTAATACCCAATATCTAGAATTAGCTTCCCTTTCAGGGACCATAAAGTATAGTGCTGGTAATGTTATTTGTTAAAATTCTGAGTTTTTGCATTATAAAGGAGTATATGGTAGATACTCCTAATCCACTTTTAGTCATATATTCTGAGGGTGTTTTTCTTAGAAGGGAATAAAAAGCTAAGCCCAGGGAAAACAGGGGGCTCCAGGGAAGTGAAAGAAGCCTGGGGAAGGCCAATACTGACTAACTGCGAATTGCATTGCTGTCTTTTTGCTTTTGAAAATTGCTAAGTTAAACAAAGCTGTTTCTGTTTATAGTTTCTGTAATTAATAAAACGTTTATGAGAAAATAGCCAGAGTCCAGCCTGAACCTGTTTTCTGTCCTGCCAAAGACAGTTCATGGTGTCCCATATAGCGTCAGTTCAGGGATTTCTGCTCTAAGCCTGGCACAGGCACATTTTTTTACCCCTTTTCCTGGGGCCTTACTGCAGTTGCAGCTGGAAGATTATTTTACAGCAGACTAAGGAGGATAGCTTTGCCTGAAGAAAGGGATTTATACTGTTATATTTCATAAGCTGCCGCAGTTAGCTCCCCAGCCAGGCAATCCTGATGGGGCCCCCACTGCAGTCAGATGCCGACGGCTCTCTCTGTAGCAAGATGCTACGCTTCAACATGGCAAGACACCACCAGCTCTGCACGTTGCAGGGTGCCATCAGGCCCATCCACCTGAGCTCCTCCTTAGGCGTGCAGTTGCCCAATTTTTTAAAGGGTCGACAGTAGGAAAAGCCCCACAGCACCCGCTGATGACCTATAAAGAGCTGATGACCTATAAAGAGCTGATGACCTATAAAGAGCTGATGACCTATAAAGAGCTCTCCCTAGGCTTTCCTCACTGCCTCAGCAAAAGGTCAAGCTACTCTCTAGTAGTGCATGTGCTTCCCTGCATTCCAGCTTGCCCTTTGTCTTTATCCAGTCTTCTGCTTGTTTTCATCTTTGTTGTAGCTTGTTCTTTCCCATGTTTGCTTACCCTGCCTATCCATCTCCTTCAGATGGATACTTGGTCTTCAGATACGATTGACTACTGACTGCCTCTGATTATTGTCAGGACCTTGGATATGGCTGAATGTTGCTTGCCTAGCTAACTATGGACCTCTTCTTCTGTCTCCAGCAGAGGCCCCAATTAAGTCCTGTAGGCCCCAGCACACAAAAACTCAAACTGAGGACAATGTGGGCTGGTATAAGTGAAGATCCTGACTGGTTTCTGCTTTGCCAGGGTCCACCTGCCAACAGTGAGAAACTGAAAGGCTCCTCCCTGCAGGTAGAGCCAGTCTTGTCTCGGCCTAAGGGTTCACAGATGCATCATATATAGTAAGTTAGAGCCGAACAGGCAGGTTTTTTTCCTTTTCTCCTGAGGGAAAGGAAATGTTTGCTGTGCATGCACTTCTGAAAGGGCAGGGCTCTTCAAGAAAACCTCTATGTTATCATAGCCTGTAGGCTATCATGAAGCGAGTAATTCAGCAGCAATTCCAGAGAGGGATTCAACTCCTACTCAAACAGTTTAGCCAGCAACTGGAGGTCAATAGGGGTGCTGACCCAAATATCCCTAGTAATGGAAGCCATCACAATTTGTACAAGCCCCTCACCTCCAGTTTTATTTAAGATGACAGGTAAATACCCAGATGCATGCTTAAAAAAAGCATGCATCTGGATGAACTGTCTGCATGACTGGCTGGCCAAAAGCCACCTGGACCACATACCTGGCAAATCTACTGTTGCGACCGTCGCTGCTCGACGTCTCCACTCCACCCACCTTACCTCTTTTACGACTCCCGTTTTGGTTGATGGAAGTTTGGCTGCCGCGGCGTCATCTTGCCAACCTCCTCCGGCGTCCCCGGACCGGCTAGACGCTGCTTTCCGCCATGTTCTCCTAAAGCCTAAGGGCGCGTGTGCGGCGTGGCCCCGACTCAAGTACCAGCTGTGGCGCAAACCTCAGGGGCTTCCCCTTAGATGATGTCTTCCTCACTGGATACTTAAGGTCTTCGTTTTTGCTAGCTATTTGAGTTAGCAGGGAACTTCCTCCAGGTATCGCTGCAGGTGGGATTCGCTCTCCACATACCTTGCTATTCTGCCTCCTCGGACTTTACCAGGGGTACCCGCTCCTCAGGGGCCTCGCTCTCTCTCTTGCTTTTCAGGTCGCAGTCTGGAACTGGTACTCGCTCCTCGAGGGCCCACGTTCCCGGACCTGCTACCGAATACTACTTCTGCCAGGAAGTCACCGCTGCCTACAACACCAGTGAGTTACCATCTCTCTTTCAGAGCTTTCCCTGGAACCAGGTACTAGCTCCTCGAGGGCCTACTTCATTCCAGCCTCTGGGTTCCTCTTATGGTTCCTCAGTGTGTTGGTGCTAGTCTTTCTGCTTGCTATGTTTCCCCTTCTTTGTGCTGTAGGATGTTGATGCCACTTGTCTTGCCGCTTTGCCTGTCATACTGCCTTTGAGGGTTCATGCATCTGTTATCGGTGCTCTCTTTTGAAGCTGTGGTGTGTTTTTGACACTCTTGCTGCTGTTTTGTCCCTCTGTTAAAGCACCCTTGCCGCTTCTGGTACCCCTTTCCCCCTTTACAGTACCTTAGGCTATTCATACCACTTTGGTGCCACTTTGCCACAGTCTAAGTATCTTGGAGCTCTTTTCTCGTTCTGATGATTGCTCCCCAGACATTTCATCAGAATTGATAATAAAACACCAATTCTGCAGCCAAAAATAGTCTGCAAATCCTTCCCCCATTGACTTTAATGGGAATCGGAAAACAAATATTTATTTATTTATTTATCCAGTTTTATATACCGTCATTTGGTTTCACCATCACAGTGGTTTACAAGTTTCGAATGAAAGAACGTTAAAGTTAGTAGAGGCATTAACAAACAGAATTCACATAGAATTAGTAAGATTGAACATGAAATTCTTAAAGTAACAAGTGGTTACATGGTGGGGTTAAGTAAGGAGGTTAACAAGGTTGGGGGAGTGGAAGTTTCGGTCCAGTCTTAAGATATGTTGTGGGAAGGATGTTTAGTTGTCATTGGGTGGTTTGGTAGGCTTTGATGAACATCCAGGTTTTAAGTTCCTTTTTGAAGGTTTTTGGGTTTGGTTGCGTTCTGAGTTCCGTTGGGAGGGTATTCCAGAGTTTGGGGCTTCCGAGGGATATGGCTCTTTCACGAGTTGAAGTTAGTTGTTTGGATCGAACTGGTGGGATTTTCAAAAGGCCTTTGTTGGTTGAGCGGAGATTTCATTGTGGTGTGTGGAGTTTTATTGTTGTACTTAGCCAGTTATTTCGTTCTTTGTGTATTATTTTGTGCATGGTCAGTATTTTGTAATCAATTCAAAATTTTATTGGTAGCCAATGTAGGGCTATAAGAATTGGAGTAATATGTTCATGTTTTTTTTGTTCCTGTGAGGATTCTGATGGCTGTGTTTTGTAAGATTTGTAGTGGGCAGATGGTGGAGAGTGGTAGGCCAAATAATAGGGTGATACAATAGTCTAGGTTGGAGAAAATGAGTAGTTGTAGGATGTTCTGGAGTCGTCTGGAGTAAGGAGAGGTTTTAATCATCTTAGTGTAAGTAGTTTGTGCTATCCTTCCTTAATTTTATTTGTGATGTGGTTCTTGAAGGATAGTTCACTGTCGATGATGACCCCTAGGTTATGAGCATGGGTGACAGGGGAGATTGTTGTCTTTTGGTTCTCTATGTTGAGTGGTGGTGGGGGTGAAGTGGTGTGTTTTCTGTCCAGGATTATTATTTCTGTCTTTTCAATGTTTATTATGATTTTCATGTTGGTAATAGTTGTTTTATTTTGGTGAGATATGATGCTATTTTTTTTGTATGTTTCCTTCAATGTATTATGGATTGGGATTAGTATTTGGATATCATCTGTGTATAGGAAGTGGGTGAGTCCGAGATCAGTTAGAAAATGGCAAAGCGGAAGAAGATATATGTTAAAGAGCGTTGTGGATAGTAAAGAGCCTTGGGGAACTCCGGTTTTTAGGTTTATTTTCTTCGAGAGGGTATTATTTATTAACACCTAGTAGCTTCTGTGTGATAGATAGGACAAGAACCATTGTAGAGTTTTTCCAGTTAATCCTAATTCAGTCAAACGTTCTATAAGATTTGAGTGGTTTACCGTATCATATGTGGCTGATAGGTCTAGGAGGATTAGTAGGTAGCTTTGGCCATTGTCAAAGCCTTTGAACACAGTGTCATTTAATGAGAGGTGTAGAGTTTCTGTGCTCAAGTATTTCCTGAAGCCAAATTGTGTAGGAGATAAGATGTTGTTCCTTTCTAGGTGGTTGGTGAGTTGGGAGTGGACGACCTTTTCAATGATTTTGGCGATGAAAGGTAGGTTAGATATAGGTCGATAGTTAAGTGGGTTGTTTGGGTCTAGGTTTATCTTTTTTAAAATGGGTTTAATAACAGCTGATTTTAGGGAGACCAGGTAATATCCTTCTACAAGGGATACATTCACAATGTCGGTTATAGCTTTGGTTATTGAAGTTTCGATAGCTTTGATCATCGGTATAGGTATACTGTCGATCAATGGATCGGGTCACCCCTTGAACAAATGCAACGTATTTGGGACCCGACGAATATGAATACCGAATTGGACAAATCCGTCCCTTTTGCACATCCCTACTGAATTTTGCATGTTTGACTGAGATGAGGTATTCTGATAGAGTGTAATTTCAATATAGGGATCTATATTAGCTTGGCTTGTTCTGTTTTCCTAATAGGGGGTGTATTGGTGGTTTAGGGCCTGGTGTACTATTTGCATTGTAGCCTTTTCACAACGAGTTCTTGCTGTTTGAATGCTGGCAGTTAGTGCTGTTTTGTTATAGAAAGTTTATTATATTGTAATTCTATTTTCTCCTGGTTTTCTGAAGGCCAAGCCCATGCCATTTTACAGTATGATTTATACCATAAGTGGTCCATGTATGTGAGTTGCTTTTTCACAGAGTTTTCTGGCTGGCACCGCAGCAGGGCATGTAAATATAATAAATATATATATATATATATATATATATATATTGTAAGTGATATTTTACCTCAAAAGACTGTACTTGGAATATGCTTTTCCATGAAAAATCTGTTATTATAAATGTGTAATTTTTAATTGTGTATATGGAGGATGTGAAGGTGGAAGGCAGGTGCAAGGCTGTAAGTTTTGACTGAGGCACCTAATATCTTCGCACCAGCCTTGGGCATTGCTGCACAAACATCTGTCTCCCAACTCTAGTGTCATATGTTCTGTAATGGGTGAGGGTGCAATATTTCACGACCATAGGCACCAACTTGCCTGGCTATGGCTCTGCTTTTGGTTCTCTTCCTTACTATTTTGTTGTACATCACTAGGATCTAAGCCTAGTTCTCCCACCCTTATTCTTTCATGCTTATATTGGGGTGTGTTATCTTCAAACCCCTAAGTCAGAAGGAAGAAATGCAGCTAGAAGAGAAAGATGCAATGGGAAGACTGTGTACATGTCCTGAAGGTGGTAAAGGTTTCAGAAGGAAAAAGAAATAATGCCACAACAGAAAATCAACAAAAGGGGCTATATGCAGATACAGAATATGGGGAAAGCTTTTTTAATAAAGTAAACCTCACAAATTTCCAGGAAAGCCACACTGATGAGAGACCATTGTCATGCTCTGATTATGACAAAAGTTTCAACCAGAAAGCAAATTTGACAAGAAACCTACACTTCTACCCTGCAGCAAGATTAATTTCATGTTGTGTTCTGATTATGACAAAAGTTTCAACCAGAAAGCAAATTTGACAAGAAGCCCACAATTCTATCCAGCAGAAAGATTAATTTCATGTCATGTTCTGATTATGATAAAAGTTTCAGCCAGAAAACAAATTTCACAAGAAATCCACAATTCTACCCAGCAGCAAGATTAATTTCAAGCAAGGAATGTAAAAAAAAAAAAAAAAGCTTATGTTGCTAAAGTGATACTGATGGCAGATCATTCTCTTGTAATAAATCTGACAAGTGCAAGTGCTTCAACAGGAAGACAGACAGGCCCCATGCCAATCTGCCTTGCTGCTATACCTCTACACCTTAGGGCTCTTTCTTCTACTCAGCATTGCTGCTATTTCCAGCCTTTGCACTTTGAGAGTCGCTGCCATATCCCAGAATGTATACCTTGGGGGTGTTCTTGGCACCGTGGGGGATTGTTTTTCATCTCTCATGCTGACTTGGGGTGCTGATGCCGCTCTTTGCACTGCTTTGTCCCTTTATCTCCTGCTACTGCTTAGCATTTTTACAGCGTTACACAACATATGCAGCACTGTACAAACACACAAAAAAAGACAGTCCCATTGTTGGTGTGCTAGGGGGGGGGGGGTTCCTGCTACCTTTTCTGCTTTCTTCCTCCTTCATGGTGCCTTAGGATGTTGTTGCCACTTTGCCTCTTATGCTACCTTTGAGGGCTCAAGCCCCTGTTATTGGAGTGTGTGTAATGAGGGGGCTTTTAAGCACCACAACAGGTGTTCCTCTTTTGATGCCTTGGGCTGTTCTTCCTACTCTTTCTGCTTCTTTGCTCTTCTCACACTGTCTTGCAGAACTCAAGCCACTGCTGGCACCCTTTGCCTTAGACTATTCATGTCGCATTTGGTACCATGTTGACATAGTCTTGATGCGTTGGCATGTCTTCTTTTTGATTATATCTACCCATCAGTTTCATTAGAAATGGTTAGAAAAATCCCAATTTTATAGCCCAAATTAGGCTGCAGTGCTTCACTCACTGACTATCATGGTAAACAAAAGAATAAATAAAACAAATAAATAGATATTGTTTTTCATTTTAAATTAATTAACCACACGGAAGTGCCCTACAAAATGTCATAATGCCTCTGTATCGCTCCATGGTGAGACCACACCTTGAATACTGTGTACAATTCTGGTCGCTGCATCTCAAAAAAGATATAATTGCGATGGAGAAGGTACAGAGAAGGGCTACCAAAATGATAAGGGGAATGGAACAGCTCCCCTATGAGGAAAGACTAAAGAGGTTAGGACTTTTCAGCTTGGAGAAGAGACGGTTGAGGGGGGATATGATAGAGGTGTATAAAATCATGAGAGGTCTAGAACGGATAGATGTGAATTGGTTATTTACTCTTTCAGATAATATAAAGACTAGGGGGCACTCCATGAAGTTAACATGGGGCACATTTAAAACTAATTGGAGAAAGTTCTTTTTCACTCAATGCACAATTAAACTCTGGAATTTGTTGCTAGAGGATGTGGTTAGTGCAGTTAGTATAGCTGCGTTTAAAAAAGGATTGGATAAGTTCTTGGAGGAGAAGTCCATTACCTGCTATTAAGTTCACCTAGAGAATAGCCACTGCCATTAGCAACGGTAACATGGAATAGATTTAGTTTTGGGGTACTTGCCAGGTTCTTATGGCCTGGATTGGCCACTGTTGGAAACAGGATGCTGGGCTTGATGGACCCTTGGTCTGACCCAGTATGGCATATTCTTATGTTCTTATGTTCTTAATGAACCAATTAATTTTTCGCTTTGGTAAATGTTATCTTAAAATCAATGGAAATGCATTAATTAGCATTTATGTTTTTTTATGTCTGACCTATTGATAATTATAATTCTTATTGTTGAAGTTTGGGCTGTAGTGTTGCCAATGGTTGAGAAGGAAAAATTGTTTCTAGCATTTCATTTACATGGTTATACAATCAACTTTAGGAGGAAATCAAAGTCCCTTTCTCCAACATCATTATCCAATGATAGCAGTGTGCTCCTGTATGCATAAATAATAAATGTAAAACAATTAGAAAACAACACACAATCTTAAAAACTAGAAAATAATTCCTATACATTGAATTCAAATGTAGCCTTCATGCATATTTTGAAATTCAATTTCATTGCATATGCAAATACCTCAACATTATTCCTGCTTTAATTTAAAAAAGCTTTGCTTAACAATGCAGAATGTACATTTCATAGTTGTAGAATAATCCACCCCACCAGGGGATTAGGTGACTAATAATTTTGGATATATTTTGCGTTTGCTGCCCGCGGACAAACCACAAGCAGCTCACTCACCCTCAATGCTGCATTATCCGGCCTTCCTGTGCCACTGACGCTCACCTCCTGCTGCGGACTGGAGAAGCCGCCAATGCCACAGAGCATTGCCAATGCTCCCATGTGGCGCTGAGTTGCTCTGCCGTGCTGTCTCTCTTTGCAGCTAGGTGCCGCCAATGCCTTCTTCTTTGCAGCTGGGCACCACCAACAATGCTACTGTGATCTTCACAGCCTGAGGGTTGCCAACTCCAGCTCTGCAACCCGACATCCTCTAGGCACATGCGAAGCCTCTGCTCATCATTTAAAAGACCCGGGGTGATAAAAGCCACGGTGCTGCAGGATGATGTCATTCTCGAGCCAGCCCTATAAAAAGGCACTTCTGTCACTTCCTGGCTGCCTTTGCATCGGTCTTTACTGTCTTCATGTACCTCATTTTACATCCATCCTGTTTCTTTTTCCTGGACTCTCGTTGGTTCCTGCGTTCAAGTCTTCTGAGTTTTTGCCTCATACAAATCTTCTGAGTCTTCGCCTCGGTCAAGTCTTCTGAGACTTCTGAGTCCTTGGAGGCTTGCACCCAAGTCCTGGAAGCACGTGGACCGTGATCTACCCATGGTGGGCTGTGCAGGTCATGTTGCTGCCCAAGTCCTTGGGTCAAGTCTTCCACATCTTTGTCTAGTCAAGTCCTGAGTTTCCTTTTGTTCCAGTGTGTGGTTTGTGACCAACCCACAGCAGGCTGTGGAGGGCACCTCATAGCACAAGGCCTGCTTCCAAGTCCATCTTCATTGGGACAAGTCCCCATAGTCCACCCCTGTTTTAAAGTTCCAAGTCAAGTCTGAGTTCCAAGTTCCTGGTCTTGTTCCTATTTCAGGTGTCATGGAACTTGTCCAGCTAGCGGATCACTATATTCCTTGTTCCAAGTCTTGATCAAATCTTCAGTGCCAAGTTCCAAGTCATGTCGGTGCCTTCTGAGTCATGGCACTAGCCATTCCCAAGCGGGAGGTATGAAAGGGCTATCAAGTACCTGGATGGCTACCCCAGAGACCAGTATTGTGTTGCTGGATCTCACTCCTGTGTGTGCAGGTTCAGCGGAGTCCAAGTGCTCCAAGTCTCCGAATGTTTCAAGAGCTCCCAAGCTCTGTCCAGCCTGAGCCCAGATATGCTCACTTTCCATGGCACATACCTTGGAGCCTCACCCTGGGGATGTGCTGTGCTCCAAGGACATGATCTCCTTGGCAATCAGGTCCCATCTCTGATCAGAACAGATTGCGAAGGCAATATGTGATCAATAGTACCAGGACCTTCTTCCTTTTGACACTTGATCTTCCTACTTTCATTAATATAGCTTGCAGTTTATTTAAAAAAAAAAAAAATCACATACCTCTGCAAGTTTCCTGTTTTTGTTTTATCCTATTGTTTACTGTTCCATTTATCTTGTCTCCCCCCTTTTAATTCCGTGAGACTTTTGGATAAATATTTTTAAGTATATACAATTTTTCTTTTCCTTTTATTTTCTGTAGTGTCATTTTTCTGTCACGTGTACTCTTGCATAATTTTCTGATAATGCATAAATAAAATTTAAAAAAATAACGTAAATATTCAGTTGATCTGCTTCCCTGATAAGGATCTGACTTCCCATTTCGACTCTGTTTCACTGCCATCTGCATCATAATTTGGGCAGTGAAGAAAATGTTGTTATTAAATTTAGGTTGTGAACCACAAAGCAATGTCTTTCATTAGTTTATTGGTCATAGTCTTATTTTTCACTAACAACATGCTCACCGGTCTTGATGTACGGTGAGTAAAATTTTATTTAGAAAATAATCCATGTATACTTATGTAAATAAAGGAGCATTAGAAGCAAATTTGACTTTAGAGAGTATATGCTAAATACATAGTATGATCATCTCCATGCTTTATTTAGCATCCAGTTTGCTAAGACCTAAAGTTTAATATTTACCTAAGGCTAGATTTTAACTTTTTGGTGTTCATGCTATTTCAAGAGCTCATATAACAAGATGAATTGGTGGTTAATGATGGGGGGAGACTGAATTCATAGGGGCAGATTTTCAAAGGGGTATGCGCATAAGATACGCACATAGGGGCGGATTTTAAGAGCCCTGCTCGCGTAAATCCGGGCGGATTTACGCGAGCAGGGCCCTGCGCGCCGGTGCGCCTATGTTCAATAGGCCTACCGGCGCACGCCGACCCCGGGACTCGCGTAAGTCCCGGGGTTTTCCGAGAGGGGCATGTCGGGGGCGGGCCCGATCCGCGCGGCGTTTTCGGGGCGGGATGTAGCATTTCGGGGGCGGGCCCGGGGGCTTGGCCGCGCCCTCCGGACCCGCCCCCAGGTCGCGTCCCGGCGCGCTAGCGGCCCGCTGGCGCGCGGGGATTTACGTCTCCCTCCGGGAGGCGTAAATCCCCCGACAAAGGTAATGGGGGGGTTTAGACAGGGCCGGGCGGGTGGGTTAGGTAGGGGAAGGGAGGGGTAGGGATGTGCAGAGCAAAATTTTATGTTCATATTTCTTATGTCCGAAAGTGGGTCCCACTTGCGGCCAATATGGACATAAAAAAAATCTAATGAGTTGGGTATATGTACATATGTCGCCCATTAAAGTCAATGGGGGAAGGATTTCCAGCCTATTTTTGGCTGCAGAATTGTGGTTTTCTTATCAATTGGCCCAGGAGAGAGTTCCCTTTCCTTTGTGCAGGGAAGTACTCCCTGGAAAGGGTCCACCCCTAGAGTTGTGTGTACCCGGTGTTTACATTGGCATCCAGTGAATATCGTTGGCGTCTAGTGAATTCCGTTGGCGTCTAGTGAATTCAGACGGTACTTACGCACTTCAGCAGATGACAAAGGAATTGGAGGATCTCTCAGAAATAAGAATACGTGTGGGAATACAAGGTCTGGATGAACAGGCAGGCACAGCAATGGAGTTAAAACAGCAGTAGGAACACAAGGCCTGGATGAACAGGCACTTCATTCGAGGACAGAGGTCAATCCCAGCTAGGGACACAAGGCCTGCATGAACAGGCACAGGAACTAGGTTAAAACACTGGTAGCTCGCCAGCATCTTTCTGATGCATGCTAGAATATTGGCAGCGGTATGGGCATGGTCCGTCAGGTGGGTGTGCAGTAAAGCCCACCTCCACCCTCATGCTTGTTCAGGGAAGGACTCCCTGGAACGGGTCCACCCCTAGAGTTGTGTGTACCCGGTGTTTACATTGGCGTCCAGTGAATATCGTTGGCGTCTAGTGAATTCCGTTGGCGTCTAGTGAATTCAGACTGTACTTACGCACTTCAGCTGATGACAAAGGAATTGGAGCCTAGGATCTCTCACAAATAAGAATACGTGTGGGAACACAAGGCCTGGATGAACAGGTACATCATTCGAGGACAGAGGTCAATTCCAGCTAGGGACACAAGGCCTGCATGAACAGGCACAGCAACCAGGTTAAAACACTTGTGGGAACACAAGGCCTGGATGAACAGGCACAGCCACTGAGTTAAAACACCTGTGGGAACACAAGGCCCGGAAGAATGGGCACAGCAACTGAGTTAAAACACCTGTGGGAACACAAGGCCTGGATGAACACGGATACTCGGATAGTAATTATGTGTTTTTTTAATGTATTTATATTCTTATTCGAAAACGTTTCTAGCACGTCATACTTGATTACACTCAGGTACTGTAGGTATTTCCCTATCCCCAGAGGAACACAAGGCCTGGATGAACAGGCACCGCCACTGAGTTAAAACACCTGTGGGAACACAAGGCCTGGATGAACACGGATACTCGGATAGTAATTATGTGTTTTTTTAATGTATTTATATTCTTATTCGAAAACGTTTCTAGCACGTCAGACTTGATTACACTCAGGTACTGTAGGTATTTCCCTATCCCCAGAGGAACACAAGGCCTGGATGAACAGGCACCGCCACTGAGTTAAAACACCTGTGGGAACACAAGGCCTGGATGAACAGGCAGGCACAGCAATGGAGTTAAAACACCAGTAGGAACATGGATGAACACTGATACTCGGATAGTACAATTTTTTTTTTATGGATTTATATTCTTTTTTTAAAAAGTTTATAGCACTTCATTTATTTTTATATTTATTTGTCATTTTTATATACTGACATTCTTGTATTCAATGCAAATCATACTTGCTTACACTCAGTTACTGTATGTATTTCCCTATCCCCAGAGGAACACAAGGCCTGCAGGAACGGGCACAGCAACGGAGTTAAAACACTTGTGGGAACACAAGGCCGGGATGAAGAGGCGCAGCAGTCGAGCACAGAGGTCGATCCCAGCTAGGGACACAAGGCCTGGATGAAGAGGCACATCATTCGAGGACAGAGTTCAATCACAGCTAGGGACACAAGCCGCGGAGGAAAAGACACTAACCAGGATCCTCCAAGCCCTCATTTTCTCCAAATTAGACTACTGCAACTCTACATTTCTTGGACTCCCTTCCTCATACACAAAACCACTCCAAATGGTTGAAAACGCAGCAGCCCGTCTACTAACAAACACTAGGAAAAGAGACCACATTTCCCCAGTCCTAAAAGACCTCCACTGGTTACCAATTCAGTTCAGAGTCATTTACAAATCCATCACCTTGATATACAAAATCTTTCACCAACACACCATAATCGACCTACAAATTCCTCTCCGTTTATACAAATGCACAAGACCGACCAGGGAAGCCTACAGAGGATGCCTCCTTGTTCCACCCTCCAAAACCACTTATCACAGCACCTTTAGAGATTGAGCCCTTTCCACAGCAGGTCCACCGTTATGGAACTCCATCCCCCCAGATCTCAGAAATGAACCTTGCCTCCTAACCTTTCGGAAAAGACTCAAGACATGGCTTTTCAGGCAAGCCTTCCCGAACTGCACCTAACACACACCATCAATAAATTCTCAGCTCAGAAGCTGTATATATTGGACGCCATATTTGTAATGTACTCTTGTATATTTTTATATTCTACACATGTATATAATTAACCTCCTCTATCCCTCTTTATTTCTTACACTCCCAGTTCATAGCCCCAGTTAATTGTAACTGCATCTCTTCACCACGTGTATTTATGTTATAGGTTGTTTTCTTTGCACCCCTGTTTTCTGTAAAGCGACATCATGTGAACGATTTCATGAATGCCGGTATAAAAAAACCTTAAATAAAATAAATAAGTAAGTACCGCAAGGGAAAGTTGAAAACAACTTTGAAGAGGGAGTTCAAGAGGGCGTGAAATTGTAAAGAGGTAAATGGGTGGGGTCCGTGCAGTCCGCCCGCAGGATTCAACCCGGCGGGTTCGGTCGGACCGGGGTTTCGGCGGATCCCCCACCCCCACCCCTTTCGCGGGGGGTGGGGGAGGGGCGGGGAACGCCTCCCGGACGGCCCCGGGCCCCGCAGGGCGCATTTCCTCCGCGGCGGTGCGCCGCGACCGGCAACGGGTCGGCTGGGAAGGCCCAGGGGGGGCAGGTGGCCCGCTGCTCTGGCGGCGCGTGTTATAGCCCCCCCTCCCGGCGTTTCCTCCTTCCCCTTTGGCAACTGTTAGCTTGTCTTAACCTCATTCACTACATCTATGCAGACGATGTTCAGATTCTTATTCCCATAACAGAATCTATTAACAAACTTGGCTATTCTTACAAGCCTTCCCTGATCCTTCAAACTTTCACTAGATAAGTACAGCTACTCAGCTTTGAATATGGAACTTCGCCCCTCCAATATTCTCCTCATTTAGCTACCCTACTTATGCACTTCAGAAAATGACAAAGGAATTGGAAGATCTCTCAGAAATAATAATACGTGTGGGAACACAAGGTCTGGATGAACAGGCAGGCACAGCAATGGACTTAAAACACCAGTAGGAACACTAGGCCTGGATGAAGAGGCACATCATTCTAGGACAGAGGTCAATCCCACCTATGGACACAAGCCGCGGAGGAAAAGAAACTAACCAGGATTCCCTCCGTAACGGCGAGTGAAGAGGGAAGAGCCCAGCGCCGAATCCCCGCTCGTCCGGCGGGCGCGGGAAATGTGGCGTACGGAAGATCGCCTCTCTGGCGCCGCTCGGGGGCCCAAGTCCTTCTCATCAAGCCTCAGCCCGCGGACGGTGTTAGGCCGGTAGCGGCCCCCGGCGCGCCGGGACCGGGTTTTCTCGTAGTCTGTTTGTTTGGGAATGCAGGCCAAAGTGGGTGGTAAACTCCATCTAAGGGTAAATACCGGCTCCGGCGCGTGTTATTGCCCCCCCCCCCCCGGCAGCAGCTTCGCCGTTTCCCCGGCCGTTTCCTCCTTCCCCTTTGCCAACTGTTAACTAGTCTTAACCTCATTCACTACATCTATGCTGACGATGTTCAGATTCTTATTCCCATAACAGAATCTATTAACAAAGCCATCGCACTTTGGAACAACAGCTTACAAGCCATCACTAATCTCCTCAACAGTCAAAGCATGAGATCTTATTAAGAAACTGACATTATCCTCAACAAATTCTTACTCCTAGCAAAACCTCTACCAAGTAAGTACACAGGGGTCTGTATTTTCATACCCCAGTGCTTGCTGTTTGAATACCGCTCTTGCCGTACCGACCCGCAGGGACCACCTAGGGACACAAGCTGTGGAGGAAAATAAACTAACCAGGATTCCCTCAGTAACGGTGAGTGAAGAGGGAAGAGCCCAGCGCCGAATCCCCGCCTGTCCGGCGGGCGCGGGAAATGTGGCATACAGAAGACCGGCTCCCCAGCGCCGCTCGGGGGCCCAAGTCCTTCTGATGGAGGATCAGCCGGCGGACGGTGTTAGGCCGGTAGTGGCCCCCCAATAAAACCACCAAAGACTGCTTCTATAAACTGCAAGTTTAAAAAAGGATAAGACCACTCTTCCACGCCAAACACTTCAGAACCATCCTCCAAGCCCTCATTTTCTACTACTGCAACTCTACATTACTTGGACTCCCTTCCTCATACACGAAACCACTCCAAATGGTTGAAAACGCAGCAGCCCGTCTACTAACAAACACTAGGAAAGGAGGCCACATTTCCCCAGTCCTAAAAGACCTCCACTGGTTACCAATTCAGTTCAGAGTCATTTACAAATCCATCATCTTGATATAAAAAATCATTCACCAACACACCATTATCGACCTACAAATTCCTCTCCGTTTATTCAAATGCACAAGACCGACCAGGGAAGCCTACAGCGGATGCAATGCCGGTATAAATAAATAAAATAAATAAATAAAATCAATAAGTACGTAAGGGAAAGTTGAAAACAACTTTCAAGAGCGAGTTCAAAAGGGCGGGAAACCGTTAAGAGGTAAACGGGTGGGGTGCGTGCAGTCCGCCTGGAGGATTCAACCCGGCGGGTTCGGTGGGACCGGGGGTGGTTTCGGCGCATCCCCCACCCCTTTCGCGGGGGGGCGGGGAACGCCTCCTGGACGGCCCCGGCCCCGTCCAGGAATAAAAAAATAAAGTAAATATATAAAATCAATAAGTACGTAAAGGAAAGTTGAAAACAACTTTCAAGAGCAAGTTCAAAGGGCGGGAAACCGTTAAGAGGTAAACGGGTGGGGTGCGTGCAGTCCGCCTGGAGGATTCAACCCGGCGGCGGGTTCGGTGGGACCGGGGGTGGTTTCGGCGCATCCCCCACCCCTTCCGCGGGGGGGCGGGGAACGCCTCCTGGACGGCCCCGGCCCCGTCCAGGAATAAAAAAATAAAGTAAATATATAAAATCAATAAGTACGTAAAGGAAAGTTGAAAACAACTTTCAAGAGCAAGTTCAAAAGGGCGGGAAACCGTTAAGAGGTAAACGGGTGGGGTGCGTGCAGTCCGCCTGGAGGATTCAACCCGGCGGGTTCGGTGGGACCGGGGGTGGTTTCGGCGCATCCCCCACCCCTTTCGCGGGGGGGCGGGGAACGCCTCCCGGACGGCCCCGGCCCCGTCCAGGAATAAAAAAATAAAGTAAATATATAAAATCAATAAGTACGTAAAGGAAAGTTGAAAACAACTTTCAAGAGCAAGTTCAAAAGGGCGGGAAACCGTTAAGAGGTAAACGGGTGGGGTGCGTGCAGTCCGCCTGGAGGATTCAACCCGGCGGCGGGTTCGGTGGGACCGGGGGTGGTTTCGGCGCATCCCCCACCCCTTTCGCGGGGGGGCGGGGAACGCCTCCTGGACGGCCCCGGCCCCGTCCAGGAATAAAAAAATAAAGTAAATATATAAAATCAATAAGTACGTAAAGGAAAGTTGAAAACAACTTTCAAGAGCAAGTTCAAAAGGGCGGGAAACCGTTAAGAGGTAAACGGGTGGGGTGCGTGCAGTCCGCCTGGAGGATTCAACCCGGCGGGTTCGGTGGGACCGGGGGTGGTTTCGGCGCATCCCCCACCCCTTTCGCGGGGGGGCGGGGAACGCCTCCCGGACGGCCCCGGCCCCGTCCAGGAATAAAAAAAATTAAGTAAAGCAGTAAAATCAATAAGTACGTAAGGGAAAGTTGAAAACAACTTTCAAGAGCGAGTTCAAAAGGGCGGGAAACCGTTAAGAGTTAAACGGGTGAGGTGCGTGCAGTCCACCTGGAGGATTGAACCCGGCGGGTTCGGTGGGACCGGGGGTGGTTTCGGCGCATCCCCCACCCCTTTCGCGGGGGGGCGGGGAACGCCTCCCGGACGGCCCCGGCCCCGTCCAGGAATAAAAAAAATTAAGTAAAGCAGTAAAATCAATAAGTACGTAAGGGAAAGTTGAAAACAACTTTCAAGAGCGAGTTCAAAAGGGCGGGAAACCGTTAAGAGTTAAACGGGTGAGGTGCGTGCAGTCCGCGGCCCCGGCCCCGTCCAGGAATAAAAAAATTAAGTAAATATATAAAATCAATAAGTACGTAAGGGAAAGCTGAAAACAACTTTCAAGAGCGAGTTCAAAAGGGCGGGAAACCGTTAAGAGTTAAACGGGTGGGGTGCGTGCAGTCCACCTGGAGGATTCAACCCGGCGGGTTCGGTGGGACCGGGGGTGGTTTCGGCGCATCCCCCACCCCTTTCGCGGGGGGGCGGAGAACGCCTCCCGGACGGCCCCGGCCCCGTCCAGGAATAAAAAAAATTAAGTAAAGCAGTAAAATCAATAAGTACGTAAGGGAAAGTTGAAAACAACTTTCAAGAGCGAGTCCAAAAGGGCGGGAAACCGTTAAGAGTTAAACGGGTGAGGTGCGTGCAGTCCACCTGGAGGATTGAACCCGGCGGGTTCGGTGGGACCGGGGGTGGTTTCGGCGCATCCCCCACCCCTTTCGCGGGGGGGCGGGGAACGCCTCCCGGACGGCCCCGGCCCCGTCCAGGAATAAAAAAAATTAAGTAAAGCAGTAAAATCAATAAGTACGTAAGGGAAAGTTGAAAACAACTTTCAAGAGCGAGTTCAAAAGGGCGGGAAACCGTTAAGAGTTAAACGGGTGAGGTGCGTGCAGTCCACCTGGAGGATTGAACCCGGCGGGTTCGGTGGGACCGGGGGTGGTTTCGGCGCATCCCCCACCCCTTTCGCGGGGGGGCGGGGAACGCCTCCCGGACGGCCCCGGCCCCGTCCAGGAATAAAAAAAATTAAGTAAAGCAGTAAAATCAATAAGTACGTAAGGGAAAGTTGAAAACAACTTTCAAGAGCGAGTTCAAAAGGGCGGGAAACCGTTAAGAGTTAAACGGGTGAGGTGCGTGCAGTCCACCTGGAGGATTGAACCCGGCGGGTTCGGTGGGACCGGGGGTGGTTTCGGCGCATCCCCCACCCCTTTCGCGGGGGGGCGGGGAACGCCTCCCGGACGGCCCCGGCCCCGTCCAGGAATAAAAAAAATTAAGTAAAGCAGTAAAATCAATAAGTACGTAAGGGAAAGTTGAAAACAACTTTCAAGAGCGAGTTCAAAAGGGCGGGAAACCGTTAAGAGTTAAACGGGTGAGGTGCGTGCAGTCCACCTGGAGGATTGAACCCGGCGGGTTCGGTGGGACCGGGGGTGGTTTCGGCGCATCCCCCACCCCTTTCGCGGGGGGGCGGGGAACGCCTCCCGGACGGCCCCGGCCCCGTCCAGGAATAAAAAAAATTAAGTAAAGCAGTAAAATCAATAAGTACGTAAGGGAAAGTTGAAAACAACTTTCAAGAGCGAGTTCAAAAGGGCGGGAAACCGTTAAGAGTTAAACGGGTGAGGTGCGTGCAGTCCACCTGGAGGATTGAACCCGGCGGGTTCGGTGGGACCGGGGGTGGTTTCGGCGCATCCCCCACCCCTTTCGCGGGGGGGCGGGGAACGCCTCCCGGACGGCCCCGGCCCCGTCCAGGAATAAAAAAAATTAAGTAAAGCAGTAAAATCAATAAGTACGTAAGGGAAAGTTGAAAACAACTTTCAAGAGCGAGTTCAAAAGGGCGGGAAACCGTTAAGAGGTAAACGGGTGGGGTGCGTGCAGTCCGCCTGGAGGATTCAACCCGGCGGCGGGTTCGGTGGGACCGGGGGGGCTTTCGGCGCATCCCCCACCCCTTTCGCGGGGGGGCGGGGAACGCCTCCCGGACGGCCGCAGGGCGCATTTCCTCCGCGGCGGAGCGCCGCAACCGGCTCCGTGTCGGCTGGGAAGGCCCAGGGGGGGCAGGTGGCCCGCCGCTCCGGCGGCGCGTGTTATAGCCCCCCCTGGCAGCAGCTTTGCCGTTACCCCCGCCGTTTCCTCCTTCCCCTTTGCCAACTGTTAAGTAGTCTTAACCTCATTCACTACATCTATGCAGACGATGTTCAGATTCTTATTCCCATAACAGAATCTATTAAGAAAGCCATCGCACTTTGGAACAACAGCTTACAAGCCGAAGCCACCACTAATCTCCTCAACAGTCTAAACCTGGTCCTCAATGCCTCTAAAACTAAACTCCTCTTCATTTCCTACAAGCAAGAAAACCTCCCATCTCAGATCCATCACAAACACCTTCTCACCCACAACCATGTGAGAGACCTGGGAGTAATTATAGACAACCGTCTTGACCTAAAGAATATGATCCAAACCACAACTGTAAGATATAATATTATATCTTAATGGGCCTCGACAAAGGAAACTCTTTCCTATTGATCTTGTTAGACCTTTCCGCAGCGTTCGACACGGTCAACCACGCCATCCTCCTAAACCAGCTTTCGTCCATAGGAATCAGCGGCACCGTCCGATCCTGGTTCAAAACGTTTCTCGATAACAGAGGTTACAAAGTTAAACTCCAAAACAAGGAATCCTCAAGATTTGACTCTGTCATAGGAGTCCCTCAAGGTTCTTGATTATCTCCGACCCTATTTAATATCTATCTTCTTCCTCTCTGCCAACTTCTTACCGACCTCAATCTAAAGTACTTCCTTTACGCAGATGATATTGAAATCATCATCCATATCAAAGACACATACTCTAAAACTCTTGACTACTGGGAAACATGCCACCAGAAAATCAAACAAGTAGTAAACAACCTACACCTCATCTTAAACTCATCCAAGACAGAAATCCTACTCATCTCTCCTGAAAACAATATCTCCAACACTACTCTTCCCAACAACCTACCTACCACACAAGTTACAGACTTAGGAGTGATAATAGACAACCGGCTAAACTTCAAGGCACATATCAACAAAACAACCAAAGACTGCTTCTATAAACTCCAGGTTTGGAAGAGGATAAGACCTCTTTTCCATGCTCAAGACTTCAGAACGATCATCCAAGCAGTCATTTTTGCGAAATTAGACTACTGCAGTTCCCTATTGCTAGGTCTGCCCTCATCCTATTCCAAACCACTACAGATGGTTCAAAATTCAGCAGCCCGATTACTAACAGGCGCAAGAAAGAGAGACCACATATCTCCCATTCTGAAAGAGTTACATTGGCTACCCGTCCACTTCCGTATCATCTATAAAGCCATATGTGTCATCTTCAAAACTATTCATCAACGCATCTTATGCACTTTAGCTGATGACAAAGGAATCGGAAAATCTCTCAGAAATAAGAATACGCGTGGGAACACAAGGTCTGGATGAACAGGCACATCATTTGAGGACAGATGTCAATCCCAGCTAGGGACACAAGCAGCGTAGGAAAAGAAACTAACCAGGATTCCCTCAGTAACGGCGAGTGAAGAGGGAAGAGCCCAGCGCCGAATCTCCGCCACTCCGGGTTCGGGGATCTGAACCCGACTCCCTTTCGATCGGCCGAGGACGACGGAGGCCATCGCCCGTCCCTTCCGAACGGCGCTCGCCTATCTGTTAGGACCGGCTGACCCATGTTGAACTGCTGTTCACATGGAACCCTTCTCCACTTCGGCCTTGAAGAAGAATGCTCAGTCTGTTTAAAAGAACAAAATTAACGGACCCACTCAAGGAATATGCTCAGTCTGTTTAAAATAAGAAAATTAACGGACCCACTCTGAAGGTCAATGCTCAGTCTGTTTAAAAGAACAAAATTGCTGGCCTCCGTATTAACAAGGATAAATCGGAAGCTCTGGATGTTGGGGGTAGAGTGAAGCCTATGTGGCGAGGCCCTTTTCCTCTTAAATGGGTAACTACACATATGAAATATCTTGGTATTCAGATACCGTCCGATGTGCGGGATTTCCATAGATTGAATGTGGAACCACTTTTAGAGGCTACATCGTTTTTATTGAGGAAATGGCAAGGTTTACCCTTGTCTATCTCTGGAAGAATACAATTACTCAAAATGATGATTCTCCCCAGATGGCTTTACGTCCTACAAATGACCCCGATCTGGCTGACGGGGAGGGATTGTAGGGGGGTAAATGCTCTATTTCGGAAATTCATTTGGAATGGACGTAAAGCTCGTTTATCCTTAACGATTCTATTTCAGCCCCCCAAAAAAGGAGGTATGGGATGTCCCAATTTACGTAGATATAATCTAGCGTGCCTTCTCAGATATGTGAAAGATATTCTGGGTAATACGTCACAATACACTCCCCTTGCACTCCTTTGTTCTTGGTGGCAACAGCAGTCCTTAAACCCCCTACTCCAACTCTCTAGAGCCCAAATGCCTGCGGGGTTACTAACGCAACCGCTGATTTGGGCAAGTCGGAAGGCCTGGGCGTATCTATGCGTTCAGGCGAAATTTTCCCCGTCACTTACACCTTTCCTAACGATCTGTGGTAACCCACTTTTTCCTCCAGCGATGTCTACTTCCGTCTTTCACAGATGGAGGGAAAAGGGATTAACCTGGTTGTATCAGTGTTTTTCTTCTGAGGGGGATCAGTTTCATCCCTTCTCGGACTTGCAACAATTATTCGACCTGGCGCCTTCAGACCATTTTGCCTATAGGCAATTGCGTGATTTTTGTAATACGCATAAAATGACCTCGCTGATTACGCCTCATTTCTGGGTGGTTCACAAAGTAGTCTCTATTCACAAACCGCAAAAGTTCACGATTGCGACTTTCAATCAGGCCCTACTGTTACATCTTCAGAGTGATGTAGTCACCAAAATCTGGCAACAATGGGTGCAGTGGCCTGAATTCACTCTTACCAGTCAGGAGTTTTTATCATGCTTTGAGAAGATCCCGGAATGGTCAGCGAATGTGCTGTATCGGGAGATCCAATTTAAATTTTTGAGACGGTATTATATGGCGTCTGACAGGGCTTTCTTGGCCCACATTACGTCCTCTGCCAAGTGCCCCAAGTGTAATGTAATGACGGGCACCTTTACCCATCAATTTTGGTCGTGTAATGCTATTTCTTTGTTTTGGACGGAACTTATTGGTACCTGCAGTTCTTTGCTCTCCATGGATCTCCCTGCAGACCCTATTCTCTGGCTCTTTGGGCTGATGCAGACTTCCACTGTGGGACTAGGAAAGTATGAGCTGCAATTTTTACGTAGAGTAAGCCTGACTGGGAAAAAGGCCATTTTAGCTTGTTGGATTTCCGCAGATCCTCCTCAACATGACTTATGGTTCAGGTTGTTGATCAAGCTATTCACTCTGGAGTATACCTGTGCCCAAACAGCTACTGAACACAGACAGAAAATTATGGGTAATATTTGGAAGCCGTTGGAGCTATATCTTAAGCCTAACATAATACCCTGATTAGGTACTGGATGGGGAACGGTCTTTGTGGGCACTTGGAATCATTCAGTGGAGTAATTCGCACTCATAGCTAGACTCACACCCATGGGCATTTTCGTACCTCATCCAGGTATTTGCTGTGTTAGTCCAGTACTATGGCTTATCCCTCACACAAGTTCCAGGGGTGGAGGGGGGGATGGGAAGGGGAAGGGGAGGGGGGATTGGGGATTAGTTGGAACTGTTAATCTGTTTATAACTGTTTATCTTGAATGCCAAAGTGTGTGCTACTGATTCTTCCCCATTATGTCTGCCTTGTTCTTTTATGATATCGGTTGATTTAGTATTTGAGATTGGAACCCGCACACCTAGAACCTTTTGCTTTATTGATATGCTGGCGCTTCTTGACTACATGTGGTTTACAGAATCCTATGTCATTGCTACAAGTGTCATTGCGTTGTCTGTCGTTATTGTAACAGACCTGTTATTGTGGGTTGCTTGTACATTTTACATTTTGGATTTCTATGTTCAAAACTCAATAAAAATAAGTTACAAAAAAAAAAAAAGAACAAAATTAACGGACCCACTCAAGTACAGGCAGGAACAGCAACGGAGTTAAAACACTTGTGGGAACACAAGGCCTGGAGGAACAGGCACATCATTGGAGGACAGAGGTCAATCCCAGCTAGGGACACAAGTCGCATAGGAAAAGAAACTGACCAGGATTCCCTCAGTAACGGCGAGTGAAGAGGGAAGAGCCCAGCGCCGATTCTCCACCACTCCGGGTTCGTGGATCTGAACCCGACTCCCTTTCGATCGGCCGAGGACGACGGAGGCCATCGCCCGTCCCTTCCGAACGGCGCTCGCCTATCTGTTAGGACCGGCTGACCCATGTTGAACTGCTGTTCACATGGAACCCTTCTCCACTTCGGCCTTGAAGAAGAAAGCTCAGTCTGTTTAAAATAAGAAAATTAACGGATCCACTCTGAAGGTCAATGCTCAGTCTGTTTAAAATAGCAATATCAACAGACCCACTCTGAAGGTCAATGCTCAGTCTGTTTAAAATAACAAAATTAACGGACCCACTCAAGTACAGGCAGGAACAGCAACGGAGTTAAAACACTTGTGGGAACACAAGGCCTGGAGGAACAGGCACATCATTGGTGGACAGAGGTCAATCCCGGCTAGGGACACAAGGCCTGGAGGTACAGGCAGGAACAGCAACGGAGTTAAAACACTTGTGGGAACACTAGGGCTGCACAGTAGATGCCGGTCAGACACAGCGATTCATGTCAAGAACATGTGCTGCAGTGCTTACTGCTTACATTATCTTGAGCATAGGAGGCAATTGGAACTGCTGCAAGGCTCCTTTCAATAGCTTTTATTCATTTTGCCATTCACAAGGAAAATCGGGAAAGCCAAGCACTGGCAGGTTTACTTTCAAAAACACTAGCATTTCCATCAAGACCGGTGAAAGCCTTGAGCGGTGAGGGCTCATGATATCCCCTGTCATTGAAAAAACACGTTCACTGGGCACACTTGTTGGTGGACATGACAGATATCCTTCAGCCACTTTGGCTAGGTGTGGCCAGACAGTGGACTTGTGTGCCCAATATGCCAGCGGATCTGTCTGCGTATTCTCTATCGGCTCTGAGAGATACCGTTTCACTGACAGCTCTGCTGCTGTCTCCTCCTGTGCTTGGGAGGGCTGAGAGTCACTCAATCCAGTTACTTTCTCTCTCGCCTGTTGCACTACTGATGTATCTTTATGGCCAACATGCCTTGGGCGTTCTGACGTTGAGGTGGAGGCACTAGTAATAGTATCTGTCACTGACACAGTCCTTCTCCTGCCAGGGCTAGCAGCAGCACAACTCTGTGACGTGCCTGCTGTTTGCACCTGTGCTTCAAGCCTAATCTGTCTCCGCCTATGGTGCTCCTGTTCACGGACCTGTGCTAACAACAGCTCCTTCACAAATGACAGACAATTGGTCTGTAGGGCGATTTTACCTTTCACACGGGGATCACAGACAGAGGCGAGCATGTATGTGCTGTCCTCTGTTAAAGGCCTTAATCTGTCTTTCACCTGCTGCTGCAAAACGTCCACACACTGCAGCACCTCAGCAGTCATTCCCTCTTGCCGTTTAATGCCTTCCAAATGGTCATCCAGGAATTTCACTATAGGGATGATGTCAGCCAAGGTGGAACTTCTGGAACTCAGCTCCTCCGTGACGTCCTTGAAGGGCTGCAGGATTTTTACCAGCTGACTCATGACTAACCAATCGTGATGCCCTAGGGGATTCTGTACACCTATGTCTATTGTACCAGAAAGTTCATGAAGGGGTGTCTGCAGCTCCAATAACCTCTCCAGCATCATAAAGGTGGAATTCCACCGGGTGGGAACGTCTTGAATGAGACGCTTCTGGGGCATATCCAAAGCAGTCTGATTTTCTCGGAGAACCTGCCCCGCCCTGACACTTCTGTGGAAGTGTGCTGCTATGTTCCTGCACTTCTGTATTAACCTACGCAGGTATTCAGTCTCCTTGTCCTTGGACTCCAAGCCCAAACCTGACTTCACTACCAGATGCAGAGTGTGTGCAAAACATCGGATGTTCTTAAACCGCCCATCGCTTATTGCCTTAACCATGTTTGCACCGTTGTCTGTGACAAAAAAGCCTGCCCGCGTTTTACTGTCTCGCTGGTGTACTTTCCAGCTCGCCAGCATCTTTCTGATGCATGCTAGAATATTGCCAGCGGTATGGGCATGGTCCGTCAGGTGGGTGTTCAGTAAAGCCCACCTCCACCCTGATGCTTGTTCAGTAATAGAGCTGCTGGCTGCCCCTGCCTCTGCCATGTCCCACCAGTGTGCTGTCAGAGAGAGGTAAGAGTGTGCAGCATTCATGGCGGTCCAGATATCGCAGGTGAAATGCACTCTTCCGTCTGCCTTACCTAGCAGTGCTTGCACGCGACTGACACAGTGCTTGTACAGGCTGGGGATGACCTTTCTACTAAATGTGGTTCTGGAGGGGACTTTGTAATTTGGAAGTACGACCTTCAAGAAACGTTTGAAACCCACATTCTCAACTAACTGCAGGGGCTGGTCATCAAGGGCAATCATTTCCCCAATGCTCCTGGTTACTACTTTTGCGGCTGCCTGCCTCCTACCCCGGGATAGCGTTACCGCACTCCACCCCATTTCCTCCATGGTGCATTGTCGCTTCTCCCACATGTCAGTGGGTTTCTGGCCTGCCGCCTGACTGCTAGAAGGGTATGAGGGCGTGGGCTGACTCTGCTGCTTTCCTACCACTGCACCCTGGTTGGAAGGGGAAGGGGTCCCCTGACGGAAAATGCTACCATCCCCAGATGGCAGTAATCTTGTTGGGTGTTGCCTCTTAACATGATACTCCATGCCAAAATTTGACAGATGTCCCAGTTGCTTGCCTCTGCTAATATCCCTGGCACAGTAATTACACCGAGCATAACGCGGGTCTTCTGTCACTTTAAAATGTGCCCAGATCGCAGATTTCTTTTGTGATCCTCCTCTCTTTCCCGCCCTGGGGGTGGATGGTGGCACTGGAGTTGAGGTACTACTGGGTGTGGGTGGTGCACCCACTGCACCCGGCGAAGCAATGCCAGCGGGGGCAACAGTCACCCTCTGTCTCCCTTCTGACAGCTCTTCCTCCTCCTCGATATCAGTGGAATGTCTCCCCTGCCGCAGATTTCTGGAGGTGGAGGCTAAAACAGGACTAACTGACAATTCTACCGAAGATTGCTCAGGTATAACATCTTCCGTTTCTGATGAGAATCCCATCCAAGAAGATTCTTCTTCTGAATCAGAAGCTAACAGTGCCAGCGCTACCTTGTCACCGCAAAGTTTTGCAGGACACTTCTGTCCCCTGGATGCTCTTGGGTGTGTAACTTTTGTCTGGCTAGACTCTGCCTCCTCTTCACTCTCCTCCAAAACTACAGTGCCAGAAACAGGTGCTGGCGATTGCAAAGTTTCATGGTCTGATTTCTTTTTTTTTGCCATGGAACTGCCATCCCCTACAAAGACGTTTGATTGCGACAGTTGCCTTTTTACCTGTACTGGTGGTGTTGCGCTGGTGTCTTTTGCGGTGCCTCCGCTGCCATTCCCACTAAGTCGCTTGCATCTCCCTTTCCCTGACATTATGGATTTAATGTCAATGAGTACTAGTGGTAACACTGCCCACTGTCCCACAATAATAATGTTCGGTCAGTTTAAAATAACTAAATTAACAGACCCACTCAAGAAGAATGCTCAGTCTGTTTAAAATAACAAAATGAACGGACCAAGTCAAGGACAATGCGGTTAAGTCTGTTTAAAAATAGCAGATTGAACAGACTCGCTGAAGGCCAATCTTCACTCTGTTTATGCCCACTGCCTGCCTGGCAATGCACGGAATGTGTCTGTCTGTGTGTGTGCAGTGAGTGCACAGAGAACAAGCTTCCTTTTCAGTAGATATGAGGCAGGGTACTCCCAGCCCTGGAACTGCTGCCCACCCAGCACTGAACCACTCAAGGACCATGCGGTTAAGTCTGTTTAAAATAGCAAATGTAACAGACTCGCTGAAGGGCAATGTTCACTCTGTTTACAATGCCCACTGCCTCACTGTCTGCCTGGCAATGCACGGAATGTGTCTGTCTGTGTGCACTGCAGTGCACATAGAACTAAAGTAGATATGAGGCAGGGTACTCCCAGCCCTGGAACTGCTGCCCAGTGCCCACCCAGCACTGAACCACTCAAGGAGAATGCTTTTAAGTCTGTTTAAAAATAGCAAATGTAACAGACTCGCTGAAGGGCAATGTTCACTCTGTTTACAATGCCCACTGCCTCACTGCCTGCCTGGCAATGCACGGAATGTGTCTGTCTGTGTGCACTGCAGTGCACATAGAACTAAAGTAGATATGAGGCAGGGTACTCCCAGCACTGGAACTGCTGCCCACCCAGCACTGAACCACTGAAGGAGAATGTGTTCACTCTGTTTACAATGCCCACTGCCTCACTGCCTGCCTGGCAATGCACGGAATGTGTCTGTGTGTGTGCAGTGAGTGCACAGAGAACAAGCTTCCTTTTCAGTAGATATGAGGCAGGGTACTCCCAGCCCTGGAACTGCTGCCCAGTGCCCACCCAGCACTGAACCACTCAAGGAGAATGCTTTTAAGTCTGTTTAAAAATAGCAAATGTAACAGACTCGCTGAAGGGCAATGTTCACTCTGTTTACAATGCCCACTGCCTCACTGCCTGCCTGGCAATGCACGGAATGTGTCTGTCTGTGTGCACTGCAGTGCACATAGAACTAAAGTAGATATGAGGCAGGGTACTCCCAGCACTGGAACTGCTGCCCACCCAGCACTGAACCACTGAAGGAGAATGTGTTCACTCTGTTTACAATGCCCACTGCCTCACTGCCTGCCTGGCAATGCACGGAATGTGTCTGTGTGTGTGCAGTGAGTGCACAGAGAACAAGCTTCCTTTTCAGTAGATATGAGGCAGGGTACTCCCAGCCCTGGAACTGCTGCCCACCCAGCACTGAACCACTCAAGGACAATGCTTTTAAGTCTGTTTAAAAATAGCAAATGTAACAGACTCGCTGAAGGGCAATGTTCACTCTGTTTACAATGCCCACTGCCTCACTGCCTGCCTGGCAATGCACGGAATGTGTCTGTCTGTGTGCACTGCAGTGCACATAGAACTAAAGTAGATATGAGGCAGGGTACTCCCAGCACTGGAACTGCTGCCCACCCAGCACTGAACCACTGAAGGAGAATGTGTTCACTCTGTTTACAATGCCCACTGCCTCACTGCCTGCCTGGCAATGCACGGAATGTGTCTGTGTGTGTGCAGTGAGTGCACAGAGAACAAGCTTCCTTTTCAGTAGATATGAGGCAGGGTACTCCCAGCCCTGGAACTGCTGCCCAGTGCCCACCCAGCACTGAACCACTCAAGGAGAATGCTTTTAAGTCTGTTTAAAAATAGCAAATGTAACAGACTCGCTGAAGGGCAATGTTCACTCTGTTTACAATGCCCACTGCCTCACTGCCTGCCTGGCAATGCACGGAATGTGTCTGTCTGTGTGCACTGCAGTGCACATAGAACTAAAGTAGATATGAGGCAGGGTACTCCCAGCACTGGAACTGCTGCCCACCCAGCACTGAACCACTGAAGGAGAATGTGTTCACTCTGTTTACAATGCCCACTGCCTCACTGCCTGCCTGGCAATGCACGGAATGTGTCTGTGTGTGTGCAGTGAGTGCACAGAGAACAAGCTTCCTTTTCAGTAGATATGAGGCAGGGTACTCCCAGCCCTGGAACTGCTGCCCAGTGCCCACCCAGCACTGAACCACTCAAGGAGAATGCTTTTAAGTCTGTTTAAAAATAGCAAATGTAACAGACTCGCTGAAGGGCAATGTTCACTCTGTTTACAATGCCCACTGCCTCACTGCCTGCCTGGCAATGCACGGAATGTGTCTGTCTGTGTGCACTGCAGTGCACATAGAACTAAAGTAGATATGAGGCAGGGTACTCCCAGCACTGGAACTGCTGCCCACCCAGCACTGAACCACTGAAGGAGAATGTGTTCACTCTGTTTACAATGCCCACTGCCTCACTGCCTGCCTGGCAATGCACGGAATGTGTCTGTGTGTGTGCAGTGAGTGCACAGAGAACAAGCTTCCTTTTCAGTAGATATGAGGCAGGGTACTCCCAGCCCTGGAACTGCTGCCCAGTGCCCACCCAGCACTGAACCACTCAAGGAGAATGCTTTTAAGTCTGTTTAAAAATAGCAAATGTAACAGACTCGCTGAAGGGCAATGTTCACTCTGTTTACAATGCCCACTGCCTCACTGCCTGCCTGGCAATGCACGGAATGTGTCTGTCTGTGTGCACTGCAGTGCACATAGAACTAAAGTAGATATGAGGCAGGGTACTCCCAGCACTGGAACTGCTGCCCACCCAGCACTGAACCACTGAAGGAGAATGTGTTCACTCTGTTTACAATGCCCACTGCCTCACTGCCTGCCTGGCAATGCACGGAATGTGTCTGTGTGTGTGCAGTGAGTGCACAGAGAACAAGCTTCCTTTTCAGTAGATATGAGGCAGGGTACTCCCAGCCCTGGAACTGCTGCCCACCCAGCACTGAACCACTCAAGGAGAATGCTTTTAAGTCTGTTTAAAAATAGCAAATGTAACAGACTCGCTGAAGGGCAATGTTCACTCTGTTTACAATGCCCACTGCCTCACTGTCTGCCTGGCAATGCACGGAATGTGTCTGTCTGTGTGCACTGCAGTGCACATAGAACTAAAGTAGATATGAGGCAGGGTACTCCCAGCCCTGGAACTGCTGCCCAGTGCCCACCCAGCACTGAACCACTCAAGGAGAATGCTTTTAAGTCTGTTTAAAAATAGCAAATGTAACAGACTCGCTGAAGGGCAATGTTCACTCTGTTTACAATGCCCACTGCCTCACTGTCTGCCTGGCAATGCACGGAATGTGTCTGTCTGTGTGCACTGCAGTGCACATAGAACTAAAGTATATATGAGGCAGGGTATTCCCAGCCCTGGAACTGCTGCCCAGTGCCCACCCAGCACTGAACCACTCAAGGAGAATGCTTTTAAGTCTGTTTAAAAATAGCAAATGTAACAGACTCGCTGAAGGGCAATGTTCACTCTGTTTACAATGCCCACTGCCTCACTGTCTGCCTGGCAATGCACGGAATGTGTCTGTCTGTGTGCACTGCAGTGCACATAGAACTAAAGTAGATATGAGGCAGAGTACTCCCAGCCCTGGAAATGCTGCCCAGTGCCCACCCAGCACTGAACCACTCAAGGAGAATGCTTTTAAGTCTGTTTAAAAATAGCAAATGTAACAGACTCGCTGAAGGGCAATGTTCACTCTGTTTACAATGCCCACTGCCTCACTGTCTGCCTGGCAATGCACGGAATGTGTCTGTCTGTGTGCACTGCAGTGCACATAGAACTAAAGTAGATATGAGGCAGAGTACTCCCAGCCCTGGAACTGCTGCCCAGCCAGCACTGAACCACTCAAGGAGAATGCTTTTAAGTCTGTTTAAAAATAGCAAATATGAGGCAGAGTACTGCCAGCCCTGCCTGGCACTGCCCAGGATAAAATGTACAGACTCACTCAATAAGAATGTTCTTTTTTTTTTTTCCCTAACAAAGAATCTGTTCTGTGTTGTCTATCAAATCTGGTTCTGTTCTGTGTTGTCTATCAAATCGGGTTCTGCTATCTTCTCTGCCTCAGCCTGCCTAAGCCCACCCAGCACGATCCCAATCCCACCTCCCCACTGAATCGCTGAAAATGTCCGTCAGTCCTCGTGCTGCTGCTGCTTTTATAGTGCTGCTGGCTCGTCAGGAAATCCTCAGAGAAGCACGGAATGACAGCGCGATTCGCTGCATTCAGTGCTTCTCTGAAAAGGTGAACGCAGATTCGCTGCGTTCCGGTATCCATGCCGACCTGTCCCACCCTTTCCTGTGAGTCACTGAGACTCACAGGACAGGGTCAGACAGGTTGGCATGGTTACCGCAGGGGCGCCGCCATTTTCAGGTAATCCGGGGCTCCGAGCTCGAGTCGCAGGTAATGGCGGCGAGAAAGCGCGCGCATGGCGATTCGCCGTATCCGACATATCTATGTTCATTTATGTCGGAAATCTGCTCGTATACGCCCCATCTTTTTTTTAAGTTAAAAAAAAAATTTGAGTTGCGTTTTCCATATGCGGTCAATCCGAATGCACATCCCTAGGGAGGGGAAGGTGAGGGGAGGGAACGGAGGTAGGCTGCGCGGCTCGGCGCGCACCAGCTATACGGAATCGGTAGCCTTGCGCGCGCCGATCCAGGATTTTAGCGGCTACGCGCGTATCTACTAAAATCCAGCGTACTTTTGTTTGCGCCTGATGCGCCAACAAAAGTACGCCAAATCGCGCTGTTTGAAAATCTACCCGATAGTTCCCGAAAACCTGCCCCAAGCTCCCCCTACGTGCGCCGAGCCTATGTTGCATAGGCTGCCGGCACGCGCAAAGCCCGGGACACGCGCAAGTCCCGGGGCTTTCCTTGGGGGCGTGTCGGGGGTGTGTGCGGCTGGCACGTCATCGGGGGCATTCTGGGGGCATGGCCGCGGCCTCCGGACCAGCCTCCGGACCGGACCATGGCGCGCCAGCAGCCAGCCCAGCGCACGCAAGTTACACCTGCCTCGGGCATGCGTAACTTTCACGATAAAGGTGGGGGGGGGAGGGTTAGTTAGGGGAAGGGAGGGGAAGGTGCGGGGGGGGTGGAAGGAAAGTTCCCTCCAAGGCCGCTCCGAGAGAATGGAGTCAGGCGGCACGTCTCGGCGCGTGCAGGCTGCCAATTTTGTGCAGCCTTGCGCCGACCCCGGATTTTAAACAAGGAGGTACATATTCACACACTATCCCACTAACAAAGTTAGCCGGATAAACCTATTTGGCTAATGGAGGTATGCTCTATTTAATATAGCTGGCTTTCTTAAAGTTAGGCGACTATCTATAGCCGCCTTATTTTAGGACAGCTCTTTGGCCCAACCAGACATAGCCGGCTAAGTCAGCCGGCTAACTCTGAATATCAGAATTAGCCGGCTAACTCAACTGCTCCCAGTTACACCCAGAAATGCCCCTAATTTAGACGGCTAAATTCTAGCTGGTTATCTTATTTACCTGCTAGCATTTAGCCAGATAAGTGTCCAAATATTAATTTAGTCGGCTAACTTCTGTGTTAGCCAGCTAAATGCTTTTGAATATGGACCTCCCCATTTTTACATTTTTATAATATTGTAATTTAATCATACTGTCGTGACTATAGGTGGAGAATTTTTTCTTTGTTATGCTGCTAAATGTGTAATTAAAATTGATGGTAACAAGTACATTTTTTTTTAGCCTGACCAATTGAAGTTGTTGGATGGTAAATTAGCACAGAATCTCACTTCTACTCCAGAGCCTAATTAATTTAGCAAGTTTGTGATTTTTTCTTTATTAGAGTTTGCTCTAAGTTCTACGAACCTCATTTTGTGGACTTGGATAAGGATAGTTTAAGCTTTTGTTAATTCTTCTATATAATGTACAATTTCTTTTTTTCTTCAAGCATATATTTGCTTGTGTTCTGTATATTTTTGAAATTTATAAATAAAAAAAGTGATTCTAAAATGATAGGTAATGCAAACACCAGCTATCAAATCCCACTGAAAATCATTTTAGAATTGTGATGCCTGCTAGCTGATGACTAACATTATTCATTTCTGAGTTCTCATGTGTATTGTTTTAAAAACGGTCAATGTATGACACCATATCTTGACTGTGCTTTTCTTTAATATAACATAACATTATATAGCATAAGATATGCCATACTGGGTCAAACCAAAGGTCCATCAAGCCTGGCATCCTGTTTCCAACAGTGGCCAATCCAAGTCACAAGTACCTGGCAAGTACCCAAACATTAAATAGATCCCATGCTACTAATTCCAGCTACATGGAAACAGGATACTGGACTTGATGGAGCCTTGGTCTGACCCAGTATGGCATATCTTATGTTACATTATGCTATTTTAAAGAAAAGTACAATCAAGGTATAGTACCAGACATTGAGAGTTTTAGATGAGTACGCATGAGAACTCAGAAATGAATAATGTCAGTCATTAGCCAGCAGGCATCACAATTCTAAAATGATTTTCCAATGGGATTTGACAGCTTTTAGTTTGACAATTTTAGTTTGCTTTTAAACTCAAAATGATCTTGTGCTTTTTTTTTTTATTTTAAATCTCTTCTTCTTTCCTTTTGTATAACATATTACTCTACTACTTAGCTCAATGTATTATTTTTTTCTCGGTCCTGAGGGAATGGAGGGTATAAGAGGAGATGTAAAGATGGATGAAGACTTCCACTACAATGTGAATTTAATTTTTCATATCATACATTTGAATCCAACTTTAAAAACATTAAAATTCATTTCAAGTTGAAATGAAAGATCATTGTCAAGATCTCCTTTCTTATACTCAGGGGCAGATTTTCAAAGAAGTACGCATGTAAGATACGCACGTACCCCCCGAAAACCTCCCAAGCTCCCCCTGTGCGCGCCGAACCTATGTTGAATAGGCTCGGCGGCGTGCACAAGCCCCGAGACGCGCGTAAGTCCCAGGGCTTTCCTGAGGGGCATGTCGGGGGCGTGTCACGGCGGCGCGTCATCTGGGGCGGGGCCACGGACGTGGTTCCGGCCCGGGGGTGTTTTGGGGTGTGGCCGAGGTCTCCAAAACTGCTTCCAGGCTGCCTTGGGCAGGCATAACTTTTCAAACAAAGGTAGGGGGGTTTAGATAGAGCTAGTGGGGTGGGTTAGGTAGGGGAAGGGAGGGGAAGGGAGAGGAAGGTGCGGGAAGGAAGGTTCCCTCCGAGGCCGCTCCGATTTTGGAGTGGCCTCGGAGGGAACAGAGGCAGGCTGCGCAGCTCGGCATGTGCAGGCTGCCGATTTTGCGCAGGCTTGCGTGCGCCGATCCCGGATTTTAAAAGATACGCACCGCTACACGCATATCTATTACAATCCGGCGTACTCTTGTTTGTGCCGGTCGCGCAAACAAAAGTACGTGCTGGCGTACTTTTTTAAAATCTGCCTCTCAGTGAGGAATTACCATCTTTGGCCTATTTTGACCTGGTACCAACTACAAACCTCAAAACCTCTTACTCCCCAAATGGGAGTGGATGACACAGAGAAGAAAACTTTTGTCACTTTTATTACCAAGCCCCTAGATAGAGTGTTCCTAAAAATGCTCAACTGTAATATTTTGCCTACTTACAGTGTATTGCCATTATACAAGTATGGAAAAGCTCTTTCAGAGCTGATGAAGTGGAATTCTCTCACAATTCCTGAAAATAAAACCCAGTTAGATGATGATCCATATATATTACAAACTAAATAATCATACTCAAATGTAATATATTCAGATGTTGAATCCATTCCACCCTAAAGGGGAAGAGAAGAGAGTTAAATATTTGATCATAACCACAACTTCTTTCTCCCAGATGTTAATCAAGGCTCTACCATAAGCACGCCACCAAAACAATTTGATAAACAAATAGCATTAAATCATAGGAACTTCCCTACTCTGGCCAGGAATAAGAAACATTCCCCTCAAAAATCAGTTTTACCACAACACATAATCAATTACATATTCATCACATCAATTCAATATACTCCACATCTGTTCCTCATGAAAAGCAAATACCAACAGACATTGAGATACTTCTTAAATATGCAAGGAAATATGCTTCCAAATACCACTATTGAATATTTCTGTCTTCATGGACATCTTTTCAGGATTCCATTTCTTGGAACTACAAAACCTTTATTACTCTCTGCTATCTCTATTCATACTTTATAAGACACCCACCCAATCTCTATAGTTGACATTAGTTGTTAAGAAAATTAGTTCATTATAATAAAATTGCACATACAGTTCTCTCTATGCACCTAAAATATGAATGATATTAGTGGCATGACAAAATTATCTTAAACAGTTTTCAGGCTGGAAAACTTTTTCCAGAATTTTATTAATTTTTATAGAAAGAATTTTCAAGAGATTTTTTTGCACCATTTTAAAACAAGTAACTTTCTCCATCAACATACTACAATGATAAGAACCATATGTGAAGTGAAAACAGTTGAATTATCAAATTATTGGTAAATAAGATCAAGAATCAAGTACATTAAATTTATAACTTAAAGTCCTGGTGTCTGGATAGTTGTCAAATTGTGGTAGTGGTGTGTCATGTTGGCCTGCAGTTTTTCTGACATACTGAATTATCCAGGTCACCTGGTAATCTAAGTCTATTTCAGGTTAATAATCAGGAAGGATAACTTTCAAACAGCTGCATGCACGCCCATGATTGTTATATATGGACATGTGAAAATCTACTGCTATGCACCCTGCAACATTTATTTTATTTTATTTATTTTGTGTTTTTCTATGTCGGCATTCGCGATAGGTATCACATCATGCCGGTTTACAATTAACAAAGGGGTGTCAAAAAAGATACAATAAAAAAACGTTAACCGGTGCTGAACTAAACGTTGCAGTTACAATAAACAGGGAAATACACAACTGGGAGCAGAGAAAATACTATAGGAATTTAAGAGAAAGAACAAAATTTACAAAATTTTGGTATTTACTAAGTTATGGAATTTTGCAATGTTATTGTTTACCGTGTTATGGTAAAGTCTGAGAGTGTTAATGCTGAGTTAAGGTTCTGTTAGTGGTGAGTTAAGGTTCAGTTGGGGGCAGGAAAGGCTTTCTTAAATAACCACTTTTTGAGTCTTTTCCTGAATGTTGGAAGGCAGGGTTCCTGTCGTAGCTCCAGTGGAATGGAGTTCCATAGAGGTGGTCCTGCTGTGGAGAATGCCCTGTCTCTGAAGGTTATATGATGAGAGGTTTTGGAGTGTGGTACCTGTAGCGATTCTCTATAGGACTCTCTGATGGGTCTGGAGGAGGTGTGTTTTTTGAAAGGGATTTGTAAGTTGAGCGGCGAGTATTGATGGATTTGCGCATTCATGTAAAAGAAATGTGCAAATACAAATGGACAAGTTCCAAATTAACCGGTTAAGTATGAGCAAAATCACTACTTAGCCAGATAGGTCTTAAAATGCCATTTATCTGGCTAACAGATCGATACTCTAAGGCCGCGGTAGAAACAGTGCGGCAGTGCCGGGTGCACCCTCGTTCCCCGCACGCACAGTTCTCTTCACCTACCGCTCGATACTCTCTTGAAATTGCATGCAAATGCATGCCGCGGCTGCGAAGCGTTAGGCAAGCGTTAGGCCCGCGCAACCCATTTTACTGTATAAGGCGCTAATACAGCGCCTATACAGTATCCTGGGTGCGCTGGTACCTGTCATTTCAAATGTCATTTCAAATGACATTTGAAATGACAGGCACCAGGAAGTGGATGGTTCCCCCCCCTCCCGAAGCAAGGCGCAGGGCGAAAATTAAAACGGGAATAAAGTGTAAAAAATGGGGGTAAAACCAAAGGGAGTAAAGTGTAAAAAACCATGGACGACCTCCATATTAACATTGCAGCGTAAGTTGTTCATATATATGTATAAATACCTGTCACTTTCCTGTCACTTTCCGAATCCCCCAAGCGTGCGGTCCTCGAGGCGGCGGCGGCGGTGGGAGCCGGCGGGTGGGTGCGCGCGCGTTGGATCCAGGCGGCGGTGGGAGCCGGCGGGCGGGTGGGCGCGTGTTCGATCCAGGCCGTGGCCGGGTGAGCATGCATTCATCCAGGCAGATGGCCCCCGCCGGCAGTGAATGAATGCCCGTGCGATTTCGGCGCTCAAGGCGGCCGAGTGGGTGTGCATTCATTCAGGCAGAGGGAGCCGGCGGAGAAAGCGGCCTCCGGAGGCCGCTTTCGCCACCGGCTCCCTCTGCCTGGATGAATGCACGGCCCCCGCCGGCAGTGAAGGAATGCCCGTGCAATTTCGGCACTCAAGGCAGTCACATGGCATGACGTCAAGCGTCGTGACGTCACGCCTTGAGCGCCGAAATCGCACAGGCATTCATTCATGCCGGCGGGGGCCGTGCATTCATCCAGGCAGAGGGAGCCGGCGGTGAAAGCGGCCTCCGGAGGCCGCTTTCGCCGCCGGCTCCCTCTGCCTGGATGAATGCACGCCCACCCGGCCGCGGCCTGGATCGAACACGTGCCCACCCGCCCACCGGCTCCCACCGCCGCCTGGATCCAACGCGCGCCCACCCGCCCGCCGGCTCCCACCGCCGCCACCGCCTCGATGACCGCACGCCTGGGGGATTCGGAAAGTGACAGGAAAGTGACAGGTATTTATACATATATATAAACAACTTACGCTGCAATGTTAATATGGAGGTCGTCCATGGTTTTTTACACTTTACTCCCTTTGGTTTTACCCCCATTTTTTACACTTTATTCCCGTTTTAATTTTCGAACACCACACTAACACCAAGTAGAGAGTAGCGGTAAACTAACAGGTTAAGGATGCGGCAAAATAGCGGGTTACAAAGGAGATAATCTGAGCGCGCGTCACAGTATCGGAGGGGAATAGCTAATTCCTTCATTATACAGCTAATTCGTTCATTTACATATCATATACATGCTGGGTGCGGAAAGGGTTATGCGTCTGTTTTAAGAAGCGCTAAGGACGCGTGAAACTGGAGACTGTATCGCTGGATCGCCTTACGCGTCCGAATTGTGCGCTCACAGCACGTTACAGACGGGAAATCTTCAACCGCACGTTACAGTATCGATCTGTAAGTCAGATAGCCAGATAAAAAAATGTGCTACTTATCCACATTTAAAAATTCCAAGTTAGGACTGTACCACCTGAGGATGTGGGTAATGCATTACTGTCAGACTGTGCTTGGGCAGAGTCTCACTGCTGGGTCCTATTTACCCAGAGTCTTGTTGATGGGGCCTGATAAGCCGATTAAACCATGGGACAGTCTATGCTCATTTTTCCAAGTTCAGAAAGTGGTCATTATCATTAGCTAAGTACATCACATGTTTCTTTGTTCGACTTTATGATTTTCTGTAATCATTATTGAACCATTTTCAATCTCTGGCATCCTGCAGTCCAAGATTTATAACACTGTCTTACTCCCACCCAAATAAAAGTTTCTGCAAAGCTTTCAAATATGAGAAAAAAATACAAGTGCAAGGACAGTTGGTGTAAGAAATATCTGTCTATTGTGCCAGAGGTGAACCCTTGGGCCGAGGTGGGTTGATGCTACCCATAGGAGGGATCCTACGGGTCCCCACCAACGGGAGGTGGAGTGGGCTGAAGGACGGAGGCCGGCTGGTGCTTCACCAATACCAGCCCTCATTCCCCTCGGGGAGAGCCTTTGGGTACCGCGGCCGGCTGGGCTTAGATGGACCTCCGTATGTTGTCATCGGTGGAAAGTTAGAGAGGTCAGCCAGAAGCAGCAACAGGGAAATGGAGAAGTCTGTACTGGACGAGACGAAGTCCCAGAGACCCGGGCGCCAATAGAACCAAAGTCAGACAGAGGGCGCCCAAGCAAGAACAGGCCAAAGCCTGAATAGGATGTGCATTGTTTTTTGTGTTCGTGTCGTTCTTCATTTTTCGGCCACCATGGAAAATGTCATTTTTTTTCGGCTCGGGTCTTTTTTTGCACGAAAAATCGATTTTTAGTTAGTGTGCGCTAACTCCCCGTTGGCGCGTGCTAACAAAAACTAACAAAAAGTAACAAAATCTAATGGTTTTTGTTAGCACGCGCTAACGGGGAGTTAGCGCACTGACTCCCATTAGTGCGCTTTAATTGGAAAAATTAATTTTTGCGAAAAAACAGGAAAATCCCGATCTTTTTCGGGCTCCCTGAAACATGCCGAATTGGACAATTTCGTTGAAATTTTCCAATTTGGCAAAAGCAAAAGCACATCTCTACTGAATAGGCCGTAGGCTGAAGAGGCATCATAGAGCAAGCTGGAGTCAGGGCCGGCGGCAATCAAGGAGCAGTGGCAAACAAGGCTGAGGTCCAGGCTTGGAGAGAGTCAATAGCATAGTGTTAGTCCACAATAGTCAGGCAATGCAGAGGTCTGGGCTTGGAGAGAGTCAATGGTGTAGTCAGGCAATGCAGAGGTCCAGGCTTGGAGAGAGTCAATGGTGTAATCAGGCAATGCAGAGGTCGTGTCCGAGAAGGCAATCTGAAGAAGGGCTGGGAATCAGGAATGCAGGAACGAAGGAGAACAGGAACAGGAACTAGCAGTGATCAGGAACCAGGGACATAGGAGAATCACCAGGAGGCAACGAGTACATGACCAGCGTGGAGACCTGTTGCAAAGGCGATCACTAAAAGCCGAGTCCGGCCTTAAATACCAGAGCTTCGGCGATGTCATCATCCGGGGCAGCAGCCAGGTTCCCACCACGGGCCCTTCAGAAGTGATACTGATGTGAGCGCGTACGCCTAGGGAGGGACACGGCACTGAATGGCGGCGTCTCTCCCACTCCATATCCTTTCCTGCATGTTAAAATTACTCTGGCGTCTGTAGATCGGGATCCCAGTCCACTCCCCATTTTTTTTAAAATCACTTTTCCACTCCAGACTCCTCACCCATCTGTTGTGCATTAATACTACTGAGCAGGCAATTACCTCTCCCTCCCCCCCCCCCCCCCGACCACCTCCCTTCCCCCCAACACTTGCAAAATGCCTGCTGGTGCTTCTTATATAGCAGCTTCTGATCTAGTTTATGCTTCAGTACAGGTATTTGGATGTAAGCCATTCAAAAAATTAATACAGTCTCATGGCATATTTTATGATAGTCATATGTCAACTTTAATATATTTTCCTGATTGTATTTTCATTGGGCAGCATTTGAAGTGAAATTCTATTTTCTTATAGTTTATTCTTCAGCAGTGCTCAGCACTATAATTTAGCCTGAGAAGTGGCTAAGTATTGCAAAACTTGTCATCTAGATGGATAACTTGTAAGTTATCCATCTAAATGTTTTTGAATATTGACCTCTATATGTATTGCGGGTCAATATTTTTATTATTTATTATGACTTGCCATATATATTTTATATTGCAAACTGCCTGAGTAACTAGTGTTGCAAAGATTGGCTATATTTTGTTTTAAATAAATTAATCGATATGAAGGTTGGGAGGGCAAAGAAGTTTTAAATGCCAGTTTCTTATGGCCCAGATTAGCCACTGTTGGAGACAGGATGCTGGGCTTGATGGACACTTGGTCTGACCGAGTATGGCATGTTCTTATATTTGGATTTTGTGTTAAAGAGTCATGTAGGCCCTGGATATTTTACTGTAATCTACTTTGAGGTTCTGAAATTAAAAACAAATAAATCAAATATAAATAGATAAATTTCACAGGTACATATGACAAACAGTAATAATTAGGCTTTGGAACCAATTTACTAAACTGTGCTAACACACTTTAAACAACTGTGTTACAGCTGAACCTGCGTTAAAATGACAGTATTACATGTTAATGCATTCCCATTTATTGTACTGTGGGTTTTCCCCCATTAACATGGATATTGTGTTAAAATTAAAATGAACTAATTAGAATGTATAATTATGTTAATCAACTCTTTTTAATGTAATGCAGATTATGTTATTACCAAAATCCACATTAATACTGCCATTAATGCAAAATGTTAACTATACCACTAGAGGTTTAGTTAAAGACTTTGGGGCAGATTTCAAAAAAATACGTGAGCGCGTACTTTTGTTCAGGCACCGTGTGCAAACAAGAGTACACCGGATTTTAATAGATATGCACATAGCCACGCATATCTTTTAAAATATGGGGTCGGCGCGCGCAAGGAGGTGAACATTTGTGCACCTTGCGTGCGCCGGAGCGACCTCAGAGGGGACTTTCCTTCCACCTCTCCCCACCTTCCCCTCCCTTCCCCTACCTAACCCAACCCCCAGCCCTATCTAAACCCCCCCACCTTTATTATAAAAGTTACGCCTGCCTGAGGCAGGCATAACTCGCGTGCGCCGGCCGTCGGCGCGCGATTCCCCAGCCCGGGAGCAGTTTCAGAGGCCTTGGCCACACCCCAAAGCGCCCCCGGGCTGGAACCACGCCCGCGGCCCCACCCCCAGATGATGCGCCGCCACGACACGCCCCCCAGGAAAGCCCCGGGACTTACGCGTGTCCCGGTGCTTACATGCGCCGCCGAGCCTATACAACATAGGCTCAGCGCGCGCAGGGGGAGCTTGGGGCAGGTTTTCGGGGGGTACTCGCGTATCTTACCCGTGTACCCCTTTTAAAATCTGTCCCTTTGTGTTAAAAGCACATAGTAATAAACATTTTAATATGTCTTATTGCATTGCTTTAACATGTTCTTCACGAAAGGGCATAAAGCCTTTAGAAGATAATTTTATAGCAGCATGATTAGGGCGTAAATCCTCATGTATAAAGTACACACGGACTTCGGCCTGAATTTTCAAAGCAGAGTTATATGCATAAATCCACTTTGAAAATTAAGGGGTATGCAAAATCCACTGCGACATATACCACATACACATTTACACCAGCTCATTAGCACATAAATCTACTTGGGGACAATTCCAGAATTGAAAGTATGTACGTAAATGCCATTCCCATGCCTATTCTGCCCCTGAAATTCCTCCTTCCGCTACATGTATGAGTATAGACGGAAGCGCTTCTATGCGTATTTTTACATTTACAACCTCTGGGCAATTTGCATAAGCCCATTTTATGAGGGTAAATGCTTTTGGAAATTCAGTCCTTAGAAGATAACTTTAAAACAACTCCACATGGCACCATATACACATATATGGAGATCTACAATAGTATTTTATAAGCTGAGCATATCAGATACACGTGTATTATAAAATGTATGTGTGTCTACCCTGTCTATCACGAAAGGATTTGAATGTGTAAATGTGAAAAGGTTATTTCCTCTTTCGGACTAGGGGGCACTCCATGAAATTAACAAGTAGCTCATTTAAAACAAATCTAAGAAAATTCTTTCACCCAGCGCATAGTTAAACTCTGAATTCATTGCCAGGGGATATGGTTTCAGCAGTTAGTGTTACTGGGTTTAAAAAAGGTTTGGATAAGGTCCTAGAAGTTAAACTGCTATTATGGTAATTAATAAGCAATAGTAGCTTATGATCTATCTAATGTTTGGGATCTTGCCAGGTACTTGTGACTTGGATTGGCCACTGTTGGAAACAGGATACTGGGCTTGATGGACCCTTGGTCTGACCCAGTATGTACCCCCCCCCCCCCCCCCACCCCCAATATATGTGCACATCAATTCTTATGTGGGTATAGATGAAAGCGAGTATTTCAATGCATTGACCGGGTGTACTTTTCCTATCTATTTAAAAAACATAGACATGGATATTTTGTGTGTGGAATCGCTTAGGCCTACTCTGTGTTAAGCGATCAATACATTTTAATATATACAAATAAATACAAATACGCAGAAGTCGGTATATTTTAAACATGCATTCGTAATTGAAATTACCAGTTTTCTGATTCCTCCATCAGTCTGCCCAGTCCTCCTCTAGGTCATCGAGACCCTTTTGGTTCTTCAGCCTGAACTCCTCCCCCCACCCCCCCCAGTTCATCCAGACCTCCCGTCTGGAAAAAAAGTACAGAATAAACTAGTCGGGTATCAACTACACAGGATAATTAGCAGGTGTCAATTAATGTGAGTAAGGTGCCAAATACACATGCACAAGTCTCTTATAAAACAACAACGTACATGCATAACTGTTGGCCCTGCCCCAGAACGCCCGTAGACTACACGCATGTGCACATTATACAAAACGTACGCGAATATTTTCAACATTTATAAAATAGTGATTACGTGAGCACGAGCCACTTACATATGTATATGCTAATGTTACGCTGCTAAGTGCTTTGAACACTCACTCCTTAATGAATAGTGTATTAAACACCCTGTAGTAACGAGCATGGAAAATGCATTTTACTGTGTTAATGAAACACAGTTATTAAATAGGCCTCTTTATCAATTAAAATGTTACTTTTAATCTGGTATTAATTAATCTTGATTTGTGTTTTTTAACCTTTAAAATGTGATGGTTCAAGTTATAGGATATATCTTCCTTTTACAGATGATTAACATATCATGGTACTGAAATTTTAAATAACTATTTTTATGTTATGAATCAGGTAAATAGAGTTTACATATTAAAGATGATAATTTATATCCACCAGTAATCCTTTTGTAGAGAACAAAACAAGAGAATTTTAGATATTATGACCTTCATTGTTTTTAAAGACCTTATTTTTAAAGGCCCGATTTTATCGGCCAGTTATGTCAGTTTGACTCAATGCTCACCATAACTTTTCCTAGATTTAATTTAGATGCTTTGTCATTTCCTTTGCAGGGGACTGAGAATGAAATATTCTTGCTGCAGATTTGTGCTGCCCCTAACACACATGCAGCTAGTTATTTACATCAACCTGATGGAATGCTAGTGCATTCACAAAACTACCCAATAATGACCCCTGTAAGGCTCCATTAGTGTAATCTTTTACGGGAGATGTAAACAAAATTGCCTGCCAAAGTTTAGAAATTACTAGCCCCACTGCCTTCTAAAAATATAGCCTTTTCTTGTGAGTTAAATTAGTCAGCCTGTAAGGAAGCCTAATTATCAATTAGTATTAGTAATTTATGTTTGCATTACATGAAATAATTTTAGCAGTAAGATATTTTGTTTTCAACTGCTTCATATATTTAAATCCTTTTCTTTACATATTTACATCTGGGGAATTATACTTGACATATGTTAATATATTCAACATTCATAAATGTGAAAATTTGCATCAGGTGTTATTCTTGTTGGAGATTTTACAGCACCTACCTCTCTCCCACTCCTGATCACCCTTTTCAGATTACAGAGCTCCAATATGGTCTCCCATTTCCCTTCCCCTCCCTCCTTACACCTATGGTCCTCCACATCCCCCAAAAGACTTTCCCACCAAGATAGGATGATCTTAATGATAGGTTACAAATGTTTGGGTAATTGCCAGGTTCTTATGGCCTGGTTTGGCCTCTGTTGGAAACAGGATGCTGGGCTCGATGGACCCTTGGTCTGACCCAGCATGGCAATTTCTTATGTTCTTATGTTCTTATGATGACAGACTTATCTCCTCCTGCCTCGGCTGAATCCCTAAATACTAATAGATTTGACAGCTTTTGGCACTTAATATTCCTTCAGTTCACTCTCAGTGCAAGGAACTATTCCCCCTTCAGTTCTTAACAGGCATTGGTCTTCACTGACGGTTGTGAAGGCAAAAATGAAAAACAGCTTTTGTTCACTGTATCAAAAGACTGTGATATCTAAAACCAAAGCTACAACACTGAGTGATCGTGCAAATATTACAAAAGCAATTAATGCCAAGTTGTAGCACGAATGTCTTGCACACTTGAATGATGACTCTAAAAATCTATGAGTGATAGACAGGAGTTCTAGATATATGTGAAGATTGCATCAATCTATTTAAGGCAATTTCCAAGTAACTAAGCAAAAGCCCATTGGAGTTAATATACATGGATTTATATGGACTCATTCTAGTGGGTTGTATTGTTATCATGGATTGCAGCTAAGCATATGGATTGCACTTTAAGCACAAAGATGAAGTCCTAAACATTTATATTGACTATGAACGATACCCACAATGTTAAACAGGCAAGAAGTTGAAATGAGTTCATACCGATAATGGAAGCAAGTTTATCGCAGATTAAAGATTGTGAAGTTCCTGAAGGAGCATGTGTTACGCGTGCCATCCACGGCAGACCCGTGGCACGGCCCCCTCACCTTCTTACACGGACTCCAGCTTCTGGTTCCTCCTCGCTAGTGGCGGTGGGCCGCCAGCTCTGACCTCGGGCCTCCCCCAGTGCTTCCGGCTCCACCATAGTCCCCAGTGTTTCAGGCCAGGATACCAGTGCTCGTCAGGCCTCTCTGCTTGGCCTGCAGAGAGACGCCACTACCCGCGCCATGCCCCTCCCTAGGTGTGCACGTGCATCGCTGATCCTTATGAAGAGCCCACGGCGGGAGCCTGGCCGTAGCCCCAGATGATGATGTCAAACTCTTCAGTGTATTTAAGCTCAGACCTCGCTCCATAGCGTTGCCTTTGCAACAGGTATCCTCGCTACTCGAGTACTCATTGCTGTTAGAGATTCGTCTCTACTCCTCATTCCTGATCCTCATTGTTCCTGGTTCCTGCTCTTCGTTCCTACTCTGCCTATGCTTTGGATTGATTACATGGACTTCACTACGTTCAACCACGCTACAGCCTATATCTCCAGACCCAGACCTCTGCTACATCTGACTACGCTCCTGCCTATCTCCAGATCCTGACCATTGCTTCGATTGACTAATGCTATTGACTTCTCCGTGGTCAGACCATTGCTTCGATTGACTAATGCTATTGACTTCTCCGTGATCAGATCTCAGCACTGCTTGCCACGACCTCCGCATTTGCCGCTGGCCCTGATCCAAGCCTGTCCTTGACGCCTCTCCAAGTCTACTACCTGGACTTATTAGGCTTCGGCCTATCTTTGCTCGAGCGCCCTCAGTCAGCCTCTGTTCCATTGGCGCCCGAGTTCCAGTACCGTACCCAGTCCAGAGTAGGACTATGCCACCAATCGTCTGCTGTCTCTGGGCTGAACCAACCTCTCACACTATTCAACCTCAAGGCCCACCTAATCCCTGCCGGCCCCAGCTCCCAAAGGCTCAACCTGCAGGGAACGAGGGCTGGTATAGGTGAAGCTCCAGCGGCCTCTGCCTATCAGCCCACTCCACCTGCCGACGGTGGGGGCCCGTAGGTCCTCGCCTACGGGTTTCAACAACCCCACCTCGGCCCAAGGGTCCACCTCCGATGCAACAGATTCTGACAAGCAGAGATCCAAAAGTTTCTTAAGTAAAGGAAAGGAGTTGAAATTCTAGAAGATGGAGGTGACACGTTAAGGAAATATTATTAAGTCACTTATTTCTCAAATGAAATTATTATATATATATTTATATATAAATACCGATAAGCATAAACTTCCTTTATCAAATCTCATTAGAACAAGAACAGAAAAAATCAGAGAAGCAGGAACTATGTCATTCCATGTGCAAGTCGTGATGCACTGACTGACAGTACCTAAACCAAACACAAGGTTTTATTGCAGCAGTGTGCATCTGTTGCAACCGTCGCTGCCCGACGTCTCCACTCCGCCCTCCTTACCTCTTTGGCGACTCCCTCCTGGGTTGATGGAAGTTTGGCTGCCGCGGCGTCATCTTGCTGACCTCCTCCGGCGTTCCTGGACCGCCTAGATGCTGCTTTCCGCCATGTTCTCCTGAGGCCTAAGGGCGCGCGCGTGGCGCAGCCCCGACTCAAGTACCAGCAGTGGCGCGAACCTCAGGGGCGTCCCCCTGAGATGACGTCATCATCTTCGGATATTTAAAGGTCTTTCATTTCGCTAACTAATTGAGTTAGCAAATGGTTTCCTATCTAGCTGCTTCCAGGTATTGCTGTGGATGGGATTCGCTCTCCGCATACCTTGCTACTCTGCCTCCTTGGACTTTACCAGGGGTACCTGCTCCTCAGGGGCCTCGCTCTCTCTTTTACTTTTCAGGTCACTCCTCGAGGGCCCCTCGTTCCCGGACCTGCTACTCAAGATAACTTCTGTCAGGAAGTCACTGCTGCCTACAACACCAGTGACTTACCATCTCTCTCTCAGAGCTTTCCCTGGAACCAGGTACTCGCTCCTCGAGGGCCTACTTCATTCCAGCTCCTGGGCTATTCTAAGAGATTACAGTGTGAGTGTTACCATCAAGGTTCTGTTCCTGAACTCTGCATACTCTGCCTACTCACTATCTCAGTTTCTCTACAGCTCAGCCTTCCTGGGATTGCTGTTCCAGTGCCTGAGGGACTACAGCCCATCTGGGCTATTCCAGCTCACTACTGCCACCTCTGGTGGCAGTAGTGAGCTGGAATAGCCCGGATGGGCAGTTCTCAAAAACTGGTTAATAAAAGAACTAAGCCTGTGTCTGTCTCCCAACTCTGAGACCACGCCCCAAGGGCGTGGTCATCTGCCACCGGCCCAAGGATCCACCCACAACTATCACAAATAATAACAGCATCATAAAGTGGAAGGCCCGAGAGGCATTGAAGATGTGATGAGCACCAACCAGTATGATAAGCAGGAGGGGGGCTATTGCTGAAGAAATTCCAAGAAAGAAGAATATGAAAGTTATTGAATAAAAATAGGTATGTAAAGCAATAAGTAAAACACAAAAAGCATCTAAGTGAACTCAAATGGCATGTTGCTGAAAGGGAGGACCATAGGACATTTGAAGTAAAGGCTTTACAGATGGAGCCTTAATTTATGTCAATGAATTATAGCATGAAGGATTTTGACACCATAATTATTCTGTATCTCATCATTGTATTGCAACTAGTAATTATTCTACCAGTGCAGTGCTCTCCATGCTAGTTAGAATAGACACATTCACTCGCCCAACATTTGCAAGTGGCATCAAATCATAGCAGTCCACCAGGTGTGGATACAAAATAATAAAATTTAAGACATGCATGTGCTCATTCTCGTCATAGAAAATTCTAATTTTCTGCAATTTTGTTAATAATAAAATCTATTTTTCAAGGCATTGCTCCTGTTTTGTTCGGATAGGAGAACATAATTCTAAAACCAGGTTTCAGTGTGCCTGCCAGATTTACTTGGTTCCTAGGTAATAAAAGATAAATGCATGCATTTCCAAGGTAGAATTTTTGAAAATACTGTGTGTGTCATCGAATTAAAAAGGGACATTAGGAGAAGTAATTCAATGGCATCTATTATAGCAATTTAGAGAAACCCACTTACACAGGGAAAGTGCATTTCACATGTAAAACCCAGCTTTAAGGGTGTAAATACGTTTCAAAACCAGGTCCTTAGTGCACAGTAAAACTACATGCGAAATTTGCTTCACAAAACTTTTTTCCCTAAAAAAATTAACTATACCTCAGAAAGCTGAACTTAAAGGTGACTTGTCAAAAGATGCACTCATACAAAAATAGCACTTGCATGCATAAAATAGCAGGTGCGTGAGTATTCGCTATTTGAAAAATCACAACGTGCACGCGAAAATCAGGGTCCACGAGTAAGTTTGCGTGTGGAAAAAGGGGGCAGGGTATTCCAGGGCGGGGCCACATTTACATAAGTACCTTGCTATTTTACAACCTGCCAAAGCGATGCATTTAAGACTTTTACTCCTGTATATTTACCCCAGTCATTATCTGACCTAAGTGATTATAAACATCTTAAAAGTGAAAAAATGACTGGCGGGGGGGGGGGGGGGGGAGGCATCAAGGCTGAAGAGCCAGGAGGGTCTTTAGGAGCTTCAGATGGACTGGGGGAACTGGTAGACTAATTTGCATATAAATCCCAGTAGAAAGGCTGGGCACCCAAAATCACAAACAGTATGTGAACTTTTGCTCATGTTAGTACATTTCCTCTTAATTCAACAACTTGGGCAACCAACATCAGGAAAATAAAACTCAGCTTGTTAAATTGGCAGAATATATTTATTTCAAATTAATTTTGATACGGCATCCTTACCAGGTTGCCTTGAAACAAAAGCAAAACAATGTGGTCCAACAGTTCAGTAAGTGAAAGTTCTAGAAGAGGTCAAGTGCTTATAGAGCAGGAAAAGCATAAGCTGAAAAAGTGAGGGTTTTTTTAGTTTAGAATGGGATAAAAAAGGCTATCTGACCAGACTTGATGAATGCCTATGCAAAATGAAGACCCAATTATTTCTAATAACACAGGATAGAATATGCCAAACAGGTATACAAATGCCAGACATATGACAGATAAAATTGGGGTTTAGTGCTAATTGCAGGTGGTGGTGGACACTGAGATTTAGTGGGAACATCACAATGTATGAAGAGCAAATACAGAAAATTACATATTCAGAAAAGTATGCATGCATAATACTTGAGGAAAAGATTTTTTTTTTCTATCAGTGCAGCAGTATATTTCACCCTCTGGGAACATTTTATAGATAAATTAAAAGAGAGAGGATAAGGGGCAAAAATTAGCTACAAACTAATCAAAATTGCAATGGAGCATGATAAAAATATTACCTTGGGGAAAGGTATTATATATCATTATTGTTATTATTACCTATGTGGTAACCTGGCAAGTACCTAAACAAATAGATTTCAAGCTACTATTTCTTATTAATTAATAGCAGTTTATGGATTTTTCCTCTAGGAACCTATCCAAACCTTTCTTAAAACCAGTTACACTAACTTCCGTAACCACATCCTCTGGCAATGAATTCCAGAGCTTAACTATATGCTGAGGGATAGTTTTTAAAATGTATGGACGCAGGTATTTTATAAGATGCACGCATCTTTTAAAATATGGTTCCCACGCACGCATGGGGGGGTATTTAAAAAGCTAAGCGCAGCAATGCAAATAGGGCTTCCCGAGATTCCTCAGACCACTCCAATTAAGGAGCAGAATACCTAACCTTCCTACCCTTTCCCCTCTTCTCTTCTCTCTGACCCCTAACCCCTTCCTAGCTACTTACTTTGTTTTTGTTAGATTACTGCAACAGCTTTGAATGGTGTTGTCATGGCCCACCCCCATCCAGATCCTCTTCCTAGCCCGACCCTTAGGAGAGGCCCGACACTTCGGCGCGAACCAGGATTTACATGCCTGGCTAGGCCTGATGTAAAATGTGCATGGCGCATGCAAGGCCCAATCACGCTCGTCAATCCCAGTATTTGAACGCGCGTGCCTCTTAAAATTCGGCCCTAAGTGAAAAAGAATTTTCTTTGATTTGTTTTAAATAAGCTACTTGCTAACTTCATGGAATGTCCAATAGTCTTTCTATTATCTGAGAGAGTAAATAACTGATTTAAATTAACCTGTTCAAGTTCTTCTCCAAACTCTACAGCCCTAACATTTTTAGCCTTTCCTCATAGGGCAACCGTTCCATGCCCCATCTCATTTTGTTCGCCTTTCTCTGCACTTTCTCCAGTGCAGCTATATCCTTTTTGAGATGCAGTGACCAGAATTGCACACAGTATTCAGGGTGCAGTTTCACCATGGAGCAATACAGAGGCATTATGACAGCCATCATTTTATTCGCCATTCCCTTCCAAATAATTCTTAACATTGTTTGCTTTTTTTGACCACCATATAATACTGAGCCGACGATTTCAATGTATTATCCACTATGATGCCTAGATCTCTTTCCTGGGTGGTAACTCCTAATGTGAAACCTAACATCATGTAATCATAGCAAGTGTTATTTTTCCTTAAATGCATCAATTTGCACTTGTCCACATTAAGGGGCGGATTTTCAGACTCCGCGAATAGGCCTACTTTTGTTTGCGCTCCAGGCGCAAACAAAAGTACACTGGATTTTAGTAGATACGCGCGGAGCTGCGCGTATCTGCTAAAAACCTGGATCGGCGTGCGCAAGGCTATCGATTTTGTATAGCCGGCGCGCGCCGAGCCGCGCAGCCTACCCCCGTTCCCTCCGAGGCCGCTCCGAAATCGGAGCGGCCTCGGAGGGAACTTCCTTTTGCCCTCCCCTCACCTTCCCCTCACTTCCCCTACCTAACCCACCCACCCGGCCCTGTCTAAGCCCCCCCTTACCTTTGTTGGGGGATTTACGCCTCCCAGAGGGAGGCGTAAATGCCCGCGCGTCAGCGGGCCTCCTGCGCGCCGGGACGCGACCTGGGGGCGGGTCCGGAGGGCGCGGCCACGCCCCCGGGCCGCCCCGGGCCATAGCCATGCCCCTGGGCCCGCCCCCGGAACGCTCCCGACACGCCCCGAAAACGCCGCGCGGTTCGGGCCCGCCCCCCGACACGCCCCCTCCGAAAACCCCGGGACTTTCGCGAGTCCCGGGGCTTACCGGCGCGCAGGGCCCTGCTCGCCTAAATCCGCCCGGTTTTGGGCGGATTTAGGCGAGCAGGGCTCTTAAAATCCGCCCCTAAATGTCATTTGTCATTTGGACACCCAGTCTTCCAGTCTCCACGGTCCTCTTGCTATCACAATCTGCTTGAGATTTAACTAGTCTGCATAATTTTGTGTCAACCACAAATTTAAGTACCTCACTCATCTTGCCCCTTTCCAGATCATTAATAAATATATTAAAAAGCACCATTCCTAGTTTAGAACCCTGAGGCACTCCACTGTTTACCTTTTTTCCAATGTGAAAATAGACCATTTAATCCTACTCTCTGTTTTCCTTTCTTTTAATCAGTTTGTAATCCACAAAAGGATATCACCTCCTATCCCATGTCTTTTTAGTTGTCTTAAAAGCCTCTCATAAGGGACTTTGTTTAACGCCTTCTGAAAATCCAATTACACCACATCTACCGGTTCACCTTTGTCCACATGTTTATTCACCTATTCAAAAAAATATAGATTTGTGAGGCAAGACTTCCTTGGGTAAATCCATGCTGGCTGTGCCCCATTAAACCATGTCTATATAAATATTTTGTAATTTTATTCTTTATAACAGTTGCCATGATTTTTCCCGGCACTGAAGTCAGGGTCACCAATCTATAGTTTCCCGAATCACCTCTGGAGCTCTTTCTAAATATTGGGGTTACATTGGCCAACTTCTACTCTTCAGGTTCAAAGGATGATTTTAAAGATAGGTTACATATTAATTGAAATAGGTCTGAAATTTCATTTTTTAGTTCTTTCAGAAACCTGGGGTGTATACCATCCAGACAGGTAATTTACTACTCTTCAGTTTGTCAATCTGGCCTACCACATCTTCCAGATTCATTGTGATTTGGTTCTGTTTATCTGAATCATCAACTCTTAAAACAGTCTCCGGAATGGGTTTCTCCCCAACATCTTCTTCAGTAAACACAGAAACAAAGAATATGTTTAATCTTTCCAGGATGGCTTTATCTTCCCTCAGTGCCCCTTTAACCCCTCGATCATCCAATGGTCCAACTGACTCACTCGCAGGCTTTCTGTTTTGGATATATTTTAAAAAGTTTTTATGTTTTTGCCTCTATGGCCAACTTCTTTTCAAATTCTGTCCTAGCCTGTCTTATCAGTGTCTTACATTTAACTTGCCAATGCTTATGCTTTATCCTATTTTCTTCTAATGAATCCTTCTTCCAACTTTTGAAAGACGATCTTTTCACTAAAATAGCTTCTTTCACCTCACTTTTTAGCCATGCTAGCAATCATTTGACCTTCCTTCTACCTTTCTTAATGTGTGGAATATATCTGGACTACACTTCTAAGATGGTATTATTTAACAATGTCAACACCTGTTGCAGTCTTTTAATCTTTGTGGCTGCACCTTTCAGGTTGGTTTTTTTTTTTTTAACTATTTTCTCATTTTATCAAAGTTTTCCTTTTGAAAATTTAGTGCTAGAGACGTGGATTTTCTTACTGTCCCCCTTCAAGACATTAATTGAAATTTGATCATATTATGATCACTATTGCCAAGCGGCCCTACCGTTGCTTCTCTCACCGAATCCTGCGCGCCTGAGAATTAGATCTAAAATTGCTCCCTTTCTGATTGGTTCATGAACCAATTGCTCCATAAAACTGTCATTTATTCCATCCAGGAACTTTATCTTTAGAGCATGTCCTGATGTTTAGAGCATGTCCTGATGTTTCACTTACCCAGTCAATATTGGGGTAATTGAAATCTTCCATTATTACTAAGCTACCAATTTGGTTAGCTTCCCTAATTTCTCTTAGCATTTCACTGTCCGTCTCACATTCTTGGCCAGGTGGATGGTGGTATACTCCTATCACTATACTCTTCCCCAGCTCACAAGAGATTTCTACCCATATAGATCTGACATTTAGGGTAGATTTTAAAACCTACGCGTGGGCATCCATGTGGGCGCGCTACCTGGCCTCGGAGGGAACATCCTAACCCCCTAACCTAACCTCCCTTCCCCTTCCCCTAACCCTCCCTTCCCCTTGCCCTATCCTAATCCCTCCCAACCTTTATTTTACCTCTTGCGCCTGCCTCTGGGCAGGCGCAAGTTGAGTGCACCAGCAGCCTGCCAGCCTGCCAGCATGCGATCCTCCGCTACAGGGGCAAATGGTCACTGTGCTGGAGGCCTCTGGAACCGCTAAGCCCCTGGATTGCCCCTTTTCAAAGCCCTGGGACATACGCGCATCCTGGGACTTTACACGCATCACCGGGCCTTTTTAAAATAGGCCCAGTGCACATACCCCACCTTTGAAAATCTGGGCCTTAGTCTCTTGCAGAATCTATATCCCTTTGGACTCTATTGCACCCCGGATATAAAGTGCCAGCCTGCCATCAAGTTGCTTTTCTCTGTCATTGTGATATAATTTGTACCCCAGTATAGCACTATCCCATTGGTTATCCTCCTTCCACCATGTATCTGAGATGTCAATTAAGTCTGTGTCATCATTCACAGCTATACCCTTTAATGCTCCCATCTGACTTCTTAGACTTCTTGCATTAGCATTCAAACATTTTAAAATATGTTTTTTGTTTGTATTAACATTCTGCTTTTCACTTTACAGGATACATTGAAATCTTTTAGCTCAGGTAAGTCTTTAATTATAAGTACTTGGACTACTTTTTTGGAACCTCTCTGTTGGGATGCCCTAAGTCTAATGCTTCATTAGTATCCTTTCTGCCTCTGAACCATATGCTGAGCGACTGTCAGCTATCTCCTTTGATTTAGTTTAAAAGCTGCTCTATCGCATTTTTAAGGGTGAAGCAGTCTGGTTCAATCCTGGTTAAAATGGACCCATCCCTTTGGAAAAGCCTCCCCCTTTTGCCAAAAGGTTCCCCAGTTCCTTATAAAATGGAATCCCTCTTCCTTGCACCAACGTCTCATCCACACATTGAGTCTCTGGAGCTCTGCCTGCCTCTGGGGTCCTGCACATGAAACAGGAAGCGTTTCAGAGAATGCTACCCTAGAGGATCTGGATTTCAGCTTTCTACCTAAGAGCCTAAATATGGCTTCCAGAACCTCCCTCCCACATTTTCCTATGTCGTTGGTGCCCATTTGTACCACAACAGCCAGCTCCTCCCAGGGACTGTCTAAAATCCTCTCTGTGATGCGTGAGTTCCGCCACCTTCACACCAGGTAGACATGTTACCAGGGGATCCTCACGCCCACCAGCCACCCAGCTATCTACATTCCTAATAATCGAATCACCAACTATGATGGCCAACCTAATCCTTCCCTCCTGTGCAGTAGCCTTGAGAGACACATCCTAGGTATGAGAGAGGACAATGCACCACCTGGAGAGCAGGTCCTTTCTACAGGATAATTTCCTGCTGCAATAGGTTGATGCTCTACGATCAGGAGACCTTCCAGGGCTGCCAGACTGGAGTTGGATCTTAGCTACTATGTCCCTGAAGGTCTCATCTATATACCTCTCTGTCTTCCTCAGCTCCTCCAGGTCTGCCACTCTAGCCTCCAGAGTTCAAATGTGTTCTCTGAGAGACAGGAGCTCTTTGCACCAAGTATACACATACAACATCTCACCAGCAGATAAAAAAATCATACATGTATCACTCGATGCAAAAGCCTGAGAGACTCCCCTTTTGCTGCTGGACAGCCATCTTCATCTTAAATTTGTTCAGTTCCTAGTTAAGTTTAGGTTGCTATGGGAGAAGGAATGTGTACAATTTGGGTCCTCTAAATTTATTAGTGTATTCACTATTTATCTGGTAGTGACCTACAAGGAAATTATTAAATTCTTGATATGGCATGGGGAATTTCTGAATTTAAGTAAGGTTAAAGCACTGATTAATTTTTTTTTTTTAGTGTGAAAGTGTCACCTGCATATAAATTAAAAGATGAGCTAGGGGTGGGTGGGAGGGAAAGACATGTACAAAAACTCCTGGTTTTTGCCTGTCTTCTAACTATTTAATATAAACACACATACTCCTTGTTTTTGCCTGCCTTCTAACTAGGTATTTAATAGAAACACACAAAAAATCCTGATTATTTTGCCTGCGTTCTGACTAGCTATTTAATTCACTAACATAAGACCTAGAAACGACCAAGGTATATTCCTAAAGCAAGAAAAACAAATAGCACCGTGAAAGATTCAATGTTTATGTCACACCTTAATCCTATTGGAGACCTTCATGTGGTAGAGACCTTAGCGTTCATTATAATGCTATTCCAATATCTTATAGGAATGTTTAGCATTTGTTCAATTGTCTCATTAAATGTATGATCATTGATCTCACAACAAAAGCAATTTTTTAAGTGATTTTCTTTACACCAGCTTGTGAAGATTTAAGATATCCTTCAGAAAATAAAATTGTACACTTATCTTTAGGAAGCAACAACTGCAATGTTCATATTCAATTATGTGACGGGAGTAAACAGAAACCCAGAAGGACGGTCAACACACTATGCAATTTGATTCTTCTTCAGGGGCACTGGATCAATACTTGTTATGCTCGTGGACCCTTGGGCCGGTTGGGACAGAGGATGATGTGCTGTGGGGTCCGCAGCAAGTGTCCCAACCAGGAGGCGGTTCAGAGAGCCGGAGCACTAGGAGATACTGGACCACGGTGGAGTCCTATGCGACCTCCTCTGTACCCACTGAGAGGATGGCAGACGTTGGACCCCGGTAGTCAAAGAGTCTTCACCCTGGAGACCGGTACTCCCCCGGGAGGAGCCCTTAGGAGTCCAGCTGCTGGGACCTTTGGAGATTCACCCTGGAAGCCGAAATCCCCCCAGGAGGGGCCCGTAGGGAACACGGCTGCTGGGACTTAGGCGACTCCCTGATGGTGGAAGATGGTCTGGATGCAGGCGCCTCCTGCAGGTCATGGGTTCCGGACGGCTGGTGCCTCCAGCAGGTCGTAGGTAATCCAGAAGTCGGTCCAGGAGTCTGAATCCAAAGAGTGGTCCGCAACCAGTCCAAGGGTCCGTGTCCAGAGAGCGGTCCAACGCCAATCCAGGGGTCGTAGTCCAGTGAGCAGTCCAAAGCCAGTCCAGGGGTCGGAATCCAAAAGAATCAATCCAGCGAGGAGGGCAAGGCAGAAGCGGGACAAAGAGAGAACCAGGAACGCAGCAACAGCAGGCCAAAGACCAGGAACCTTGTTGCAAGGCACAGAAGAGAGCTGCATTGAGAGGGCTTCTCCCTGCAGGTTGCATCAACTCTACCTCAGTCCAAGAGTCCCTGTCTCTAACATAATCACAATGGTAGATTTTAAAAAATAAATACATGCGCATGTCAATGTGTGCGCAGTTCCTAGCATGTGCACATGGACACGCATGTTATAAAATACTGGTAAACAACTAATGTCCCTTTGATCGGCACCCAATTTCTATTTGAGATGGGGATCAATTCTCTCTTAGCAATGTTATCTTAAATCCCCGCCACTCTAATCAACTCTCATTAACGGCGCAATCATTATATGACCTTCATAATAGGCATCATTGTGAGGCAACACGTACCATTTTTCACTCTGCCTTATTTTTAATCATTGGTCAGTCCATATTTCATTTTTTTATTATTTTGTGCTTGAAAGTAAAGTGCTCTGTGTATTTAAAATTTTTCCAACAAACGTTTAACTTTTCCCAGATTATCAATGGTAAATCATATTGTTACTTAGCTTGGAATTCATGCTTTTCTTAATATTACAGCCCAAGATTCTTCACATCCGATGGTCTATAGCAATGTGTCCAATCTCCACATTGCCTTACTGTGTCAGTGCCCGACACTGTACAATGTTTCGGACGTTGTCGTCCTTCCTCAAGGGCAATATTTCAATTTTCCACCATCATGGCTTTCAGCGTGTTTTTTAACCTTCTCCAGAAGGCTGAAAGCCTTTTTAACCTTCTCCAGAAGGCTGAAAGCCATGATGGTGGAAAAATTTGGAAAAATTTTAAATACACAGAGCACTTTACTTTCAAGCACAAAATAATGAAAAAATGAAATATGGACTGACCAATGATTAAAAATAAGGCAGAGTGAAAAATGGTACGTGTTGCCTCACAATGATGCCTATTATGAAGGTCATATAATGATTGCGCCGTTAATGAGAGTTGATTAGAGTGGCGGGGATTTAAGATAACATTGATAAAATACTGGTCCCATGCACACAGCGTGGCCGGGGAGGTGAGTGCGCGATCCATGGAAAGTGGACCACTGAGCATAACAGATTATCTTTCTCTTCAATCATGGTTTAGATTAAGATCTAATCATCTTTGGAGTATAAATTGTGCCAAAATACAGACCATCCTAAAGCATTCACAAACCTTTTCTTAGCACTGTGTTTCTGCTTGTGTGGTCCATTTCAATACAAGTGAAGCACGGCTATTATGAGAACAGAATGTTTAATAGACTTACTGTTTATAGAAAATAAAGTTCTCCATCATTTAAAAGTAGCATACCACTTCTTTTCAGTGTTTGAAAATTCAGAACTCAATTTATAACATAAGAAAATATAGTAACTATGGGATCCTATAGTAGAGTTGTCTGAGGTTCTTTTTGGCTAGTGCAGATATAGAACTGTACTACAGCTACTCATATTCTCAACTATCGACTACTGCAACTCCCTACTGATTGGAATACCATACTCCAACATCAAGCCTCTCCAGATTCTGCAAAACTCAGCAGCCAGAATTTTGACTGGAACAAAGAGGAATGACCATATAATGCCAATACTGATTTCACTACACTGGCTTCCAATTAAATCCCGAATTGAACACAAATCCATGACCATCATACACAAATTACTACACAATGAACATCAAGGTCAAACTGGTTTAAACATAACCCCCCAGAATCCCCAAAGAAACACGTTCAAACAACACAGGCTGCTTAACAGTCCCCCCGCCCCCATCAGAGATGCTCACGTGGCAGCAACCAGAGAAAGAACATTTTCCATCACCTGCCCTAAAATATAGAACTCCCTCCCAAAAGATTTGAGACCCCAACTTAACCTCAAAACATTCAAAAAGGATCTAAAAACGTGGCTGTTTTACAAAGTCTACATTGACAATCAAGTTTCACAACATCCAAACACCCAACAGAATTACAAACCGAAACCACGCAAAAACAAGTCATCCACCAGCACCAAGCAAACCCTTCTCATTCAAAAATGATTTTTTTCGGACTATAAAAAAGAATATCTTTACGTTTATAATATGTATCCTGTTATACCCTTAATTCACATATGTTAAGAGAATACCTTTTGAATCTTGTAAACCATTGTGATGGCTTCACCGAATGACGGTATATAAAACTCAACAAATAAATAAATAAATACAGCTTAATTTATCCTTATCCTCTTTCTACAACATATTTTATACCACTATATCCATATTTCATAGATAGGAGAGAAAGAGATGCTTTAGCTAGTATATCACATTGAGATTTACCGATTCATTAAAGATATCAGAGAACTATTAATCTATGTGGCAACAATGGAAATTAAATGGAAGGACATGAATTGTATCCAGAAAACAAATCGGAAGCCGATCCAGTTAGCTGTATAGCAGTAAAAGAAGCGAAGATCGGTGTATATACAGAAAGCCCTTTTTGAAATTAGCCCAACTCTGGCCGAGTTTCACTCTATAGTCAAGAATGCCCCCCGAGGTAGGTGGAGGGACCGGGGCACGGCCCGGGACCGCAACAATACTGTAGAATTAAATTATGTGAGTTTAAACAAATTACCCAAGGAAAGTCTTGCATCATAAATCTACATTTTTTTGAAGGGGTGAATAAACCTGTGGACAAAGGTGAACCAGTAGATGTGGTGTATTTGGTTTTTCAGAAGGTGTTCAACACAGTCCCGCATGAGAGGCTGCTAAGAAAACTAAAAATCCATGGGATAGGAAACAATGTCCTATTGTGCATTGAACGTAAGAACATAAGAAATTGCCATGCTGGGTCAGACCAAGGGTCCATCAAGCCCAGCATCCTGTTTCCAAGTTGGTTAAAAGATAGAAAACAGAGAGTAGGATTAAATGAGTTTTCACAGTGGAAAAAGGTAAACAGTGGAGTGCCTCAGGGATCTGTACTTGAACCAGTGCTTTTTAATATATTTATAAATGATCTAGAAAGGGGTAGAATGAGTGAGGTGATCAAGCCATAGCAGAGAGACTAAATTAATTCTTTGCTTTGGTATTCACTGAAGAAGATGTAAGAGACCCATGCTAGAAATGATATTCAATTATATTGTTTCAGAGGAACTGAAACAAATCTCAGTGAAGATGAGCTAGGGCAAATTGATAAACTAAAAAGTAGCAAATCACCTGGACCAATTGGCATACATCCCAGAATGCTGAAAGAAATGAAAAATGAAATTGCGGACCTGTTATTTGGAAATTTGTAAACTATCATTAACATTGTCTATAGTACCTGAAGACTGAGGGTTGCCAATGTTAACGCCAGTTTTTAAAAAGGGATCAAGAACCAGTGAACTACAGACCAGTTAGTTTGATATCTATGCCAGGCAAAATGGTAGAACAAAGTTGCCGAACATATAAATAAGAATCATTTAATGAGACAAAGCCAACATGGATTTAGCCAAGGGAATTATTGCCTCAACAATTTGCTACATTTTTTTGAGGGCATAAAAAACATGTGGATAAAGGTGAGCCTGTTGATATAGTGTATCTGGATTTCCAGAAAACATTTAACAATGTCCTTCATGAGAAACGTCTTAAGAACTTAAAATGTCATGGGATTGGAGGTAGTATCCTATTGTAAATTGCCACATTCAGCCATATGGGATTCAGACAGATTGTCAACAGTCCAACCCACAAAGCTGGCCACACATTAGACCTCATTTTTATAAATGAGGGCATCACGCTCCCGGCCAATCCAACTTGCTCACCAGTCCCATGGTCGGATCACCAGATCATCTCCACAGTCCTAGAGATTAAGGAACACCCTCCCCAGTCAGCCCCTATAACCTCGGTAACCTTCAGGAAACCTTGTTCTAGAGAACTCCTCAGTACACAGCTTTCCAATGAATTAGTACAACTTGACCTCTCAGACGCCAACTCTGCTACCATGTCTTGGATCAACATCACTAACAAAGTAGCTGAACAAACTTGCCCAACGACCACCAAAACACTTCATCCAGAGAGGGACAACAGGAAACCGTGGTTTACACCTGAACTGAGGTCTCTCAAACATGACCTCAGAAGTAAAGAACATAGGTGGCGTAAAAATCCCTCCACGACAACCCTAGCAGCCTTCAAATCCTGCCTAAATGCCTACAGGAATGCCATCAACAGAACAAAGAAATAATTCTTCTCAAAAAAGATACATCACTTCATCTTCGATGCCAGAGCTGTGTTATCTTACGTTTCAACCCTCACTAAACCGTCCACACCCCTCATTCCTGACGACCAAGCCACAAGTAAAGCCAATGAATTGGCTGACTTCTTTAAGAGTAAAATTTCCACACATCGCGCCTCTCACAGCGCCCATTCCTCCACCCTCCCCCACACTCGCCATTGGTCATCAACGTAACTCATCTCTAGTCTCCTTCGAATCGACATCTTCTCTAGAAATAGAAAACATCCTTAAGAAAATCAAACCTTCTTCACACCCATCAGACCACATACCATCCAACTTGCTCCGTACCATTCCAAATATCATCGCCAAGCCATTAGCATACATCATAAACTGTTCCCTAACTCAAGGTCTGGTCCCAGACCAGCTCAAGCTTGCAATGCTCAAACCTCTTTTAAAAAAAACCCAGCCTTTCACCATCAGACCCAGCTAACTTCCAACCTATAGCGAACTTGCCGTTGATCGCCAACCTCATGGAAAAAGTCGTTAACAAACAACTATCTGAATACCTAGAAGAAAATGAGATTCTCGCCCCAACTCAATTTGGCTTCCGCAAGGCACTAAACACAGAATCATTACTATCCACCCTCTCGGACACCATCCTCCTAAACCTAGAAAAAGGTCAACCATACTTACTAGCTCTTCTGGATCTGTCTGCTGCATTCGACACCGTGAACCATAAGATCTTATTACAACGACTTGCAGACATTGGCATCAAAGGATCTGCATTCAACTGGTTCAAATCCTTCCTTGAAAACAGGTTTTACAAGGTAAGGATCAACAATAGAGAATCACACCCAGTCAGTTCCAACATGGGAGTCCCCCAAGGATCATCTCTTTCACCCATGCTTTTTAACATCTACCTCCTACCGCTCTGCCAGTTACTCACTAACATTAAGTTAACCCACTTCCTATATGCAGATGACATCCAGATCCTCATCCCTATCACAGAGTCTCTTCACAAAACCTGGTCCTTTTGGAACAGCTGCCTGCTAGCAATCAATAGACTTCTCACTAGCCTCAACCTCGTTCTCAATACCAACAAGACAGAGATCCTTCTAATAGCACAGGACAACAACAACATTCTCCTCAACTCATCAAACTCCTCCCAACTCACCAAAACATCAATTAATCATTCATCACATGTGAGAGATCTGGGTGTTCTACTCGACAACCAACTTAACCTGAAAAAATTCGTAAACACCACCAAAGAATGCTTCTTCAAATTACAGGTACTAAAAAACTAAAACCACTCCTACACCTCCAAGACTTCCGCTTGGTACTACAATCTATCATCCTATCCAAAGTGGATTACTGCAACTCCCTCCTTCTGGGTCTACCCGCCAACACAATCAAACCACTACACTACACTTCAGCCAGGATCTTCACAAATGCCAACAAAAGGGAACACATCACGCCCATCCTGCAGAACCTTCACTGGTTACCAATCAAATTCAGGATTCTCTTTAAAGCCCTTATGATGATCCACAAGGCCTTGCATGATATCTCCCCCCTCAATCTAACATTCCAACTACGGCCGCACATTTCAAACAGACCCATCAGAAGAGCATACAAGGATACGCTGTATGCTCCACCGGCTAAAACCTCTTTAAGGAAGCATGCCCTCTCCACAGCGGGTCCTCCCCTTTGGATCTCACTCCCACCAGACCTCCACCAAGAACCCTGCCCTCTGGTTTTCAAAAAGAAACTGAAAACATGGCTCTTCAGCCAGGCCTTTGCTGAGAGATAACCTTCGCATTTAGGCTTCCCAGGTTTATGTCCAACCATAAACCCTCCCATCTACACCGTCACTCCATACAGCCCCAGATCTCTAACTACTCTAGGAGACAAAATCCACATTAATCCCGTAACCTAGCCACGGCTACAAGTCACTTAGGTCCTCTATGAATCCTTCTAAGTTAAATGTCTCAATGCATGGTGGTTTTCATCCCTCGTAACCTGCCCGCAGACTAAGTTAGCCTTTTCCCGTCATCCATCGGTTCCGCCACCGCCCAGATCCATGCTATCCAGTTACTCCACCTCTCCCACTATGTTACATTCTCCTAAAGATGATTTAGAAGTTGTCATCAGGCTTAGCCCTTTGTTTCTATTTTGTTTTATTTTATTTTTATTAACTTTGTTATACTATTATTATTGTAACCCATTTTTACTATCATTTTATTTACTATCTTTTATCATATGGTTATTTTATTATATCATAATGTATTGCTAATGCTCAACATGTTTATTGTTTCCGCATGTTCATTGTACCACTTGTTTCGCTGTATCCGCCCCTCGGCGACAGTTCAGTTTCATGTAAACCGATGCGATATGTATCCTATACAGGAACATCGGTATATAAAAGTTAAAAATAAATAAATAAATAAATAAATAACAGAAGGTAATGGACTTCTCCTCCAAGAACTTATCCAATCGTTTTTTAAACACAGCTATACTAACTGCACTAACCACATCCTCTGGCAACAAATTCCAGAGTTTAATTGTGTGTTAAAGAAAAAAGGATTTTGATTTGGCTAGCCTTTGCGTAGTAGATTTACATGAATGTTTAGGGTCATTGTCATGCTGCATGACCCACTTTCAGTTCAGCTACAAACTTGTGAATTCATGGTTCAGTCAAGGATGGCAATTTGTTCAGGTCCTGATGCAGCAAATCAGCTCTATACCATGATACCTGCACCACCATGCTTGACAGAATGAGATTTTTATTTTGGAAGGCAGTGTGTATTCCACCCCCCCCCCCCCTTCCCCAAACAAAACATTGTGACCAAAAAGTACACTTTTTGACTCATCTGTCTGAAGAACATTATTCTAAAAGTCTTCAAGATTATCCAGATGCTCTTTGGCTCTCATGAAGGCAGCAGTAATGTTCTATTAATGGTTCCTTCTTAGTTATCCTCCCACGATCGCCATTCCCATTCAATTTTTCCCTGATGGTTGACACATGAATCCTCACATTAGCTGCAGTGAGAGAGGTTTGAAAATCTTTAACTGTTAGTACGGGGTTCTTTGAGATTTCATGGATGATTTTGTGGTTTGTTCTTGGGGTGATCTTGGCAGTACAATTCTTCCTAGGTTCCCAGACAGATGAACATCAATTGCTCTTTTTCATAAATCCTCTTAAATTTCTTTTCATCATGGTGAAGACCAAACACAAAACCTTTTGGACGTTTTATTGAGGACAGGATGCCCAAACTCAGTTGTGCAGATTTACTCTGTAGCGTGGTTTACTTGTTACCCAATTATTTAAGGTCTTGATTCTAATTAGCCAATTATTTAAGCATCTGGTTTAGTCTTATTGTTCCTACTTTTGTACACTGTGTCTCAGGACACATAGAATTGTTTAATTTATATCCTTTTTACTGCCTAAGAAAAGACTGGTTTAAATTAAAGAAGAATATCATGGTAAGAACATATAATTCTCATTATTATACTTGGGACTCTATCTATCTATCTAAAGCCATCATGTTTTCAATGTAGTCTATTTTATTGCTGGATGGACAAATATTTATATAGAAAAACAAAAAACTGAAAACAAATCCCACTAAATATAATAACAACATGTTAGAAGCAATGCTGCACAGCTTGCTTATCTGCAAAAAAATGTTTAAAGGTGATTGGTGAGGGTTTCATACCATACACATCAATAATGTTACCTAACCAGATAGTCCAATGATTGATGCAATATAATCATTAACCCCCCACCAGCCACCAACTAAATTAAATATGAAGTGCAGTGCCTTAAACAACAAATGAAATTAAAAAAGCATTTTTTTTGTAAATAGAGATGCTTGTGACACGATAAAACTGAATGTCTATTAGATATACTTAGCTCATCCACTATATGTTTGATGATAGTCTATCTCTTACGGTTATTTGATGATCTCAAACGATGTTGTCAAACTATGCTCCTAAAATCTTTTTTTGTAAATAAAGTAGAGCCGCTTGTGACACATATAACTGATATAAGCAAAAGTGGTCATCTCTTGGAACCCAAGGAATAAAAACATAGAAGGAGTTGTACGCCAACTGCGAAATAATCATGTTAGCATAGCTTGAGATATCTAGAAAAATACTCTTCTGTGCAGTTAATGTGAAACACAACATTCATTAGTGTGTTTTGCACGCTGTGCATCAGAATACTCATTCAACATATGAGCAAAAGAGTATGGGTTTAAAATCAATAAACACTAAAGAACAAGACATGGCCTACTGAAAACAAGAGTTCAACTCAACTCTACTTGAGAAAAAGTTACTGAAAAAAGATATTTGCAGCATGGAAAGGACAATTTTCAAAGCCATGTATATGGCTAAATAGCAATTTATGTGCATAAATTGCACTTAAAACCGGATTGATTTGCACATAAATTGCACTTAAAACCGGATTGATTTGTACATAAATTGCAATTAATTGCACATAAATTGCAATTTATGTGCATAAATTGCACTTAAAACCGGATTGATTTGCACATAAATTGCACTTAAAACCGGATTGATTTGTATCCTTACAAGAATTTCGGTATATAAAAATTATAAATAAATAACATAAATAAATAAATAAATAAATAAATAAAGTAGCTGTCTGAAAATTGGCTATGGAAGGCATTCCTAAGGGGGATGGTTTAAGCTAGAGCAGGAAATAATGTGCATGGATAGGGAGGCAAGTTTTATAACCTAGCTGTTAAGATTTGAAGTCCACATGTAAAAAGAACACATAGACTTCCACCATTCAAAGCAGACTTATTAATATAAGTCCACTAAAAATTAGTGGGTATGTGTCAACCTTTACATGGCTTACACACCCACATTGGGAGGAGGTATAAATGTTCACACACAGGTTTCCATGCATACTTCCAATTTTAGAAAGAGCGCTGGTAAATGGTTTCTCCGCGCCCCCAGGAACGCTTCTTTCAAGTACACCTAAAATTGCATGTGAAATTGTTTCCATACATACTTTTTCATGTACAACTCCTAAGGTGATTGTCAAAAAAAAAAGTTCTAGATACATGTATAAAATTCCATTTTACCTGCCTTTGGCCTGTATTTATCAAAATGCACTAAATATCACATGCAATAGAAAAAGGGGTGTGTTTTATGGTAATAGGTTGTTTATTGCAAAGTGTGCTATCTTAGTGCTTCGCATAGGTATTACTGCAGACTGCAATAACTTTTTTGCACTTTGCGGTAAGTACCACAATTGTTGCAATTCCTACCTACAACCACTGGGGGGGGGGGGGGGGAGAGAGAGAGGGAGGGAGAGAGAGAACCTAGCTATAAGGCTCTCATACTAGGGAAGGCCCACCTACCTACTCGAGGTAAGGTTTAGGTATTAGTGTAAGGATTAGGGGCCACTTTGACATGTAGAGTGCATTGAATGAACAGAACAGTGCACTCTTGTGAAGATTTGATGACCTTCGGAGTGAGGAAACTCACCCAAAAATGAGATTTGTGCAGTATTCTCTCAACCTAGCTTGATGTTACCTAGATAGAGTCCATCAAGCTAGGTTGAGAGAACATTGCACAAATCTCATCTTTGGGTGAGTTTCCTCACTCCGAAGGTCATCATATCTTCACAAGAGTGCTCTGTTCTGTTCGTATGACACACTCTACATGTCAAAGTAGCCCCTAACCCCTACACTAATACTTAAACCTCACCTTGAGTAGCTAGGTGGGCCTCCTATAGAGGTATAAATACCTAACTAGTATGAGAGCCATATAGCTAGTCTCCCTCTCTCTCTCTCTCCCTCTCACTGTCTCTCTCTCTCTCTCTCCCCCTCTCCTTAAAACACTATGTGCAATAAAGCCATATTGCATAGCTTAATGCAAATGAAAAGTGTAGTTAAAATCCACATTAAAACTGTGCAATATGGCTTCACAAATTGCAAAGCCATGCATTATGGTGTTTTCACATGCAAACATGCTATATAGCACTTTGATAAATGACCCCCTTTATGATTTGAAAATGTTGTGCTCTGCGGTTCCCTATGTGAACTGCAGTGCTTACCTCATCCGCCAAAACCCCATGGCCTTTCTACAATGCCGGGCTGCTCATCCTCCCAATGCAGCACCACAATGCGGTTCCTGCATTCCGGCTCTTCATGTTCGAGTCTGTTCCTGGTTTCTTGTTCCTTTCTCCTTGGATCCTACTTGGCAGTTCTGGTGTGTGTTCCTGAGGTCTTTGTTTTCCTTGTGGTCAATCCTCAGTTCTTCATAATCCCTGTTGTCAGTCTTCAGTTTCTTCTCATTTAGTCTTCAGTGTCTTCTCCACCCGCCTGTGCTGATCTTTGCCGTCCTGTCTGCTCTCATCCCTTGTCTCCCCCAGACGGATCTTTAGTTTTGACTTCGGCTTGGAACTTTGACTCTGTTTGATCTCCGCCTACCACCAACCACTGCCTGTACCTTGACTTCGATTGACCTCTACTTGACTGACTTCTGCCTGGACCATAACTCGGTTTGAACGCCATCTGCCCTGCATGCCCTGCATGATATTCTGCATGCCCCAGACTCTGGCCTGTGACTCGACGACTTTGACATAACTTCATCTCTACCGCAGAGGCCCGTGGTTGAGTCCTGCCAGATCCAGGACCAAGGGCTTAACCTAAGGGGAACGAGAGCTGGTATAGGTGAAGCTCCAGTTGGGGTGTCTACCACAACCAGCTCCTGTATTTTCAAGTGTGTATATTATTTTCCATGAAAAATCTACCCACAGAAATAGGAGGCATAAATACCATGGCAAGTTTCAATGTGAAAGTATGCATATGCATATGCATTCTTGTTGAAAATCAGTGGCAAGTGTACAGATAAAAACTACTCATATACCTTGTCCCAATATGGACAGTTTGACAAATTCCCCATTGAATGAATACAAATATTCATATCCAATATTTGGAAAGGGCTGCAGAGATGCCCCATGCATCTCAAGGAAGCCATGCAAACTCGTTTTACTGATTTTCATGAGTCATGCTATTTCTTTTTAGACATGCAAAGACACTCTACTGATACAGCAGCATCTGGAATAAGGTGGAAGACGTGCAAGGAGTATACTCAAACCATGATGTCAGCATAAAGTACAGGCGAGAAGCTAAAAGTTGCTCCCTGCCCTTCCATCCCCATACAGCCTCATTTAAAAATGATTACAAACACACTGTTCATAAGAAATAATTGGGGGGAAAACTGCAAAAAATGACAGAGAACCACATATTTCCTATTAAATAAAAAACTGCAATAGTTTAGGAAGGTACCCAAAGGCTGGCCATGAAAGGCAAACACATGGCCAGCCTTTGGGTAGAGTGAGCTGCTTAACAAAAATAGGTCAGCTTTTGCAGCAAGAATATTTTCACAGTTCTCTAGCTCGCTTAAACAAATAGGTCAGCCTTTCCAGCACAGATGTTTTCATAGTTTTCAGGCTAGCTTAATTTTTCTGACGGCCTCTTTTTAAGGGCTATCTGTTTGCCACTAACCTCCTGTGGCTTAGACATTCTTAAAGCAACAGACCTTTTTGTTACACTCGGGCTGTGTTCTGGTGTTGTAAACACCACCTTCTGAAGTGACTCCAGGTAGAGAGAGATAGGGATGGCTGGAAAGTCTCTGATGATGGTGACAGTGGAGCAGAGTAAGGCTGGAAGCAGTGTCAAATTCCAGGCTGGGTCAGGGCAGACGGCAGGCAGCAGTGTCAGAGTCCAGGCTGGGTCAGGGCAGGCGGCAGGCAACAGTGTCAGAGTCCAGGCTGGGTCAGGGCAGGTGGCAGGCAACAGTGTCAGAGTCCAGACTGGGTCAAGGTACCTAGTAGTAAGGCAGAGAGCCTGAAGGCCACACACACGGCAGGGCAGAGGGCCCTAAGGCCACACACGCACACAGTAGGACAGAGGCCCGAAGGCCGCACACAGCGCAAGACGAGGCAAATCAGGGTAGAAGGCCCGAAGGCCACACACAGCGCAAGGCAAGGCAAAGCAGAGTAGAAGGCCCGAAGGCCACACACAGCGCAAGGCAAGGCAAAGCAGGGTAGAAGGCCCGAAGGCCACACACAGCGCAAGGCAAGGCAAAGCAGGGTAGAAGGCCCGAAGGCCACACACAGCGCAAGGCAAAGCAGGGTAGGCTAGAGCAGGGAGCCCAAGCGAGCTCGATGCTGAAGCACCGAGGGAACTGCCAGGCAGGGTTATAAAGGGCAGTCCAGAACATAGAGTGAACAAGGTTGATGGACAGGGCCCGTCAGGAGAGCCTGCTCTAGAAGGACCCCTGGTGGTGAGGCGGTTGAACAGCAGCCATAGCCGTAACACTTTTTGCTCCTTCTAGTTCTTTTGCTAGTCACACAACAAGAGAGCAAACTCAGCCACAATCACTCACTGCAAGCAAACAGTGATTCTCTATTATCAGAGCTGTGCTTTACCTGATCTTTAATTGTGGATTGCTGCTCTCTCTTGTCTCCATAGAACCACAATGTTTCCAACAGCCTTATCTGTTTCTGTAGGAAGGGATTCCATTTCCTCTTCTTCCTGTGCCCTTCCCTTTTTATGTCACTCCAGTTGAACAGGTCCCCACCTTCCCTATCTTGAAGGGATCTGCCTCCAGAACCTTATTGGATGTTCCACATTTCATCAATAATCATGGGTGGAGGCACCTGCACATCTTGTCCCTCCCTCCTAGGGAACACAGCCTCTCTTCTTATTTTAGGATCCATTGCTTTCCTTTCGTTGTCCTGCCTCCTCTTGGGGTTTGACACCTTATCGGGGTCTAGGGCCTAGTTTGTCACACTGGCTAAGTTTGGCACTTACAGGGTCATTTATCATTTTTGCGATATGGGGTTTTAAAGGGGGTGGTGTTACAGAAACATTCTGAGGTATTCATAATACCTCAGAATGTTTCTGAGGTATTATGCTCTTTTCCCTCCTTATCCCTCCTTTCCCTCCTTATCCCTCGAGCTCCTTTAAAGGAGCACGAGGGATGCATAACAAGAAAAGCAATGAGACTAAGAGGAGGAAAGAGTAATAAAAACAGGAAGCAAGAAGGGAAGGATAGAGAGAACCAGGCATCTTAATGGGAGATGAAATTTAATGTGGATAAGTGCAAAGTGATGGCTGTAAGGGAAATTAATCCCGACTACCTGCACACCGTACTGGGTTCCATGTTAGGAGTTACCATGCAAAAAACGGAGTCATCGTGAAGAATACATTGAAATTCTCAGCTCTGTGTGCAGCCGTGGTCTAAAATAGCAAATAGAATGTTAGTAATCGTTCAGAAAGGAGTAGCAAATAAATCTGAGAACATCCTAAATGGATCTGTATAAATCCATGGTTCAACCACATCTTTCTTGACTACGGTGGGCAGCACTGTTCAACCCATCTCAATAAAAGATGCAGCAGAACTTGAAAATATGCAGACAAGAGCAACAAAAGTGATAAAAGATATGAAACGGCTGCCTTATAAAGAAAAGGTAAACAGGCTAGGGTTCTACAGCTTGGAAAAGAAATGAGTGAGGAGATCTGATAGAGATTTATGAATTCTGCGTGGTGTGGAACAAACTACTTACCCTTTCAAATATTACTAGGAGTGGGAGACAGGCCATGTGACTAACTGGTGGAAGAGTTAAAAACAAATTTAAGAAGATAATGTTTCAGTCAGCACACACAAGTACATTTTGTGGAATATGTTGCCAGAGGGTCTGGTCGAGGCAGTTAGCACATCTGGGTTGAAAACAGTTCTGGACAAGTTCCTGGAGGACAGGTGCATTAACCATTACTAGCCAGGTAGACTGGGGATTAGCTTCCTCTTACTGCCAAGTAGGCAACCTGGAACGGTTCTACTTTCAGGTATCTGCCAGGTGCTTCCAAGTGGCCCAGACTGGCAAACAAATACAACATGTGATGATTCCTCTAAATTCTGAGCCTCCGTTCCCAGCATCAGCATTTCCTCTGCTTTTACCCTAATGGCTGTAGTGAGGTAAAGTGGGAACATTCATTATTTCAGTGAAGGAAATGATAATAGGGGGGCTACATGTGTATAATGTGTGAGGAACATGCCATCAGGGGAATAAGATAACGGCTCTGTGGAACAGGCTCAGTATTTACCATGAGGAAAACAGTTTTTCATTTATGTTATGCAACGAGTTGGTTGCAATTGCGGCAAAGAAATCCATAAATTAAAATTAAGAGCATTACCGCAAAAAACAGAAGGCTAGAGGGTCAACTGTAGGCTACCTTAAAAATAAAGTGTGATCGGGAGAAGGTACAGTAAATTCAGATTTCAGAGACTAGAGAGGCACAAAAGCAGAAGAAGCTGAACTGAATATCTTTTATTCCTTTCTCTTCCTTTCTTGTCTTTAAGTCTCCGGGAAACACTTTTCTTCTGTGACAAGATTGTAATGATTTCAGCTGTTTCCTAGATTAGCCTCTGCAGCACCCAGAGAGCACTTCTTCCAGCACGAACCCTGCATTGTAAAATGTTAAAGCCACTGTAAGCATAAAATGAAAAGAGAGTCTGACTGAGGCACAGGATGTTTAAGACTGAAATTATGCATGTAAGTACGGTAGGAAGACAAAGATGCAGCAGAAGCATGAAAATCAGCAATTTGAGGAAATGTGCTCGGTACTAGCCTCTGACATGTCATGAGAAAGTGCATTCATTTCTGATGAAAGCATTGCGCTTGGAATCAGTAGAACTCCTAAGATGCTTTATAATTTTTTTTTTTATACCAGTGATTCTTTGGTGTGAGCTTTGGCAAGTAATTTTGTGTGCCTATGCCTCACCTTTCCTCTCTCAGCCCCAAGGTAAACTTCAGTGGCATGTGGTCAGGGCCGTCAAGGGATTTAGTAAATACCCAGCCCTGATCAATTTATTTATTTATTTTTATTGTTTTGTGGTGTTTTTTTCTTCCTGTCCAGTTGCTAACATGGGTGGAGTTTGGGGGGGTGGGGGGGGAGGGGGACATTGCTCCCTTCTCTAACATAAGAAGAATGAGAAAGTTACAGCAAGCCACTGCAGAGCCCATCCTGTGGCGGCCGAAAACGAAGTCTGAGGTGCTGCAGGGTGGCAACCAGAAACAGAAAGGAAGGCACATCAGGCAGCCTCAGGTCCCATCCCGTGGAGCCTGAAGGCAGGGACTAGAAGAAAAGGTTAGAAGATAGGGTAGGCCCTGTGTATGTAGGTATGTTGTGGAGGGGGGGGGGGGGGGGGGGGGGTTGTGCGAGATCCTGTGTGAATGTATGCGAGAGTGCGGAGAAAGTTTGGGCGGACCCCCTTCCCCATTCCACAATAATGTCAAGGTGGCCGGAAAATAATAAAAATCCCAGGTATGGAGAGCAGGTGATTTTTTAAATCCTATTAGTTTCATTATTGAATATTATTAGATCTGTCTCCTATTTTGAAATATTATATTGGTGTTTTGGAAAATGTATAAACATTTTATGAGATTTTGTATTCATCAATTGAATGTTGTATTCATCAGTTGTTTTGAAATGTTTATTATTTTAATTAGTATGGCTTTACTATTATTATTGAGGGTTTTTATATTTATTGATTTTACAGTTTGTTGATCCCTTATTCTGTCTTTGCTAAGAGTCTTTATGTTTTCTGTTGTGTGACCAAGATGAGGGATTCTGCTATATAGTTTCTGTATAGGAGTCTTTACTGTTCTGTTTTCAATAGGAGGTGTATTGGTCTTCTAGGGCCAGATGCAATATTTGCACTTCTTCTCTTTCCTGGATAGGGTTGTTATTGTTTGAGTCCTTGGAGTTAGTGTTTTGATATGGCAGATTTGTATCTTGGCATAAACTATATTCTTGACAGCCTCTGATAGCTTTTATTGGAGCTATAAAAGTATTGTCCAAAAATACTGTACCTGACCAATATAGGATCCATCTTTAGATATGAATGTCTCTGAGCTGACATCTGAAGAATTATCTATGTAGTTTTAAGAGCTTTGTACAATATATTAAGATACATGTATCTTTTTTATTTTACAGGCATTTTTAGGTAACCTGGCTTCTTCTGTTTTCCTAACATGAGTTGTACTGATGTTTTGGAGCCTGGATTTTTTCTGTATAGTCTTTTCATAGGCATTTTGTGCTCTTTTGATAAGGGGAGGTTTACTATATTCTAATTGTTTGTTCATGGTTTTCTAAGGGCTAAGCCAGGGGTGGGCAATTCCAGTCCTCAAGGGCTGAGAACCATTTGGGTTTTCAGGATATCCCTAATGAATATGCATGAAATAGATCTGCATACACCTGAGGTAGAGTGCATGCAAATCTTGCTCATGCATATTCATTAGGGATATCCTGAAAACCCGACTGGTTCCCGGCCCTCGAGGACTGGAATTGCCCACCCCTGGGCTAAGCCCACACTCAATACATGTACAATAGGCCTAATGCCATATGGGCTCCAAATGTCTTTTGTATCATGGGGAGAGGGACTGAGAGAGTGAGACTGGTGTGTGTTTGTGTGTGTGTGTCTAAGGGGTTTGGGAAGGGAGAGGGGACTGAGGGAGCGAGACTGCTGGTGACAGAAGGAGGCAAGATGGGAGTGGAGAGGGGGCCAGGGGAAGAAGACTGAATCCCCTGTTATAAATGTCACCGTATGCCACTTGTAAACTATCAGTCACTCAGAAGGCCAGAAAAGTTCTACAAGACCCTTGCTCTTTAAAAAAATGTTTTTCTGAAGTGGTAAGCCATAAAATACATTGGTGTTCTATACAAAAGAATGATACTACACAAGTCCAAATTATTATTATCAACTGAAAACCCTGTTCTAATGGATGTGAATCGTGTGATCGATCGTCTTAACGATCGATTTTGGCTCGGGGGGGGGGGGAAGGGAAATCTGATCGTCATGGTTTTTTTTGTTAAAAAATCGTAAAAAATTATAAATCGGGGGAGGGCGGGAAAACCGGCACACCAAAACAACCCTAAAACTCACCCCGACCCTTTAAAACAAATCCCCCACCCTCCCGAACCCCCCCAGAATGTTTTAAATTACCTGGGGTCCAGTGGGGGGGGTCCCGGCGCGATCTCCCGCGATCTCCCGCTCTCGGGCCACGGCTGCGTTAATAGAAATGGCGCCGGTGGCCCTTTGCCCTTACCATATGACAGGGCAAAGGTAGCGCCGGTGTCATTTTGGTTCCTGTCACCCGACGTCACGAATGCAGGAGATCGCTCCCAGACCCCCGCTGGACCCACAGGGACTTTTGGCCAGCTTGGGGGAGCCTCCTGACCCCCACAAGACTTGCCAAAAGTCCAGCGGGGGTCCGGGAGCGACCTCCTGCACGCCGGCCGTCAGATGCCAATACTCAAAATGGCGCCGATCGCCTTTGCCCTCACTATGTCACACATAGTGAGGGCAAAGGCGATCGGTGCCATTTTGAGACTCAAAATCGCCATTGTGTGACATAGTGAGGGCAAAGGCGATCGGCGCCATTTTGAGTATTGGCATCTGACGGCCGGCGTGCAGGAGGTCGCTCCCGGACCCACGCTGGACTTTTGGCAAGTCTTGTGGGGGTCAGGAGGCCCCCCCAAGCTGGCCAAAAGTCCCTGTGGGTCCAACAGGGGTCCTGGAGCGACCTCCTGCACGCCGGCCGTCCGATGCCAGGACTCAAAATGGCACCGATAGCGTTTGCCCATACTATGTCACAGGGGCTACCGGTGCCATTGGTCAGCCCCTGTCACATGGTAGGAGCACAAGATGCTATTTTCAACTATAACCTCTGTGCCTCTGTGGTTTGAAACTTACAGTGGTTGCATGCCATTTTAAAACCATAAACACTGTAACCTGATACAACTAAGGCATGCCATGTTCCAACCATTACCACTGTGGCCTGACACTTATAGCCATGGCATGCCCTATTTCAACCATTACCACCGAGGCCTGACACTTACAGCTACAGCATGCCATTTTCAAACCATTACCACTGTGGCCTGACAAGCAGCGGCATGTCATGTTGCAACCATTACCACTGAGGCCTGGCACATACAGCTGCGGCATGCCATTTTCAAACCATAAACTCTATGACCTGACACTTACAGCTGTGGCGTGACATGTTCAAGCTATTACCACTTGTAGCTGCAGTATGCCAAACTCCAATCATTATCATTGTGGCCTGACACTTCCAGCTGAAGCATGCCATACTCCACCATATCCACTCATTTCTGACGTATCCTGCATAAGCCTGTCTTGCTGCAGCCATGACCCCTGTGGCCTGATACTTTCAGCTGCAGAATCCCATGCTTCCCATAACCACTCAGGCCTGATGTATCCTGCATAATTCTGTCTTTCTCCAGCCATGAGCATCATAGCTGACACCTCCAGCGGCAGCATCCCATGCTCAATCGTATCCACTCAGGCCTGACATATTATTCCACTTAAGGTGGGTTGAACCAACAGGGAACACAAGTCTCCAAGCTTCAATGACTGGGGGAATGAAACAGCAGCAGCACTAGCTTTGGGGGGGCCCCTAGCCTTCTATGAGTCAAAGGGGGGGGGGGTCCGCACATTGGAGATACAATATATTGCTGAATAGCACAATTTTGTCGGCCTTCCTAGATTAATTGGGTAGTGGTATTTGGGCAATTGGCTTCATCATCCAGGCAGCAGATATTGATGGCAGGATGCTGGTCACCCTCACGCAGATGAGATAGCTTAATCAAATGGGCGCAAATATACAGTGGAAAGTCATCATGGAGCTGTGTATTGCTTTTGTTAGAATGTTAGAATGGTACTTTATGTTTATGCTACGGCCATGTTATTCCCATAAGTGTTTTAAAATAAATGCAAGTTTTCAGTGATCAATGGTCTGATTATTGAATGAAATTTATTGTATTTATATATTTATTAAAATTTTCTATACCGGTATTAGAAAAACCGTCATACCGGTTTCCAAAGTTTCAATATATAAAATAAAAATCAGTATAGACAGTATAAAAAACACATCCTAAAATTATTCAATTTGTTACAATATTTTTTATAAAAGGCCTAAATTTTGTTGAAATTGTCTAATTCGAGAAAAACGAATGTACATCTCTAGTACCTATACTATAATACAATTTGATTTCTCCAGAAGTCATTAGTAGGGATGTGAATCTTTTTTTGACGATTTAAAACAATCGTCAGATATATTTTAAATCGTCAAAAATCGTTAGAGCCGCGATACAATAGCAATTCCCCCGATTTATCGTCAAAAAATCGTAAATCGGGGGAGGGGGAGGGTGGGAAAACCGGCACAACAAAACAACCCTAAAACCCACCCCGACCCTTTAAAACAAATCCCCCACCCTCCCGAACCCCCCCAAAATGTTTTAAATTACCTGGGGTCCAGTGGGGGGGGGGATCCCGGCGCGATCTCCAGCACCGAGGGTGTGAGTGAGTTCCCCTGACCCCCCCCCCCCCCCCCCCGCTGGACCACCAGGGAGTTTTGGTAAGTCTTGGGGGGGTCAGGAGAGTGGGGGGGTTGTAGTTAATTTTAATTTTAGCTGGGACAGGAATTTAACTCGCCGTAGTAACGTATTGATCTTATGGAATTCTCCATACTTTCACATGAAATGGAATTGACCCCCCACGAATACGTATCACGAATGCAACGAAAACTTTTTGGCTGCACATCCCTATCAGAGGATGCATTTGGGGGCAAGGAGGCAGAGGAAGTTCCTCATGAGAGGCTTCTAGGAAAAGTAAAAAGTCATGGGATAGGTGGCAATGTCCTTTCATGGATTGCAAACTGGCTATAAGACAGGAAACAGAGAGTAGGATTAAATGGACAATTTTCTCAGTGGAAGGGAGTTGACAGTGGAGTGCCTCAGGGATCTGTATTGGGACCCTTACTTTTCAATATATTTATAAATGATCTAGAAAGAAATACGACGAGTGAGATAATCAAATTTGCAGATGACACAAAATTGTTCAGAGTAGTTAAATCACAAGCAGATTGTGATAAATTGCAGGAAGACTTTTTGAGACTGGAAAATTGGGCATCCAAATGGCAGATGAAATTTAATGTGGATAAGTGCAAGGTGATGCATATAGGGAAAAATAACCAATGCTATAATTACACAATGTTGGGTTCCATATTAGGTGCTACAACCCAAGAAAGAGATCTAAGTGTCATAGTGGATAACACATTGAAATCATCGGTTCAGTGTGCTGCGGCAGTCAAAAAAGCAAACAGAATGTTGGGAATTATTATAAAGGGAATGGTGAATAAAACGGAAAATGTCATAATGCCTCTGTATCGCTCCATGGTGAGACCGCACCTTGAATACTGTGTACAATTCTAGTCACCGCATCTCAAAAAAGATATAATTGCGATGGAGAAGGTACAGAGAAGGGCTACCAAAATGATAAGGGGAATGGAACAACTCCCCTATGAGGAAAGACTAAAGAGGTTAGGACTTTTCAGCTTGGAGAAGAGACGACTGAGGGGGGATATGATAGAGGTGTTTAAAATCATGAGAGGTCTAGAACGGGTAGATGTGAATCGGTTATTTACTCTTTCGGATAGTAGAAAGACTAGGGGGCACTCCATGAAGTTAGCATGGGGCACATTTAAAACTAATCGGAGAAAGTTCTTTTTTACTCAACGCACAATTAAACTCTGGAATTTGTTGCCAGAGGATGTGGTTAGTGCAGTTAGTATAGCTGTGTTTAAAAAAAGATTGGATACGTTCTTGGAGGAAAAGTCCATTACCTGCTATTAAGTTCACTTAGAGAATAGCCACTGCCATTAGCAATGGTAACATGGAATAGACTTAGTTTTTGGGTACTTGCCAGGTTCTTATGGCCTGGATTGGCCACTGTTGGAAACAGGATGCTGGGCTTGATGGACCCTTGGTCTGACCCAGTATGGCATTTTCTTATGTTCTTAAGTCATTCCATTCAGTGAATGTGCAGGTGGTATGTAATGCCCATCAATGGATCCTGAATGTAGTTTTGAGGTTTCCAGGGAGCTGCCATGATTCCTACATCCTTATTTATTCCTTGCTTGGAAATGTTTTTCCCGAAGGGAAATACGGTGATGGCTGGTTGCTCGGTAAGTAACAGTAGGTAACTGTAGCCTTGATAGAGAACCAGGTGACAAGGAGGAATACACAAATGGAAATTAATTGTTTTATCATAAAGTATTTTGGTACTATTGTGCATATATGTGTTTCCTGGTGTTTGTTTTGTCAGTGTCAAAGATGCAATATTTATTACCTCTTTTATAGGTGATGCTGGCTACAGCTGTAAGCCGTGGTTGCTGACTCCGCTTCTGGCCCCATGCACTGCAGCAGAAAGACAATACAACAAGGCACATTTCAGCACTATGTCTGTCATCGAGCAGACATTTGGCGTGCTGAAAGGATAATTCAGATGCTTGGACCGATCAGGTGGTGCCCTCAAGTACAGTGCTGAAAAGGTTGCATGCATTATTATGGCCTGCTGCATGCTACATAACCTTGCATTGTGCTTTGGGCTGGAAGTGGAGGTCCCTGAAAACCTGTCCCCAGATCCACCTGTGCAATCAGCTGCAGAAGTGGACAACACAGTGTGAGGCTTGGAGGTTTGCCGAAGGGTCATTGAGGAGCATTTCTCATGTAGGTTCTTAGAGGTCTTACAAATAACCCCTCTCCTCTAAGATATTTCCAATAATCTATTGTTTCTATTTCAGGAGTTGTAATTGGAGTCTGAGAGGCACTGAAGGATGTTCCAGGATTTTCTAATGTTATCTTTGTTTTCTGACTTCTTTATAGTTAATAAATAACATTTCTACAGGTGTTTCTGTGATTTACGTCAAAGGTGCTCCTTGAATGTGCCAAACTTGGGCCGCATGAGAGAGAAATCCAAATGCAAGCTGTAACAGCCTGGGAATACTATAAAAAGAATAGACAAAGCAGTGATTCGCTGATTTAGAAAAATGCTTCCCTCTGATATGTTCCCTTGATTTGTCAGTCTGGTTTCTTTGAAAACAGATCCTGATTCTTCTCTGAGTCATATGTATCAAGGCTGGTTGCCGTGGAAACTCCAACATGACCTGCCCAGGCTCAGGCTCTATCTTTCCAGTGCAGCCAATGCTTTTCAATGGGAAACAAAAACAAATGAAATGAATGACATATATTTCATTTACAGGACTTGCTCATTTGTTTTCAGGGGAAAATGAATCAAACAAATTACAACATATTCATCGTAGATTGGCCATTCATTTAAATGAATGCACATCCCTAATGCTGATAATACAGAAACCAATATTAGCCTCTATTACCATAACCCATGCATTCACCTTCTTTGCAACTTGCATTTATTAACCATACACTTCTTGTGTTGCGTTTAGATTTTTTTAAAATGTATTCATTTCATTTTTTTCTTTATTGTCACCATCTTACCAACCATATTTCTCCACCATTTTTAAGTCTCTCAGCCAAATCTATCCTTATCACCAAAGTCTTCTTTAGATATTTATTAGGTACCTCTTTATTTAATTAATTCACCAATTCTTTATTTTTTTTAACTTTTTGTTTATTGACATTTGAATTTACGTCAGAAAAAATCTGAACAAAAACTCAAAATTCAATAGAAGATATAATATGCAAAACCACAGTTTCATCTAGGAACATAATTAAAATCTTAGATCACAATAAAGGGGGGGGGGGGATTATGAAGAGTCAAGAAAAGAAAAAATGCTCAAAAATTACAATTTGATTATTGCTGACAAACCTAAACTATGACAGCTTAACTAACAGCTACAGATGCCTTTTGATTTGATAAGAATCCTTCAAGTTGACAAGGATCATAAAAAACAAATTTATTGCCTCTGCACTCATCATGACATTTACAGGGAAAATGCAAAGAAATGTAGTGCCCAGAAATAATACCCTCTGTCGCTTCATTAAAAACAATCTATGCCTTTGCTGAGTGGTTCTGGCAACATCCAGAAAAACAGACACTTTATCACCTAAAAAGAAATATTTTTTTAAGGTCCATTCTTTATCAGTGTTATGAGCACGTCCTCCACACTGCTGAAGAACCGAGGGTTTGGAGGCCTTCAGGTTCTGTTGCGGGCGCGAGGAGCGCAGTCGCCTCTAGAGCAGGGGGTGTGAGCCCCTGGGCCATGGCGAGACTCAGGGAGGAGCCCCAAGCCACACCGCGGGAGGTGAGCCGGTGCAAGCATGGAGGGCTAGGCGAGGCATAGCTGGAGCAAAGAATAGAGAACAAGGTCTGACCCTCAACCGGACCTGCACGCCCACGGCAACCAACAATGCAATGTTGATTGATGAACGGTCCTCCAACTGTTCCAAGCCCTTTTGGACCTGCCGCTGGGTAACGGCATTGGGCAGCAGGCCGGACAGAGGACGAGAGCAGACAGAGTCCTTGAAACATAGAAGACATCATAGACGAGGGCTGAAGCAGAGACATCATAGACAAGGGCTAAAGCGAAGACATAGACGCTGAAACAAGCAGGAATGTGGAGGGATACGACAATGGCACTGTCCCTCAGGGCGCCCTACGCTGCCAGTACAACTGGTCAGGTCCCGGATCACCCTGTCCTACACCCGCAGGAGCGGGATCAGCGCAGGAAAGGTAAAGCGCTGCACAAGCAGTCTGAAGAGGGTTGCTGCACTCCTGGCAGCCTAAAGTAGGTTGAAACATCAGGAACTGGAACAGGAACAAACATCTAGGAACATCTGGAACCAACATCAAGGAAACAGGCAGAGACATAGGACAGGGAGCCGTCAAGACAAGCGAAGACCACAGAGGACCTGGACCGAGGAAGCAGCACAGACGACTGTGAAAATCCGAAGGCAAACAGGAACTGAAGAGAAAGTCCTTTTATACTGCTGCATGCAGGCAACCCTGGGAGGAGTTCACATGGACCGCCCCCTAGGGAGAAGGGCGTGGCCGAACCAGGAAGTCCAAACAGAGCCAAGCAAGCCACAGGCAGGCCCCAAGAACAGCGAGGCCTCCCAGGCCCTGGAGCAAGTCCTGGAATGTACGCAGGCGAGGCCCTGGCTTCGGAGCGGCTGACAGAAGAGAAGGTAAGATGCCTCCTGTGGCGCAGCTACAGGAGGGATCACAACAATCAGGTTCCAAAACATAAACCTCTAGCAGGGTGACACAGGTCTTTAATTCTAGCTGAGAATTTTGCAAAAAGGCAGTTAAATCCACATGTCATTCTAAATTCCCAGAAGCAAAATCATTGTTCCCAACATCTACTTCATTTTTTATTTTACCTGGAAGATAAACGACTTTTGAGATGGGTGGAAAGGCTTCTACTGTAATTTTTGATACTTCCAAATTTCAACATTTCAAGGGGAGCAATCAACTCCTCCTTGGGGAAGTTCACAAATTTCAAATTAACCCTCCCTGAATAATTGTCTAATTTTTCAAATTAGATATTTATTAGGTACCTCTTTATTTAACTCATTCATCAATTCCTTTTTTTTTGTATTCACACTACGTCGCCTTGACCTCCCCGGTTTGGCTGCCAAACTAAGCCACAACAAGATGGCCACCACTAGCACATACTGTCGCCTAACCCAAAATGTCTGTCCTCCCTTTGGCTTTAATCATTGTGTATCGGCAATCTAACCGGCCAAACCCAAGATTGCTGTCTTAAACAAAATGACTGACTTCCCGATGTCACAATCCTCTTTTTGCCCACCAAGCCAACCAGCCAAACTCAAGAGGGCCTCACACACAAGACCTTCGATCTCATGCTTGCCATCAACATGCTCCCACTCCCATGCAGCAATTGGCTGAACTGCTCTGTATACCCTCTCCTTAACTCCTGGTGCCGAGCCAGCATCACTTCTTCGAAGGCCAGCATGCTCACTGGACTCACTGCTGCCTTCTCCTTAGAAGAATGCCCTATCAGGCACCCATTGGACCACCTTTGAGGGATGTCACTTACCTACATGCTGAGGACCCATGCAACGCACCTTCCAAGCTAGCACCAAATCCTCCATGCCTTGCCTTGCAAACAGCGCACCTCCCCACAAACACCACAACCTTTTTTCCCTCTTATATTTTATTTTAAATGTTACCGCACGACCGCTTCCAGATGATATGCCCAATAGAAATTTGAAGCAGTACTTGCTTATACTGCTGTCGCATGCTACTGCCTGATTGCCGCTGGATAACCCTCAATCTCCTGTGAATGGATGGTAAAGCTAAGATATGGCAAGCACCTAAAACACCTAAGCTGCTCCTGCTGGAGAAATGGGGCTGCACTATTATTCCTCCCTTGATACCCCGCCATCCCCCTAGCCGCCCTCCCCCCCCCCCTCCTGGTTTTCCACCCAACCCCCATGTTGTGCTCTTCTTCATTAGCTAACTTCGTCGCAGGGGTCTTACTGCTCAAGGATGCTAAAAGAGGTTTTGAAGCAGCAGTAACATGTTGGCTTTATTAAAAAACTGCAAAGTTAAAACAATGTCATCAAACCTTCACTACTAGCAACTGGCAGAATTTACTACTGACAATTTGTATTCATTTGTCTTCAGTTTACTCCAACAAAATTGCACAAAATAGTGGTTCAGAGTTCTGAGATGGCTCTGAACCACTTGAGATTTTTAAATGATCAATGATCATGTAAATATTTATTTTCACTAAGGGGGTCCATTTATCAAAATGCGGTAAGGCGTTTTCGCATGCGTTAAGGGCTTATCGCATGCGAAAAGCCCCGTTAACGCATGCGATAGGCCTTTAACGCATGCGAAAACATGTTTACCGCATGCGATCGCACCATATCGTATGGTGCGATGCAAATTCCAAAAATAGGAGGAGTGGGCTGGGTTAGCCTGCCTGCGAAGAGCTATCGCACAGCCATTATGCCGATTTTAACACCTCTTTCAAATGCGTTAGGCTGTGTGATAGCTGCTGTGACTGTTTGGTAACATTTCATTGTCTCTCTCTCCCCCCCAGCTTGAGAGAGAGAGAGAGAGAGAGAGAGAGACCTAGTATCTCGAGGTGGGGATTAGGTAAGTGTGTAGGGGGTTAGGGGCCACTTTGACATGCTACGTGACACCTAAGAACAGAACAGTGGTCTCTTGTGAAGATTTGCTGGCCTTCGGAGTGAGGAAACTCACTCCAAGATGAGATTTGGGCAAGGTTCTCTCAACCTAGCTTGATGGACACCATCAAGCTAGGTTGAGAGAACCTTGCCCAAATCTCATCTTGGAGTGAGTTTCCTCACTCCGAAGGCCAGCAAATCTTCACAAGAGACCACTGTTCTGTTCTTAGGTGTCACGTAGCATGTGACACCTAAGAACAGACACCTAACCCCCTACACACTTACCTAATCCCCACCTCGAGATACTAGGTGGGCTTACCATAGGGATACAAATACCTGCCTATGGGCCATGACATTATGGCCAGTCTCTCTCTCTCTCTCTGTCTCTGTCTCTCTCTCTCTCCCCCTCCCCCAGAATCATTACAAATGGTCCCCCAGTGGTTGAATGCAGGAAATACAACAGGTCTGGCAATTTGCACTAACTTAGCTCTTCGCGATAAATGCTATATTAGCATAAAACACACCCCTTTTGCTATCGCATGCGGTACTTACCGCATTTTGATAAATCCAGGTCTAAGTTTTGAATTGGTTAACTGAAAAAGTAAAAAGATGTTTTTCATTCTTAACCTTGTGAACTTTAATTTTATGTCTTTCTTGATTTTTGGTTCCATGTCACTTTTCAGTGCTGCAGTTTTACACATTTGAGCATATGAAGCAATAGGCAACTAATTTCACCATCATTTACTGGATTTAGTAAAAGCACAGTGTAGATGTTTGGCAATTTGATTCATCCTTTTCACCATGAGAAAACAACCAGCGAATACTTTCCCCATTTTCTGTGCTCACCTTAGTCCCAAATAACAATCTTCCTCATTCACCTTCTCAACTGCAGCTGCTCTTCCTTCAGCTCCAGGCAGGTCAGTCCAAGATCCTCCTAACAGTATCCCACTATCCGAACAATTTCCCACAAAGAAGAAGAAAAAGCTATATATAGATCAATCGTTCTGTCTATCCATTAAACCCAATACCTTCCAAATTCAGCTGTGACTTCAGAGAAAACTTAGCCCCCTGGCTAACCACAATAATAAATACCATGATAACCCAAGGATCCCTGCTTTTCGTACTAAAAAAAGGCAAGATCAAATCTACCCTGAAAACCCTCCAGCTCTGACCCCAAAATAGTTGACAACTATTGTCCAGACTCCAGGCTGCCTTTTCTATCAAAAGTAGTGGAAGAAGATGTCTACTGCCAACTATTAGGCTTCCTTGAAGAGGGCAATATCCTCCATTCTTCCCAATCTGGATTCAGGAAAGGCCACAGAAAAGAATCTGTGCTATTAGAAATAATTTAGCATAATCGCTGTCGGTGCCGTGGAGATTCTAGCAGGGGAACAGAGCTAAAAGAGGGAGAAGCATGGCGTGATGAGGGAGGAAGGAGACACCCACCCACCTCAGTAATCAATGGCATGGCAGATGTCGTAACCAGATCACACTCGCACCCCTCTTGTGGTGCCATGGGCGTTCCATGCCAATGCTGTTGGTACCCTTTGCCCCTCTTTTTCTTTCCACTGCTGTTGCCGCTTAGCCCCTCCTCGATGCCTTGGAGGGTTCATATTACTGTTGCAGGTGCCGCTTGCCCCCTTTCGTGGTCTCTTGGAGTTTTCATGCCTCTTTTTGGGCTGTTTTGCCCTTGTCGTATTGCTGAGACTATTCATGCTTTTCTTGGTGACACTTTGCTCCGCCTATGGCATCTCTTCCCTTGGCTGCCTAGGAAATCCAAGTTTTAGAGTTCAACGTGGATATGGTGCATTCTCCAATAAAGTTAATGTAAAACAAATGACTGAACTTTTGAGCCCAAACCATACGTAACTAATCACCACATTAAATGAACCTAATGAACAAACCGAACCAAACATTTTTTTCCATGCACATCCCTCACATGGTTCAAACAGCCTTTATGGGACTATGAACTTAGTGGAAGAGGTGTCATCAATCAGAGCAGCAATCGACAGGTTACAAAATAGCTGATCAGATTGGCTAAGGGCTGCGGGTTGGGAGGGAGGAGGGCGGTGAAATAGAAGTGCGCAAAGAGGGAAATTTCTGTTATTTGGGGGGAAAATTATCTGGAATAGCCTTGGTCCCAAGCATTCTACTTGAAAGATACTCTCTAGTATTTTAAACGATGCAAGTCAGAACTACAGATACATAATCATTTTCTGACACTTCAGGCTGTTAAAATGTCAGCGCGTCTGATAAATGTGGATTTCTATACTGTACAATGTTTCTAGAATGAAAAGGTTATTCAGCCATGGAGAGGAAAATGAGTAGCTTCAGAAAATATCAGAAAGGTAACAATCATCCTTTCTTTCTCAGTTTGTTTTTCCTTTATTTCTGCCTCCTTCAGTCTGATTTATAAGATTTTTTTTCACCTTTCTGTGTCTATGAGAAAAAAAAACCATTAGAAGTTAATATTTAAAACATGTATTTGGCGAAAATTGCGTTTAACCACATAAATGTAACCAGTTCAATATCAAACCTGCTGTCAAGCAAATTTCTGCACACAAGCTCAATTGTGTGGACACATTTAGTCCAACAAAAAGGGACAGAATCAAGGATTGGGGGATATAAATTGAGATGGTTCATGTGATATTATCTAGCACTAGTTGGCTACATTTGGCTGGACAAATCTAGGAGTTGCAACAGAAGACCTAAATCAGTTCAGCTACTACACTATCCTTCCCTCTTCCTATGTCCCCCTTCCATATCTGTTAAATAACGAGGTCTCCCTCCTTCAGTCCCAGTCCCCCTTCCCACATATAACAGAAATAACCCCTCCCAGTCAGCAGCCCTGATTCCCTTCCCCTTATATGTTTAAACCCTGGGTGGGGAAAACCCTGAATTTTCACTCAAAGTCTCACATCTCAGTTTTTGGACTCCAGTTGTATAGTTCTCATCACCCAAACACCACTCTGAGAGTCCAGGATCCTCTGAGGGGGAGGCTCAGCTTCCAGGTCCTTTTGTGTTGTTTCTTGCCATTATTTTCAGTTTCTTGTAAAGAGCACTGACGATCTCAAAACATAGGCAGCACGCTGGAGACTGGGGGGTTCCAACTCAATTTTACTGCTAGGTTGTAAAAGTGAATTAATGGTTCACTGCAGCTTGAATTGAAAATAATAGCCAATTGATTGTTACAAGATGAACTTCAAATAAATTTGAGGCCTTACTTCTCCAACAACCAGTTCTCCAGTTACTTCAGCCAATTCATTTAGTAATTTGTTCTTCTCTTCACTTTGGGGTAGATTTTCAAAGGGTTATACGTGTAACTTACGTGCGTAACCCCGAAAATCTGCTCCTGTGTGCGCCGAGCCTATTTTGCATAGGCTTGGCGGCGCGCGCAAGCCTCGGGACTCGTGTATGTCCTGAGGCTCTGGAAAAGGGGAGGGAAGGGGGCGGCGTGACCAAGGCCTCCGGCACAGCGGCTATGCCGGGGGTTGGCACGCCAGCAGCTGGCCGGTGCACGCAAGATACGCCTGCCAGAGGCAGGCATAAATAAGTAAAACAATGTAGGGGGGATTTAGGTAGGGCTGGGGGGTGGGTTAGATAGGGGAAGGGAGGGTAAGCGGAAGAAAAGTTCCCTTCGAGGCCACTCCGATTTCGGAACGGCCTTGGAGGGAATGGGGAAAGCAATCGGGGCTCCCATTGGGCTCTGTGCACGCAATTGCGTGCGCTGACCCCGGATTTTATAACATGCACGCGGCAGCGCGTGCATGTTATAAAATCGGGTGTACATTTGTGCGTGCCAGGTAGTATGCACAAATGTACCCCGCACATGCAGATTTTAAAATCTGCACCTATATCATTTAATCTCCAGATTGTTCCATGAGAAAAAGAACATAAGAAATTGCCATACTGGATCAGACCAAGGGTCCATCAAGCCCAGCAATCCTGTTTCCAACAGTGGCCAATCTAGGCCACAAGTACCTGGCAGGTATCCAAACACTAAGTAGATCCTATGCTTCTGATGCCAGTAATAGTGTGGCTAATCCCTTTGTCAACTTGATTATTAGCAGTTAATAGACTTCTCCAATAACTTATCCAAATCTTTTTTAAACCCAGTTACACTAACTGCACTAACCACATCCTCTGGCAACAAATTCCAGAGCTTAATTGTGCATTGAGTGAAAAAATAAATTCTCCCATTAGTTTTAAATGTGCTGCTTGCTAACTTCATGGAGTACCCCCTAGTCCTTCTATTATCCAAAAAGTAAATAACCAATTCAAATCTACCCATTCCAGACCTCTCATGATTTTAAAGACCTCTATCACATCCCCCCTCTGCTGTCTCTTCTCTAAGCTAAACAGCCCTAACCTCTTTAGCCTTTCCTCATAGGGGAGCTGTTCCATCCCCTTTAACATTTTGGATGCCCTTCTCTGTACCTTCTCCAATGCAACTATATCTTTTTTTGAGATGCGGTAACCAGAATTGTATACTGTACTCAAGGTGCGGTCTCACCATGGTGCAATACTGCCTTCTGACATTTTCCATTTTATTCCCCATTCCCTTCCTAATAATTCCTAACATTCTGTTTGCTTTTTTGACTGCAACAGCACACAATTTCAATATATTATCCACTATGATGCCTACATCTTTTTCCTGCGTGGAAACTCCAAATATGGAACCTAACATCCTGTAACTAAAACAAGGGTTATTTTTCCCTATATGCAATCACTTGCACTTGTCCACATTAAATTTCATCTGCCATTTGGATGCCCAATCTTCCAGTCTTGCAAGGTCGTCCTGCAATTTATCATAATCCACTTGTGATTTAACTACTCTGAATAATTTTGTACAATCTGAAAATCTGATTATCTCACTGGTCATATTCCTTTCCAGATCATTTATAAATATATTGAAAAGCATCAGTCCAAGTACAGACCCAATTTATTTCCAAGAATCACAGACAGACCTAATTCTTGTACCTTTCCAGTAATCTTCACTATTCTCTACTCTCAACTCGGATGGCACCTAATGGGCATCTTATCACATCTCTCCTCTCTGATTATTCTCCCTAATTTCATAAAATCTTTTACACCATATTTCTCAAGCTTCTTCTTGTGGAAATAGTTAAGTATCTACCCTTCTTTTATGACTCTATTTCAATCCTTTCAAGGGGAAAGACACGGCAGAAATCAGGAAAATGTCCCATATGTTTTTCAAAAAATCCTGATATCAGAATAAAACTGATCACAGCTCCCTTTTTGTCTCCGAGAGCAAACTCGCTGAGGTAGATCTTAAAAAAGTCCGCGCGTGCGTACTTTTGTTCGCGCAACCAGCGCAAACAAAAGTACGCTGGATTTTATAAGATACGCGCGTAGCCGCGTGTATCTTATAAAATCCGGGGTTGGCGCGCGCAAGGCTGCGCAAAATCAGCAGCCTGCGCGCGCCGAGCCATGCAGCCTGCCTCCATTCCCTCCGAGGTCGCTCCGAAATTGGAGCGGCCTCGGAGGGAACTTTCCTTCCGCGTCCCCCCACCTTCCCCTCCCTTCCCCTATCCAACCCACCCCCCAGCCATACCTAAATCCCCCCTACCTTTGTTGTGCAAGTTACGCCTGCTTGAGGCAGGCGTAACTTGCGCGCGCCACCTCGGCATCCCCCGGCACAGGCCGCAGTGCCGGGGGACTCAGGACCGCTTTCCCGGCCCGCCCCCGAACCGTTGCCACACCCCCGGACCCGCCCCGGACCGCCCCTGACCCCAGACATGCCCCTGGACACACCCCCGGCCTGCCGACACACCGCCGGACACGCCCCCTCCTGCCCCTTTTATGAAGCCCCGGGACTTACGCGCGTCCTGGGGCTTTGCGAGTGCCGGCGGCCTATGCAAAATAGGTGCGCCGGCATTTACCAAGAAAATCTGACATGAAACCAAAACGTCCTCTTTTATGTGTTTTTTTGTAAAAAGAACAGCTATAGCAGTAAAATATAAAATTCAGTTTGCTCTGCTACATCTTACACAGGTAGCTCATTATGGGCAGATTTTCAAAGGGGTACGCATGTAAGATACGCGCATACCCCCGAAAACCTGCCCCTAGCTCCCCCTGCGCGCACTGAGCCTATGTTTGAATAGGCTCAGCGGCGCGCACAAGCCCTGGGATGCGCATAAGTCCCGGGGCTTTCCTGGGGGGGGGCGTGGCGGCATGTCGTGGAGGCGCAACATCCGGGGATGCGGACGTGGTTCCGGCCGGGGGGCGTGGACGAGGCCTCCAAAACTGCTCCTGGGCTGGCGTAACTTTTCAAACAAAGGTGAGGGGGGGAGGGAGGGGAAGGTGCGGGGGGGGGTGGAAGGAAAGTTCCCTCTCAGGCCGCTCAATTTCGGAGCGGCCTGAGAGGGAACAAAGGCAGGCCGCGCTGCCGATTTTGCGCAGCCTTGCACGCGCATATCTATTAAAATCCGGCGTACTCTTGTTTGCGCCGGTCGCGCGAGCAAATGTATGCGCGGGCGTACTTTTTAAAAATCTGCCCCTATATATTTTTCATTTTATGCATACACAGCCAATCAATACATTATTCATTGATTTTCCATTCCCTTGCATCATATTCTCATGAAATCGTCACTTCATTGAACCAATCATGGATAGGGTTTCTTCTTTCATCCAAAGATATACTGATTAGTAAATAGTATGATGTAAGCTATAATATGCCCCTTTTTCTCCATCTTAGACCTTATCCACCATTTTAGATGTGATTTTTCACTCTTTAAACTGGAAACATGTTTATCTCCTATGAAATGGTTAACAATTGCAGTTTCATTTATGATCTAATACTCCAGGTGTGGGCTTAAAATAATTCTTGATTTCGGATAGTTATGACTTAAACCTTCATTTCTTCATCAGATCCTAAGACTTTAGACACATTACTCTTGGCAGAACTGGCCTAGAAATAGAGACCCTAAGACACCCAGAGGGTCTTTTTCTATTCTCATTCCACAACACCATCTCTTCAAAACTGGGGAAGCTAAGCCCCTGGGCTTTAAGGAACTCTGTAACCCAAAAGAAAGAAATCTTACTCAAAAAAGTTTAAGAAACTCTGTAAGACCTAGCTATTGCTGAGGCATTCTCCTGAGTAGTCTGGGATTTTTAAGAATGTTATGGCCTATTTCTGTATTTGTGTTTTGTTTTTTTTAATATTTTTTTTTTTTTATTGTTATTGTACCTGTTCTTTCTTCAGTGGGTAAAGTGATAGAAAATATTGTTCTAGGCCAACTGGATGATATTTTGAAGGATAATGCCATCCTCATTGTTTCTCAGTGTGGTTTTCATTGAGGTCACAGCATGGAATCATTACTGGTCTACATTGCCGATTTTGTATTGTGCGAACTGGATCGGATGCTTTCGGTAATTCTTGCTTTACTCGATGTCTCCAACGCATTTGATTCAGTTTCCCATGCTGTATTACTTCTGAGATTATTAGAGTTTGGGGTTGTTGGACAATTGTTTTTTTTTTTATTTTTATTAGGTTGGTCACAGCAAGTGTGGGCTGGGCAGACATGTTTGGAATGGGCATTAATATGATCTAGTGTACCTCAGGGCTTCATGTTATCAGCTACATTGTTTAATATTTATGACGTCCGCTTTGTTATTTCCTACAGAATTTGGGGAACTTTTTTTTTTTTTTTTCGTTTTTATGCTGATGATTTGTAATGTTCCATACAGGAGATTTTTAAGTTGATTTCAAATACCGTAAGGCTGGTGAGTAGTTGGATGAAACAGAATGGATTGCTGTTAAATGCTGAAAAATCAGAAATTGTATCAATTCTAAGGAATACAAGAATTATGCCTTTCCCTTCTTTGCAAATATAGGGTTCTTTAATTTACCCTGAGGTAACTGATAGGGATTTGGGTATTTACTTCAATACAGCAATCAATCTGAAGGCACAGATAAGGCAGGGTGGTTGGAACTGTTGTTTTTTTATTGTGCAATTTATGCCATTTGAAATATATTTTAGGTATTAATGATTTTAGAACAGTGATGCAGGCATTTTATTATCCACATTGGATTATTGCATTGCCCTTTATAGTGGTCTGCTAAAAAATTGTTTGCATTCTCTTCAGTTGTTAATGAATGGTACTTCCCGGGTAATAACCGGTTGACTTTTGCATGATCATACTACCCCAATCTTCTGTGATTTACATTGGCTCCTGACTGAGCAGAGGGTCAAGTTTTTAAAATACTGACCCTTGTTCATCAGGGCCTGGGGTGTTTACGGGCTTTATTAATATCTTATTGCCCCTCGTGCCAGTTACAGTCAGCTAGTCATCAATTACTGGCTGTTCCTGCACTTACGTCTGCTTGTATACAGAGGACCAGACAATGGGCCTCATTTTCTAAAGTATCGCAGGCCTGCGATACTTTAGAAGATCGCGCTAATGGGGGGGTCGAAACGGGGGGGCGGTCCTGCGCTAGCCGGCAGTGATTGCACCGCCGCGGTGCGATCGCTGCCGGTTTCGCACCCAATAGCACCACCGTGAAAGGTGGTGCTATTGGGCGCGAAATAGGATGCGAAAAGGCTCCTTACCATTTCGCCGTCCACGCCTTCTTTGCAGAGTCGGCCCCGGTGATGCCCCGACTCCTCCTCTTCCGGGGCCGACTCCGCCCCCATATTGCTAGTGTACGCTTGCGCTGATAACGCAAGACTGCGCTGCTAGCGCAAGCGTGCGCTAGCATTGGAAAATGAGGCCCAATGTGTCTTTTCCTGTGTTGTTCCTGTACTTTACAATGCTGTACCCATAATTTCAGGCAAAATGCAGACTAAAAGTATTTTAGGAATGTTTTAAAGGAACAGTTGTTCAGGGAAGCTTTCTACTCTTAATAATGTCAATTGTAAAGCCTGTTGCTAAGTTATTGTTAAATGTAAACCGCGGTGATGTATATCCTTACGTACTGCGGTATATAAAAATCTCTAAATAAATAAATAAATACTCAGATTAATGTTGTTTTAATGTTGGTTTGATTTGTTTTAACAATGTTTTAAATATTGTTGTAATATTTTTACTATTGTGTACTCTCCCATGAACTGGAATCTGGAACTGGAAACAAGTTTTGAGGATAGTGTGGAATGTAAAATTGTTTAAACAAACAAATATATAAATAAATGTAATGCCCCCCTGAATGCATATCTGGCGGGGCATTCCTGGGTCCGGGACTGACCTGGTGGGAGCCCCCCTATGGCAGACTCTGATGGTCCTCACGTTCTTGGAGCCTGTGCTTCCACCTGGGGAATAAGGTGTTAGTGAGTGGGATTTCCCTCCCTTTACCCAAGGAAAACAAATGGGACTGTGACCAAGGCTGCAGTATGTACAAATAATACAGGTTTATTAGACTATATAAGTATTAGAGATGTGCATAGAATTTTTTTGTCTCATTTTGTTTTTCGGTTTGGAGGTGGGTGATTTCGGTTGACCCCCGGATCGAATGTTTTTTTCCTGTTTCCATTTCATTTCAATTTTTTTTAAACCCCCAAACCCTCCTCAATCATTCATTTTAATAAAACAAAAAGCCCCCACCCTACAGACCCCCCAAGACTCACCTAAAGTCCCTGGTGTTCCAGCGGGAGGTCCAGGAGTTATGTCAGCTGTCTGCCAGTGGCTCTTTGCCTTTACCATATGACAGGGGCTACCGGTACACTTCCCGAAAAAGAAACCCTAGGAAAATCACACAAAATTTAGTGGATTTTCCAATTTTTCCCATCCCAAAATGCAATGAAATAGATAATATTGTCTTTATTTCCTATTTCATTGAAAATGACTGCTCATTCCTAATAAGTATATATAATTCTACATTACTATGTACATTGCTAATAGGATGTCAAACAGCACACTTACCTCCTCATGGTTAATATTCTCAGGTCACACAATTATATACATTTCTACAAGGTATCAAGAACATTTAATATTTGGCAATTTGTTGATGGCCTCCCACAGTATACCACCAGATAGAATAGAAGAAGCCTCTTGCTTTCCCGTTTAAACAAGTATTATTTTTATCCTCTCCTTTTTATCACATGTTACAAGATGCAACTGGGCTAGTGGGTAGTGTGGGCCTGGGGGGGATCTGTTGTATCTAAACCACTGCCATCTCCTTGGTGCGTCTTCCACTCTGCTGAAAGGTCTGTGCCAATGCTGGGATCCATGCCTTCCTTGGGACCTGACTCCACCTTCTGGTATGTAATTGGAGTCCACATCCTCCTGGGGGGCCCAACTGCACATCTGGACCTGCCACTAGGGTCCCCTTCTTCCTGGGGGACCACTCTTTCTACCACTGGGTCCATACCCTCCTGGGGGACTACTTGATCTGCCACTGGGGTCCCCTTGCTCAAGGAGGACCCTGTGTTGCCTTCCTATCTGCTGCTGGGGTCCCCTTCCTATTGGGGGATCACTCAATCTGCCACTGGGTCCACACACTCCTGGAAGACCACTCAATCTGCTGCTAGGGTCCACACCTTCCTGGGGGACCACTTGATCTGCTGCTGGGCACCCCTTGCTCAATGGGACCCAGGGTTACCTCCCAATCTGCCGCTGGGGTCCCCTTGCTTGGGGGATCACTCGATCTTCCGCTGGGGTCCTCTTCCTCCTAGAGGACTTCTTGATCTGCTGCTGGGGTCTCCTTGCTTAAGGGGGACCCAAGGTCACCTCCCGATCTTCTGCTGTCCTTCAGTGCCTCTACCTTGGTAGGAGGGCTTTTCCTGGCTTAGGTTTACAGCTCCACTAGGCACATGACTTGATTAGCTTTCAGTGATTCAGGACCTCCTCAGTCTCAGTGATTTTAGCTCTGCTAAGCTAATGGCCAATCAATCACTGCTACTTAGCCTGGATGGGTCACTGTCTCTTAACCAAAAGGCCAAGACCCAGGCAGGACCATGGGAAGACAATGTGTGCACACCTTTCCATCCTACCTTGGGTTTTTTTTTTCTGTTGTCTGAAAACTGGCTATCCAAGGGTCTAACTCCCCTTTATAGTCAGGGTGAGAATCTGTTTCCTAGGACTGTTTTTTCAATAAATTTCTGTCACAAATCCCTCTCTCATTCATAATTCTCCAATGTAAAATTTTTCCAGTCATCGTTCTGTAATGTGATATTTCACTGCAAGTTATCAACAGTAGTCTGGGGGCTGTGACATGCAAATTCCTTACCTGAGTCTTTGACTAGTCTGTTCAATGGACATTTAAGCACCTTTACAGTAAGAAGTCTGGCAACATTTTCAATGTTGCCAGACTTCTTACTGGCTCATCTTTTTTTTTCTGCTGCAGTTTACTTAAATGGTAGCATCGTTCTGGACGTTGTGCTGGAGTTAACAATCTGTTCTGGTTGGAGTTAACAGTCTGCTTGGAAGTTAGCAATCTGTTCTGAAACCGCTATCTGATGGGAGGAGCAATCAGATAGGAGTTAGCAATCTGTAGTATTTAGGAGAGTTGTGGGTGGATCCTTGGACCAGTGGCAGATGACCATGCCCCTGGGGAAGACCCCGAGAGGGACCACCAGTCAGGCTCAGAGTGTGGAGACAGACACACACTAGTTCTTTTATTAGACAGTATACTGAACCACCAGAGGTGGCAGTAGTGAGCTGAATGCCCGGCTAGGCTGTAGTCCCTCAGAAGTTGGAACAGCGATCTCTGGAGGCTGAGCTGTAGAGAAACTGAAATATAGTGAATAGGCAGGGTAAGCAGAGTTCATGTACCAAACCTGATGGTAATACTCACACAATGTCTCATAGTTGCCCAGGAGCTGGAATGTATAGGCCCTCGAGGAGCTAGTACCTAGTTCCAGGGAAAGCTCTGAGAGAGCGATGGTAACTCACAGATGTAGTAGGCAGTACTGACTTCCAGGCAGAAGTGAATTCGAAGAAGTCTGGGAACAAGGGCCCTCGAGGAGCGAATACCAGTTCCAGACTGCAATCTACAAAGTAAGAGAGAGAGCGAGGCCCCCGAGGAGCGGGTACCTCTGGTTAGTCCGAGGAGGCAGAGTAGCGTAGGTAGCGAAACCCCTATCCTTGCTAACTCAATCTGTTAGCAAATTCTAAGTCCTTAAATATCCGTCGCGGGTGACATCATCTTCGGGGGACGCCCCCGAGGTTTGCGCCATCGCCAGTACTTCAGTCAGTACTTCAGTCAGGGCCGGGCCACGCCGTGCGCACACCAGGAAACATGGTGGTCAGCAGCGTGGAGCCAGTCTGGGGACGCCGGAGGACCTTGGCAGAGAAACACCGATGCAGTCAATCTTCCCACGGGCGAAGAGGGAGGCGCCAAAGAGGTGAGGAGGGTGGAGAGAGTGCATCGGGAACTGATGGACACAACAAGCCCCCCCTGGGGGGGGTCATAAATAAATAAATTATGGCAGTTTATAAAGGATTGTATATTTCTGTATTATGATTATTCTATTGTATCAACCGGTTATTGCTCATCACCTAAAGCCATTTAAATAATCAAGGCAATAACAAAATATAAGCAAATAAATAAACCAATCAGTGGCATACCTATGTCACCATCCTAAGTATTTTATCTGTTACTGTAGCTTTCTTTCTAATTTTTGGAATGCTATAATTAAACATATGTATGAAGATTTATACATTGATTTGCATTCGATGATGAATGATAATGTAGAATGTCACATGGGCATATGGTATGTGTATGAGTATATGATGCAAATCACTAAATGCTATAGTAGTACAGTCTTCATTTAACTTTGTTACAAATACTTGAATGCATTTGCATGAAAATTTAATGAGAATCATGTTGTTTTGTAATTATACCTTGATTTTTAGTAACTAGTTAGAATTGCTGATTAACATTTTAGTGGCTTGCTCTATAGCAGGATTTCCAAAACATCCTGATGACCCCATACCGGCAGGGTTTTCAGACTATTCTCAATGAATATGCATGAGATAAATTTGCATGGATTGGAAACTCAGTATATACACATTTATTTCAGGTATATATATTGGGGATATCTTTTTAAAAATTATTTATTTATACATTTTTACAAATTGCATCCAAGAAATAAAATCTTGTAAAAAAATACTGTAAAAACTTAAAATAACTATATTAAAGAAGATAAATATCAAATCATTATCCCACTATAATTAAGAACATAAGAACATAAGAAAATGCCATATTGGGTCAGACCAAGGTCCATCAAGCCCAGCATCCTGTTTCCAACAGTGGCCAATCCAGGCCATAAGAACCTGGCAAGTACCCAAAAACTAAGTCTATTCCATGTTACCATTGCTAATGGCAGTGGCTATTCTCTAAGTGAACTTAATAGCAGGTAATGGACTTCTCCTCCAAGAACTTTTCCAATCCTTTTTTAAACACAGCTATACTAACTGCACTAACTACATCCTCTGGCAACAAATTCCAGAGTTTAATTGTGCGTTGAGTAAAAAAGAACTTTCTCCGATTAGTTTTAAATGTGCCCCATGCTAACTTCCTGGAGTGCCCCCTGGTCTTTCTACTATCCGAAAGAGTAAATAACTGATTCACATCTACCCATTCTAGACCTCTCATAATTTTAAACATTTCTATCATATCCCCCCTCAGCCATCTCTTCTCCAAGCTGAAAAGTCCTAACCTCTTTAGTCTTTCCTCATAGGGCTGTTCCATTCCCCTTATCATTTTGGTAGCCTTTCTCTGTACTTTCTCCATCTCAATTATATCTTTTTTGAGATGCGGCGACCAGAATTGTACACAGTATTCAAGGTGCGGTCTCACCATGGAGCGATACAGAGGCATTATGACATTTTCCGTTTTATTCACCATTCCCTTTCTAATAATTCCCAACATTCCGTTTGCTTTTTTGACTGCCGCAGCACACTGAACCAACGATTTCAATGTGTTATCCACTATGACGCCTAGATCTCTTTCTTGGGTTGTAGCACCTAATATGGAACCCAACATTGTGTAATTATAGCATGGGTTATTTTTCCCTATATGCATCACTTGCACTTATCCACATTAAATTTCATCTGCCATTTGGATACCCAATTTTCCAGTCTCACAAGTTCTTCCTGCAATTTATCACAATCTGCTTATGATTTAACTACTCTGAACAATTTTGTGTCATCTGCAAATTTGATTATCTCACTCGTATTTCTTTCCAGATTATTTATAAATATATTGAAAAGTAAGGGTCCCAATACAGATCCCTGAGGTACTCCACTGTCCAATCCCTTCCACTGAGAAAATTGTCCATTTAATCCTACTCTCTGTTTCCTGTCTTTTAGCAAGTTTGCAATCCACGAAAGGACATCGCCACCTATCCCATGACTTTTTACTTTTCCTAGAAGCCTCTCATGAGGAACTTTGTCAAACGCCTTCTGAAAATCCAAGTATACTACATCTACCGATTCACCTTTATCCACATGTTTATTAACTCCTTCAAAACAGTGAAGCCGATTTGTGAGGCAAGACTTGCCTTGGGTAAAGCCATGCTGACTTTGTTCCATTAAGCCATGTCTTTCTATATGTTCTTTGATTTTGATGTTTAGAACACTTTCCACTATTTTTCCTGGCACTGAAGTCGGGAGCTACAAATAAGAGCTACAAATAAGAGAAGAAAATAATCTAAATAATTGTGGATATCTTGAACCCCTTATTGATTGTGGTATCACCAGGATAGGTTTAAGAAGCCCTGTAGTGTCCTCCAAGAAAAATAATTTAAAAAATAGCTATTGTAAAAATTATTTGGCACTTTTGTAATAGCTTTGCTGACAGTCTCATATCAAGCTGGAAATATCCAATGCACTCGTACACAGCCACATGAGTAATGTTGATTTAATCCATAGACTCTTAGCTGTACTACCAAATTTATTTATTTATGTATGAAACTTTTAATATACCGACATTCATAGGGCATATCATGCCGGTTTACAAATAACTGAAGCAGGTAGAAAATACAATGAACAGGGGTAGGGGAGAAGGGGAGCAGGCAAGAAAAAGGTGAGAGGTGGGCAGGGGAAGAGCAGCAAGAAAGATAGGGCAGAAGGAGAGAGAGGAACAATCAACTTGATAAATATAATAAAAGGAACATAACTGTAACTGTTTTAAAATTATAAGTTAAGGCGAGGTACTCATTTACAATAGATCAATTGCATGATTAATTGTTAGGGGGGAGGGGGAGAGGGAGGCGGATGTGGGGGGAAGAGGTAGGAGGGGGGGGGAAATTAAGGGGGCAGGGAGAGTGGGCTAGGGGGGTAAGGGGTGGCTGGGGGGTGAAGAGGAGGGAGGACGGTGATGGAAGGGGTAGGGAGTGGGCTACGTTTGATTGGTATCTGGGTAGGCTTGCCTGAACAGCCAGGTCTTGATGCCTTTTTTGAAAGACTGTAAAGAAGAATAAAAAAAAAGACCTATTATAACTAGGGCTCTCAATGACTATGCATGAGATAGATGGAGGCAGTGCATGCAAATCTTTATCATGCATATTCATTGCAGATATCCTGAAAACCTGGCCTGTCTATGGCACTCAAGGACTGGAGTTTGCCATCCCTGTCCTAGTGTAATATTTGCAATGTTGCCTTTTCATGGGTAGGGGTTGTTAGTGTTTGAATGCTAGCAGTGAATGCTGATCTGGGATGGGACATTTACTGAATTGTAATTGTAATTCACTTTTCTCCTGGGTGTGGGCTTGGCCCTCAGAAAGCCATGTTACAACAGACTTAACATCATATGGGTTCCAAGCATCTTTTTGCTGGGCTTTCTGTTTGATTCCACAGCAGAGCACGTTGTAAGTGATATTTTTACCTCAAAATGTCCTTTTTCATGTAAAATCTGTTATTATAAATGATAATTTTGGTGTGTGGGGAGGCCTTAAGGGTGAGCAGAAAGACAGGCTCTGTAAGGGTTGCCTAGGGCACCTAACACCCTTGAACCAGCCTTGGACAAACAGTTGATAAGACTGGAAACATAAGCCCAACAAGATAAGAGGATACTTGACATTTGCTCTCGAGTTAGCTAGATCCCATTTTATTGTATTTCAAGTTGTCCTTAATTCAGTAAAGAACAAAGAAATAATTCTTTTAAAGAGGTCAATTTTCAAAGCTAGCTGTTTAACTAACTTGGTCAGATATAACTTCTCAAGCTAAGTTACACAGCATATTCAGCTGCACAGCTACCTTAGGCCTAGATTCATCATTTTGCGATAAATATAACAAAAAGCATTGCATAGGTATATTGCACTCATGTTATTTTCACATTGCAAGCTGAGAAGTCCCTGGAGAGACTCACAAAAAAGTTAACTATTTATAGCACTGTAAGAGGGAGCAGTAGTAGCTCGGGGTTCGGTGGGTTCGGGGGGGTAATTTTACATGCACAGTCATTCATATGAACAGCACAGTTACCATCAGTGAAGATTTAATGAGATTTGGATTGATGAAAGGTGAAAGAGGAGATTTGATACGGTCCCACACAGGAGACTGGTGAATAAAATGAGAAGCTTAGGAATGAGTGCCGAGGTGGTGGCCTGGATTGCAAACTGGTTGACGGACAGAAGACAATGTGTGATGGTAAATGGAACTCTCTCTGAAGAGAGAGCGGTTTTAAGCGGTGTACCACAAGGATCCGTGTTGGGACCAGTCCTGTTCAATATCTTTGTGAGCGACATTACGGACGGGATAGAAGGTAAGGTTTGTCTTTTTGTGGATGGCACTAAGATCTGCAACAGAGTGGACATGCCGGAAGGAGTGCAGAGAATGAGACGGGATTTAAGGAAGCTGGAAGAGTGGTCGAAGATATGGCAGCTGAGATTCAATGCCAAGAAGTGCAGAGTCATGCATATGGGGGAGTGGAAATCTGAATGAACTGTATTTGATGGGGGGAGAAAGGCTGATGTGCATGGAGCAGGAGAGAGACCTTGGGGTGATAGTGTCTAATGATTTGAAGTCGGCGAAACAATGTGACAAGGCGATAGCTAAAGCCAGAAGAATGCTGGGCTGCATAGAGAGAGGGATATTGAGTAGGAAAAGGGAAGTGATTATCCCTTTGTACAGGTCCTTGGTGAGGCCTCACCTGGAGTACTGTGTTCAGTTCTGGAGACCGTATCTCCAAAGAGACAGAGACAAGATGGAGGCGGTCCAAAGAAGGGTGACCAAAAGGGTGACTGGTCTTCATCGAATGACTTATGAGGAGAGATTGAAGAATCTAAATATGTACATCCTGGAGGAAAGGAGGAGCAGAGGTGACAAGATACAGACTTTCAGATACTTGAAAGGTTTTAATGATCCAAAGACAATGACAAACCTTTTCTGTCGGAAAAAAATCAGCAGAACTAGAGGTCACGATTTGAAGCTCCAGGGAGGAAGACTCAGAACCAATGTCAGGAAGTATTTCTTCACAGAGAGGGTGGTGGATGCCTGGAATGCCCTTCCAGGAAAAGTGGTGAAGACCAGATCTGTGAAGGACTTCAAAGGGGCGTGGGATAAAAACTGTGGATCCATAAAGTCTAGAGGACGTGAATGAAGAGTGAGTGGCTCACAGGAATGACGGCTACTGCCTGGATATAATACCTTATTCAATAAACATACACACGGTTAATGCGACTCCAACATTGCTCTAAGCTTCAACGGCAAGAGGAAACGTGGAAAAAGAATTGCATTCACAAAAAAAGCGGGGAGTAGCTTGCTTGTTACGGCGGTTACTACCCCACACCAAATAAGCCTGATACTTCACTTTCAATGCATATCCAGCATAGCTCTCTGCTTCAACGGCAGGGGAGAAACACTGGTACTTCACACATATCTAGCATAGCTCTCTGCTTCAACGGCAGGGGAGAAAGTCAGATACTTCACTTTCAATGCATATCCAGCATAGCTCTCTGCTTCAACGGCAGGGGAGAAACACTGGTACTTCACACATATCTAGCATAGCTCTCTGCTTCAACAGCAGGGGAGAATGACTGATACATCACGCATATCCAGCATAACTCTCTGCCTCATCAGCAGGGGGAATGAAGAAAAGTAGATCTATATACAGACAACAACCAACAAGGTCTGAATTATTTAGTCTGGGTAAACAAATAAGCATGGGTATAGCTTGCTTATTGCGGTGGTTACTACCCCTAACTAATTAAGCTAGATATTTCACTTAGAGGCAGTTCCAACACTGCTCTCTACATTAATGGTGGGGGTGGAAGGGAAATAGAATCAAAAGGTTACTAAGAGCCAAGAGTAACAGATAAGAATGAGGGGGAAAAAAAGTGCAAAACTTGCTGGGCAGACTGGATGGGCCGTTTGGTCTTCTTCTGCCGTCATTTCTATGTTTCTATATTTGTATCATGTTCTCTCTGTCTAGCTTGATGCACAATCTACCTAGCTGCAATCAAGCTAGGTAGAGAGAACATGATACAAATCTACTCTTTTTTCACCTTTTATCCCTCCAAATCACATTAAATCTTCACTGATGGTAAATGTATGGTTCATAAGTATAAATGTGCATATTGAACTGGCCCCTAAAACCAGCTCACCCCACAAATCTCACACTGAGTTCATAATGGCCCCTCTTACAGTGGTATAAAATGTTTAAAAAAATCTGTGGGTCTCCCTAGAGGCTCTCTCTCTCTCCCTTTCACCCTCTCTCTCTCACTTCCTCTTGAAATAGGATTTCCAATAAATCCCATTTTGGTCATAATGCACAGCTATTGTAGGCATAAAGCCCAGAAAAAAGTGCAGTTATTTCTGGTGTTAAATACTGCAATAATGTGTATTTCTAAGAAAACAAAAAAGTCGTGGGATAGGAGATGATGTCCTTTCGTGGATTACAAACTGGTTAAAAGACAGGAAACAGAGAGTTGGATTAAATGGTCAATTTTCCCAGTGGAAAAGGATAAACAGTGGAGTGCTTCAGGGATCTGTATTTGAATCGGTGCTTTTCAATATATTTATAAATGATCTGAAAGGAAATACGATGAGTGAGGTTATCAAATTTGTAGATGATACAAAATTATTCAGAGTAGTTAAATCACAAGCAGACTGTGATACATTGCAGGACCCTGTGAGACTGGAAGATTGGGCATCTAAATGGCAGATGAAATTTAATGTGGACAAGTGCAAGGTGTTGCATATAGGGAAAAATAACCCATGCTATAGTTACACGATGTTAGGTTCTATATTAGGAGCTACCACCCAGGAAAAAGATCTAGGCATCATAGTGGATAATACTTTGAAATCGTTGGCTCAGTCTGCTGCAGCAGTCAAAAAAGCAAACAGAATGTTAGGAATTATTAAGAAGGGAATGGTTAACAAAATGGAAAATGTCAAAATGCCTCTGTATCGCTCCATGGTGAGCCCACAAAAACAAAAAGGTAGGAGATCTATAAAAGCCGTGAGGAAGTAAAAAAGAAATTGATGCCTGACGTCCGTCGATTAAAATTTATTTCAAAGGAGACAATAAAACACTTCAAAAAGTTGCGATATGGGTATATCATGTCATAAATGTGATATGACCTGATGCGAATGGATTGTAAATGGCTGTCTGAACTGAGCCCTACAAATATGCAAGCAGACTTTGAGACTATAAAGTTTATTTCCTGACACCTAGTATGCAAACCTTTTGTTTGTTCCATTTTTTTGACCTGGCTGTATTTTCCTGCTCCTTTCTGGCGCTTCCAGTAGCCTCCTTTGGGAAAGATGCCATGAACTTTTATTCTATATAAATCACAAAAACGCCCTCAGTAGACAATTTACTCAATTTTTTGGTAATTTGTAGGACCTTTTTGACCGCAACTTGTCAGTCCTAACAAGCTGCCCTGACCATTTGGTCCACCTTTATTTTATTTTAGATATAGTGCTCACTCGGAGTCAAAACAATTTTTTCCTTTTTTCAACTTTTCCTTAAAAAGTCATATCAGGTCCAAAGGGGGTCCTGTGGATAAAGAGATTCATATAAACCAATGTTTTCTCAAGGAGTTTAGAACAGTAATAATTACTTAGCTTTGCATCACAGTCTCTATAAGCTGCACTGACCAAATGGTCAGTGCAGCTTGTTAGGACTGACAAGTTGCGGTCAAAAAGGTCCTACAAATTACCAAAAAATTGAGTGAATTGTCTACTGAGGGCGTTTTTGTGATTTATATAGTATGGATTTATCCTCAAATTTCTGAGGTATTTTTTGTGCTTGTTGTTTGATTTTGTATATGAACTTTTATTCAACACTAACCAGAGGTTCCACCTAGCAGGGCCTTCTTTAGGGGAAGTAGGGTAAACTGGGGCAAACGCTCTAGGCCTTGTACCTTGGGGGCTCGTCTGCAATGGTAGCCGCATCCCCAACACTATAAAGTTAGAGGTTCAGGGCCCCACTTCTATTGATTTATCCTGGGCTCCACACCCTTCAAAGGTTACTTCTAGCCACCTAAGCCTAGCCCTTTGCAGCCATAGTCCTCAGCCAGGGCCCATAGATCACTGCTCCCTACAGTGGCAGTAACATGGACCCTGACTCTGGCCACTAGTCACACCTGGCATACAGCTAGTTTCAATGCACAACATTCGCTGAGGCCAATATTTAGTGCTACTTACCCAGATAAATAGGGCCTTATCTTGCTAAGTGGCAGTGGATGAATATCTGGCTATCTTCAGTGGCCACCACTTAGCCAGATAAGTATTTATCCAGTTAATTAGATAGCTGGATATCTTAGGGATGGGCAATTAGCAGTTTGGGGCAGGGCATCGTATCCAGGTATCTTAACCAGATAAGTACCTATATTCAGCCTTATCAGGTTAAGTTAACCCAATAAGTTAGATCTGCTCAATAGCAGGTCTAAAGTTATCTGGATATATGGCTAACTAGATCTCATCCAGCCATAGTCAGCAGAATATCTGTTCAGCTGAATATCCTTTCTAAGTTATATAGCTACTGAATATAGGTACTTACCAGGTTAAGATAACTGGATAAATTGCCCTGCCTTGATCTGCCCATTGCCCACCCCTAAGATATCCAGCTGTCTACTTAACTGGATAAACACTTACCAGGTATGTGGCAGCCGCTGAACATAGCCAGATATTCAGTGCCTGCCACTTAGCTGGATAACTCCTTATTTATCCAGCTAAGTAGCGCTAAATATTGGCCTTGATAGAATTATTACAAATTATAATTTCATAGTGGTAATATGGAACCATAAAATGCTATATAATTTCATAACCTGTAATTACACTTGAAATTCTGTAATTATAGTATGAATTAAGGAATAATAAGTCTCTTAAATATGTAATTCAACATTTACATTTCCCAAGAAAAACAATTTTCCAAACGTAGATAAGGTAGACATAGTGTAGCAAACCAGCCTGCACATTCGTGTTACTTTTCTACATTCTGTTCAGAATATTGTCCCATTAAACTTGAATTTCTAAACCTTTTTACATTTCTAATGTATTTTTTATGTAAATACAGTTTTATGATGAATGAGACCTATTAAAAAAAATCTCCATATACACATAACTTTCTGAAACAAAACTATAAAAGATTTACTGCTTACAATCAGCTCATCTCACACACACACACACCCAGGAAGGCTCCCATTCACACACACATACACCCATCCCCCCACCAGACAGACTCACATTTACACACAAATACTCACCCCCTACAGAAAAGCCGTCATTCACACATACACACACCCATCGTCCCCCTCCGCAAGCTCCCATTCAAACGTACATCAGTCCCAGGCATGCTCCCATTCACACACAGAAGCAAGTTCTACGCAGGCAGGGTCCACGGGTCTCTTATTCCTCTTCTGATGCTGCTGCCACCTGTGCCTTACTCCTTGGGAGATAAGTTGGCTTGCAGTAGTGCTCAATCCTTCCTGTGGTTCTTCCTCTTGTGCCGGCCGGTCCTGCAGTACTCAACACTTGCAGTGTTAAGACTTTCTGTATGCGCTCATCTCGCAATGCATGAGATGAGCACAGAGGAAGTGCTAGTACCGCGAGTGTTTACTTTGGGGCCAGCCAGCACATGAGGAGGAGCCACAAAATGAGCTCCCTTTTCTTCAGCCTGAATGCAGATCTCTCTCTTCTTCTGCCGCTGGTGGGATGGGATCCACCGGCAGCAGCACGGGCCTCTCTCTTATTCTGCCCATGTCTTGTCTCACACATCTCAGTTCTTTCACTGTGTCTTTAAACAGAGTAATCTTAATTATACTTTGATTTGATTAGCTAGTATACTCAGTACAATAAGCCAATGAGACAAAGGCTGAGGGCTACATAGTAGCTGGTGAAAGATATTCAGCAGGAAGGAGTCAGAACAGTAGGTGGAACCTGCCCAAAATCCGGAAAGATGACAAGTTTCATTCGCAAGCATCTAAGGCATCTCATCCTCAAGTTACAACTAAATCCATCACTCTCCAGCAGTGCTCACAAGTGCCATCCACAAGCTGCAAGAGAAATTACGTTGTGTGTGCACAAGCAAAAATATATTAAAAGAGTAATTAGATGGTAAAGTTATTAGAGACAAACAAAAATAGAATAGAGGAGAGACAGTGTTATGGTTTGTGGGTATGTGGACCCTTGACCCGAGGTGCGAGTTGTTACAGTCTGTGGGGAGGAGCCCCACAGGTCTGCACTGTCAAGAGGCGAGGTATAGGCACAGCGGGGAGCTCTGGGCACAGTAGTGGAGAGACCCCCAGGGACCAGGGAGCGACCCCTGTATAGTGAGTAACAGTGGGTTGTATCTGGAATGAGACCCTGAGGAGAAAGGCGCCAGACAGACCGCGGGGCGGCAGGCTCAGGATTATCCATGCTGAAGGTTCTCTGGGAGGACAGCTCCGAGGGTTGGAGCTGCAGCATAGTGGGTGTACACTTGGAGGTGCAGGCCCACCCACGAAGCAGAAAGGCCCAGAGCCGGTGTCGGCTGTAGTTGCAGACAGGAACCCAGAGAGCGGAGAAGTGATGGCAATCTAGTAGAGAAGCAGGCCCGAGGAGCGGGACAGCCATTAGCTGTAGAGTACACCAGAGCAAGCCCCGTGGAGTGGAGGAGCTCTAGGTAGTCTCTGGAGTAGATAGTGCAGCCCGAGGAGCGGGAAAGCGCAGACAGTCTTGCTAGGACACAAGCTCAATCCCGAGCAGCGGGGAAGGCTAGCCAAAGAACTCACAGGTTGCCGCGGTGTTCCATGGGAGACCCGAGTGGCAGAAGCTTGTTGCAGAGTAGGACCCAAGAGGTACAGGGCCAGCTCAAGGAGCGGGGTAGGCCAGGGGAGTGAGTCCCCGTAGGAGTGCACACACACCCTGAGGAGCAGATGCCAGACAGGTTCCAGAAGCAAGGCTTGTAGCAAAGTCTCAGGAACACAAGGCAGGAGTTGAGAACTCGTACGGAACTTGTTGCCAAGTTGGCATGCTGGGGGCGAAGGTGGAGCTTAAGTATAGGAGTCCAATGACATCATCAACCAGGGTCGCCCCTGAGGTTCCCGCCAAAGAGCCTTCAAAGGTGGAGCCGATGACACACGTGCGCGCCTAGAAAGGCCCGACATCGAAGTAGGAAGTTGCGGCGTCCATGCCGCCATGAGGAGTCCCAAGGAACGCGGCAGTATAGGCAGGCCTGTGCAGTGAGCAAAACCGGGAAGGGCAGGAGAGGAGTACAAGCAGTGAGTACTCGCGGTCGCAGCCGTCTGCGACCGACAGGCATAACAGAAAGAGAGTACACATATATCTCTTTGTATTTGTAGGAAAAATACAAGAAAGCAACGAATACAAATACTTACCTGGGAGCTCTTAAGTTTTCGTTTTGTCTTTGAGATATCTCTAAGATAAGAAAGAATCAATTATACTGATTATTGTTATAGAGTGCTATTATTCATTAAGGGGTAGATTTTCTAAAAGTGCGCCCGCGCGTATATTTGTTCGCGCACCAGGCGCAAGCAAAAGTACGCCGGATTTTATAAGATACGCGCGTGCCACGCGTATCTTATAAAATCCGGGGTCGGCGCGCGCAAGGGGGTGCACATTTGTGCAACTTATGCGCACCAAGCCCTGCGCATGCTGCCAGTTCCCTCCGAAGCCGCTCCGAAATCGGAGCAGCCTCGGAGGGAACTTTCCTTCGGCCTCCTCCCACCTTCCCCTCCCCTCCCCTACCTAACCCCCCCTACCTTTGTTGAGAAAGTTACGCCTGCGCCAGCAGGCTGCTGGCATGCCATCACCCGACCCGGGGGCTGTTCCAGAGGCCTCGGCCATGCCCCCGGAATGCCCCCGGGCCAGCACCATGCCCCCGGAACACCCCGAACGCCGCACCGCCCCCTCCCTGACACGCCACCTAGCAAAGTCCCGGGACTTACGCGCGTCCTGGGGTTTGCGCGTGCTGCCGAGCCTATGCAAAATAGGCTTGGCGCGCACAGGGGGGTTTTAAAAGGGTTACACGCATAACTTATGTGCGTAACCCTTTTAAAATCTACCCCTAAAAGTGTTATCTGAATGCTTTTGAGTGTTTGCATTACATGGTTTGTATATAGAAATTACAAAGTAATTTATGAGTGCTAATTGAAATTCATTTATAGTGTTTTCAAAAGAATTATTTCTCTTGTCACTATAGTGTGTCAATAAAAATTTGTTTAATGAGGTATTTTTTCTTAAATTGTATTCATTGTGAGGTAAATTTCAAAAGCCTTGTGTCCCAAAAAAGTAAGAGGGCCAGCACTAACGCACATAACTTTGCTACAGCTCCTCAGTAGGTGTCTGGTGGAGAGCGTGAGAGAGAGCATGTGAGAGAGAGAGATTTTATAGGGCTCAGTCAGATTCTCTATACATGGACCATTGTAAGCGGGCACTTTGATTCAGGGTGAGTTTTCGGGAGGTGGGTTGGGGTTTGGGGGGGGATGGTGTTACGGAAACAGTCAGGGGTATTCATTGTAAAATTGACATCATTAAAGAATTTTAGAGTTTATAAGCGATTAAAATTCTAAGAAGAGGAGCTGATTTCTACACTGAAGTCTCTGCTAGCTGCATTGTACAAATCAACTCCTTTTCATCACTTAAAAGGACTAAAATTCTTTAGTGAGGTCAAGATTACAATGAATACCTCTGAATGTTTCTGTAACACCCACCCCCCCCCCACCGAAACCCCAACCCACCACCCGAAAACTCACCCCGAATCAAAGTGCCCCCTTACAATGGTGCATTTATTGACTGTCAGGCTGAGTCCTACAAAGAGTTTCTCTCTCTCTCTCTGCCCGTGAGCTCATGGAGTATTTTAAAACCTACGCATATCCTTTATTAAATAGTGCATGTCTATACGCGCGTTTATGGGCGCACGCTCGGCACCTTAAAAATATACCCAGGTTGATCTGACATCATTTGAATTCTTTTCTGTTTAATGACATCTAAGGGGAAATCCTAAGAGCCCGAAACCATGGACTACCAATGTGAGTGTCCTAGAAATTAGTTCCCTTCCAGGGTGTTTACAAATTCAACCCCCAGTGATACCATCCTGGAATTCTTGACTGCGAGAAGATGTTGGAATTATGACAGAATCCTGGAAATCTGGGGAGCACATTCATGATGAACCCCCTTGGCCTTGCAGAGCACCTTCATGTTGAAGGAGAGGAAGCCCTTGCAGCTGCAGAAAGCGGCCTTGTTGTTTGCAGGTGGCCTTATAGGACGTAGATGCAACCGACATCCCCAAAACCAAGAGGAAATGTGGAATTTGGCAGCAATTATTCATCATTTGGTGCTTTTGCTGTCCACACAATGGGCTAGATATATACTGGAGGCTGAATGGTTAATTCCAGCCATCATTAATCAGCAAAAAGAACCCAGAATCCCAAAGAAATAATTCCATCACACAGGGAAACCCTGTGCCAAAAAATAAGTAACTTCAAAAAGTCCTGCATTAATGATATTTATATGAAAATATCTCCGCATGAACCAGCACACCTATCAGTAGGCCCTGCATTGCACAGGCCACTCGGACTTTTCAGTCATATATGAGGTTTTACAATCTGGTTTCCTATATCAAACTTTTTTATTTAAAGAGCTTTTATATTGCAAACAAAAAATAGAAAATGTATCAGACAATCCCAAAGAATCTGTCCTGAAAAATCCTGCAAAAACGACGACAGACTTATTTTCTATTCTTTGCAATTTGAAAAAAAAATTAAAAAAAAAAAAAAAGAAAAGTTTGATATAGGAAACCACATTGTAAAATCTCACATATGACTGAATAGTCCGAATGGCCTGTGCAATGCAAGGCACACTGACAGGTTTGCTGATTCATCTGGAGGTATTTTCATATATTTGACAGCTTTTTTTTTTCTATACCGTAATTTAGTAATACCATCACAACTATTTACACATTGAAAAATATGACATGTGAGATACAGAAATTCATAATAATAAAATAAAATATTAAAATTTACCAGATAAGTGCTACTAAACTAATACAGTATCAGAATAAAAGCTACTAAAAAACATAAAACAGGAAATGTAAAAGGGTTAAGAATACAAAATAAAACCATAAAATAATAGGTAGGAAAAAGGTAAAAGGCATCTGCCCTAAGAGTCTCCTATTTTATAAATATGATTGATGCAAGACTATTTGATTCCAGCCATGACTATAGAGGTATCTGGAAGGTGCCGGTGGCAAAAAAAGGCCAGGGCTATACTGACCTTGAGGTTTACTGGAAAGGCATGGCCTCTTCAAGAGGAAGGTCACAGGTCCTGCTCTTACTGATGACAGAGATATAGTATGGTTTCCTTGTAGAACCTGATCCTGTGCAAGACTTGGTCCTCAGATGCAAAAATTGTGCCTTTGTCCTGTATATAGTATTCTCTCTAAGTGGAACCTCCTTCTCTCTCCTCAAACGTTGTACCCTGATTATCCATACATTTATAATAGTCATGTTAAACATCACTTCACCAACACTCACCCTCCTTAGTCAGCACCAGTTAGCCCCATTGACCCATCTCTCCAGTTAACCCCACACACACACACACACACACACACACACACACACACTCTCTCTCTCTCTCTCTCTCTCTCTCTCTCAGAACTGCAGCACCATTCACTGAAAAGTTCTTCTAAAGAATGGAAGCAAATCTTGGATTAGACAGAAGAAAAGGCCCACAAAAAAAAGTTTCATGAGATGCCAAGCAATCTTATGGGCAAAGACAATGATTTCCCAATTAGTCACCCCACACCATCTACTGCTTGCTAGCTGCCCTGTCCACTCACTATCAGAAGCCAGAACATCATAAACCAGTTCCACAAAGAATTGAATTTGGTGCATTAGATAGCAGGTGTAAAAGTGTTCACACATTGTTGATGATGTTCGTGCACACATTTGTAAGCACGAATATCCAAACCATGCCCCAAACGTTGCCCATTTTGTTTGCACATACTTTCCCATACGCTGCCTGTTTTTAAAGTGGCTGGTACACATTTACATCAAACATACACATGTACGAAGCGTTTTTATACATGAAACTCCTTTGAGAATTTACGCCACAGGGTTCACAGCATGTGTATTTTTAGCAGAGTAAAAAAGGCATATCGGGGGGAGGGGTTAGGTTGGGGGCTGTGATGTCCTTGGAGCGGTCTGGGACTGGGGTAGGCCGGAGAACAGACCAGACTGGCCTGCTTTTCAACAGTTTATTTACAAAATTATATAGCAGAACAGAAAAATGGCTGCTTACTTCAGCAGACTGATTAGCAAACAAAAATGTCCAGAGTAGACACAGCATTTAATTGCAGCTTCCTTTCTCTTCCTGGGGCCTCTGTCTCTCTCTCAGGACCTCACCTTTTTATCCCTTGGCTCAGGGAAATGCCTCCACCTGAGGATCCCCTTCCTGTCTGTCTTAAGGTGGACCGGGCCAGATAGCTGGAACCGGTCCTTTAAGGTAGTCTGAGGCTTTCTGTCATGTACTCTATCACATTCCCTCCCCCTCAGCTCAATCTTCCTTAGTTGAGCGCCTGCCTGTACAAGGGAAACTTCCCTAGAAAGGAAATCGTAATTTACGTTCACTCTCCCTGCTCTGTGTCGGACTTGTCAAATGATTGGAGTGCCAAAAACCACCTATTACTCATCCATTTGACTCCTTATTCCAAGGGACCCAGAAAAGGGGTTGGTGATCCATTACCAGCGTGAACTAGTGGCCCAGTAGGTAATAACGATAAGCCTCCAAGGCCCATTTGACAGCCCATTTCTCTATCGTTGAATAGCATCTCTCTCGGGGTAGTAGCTTCATGCTAATGAAGGCTACTGGGTGTCCTTCATCTTCTTTCTCTCGTGTGAGGATGGCTCCTAGCCCCACCTCTGATGCGTCTGCCTGTACTATAAAGGGATTAGTAAAGTCCGGACTTAGCAGAACAGGTTCCGAACATATGTCTTTTTTTAAACCCTGGAAGGCTTCCTCTGCCTTCTCTGGGGCTCTCTTTTATAATAGACATGTGAGGGGTTCTGCTTTTTCTGAAAAGTTTGATATGAACCGTCGATAGTAACCGATGAGACCTAAAAAGGCTCTTACCTTACTCTTTGTCTGTGGGACTGGGACTCGGGTAATTGTTTCTATTTTCCACATCTGCGGGTGGACTTTTCCTCTCCCAAGGGAGTATCCCAGATATTGTACTTCTTGACCCCCTAACTTATATTTCTTGGGGATGGCTGTCAGTTCAGCCCTTCATAGACTTGTAAGTACTGCCTGTAATTGCCTTAGGTGTGTCTCCCAGTCTTCACTATAAATGACGATGTCGTCAAGATAGGCTGCTGCATAACCCTGATGTGGGCGTAGAAAGCGGTCCACCGAGCGCTGGAAGGTAGCTGGAGCCCCATGAAGTCCGAACAGCAGGACCGTAAACTGGAAGTGTCCTTTCGATGTTGAGAAAGCTGTCTTCTCCTTCGCAACTGGCGCTAGGGGAACTTGCCAGTATCCCTTTATCAAATCAAGCGTGGAGATGAACTGGTCAGTTCCCAAGCGTTTGATGAGTTCATCCACACAGAGAATTGGGTATGCATCTAGCTTCGAAGCCTCATTGACCTTCCGGAAGTCAATACAGAACCGGATACTACCATCCCTTTTAGGTACCATTACAATAGGTGAGGACCAATCGCTATTGGATTCCTCTATTACCCCAAATCGAAACATTTCTTTCACCTCAGCTTCTACAACTTGCCTCCTGGCTTCGGGAATCTGGTAGAGCCATTGTTTAACTAGTACTCCTGAGGTTGTAATAATGTCGTGACCAGGGGCGGATTTTCCTATCGGGGCTTTGGACATGCCCCGGTGGGCTAGTCAGGTCAGTCACGTGACTGGTGTTGATTGCAGCGGGCCCCCCATGCCTGCAGAGCCTCTGTGATCACTATCAGGCACGCTGCAGTTCATTTGGCAGAATGGAAGCCTCTCCTGAGGCTCTCTGCTCACTTCTTTACGTTTGCTTTTTGTGCAGCTGGAGCCGCGTCTCCGCCTTTGTCTCCCCTCCCCACAGCCTGGCTACAGGGGCCTGCCTTTGTTATGCAATTGACCTCTCTCCTTCCCTCATCACCCTGGTGGCAGGAAACACCCTCTCTCTTCACATCTCAGCTGCAGGAAGCCTCTCCTTAATCTCTGCCAGGGAGCCTCTCTTTGCCCAGGTATTTTCAACATTAGACCCAGAGCTTACTTCTCTTAAGATGCTTCTTCGCTGAAAGCCCCTTTCTTGAATCTGGGCAGCCAAAACAGCAGATTTCAGCCTAGAAGTGTCTGCCAAAAGGATTTTTTTTCTTCCAAAGCTACGAACGGTGTGACTTGCTTTACAAGTACAAGGTGCTATTCTTTGTAATTTTGCTTGCATCAGAAAGTAGGGATGTGCATCCGTTTTCACGGATTTGTAATCCGCAACTTATTTTTTGCTATCTGTTAAATACGTGTGGAGGCGAAACGCATCGCGACTCCCCACGTATTAAACAGATTTCTGTTTTATTCGGCCTCCTAAATAAAAATTTAAAACCCCCACCCTCCTGACCCCCCCCAAGACTTACCAAAACTCGCTGGTGGTCCAGCGGGCAGTCCGGGAGCCATTCCTTGCACTCTCACACCCTTGGTACTGGTTTCATCACGGCGCCGATAGCCTGTGTCACAGGGGCTACCGGTGCCATTGGTCAGCCCCTGTCACATGGTCACCGGCGCCATCTTGTGCTCCTACCATGTGACAGGGGCTGACCAATGGCACCGGTAGCCCCTGTGACATAGTATGGGCAAAGGCTATCGGCGCCATTTTTAGTCCTGGCGTCGGACGGCAGGTCGCTCCGGGAACCCCGTTGGACCCACAGGGACTTTTGGCCAGCTTGGGGGGGGGCCTCCTGACCCCCACAAGACTTGCCAAAAGTCCAGCGGGGGTCCGGGAGCACCCTCCTTGCACACCGGCCGTCCGAAGCCAATACTCAAAATGGCGCCGATAGCCTTTGCCCTCACTATGTAGCGACCTTCTTGCACACCGGCCGTCCGAAGCCAATACTCAAAATGGCGCCGATCGCCTTTGCCCTCACTATGACACACATAGTGAGGGCAAAGGCGATCGGCGCCATTTTGAGTATTGGCTTCGGACGGCCGGTGTGCAAGAAGGTCGCTACATAGTGAGGGCAAAGGCGATCGGCGCCATTTTGAGTATTGGCTTCGGACGGCCGGTGTGCAAGGAGGGCGCTCCCGGACCCCCGCTGGACTTTTGGCAAGTCTTGTGGGGGTCAGGAGGCCCCCCCCAAGCTGGCCAAAAGTCCCTGTGGGTCCAACGGGGTTCCCGGAGCGACCTGCCGTCCGATGCCAGGACTCAAAATGGCGCCGATAGCCTTTGCCCATACTATGTCACAGGGGCTACCGGTGCCATTGGTCAGCCCCTGTCACATGGTAGGAGCACAAGATGGCGCCGGTGACCATGTGACAGGGACTGACCAATGGCACCGGTAGCCCCTGTGACACAGGCTATCGGCGCCGTGATGAAACCGGCAAATGAGTGCAGCGATGGCTTCCTGACTCCCCGCTGGACCACCAGGGAGTTTTGGTAAGTCTTGGGGGGGGGCAGGAGGTTGGGGGGTTGTAGTTAATTTTAATTTTAGCTGGGACAATAATTTAACTCGCCGTAGTAACGTATTTACAGATCAACAACTTCTGGAATTCTCCATACTTCCGCATGAAACGGAATTGACCCCCCACGAATACGTATCACGTACGCAACGAAAACATTTTTGGCTGCACATCCCTATCAGAAAGAGGAACGTACTGCATTAAAAAAAAAAAAATCTGTGACCTGTAACTTACCCATTACAATAAAAATCATATGTTAGAATAACTCACTGCTGTTTATATTTTCAAATGGCCCCTTAAAAAATATCAAAATAAGAATTATGTCTGCTCTGACAAACTATTCCCCTGGAACGAGACATTCCAGAAAATGTTTGTGGTGCAGTTGTCCTGCAGGGAGGAGAAACTCTCACCTCTATATAAAGCAAACAGATGTTTACGTCCTGCTCTTGTAACAGTGCTAAAATGGAGTAATAATAATTATTAGGGATGTGAATCATTTATCTGATGATATTTTCAATCTCGTCAGATATTGGGGGGTCCCCAATAGAGATAGGAAACCCCATGATTAATTTTGTGGGTTCTCTTATTATGGATGCCGGCGCCATCTTTAAAAATGGCGCAGGCCATCCAGTGCTCCTACCATGTGACAGGGGCCGGCCAATGGCATGGATACCCTGTCACATGCTAAGGGCAAAGGGCCATCGGCGTCATTTTTTTTTTACTGGCAGCCGACAGCCCGAGAGCAGGAGAACACTCCCGGGACCCCCACTGGACCACCAGGTACTTAAATATTTTTTTGGGGGGGTCCAGAGGGTGGGGGGATATTAAAGAACTAATTTTAAAGGGTCAGGCTGTGTTTTTGGGTTATTGGCTCGGTGCAGCCGATAAAAAAAAAACAACGATTGGACCGCGGGAAAAATAATTTCCCGATGGTCCACAAATCCAAAACCGGATCCAATTCTGGTCCCAATTCACATCTCGAATAATTATGAATGCTAAACAGAGCTTCTGCTGCCTAGAAATTGTACCAGCTGTGGATTTTTGCCAAGCTAGAGGCAGCTGGATATCAGGATATAACGATATAAGCTTATAGTATGATTTAGGTATGGTCAGGTTCATCCCTTATGGGTACCTTCCAAACTGATTCTTTTGGGAAAATCAACTCAGTGTATTCATTGTAACATAGTAATGGTGGCAGAAAAAGACCAAAATGGTCCATCTAGTCTGCCCAGCAAGCTTCCCAAGGTAGTAACTGCCGCTCCGTGCAGGTTACCCCCATGTTTCTGTTAATAACTGGCACTCTGTGCAGGTTACCCCCAACCTTTTTTATTTATTCCCATCCCAGGGGTGGATTGGTCTATTGGGGGATTGGGCTTCCCCTGGTGGTCCGGTCTAGCTGGTCACGTAGTCTCGACTCCGCGGTGGTACCGAGTGGCTGTTAGTGCAGGCTGCAAGAGACCACTATCTTCCTCAGCCCTGCCTGCCCTCCATCAAGATAGGTGGCAAGGCTGAAAAAAAGTAGGGAAGAGGCCCAGAAGCAGTAATTTCAGTACTCCCCCCTGGAAGTGAGGCCCCGCCAGTGAAGAAAAGTGCCAGGACTCGGGCTGCTGCAAGGAAGAGCCTATGGGGGGGAGGCCAGACCCCAACAAGAAAAACGAGTGCCGGGACTCATGCCACTGCAAGGAAGAGCTGCTGGGGGGAATGCCAGGCCCTGCCTCCCCAACAAGGAAGAAGAGGGCAGGGACTTGAGGCTGCTGCAAGGAAGAGCTGCTGGGGGAAAGGCCAGGCCCCGACAAGAAAAAAAGAATGCCGGGACTCGGGCCGCTGCAAGGAAAAGCCGCTGTTAAGAAGGCCAGGCCCCGACAGGGAAGAAGAGTGCCGGGACTTGGGCTGCTCCAAAGAAGAGCCGCTGGTAAGAAGGCCAGGCCCTGCCCCCCCAGCAAAAGACAACTGAGTTAAGGAAGAAGGGAAGGAACAGGATGAGAGAGGAAGCAAGGTGAAGGGAGTGAGGTTGAGAGAATGAGTGGAGTGAATGAGAAAGGGAAAAAAGGCAGAAGGTATGGAATATGAGGCTTAAATGAAGAGGGAGAGATGAGAGGGAAAGGTGGGAAGGAAGTGAATGTGTAGGAGGGAATATGAGAGGTGAGTGGAAGGAGAGAACATAAAGAAGATGGGTGCTAGCAAGGCTCTCTCCTCCTCCCCAGCAGAAAGACAATCTAAGAAGAGGAATAATATTGGATGAGTGGCTGGGAAGGAAAGGGAAAGGTGTGTGGGTGAGTAAGGAGGACAGAATTAGGCCAGGCATGGAAGAGAGGGAGAGACCTGGTAGGGGCCATCACAGCCAAAGGAAGAAGGGGCGGGGGAGAGAAGGAGGACTGGTAGCCAAATAAATAAATCCCGTCCAGCTGGTAGCAGAAGGAAAGTGAGAGAGTGATAACCCTGGTGAGGCAACATGTGTGTGTGTATAAGAGAGGAGGGAGTGCATGAGAGAGTGCAGGAGAGAAAGGGTGATAGTGCTTGAGGGACAGCATGTACGTGGATAGAAGGGAGTACATACAAGAGAGAGAACATGCGTGCGATTAGGGCATGCATAAGAGAGCATGCATATAAGAGTGAGAGAGGTTCATATATGACAGAGAACATGTCCATGTTAGTGTGTGTGCCTGTGAGAGAGAGGAGCTAATTTGTGCACCACAAGTTGCACTACATACAGTGTCTGTCTTGTTGCAGTTTCCTTTTCATTTTTTGTCTGCAGGTTTCTATGTATGCTTCATGGTCTCTTTTTTTATTCTGTTTTTGGGACCATGGATTTTATGACATGTACGTGCTGGGTAGCTTTTTTTTTTATGTTTTAAGGGGTGTGTGCATATATATGTAGATTATATATGTAAATTATATTGTATGTGTAATTGGGTACCCATGGGCCAGTATAGAGAAAAATCCCCCGGGCCATTATTTTCCCACAATCCACCTCTGGTCGTGACAAGCTAAGTGAGTTCTCCCGGGCATAGTTGAGAAGACAACTTTATTCCGAGTCACCAGTTTATCTAGGTCCACTTTCTGCGTTGTGGAGAGTTGGTCCCCATATGGGATCATCTGGGGCCCGGAAGTTTGTGAAACGTCTGGACCAAAGTCTTCTTCTTGGACCATACTGCAAGTCAAAGCAACCCACTTCTTTAGTAGATTCACGTGGAATATCTGGGCCTTCTTACATTTGTCGGGTTGGGCCACTTTATAATCCACTGGGCCCATCTTCTCCAGTACCTCATATGGACCTTGCCAATGGGACAGCAATTTACTTTCTGAAGTCGGTAGTAGAGATGTGAATCGTGTCCTCTATCGTCTTAACGATCGATTTCGGCTGGGAGGGGGAGGGAATCGTATTGTTGCCGTTTGGGTGTGTAAACTATCGTGAAAAATCGTTAAAATCGTGAGCCGGCACACTAAACCCCCCTAAAACCCACCCTGACCCTTTAAATTAAATCCTCCACCCTCCCGAACCCCCGCCCCAAATGCTTTAAATTACCTGGGGATCTGGCGGTGGTCCAGAACGGCGGCGGTCCAGAACGGCCCCCTCAATAGAATCGTGTTGTCTTCAGCCGGTGCCATTTTTCAAAATGGCCGCCGCAAAATGGCGGCGGCCATAGACAAAAACGATTCGACGGAGGAGGTCGTTCCGGACCCCCGCTGGACTTTTGGCAAGTCTTGTGGGGGTCAGGAGGCCCCCCCAAGCTGGCCAAAAGTTTCCTGGGTGTCCAGCGGGGTTCCGGGAGCGATTTCTTGCCGCGAATCGTTTTCGTACGGAAAATGGCGCCGGCAGGAGATCGACTGCAGGAGGTCGTTCAGCGGCGGTCCGGAACCCCCGCTGAACGACCTCCTGCAGTCGATCTCCTGCCGGCGCCATTTTCCGTACGAAAACGATTTGCGGCAAGAAATCGCTCCCGGAACCCCGCTGGACACCCAGGAAACTTTTGGCCAGCTTGGGGGGGCCTCCTGACCCCCACAAGACTTGCCAAAAGTCCAGCGGGGGTCCGGAACGACCTCCTCCGTCGAATCGTTTTTGTCTATGGCTGCCGCCATTTTGCGGCGGCCATTTTGAAAAATGGCACCGGCTGAAGACAACACGATTCTATTGAGGGGGTCGTTCCGGACCGCCGCCGTTCTGGACCACCGCCGGATCCCCAGGTAATTTAAAGCATTGGGGGGGGGGGGGGGGGTTCGGGAGGGTGGGGGATTTAGTGTGCCGGTTTTCCTGCCCTCCCCCTTCCCCCGATTTTTTAACGATAAATCGGGGGAATTGGTATTGTATCGTGGCCCTAACGATTTTTTGACGATTTAAAATATATCGGACGATATTTTAAATCGTCAAAAAACGATTCACATCCCTAGTCGGTAGTAACACTAGTATGCGGTCTCCTGGCTGGAAGATCCAATGAACAGCGGACTGGTTATATTGCCGGGCTTGGGTAGCCTGGGCCTTTTCCAGGCATAGTCGGGCAGCCTCTCCTGCCCTCCACAGTTGGTCCTGCATCTGGATCACATAATTGACCAAATTCTGTCCCGAGGGTTCCTCCTCCTCCTCTCAGGTCTCTCGTACTACATCCAGGATTCCTCGTGGTCTTCTACCATACAATAATTCAAACGGGGAAAACCCAGTCGAACTTTGAGGGACTTCTCGAATGGCGAACAATATATAGGGCAAGAGTAAGTCCCAATTCTTGCCATCTTCCACTATGAACTTCCTCAATATCTGCTTGAGAGTTTTGTTAAAACGCTCCATGAGCCCATCAGTTTGTGGATGGTAAACTGATGTTCGCAGGGTTTTTTACCTGCAATAATGCGCAAACTTGCTTCATCACTTTAGAGACAAACGGGGTCCCTTGGTTGGTTAATATCTCGTTGGGTAATCCCACCCGGGAAATCACCTCCACCAAGGCCGTGGCAATTGTTTGTGTCTTCATATCTCGTAGGGGAATAGCTTCTGGATACCTGGTTGCATAGTCAAGAATGACCAGGATATATTTGTTTCCGCTGCTAGACCTTTCTAAGGGACCTACCAAGCCTGGGCCTCACCGGTTAAATGTTGGGCCACTCTCATGGCCCACTGGGATCTAGGCCAGGCCATGGCCTCCGCTACCCTCTTAAAGGTGACCACAAATGCTTCCGGGTCATCTTGGGGCCCCATCTTTGTCAGCCGGATTTCCAGTGTTGGTGGGGGTGGACTCTGTTTCATTCCAGTGTGTATCCCAGCGGTCCCTGGCGCGGGTGTCCTTCGTAGTAACTGGCTGTTAAGCTGTGCTTGGGCTTCCAGGTGTTGCTGCAATTGTTGCTGTAGCTGTTGGTGCTGCACATACTGGGTCTGAGCCGCTGCCCGGAGCTGTTGCTGTCCCTCCACCAGGGCTTGCAGTAACTGCGCCATTTCTCAGAGAGGTTCCTGCAAAGGCTATTCTGAGCTCCTGCTCCTTCAAGGCCAGAAACCTTTCCCCTTCTTTCAAGAAAATAACTAAACAAAAGAAAAGCCTGCTTCTCCAGCTCTGACTTACTTCTTCTGTTCCCTCCCTCCGGTGGAGCGTCTCTCCTTAATCGGTATCAATAAACAACAACAACAAAAAGCCTGTGAGACTGCCGTTGCAGCCAGGCCCATCCCAAAAAAAGTGTTGGGTTTTTTTCCTGCTAGTGTGGGTCCCTGTCTGTGCAGACGCTTAGAACAGGTAATCCCTCTTCTGACACCATATGTGGTATCCTTGGAGTGGTCTGGGACTGGGGTAGGCTGGAGAACAGACCAGACTGGACTCTGGCCTTCATTTCATTTACAAAATTATATAGCAGAACAGAAAAATGGCTGCTTATCTCAGCAGACTTATTAGCAAACAAAAACGTCCAGAATAGACACAGCATTTAATTGCAGCTTCCTTTCTCTTCCTGGGACCTCTGACTCTCTCTCAGGGCCTCACCTTTTTATCCCTTGGTTCAGGGAAATGCCTCCACCTGAGGATCCCCTTCCTGTCTGTCTTTCCGGACCAGATAGCTGGAGCCGGTCCTTCAAGGTAGTCTGAGGCTTTCTGTCATGTACTCTATCACAGGGGCATAGAACAACATATGGATTTGGCATTTTTCAAATGTATGCATGCTGTTTATCCCATCAACTGCTACACAAATAGCAGGTGCAAGCCATACTGACCCTTTTTTAAAAAAAACATTTTATTTAAACAAATGGTATACACATCAGACAAAAAAAGTGAATAATGATAAAACAATCAAACATAACATCGTGAACATAGCAGTTTCCATAAAACACAGATGTAAATTACCAGCCTGAAAAAAAATGCAGGTTCTTAATTTGATCATCAGCATAATAGCACTAAATAGGTCAAGGAAGATTTCCTCAATGGGTCAAATTTTTCCCCAAACTGAATCATATTTTATTGTGTGGACTTTGTACTTGCTCATTTCCAAAATGAAAAAAATGTAAGTCATTTCCCTTTGAAAAGTGCTAGCAAACATTGCAAATAGTGTAGATTTTTGAATATTCCCCCTCCCCAATTGTATAAACATAACTTCAACCTAAGTCAATTGGCTTTCTTCTAGATTTTCCTCTAAGCTAGATTTGACAGATCCTTCTCATTGTCTCTCATTGCTAAAGAATGCCAGAGAGAAGAATCCTCTGCTATCATCAGCCATGAGCTTGAATTTTTTAACAAATATGTCTTTCTATCTCAGTTGCCTTGGTGTTGCCCTTCAGCTATCTTTGCTGACAGAGTTGAAGTTTTTATGAGATGCTGTTTGCTCCATAATAGGTTTTGTAAGAGGTGCAACCCCTTAAGGATTACGAGGAGAAAAATTGAAGCTAAAGCTGGACAATCAGACTATATATTGTACAATAATGTGGAGATTGGGAGAAAAGGCAGACAGACCACTTTCTGACTGGAAGAATTTCACAGAAAATTTAAGAAACTTTCTGGGATTAAGACAATGATAATGATGACTGATTATAAAAAGTTATAAGCTAGAAACCAATTAATTTTTTGAAAATATTTTCCCAGTTCATGAAAGAGTAGTAAAATGAGGCATGATGTCTGCAATTTTAGTGGAATATTGATGAAGGAAAACAAACATACAGAATGACATTCTTCTATATAGAAAGATTTTATAAGAGACTAGGTTCATCCTAAAATGTCAATGGTTTAACCCAAGGATAATTTCACACACTATTTGCAAAAATAGTAGGTGGTATTTTAGTACTGTGACTTATATGGAAATAAATTCAGTAGAAAAATAGCACAATCAGATTTTTCTATAGGAAATTTCACAACACTATACTTCAATAAAACCAGCTTTTTGAGCAAATTTCACACAAGGAATTTTGCTATGCACTAGTAGTCACATAGAAAAATAGAGAAACGATAGCAGGAAAAAACCCTATAGTCTATCCAGCCTGCCCATCCACACCAACTAAACAGCTCTACAATCCCTACCACTGCTGTTGTGTTCCGCGGCCGTGGAAGGCCATGACCGCGGCCCCCTACCATGCCCTTGACCGCGACCCGCCATGGGAGCTCGGGGGGAGGTCCCTGATCCTTGCCCGTCGCTTCTGCACGGGCCCCAGTGCTGGCCGCCAGGGGGGAGCTGTCCTTGCTCCTCCCTCACGGCATCCAGCAGTGTTTCTCTCCGTGGAGGGAATCTAAGATGGCCGTCGCCATCTTTAGGCACGAGGCCACGCCTCCTCCTCAGATTTAAAGAGACCTGATCCCTTTAACTACACTCATCTGTTCCCTATGAGCTAGAGCAGAGGAAGTATAAAAGGAGGCTTCCTCTGCTCATTCCGCGACTTGGCAACTTTTGGGTTAGTCAGGTCTGCTTGCTTCGGTGAGTTCTTCTACTTTGGATTCTTGTTCCTGTCTTGTCTTGGTGTTCCTGGTTCCTGACTTCGGATTGGATAGCGGTGATTCCTGGTGTGTGACTTCGGACTGGCAAGCGACGATCCCTTGGTGTGTGACCTCGAACTGGTAAGCGATGACCCTCTGGCACTTGACCTTGGACTTCTTCTTGACCATCGTCTCCAAGGGCCCACTTAAGTCCCAGCGGCCCGGGTCCCTACGGGCTCCTCCCGGGGGGGACCGCGGGCTTCCAGTGGCGAAGACACAGTTCCTTTCTTCAACATCACGACTCTTCGTCTGCCTCCACAGTCGCCTCAGTCTCCAGTGCCGAGGGTCAGCTGGTCACGTCTTCTGCTCCTGCCTTGCCACCCGATGGTAGAACCTACGGATCTTCCTCCTAAAGTATACCATCCTCCTGTCGGCCCAAGGGTTCACAAGCCTGAGCATAACAACTGCCTTGGAGATTCCCCTGTTCTTGTCCTATGTTTTCTTGAATTTATATACTGTCCTGGTCTCCATTCCTCCACAGGGAGACTAGTCCATGCATCTACCACACTTTCTGTAAAGACATATTTCCTTAGATTACTTCCAAATCTATTCCCTTTCACCCTCATCCCATGATCCCTCATTTCAGAGCAGGGCCGGTGGAACCTCTAGGCAAACTAGGCCTGGGCCTAGAGCGCCGACAATTAGGGAGCACGAGGAGGGGCGGTTCTGTACTGAAGAAGGGTGAGGCAGCTACTTCAGGTGGCAGAATTTTGAAGCGGCAAAGAGTGCCCCTTCAAAATTCTGCTCAGCACCTGCCTCGCCTTGTCTCCCCCCCCCCGTTGTGCCATCCTCCCAACCCACTAAGAATCACAAAAACCCCTGGTGGCCCATCAGGGAGCCTGGGAGTGATCTGCCACTCTCCGGCTGTCGCCTACCACTAACCAAATTGGTGCTTGTGGCTTTTAGCCCCTAGCATATGACAGGGGCTACCAGTGCCATTGGCCGGCCTCTGTCACATTGTAGAAGCAAAGGATGACTAGCACCATTTTGGTAGGGGCTAAAGGCTACTGCCGCCATTTTGGTTAGTGGCAGCTGATGGCCCAAGAGCAGCAGATTGCTCATGGGCCCCCTGCTGGACCACCATGGGTTTTCGTGAGTCTTGAGGGGGGTGTCTGTATATTTTATCTTTTATTTAAATGTATTAATTGCCTAAAAGCACCTAGGCGATGTATATCATAGGGGGGGTTATGTTATTTAAATTTGAGGGGGCAGCATGTGGTCCCTGCTTCAGGCGGCACATTGCCTTGAGCCACCACTGGGCACAAGCCATGTGGGGCCGCTTGTGGCGGTGCTGCTCGCAGCCTTGCATGGCTCGTGTCCCCTAATGGGGGTGGTGGCTCAACAAGGTGGGGGGGGGGGGGGGGAGACGGGCACAAGGCAGAAGGTGCCTAAGGCATCTAATCCCCTTGCACCGGCCCTGTTTCAGAGTCTCCTTTCTGTGCATTGACTCCTTGCATATATTTCAATGTCTCTATTATATCACCTCTATCCCACCTTTCCTCTAGAATATTTATGTTTAGATCTTTTTCCCCATATCCTTTGCAACAAAAATCACTGACCATTTTAGTAGCTGTGGTATGGACTGACTCCATTGGGTTTTCTCTTTTAGAAGGAGCTGCTTTGCATAATTTTACATCATAGTCATTAATTAGCGATTAATTTAAACACAATTTTGGACATATAAAATTGCATGGGAAAGTTTACTACTTACAAAGTTGAAACATTTTGCAGTCTGTTTTCTATGCTATCACAAAGAAAACACAGTATTTTCCACTTTTGCACAGGAAGTGGACTTTGCAAATTTTTCTCAGTTTAGTACATCGGCCTCCAAGTTAGCAATCTTCACCACAGCACTGGGATTATTTGATCACTTATTGGTTTTATGGTTACACTTGGGATTTCAAGGTGAAAGTACTAATCAGAAAAGAATACTAATTACTTAAGAAAATTAAGTTAATTTACAATAAATTCTAAGCGATGCATGTGCTCTTTTTTTTTTTTTTTTTTACCTTTTTTGATGCAAGAATGTGAAATCAGATCCACGTTTAACTGCTTAGGGAAAATGCAGCTATATCAATTTACATACAATGGGTACGGCATTAATAATTTAATATCTGTGCTTTAATCTTACATGACTGCAATAGCCTCCTGCAGTAAGAACAAACAAACAAAAAAAAAACTACTACAAGCAATATTCATCAGCTTATATAAAGAAAATCAAAGTTGAAGTTACTTTTCAAAGGTGGTAACATGAGTACTGCTAAAGTTATAGAAAAATGTCCACTTGATTAAGCTACTGCTGTTAAAATGAAATCCCCTTAAATCCTATAGTTTTCCAAAATAAATTATTTCTGATATCACTGCAGGTGCCATTTTGAATTTCAATGTATTCTTTTTTTTTTATTTTGTTGTAAGCTACCTTGGATTCTTTTTGTAGGAGGGTGAAATATAAACATGAGAATGTGGGGAAGAGAATGAGGGAGGAGTGAATGGGGGAGAGAGAAGCATAAGGATTGAGTGGGAAGGAGGGTGAGAAGTGTGTCGGGAGCGTGAGGAGAAGGGGACACGGAAGTGTGTACTTACCAGGGAAGAAATTCACTTATGTACTATTGCCACCCCTTCTCAAAAGATTATTGGGTGGGAAAGGAGGCCAAAGAAATACATGGTGACTATATTTTGTCCCTGGTTAGCAAGTGTTGGTGGCAAAAACCACCTCTGAACAATGTTTTTAATCATTTAAAAATGATAACTGTATGTAACTCAATTTGTATATCTAATCTATGGCATTTTTTCAAGACTTTTTAGCTCAGGCAGTTTGAGGCTATTTTTCATAACTGCAAATAAAATCTAGCACTGTATGTTGAGTTGCCTTTCCATGAGTAATGTTTTATATAATCACTCCCAATTTTAAGGCAATGGTTTGACGCTCATATAATTAAGCAACAGCAACTCTATGTAATTTGTTTATTCAACTTGATGCTCTGCTTCCACAGAAAGTTCTAGTAAGAATGAAATGTCAATGGTGCTGGAGTGGAAGTACTCAGTCTAAAGGGAAGGTAGCACCAGGAGTCAATTTATTGATACTTACCGGCCAGGCAACAATGGCATTGGACACAAGTCTGAAGGAAGCCAAGGCTGGTGGCCTTGCTTCTTTATTCTGCCTGAGAAAGAAGGGAAATGACCACAAAGTATTGGCCTGGACACTGCAAAATTCTCTCTGCAAGAGACTTGGAAACAAGCATTCTCATTGATGGGACCCATGTTGTTGAGTACTCTTCCTGATGGAATCCAATCAATTAATGATTGCAGGCTTTTCAGAAAAAACGCAAACCCTGTATTTCCAGGAAGCATTTTCTTAGGTTTTTTATGTATTTGCTTACCTCTATTTAGTCTTTATTGGAAGATTGTTTATTTTAAATTTACTTCCATTATTTGTCATGTATTGTTATTTTCTATTATTTTTGTAATCCACTTAGAAGGATATGTTTCATCACAAGTAGAATAGAAGAATATTAAAATAAATAAAATCAATTAAATTAAGTAAAGAGGCTAATAGGCCCAACTACAAATAATAGTGAAAGAGAGAAAAAAAAAGCCTTAGATTTAAAATATAAGGACCCAAAATGTTGTGATAAACTTAGGCCTGGATTCACCATTCTACCGCAGAATGGTGAATCCAGTGAAAATGAGGAGGTGGGGGGGGGGGGGGGGACGAGCCTGTGAAAGCCGGCAGCCATCGCACCACCACGGTGTTATCGCTACCAGCTTTCGCACCCAATAGTACCATCGTGAAAGGTGGTGCTATTGGGTGTGCTACTGGTGACGATAACGTGTCTTTCATCGCAGAGTCCGCCCCTCGCCACCCTGACTCCTCCCCTCGCCGCCCCGACTGCCCCTGCATGTGATAAACCTTAGAAAATACCCCCCAGATGATAATCTAATCAAAAAAAAGGCTGGGTAAGTGAAATTCTAAACAAATAGAGGACTGATGAGAAGGCAGCATAAACTATTCCCAACTAGGAGTATGCAGCAAAAAATAACTTGAGTTTTTTGCTTTGTTTTTATTGCTTTTATTTGTGGTGTTAATTTTCTTTTGTTTTGTTTTAGTGTGCAGTATTTAATGTGCATGATTTTGATTTAGTGTGGACTACTTTTTTAGTGCACACTAAAAAATTAGGGGTGAATTTTCAATGCATTGGGCCAGATTTTTAAAAATATTTCCTTGCTTGAAAATGGGATTTACATGTGTAAATGTACTTGACCCGAGTAAGTGGGCTTTTGAAAATTGCTACAATAAATGCCATTGAATTGCCCATAGGATTTGCTCGTGTAAGTGCACTTTATACAGGTAAATGGCTTTTAAAATTCATTACAATAGTAGTTACATTTACATGTGTATATCCTTTTGAAAATTACTGCCATTGGGGTAGATTTTAAAAGGGTGCGCACAGACTTACATGTGTGTGCGCTACCCGGCGCGCACACATTGTACACCCGATTTTAAAACTTGCGCGTGTAGGATTTACGCACGTGTAGGGCTTTTAAAATCCGTCCCATTATGCGCAAAAAATTAGCATATGCATAATTGTTTGAAACTCATCCTCCCTGTGATTAGAAAAATTCAAACAAAATGAAAAACACCACCACATCCCTATTCTCAGTTCTTTCCACACCAAAGTTGGAATATCTCCAACTCAGGGGGACCTTCGCAGAAGAGTTCCTGTATTGCTTCAAAACTGAGAGGGCATCTTCCAGCATGAAAAGAGCTATTTCTATGGACTAGATGTTTCCTATTATCTGAGAGCAATGTTCCTGCATTTTAATGGTGTCTTCATTATATAATCACTGATTTATTGAACAAGTTAAATTCAGACATTTTCAACTTGCTGATCTATAGCATTTTTCTCAGACATGAACACATCATCTGGAGAAGACTATGCCCAATGTGTATGCCCATAAACCTGAAACTAGAGAGATTGGTTTTATAACAACCTTTATAACAACCTCCTGACATCTTCAGTATATCTCCTTTACTGGAAATTCTGTGACCCTGAGGCAAAATGAATGCTATGTATTTGATACAGTTTATTTATCTGCTCATTCCAGCCCTGACTCGGTTATCTATCACCTACCAACCTGGATAAGACAACTTTGAATGCTTTGCAGCTACATAATACTCATTCCATATGTCTGCTTTATCTTTGTTCCCTTAATATTAAAATAAAATACTTTTCTCTAGGTTGCCTCTAAAGAAAGTCAGAGGATTTTTGAAATTTTATTTTATTGCACACTTAAGGAGCTAATTCATAGGGGAGAAACTAAAAATGTGGCAATAACAGCATCTAGTTAAGATGTGAATGTAATTATGATTGTTTTTAATTTTATTATTGCCATTCATGCATATTTTAATGATATAGTAATTAGAGTGTCAGACTGAGTAAGTTTCTCATTTTTATCAGAATATTAATTTTTAACTATGTATCTCCCAATTCATTTTTACATTTTCACACAAATCTCAATTTATTTATTTATTTATTTTTAGATTTTTATATACCGGTGTTCCTATATGAAATAAAGATCACATCGGTTTACATTGAAACAGAACATGAAAATTGCCAAAAGGCATTACATAGAACAAGGTTATGAAACTTGGAACAGTGTACATAATTTGCCATGCAGCCTGAAACTCTTAAAGATCTAATCAGATTGACTATAATTTTACTCAGTGTGAAGGACTTAAAAAACCTCAGACACCATTGGTATTCCAGAAGTCAGTCAAATCTGTGAATTATTATAGAAGATAATCGTTCAGTTCTTAGGGGGCCTATGCCAGGAGTTCTCAACTGGTGTGTCGCCAAGCACAAGCAGGTGTGTGTCACCGCACTTACTGGTCTCCCACTAGTCCAGCTAATCCCCTTTACCCCAGTGAGATGCAAACTCTTCTTCTGCCTGGGCTTGAAATGCTGATAACCCAGGCGGAATGCGGCAGGAGAGCTGGAGTCAGCGGCGCCCACAGCATGCTCGCTTCTTCCTGCCCCCATGCCCGGAAGAGGAAGTGGTGTGCAGCTGCCGTGTGCATGGGAAGAAGAGACCATGGTAATTTACAGGTACAGGCAGCATCGGGCAAAAGGAGGAACAATGTCAGTCCCCGCGGCCGATGGGGCACCGTTCTCGAGGCCTCAAGGGTTGGAAGAAGAGGAGACTGCTACTGTTCCTGCTGCTGCCACCAGTTGTTCTTCAGTGGGGGGAGAGAGTGAGTTAGTGAGTGAGCAAGCGAGCATGTGTGTTTGAGACAGCATGCATGTAAGTGTGTGACACAGAGCCTGTATGGTGTTTGTGAGAGAGAACATGTGTGTAACTGTATGATTAAGAACAGCCTGTGTATGAGAGAGAGCATGAGAGTGTGTGTGTGAGAGAACCTTTATGTGTTCTATGTGTGATTGATATCCTTTTAGTGTGCGAGAAACAGCATGTGTGAGAGAGCATGTGTATGTATGTTTAAGAGCATGTGTGTATAAGTAAGAAAGAGAGAGCATGTGTGTGTGTATGATTTAAAGTCTGTGTAGGCGAGAGAGAGTATTATGTGAATGAGAGCCTACGGGGCAGATTTTAAAAGATACGCCTGCGGTCTACATTTGTGCGTGCTACCCGGCGTGGCCTACATTTGTGTGCACTACCCGGCGCACACAAATGTATGCCTGATTTTATAACATGCGCGCGCAGCTGCGCGCATGCTATAAAATCAGGGGTTGGCGCGCGCGCAAGGGGATGCACACTAGTGCAACTTGCGCACGCTGAGCCCTCGGGGAGACCAGCTGGCTTTCCCCGTTCACTCCAAGGTCACTCCGAAATCGGAGCGGCCTCGGAAGGAACTTTCCTTTCCCCCCCCACCTTCCACTTCCTTCCCCCTACCTGTCCCGCCCCCCAGCACCTTTGTTGTTGAAGTTACACCTGCTACAGGCAGGCATAACTTGCGCACACTGGCCAAGTGCTGGCGCACAATCCCCCGGCCCATGGCCATACAGAGGTCTCTGGCCATGCCCCGCCCATGCCCTGCCCCCGGACCGCCCATTTTTTCAAGCCCCGGTATTTACGCGAGTAGGGCTTTTAAAATCTGCCCCTAAGTGTGTAAGTGAGATAGAGAGAGACAGCATGTATGTAAGTCTGTGATTGAAAGCATGTGTGTGTGTAAGACAAATAGCATGTGTGTAAATGTGTGATTAAGAGCCTATGTAAGTGAGGGAGAGAGCATGTGTATATGTGTGTGACAGAGAGAAGAGAAAGCTGCAAGCAAACCCCTCTGCCTCCTGATGATTCAAAACAATCTCAGGGCACCTGGATATCAAACGTTCCTAGTTATAGAGAGCAAAGCATTTTTATCTCATTATTTTAATTATTTGGTCTTTGCGTCTACTGCTTTGAAATATTTTATTAGTGTCTGGAAATTTTTTGAGTTTTTAATTATTGGATATTCCATTCATCAGCTATTCTGAAATCTGTTCTTTTTGTTAGTATGGTTTTACTGCTATTGACTTTATATTTCTTGATTTGTTTTGAGAACTGGTGAAGTTTCTCTTTTTCCTTTGTTACACTGCATATATCTCTCTGGCTATTTCCGTTCCCAGTTCAGTTTTTGTCTGCATGTTTCTAGTTATGCTTTATGGTCTCTTTATTCTTTGTTAGGTGAGGGTCTGCACATGTGACTGAGGTGAGGGATTCTGCTGGCCTGCAGTTTCTGTGTAGGGCTCTATAGCAGCCTGGAATGTTCCATTTTCTTAATAGGAGGTGTATTGGTGTTTTAAGGCCTGGTTTAATATTTTCATATTGCCTTTTCTTAGGTAAGGTGGTTACTGTTTGAGTACTGGACATTGGTGGGAGGTTTACTGTTTATGTAATTTATATTCAGACGGAGTACTTATCTTTCCTTTGTGTCATTCTTAACATTAAAAATAATACTGGCCTTTATTTTTTATTTCCGCCATGGATTATAATGAGCAGTATGTCACACATGTGAGCGTTGTCCATCAGGTGTGTCATGATAGGAAAAAGGTTGAGAACCACTGGCCTAGGCAATAAATTTTAGCGTGCATGTTGATCCTTACGTGCATGTTAAAACTAGTGTACTATGCGCCCTAAGGTACCTTGGAGGAGCATGGGGTGAGGCAGCACCAAAGGCAGTCCGGGGACGCTGGAGAGGATGGCAAACAGAAGTCGTGGCAGCCAGTAGTCCAAGGTGAGCGGGAGGAGCTGCGAGAGGTATGTGGGGCGAAGCCGTCGAAGACCGACGGTTACAACAGTACCCCCCTTCAAAGGGCGGACTCCAACTCTTGTACCAGGTTTTGGTTTTTGAGGATGCATCTGGTGAAACTGAAGAAGCATCTCTTTATCCAGGATATTAGCCATCGGCTCCCAAGAATTTTCTTCGGGGCCATAACCTTCCCAAGGCAGAAGGTATTCCCAAGTTTTGCCACATCTTCTTACATCTAGAATAGCTTCAAGGTCTTCTTCTGTGTTGATAGAAGTTGGTTCAGGAGACTTGGATGAGAACTCACTGAGAATAAGTGGTTTCAAAAGTGAAAAATGGAATGCGTTGTGGATTTTCAACCCAAACGGTAGCTTCAGCCTGTATGTAATGTTGCCAAGACGGAGGATTGGAAATGGTCCAACGTAATGAGGAGCAAATCGAGTGGAGGGTAACTTTAGTCTCAGATGCTTAGTAGATAGTCAGACTTTGTCACCAGGTTGAAACACAGGAACTTTAGAATGGTGAGCGTCATAGGACTTCTTTGCTCGATCACCCGCTTTGATTAGCATATCTTTAGTTTGAGCCCATAACTGATGGATATCATCAGCAGTGGATTGAGCTGCTGGGGACGACACTGAGAGCTTCAGTGGAAGTGGCGGTGAAGGTAAACGTCCATATACCACTTCAAATGGTGTTGATCCAGTGAATGATGCTAGATGTGAATTAATGGCAAATTCAGCCCATGGTAACAGCTCGGCCCAGTTATTCTGACGGCAACTCACAGACCCGAATGAACTGTTTTAGGGTCTTATTCATCCTTTCAGTTTTGCCATTAGATTGTGGATGATAGGCATATGTATAATCCACAAAGATGCCAAATAGCTTGCACAAAGCCTTCCAGAATTTTGCCGTGAATTAAGATCCTCTATCCGAGATCAACACTATGTAAAAAAAAAAACCATTCTATCTTGTTGTTCAAGTGTATGGAGTAAGACTATTAAGAGTGTAAATCCATTTTTGTGCCCTACGGACTAACATCTCAGAAAAATTACCCCCCCCCCCTCCCGATGTGGAGGAGACAGCACGTCAACAACAAAAAACTTCAAATCAGAGATACTGTGGGCTCGGTCGACCCAATGGGCAACTAAAGGGGCATTTTCACGCTGGTTAATAAGACTAGATCGATGTTCAATAATCCTGGTTGCACAACGTCTGATGTAGTCTATGTCATCACATGTCCTTGTCAGATGCTTTATGCTGGCAAAACAATTCGAGTGAAAGGGGTCTGGCCAGGGGAATAGGGAGAGAGGGTAGAAGGGACACTCTTACAGTGAACTTCTAGGGAAATTCTGATCAAATTATTTACAACTCTGCATCTATAAGTAACTTTTTTCTGTATTACATTTTAAATTAATTATTTAAAGACTGTCATGTATATTGTGTAAGTTTGACCAATACAAAGTATTTAGAATTTTGCAGATTTTAAATTTAAATGTATTTGTGCAGAATTCCCCCTGGACTAAAATAGGCTTTTACAAAACTATCTACTCAATAAACCGTACAGGTAAAAGAATAGGGCCTGTATGCATGCACTTTTACCCACACTTTGAAGAGGTGTTCTTGCAATTGTGATTGTGAGATATTTGGAAATATTCACATACTTATGCATTTTCCAAACCATGTGCAGTTGTAAAAGTATCTGCATGTTTGTAATTTTGGTGGCATAACTTTCAAAGGAAAAGTATCTGTGCACTTTCTCTCTGAAAACTGGTGTGAAGTCTGCAGAGAAAAAATACCCATAGAGTTTATGCCATTACAAGCAGTTAATAAATTATCCCCCAAAGGTCCAATCAGTATGTAGATGATGCTAATAACATAGGAACATTACAGTCCATACAGTGTACAGGCAGCATACACTGATATGACAGTTGTGCGTGGTAGCATAACCACCTTAGGGGGTCATTCAGACCTTCTGGGTGTTCAATGCATTACGTTACTCTGCATTTTAGCATTCTATACTTGTCATCAAGGAACTGCCACGGGAACATTTCCATACAAAATATTATGCATAGTTTGATGATTCGTAACATGGAAAACAAGAAAAAAAAATGTCACTGAAGATCTGATGTGAGCCTGCTGTCATGTCCAAATTACAGCCTTGTTTATTAGACATAATGGTTCACATTACCACAGCTTCAACATTTGAACAGTACTTGCTTGTCAACCTAGATTTATCTGGTTCCTTTGGAACCACAAGTCATAAAAGTTTTAAAGCTGATTTTAATGTATCGTAAATCTAAATACAGATGAGTTCTAAAGCTAGCAAAATTGTGACACAGACCTATTTGGAACATATTTGATAGAAGTAAAATGAGAAATCATAAATGTCAAGTAGAGCTTTCATCAAATGGAAGTAATAGGATAAGTGGAGATTCTTGCAGCTGCATAGTAATAACATGGGCCACCAGGACCTCCCACAGCTTCCTTTACAACACACTTATGATACAAAAAGACACTGACTCAAAACTTGGGATCAAAAGGCTGCAGCTTTATTTACAAAATGCCAACAACAACAATACCCAAACTCATAACTCACAGTCCACAGTCCTATCGGTCATCTGCCCTGCCCTCAGTAGGATGCACTCACCCCCAGGTCCGCAGGCAACCAACTTCGAAATACTGCATTGATATGTAGGAAGTGTCACAGCCCAGCAAGGAGCCACCACCCAAGCAACTGCACTCGGTCACTCTCAACAAAGTCAGTACTTCTGACACTGACCCTCCAACCAGCCCAGCTGGTTGATCCAATGACTCCCCCAGAAACATGATTATTTTCCAAGGTCTCCTGAAATGCATTAAGGAACAAATCCTACCCAGTGTCAGACAAGTGAACACCATCTGCACAATACAGGCCGCTACAAACATTCCATGCCCATGTGTGTGTTTGATATGCCTCCCAGCTTGCAAAGAAAACTAGAAGCCAATCTGTTGGCTCCCTTTAGGCTGACAACACCCTCACATAACCTGGTCTCTTACAGCAGGCCTTATAATTATATTGGACCAACAAACAACAGTGAGAGGCAACTCATAATCCAATATAGTGGCCAAGTCCTTCCTCATAGCATCCACTAACCAATGACAAGACCACTTGCCAAGGTCATTTCCTCCCAGATAAATCAGTAAGATCTTAGGCCAGGCCCTCAAATTCAGCCAGAATTGCATGTGAGACAGCAACCAATTCCAGTACATAGTACAATGCTCCATCCAATGCATTAACTCATCACAAGCTGCCAATCCCAAACAAAATCCATAGAGATGCCAGGAAGCATACATGAGCCCACGCCACATAATAATAACACTCCATATATTTTGACCAGCAGATTTCTTAGGAATCTAAGACAAGGAATAGTTAAACAGGTCTAACATACAATTCAAATGCACCTGACTTCCACCTGCCAAACCACTGTATAACAGTGTCTGAAAGTCCCAAAACCGCTGTCAAAGTAGCAGTACCAATTCAAAAAGAATACATCTCATTACACCCCATGCCTAAACCTCCTCAAGACCATTTCAAACTGGTATCTAGCCAACAGTTTCAATTCCGCATGGACCAAATAATGAGTTCCACCATTATTCTAATGTTCAGAAAATTCACTGTACTAAACCCAGGGCATGCATGTAATCTCTGCAAGGCCCTCAATACTAGCGTAGCCCCTTTTCCATACCATGAATGTGCCATGTAATACAACTGGAACTGCTTAAGCAAGAAAAGTTATAAATTTTGCTAATGGCAGCCAGATTTGAGGAGAAATTATTTATAGCAATTAAGGTTGTTATGCTTTTGGCATGATCCATTTTCAACAGATAAGATTAGGTCAACAGTCTTCTTCTTGGGTACCAGTGCAAGGTTCATCCTTGACGATAATTTTATTTCTCTATTTGTTCCCCTTTTGTGATAAATTGAAAGACCTAGGGATCTCTTAAGGTGTGTGCTGATGACATACAACTGCTGTTCCCTGTTTGACTATAAATACTACTCTTCCCATTTTTCTAACATTTTGCAAGATGTCAAGCTGTTGATGAGAGAGAAAATTATTTTGATGAATGTTCCAAAAACTGAAGCTTTGATAATCTCTCGCTTTTTGTCACCTCTTTCCCTTTTACCACTTATACTTGAAGGCTCTGTGATAACATTTGTTGATACAATAAGAAATCTGGGGTTTCAGTTTACATAAGAAATTGCCATACTGGGTCAGACCAAGGGTCAATCAAGCCCAGCATCCTGTCTCCAACAGTGGTCAATCCAGGCTATAAGTACCTGGCAAGTACCCAAAAACTAAGTCTATTCCATGTTACCGTTGCTAGTAATAGCAGTGGCTATTTTCTAAGTCAACTTCATTAATAGCAGGAAATGGACTTCTCCTCCAAGAACTTATCCAATCCTTTTTTAAATCCAGCTACACTAACTACATCCTCTGGCAACAAATTCCAGAGCTTAATTGTGCATTGAGTGAAAAATAACTTTCGCTGATTACTTTTAATTGTGCTACATGCTAACTTCATGGAATGCTCCCTAGTCCTTCTATTATCCGAAAGAGCAAATAACCGATTCACATTTAGCCGTTCTAGACCTCTCATGATTTTAAACACCTCTATCATATCCCCCCTCCAAGCTGAACAGTCCTAACCCCACCCCAAGTGAAGATGGCAGTGAGATCTGAGTTTTTTTAAATTGAGAAAATTAAGGAGACTAAAATATGTTCTTGAGAAATGTACATTTATATCTGTTATCCAGTCATCTGTACTGTCAACCACTGATTATTATAATGCAATATTTTGGCTATGCAACTGATACTGAATGAAGCAGCAAGACTGGTTTCTGGATACCCCCTTTGGGAACATATATCCCAGTATTTCAAAATCTGTACTGGTTTCCTATAGAAAATAAAGCTTAAGATCGGTTGCATAAAGTGGGCTCGACTTATCTAAAAACTCTGCTAAATTTTTAGATTTGCTCCTTAGGGTCTGCAGATTCACAGCTATTAAAAGTATCTGTCTAGTAGTAGAACTGTGGGAGCAAAGGAGATTTGCAATTGAGCTTTTTCTAGAATAGCCCCTGCTTTGTGGAATAAACTTCCTTTGTCATTACATCAGAAGCAGGATTATAAGCTTGTTTCAGGAGGTCTTTAAGTGCCATGAATAGATGATGGTGTTTCAATATGTTTATACTGATTTTTTTTTATATGTTGTCTGTATATCATTTTATTATTTATGTTTTATTTTGTAATCTGTTTAGCACAGATGTTCTGAAATTAGGTGGCCACTAGGCCTGCAACTTCTTTTTTTTTGTTTTAACCTGCAGCTCCACTTAACCAGCTATATTCTTTTGAATAAAGTTGGTTAAGGCTAAAGATATCCCAGCCACATGAGGCCAGTAACTTTAAACGTAACCGGTGATATTCAAAAGATATCCAGTTTAGGTCTAAAATTATCCAGCTAAAAGGGGATATTCAGTGGAACCTTTATCTGACTGAATATCAGGAACAAGTAATCCAGTTAACTGTAGCTAGATAATTAACCTGCTTTCTGAATATTGTGCCCAGACATTTTTAGAAACTAGAACATGAGGCAGACATTTTTAGCTATTGTATACCTCATGAAATTAAAAACTTATCTTTTTTTTTGGTACTAGCAATTTCTGTTTTACAGCACTTTCAGTATAAATACCATATGTCATGAGATTCCTTTCAGATGCTAAGCAGAAGCTATTTATACCTCCACAACTGCTGTCTAACTTTTGGCCTTTAGATTCAATTACTCACCTTCCCAGACTCAAGCTCAAGGTAAGTTACAAATGCATACACAGTTTGCAGGTCCCTGCCCCAGAGAGCTTACAATCTAACCTTGTACCTGAGACAATAGAGGTGGATGTGACTTGCCCAAGGTCACAAGGAGTGAGATTTAAACACTGACTTCCACACTTCACAGCCCATTCCTCTAGCCACTTGGCTTCTACTCCATGTCTTTCAGCTTCTATACCAACAGAAAATAAATTGCATTCAGGTTTAAAATCATGTTTTTGAAACTGGATTTCTTGATCCATTGGAAAGAACTGTGAGGTTAGAAAAAATCCCATTGATAAAGAATGGAAGGAAAATCATAGAGCTCAGTTTGTCCAAATTTATTTTGTACTCTGGAGAGTGAAAACAAAAAAATGTATCATAAAAGGAGATATTCAGGGAATATTTTTGGAAAAACAAAAATATACTGCATTTGTTAAGGTCAGAAAAAAAGAGTATTAGGTGTGCATGGTAGCTGCCAACACAGAAACTCTATTAAATGCCTTCTTCTGCTACCCACAGACATGACCACAGCAGTGGTGTAGCCATGGGTGGGCTTGGGTGGGCAGCTGCCCACCCAATTTGGACCCAGGCCCACTTAACTGGAACCGGAAGTGGGGCACCAGACCTACAAGGCTGTTGTGGGATCCCATCTCTGCGCGGCAAAGAGGAGGACTCAGGGCCAGCGCGCAATTCTGTGCATTTGCACGGCACACATGGGGAAGCGATCCTGCGGCCGTGTGGGCCACCGATCTTCCTATTTTTTGGGGGGGAGGGAGGGAGCAGAAGTGCCACACACGGCTTCCGCTTCCTCCCCTCCCCCCCAAGCAGGAAGATCGGTGGGCCGTACGGCCCAAAGATAGCAGGAGGCCGGTGGCAGCAGGAGAGGTCAACTGATCTTCCTGCTTCGGAGGGGAAGGAAGCGGAAGCTGTGTGTGGGCTTGAATTTGTAATTGTGGGTGAGAATGGGAGCCTGGTGGTGTCTGTATGTCAGAATGGGAGCTTGAATGTATATATGTATGGGTGAGAATAGAAGCCTAGGTTTGTGTGTCGGTGAGAATGGAAGCTTGAATATGTAGGTGAGAATGGGAGCCTGGGTTTGTGTGTGGGTGAGAATGTGAGCTTGAATATGTGGGTAAGAATGGGTGCTTGAATGTGTGTATGTGTGGATGAGAATAAGAGTCTGGGTTTGAGCGTGTGGGTGAGAATGGGTGCCTGGATGTGCTTCTGTGTGTACATAAGAATGTAAGCCTGGGGAGGGGTGAGAAAGTGAGAGCTTATATGTGTGTCTGCAGAGAGTGTGAGCTTGTGTGTGTGGGAGGGAGAGCATATGAGAGTGAGAGCTTGAGTGTGTGAGGGAGTGTGTAAGAAAAAGCATGTATGTATGTGTGTGTGTGTGTGTGTGTGTGTGTGTGTGTGTGGAAGGGAAGAAGAAAGACACTGAAAAGGAATTAGGAAATGAGCGACAAGGGAAAAAATAGGAAAAAGAGACCAGGACCAACTGATTAGAAAAATAGAAAGATCAGACAAAGGTAAAAAAATATATATTTTTTGAGATGTTAGATATGCCATCGTTGGGAATGTGCATTTCTTAATTTTTTGTATTTTGCTCTCTTTCTTAAGTATTCCACTGTTCAGACTTTAGTTTTGCAGGCTTTCTATTTTGGTTTTATCTGCATGTTTCTGTTTCTAATGTGTGGTCTCTTATTTCTATATTAGGTAACGATCAGTCTCAGTTTTGCCTGTGTGTGTGACTGACATGTAGTATTTCTGCTAGCGTGTAGTTTCTCTGTAGTAGTAGTAGTAGTCCAACTTGTTCTGTTATTCCCCTAGGTGATGTATTAATGTTCTAGGGCCTGGTGTAGTATTTGCATTGATGCTTTTTCATAAGTTTGCTGTTTGAATCCTGAGAGTCAGTGCTGTGATTGTATGGCAAGGTTCTAGATGCTTCTTTCTTTGCAAGAGTTTGTGTTACTTCACAAAATAGCAGTGGAGGGTTATTTTTTGCTGAGGTGTCACCAGAATTTAGCTCTGTGCTGCACCTGTTCTGACGATTAATTATTATTTTATTGTATTTATGAAGATTTCTGGTTTTCTGCAAAGATGGTTCATGAAAGAATACATTAATGTTTGTTTTATTACATGATTGGATCTGATTGTTTTCTATACTTGTGCATTTATAAACTGCAATACATATAACATAAATTCTGATTAATAAGGAATTTTTAATGCTGGTAAGTGCTTGAAATAATTGAGGTAAAATGCTTAAAAGTTTCACACATGATGCATAATGGCTGTTGCAAACTACTTAGAAAGCCATTGTAGGGTGCAGTATATGGCATTATTTATCAATAAGAAAACAACTAGTAGGTCTCAGTCCTGCATGCCTACAGCCCACTCATGTTAACCTTGTGCCCATCCAAAAAATCAATTCTGGCTATGCCACTGGACCACAGGCACCTATTCGCCCAATTACATACGTCCTTTATTTGCGTCCCAGAATAATTAGACCTAATGTATTTATTCTGAGATTGGCATGAATCTAGGCCAAGAGTCAACACAGCTACCATAACTTCTACGTATGGGAGCATCTTTCGTATCTCTCTCTATATTACAAAAATCTTAGGGGCTTCAGGCAATCATTGTGTCACGACTGCGCCTGCATGATGAAATGACTGCATCGAAAATTGGGAGAGGGAGGGCAAGATCTGCATTGCGGGGCCAGCGAGTGCATCAGCGATGCCGGCACCAGAAAGGCTGCTGGGGGTTTGCCAGGCCCAACAGCACAACAAAGAACGATGAGCAGAGGCCCAGGCAGCAGAAGATATGGGGTGGGGGGGGGGGGAATGATTTCCCAGGCCTCTCAGCAAAAGAAAACAAAACCAAGCCAGGCTCACCAGCAGAAGAGCTGGTGGGTTTCCCAGGCCCCATCAATTCAAGAGCAAGAGAAACCATGGCACACAGCAGAAGGGCTGGTAGAAGTTTCTAGACCCCACCAGCTGCAGAATGATGATATCAGAGCCCAAGGTGGGATGGGACTAGGAGAGAAGGACAGTGAGAGGAGAGGCCCCACCAGATGCACAAAGAGGATGTCAGAGCCTGAGGTGAGAGGATACTGGGAGGGGGAGGAACATGAGAGGAGAGGGGAGGAGGGATGGCCAAAGTATATGGGAGTGGGTGAAGGAGGGAGAATAAGGAAGGGCCAGATTAGTTAAGAGGAGTAGGGGGAGCGGGAGAAAAAAGAAGAGGAGCGGGCTTGACAGGTGAAGAGCAGTGGAAGAGAGGGGAGTGTAGTGGGAGAGTGAGGTGGGAGGGTAAGAGGAGAGGGGGCAACAGGAGAGGGGGCAGCAGGGGCAGGCCAGTGGGTGAGTAAAGGGGAGGAGGCTGCAAGAAGGGACCTGTGGGAGAGAGGGGGAGCATAGAGAGAAGGAGAAGAGAGGGGAAGGGGGAGTGAGGGGGGGAGAGAGGGGAGGGGAGCATTGGGAGAGGATAGGAGGAAGACAGAGAGAAGGGGAGCATTGGAAGGGTGAGAGGGGAGAGGAATCTTTGGGAAGTGAGAGAGGAGGGAGGCCGGAGGGGGAGCATTGGGAGAGTGAGACTGGAGGGCAGAGATCAGCAGGAGACTGAGTGGGATGAAGGAAGAGCAGTGGATGCAGACACCTCTAATCACCAACCCCCCCCCTCCCAGCCACATGCACCCCCAGACACATGTACCTCCAAACACACACACATGCATGCACCCATCCCCACACATGCACCCCCTCACACATGCATGCACCCACACACACGGACCCCCACAATATGTGCACACACATATGTAACCCTACACCACCACCCACACACACATGTACCCCAGACAGCCACATGCCTCATACCCATGGTCCCCCCTACACACCCCCACAGCATCTTGTACACCCCAACAAACACACACACAGGCGCTTCCCTGCCCACACACACACACACACACTATTCTACACACCAATCACCCCCACAAACACATCCCCCCACACACAGCCCCCATCCTAATCACCTCCCACACATGCACACATCACATGCCCAACCACTCCCCAACACATACACACATACCTTCAGTTATTCCCCAACACACACCAGTCACTCTGACCAGTGGTGTACCTAAAGTATGTGCCACATAGGGTCACTGGATACTAACTTTGGCACCCCTTCTCCCCCATAGCAACCTGGTCTTGCTTTCTCATATACATACAGTCTCGCTCTTTTACACACAACTCACATGCTCTATTTCATACATGGTCTCGCTGTCTCACACTATCTACACTCTCACATGCCCTGTCTCTTACATGCTCTATTAGTCATACACACTCTCTGAATCACGTCAGGTGCCTTCCTCTCTTCTTTGACTTTGACAGAAGCCCTGAGGGCCTGTTCCACTCTTTGGCTGCTAGTGGGATAGACTACACCAGGGATAACCTAAGAAAGGTAGGGGGCCCCTGGGTGAAACATCCAGAAAGGAGTCCCCTACCTATGATTGAAGGACAAGAGGGGTTCCCTTCCTCAAGACTGAGATTCTACTCTGCACTCCCCCAAAAGACTCCATAATGCCCTTTCCCCTTCTCCCAACACACCTTATGCAGCCTCCACCCCATGACTCCACAATAATCTCTCCTCAGACCCTCAAAAAATACCCCATGAAACCCTTTCCCTTCCAACCAAGATTCTATCAACAAACATTCTCCCCTCCTCCCAGAGACCCCTAAAAATACTTCCTCCTCTCCCCCTAACCCTCCTAGACACCTTTTTGATGGGGAAAGTCATCTTTTCTTGTCTAACGTTGATTCCTCTGCACCGTGCAGGAAGATACAAATAAACGGCATTGCCCCTTCCTCTCTGCCACCAAGCGCATGCTAATGGTGCTTCCCACCGACATGCAGCAGATGCTATTTGGAACTACTGGAATCCTTCTTGCAGTGCTGGGGGACCGCTAATGTGTGGATTCCGGCACAATCACCCCAGTTTACCACTCCTCCACTTCAATGTTCCTTCTAAGGATTAGGTTGCTGTGAGCAAAAAGTTTTGGTTTCATTATCCTGTGAGCACTACTTTCATTGATGCAAAAGGCCTATCAATTTTATGCTCTCAGCATCCCAATCCTTAAAGCAAACATTGGTAACAGCATGCACACAAACTTTCTCAAACCCACACACATACATACACACACGCACTTGCATATTCACTCTCATACTCTCATATGCATACATGCTCAAACACTCTCACGCCTCTCATTCACGCCCCAGACTCATGCACACTCACTCAGTTCTCCTCCTCTTCCACACACTCACTCACCTCAGTAACTGCAAATCCTTCATTGCCAACCACTCGAGAACACAAACCCTTGCTAAACAAAAAAGGACACCTAGAACCTTGCTGTACCATACCATACTAACACTATCTCAGGACTCAAACAGCAGCCGCCTTATCTATGACACAGCAGCAATACAAATATTATACCATGCCCTTGAACACTAATACACCACCTAAAGGGGTTAACAGAGCAAGCCGAACTGCTACAAAGCTCTACAGAAAAACTATGTGCACATGCTGTTACACTCATGCTGTGTCTCACACAAATACACATGCTGTCACATACATGCTGTTTTTCACAAACACACAGAGGCTCTCATACACTGTCTCACAGCATGCAAGCTCCCCCCCCCCCCCCCAATACACAAAATCTCCTCACTCATACATGCATGCATTCTACAGGGCCTCAACCTCTGCAGGTCACTGTGGGATGGGTTCCATGGAGGCTCTGATCATCTTGGTCACCGAAAAATGAGATCCATAGACACAGCTCCTGTTCTGCATGCAATCTGACACTCCTCCTCCTTCCTGCCTACGTGACTCCAGAAATGTACACCCCACCACCATTTACACCGCCCACACCACCTTCACATACCTTCCGACTTACACCATTTTTCACTGAACATTCCCCCGCACACACACACAGACAAATACTCCATTCCTCCACCCCTATCAGAGCAAGTGCAAGGCACCGATAATGTACATATCCACTAATGGAGTCCTAAAACCTGCTTTTTGACATTGCACGCTCAGTCAGGGGGAGAAAAAATGAGGGGTGGGATGAAGAATTATATAACTCTCTTTTTGCATGAGAAAGTATGCAAATTAGGGGGAGGGGAGGAGTCGGCGGTGTTTTTGCTGCTGGCGATAATGTTACTAACATTATCGTTGGCAATAGCGCACCGAATAACTACACTTTTTATGGTGTCGCTATTCGGTGCGAAAGCTGCCAGCCGGCGCACCGCAGTAGTGCGAAGGCTGTAGGCTTTCACAGGCCCGCCCCCCCTTTTTTGCAGGATTCACCATTCTGCAAAAGAATGATAGAAATGATAAAGGCCAGTAAATAATGTACATAATATAGATATATCAATCTTGGCAAACAGCAGCTCTAGTGGGGGCAGAGCAAGGTGGGTCATGCTGCAAACTAAGGTGAACATCTTAGCAGCAAGTAAGATGATGATGATGGAGGGCCATCCATTGCTTCTTCCATGTGACAGGGGCCGACCAATGGCACCAGTAGCCCTTGTCACATGGTAAAGGCAAAGGGCCACAGCGCCATTTTGATTCTTGGTAGGCCCAACGGCCCGAGAGGGAGACATCGCTCGCTGGACCCTGCTGGACCACCAGGGCTTTTAGTAAGTCTTGGGGAGGGATCGGGATGATGGGGGGGATTGTAATAAAGTAAATTTGAAGGGTTGGGGTGGATTTTTTGCGATTCATTTTTTTTTCTATTTGGTTTTCCCGATTCAGTTTTTCCGATCCATTTCACTGAAAAACAACCCGCAGGAAAACACATTTTTCCCACAAAGCACCCGAACCGAAACCCAACCCAGAAAAATGAAGCTCATCTCTATTGCTTACCCCTTTGATTTTAATGGAAAATGAATGAATGGTTGACATAATAAATGAAGAAAAAATTGTAATTGAAACAAACAAAAACAAATTATGGAGGCAAACCAAATGAATTGATGAATGGAAATAAAAGTGTTTTCTGTGCACATTACTAACACATATTAGTTTTTTTCCTCTCAGGGAACTCTCCACTCTCCTGTGACCTTCTCCTTTGGTGTGTAATAACTTTCACACTTCTTCCCATGTGCCAGGCTTACTTGTATATCCCTTGGAAGCCAACAGGCTGAGTTAAAAGAGAAGGAAAACTTAGCATGCTCACACTATATAGCTCCCCCCCCCCCCCCCCTCCCCTCTGTAAATTACAAGATCATACTATTTATCCAATACATTTTCAGTTTCCAAATATGAGATAAGTGTGACCACACTGCTGGGGTCATTTTGTGCCGTGCCAACATTAAATCTTTTTGCATCACCCTTTAAGTTTCTTATTAATGTGCCCATAGTATTTTTGTGAGCATACAGTAAACCATTTTTGGTGTTTCATTGCCCTAAATGTACATATATTTGAAAAAAGGATTTTAAGTGGTCTCCAAAGTTAATTTACATCATCTTTGAACAATTCTCCTATTAACACAGAAGATATTCCAACCTATAAAGAAATAAATAACATGCATACATGAATGCATGTAGTGTTGACTATTAATTGTAGAGGGTCCTGGCAAATCCATGGATTACCTGCAGCCACCCTTGATAACCCCATAGATAACACTTGATTTCCTTCAGATGTCTGCACTTACTTGTCCATGTTATGCATAGGATATCATTTGTGACTTTGGCCTGAATTCACTAACACCGCCGGGCTCTCTGAATCCCGCGGTAACGGGGGGCAGGGGGCGAAGCGGGGGGGGGGGGGGTGGTCCTGCGATAGCCGGCAGAGATTGCACTGCAGTGGTGCGATCGCTGCCAGTGTTGCGCCAAATAACTACGCCATAAAAGGTGTAGTTATTCGGCACGAAAATGACAGCAAAAAGGATGCGTACCTTTCGCTGTCTGAGAAGTCTTCGCAGAGTCGGCCCCGGTGCTGCCCCGACTCCTCCTCTTCCGGGGTCAACTCCGCCCCGAGCTAGCTATCGCACGCTTTGGAAAATAACCCCCTTTGTCATCATGAAAAATTACATTTGAAAAAACTTTGAAAAAGTAATGCTATTTATATTTGTCTAAAGTATTTCTTTGTAAAAAAAAATAAATATATATGTATATATATATATATATATATATATATATAGTGGAGATGATGGTGCCCCTGGTGGCAGGTCCTCAGCGGTGACTTCGGGCTCAGGGCTAATTATCAAGGACTGCTTCCACAAAGTCCTTTATAGCAGATCCCTTCCTGAAGTTTCTCCCGTGAGACAGGAGTAGAGGATAACCATAAGGCAAGGAGGCTATGGGTCAGCACCACTTGTAAGGGAAGGCCCTCTTACAACTAGGCCCCTGAGACCAAACTTCCCTCATTCTCCACTAGAGTAAGGGTCACCTCCCTGGCAGCCCTTTAAAACAACATATTACATCCAGGCAGAAGGTTCTTATGTATTGAAGTTTATTAATTAAACCAAACTCCACAGAAAGGAAAAACACTCAACATAAAGGGGTAGATTTTCAAATAGCGCGAATTGGCCTACTTTTGCTGGCGCATCAGGCGCAAGCAAAAGTAAGCTGGATTTTAGTAGATACGCGCGGAGCCGCGCGTATCTGCTAAAAACCTGGATCGGCGCGCGCAAGGCTATTGATTTTGTATAGCCGGCGCGCGCCGAGCCGCGCAGCCTACCCCCGTTCCCTCCGAGGCCGCTCCGAAATCGGAGCGGCCTCGGAGGGAACTTCCTTTTGCCCTCCCCTCACCTTCCCCTACCTAACCCACCCACCCACCCGGCCCTGTCTAAGCCCCCCCTTACCTTTGTCGGGGGATTTACGCCTCCTGGAGGGAGGCATAAATCCCCGCGCGCCAGCGGGCCTCTTGCGCGCCGGGATGCGACCTGGGGGCGGGTACGGAGGGCGCGGCCACGCCCCTGGACCGCTCCGGGCCATAGCCACGCCCCCATACCCGCCCCCAAAACGCTGCCAACACGCCCCGAAAACGCGACTGCGCTCGGTCCCGCCCCCGACACGCCCCCTCCGAAAACCCCGGGACTTACGCGAGTCCCGGGGCTCTGCGCGCGCCGGTAGGCCTATGTAAAATAGGCTCACCGGCGCGCAGGGCCCTGCTCGCCTAAATCCGCCTGGATTTGGGCGGATTTAGGCGAGCAGGGCTCTGAAAATCCGCCCCAAACACTATTACCAGACCTGCATTACCAAGCAGTAACTGGGCGCTTGCGGGTTTGACACCCTTTAAGCCCTGATTCACTAATCCCCAAAACATCAAGCTTCTCACTCTGAGTTTCTAGTATACGTTCCCCTGCACAACATGTGGGCAAAGTAGGTTTTTCCCCCAGTACGTTCTACTTCCCCCAAGCATAACATAGTACTGAAACCTCCCCCACTGTAGGAACGTCTCCTTAGGCCAGCTGCCAGGTCCTAATTACCTCTTTTCCTCCAGCTGCCTTAATTAAGTAAAACAACTCTTTTCGCTGCCACAAGCTCCCCTGGCTTGTGCAGTCCTAAAACCATTTTATATTCTTCCTTTTTAACTCATACTTCATTCCAAACCCCACAATAAGCATTCCCCACATTTACACAAGCCTTCCTACCTCAGCTTCTTCAACGCCACTGGAGCTAATCCCTCTAATTAACCCTCAAGGCACTGCTGAAGATACTTATGCATACCACTTGTTACACAGACATTAAAAGTGAAGGAACCCTGTTAGAGCTGATTTAGCTTTTAGTGGAAAAGGTCTGCCTGGGCACCATCCCCCAGCCTCAGGCTTTGGATCTTACTTGCCTTCCCTCCAGCTCTCCTCTCTTCTTTCTCTTTGGAGGGCTACTCTCTTTATGTCCAGATAGAGTGCCCCTCCCTAGGAAGAAACCGCCCTTTTGTTTCCCTGCCCCCAACCCTTCCTGAGGCTGACTACCAGGGCACCTGGGAAATGTAGTTTCCTTCCTGCAAAGTAACCGTCCCTTTGAGGAAAACACCTCAAAGTTTTACAGCACAGAGACTCCGCTCTGGCTCAACTCATCACAATATGTATATATATATATATATATATATATATATATATAGTTATACATATACACCCACCATGGTGGTCTGAACAAGCCCTAGTGATATTATGCTAGCCTAAAAATCATTGCGGTTTTACAATTTCAGTAAAATATTTTTGCTAATGATAAACTATGACATATTCCAACATTGAGGCTGTCAAAACCTGACATTTTGAAGAAACATTTGTGATAATTTAATTTCATTTTGGGTGACATTTTTAACAGCAGGCTGTGGGAAGCAGGTCATGTGAAATTGGAAGTAAAGTATATTTAAGTACATCTTACTTAAAAATGATCTTCCATTTCTTTTTAGCTAATGTATAGGATCTTACTTCCAAGAAGTAGAAATAACCTTCCTATGTAAAACAGTAGTAAATCTATCTCATTCAAGCTTCATCAGCACAGGATGTGGCCGGGTTGTGAGGTTCTAATAACTGATCGAAACATAAAAACAGATGCATTATGTAGTTGTACTGTATATATTATGCCTGCTTTAACCTGATGCAGTGAGTCCTTGGGGAGTTATCAGATTTCAGCCTTAAGGAACTAACTGCAGGAAAGTGTAATGAAAGGCTTAAGGGACCTTTCTCCATTTTGGGTCAGCTGTAACTGAAAGCACTCCTGATATATTTGATTTTAACTTAAGAACTCAAAAGTATTCAAAGTTATCACAACTGTGGCTTCTGTTTATGAATAATGGTTTTTCAGCCACCTTCCATAGGGAATTGCATTGCCTATTCATGCCAACTCCACCTGCAGACAAACATCTTAGGAACCCCTCAGTCTTGCTCAAATTTTCTATTACTGTCTAAATGCTGACTCGAAAGCAAGATATTTCAGACTCAATAAATCCGTGTTGTGCATCCTGGGCGGCATATTAAAAGCATGTTTAGCACTGGATAGCCTGATGTCATTTATCCAGCTATATTTTAGCCTGCCAATTTGTGGGCGGGCAGAGGGTGGATCTGGGCGGTGCTACTTATCCGGTTAACTTAACCGGATAAGTAGCGATATTAATTCTCACCCATTTAAATTAATCGGATAAATTAGATCAGCCATAGAGCTGATCTAGTTTAGCTGAATTTAGCTTATTCAGCCATGCCGCTGAATAACACTTGTAACTTAACTGGATAAGTCATATCCAGCTAAGACCGAGATTTATCACATTGCTATAAATAAAGCAAGAATAATGCCTGAGATAGAAAAAAGGGGTGTGACTAGGATAATTTTGCAGATACTGCAATGTGCGATATTTTGCCTGATCGCATAGCTATTTTATCGCATGCTGCATAGCGTCATCGCGCGGCACGATGCTTCATCGTGGCATGCATTATTTTTTCCCTGTATAAATAGTAATTTCCTGTACATGTCCCTTTGAGAGTGTGTCAGGCATTAGAGTGAGAGGAGAGGAGGTTAGTGTTATCAGAGGAGTTTAGAGGAGTTATTTGCAATTATTGAGTGAGTTATCTTGTTTTTTGTTGTCATCTGTTTCCCTTAACCATTGTCTTTTGTCTTTTTGTTGGAGCGTAAGTTTGTTAATCCAGTTTGTCATTTTGTGTGGAGATAGTGAGGAGTAGAGATGGTGGAGATGGAGAGGAGGTATGGAGATGGTGAGGAGTGGTTGTGTATCTATGGTGAAGATGTGTGTGTGTGTGTGTCAGTGCGTGTGATTATGCGCTGAGGTGTGTGTGTGTGTGTGGGTGTATGTGTGCTGAGGAGAGGATGGAGCATGACAATCATGGGGGAGAGAGGAGAGGAGGGGGAAAAGGTGACAGAGGGAGTGGGAGGATGAGGGCGGGAGTACCAGGGGAAGGAGGAATATCAGTAGGAGTAGGGATAGGGGTAGGAGTAGAGAGAGGCAGGAGGAAAGGGATAGGAGGGTGCAGGTGGGGGAAGGGGCAAGGCAGGCAAGAGTGGAGGGAGGAGTAGGGCAGCATAGGGATAGACAGGGCACAGGGGAAGGGATTTGGTAGGCCAGGATCAGGAGAGGGGAAGGGAGGGGAGAGGAAAGCAGGATGGAGAGTGAGGAAAGGAAACCTCTCCAAGAGAGGAAGTGGCAACCCTTCAGGCAGCCGGGCGGCACCATGGCAGTGTCTCAGGGCCATTAAGTTTAGCGTGCAGGAGAGTGAGCTGTTCATCACAGGGGGGTCCTTTAAAATTACCAGATGTTGTTTGGCAACTGGGCAACAAAGACCTCCAAGGCAGCCAAGGCACAAATATGGCGCAACCTTGCCCAGGCCATCAGCCGGTGCAGTGGAGTGCCAAGAAGTGGGGAGTAGGTCGCCCATCGAAACTGTGACATCAAAGCCCAGCTCAAGGCAAAGGTTGTGTCCTGAGCAAAGTATCAACGGATGACTGGAGGAGGGGCCCGCTGTTCAATAGTTCTCACAGAGATGGCACAGCGACTCACTGAAAGGCTAGGACCAGATGTTTTCGAGGGCATGGATGAGTGGCTAGAAACCACACAAGCTGCAGCCGGTAAATTCACCTTGCCCATAAATGGGCAGACAGCAACAGGTATATACATAATTTGCCATAAGATGCTCACTCTGCAAAGAAGCAAAGTGCACTTCAGATGCCAAATACAAAAAGGATACTTGCTGGCATATGTACTAATGTCTTCACTTTTGTTTCTACAGCTCTTGCCCTCCAAGCTGCCGGTCCCAGCCAGGAAGCCCCAGGGCCCAGCTGGGAAGCCCCATGGCCCAGCTGTGTGTTCCCACCATTACACAAGCCCTTCCTTATGAATGTGCAGACCCAGGTCAGCGAAGAGGAGGAGGAAAAGGAACAGCAGCAGCAGCAGCAGCCGCCATAGCGTCATCCCCCCAACGCCATCAGTCATGCTGGATCCCCTGAGCTCACCAAGCACACTTGATGTGTCATTGAACCTGGAGGAATTCATGTTGGAAGGGAGCCAGAAGTGGGAGATTACAGACACATTTAATCCACAAGCCAGCATAGCACTGCACCAATGAATATTGGAGTTAGCCAGATAATTTAGATTCTTAACTCAATTTCCTCCTAATTATGCCCCCCGGAATGCCCCTAATTTAGCTGTCTAATTACCTGGCTAAGGAGGAGTCGGGGCAGGGAGGGGAGGAGTCGGGGTGGGGAGGGGTGGAGTCGGCGGTGTTTTCACTACCGGCAATAATGAGGCCATTTAGCTTATGAAGACCTTCTAAGTATATAGTGCCTGCTTATTCAGCTTTACATGACGTGAATTGTTGGCATCAAAGTTTGCCACGCCCTGAAGCATGGGGATAAAGAGCCATCGCCAGGGCCTATGGGCTGCAAACATGACTGTAAAGCCACTTGTCATGCTACTGATCCTATCCTCCCCTGCAGCCACCACCCATCTGGGTGCCACTAGCCACAAAAACATAGGTGTTGTGGTACGTGTCCTCCCTCAGATAGGATGTAATGATGGCCACGTAAGTGTAGTCAATTGCTCCGACAACATTGGCAAAGTGTGCGAAGGCATAAAAACCTCACTTCAAGTCCATCAAGTCCTGTCTGTCATGAGGAAATTGATGTAGCGAGGAAGGCAATCAATTACTGTTTCAATGTCCTGGTTGAGACAGCGTGAGAAAGTGCTTTGGGAGATTCCTCCCACCACCACTACTGTGGTTTGAAAGAAGGCGCTTGCCGTGAAACGCAGGGCGGCCAACAGTTTGGTGAAGCCAGGCAGAGCATGGAACCTTTCGGTGATCAGATCCAGATCCCTTAGATGTCTTAATATAATTCCAGGATTGCCCGAGAGGTAAGAAGATACCTGCTGAGCACAAAGTCCTCTGGCATGTCCAGCAAGGATGTTCATGGAGGAAAGATCCATTCCCTGTATCTCCTGTTTCGCAGCCACCTGCATGCCAGACGGTGGCCTACGCCATGAGTCCACGGGACCCGTGGCTCATTGGGTACTGATGGTACTTCCCTAGGAGGCCTTGAAACAAGCCTTGCCTGTGGTTGAGGTTGCTTGGTTCCACATGTTGCCATCTGTGGTGAGCCTGCCAAGGCATCCAGTTTGCTATGACAATAACACTTGCAAGAAACAATATAGGTTTTGGAAGGCAGAGCAAGTAAAAACAGGTGTTTTTATTGGGCCTTTAAGCCTGGTAGATGTGTCGTGACCATAGCTTTTTATTTATCGTAGGCAATAATCACACGATGTGTGATATCGCTCGCGATAATTTACTGCCCCAAGAAAAGGTTATATCCAGCGATAGATCACATGATAATGTGCGATACTGTATCGCACACGGTGCTAACAGACCCATTTCCATTAACCCTGCACAAACTCATCCCACGAATAATAATTTCTATTTTGCATACACAAAGTGTGATGCGCTATTTATCACTTGCGTTACAGCATTGTCGCGCGCGATAACACCCTAATGTGATTTGAAAAATGACCCTGTAAGTTATTTATCCAGCCAGTGCTGAATATCGGGCCCGATGTAGTTTTCCGGAAATAACATATCTTCCTTAGGGATATCTAGGAACACAACATTGCAAGGTTTCATAAAGATAGCTAATACCTATTTGTCTTATAAGGCAGGCTGCTCAATGTCCCTTTGAAGAACATGTGAATATAGATGCTTCACCTCCTCAAAAGATTGTTCATGCAATTTTTTCGACCACTATACACCAAATATTAAATGACTGACCACAAAAACGGTTGGGCTCCACATTATAAAGGGCCAGTTTACTAAACTGCATTAACAGGTTCGCAGTAACATGTTTTATTTTTCCATTAATGTGGATTTTTGCATTAACATTTAAATGGGCCAGTTAAGATGTTAAATTATGCTAATCAGTCCATTTAAATGTAATACGGATCACATTAAAGCAAGAATCTGCATTAATGCTACCATTATCATAAAACTTTAACTATACCTCTACAGATGTACTTAAAGTTATTGTGTTAAAAGCACATGGTGACATGCATTTTTAACATGTGTTATTGCAACGTTTTAAGGTGCCCTTTGCTACAGAACATAAAGCCCTCAGTGAATAGCACGTTAAATGAATTGCAATTATACACATTAAAAATAATACATTAAAACATGTATTACTGCATGCATTCACTGCATTTTAATAAATCATCATCTAAATCTATTTATCTTATACAAATAAAGCAGGCAGCTACACTAATACTTTCCTGTTCATATATTTTTTTAAATGTCAATGTAAAAAAATGAGGTTTGTGGCTAGATCTCAAATATAATGCAACATAAGTCTATACATTATAAAGCACAAGGCTATGAATGTTCTATAGCATAACCGCCCTACTTTTGAATGGGTCATGAGCTCCTGGCAAAATTCAGAGCTTTTTCAATAACCCAGAAAGCCCTCTGTACCATACTGAAGACCAGGGACTCTGTTCAAGGGCCTACAGATAGATAGATATAGATAAGTCTGAAATCTCTCTCTAAGCTCTCTCTCAATATGTAGGCACAGAATGGGAAAATTTCTTCTGTATATCTTGGTCCCAGATGAGCTACACTTTTGTATCACAGATCATGTGTTACAGAACCCATGAGGTGGAGACTTATTAAAGAAAAGGAACAATATTGGATCTATTTATTTTATTGTGTATTTAGCTTATACCTTTGTGTTGAATTACTTACAGGCACACCCAATGAGATGAATAGGACAACCTTTCCTTTCTATCAATCTGTTGTATCAGATCACATTTAAATACGTTTTTCAGTTTGCTTTTATAATTTCCATTACGTTGTGGGCAAGCTTTAGGTTACCGTTTGGTTCTTTCCATGCCTAGGGTTGCCACCTGTCCTGAGCTGTTGATTAAAATATATTTTAGAATCACCTCAATTAGACCTTTTAATTGCCTGTGTTAATAGATAGCACCAAGGACATGGTGCTCTGAATCCCGGCTACCACTTTATGTTGACTTTATTATTTCATTCTGTTTGTATTAGTCATGTGATTAGACCTTTTTTTGAGAGGGGGGGGACGACCCGGGGAAGGGGTGGGATGATAAAATAGGAGGATGTAACAAAAGCAAAAGGCTAGGGTTCTGAGGTCCACATATGCTGGGACAATCTGGAACAAGGAGGACTAACCCTTGAGCTGACGTGGCCAACCATTGTCTCACAAGCCATCCAGAAAGCAAAGAGTCCCCAAAACCTTCAATGGTTAATAAAACCACTGCACAGCAGATTTTTTTTTTTATATTACAATGGGTGGAAATAAAAGTCAACAATAATTTGTAAGTAACAGTCCAAAAGCAAGGAATCACTTACAGCGTTTCTATTAACCTTTATTTCTGTCAAAGGACAGAATGAAATCAGTGATTACAACTCTTCGGTTTTAATTTGTCATTGCAAGGGCTGTATGTTACGCAATACATGTGAGTAGCATGCGCTCATAACTAGCTTAAAGCATAGTACTTGCTAGAGAATGAGAACACTGCCATGCAATTGCTCAAACAGCATGTGTTCTTTTTAGCTTTTATTGGTTTGTAAGCATTAGTTGTGAACTACCATTAAAAAAGAAACTTTGCTATGGATGAGCTAATAAAAATTCTTTCTTTGGCTCATTAACCAATCAGTGTGAGATTGGGCCATCTCTGGTTAAATTCTGGAGGGATCCCTGTTTCCTACTAGGATTGAAGAAGCAATAAAAATTTAATTAGCTTCCTTTCTACCATGCAATGGCCTAAGTGAGATGTGTTATCTTACTTTCACTCCATGAAAAGAAAGCTTACTAGTTAAATATTTTCTTCCTGGAAGTTTCAAGCTACAGTTGCTGATAAGGATGTAGAAACATCATAAATTTTCAGTGAGGATTTCAGGACATTGGCTTTGGCATATTTTATAAAAGGAACAGGCTTCTGTTTTTGGTTTGTCCGTCTGGGACATGCGGTGTTACAGGCAAGGGCCACCATGCCTGTAGTACACGCTGCAGCTGCAGAGACCCTGGCATGCTGTCGGCCCAGGGGAAAAATGACTTGCTGCTGCAGCAGGGTCTGGGCTGAAGGTAGAAGAGCCAACACTGCTGCAGCAGGGTCTGGGCTGAAGGTAGAAGAGCCAACGCTGCTGCAGTCAGGGCTGGGTGGAAGGTAGAAGAGCCAACGCTGCTGCAGCAGGGTCTGGGCTGAAAGTAGAAGAGCCAACGCTGCTGCAGCAGGGTCTGGGCTGAAAGAAGAGCCAACGCTGCTGCAGTCAGGGCTGGGTGGAAGGTAGAAGAGCCAACGCTGCTGCAGTCAGGGCTGGGTGGAAGGTAGAAGAGCCAACGCTGCTGCAGTCAGGGCTGGGTGGAAGGTAGAAGAGCCAACGCTGCTGCAGTCAGGGCTGGGTGGAAGGTAGAAGAGCCAACACTGCTGCAGTCAGGGCTGGGTAGAAAGTAGAAGAGCCAACGCTGCTGCAGTCAGGGCTGGGTAGAAAGTAGAAGAGCCAACACTGCTGCAGTCAGGGCTGGGTGGAAGGTAGAAGAGCCAACGCTGCTGCAGTCAGGGCTGGGTGGAAGGTAGAAGAGCCAACGCTGCTGCAGTCAGGGCTGGGTAGAAAGTAGAAGAGCCAACACTGCTGCAGTCAGGGCTGGGTAGAAAGTAGAAGAGCCAACACTGCTGCAGTCAGGGCTGGGTAGAAAGTAGAAGAGCCAACACTGCTGCAGTCAGGGCTGGGTAGAAAGTAGAAGAGCCAACACTGCTGCAGTCAGGGCTGGGTAGAAAGTAGAAGAGCCAACGCTGCTGCAGTCAGGGCTGGGTAGAAAGTAGAAGAGCCAACGCTGCTGCAGTCAGGGCTGGGTAGAAAGTAGAAGAGCCAACACTGCTGCAGTCAGGGCTGGGTGGAAGGTAGAAGAGCCAACACTGCTGCAGTCAGGGCTGGGTAGAAAGTAGAAGAGCCAACACTGCTGCAGTCAGGGCTGGGTAGAAAGTAGAAGAGCCAACACTGCTGCAGTCAGGGCTGGGTGGAAGGTAGAAGAGCCAACGCTGCTGCAGTCAGGGCTGGGTAGAAAGTAGAAGAGCCAACACTGCTGCAGTCAGGGCTGGGTGGAAGGTAGAAGAGCCAACGCTGCTGCAGTCAGGGCTGGGTGGAAGGTAGAAGAGCCAACACTGCTGCAGTCAGGGCTGGGTGGAAGGTAGAAGAGCCAACGCTGCTGCAGTCAGGGCTGGGTGGAAGGTAGAAGAGCCAACGCTGCAGCAGTCAGGGCTGGGTAGAAAGTAGAAGAGCCAACACTGCTGCAGTCAGGGCTGGGTAGAAAGTAGAAGAGCCAACACTGCTGCAGTCAGGGCTGGGTGGAAAGTAGAAGAGCCAACACTGCTGCAGTCAGGGCTGGGTGGAAGGTAGAAGAGCCAACGCTGCTGCAGTCAGGGCTGGGTGGAAGGTAGAAGAGCCAACGCTGCTGCAGTCAGGGCTGGGTAGAAAGTAGAAGAGCCAACACTGCTGCAGTCAGGGCTGGGTAGAAAGTAGAAGAGCCAACACTGCTGCAGTCAGGGCTGGGTAGAAAGTAGAAGAGCCAACGCTGCTGCAGTCAGGGCTGGGTAGAAAGTAGAAGAGCCAACGCTGCTGCAGTCAGGGCTGGGTAGAAAGTAGAAGAGCCAACGCTGCTGCAGTCAGGGCTGGGTAGAAAGTAGAAGAGCCAACGCTGCTGCAGTCAGGGCTGGGTAGAAAGTAGAAGAGCCAACGCTGCTGCAGTCAGGGCTGGGTAGAAAGTAGAAGAGCCAACGCTGCTGCAGTCAGGGCTGGGTAGAAAGTAGAAGAGCCAACACTGCTGCAGTCAGGGCTGGGTAGAAAGTAGAAGAGCCAACACTGCTGCAGTCAGGGCTGGGTAGAAAGTAGAAGAGCCAACGCTGCTGCAGTCAGGGCTGGGTGTAGGATAGAAGCCAACGCTGTTTGTAGAGAAGAGCCAACGCTGCTGCAGTCAGGGCTGGGTGTAGGGTAGAGCCAACGCTGTTTCAGCTGGGCCTAGGCTGAGGGAAGAGAGTTGGGGAAGAGAGGGAGAGAGAGAGAAGAGGAGAGAGGGAGAGATAGGGAGAGAGGGAAAGGAAGATGCTGAGGGCAATAGGATGCAAGGAAAGGAAAACCAGCTGAAGGGAGGAAAGAAGAATGTTTGCAAAAAGAAAAGTTATTTTCATTGATACTATTACCTGGTGTGGACAAGTAAATTCCAAGCGGCCCTGACCTTGTTCCTGTCCTGTTGCTGTTGTGGCTGGCTATGGTCTTTCTCTGGCTCTAAAAACTATACTTTTTAAATGTATCAATTAAAATAACTGTGCTTTTCATAAAATGAGCGCTTTTAACTTGCCTTGTAATACTACACTTTTGAAAATTATTAATAACTAGGGGGTAGTTTTACTAAGCCATGATAAGTGATTAACACATGAAAAACAGCATTTATCATGTGTGAAAGGCTGTTTATTGCAAGATAATCACAATCGCAGCCATAGTGTGTGATATTTAGCCCAAAACTCTGCCCCCTATTAAAATTAGCTGCTTGGCATGCATTTTCATACATACATTTTTCGAATCTATGCAAAGCAGGCTAATGCATAGGTAATGTTATACAAATGAAATAGTACAGCTGTGTTATTTTATCTTTCTAAGGCATTCTAGATATTTTCTGTGGGAGCATCAGGACACTAATGCATGTTCCAGTGCTTCTGCACGGATATTTAAAGGGCCCCAAGGCCTGGAACCCCCCCCCCCCCCCCTTTGCAATGTGCAAAAGTGCCCCTGGGAGTCTGGGCAGACCTCAGCCATCCGACCACCTGTCGAGGTGGCCCGTAGTAAAAATACATGTTTAAAACTGAAGTGTCACCCTGCCACCCTGCCCAAATCCCTTTCCTTTGAAGGAAATGTCCCCTTCCTGGTTCAGGCCCTTTCCTCCAGGTTCTTCCCTTGCCCAAGGCATCTACCCCTTAGCCCCCTCTCTCCAACCCCTGCCCCCCATACATTGGAAGGACTCCCTGGTATCTAGTGGCCCTCCCAACCCCTAACCCCTCCTTAGGTTAAAACAAGTCCCTGATGTCTACTGGGGATCCCCCCCCCCCCCCCCCCCAATACCTTTTAAGAAATCATTGGTGTCTAGTGGGGCCCAGAATGCCCTCTAGGCTCCAGACAGGTCAACTATTTTGCCCCTTCCGAGACTGCCAAAGGGGTATTTTACTCAGTTGGGGGGTTGGGCTACCTCTCGCCCTTTAAGACCATGGCAGCCCGGGTGAAGGGAGCCACCATTGCTTGATATTTCCCCTTTTCTCCACGATATTTTTCTCGCAGAATTTTTCCATGACAAAAACTATCTTGGGGATACCAAAATATATGAGTCAAATATATTTTGCGGAAATACTCCACCCACTGTGGTGTTTTGTCCATCCTTTCTTGCCATAGTAAATGGTTTGGAATGGTTTTGAAAATAAATCAGTTACAGAATGAATATGCTGGCCTTCCTACCATTACCAGGCACTAATTCATTAAACAGGTGTAACCCTTTTTTGGGGAATAGCGATGATCCAAAGGGTCATAAAAGAATTTCTTTACATGGGCTAGCTCTTCTGTTTTTTCCTCAACCCTTCTTTCTCCCAGGGGGGGATTCTTTCTGTGGGGTTGAAAGATAACCTTCGTGGCCCAGGCAAAGGTAGGTGTATCTGTGTGTGTGTATGTGTGTGTCTGTGTGTTGTGTTGAGTTGTGTGTGTGTGTGTGTGTGTGTTTTGTGTTGAGTTGGGCATGTGTGTTGTGTTGTATTGAGTTGGGTGTGTGTGTGTGTATGTGTGTGTGTGTGTGTGGGGGGGGTTGTATTGAGTTGGGTGTGTGTGTGTGGGGGGGGGGTTTACTCTTGCTCTTTGGGACAGGTACCTGGGCAAAACAGGCAGGACTCACTGGATGGATGTTCAGAATAATATTTACTGATATTGATTGGAGAAAAATCAATAAAGTGAATAAATAAAATGTCCAAACACATCCAGATTCCTTGCCTTTGATGTAGTTTAAGTTTAAATGATGTATCCCTCTGTGGAAGAGACCCCTTTTTACTGAAACCCGGACCTTGCAATCCATCCATGGTGGGAATGAACGTCTGTCCCAAGGGCCTGGGGTATCCTAACCAGGGCGGATGTTCCTTTTCCCAAAGCAGTACCTGACTCCAGAAGGGCATTGCCGATCGTCACCTGCTTGTGTCCCGTGTCCCCAGGCGGAAACTCCGGGGGGGTCTCCTGATGGTCTTCTCCAAACTCTTCTAGGAAAAAATACTTCTTTCACTGGGCAAGGAAGAGAGGCAGCAAAACACCTTCCTTCCCCCAAAATAAAACATGGGGCTTCGCTGGATGGATCGAAGGGGTGTACAGGTCCCAGGGGGTCACAGCCTTCCAGAAGGGGCAGGTGAAACCCAGCCAAAACCACTCCATTTCCCTCTCTTTCCCTCCAGCCTTTGCTAAGCTGAGGGCCTAACTTGGGGGAGCACACTGAAACACGTCCTTCCTTCTTGAAATCAAAACTACACGGCCTCCTAGTCAGGTGGTCTAACACCCCCCCCCCCCCTCCCCCGTGCCTGCCTATTCCTGCAGTCTCAGGGGGAGGAGCAGTACTGAATGGCATAGCCTGCAATGCAGACGAACCAAAATTAAAGACTGGGGTCTAGGGCCACTTGGTGGAGACCTCATACTCTCTACACAGGCATCGTAAAACTAAGATTGATTAAGTAGTACTTTTTTTAAATTTTTTTGTCATCAGCCATCATTTCAAGATGACTGATGACTGATGAAGCAGTCAGCAATGCTTTCCATCTGCCCCATGGTTTGCTGAGTTCACTTCTTTGGTGAATAAGAAGAAATGCATACGGTTAACAACGGTGGCATGTGTCCCTGAGCTTGGTACTGCTCTTCATGGGTCTCAGGTGCTCTCAGAAAAGTATCTAAGCACTCGGGGTCTACTTTGACTGTGACAAATGATTTACCAGCGCACACATTCCCTTTGAGTGTATCCTCATTAAGCGCTCTAACAGTGCGTGCCATTGTAACCTGCATGAAGCGGCAATTGCTTGCATAAAGAAACTTGCTGGGCAAACTGGATGGACCATTTGGTCATACATGATAACTATTGCCAGGTACAGTTTCCAATAAAAAGAGTCCCCTCCCCCATGCCATAGAAGTCCATAACTCCACCCTTCTTCTCAGCTGTAAAAGACTACCCCGTACCACAGATTCCTGATCTTTCTGTGTCTTAGTAATGAATTATTTAACAAACTGCATTGCCTTCCACTGTGGCACTGATATGGATAACCTCCTGCCGATGCCACAATGTTCTTTCATAGTTAAATCACATTTGTGCAGTACACAGGGAACAGCCTCACAGCAAGACTTCTCAGTGAATATGCAGAATCAAAGCTAGTGAACTGTTTCTGCAGACCTACTACTGAACTACGCTTTCTTCAAATTTATTAAGCTGATAAAATGTTTAAAATTCTTTAAATTTCTATTATCCAGTCTTCAATAACCTTTCTTACCTGTGGAAACTTGCAAGGGCCGAAAGCTAGTAAATACTAATGAACATAAGCAGGCATAATAACTTTTTGTGGAGATATGTCTTGGTCCTAAAAGGTCATGTGAGTTTCAAACAGCCATTAATGGCAAAGAAATGCCATCTTAATTGGTCATTATTGCTTGAATGTAGCTTCTATAGAATATGCTGTAACCCATTTGGCAAGTGTCAGCTGCAATCTCTTCTTCTGTAAAGCCTGACGGAACCTGGGGCCTTCTCAAATGAGGGACTTCTTTATACACCTTATTTTTGTTCTCTCATTAAGATACTTCATAAGGCATTTTAATTTATCTACATGATTCTTGCAGGTTTTCACACCTTTGATTGGAGCAATATATGAGCTTTTAAGACCACAGTTCCCTTACTCAGATGTGACAGCAAAGATATTTGGCCTCAAAAATTAAAATGCAACAGTATCCATATGTTAGGTGAATATTAGGCATTGCAACTTGTACAGAATACAAGTTTCTTTTGAACCTATCTGGTTATAGAAGCCTGTCATCCAGGACACAGCAGAAATGTGGTCACTGGGGATAATTTTCAAACAGCCTGCATAATGCTAAAGTCTGCATATACTTACCATGCATAAGTTCTCTTGGAAAATATTCAAGTAATTGGCCAAGTGTACACACATGTTCATTCATCTAAAGTTACACCTCCTCTTTGGAAGGCATACTTTACATGTGGACACTTATGTGCATACTTTAAAAAAAATCAAAATAAACGGGCGCACGTATCAAATCCAACATCCACCCTGAGGTCTCTCCCAGTCTGTGTCCATCAGTCTTTCAATAGCGAGTGATGAGCTAAAGGTGGCGTAGTATGGTGACAAGGCATACTGGGCTGCATTGAAAGAGGGATAACCAGCAGGTAAAAGGAGGTGATAATGCCCTACTACAGGTCCTTGGTGAGGCTTCACCAGGAGTACTGTGTTGAGCTCTGGAGCCCGTATCTCAAAAAGGATGAGTACAGAATGGAAGTGGTCCAGAGAAAGGTGACCAAAATGGTGTTGGGGGTCTGCATGGAGAGACTTATAAGATGAGACACAAGAACCTAAATATGTATATCTTGCAGGAGAGGAGAGACAGGGATGATATGATACAGACCTTCAAATGATTATAAGGAATTAATGATGCAGAAAAATCAAATCTTTTCCGATGGAAAAGATGTTGTAAAACTAGGGATCATGATATGAAATGCCAAGAGGGAAAGCTAAGGATCAATGTCAGGAAATATTTCTTCACAGAAAAGGTGGTGGATGCATGAAATGCCCTCCCGGAAATGGTGTTGAAGACAAGAAGGGTAATGGAATTCAAAAGGATATGGAACAAACACAAGAGGATCCTCACTGGCTAGGAAATAGAAATGGAGTACTTCTGTTATAGCTAAAGTTTATATTTCTGTTTATTTATTTTATTTATTTATTTAACTTCTTTTACTATACCGACACTCAAGACCAGGTCTTATCGTACCGGTTTACATTAGAACATGGGGATACCAATTAACGTATAAGTAGAAATGAGAAGTTACATTAAAACAGGGAGAGTAAAAACATGGATGTCGGAAGATAGGACAGAATTAAACTATAACAGAAATGGGAGATCGAGTAATCAAGCAATAAGTTAACAAAATTACAAACTATAAATTAACACAAAACAATAAATTAGTAATACAGAAACAAGGATAATCTACATGGAGTGACAATTTATTTATTTAGGCATTTAGGAATTTTATATACCATTGTTCCAAAACAAGATCACAACGGTTTATGAAAAACAATATTCATATTCTAGGTTAATATTCGTACTCTAGGTCTGTTCTAGGTCAAAATAACATCAGATACGTTAATTAGAGGTCAGGAGAGTAGTTTGTAAAATGTAGGTCCACTTCAGAGATCTTCACGGATTAGTCTGTAATTTGTCATAATATACTTTACATTGCTCATTACTTTTGCTCATTCTACTGATAATGTCTACGATTTTTTTATGATGACATTATCTTCATATTGATACTTTAATTTAAATTGTATGCATTGTTGAAAAGCAGGTCTTTGGTTCACATTTGAAACTCTTTCTGTGTGTTATCAGGCATAATGTCTCTGGTAGTGAGTTCTACAACTTGGGACCCACCTTGGAAAACATTCGGTCTCTTTTTTGTGTTAAGTGTGTGCTCCGTGTTTTAGGCACAGCTAATAGTCCTTTGTTTTGCAATCTTAATGTCCACTATAGTGTGTATGGTTGAAGTATCACTCCTAATAAGTAGGGGTTTGTGTCATTGATGATATTAAAAATTGTTTAGTACTTTATAATTAATTCTTGATTGTACTGGAAGCTAGTGCAATGCATCAGCGAGGGGGTGATACGTTCAAATTTCCTTACCCCTAATAGAAGTCTTGCTAAGGCATTTTGTATTGTAATAACAGCAGAGGTTTTTAGGTCTGAAGGTAGACCTAGTAGAAGAGAGTTTCAGTAATCTAAGTTTGAAAATATTATTGTTTGTAAAACAGTGCGGTAGTCTTGTACGGTAAGTAATAGTTTCAACCAATGCCAATATTCTTAGTTTGAAGTATCCTGATTTAATTAATTTGCTTATGTGCTTTTTCTTTGTCAAGTTCTCATCCCGTACTTGATCTGAGGGTGTAATTTTAAAAGTACCCAAGTCTAGAGATGGTAGTTTGACTATGGAGGAAATCGCTCCCGGACCCCCGCTGGACCCCCAGGGACTTTTGGCCAGCTTGGGGGGGCCTCCTGACCCCCACAAGACTTGCCAAAAGTCCAGCGGGGGTCCGGAACGACCTCCTGCAGTCGAATCGTGTTGCTCTATGGCCGCCGCCATTTTGCAAAATGGCGGCGCAGAATGGCGCCGGCTGAAGACAACACGATTCAATTGCAGGAGACCGTTCTGGACCGCCGCTGGACCCCCAGGTAATTTAAGGCATTTGGGGGGGGTGTTCGGGAGGGTGGGGGATTTAATTTAAAGGGTCGGGGGTGGGTTTTAGGGTGTTTTAGTGTGCCGGTTTTCCTGCCCTCCCCCTTCCCCCGATTTACAATTTTTTGACGATAAATCGGGGGAATTGGTATTGTATCGTGGCCCTAACGATTTTTGACGATTTAAAATATATCGGACGATATTTTAAATCGTCAAAAAACGATTCACATCCCTAGTATTTAGTGAAGCCCAAGAAGTGGTGCAGTGCTTTCGGGCCAGTCCAGGATTCTTTCTAATTTCTTGGGGTCCATCTGAAACCCGTTCTTAGAAACAATGTATCCCAGGAAGGGTACAGACTCCTTGTGGAATTCACACTTTTCAAGCTTTGTGCATAGGTGGTACTCACGCAGGCGTCTTAAAACTTTCTTGACATCTTCCTGATGAGTTTGCAGATCTTGGGAGAAGATCAATATATCATCGAGATATACTACTACGCATTGATAAAGTAAGGCCCGTAAGATGTCATTCATCATATTTTGAACATGCATTTGAATGTGATGAGTGCTATTAGCTTTCTGGGGGTTGGTCGCGCATTTTTGACACACTATTTCCCCTTACAGTATAAGAGATAATAGCCACGGGTCGGAAATGTGCAGCCCTTCATGTGGTAAATGGTGCACTCAGCCGAGCGCACCATTTTGAACCAGCCTGATTATTCAAAACAGATTGCTGAGGCCATGAGCTTGGTGAATGTGTCCTTGTGAAGGGCTATTGCTACCTTGATCTCCCAGATGCAGGAGCAAAAGACTGAATTAAATGGCTCCTGAACAGGTTCATGCAGCAATCCCAGCAGCAATTTGATCAAGTCAATGGGTTATTACTGACCTTGCCCCAGCACTTAGATATTATTGAAACCCAACACTGGCTACAGACCCAGTTCCAGCTCTGGCAAACCCTGCACCAGCACTTATTCAGCCCATGGAATCCATGATATAATTGCTATCACCTCTGAGTTACATAAGAGGTGCAGAGGGCTCCTCAATGTTTTCAAGATGCAATTCGAGTTAAAGCCGGCTTATTTATTTTGTGACCAAGAAAGACAGGTCACTTAGGCCGTGTATTGACTACTGTGGATTAAACGCCATCACCCATAAGGACAAGTACCCCCTGCCACTAATTTCCGAACTATTCGATTGTCTTCAGGGAGCATCTATATTTACAAAGTTTGACCTATGCAGAGCGTATAACCTGGTACGTATCCATCCTGATGACATTTGGAAGACCGCCTTTAACATCCGGGACAGGCACTATGAATACCTGGTGATGCCCTTTGGCCTCTGTAACGCACTCACAGTATTCCAAAGAATGATGAACGAAATTTGTAGAGATTTGCTGTATACTAAAGTCATGGCTTACCTGGATAATATCCTTGTCTTTTCTAAAGACCTCGACACCCATCGCACTGATGTCCAAACCATTCTTCAATGCCTTTGTGAGAACCACCTGGACAAATGTTTGTTCGAGAATCCAGCCTGTCTTTCCTCGGTTATATTATCTCCCAACAAGGGTTTTCCATGGACCCACCCAAGCTAAAAGGAATCCTGGAATGGCCACAGCCTGTGGGTCTCAAAGCTCTCCAGCACTTCCTGGGATTCAACTACTATCGTCACTTCATCCCACATTACTCTACTCTGGATGCTCCTTTGACAGCCTTAACTCGCAAAGGTCGAGATATGCGAAATTGGACTCTGGAGGCTATCGCAGCCTTCCATCGCCTCAAAGAAACCTTCCAGAAGGGGGTCCTGTTTGCATCATCCTGACTCAAATTGTCCATTCCAAGTGGAAGTGGACACCTCTGCCATTGGGGCTGGGGTGGTCCTGAGTCAACGGACTGGTTCCGATACTATAGTCCCATGCTCCTTCTTCTCCTGTAAATTTTCATAAGAACATAAGAAAATGCCATACTGGGTCAGACCAAGGGTCCATCAAGCCCAGCAGCCTGTTTCCAACAGTGGCCAATCCAGGCCATAAGAACCTGGCAAGTACCCAAAAACTAAGTCTATTCCATGTTACCATTGCTAATGGCAGTGGCTATTCTCTAAGTGAACTTAATAGCAGGTAATGGACTTCTCCTCCAAGAACTTATCCAATCCTTTTTTAAACACAGCTATATTAACTGCACTAACCACATCCTCCAGCAACAAATTCCAGAGTCTAATTGTGCGTTGAGTAAAAAAGAACTTTCTCCGATTAGTTTTAAATGTGCCCCATGCTAACTTCATGGAGTGCCCCCTAGTCTTTCTACTATCCGAAAGAGTAAATAACCGGTTCACATCTACCCGTTCTAGACCTCTCATGATTTTAAACACCTCTATCATATCCCCCTCAGTCGTCTCTTCTCCAAGCTGAAAAGTCCTAACCTCTTTAGTCTTTCCTCATAGGAGAGTTGTTCCATTCCCCTTATCATTTTGGTAGCCCTTCTCTGTACCTTCTCCATCGCAATTATATCTTTTTTGAGATGCGGCGACCAGAATTGTACACAGTATTCAAGGTGCGGTCTCACCATGGAGCGATACAGAGGCATTATGACATTTTCCGTTTTATTCACCATTCCCTTTCTAATAATTCCCAACATTCTGTTTGCTTTTTTGACTGCCGCAGCACACTGTACCGACGATTTCAATGTGTTATCCACTATGACACCTAGATCTCTTTCTTGGGTTGTAGCACCTAATATGGAACCCAACATTGTGTAATTATAGCATGGGTTATTTTTCCCTATATGCATCACCTTGCACTTATCCACATTAAATTTCATCTGCCATTTGGATTCCCAATTTTCCAGTCTCACAAGGTCTTCCTGCAATTTATCACAATCTGCTTGTGATTTAACTTCTCTGAACAATTTTGTGTCATCTGCAAATTTGATTATCTCACTCGTCGTATTTCTTTCCAGATCATTTATAAATATATTGAAAAGTAAGGGTCCCAATACAGATCCCTGAGGCACTCCACTGTCCACTCCCTTCCACTGAGAAAATTGCCCATTTAATCCTACTCTCTGTTTCCTGTCTTTTAGCCAGTTTGCAATCCACGATAGGACATCGCCACCTATCCCATGACTTTTTACTTTTCCTAGAAGCCTCTCATGAGGAACTTTGTCAAATGCCTTCTGAAAATCCAAGTATACTATATCTACCGGTTCACCTTTAATTCACATGTTTATTAACTCCTTCAAAAAAGTGAAGCAGATTTGTGAGGCAAGACTTGCCCTGGGTAAAGCCATGCTGACTTTGTTCCATTTAACCATGTCTTTCTATATGTTCTGTGATTTTGATGTTTAGAACACTTTCCACTATTTTTCCTGGCACTGAAGTCAGGCTAACCAGTCTGTCGTTTCCCGGATCGCCCCTGGAGCCCTTTTTAAATATTGGGGTTACATTTGCTATCCTCCAGTCTTCAGGTACAATGGATGATTTTAATGATAAGTTACAAATTTTTACTAATAGGTCTGAAATTTCATTTTTTAGTTCCTTCAGAACTCTGGGGTGTATATCATCCGGTCCAGGTGATTTACTACTCTTCAGTTTGTCAATCAGGCCTACCACATCTTCTAGATTCACCGTGATTTGATTCAGTCCATCTGAATCATTACCCATGAAAACCTTCTCCATTATGGGTACCTCGCCAACATCCTCTTCAGTAAACACCGAAGCAAAGAAATCATTTAATCTTTCTGCGATGGCCTTATCTTCTCTAAGTGCCCCTTTAACCCCTCGATCATCTAACGGTCCAACTGACTCCCTCACAGGCTTTCTGCTTCGGATATATTTTAAAAAGTTTTTACTGTGAGTTTTTGCCTCTACAGCCAACTTCTTTTCAAATTCTCTCTTAGCCTGTCTTATCAATGTCTTACATTTAACTTGCCAATGTGGAGCAAAATTACAGCATAGGGGATCGTGAGTCACTTACCATAAAATTGGCTCTTGAAGAATGGCGCCCATGGCTAGAGGGCGCGCAACACAAATTTACTGTGTTCTCCTATCATAAGAATCGGGAACATCTGAGTCAAGCCCAACGTCTCAATGCCCGTCAAGCTCGATGGGCTCTGTTCTTTTCCAGGTTTGTTATCGCCCAGCCGATAAAAATCTCCGGGCAGATGCCCTATCATAATCCTTCAAGCCTGAAGACACTCCGGAAGAACCTAGTCACATAATAGACCCAGCCTGTATTTGTTTATCTGCCATTCACCCAGTTCCTGCTGGGAAGATGGTAATGCACCAGCGACTCTGAGAAAGAGTTCTCCGCTGGGCACATGATTTCAAATTCGCCGATCATCCAGGACGAGCATGGACCTTGGTACTGCTCCAGTGGTTCTTCTGGTGGCCTACTATGGTCTCTGGTGCTAAAGCATACATCGAATCCTGTAACATCTGTGCACAGCAAAAACGCCTGGTCAGTCGACCTTAGAGTCTCCTACAACCACGTCCAGTACCCGAGGAACCGTGGACCCACCTATCTATGGATTTCATCATGGATTTGCTTCCATCGAAGGGTCATACCATAATATGGATAACCATAGACCGATTCTCAAAAATGGCCCATTTCGTCCCTCTACCGGGCCTATCATTTGCTCCAGAGTTAGCTTGCCTATTTTTCCACCATATCTTTAGATTGCATGGCCTACACTGTGGATCCATAAAGTCTAGAGGACGTGAATGAAGAGTGGGCGGCTCGCAGGAATGACGGCTACTACCTGGAGATAATACCCTTATTCAATAACCATACACACGGTTAATGCGACTCCAACATTGCTCTAAGCTTCAACGGCAAGAGGAAATGCGGAAAAAGATTTGCATTCACAAAAAGCGGGACGTAGCTTGCTTGTTACGGCGGTTACTACCCCAAACCAAATAAGCCTGATACTTCACTTTCTATGCATAACCAGCATAGCTCTCTGCTTCAACGGCAGGGGAGAAAGTCTGATACTTCGTGCATATCCAGCATAGCTCTCCAGCATAGCTCTCAGCTTCAATGGCAGGGGAGAAAGTATGATACTTCGTGCATATCCAGCATAGCTCTCTGCTTCAACGACTGGGGGAATGAAGAAAAGTGGATCTATATACAGACAACAACCAACAAGGACTGAATCACATAGTTTTGGTAAACAAATAAGCATGGGTGTAACTTGCTTATTGCAGTGGTTACTACCCCTAACTAAGCTAGATATTTCACTTAGATGCAGCTTCAACACTGCTCTTTGCATTAATGGTGGGGGTGGAAGGGAAATAGAATCAAGGGTTACTAAGAGCCAAGAGTAACAGATAAGTAAGAGAAAAAAAAAAGTACGAAGCTTGCTGGGCAGACTGGATGGGCCATTTGGTCTTCTTCTGCCGTCATTTCTATGTTTCTATGTTTACCTAAGGACATTGTCTCAGACAGAGGTCCATAGTTTGTTGCTAGATATTGGTGTACTCTTTGCCGAAAATTCGGTATTAATATCAGCCTAACAACTGCCTATCATCCCCAAGCTAACAGATAAGCTGAGCAAATGACTCACTCCTTGATGGCCTTCCTGCGCGCTTACATCAATGACCGCCAAGACAATTGGGCTGAACCTGGGCAGAGTTTTCTCACAACTCCCATATTGCCACTGCTATAGGCACATCACCATTCTCTATTGTCTATGGAATACAACCACGACCACCGCTGCCCATACCTCTATCAGTGCCGTCCCCTGCGGCACAAGCTATTGTGGATGCTCTTAAGACGTTATGGGAGCAGAGAAATCTCCGCTTGCACCAGGCTGCTTCCCGGGCCAAGAGAACTGCTGACAGTTGATGTCGCTCTGTGTTGCGGTTCCGGGCCGTGCCCCGGTCCCGCCACCTACCTCGGGGGCGGCCCGGGCCATTTCGGGACTTCTTCGGGCGTGCAGGCCTTCCAGCGCGTCTCTCCTTCCTCGGGAGAGACGCCGACGACTCGGCGCGGCTGGCCCCGCCCCCTGACACGCGCGGGGAGGAGCTCCCCTTAAAGGGGCCAGCGCGGGAAAATCATCAGCTGCACCTTTGATGATGTCAGACGCCATCAGGGTACAAGTACCCTGCACCTGGCCTCTCTTCCTTGCCTTGCAACAAGGTTCCTGGGTTTTGCCTGTGTTTGCTGCGTTCCTGATTATCTTCGTCCCGCTTCTGCTTGCTCCCATTGCTGTTGATTCTTCTGGCTTCGACCCGTGGACTGGTATTGGACCGTGCTCTGGCTCTGACCCCTTGGACTGACAGTGGACCACTCTCTGGCTTCGACCCGTGGACTGGCTGTGGACCTCTCTCTGGATACCGATCCCTGGACTGGCTGCGGACCGCTCTTGGACTTCGACTCCCCGGACCGACTTCTGGATTACCTACGACCTGCTGGAGGCGCCAGCCGTCCGGAACCACGACCTGCAGGAGGCGCCTGCATCCGGACCACTCTCACCTTCTGGAGTCGCCTAAGTCCCAGCGGCCGGGTCCCTACGGGCTCCTCCTGGGGGGACTTCGGCTTCCAGGGTGAATCTCCTAAAGTCCCAGCGACCAGGCTCCTAAGGGCTTCTCCCGGGGAAGCGCTGGTTTCCAGGGTGAAGACTCTCCAATCTTCAGGCTCCCACTTCGTCCATCCATCCACAGGGTACCGAGTCCTTGGTCGCATAGGGCTCCACCTTACATCCTGGGTCTCAGCCAGCTTCGAACTTCCGAACCGCCTCCTGGTTGGGACAACTGCTGTGGACTTCTACAGCACTTCATCCTCTGTCCTAACCAGCCCAATGGTCCACGAACATAACACTCTGCTCCTGAATTCCTCCCTGTCCAGAAAGTCTGGTTAACTACTCGGTATATCTGACTTCGAATATCGTCCCAAAGATTCACTCATAGGTATATTGGATCTTCTACAGTCACCTGACGCATTGGATCCGTCACATACCAGCTTCGGCTGCCTCCTACGCTGGGAATACATAGTACATTTCATGTATCACTCTTAAAACCTGTGGTCCTATCCTAGCCTGCCCGGAAGGCTCCTGAACCACCTCACTATGTTCTCTCAGCCTAGCTTGTGGTCCATCAAGCTAGAGTGAAAGAACATAGTAGAAATTTAATCTTTGTGAGACTTTCTCCAAACGATGTCAAATCTTCACCAAGGTGTACTGTGCTATTTGTACATCTCACTCTACATGCCAAACTGGCCCTAAACCCTTAACCACCACCAACACCTCACCTGGACCTATTAGATGGCCCTCCTATAGAGATATAATACTTCACTACTAGGAGTATCTTGCAGCTAGTCTCTCTCTTTCTATCTTTCTCTCTCTTCCCCCTCAGCAAGATGTGAAAAATAGGGATTATTTGCATGCAAAGCAGTAAGTTAACATGTTGTGTAGTAATTCTAAAATTTCCCTAAACACACCCCTTTTTCTTAACATGGGCATTATCAATGCGTTAATAATGCATTTTGATGAACCTAGGGGTAAGTCAAATGATCAGTAGCTTTTATTGGCTCTCTTAATGCCTTTACTATACCAAATAATTCAAATGGATGATTTTCTTGCAATGTAAACCTGAACCAGATATGATAACCTAGCCTGGCAATAGTTCTGCCTATTCTCAACAGTGGTATGCTTATGCCACTTTCAGCCTGGCGCATTGCTCTTTTTTCTTCTATCACAGTATCTGGTTGAATCAAGGGACCAAACCCTAGGTTCACAAAATCCTCTTATGTATCAATGGTGCAACTGTATGCACAATAGAAACCAATATAGAAGAAAGAGATTTCCACCATCTGTTAAGTAGAGCCACAAACTAGCTCTGACTCCTTCACTATCCATCTATTAAATTAGTTTGTTCATGACAATATTTCCAGCCCTATACATCTGAACAATCAGAATCCTTCACTGCCAAGTGAAGCTGAAATTGAATTAAATAACGATCATAATATCATATTGGCTCAATCAATAAACCAAACACTAGACTCTGATTAACATACCCATCAGGTATTATCAGCTGATCAAGAACATGTCAGCTTTACAGGTCAGGAGAATAATTATTTGAGTTAGTTGTAAAGCAGATAATAAGACTTGTAATTCACTTAATAAACCCATAGGTTTATGAATTTTTAAATCACTTAAGTTCAACACTTTATAAGTTCTCATAGACAGAGCAGAAAAATACTCTCCTAACGGTGTTAAATCATTCCCATTATGCCCTGGAAGGCAATAAATGACAATCAGGCAATAACCTAATCATACAGTTTTACTCTAAGACTCTCACAGCCATGGTGCATCTCTAAATTATTGAGATAAATCAGTAGATCGTTCTTATTAATTATGATCACATTCCCACCTTTCTTATTTGTTCTCTCTTGGTGGAAACAGGCACAACTAGTAGAAAATAAATAATTCAATAGAACTATGTCAGATTCCAAAGGCCAAGTTTTAATAAGAAACAACAAGTCTAATAATCCAATATCAGGCTACTATCATATCACCCATAGTCCTTATGGAGCCAACATTAAAATAGGCTACAACCATCTGCTGAGAATCTTGTAAATTCACTAAATCATGGGCTTTGAAGGATCACAACCATCTTAGCTGCGACTGCCTCCTCTTGCTCACCCATAATTAACCCCGTCCCAAACTTCTTGTCATATTTCTAAAAGACAATTCTGCCAGCCCACTATTCGAAAAGAAGATCTTTGTTGGATGGATATGGCCGCAGCATAGGTCATTGCATACAACAATTCAATTTTTAGACAATTACATATATTCATTCAATTACAAAAAACATCAATTACTAATATATTCTCAATCCCCAGGGGTGACCATACCCTCGCCTAGTAGTGCCTTGTGGATGCAGGGCCATCAAAGCTGTGCTCCAATTCACAAGTGCTCTGTGAAATCATGCTACAGCAAAGTAGTGCCATGGGGGGACACAGGGCAGTTAGCCAGCAATTCAATCCTGATTACTGACAAAGTTCTCTGTAGAGCAATATCCTGCTCCATAAAAGAGCAGCCATCACTCATTAAGCATGCCAACACAATTTTGGGTGATGTGCAGGCCAATCCCAGCCATTGAAAGCAAAGACTTGACAGGCAACTCATATCGCTATCACCCACTGATGCAACGTAGGAGCAGGAATACCATGCTACTTTGTATTCTCTACCCAGCCAGTTTTCAAGAATTTCACATACTGTGCATCTCTGGTCATGGCCAACTCCCACCCTTATGCCATAGTCCTCAACACCCACCTCATCATATCAGAACCACATAATGTTGCATAGGAGGTGGATCCTTGGGCTGAGGTGGGGTTGACGCAACCTGTAGGCAAGGGCCTACAGATCCCTACCGTCAGCAGGTGGAGAGGGCTGAAACTGGAGTCCACTGGAGCTTCATCTATACCAGCCCATGTTCCCCTCGGGTTGAGCCTTCGGGTGCCGGGGCTGGCAGGATTTAGGCAGGCCTCAATGTTGAGTACCGGTAGGAGATGCTTCAGCCCAGAGACAGCAGCCAGCAGGTGGCATGGTCCTATCCTGGACGGGATGTGGAACAGGAACTCAAGCACCAAGGGACAAGAAGGAACTGAAGGTGCCTGAGCAAAGGAAGGCCGAAGCCTTAATAGTCCATGTCCAAAGGATAGGGACAGAGGCACTGTCAAGCTTGAATGGAAGCAGGCGGCACTTGGAAGGTGTTGCAAGCAACGTGGAACTCTGGACTCAAGAATGTCTGAAGTGAAGTCATATGTAGCAATGATCAAGGCACGGAGAAGGCAGGCGTGGTCAGACGTAGAATGGTCAAGGCATGGAGAAGGCTGGCATGGTCAGATGTAGCAATGGTCAAGGCACAGAGAAGGCAGGCGTGATCAGATATAGCACTGGTCAGACTTGGAGAAAGGCAGGCAAGGTCAGGCATAGCAGAAGTCAGGCTTGGAGAAAGGCAGGTGAAGTCAAGTGTAGCAGAGGTCAGAACCAGGTAGTCGATCCAGTAGACAGACAAGACGAACACAAGTAACAGGAACCAGGAATCACAGGAACAAGACAAATGCAAGGCAGTTAGAACTTGGAAACAGTGCATAATGGCCATAGCCCTGGACTGTGGAAACTGAATTAAACCCCACAACACCAGCCATGTGAAATAAGTATAAATAAAAAACACAATAATTCCAACTTGCCCCTCTAGTTAAAAGAATTAAACCCAATCATACAATTGATAGTACAAGTGAAGGAAGGGGCAAGCTGCCTTCGCTGACTTGGCAGGTCTTTTCAAGGCCCTGCAGGCTTCTGCAAATAATGCTGTCATCCCGGGGGGGGGGGCGGGAGCTTAGGTGCAGTTAGCAGGCTCTGATATAACAACAAGCAGCTCTTTCAATGAGGCAGTCTCTTGGAGCTAATAAAGTGCACTGTGCAGTAGACAATTCAAACAGCAGCTGCAGCAAGACCAAATCCAGCTGGTCAGTCTTTTCAAGGCCACGCAAGCCTCAGTCAATAATGCCATCAGGGGGCGGAGCTGGGGTTTAAGCATCTAAATTAGATTGCCTTGTTATCTAATAAAAGACTGCAGCCACTCATATACAAAATCATATTTATTTATTTAAAAATGTTTATATACCGCTTTTACAATGTAAAATGTATCAAAACAGTTTACATACAGAACATACATAATACTAACATAAATTCTCAAACAGTGGTATAAAAAACTAATTTAACAAACAAAAACATAAGAAAAATAAAAACTTCTAAAAAATAAATATTTAATCTAATCAAATTATTCAAGTACCAAATTGCATAAAAAGTAGGTCGCTTATGGGGGGGGGGGGTAGGGTAGATGAAAGAGGATAATGAAAGTGGATAATGAAAGATATAGATTAGGTGTATTCTGATATTGGAATCTTAAAGGCAAGTTGGAATAAGTATGTTTTTAATGATTTCTTGAATTGTTGTGAATTTGAAATTTGGCTAAGAAAATTTGGCAGAGAATTCCAGATGGATGGGCCAGCAGCAGAGAAGGCTTTTTTTTGTGTAATATCCAACCTTGCAAGATGGACTGAAGAAATATCCAGTAAATGTTTTGTTAAAGATCTTAGGTGTCATGTTGGTTTATAAATTCGTAAGATGGAGCATAGCCAAGTTGAGGATGGGTTGTATATAAGTGAGTGAATTATGGACAAAGTTTTTTATTGAATTCTAAATTTTATGGGAAGCCAGTGGAAGGAACATATGGTTTCTTAAAGAAGTACCAGATAGTATACAGGCAGCAGCATTCTGGACTAATTGCAGAGGACGAATAGCAGAATCAGGTAAGCCCAGATAGAATGCGTTGCAGTAATCGAGTCCTGAAAACACAAGAGATTGAAGGACTGTATGAAAATCTTGATAAAATAGCAGGGAACGAAGTCGCTTTAACAGATGAAATTTGTAAAATGATTTTTTTGTTACAGCAGAGATGTGTTATGTAATTGACAAATCAAAGTTTATCAGTATTCCTAGGTTAGATGCTTGGTTTAGAATAGGGATGGATAAACCAATTATTTAAAGATGAGATGGAGGACCAGTTGTAGGATTAGAAATTGATGTTAGATGAAAAATGTCTGTTTTGGAGGGGTTTAATTTTAAACGGTTATGTGATAGCCAGGCATTGATCGTATTTATGTATAATGTAACCATAGACAAGGTGAAGGTCCCTGAGGTATTGTAAGGAACCAAAAACTGAATGTCATCTGCATATATTTTGAATTGAATGTTTAAGGAGAAAAGAATATGACAGAGAGGGAGCAGGTAGATATTAAAAAGAATAGGGGAAAGAGAAGATCCTTGAGGAACACCAGAAGAAATCATGTATCGATCCGATGAATGATTACCAATATTGATTTGTTGCGTGTGGTCTGATAAAATAAGATGAAAACCAATTTAAGACTGTCATGGACATGCCTATGGAGTGTAAATCTGATACAAGAATTTGATGATCTAGAGCAGAGCTTTCCAAACTTTTCATGTTGGTGACACACTTTTTAGACAAACATAATTTCGTGACACAGTAATTCAGTCTACCAGCAAACCAGAAGTTAAAGGTTAAACGAACAAAATGTATTTCAACAATTTATGTATGTTTCCTTAAATATATACATAAATAAAATGTTTCACAACACAACCTATTAGGGATGTGCAGAGCAAAAGTTTAAGTTCATATGTCCATATGTCCAAAGGGGGTCCCATTTGCGGTCAATATGGACATAAACAGAATTCAATGAGTTGAGTATATGTCCATATGTGCAAATAAAAATTTAAACCCCTCACCCTCCTTAATCCCCCCCCCCCCAAGACTTACCACAACTCCCTGGTGGTCCAGCGGGGTCAGGACGCCATTTCTGACCAACTTTGCAAGGAGCACGTGACGTCGGCGCCACGTCGGAGTGACGCGGCGTCACGTGATTCCCCGTGGGTTCGCGCCGGAACGCTCGTTCGGCCCAAAAGGAACTTTTGGCCAGCTTGGGGGGGTCAGGAGGTTCTTATTAGCTGTCGCCCGGAAATGATGTCCTGGGGGGCATGGCCGTGCAAATTGGCCCAGCTCGGAATGCTAGGAGAAGTTGTAGAATGATGCAGCAAGGTCCAAAATTCAATAACAGAGTAACAGGCTCTCATGGTGGTGATGAGAGCTGCGGAGGCACAGGCTGGTAAGCCCCTCCGGCGTCGCCACGGTTCTTATTAGCTGTTGCCTGGAGATGATGTCACTGGGGGGGCAGGGCCATACAAATCGGCCCAGCTCAGAATGCTGGGAGAAGTTGTGGAATGATGCCGCAAGGTCCAAAATTCAATAACAGAGTAACAGGCTCTCGTGGTGGTGATGAGAGCTGCGGAGGCACAGGCTGGGTTTCTCGCGCTTGGCTTTTTAAAATGGAGGAGTTTGGCCGCACGCTTGTCTAGGGCCGGGGCCAAAGAGATGCTGGACGCGGACCCCTGGCTCCGATGTGAGGCCTGCGATGGGGCTGAGGGGAGTGATGGGGCAGCCGGGACCGGCAGAGGAGAGACCTGAGCTCATGGATGGTCGAGAGAGGTAAGCAGGCCCGGCTGCAAAGTGTACATGGCTGGGAAGCGCAACAGTACCCCCCTTCTAGGCCTCCCCCTTACCAGCCTTGGTCTGTCAGGGTGTGGAAGTCCTGGAGAAGTTGTTTGTCACAGATGTGGTAGGAGGGCTTCCACGAGTTCTCCTCAGGCCCGAAGCCCTCCCATGACAGGAGATACTCCCAATGGCCTTGTCTTTATCAGATGTCTCAGACCTCCCATACCTATAGTGTCTCTTCTGGTTCCATGGAGACTTGTGGAGGAGCAGGAGCCTTACGAGATGGCCATGAGAGTATGAGGGGTTTCAGTAAAGAAACATGAAAGATATTGTGAATACCCATTGTCCTTGGAAGCTGGAGTTGGTATGTTACTGCTCCGACATGGCGGAGGACTGGGAATGGCCCGATGAATTTAGGTGCCAGTCGCTGAGAGGGTAATCGCAACCTAATATGTTTGGTGCTCAACCATACTTTCTGGCCTGGTCAGAAGAGTGGAGCCAACCGTCGATGGGTATCAGCAACTTTCTTTGAACGCTCAGCAGCTTGAGCTAGACATTCCTTAACTTGGTTCCATACGAGTCGGATGGCTTGTGCCGTGAACTGAGCTGCTGGCAAAGGCATGGAGAGAGGCACTGGCAGAGGCAAGCCAAACACCACAGAGAACGGAGAGACATCGGTGGCAACAGCAATGTGCGTGCTGTGTGACAACTTGGCCCAGGGTAAGAGGTCGACCCAGTTATCCTGCTGGTCATTTGCATAAGTCCGTAGGTAGTTCTTCAGCATATGGTTGGTTCTCTCCGCTTGCCCATTTGCCTGAGGGTGGTAGGCCGACGTGAAGTTCAGAGTGATGCTGTACTTCTTGCACAGTGATTGCCAGTACTTAGTGCAAATTGTGGCCCTCGGTCTGAAATTATTTCCTTTGGCAGGCCATGCAAGTGGAAGACGTGTTTCAAGAACAACTTGGCAAATTCTGGAGCTTATGGAAGGCTCCACAGAGGGATAAAGTGGCCCATCTTAGAGAAACAGTCAATGATGACCCAGATGATGGTGTTATCTTGAGATGGAGGCAGATCAGTAATAAAATCAGTTGATATGCTTGACCAGGGTTCGGTGGATGCTGGAAGCAGTTGGAGTAATCCCCATGGTCGACCATTTGGAGACTTCTGCTGAGCACAGAAAGGACAAGAGTCAACATAGTTGCATGAATCTTTTACCATACTGGGTCACCAATAAAACCTCCTCAACATCTCAAGGGTTCTGGCTCGGCCAGGATTTCTGGCTAGCTTTGAGTTGTGGGCCCAGCGGTGTACATGCTCATATAATCGGCATGGGATGACTGTTTTTCCAGCGGGTATAGTGGTAACCGCGAGAGACACATAGGCTGGATTGATAATGTGTCTTGGAGTGTCTGATGTGTCCTCTGGTTTGAGGGAGTGTGAGAGCGCATCTGCATAGAGATTCTTCGATGCTGGACGGTAGCACAGCTCGAAATTGAATCGCTCGAAGAACAACATCGGGCTTGTCTTGAGTTCAATAGTTGTGCTTCCTTGAGATGTTCAAGATTTTTATGATCTGTGAATATGGTAAACTTGTGTTGCGCTCCTTCCAACCATGGGCACCACTCTTGGAGTGCAAGCTTGATGGCTAAATGTTCACGGTCTCTAATTGTGTAATTTTGCTCTGCAGGTGAGAATTTATGGGAATAGAAGGAGCATGGTACCAATGTACATTTGGAGGAGTACTGACTCAACACCACCCCGGCTCCAATGGCGGATACATCGACCTCAATGACGAATGGGCGGTTTGTGTCTGGATGTCGCAGACAGGGACCAGAACAGAAAGCCTCTTTTAAGGTGTGGAATGCAGCTTGAGCCTTGGGACTCCAAACCCAGAGAGTGGTTCCTTTTCTAGTCATAGCAGTGAGTGGAGCAGCTAACGTGGAGTAGTTCACGATAAAACTTCTATAATAATTTGTGAATCCAAGGAATCTTTGTAAGGCGTGGAGACCTACTGGCTGGGGCCAGTCGCGAATCCCTTGAAACTTTTCTGGATCCATAGTAAACCTTCGATCGGATATGATATATCCCAGGAAGGGCAGTCGGTTCTGTTCAAAGATGCACTTTTCCAGCTTTGCGTAGAAATAATTCTCTCTGAGGCACTGAAGAACTGTCCTGACGTGAGTGCGATGGAATTTCAGGTCCTTTGAGAAGATCAAGATGTCATCTAGATATACAACTACAAATGAATATAGGAGGTCTCGGAGGATCTCATTCATCAAGCGTTGAAAGACCGCAGGGGCATTACAAAGGCCGAAAGGTATCACTATGTATTCGTAGTGACCATCCCTGGTGTTGAAAGCGGTCTTCCAAATGTCCTCAAACTGAATGCATATGATATTGTATGCCCCTCATAGATCCAGCTTCATGAAGATCTGATCCCTTGCAGGCGATCAAACAATTCACTGATAAGGGGCAACGGATAGCGATCCTTGAGGCTGATGGCATTAAGTCCATAATAATCAATACATGGGCGTAATCCTCTGTCCTTCTTTTTGATGAAGAAGAAGCCTGCTCCTGCCGGAGAGTCGGAAGGCCTGATGAAGCCTTTCTCTAGGTTCTCTTTGATATACTCGGATATCGATTGAGCCTCAGGAAGGGAGAGTGGATAGGTTCTGCCTTTGGGAGGCGTGGTGCCCGGCAGGAGCTCGATTGCGCAATTAAACTTTCGGAGTGGAGGCAATGTGTCTGTTTTTTGCATAGAAAAGACATCCTCAAAATCAGAGTACTGAGCAGGTAGACCAGTAAGAGTTGTAGTCCAAGATGGTAACTGCTGAGGATACTTATTTCAAGCAGTGTTTCTGGCATTGAGGACCCCCACTGAACCAGCTGGAGGGATTGCCAGTCAAATTGGGGTCCATGTGCTTGGAGCCAGGGGAGTCCTAGGATGATTGGGTGTGTGGAATGTTTCAAGACATACATGGATATTTCTTCCTCATGGAGGGTTCCCACGGTGAGGCAGAAGGCCACCATGCAATGCGTGATGTGTCCGGGGAGATGTTCCCCTTGGATTGAAGCGATGCGGAGAAGCACCTCTAGGGGTTGCAGGGGAATCTTCAGGAGGTTAACGATGTCGTCCAGGATGAAGCTGCCACTTGCTCCAGTATCTATAAGAGCAGTGGTGGTGAAGAAACAGGATTCCATGGTGAGAGAGACTGGAAGTAAAAGTTGGGACCAGTGACTGTAGTGCCCAAGCTCAGGACCCTGCCGCAGGTGTCCAGAGGCACCACAGTATAAGCAGAGACCTTCCTTCTTGCGCCGAAGATGCTCTTCGGGAGAAAGACACCCATGGTTGACTTTCTTAGGTTCTTCTGTAGATGGAGGTGGTGCCGGTAGAGCCTTCAACTGAGGGCTTGGGGCACATGCTGGGTGTTGAACAGGAGGCCGGGATGCTTTTACCTCGTGGTGCCATTGCTGGAGGTGATGGTTAATTCTCCCAGCGAGGGAGATCAGGTCCTCTAGAGATATGGAAATCTCACAGACAGCAAGCTCGTCTTTGAGAGCGGGGGACAGGACTTCTAGATAGAGGGCTGGTAGACAATCCTCTTGCCACCCCAGTTCTGTGGCCAATGTATGGAATTCCACTGTAAACTCGGAGAGGGATCTTGAGCCTTGACAGAGGTGGAGAAGATTATGGCCCTGATGACCAGGATCTTCAAAGGTTTGTTTGAAGGTGATGATGAACTGGAACAGATGGGTAAGGATAGGATCAGAACATTCCCAAAGAGGAGAAGCCCATGCCAGGGCCTTCCCCTCAAGGCGTGAGAGGATGAAGGTGATCTTGGTGGACTCCTTCAGGAGCAATGAAGGATGAAGAGAAAAATTGCATGAAGCACTGATTGAGGAAGCCTTGACAGAGGCGTGGATCCCCATTGAAATGAGGAGGAGCAGGGTAGAGGTTAGGCCCATGGGATTGGCCATTACTGCATCCTGCAACTGAGAGCAGAGCTCTTCAACTGAAGATACTAGAGTTTCCAGAGCTCGTCGTTGCTCTTGGACAGTTGAGGCCAGACCCCAGATGGTCCGTATGGTGGGAGACTCTGCCATGTCCATGGCTTTGGCAACCTGTTGTGCCGGGATGTGGACCCTTGGCCTGGTGCAGGATTGGTAGGCTCCCTGGTGGACCCAGAGAGGCGGAGCAAGGAGGAGACAGAGGCTAGCTGGAGCTTCACCAATAGCAACCTGGGGTTCCTCGCAGGGTCTCCGAGAGATGAAGTTCAGGGGTGTGCCCACCATGAACAAGGGTGTGTGGTCAATGTTCAGGTTATGCAGTCCGAGAGCCAGAGAAGGCCAGAACAGAGTCTCTGAATGTAGAGCGACGATCAAGCCCAGAATCAAGGATAGCATAGCCAGCCAAAGCAGGGTCAATACCAGTGGTTAGTCCAGTCAGGCAAAGGTCACGATCCAGGCGGCGGTCAGACGTGGTCAGTGGTTCAGGCAGAGGTTGGTTTCAGGCAGTGTGCAGACGTGGTCAATGGACAGGCAGGGGTCAGTTCCAGGCAGTGTGCAGGCATGGTCAGTGGACAGGCAAAGGTGAAATCCAGGTGGCAGTCAAACATGGTCAAGTAACAGGCAGAGGTCAGTACCAAGAAGACAGTTGGAATAGTACTACCAGGGGAGGTGAAGGAAGAAGAGGATGCTGGAACAGGAGGATGCTGGAACAGAAGACTGTAACAAGACACTGGAATGCTGGAAGGCAAACTTGCTATCACAATATGATTGATCCGATTGCCAAGGCGAGGTCCTGGGGACAGGATCCCGCTATTTATACCAGGGTTAGGTGATGTCATCGTTGAGTGACCCGGCTGGGTTTCCTGTACTTGGTTCTTTAAAACGGAGTTTGGTAGCTCGTGCGCGTGCCTAGGAGTGGGGCCGAAGAGACGCTGGATGCGGAGCCCAAGCGGGAGCTTGTAAAGCTTACTCTATGCTTATGGCCAGGGTCACAAGAACACTTAGACTCAGTAAAAGTATAATGTATTTTTATTAATCAATATAAGTGTTCTCGGGAGATGCTGGGTACTGGGTGCCCTTAGTCTTACAAACTGACCAGCATTTCCTTGTATACAGGAAGTGATCCTTCTTTTATAGATAACATACAATATTGTGGAAGCTTCTAGACTTGCGTGACTGCCCAAAGAATCATTTACATAAGTTGTGATGTCAAATGCATGATTAAATCATCCCTAACTATCCCTGATTGGCTTCCCAGGATGTGTAGCCCATTTCCCATGACTTTCTTTGTTCTGTTAAACTCTTACTGGTAAAGGCAATCAACACGTCTGTAACTGTGTGGATTACAAACTCCTGAGAATATTGCCTGAAGTTCCCCTGTGGTGACTCTATGAATATACAAGCTTCGCTGTGAGGCCTGCAATGTTGCTGGAGTCGGATCGGGCCAAGGAGAGGGACAGGGGAGCCGGGACCGGCAGAGGAGGAGAGACCTGAGCTCGTGGACGGTCGAGAGAGGTGAGCAGGCCCGGCCATGGAGCGTACGCGGCCGGGAAGCGCAACAGAAAAATTACACAAAATATTCTGTTGTTGTTTGCAGGACATTTTCAAATGAAAATACATCCCTAATGTTCATCATTTCTGAAATAACCACTTTGTCTAGTTTTAGAAAAACAGAATCCATGAAAGTATGTTCTATTATTCATTTACAAATATCACAATGAAGAGATGGGATGGGCCCCAACTAGGTGTAACTTTTAGGTAAGGGTTTTGTCAATGCAGTTCTTAAATACCCATCAGCCAGTCTAGTTTTCAGGATATCTACAATGAATATGCATGAGATAGATTTACGTACAATGGAGGCAACGCATGCACATCAGTCCCTTGTTTATTCATTTTGCATATCCAGAAATCCAGACTGGGTATGAAACCCATGTTCTGGATCACACATGAAACAGCCTTAGATCCAGTCCTTCTCTCCATAAACTATATTTTATGAAATTAGAAATGAAAGTTTCAGGAACCGATGATGGTTTTTTCATTCTGCTGTATGCTATCCACCTATAATCTCCCTAGAACAGAAGCATTATTACTAAAAGAAAAATTCTACAGTCCCTCACACACTCATTTTTGCATCAGTGTACATAAAACATTTTCAGCTGAGTTTGTTATTTTGGTTTGGCTGCCATTATTGATTCATTTATTTCATTTTGGTTCCCAGATTCATTTGTTAGATTGCTTCATTCATTTCCATTCGAGTCAAAGGAGAAAACAATACATCATATTTGGAGTCTAACATTAGGGTTTTTCTTTTCTTTTCTTTTTTTTAATTTAAACTTTATTGAATTTTCATCAATTTACAAAAATGAAAATTTGGAAAATAGCATTGACCATAATCAAACACAAACATATCAAGATATATCAAAACATAATTGTGAAAGAGTCCACATAATGGGGGAAATAAGAAATGAAAACAAGAAAACAAGGATTTACTAATATATCACATCAGGAGGAGCTTTTTCAATATTTATTTATTTATTTAGCATTTTTCTATACCGACTTTCCAATAACAAAATTATTGATCAATTCGGTTTACATTTTAAACAATAACAACAATGACAAGTAAATGTCTTACAATGAACAGGTCGAATTAACTTGGATTAAGATATATGGGGGTAATAACATAATTAACATGAGCGGTGCCTAATATAGGCTAGAGGCTGGGTTTTAATGATAGACTGCCAAAGATAATAGTCTGCCAAAGATAATAGACTGCCAAATATAACTTATTTACCTAGACTATTGTTTACCCACCAGCCTTATCCTTAATAAAGGTCTCTAAATGCAAAGGGTCTATAAATACAAATTCACTTTTCTGATATGAATGAATATATAAAACAAAAAACCCAGGAGAAAAGCAACAAAAGTTCACATCTAAATTAAAGAGTTGCCCGAGTACCGATGGGAAACGGAAGATGAATTGCCGTTTGTCGTATTTTCAATGAGAGAAAAACAATCACTTTAAATTTAAGAACCATTGCTCCTGACGAAGAATCAAAATGTGCCGTGTGTTGGCCATTTCTATGGGCTATCATCTGGAATTATTTTCCATTGTTCCCATCAATCGTTCAACATCAAGCACCTCAGCCGCTTAGACTAAAGGTATTTTAAGATGTTCTCTTTAAGATAAAATATAATCACTAGGTAAAATTTACAAAAAATGTCTTTAAAAATAATATTGGAGGCCAATGATTATATATTAAAGGGACATTTCACTAGTGCTAAGCGTTCCTAATTTATATGGAACAGCCTTTTAGCAAACACAGAAGTCCCTGCATTAGGAAGGTCTCTTCAATTTAGATGTGAACTTTTGTTGCTTTTCTGCCGCTTTTTTGATTTATATCTTGTTATTCACCTGGTCTATTGTGTGTGATGATATGATATGAATCATTTACAGGGATATTTTTTTGTTTGTAATCATTTTTATTGAGGTTTTACAACAAAAAGCATATCATGTGCACAACAATGGCATAACCACAAGGTGAAATCATAACGATTATGCATGAATGCAATACCCCGAAAACTAATAGGCCTCACCTTTACCCTCCCCCCTTCCCTGTAGAATCCCCCCTCCCCAAGACACCCAACTCTGACAACTATTGGGAACAATACGTCAATAATAAGAAGAAGTCATTAAGAAGACAATAATGATAATTCAGTAATAAAAATAGTAATACTAAATATCAAAGATATGAACGGAAGTCAATATCTTAAGACTGTGCTGGTGGTACATTTCCCACCATGGATGAGGGCAGTTTTTTGATAAATGGGTCCCACAATGCTGTAAATCGAAGCTGTTGCTTATGGGCTGCTGTCCCCAAGGATTTTTTTTTCCATTAGATACAAAGTAAGCATGGCACCTCTCCATTCACGAAGGGTTGGAGCAGAGTCGGATAACCAATGGCGTAGAATGAGGCGTAGTGCAATTAGTCTACTCTTCTGAAACAAAAGGGATGACAGGCCAAGGGAAGATCGTGATCCATTCTGGATGCCCAACAAACAGAATTGAACGGGCCATTCCGTGGTTGATGTACACTTGCTGGAATAATGCTGGGATACCTGTAACCAAAAAACCTGTATACATGCACAATCCCACAAACAGTGAAGTAAAGTAGCATTGTGGTGTGAATACTTGATACAATCCCCACTAGATGCTATGCCCGCTAAAAACGCTTTGCGTGGCCAAAATACCAATTTATGGAGAACTTTCAAATGAGTTTCCCGAAGAGATATACCAACTGCAGCCTTATGGGTTGCTTGATAGCTCGTTCGTAGGGCCTTTACTGAAATTTCACATGCTAAATCTATCGTCCATGTGGAGGCACACGTATGATGTAAATGGTAAGAAGAATTATCATGTAAAAACTTATAGTACATGGATAATCTTACTATTTTTAGTGAACTGATGTGTAACAGCCTCTGGAAGGGACCATTAGTCATCTCCTCTCTACTGCCCACCAGGCAATTCCGAATATAGCTGCGAATCTGCAAATACGTGAGATAATCCGATGGGAGTAAGTTAAGGTTTTGGCAGCAGTAATCAAAGGAGCGAATCGTATTGGTCTGCAAATCTACAAAGGGAAAAATGTTAACAATACCCCTCTCCTGCAGTCTCTGCAGCATTTGATTAGGGATCCCAGCAGGCAGTGTCGGGTTATGAATTAATGGGAGACAATAAGATACTTTCCAATCCAAATGTAAAAATACCCGAACATACTTCCAACAGTTACGCAGACCCCCAGCGACTAAACTACTGGTTATGTAGAGTGGTAATGCCCCAGTAGGGGAATGTAGTACCATCGCCAAATGGTGAGGATAGAAAACTGCCCTCTCCAGTTGCAGGACTTTAGATTCGCTCCCATAACCCAACCACTCCCTCAACGTAGGCAGTAAACACGCAATATTATAATACTGCAAATTAGCAACTCCTAATCCCCCTTCTGATTTGGGTACCATTAACTTAGAGAAAGCCATCCTGGCTTTCTTAGGACTCCAAAAAAAAGTGCCCAAAATCCGATTAAAGAGACGCACAACCTTGGGTTTCAGATAAAAGGGAGTCATTTGCATAATATATAGTAGTTTGGGAAGCAAAATCATATTAACTAAAGCTATCCGGCCGGAAATAGATAGTGGTAATGACATCCAACTGTTGACCCTCTGTTGGAATAATTTCACTAAGGGGGTAATGTTGTAATGATACCAGCGCTGAGGGTTTACATGTATTTTAATTCCTAGGTACTTGATCGTATCAGTCGCCCATAATAACGGAAAGTCCTGCCATGTATCTTTGAGAGAACCCATAATATCCAATGCTTCAGATTTAGTTAGATTAAGTTTCAGCCCAGAAAAAGTGCCAAAAGACTGAATGAGCTGCAAAAGCTTTGGTAAGGAACTGCGAGCATTAGAAATTGTCATCAACATGTCATCTGCAAATAGCATCATCTTTTGCTCTATGCCTCCTGAAGTAATGCCAGATATTAAAGGAGATTGTTTGATTTTTTGGGTTAAGGGTTCCAAGGAGAGGATATAGAGAAGGGGAGACAGGGGACAGCCTTGTCTAGTTCCCCTACCCAACGTAAATAAGGGAGAGGTGGAACCATTGACACAGATAAACGCTTTGGGGTTCCCATATAAGATCTTAATAGCTGTAAGAAAGGGGCCAGTAAAGCCAAAACAATTCAGTGCATCAAACAAATAGGGCCACGCTACGCGGTCAAACGCTTTTTCTGCGTCGAAGCTCACCAATAAAGGATCTACTGTGGAAATCCGGCGACATGTTTCCAGTGCAACCAATAAGCACCTGATATTAGCAACTGGCCGTCTACCATGGACGAATCCCGTCTGTTCTTGAGAGATAAGGTGGGGGAGAATGAACTTTAATCGATTGGCAAGGATTTTAGCATAAATTTTTACATCTTGGTTAAGAAGCGAAATTGGGCGGTATGAGCCCGGTTGTGCCGGGTCTTTCCCGGGTTTTGGTAAAACAGTAATAGCTGCTACCTTCATTGTGTCAGGTAATACGGCATGAGTGATCATATGATTGAAGAGCTTGGTCAGGTGCGGTGTCACATTATCTCTCAATGATTTATAGAATAAGGACGTCATTCCATCCGGCCCTGGGGATTTATGTAATTGGAGGTCTGAAATTACCTTGTTAACTTCTATCTCAGATATGGGTCTATTTAAACCCTCTCGTATAATAGTTAATGAGGGAAGTTGCAAGTCCTGAAAGAAGGACCGCTGAGTAGCCTCATTCGGTGCTTCAGAGGCATAGAGAGTTTCGTAGAACTGTTGAAAAACCTTTCCTATCTCAGAGGTGGACACAGCCCTAGAGCCGTCAGACCTAGTGATATGGGAGATAAATTTTGTCGGGTGGGTAGACAGAGAGCCTAGCTAGCAATTTACCCGGCTTATCCCCATGCAGAAAGAGCTTGTGCTAATATGAGAACATGCTCCCTGTAGCTTTGCAATGAAGAAGGTCATTTAATAAAATCTGAGTCTGGTGAAACCTATCCTTCCACAGGTGAGAGTTCTGTCTGTTCCATTGGGCTTTATAATATTGCAATTTACATTCCAAATCCAATATTTGGGCATTCTGTTGTCTCTTTTTTCGAATTGTATATTGGAGGATGTCTCCCCTTAAGACCGCTTTGGCGGCTTCCCAAAATAGGACTGGATTATCTATGTGTTGGCTATTGAACTCCTCGTACTGTGACCACCTCTGCTCTAAAAACTTCCCAAAGTCAGCATCCATCGCTAGCCATTCCGGCATTCTCCATTGAAACAACGAAGGCAGCCTGGTTGTTTCTCCTATAAGACAAGAAATAGGGCAATGATCCGAAATGACCAGTGCACCTATGTCAGCCCGCACCACTTCAGTGAAAAGGGATTCAGACACTAATATATAATCTATTCTAGATTTAGCCGGATGAGCTCTAGCATAGTGGGAATAGTCCCGCTCACACGGGTGCAAAACCCGCCAAACATCAAGGAGTTGCAGTGCATGGCAAAGAAAAGCTATTCCCTTCCCCTTTCCCAATGGTGGAGTTCGTACATTAGAGCATTTGTCAAGGTTCGGATCAGCTATACAATTAAAGTCTCCAGCCAAAATGACAGAGTCAGTTCCTATCGCCGAGATTTGGGACACCAATTTTGAAAAAAAAGGATGGGAATAGTGGTTGGGACCATAGATGGAAGCCAGTACAATAGGTTTACCATATAATAGGCCCTTAACTATAATGCTTCTACCTTCGTCATCAGACCATTGAGAGTCCAATTGGAACGGAATGGAACCTTGTACTAAGATGGCCACCCCATTGCGTTTACCGGTGCCAGAGGAATAGAAAACCTGTGAATATCCCTTTTTATTTTTCAGCTTAAGGTGTTCTTTGTCACGCATATGCGTCTCCTGAAGAAATACAATGTCTCCCTTAGACCTGCGGCAGTGAGCCAGAACCTTCTCCCGTTTGATAGGGGTCCCCAACCCCGCCACATTCCAACTCAAATAGTTAACTTTAGGAGTCATAGTGAATACCAATAACAGGACTCATGATCAATACAGATGAGGTATACAATATGTACTCTGGTACATTCCAGAATTGCTTGTTTAACCCCCATTCCAGCATGATTCCCGCCATTTCCCCAAATTATTCTCATACAAGTTAGGTGTCTTCCCCCCCTTCTCCCCCCTCCCCCATCCCCTTCTCTATCCCCATCCCCATCCCCATCCCATTCATACAACCCCACTACCCACACATCCATTCTTCTACCAAGTCTCTCAATGAGAGCTGGAGCCAATTCCTGTGGTCAGGAGCCAGACCCAAATAGATCAAACACATAGAAATATCCGTTATAAACCTTCGTAGATCCTCCTAGAAAGCACGAAATATCTTGCAGAAGGTAAAAGATCAAGGTCCGAGTATTCCAGAAGTTTTAAGGAAAGAAGACAAAATTTATAAACACCGATGTAGCAAAGAAAAAAAATTAGGCCTTCTTTCGTGACTCTAAAGTCCTGGAGATAAGCAAGTCAGTAGTATATAAGTAACCATTAAACCAAAGTAACCTGTGATACGCAACCGCGCAATTCGCCAAATACATCCTCCGTAGGTAACATCTTTCTGATCAGAGCCCCTCAACCATCCGCTGCGTCTGCAAATGTTTTCTGCACATATTTCAACGCCTCAGGTGCTGAGTCGAAGGCCTGCGACTGACCCTCATGCCACACGCGCAGTTTAGCAGGGAATTGAAGGGCGAATCGCACCTGCTTATTTGCGAGTTGGGAGCATACCGGCCCAAATTCCTTTCGTTTGGCTGCCACTCGTGCCGAAAAGTCCTGAAAAATGCGAACTTGCTCATTGTTGTATTTGAGCGTAGAGTTCTTCCGAGAGGCACTCCAAATCCGTTGCCGATCTGCATAATCCAGGATGCGGGCGATAACTACTCGGGCTCGCTGATTTGGGCCTGTACGGCTTCCCAGCCGATGTGCGTGCTCGATTTTTAAGGAGCTTAGTTGCTCCGGAATACCCAATGCAGACGGCAGCCACCGAAGTAGTTGTTTGCTAAGATCATTGTCAGGGATGGACTCAGGCAATCCAACAAAGCGGAGATTGTTGCGCCTCGATCTATTTTCGAGGTCGTCTATACGATCGTCTTGTGCCAGGAGTAATTTCTCCATTTTGTGAAGCTTGCCTTCTTTCGCCAAGGCCTCGTCCTCTGCTGCTGAGACGCGCAATTCTAAGGCATCAATCCGCGGGGGAAGCTCTGCAAATGCAGCCTGCATCAAGGTAAGCTGCTCCGAGATTTTATCCAATTTGTCTGACACCGCTGAAGTAACCGCTTTGGTTAAAGCGGTAAGCGTCGCTGCATCTACAGTGCCTGCGTTGGATTTTTCACTACCGGTCGCCATTTTGTCCTCGCCAGGCTTAGGTTTTTCCTTGTCCTTTTTCCCTATTTTAACAGGCATGGTGACCGGGGATTTACTCATATAGCGATCGATATTCATAAGCGGGACTCACAGGTGAGTTTTGGAGGCAAGATTAGTGCGGATGTCGTGGAAAATTTGCAGATTCTGGGTCTAGCTCCCGGAGCCGGGTCAGACACGTCTTTCCCAGTTCACCACATCACGTGACTCCATTACAGGGATATTTAAGAAGAAATGAAGCTCCCAGTGCCAGAACCATTTGTTTTACTTGTAGGACTTGCATCCTACGCTGTTGAGTGAGCATTTGCTTTCAAGTATATAAAAAATATCTCAACTGCATGCTTTTTAAATAATTCATTAGCAGACAACAATGTAGTAGAAGGAAAATTAAGGAAATGTAAATTTCTTCCCTTAAATTGATTTTTAATATTCTCCAGTTGAGCATGCAGAATTAAATTATCCTTAACATGAGCAACCCCTGCCCGCTGTAAAGAGACAACCTGAGAATTCATAGTTGTACAGCTTGTTCCAAATTATTTAAACGAACATTTTGTTCACATAATTTAGACCTAATTTTTTCCGTTATCTTACTCAACTGTAAAGTAGAGTGATGTACACTCACCAAATGTGTATCAAAGAGATATTTAATGGTTCCAGATTCTTCAAGAATATTAATTGTAAACAACTCTAATGGCAGGGGTGCCCTTAAAACATAGTTATACTTCCCAGAGAGAGAGGTATGAGCATGTGTGTGTGTGTTGGTGTCTGACTGAGCATGTGAGAGAGAACCTATATGTAGGTGAGTATGAATGATCATGTGAGAGAGAAGTATGAGCGTGTGTGTCTGATCGAGCATGTGAGAGAGGCATGCGCATATAGAGGTAGATTTTTAAAAACAGCACGATCGCGTACTTTTGTTTGCGCAGCAGGCGCAAACAAAAGTGCGCTGGATTTTATAAGATACGTGCATAGCTGCGCGTATCCTCTAAAATCCTGGATTGGCGCGCGCAAGGCTGCCGATTTTGGGCAGCCGGCGCGCGCCGAGCCACGCAGCCTGCCTCCGTTCCCTCCGAGGCCACTCCGAAATCGGAGCGGCCTCGGAGGGAACTCTCTTTCACCCTCCCCTCACCTTCCCCTCCCTTCCTCTACCTAACCCACCCCCCCGGCCCTATCTAAACCCCCCCCTTACCTTTGTCCGTAGATTTACGCCTGCGAGAAGCAGACGTAAATCTACGCGCGCCGTCCTCCGACCCGGGGGCTGGTCCGAAGGCCTGGACCACGCCCCCGGGCCGGCACCATGCCCCCGGTCCCGCCCCCGAAACATCATGTCCCGCCCCCGAAACGCAGCGTCATCGGGTCCCGCCCCCCCCCCGACACGCCCCCGACATGCCCCCTTCCAAAAACCCCAGGACCTACGCACGTCCCGGGGCTCTGCGCGCGCCGGCGGCCTATGGAAAATAGGTGTGCCGGCGCGCAAGGCCCTGCTCGCGTAAATCCGGGCGGATTTGCGCGAGCAGGGCTTTTAAAATCCGCCCGATATGATTGAGCATGTGTGAAAAAGCATGCATGTGTATGATTGAACATGTGAGAGTGTGCGTGTGTGACTGAGCATATGAAAGATACTAAATGAGCGTATGTATGTTTGTGTAGAGTTGATCATGAGAGCGAACACGTGAGTGCGTGTGTGTATATGATTCAGAATGTGTGAGAGAGAGAGAGCATATGAGTGTGTGATTGCCTGATCCTGGTTAGAGCATATGAGCCTGTGTGTGTCTGATTTATCATGTGAGGGACTGAACGAGTATGTCTGTGCGTGTGTATAAGGTTGAGCATGAGGGAGCAATCATGTGTGTGTATATGTGGTTGAGGATGTGTGAAAGAGTGTGTGTATATGACTGAGCGTGTGTGAGAGAAAGCCTGGAGAAAGTTTTTATGCAACAACCTCCTCCCCTTTCCCTGCTAATCCATGACAGTCTCTGGTCATCTGGAAATCAAAAATTCCCAGCTATGGACAGCAGGGGATTTTATTTTATTCTTATTAATAGTTTTAATTATTGGGTGATATTTGATGTATCAGCTATTTTGAAATATGTTATTGACTTTTGGAAATGGATAGTTTTTAATTATAGGATGTTCTATTCATAAGCTGTTTTGAAACATTTATAATTTTTATTAGTATGGCGTTACTGTTATCATTTATGTTTCTTGAACTCAGCCTGGACAGTTCTTGCTTAACTTTGTACCAGCTTCGGCTGCACCTTCATCGTTTAAATACAAGTTCTCCTTATACTGAGGGATCATTCCTGACTCTTGACCGAATGCCTCAGACTAAATAACCCCGAGTGACGTTTCATATGTTAACACCTCACCAGTGCACATCTGAAAGGCACTTCATTCACATGCATGAAATGCAGTGGTTTTGATCAACCTGCTTCTTACTGCCATTGTTTTCTACGATTTAACATCCTCCTTCACACACATTAGATCGGTGCTCTTCCAATTGTAAGTGGTTCAACCCCCCAAAATTATCTTCTGGAATTTCCCCTTGATGTATGCAATGGGACACATTTCTCAAGAATGTATGCCGCTTTAGTTTGCTACATGTAATCAGTCCCTTCCCGATGCAGCCCTTGCAAAACACGGTCCGTGTCGGGGGGCTGACATTTCAATAAAGATTTGGCATTTTGGAATTATTGAACTTTTCCTGTTTAAATTGTTTTTTTCTGGTTTGTTTTACATGGACCTTTGCAATTGATTTTGCTACACACCTGTTGGATGGTGTTCAAATCGTTCCACACTTCATTGTGGGTATTTCTGTTTTACCATAGTTGTATTGCATATAGTCTGGATTGTTGTGGTTTCCAGTTCAGTTTTTGTCTGCATGTTTCTATTTACATTTTATAGTTTCTCTATTAGGAATTTGGTGAGGGCCCTGTCTGTGTTCGGCATGTGTGAACAAGCAAGGTGAGGTGCTCTGCTAGATTGAAGGTTCTCTGTGGAGATCTATCACTGCCTGGTTTGTTCTGTTTTCCTAATAGGAGGTGTACTGGTGCTTAGGGCCTGGTGTAATATTTGCAACGTTGCCTTTTCATAGGTAGGATTGAATGCTGGCAGTTAGTGCTGTTTTGGTATAGGAAGTTTAGTATGTTGTAATTGTGATTCAGTTTACTTGTGGCTTTCTGAAGGCCAAGCGTACACATAACATTTGTTACCATAGACCTAATATCATATTAGTTCCACGTGCCTTTTACTTGTTTTGCAGGGTTTTCTAGTTAGTGCCACAGCAATGCATGTAAATATAGTATACATGCTGTTTTGAGTGAAATTTTTTACCTCAGAATGTCCTTTTTCTTGAAAAATCGGAATAATCTTTAAATGTGTGTGGGGAGGGTGTGACTGGGAGGGAGGGGACACCTAGTGTTTGGATTAGGGGCCCATGATTGCAGGACTCTGAAGGGAGCCCTGGGGCAAGGCCCCCAGTTTAGGACTGACACTGCAATGACTGCAGTAAATAAAGTTGAGAGGGGGAAAAAAAGATCCCTGGGAGTTGTAAAAGAAGGCACTTGGCACTAGGATCTCTGTACTGATTCTAATTGAGCTGGAAGCCCAAAGAAGCCAGGGGGTGGGTTGTGTGGTTTAAGGCACTTTGAGGGGGCAGGGGGTGGGGTTATGTGTTGTCAGGGGGGCTTAGGTTGGGGGATTGAACTTTGGGGGGGGGGCAATGCTGCACACATAATTTAAACATGTTTTCCATTTGGGGGAGTCGTGGGGCTGCCTCAGCTGGGGTTAAGGTTCTTCTGGGGGTCTGGGATGTGTGGTTCAGGCTCAAGTCATGTCAGGGGGCCTGAGGAGTGGGGGGGGGGGTAAGGTACTTCAGAGGGGCTGGGGTGGGAGTGTGGTTAAAGTACTTTGGGGTGTCAGGGTAAGGGAAGAGGTTTAAGTCTTGTCAGGGGGCTAGAAGGGTGGGGGGTATGGATAAGTACTTCTGGGGGGGCTGGGGTGGGCTTTCAGTTACTTTGGGGGACCAGGGGATGGGAGGCTTGGATTTGGGGGGGCCACAGCTGCACACATATTTTTTTTTCTATTGTGGGGGAGTTGGGGCCTTCTCTGATTTAAATGGGGGTCAGCATTGACCCCCCACTCAACCTCCCCATTTGGCTGTGTGTTTTTTCTGGCCGCTTTAAATGTGGGGTGGGAGTCTCAGGACCTGCACTAGGGTCCCTGGCCTTCCACGCCACAACTAACGCTTTATAGGAGGTGATATTTTATTGCAGCTGACCACTTACTTGGTCAGCTGCAATAAAATATTTGCATCAAATTGTCTATTAATGACCTTTTTTCCATGCATTTTCATTATTCATGCTTGCAAATCGCATGTAAAGAAGGTCATTAATAGGCAATAAAATCACAAAACATTTAGATAGACATGATTAATGGCACACAGCCAGCATGGATTTACCCAAGGAAAGTCTTGCCTCACAAATCTGCTTCACTTTTCTGAAGGAGTTAATAAACATGTGGTTAAAGGTGAACTGGTAGATGTAGTGTATTTGGATTCTCAGAAGGCATTTTTTATTTTTTTTACATTCCAACATTCAATCTGAGACATCACATCAGTTTACATTCAGGAACTGTAGGTATTTCCCTACCTCCAGAGGACTTACAATCTAACAACTTAGATTGTAAGTCCTCTGGAGGTAGGGAAATACCTGTAGGTATATTTCCCTACCCCCAGAGGACTTACAATCTAACAACTTAGTTTGTAAGTCCTCTGGAGGTAGGGAAATACCTACAGTTTTGTTGTACTTAAGGCAATAGAGGGTAAAGTGTTGTACTTAAGGCAATAGAGGGTAAAGTGATTTGCCCAAGGAACAACAGTGGGACTCAAACCCTGGTCTCCTGGTTCATAGTCCACTGCTCTAACCACTAGGCTATTCCTCCTTCCATTTGATAAAGTTCCTCATGAGAGGCTTCTAAGAAAACTAAAAAGCCATGGGATACTTCAGAGGGGCTGGGGCTGGGGTGGGGGTGTGATTAAAGTGCTTTGGGGTGCCGGGGTAGGGGAAGGGGCTTTACCCAAGGCAAGTACTGCCTCACAAATCTGCTTCACTTTTTTGAAGGAGTTAATAAACATGTGGAGGCCTCTAGGAAAAGTAAAAAGTCATGGGATAGGTGGCGATGTCCTTTCGTGGATTGCAAACTGGCTAAAAGACAGGATACAAAGAGTAGGATTAAATGGACAATTTTCTCAGTGGAAGGGAGTGGGCAGTGTAGTGCCTCAGGGATCTGTATTGGGACCCTTACTTTTCAATATATTTATAAATGATCTGGAAAGAAATACGACGAGTGAGGTAATCAAATTTCTAGATGATACAAAATCGTTCAGAGTAGTTAAATCACAAGCAGATTATGATAAATTGCAAGAAGACCTTGTGAGACTGGAAAATTGGTCATCGAAATAGCAGATGAAATTTAATGTGGATAAGTGCAAGGTGATGCATATAGGGAAAAATAACCCATGCTATAGTTACACAATGTTAGGTTCCATATTAGGTGCTACTACCCAAGAAAGAGATCTTGGCATCATCGTGGATAACACATTGAAATCGTCGGCTCAGTGTGCTGTAGCAGTCAAAAAAGCAAACAGAATGTTGGGAATTATTAGTAAGGGAATGATGAATAAAACAGAAAATGTCATAATGCCTCTGTATCGCTCCATGGTGAGACTGCACCTTGAACACTGTGTACAATTCTGGTCGCTGCATCTCAAAAAAGATATAATTGCGATGGAGAAGGTACAGAGAAGAACAACCAAAATGATAAGGGGAATGGAACAGCTCCCCTATGAGGAAAGACTAAAGAGGTTAGGACTTTTCAGCATGGAGAAGAGATGACTGAGGGGGAATATGATAGAGGTATTTAAAATCATGAGAGGTCTAAAATGGCTAGATGTGAATCGGTTATTTACTCTCAGATAATAGAAAGTCTAGGGGGCACTCCATGAAGTTAGCATGTGGCACATTTAAAACTAATCGGAGAAAGTTCTTTTTCACTCAATGCACAATTAAACTCTGGAATTTGTTGCCAGAGGATGTGGTTAGTGCAGTTAGTATAGCTGTGTTTAAAAAAGGATTGGATAAGTTCTTGGAGGAGAAGTCCATTACCTGCTATTAATTAAGTTGACTTAGAAAATAGCCACTGCTATTACTAACAACAGTAACATGGAATAGACTTAGTTTTTGGGTAATTGCCAGGTTCTTGTGGCCTGAATTGGCCTCTCTTGGAAACAGGATGCTGGGCTTGATAGACCCTTGGTCTGACCCAGCATGGCAGGTTCTTATGTTCTTATGTTCTTATAGGAGGTGATATCCTTTTGTGGATAAGGGCTAAATATAGCCGGGTAAGCCAATTTAGTTGCGTAAGTATTACGTTATCCGACTAAATGGCTTTTGAATATATACCTCTCTATCTGTAAGCTAGGTGCAGTCAGGAATTTGCCTTCTATTAATGTCTGGGCCAAGGAATTGATTGTTAAATAGGAAACTGATGATTGGGATCAAATTATTTTGGAGATTTGGGAATATTCTATCTCCGCTCAGGTGGTGGACCAACAATATCATATTTTTATGATTCCATCTCCCATTCCAGTGCATCTCCATACTATGGATAGAGCCCGGTCAGCATTATGCTGGAGGGATTTTGGGCAGTCAGGGACATCTTTGCATGTCATTTATAGCTCATTTTACTTGCAGAGCTTTTGGAGGCGGGGACGGGGACGGGGGGTGGAGTTCGAAAGGCCACTGGTTCTGTAATTAATGTCACCGTCCCTGACAATACGAAAATTTATATGTTTTTTATCTACTCTGGCTGAAATATAGGGAGACGAGGAGTGGAAGTTATTTAACAAATTGCTCCTGGTGGGTCAGAAGGTGATTTTGAAAAATTGGAAATCTAAATGTGCCCCCTCGGTGAGGGAATAGAATGCAGGCCTGGGAGCAATGATGGAAAGGGAGATTCTTATTGAAAAGGTTAAGGGGAAATCTACTAAGATACAAACTCTTTGGGAACCTGTTGTATGTTTCTTGAATATGGATTCGGTGAGTCCTTTCCTGTGTTGTATTTGCAATTATCTGTAAGGGATGGGGGCAGGCAGAAGTATAGGTTATTTGCTGCTCAGTCTTGAATGTTCTTGTCGTTTGACTGGAATATGTCTTTGGTGTTGGCACTGTCTATGTGAACATCAATAATGTTTAAAAACAATACTGCAGAGGCCATCACATGACTCAACTTCCATCTTGTGTTACTCAGGCCTGCAAAGATTGGCTCAGTTGTGCACTCCTTTTGGGATGACAGGTTTATCACTACAGTACTATATGACTGCAATGCTTGCAGGGGTTTCCTTTGCTTTGCTGGGTGAGTCATGTGTTTCTGGTCCAGCTGCCAGCCTTCCTTCATCATCCTTATTGCCACTAAGATATGAGCCAAATTCTGGCTCTGGACCATGAATAACAGCCCATCTGGACCCTACTGGTGCACCCCTACTATAGCTACTATCCAGCTGCTATGAGTGTGTTATCACGGAAAGGTAGGTGGTATGCATTGCATAGCTTTCTGGCTTGTCCAGATGTTGATGGTGAAATGGTGAAATCGATGCTTGTAATCCCCTTCATCTTTGCCAGCTGTGCCTGCAATCAGGCATAGCACTAAGTGTTCAGGATAGGGATCACTCCTTTACTACATGTTGTCCTGGAGAAATCTTTGTAATTTGGGGCTGATCATCCAGAGCAATCATTCATTTCCCTGATGGTTCGTATCACCGGTTTTGATGTTACCTGCCCCTTGCCCAGGAACAGTGATGCAGAACACTATCCTATCTGCTCTATGGTGACTTGCCACTGATACAGAAGTGGGGGTTGCTGGTCTGCCACTGGCTGGGGGAAAGGTGTGTGAGGGTAAGCCTGGGAGGTAACTTCGCCTTTGCTGTGGCTTTCTTGCTGCTGCTGCTACTGCTTTGAGTGGAGGATGGGATCTCCAGGCTAATACCAGCCTCCCCTGAAACTGACGCCGATTGGTGTTATTTTCACCAATGATGAGGTATACCATTGTTTGAATGATGGCCCCCTCTACTGATGGCCTTTCAACAGTGAATGCATTCTGCAAAATGCTGATCCTTCTTAAATGTAAAGTGTCTCCACTTTTCTGATGTCTAATTAGATTCCTTCTCTAGTTCCTTAGGTGCTGCTGCTGGGGCTGGGGTTGAGGACGGACTAAGAGATAAAAGACCAGGAGCTTCTCTGAAGCTCTCAACTGCCTATTCTTCCTGGAAGTGATCATAGATCTGGCAGATATCACCTTTTCAGCTACTAGACTTTCAATAACTCCTTCCTCTAATTCTTTGAATCCTTCATATCGTTCATCTGAATCAATAGATTCTGAAAAGATCTGTTGCAGACACTAGTCAGAAAGGAACAGGGAGCATTGTGCTGGTTTGGTAGCTTCCTTCCTACTTCTAGCGCACCTGCACTACTACTGAAATCCCTCCACTGTCTCTCTTTTTCTGCCCCCTACACCATGCCAGTTGTGGAGACAGGAGCAGGTGGCTGCTCCGCCTTCTCAGTTGACCCTGTCTCTCTAGCTGGTCTCCCCAGGTAAAAAAAACCACCTTTTCTGAGCTTGGTCGGAAGGCCCCTGGTTCTCATCATCACCGCTGCTACTTGTGTTGGCCCCAGGTCTGTCAGGAGGAGGAATAATATCCTTCCCTCTTCCTCTTCAGTTGCCACTCTTGCTTCTTGATGCCAGTGACATAATGAGTTTATTAAAACTACTCACTTAGATAGATAAATAGATAGGGGCTTTTATTGTTACAATATTTGTATACCCTACTCTGGAGACACACAGTCATTAGGCCTGTCACAAACAGAGCATGGGGAGTGAGCTGATCTTGCTTGCGGAATGACTATGTACACTAGGAAGATAAGTAGGGATCTGCATGGCCAGAATTTTAATTTTTTTCCTTTAGTTTTTGGGTCATTTTTGGCCCAAAGGACATTTTGATGTTTTTTTTTCATTTAATTTTTCAGTTTCAGAAAATAGCATGCACTATTTTCTGAAATTAATAAAAATGAATGCTTGGGGGAAGGGTTGGAGCCATTTTTTATTCCTTTCAGATTTAACAAAACAAAAATGATATTTTCTGTTTGAATTGCCATTTTTTAAAAAATGTGCATCACAAAAATGGTATTTTATGATTGGATTGCCATTTGTTTTTAAACAAATACACATCCCTGCAAATAAGTTAAACACACAAGAATCCGTACACTGTCATACTGACTCTTTTATACAAACAGGAGACTGCCTCTAATAGGGGTGTGCATTCATTTTCGCCGTAATGGCGACCCGCAACGTATATTGCACTATTCATAGTATTCATGGGGAAGCGAAACGTTTCGCGATTCCCCACGAATACACGAATCATCGCCGAATTATACGGCCACCTAAATAAAAATTTAAACAAACCCCCCACCATCCTGAACCCCCTCAAGACTTACCAAAACTCCCTGGGGGTCCGGGAACTATCCCCTGCACTCACACCCTCGGTGCCGGTTTCATCATGGTGTTGATAGCCTTTGTCACAGGGGCTACCGGTGCCATTGGTCAGCCCCTGTCACATGGTAGGAGCACAAGATGGCACAGATGACGATGTGACAGGGGCTGACCAATGGCACCGGTAGCCCCTGTGACAAAGGCTATCGGCGCCATAATGAAACCGGCACCGAGGGTGTGAGAGTGCATTGGATGGCTCCCGGTCTCCCCACTGGAACACCAGGGAGTTTTGGTAAGTCTTGGGGGGGTCAGGAGGGTGGGCGGTTGTAGTTAATTTTAATTTTAGCTGGGATACAAATAGAAATCGCCGTATTAACGCATCAGGGCGCCATACGGCCGAATGCAACATATCTGCTCCCCGACGAATCCGAATCACGAATGCAATGTATGGCGTCCCTCTGCACATCCCTAGCCTCTAAGTTACAGCAATGCTGAAACACTCCACATTGTTGCGCTGGTGGTGGACCCTTGGCCTGGCGCAAGATTGGTACGGCCCTCTGGTCGGATCGAGAGAGCGCCTGCCACCAGGTGGCGGAGCACACAAGGAGACAGAGGCTTGCTGGAGCTTCACCAATAACAGTCCGGGGTTTCTGCAGGTTGAGCCCTTGGGTACCCGGACTGCCTGGACTTAGATGGGCCTCAGGTGATCTCCCGTAGAGGTAGCAGAGGGGTGTGCCGACCACGAGCAAGGGTGTGCGGCTGATGCTGAAGGGATGACCAGACCCGAACTGGAAGCTCCAGAGACCTCAGGGAGACCTCAGACCTGCGGGTCTGGTCTGATGAAGGCCGTCGATGGATTCCAGGCAGGATGGTCTGGTAGTCACAGAAGGCCAGAAGAGAGTGTCCGAGTGAAGCGCAAGGGTCAAAGCCAGAGTATCAGTCCAGAAGTAGTCAGCCAGAGCAGGGGTCAATACCAGGGTCAGTCCGAGCGTAGTTAAGGCAAGCGAGGGTCAGTTCCAGGCAGCAGACGAAGAGAGTAGTCAGGCAGGCAGTGGTCAGTTCCAGGCAGCAGATGAAGAGCGTAGTCAGGCAGGCAGTGGTCAGTTTCAGGCAGCTGGCAAAGAGAGTAGTCAGGCAGGCAGAGGTCAGTACCAGAGATCAGTCCCTAATGGAAAGTCCTTGTGCTAAAAACAAATAGATTTATGGTTTGCATAGCTAAACATGGAGTATGAATATGCTATTATGGTATTAAGTATTTCTTTACAACCCTCTGCCCCCTCCAAAAAACCAAATAAACAATTCCTTGTGCCTTGGAGACTGTAAACACCCTCGTGTAAAAGGTTAATATTATTAGTTAAGTAGTAAGAAATATAATAGTATATTGTGAATAACCAGCATAAATATATGTTTAAAACAGCAGTTGCTTCTTGAGATTAGGATAAAATACTCTATATTGTGACCCTGTCATAAAACCTGATATTAGAAAGAATTAGTTAAAAAAAAGGTACAGTGATGAGAACATTATAAAAAGAAAATATTTTATTAGCAGAAACAAATCAGTGAGAATAAAGCTTTATATCATACTTAACAGTCCTTACAATTAAATAAAGTTTGTTGGTCTTTTTTGTTGTCATTTAATTTAATGTAATGAACTGTATTTCTGAGTTCCACACTTTCGGCCGGATTTTAAAAGGGTTACGCGCATAAGTTATGCGCGTAACCCTTTTAAAAACCCCCTGCGTGCGCCGAGCCTATTTTGCATAGGCTCGGCGGCGCGCTCAAGCCCCGGGACACGTGTAAGTTCTGGGGCTTCACAAAGGGGGCATGTCGGGGCGTGCTGGGTGGGCGGCGTGATTTTCGGGGCGTTCCGGGGGGGCATGTCGGGGGCATGGCGCCGGCTCGGTGGTGTGGTCGAGGACTCTGGACCAGCCCCCGGGTCAGGTGATGGCGCGCCAGCAGCCCGCTGGCGCGCGCAGAGTTACACCTGCCTCCTGCCAGCGTAACTTTGCCAACAAAGGTAGGGGGAAGGGTTAGATAGGGCCGGGGGGGGGGGGGTGGGTTAGGGAGGGGAAGGGAGGGGAAGGTGCGGGGGGGGGGGGTAGAAGGAAAGTTCCCTCCGAGGCCGCTCCGATTTCGGAGCGGCCTCGGAGGGAACAGGCAGCGCGCGCAAGTTGCACAAATGTGTACCCCCTTGCGTGCGCCGACTCCGGATTTTATTAGATACGCGCGGCTACGCGCATATCTTATAAAATCCAGCATACAAAAGTACGCGCGCGCGTAGATTTAGAAAATCTACCACTTTGTTTCAAGGCTAGCTCAATTGTCTACTTTACTCCCTTAATTTAACTTGAATACATTCTTCTTCTTTAATAATGTCTAATAAAGGCTGCTTTTGAGAAATGTACAAAGCTTTTACTATAAAGTAACCACAGCTAGCTTCACATTATATGCATATGGTAAACCATAAGGGAAACAACATTGTGCTACCATTATTGTCCTTTAAGGTCTACCAGAGCATGAAATCAATGGAAGCAATCAGCCGGGAGACCATTCATTCATGTCACTAGTTGGATGCCACCCACATTTGTAATTTCAAGTACTTAGTTGCATAATATTTGAAAGACAGCACACACATCTCTTGCATTATTAAAAGAAAAATGATGTTCTGCTTCTTTTGTTTTTTTCTCCCTCTCAAATAGCAACCCTAAAATTGTCTGTAATACTATAATCACTGCCATATATGATATTTTGCAAAATAATTACAATTCTATCAGGGAGAGCCAGAAATAGGGCAGGTTTTCAGGATATCCATAATGAATATGCATGCGGTAGACCTGCACACACTGAAGGGAATGCTTGCAAATCTATCTCATACATATTCATTATGGCTATCCTAAAAACTAGGCCTGTTTCTGGCTTTCAAGGGCCAGAATTTGCCAGCCCTGTTCTGTGCTTATTGACAGATAGTGCAAGGCAAAACCCAGAAGCAGATGCCTTTGCCATCAACTAAAACATTGAAACCAACATGATGGTATCATTTCATTTATTCTGTGCCTTTCTGCTGATATAATAGGTCCTTCTCTCACCTTCCTCTGTCTATCCTAGGGTGGGGGGGGGGGGGGAGTGGGGGAGGAGTGCCTTTTCTATCAGGAGGCAAATTAAACCACGTCCCCACTGTATCTCTCCCTCAGGAACATGGGTGATTAATGCCCAGATATGCAGTCCACACTCCATTCCAGGCTTAATCCAAGGAACTGGCTTTAGGCCTGTTTTTCCAAAATAAATTAAATTAAAACCATCCCACATACACTCATACGGTACATTTGGATGAAGCCAAAATACACCATTGCTTATTTCCTGCACCTTTGGGTGGGGGGGGGGGGGGGGGGGGAATGGCACACTTTATCCCTTTACCTATGATATTTAATTGTAAACTGCTGTGATTGATTCAGAACAACGGTATATAAATATTACAAGTAAATAAAAGTGGAATATAAATAAAATAAATAAAATATTCACAGGCTTAAACGCACTCCAAGGAGTAAGCATGGCACAGAGCTGTCATACAACTCTGCATGGCTTCCTATATGCTTGAATGTGGGGATGCGCAAATTTATTGTAGTATTTTATAATCTATATGGATTCATCTCACAGATTATAAAATGAGTATCTATAGGTCAAAACACATGCACACATGTTTGCTATTTACTTAAATACACATCAGTGTACTAATACGCAAGAACATTTTTGCAAATAGCAGACATATGCATATATGTTTTTGCATGGGTGTGTGAAATTCTGGCTCTTCTGAGATGGGCTCATTCAAAGATGCCGGCATTGGCAAGGCAGACACATTTCACCACTCGGGACGCGTCATGATGGTGAGGAATGAGGATCCTGCTGTTCCTGGTAGAGGAGGTTTGGAGGAACCTGTGAACAATGAGGCAGGCCTGGAAAGCCTTACAATTGAAAAATAATCATGAACCTCCTACCAGGATGGGGGTAAGAATTAAGTGAGAAATAGGAGGAATAAGGAAGGTAGGGGTGGATAGGTAAGGGGATGGGGTACTGGAGGTGAATAAGGATGGGTGAGGGAGATAGGTAAAAGGACTAGGGAGTAGGGGGGATGATGATGGGGGGGGGTGGCGCCTATTGGTGTCACCAATGCTGCTCTGCATAGATGAAAAATGGCACCGTAGATTGACCATGAAACAGGCAAAAGGATGTTTTATGAAAGGAAGGTAGGAACCTGGCTATTATAAGGTTATAGAGCTAGCAACGGTGAACCTACATTTTTTTATTCCTACTTTTCCTCTAGGACCTTATTTTGTTGAGTTGCGCCTGCCTCTGGCAGGCGTAACTTGCATGCACCAGCTGTGTGCCGACGCGGCAGGCCCCGCTCCCGGACTGCTGCCACGCCTCAGGACCTCAGTCCTACCCACAGCCCCGCCCGTGCCCCGCCCATTGTTGCAATCCCCGGGGCATACGCGCGTCACGGGGCTTTCGGGGGGGGGGGTTTAAGGGTTAACTTACGCACGTAACCCTTTTAAAATCCTCCCCTAAGCCAGTATAGCCCCCCCTTCTGACTACAAATGTCCCAGCTCCAGTTCTGCATTTCTCCTTAGCTCCCAGGCAAACTGCTTTCATGCTCTCTGCTAACCGCTGACAGGCTGGCACACTCTGGCTCCTCATTTGTACATGTTCCTTCTGGGCTGTCTGTCAGTGTCTCTGTAAAGTTGTAACTCTCCCTTTAGCTGGGGCTTTGGACACATGAGCATCTGGCCTGACCTTTGATGCTTGTTGCCAGACAGATTTATACACCTCACATGAGCATGCTTTGAAATTCGCTGACATAGGCGCATAAAAGCCGAATAGGTCCTATGGAAGACACACACGTGCTAGCTGTGCTCAAGTAACCTCGTAAAATTCAGAGCATACTTATGCATGGTTGGTGCATTTCAAAACATATGCACGCAAGTATGCATACAATAAAAATTCCAGCGTATCCTTTTAAAATCGACCTCTCAGAAAATTGATTAATATACTTAATTGGACATTTATTTGAACCCTTGAAGGTGCAATAGAAATGTAGTCTTGTTCCACACAACCAGCATCAACATTTCATTTCTACAGCGACTGTAGTTATTCAATATATTTTTACAAAGCAAAATTCAGAAATCCACAGCAGTCTCAATTTCCTTTTAAAATTCTGCCGACAAATTTAATTTAGTCACAGACCTCAAACTATAATTTCAACCAAATTTCAAATCTTGGACACCTACATGAGCTCATTAGAAGTCCAAATAGAGTACTTAGTCCCAAAATATACAAGATAAAAATTCCATACAGTTGTAAGACAATGATCTTAACTGTCATTCTTTACATCATTTCTTCTTCATTCAGGCTCAGCGGAATTTTGGATCACATGCAGAAGACCAAAGAACTGAAAACCTTATCAAAACAAAACTGCCCATCAGAGAACAATCCACCTCAAAAACTATAATCCAGTCAATTGGTGTGATGACAGCATTCAGACTACAAATGAAGATCCATAAAATAATCAATGTATCACTCACTAAATAAATCAGGGTCCACTCTGGCCTCATTCTCCTATTATCCACCTATAAGGAATGCAAACCTGTAGAGGACAAATTTAGAAAATAAAAGACCCCAGCCTTATGCAGATGTCAGATCTTTACATGCTTTCCTGCAGAAAAAGACAAAGTAATGTATACCTTAGAGTTCATCTGTAAGAACAAATTCCATTTACGTACCCCCCTCATAATTCAATAAATGTGTTCAGAAAAAGCTCAGTCCAAACTATTGCTGAACTGTGCCCATGTTGTATCATAGACTTCAGAAAGGAAAATCCAGTTTTCTTCCATGTGCACAAATGTTGTGTGGTCAGATTTAGCTGCATATTCAGCTGCATGGGGCAAGGGTGGCTGAATATTTGGCAAAAAGATAACTGGGTGAATTTATCAGTTAACTGCACTTATCCAGCTGAAAATTGACCTGTCACGGATTGGAAATGCTCATCTGAAATATAGTACTTTGCGTTTATAGGAGAATGGATTTCTCTTGCTGTGACTAATTTGTAAACTGCACAAGGTTTTAATCTTGTTCTTCTCTATCAATACTTGAAACCTCTGTTATATAATTGAATTAACTACTTGGTTAGAGTATTGATTTCTTGAACTTGACTGAAGCATGAGGTCTTCAGTTTTCTTATCTTCGCCCTTCCTAACTCTCATGTATTTACCGTGCCTTCATCCATAACCATTCAGAATCAGCCACCTGAGATGCTGAGTATATTATGATGCAAGCAATAATAATTTATCATAAATAAAATATATTATCTGCATAGGAGACTATTCTACAACTGTATACTAAAATGGTTTGTTTAAATAAGGGTCCCTTTTTAGTGGAGTTGCTTTCGAGAGCTAGGATCCCTTCTTTAAACCAGTGAAGAAACAGCTCAGTTACAGTAGGTTTAAACAGGACAATCAGCTGGGCATGAGGCAATCTGCATATGCTTTTACAACTCAGTGAAGGGATAATGAGTGGTGAGGGTTGACAGAGGTGACAGAGACAGTAACAATTGTATAGTTCCTAGGGGCTCATGGCCTTTTTTGGAGGTCATTTTCAATGGCATTATTGGGGGATAAAAAGCAAGGTTCTTTAGCTGTGGAAATGGCCTGCTGGCCAGAGTCAAAGCTGTTTATCCAGGCCTTCCCCTAAATTCCACAGCAGAGACTAATCTTCTAGCACCTGGAAGTCTTCCTGGCTGAAAATTTCACAAGGTTTGACCACTTCCAGGCTGCCTCTAGCTAAGTGGTTCTTTACCTCTCTCTCTCACCATTGGCATTTAACTTACATCTTTACTATATAATATTCAGTAGGGATGTGAATCGTTTTAGGACGATTAAAATTATCGTCCGATAATTTTAATATCGTCTTAAACCGTTATGGAACACAATACAATACAGATTCTAACGATTTATCGTTATAAATCGTTAGAATCGTGAGCCGGCACACTAAAACCCCCTAAAACCCACCCCGACCCTTTAAATTAAATCCCCCACCCTCCCGAACCCCCCCCCCAATAACTTAAATAACCTGCGGGTCCAGCGGCGGTCCGGAACGGCAGCGGTCCGGAACGGGCTCCTGCTCCTCAATCTTGTCGTCTTCAGCCGGCGCCATTTTCCAAAATGGCGCCGAAAAATGGCGGCGGCCATAGACGAAAAAGATTGGACGGCAGGAGGTCCTTCCGGACCCCCGCTGGACTTTTGGCAAGTCTCGTGGGGGTCAGGAGGCCCCCCACAAGCTGGCCAAAAGTTCCTGGAGGTCCAGCGGGGGTCAGGGAGCGATTTCCCGCCGCGAATCGTTTTCGTACGGAAAATGGCGCCAGCAGGAGATCGACTGCAGGAGGTCGTTCAGCGAGGGTTCCGGCGCCTCGCTGAATGACCTCCTGCAGTCGATCTCCTGCCGGCGCCATTTTCCGTACGAAAACGATTCGCGGCGGGAAATCGCTCCCTGACCCCCGCTGGACCTCCAGGAACTTTTGGCCAGCTTGTGGGGGGCCTCCTGACCCCCACGAGACTTGCCAAAAGTCCAGCGGGGGTCCGGAAGGACCTCCTGCCGTCCAATCTTTTTCGTCTATGGCCGCCGGCTGAAGACGACAAGATTGAGGAGCAGGAGCCCGTTCCGGACCGCTGCCGTTCCGGACCGCCGCTGGACCCGCAGGTTATTTAAGTTATTTGGGTGGGGGATTTAATTTAAAGGGTCGGGGGTGGGTTTTTAGGGGGTTTTAATGTGCCGGTTTTTCGATTTTTCGATTTTTCGATTTTTTAACGATTTTTTTAACGATTTTTCACGATATTTTACCCCCCCAAACGGCAACAATACGATTCCCTCCCCCTCCCAGCCGAAATCGATCGTTAAGACGATCGAGGACACGATTCACATCCCTAATATTCAGTTTATATCCATTGTACCCACTTCCTTATTCCTACTTAATGTACCCTATTTACTTGCAATCTGCCTCATATCTGAATATCATACCTCTATGGATCCATTACTTATCTACTCAGGGCCTGCTTATGCAATCCTCCTTGCTCCGATGTTTTTGGTTGCTATCAGGTTTGAAAAGAAATGATCACATTACACCGACTTTGAGTGAGATACATTGGTTGTCAATATATGAAAGGATTAAATACCAGGTGGGAATGTTAATTTTTAGACTTTTAAATGATCAGTCATGTCATTGGGCCAATGCAATTTTTAAATTTTATCAACCAATGAGAGAACATTACGCTTCTCTCAATGTGGGCTGCTTGAGACTCCTTCTCAACAAGTCGCACGATTGCACATGACCCGTGAGTCATGATGCTGGCTACATCCTCTGGAACTCTATTCCAATTGACATTAGACAGTGCGATTTGGTTAAGAATTTCAGAAAACAAGACAAAGCATTTCTTTTTAACTTAGCCTATTTTTAGAAGCCTTGAGCTATTTTAATTTTTTTTTATTGATTTGTTTATCTTGACCTTTTTTTTTGTTTTGTTTTGTTTTTTGGTTAATAAAACGGAAAATGTGATAATGCCTCTGTATTGCTCCATGGAGAGATCGCACCTTGAATACTGTGTACAATTCTGGTTGCCGCATCTCAAAAAAGATACAGTTGCAAAAAGGGCAACCAAAATGATAAAGGGATGGAACAGCTCCCCTATGAGGAAAAGCTGATGAGGTTAGGGCTGTTCAGCTTGGAGAAGAGGACGACTGAGGGGGGATATGATAGAGGTCTTTAAGATCATGAGGGGTCTTGAATGAGTAGATATGAATCGGTTATTTACACTTTCGGATAATAGAAGGACTAGGGGGCATTCCATGAAGTTAGCAAGTAGCACATTTAAGACTAATCGGAGAAAATTCTTTTTCACTCAAAGCACAATTGAGCTCTGGAATTTGTTGCCAGAGGATGTGGTTAGTGCAGTTAATGTAGCTGGGTTCAATAAAGGTTTGGATAAGTTCTTGGAGAAGTCCATTAACTACTATTAATCAAGTTGAGTTAGAGAATGGCCTCTGCTATTACTGGCATCAGTAGCATGGGATCTTCTTGGTGTTTGGGTAATTGCCAGGTACTTGTGGCCTGGTTTGGCCTCTGTTGGAAACATGATGCTGGGCTTGATGGACCCTTGGTCTGACCCAGCATGGCAATTTCTTATGTTCTATGATGTAGAGATGTGAATCGTGTGCCCAATCGTTTTAACGATCAGGTTCGGATGGAGGGAGAAAAAAATTGGATCGTTAGAGATGTGAATTGGAATCGGTTCCGATTCCAATTCACATCGTTAATTTTTTAGTGAGGCCTGAGCAGATAAAAAAAACCTCACTCCGACCCTTTACAACTGACCCCTTTGCGATCACTATGTCACAGGGAGCGACCGTCGCTCCCTGTGACAAAGTGAGGGCAAAGGCGATCGACTGCCAGTATGGCGCCGATCGCCTTTGCCCCTCACTATGTCACAGGGAGCGACGGTCGCTCCCTGTGACACTAGTGAGGGCAAAGGCGATTGGCGCCATTTTCAAACCAGTCCAGCACCGGCACCGGCACCGAGGGTATGATTGAAGGGATGGCTCCTGGACCCCCGCTAGACCACCAGGTACATGTAAAGGTTTTTGGGGGGGTCGGGAGGGTGGGAGAAGTAAAGGGTCGGGGTGGGTTTTTTTTAATTGGGCCATCGGCGCCATTTTTATCAGTGGTAGCCAAAATGGTGCCGATGGCCCGAGAGCGGGAGATCGCGCCGGGACCCCCCCCCCCCCCCCTACTGGACTACCAGGTAATTTAACATTTGGGGGGGGTTCGGGAGGGTGGGGGAGGGTAAGGATTGGTTTTTAAAGGGTCGGGGTGGGTTTAGGAGTTGTTTTTGGTGTGCCGATTTTCCCGCCCTCCCCCCAAATAATTCCCGTACTCGATTTAACGATTTTTCACGATAAATCGAGGGAATTCCTATTGTATCGAGTCCCTTACCGATTAATGACGATTTTAAAATTATCGGACGATAATTTAAATCGTTAAAAAATGATTCACATCCCTGCTATGATGAAGATATTTGTCTTTTTATTTTTTAGTATGTTTAGCTGTTATTATGATGAAGATATCTGTTTTATTTATTTTATTATTGTGTGATTTTATCTTTTTGCCTTGTTTATTTGTTTTCATGATCCTATGATTATGATTGTGTCCTTGTTCATCACCTAGGCCTTTTGTGTTAGACGATCCATAAATTTTAATAAATATAAATGCATATAAATTTCCTCAGAAAACTTCTGCATAGAAATCAACAGATGCAATCATGTGCAAGGAGTTTTGGTGGGATCATTTTCAAGAGAGGATATTCCCCTACTTTCCCTTTGAAAACTGGTGTAACGTGCATATAAATAACTGAAAATGTATGAGGGCTGTTACAAAATTGCCTAATTCTTTTCTATTATCATCTTGATTTGAAATAATTTGTGTTCCTGTGTACTAAAATTCCTGGTAAACAACCAGATTGTGAGGTCTTTAAGGGAGTGATCTTCCCTTGAGAAATGTTCTCTTACTGAGGTGTCGTCGTTCATTTCCATAAGATGTTATTTTATGTCTATGGAGGTTTGTTCTGGTTTTTAATTTTTGGCTTTTTTTCACCAATGAAGCCAGTCTCTTCAACATTTTTTTGCATTCGAACTTGCATATTACATTTGTAGAGGAGCAAAAAGGTCTTTTCCATGTGGGCAAGTGTAAAGTTCAGTGATATGTGTTGGCACAGCTGGCATCAAGGTATCTTGCAGGGTTTTGAACCACTTTCTTCAAGGTGAATTTGTTTGAAGTTTACTTCTTATTACTTTTTATTTCAGATATATGGTTGCCAGAAGGCTGGAACTGAAAGAGCAGGGAATATTTCTTTCAGTAATTCATCTCCAGTAGCAGTAATTGCAAGTCTTTCATGATTTTCTTAGATTTTCTAGGTCCCTCTTGTAGGACTGATATCTGCTCCATTGTTTTCCTCTCCTTGTACTGGAGTAGGTTTTCCCTTGCTGTTTTGAATGAGAGTGATAACCTTTTCATTTGAAAGATTCAGTTACAACTTTGAGGTGTTTGTTCCCATCTTTTGGTTCAGAGCAAATATAGTGTACTGTGTAGCTTGATTGCGTATAATGGACTTTTTTGTATGCAAAGAATGAAAACTGAAGCTGTGAAGGTAGTTGCATCTGTCAGTTTTAGTACAGAGATGTTTGGAAATGTCTTTTGTTGATTGAGATGTCAATATTTAGCTAATAGCCAGCTAGGACATTTAGGAAAATAAACTTATCTGGCTAAACAAATCGAAGACAATTCTTTTTCACTCAGCACATAGTTACTCTGGAATTCATTGCCAGAGGATGTGGTTTCAGCAGTAAGTGTTACTGGGTTTAAAAAAGGTTTGGATAAGTTCCTAGAGGTTACATCCATAAACTGCTATTAAGGTAATTAATAAGCAACAGTAGCTTGTGATCTAATGTTTAGGTACTTGACTTGGAAACATGAAACTAGGCTTGATGGCCCCTTGATCTCACCCAGTATGACATTTCTTATGTTATGTTTTTAAGTTATTATATGTTAGTTAAGATATTGAGTACTGCAGGTGCGCCACTGAATATACTCATATATCTTAAAGTTAGCCAGATAAGTTTATATGGCCTACCTTAAGACTGCTCTATAGCTGTTCTAAAGTAATCCACTAGGGGTGCATTCGTTTTTGACGTATTGGCAATCCACAACGTATATGTTCCTATTCGTTGTATCCGTGGGGAAGCGAAACGTATCGCAACTCCACACAAAATAATGTATCATCCGTTTCATACGTTTGGCAGCGCACGCTTTTCTTCACCGCCATTTGCAATTGGAGGACGTCATTTGGGTGTATCCAGAGCCAAAAACCAGCCCTTTCCTGTGAGTCATCAGTGACCTCACAGCCCTGACAGAGTGGGTCGGACAGGTTGGCACGGATACCGGAATGCAACGTATCAGTGATAACATTTTGTGAAATGCACTGAATGCAGCCAATCGCGCTGTCATTCAGTGCTCGGTGACGATTTCCCTGATGACCCAGCACTATATATACTTAAGCACACAGTGTGCCACACACTTCCTTTGCAGGGGTGGTGTGGGGAGGTGGTCTCTGCGGAAGGTGGCTGCACTCAGAGCTAGTCTGAGTTCAGAAATCTGTATTGAATTGCTAGCTAGGCTAGTTACTTATGTATTTGGCTGCAGTGCCAGCTAGCCCTGTTTGTTTTTTAAGCAGTTTAAGCAGTTTATTTAGGTGATCTGAGACGGTCTCTCTGTGCCAGGGAGAGAAGCTGCTAGCAGTACCATTTTGTTTAATTCACCCTCTGGGCTAGTTAAGGCACTGTGACAGTGGGCACTGGGTAGTTTAACAGACTGAACTTTATTTATGGGGACAGTCTGTGCAGTCGAATCCCCAGTCTGCCTCTTTTGTGCTTACAAGCAAGGTCTGTGTGTGCACACCACACACATTAGTGCATATCAAGGCACTGTGACAGTGGGCACTTGGTAGTTTAGCAGACTCAAGTTTATTATTGGGACAGTCTGCGCAGTGAAATCCCCAGTCTGCCTCTTTTGTAGTTACAAGCAAGCTCTGTGTGTACACACCACACACATTACATTAGTGCATATCAAGGCATTGTGACAGTGGGCAGCCAGTAGGCACTAGGTAGTGACATTAAATCCATAATGTTAGGGAAAGCTAGATGTGGTCGACTGATTGGGACTGGCAGAGGAGGCACTTCAAAAGTGCCAGTCCCCCATTAAAGTTAAAAAGGGACCTGTTGCAATCTAAATTCTTTGGAGAGGCAGGCAGTTCCATCCGGAAAAAAATGAAATCTAAACATGATGCATCGCCATCGCCACCACCTGTTTCTGACCCTGTAGTTTTGGATGTGAGGGAAGGGGAGGCTGAGTCATGCCAGACAAAATGTCGACACCCAAAAGCAGCAGTAGGACAGCAGTCTCGACTTAGTGTTGACAATGTAGCGCAGGCACTGTTTGCTTCTGATTCAGATGAACATTCATCTTGTGTGGGATTCTCATCAGAAACGGAACAAATAATAGCTGACAAAGTTTTAGGAGGATCAGTTAGTCCTGTCAGCTTCCACTTCAGTGCAGCAGGGGAGAGATGAAACCGATGAGGAGGAAGAGCAGTCAGCACAGGCACAGAGGGTGACTGAGGCCCCTGGCATTGCTTCTCAGGGTGCACCCACTACTTCAGCTCCAGTGCCAGCATCCACACCCAATGCTATAGAGAAGGGAGGATCACGAAGGACATCTGTGATCTGGAGCCACTTTAAAGTGACGGTTGACCCGCATTTTGCTCGGTGTAATTACTGTGGCAGGGCTATTAGCAGAGGCAAGTAAATGGGACATATATCTAATTTTGGCCTGATGCATCATATGAAGAGGCAACACCCAACAACAATACTGCCATCTGGGGATGGTGGCAGTACCAGTCAGGGGACCCCTTCCAAGCAGTGTAAAGTGGTTCAAAAGCAGCAGAGTCAGCCCACGCCTTCAGCCCCTTCTAGCAGTCTGGTGGCAGGCCAGCATCCCCCTGACATATGGCAGAAGCGACATCCCACCATGGAGGAAATGGGGGGAGTGCGGTAACGCTATGTCATGGTAGGAGGCAGGCAGCCTCAAACGTTGTAACCAGGAGCATTGGGGAAATGATTGCCCTTGATGACCAGCCCTTGCAGTTAGTGGAGAATGTGGGTTTCAAGCGTTTTCTGAAGGTCGTAGTTCCAAATTACAAAGTCCCCTCCAGAACCACATTTAGCAGAAAGGTCATCCCCAGCCTGTACAAGCAGTGTCACAGTCGCATCCAAGTGCTGCTAGCTAAGGCGGAGGGGAGTGTACATTTCACTGCGATATCTGGACCGCCATGAATGCTACACACTCTTACCTCTCCCTGACAGCACACTGATGGGGCCTGGCTGAGGGAGGAGCAGGCAGCAGCTCTATTACTGAACAAGTATCAGGGTGAAGGTGGGCTTTACTGCACACCCACCTGACGGACCAGGCCCATACCGCAGCCAATATTCTAGCATGCATCAGACAGATGCTGGAGGGCTGACAACTACACCAGCAAGACAGGAATCGTCATGCAGGGTTCTTTGTCACAGACAATGGTGCAAACATGGTTAAGGCAATAAACGACGGGCACTTTAAGAACATCCAATGTTTTGCACACACTCTGCACCTGGCAGTGAAGTCAGCTCTGGGGTTGGATTCCAATGACCAAGAGAATGAATACCTGCATAGGTTAATACAGAAGTGCAGGAACATAGCAGCACACTTCCACAGAAGTGTGAAGGCGGGGCAGGTTCTCCGACAAAAGCAGACTGATTTGGAGATGCCTCACAAGTGTCTCATTTAAGACATTGCCACCCAGTGGAATTCCACCTCTATGGTGCTCGAGAGGTTAGTCGAGCTGCAGATACTCCTTCATGAACTTTCTGGTACAATGGACATAGGTGTGCAGAATCCCCTAGGGCATCATGATTGGTTAGTCATGAGTCAGCTGGTAAAAATCCTGCAATCCTTCAAAGATGTCACGGAGGAGCTGAGTTCCAGAAGTGCCACCTTGGCTGACATCATCCCTATAGTTAATTTCCTGGATGAAAATTTGAGGCCTTTAAACAGGAAGAGGTGCTGCATTGAGGTGCTGCATTGTCTGGACATTTTGCAGCAGCAGGTGGAAGAGAGAGTAAGGCCTTTAACAGAACAGAACACATACCTTCTCGCCACAGTCTGTGATCCCCGTGTGAAAGGGAAACTCGCCCTACAGTACGATTGTCTCTTATTGGTGAAGGACCTGCTGATAGCAAAATCCGTGAACAGGAGCGCATAGGCAGAGACAGATTAGGCGTGAAGAGAGGTGGAAACAGTGGCCACTTCAGAGAGTTGGGGTAGCCCAAGCAGGAGCAGCACTCTGTCTGTGACAGCTAGTACCTCCTCCTCCTCCACTTCAGAATGCCAAAGGCATGTTGCCCATAAAGATTAATCTGTTGTGCTATGGGCTAGAGAAAAAGCAGCTGGCATGAGTGACTCTCAGTCCACCCAAGCAAAGGACACACCAGCACTGCTGTCTGTGACACGGTATCTCTCAGAGCCGACAGAGAACATGCAGACAGATCCGCTGGCATATTGGGCACATAAGTCCACTCTCTGGCCACACCTAGCCAAAGTGGCTCAGCGATATCTGTCATGTCCACCAACCAATGTGCCCAGTGAACGTGTCTTTTCAATGACAGGGGATATCATGAGCCCTCACTGCGCAAGGCTGGCACCAGAGTTGATGGAAATGCTAGTGTTTTTGAAAGTAAATCTGCCTTTGCTTGTGTTTCCAAATTTTCCCTGTGAATGGCAAGATGAATAAAAGCAATTGAAAGCAGCAGCTCCAACTGCCTCCTATGCTACAGAAAATGTAAGCACTACAGCACATGTACCTGACCTCAAATGCTGTGCCTGTCCATCCACTGTCCAGGCCGTACGTCCCTACAAGGGCCTGACCTCAAACTCTGTGCCTGTCCGTCCACTGTCCAGGCTGTACGTCCCTACAAGGGCCTGACCTCTAATGCTGTGCCTGTCCATCCAGGCCTTATGTCCCTACAAGGGTTTGACCTCTGTCCTCGACTGCTGTGCCTGTCCATCCAGGCCTTATGTCCCTAGGTGGGATTGACCTCTGTTCTCGATTGCTTTGCCTGTTCGTCCAGGCCTTATGTCTGTACAAGGATTTGATCTTGATTGCTGTGCCTGTCCATCCAGGCCTTATGTCCCTACAAGGGTTTGACCTCGATTGCTGTGACTGTCCATCCAGGCCTTGTCCCTACAAGGGTTTGACTTCGACTGCTGTGCCTGTCCGTCCAGGCCTTATGTCCCTACAAGGGTTTGACCTCAGTTGCTTTGCCTGTTCATCCAGGCCTTATGTCCCTACATGGGCTTGACCTCTGTCCTCGAATGCTGTTCCTGTTCATCCAGGCCTTATGTCCCTACATGGGCTTGACCTCTGTCCTCAAATGCTGTTCCTGTTCGTCCAGGTCTTATGTCCCTACATGGGCTTGACCTCTGTCCTCGAATGCTGTGCCTGCCCATCCAGGCCTTATGTCCCTAGGTGGGATTGACCTTTGTCCTCAATTGTTTTGCCTGTTTATCCAGGCCTTATGTCCCTACAAGGATTTGACCTTGATTGCTGTGCCTGTCCAACCAGGCCGTATGTCCCTAGGTGGGATAGACTTCTGTCCTCAACTGATGTGCCTGTCCGCCAGGCCTTATGTCCCTACAAGTGTTTGACCTTGATTGCTGTGCCTGTTTGTCCAGGCCTTATGTCCCTAATTGGCCTTGACCTCTGTCCTCAAATGCTGTTCCTGTCTGTCCAGGCCTTATGTCCCTATGTGGGATTGACCTCTGTCCTCGACTGCTGTGCCTGTCCGTCCAGGCCTTATGTCCCTAGGTGGGATTCACCTCTGACCTCAATTGCTTTGCCTGTTCATCCAGGTCTTATGTCCCTACAAGGATTTGACCTCGATTGCTGTGCCTGTCCATCCAGGCCTTATGCCCCTATGTGGGATGGACCTCTGTCCTCAACTGCTGTGCCTGCCCATCCAGGCCTTATGTCCCTACAAGGATTTGACCTCGATTGCTGTGCCTGTCCGTCCAGACCTTATGTCCCTAGGTGGGCTTGACCTCTGTAATCAATTGCTTTGCCTGTTCATCCAAGCCTTATGTCCCTACAAGGGTTTGACCTCGATTGCTGTGCCTTTTCGAGGTCGGGAACCGCGCGCATATGGACGTGCGCACGCACCTTTTAAAATCTACTCCATATTGTACCAAATTATTTTAAATGGTGAAACATGGAACATTTCTGGGTGGCAGGTGAATTGGTAGAAGGCCTTATGTCCCTACATAGGCTTGACCTCTGTCCTCTATTGCTGTGCCTGTCCATCCAGGCCTTATATCCCTGCAAGGATTTGACCTTGATTGCTGTGTCTGACCATCTAAGCCTTATGTTCCTAGGTGGGATTGACCTCTGTCCTTCTGCTGTGCCTGTCCGTCCAGGCCTTATGTCCCTAGAAGGGTTTGACCTTGATTGCTGTGCCTGTCCATCCAGGCCTTATGTCCCTACAAGGGTTTGACCTCAATTGCTGTGCCTGTCCGTCCAGGCCTTATGTCCCTACAAGAGTTTGACCTTGATTGCTGTGCCTGACTGGCCAGGCCTTATGTCCAATCCTAACTGCTGAAACCTCGTTGCAAAGGGAAACAGTCTCTGGCAATTCAAACTAGTAATACGTCACAGCATGGATCCTTAAATAAAACAGTTTTCTTTAGTTTCAGGGCAGAGAAGAGAACTTCCTCTGACTTGCTTATGAAGTCATGATCTGTTTGCAAATGCTTAAATCCTATCAATTTGTACCATTTTACACTCTAGGGGACAACCCATTCCAGGGAGCCCTTTCCTGCTCAAAGGAAAGGGAACTCTCCCCGGTGTAGCAGCCTATCTCTTAGCACCTGTTGACCCATGTTCAGAACCAGAAAAGAGCTCCAAGGTACTTAGACTGTGGCAAACACAGTGAGTCCATGCTCACAGTGAGACCCTGCTCCAGGTTGCCATACTTTGAAGGCTCGTGCTCCACTCTAGGGGCCAATCCATTCCACGGAGCCCTTCCCAGCTCAAAGGAAAGGGAACTCTCCCCGGGTGTAGCCAGCCTTTATCTACCCTCTGACCCATGTTGATACACCATTCACATGCACCCTCCTCCACCTCGGCCTTGAAAATTCTCGGTTGTATATCTGCTATTTCCACCAGATTTTAAAAGTCCAGCGAGAGCTCACTAGACGCCAATGGAAACACCCCACTCTAGGGGCGAACCCATTCTAGGGAGCCTTTTCCTGCACAAAGGAAAGGGAACTCTCCCCAGGTGTAGCCATCCTTTATTTACCCTCTGCCTCTGTGCCTTGCTGCCATACACCAGATGACTCACTCAATTCCTTGTGGTGTTCTGGCCACTGTCATAGTTGCTCAGTGTGTTGGTGCTAGTCTTTTTCTTGCTATGTTCCCCCTTCATTATGCTGTAGGATATTAATGCCACTTGTCTTGCCGCTTTGCCTGTCGTGCTGCCTTCGAGGGTTCATGCATCTGTTATCAGTGCTCTCTTTTGAGGCTGTGGTGTGTTTTTGACACTCTCACTGCAGAATTTCAAGATCCATAACCAAAAGAAAAAGCTAATTCAGATGGATAACTCTGTCATCAATGGCACAACTGCAAAAGGAAAGAGCAAAGTGAATAACAAATCTCAACTAAAGTCTCATAAGGAGTACAGGAAAAGCAATAACCGTAAAGAGAGTACCTGGAAAGCTATGACTACAAATGCTCATAGTTTGGGAAATAAAATCCCAGATCTGCAGGCCCTAATGACAGAGGCAGAACTGGACATCATTGCTATCACAGAGACATGGTTCACAGAATCTCATGATTGGGATACGGCAATACCAGGCTATAACTTGTTAAGGAAGGACAGAGTGGATAGAAAAGGGGGAGGTGTGGCTCTTTATGTCAGAAATAATATCCAAGCATCTGAGCTGCAAGGAAGTTGGGGCAAGGAGAAGCACTATGGGTCGACCTAAAAACAGATGATGGAGCATCCATTTATATTGGAGTGGTTTACAGGCCTCCAAACCAAAAGGAAGAGCTGGACAGAGATCTGGTTGAAGACATCCATAAGATAGGTAAGAAAGGGGAAGTGGTGATCGTTGGTGACTTTAATATGCCAGATGTAGACTGGAAAATCCCATCTGCGGAATCTAAAAACAGTAGAGCAATAGTGGATGCCATGCAAGTATCTTTGTTCAAACAAATGGTATTGGAACCCACAAGAGAAGGAACTATTCTCGACTTAGTGCTCAATAATGGAGATATCGTCTCTGATGTCAAGGTGGGCGCCCACCTCAGCACCAGTGATCATCAAATGGTATGGTTTAATATCACTAAAAGAATATGGAAAAGAAGCACAAAGACCAGAGTTTTACAGTTCAAAAACACAGACTTTGAGGAAATGGGGAAGTACCTAGAGGAAGAACTAAATGGATGGGAAAATGAGAGAGATGTGGATCAGCAGTGGACCAATCTAAAAGGAGCAATCGCCAAGGCAACTGCTCTATATGTTAGAAATGTAAAGAAAAGCAAAAGAAAAATGAAACCTATCTGGTTCTCAAAGGAGGTGGCTGACAAAATTAAAGCTAAAAGAACTGCATACAAGAAATACAAAAGATCCCAAAGGGAGGAGCACAAAGAAGAATATCTGATTCAACTGAGGGAGACTAAGAAATTAATCAAGTTGGCAAAAAGTCAAGCGGAAGAGAGGATTGCCAAGGAGATAAAATATGGTGACAAAACATTTTTCAGATACATCAGCGAAAAGAGAAAAGTCCAAAGTGGTATAGTCAAATTGAAAGGTGGAAATGATCAATGTGTGGAGAGAGACGAAGAAATGGCAGAAATATTAAACGAATACTTCAGCTCTGTGTTCACTAAAGAAGACCCTGGAGAAGGACCATCTCTACACAACAAGAAACTGGAGGGAAGCGGAACAGAGGAAAATCCATTTACAGTAGATAATGTATGGGAAGAGCTAAAGAATCTGAAAGTGGACAAAGCCATGGGGCCTGATGGGATTCATCCAAGGATACTGAGGGAGCTCAGAGATGTGCTGGCGGGACCGCTGTGCGACCTGTTCAATAGATCCCTAGAAACGGGAGTGGTGCCGAGTGATTGGAGAAGAGCGGTGGTGGTCCCGCTTCACAAGAGTGGGAGCAGAGAGGAGGCTGGTAACTACAGACCGGTTAGCCTCATTTCGGTGGTGGGAAAAGTAATGGAGTCACTGTTGAAAGAGAGAATAGTGAACTATCTACAGTCAGGAGAATTGATGGACCAGAGGCAGCATGGATTCACCAGAGGAAGATCCTGTCAGACAAATCTGATTGACTTTTTTGACTGGGTAACCAAGGAATTGGATCAAGGAAGAGCGCTCGATATCATATACTTGGATTTCAGCAAAGCTTTTGATACGGTTCCGCACAGGAGACTGGTGAATAAAAGGAGAAGCTTAGGAGTGAGTGCCGAGGTGGTGACCTGGATTGCAAATTGGTTGACGGACAGAAGACAATGTGTGATGGTAAATGGAACCTTCTCTGAAGAGAGAGCGGTTTTAAGTGGTGTACCGCGAGGGTCGGTGTTGGGACCGGTCCTGTTCAATATCTTTGTGAGCGACATTGCGGACGGGATAGAAAGTAAGGTTTGTCTTTTTGCGGATGACACTAAGATCTGCAACAGAGTGGACACGCCGGAAGGAGTGGAGAAAATGAGACGAGATCTAAGGAAACTGGAAGAGTGGTCGAAGATATGGCAGCTGAGATTCAATGCCAAGAAGTGCAAAGTCATGCATATGGGGAGTGGAAATCCGAATGAACTGTATTCGATGGGGGGGGGGAAAGGCTGATGTGCACGGAGCAGGAGAGGGACCTTGGGGTGATAGTGTCTAATGATCTGAAGTTGGCGAAACAATGTGACAAGGCGATAGCTAAAGCCAGAAGAATGCTGGGCTGCATAGAGAGAGGAATATCGAGTAAGAAAAGGGAAGTGATTATTCCCTTATACAGGTCCTTGGTGAGGCCTCACCTGGAGTACTGTGTTCAGTTCTGGAGACCGTATCTTCAAAAGGACAAAGACAAGATGGAGGCGGTACAGAGAAGGGCGACCAGGAAGGTGGAGGATCTTCATCGGATGACGTACGAGGAGAGATTGAAGAATCTAAATATGTACACTCTGGAGGAAAGGAGGAGCAGAGGTGATATGATACAGACTTTCAGATACTTGAAAGGTGTTAATGATCCAACAACAACGACAAACCTTTTCCGTAGGAAAAAAATCAGCAGAACCAGGGGTCACGATTTGAAGCTCCAGGGAGGAAGATTCAGAACCAATGTCAGGAAGTATTTCTTCACGGAGAGGGTGGTGGATGCCTGGAATGCCCTTCCGGAGGATGTGGTGAAGACCAGAACTGTGAAGGACTTCAAAGGGGCGTGGGATAAACACTGTGGATCCATAAAGTCAAGAGGCCGCCAATGAAGAGTGGGTGACTCGCCAGAATGATGGCTACTGCCTGGAGACAATACCCTTATTAAATAAACATACACATGCTTACTGTGACTCCAACATCGCTCTAAGCTTCAACAGCAAGAGGAAATGTGGTAAAAAGGATTCACACTCACAAAGAGGGGAGTAGCTGGCTTGTTACGGCGGTTACTACCCCAAATCAAATAAGCCTGATACTTCACTTTCAATGCATATACAGCATAGTTCTCTGCTTCAACGGCAGGGGAGAAGAAAAACTGATACTTCACACATCCAGCAGAGCTCTCTGCTTCAACGGCAGGGGAGAAGAAAAGAGGGTTCGCACTCACAAAGCGGGGAGTAGCTGGCTTGTTACGGCGGTTACTACCCCAAACCAAATGTGCCTGATACTTCACTTTCGATGCATATCCAGCATGGCTCTCTGCTTCAACAGCATGGGAGAAGAAAAACAACCAATAAGGGCTGTATAACATAGTCTGGGTAAAACAAATAAGCATGGGTGCAGCTTGCTTATTGCGGCGGCTACTACCCCTAACTAATCAAGCTAGATATTTCACTTGGATGCAGCTCCATCACTGCTCTCTACATTAAAGGTGGGGGTGGAAGGGAAATAGAACCAAGAGCTAAGAGAAACAGATAAGTATGAGAGAAAAAAATATGTGAAGCTTGCTGGGCAGACTGGATGGGCCATTTGGTCTTCTTCTGCCGTCATTTCTATGTTTCTATGTTTCTATATTAAAGCACTCTTCTTGCCACTCCTGGTACCCCCTTTGCCCCTTTAAAGTACCTTAGGCTGTTCATGCCACTTTGGTGCCACTTTGCCACAGTCTAAGTACCTTGGATCTCTTTTGTTTTTCTGATGATTTCTCCCCAGATGTTTCATCAAAATTGATAATAAAACCCCAATTCTGCAGCCACAAATAGGCTGCAAATACTTCCCCCATTGACTTTAATGGGAACCGGAAAACGAATGCACGTATCAACGTATCGGGGGGGAGGGGCATTGAATGAATGCAACGTATTTGCCCACCAACGAATATGAATACCGAATCAGACGAGTCCGTACCCTCTGCACATCCCTATAATCCAGCTATAATAGCCAGCTAATGTTAAAAATCAGCATTTTTCTGGCTAACGAAACTGGATAACCAGCCCCTTCCTGACTACCCGCCACCCTAGACTTATCTGGCTAACATTTTAGCTAGATAAGTTAGTTAACTAAGTCCGAGATGGTCACACCAGCAGAGCTTTCTAAATCCTGGCATTTATCCAGATAAGTGACAAACTTACCTGGACAAATACACTGAACATGAGTATCTGGACTATAATGCATTTTAACTATGATTGAGGGAGTTCTAAAAATGCTAAGGTTCTCTTCTCACCAAGTCAAAATCATGAAGGTAGCATCAGTTTACCAGTACTATATAAAAGGTTTGATGCAGCATCCACTCAGGAATGTATCTTCAATTCTGTCATAAAAAAATTTGCATAAGGCGGTACCATCCTGGTGCTCATAGCAGTTCCCATAATCTTTAAATATATGTCATTATCAAAGTTGAAGTAGTTATGTATCAGGATGAATTCAATTAGTTTTATAATAATTTCTGTTGTATGTTGATGATCCAAGATAGTTGTTTTTAGGAGTCTGTACTATGCAACTGTGCCATCTGAACGGGGGATGTTGCTGTATATTGATTTCACATTATTTATGTCTGTACTACCAAGTTTCCTCATGCATAGGTAGTGAAATTGACAATCACCATCATAATAGACACTACCAGTCATAGACCTTCATTGCTTTCTAAATCATTTGGCATAATTTTATGCAATTTTATTAATTGAATATTAATTTTGCATGTAAAACTTATCTTAAATAAATAAAAGTACCATGCCCCAACATGTCTGTGTTTCAAAACTGTGTTTCTGCATCAAGAGGTCTTCAATTCATAGTATAAGCAATGCACTATAACCCAGATTTTAAAGGCCCTGCGCGCATAAATCTCAGGGGTTACGTGGGTAGCTGAGCCCTGCACACACCACACGCATTTTCGAAAGGGCCCGGCCATGTGTGTAATCACCTTTACATCGCTGAAGTGCCGGGCCTAAAGAAAGGGGCAGGCCGGGAGGCATGGTCTGGGCAGGGATGAGCAGGGCGGGAAGCGGGCCGGGACAGCACCATTAGACACTGTCCTGGGGAAGCACTTGCCAGCAGCTGGCTGGTGTTCAGAAGATACTTCTGCTCCTGAGGAGCAGGACGTATGGAAACAACAAAATAAGGGATAGTTAGGTTTAGATTAGCAAACAAGAAAAGTCCCTGAGCCTGCCTCCTCCCCAATTCCCTGTATACCGAATTTGATATATAATATACATACCGTTGTTAACTTGTCTAACCATCAATCAATTATAGATGTTATCCTGTAATATATAATAACTATACCTTGACTATTTGTTTAGGTTTTTATCTATTTATCTTTTTTGCTGTTATAAACGTTCCCTGTACTAGACAAAAGGAAACGCCTGGTTCCTGCACCACTCAGTTGTTTGTAAACCGTTGTGATATGTAAAATTTCCTTGTAAATGTATTCTAACAATTGATAATACAAGATATGTCTTTATGGAGCCAGAACAACTAGAAGTGTTTTTGAATTCTAAAAGTGAATCTGAATCTGCCTAGGTCAGTTTGTAGCTCTGGTATTTAATTCTAAATCCCACCACTTCCTTCTTTCCTTGAATTATTATATAAGAGGATGTATAAATATATTTGCTCCTTTTCTTTTTGTTTTCCCCCAATTTCATGGTAAAATCAGGACAGGAGCACATACTAAATTTAAGGATATTAAAAAGGTTTGTTTAGTTAATTGTATTTAAAAAGAGTGTATCAAAAGTTGTTCAGAATATCTAAGTTTTCCTTATTGTATATAATTTTGAAAATGCTCTACCTGAAGTGCAAGGTATGAATAATCCTTGTTGTAAAATGTTAAAATGTAATAAAGATATAATTAAAAAATAAATAAATATACCACTACAAATGAGTAAAGCATATCTCTGAGAATTTCATTCATCTGACATTGGAACACCGCAGGGGCATTGCAAAGGCCGAAAGGCATCACTATATACTCATAGTGGCCATACTGGTGTTGAATGCGGTCTTCCAGATGTCCTTGGGTTGGATGCGTATGAGGTTGTATGCTCCTCACAGATCGAGCTTTGTGAAGATCTGGGCCCCTTGCAGATGGTCGAATAACTCGCTGATGAGAGGTAATGGGTAGCGATCTTTGTGGGTGATGGCGTTTAGCCCTCAGTAATCAATGCAGGGACGAAGTCCTCCATCCTTCTTTTTAACAAGAAGAAACCTGCTCCTGCAGGAGAGTCATAAGGGCTAATGTACCCCTTCTCAAGATTTTCTTTTATATAGTCGGACATCGCCTGATTCTCGGGGAGCGAGAGTGGGTAGGTCCTACCCTTGGGAGGTGTAGTATCAGGTAAAAGTTCGATAGGGCAATTATATTTTCGGAGTGGAGGTAATGTGTCTGCTTTTTGTTTCGAGAAAACATCCTCGAAGTCAGAATAGTGGGTCGGTAGGCCGGCGAAAGATGTAGTCTTCAGGATGGTCACTGCTGGGGATATTTGCTTCAGGCAGTGTTTCTGACATTGCAGGTCCCACTGGACAGTTGGAGAGACTGCCAGTCGAATTGGGATCCATGAGTTTGGAGCCAAGGAGGGCCCAGTATGACTGGGTGTGTGAATGTTTAAAACATATAAAGATATTTCTTCTTCACGGAGGGTTCCCACGGTGAGGCGGAAGGCCACCATGTGGTGCATGATGCATCCAGGGAGATGTTCCCCTTGGATGGATGCAGTGCAGAGAGGAACTTCTAGATGTATTGGAATTTTCAGGAGGTTAACTATGTCATCCATTATGAAGCTGTCACTTGCTCCAGTATCGATGAGAGCAGTGGTGGCAAAGGAGCGGGACTCCAGACAGGGTAACAGGTAGTAGAAGTTGGGGGCCTGTGATAGTAGTGACCAAGCTTGGGACCCCCTCTGGGCTTATACCTTGAAGTTTTCCAGATGGACCGAACAGGACTGCCTCACCGCAATAAAGGCAGAGGCCCTGCTTCTTTCACCGAAGATGCTCTTCGGGAGACAACCGCCCACGGTTGACTTGCATCAGTTCTTCATTGGAGGGAGGTGGTGCTGGTAGAGCCTTCAACTGAGGGCTCATGATGGGCATTGAGTAGAAGGCTGGGGTGCTTTCATTTCATGGTGCCGTTGCCGGAGGCGATGGTCAATTTTCCCAGCGAGGGAAATCAGGTCCTCTAGAGATATGGGAATCTCACGGACAGCATCTTTGAGAGTGGGGGAGAGACCCTCAAGGTAGAGTGCCCGAAGGCAATCCTCTTGCCATTGCCAGTGTCTGGAACTCCACCATAAACTCCGAAAGGGATCTGGAGCCTTGACGCAGATGGAGTAGGTGATGACCAGCAACTGCCTGATGGCCAGGATCTTCAAAAGTTCGTTTGAAGATAGTGATGAACTGGGACAGTTGCGTGAGGATGGGATCAGAGCACTCCCAAAGTGGAGAAGCCCATGCCAGGGCCTTCCCCTCAAGGCAAGAGAGGATGAAGGTTATCTATGTTATTAATTGATACAGTTGGCTAAAATGTTAATATTCTTTCTTCAATTTCCTCCCCCTTTCAGATCCTAGTTATTTTTCCTTGTTTTTTGTAACTTTCTCACATCCTAAATATTGTTATTATATTTGTTAAGTTTCATTCTATATGTGACGTTGAATTGGGAAATATTTTACTATGTTACTCTCTGCCTTTACTCACATTGTTAATTGTAAACCGGGTTGATGTGATTCCTATCATGAAACTCGGTATAATAAAAATAATAAATAAATAATAAATAAATAAATAAATAAATTCCTTCAGGAACAAGGATGGCTGAAGGGCAAATTGCATGAAACACTGATTGAGGAAGCCTTAGCAGAGGCATGGATGCCCATTGAAGCACGGAGGTGCTGGCAGTGCCAGTGATGCTCTCGGTAGCAGGGTAGAAGTTAGGCCCATTGGATTGGCCATTGCTGTGTCCTGCATTTGAGAACGGAGTTCTTCTATGGAGGAGGCTAGAGTCTCTATGGCTCATCGTTATTCTTGAATAGTTGTGGCCAAACCCCGAATGGTCCGTATGGCTGGATACTCCGCTGAGTCCATGGCCTTGGCAACCTGTTGCACCAGGAGGTAGACCCTTGCCCTAGTGCAGGATTGGTAGGCTCCCTGGTTGGAACCAGAGAGCGCCTGCCACCAGGAGGTGGAGGACAAGAGGAGACAGAGGCTAGCTGGAGTTTTGTCACTAGCAACCCAGGGTTCCCTCTTGTTGAGCCCTTGGTTATCTGGGCCGCCTGGTCTTAGGTGGGCCTTGTAGGATCTCCGTGAGAGAAAGTTCAGAGGTGTACCCACCACAATCAAGGGTGCGTGGTTGATACTCAGGTCAGAAGTCCGGGGTGCCTGAGAAGGCCAAAAGAGTGTCTCTAAATGTATGGCAGGGATCAAGGCCAGAGTGAAGGAAGCATGGTCAGCCAATGCAAGGGTCAGTGCCAGTAATTAGTCCGTGGATAGTCAGGCAAAGCAAGGGTCAAATACCAGCAGTCAGTCCGTGGGTAGTCAGCCAAAGCAGAGGTCAGGTTCCAGGAGACAGTCAGATGTGGTCAGTAATCAGGCAGAGGTCAATTCCAGGCAGCATGCAGACGTGGTCGTAGAACAGGCAGAAGGTCAGAGGCAGGCAACGATCAACGTAGTCAAGTGGAAGCCGAGGTCAGTACGAGAAGACAGTCCAAGAGGTACTACCTGGGGAGATGAGGAGAGAAGGACGCTGGAACAGAAGGACACAGGAACAGGAGGATGCTGCAACAGAAGGACGCTGGAACAGGACTGGAACAGGACTGGAACAAGACTGGAACAAGATTGGAACACAGACAGGAACACATAGGCAAACTAGAAATCACGATGCCAAGGTGAGGAAGTGATGGTGGGAACTTCCTTTTATGCTGAAACTAATCAGGGCATGTCACGGAGCTCGGATCTGCCCCTGGCCCTTTAAGAGGCCAGGCGGTCCACACGCATGCACCTAGGGGCGGTGCCGATGCTATGGAGGACACCGAGCCCCGCCGTGAGGCCTGGCTGGAGGAGGAAGGCCCGGCGACCACCGCTGCGGGACGCCGAGGTCTAGTTCGATTCACTGTTGCTGCTGGGGAGGCCAACCCGGAACATGCGGAGGTCTTAGGAAGGTGAGCAGGCCCGGGCGTGGGCCAAGCATTGACAGGACGCGCAACATAGGTCATGCCTTACTATTCGTAAACCAGTATTCAATAGGGATGTGAATCGTTTTAGGACGATTAAAATTATCGTCCGATAATTTTAATATCGTCTTAAACCGTTATGGAACACAATACAATACAGATTCTAACGATTTATCGTTATAAATCGTTAGAATCGTGAGCCGGCACACTAAAACCCCCTAAAACCCACCCCCGACCCTTTAAATTAAATCCCCCACCCTCCCGAACCCCCCCCAAATAACTTAAATAACCTGCGGGTCCAGCGGCGGTCCGGAACGGCAGCGGTCCGGAACGGGCTCCTGCTCCTGCATCTTGTCGTCTTCGGCCGGCGCCATTTTCCAAAATGGCGCCGAAAAATGGCGGCGGCCATAGACGAAAAAGATTGGACGGCAGGAGGTCCTTCCGGACCCCCGCTGGACTTTTGGCAAGTCTCGTGGGGGTCAGGAGGCCCCCCACAAGCTGGCCAAAAGTTCCTGGAGGTCCAGCGGGGGTCAGGGAGCGATTTCCCGCCGCGAATCGTTTTCGTACGGAAAATGGCGCCGGCAGGAGATCGACTGCAGGAGGTCGTTCAGCGAGGGTTCCGGCGCCTCGCTGAACGACCTCCTGCAGTCGATCTCCTGCCGGCGCCATTTTCCGTACGGAAAATGGCGCCAGCCATACGCGTATGGCCGGCGCCATTTTCCGTACGAAAACGATTCGCGGCGGGAAATCGCTCCCTGACCCCCGCTGGACCTCCAGGAACTTTTGGCCAGCTTGTGGGGGGCCTCCTGACCCCCACGAGACTTGCCAAAAGTCCAGCGGGGGTCCGGAAGGACCTCCTGCCGTCCAATCTTTTTCGTCTATGGCCGCCGCCATTTTTCGGCGCCATTTTGGAAAATGGCGCCGGCCGAAGACGACAAGATGCAGGAGCAGGAGCCCGTTCCGGACCGCTGCCGTTCCGGACCGCCGCTGGACCCGCAGGTTATTTAAGTTATTTGGGGGTGGGGGATTTAATTTAAAGGGTTGGGGGTGGGTTTTAGGGGGTTTTAATGTGCCGGTTTTTCGATTTTTCGATTTTTCGATTTTTTAACGATTTTTCACGATTTTTCACGATATTTTACCCCCCCAAACGGCAACAATACGATTCCCTCCCCCTCCCAGCCGAAATCGATCGTTAAGACGATCGAGGACACGATTCACATCCCTAGTATTCAATGTGTGTTACATAATCCAAAAACATATTAGATCAATAAATATATAACATAATATAACATACTAGATCATTAAATATATAATGTTGTGCTATCAAGTTAAATCAGCATAAAACAAATATTACATCAGTAATTGATACAATAATTGGTGATCGCCCAGTGCCTGTCCTTTTTATTTCAAAGAGCAAAGGCTCATGCATCCTTTGACTGATAGATCCAGAAAACAAATCGGAAGCCGATCCAAGGTTGCTGTGCAGCAGTAAAAAAAAAGTGTAGATCGGTGAATAAGAAAGACCTTTATTGAAAATAGCCCAGCTCTGGCTGAGTTTCGCTCTTTTGTCAAGAGCTGCCTCATGGGCAATGCATGTCAGCAGGGGCTGATGCCACAAAGTTATTCTCCCGGTCTGTCTATAGCATTTATGTTCAAGTTATTCCTTCTTAGTTATGCAGCATCCTGTGTGATCCAGACCATGTCAATACATTATCCAGCATGGGATATTAGGATCACATTACTTTGTTTATATCTCCGGAGTTTGAATGCGTTTATATTCCATCTGACTGAAAAGCATCGGTGTGTGTGACAGCGGCAGCACCTTCTGGACACACACCGCAGCTTTTCAAACAGTCAGATGGATTATAAACGCATTCAAGCTGCTGCATAACTAAGAAGGAACAACTTGAGCACAAATGCTATAGACAGAGCAGGAGAATAACTTTGTGGCATCAGCCCTGCTGACATGCATTGCCCATGAGGCATCCTTTGACTGATATACATTCTGTACAAGACCCTATCACAATATAAGCCATTAGTAGTCTTGGCCGTTTACTAACCTAAATATATTTAGTATTATGAATTGATTACCCACTACTTGATGATAAACATTTATTTATAGATAGTAACTTTTATATACCTAACATCCATTGTGATTGTATAGTTAAAATGACATCTTAAAAAAATATTTGAAGCTAACTATCCCTGTGTGATGCACTAGGCTGGCCAAGCCTCGGCAATAGCCAGTAAAACAAAAGGAGGCTGAGCCTGGCAGTTCCTTGTACACAATTTATTCACCAAAATAAAGCCACACACACACACACAAAGTAGAGAAGCGGACCTTACTTCAGGTTTAACAGAAATGCAGTTCACCTTAAGTTCAAGTTATATGAGCGTCCTTCAGGTATAAGTGTTCGAGGCAACCCTGACTCCTCTCTGGTCTCTGGGGTCCCCCGCAAGCACTCTGGGTCTGGGATCTTATGGTAGGGTGAAGGGAACATCCCTTCACCCTGACTCCCTTGCAACATTCTGCCTTAAGGAGGACTGGGTTAGAAGCCTGAAGTGGGCCGCTTAAGGTAGGTGAGGGAGCTGTCAGTACATAATGTACTTGGCAGAGAAGATGTAGGCCTAAAGCAAACCAAACACATTTACTTCATGAAGACTCAATTCTGACAAATACTGGAAGCATTTAGGTCCGTGAATATCCAAAAATAATTGAGGTATTTGGTTTGGTTTTCTCATGCAGAGAAAAACATATTCCATTTGCTATTTTTTGATATTTGTTCACTGTCATACAGAAGTGAATCTGATAATCTTTTCCATGGCTAAAATCAGGGGTTAGACTTATCGTGATAAGATATAAGGTAATTCTCTAGTCATATTTCTTGTATCATTTTCAACTCAAAGGCTTACTCAAGCTCTACTTAGGCTATAAGATTTCTACACAATGCTTTCAATTATAGTTTACTGAATATTGCCATAGAGTATGTAACACTTGTAGATTGGAAATATTAAAATTGTTTCAGAAAAGTGTCCTAATGAAAATACAGTTTGAGTAACAAACACTTTACTAGGTGATAGACTCAATTGCAATATGAGAATGTATTTCTTCACAGAAATGGATGATAAATGCATGAAAGCATCTTAACAGAGGTAGAGAGGCAAAAATAATAATAAAGATAAAGGAAACATGAGACAAACACAAAGGATCCATTTACCAGGAAGTGAAACCAAAGTAGGATCTACAGTCTTGCAAAAGATAAAGAAAGAGGTCAATATTCAAAAGCCGTTTAGAAAGATAACTGAAAAGTTATCTGACTAAATGGCTACCTGGTGATATTCATCACCGTATGCAACTAAATTGTAGCTGCTTAAGTCGTGGCATTCCGGCGATGGGCGGGAGGCGTTTAGACATATCCAACTAACTTTAAGATAGCCTGGTATATTCAGCGCATGACCATGCCACTGAATATTCCCTTCCAGTTAGCCAGATATGTTTATCCAGCTAACTCACTGAGTTGCACAGCAGCTGAAAATGGACCCCAAAATGGACTTCTGCCATCATATTTTCTATTTCTCTGTCTCCCTTGTCTCCAAGTAGTACATGGACAGACAATAATTAGAATAAATAGCACACTGTCATAAAATGCAAAGTAGATGGTTAACAAAAATTAATGCAAAAATAATAATCCAAAGAATATAGATAAAGAATTATTATAGCTAATATTTTATATTTTCTAGTATTTCAGACTTTTGGCAGCAAAGATTGTGTTAAATTACAGTCGAAACTAGACAGCAAAAACTAATTCTCTTCTTCATTGTGGATTCACCCAGGCCACTGAATACTGTGTATATTATTATTGGTTGCATAGGATTTTCATCACATAATTGTATGGTAACTTGTCATCAATCAAGAAATGCAATGATAGGGCAAGAAAATATAATAGTTTGGAAAAGGGAGACAGGTTTTAAATTATAAAACGATCCAGTAGACTGCACTCATTTAATGAACTAATCATTAAATGAAAGCATCAGAAAAACACTCTGCCCCTGCCCTACAAATAATCAAAGACATACTATTGATGAAATTGTAGGCATTACAGAACACATTTGGTTGTTTGTCCTACAAAACTATTGGATACTCAGTGTAATTACTGTGCCAGGGCTATTAGCAGAGGCAAGCAAATGGGACGTCTAACTAATTTTGACATGATGCATCATATGCAGAAGCAACACCCAACAGTACTGCCATCTGGGGATGGTGGCAGTACCAGTCAGGGGACACCTTTTTCCAGGCAGCATAAAGTGGTTGAAAAGGAGCAGAGTCAATCCCTTCTAGCAGTCAGGTGGCAGGCCAGCAGCCCCCTGCCATGTGTCAAAAGCGACAACCCACCATGGAGAAAATGGGGTGGTGTGCGGTAACGCTATACTGGGGTAGGAGGCAGGCAGCCTCAAAAGTTATAACCAGGAGCATTGGGGAAATGATTGCCCTTGATGACCAGCCCTTGCAGATTGTGGGTTTCAAGCATTTGCTGAAGGTCTTAGTTCAAAATTACAAAGTCCCCTCCAGAACCACATTTAGCAGAAAGGTCATCCCCAGCCTGTACAGCCAGTGTCGCAGTCACATCCAAGTGCTACTAGCTAAGGCAGAGGGGCGTGTGCATTTCACCTGCAATCTCTGGACCGCACTGAATGCTGCACACTCTTACCTCTCCCTGACAGCACACTGGTGGGACCTGGCTGAGGCAGGGGCAGGCAGCAGCTCTATTAGTGAACAAGTGTCAGGGTAGAGATGGACTTTACTGCACACCCACCTGATGGACGACGCCCATACCTCAGCCAATATTCTAGCATGCATCAGACAGATGCTGGCAGCTACACCAGCGAGACAGGAATCTTCAGGCTGGGTTCTTTGTCACAGACTATGGTGCAAACATGGTAAAGGCAATATCCAACGAGGGCATTCAGAACATCCGATGTTTTGCACACACTCTGCAACTGGTAGTGAAGTCAGCTCTGGGGTTGGAGTCCAAGCACCAAGAGAATGAATAACTTCAGGACTTAACACACAAGTGCAGGAACATAGCAGTGCACTTCCACAGAAGTGTGAAGGTGGGGCAGGTTCTCTGACAAAAGCAGACTGATTTGGAGATGCCTCACAAGCGTCTCATTCAAGACATTGCCACCCGGTGGAATTCCACCTATATGATGCTGCAGAGGTTAGTGGAGCAGCAGACATCCCTTCATGAACTTTCTGTGGCAATGGACATAGGTGTGCATAGTCCCCTAGGGCATCATGATTGGTTAGTCATGAGTCAGCTGGTAAAAATCCTTCAGCCCTTCAAGGATGCCATGGACGAGCTGAGTTCCAGAAGTGCCACCTTGGCTGACATCATCCCTATAGTTAATTTTCTGGAGAAAGATTTGGAGGGCTTTAAACAGGAAGAGAGAATGACAGCAGAGGTGCTGCATTGTCTGGACGTTTTGCAGAAGCAGGTGCAAGAGAGATTAAGGCCTTTAACAGAAGACCACACATACATGCTCACCACAGTGTGTGATCCCCATGTGAAAGGGAAACTCGCCCTACAGTACAATTGTCTCCTATTGGTGAAGGATCTGCTGTTAGTAAAAGTCCGTAAACAGGAGCGCTATAGGCAGAGACAGATTAACCATGAAGCAGAAGAGGAAACAGCGGTTACTTCAGAGAGTAGTGCTAGACCAAACAGGAGCAGCACTCTGTCAGCGACAGCTATTACTTCCTCCTCCACTTCAGTACGCCAAAGCCATGTTGCCCATAAAACATCATCTGTTCTGGAATGGGCTAGAGAGAAAGCATACATGTCCACTGTCTGGCCACACCAAGCCAAAGTGGCTCAGTGATATCTGTCATGCCCACCAACCAATGTGCCCAGTGAACATGTATTTTCAATGACAGGGGATATCATGAGCCCTCACCACTCAAGGCTGGCACCAGAGTTGATGTAAATGCTAGTGTTTTTGAAAATAAACATGCATTTTCTTGGGTTTCCAAATTTTCCCTGTGAATGGCAAGATGAATAAAAGCTATTGAAAGCCTTGTAGCAGCTCCAAATGCCTCCTAAGCTCCAGATAATATCAGCACATGTACCTGACCTGAAACGATGTGCCAGTCTGTCCACTGTCCAGGCCGTACGTCCCTACAAGGGCCTGACCTCAAATACTGTGCCTGTCTATCCAGCCCTTACGTCACTACAAGGGCCTGACCTCAAACGCTGTGCCTGTCTGAGTTTAGTTCTAATTTCAGATTCATGTATTTGTGCATCTCTTCTTTCCAGAATATTCTTTTTCCTGTTTTGCAACATTTTGAATGTAAGAACATAAAAATCTGACTTAAGATGTTTGGAGCTTGCATATTTCATATGCTCAATAGCTTTCATGACCTTCATAATATGGGCCATTTTCCCTAGATGTTTCTTAGGTGCTAACATTAATGTTTCTAGTATTATAGAAAACTGGTGGTAGTTGTACTCTAGTTCCTCCTCTGTATTCCCATAATTTACAGAGGCACTGTAGGGTTCAAAGTCAACATAGGTTGATATTGTAGATTTGGACTTGAGTAGCAGTTTTCTTATTTCTGAGAGCTCTTCAAGTTCCTTTGTCATCAGCTAAAGTGCATAAGTACAGTTAATAGCTTCTGGGTATTTACAAGGGCTTGACCTCTAATGCTGTGCCTGTCCATCCAGGCCTTACGTCCCTACAAGGGCTTGACCTCTAATGCTGTGCCTGTCTATCCACTGTCCAGGCTTTACGTCCCTACAAGGGCCTGACCTCTAATGCTGTGCCTGTCCATCCAGGCCTTAGGTCGCTACAAGGACTTGACCTCTAATGCTGTGCCTGTCCATCCACTGTCCAGGCCATATGTCCCTACAAGGGCCTGACCTCAAATGCTGTTCCTGTCTGTCCAGCTTGGATCTTGGATATTTCATATGCTCAATAGTTTTCATGACCTTCATAATATGGGCCATTTTCCCTAGATGTTTCTTAGGTGCCAACATTAATGTTTCTAGTACTATAGATAACTGGTTGTAGTTGTACTCTAGTTCATCCTCTGTATTCCCATAGTTTACAGAGGCACTGTAGGGTACAAAGTCAACATAGGTTGCTATTGTAGATTTGGACGAATAGCAGTTTTCTTATTTCTGAGAGCTCTTCACATTCTTTGTCCTCAGCTGAAGTGCATAAGTACAGTTAACAGCTTCTGGGTATTCACTAGATGCCAATGGAACCACCATACTCTAGGGGCCAACCCATGTTGAACCAGAGTCGCTGTTCACATTGAAACTCCTCCATGTTGACTCACCACGCTTGAAGGCTCGTGCTCCACTCTAGGGTCCAACACATTCTTGGGAGCCCTTTCCTACGCACAGGAAAGGGAACTCTCCCCGGGTGTAGCCAGCCTATCTCTTAGCACCGTCTGACCCATGTTGAACTGCTATTCACATGGAAACCTCCTCTACGACGACTCCCAAGCTTGGAGGCTCATGCTCCACTCTAGGGGCCAACCCATTCTAGGGAGCCCTTTTCTGTGCAAAGGAAAGGGATCTCTCCTCGGGTATAGCCAGCCTATCTCTTAGTATCCGTTGACCCATGTTGAACCAGAGTCGCTGTTCACATTGAAACCTCCTCCATGTCGACTCACCACGCTTGAAGGCTCGTGCTCCACTCTAGGGGCCAACCCATTCTTGGGAGCTGTTTCCTACACACAGGAAAGGGAACTCTCCCCAGGTATAGCCAGCCTATCACCCTCTGACCCATGTTGAACCAGAGCCGCTGTTCACATGGAAACCTCCTCCATGTTGACTCGCCACACTTGAAGGCTCATGCTCCATTCTAGGGGCCATCCCATTTCAGGGAGCCCTTTCCTGCGCAAAGGAAATGAAACTCTCCCCGGCTGTAGCCAACCTATTTCTTAACACCCGCTGACCTGTGTTGAACCGCTGTTCACATGGAAACTTCCTCCACCTCGACCTTGAAAATTCTCATTTGTATATCTGCTACGACCACCAGATTTTAAAAGACCAGTGAGAGCTCACTAGATGCCAATGGAAATACCCCACTCTAGGGGCAAACCCATTCTAGGGAGCCCTTTCCTGCACAAATAAAAAGGAACTCTCCCTGGGGCCAGCCTGTCTTGCCCCTATCAAAACCACAGGGACCTGACTACCTCCGCTCTGCCAGCCTGTCTTGCCCCTATCAACTTTCTGCCACTCTGCCTTGCTGCCATACACCAGACAACTCAATCTACTCCTTGTGGTGTTCTTGCCACTGTCATGGTTCCTCAGTGTGTTGGTGCTAGTCTTTCTGCTGCTTTGTCCTTTATCGGTGCCTTGTGCTTTTTCTGACACTCTTTCTGCTTGCTATGTTCCCCCTTCATTGTGTTGTAGGATGTTGATGCCACTTGTCTTGCCACTTTGCCTGTCGTGCTGCCTTCGAGGGTTCATGCAGTTGTTATCGGTGCTCTGTTTTGAAGCTGTGGTGTGTTTTTGACACTCTCGCAGCTGCTTTGCACCTCTTTTGAAGCACGCTCCTGGTACCCACTATCATGGTTCCTCAGTGTATTGGTGCTAGTCTTTCTGCTGCTTTGTCCCTTTATTGACACCTTGTTGTTTTTTTTTCTGACACTCTTTCTGCTGCTATGTTCCCTCTTCATTGTGCTGTAGGATGTTGATGCCACTTGTCTTGCCACTTTGCCTGTCATGCTGCCTTCAAGGGTTCATGCAACTGTTATCGGTGCTCTCTTTTGAAGCTGTGGTGTGTTTTTGACACTCTCACTACTGCTTTGCACCTCTGTTAAAGCACTCTTGCCACTCATGGTACCTCTTTGCCCCTTTACAATGCCTTAGGCTATTCATGCCACTTTGGTGCCACTTTGCCACAGTCTAAGTACCTTGGAGCTCTTTTCTCGTTCTGATGATTGTTCCCCAGAAGTTTCATCAGAATTGATAAGAAAACCCCAATTCAGCCAAAAATAGGCTGCAAATACTTCCTCCATTGACTTTCATGGTAAAACGGACAACCAATAAAACTAATCAACGAATTGGTTTTTCCCCCTATGAAACTAATGCAACAAATTTGGGTCCCAGCGAAATGAAAACCGAATCAAAACAAATGTTTTCCTTCTGCACATCCCTACCACACAGTACCTGAATGTCACTGATCCATCTCCCCCTCTCTTTTTCAGTATCAGGATGATACTCCTGTAGCTCCTCTTCTACTTATCTCCTGGGCCCTGTTAAGGGTCCATCCCAGCTTCTCCAATCCCCTCTCTCCTTCTCTTTACCAGGACACCTGTAAGTCATCCTTCTATTTGGATCTTGTTGATCTCAGGTTCCTCTTACATGAAAGGAACCTCTGCTAGTTAATAGTAGAGCATAAAGTAAATTAATTTAATGGAGTCCCTATTATAGCTGCTCCAAATGTAAATACATTTATCTATAAATACAAAGTGGATTGAGAGGACGGAAAGAAACTCCCACCCAAGTAAAAGGCTCCATGGAGGCATCAACTCTATATAGAAAATCAGAGGACAGCCAAGACATGCTGCTTCTACAAAGAAAATATGGAATTCACACAGTAAGATTATGGTCTGAATTTCCATACCAGAGGGACTCATCTATAACCAGCTTTCACATGGGGGAGCTATATACCCTCAGAATTACAATTATGTCTTTCCCCACAATAATGGTATATCTTGACTGAATCTTAGTATGGAGTTAACATGATCCCTATATAACTATAGAATCCAGCTCTTAGCTGTGTGACCTCACCATCTTATCGGAGCAAGGCAAGACAAGTGGGCAAGGAAACTAGCCAGAGGAGAAATCACAATTCAGCATCTTTTTTAACTAGCCTATAGCTGCTATCTGAATCGAGCAACATTGATGTCCTCCCACTGAACAGTCCGAGTATGTACAAGAATGTCTATGGTAATTCCCAATCTGGTTATATGTAAACCGAAGCGATATGTACCAGTACATGATCTTCGGTATATAAAAGTCTTTAAATAAATAAATAAGAAACTTTATTTCCTCTCTAGCTCTTGGCAGAGATGGACTTGCTATTAGAAGCTTTCACAGAATTGTTTAAAAAGCTTACAAACTTTGGGATTTTGCACTGAAAAGGGCTGCTTCTCTGTGCTGCAGTTGTCTGTGCCAGAAAGAGAGGCAGTGGATTGCTGATTAATTTGATTTTTCTCTTCACTGTGGGAGGGTCGGGAAGGGAGACAGTTGGCAATTGAAGCTGCACTAGCGCTAGAGATTTTTTTTGTCTATCTAGACTCTAGTGAAGTGAGGAGTACACACTTAGAGACCAAAGTAAAGCTTCTTACCAGGCTTTCAGTCTTTTTTTGTCATTTAATGATTAACAGTTTTTTTGTGTGGAGTCAATCAATACTAATGCACATAGCACAGCACACATACACAGCATATGTATCTGTGTGTGTGTGTGAGGGGGGGGGGGTGTCAGACAGTTTTCCGAACAGTGAGTGGTATTGTAAGCTGGGGTATAATTACAGTATCATTGTAATATTCAAACTACCAGTAGGCAGTGCACTTCAACAAATTCCATAAATTCAGGAAAAGGAGGGGTTATTGATAGAATTAGCAGCTTTGGTAGGGGGCAGCAATAAAAAGGCAGTCCTGCACCTAAATTGAAGAAGGACTTTTATAGATGCAGAATGGCAGGAGAGGAAGGCAGTTCAATAAAGAAGAAATTTGGAGAGCATGTGCTAGTTCTTTTCCCTCTTGTTTTGGAGCAGAAGGAAAAGGGAGGAGAGCCATCCAAAACTGGCATTAGTAGGGGAGGGTAATAGAAGTGGAATACCAAGACCAGTAACATGATCCTTTTTGGTTATTGCTTCTGAAGCCGTGAAGGTATTTTTACTGATTCTGAGGAAGAAGAATATCTTGTTTTCTATGAATCAGAAGATATCAAAGAGCTACTAGCTGAAGAGAATTAGGAAAGTTTAATCAGCAGCATCTTTGCCTCTAGTGAGATGATGGGGAGAGAGATACCAGTGAAAAGGGGCTCTTAGGGAAGATAAAGCCATTGCAGAAAGACTAAATGAATTATTTCCTTCTCTGTTTACTGATGAGGATATTGGGAAGATACCTGTTCCGGAGATGGTTTTCAAGGGTGATGAGTCACAGAGTCAGATGAACTGAACCAAATCACTGTAAACCTGGAAGATGTAGTAGCCAGATTGACAAACTAAAGAGTAACAAATCACCTGGACAGAAAGGAACTAAAAAATGAAATTTCAGATCTTTTAGTTAAAATTTGAAACCTAACATTAAAATCATCCATTGTACTGAAGTCTGGAGGGTGGCCAATGTAACCCCAATATTTAAAAAGGACTCCAGGGGCGATCCACGAAACTATAGACCAGTAAGCCTGACTTCCAGGCCAGGAAAAATAGAAACTATTCTAAAGATCAAAATCACAGAGCTTATAGAAAGACATGGTTAAATGGAACGCAGCCAGAATGGATTTACACAATGGAAGTCTTGCCTCACAAATCTGCTTCATTTTTTTGAAGGGGTTACTAATCATGTAGATAAAGATGAACCAGTAAATGTAGTGTATTTGGATTTTCAGAAGGTTTTTGACAAAGTCCCTCATGAAAGGCTTCTAAGAGAACTAAAATGTCATGGGATAGGAGGTGATGTCCTTTCATGGATTACAAACTGGTCAAAAGACAGGAAACAGAGAGTAGGATTAAATGTTCAATTTTCTCAGTGGAAAAGGATAAACAGTGGAGTGCCTCAGGGATCTGTTCTTGGACTGGTGCTTTTCAATATATTTATAAATGATGAAGAAAGGAATATGATGAGTGAGGTAAACAAATTTGCAGATGATACAAAATTCTTCAGAGTAGTTAAATCACAAGTGGATTGTGATACATTGCAGGAAGACCTTGCGCGACGGGAAGATTGGGCATCCAAATGGCAGAAGAAATTTAACGTGATCTATATGGGGAAAAATAACCCATGCTGTAGTTACACGAGGTTAGGTTCCAGAATCCATATTAGGAGCTACACCCAGGAAAAAGATCCAGGCATCATAGTAGATAATACATTGAAAACATATCAGTGTTCTGAAGCAGTCAAACAAGCAAACAGAATATGAAGAATTATTAGGAAGAGAATGGTGAATAAAATGGAAAATGTTATATCTCTGTATCGCTCCATTGTGAGATCACACCTTGAGTACTCTGTACAATTCTGGTTGCCGCATCTCAAAAAAGATATAGCGCCACTGGAGAAGGGTGACCAAAATGATACAGGGGATGGAACAGCTCCCCCTGTGAGGAAAGGCTAAAGTGCTTAGGGCTGTTCAGCTTGAAGAAGAAACAGTTGAGGGGGGATATGATAGAGGTCTTTAAAATCATGAGAGGTCTAGAACAGGTAAATGTGAATCAGTTATTTACTCTTTCGGATAATAGAAGGCCTGGGGGCACTATATGAATTTAGCAAATAGCACATTTAAAACTAATCAAAGAAATACTTTTTCCCTCAATGCACAATTAAGCTCTGGAATTTGTTGCCAGAAGATGTGGTTTGTGCAGTTAGTATAATTACCAGTATCACCTTCAAGAATGCTAAATACTGGGACCAGCAGGCAAGATTCCCTTTCGCCTGTGGATCACAAAGTATAGCAAGCATGTATGTATTAGAGATGTGAATCGTGTGATCGATCGTCTTAACGATCGATTTTGGCTGGGGGGGAGGGAATCGGATCGTCGCGGTTTTGCTTTTTTTAAAATCGTGTAAATCATGTAAATCGTAAACCGGCACACTAAAACAACCCTAAAATCCACCCCGACCCTTTAAAATAAATCCCCCACCCTCCCAAACCCCCGCAAAATGTCTTAAATTACCTGGGGTCCAGTGGGGGGGTCCTGGTGTGATCTTCCACTCTCTGGCCACGGGTGCGTTAATAGAAATGGTGCAGCGCTACCTTTGCCCTGTCATATGACAGGGCAAAGCTAGCGCCGGCGCCATTTTGGTTCCTGTCCCCCGACGTCACGAGCGCAGGAGATCGCTCCCGGACCCCCGCTGGACACCCAGGGACTTTTGGCCAGCTTGGGGGGGGCTTCCTGACCCCCACAAGACTTGCCAAAAGTCCAGCGGGGGTCTGGGAGCGACCTCCTGCACTCGAATCTTATTGCCGTATTGCAAAATGGCGCCGGCCATACGGCCATACGGCTGGCACCATTTTGCAATACGGCAATATGGCCATACGGCCGGCGCCATTTTGTATTGCAGGGCTGGTACATCAAGCAGACATCAGGACTGGAACAGCAGGTAGACATCAGGACAGGACGAGGAGCTCCGACAGAGAACAAGCAACACTGGACCTTGCAGAAGGCTGGAACATGGACAACTCCTGGAGCAAGGATGGTAGAGTCCCAGGAGTGACCAACTCCTTGCGAAGGCAAAGACAGACTGAATGCTGAACCTTTTAGTAGGGCTGATGACGAGAACGCCCAGGGAGGGGCCAGCAGGGGGCCACACCTGGCTGGCTCTTGAAGAGGAGTAGAGAGGCGCGCGCCCATGCCCTAGGAAGCTGGAAAGAAGAGCTGGAAGCTGGTGGCGTCCTCAGCTATGTGGAGGGCCCAGGGAAGCAGCGAAGCAGCCCTGGGCTGGAGCTGGGTGAAGGCAGGTCACTGGAGCAGCTCCCAGCTGCAAGGACTGAAGCAGGGGAGGTGCTGGCTGCAGGAACGGCTCCATGCCATGGAGTCAGCCCCAGGGAGAGACGAGAGCTGCAAGGACTGAAGCAGGAGCGGCTCCCAGCCGCGAAGACAACAGGTAAGAAGCAGAGGTAAAGCTGGCTGCAGGGAGCTGTGGGAGCTGCAGGCAGAGTAGAGAGCTGCAGGCAGTGTAGAGAGCTGCAGGCACCGGAAGGGATGGCTCCCTGCCGGTCGAAGACCCGGGCTGAAGCAGGCACCAGCAGGGATGGCCTCCCTGCTGGCTGAAGGTCCCGGGATCGCAGCAGCACGTCAAGGGAAGTCAGAAACAGGAGCAGAGGAGTCGGCCGCATGGCAACAGCTGTGGGGACGGCCCCAGCTGATTCAGAAGAGAGAAGCAGCGTCAGTGGCCTGACTGGCCGCACAACACTTGTATTGTATTCTATAGTGGACAGATAGCCAGTGTAAAGAGTGTAAAATTGGAGTAATGTGTTCTTTCCAAGAAACACCAGTTAGCATATGCACTGCAGTATTTCGAATTAGCTGCAAAGGACGGAGAGCATTATCAGAGAGACCAATGTAGAGAGTGTTGCAGTAGTCTAAATCCAGTAAAGATAAGAGACTGTAACACAGTATGAAAATCATCAGCAAATAGTAGAGGACGGAGTCATTTTAACATATGAAGTTTATAGAAAGAATTTTTGACAGTAGTGGAGATATGATTAACCATAGATAAGCTGGAATCTAGAATTGGAGTAATTTCAAGCTTTGAAACTATAGAGATGAATACATCATCTAGGAGCAGATGTGAAGGAGGACTGCAAGCAGAATGGGATATACATCCAAAACTCTGTTTTGGATGTATTCAGTTTGAGGCTATTATGAGTCAACCATGAGTTAATTGTTTTTATGCATAGACATACAGTAGATAATGCAGTGGACCAAGATGAGGAGTAGGGTACAAAGAACTGAATGTCAACTGCATGCATTTTAAACTGAATATTTAGACTGTTGAGTAAGTGACATAGTGATATAAGATATATATTAAATAGAATGGCAGAGAGTGAAGAACCTTGGGGGATGCCAGAGGAAAGTGTGTACCAATCAGAAGAACAAGGGCCGATATTGATTTGGTAAGAGCGAATGGATAAGTACGTTCAAAACCATTCTAGTACAGTGTTTGTCAGACCAATGTATTGTAACTGGGAAAGGAGGATTTGATGATTCAGAGTGTCAAATGCAGTTGAAATATCCAATAACACTAAAATGTAATCAGTATTAGCATCGAAACCTAATATCCAAAACCTGATTGGAATGGGTCCATGTTATTGGAGATCTGAAAAATGTGGATAGTTGCATTTTGATGGAAGGTAAATGATAAGGTAGTAGATGCAAGTTTGGCAGAATCTAAGTTTGTTTTTTTTCAATGTGAGTCTCACAATTGCTTTTTTTTAAGTAGTCCAGTAGCTGGCTCTCTGCCAGTGTAGAGTCGATAATGAATCGTAGGAAGCTGATTAGATTGGAGGTAGACCTGATTTTCGCTTTCTTGATTAGCCAAGATGGGTAGGAGTCTTCTTGTCATGTAGTGATTTTGAAATTGATGAATAACAATCTGTTCTTTTAATAGGAGGTGGATGTTACGATTGGTGGTCTATGGGCTAATCCCATGGTCAACACTCTCACCTCCGGCATGGAGCCATGCGAGTGCGACACCTCCCAGTGCAAGAGGGGCCATCTTCTGGTGCCTGCCGCCACTCACAGTGGAGGCACCATCTTCACCTCCAGCCCCAAACCTGGAATGCCTTCTGACGTCAGGGAAGACTTCCCTGGGCATGTGTGGCAGGCAACTGTGTTCAATTTACCTTCATGCCGGCTCCATCTGATGCCAGCCTGGGTCCCCATCTGAAGACGCGACGGGCTGCCACACTCGGCCTGTCTCCGACGCTGCTCCTACCTCAGCCCCCTCCTAAGGCTGGGCACACACATGCTGACAACGTCCATCTTAAAGGGACCACGGCGGGAAAATCCCAGAGGCACCTGAGGGTGATGTCACCCACTGAGGCCTATAAGAGGCCACTTCTCCCACAGTTTACTGCCTCAGCAATAGGTTGTTTCATCTTGAGAAGTGCATTACCTCTGCATTCCTGTTCCTGATTCTTGTTCCTGGTCCCTGGTTCCTGATCATGCTGAGCATGTTCCTGAGTCCCTGTGTCTGGTTCTTGGTTTCTTGCCATTTAGTTTGTCTTCTGAGATCCAGTCTTCATGATTAGTCCCTCCCTTGTCTGTCTTCAATGTCTGTATTGCTCCTGTAGTCAGTTCCTCATCTCTTGGATTGGACTTCTGGCTTTTGACCTTGGACCAGCTCCTGGCTTCATCTTGGATTTATCTTCTGGCTTTGACTTTGATGCTGCTTGATTTCTGCCTGCCCCTGACCATGGCCTGCTCTCATTCCTAACTGAACTCCGCCTGCCCAAACCACTGCCTGAAACAGTTGCTTGAACGCTGGCCACCTAGACCTCAGCCTGAACATGACTCTGCTTGCTTTTACTGTGCTGGCCCATCACATCCTCATCTCGAAGTATCAGTACCTGCCCTAAGGCCTGTGCCTAACTCCATCCGGCCCCAGCACCCGAGGGCTCAACCTAAGAGTAATGAGGGATGGTATTGGATGAAGCTCCAGTTGGGCCTCTGCATCAGCCAGCTCCACCTGCCAAAAGTGGGAACCTGCAAGACTCCTCCCTGCAGGTTGCGCCAACTCCCCGTCAGCTCAAGGATCCACTTCCGCAACAGTGGAAGGTAATAAGCATAAGAGAGAATGTGGAATGTTCTTTCTGTGACATATTTCTTATCCTGGTTTCTCCAGCTCAGTCCTGATATGAGTGATTTTGTCCTTGGAGAAATTTGCTAATCTATTGCAGTGTGTCATGGATGTTGGGAAGGGGCATGGGGAAAAGAGAGACCCAGGATATTGTTCTCTGGGAGAGGTTTTTGCCTGATTAACAGTTTTTGTGAAATAAGCCTTCTTTGCTTCAGTGATGGCCTTGCGGTAGATAGACTGAAGTCATCTGCTGTTGTTTTTATCTGTCTTGTAAAGATTTCTGCCATTTTCATTTGAGTTTTTAATCAATTAGTTTTACTTCTTTAAGATTAGGTGTATTTCAAGGGGATGGTGTGAATGTTTTTATATGACAAGTTCTATAGCTGTTTTGAGATCTGAGTTCCAGTTGTCCACCAGGAAGGTGGTAGAAGCTGGGAGTCAGTTGTCAACAAAGAATGGATAATAAGATCTCTGGGGACAAGTTTGTGTTTGGCCAAACCTGTTTTGTGGAAACTTAAGTTCTAATTTTTTTTTAAGGAGATTGGACACAGATTAAAGAATATTATTTGGTGTCTGACAGGATTCCAGGCTTCCCAAACCTGTCCTGGGGACCCCACAGCCAGTCAGGTTTTCAGGATACCCACAATGGATATGCATGAGATAAATTTGCATATCATGGAGACTCAGTATATATAAATTTATCTCATGCATATTCATTGTAGAAATCCTGAAAACCCGACAGGCTGTGGGGTCCCAGGACAGGTTTGGGAAGCCCTGGGATAGATGGATAGCCTGGATTTCTCCATCTGAAGTTCAGAGGCCATTTGCTGTGGTATAAAGGTTAGGTCTAGCATGTGTTCTGCAGCATGTGTAGGTTTCTTGACTAGTTAGTTTAGACCTTTAGAGGCCAATATTCAGTGCTTGATGGCAGGTGATATACTAAAAGAAAGTCACCATTTAGAATTGCTTTGTTTACTAGAAGGATGGATCCACAGTGTTTGCTAGAAGGATGGATCCACAGTGTTTATCCCATGCCCCTTCAAAGGGGCGTGGGATAAACACTGTGGATCCATAAAGTCAAGAGGCCGCCAATGAAGAGTGGGTGACTTGCCAGAATGACAGCTACTGCCTGGAGACAATACCCTTATTCAATAAACATACACATGCTTACTGTGACTCCAACATCGCTCTAAGCTTCAACAGCAAGAGGAAATGTGGAAAAATGGATTTACACTCACAAAGATGGGAGTAGCTGGCTTGTTACGGCGGTTACTACCCCAAACCAAATAAGCCTGATGCTTCACCTTCAATGCATATACAGCATAGTTCTCTGCTTCAACGGCAGGGGAGAAGAAAAAAGGGTTCGCACTCACAAAGCGGGGAGTAGCTGGCTTGTTACGGCGGTTACTACCCCAAACCAATTGTGTCCGATACTTCACTTTCGATGCATATCCAGCATGGCTCTCTGCTTCAACGGCATGGGAGAAGACTGATACATCACACATTTCCAGCATAGCTCCCTGCTTCAACAGCAGGGGAGAAGAAAAACAACCAATAAGGACTGTATAACATAGTCTAGGTAAAACAAATAAGCATGGGTGTAGCTTGCTTATTGCGGCGGTTACTACCCCTACTACCCCTAACTAATCAAGCTAGATATTTCAATGGTGGGGGTGGAAGGGAAATAGAACCAAGAGCTAAGAGAAACAGATAAGTATGAGAGAAAAAAACGTGTGAAGCTTGCTGGGCAGACTGGATGGGCCGTTTGGTCTTCTTCTGCCGTCATTTCTATGTTTCTATGTTTCTATATCTTTGTATTCCCAATTGGGAAATTAGGTGAGATTTAGTATTTTCTTGAAAACTGGCTACAACTCTATCTTCTTACTTAACTGTGCTTGGAATATGGGCAAAGGAGTAATCTTGGGGGCATATTTGGATTAACTGGAGAGAATCTGCAGCCTGTGTCCATGTTTCTGTAAGACACATGATGTCTGCATAGGATATCCAATTTATAATGCATACTTTTTTTTTTTTTTTTTTTGCAAGTTATTGGTTGGTGGGGTATTTCTTTAAAGGGTTGAGACTCTCATGGGTCAGTAATGAGGGATCTATGGCATCTCTACTATTTTTGTGGTTTAGGAAATTAGTTAAGGGAGTATCTGATCAATATGATTTGTGAGTTTTCAATCAATTCATTTTAATTCTTTCAGATTAGGTGTGTACCAAGGGGGTGGTGTGGATTTTTTGATATGGCAGGTTCTAAATGGACATCGTGTAAAATGCATAAAGATAACACAATCAAAGATTAAACAGGAAGACATAGAAATGTGCTTACCAAAGCTTCAAAGCTTATAGTGACAGGTCTGAATGGTACATCAAACAGGAATTTAATAGTAAACAAAGCAAACCATGTCAAAATGGAGTCACATGGCACAAGCTGTCAATCAAAGCATAGGAATGTGTTCATGTGATAAGAGCTGTCAAAGGAAGCCTCTCAGAGAAAAATCGATTTTGATATTCATGTTTAGTCTGTGAGGAAAAATGGTGTTCAGACTAAAAATCCATTTCTGTTGATGATGTTGCAAAAAAACTGGGAAAATCACCACCCCAAGGAAATGGACAACCAGGTTCAATAATGAAGAATTTTAGGTCATCAATAATAAGATTTATGGACATCGAAATTTGTTGACCATTCCTCCTCAATTTTAAATTTATGCTGATGGTTTGGCCTCCTCATCGTATGGTTGTGCTGTCACAATTGAAACATGAAGAAAAAAATTCACTGGCTTTTCAACAAATCATGTTCCATCTTTTTTAACACCTTCCCTCTATCCGCTCATCTGTTTCTTCCATAAATCATTGATTTCTGACACATTGGCAATGCCCTTACCGATGTCCCCTCTCTCCACAAATCAGCATCATTGTCAACACTGAGAAACATCAATATTCATAGTCAAAATTTGCCCCATGAATGCAGCATACTACTCAGGTTCAGAGTCTATCATCCCTTGATTATAATGAATCTGCTGGGGGTTTGGACTATAAACAGGGCTGACTCTAAGGTGAATGGTGCCCTATGTGAAAACCGGCTCCCCACCAGCTTTTCAGGATAACAGGCGATGCCAATGGCACCCCGGGCATTCTCAGCTCACTGCGCCCTGGGCAACCACCCAGCGTGCCCTACTCAAAGGCCAGCATTGTGTGCAAAATAATGTAAATCACATAATATACATATGTTGACTAATTATTAGATTAGAGGTGCCTTTCCAAGTAGTAACCAGCAGACCTTTCATTTTCACTACCTTTCGTGCAGCTTGTTGAGATCTGCAGTCCCTTGATTATATGCTACCATGTTTTGATTCTGACTTGCTCAAGCACTCGCCTTTGCTATCATTACAAGTGAAAGCAGTAAGGTGCTGTACTAACCAATGAACTGTGGAAGAGCCTAGACAGGAGTAAAGCTACCACATTTATTCAAAATACATGCGTCACATGAAAAGGAACCAGAACAGAAGAGGGGTTGACCAATCCTAAAGTTGTTTTTTATTCAATTTTTCCTACCCTTTCTGGGATTCATGTATTTCGAGTCAACATTCTGCGTTTATGCATGCAAGAATGTATCATTTTGTGACTTACGCCTTTAGTCTGCTTCAGTTCATGCTGGATGGCCAGAACACAAGCTTTTTAGGTGTTCACTAAGGGGCGGATTTTAAAAGGGTTACGTGTGTATATTACGCGCGTAACTGTGAATACCCTCTCCTGCGCGTGCTGAGCCTATTTTGCATAGGCCTGGTGATGCGCACAAGCCCTGAGAGGCGCGTATGTCCTGGGGCTTGAAAAAAGGGGTGGGGCAGGGGGTGGTCTGAGGCGGGGGCATGGCCAGAGGCCTCCGTAGGGCCTCCAGGCTGGGGGATCGCGCATGGCACTTGGCTGGTGCACCCAACTTACACCTGCCCAGAGGCAGGCTCAACTTCTTTAACAAAGGTGAGTGGGGGTTTAGGTAGGGCTGGGGGGGCGGGTTAGGTAGGGGAAGGGAGGGGAAGGTGAGGGGGGCAGAAGGAAAGTTCCCTCTGAGGCCGCTCTGATTTTGGAGCGGCCTCGGAGGGAACGGGGAAAGCCATCGGGGCTCCCCTAGGGCTCGGCATGTGCAAGGTGCACAAGTGTGCACCCCCTTGCACGCACCGACCCTGGATTTTATAACATGTGCGCCACTGCACATGCATGTTATAAAATCGGGCGTAGATTTGTGCGCGGTGGTTTTGCGCACTCAAATCTACGCTCACGCATAACTCTTAAAATCCAGCCCTATAACAGAAAAGCATGCCTAATGGGGAGATTGAGACCTTCTTTCCATCTGTCTGTGAGCTAGTACCAATACTAGTGAATGGATTTCAGTGAAATTCAAGATGGAGTCAAATGTAATGGTTTAAAAGTTACAGTGGAGCAGCATTTGTGTTCCACAGCTTAATGTTGTTGGTTTTTTTTTGTTTGTTTTACATTCCCATTGAACTTTGCAATAGTATTTATTTATTTATTTATTTAAGAGTTTTTATATACCGTCATTAAGTTATTTACCATCATAACGGTTTACAATAAGGCACCTATATCAAAGAAAGTGTAGATCCTAATTTACATGGATGGTGCCATTTTTGTTCGGTAACAAACAATAATTAAGAATAATATGGGTTGTGCTCAGGAAATTACCTTTAGAGAAATTCCCTTGGGGGGTTAAGTGTTTTATGGTACTTCATCCTGATGGTTTGACTATGGTTAAAAGTGAGTGCACTAATTTCCAGTAGTATCTGGAAAATATGCTTTGGGTGCTCTGAGTCCACTTTAGCCTTATTTATTTGCCTGCGTCATTTTCTTTCTTGAAGGCTTGTTTGAAAAGCCAGGTTTTGAGTTGTGTTTTGAAAAGTTTATGATTACTCTGGGGTCTTAAGTCAAGGGGCATTGAGTTCCAAATTGTGGGACCAGCCAGAGATAGTGCACGTTCCCTAACTTGGGTAAGTCTTGCTGTTTTTACAGATGGAATCGTTAAAAGAGCTTTGTTTGCTGATCTTAAATTTCAGTGAGGGATGTGTACTCGAAGTGCTGTGTTCAGCCACTCTACTTTTTCGTCATGGATAAGTTTGTGTATTAAGCAAAGTGCTTTGAACTGAATTTGCTGTTCTATGGGTAGCCAATGTAGTGTGGCAAGTGTATCTGTTATGTGGTCTCTTTTACTTTTTCCAGTGAGAATTCGAGCTGCAGCATTTTGTAAAATTTGTAGAATATTTGCCTCTGTATAAAGCTGCTTGCTGAACTGTGTCCAACTAAGCTTGTGTGCCAGTATGTAACAGTATAGGCTAGAGATGTGAATCGGAACCGGAATCGGTTCGGATTCCGGTTCTGATTCACATGTGGGTTTTTTTCAATTGGGCCCGATCGCGGTTTTGTTTATCGGCTGCGCCCCAGCTGATAAACAAAAAACTCACCCTGACCCTTTAAAAGTAACCCCTTAGCTTTTCCCACCCTCCCGACCCCCCAAAAAACTTTTTACAGGTACCTGGTGGTCCAGTGGGGTGCCATTGGCCGGATCCTGTCACATGGTAGGAGCACTGGATGGCCGGCGCCATCTTGTGCTCCTACCATGTGACAGGGGCTGACCAATGGCACCGATAGCCCCTGTGACATAGTAAGGGCAAAGGCTATCAACATCATTTTGAATACTGGCAGCCGACGGTCCGAGTGCAGGAGGTCGCTCCCGGACCCCCACTGGACTTTTGGCAAGTCTTGTGGGGGTCAGGAGGGTCCCCCAAGATTTGCCAAAAGCCCTGGTGGTCCAGGAGCGATCTCCTGCACTCGGGCCATCAGCTGCCAGTAATCAAAATGGCGCCAATAGCCTTTGCCCTTACTATGTCACAGGGGCTACCGGTGCCATTGGTCAGCCCCTGTCACATGGTAGGAGCACAAGATGGCGCCAGCCATCCAGTGCTCCTACCATTTGACAGCATCCGGCCAATGGCATGGATACCCTGTCATATGGTAAGGGCAAAGGGCCATCGGCGCCATTTTGATTAGTGGCAGCCGACGGCCCAGGAGCGGGAGGACGGCCCGGAGTAGGAGATCACTCCCGGGACCCCCACTGGACCACCAGGTACCTGTAAAAAGTTTTTTGGGGGGTCGGGAGGGTGGGGGAAGCTAAGGGGTTACTTTTAAAGGGTCGGGGTGGGTTTAGGGGTTATTTTTGTGTGCCGTTTTTCCCACCCTCCCCCAAAACGATAAGGAAACCCCCACAATCAATATCGTGGGGTTTTCCTATCGTTTTGGGGGAGCCCCCGATTTCTGACGATTTTGAAAATATCAACGATATTTTCAATCGTCCGAAGCCCGATTCACATCCCTAGTATAGGCAGCTGCAGGATGTGGGCCTAAGTCAGCAAGAAGTAAAGGACATAGGGATGGCTCACATACAATATATATGTGGTCTGTGGAAACCAACTACAAAGGAAATTGCAGACATTGATAAGAGATGATAGATGTCTTCTCACAAGTCGTGGGAAGGTAGTACAGAAGGAGAACAAATATTTGGACATGAAAGAAAGAGAATGAATGTTTGGGTGCAGGTGGTCTAGGGAAAGGAAGCCAGGCCAGAGTGACATATTTAGAAATGATCAATACTTGGCAAAGATAACTAGAAAAAAATGTATATAAGCCTTGTAAGATTGTTACATAGGCAAGGTGGGCATTCCTCCTTCCTAGACACACATACTGTGATTGGCTATCATTTATTTCCTATAATAAACATTTTACTACATTTCTTAAATGCCTCTGAGTCTTATGTCTGGTATATTGGTGCCAAGAACCATACACCTCTTACTTATATTAAACAGGTTTGTACCCACTAATCTGTTGCTGTGTGCATTAAACCCTGCCACTTCAAAGGAAACTGAATTAGCCCTCGATGCTTGCAAGAGCCCTTTGTATGGCAGCTGTATAATTACAATAATGAAGGAATAACAAAAATAGTATACTCTCTCTCACATACAATCAATATACCAAAAAAAGAGAATCAAAATATATTATGCACATATTTTAATCAATTATACAACATTTCAAAAAAATTACTTTTATACAAATGTCAATATATAATACATTTTCATATCTACACAGAATTTAATACTACATATAATCACTGTTATCACTTTGTAGGGAATATAATGAAATAGGTTTGGAAGATAAAAAGAAGAAATATATGTGAAGTATTAGATTTTCATGAGAATCCCTGAAAGTGATCAGGAACAGAAGATAATATATTTGGAAAACAAAGAGATGTTGTCTTTATTTCCCTGTGAGGTATTTTAAATCATATGTAGTAGGGAGATTTTAGAGATGTGGTTTGTATGACAGTTGTATGAAAGTATGAATGTGTGCAATTTGTTTTAGGGTATTTTATAATCTACGGCTCAGCGATAATAGTGATTGTATGTAGTATTAAACTCTGTGTAGATATGAGAATGTATTAGATATTGAAATGTGTATAAAAGTTAGTTTTCAAAATTTCATATAATTTATTAAAATATGTGTATAATATTATATTTTGATTCTCTCTTTTTTGCATATTAGCTGTATATTTGCTGCACAAAACAAACAAATGCCACTCCCATATATGTGTGTGTAAACTTAGTGGGAGTACACAACCTTTACTTGCTATTCTCCTATACTGGAGTCACTGCTACTAGTAATATACAGAATATAACTGCAATCTGTTCTCTCTCTCACACACACTACTTTCTGCCAAAAAAAAAAAAAAAAATTCTTAGCTCCAGCTCCAATGTGACTCATCTACAGATCCTGACTGAATAATGTTACCCGTTACCTTTCATGTACTGAGAATAACACCAGGAAGATGAGGCAAGTTCCCATCTCCCTTAGATAAGGGGAACACAACAGGAAGATACAGAGAGAGAGAGAGAAAGTATGAAATAGAGTAAATTGCAGCATGGCATTGCAATCCCCAGGCTACGATGCAAGGAAAAGAAGAGAAATACAAATTAACTGGCCTGTCTGTCACCTGGAAGGTCAGAAAACCGAGAAATGGGTGCATTAATTCAGGATGCAGCACAGGCTAATGCAGAGCGAAAGAGAGATGGCAGCTTGCTTCCTTAATTACTAGGTCACGAGACAGAGCAGAATTGTTCTCATTGTAAATTCAGAATGTGTTTTCCTAATAGTTTTCATATGTCTATTTTTTCTCCTATTTTTTTTTTGGGGGGGGGGGGGGTGAGGAGGGTCTGTTAATTTTGTAATTCTGGTACGGTCATTTTTTATATCTAAGCTTTCTCAATTAGTACATTTTTATTAGGATGGGTCTTTGAATGAGTGGCTGAAAGAAAAAGTGGGGTTACCAGATGACTCCACATGATAAGGGAGAGGCTGAGTCATCCCCCATTTTCTTCCATGGCTCCTCCCAACTTACAGCTCTAATTTTTTTCTAAACAAGACTGAAAGTCCATAGATTTAGTGTAGCCAAGCCAGGCCTTGCTCTTTCTTTCCACCCCCCAATCACATATAGCTTTTTTTTGGATTACTGCACCCCAGGTACATGACTTTGCACTTCTTGGCATTGAATCTCAGCTGCCAAATCTTTGGCCACTCAAGTTTTCTTAAATCATGTTTCATTGTATTTACTTCTTCAGTTATGTCCACGCTGTTGTAAACCTCATCTGCAAAAAAAAAAAAAAAAATTCTTTCCAACCCCTCTGCAATGTCCCTCATGAAGATATTGAACAGAACTGCCCCCAAAACCGATCCTTGAGGCACTCCACTTAACATCATTCTCTCTTGAGAACAAGTCCCATTTACCATTAAACATTATCTCCTGTCAGTCACTGAACTGTTTATTTAATATTTCTGCATTTTTCTCCACATGTTGTTCTTCGTCTCCTTTCAATTTTACTATACCACCTTGGATCTTTCTTTTATCATTAATATATCTAAAAAAGGTTTTGTCACTTTGCTTTACCTCTTTGGCAATCCTTTATTCCACTTGAACTTTTACTTTTCTGATTTCCTTTCTCATCTCCCTCAGCTTCATCAGATATTCTTCCCTATGCTCTTCTTATTGGGAACCTTGTACTTTTTGAACACTTTTTTTGTCCTTAGTTTTTTAGCCAACTCCTTTGAGAACCAAATCAGTTTCTTTTTTATCTTACTCATGTTTACTTTTCTTAAATAGAGAGTTGTTGCCTTTGTAATAGCTCCTTTTAATAGGGCCCACTGTTTTTCTACTTCCCCCATCATCTCCTAGGTTTCTAATTCTTCCTCAAGGTTCTTCTTGAAATTCAAAACTTGAATTTCATATGACTTCTCTCTATTATGGTTGGAATCTCTAACCATACCGTCTGATGATCACTAGTATTCAAGTGAGCTCCTACTCTGACATTAAAGACATTATCTCTGTTTGTAAGTGCTAGGTTGAGTATCACTTCTTCCCTCATGGGTTCCATAACTATTTGTTTGAGCCCTTGAAGGGCATCCATTATCTCCCTATTTATTGAAGATTCTGCAGTAGGTGTTAGTTGGGCAATCCTCCGGCTGCTCGAGAAGCCCTTTCGAACTACAGGCAGTGATGTGTACACCTATGTGGTGAGGCAGTAAGAAGAACCACCAATGAACCTGGCCACAGGCAGAAGTGCCAAAGCGGGACCTGGGGCGGCATCACTTATACCAACCATCTTTCCCTCAGGTTGAGTCCTCAGTATGGACAGCCAGCAGGACAGCAGATCCCAAGGCACAATCAGGTACAGGCAGAAGCCAGAAGGCAGTTTGGGCTTGAGGCAGGCAACAGGCAAGCAGAATCCAGGGACCAGGTCAGGGTCAAGGTAGACAGTGGACAAGCAGATCCAGAACAGTCCAAGGTTGAAATGGGCAACAAGCAGGCAGAATCCAGCATGGTTCAAGGTTGAGACAGGCAGTAAGCAGGCAGGAGCAGTATCCAGAACCAAGCTACCTGGCACGCACAAATGTACACCTGATTTTATAACATGCGCACGCTGCCGCACATGTTATAAAATCTGGGGTCGGTGCGCGCAAGGGGGTGCACACTTGTGCACCTTGCGTGGACCGAACCCAAGGGGAGTCCTGATAGCTTTCCCCATTCCCTCCAAGGCCACTCTGAATTTGGAGCGGCCTTGAAGGGAACTTTTTTTTAGCTCCCTCCACTTTTCCCTCCCTTCCCCTATCTAACCCACCCCCCAGCCCTACCTAAATCCCCCCCCCCACTGTGCCGGAGGACTCAGGACCACCCCTGGACCGCCCCTGGACCACCACCATGCCTCGCCCCACCCTGGACTACTGCCACACCCCTGGCCCCACCCCCAGACCCCCCATCTTTGAAAGCCCCGGAACATACGCGCGTCCCGGGGCTTGCGCGTGCCGCCAATCCTAAGCAAAATAGGCTCGGCGCGTGCAGAGGTAGGTTTTCGGGGGTTATGCGTGTATCTTACGTACTTAACCCTTTGAAAATCTACCCCATTGTGAATATGTAGCGAAGGCAGTAATTTAAGCTTATGGGCTTCTTGGCCTATAGGACGGGTCACCATGTGGGGTCCGATGAAACGAGGAGCAAACTTGAAGATTAGATTAAGTCTCCAGGTTGAAACTGAGGAGCAGGCCAATGTTTCTTATCTATCTGTATTTTGGAATGGATTGTGGCCTGTTTCAGTAGCTGATGAGTTGGGTACTAGAGGTCTAGTAATTTCTGCCCCTTGATCTTAGCAGCTGGTCATTCCATTGTGATGGCCAGTGGTACCGGAATCCAGGGGTGGCATCCATAAGAACATAAGAAATTGCCATGCTGGGTCAGACCAAGGGTCCATCAAGCCCAGCATCCTGTTTCCAACAGAGGCCAAACCAGGTCATAAGAACCTGGCAAGTACCCAAACACCAAGAAGATCCCATGCTACTGATGCAGTTAATATCAATGGCTATTAGCTAAGTAAACTTGATTAATAGCAGTTAATGGACTTCTCCTGCAAGAACTTATCCAAACCTTTTTTGAACCCAGCTACACTAACTGCACTAACCACATCCTCTGGCAACAAATTCCAGAGCTTAATTGTGCGTTGTGTGTCCATATACTAAGAAGATGGGGGATGAGCCGATAGATTTATTGATGTGATTATTATGGCAGGCCTCCACCAGAAAAGGTGGGAGGACCAGTTATCCTGTCTTTGATTAATATAGGACCCTAAAAAGGTTTTGAGAGCTTGATTAGTATGTTCAGTTTGTACATTTGTCTGTGGGTGATACACGGTAGAAAAGATCAAAGTGATCCCAAATTTGATGCATAGGGCCCACCAATAATGAGCAGTGAACTGCACCCCATGATCAGACAGGATATGGGTAGGTAGGCCGTATAACCAAAAGACATGCTGAATAAACAGACAAGATAGTTCAGGAGGAGATGGAAGTGCTGGAAGAGGGATGAAATGAGCCATTTTTGAAAACCAGTCCACTATCACCCAGATGGTAGTGATTCCTTCCAAAGGCAAGAGATCAGTGATGAAATCCATGGTAAGATGGATCCACAGTCCCTTGGGAGTAGACAGTGGTTGATGTAAACCCCTGGGTTGGGCCCTGGGTGTTTTATTTGTGGCACAGGTTGGACAAGATTCCCCATAACACTTAAGACCACCAACAATAGCAGGAGAGTAATTCCAAAGTTCTGGCAAGGCTGGGATGTCTGGCTATCCGAAAATCATGGGCCCATTTCAGTATCTGATTCCTGAAATGTCATTGTACCTTCGTTTTCCCTCGGGGTACAGTCAAGGTGGTGGCCAGGAGAATTTTTGCGGGATCAGTAATAGATCTTGCGGGTTCTGGAAGACTGTCATCTTGGAAACAACAGGATAGGGCATCAGCATGTAGATTCTTTCCTGCCGGGCGATACTGTAACTCAAAATCAAATTGGTTAAAAAATAGAGACCAGTGTACATGGAGAGCATTCAACCGATGGGCTTGAGCCAAGTATTCAAGATTTTCGTGGTCAGTGTAGATCCTTATTGGGAATCGATCGCCCTCCAACAAATGGTGCTATTCTTTGAGATACATACAATGTAAGTGCAATACCTCTGAATATGTTACAGCAATGTTAATAAATACATCAGAGGAAATAATACATCATGTAAAATGTTTGTTTTCATCACATGTTGTTACAACATCTTATCAACATCAACATGTTATTAATATATAGTGAAACACATACCCAACTAGTTTATTAAATCTTTTAATACATTTATTATAATTTTACATAAATTACCAACACTCATATGCACACTTATATTCAGAAAAATGTTTTCACAAATAAATATTATAGATAGTGCACCCAAAGACAATAGTTTTAAAACATGTCAAACAAACCCAAATGGACACATATATCATATTATACATCCAAATACATAGTACTAAAACCCAAATATTAATCCCTCCTCATACTATTAAGCATCACTCACTAGGGATGTGCAGAGCAAAATTTTATGTTCATATTTTTTATGTCCGAAAGGGGGTCCCACTTGCGGCCAATATGGACATAAAAAAAATCCAATGAGTTGGGTATATGTACATATGTGCAAAAAAAAAATTTAAACCCCCTCACCCTCCTTAATCCCCCCCCCAGACTTACCACAACTCCCTGGTGATCGAGCGAGGAGTGAGGACGTCATTTCTGCAATCCTTGGCGAGAAGCATGTGACGTCGGTGGCACGTCGAGTGACGCGGCGTCACGTGATTCCCGGCAAGTTCGCGCCGGACGGCTCGTTCGGCCCAAAAAGAACTTTTGGCCAGCTTGGGGGGGCCTCCTGACCCCCCCAAGCTGGCCAAAAGTTCTTTTTGGGCCGAACGAGCCGTCCGGCGCGAACTCGCCGGGAATCACGTGACGTCGCGTCTGAGTGACGCGGCGCCACGTGATTCCCGGCGAGTTCGCGCCGGACGGCTCGTTCGGCCCAAAAAGAACTTTTGGCCAGCTTGGGGGGGTCAGGAGGCCCCCCCAAGCTGGCCAAAAGTTCTTTTTGGGCCGAACGAGCCGTCCGGCGCGAACTCGCCGGGAATCACGTGACGCCGGCGTCACTCGACGTGCCGCCGACGTCACATGCTTCTCGGCAAGGATTGCAGAAATGGCGTCCTCACTCCTCGCTCCATCACCAGGGAGTTGTGGTAAGTCGGGGGGGGGATTAAGGAGGGTGAGGGGGTTTATATTTTTATTTTGGCTCAACAATCGCGATTTCCCACATATCGAACATATCTATGTTCGATATGTGGGAAATCCGATCGTTTATGTCGAATCAATTTTTTAAGTAAAAAAAAAATATGAGTTGCGTTTTACTAATGCGGTCAATCCGAATGCACACCCCTATCACTCACTACACTTGTACTTTACTAACCATGCATACCATCTCACTCATTCATCCATAACCATGCTTTACCCTTAAAATGAATATGAATATTGTCCAGATATCAAATACTATCTATGGGGGTCATTTTTCAAAATGCGATAAGGCGTTTTCGCATGCGAAAAGCCCTGTTAACGCATGCGATTGCACCATATTGTATGGTGTGATGCAAATTCTGAAAATAGGAGGAGTTATGGGTGGATTAGCCTGTCTGTGAAGAGCTATCATACAGCCATAACTACACCTCTTTCCAATGTGTTAGGCTGTGCAATAGCTGCCATGACTGTGTGGTAAGGTTTCATTGCCATTTGTGATGTCTCCCGCAAGTCCAATTTCAGCTGAATCAACAGCTTCACAGGAGAGAGAGAGAGAGAGAGAGAGAGAGAGAGAGAGAGAGAGAGAGAGAGAGCACCTGGCCATAATATCATGGCTCATAGGCAGGTATTTGTATCCCTATGGTAGGCCCACCTAGTAACTCGAGGTGGGGATTAGGTAAGAGTGTAGGGGGTTAGGGACCACTTTGACATTCTAAGTGACACCTACGAACAGAACAGTCTCCCGTAGAATTGCTGGCCTTCGGAGTGAGGAAACTCACTCCAAGATGAGATTTGGGCAAGGTTCTCTCAACCTAGCTTGATGGACTCTCTACCTGGGTAACATCAAGCTAGGTTGAGAGAACCTTGCCCAAATCTCATCTTGGAGTGAGTTTCCTCACTCCGAAGGCCAGCAATTCTTCACAAGAGACCACTGTTCTGTTCGTAGGTATCACGTAGAATGTCAAAGTGGTCCCTAACCCCCTACACTCTTACCTAATCCCCACTTCGAGTTACTAGGTGGGCCTACCATAGGGATACAAATACCTACCTATGGGCCATGCTATTTTGGCCAGGTGCTCTCTCTCTCTCTCTCAAAATGGTCCCCCAGTGATTGAATGCAGGAAATACAACAGGTCTGGCACTTATTGCAGAATCTGAAATGGTATTGCAATTTGCGCTAACTTAGCTCTTCGCACAGGTAATTAGCGATAAATGCTATATTAGCATAAAACACGCCCCTTTTGCTATTGCATGCGGTACTTACCGCATTTTGATAAATCCACCCCTATATCTACTATGATCCCACCACATGGGTATTATTCAACCCAATTCACTACCCTCCGTTTCTATTAAATTTCCGATAAAAAAATATCTATCATATATTCATATATTTCCAATAGAAAATGTTAGGGATGTGCAGAGGGACCGCATATGTTACATTCGGTATTCATATTTGTGGGGGGGGCAGATACGTTGCATTTGGCAAGGGGGGGCCTGATCTGTTCATGCGTTCCATTCTTATTCATTTCCCGGCTAAAATTTAATTAACTACAACCCCCCACCCTCCTGACCCCCCTCCCCCCCAAGACTTGCCAAAACTCCCTGGTGGTCCAGCAGGGGTCCGGGAGCCATCTCCTACATTCGGGCCGTATTGGGTCAGAATAAAGGTCCATCAAGCTCAGTATCTTGTTTCCAACTGTGGTCAATCCAGGGCACAAGTACCTTGAAGAATTGCAAAAGATCAATATATTCCATGCTGCTTATCCCAGGGATAAGTAGTGGGTATAATAATGGTTTATGGACTTTTCTTCCAGGAACTTGTCCCAACCTTTCTTAAACTCATTTCACTAATATCTTTTATCACATCCTCAGGCAACAAATTCCAGAGTTTAATTATGTGTTGAGTAAAAAAAACATTTCTCCGATTTGTCCTAAATGTATTACCTAGTAACTTCATTGCATGCCCTTAGTCTTTGTAATACTGATTTGCATTTTCCCATTCCACGCCACTCATTTTATAGACCTCTATCATATTTCCCCTCAGATGTTCATCTCCAAACTGAAGAGCCCTAACCTATTTATCTTTTCTTCATAGGGGAATTGTTCCATCCCCTTTATCATCTTGGTTGCCCTTCTCTGTACCTTTTCTAATTCTTTTTTGAGATGCAGTGAAAAGAATTGCATACAATTTTGGCCATAAATTGTGAACATGATTGTTATGAGCAAATTCAGCCCTTGGGAGCAATCTGATCTAATTATTCTGATGAGCAGAAATGAAATATCTAACTCTTCAAGAATTTGGTTTGTCCTCTTCATAAGGCCATTAATCTGGGGATGATATGCTGACAAAAATTGCAAATTGATACCCAAATCTTTACAAAAGGCTTTCCAGAATCTGGAAATGAATTGGGCACCTCAATCCGATACAGTAGTACTTGGGATACCTTGTAAACAAACCACCTCCTTAATGAAGATGATGGCCAGTTGAAAGGCCAAAGGCAACTTAGAGATGGGAATGAAGTGCATCATTTGAAGAAAATGGTCTATGACCACTACGATGGTAGTACAATCAGTGGAAATCTAAAGCTACAAGATGAATCTGCAGAGAGGTGAGTTATTGGCATAGAAAGAAACCTTAGTGGGTGTAATTGACACATGAGGGACCTTGGTTCTAGCACATACTGGGCAGGCCAAATATATGTCTTGCAATCCTTCTGTAAGGGAATGCTACCCTGTATGTCAAGAGAGTTTGAATCATGTCCCAATTTGAAAATATCTGGGCAGCATGTGTCTAGAACAAAAGTATGCTTGATGGGACTCTATAGAAGAGGTTCCTGGACTGAAAAGTCCAGATTAATTTTCTCCATCAAATCACTCGGACTGTTTTTGTGACAATTCTGGAGGTTGGTACAATGAGGCCTTTATTGTAAGGTACAGAAGTTTACTCAGAGGAAAACTGATGTGACTGCACATTGGCCCTATCATTCTTTGAGCCAGAACGATAGGACATAAATTGAAAATAAGCAAAGAACATTGCCCAACAGGGTTACTGGAGATTCAAACATTTTACGTCAATATAAAGTAATTTTTATGATTGATACAGATTGTAATCAGAAAGATGGCTCCTTCCAACAGATCTCTCCACTCTTCCAAAGCCTGATTAATGACAATGAGTTCTTACTTTCTCACATCATAGCTGCATTCCACAGAACGTTTGGAAACGGTAACCACATGGAATCCGGATCATGCCTTTGAGACAAGACTGCACCTACACCAAACTTGGAGGCGTCTAAGATGAAGGGCTTGTCTGGATCAGGGTAATACAGTATTGAAGCTGATGCAGAGTTGCTTCAGTTTTTCAAAGGCTTGTTAAGCTTGGGGATGCCAGGAATTCTTTGATGTGTTCTTACAGGTAAGGGCAGAAGAGCAGAGCCACTACCTTGGAGAAATTTTGAATGAAGTGCCAAAAAAGAAAAAAAAGAAAAACCCAGAAAATATGGAACACCTTGAGAATCAAAAGTATCAGCAAACTAAGTACTATGGTTATCTTATCCAGGTCCATCTCAAACCCTCAAGCTGAGGTTACATATTCCAAGAAGTGGACTTGATTCTCGTCACATACTTCTCAAACTTGTTGAAAAACTGGTGCTGGGCAAAGATGAGCAAGGACCTCCATTATGTGCTGCCTATTGGTGGCCAGGTCTGGGGTGAAGATCAAGATGTCATCAAGGTAGACCACTAGATACTGAGAGAGGAGGTCTCAAAAAGCAATTGACAAATGTTTGAAATACCGGAGGAGTATAACAAAGTTCAATGGGCTTGACTGAATAATCATAATACCATTCCTGGTATTGAAGACAGTCTTCCACTTGACACCTTGTCGGATCTGAAATCTATCAAAGAGTTTAAAGATTATTGGAAGAGATAGCGATCTTTAACTGTGATCTTATTGAGGACCCAGTAATCAATACAGGGCCTAAGGGATCCATCCTTTAGTATGAAGAAGAATTCTGAGTTGTCAGGGAACTTTGACAGTTGAATGAAGTCTCAAGCCAGATTTTCTTGAAATCATTCAGACATGTCCTTAGTTTCTAGGCCTGACAAGAGATATGTCTGGCCACATGGTGGCATGGTTCCAGTAAGCAGTTCAATGTGCAATTATACTCCTGATGCTGAAGTAGCATCTCCACTGCTAAAAACATCTGCAAAAGCATGGTACTGCATTTGAAGGCCCAAGGGTATATCTACTACATAGGCAAAAACCTGGAAGCCATAGACCCCAAGTCTGGAATACAAGAGGAGAAGCAAGAAGACAAAGAGACAATCTGTCCTGAATGCTAGTCAATGAGTGGATTATGTAACTGAAGCCATCCTGAAGAACCATCTGAAAATTGATTTGAGGACCATGAATGAAATGGTTTCAGAGTGTAACATACCCATTAGAAGATTCAGGTTCACTGTGAGTTGTCGTAGTCCTCCTTGGTTCAAGAGGTGACCATCAATGGCAACAACGGAGACCAGCGCAGGATTGGGTTGAATAGGAATTCTATACAGGCAGACAAATTCAAAACCAATGATATTGCCTGTTTCCCCATAGTCAACAAGCGCAAACTCTCTTCTGTTCCGATTTCCAATACAAGGAGATTGACACTGAGAGATGTTGGCCCACATGATTGAGGAACACCTTAACAAGGTCCAAAGGAATCTCTGCCTATGAAGCCAGTGGTGAACATTGACCAGACCTGCATTTACATGGACAATTTCTGACTGAGGCCATCACAATAAAGTCCTAACTACTTCCTGCAATCTTTCTCCATTTGGGAAAGTTGAGTGCCAATATGAGTTCCATAGGCTTTTCTACTGGAAATTGATGAAACAAATCTTAATCCAGCAACAATCCTTCTTCAATATCCTTCTTCATCTCTATTTTAGGCATTCTTTTTAGGTGCTCCGAAAAGGGTCCCTCGTTTCACCCACTCTGGGCTGTTATTTGAAGGATCTGGTTATTTGTGCTCCCTGAAGAAGCCCGATGTGGGTGAAATGAAGAACCCTTGTCGGGGCTTTTGTGGTGGATTAAGATTGTTTTATTAGAGCACCTAAAATAAGAGATGAAGAAGGATATTGAAGAAGGGTTGTTTCTGGATTAAGATCATTTCATGAATATGTTAAAAAAGAATGACTGATAGAATAGAATAAAAGAAGAACAAAGACATTGGCGAATTGAAATGGGCAGGTTATTTGTTATTAATGGACTCTTGATTTATATTGTGATTAAGGAAGAGAATACAGTGGGAAATATTTTATCAACAGTGAGACTATTTTTTACAATAGTAAAGATAATTTTGGGAAATTAATGATTAGAGAATAGATGCATATCATTGATGAGATATATTAGTATAAGGAGTATTTTTAATGGGTAAGTGTTTGAACAAAGGGGAAAGCTGACAGTCACTCAGCAGCTCATGGTTCGGAGAGGGGTATATTCAAAGGATACTAATGATGCATTAGAATTATGGCATCCCGACAGTGAGTTTCCAATAATAAGAAAAGTAGTCCAAGTATAACTAAAAACTCACCTAAAAGAAATTCTAACTTATCCATATCATTTAAAAAGCAGAATGAAAATACAAACAAAAAAGAAACTTTGAAATGTTTGAATGCTAATGCCAGAAGCCTAAGAAGTAAGATGGGAGAATTAGAATGTATAGCAGTGAATAATGACATAGACTTAATTGGCATCTCAGGGACATGGTGGAAGGAGGACAACCAATGGGACAGTGCTATGGGGTACAAATTATATCGCAATGACAGAGAGGAGCACCTGGGAGGAGGTGTGGCGCTTTATGTCCGGGATGGCATAGAGTCCAACAGGATAAACATCCTGCATGAGGCTAAATGCACAATTGAATCTTTATGGGTAGAAATCCCTTGTGTATTGTGGAAGACTATAGTGATAGTATACTACCATCCACCTGGTCAAGATGGTGAGACGGACTGTGAAATGCTAAGAGAAATTAGGGAAGCTAACCAAATTGGTAGTGCGGTAATAATGGGAGATTTCAATTACCGTAAACAATGAGGGAAAGCAAATTTGTTTTAAATATAGCCTAAGTGACGGTGTCAGGAAGCCTGACGTTGTGATTTCTCAAAAAGAACCCAACCGGTCTTTTAATCATTCACCATCACTATCAAAAATCTTTTATTAGTAACCTGTGTTTATTATTTATAACAAAGAGATGGCTGCCAAAACCTTCTTCATGGATTTATATTGGAATCTAATGTCTATTTAGACTTTTAATGAAAATGATAAAAATTTAGATACAAAAACATTTTTTGATTTACTAATAAAAGATTTTTGATAGTGATGGTGAATGATTAAAAGACCGGTTGGGTTCATTTTGAGAAATCACAACATCAGGCTTGCTGACACCGTCACTTAGGCTATATTTAAAACAAAATTGGGTTTCCCTCATTGTTTACAGTTTACCAGACTCTCTTTGGTTATAATTTTAAGATTTCAATTATCCCAATATTGACTGGGTAAATGTATCATTGGTGCATGCTAGAGATATAAAGTTCCTGGATGGAATAAATGACATTTTTATGGAGCAATTGGTTCAGGAACCAACAAGAGAGGGAGCAATTTTAGATCTAATTCTCAGTGGAGCACAGGATTTGGTGAGAAAGGTAACAGTGGCTGGGCCGCTTGGCAATAGTGACCATAATATGATCAAATTTGAACTGGGAGACAGTAAGCAAATCCACAGCTCTCGTGCTAAACTTTCAAAAGGGAAACTTTGATAAAATGAGAAAAATAGAAAAAACTGAAAGGAGCAGCTACAAAGGTAAAAAGTGTACAAGAGGCGTGGTCATTGTTAAAAAAAAATACCATCCTAGAAGCACAGTCCAGATGTATTCCACACATTAAGAAAGGTGGAAAGAAGGCAAAACGATTACTGGCATGGTTAAAAGGGGAGGTGAAAGAAGCTATTTTAGCCAAAAGATCTTCCTTCTAAAATTGGAAGAAGGATCCAACAGAAGAAAATAGGATAATGCATAAGTGTTGGCAAGTTAAATGTAAGACATTGATAAGACAGGCTAAGAGAGAATTTGAAAAGAAGTTGGCCGTAGAGGCAAAAGCTCACAGTAAAAACTTAAAAATATATCCAAAGCAGAAAGCCTGCAAGGGTATTATGTGACAGCTCTGCCCAAGGGAGTAGATCAGACCAGTGGTCCTGCTGATCGTATATATACGAGCAAAGGAAAGTCTAGTCCGGTTGGTTCTTTCCACTTGGCTGTTGGCCTGGGTATGGTAGGCCGAAGTGAAATTCAAGGTTATATTAAATTTTTTACACAAGGAGCGCCAGTACCTTGCAGCGAATTGTGATCCTCGGTCCGATATGATTTCTTTAGGAAGGCCATGAAGATGAAAAACGTGCTTGAGGAACAACTTGGCCAACTCTGGAGCTGATGGAAGGCCATGCAGGGGAATAAAATGACCCATTTTGGAAAAATGGTCAATGATGACCCAAATCACTGTATTATTCTGTGATGATACCAGATCCGTGATGAAATCTGTTGATATGCTTGAGCAAGGTTCAGTGGAAGCTGGAAGCGGTTGGAGAAGGCCCCATCGTCGCCCTGTTGGGGGCTTTTGTTGGGCACAGATAGGGCACGTGTCAACTAGTTGTGGAAATCTTGAACCATATGGGGCCACCAATAATGTCTCTGCAGTATCTTGAGGGTCCTTGTGCGGCCCAGATGGCCTGCTAGCTTAGAATCGTGGCCCCGCTTAAGAACCCATTCACGAAACTTCCGTGGAATGATGGTTTTCTCGGCAGGGGCCATGGTAGTCACTCAAATTGTTCCACAGGCAAGGTCAATGAAATGTCTTGGGACATCAGGGATGTCTTCTGGCTCGAATGATCTGGAGAGCGCATCTGTGCGGAGATTCTTAGAACCCAGGCAATAACGCAATTCAAAATGGAATTTTTTTGGAATAGCACCCATCAGGCTTGTCTCGGGTTCAGGAGTTGGGCCTCCTTCAGATGCTCAAGGTTTTTGTGGTCAGTGAAGATGCTAAATTTGTGTTGTGCCCCTTCCAACCAGGGGCGCCACTCTTGGAGGGCCAGCTTGACTGCAAGGAGTTCCCGATCCCCGACTGTGTAGTTCTGTTCAGTCGGTGAGAACTTGTGTGAATAGAATGAACACGGTACTAATGTACCCTTGGGAGAAAATTGGCTCAAGACCACCCCATCTACGATAGTGGATGCTTCGACTTCCACGAAGAATGGGCATCTAGGGTCTGGGTGTTGCAGGCACGGGCCGGAACAGAAGGCTTCTTTTAGTGTTTGGAAGGCAGCTTGAGCTTTGGGAGTCCAAACACGGGTGTTAGCTCCTTTCTTTGTCATGGCGGTGAGCAGGGCAGCCAGAGTAGAGTAATTAGCAATAAACTTCTATAATAGTTTGAGAAACCAAGGAAGCATTGTAATGCGTGGAGGCCAACTAGCTGAGGCCAGCTTTGAATGCCTTCAAGCTTCTCTGGATCCATAGAAAATCCTTGATCGGAGATGATATACCCTAGAAAAGGTAAGTGGTTTTGTTCGAAGGTGCATTTCTCCAATTTGGCAAAGAGATGATTCTCTCTCAGGCGTTGAAGTATGGTCTTGACATGATCACAATGTGATTCCAGATTCTTAGAAAATATCAGGATGTTGTCCAGGTATACGACTACAAAAGAGTACAGCAGATCTCGGAGGATCGCGTTCATGAGATGTTGAAAGTCAGCAGGGGCGTTACATAACCCGAAGGGCATCACGAGGTACTCATGGTGACCATCCCTAGTGTTGAATGCGGTCTTCCAAATATCTTCCGGTTGGATATGTATAAGATTGTACGCAACCCTCTGGTCCAACTTGGTAAATATGCAAGCCCCTTGGAGGTGGTCAAACAGTTTGCTGATTAGGGGTAACAGGTATATGTCTTTACAGGTTATAGTGTTAAGACTTCTGTAGTCAATATAAGGGTGTAACCCTCCATCTTTTCTTTTGACGAAGAAAACCCCCGCTCCGGTGGGAGAGTCGGAGGGTCTGATGAACCCTCTTTCCAGGTTTTCTTTAATATACTCAGACATGGCTAGGGTTTCTGGATGAGACAAGGGTAGGTTCTGCCCTTGGGATGTGTTGTGCCTGGCAGAAGCTCTATAGGGCAATTCAGTTTGCGAAGTGGAGGTAGTGTGTCAGCCTTTTGCTTAGAAAAGTTGTCCTCAAATTCGGAGTACTGGGCTGGCAGCCCGATAAGAGTGGTGGTCTTTAGAACCATTACCACTGGAGATACTTGTCGTAGACAGGTCTTCTGGCATTGTGGGCCCCATTGCACCAACTGCAGTGAATGCCAATCGAATTAAGATCCATAGATCTGGAGCCAAGGCAGCCCCAGGACGACTGGATGTGTAGAATGCTTAAGTACATAGAAAGACATCTCCTCTTTGTGGAGAGTGCCCATGGTGAGGCAGACGGACACCGTACGGTGGGTGATGAGTCCAGAAGATGTTCCCCTTGGATGGATGAAATGCAAAGGGTAACCTCTAGGGGTTATAGAGGAATGTTCAGAACGTAAGAACATGCCATACTGGGTCAGACCAAGGGTCCATCAAGCCCAGCATCCTGTTTCCAACAGTGGCCAATCCAAGTCACAAGTATCTGGCAAGCAGCCAAACATTAAATAACTCACAAGCTATTATTGCTTATTAATTACCATAATAGTTTATGGATTTTTCCTTTAGGAACTTATCAAAACCTTTTTTAACCCCAGTTACACTAACTGCTGTAACCACATCCTCTGGCAATGAATTCCAGAGCTTAACCATGCGCTGAGTGAGGTAATCAAATTTGCAGATGATACAAAATTGTTCAGAGTAGTTAAATCACAAGCAGATTGTGATAAATTGGAGGAAGACCTTGTGAGACTGGAAAATTGGGCATCGAATTGGCAGATGAAATTTAATGTGGATAAGTGCAAGGTGATGCATATAGGGAAAAATAAAGCCATGCAATAGTTACACAATGTTAGGTTCCATATTAGGTGCTACCACCCAAGAAAGAGATCTAAGCGTCATAGTGGACAACACATTGAAATCATCGGTTCAGTGTGCTGCGGCAGTCAAAAAAGCAAACAGAATGTTGGGAATTATTAGAAAGGGAATAGTGAATAAAACGGAAAATGTCATAATGCCTCTGTATCGCTCCATGGTGAGATCGCACCTTGAATACTGTGTACAATTCTGGTTGCCGCATCTCAAAAAATATATAGTTGCAATGGAGAAGGTACAGAGAAGGGCGACCAAAATGATAAGGGTAATGGAACAGCTCCCCTATGAGGAAAGACTAAAGAGGATAGGACTTTTCAGCTTGGAGAAGAGATGGCTGAGGGGGGATATGATAGAGGTGTTTAAAATCATGAGAGATCTAAAACAGGTAGAGTAAATAACTCTTTCAGAGTAAATAACCAATTCACATCGAGCACTCCATGAAGTTAGCATGTGGCACATTTAAAACTAATCAGAGAAAGTTCTTTTTCACTCAATGCACAATTAAACTCTGGAATTTGTTGCCAGAGGATGTGGTTAGTGCAGTTAGTGTAGCTGTGTTTAAAAAGGGTTGGATAAGTTCTTGGAGAAGTCCATTACCTGCTATTATGCCATAATGCCTCTGTATCGCTCCATGGTGAGAACGCACCTTGAATACTGTGTACAATTCTGGTCACCGCATCTCAAAAAAGATATAATTGCGATGGAGAAGGTACAGAGAAGGGCTACCAAAATGATAAAGGGAATGGAACAACTCTCCTATGAGGAAAGACTAAAGAGGTTAGGACTTTTCAGCTTGGAGAAGAGACGACTGAGGGGGGATATGATAGAGGTGTTTAAAATCATGAGAGGTCTAGAACGGGTAGATGTGAATCGGTTATTTACTCTTTCGGATAGTAGAAAGACTAGGGGGGCACTCCATAAAGTTAGCATGGGGCACATTTAAAACTAAACGGAGAAAGTTCTTTTTTACTCAACGCACAATTAGACTCTGGAATTTGTTGCCGGAAGATGTGGTTAGTGCAGTTAATATAGCTGTGTTTAAAAAAGGATTGGATAAGTTCTTGGAGGAGAAGTCCATTACCTGCTATCAAGTTCACTTAGGGGCGGATTTTAAGAGCCCTGCTCGCCTAAATCCGCCCAAAACCGGGCGGATTTAGGCAAGCAGGGCCCTGCGCGCCGGTGAGCCTATTTTACATAGGCCTACCGGCGCGTGCAGAGCCCCGGGACTCGCGTAAGTCCCGGGGTTTTCGGAGGGGGCGTGTCGGGGAGCGTGTCGGGGGGCGGGCCCGAACCGCGCAGCGTTTTCGGGGCGTGTCGGGAGCGTTCCGGGGGCGGGCCTGGGGGCGTGGCCGCGCCCTCCGGACCCGCCCCCAGATTGCGTCCCAGCGCGCTAGCGGCCCGCTGGCGTGCGGGGATTTACTTCTCCCTCCGGGAGGCGTAAATCCCCGGAGAAAGGTAAGGGGGGGGTTGTAGACAGGGCCGGGCGGGTGGGTTAGGTAGAGGAAGGGAGGGGAAGGTGAGGGGAGGGCGTTAGAGGATTCCCTCCAAGGCCGCTCCGCTTTCGGAGCGGCCTTGGAGGGAACGGGGGTAGGCTGCGCGGCTCGGCGGGCGCCGGCTATACAGAATTCATAGCCTTGCGCGCGCTGATCCAGGATTTTAGTGGATATGCGCGGCTCCGCGCGTATCTACTAAAATCCAGCGTACTTTTGCTTGCGCCTGATGCGCCAGCAAAAGTACGCCTATTCGTGTTTTTTGAAAATCTACCCCTTAGAGAATAGCCACTGTCATTAGCAATGGTTACATGGAATAGACTTAGTTTTTGGGTACTTGCCAGGTTCTTATGGCCTGGATTGGCCACTGTTGGAAACAGGATGCTGGGCTTGATGGACCCTTGGTCTGACCCAGTATGGCATTTTCTTATGTTCTTATGTTCTTATTAATTAAGTTGACTTAGAAAATAGCCACTGCTATTACTAGCAACAGTAGCGTGGAATAGACCTAGTTTTTGGGTACTTGCCAGGTTCTTATGGCCTGGATTGGCCACTGTTGGAAACAGGATGCTGGGCTTGATGGACCCTTGGTCTGACCCAGTATGACATGTTCTTATGTTCTTATAATTGGTAGTAGGTATGAGTGATGGTTTAGCATGTTGGGATGATGTGAGTCGGAGTGATGTGGGTTTTAATTGAAGCATCGTACTTGGTATGGTGTATCTGCTTGATTGGTAAGTATTTTGTGTAATTGATAAGTTTGAACTTTTAGTATTAAATGCTAGTAATAGCAGTGGCTATTTTCTAAGTCAACTTAATTAATAGCAGGTAATGGACCTCTCCAAGAACTGTAGCATGTTTGATATTTATAAATAGGTTTAAAGTTATACAGCTAAAGGTATCTGGCTAACTTTATCCTGCTTACTGACCCGCACATCTTTGCCAGGAGGAGATAAAATGCAGCTTTGCATGTGTCCTTGCTGAGGACACAGGGGAGGCATGCTGAGGGGAGGCTGCTGAGGAGAGGCAGTCGAAAGACAGTAGTTGGAATAAGAAGTGTATTGCTTAAATTATTTGTGGAAAGTGCAGGCAGGCATTTTGTGTCTTCAGTCACTGTGATGTCTGTGTTGTATCTTTGCTTGTTTTCTTTTGGAACTTTGGCATGCGTGCCGTACCGTACTGTATGTATGCTCCTCTTTTTCATTTTGTTTTTCCTGTTACATAAAATAAAATCAGCTTTGCTGCACCTCAGCAAGTGCAATGGTATCAGAGATTCTTTTCCTTCTGCTTTAAATAGAATTTGTACATTCTGACTTAAATTAAATATTTAGAAAATGTCTCTTTCTTCCTCATACAATGAGTAGCAGAAATTAGGAGCACTAATGTAGGGAAACAATTTTGCCTTTTCAAAATACAGTGTCAGGTTGGACAATGCTTTTCATCACAGTTGAGGAGACTCAAGCTCAGTGCCTATGCAACAGAGCTGACTAGGGTCGGGCATACCCCAGGGGCAATGCATTTGATCCTGGGGAGAGACGGGAAACAGTTACCCTTAATATGTGACCAACCCTAGTGGCCTGAGGAGAAGTCTCAAAGGAAATGTCCTCGCTGGCAAAGACATGGGTGTGTTGACAGCATAATACACTCAGCCCAGCATGAGAAGATATACAAGAGTGAAAACTGAGAATACAATCAAATGAAATAGCATAAAACATCAGTCTCAACAGCCCCCTTAACCCTCCTTTCTCTCTTTATTCACTTTTCTACAAGAGTTTAATCCATTTCTGTCGTATCGTTCTGCTGTCTTGCCTCTCTTTCCAGAGAATCTTCTGCCTGCATGTCAGCTGGAAGAAACTGTAAAATCAACACAGATTAGCGTTATTAATTGGACATATTGAAAAATATTATGTGGCACTTAAATGAAAGTTATATTTATAAGGTCCCTAGTCTTTGTGCAAATAGATGAGTATCATTTTGAATTTCATTGTTGGTACTCAACAGTCTTGTGAAGGAAATTGTAAATATTATGGCATCTTTACAATGCTTTGTCGTTATCTCTGGTTTGGTTTTTCCAACATCCTGCTTGTTGATATTTAAGCTAGGGATGTGAATCGTGTCCTCGATCGTCTTAACGATCGATTTCGGCTGGGAGGGGGAGGGAATCGTATTGTTGCCGTTTGGGGGGGTAAAATATCGTGAAAAATCGTGAAAAAATCGTTTAAAAAATCGAAAAATCGAAAAATCGAAAAACCGGCACATTAAAACCCCCTAAAACCCACCCCCGACCCTTTAAATTAAATCCCCCACCCCCAAATAACTTAAATAACCTGCGGGTCCAGCGGCGGTCCGGAACGGCAGCGGTCCGGAACGGGCTCCTGCTCCTGCATCTTGTCGTCTTCGGCCGGCGCCATTTTCCAAAATGGCGCCGAAAAATGGCGGCGGCCATAGACGAAAAAGATTGGACGGCAGGAGGTCCTTCCGGACCCCCGCTGGACTTTTGGCAAGTCTCGTGGGGGTCAGGAGGCCCCCCACAAGCTGGCCAAAAGTTCCTGGAGGTCCAGCGGGGGTCAGGGAGCGATTTCCCGCCGCGAATCGATTTCGTACGGAAAATGGCGCCGGCCATACGCGTATGGCCGGCGCCATACGCGTATGGCCATACGGGGTTCGGGAGGGTGGGGGATTTAATTTAAAGGGTCGGGGGTGGGTTTTAGGGGGTTTTAGTGTGCCGGCTCACGATTCTAACGATTTTATAACGATAAATCGTTAGAATCTGTATTGTATTGTGTTCCATAACGGTTTAAGACGATATTAAAATTATCGGACGATAATTTTAATCGTCCTAAAACGATTCACATCCCTAATTTAAGCTGAATGTTTATTGGATCTGCACAGAAGGATTATTCTCATATTCCCTTGCTGAAACTATTTTGAATGAGCATAATTTTTTATTTTTTTTTATAACTGGCTAGTTTGCCTTAAAATTGTTTCCACTTGATTGATAAAACAGTTTGTGTGCTAATAAGTGTCAAACCTCATTCTCCGAAAGGAGGCAATCAATACAAGTGAGAGTTGATATTTTAATGATTCAACGTTTCAATAAAAGAAACTGAAAAATTGCCTATTCTTGACTCTGCATGCAGCAAACAGGGCCTTTTTTTCCCCTATTGCTTTAATAGTTTTTATTTACCGATAGCAAGCTGCAGATACCCTCATTGATCCTTCTACAACAGAGGCCACTTAAAGAAATCCATTGTGTGGAAGATATTTAAAAATAACAATAGCAGTGGAAAGGGCAGCTTCTTACAGTTTTTATGAGCTTTTCTATTTAGTCCTGTCACAGTGTGATCAATATGGGCTTACTCTACCAGGGTATGCAGAGAGCTCCATGTGCATTGTGAGCCAGCAAGAGAGGATTGGCTGCTTAACATAGCAAACATACCTGGCAACATAGTAGATGACAGCAGTTAAATACCAATTATTCCACCCCGTCTGCCCAGGTGCTCACATCTAAACTGCCCTAGCTAAGCATATCTCCCAGCTGTCAGCCGAACAAGTTGGACTACCTGCAGGTTATGGTTACTTACATGCTCTGAGAAGCTCTCTCAGCAGGTGGCAAGGGTAGCGCCACACTGACAGGAAACCAGAAAGTGCTCTCTACTGTGCTTCCTATTAATAAGTACCACTGGTATGAATAAACTAGGTAGTGCATTAGGGACCATGCTATGCAAGCAACAGTAATGCAAAAAATTACAGCTTTTTTTCTTTTCAGACCCTGAAGAGTGACTGTACAAGAGTCACAAGAGTTTACTTAGATTAAGAAAGGTATCTTCTTTACCCAACCATTTTGTTAGTTTATTTTTAATTTATTTTTCCAATTTGATTTAAAAAAAAAAAAATCCCCACTTCACTGCATTTTAGTCAGTTATGTTTTTTTTTCATAATTGTTACAAAATATTTTTTTAAATCTGATTTTTAGGCTATAAATCCAAAATGAAAAATGTAACTTGTAAAGGTACACAGCTGTATATCCTTTTGGACATCACAAGTATTACGATAAAAGACCGATGGAGAATAAGGATCTAAAACAACCAGAAATGTATGTTTTGAATAAATGCCCACAGTCCCAGTTGGATCTTCCTGTAATGCAATCTCAGATAGTTCATCCCTCGCCTGACAGAATACCATTGATGCAATGTAATATTGCAAAAATGGATATATTAAAATGATAAAAAGCTTTCCCTGAACTGTCACAACTATCTATTAAGATACAATTGGCAGTGACAGCAATATTTCCATAAAAATGCAAATACAGTCTGCTCTGAAATATTTAATTGTTCAAACACTGGACTCTGTCATGAGCTTCTGTGAGGATAAATAACAGATATTTTCCAAATCCTAACTTAATTACTGGCGCTAACCCATATAAAAGTTCTTTCACACATTTGTCTACATATATTATCCCATCGCATTATAAGGTTTTGTAGGCAAGTGTCAGCAGCAGCTCAAAAATTACATGGTTATCCGACTAACTTTGGAGGTACATTCAAAAGTGCAGCTCCGCTGGAGTGCTAGGAGTGGTTAAGCATGTATGTCACTCCCGGCAAGGATTAATAGTGTAATGGGTAGGGGTCTAGGATTTCTTGTTGTTGCTGAATGTGTTGAGCCAGACCTGAAATTGCCTGCAGGGCAGCCAGGTCCACCGTATCCATGGACTCAGCAATCTGTAATGGAAGTTGACCCTTGTTGCTGTGGTGTGGTTGGTGCAGCCAGGGAGAGAACCCCTTAGGACCACACCGATAGCTGGTGGACTTACCCCAGGATGAGACTGGTCAGGAGCTTCACCTTTACCAGCTCCTTTCCCCACAGGTTGAACCCTTGGGTTCCGGGGGCCAGCAGGACTAATGGGAAAGTGATAGTGAGTCCAGGGCCAGGCAAGGGTCATTGGCAGGCAGCAGGCAAAATAGTCAATGTCCAGACAAGGGTCAGATCCAGAAGTCAGTCCAAGGGGAAGACAGGAGCATGGAAAGAGGGACTGACAAAGCAGGGCAGGCTGGATGAGGTGAGGCAGGTCTGGGCTGGACAGGATGAGGCAGGGCTGGCTGGAGAGACAAGGCAGTGCTGGGATGGACAAGTTTAGGCAGGGTCAGCTGGAGACATGAGGCAGGGCTGGGATGGACAGGTCAAGGCAGGATCAGCTGGAGACATGAGGCAGGGCTGGGATGGACAGGTCAAGGCAGGGTCGACTGGAGACGAGGCAGGGCTGGGATGGGATGGACAGGTCAAGGCAGGGTCAGCTGGAGATATGAGGCAATGCTGGGCTGGACGAGGCAGGAAAGGCTTGGGAGATGAGACAAGGCTTGGTTGGACAAGACGAGGCAGGGCAGGCTGGAGCGGAGGCAAGACAGGGCTGAAGAGACCTGGCAAGGAAGACAGCATGCTGGAAACATGCATTGCAAAGGCAGGAGACCAGTTGCTGAGGCAGGGATCCAACAGGCTGGCCGGCTTAAGGAGGAGGAAGGTCCTGATCTCATCAGGCTGTGCTGACGGCTGTTTCCCACTGTGGTGCCCTTAAGAGTGCTGCAGGTGTGTACGTGCACCCTAGGAGGTGGCATGGCACAGAGATTGGGACAATGGTGGTGTCAGGGCAAGTTGGTGGCTTGCAGCTGCGAAGAAGGGCCTTTGGCAGTTGACAGGGATGCGACCTCGTGACCAGAAAAATGTTACAAAGAGGACCTGTGGGTGATTAAGGAGAGGTCTCTGGTGGTGGGAGGGGGTTGAGGGTTGGCCCGGGACTTAAACCATGGGTGGAGGAGCCTGGGGGGGGGGGGGGGGGGGGAGGGCTGATTTGATTTCTGGCTTTAAACATGGGAAAGAGGTTGGGGGCCTTATCTGAAATTTGGGGGTGAGGGGGGTGAGGGAGAGAAATTTACACAGTACTTCTTAACTTTGAAGATATCCAGTTAAGTATTTAGTTATGCAGCCACATAAGGCCGGATAACTTAAAAACCTAAATGGCTATATTCAAACATATCCAATTAGGTTTTTAAGTTATCTAGCTTCATGTAGCCACTTAACCTTGGCAAGTATCTTCAGATGCGGGGCAAGTTAGTCAGCTAACTTTAGCTGGATAACTTGTCTGATCGCCATCTTACTGAATATGGAACTGATCTATGACTAACTGGAGGCTCATGGATTTTTGTATTATTGCTTTTTTTTTTGGCCACAGGAGTAGAACGGAATTGTTGATTTTCTAAGGGGCCCCATCCCACTAGATGGGCAGAAGTAAATGAGAATTGGTATACATACATGAGATGTGGGAGATGTCATAATGTAATAATATTTTATAAAGAGTCAACATTCTTAACTTATAAGTGCACAAAAGTACCTGGTGCTTCAGTTCATCAGAAACATAAAAACATAGAAATGACGGCAGAAGAAGACCAATCGGCCCATCCAGTCTGCCCAGCAAGCTTCACACTTCTTCCCTTTCATACTTATCTGTTTCTCTTGGCTCTTAGCAACCCTTGGTTCTATTTCCCTTTCACCCCCACCATTAATGCAGAGAGCAGTGATGGAGCTGCATCCAAGTGAAATATCAAGCTTGATTAGTTAGGGGTAGTAACCGCCGCAACAAGCAAGCTACACCCATACTTATTTGTTTACCCAGACTATGTAATTCAGCCATTATTGGTTGTTTTTCTTCTCCCCTGCCGTTGAAGCAGAGAGCTATGCTGGATATGCATATATCAGAAATTATCTTATTCCTATATTGTACCATGAAACATAGACATTAGGACCTGAATGGATTAAAGAAATAGTCACACCTTCACAGAGACTTTCATCTTCAGATCCCCAGCACAAATCCTGCCAAAGGCAGCCTATGTGAAATGAGATGGTGGTCTCAGTCCAATTCCAAGGGCTACAGCCGAAACGTTCACATGGCAGCTTTTGCCAGAGTCCTACAAATCTGTGAATTCTGTTGCCCACCTCATTGCTGGATCGTGGTAAGATGGAGAGAGCAGACCTCCTCCCAAAGGAGTAAATTCAGTTTAGTGCTGGTCTAGAGAAGCAGTGGACACGGACACCTGCAAGGGTAAATGTGTGCTCCTGAATAATATATCAGCTTACTAAATGACAAGTAGGAAAGAAAGAATATTAAAAAAAAAAAAAGAAATGGGTGTGAGCATAGGAATGAAGGCATGAAACCAGAGGGCGAATGGGGAAAGAAACTCTAATGGCTTTATTTTTTATAAACCCACCATCCTTACTTCCCCATCTGCCTCACTTACAAGCACACTAGCTATTCTAGGCAACAAGATATTAGCAGATGTGCAACATATAATTTTGACTAGAAATAAATATGCCATGAAAGTAAATATTTGTGGAACAATTTCATTTGATCAATATTAAATTGCATTGGGTTCACCCATGCTGTACATTGCATTTAGAGTCTAAACAAGCCAATTTCTTACAGTTTGGCTTGTGGATCAATATGGTATTGGCAGGATGCTAACAGCAGCTCCATAATAATTAAATAACTTCATTTTATCACAGACCAAACATGATAAAGTAGACCTGTTTATAGCTCTGCATACAACATAGATTAATTCTTTTTTTAAAACAGCAGTGTCACTTTCTCAGTCTGGTCAAATTTAAGCAAGGTTTATTGTGATCTTTAATTTCCTTGGCTATGTTATGCTATAGCATCTTTCATCAACCATATATTTCAGAAGTTATAGAAAATTACCTAATACAAGACTTCCCAAACCTGTCCTTTGGATCCCAAAACCAGTTGGGTTTTCAGGATATCCATAATGAATATGCATTGAATAAAGTTCCATAGACTAAGGCACCATTTTGTGCAAGTTTATCTCATGCATATTTACTGTGGATATCCTGAAGCTTGACTAGCTGGATTGTTAGGAAACATTTCAGATATTTCCAATGTGCAGCCATACCCTTCCATCTACATTTGGAAACTAAGTCCCTATTAGAAATGTGTGTGTGTGTGTGTGTGTGTGTGTGTGTGTGCCTTGATTATAAAAAAAAACAAAAAAAAAAACTTTTTCTTTCCTTTCTCTCACCCCTAAACTCATTGATTTATAAACTCTTAACCCATATAAGAGGACAAGAGACATTTTCACATCAAAAATCAATCAGGGATTTATCTAAAACAAGGGAGTGACCTATCTTCTATCAATTAGACAATTACATTGTTTGTCCTCATTTGGCATTAGGGTTTCAGAGATAACTACACCACACCAACAGTTACCTAAAGTCAGGGTATAGCGTATCTCCTCTCCCCCCGCCAAAGGTACAAAATAAATCATTAGTGATTCAGGTCCTCCCCACACCCCTAGGTACCCCCCCCCCCGATCCCCCTTCTGCACTTTTAAAAAACCCAAAGGTCCTTCCTGGGGACTGGGGTGTCCCCTAATACCTCACCTGGTTGACACCACATGGCCAAGGTTTGATAGCCGGACCTTATCCCTAACAAATGACAGGGGCAAGGTTAGGTCAGCGCCATTTTGATAAATGGCATTGAATGACCGGGTTGCTAGGGACTGGCCCTGGCTCCAACAAGGGACCATCAGCTTCTTTTTTTAAAGATTGGGATGTGTGGGAAGGGGGTCAAGGGAGCCTTGGAGTGGGGGGCCCTGAACTTCCAATGATGTTACACATTTGGGGTTAGAGGGGGATTGTGTACCAGAGGGTACACTATACCCCAGTGACTTTAAGTAACTATTGGGGTGGGGGTATCTCTGAACCACCAATGACTTTAATGTTCAGCTTGGTATGGGAAGATGGGGGGCCATCATAGTGCATGATAATTTAACTTTTTTTTTTCACTGAGGAGTTGAGGCCTTGGGTTGAGTTGGGGGTGTCATCCCTGACTCCCACTCAATCTTTCCTATAGCAATGGCATTATTTTTTCTTGAGCCCTTTAAATGTGATGAGAAAGTCTTGGGATCTGTGTTAGGGTCTCGTGTCAATTTATCACTTTCCTGGTATGTGTTATTTTATCGCAGCTGACTACTTTTTCGGTCAGATGTGATACAATATTAGCATCACATTGTCTATTAATGACCTTCTTTGCATACATTTGCATTACTCATGCATGCAAATCATGTGCAAAGAAAGTCATTGTAAAAGGGGAGGCAACTTGGGTGGGGGCCATGCATAATATCACGTGACATATGCTGTTTAACATGCATTAGAGTACTACCACGGCTTGATGCATCATCCAGTAAATTAACTAAAAAGAATATTAAGATAAGGTCAGCAGTCCAGAAGATGGGGCCTTCCAGTCTTTTGAACTAAGTTCCACGTGTATAATTATCTATTAGTTGGTGAAAGGTAGTTTGTGTGCACTCAGTGCAGAGTTCTTGGTCTCTGGAGGTTAAGGTGGTAGACATGGAGGAACTGAGGCAAGGACATAGTAGCCAAGTCCCAACCCCAGTCCAGCAGCCCCTGTGCTGCTTTGAAGAACCAAGGTCACCTGGTCAGAGAACATCACCCTAGTATAGCAGGAAGTGATCTTGTAGCAAAGACTTGCACTCCAGGTGATACATTATCCTATCCACACAGAGGATGTTTCCAAGGGCTAGTGCCCAGGAGGGAAGAGTTAGGTTGGCCATCATAGTTGATGATTTTGATTATTAGGAATGAAGATAGCTGGAAAGCAGGAAGACATGAGTGCTAACTTGCTTGCCTGCTGACCTCATGTGTCCCCTAGATAGGAATTTAGACAGTGCTGGGAGGATCCGGCTAAGTGGTACATGTGGGCACCAATGACATAGCATGATGTGGGAGGGAGGTTCTGGAAGCCAAATTTAAGCTCTTGTGTAGAAAATTAAAATCCAGAGCTTCCAGGGTAGAAGTTTCTGAAATATTTCCTGTTCCAAGCACAGGACCCCAGAGGCAGACAGAGCTCTGGGGTCTCTATGCATGGAAAAGATGATAATGCATGGAATAGGGCTTTAGTTTTGTTAGGAATTGGGCAATATTTTGGGGAAGTAGAAGCCTATTCTGAAAGCATGGGCTCCATCTTAACCAAAGTATAACCAGGCTGCTAGCACTAATCTTCAAAAAGGAGATAGAGCAACTTTTGAAGTAGAAAACAGAGGAAAGGTGACAGTCACTCAGCAGGCATGTGGTTTGGAAGGAGGTATTTTTAAAGGATACTAAAACCACAAAGGAGTTAGGGCTTTCCAATACAGATGTTCTAATAAATGCAAAAGTAAACCATGTGCCTATAGATACAGAACCACATGAATTAAAAGATTCCAAATTACTCAACTGATAAGCAGATTGTTAATACAAAAAAAATATACTTTGAAATGTCTGTGTGCTAATGCCAGAAGTCTAAAAAGTAAGATGGGAGAGTTAGAGTGTATAGCAGTGAAAGACGAGGTAGACATAATTGGCAATTCAGAGACCTGGTGGAAGGAGGATAACCAATGGGACACAGCTATGCCAGAGTATAAATTATATCACAATGATAGGGTGGATCAACTTGGTGGGGGAGTGGCGCTTTATGTTAGGGATGGCATGGAGTCCAACAGGATAAAGATCTTGGTGACTAAAGCCTTTACTTTCAGAAGCCCGCACGCGCAAAAACTGGGGGGAACATGCCTAGTTGGGCCATGCATGCGCAGCGCACATTTTACAAATGGCCCAGTCACGCGTGTATTGCTCGATACTCACCGAAGTGCCAGGCTATGTAAAAGGGGTGGACTGGGGCAGGGCCAAGGATGGCTGAGACAGTGGCCATTATGCCCTGTCCCGGGAAAGTGAGTGCCGGCAGCTGGCCAGCATGAGCTACTTACTACTGCTCAGGGGAGCAGGTAAGTATAAAAACAAAAAAGGAAACCTAGGTAGAATGGTTTTAGGGGTTGGGATGGAGAGGGGAAGAGGGAGGCAGGAAGTTCCCTCCCAGTCCGCTACTTTATTGGAGTGGTCTGGGAGGGAACTGGGGAAGGGCCTATTGCATCACCGTGTATTTTTAAATAAAATCCCCCTCTGTTCCATGTGCAAGTCGGAACCCGCATGCACATGTGTGCGCCAATTTAAAATCGGGTGTGCGGGTATCTCATTTTATAACATGTGCGAGTCAGCGTGCACATGTTATAAAATTGGCATGTTCATATACACGTGCCAGAAACCGCGCACACATGGATGGCCATGTTTTTTTTTTAAATCTACCCATAAATGCACAATAGAATCTTTATGAGTGGAAATTGCATGTGTGATGGGAAAGAGTATAGAAGTGGGAGAATACTACAGTCCACCTGGCCAAAATGAACAGACAGATGATAAAATTCTAACAGAAATTAGGGAAGCTTACGAATTTGGCCACACAGTAATAATGAGAGATTTCATCTCAGAGACATGGTGGAAATAGGATAAACAATGGGACAGTGCTATACCGGGATACAAATTATATCGCAATGAAAGAGAGGAGCACCCAGCATGCGTTGTTGCGCTTTACGTCCGGGATGGCATAGAGTCCAACAAGATAAACATCCTGCATGAGACTAAAGTTAGCGATCTGATAGGCTTGGCTGTAGGAGGAGGAATTAGCAATCTTGTTAAACAGCGGACTGGGAGGGAACTTCCCTAACCCCCTGCTAACCTTCCTTCCCTTTCCCCTTTCCCTTAACCCACCTCGACACCCCTACCTATAAGAATTTTTAAAATTTTTTTACATACTGATCTGTGTGAGCAGAAGCAAGTTAAGCATGCTGGCCAGCTGCCGGTGCACGCTTCCCCGGAATAGTGGCTAATGGCCACTGACCCAGCTGGCCTCCATCCCACCCTGCCCCACCCCGCTCCATTTTCAGGGCACGGCACTTGTGCGCATATTGGCAGTTATGTGCGTGGCTGGGCCCTTTTGAAAATGCACACAGCACACACAGGGCCCGGCCATGCATGTAACTGCTGGTATTTGCGTGCATGGCCCATTTAAAATCCAGCCTTTAGAAAATACTAATAGCCACTACTTAATCACTACATGGGATCTATTGTTTAGGATCTTGCCAGGTGACCTGGATTGACCACTGTTGAAAACAGGATACTGGGTTTGATGGGCTCTTCGTTTAACCCAGTATGGCAACTTCTTATGTTCTAAGAAAGTACAGGAAGAGAAAAAAGTGTCTAGAGATGTTACATATACATGAGCTGAACAGAGCTGCAAGTATGACTTTCCTGGATCAGGAAGAAAACAAAAACTCTAAAAATAAAAATAAATTCAAATCCAGATAATAAATATAATACAAACTTCTGGAAGAGAATGAAGGCACTTCAGCACCCTTTGGATACATCTTTTTAAGGAACAGTTGGTTTAAATAAGAACTGATCCATGCAAAAATGTCTGCCCATGCCCAATGAGACCAATATTCAGTGCTACTTAGCCAGGTAAGTATGAACTTAGCTGGGTAAGTGGTGGTGGCTGAACGTCTGTCCTGTTCAACGGCTGCCACTTAGCCAGATAAGCAGTACGTGAGATATGGGCATTCCAGGGAGGAGCTACTTATTCATCTAACTTAGCGGGATAAGTAACAATACTCAAATTTATCCAGTTAAGTTAACCGGATAATTCAGACAGGTCTAAAATTAGTTGGATAAAATTAATCCAGCTAGCTAGTGACTTCTTCGAGGATATTCAGCAGCTGACCCATGCTGTTGAATATCCCTTGCAAGTTAGCCGGATAAGTCTTATCTGACTAACTTACTTAACTGGATATTCTGATTCTCGAATAGCTACTCCAGTACCTTCTGCTATGGAAACTCTGAAGCAGATTACTGGCTTCTCCAAGTCACAGCATGCACATATACAGCTTTCTACACAGCACAAAATATCTGGTGTTGAGTAGAACAATACAACGTGGCCAGCATTTTATAGAAATTACACTCACGTGTTCACATGGCAGAATTCCAGTTCCCATAAAATCAAAAACAAATGAAAACTGGTAATTGTTATGTGTGCAGCAGAGAGCATTCAAGTGATATGGAATGCTCAGGTCCTCTGCTAGGCAGTTCTTGTTACTCTTTTTTTTAAATCTTTCTGGCTGTGCAGCTTCCACCTAAGTGGGTGCTGGTGAACATAATAAAAGTTGGGTTTTTTTTTATGCTGACTCCACCTATTATTCTACAGTAATGTTTAAATAAAAAAAAAATCTCAAAGCATTTGTTCCAAACAACAGAGTTGTACTTGCACCTAATACAAGACTGAATTGAACTACATGGATTACATTGTATTCAGTAATGTGCTTCATATTCATCATGTGTCTGTGGAAGACAATGGCTAAATGAGAGGGTATATGGATCTCTCAGAAGAACAGCTGGAGTGTTAAAATGAAGATGGCAATATCAGCACTATTTTCCTCATACAATTTAGTTTAAAGAACTCTTTAGAGGGCAATAATCTAAACCCTTTCCATGAGTAAAATGCTGTTTTACCCACATAAATGGGCTTTTTGATCATTGCTCACTCTTATGTGTGTGTAAAATTACCTTCCCACAGGCGCTGAATTCAGAGGACTTTCTCAAAACCATCCCATGGATTCTCTGTCTTACTCCCTTGTGCACTTTCTGTGCAGCACATGCTTCCGTAGCTTCCAAAACACACCAGATGCAAGCCTTGAGAGGTACATCGTGTGACCTGGAAGGACTGAGCTAAAATATCTCCAACACAAATTTCACATTTTTTCCTACATAACTGTGAAATTGAACAATAGGGGCTCTACTTCACAGGGGTGAGCAAACAGAGCTGTAATCCCCTTCCATACATGCAAACCATTGAGTCCCCCATGAGTTTGGTTACATCTCTCAGCTATATATTTATATATATTGGAATCCTGTTCTGGTGTTAATGTTTTTTTGCCAGCCAATCAACTCTGGAACCAGTTGCCAAGTAATGAGATAACTACACTGCCAGGCATGCTCAGACATAGATGCCCATACATACACTTTGTGTGTGTGTGTGTGTGTGTGTGTGTGTGTGTGAGAGAGAGAGTATATTTCTTTCTGTCACAAAGACACACACATTATCACTGTGTGTTTTTGTCTGAGAGCATGTGTGCTGGTGTGTGTCTCTCTCTCTGACACAGAAAGACACCCAAACACATACTTTGTATCTAAGAGAGACTGTGTGTGTGTGTGTGTGTGTGTTTCTTTGTGTCAAAAGGATACACCCATACTCCCTCTCTCTCTCTCCGATACACACATTCAGCTATTATACTGCTGCTCATTGTTAGGAACTGTGGACCCTTGGCTCGAGGTGGGGTTGTTGCAAACTGAAGGGTTGGGCTTCACAGGTCTCCACCGTCGGGAGGCGAGGCTGGCCAGGAACAGAGGCAACAGGAACTTCACCTGTGCCGACCCATGTTCCCCGCAGGTTGAGCACTTGGGTGCCGGGGCTGGTAGGACTTAGGAGCGCCCCTGTGTGGCTGGTCCTGGAGAGGGTAGGTGAGTTAGTGCAGCGAGTGTCAGAGAGATTAGGCACAGGTCGAGGCAGGAGCACTCTTGGAGGGAGGAGGAGAAAGAGTCTCAGCGAGTGCAAGGCCACTGCAGCACTGAAGGGAGTAGAGCAGGACCACGTGGGAGTGGCCTTGAGGAGAGGAGGTGCAGATGTGGAGACACAAACTGTAATACACTGGATAAGGCCTAGAGCGGGGAACATAAGAAATTGCCAAGCTGCAAAGAGTCATGACATCATCCAAGGGCACTGAAAGCTTTTCCTGCCACAGGCCCTTTAAAGAAGTTGTCTTCAAGCTCACGCGTGCCTAGAGGAAGGTCCGCGGATGGCGATCCTGGCAGTGTCCTGCCACGTGTGCAGTTCAGCAGCATCCCATCGCTGCAAGACCCTCCAGCCTAAGGGTAAGTGCAGCTGCTCATGTTCACATACTGACTTACGCTTTCTCTCTCTCGCCCTCACATATGCTCATTGACTCACGCTCACACACATGCACGTTGATTCTCTGACATTCATTGACACTTATGTGATCTCTCATACAAACACTGACATATTCTCTCACGCTCACATCATCACTGATACATGCTTTCCTTCACACTCACACACATGCTGACACACACACACACACACACACATATATATATATATATATATATATATAATATATATATGCTCACTGATTCATACTCACATGCTGACTCATGCCCTCTCACACATGCTCAATTACCCACAGATTCTCCTAAGTGTTCTCTGATACATGTATGCTATCTCACACTTACAAACTCACACACATTTTCACTGAGCTATCTCATTCATTCTTGAGCTATCTCATTCATTCTTCTCCCCGCTGAATATATACAAAACTGATTTTACTTACATTCGGGCCGATACAGAAAAACCCGCGGGAGAGCCGGCGAGCACCCGCTATCCTGACGCGCGCCCAGGCCACTCTCCTGGGCACGCGATTCAGTAAAACAAAAAATTTGCTAATGAGGGCCCACGGTAAAAGGAGGCGGCGGCTGTCAGCGGGTTTGACAGCCGACGCTCAATTTTACTGGTGTCGGTTCTCGAACCCGCTGACAGCCACGGGTTCGTAAAACGGACGCCGGCTAAATTGAGCATTCATCTTCTAACCCATGGGCAGATTTTTAATTTTTTTTTATTTTTGGGCCTCTGACTTAATATCGCTATGATATTAAGTCAGAGGATGTACAGAAAAGCAGTTTTTTCTGCTTTTCTGTACAGTTTCCCAGTGCCGGCTGAAATTAAAATGTGCGGCTTTGCTGCACATTTTGCTTTCTGTATCGCACAGGAATGACTAATAGGCCCATCAACATGCATTTGCATGTTGCGGGTGCTATTAGTTTCGGGGGGGGGGGGGGGGTGTTTGGCCACGCGTTTTCGACGTGCTATTACCCCTAACTGTATAAGGGGTAAAAATAGCATGTCAAAAACACGCGGCCAAACGCGGGATAACAGTGCGCTCCACCGGAGTGCAGTTTAATGTATCGGCCCCATTGGTGGGCAGGGCAGTGGCCCAGAAGGATAGGATCTTGGTGGGCTACTTATTGCTGCATGGTGTTTCCCCTTTGTGTGGAAAGGAGCAGGCTGGAAAGCCCCAAAGCTGGTATTTTTCTTCAATTATTACTTTTTGCTTCAGCATAGCATGATGCTAGCAAAGCAGCTGACAGCAGGGCGAGGAGTTGCTCCAGTGGTGAGGCAGCGGCGAGAGGCTGCCTCCTGCTGGCTGCTGACAGAAGCATGTGAGGGGAGGAGCTAGGAACATGGCAATGGTGGCCCATGGAACCACTGCTGCTATTTCAGCTATGGTCAAAAAAGAGGCAGCAGAAGTGATTAGACATTCTGGGAAGAGGCTCCTGCTCTGTGACACAAACTGCTAGGGGGCCTAGTATAGGTTGTAGACATGGAGCCACAGCAACCAACAAAAAACATGTGATCATCCTGACTGTCCCACCAGAGCATGCCCGAAGCCCCAATAGGTTAATCTGCCCTGCCCACAAATGTCATAAATGTGAGTACTTTTACTTTCATATGTTTGAGGCATTCCCAGAATGGTTACGGGGGGTACTTAAGTGAGTAGTTTAGAATAACAAATGCCCACATAAATTTGACTGAAAAAGCACCTACACAAAAAGCAAGTGCAATATTATGCAGGTACTTTTTTGTAGGCAATAATTTTGCTTTAATTATTTTGGCAATTTTGATTATCTGCTTTGAAATATTACATAAACAATTTTCCATACTGGGTCAAACCAAATAAAGCCCAGTTTACTGTTTTCAATAGTGGCCCTTCTAGGTTACAAGTACCTGGCAAGATCCCAAATGGTCAATATATTCCATGCTGCTTATCCCAGGGATAAATAGTGGATTTCCCCAAGTCTACCACAATAATGGTTTATGGACTTTTCTTCCAGGAATTTGTCCAAATCTTTTTTAAACACAATTATATTAACAGCATTTACCACATCCTGCAGCAATGAATTTCAGAATAGAATTATGCATTGAGTAAAAAAATGTATTCTCCTATTTGACTTAAATGTATTACCTAGTAACTTCATTGCATATTCCCTAGTTTTTCTACTTTTTGAAAGAGTAAACTGATTTGCGTTTACCTGTTCCCATTCCACTCGTTGTTTTTTAGAACTCTGTCATATCATCCCTTAGCCATCTCTTTTCCAAGCTGAAGAGCCCTAACCTCTTTAGCCTTTCTTATAGGGGTCTCATTCCATCCCCTTTAACACTTTGGCCACCCTTCTCTGTACCTTTTCTGCTATATCTTTTTTGAAAAGTAGTGACCAGAATAACACAATACTCAAGGTACGGTCTCGCCATGGAGTGATACAGAGGCATCATGATATTCTCTGTTTTATTCTCCATTCTTTTCCTAATAATTTTTAGCATTCTATTTGCTTTCTTGGCCAACGCCGCACACCGAGCAGAGGATTTCAACATATTATCCATGATGACACATGTGTGATGACTCCGAATGTAGAACCTTGCACCGTATAGCTATAATTTGGGTTGCTCTTCCCTACATGTATCACTTTGTACTTGTTCACATTAAATTTTTTCTGCCATTTCAATGTCCAGTGGCCCAGTCTCTTGCAATTTCTCACAATCCTCTTTTCATTTAATAAATTGAATAATTTTGTATCATAGGCAAATTCGATTACTTCACTAGTTGTTCCCATCTCTAGATCATCTATAAATATGTAGAATAAGAGTGGTCCCAGTACAGAACACTGGGGCACTCCATTATTCTGTTGCTGGTGTGTGCCATTGGGCTGAGGTGCAACCTACAGCTGGTACAACCTACAGCTGGTGGAGCTGGCTGTGGCAAAGGCCAACTGGAGCTTCATGTATACCAGCCCTCATTCCTCTAAGGTTGAGCCTTCAGGGACCGGGGTCGGAAGGTCTTAGGCAGGGGCCTCTGCTGATAATCTGGATGTCTGGAGAGATGGTCAGGTCATAGGCCAGGATCTGAGGTAGGTTGGGTTAAGGTGTAGTAGGAGGCAAGCAGTGGTCAAAGCAGGCAGCATTCAGATGTGGTCATGAGTCAGGCAGTGGTCAGAGGCAGGCAGAGTTCAGGCTAATTCGAAAGTCAAACAGGTTGAGTCAGAACCAGAGATCTATCTGAGGGAAGATGGAATGGATAGGCAGGCAGGGAGGCAAGGAACAGCACAGGTGACACAGAAGACACTGAAGAACTGAAGACTGATACAAGTCAAGAATTGATGAAGAACTGAAGACGGACCACAGGACAAAGACAAAGACCAGGAACTGAAGAGTGAAGACCAGGAACTGAAGAGACAAAGACCGGGAACTGAAGAGTGAAGACTAGGAACTGAAGAGACAAAGACCAGGACCAGAGGAATGAAGATCAGGAAAACAAAAATGAAGACCAGGAACATGATGAGGCAACTTGCTCTATTACCATATTGGACCTATTGCCGAAGCATTGGAGGGATGTCTGCAGTGGCCTTATATAGACCAGTGATTGTGATGTCCATGGAGGGTGCCTGATTGGTTATATATCCAATTGCACAGAAAAGTTATACATTGAAGCATTTGTGCATCTGGTTATGTGATCTATGTAGATTTGTTTTTACCCATGTTCCAAAATACATGTGGGAAAAACAAACAATAAGAAGTCTTAGAACATCATAGCTGTGTGAAGAGGAAAAGATTAGAGGCTCCAATTGCTTAAGTGAGGGACATGTTTTTCAACAATTATGCTTCTTTGTAATAGATGTTAAGAGTCATCAATGGGGAGTTCAAATATCTTTGAACTCTCTGGCATAGAACCACAATATTAGTATTGAATGGGGACATTTTTAGTGGTTTTTCAGTGTATAATATTAGATATTAGGACTGGTATTGAAAAGGAATATTCACATTGGGGCAGATTTTTAAAAAGTACACACGCACGTAGTTTTGTTCACGCACCCGGTGCAAACAAGAGTACGCCGGATTTTAATAGATATGTGTGTAGCCGTGCGTATCTTTTAAAATCCCGGGTCTGTGCGCGCAAGGCTGCGCAAAATCGGCAGCCTGCACGCGCTGAGCCACACAGGCTGCTTCCCTTCCCTCCAAGGCCATTCCGAAATCGGTGCAGCCTCGGAGGGAACTTTCCTTCCGCCCACCCCCCAGCCCTATCTAACCCCCCCCCCCACCTTTATTATAAAAGCTACGCCTGCCGGATAGCTGCCGGCGCACGATTCCCCGGCCCGGGAGCAGTATCAGAGGCCTTGCCACGTCCCTGAAATGCCCCCGGGCCAGAACCACGCCCACAGCCCCGCCCCGGTATGCCCCCAGATGACGCACCAGCCGCGACACGCCCCCTGACATGCCCCCCAGGAAAGCCCCAGGACTTATGGGCGTCCCAGGGTTTGCGCGCGCGCCGTCGAGCCTATGCAACATAGGCTCGGCGTGCGCAGGGGGTGGAAGGGGCAGCTTTTCGGGGGTTATGCGCGTATCTTACGCACGTACCCCTTTGAAAATCTGCCCCATTTGTTGGTATTTTAATTGACATTTTATGAACCAATCAGAAAAGCAGTCTTTTGTAAGCTATGTGCGTTCCAGTACAGAGTTATGAGGTATTAAAGCAATACATTTTAATTAGTGGATAATCTGATTGACCAGTTGGATCAAAAAATATTTGGATGAATATGATTGGTGCTTTTGAGTTTAAATACCAGCATGCTGCTAGCCTTCATTATCAAAAGTTTGTGTAGGCATTTGCCACAGATGAACATTGACTGTACATATCGTCAAATTGGTGAGCTGAGATTTAATTATTTTGCAATAAATTCTGTATTTTTCTATCAATGATTTTTTTTTTTTTCATTTTGATGGTAGAATCTTTTGGAAAGCCTAAAAGACATCCCTCTGAAGCAGCCATCTTGGTGAATCACTGGCCAGGTCAGAGTGGTTTGTTTCAAAAGCCTAATAAGCCTAATAAGTGAAGAGATTTCTCAGATTTAAGAAATTTCTACTAAGAAAGACCTATTTTTGAAATGCTGTTTTCAACAAATCTTTGGATTATGAATGATGGCTTTTGGACTTTGTTTTTCTTTCCTAGACATATTAAGAAATACTATTCTCATTGATTCTGCCAGGTATACAGCTCCCCCACACACACACACCAGCAGAGATCATCAGGGAGTCTCACAGCCATACTAGCTGCCTCCCTGCTGATCACATGACACAGGATTTCCAGGCCTTTTTAGCCCAACCTGTCAATTCTCCCCTTGCATATTCACCAAGTGACCTCAGCTCCTGGACCATCCTTGCCTTTCTTTCCTGCCTTGTGGCCTTCTTGGCCTCTTGCTTTGCCTTATGGGCTACCTCAACCTCCTGCCTTGCCTTATGGGCTACCTCAGCCTCCTGTCTTGCCTTGTGCCCTACCTTGTCCTCCTGCCTTGTCTTGTGGCCTTCCAGGCCTCCCTGCCTTGTTCTGTGGGCTCCTGGGTCTCTCTCTATCCTGCCTTGCAGCCTTTGGGCCTTCTAGGTTCACCTAGCCTAGACCTGTGCCCTGTTTTGGCCTTCTTGTTTATTGTTGCTTGTTCTGTTCTTGTCCAGTCCTTGTCTAATCTTGACATATTCTGTCCTTTCTGGTCTGGTCCTGTCCTGGCCAGTCCAATCCCTGTCTCCAGTCCAGGCTTTGTTTTGTCCTGTCCAGCCATGTCTCCAGCCCTGCCTGTTTCCAGCTCTTCCCTGCCTCAGTACCAGTATTTGGTTTCAGTCCAAGCCATGCCTTGATTCGAGTTAAGTCCCGTCAACCACCAAAATCCAAGGGCTCATCTAGGCAGAAGAACTTGCTCAGTCTTGCCTAGAAGTCCTGTGCTACCCCTGTGGTGGTTTCCCAATCCTAGTTGGATCTCTAGTTGTGGCAATCCTTTGCACAAAAAATTGGTTTGAGGAGAGAGAATCACAGCATGGTTAAAAAATAATTTTTCTGACTCATAATTTTGCTTTGTAACCAAATATGGGAATTTAACTTAGATTTGGCATCTGAAGTCTTTTCCTTCTTAATAAAAAAAAAGTATCAATGATGTGATTAATATTAATGGGGTACAATTTTTGCCACATGTATTTACTAGGGATGTGAATCGTGTGATCAATCGTCTTAACGATCGATTTTGGCTGGGGGGGAGGGAAATCTGATCGTCATGTTTTGTTTTTTTTAAAAATCGTAAAAAATCGTAAATCAGGGGAGGGCGGGAAAACCGGCACACCAAAACAACCCTAAAACCCACCCCGACCCTTTAAAACAAATCCCCCACCCTCCCGAACCCCCCCAAAATGTTTTAAATTACCTGGGGTCCAGTGGGGGGGGGGGGTCCCAGCGCGATCTCCCGCTCTCGGGCCACGGCTGCATTAATAGAAATGGCGCTGGTGGCCCTCTGCCCTTACCATATGACAGAGCAAAGGTAGCGCCGGCGCCATTTTGGTTCCTGTCACCCGACGTCACGAGTGCAGGAGATCGCTCCTGGACCCCCGCTGGACCCCCAGGGACTTTTGGCCAGCTTGTGGGGGCCTCCTGACCCCCACAAGACTTGCCAAAAGTCCAGCAGGGGTCCGGGAGCGACCTCCTGCACTCGCGCCGTATTGCCAATATTCAAAATGGCACCGGCGCTACTTTTGCCCTCAGGGCAAAAGTACGGGGGTTCGGGAGGGTGGGGGATTTGTTTTAAAGGGTCGGGGTGGGTTTTAGGGTTGTTTTGGTGTGCCGGTTTTCCCGCCCTCCCCCCTCCCCCAATTTACGATTTTTTGACAATAAATTGGGGGAATTGTTATTGTATCGCGGCTCTAATGATTTTTGGCGATTTAAAATATATCTGACGATTGTTTTAAATCGTCAAAAAACGATTCACATCCCTAATATTTACTACTGCTCCTGATGAGGAGTAAGCCTACAGAGATCTCTGTTTAGGCCTAGATTGGATGAGGGGTCTGGATCAACTTGGGGTGGCGTGCAGGATGAAGAACCAGCGGGATCCGAATGACATCAAGACAGGCTGGGCAACTTGGTGGACTAATGGGTAAAACTGGGAATGGCCTTCATGCGAGCATGTTTTAAAATCCTCTTCCCATGCGCATTAAAGCCAACATATCCTTAAGGAAGAAATACGCTTTACTTCGCTCAAGTAACCACTTAAGATTAGAAGCACACGTAAATGCAGGAGAGCTCTGCAACGCCTTTCAAAGGTCCATGGCACTCCAATGATGTGGGTGGGTAGGTCGGCATCAGCAAGGACCACAGAAGAAGGCAAACGTCCCTTCTCTCTTCTTCATTCTCCTTTACAATAGATATTTATTTATCTATGAGATGTGAAATTTTCTCTTTGTATAAACGTACACCCAACCAACAAGAAATAATTCCCTCAAAGATCATATATAATGCTACCATTCAAGCTCCCCAGAAATTTACCAATATCACTTACTTACTCTCCCTTCCTGGAGCAGATTCGATATTTTCTCCAATTGATCACTAGTAATTTTTCCTAATCTGTTTACCAATCATCTCTAATTGTCCTGTTATTTCTTTTAATTTTAGTCAGGGTTAACGAGTTTACTTATTTTTTGTAAGGCCATTCATTGATATTGTTATGCACAATTATTTCTCCAAATCTCCTTTAATTGCCACTACTCTATAAACCAAGTTTGAGTGAGGGCTTATTTTGCAAAGTACTAATTGACTTCTATTATGTAAATTTCATCCCTTCCCCCTAATTGGGCAAGTCTATAACTATAGATTTGAGTCAGAGGTTGGTGGGTAGGAAAAAGAAACAAGGAAACAGCTCTATCACACTCAAACAGAAAGACATAAACTTCAAATATACCATAAACTTCCCAGAAGAAAGAAATAGCTTAGGGCCTTATTTTCCAAACGGATCGCATGCGAAAAGTCCCTTATCGCATGCGATACCAAAATGGGGGCGGAGTCAGCCCCGGAAGAGGAGGGGTAGGGGCGTCACCGGGGCCGACTCCGCGAAGACACCGCGGACGATGAAAAGGTAAGGCCCTTTTCGCGTCCGAGTTCGCGCCCAATAGCTACACCTTCTATGGTGGCGCTATTGGGTGTGAAACCGGCAGCAATCGCACCGCTGCAGTGCGATTGCTGCCGGCTAGCGCAGGACTTTTCCCCGTTTCAGCCCCCCTCCCCTCATTTCCTAAAGTTTCGCAGGCCTGCGATACTTTAGAAAATGAGGCCCAAAGTTAAGTAAGTTAGACAGACGCCAGGTTTTTTGCCAGTCTCTGCAGCATCTGCTCCAACACAAGCTCCCTCAAGACTGAGCTTTGTTCTGTCCTTGCCTTTCTAGCTGCTATTCCAACGGTTCCTCAGAAAAAGTAATTTGATGATTCACACCACACTTCAGACAAATAAACCCTTATTCAACTTAAACAGCTCTATCACACACTCAAACAGAAAGAAATAAATTTCAAAGGCACAAATCAATCAAGCAAACATATGAGGTAAATGTGTGCTTAGGTATAGCAGGAAGAGAGGCAGCAATGTCATGAGGAGAGTGGAGACCACAGAAAGGATGCTTATCGAAATGCAAGAGAGGGAGTTTGTGGAAATGCACACAGGCAGAGTAGTCAAGACATGGGGTGGATCCACAGAGCCCCATTATAAGCTAGTTAGGAGAATATAGACTAACATGGTGAGAATGGGATGGGAGACTGGAAAGGGAAGAGATGTAAAGGAAGTAGGGACACCTTAAAACTCTTACTTCTGTCAAAGAAGTAGATCATGATGAAGAAGTAAAGAAGGAGAAGATGTAAGAAGAGATCTGGAGGAGGAGAGGAAATATGCTGCACAAACTCCAGCATTAGGAGCATGACCTCATCAATGGATGGGGCGCTTCACTCAGGAAGAATTCTGGAGCCAGTAATTTAATGGGTTCTTTGGTAGAAACTCAACAAGAAAATCCCTGTCAACAAAGGATTGTATCAGGTAACAAATTGCATTGGAGGTCAGCAGCTCGTAATCAACTCCCAGACAACAGCACAAGAGAAAAATAAATATCAGGATATTAAATGGAGCATCTAAGAAAAAAAAAAAGCAGCCACAAATGAAAATGGGCTGTGACCATACCTGTCTCATTCACTTCACATGTCTGGAGTAATACTTCACTGACATGTTGGGCCTCGAGATCATTGTCACTCTCCCAGAGTTCATTGATATAGTATCAGTAATACATCAAGGCAGACTGGTGAGTTACCTGAACAATATTAAGCAAGAGTCCTGTAATGTTAATTTGTAGGGTTGCCCTACAGATTCTGACCTGTCTGTTGTACGAGCTTATTTATTTATTTATTTTTTATATACCGACATTTGATCTGGTACTGTAGGTATTTCCCTATCCCCAGAGGGCTTACAATCTAAGTTTGTACCTGAGGCAATAGAGGGTAAAGTGACTTGCCCAAGGTCACAAGGAGTGACAGCAGTACTCAAATCCTGGTCTCCTGGTTCATAGCCCACTGCTCTAACCACTAGGCTATTCCTCCTCCCACCTAGTGGGTGGAGGAATTTTGGACTGACTTGGCAGTCTAGTGGGTATGGAGCCTTTTGGAAGTGGAGAAGGAAAACTGGATGAATCTTTTAGAAAGATAGGGGCAGATCTTAAAACATATGCGTGGGTGTAGATTTATTCGTGCAACCCGGTGTGAAAAAATCTACGCCCAATTTTATAACATGTGCACGCTGCCGCACGCATGTTATAAAATCCAGGGTTGAAGCACGCAAGGGGGTGCACACATGTGCACCTTGCATGCACTGAGCCCAAGGGGATCCCCGATGGCTTTCCCCGTTCCCTTCAAGGCCGCTCCGAAATCGGAGCGCCTTGAAGAGAACTTTTTTTCCGCCCAGCTTCCAGCTTCCCCTCTCTTCCCCTATCTAACCCACCCACATCCCTAACTAAATCCCCCCCCCCCCTACCTTTGTTGAAAAGGTTATGCCTGCCCAAGGCAGGCGAAACTTGCGCGCGATGGCTGGCTGCCGGTGCGCCATTCCCCGGCCCAGGGACTGCTTTGGAGGCCTCGGCCACGCCCCTGGAATGCCCCCGGGCCGGCACCATGCCCATTGACCCACCCCAGAATGCCCCCGAATGCTGCCCGCCCACAACACACACCCCCAAGCAAAAGCCCCGGGACTTACATGCGTCCCGGGGCTTTGCGCGCACCGGCGGCCTATGTAACATAGGCGCGCCGGCGAGCAGGGCTTTTAAAATTTACCCCTATATGCCTAGTCCCTGCATTTAAGTAGAGAAATGATTTCCTATTCCTTTAGCTACATATCAAGTTGGTGTAATCAGAGGGAGGATATTCAGTAGGTGATATCCTCCCTCTCCTCACCACAACCATTAGAGCCCATGCTTGCTGTTACCAATATTGGATTTTTTGCTGGCCAGTTTTTGGCAGCACGATTATATCTTTGCAGATGACCCTTACTCAGAAAAGAATGCATCTACAACAATTTATTGACATGGGGATGAATTGAAAGAGAACTAAGAACTAAGAACTAAGAAAAGATAGCAAGAGTATGGACTTTGCAGGCAAAGAGCCTCACTTTTCAGATGCCAGCAAAAGGGATTTGTGTGTTTCAGTAACACAACATCCTCATCTCTGTATCTTTTACAGGTGCAACAGTTTTGCCAAAAGCCCCCCAAACTCCTGGATTCAGAAGATGCACATTGCTGGACCCCACAGCTGTCACTAAAGGAGATGCATAAGAGCAGGCAGGCACTGGCTTCATCCAGGAACCTGTACCACACACACTGAGAATGCTCAACCCCCAACCTCAGAAAGCATCCAGCCTTCAGATTGTGGAAGGAGACTGGTCACAGATATGGCCTGGACCAGCCCTGCCAGATCCATCCCAGTGACACCCATCACGAATCTGCCAGCCCTGACTCAGGAGCCTAACGTCATCCGAGTGTCCTCTCTCTGTGCTGGGACGGCAATGACAGGATGACAAAACCCACGAGGACTTTAAAGCTATGCAAAGAGAGCTGGGCATTCCAAACTCCCAAATTTCACGAAGCAGCAAGGTGAAAAGAAGTCATAGATCATTGGACACATAGCCACAGCTATGACAAAAATGACCTTTACTTATGCACGCTAACTGATACCAGACACAAACAAACTGGACCTGGATCTTTTAAAAAAGAATTGGGGACTTGGTGGGCCACGTAGCTTGCAGGCTGGGGCAGCTGCTTTAATTCTAGGCTGTCAGAGTCTCTGCCTAGCCCTGCATTTAAGTGGAATATTTAATTCCCCTTCTTGAAGCTATATAGCAATTCAATTTAACTACAGTTATTTGGTTTGAATTACACAGGCCCAGGAACTACAGGTAATATCCTCCCTCTCCTCACCACAGTCATTAGTGCACATGCTTTCTGTCACTAAAGTTGTATTTTTCTCTGACCACTTTCTGGCACTATCATTATATTTTTGCAATTGACCCTTTCTCCACAAAGAGTGCATTTACAGCAATTAATTAAACTGGAGATAAATTGAAAGAGCATTGGCAAAAGATGGGAAAAAATTGATTTTACTTCTTTGTCGGTGATTCAATGAAAGCTTTGTTGAACGGAATCTTTTATTCTGTATTGTAATTTTCTGCTATTATGCTGCAGATCTAGGAATGAAAATACTCCTCTTGGAGCCAGGGCTTGATTTCGGGAAGGTTCTCCAGCCCACCTACCGCTCCCAGCCCTGATTCTGCTACAGCAGACTCTGTATCTGCCACCATCACCGCCTCCCCTCCAATAAAAACAGAGGAAGCCTCTTAAAGAAAAATAAGCCCGGGAGAGTTCAAAGACCTTGAAGAAACAAAGTGCATCATGCATTAAAAGGAGTTTAATATTAACTACAGTCCTTTAATTTTCTTGTCATTTTGCTCAAAATATAGTAAAGATAGTAACAGCAGTTAAAATGGCACATTTAAATAGAATTTTCTAACTGAATAAACCATCCAGTGTTTTAACTCCCTGCCATTTTTCTTCTGCTTGTCTGCATTCACTATTCAGAATGTTAAAGCATTCATTTGCATAAAAATGCATTCGTTCACAATATTCCGGGCATCTTCTGAATATACTTTGTGCAGATTAAAAGCCCATGCAGTACGAATCGTTTAAGAAAGCAGGAGCAAAGTTGGCTGCTAGACAAAATGAACCGCAAGCAATTCACACTTTCCTTCGACTACAGCAAAATGAAATGCAATCACTGCAAAAGCAATTTAGCTAAAATATTCCATTATTATGTGTGTATTACTCCCCCTCTGAACAGGAACTTAATACGGTCCATGTAGCAAAAAATTATCATGAGCTCCATAATGCTTTTGAAACATCTGATGAATAAAGTAAGGTTTATCGCACTACTGTCTGGATTATCTTCAGATGGATAATAATCTTATTTCCCTGTGTACAAACTCCTACTTGCCAAATACAACAAAAAGTATTATGAATAAAAAAAAAAAAAAAGAATGCCAGATTTTCTACTCCCTTAAGTATCTTAACATTTTCTAATGAAGCAAAACTTTCCTGCTACATCTTCCATCGGAAAATCTCATAAAGATTTTATTACAATGTGCTATAACTGAGCAGAAAGGTTTAACTAAAAATCTCTACACAATCAAATAGAGCTCATGGTTATAAAGGCATCTAATCTTTTAGTAAAAAGAAAAAAAAAGATCACTCAACAACTAAAATATGGTTTAGGAAAAATCATGCATGTAACTTTTGACAGGCAAAAAAAAGAGTGACCACATTGCAGGAACAACTTGCTGAACTTCACTGGCTTCCAATTGAACAAAGAATACAATATAAAGCACTTTGTATAATCCATAAACTAATCCACAATGATAAAGCCGACTGGCTTAAGACTGCACTGCGATTGCATGTACCACAAAGAAACCTGAGATCTGCAAATAAAGCTCTACTAACTGTCCCCTCTGTCAAATCAGCACGTCTCACGCTAGTAAGGGAAAGAGCACTGTCACTGGCTGGTCCCGTATTCTGGAACACCGTGCCACTCGAAATAAGACTACAAAATCTGAAATTATTCAAAACTAATCTGAAAACCTGGCTTTTTAAACAAGCATTTTATAAGGATAAAGAGAAGGAAAAAAAATGGTTGATAGACAAGGATGCACCTAGCTAGAAGTTGCTGTTATTAACCCACAAAACACATTTGGGCGGATTTTAAAAGGCCTGCGCGCGTAAATCCTTCCGGATTTACGCGCGCAGCAGGATTTCAGCAGGTGTAACTTTCCCGACAAAGGTAGGGGGGGGTTTAGATAGGGCCGGGCCGGCTATGCGCGTATCTTATAAAATCCAGTGTACTTTTGTTCGCGCCTGGTGTGCGAACAAAAGTACGCGATCGTGTATTTTTTTAAGATCTACCCCGTTAATGTTAAAGCTAACCCGCCGTACTTGTACCTGACAATCAGGATTAAATTACACACTTAGTTTATTATTTTAAATTGTTACCGTACTATGATGGCACATGATTATTTTGTAATCTATACCACCCATATTTCTCATTATCTTGCCCTTCTGTAAACCGTTGTGATGGTTATTTAACTTAACGACAGTATAGAAAAGTTTTTTAAATAAATAATAAATACATAAATAAATAACCCTTCGAAAGGGTCATGTAAATCGAAACAAGAACTTATACAAATACAATGTGTTTGAAGGAACATCGTGAAGGATTTGGATGAATGAATGAAGCAGTTGCTCACATTACAGGAATGAATAAACCCTCTACAAAAGAATGCAAAAATTGGCCCATTTGAAAGAACGTATATTACGCTCAGTAGTATGTAGACTCTTTCTAATGCACCTATATCAAACAGCCTTGGAGGAACCTAATCAATGCATGCTTAGTCTACCTCTAACTAACGGCAAACAAAGGATAACCAAAGCATGCAATGATTCAACATGAACTGATACCACCATGCTTTCAAAAGCACATTCAAATGCATCTACATGTTAAATCTTCATGAGGTCAGTTTAACAAAAGACATTTTTCTTACCAAATTGAGTAGTATAAGTATTGTGTTAGCCCATTTCTGTTAAGGAAAAGGTTAGTTCTGATAGTCTATGTTAGTCCAATCTGTGATCACTTTATGTACACTATCTTGAGTGCTTTTAGGATAGGCAATGTAAAATCTAAAAATAGTCAACAAATAAGTTGTAGATTATTCCTTTTAACTGGACTAAATGTGTTTCAGTCTTGCTTTCAAAAGTTATATTGTCCTCATTAGTTCAGTGGAATAAGGCATGTAGTCAGTTAGTCCAATACAAAGTTTGCATCAACAACTTGTATGTTGACCTTTATTTCTACCTTATAGATTTTCAAATTATGCCCTAATTATTTTGGAACAGATACATAGAACATAAAAACATAAGAAATTGCCATGCTGGGTCAGACCAAGAGTCCATCAAGCCCAGCATCCTGTTTCCAACAGAGGCCAAACCAGGCCACAAGAACCTGGCAAGTACGCAAACGCTAAGAAGATCCCATGCTACTGATGCCAGTAATAGCAAAGGCCATTCCCTAAGAAAAAGCAAATACATTTTAATTCATTTGATACGGTATCTGAAATGGAAATTGAGGCCATGCTAACAAAACTAAACCCCGCCCCTCATGCATGTGACACAATACCAACCACCGAAATAAAAAAAGTAGCCAATATAGTATCCCCAACATTAACAAAGATGGTGAATCTCTCGTTAGAGGAAGGAATCATGCCAGATAATCTAAAAGGGGCAATTGTTAAACCAATTTTAAAGAAAAAGAACAGCGACCAGCTTAATCTGAGCAATTACAGACCTGTATCTAACTTACCCCTAATTGCCAAATTAATCAAAAAACTATACAAAAGCAACTAGCAGAGAATAATAACATCTTGTATCCATCACAACATGGCTTTAGAAAACACTATAGTACAGAAGCACTACTGCTAGCACTAACAGACAACATCATGAGAGGTTTTGACAATGGCAAACACTATATTTTAGTGATACTGGACCTATCAGCAACATTCGACACTGTAAATCACAAAATACTTTTAAACAGACTAGAGGAAATAGGATTGAGTAACATAACTATCAAATGGTTCAGATCATATCTAAGTAACAGATACTTCCAAGTTCAAATCGAAGACGTAATGTCAGAAAAGATACACCTACAAACAGGAGTACCACAGGGGTCAGCTCTATCTGCTACACTCTAACATATACCTGTTGCCTTTATGCCACCTACTAGCCGGGCTGGGCATAACACACTATATATACGCTGACGATATACAGCTAATACTTCCCATAGATGAAACTATTGAAAAAACATTAAATATCGCTAACATGTACCTTGACATCATAAAACAACTACTAAACCAAATGGAGCTAGTAATCAACATAGAGAAAACAGAATTCCTACATCTAGAACGCAAAAAGTCTGAGATCATTCAAAACACTATCACACTCAAAAACAACCAAAAAATAGAACTAGCAGAGAAAGTACGGAACCTAGGAGTTATAATTGACACTGAACTAAGCTTAAAACAACATATATCCTTAAAAGTTAGAGAAGGATACGCCAAACTTATGGTACTCAGAAGACTCAAACCACTTCTAACATCAAAGAACTTTCGATCAATCCTACAAGCATTGATTTTTGCAATCACCGACTACTGCAATGCGCTACTACTAGGCTTACCATACACCTCACTCAGACCACTACAAATTTTGCAAAACACTGCTGCAAGAATTTTGACCGGTAAAAGTAAGAGAGACCACATCACTGAAACCCTAGCTGAGTTACACTGGTTACCTGTTGAGCAGAGAATACAATACAAAACACTCTGCATCATACATAAATTAATACATAACGAAAAAGCAGAATGGCTTAACACAGCCCTCCGCGTACACGTACCAAACAGAAACCTAAGATCAGCGAATAAAGCACTCCTTACTATCCCATCAATTAAGACAGCAAGACTAACTCAAGTGAGAGAGAGAGCACTATCCTTGGCAGGACCCACACTGTGGAACACCATACCACTAGAGTTAAGGTTGCAAAAAGACAACAAAACCTTCAGAAAAGGCTTAAAAACTTGGCTTTTCAAGCAAGCCTACAAAACAGAGGAGGGGAAACAGTTAGGCAGGCGAAGTGAGAGGTATGAACAAATAAAGTGTGTAGCCATATTTCTGGCTGTTTCTACTCTACCTTCTCGTTCTTCACCAGAAGTAAAGTTGACACTTATAAAGTTAGAATTGTTTTTAAACTGATAACTCCTGGACAGTATTGTATCACAAATCAAGTATTTCATTTAGAAAACTATGTACCGAATCAAAATTACGGCACGTGTGTAAATTAATAGATCTCAGCATCCTTATTTTATGTGCCCTATTGTAAACCGTTGTGACGGATCCCTTCTTAACGACGGTATAGAAAAGATTTAAATAAATAAATAAATAATGTTAATTAGCCTCATTATTTTTTTTTTAAAAACTCAATGCCATTAAAATAGAGTACTAAAATTCAGACATACACTATGTAATGTGTCATCAGCATTATCATCTCAAATAATGAATTCCAGAGAATGTGAACATAGATTACACTGCATTAAAACTCTACCCAGGACTGACCAAGTATTTGTATGCTGAGGCATCAGGATTGGTCAAAAGTCCTACAATACTTTTTGCACAAACCTTTGCTCATGCAAGAATTGTTGCTTGTGGGCAGTTTAAGCCTTAGACATAAGATGTACTATTTCAAAATGGTGCAGTGCTTTGACTGTCCTAGTTTTCCATTGTGATTGATCAACGCTAATAGATTATCCTTAGCATCTACTCCCATAATTTTAAAGCACTTACCTGCCTTCCCCCCTCCACAGAGATGTCAATTATCTGTTAATTAAGGCCAAATGTAATAAACAGATTTCCTATAATGCACAGAAATACAAGTTAACAAATAAAAACAAAAGATATATACAGTATATATATGTATACAACCTCAAAAATCAAAGCACTGAAAAAACACTATATAGAAGAATAAGTCAATTAAGATACATAAAACTTGCCTGTGATTTAAATGTGAACTGTGCACTAAACCAGGATGGAAAAAGCCAGTTCATAACTTACTGCAGGCAGCCGTAAGCACTTTCATTTGCCTTATAGCCAACAAGTTTTAAGACAAATGAAAGGCGACACCATTTTATTGGACTGGCTTAATACATTTCTAGTCCAGCTTTTGAGGGATAATGCTCTCTTCTTCAGGCCAGAATTCGAATGAGCACAAGATGACATTACCAGGAAATATAAAGTATAGAGTGGCTGCAGTAAGTGACTCATAAAAGACATTCATGATAGTGTGAAGGGGAAGGGTGCAGGGGAAAGAGGGAGGGAGGTTTGATCAGAAGGTGAAAGACTATGGGGTAGATTTTCAAAACCTATGCGCGTAAAAGCCCGGGGTTTATGCACGTAGCTGGGCCTTACGCGCGCCGGGCCAATTTTCAAAGAGCCCGGCCACGCGCGTAAACCCCTGAGAAGTGTGTAAGTCCCAGGGCTAGGAAAAAAGGGGTGGTCTGGGGAGCGGAGTGGTCTGGGGGCAGGGCGGGGCTAGAGGCGCCCAGCACAGCGGCCATTTGCCGGCACACGCAACTTGCTCCTGCTCCGAGGCAGGAGCAAAACATGAGTTAATGAAGTGGGGAGGGGGCTAGGATAGGGATAGGGGGAGGGGAAGGGAGGTTAGGCTAGGGGGTTGGGAAGTTTCCTCCCAGTCCACTCCTTAATTGGAGCAGACTGGGGGGAAGACCCCGATACGTCGCTGTTCTTAATTGGAATAGTTGACCCCCCCCCCTTGAGCGCTCCAACCTGGCATTTTATAACATGTGCATGCGTAACTTTTGAAAATCTACCCCTATATATTTTTATGGCTCATAATGTGATAGGAAACCTAGATATTTATTGAGTCCTTTTTTTTGTCAGTTTCAAAATGTCTGAGCATTTTTACTTTAAAAGTCTCGAGTTCCTAGATTGCTTTACATTTTTATTTGATTATCCTGATCAAAAGGTCATTGATCAGGATAATCAAATTTAAAATAATCCTAAAAATGAAGAACATGTAGTTAATGAAATCTTATTAACTGCACTGACCAGAGCTCCCATGTGTGCTCAGTGTTACGTGACCTGGAGTCTGGGAAACCCATCTGTGGAGTAGCACGGGTTTGCCAGGCAGAACTTGGAGAAGGTAAAGGGTTGGTCTTCCTGCCTAGCCATTCCCCTCCCCCGCAAGTTGAGCCCTTGGGTTTTGGGGGCCAGTAGATCTCTGCAGCGGCAGTACATCATAGTGATGAGTCAAGGCTTGGACAAGGCAGGCTGGAGACAATAAAATCTGGTTGGAGACAAGGCATGGACAAAGGAAGGCTGCAGACAAAGCAATGTCTAGTGATGAAGCACACTGAGGGCCACTGCTAATGGGGAGGCATCATGAAAGTAGGATAAGGCTGTGTAACAGGCAAAACCCTAACAAGCAGTTAATAAGCATGAATGAATAAATAAATAAAATCTATATTTTATATTAATTATTTTCTACAGTGGCTACTAGCTGGGTGATTTTGATGTGGTACCCGGCAACTAGTGATCAGGAATATGTCAAATAAATAAAAGAAAGAAATGAACTCAGACCATGCTGCCCTTTGTTCCAATTTCCAAATTCCAATTCCAATTTCACTACAACCAGGTTTTTATTTCCTAAAATGGAATGTTTTAGAGGCCAATCCCATATCTTAGGCTTCAGCACTGTAACACAGGGGATCCAGGTTCCAATGCTTGATCTGTGAAGGCCGGTCAGGCATAGATAAGTCAGAGGTTGTTTACTGTGGCCCCTGCCAGTCCAAAAGGAGTACTAAGGTTACATCTCAGAGGAGGTACCCCTTCAAACCTCAGGCTGACAAGGGTTCTTGGACTTCTCCCCTGGCAATGTTCACAGGGGAGAAGGGGAGGGTCAAAGCTGGAGGGACTAAAAAGTGATAAAAAATCATAACAATTTTGGGCTGTTCTTCATCTTTCTTACAGTAAAGGATGTTCTCCTGTGTAAAACAAAAGTTTATTTTTGTGTAAGTAATACAAGGATAATAATACTAGGAAATTAATACAAAGACGCTATGAAGTTAGCAAGTAGCACACTTAAAACAAATCTGAGAAAATTCTTTTTCACTCAATGCACAATTAAGCTCTGGAATTCATTGCCAGAGAATATAGTAATGACAGTGTAGCTGGGTTTTAAAAATGTTTGGCTAAGTTTCTAGAGCAGACATCCATAAACTTATTAATCAATAGGGAATAGCCACTGCTTGTTGCCAGTATTAGTAGCATGGGATCTATTTAAATGTTTGAGTTCTTGCTAATTGGATTGGCTACTGCTGGAAACAGGATACTGGACTTGGTGGACCCTTGGTCTAACCCAGTATGGCATATCTTATGTTCTTATTTACTTTTCCTCCAGGAACTTGTCTCTTTTTAAACACAGCTATGCTAATTGGTTTCACCATATCCTCTGACAACAAATTCCAGTTTAATTATGTGCTGAGTGAAAAAATACTTTCTCCAATTTATTTTAAAACTGCTATCTGTTACTTCATCAAATTTCCCCTAGTCCATTCCCTATTTAGCTATTTTAGCCCACTTGTGATTTTATAGATCTCTAATATTTCATCTTAGCCATCTCTTCTCCAGGTTAAAAATCCCAATTATCATTTTGGTCACCCATTTCTAGTTCAGTTATAACTGTTTTGAGATGGGACAACCAGAACTACATACAGTATTCAAGGTGTGGTGTCACCTTGGATCATTACAGAGGCATTAAATGATATCACTTACCAAATGTAAATTAGTTTCATGCTCTAAATCAGGGGTGACCTCATTCTGTTCCATGCACCTCTGTGATGCATACATTTTTTATATGTGCCTTCCAGGAGTTATGAGGACCTTTAGAGCAGTGGTACTCAATTCAGTCCTCATAACTTGGCTAGTCAGGTTTTCAGAATATCCACAATGAATATGCATGAGATACATTTATATACACTCACCCCATTATATGCAAATCTATCTCATGCGTGTTCCCTGTAGTTATCTTGAAAGCCTGACCAGGTAGATATGTCCTGAGGACTGGGCTGAGAACTACTTCTCTAGAGGGAAGAGAAGTTTGTGATTTGTTATCTTTTAATGTACTCAAATGATAATGTTAGAGAACTTCTGTTTAAGCACATTCTTGTATGATTTCCCTATTAATCATATAAATGGACTAGATCCATGTCACCTATCTTATAACTTATATTATATAAGCATGTACCAACACTGTAATGGCACCCTCATAGATAAATTTCTTTAAATATACATGCCTCTATGTAAACCGTTGTGATGGTACATTACTAAACGATGGTATAGAAAATATTTTAAATACATAAATAAAATAAATTTGCATGGAAAGCATGATGTTGACTGGAAACAACTGGAATAGTGAAACACTGCAGAAGTTTATCCCAGTGAAGAGATTGGCTAACTCTTTTTTACTTTAGAAATGACGGGCATGTCCTAGAGGGAAAAGCACGGCTGGGTCTAGATCAAATTTCATGATCAGTTAATAGTGGAGACCACCAAATATTTCACTGCCTTAAATTTCCATGTGTAATCATGGTATCCATACACATAGGTAGTATTATAATTTTAGTTCTAAGAAAGAGGGTGCTTGCACTGTGTAAATTATTTCTGTGGAGACCAATATCAATATTTACAGATTACTTTAAAATTTGTGATATGTTAATAATCCCAAAGATACTGAAAAGCTGAATGGGATCTGAATAAATTAGGGGATGGCTTGAAACTGGTAAATGAGATTAGATATAGACGAGCATAAGGTCATGCAGTTGGGGGAACAAAAATAACCATGGGGCATATACATTTTTTCCATATGCACTGTCGGAAAAAGATTTAAATATTCACAAAGACATTAAACTAAAAAAAGCATAATGCAATGCCAGTTAGCAGAGCATGAAGAGTTCATACATTTGTAACAAAGAAATTAACAGCAGGGAAAATTGCCTCTGTATAATGATTTGGTAAGTTTTTTATCTAGAATAAGGATTACAGATTTGTTCACCTCTGTAGTAAGAAGCATATGGAAAAGAGAATCTTAAAGGCTGGCAAAAGAAGTTCATATTCATATATAGGACAGAGTAATTATATTAAGAAAGATTATAAAAGTAAAAAATGTTCACTACAAAACCTGTAGGTTAATCTGCATAAACTGCACTGTCCAAAGGGGAGGTGTAACTTTACTTGAGTTAATCAATGCGCATCCCAGGCAAATTATTACCTGAGCATTTCACGTAAGTTTGCTTTGATGAATGCTGGCTAAGGTCTGTGTGCAGAAGTTACATGCAGACTTTCTCCCTATCCAGTTATAAAGTTACCCTCAACCAATATTTTAGGAGGACCACAAGAATTTATCTTAAAACTGATTTTAAATCAACTATAGGAGATGGGGCCAAGACTTCAAAATTTGGCTATTTTAGCCAACAAATCTTCATTCAAAAATTGGAAGAAGGATCCAACAGAACAGGATAAAGCAGAAGCATAGCAAAGTTAAATGTAAGACATTAATAAGACAGACCAAGAGAGAATTTGAAAAGAAGTTGGCCATAGAGGTAAAAACTCACAGTAAAAACCTTTTTAAAAATATCCCAAGCAGAAAGCCTGCGAGGGAGTCAGTTGGACCATTAGATGATTGAGTGGTTAAAGGGGCAATTAGAGAAGATAAGGCCATCGCGGAAAGATTAAACAATTTCTTTGATTTGGTGTTTACTGAAGAGGATGTTGGGGAGATACCCGTTCCAGAGAAGGTTTTCATAGGTAATTATTCATATGGACTGAACCAAATCATGGTGAACCTAGAAGATGTGGTAGGAGTGATTGACAAACTGAAGAGTAGTAAATCACCTGGACCGGATGGTATACACCCCAGGGTTCTGAAGGAACTCGAAAATGAAATTTCTGATCTATTAGTAAAAATTTGAAACCTATCATTAAAATCATCCATTGTAGCTGAAGACTGGAGGGTGGCTAATGTAACCCTAATATTTAAAAAGGGTTCCAGGGGCGATCCAGGAAACTACAGACCAGTTAGCCTGACTTCAGTGCCAGGAAAAATAGTGGAAAGTGTTCAAAATATCAAAATCACAGAACATAAAGAAAGACATGATTTAATGCAACAAAGTCAGCATGGCTTTACCCAAGACAAGTCTTGCCTCACAACTCTGCTTCACTTTTTGAAAGGGGTTAATAAACATGTGGATAAAGGTGAAGAGGTAGATGTGTATTTGGATTTTCAGAAGGCATTTGACAAAGTTCCTCATGAGAGACTTCTAGGAAAAGTAAAAAGTCATGGGATAGGTGACAATGTCCTTTTGTGGATTACAAACTGGCTAGTAGACAGGAAACAGAGAGCAGGATTAAATGGACAATTTTCTCAGTGGAGGGGAGTGGGCAGTGGAGTGCCTCAGGGATCTGTACTGGGACCCGTGCTTTTCAATATATTTATAAATGATCTGGAAAGGAATACGACGAGTGAGGTAATCAAATTTGCAAATGATACAAAATTATTCAGAGTAGTTAAATCACAAGTGGATTGTGATAAATTGCAGGAAGACCTTGTCAGACTGGAAAATCGGGCATCCAAATGGCAGATGAAATTTAATGTGGATAAGTGCAAGGTGATGCATATTGGGGAAAATAACCCATGCTATAACTATACAATGTTAGGTTCCATATTAGGAGCTACCACCCAAGAAAGAGCTCTAGGCATCATAGTGGATAACACATTGAAACTGTTGGTTCAGTGTGTTGTGGCAGTCAAAAAAGCAAAAAGAATGTTGGGAATTATTAGAAAGGGAAATGGTGAATAAAACGGAAAATGTCATAATGCCTCTGTATCGCTCCATCGTGAGACCGCCCCTTGAATATTGTGTACAATTCTAGTCGCCGCATCTCAAAAAAGATATAGTTGCAATGGAGAAGGTACAGAGAAGGACGACCAAAATGATAAAGGGGAAGGAACAGCTCCCCTATGAGAAAAGACTAAAGAGGTTCGGACTTTTCAGCTTGGAGAAGAGACGGCTGAGGGGGGATATGATAGAGGTGTTTAAAATGATGAGAGGTCTAGAACGGGTAAGTGTGACTCGGTTATTTACTCTTTCGGATAGTAGAAAGACTAGGGGGCACTCCATGAAGTTAGCATGTGGCACATTTAAAACTAATCGGAGAAAGTTCTTTTTTTACTCAACGCACAATTAAACTCTGGAATTTGTTGCCAGAGGATGTGGTTAGTGCAGTTAGTATAGCTGTGTTTAAAAAAGGATTGGATAAGTTCTTGGCGGAGAAGTCCATTACCTGCTATTAAGTTGACTTAGAAAATAGCCACTGCTATTACTAGCAACGGTAACATGGAATAGATTTAGTTTTAGGTGCTTGCCAGGTTCGTATGGCCTGGATTGGCCACTGTTGGAAAGAGGATGCTGGGCTTGATGGACCCTTGGTCTGACCCAGTATGGCATGTTCTTATGTTCTTATGTCTATGAGATAGCTCCCTTCTGTCAGATCTCTCACCCCACAGGATGCCCCCTCGGATGGAGTCAAACAGAAGTCCGTGGTTTCCAGGCAAGGCCATGGCAATGCAGCCAATCCCACAGCAAATTCTTCCACTGCTGAGAGTAGATTGTTAGTCTGGGTTTGAGAGGGAACTGGGGGGAAGGTGACCATAGCTGCTTAAACCGCTATCATCCCCCTCCTCACCATCTTTTCATAGAGCCACACTGCCTCACTATTGTGCGCACAACTTCTTCTCGTTTGCTGAAAATACGATGGATGTGCTACAAAGCACTTCTGCTCGCGGAGCAAGTGGCAAGTCCTTTGCTGCCCATCCCTTGTCTGTTTCCTGGTAAGTGGAGGAGCCAGGGAAATGCAGCACAGCTGAGCTATCACTGGTGCCATTAAATGCAGAAGACAGGCAAAAAAATATTCCCTGACTCTATTCTGCACCGGGACTCCGGAATGGGCTGATTTCATCATAAGTTCTGATGTATCCATCCCACCCCTTATCACGCTGATGTACAAAACATGGGAATCGCAAGCGTCACTTTCACCCCACTCACATTTGGTGCTGGGTCCCTCCTGGGACAGGAGGATCACCAGTTGCTCCTGCCCCACTGGTTCTGTCATTCACAATGGCATGGACTGACCTGAGGCTTCCTTTTTCCATATATATGAGGGGCAAAGAGAAGCTTTGGCTCAGCTACTGCCATTGTGAATGGCAGCACTGGTGGGGCATGAGCAGCAGGGGTCACTCCTGCCCCGGGAGGGGGTGCCCAGACTCTTCAGTCTAGGGTAAGAGGAGGCATGCAGGGGAGGAGGACATGGGCTGGTACTGTGTTTCTCAACCATTGGTCTATGGATTGAGAAAGATGCTGCCAGGACATGGGTCCCTGGCAGCATCTTTTGCTGGTCCACAAAGAGGAAGTCATTGCAGGAGGAAGCAGGTCTGCCTTACAGCTGCCCACTGTGGGAGCACAGGTACCGGCCCCCCACCTGGTTGTCTGCAGCCATGAGTGGCACCTTCTCTCCTGCCCTATACCTCCAGACCAAAATGTCCTGCCAGCGGCTACACCCCGGGTCCCGCAGCGCTTGACCACTGCTGCTGCTGTTTCTGGGTGCAGAGACGGGCTGTCGGCACTCTTCAGCACTACCGCAGGAGCTGAACGGTGGATTGGGCCAGCGGACTAAACATGAACATCGACTTCAGCTGAGGGCCCCCAACTGCCCCCCACTCCAGTTCTATAAATAAAAAAAATATATTCCAATAGGTTGCTGGCTGTGCAGCCATGGAGGCTACTGCAAGTATCAGACCTCATCTACCGCCTCTGCCACCAGTTGTAAGTATTGTTAGCCACAGGCTGCACGGTCCTTTGTCATGATTCTTGTAATCAAGACATTAGGGGATGGCTGAGACTGAGGGAGACTCCTGAAGAAGGGAGGAGCACATATTCCCATTGAACATTAAGCATGGAAAGACCCCAAGCTCTTCAGCCACAGGAGGGTCCTCCTCCTCCCCTACTCCTCAGAAGCCTCTCACCAACCAATTTAGAAATCAGCCACCCAGTCACTGGCATCTAAAAGACTGACTGGACTAGTAGGAGGATTTTGTTTTTATTTTTGGGATAGAGCAGGGTAAATCCAGAGATGCGGCTTGTGAATTTTTCTGGGGGGGGACTTGTGACAGGGAGGAGGGGAAAGGAGAGGCATATTGCACCATGGAGGGGGAAACTGGAATGAAGCGCGGGGCTGGCTTAACGTCCCTTTTAGGAGTCCCGGTGGTGACGCCTGGAAATCGCTTAGCCAAAACCAGAAAAGCACATTACTGGCACCACTACAGGATTTTCTAAACTGCCGTGCTCATTTACCACAGTTTAGTAAATCCCAAGAGAATTAACTTAGGGCCTCATTTTCCAAAGCTATCGCAGGCTTGCTCTGTTAGCGCAAGCCTGCGATAGCTAGCGAAAGTAGCACAGACCTGTGCTACTGAAATTGGGGCGGAGTCGGCCCCGGAAGAGGAGGAGTCGGGGGCGTCACCGGGGCCGACTCCAGGAGGACGGCTCGCAGAGCGGAAAGGTAAGGCCCTTTTCGCTCGCTATTTCGCGCCCAATAACTACATTTTCTATTGTGTAGTTATTAGGCACGATGCCGGCAGCGATCGCACCGCGGCGGTGCGATCATTGTCGGCTAGTGCAGGACCGCCCCCCCTTGCTTGACCCCCCGCCCCAGAGTGGAGCAATTTTCTAAAGTATCGCAGGCCTGCGATACTTTAGAAAATGAGGCCCTTAGAGTGAAACAGCACGGGAACATGGGGTTAGTAAATAGAGATGTGAATCGTTTTTTGTGCTCGCACCGTTCTTCGTTTTTCACCCGCTGCTGAAAAAGTCGTTTTTTTGCGGCTTTTTTATTTCGCAAAAAATCGTTTTTTTTAATTAGTGCGCGCTAACCTCGCACTAACAAAAATGGTTAGATTTTGTTATTTTTTGTTACTTTTTGTTAGCGCGCACTAATCCAAAAAACGAATTTTCGTGAAAAAACGGGAAAATCCCAATCATTTTTCGGGGTCCCCAAAACATAACAATTGGACAATTTCGTTGAAATTTTCCAATTTGGAAAAAACAAATGCACATCTCTATTAGTAAATAGGCCAAGCTGGTTTTAATTCTGTGCTGTCCCGACATTTAAGAAGAAGAATTAATTCCCATTCCTATAGCTGCATAGCAACTTGCTGTAACTATTTATTTGGCTTGAATTATACAGGCACAGATACCATTCAGTAGGTGATATCCTCCCCCTCATCGCCACAACCATTAGAGCCCATGATTGCTGTCACTAAATGTTGGATTTTTTGCTGACCGGTATTTGGCAGCACGATTCTTTTTTTTTTTTTTGCAGATGACCCTTCCTCAGAAAAGAATGCATTTATAGCAATTAATTGACAGATGGATGAACTGATAGGGACCTGGGAAAAGATAGCAAGGGTACGGACCTTGCAGGAGAAGCGTCTCACTTTTCCAGATGTCAGGAAAAGGAATGCATGTGCTTCAGCGGCTGGAGGATATATTTTTTTTTTTTAAAGGAAGGGGTTGGGTTTGCGGCCAGGACATGGGATTTTTTGCTAATACTGTCTTTTTGGGGAGCTCTGACCTCTTCCAAGAGCAGCAGGGAGGGAGGGGTATGGGGATCCCTGGAGTCTGACACTTGGTGTTTTGTTTTGTTTTTCTTGTTTTTTGGTTTTGAAAAATAGTGTGCACTGTTTGCAAATACCACATGTACTATTTTCTGAAACGAAAAACAAAATGAAAAAAAAAGTAAACCGTGAAACTTAAAAAAAACAAAAATGCATTCTAACAAAATGACATGAGAACCTGAGCAACAATTGTTGCTTTGCACAGCCCTACTTGGTATCTGGAGCTCAAGCTAAAGGCAGGCTGCTTCCTATTACTGCAGGAGAATGGGCTGCCACTTTCTATATTCCGATTTAAAAGGATTCTTAAAAAGAGTTTATCAACAATGGGCCTCAATGAGTATCTGTATGGCACACATTCCTTCTGAATAAATGCAGTGACTGCAGCAGTGTCTACAGTCCTATCTGCAAAGAAAATCACGGTCATTGGCAGGTGGTCGACGTAATGGTATCAGTTCTGCATGCACCTGGCAAACCATTAGCAGAGGCTCCTTAATAATATGCTTAGAAATACAATTTCGTTGTCCCTGTGTCTGTTTCAGGTTCTTTAAAAGCATCATGCTAAGTTTGGCTAGGCGGGTAGCCATTTCTTGTTAGGGCCTGCGGGAGAGCACTTAGGATTAGCTGAGGGATGGTGGATTCCGGTGCTTGATGGGTCAATGGGGGATGCAGTGGCACCAGCCAGTGCTGCTGCTGCTACTCCTGCTGAAGTAAAAGTCACAAGGGCCTCCCTAGGTGATGATACTCTGTTTTGGAGGCAAGGACCTGGTGTCAACCATGCGGATAATGAAAAAGATGTGAAAAGGTTTGTGTTGCAATTGCAGAGCTCTTTCTGAAGGGGGGGGGGGGAGTAATTTTCAGAGAGACTTCTACAAGTAAAGAAGGGCTTTAACCATAATAATGGCCCTTTTGAAAGTTGTTTGCCTATGTGCATAAAATTCCCTCTATAAGTGTAATTTGACCTGCATAGTGGATTAAGCATGGCCACAGCATGGGTGTAGGGGAGTCTATGGCAAGTGAAGGGGTCACTACCAATGATTGTGGTGATGGTGGCTATGATTTGGACAGGGACTTCTACGTCAGTGTTTCCCAACCCTCTCCTGGAGGCATAGGTGTTAGAACAGGGAAGCTATAGGGGCCATGTCTCCCCCTCCAAAAATTAAGGCCATCACTGAAAATGACTTCTCCTCCCTCCCCTTTTAATTTTCCATCAGGCTCCTTACTTACCGAGGACATCTTGAAGCTAAGTGCAAGAGAATGAGACCTGCTCTGGCTAGAATGCTGCAGGAGAGTGCAGAGAGTGAGACCTGCTCTGGTTAGAATGCTGCAGGAGAGTGTAGAGAGTGAGACCTGCTCTGGTTAGAATGCTGCAGGAGAGTTCAAAGAGTGAGACCTGCTCTGGTTAGAATGCTGCAGGAGAGTGCAAGAGAGTGAGACCTGCTCTGGTTAGAATGCTGCAGGAGAGTGTAGAGTGAGACCTGCTCTGGTTAGAATGCTGCAGGAGAGTGCAGAGAGTGAGACCTGCTCTGGTTAGAATGTTGCAGGAGAGTATAGAGAGTGAGACCTGCTCTGGTTAGAATGCTGCAGGAGAGTTCAAAGAGTGAGACCTGCTCTGGTTAGAATGCTGCAGGAGAGTGCAGAGAGTGAGACCTGCTCTGGTTAGAATGTTGCAGGAGAGTATAGAGAGTGAGACCTGCTCTGGTTAGAATGTTGCAGGAGAGTTCAGAGAGTGAGACCTGCTCTGACTAGAATGCTGCAGGAGAGTTCAGAGAGTGAGACCTGCTCTGGTTAGAATGTTGCAGGAGAGTGCAGAGAGTGAGACCTGCTCTGGTTAGAATGTTGCAGGAGAATATAGAGAGTGAGACCTGCTCTGGTTAGAATGTTGCAGAAGAGTGCAGAGAGTGAGACCTGCGCTGGCTAGAATGCTGCAGGAGAGTGCAGAGAGTGAGACCTGCTCTGGTTAGAATGTTGCAGGAGAGTGCAGAGAGTGAGACCTGCTCTGGCTAGAATGTTGCAGGAGAGTGCAGAGAGTGAGACCTGCTCTGGCTAGAATGTTGCAGGAGAGTTCAAAGAGTGAGACCTGCTCTGACTAGAATGCTGCAGGAGAGTTCAGAGAGTGAGACCTGCTCTGGTTAGAATGTTGCAGGAGAGTGCAGAGAGTGAGTCCTGCTCTGGCTAGAATGCTGCAGGAGAGTAGAGAGTGAGACCTGCTCTGGCTAGAATGTTGCAGAAGAGTATAGAGAGTGAGGCCTGCTCTGGTTAGAATGTTGCAGGAGAGTGCAGAGAGTGAGACCTGCTCTGGCTAGAATGCTGCAAGGAAGAGAGACCTCTGGCTAGAGTGCTGTGCTTGCTGACCCAGCCCCTCTCCCTCCCCAGTATAAGCTCTGCTGGTTCAATGTGTCCAGAATCTGATAACATAATGGACGAGTTCTCTCTCTGCTGGAAGGAGGATAAAATGCAGTCAGCCCAAAAAAAAAAAAAAAAAGGAGGAGCAACTTTATTATCACCTTATGACAGGTTGACAAGAGCAGAAGACAAAGCGAGGGCTATTTTATCATCAGTAATCTTGTTATTGATGCTGTGCTGCTAGGATTCAGGGGAAAGTCTCTGCCCTGCTACTCAGACCTCTGTGTGAGCTGGATGGGCTGATCTCAGAGAAAGGCAATGCAATGAGTCATTGACAGATCAAAATGGAGGCAGTGAGTGCCTGAAGAGGGAGGAGGAATTGAAAAGGTCGCTGCTGCAGGCTGGGTAAGGGCTGTCAACGGCAGGAACTTTGCATGATGATGCTGTACTGTCCTTAGTTACCTAATCCAAAGGAAGGGATATTCTCTAAGGGGTAAATTTTCAAAGCGGCACGTGCACATGGATGTGCTGATTTCATAACATGTGCGCGGCGACGCATGCATGTCATAAAATCCAATACCCGCGCACATGCGTGCCTGATTTTGTATCGGCACACACATGTGTGCGCAGGTGCCCAGTCACGTGCACAGGGGGGAAATGTTTTAACACACGCGCGGCAACGAGATTGGGCCTTTGCCCAGTTAGATTTAGATTTTATTAATTTATGAATCGCCTAACACAAAAGAGAACTAGGCGATGTACAAAGGAACATACATAATAAAATGTAAAAACAGAATAAAACTTATGGGGTAGATTTTCAGACGAGCGCGAACAGCCTACTTTTGTTTGCGCTCCAGGCGCAAACAAAAGTACGCTGGATTTTAGTAGATACGCGCGTAGTCGCGCGTGTCGGCTAAAATCCTGGATCGGCGCGCGCAAGGCTATCGATTTCGTATAGCCTGCGCGCGCCGAGCCGCGCAGCCTACCCCCATTCCCTCCTAGGCCGCTCCGAAATCGGAGCAGCCTAGAAGGGAACTTTCCTTTGCCCTCCCCTCACCTTCCCCTCCCTTCCCCTACCTAACCCACCCGCCCGGCCCTGTCTAAACCCCCATCCTACCTTTGTCGGAGGATTTACGCCTCCCAGAGGGAGGCGTAAATCCCCGCGCGCCAGCGGGCCTCCTGCGCGCCGGGCCGCGACCTGGGGGCGGGTACGGAGGGCGCGGCCACGCCCCCGGGCCGTAGCCACGCCCCCGTACCCGCCCCCAAAACGCTGCCGACACGCCCCCGCAACGCCGCGCGCTCCGGCCCCGCCCCCGACACGCCTCCCGACACGCCCACTCCGAAAACCCCGGGACTTACGCGAGTCCCGGGGTTCTGCGCGCGCCGGTGAGCCTATGTAAAATAGGCTCACCGGCGCGCAGGGCCCTGCTCGCGTAAATCCGCCCGGTTTTGGGCGGATTTACGCGAGCAGGGCTCTGAAAATCCGCCCCTAAATTAATAAAAAAAAACAAAATCCTTAAATATTACAAGGTCAGCATAAAACTAAATAAAACAATACTAAACAACATGACTTCCAAAAAACAATATCAACAAGCATTGATGCAGGACTGGTGCTGGCTTAAATTGGTATTCTTTTTCTAACCAGGGCTAGATCAAGGGGATTAGGCAACACATGCATTGCAATAGGCCTTAAAAGCTTAATATTAAAAAAGCTTAATATTAAAAATAAAGAAATACATATTAATTACAGCTGTCCTCCATTATGACCCTCTCCATACACAATTTATGCATTTATAATAAAAGATTTTACATGAAAACGGATACTCAACGTACAGGGTTTTTTTTAGAAAAAATATCACAACAGCATGTATATAATATTTATATGCCTGCTGAGATGCCCACCAGAAAATCCTAAAAAAAAAGCCAAAAACACTTGGAACACATATGGCATTAGGCCTATTGTAATGCATGCTGGGTTTAGGCTTGGACCTCAGAAAGCCATGAGTAAACTGAATTACCATTTCAGAATAGTAAACCTCCCATATTTAAACAGCACTAATTGCCACACTCAAACAGTTACAAACTTCCTATGAAAAGGCAACACTGCAAATATTACACTAGGCCCCAAAAACTTTAATACACCTCCTATTAGGAAAACAGAACAAGCCAGGCTGCAATAGATCCCAACATAGAAATGAAATGTTAGCAGAATATCTCACTTCAGTTACACATGCAGAACCCAGATAGAACCTCACCAAATATAGAATAAAGTGACCATAAGTATAACTAGAATAGAGCAGACAAAAATTGAACTGGAAACTGTAACAAGTCAGACTCTGTATGTATTGCCCCAATTGAAAGACAGAAATATCACCAATCCTCAGAAAACATCAAATTATAAAATCAGGAAATATACAGGTTAATTTTAAAATGAGCACATGCGTGTGTTGCGCTGGAGGTGGACTCTTGGCCTGGTGCAGGATTGGTATGGCCGAGTCAGACCCAGAAAGCACCTGCCACCAGGAGGCAGAGCACACAAGGAGACAGAGGCTAGCTGGAGCTTTGCCAATAGCAGTCCTGGAGGAGATGGCCAGAACCCCCACAGTAGAGGCAGAGACCAGACCTTCTTCTTCGGAGGCGTTCCTCAGGAGTAAGGTGACCACGGTTTATCTGTATAGGTTCCTCCTGGGATTGAGGTTCTGCTGGTAGTGCCTTGAGCCAGGGACTCGTAGACCTGGGTGGTTGTAGGTCAGGAGGTCGAAGAGCCTTCCTGGTACTGTTCTCGGAGATGGTGGCCAATTTGCCCAACTAGAGAGATCAGTTCTTCCAAGGATGTGGGAATCTCTCGAGCGGCCAGCTCATCCTTTAAGACAGGAGATAATCCCTCTATATTGTGCTGGAGGTGGACCCTTGGCCTGGTGCAGGATTGGTATGGCCCTCTGGTCAGACCCAGAGAGTGCCTGCCACCAGGAGGCAGAGGACACAAGGAGACAGAGGCTAACTGGAGCTTCGCCAATAGCAATCCGACATTTCTGCAGGTTGAGCCCTTGGGTACCCAGACCGCCTGGACTTAGGTGGGCCTCACAGGGTCTCCCGGTGAGTTGGTGGAGAGGTGTGCCCACCACGAGCAAAGGTGCATGGCTGGTGAAGTAAAGAGGAGCAAGACCAAAACCAGGATCACCGGAGACCTCTGGAGTACAGCAGGAGACGAAGGTCCTCTGGGCAAAGTAGGCAGTGCCTACAGGTTCAGCCGGATATAGGCCGCGGGTAGTGTCCGAGCAGGCTGGTCTGGTGGTCACTAGAGATGTGAATCGTGTCCTCGATCGTCTTAACGATCGATTTTGGCTGGGAGGGGGAGGGAATCGTATTGTTGCCGTTTGTGTGTGTAAAGTATCGTCATAATCGTTAAAATCGTGAGCCGGCACACTAAAACCCCCTAAAACCCACCCCCGACCCTTAAATTAAATCCCCCCCCCCTCCTGAACCCCCCGCAATGCCTTAAATTACCTGGTGATCCAGCAGCACACTAAAACCCCCTAAAACCCACCCCGACCCTTTAAATTAAATCCCCCACCCTCCCGAACCCCCCCCCAAATGCATTAAATTACCTGGGAGTCCTCCATAGCGGCGGTCCGTGGCTAAATCGGGGGAAGGGGGAGAGCACGAAAACCGGCACACTAGATCGTGAGGTCTTCAGCCGGCGCCATTTTTCAAATGGCCGCCGCAAAATGGCGGCGGCCATAGACGAAAACGATTCGACGCAAGAGGTCGTTCCGGACCCCCGCTGGACTTTTGGCAAGTCTTGTGGGGGGTCAGGAGGCCCCCCCAAGCTGGCCAAAAGTTCCTGGGGGTCCAGCGGGGGTCAAGGAGCGATTTTCCTGCCGCGAATCGTTTTCCGTACGGAAAATGGCGCTGGCAGGAGATCGACTGCAGGAGGTCGTTCAGCGAGGTCCGGAAATCTCGCGAGGGTTCCGGACCTCGCTGAACGACCTCCTGCAGTCGATCTCCTGCCGGCGCCATTTTCCGTACGGAAAACGATTCGCGGCAAGAAATCGCTCCTTGACCCCCGCTGGACCCCCAGGAACTTTTGGCCAGCTTAGGGGGGCCCTCCTGACCCCCACAAGACTTGCCAAAAGTCCAGCGGGGGTCCGGAACGACCTCTTGCGTCGAATCGTTTTCGTCTATGGCCGCCGCCATTTTGCGGCGGCCATTTTGAAAAATGGCGCCGGCTGAAGACCTCACGATCTAGTGTGCCGGTTTTCGTGCTCTCCCCCTTCCCCCGATTTAGCCACGGACCGCCGCTATGGAGGACTCCCAGGTAATTTAATGCATTTGGGGGGGGGGGTTCGGGAGGTGGGGGATTTAATTTAAAGGGTCGGGGGTGGGTTTTAGGGGGTTTTTGTGCGCCGGTTTTCCTGCCCTCCCCCTTCCCCCGATTTACGATTTTTTGACGATAAATCGGGGGAATTGGTATTGTATCGTGGCCCTAACGATTTTTGACGATTTAAAATATATCGGACGATATTTTAAATCGTCAAAAAACGATTCACATCCCTAGTGGTCACAGGAGCAAATAGAGTATCTGAGTGTAGCACAACGGTCAATGCCAGTGTATCAGTCCAAGGATGGTCAGCCAAAGCAAGGGTCAGTTCCAAGGTCAGTACGTAGTCAAGAGAAGCAAAGGTCTGTTCCAGGCAGTGGTCAAACATGGTCAGAAGGCAAGCAGTGGTCAGTTCCAGGCAGCGGTCAAACGTGGTCAGAAGGCAGGCAGAGATCAGGTCCAGGCAGCGGTCAAACGTGGTCAGGCAAGCAGGGGTCAGTACCATGAATCAGTCCAAGGAGGTACGACAAAGGAGAACGAGGAATACAGGAACTCAGGAGCACTGGAAGACAACAGGAACACAGGAACGCTGGAACATGACAGGAACAGGAACACAGGAGCACTGGAACAGGACAGGAACACAGTAACACTGGAATAAGACTGGAAGCAGGTAATGCAGGAACAAGGAACAGCAAATTTGTAACACCGAATGTCGACCCGATTGCCAAGGCAAGAACTGTAGCCTGAGCCCTGCCTTTATACGGGGCTCAGGTGACATCATTGTCATGTGCCGAGGAGGAGTTTCCCGTGCTTGGCCCTTTAAATGGCCGGGAGTTCCGCGCTGTGTTCTTGTCCTGTTCCAGTGCTCCTGTGTTCCTGTTCCTGTCGTGTTCCAGCGTTCCTGTGTTCCTGTTGTCTTCCAGTGCTCCTGAGTTCCTGTGTTCCTCGTTCTCCTTTGTCATACCTCCTCGGACTGATTCATGGCACTGACCCCTGCTTGCTTGACCACGTTTGACCGCTGCTTAACTCCATATTGTATCGGCCCCATTGGCAGTGAAACCAGTCAATACTATCATACCATTGTTGTTTAGAGTTATAATTGTTCCTTCCTGTAGGTTACCCTAGTACTTCATTTTCATCCTTTTTCTATTATTGATCCTCTGAGTCTATCCTATGCTTTTTGAAAATTCTGTTGTTGTTTTTGTCTGCATCACATACTCCAGAAGGCTATTCTAGGGATCTACCACCCCTTCTGTGAAAGCAATTTTTTTTAACGTTGTTGCTGAATCTACCCTTTTGGAGCTTCATATCATGATTTCTAGATCTACAGTATCATTTCCATTGAAAAAAAGTTGTTTCTTATACATTACCAACACCTTCCAGGTATTTCAATGTCCTTATATCTTCCTTGTCTCTCCTCTCCATTAGAAAATACATATTTAAGTCCTTATGTCTAATTTAATATAATTTTTTTGCAGACCACACACCATTTTGTTGCATTTCTCTAAACTATCTCTAGCCTCTCTTTTTTTGTGAACACAGTATTTTAGCTAAGTTCTCACCAACAACCTGTACCGAGACATCACCTCATTTTTTTCTTCTGGTTATGACTCTCCCTAGCATCCTTCTGGCTGTGGTCACCATGCCATCACACTGTTTTGTAGTCTTGAGCTTCAGTCACTATTGCTCCACAATTTCTCTCCTGCTCAGTGTATATGAGCTTCTCACCCTTCATCATCTGAGTTCTTAGTTTTATTCTATACGTTTTCGACAATATGAGGCAAAGATATAGGGGTCCTTCCTCAACAAGTCGTATACGGAATGTACTCCAAATAGTTTATTCTTAAGAACAATCACCTTATCCAGCATTTCCTTACAAAATAGCAAATATGCTTCCAATGAAAGCTTAAAGCTTGACTTTCTAGCCCAGAACCCTTTAGCTTTTCCAACAACAAAGCTTCTGCTCAGGAAATAGCAAGCCACAAAGTTTCCAAAGTTATCTCCCTATGGGCCAGTGGCCTTCCGACACCTCCAGCACCACCCATTTGCCACAGAGAACACCTCAGGATTATCCCAAGTGGGAACAGCATTTGTCATTGCTGATTTGGGACCTTGCTGAACAACCTTTGCTTTCTCTGATTTATCAACCCTTCTCCCCGCAACCTCCCTCTTGCTGCAGTTCCAGAGACCTGGCGGTGGAGCTCTGAAATCCCTGGCTGAGAGCCAACAGACCTCAAAATGTCTCCTCTGTCAATACCGCCCAGGAGATGGCCGCACTATCGGCAGCCAAACAAAGCATTTTTTTGCTGGCAGGGATACAAAGCTTGGCAGTGATCTAAATTCCTCCACACTCGGCTGAAAAGCTGACTCGAGCGTCAGCAATTGCCAGCGCCATCCTTCATGCAGAAGAAAGCTGTCCCTGCCTGGGCCCCGTAGTTGAAGGCTAGAGTCTGGGGTAAATGTTTACCCTTCCATGTCCCCATAGAAACAGATTTAAGTGACGTAAGGCAAATTTCAGGAACCAGGTAAGCATTAGTGCAACTCCTATTGCTGCCATCTTGGAAAAAGAGGGGGGGGGGGGTTGTCTTTGCCATTACTTTCTTATTGGTTGCTTAGAAATAAAGATAAATAGACATGGGAAAACCTTTTTTTACTGGACTACCATCTGTTACTAGATATTGTGAGCTATGCTGCCTTCAGTGTGTCAGTGCAGAATGAGTTATGATGCCTGATTAAACAAGTGAATTACAGCTTGCATTACAGTGATGGGTTGGGGGCATCTATTTTCAAAGCTGTGAAGAGTGGCAAAGTAAATGAATGACGGGGATGGGGATTTGTTTGCAGAAAAGTGAAAAAACAAAGGGGAGATAAACACCTCTATCAATGGTCTTATGACCAGGACACTAAAAGAGAACTTCAAAACTACCTGGCAACGTAAGACATTCCAAATGAAAATGATCATCAACGCTTTGAAGCAACCACAAAGGGGCAATAACAGGGACATTGGTTTCCTCTCCCATTATCAAACTTTGCTACTGTGGCTGTAAATTGTGCTCTTTGTCTTCCTCAGTTCTTTCCACCTATCTGCAAACACTTGCCATCCCCTCATACTTTTGCTTTACAACTCCTTAACAGCTTTGAAAACAAGTACCACCGGATCACCATTGCAACGCAACCTGTAATTTAGTTGTAAATACAGGCAACATCATCCCTAACTCATTTTGCACTGACCTGATGAAGGAAGCACAGCAATGAAAGCTAGTCAGAAATATATTAACAACATTAGTCCAATGAAAAGGTCTCACCTACAAATTGATTGTTTGGCCTCTATTTCTTCCTATCCAAGTGGACTAACATGGCAACTGCACTACTTTATTCTGGATACTGCAGGGATTTTTTGCTCAGGATATCTGTTTTCACTTGCGATGTATTGCAGAGAACACAATGTTCAGAACTACTAAAGACAACTTTAGCAACTAAAGAAAACAGCAGTGCTCTGTAGAGTTTTGATCCCCATTAGGAACATTAACGTGCACTCAACCAAAACTTCCCTCTAGAAATGACTAGGTAATGAGAAACCGAGGGAACATGCCTGAAGCTATATTTGTACTAATTTATTTTAAAAAGGGGTAAATTACTAATCAAAGAATGCAGAAGTGATTTAACTGAACACTTAACGTGAAATATCCCTGAGGCAGATGGTCATTTTGATCATGCTGTAGGGCAACTGATATTTTAGTGGCCTTAGAATACTGCTAATTAGATCCTATTCTGTGATCAAAGGAAGCAATAAATTAAAACAAGTTGATGCCAAGATGTAAACACAGATGTACATAAGCATTATGTGTTTTCTGGTATTTCTGTTCTTCTCACTGTTAAATCAAGAAAATACGGTCTTAGAATCAACACCACGAAAACCACAGCAATGGCTAAAAATACAATATCAGTTCTAATGTACAATATAAACCTATATTGACCCAAGGGATTGTATCAATATGTCAATATAGATTGTAATCTGCAGTCTTTTCCTGCAATGGGCTTTAAACTATGGTCATATGCATTGAAGTTACACTCATTTACAAACATTTGCTATTTACTTTCATTTAATTTTTTAGTCCCCTAACGTTATTGCTTACTAAAGTATTGAAAACCATTTTTAAATGTTATAATACTTATATATAACCAACTATAACAAGCCTGTAAAAGCACACCAATTTATACTCTCCCAAAAGATCCCACCATCGCCAATGTTTTGGCACCTTTGTGCCTGTGTCAGGGGATCATTTTACCGAGCTTACTGCCTCTACCAAACAAAAGCTATAAATAAATGGCCAGTGGACAGTAACCTATATTAATCCACTTTGAAGTGGCTGTAAAGTATAATAAAAATAAATAAATAAATAAATAGAATAAATACAATTTAAAAATGGTTTGCAATATTTTTGTAAGTAATAAAGGTAAGGGTTTGAAAAGTAAATGAAAGTAAACAGCAAGTGATTGTATATGAGTATAATCTTCAATGCACGATATGATCACAGTTTAAAGCCCATGGCAGGCAAAAGACTGCAGATTGCAATCTGCACTAACATACTGTACAATCCCTTGGGTTTATATAGGTTTATATTTGACATTAGAATTGATATTGTATGCCATATCATATTTATTAATTTTTGGTTTTGTAGTTAATAGGGAGAGAACAGGCTGCTTTTATGTGTGTGCTTTTGTTTGGCTATTTGATTATTTTATGTTTTGAATACTTCATTTTAAATTATCTATGTTGATTTGTACATCACTAAGGGGGTCATTTATCAACATGCTATATGGCATTTTTAGCATGCGTTAAGGTGTTTTCGCATGCAAAAACCGCCTTTAATGCACGTGAAAGCACCATAACGTTTGGTGTGATGCATGGGAGGCCCACCTAGTCACTCGAGGTGAGGTTTAGGTATTAGTGTAGGGGTTAGGAGCCACTTTGACATTCAGAGTGAGACGTACGAATAGAACAGTGCTCTCTTGTGAAGATTGGATGACCTTCGGAGTGAGGATACTCACCCAAAGATGAGATTTGTGCAATGTTCTCTCAACCTAGCTTGATGGACTCTCTACCTGGGTAACATCAAGCTAGGTTGAGACAGGAAACAGAGTAGGATTAAATGGTCAATTTTCTCAGTGGAAAAGGGTAAACAGTGGAGTGCCTCAGGGATCTGTACTTGGACCGGTGCTTTTCAATATATATATATAAATGATTTGGAAAGGAATACAATGAGTGAGGTTATTAAATTTGCTGATGATACAAAATTATCCAGAGTAGTTAAATCAAAAGCGGACTGTGATACATTACAGGAGGATCTTGCAAGACTGGAAGATTGGGAATCCAATTAGCAGATGAAATTTAAAGTGGACAAGTGCAAGGTATTGCATATAGGGAAAAATAACACTTGCTGTAGTTACACGATGTTAGGTTCCATATTAGGAGCTACCACCCAGGAAAAAGATCTAGGCATCATAGTGGATAAAATCATCGGCTCAGTGTGCTGCAGCAGTCAAAAAAGCAAACAGAATGTTAGGAATTATTAGGAAGGGAATGGTTAATAAAACGGAAAATGTAATAATGCCTCTATATCACTCCATGGTGAGACCGCACCTTGAATACTGTGTACAATTCTGGTCGCTGCATCTCAAAAAAGATATAGTTGTGATGGAGAAGGTGCAGAGAAGGGCAACCGAAATGATGGAGGGATGGAACAGCTCCCCTATGAGGAAAGGCTGAGGAGGTTAGGGCTGTTCAGCTTGGAGAAGAGACGGCTGAGGGGGGATATGATAGAGGTCTTTAAGATCATGAGAGGTCTTGAACGAGTAGATGTGATTCAGTTATTTACACTTTCAAATAATAGAAGGACTAGGGGGTATTCCATGAAGTTAGCAAGTAGCCCATTTAAGACTAATCGGAGTAAATTCTTTTTCACTCAACGCACATAAAGCTCTGGAATTTGTTGCCAGAGGATGTGGTTAGTGCAGTCAGTGTAGCTGGGTTCAAAAAAGGTTTGGATAAGTTCTTGGAGGAGAAGTCCATTAACAGCTATTAATCATGTTTACTTAGGGAATAGCCACTGCGATTAATTGCATCAGTAGCATGGGATCTTCTTAGTGTTTGGGTAATTGCCGGGTTCTTGTGGCCTGGTTTGGCCTCTGTTGGAAACAGGATGCTGGGCTTGATGGACCCTTGGTCTGACCCAGCATGGCAATTTCTTATGTTCTTAAAACACACCCCTTTTCCTATCACATGCGATATTTAGTGCATTTTGATAAATCCAGGCCTTAGTGCTATGGCATAAGTGATTAATAAATTCCAATAAAGCTAGTCTGTATCACAAATTTTTTTTTTATCTTAGTCACAGTAGAGGTGGCCAAATTTGCATTTCTGATATATAAAAAAGAATCTGGTAATCCTGTTTGGATGGAATAGCTTTTAAATATCAAAAAATGATTATTTTGCTATCATGCACCTCTCTGATCTAAAAGGTAAATTTGGTGTTTCTCTTTTACTCCAAAAAGGCCCATCATATTCACTTATGAACGTTCAACATGCATACTGTCGTTTATAATACAAACATCCTATATGAGTAATTTATCTAGCTTTACTGTGAGAAGAAAGGAACACTGTACTGAAAGTGAAAACAAGTACCCCCCCTTTAATCCACCATATACTAGGGAAGTGCTGCCATTTTAAAATGACAGAGAAACACCAATGACTTATTTTTTTGTTTCATTTTGTTTCTGATATGAAACAAAACAAAACAAATGGAAATTTTTCATTTTATTTAAAGAAATGAAAAAAAAAAAGAAAAATAGAAAATTAAATGAAAAAACAAATGATTTTCCATGCATGGTCCTACCATGCACACTCACCCTACAAAATAAAATAAAAGCTAGTGAAATTTTCTGTTTGTTTTAGGCTTCTTGAATATGAAACAGATAGCTAGATAATTAGCAAATAAAGAATAGTAATTATTATAAACACAATAGTTAGCAATAAATTTTAATTAAAATGTTTCAAATGATAGAACCTTTTTTTTGGACTGAAAGGGCAATTTTCAAAGTTATTTATGTGGGTAAATAACAGTTCATCTGGCATATATTGACTGTCTTCAATCTAACACGTGTGGCATTCAACAAAGACACCGATATTCAGTGAGATGGTTAGCAGATGTCATTCAAATAAATATATTTATTTATTTACTTATTTATTTATTTAAGGGTTTTGTATACCGTCATTCGTGGAACACATCACGACGGTTTACATCATGCAAAGATCATAAAACAACAAAAATAAAATGATAGTTGAAATACATTCATGTTTATAATATAAAATAAAATTAATAAAACAATGAATTAATGAAAATAAAATTGCATTTTCTCGTACTAGCTATTCCTTTTCTCTAGATGGTCTGCATAGGCCTGCTCGAAGAGCCATGTCTTCAATGCTTTCTTAAAAGCTTTACTCTGACTCTAGACGTAATTCGACCGGCATTGCGTTCTAGATACAGGGACCAGCAATAGAAATGGACCTGGAAATCTTTAAATGGATGCTCAGTGGAACTTATCCAGGCAAGTTTTCCACTGAATATCCAGTTATAAGTTATCCGGGTAGCCTTACCAGGATACCTTTAGTCCAGTTATTCATGTGGACTGATTTTTCCACGCCAATTTAGCCAGAGAGCACACAATATCACGCCGACTAAATATTTTTGGTTCACCCTCACTACGCCTTCAGCTCTGCCCCCCTTCTTTTTCAGGTAATTTGAGCACAAAGTTACCCAGACAAGGAGGGGAAATTTTAAAAAGCTAAAGACCCAGGCAAGGAAAAAGTCTTCTGAATATCCGTCTCCTAGGCATGTACTTTTTAGCCGCTTTTAAGGGATGCATTCCCAGTCGGGTGTTTAGGGATAGGATCAGAAAGTAATGCATTTCAATTGTACTGTCAGATATGTATTATTTTCTAGAAAACTGATACCGTCACAAAAACCAGCTGCAAACGTCCACAGGGAAAAGAAAGTACACAATTTGAAAATCCATGGGTAAAAAAAAAAGTACTTGTGGCCATTAAACCAAAGGAGGCAGTTGGGAAAATTGCCCCTAAATAATTACTGACTGGTTTCTGAAAGTTACACTCCCTTCATCAGGCCATGTTGATGTCACAGAGGATGCTGCCTGAATATATCACCACCCCCAAGCCTTTTTCTTCCTGCCATCATTGTTATGCAACCTGTGACCTACTTGTCTTTGTGGGCAGCATCCTGGCTTCTGTGTATTAACCTGCTTATTTTGCTTTGAGCTGATGGAGGGAACGGAGCTCTCAAACGCTAGTGGAAAAGGCTGTAATAACCAAATGCTTTTACATCGGGGGCGGGGGGGGGGGGGAAAATACGTGTTAGCGGCGTGGAAATGCACCGCGCTCATACTTTTACCCACCTCGAAAAGAGGCGGAGCTGGACTGGGAGAGTGAAAATACACACTGCGATTTCATTGTGAAAGCTCTGCATGCACCTCTTGCACCTGCTTCCGTGCTGGTGCAAACCACACAGCCTGAGACGTTTCTCTTTGAAAATAAGTTTATGCTCCCGTGGTTGCAAACACCACTAGGAGACTCATTATTACCATAAAATATATTAGGGGGGCGATTTTCAAAGGAATTTCTAAGGGTAAATAGGGTGCAGCCACAGAAAATACTCCTTTGAAATTTTCCCCTACCCCCAATAGTCTTCCCCATGGAGAGAATAGGGGCAGTGCCAGGGTTAGGGGTCAGGGCTACATGTGGAGATTTCATATTGAAATCCCTGCACATTCCTTAGCCCATGGTCTTCTTTAAGCCTGACCCAACTGTGTAACTTGTTTCTCCCTCTTTTTCCACTCGTTTTTTTTTCTTCCCCTTCCATTCTTCCCACCAATCTCATTGATTGCTGCCTTACACATTCCCCTCCCACAGCCCATTATTGTGTAATGATCCACTGGGGTTCATTACTAGTGGTTGCCCTAGTAACTCCTTCAGCCAGGAACAGTACAGGCTATGGGACACGCCATCCAGTACAGCCTCTCCCTTTGAGGGACTTGGGATGGCCATTCCCTTTTGGCTAGAAAAGTAGCTCTCTCCCTGAGAGTCTGGGGCAGTGCAGTCTAATTTTTGGAATTAGAGGAGGTGCCGGAGCTTTTACCTATTTTGGATTTTTGGGCCTACATTTGTGGTTCAGGCATCCCAGCCTGGGGTCCCTAAAAGAGACGATGGGAAGCTGCCCTTCCATTTACCGGCTGGTAGGGTTTGCATTCCAGGTTGTTTTAGGTCTTTCTGAATGTTTTTTCTTTATGAGAAGCCTTGTGAAAACCTTGTGTGTTGCCTGGAGAGTGATCATAGGACAATCTTACCCTGGGGGGGCGGGGGGCCTGGATAGGGAAGACCTACACATTTTCATCCTCCTGGAGGATATAGATATGGTAGTGACCTACTACAAGGACTTTCTGGCGGTTTTTGGACACAGTTTGGGAAAAGAACCGTGGGCTGAAAAAAAATGGAAGAGTTTTGTTTTCCACTTACTGGCCTGAAGGAGGAACATCGGAGAGCTGCAGGTTCCTGTATGGATCCTGTCCAGCCAGGGATCCTGAATGAGAGAGATTCTGGAGGGCTATGAGTAAAACCATTTTAAGATCTTTTGAGGACCCTCACCAGGAGTCTTCATCCTAAGGGAAAAAGTGAATTGGGTCTCTGTGCCAAGACATTTTTGACCAGTTTGGAGGGGTTCTTCTTTCCTGCTCAAACAAGAATACTCCCAGCCCCTGGAGAGCCTTTCTTATCCAAGACCTGGGGAGGGTGAGTTTCTGGCCCTGGTTCGTAATATGACCCTTGCACAGATTGTAAGAGCCACCTGTGATGATAAGAACTGCTCTGAACGGTGCCATTTTCCTTATCCTAAAACACCTTCAGTAAAGTTAATTTTGGAAACCCATCAAAGTCCCCTGCATTGTTATTGGCACGCAAATCACTGTCAGGGGTAAAGAGCTTCCACCTCTGCCCAGACCCCTGCCTCTCAGGGTCTCGAATGAGAAATGTCTCCCCCCCCCCCCCCCCAGTAAAGGAGCCGGCTGTGGGGGTCCAAGAAACTGTATAAGAGCCAGCCCTGAGACGTACAAAATCTTTTATGGCCATGTTGGTGGTTACCTGCCACCCCAAACTGGGGTTTCAGTCGTTTTTGGTACCTTAGACAATCCAGATAGATTGAGAATCTGCTGACTGTTGCTGGAGTGGTCAGCAGCTTCTGTAATGAACGTTGATCCTGGTGAATCAAGCAACCACTTATTAGGGATGTGCAGAACAAAAAAAAAAAAAAGTGTTTTGGTTCATTCAATCAGTTCGTTGGGACCCTTATTCATTTCATTAGTTTTCATACAAAAAAAACATTTTGTTTATTTGTGTCATTAGTTTGATTGGTTTTCCATTAAAACCTATGGGGTAAGTATTAGTCTATTATGGGCTCCTGAATTGTGATTTTTTTTTAAATCAATTCTAATGAAGCTTATTAGAAGAACTCATCAGAAGGGGGAAAGAAACGTAAGGCATTTATAATCTGGTAAAGTGGCATAAATAGCAGCATAAGGTTCTGCAAAGGGTACGAGGCTTATGGGATGGGCGGGAGTTCTCTAATGCAATGCTAAGTGATGCAAAGAAGCAGTAATAGGAGGAAGAACACCCCAAGGTGTAAAAAGGGGATGCCAGCCCAGCAATAATGTCACGAGAAGGCAAAGTGGCACCAATAGTGGCATCAGGACCCTAAGGCACCATGAAAGGGGAATGAAGCAGAAAATGTGGCAGAAAAAAAATCCCAAGGTACAGATAAAGGGACCAAGAATCAGAAAGAGTGGTCTCAAGATTTCAAAAGCATGGGAGAGGGGCTCAGCAGCAGCGTCCCCAGATTGGGAAGGAGACCTGAAAGCATAAGAGTGTGGAGTGTGCCAGGAAGGTACAGAGGCGGAAAGAAGTGAAGATCCCATGGTGGAAAATCTGCAAGTGGCAGCAAGGTGAAGCGACACAAGGATCTGAAGGTGCAGGATGAGGGGGCATAGCATTAAGGCAGAGTGGCTTGGGAGATACCAGTCTTTCCGTTGGAGCCTACAGACGGCTGCAGAGGGGGATGCCCCCTTTCCTGTCAAAATATGGTTGTACCTGGCCGATCCACCAGTCCAGTAGGATATGTTTTGCGTCACGGCATAAACCACACATAAACCACACTGCCCAAGTGCGCAGTGCAGTGGAACTGTGAGTGGGCCGCTGTTACCATCAGAAAATAGGCCCCAGACAACTGTTCCGAAAAGAAAGACTTTTATTGCATGCAAGACACAGCTGAGAACAATGGCTCAGAAACTGCATGCCCCTCCCCTTCAGGAGCTGGCTCTTATACATTCCACAATCCTTATCTTTTACACATGCGTTCTACGCATTGCTGAGCAAGCATATCCCAGCTGAGGGGCTACTGACCCCCTCCTTTAGACAACCTGGAACCTTCGTGAAACTTCTGCAGGAGAGGCTGTCGGGACTTGCAGTTCTGGAAAGGAATTAACGAGTCTGCAGCAATACAGCCCTTCACATAATACATCCATTGTTCTAATCTAGGTTACAGCAGTGAAAGCTTATCAGAGAATAAGAACAGCGAAGCCAAAAATGAAAATGTGCAATGTGCTGACAGAGAGTTTCTCAATGTCCTAACTACAGCTGTATTGCAGACTGTAAGTAAACCCGTCATGAAGCAGGGAATTCTGGTACATGAAGTCCTGTTTGGCAGGAGTTTCAGGTTGTCCTCTGTCAGGTTGAAGCCTTCAGCCCCCCTACATTCCCCCCTTTGATACTTATCATTCTCTATGAAAAGTATCACACCATCACAATGCAGCTGTGGAGCTGAAAGAAACAGAAACAAGAAAAATTAGCAAATTGAGTTCTCAGGGGGCCCTAATTTCCCAAACAGTTCGATGGTTTCTTCACGGGTTTAAGATGGATGGGCCCTATTGGCTCCACCCCCCTTTGTAGCCCGAACTTGTCATGTATGGGAAGATGGCCCAGGATAAAACATGAGGATGGTTAAACAGGTTCTATAGGCTCAGAGGAATACATGTACAGTGACAGGAGCTGCGTGGCTTTTTTTCGTTCAGCAATGTCCTCCATCATCCGACGAAGGAGATTTGAGCAAGAAAGGAATAATACAGGGTCCTAAAAGACAAAACAGAATTAAACTGGCTAGGATAACAAACAAGCTCTTAAATCCACAGATCATGGAAAACCAACCACGGAATCCGTTGGCCCATCCCAAGCACTATTCCACTGCTGGACAGGGACATGTGCCATCTTGCCCATGTGATCAGTGATGTCTTGGATAACCTTGCTTTGGTCATCTACCTGTAAACAACAATTGGAGAGGTTAAATGTTCCACAAACCCTCCTTCCTGGGCCAGAAGGTAATCTAAAACCAGTCTATTCTGGTACATTGCAGTCATAATCTTGGTATTTTGTTTTGCCCAGAGTTTAAGAGCGAAAGCAGTGTAGTTGGTGATGAGCTCCAAGACTGCTTGAAGCCTGATGATTCGATGCAATTAATGCTGCTTGGAAGGGTTCCCGAGCTCCCTTTTTTGCTGCTTCATCTGCTCTCTGATTTCCTTGACAATAGGGTTTGATTTCCTGGTGTGTGCTTTGCAATGCATTACAGCCACCTTGCGAGGTAGCCAAACTGCGTCTAGTAATTCATGTACTTCTGATGCATTGTTCAATTGTTTTCCCTCTATAATGATCCATGCACTTGAATTGTAAGGAAGGCATATTTAGAGTCTGTATAGATATTTACAGTTTTTCCTTCTGCCAACTGCAGAGCTCGAGTAAGGGCAATTAGTTCAGCTTTTTGTGCAGATGTTCCTGGGGGAAGAGGTTGAGCCTCAATGATTTCATCTTCGGATACTACAGCATATCCAGCAGAACGTATCTCATGAATGATTTGGCTGCTCCCATCAGTGAATAAAGTCCAAGCTCCTTGCCAGGCTTGATCCCTCAGGTCTGTACTGGAATGTATTGTAGGCATGACTTCTTCACAGTCATGGGCAACTGGTTCAGGTGCCGGCATAAGAGTAGCCTGATTCAAGTTTTTGCTGTCTTGTATTTGAATTTCAGGTGTTTCACACAGTAAGGCTTTGATACTTGACGAGACGTGAATTAGTCATCCATTTTGGTCCATGAGTTTCTATTAGTCCTTGAATAGTATGAGGAGTTGTTACTTGTAAAGTCTGTCCAAATGTTAATTTAACAGCTTCAGGTATCAGTAAACATGCAGCAGCAATGCTTCGAAGGCAACCAGGCCATCCTTTAACAACATTGTCCATTCCTTTTGACAAATATGCAACAGGTCGTTCCCATGATCCTAAAGTTTGAGTCAATACCCCAATGACCATGCCTTTTTTCTCATCTATAAACAGATGAAATGGTTTTGCTATATCAGGTAACCCTAGAGCAGGGGTGAGATCAAGGCTTCTTTCAGTTGATGTAAATTTGTTAATTCTTGTTTTTCCCATTGAAAGGGCTAAGATTCTGCTTCTTTGCCTCGTAATTTATCATATAATGATTGAGCAATAATTGCATAGTTTGCAATCCAAAGTCTACAATATCCTGCAGCTCCCAAAAACACACGGAGTTCATTCTTACAGGTGGGTACAGGTTGATGTCTTATAGATTAGTACGAGAGATTCCAAGTCGACGAGTGCCTTCTCTGAGATGAAAACCCAAATATTGTACTTCTTTTTCATAAATTTGCGCTTTCTTTTTACTCTCACGATACCCTTTCGAGTACAAAGTTTTCAACAAGTATAGGGTTGATACTGCACATTCATGGTATGCTTCCCTAAATTTCAAGAGATCATCCACATATTGTACAACTGGCCCATGGGTGATCCGGTACATCTTCAGGTCCTTGGCCAGTTGCTCCGAGAACAGAGTGGGTGAATTTTTAAATCCTTGGGGTAGGCGAGTTAAGTATACTGCTGCTTTTCTCCAGTTTGCACATTTTTCAAGTGAAGGCAAAAATTTTCTGACATTCCTCTGCTATTGGAACAGAGAAGAAAGCATCTTTGAGATCAATAACACTGTACCATTTGGAACTAGAAGAAACTTGAGCCAGGATTGAATACGGATTTGGCACGAGTGCTACCAAATCTGCCACTTGAGTATTTACTTTTCTTAAATCTTGTACAGGTCGATAGTCGTTAGTACCAGGTTTCTTTACTGGTAACAAAGGCGTGTTCCACTCAGATCTGGTTGCTTCCAGGACTCCCTGCTTCAGGTGTTTCTGACTCAGATCCGATTACTGCATCTGGCGGCATATGGCATGGGGTATTGGGTTTGGTTAACTATTTGGGCGCCTTGCTTTAGTTCGATCCAGACTGGGGGCGTTCACGACTAATCCTCCAGGACAAATCCCGTCTCTGTCGATGATGGGGATATGTCTTCTGGGTATTGACTGGTTGAGGAAGTAATCTCCATTTCTCTCTGAGGGGGCAGATGAGTATCACTGGATGGTCCCCGAAGGAGGCTTTAACTTCCCCTGTTGGTTGAAATCTCAATGTGGTCTGTAGTTTACACAGCAGGTCCCGTCCGATAAGGGATACCATGGTCCCGCCTACTTGTATAGTTCATTCTTTCTGCAGAGGGGCAGTGAGTATCTGACCTGAGTACTCTTTCGTCGGGGGGGGGGGGGGGCCGAGATCGTTGGCCTCTGAGTCCAACAGGCCCCTGATTTTGTTGTGTTCCCTCGTGGATTTCCACCAGAGGGTCAGTGGGGATTCTTCCCTCCCGGTCTCTTCAGGCTGTATGCTCTTTGTCGCCTCCCCCGCCATCTGCCAGTGGGGGTTGTCCGATCTCCTTCCTCCTCGGCCCCTTTGTGTCGGTGCAGGTCCATTTTTGTCATTAGTATTCACTGCAGGGCTCCCGTATTTCTTTTGCCATTCTTCACAGTCTCTCTTCCAATGAGAGACTGTGAAGAATTTTTGCAGTACGCACACTGATTCTTTCCCAAGGGGGGTCTCTATTATTAAGTTCCTGGTTGCAGGGACGGGCCCTTTTCTTCTCTTCCTAATCCCTGTTCCCATACATCTCAAAATATGATGAAAAGATCACAGTCCATCTGGAAATTGAATAGGTGACCTGCGCCTGGAGGCAAATCAGTTCTGACGAGGCTGAGAAGCTGCAAAACATTGCTTCCTACATACTTGTAAGTTTGGCATTGGGTTAATTCAATAAAGTCAACCTGGATCTGCAGGCAAGGATCCAGGGGGGTGCTTTAGGTGTGCAGGAGTGATAATCAAACCCTTGGAAGCCTTGTACCAATTACATTGCAAACACTAAGGGGCAGATTTTAAAAAGCATTTACATGCGTAAATCTGGGTTTTACGCATGTAAATGCACTTTACTCGAGTAAGTGGGCTTTTGAAAATTGCTACAATATATGCCATTGAATCGTCCATAGGATTTATTCGCATAAGTGCACTTTACGTGAGTAAATGGCTTTTGAAAATTGCTACAATAGTAGTTACATTTATGCGCGTAACTCCTTTGAAAATGACCCCCTTAGAACATATGGTAATAGCCAGAGCCCAGCCCCCACCAGTGGTAAAAGAACATAATTGCAGTATAAATAATGTGTGTGTGTGTGGGGGGGGGCACTACTTTATCATTTGGGCCGAATCATATTTAATCTTGTTCCTAATCTTGCATAGTGGCCCCTCCTCTTGCTCACAACTTCCAATAATCCTTATCTTGCGCCTGCCACTGAATCAAAATTTTTAATATTAAGTCTTTGTTTTCTCTGTGTTTTTACAACGGCATCCTATAATTCCCACAGTCAGAATTGCATGCTTTGTTTTATCTTGCCAGTTCCTTAAAACAGGGAGTAGCCCTGCATATTTAACTACTGCTAGCCAAAGAAGCAACAAGAAAAACTTTAACAAAGAACCCATTCTTAATCATTTCTCCTCTAATTTTCCCAGAGACAGCTTCAAAATAAACTGCGTCAGCAAAAGAGCGTTCATACTTTATCATGCGTTCCAATGTAACTTTTAAATAACAGATAATATATAGGAAACAAGTAAGAACAATAATTAACATGGTATTAGAGAATATTCTTATTGTACAGGTGCCCTGCAATAGATGAAAAAAACAATAAATAATTGACTAACCTGTGGATGTATCGAGTGAAGGATAAGCATAGGGAGGACACTGGGATAGAAGATATGAGAAAACTGAAAACTTCTGATTAACAACGCCAGCATTGAAACGCACAGCCATATTGAATGCACTAATATCTGACACGCAATGAAATGCATTACACACTACGCACTGACATATTGACACGCAGTGGAACGCACTACCATTTTATAATTACATTTTTGTACTGTAATAATGAATTTGCTGCTATAAAATGTCCATCATATTATGTCTGTCAAATGACATATGCAATGGTCTGATTGTAAACTACAGCAGATCATCTTGTGAGTAATCAAGGAAATGCAAAACGCAATATCTTACTTATAATTGACACATTCGAAGTTTACCTTTTAATACAATGAATGCAGGAAACACATCTCTACTTTAATAACAAACTAAAATATCTTAACTCTCTGGAATAAGTAATGAAGGATCTTGTGCAGCATCTGTAAACCAAAAATCTCTTCCTATTAAGGTTTAATTAAAACAATTTAAAAAACCCTGGTACATGTGCTTGCAATTCACAGATAGCAGCTACATACATCACAATCCTTAATTAATAATTTGAAAACTCAAACGTACCAGAGAAATGTTTTAGGGGTTAAACTGCCCTGCTGAGAAGCAGCCTCTGCCCAGCCAAACTAGTTAACTCTTCAGCTCCCAGTGCTCTTTGTGCATAACATTGTAATGCATTATACTACAGCAGAAACCTGACACACACAAAAAAAAACAGATTGCAAGCTACATGTTCAGCCTCGCAGGCTAACTGCCGCTGTTCAGTACACATTTATTAACACATATACAGATAAATAATTCACAATCACTTTTAATAAGTTTTCCTTAAGTAAAAATAGTCTGCATCACCAGAGTAGATCAAAAGAAATAATGCATTTGATCACAAAAAGAAATTTCTCTAACCGATCTACCACAGTAGAAATTTTTTCCTAAAGGTACCTTCAGCTGAAAATGCAGTGATTCTTTGTCTGATTACAGACAGACACTCTCCTTCACACAACAAGAAACCAATTTCCCAAGCCGCTGTGGGGTTTCAGAACCTAGTTCTTACTCGGCCAAGCGCAGGGGCGTGATCAAAGCCCCCTCGATCCTTCATGATAACGGAGCGGTCTTAAAATATTCCCAAAATACTTGCCTGCAAAGTTCCAGATTTCCGATCGTCAAGAAAGCCTTCTTTCCGGATCACCAGCCCAGAGGTCTCAGAGGATCTCCGTGGAATGACCCCCTCAGAAATCTGATTACTGAACTCAGCAGTGGCCACTCACCAGGCAAATCTAGGGGATCACTCCTGCCACAAAATCTCCCATACCAATTGGGGGGCCAATACGGTATCCCCAGGGCCCCGGTCCCATCTGGGGTGCCAAATGTTACCGTCAGAAAATAGGCTCCAGACAACTGTTCCGAAAAGAAAGACTTTTATTGCATGCAAGACACAGCTGAGAACAATGGCTCAGAAACTGCGTGCCCCTCCCCTTCAGGAGCTAGCTCTTATACATTCCACAATCCTTATCTTTTACACATGCGTTCTACGCATTGCTGAGCAAGCATATCCCAGCTGAGGGGCTACTGACCCCCTCCTTAGACAACCTGGAACCTTCGTGAAACTTCTGCAGGAGAGGCTGTCGGGACTTGCAGTTCTGGAAAGGAATTCACGAGTCTGCAGCAATACAGCCCTTCACATAATACATCCATTGTTCTAATCTAGGTTACAGCAGTGAAAGCTTATCAGAGAATAAGAACAGCGAAGCCAAAAATGAAAATGTGCAATGTGCTGACAGAGAGTTTCTCAATGTCCTAACTACAGCTGTATTGCAGACTGTAAGTAAACCCGTCATGAAGCAGGGAATTCTGGTACATGAAGTCCTGTTTGGCAGGAGTTTCAGGTTGTCCTCTGTCAGGTTGAAGCCTTCAGCCCCCCTACACCGTGAAATCGCTTACAGTTCAAGGAGAGGAGCCACAAGTGTGCGAAAGAATGGATAACCATGGCAAGAGCAAGAGGGTTCAAGAAGGTGAGCGCCACAGATGAATCCTGAGGAGTGTTTCAGTAAGTTTGCAAAGCAATGTATGACTAGGGCATGATGGAAAGTGGGCAGGTACTATAAGGGAAGGGGATTTGGCAAGAACTTTGGAACACAGCTAGAGTACTATGAAGGAAACACCTTTAGGTACCAGGACTGGCTAGGAATGGCAGCGACAGCAGTGGTGCTGATATATTTTCAATGGTAGCAGCAGAGCCACACAGCGAGGAGTGTAGCTGTAACACCCCCAGAGCTACGTTGTTGTTGTCATCAGTTTTAGATCCATGTTAGCATTTGAGAAGTGTCTTCGCAGATAGAAAATGTAACAGACACTGCAAAGTTTATTACAAATAATTAAGGATCGGGAGCCTTGCTGAGACCGTTTTGATATGGTTGGAGGATGACGCGATGAAGCTGGACGTTTCAGGTCCCTGGGGTTGTGGGTGCAGCAAAACAGGCGTAAGAAAGATACGTCAGGACTGAATGGATATTATGGAGCAGGGGATGATGCTGCAGCTGGAAGTGTCAGGCTACAGTGCTCATGGCTGGAGCAAGACAGGCTTCTGCAGGATACATCAGGCCACAGTGGTAATGACTAGAGTATGGCATGCTGCAGTTGAAAGTGACAGACCTCAGTGGTAATGGTTGAACGTGGCATTCCACAGCTGTAAATGTCAGACCACAGTGCTAATGGTTTGAAAATTGCATGCCGCAGCTGTGTCAGGCCACAGTGGTTATGGTTTGACAATTATTTGCTGTAGCTGTGACAGGCCTCAGTAGTAATGGTTGGAATACGGCATGCCACAGCTTTAATTGTCAGACCATGGTGTTTATGGTTTAAAAATGCATGCCACAGCTGTAAGCGTCAGGCCACGGTGAAAATGGTACGAATATGACATGCCACAGCTGTAAATTTTAGGCAACAGCAGTTAGGGTTGGAAAATGACATGCTGTAGTGTCAGGATACTGTGTTTATAGTTTGAAAATGGCATGCTGCAGCTGTTTACCAAACACTACCACTGAGGCATGACTTCACTGACCTTCCTTGTCTGCTTTGCCTCAAAAACTGTTTGCAGTGAAGCAGGCAGGGGAGGTTAGTGGAGTCATGCCTCTTGGGGAAAAAGAGGCAGAGGAACACAGCAGAGTCATGCCTCAGAGGTGGCATTTGGGCAAAAGGAGGCAAAGGAACTCAGTAGAGTCATGACTTGATGGTGGCACAAGCAGGCACAGGAACTCAGTGGAGTCATGACCCTTCAGTGATGCTTGGAACATGGCAGGTAGACAAAGAATATATCAAACTCTAAGATTGTGTGAAGTGTATGGCAGTGTAAGGCTGCTGCTGCATGTGCTGCCAGACCCCTGTGCTGTAGGTGTTGGGGTATGTTACTGATAGTCTGTTACTGGATGTGCTGTCAGACCACTATAGTATCAGTTCCCAGTGTTGTTGGGGGATTTGTCAGGAGGAAGCAGGAGGATTCAGGCCCTAATGTTGATGTTGTGGGTGTCTCAGGAAGAATTAAGCTGAGTTGGACCCCAGTTTTCATTATGAAGTGAAGTCAGGAGGCAGCAGGTTGTGACAAGCCCCATTTTTGTGGATGGTGACAAGTCAGGAAGAAGGAAGCTGAGTCAGTCCTGAGTTTTCTTTATGAGGTGAAGACAGGAGGCAGAAGGGTATGACAGGCCCCAGTTTTCTGGATGGGAGTACAATTGAGGAGGCAGCAGGGTGTGATAGGCCCCAGTTTTGTGTATGAGGACAAGTCAGGAAGAGGTAAGCTGCCAAGTTTTTATCATGAACTCAAATCAGTAGCCAGAAGGGTGTGGCAGGTCCCCGTTTTCTGGATGGGAACAAGTCAGAAGTTAGAATGCAGTGACAGGCCTCAGGTTTCTGGATGGGAACAAGACAGAAGGTAGCAGGGTTGACAGACTCCAGTTTCCTTGATGGGTTCAAATGAGGAGGCAGCAGGGTATGACAGGCCCCAGATTTCTGGAGGGGGACAAGTCAGAAGGTAGAATGTTGTGACAGGCCCCAATTTTGTATATGAGAACAAGTCAGGAAGAAGTAAGCTGAGTCACACCCAAGTTTTTATCATGTCATCAAATCAGGAGGCAGAAGGGTGTAACAGGCCCCAGTTTTTTAAGAACATAAGAACATAAGAAAATGACATACTGGTTCAGACCAAGGGTCCATCAAGCCCAGCATCCTGTTTCCAACAGTGGCCAATCCAGGCCATAAGAACCTGGCAAGTACCCAAAAACTAAGTCTATTCCATGTTACCATTGCTAATAGCAGTGGCTATTCTTAAGTGAACTTAATAGCAGGTAATGGACTTCTCCTCCAAGAACTTTTCCAATCATTTTTTAAACACAGCTATACTAACTGCACTAACCACATCCTCTGGCAACAAATTCCAGAGTTTAATTGTGCGTTGAGTAAAAAAGAACTTTCTCCGATTAGTTTTAAATGTGCCCCATGCTAACTTCATGGAGTGCCCCCAAGTCTTTCTACTATCCGAAAGAGTAAATAACCGATTCACATCTACCCGTTTTAGACCTCTCATGATTTTAAACATCTCTATCATATCCCCCCTCAGCTGACTCTTCTTCAAGCTGAAAAGTCTTAACCTCTTTAGTCTTTCCTCACAGGGGAGCTATTCCATTCCTCTTATCATTTTGGTTGTCCTTCTCTGTACCTTCTCCATCGCAATTATATCTTTTTTGAGATGCAGTGACCAGAATTGTAAACAGTATTCAAGGTGCGGTCTCATCATGGAGCAATACAGAGGCATTATGATATTTTCCGTTTTATTCACCATTCCCTTTCTAATAATTCCCAACATTCTGTTTGCTTTTTTGACTGCCGCAGCACACTGAACCGACGATTTCAATGTGTTATCCACTATGATGCCTAGATCTCTTTCTTGGATTGTAGCACCTAATATGGAACCCAACATTGTGTAATTATAGCATGGGTTATTTTTCCCTATATGCATCACCTTGCACTTATCCACATTAAATTTCATCTGCCATTTGGATGCCCAATTTTCCAGTCTCACAAGGTCATCCTGCAATTTATCACAATCTGCTTGTGATTTAACTGAACAATTTTGTGTCATCTGCAAATTTGATTATCTCACTCGTCGTATTTCTTTCCAGATCATTTATAAATATATTGAAAAGTAAGGGTCCCAATACAGATCCCTGAGGCACTTCACTGTCCACTCCCTTCCACTGAGAAAATTGCCCATTTAATCCTATTCGTTTCCTGTCTTTTAGCCAGTTTGCAATCCACAAAAGGACATCGCCACCTATCCCATGACTTTTTACTTTTCCTAGAAGCCTCTCATGAGGAACTTTGTCAAACGCCTTCTGAAAATCCAAGTATACTACATCTACCGGTTCACCTTTATCCACATGTTTATTAACTCCTTCAAAAAAGTGAAGCAGATTTGTAAGGCAAGACTTGCCTTGGGTAAAGCCATGCTGACTTTGTTCCATTAAACCATGTCTTTCTATATGATCTGTGATTTTGATGTTTAGAACACTTTCCACTATTTTTCCTGGCACTGAAGTCAGGCTAACCGGTCTGTAGTTTCCCGGATCGCCCCTGGAGCCCTTTATAAATATTGGGGTTATATTTGCTATCCTCCAGTCTTCAGGTACACTGGATGATTTTAATGATAGGTTACAAAATTTTACTAATAGGTCTGAAATTTCATTTTTTAGTTCTTTCAGAACTCTGGGGTATATACCATCCGGTCCAGGTGATTTACTACTCTTCAGTTTGTCAATCAGGTCTACCACATCTTCTAGGTTCACCGTGATTTGATTCAGTCCATCTGAATCATTACCCATGAAAACCTTCTCCATTACGGGTACCTCCCCAACATCCTCTTCAGTAAACACCGAAGCAAAGAAATCATTTAATCTTTCTGCGATGGCCTTATCTTCTCTACGTGCCCCTTTAACCCCTCGATCATCTAATGGTCCAACTAACTCCCTCACAGGCTTTCTACTTCAGATATATTTTAAAAAGTTTTTACCGTGAGTTTTTGCCTCTACAGCCAACTTCTTTTCAAATTCTCTCTTAGCCTGTCTTATCAATGTCTTACATTTAACTTGGCAACGTTTATGCTTTATGCCTTGGATTTGCACACTGTTCCTCTTCCAGTCATTAAATCAAATTTGATCATATTATGATCACTATTGCCAAGCGGCCCCACCACTGTTACATCTCTCACCAAGTCCTGTGCTCCACTGAGTATTAGATCTAAAATTGCTCCCTCTCTCATTGGTTCCTGAACCAATTGCTCCATAAAGCTATCATTTATTCCATCCAGGAACATTATCTCTCTAGTGTGTCCCGATGATGCATTTACCCAGTCAATATTGGGGTAATTGAAGACTCCCATTATTACTGCACTACCAATTTGGTTAGCTTCCCTAATTTCTCTTAGCATTTCACTGTCCGTCTCACCATCTTGACCAGGTGGACGGTAGTATACTTCTATCACTATAGTCTTCCCCAACACACAAGGGATTTCTACCCATAAAGATTCAATTTTGTATTTAGTCTCATGCAGGATGTTTATCCTGTTGGACTCTATGCCATCCCGGACATAAAACGCCACACCTCCTCCTGGGTGCTCCTCTTTGTCATTGTGATATAATTTGTACCCCCGGTATAGCACTGTCCCATTGGTTATCCTCTTTCCACCATGTCTCTGAGATGCCAATTAAGTCTATGTCATCATTCACTGCTATACATTCTAATTCTCCCATCTTACTTCTTAGACTTCTGGCATTAGCATACAAACATTTCAAAGTTTGTTTCTTGTTTGTATTTTCATTCTGCTTTTTAATTGATAGGGATAAGTTAGAATTTTTTAGCTCAGGTGAGTTTTTAGTTACAGGCACTTGGACTATTTTTCTAATTATTGGAACCTCACTGTCGGGATACCCTAATTCTAATGCATCATTAGTATCCTTTGAAGATACCGCTCTCTGAACCATGCGCTGCTGAGCGACTGTCGGCTTTCCCCTTTGTTCTAGTTTAAAAGCTGCTCTATCTCCTTTTTAAATTTTAGCGCCAGCAGTCTGGTTCCACCCTGGTTAAGGTGGAGCCCATCCCTTCGGAAGAGACTCCCCCTTCCCCAAAAGGTTCCCCAGTTCCTAACAAAACTGAATCCCTCTTCCTTGGATGGGGACAGGTCAGAAGGTAGCATGTTGAGTCAGGCCCTGGTTTTCTGGATGTGGATAAGTCAGGAGGCAGAAGGGTGTGATAGGCCCCAGTTTTCTGAATGGGAAGAAGTCAGGAGGCAGTAGGGTGTGACAGGCCTTTAGTTTCTCTGGATGGGGACAAGTCAGAAGGTAGCATGTTGTGATAGGCCTCAATCGTTTGGGTGCGTTCAAGTCAGGAGGCAGCAGGATGTGACAGGCCCAAGTTTTCTGGATGGAAACAAGACAGAAGGTAGCATATTGTGACAGACCTCAGTTTTCTGGATGGAGACAAAGCAGGAGGAGAAGGGTATGACAGGCCCCAGTTTTCTGGAATGAGATAAGTCAAGAGGCAGTAGGGTATGACAGGTCCCAGTTTTCTGTATGGAGACAAGTCAGAAGATAGCATAATGTGACAGGCTCCGGTTTTCTGGATGGGGACAAGTTAGGAGGCAGGAGGTTGTGACAGGCCCCGGTTTTCTGGATGGGGTCAATTTAAGAGGCAGGAGGTTGTGACAGGCCCCGGTTTTCTGGATGGGGTCAAGATAGGAGGCAGGAGGTTGTGACAGGCCCCAATTTTCTGGATGGGGTTAAGTCAAGAGGCAGAATGTTGTGACAGGCTAGAGTTTTCATCATGAGGTCGTCACAAAGCAGCTGGTGTGACAGGCCCCAGTTTTCTGAATGGAGATAAGTCAGGAGGTATCAGGACTGGTCAGACCCCAGTGATGGTAGACACCACTAGGGGAAGGCAGGTGGATTGTCAGTGCATGTTTTCCCCTGTGATGTTTTTAAGGGCAAAGCAGGTGGATTGTGTCAGTGCATGTTGGTCTCTGTGATATTTGTAAGGGCAAAGCAGGTAGATTCTGTCAATTCATGTTGGTCTCTATTAAGTTAGTAAGGGCAAGGCAGGCAGATTGTGTCAGTGAGTGCTGGCCCCTGTGATGTTGGTAAGGGCAAGGCAGGCAGATTGTGTCAGTGAGTGCTGGCCCTTGTGATGTTGGTAAGGGCAAGACAGGCAGATTGTGTCAGTGAGTGCTGGCCCCTGTGCAGGGCCGGTGGAAGCACTAGGCGAACAAGGCGATCGCCTAGGGCGCTGAGCATTAGGGGGCGCTGAGCCGCTGATGGCCAATGGCCGCCGGTGGACGTCATCCCAATAGCGGCTGAGCGGTGAACTACTGCTATGCTGTGTGCCGGATACACACAGCAAGAAGATCGGCGGGGCCGTGGTGGAGCTCAAGTCACCACGGCCAGAAGAAAACAATCGCGTCTATATATGCTGGTGCTCCAGCTCCTTCCTGCCCGCGCGGCCCCGGAAGAAAAATGTTGCCGGAGCCGCGCGGGCAGGAAGGAGGAGGAGCATCAGCCAATGCAGGAGCTTCTCCTCCTTCCTGCCCGCGCGGCCCCGGAAGAAAAATGTTGCCGGAGCCGCGCGGGCAGGAAAGAGGAGGAGCATCAGCCGCGTGCAGAAGAGGAGCAGTGCAGCTCGAGAAGTCCGGGGCCGCTGCAGAGCCCATCCTGTGAAACTGACACATATTGCAATGGTGGTTATTTCTCTTCTAGTTGTTTTATCATCGTTGGCACATTATCTGATTTGAGTGGATCAAACATTATTAATGATTTGAATTTTGGAGGTAAAGTATTGTCTAAAGGTTATTGTCTAACGTCACTGTTATTTATTTATGTATTTATTTCTATGTGTATTTATGTATTTTAACTTTTTTATTGAAATTCATTAGTCTGATTTTAAATTTAGATCTTTATAATGTTTAAAAAAGATGTTTATTGATTTATATAAATTTCTTTTTAATATTTATAAGATCTTAATAATATATCTATTGTGAGATATTTATTTGCTCAACATCTATTGTGAGATATTTATTTGCTCAATACTGATTGTTTATTTGTAGCCCCTGAGGCAGCGGCTAGAAGGCCGCGAAACTCGGCCAGAGTCGGGCAATTTATCTGGAACGTCTCTGCATCAATAAAGTATTTGGAAAAGATAACGGCATCTATTCCTTTTGTGTTCACCTGACGGTATCATAGATTGCCTACCTCTTTGTTTTCTTGGACCATCCCTGTTGAGGGCCATGTCTTTTTCGCCTTGGAAAGACGTACTTAGTTTCACGGATGGCGAATTGAATGATCTCCTGCCTCCAGAACCTTTCTTCAAACAAGATGATGTTTTCGATGACTTCATCAAGAAGTGGGAGCAAACGATTAGCATCAGCAAAGGTTTAATAAGAAGTTCATTACACGCATCTACATTGCTGGACTACTGCCGGTATAAACGCATTCCCAGAGGTTTAAGAATAAATAAACCACCAAGCATGTTTCGTGATGATTCTACGTTCATGAATTGTTGGGAAGCAATTCTCAATAAATGTTCCCTTGACCTAATGATATTAATTATTAAGACATCTAAGTTAAGGGAAGAAAAACTAAAAGGAGAACTAGATGAACAATTGAATTATTTAAAAAAACATGACTTGTGTTTTGAAATTATACACGAGGATTATAAGAAAAATGTTGATAATTTCACTAAAGATTTGAAAACAATGAAATATGATAAGTTTAAATGAGATGAGGACGATTATAAAAGCAATAAAATGTATTCATGGCAATATTCAAATAAGCAAAATTATAATAAAAACAAACAAGATTATGGTATTAATAATGACAACAGAACATACAGTAAAGAGGAAAGGAAAGAAAAGAGACAACAAGATAGTCCGAATCTAGACAGAAATGCCAAGCGTGTAAGAAGCAGTACGGATGCAGATCTAGATGCCTCTGTATCCCTATTTACCACTAATAATAAAGAAGGACCATCGAATAGAGTTAAAGAAATTGGGAAATTCTGGAGGAAAGACTCAGTGAAAGATCAAGGAAAAGATTCAGAGTTAGAGGCACCCCTAGTAAATAAACCTTCGACTTCTTTTTTCAGGGGGCGAGGGGAGTGGAGAGGGAGAGGGAGAGGGAGAGGGAGGGGGAGAAGAGGCAGTTACAACAACCGATTTCAGACATATCAAGATCGGAGGTTCCAATATTAAAAGAAAACAGAGTGATTAATCTATCCTCCAGATCATTAGATGAAGAAGAGATCAAAATACTAAACAAAGGCCTATCCTTCATTCCCACTCCCTCCTATAATTCATTTCGAACCAGGGTGGAACTGTTTAAATTTATTCGTAAACTTAAGATTGCAGAATTCTTTTCAAACAAAGAAACAGAATATACTGATATTTCAGTGATTAAAAAATCAAGTAATTGGATACCTCCTGGAACCTCCAATCCTGTGATATAAACCTTTGAGAGTCTCATCTTACAAGAGATTGAGAAGGTGGAAAATAAGACATTGAACAAAAGATTTTTTAATATAACTAAAAAAGAAAGAGAAGCCATGAATAATTTGAAGAAGGATAGTTCCATCGTGATCAAATCTGCAGACAAGGGAGGCTCCATAGTCATTATGGATACTGTAAATTATATTAAAGAGGTGGAACGGCAATTATTAGATGAAACTTTCTATCTCAAACTTGACAAAGATCCAACAAATACAATAAAAGGAGAAATAGATACTTTGTTAAAGATTGCAAACGATAGAGGTTTTCTTACCAATAAGGAAATAAGCTATCTTAAAGTGGATAATCCAATTATGCCCACTCTTTATATTCTACCCAAAGTACATAAATCTTTAACAGATCCCCCTGGGAGACCGATAGTATCAGCAATAGGATCTCTATTAGAACCACTCTCTTCATTTTTAGATATTTTCCTTAAAAAATATGTTTCAGAAACAACAAGCTATATCCGAGATTCTTCAGATTTTATTCTCACACTAGAATCAGTGGAGATTTCCGATGATTCAAATGACATTATTATGGTAACGTTAGACATAGAGTCATTATATACGAATATACCCCAAGCTGCAGCATTAGAGATCTTGACTCAATTTTTTCAGTCTCGCACAATACATAAGCGGATTCCATGTGAATTTTTGAATGAAATAGCAATACTGGCATTGACAAAAAAATTTTTCAGTTTCGATAGGAAAATCTATCAACAAATTAAAGGGGTAGCAATGGGGTCTAAGATGGCACCCTCGGTAGCAAACCTCTATGTGGCACAATTTGAAAAGGTCAATTTAAGATCACATATATTTAACGATAACATACTCCTTTGGAAAAGATTTATCGACGATGTTTTTTTATTGTGGAAAGGAAGCATGGAGAGATTGATTGAGTTTTTTAACTGGTTGAATTCATTGGATCACAATCTCAGGTTTACTATGAATCATAGTAATTCATCTATTTCATTCTTAGACATACAAATATCTTTGGTAGATGGTAAATTTGTCACTGATATATTCAGAAAACCTACTGATACGAATAAATTGCTACATTACACCAGCAGCCACAGCAGATCTTTGTTGAAAAACCTCCCTTATTCACAGTTTTTGAGACTTAGACGTTTATGCACAACTGAAGAAATTTTTGATGAAAGATCAACACAGATGAAACAGAGATTTCTAGAAAAAGATTATCCGTTACAATTTGTACAAAATGGTTTAAATAAGGCGAAAAAACAAGATAGTCGAGCCTTATTGAAAGTAGGAAAGAAATCTGAAAAAGCTAAGGATCGCTTTGTTTGTCCTATCACGTTTACACATTTGTCTTATCAAATTAGTACCATTCTGAGGAAGTTTTGGCCAATAGTACAAGTTTTACCATTTTTTAAGAATAAAGGGATCATGATAGCCAACAAGAAAGATAAGAATCTCAAAGATATCTTGGCACCTTCTGCTTTACCCAGGAAAATCATTTATGATAAAAGACCACCAGGTCACCGCCCATGTGGGAACTGCATAGTATGCAAAGTAAATATGAAGACTAATTCTTTAAAGATACCTGGATGTAATACAGATTTTAAACTTTTCTCCTTTACAAACTGCAAAAGCAAAGGAGTGGTATATATAGCTATCTGTCCATGTAACAAATTGTACGTTGGTAAAACTATCAGAGAATTTAACAAACGGATTCTAGAACATAAGAGTAGTATTAAAAGAAATATAAGCTCAAAACCGTTGGTTGATCATTGCATCGAAAATGGTCATAAATTTGAAGATTTTAAATTCTGTGTGATCCAACAATCACATTTAAGCTGGAGAGGTGGTGACTTGGATAAATTGCTACTACAAATTGAGCAAAAATATATTTTTGAATTTAATACTGTAGTACCACATGGTTTAAATATGGAGTCTGATTTGTCAGTTTTTTTATGATCTTTGCTTTTTGTGCCATCATCACTTTTACAACTGTTTTAGTGCCATATATTTTATTTATGTTATTTTATGAGTACAACCACTATAGACATGTGAATTTTTACAAAAAATTTTAAATTAATTTTTGGTAATATTTATAATATTTATTACATATGCTTTTTTATATCTTTTTTGATTTTTATATTATTGAAATACACACCACACCAATAGATTGGATTGTTGTTAGGAAAGTTGTGAACAGTAGTTATTTAAAGTTCCACTTTCTTTTCACTGGAGAGTGTTTCTACAATTTTATTGAAATATCAGTATTTAGATAACTATCACGCCCATTTTGTGAACGTTAATATATGAAAGGCAACGTTTGTATATTAACAGCCTCTGATTAGTTTAATATGCTTATTTCATTGAAGAAGTTTTTCATGTACCGCAGTGCACAGTCCGAAAAAAGTGTAAGAATCGGGACACCAACCACACCCCCTTTGTGATTGACATGTTTCGAATAGATACTAACCACGCCCCCTTTGTGATATTTTTTCGGCGCCAAAAGTGACACTTTAAAAATGGCTACCGAAAGACAGCTCACATTAGCTGCATAGCAGAGACTGCGGTTTACACACAAATCTGTGTTTGGACCCATCGTTGTGAAGGTAATTTTAAAATAGTTTATGCTACATGTTGCAATATTTGATGTTTTATATATTATTGATAGTCAATTACTAACAGCTATTGACTCTAGCAGTAGTTTTTAATTATATATTTTGTTGTTTAGACACTATCTGATTCTTCGAATTTGGTGCTTTAAATTATTTATTGAGACAAGGCTTGCAATTGTTGCACAGCAGAGATCATACTTTGGAATATAATTCTGGATCTAAAGATAACATGAACATGGTTTCTGCAACCGCAACGCCGACAAACACAGCCATCACTAGTTCGCACTAGAGAGGATTCCGATAACACTAATTCCTTAGACCGCAGTGCATAATTTTAGTGAAGTGTAAAAATCGATATATTAACTATTCCTTTGCTTTTTTAAATTCAAATTCATACTATCTATAGAGTTTTTTTCCATATAATTGAGAACTTACTTAGCTTTGGTTTGTCAAGATTGTTAAGAATTTTTGGCGCCAAAATTAGCATTTGAAAATGGCTACCAAAGCGCGGTGTATACTAGTTAAATAGCGAAGATTGTGGTTCATATGCAAAATTGAGCTTAGATACATTTTTAAACATCAATATTTCTAAGTTTTTTGTATCATTGATAGTTAGCCTCTATTATAATTAATAGCTTATTACGTTTTTTATTTTTAGCGGTAGCTTATCATCAAGTGAGTATCTTATACATCATTAGCAGTTCGCTGTTATATATTCTGTTTTTAGTCAGAACATCCTCTGATGTTAGAAACACTCTCTAGCTGAATTTTTATTGTATTTTTATATAATAATTTTTATATAATAGATTTTTGTATGACAGATTTTTATATAATTAATTAATTTTTTACAATAGTTTTACTATTTGGTGTGCTGGTTTATTTTAATATCATATTTTGAGATATGCATATGTGGTAATTTGTTGTTTGAAATATATTAAGTTTTTTGTGAAACTGACACATATTGCAATGGTGGTTATTTCTCTTCTAGTTGTTTTATCATCATTGGCACATTATCTGATTTGAGTGGATCAAACATTATTAATGATTTGAATTTTGGAGGTAAAGTATTGTCTAAAGGTTATTGTCTAACGTCACTGTTATTTATTTATGTATTTATTTCTATGTGTATTTATGTATTTTAACTTTTTTATTGAAATTCATTAGTCTGATTTTAAATTTAGATCTTTATAATGTTTAAAAAAGATGTTTATTGATTTATATAAATTTCTTTTTAATATTTATAAGATCTTAATAATATATCTATTGTGAGATATTTATTTGCTCAACATCTATTGTGAGATATTTATTTGCTCAATACTGATTGTTTATTTGTAGCCCCTGAGGCAGCGGCTAGAAGGCCGCGAAACTCGGCCAGAGTCGGGCAATTTATCTGGAACGTCTCTGCATCAATAAAGTATTTGGAAAAGATAACGGCATCTATTCCTTTTGTGTTCACCTGACGGTATCATAGATCGCCTACCTCTTTGTTTTCTCAGAGAACATCTAGAACAGGGCTTCCCAAACCTGGCCTGGGGACCCCACAGCCAGTCGGGTTTTCAGGATATCCACAATGAATATGCATGAGATATATTTGCATATCCATGGAAATTCAGTGTATGCAAATGTATCTCGTGCATATTCATTGTGGGTATCCTGAAAACCCCCAACTTTCTGTGGGGTTCTCAGGACAGGTTTGGGAAGCCCTGTCTTAAGGGGACAAATAAATTGTTAAGACATTGTTTTAGCTGCTTCCTCATGGTAGAGAAGAAAGAAACAATAAGATGAGGAGACCAGCAGAGGAACACCAAGAATAATGCTGTGTCTGGATGCCCTGGGGTTTCCGAGAGCAGTTTGATCAGTTTTAATGACATATATATTTTTTTTTTTAGAGCAGGTCATCATCTGTAGTGCCAAAGAGCATCATTGGCACTACTTTGAAATTGCATAATTGGACCATGAATACTGCTGTAAAGAAAGGTTTATGTCAGTTTAGAATAAGAGAGAAACAGTAACTTGCTTTAGCATCAATCACAAATGCTGAGCTCAGGCTCCGCCTCAGGGGCAGAAAAATAATCTTAAAACACTCACTAAAACTGAAGAAACTATTTGAAATTCACATGTGCTAATGGCTTTGATGTGAATATGAGAGGCTTGTTTTTAATACTAAAAATCTTTAAAGCAGAAAAAGGTAAGAACCAGAATAGTTAATAATAATAATAAGTGGAGCTGGACTGAAGAGGTTATCTTCAGGCCATTTTAGTACAGAATGTGTGCGATTGATGGCTAGATTATAAGGAAGACTAACTGGGATAAGACAACTGAGAACTCATAACTACCTCTTGTTTAAAAGTCCAACTCAGAGGTAAAATAGTTTATAAGAACAACTCTGATTCTACTTTTTTGTATACAAATACTTTGCCACCAAGATGAGACTAATTATTTTAAAGTGTACAACACACTGAAGGAGCAGAAGGGAAGAGATTACACTTTCAAAAGCATCAGAATCAGTGCTCTCTAGCCCCTGCTGTTGAAGCTGTGAACTGCGCTAGATATGCATTCAAAGTGAAGTATCAGGCTTAATTTGTTAGGGGTAGTAATTGCCGCAATAAGCAAGATACTCCCACACTTATTTGTTTACCAAAACCATGCAATTCAGTCCTTGTTGGTTGTTGTCTGAATATAAATCCTCTTTTCTTAATTCCCCCCTGCCGTTGAAGCAGTGAGCTGTGCTGGATATGCTTTCCAAGTGAAGTGACGGGCTTAATTGGTTCGGGGTAGTAACTGCCTCAACAGGCAAGCTACTCCCACACTTATTTGTTTACCCAGACTGTGCAATTCAGTCCTTGGTTGTTGTCTGAATGTAAATCCTCTTATCTTCATTCCCCCCCTGCCATTGAAACAGACATCTACGCTGGATATGCATTGAAAGTGAAGTATCAGGCTTAATTGGTTTGGGGGGTAGTAACCACCGCAACAAGCAAGCTACTCCCACGCTTATTTGTTTACCCAGACTGTGCTACCTTTTTGGTTGTTGCCTGAATTCAAATCCTCTTTTCCACATTACCTCTTGCCATTGAAGCATAGAGCAATGTTGGAGTCACATTAACCGTGTGAAGGTTTATTGAATAAGGGTATTAATCATCAGGTAGTAGCTGTCATTCCCGCAAGCCACCCCCATACCTCTTCTCTTCATTCCCATCCTCTAGGCTTTATGGACCCACAGTGATTATCCCACGCCCCTTTGAAATCCTTCACCATTTTGGTCTTTACCACTTCCTCCAGAAGGGCATTCCAGGCATCCACCACCCTCTCCATGAAGAAATACTTCCTGACATTGGTTCTGAGTCTGCCTTCCTGGAGTTTAAATCATGACTCCTGGTTCTGCTGATTTTTTTTCCAATGGAAACGGTTTGTCATTGACTTTGAATCATTAAAATCTTTCAAGTATCTGAACGACAGGCTTCTCAGTAGCCTGCTGAGTTGTGGGGTGGGCGGCAGCTGGAGTCATGTTTATCCAAATGTCATCTCCTGCTGCTGCAGGGCTGATCTCATGGTAAGAGCTGCGAGACTGGGCCCAAGGCAGCAGGAGATGATGTTAGGATAAACGTGACTCCTGATGCCCAGTGTGATGCCACTGATTGGATCAAGCAGGGGGGGTGGGGTGGGGGGTGGAAGGACCTAAAAGTTGTGCACGGCTGTGTACATGCACAGCTTGGAGGGAACAGCGAAGATCGGGAAAATTATCAGGTATTTGAAATTGATTCCACCCCGATGATACAAGAACACACAGCATTGGCAGTCGAAGAAGGTTGCAACTGAAAGGATCTGATTAAATCTTTGACACTGATAGTTTCCTTGGTATTGGACCTGGACAGAGACAGGCTTCTAAAACCTTTTCATGCATCATAATGAATCAATTCTTAAGCTTAAAGTGAAGGTTTCTCCAGATGTTGCTAAGCAAACTCAGATAAAGCATAGGTAGTTTTTGTTAATAAGACATACGGTCTTACCGCTAGGTGAATTGTTTTTCTTAAGGTTTCCTTGTAAATGTTATATTAAACGTAAGGATAATTCTTAAATCTATTTATTTATTTATTTATTTGAAAGTGTTTACATACCGCCTTTACAATTACTTGGTCAAAACGGTTTACAAGTGTAAAACATAAATATGAAATCAATAAAAATAAATAAAGAATAAAAGAATAAAAAAATTACAAATTTTTCATTAATATAAATCTAAATAAATAAAAGTAAAATATTACATCTTACATAACAAGTGCTACAAATGACCTCCAGAAAACCTACTCTGATTGATGTAATGTTTGTCAAGTTTCTGAAATATTATAGGCTAGCTGAAAAAGATATGTTAAATTCTTTTTTGAATTGCTTTCTATTCGAACTTTGGTGAAGTGTGTCGGGTATAGAGTTCCAGAGGAGTGGGCCTGCCACTGAAAAAGCGCGCTTTCTTGTATAATGTAGTCTAACTGATTTTGTTGAGGGGATTTCCAGTAGATTTCTTGATAGTGACCTTAGATGCCTAGCAGGTTGATAGATGCGAAGGGTAGAACATAGCTAAGTAGTGGAAGGATTATGTATTAATATATATTTTGAGCCTAATCAGCAAACCATTTGTTTGGGTGATAAGTATGCACAACAAGGTTTATCATCATCAATCATCTCTGGTTCCTTCATCCTAGTTTTCTTACTCATTTAAATTAAACCACATGGGACTTTTGTCCTTTTTGAATGCTTGCTTGTATTGGCAGATTGTGTTTTGAATCCCCCTGTACTGGTGGTGGGGTTTTATTGAGAGACATATACATGTATTTTTTTTCTCCATTTATTGATTGCACTATGTTTTGGGGGTGAGCTGTTGCGAACCTGCCCATGGACCCCATCCCACGAGCAGGATTTAACACTCACCGCTGTGCGGCCCAGAGATGCCACTGACTTCGGGGCCTTGCACTGTGCTGCCGCCAGGATTCCCTTCGTGGCGGGAGGGATCATCACTCTCCATTTTTGCGGCCTAGCCGCTGCTGGGACCCACCTCTATGTGGAAGGAGTGTCGCCGCCGCCGCTCCTTCCACCTGTGCGACCCGAGCACCGCCATTGGGGTGCCTCTTCACGGCAGGAGGCCACCTCCACGCCTGTCTTTCATGCGGCAGGGACGCCACTGATGTCTCCTGCTTCCTGGCTCTCCCTAGGCACAGGCGCGCACCTCTTCTTCTGTATTTAAAGATCTAGTGGCGGGAAAAGCCTGTGGCCCTCAGCTATGATGTCATCATCGTGTTCCTGGTCCAGCCCTATAAAAGGGCTCTGCTTCATTCCTTCAGGGCCTTCAGATCTGGTCAGCACAGTGGTCTGTGGTCTTCCTGTGCTTTGATGGATCTTCGTTCCATGTTCTTTGTATTCCTGAATTTTTTCACCTTGATGTTCCTGGTCTTGTCCCTCATTGGAGCTCCCTCGTCATTGGTTTAGTGTTCCTGATATTCCAGATGTCCAGTTCTCCTGGTGTCCTGATATCCAGATGTTCCATCCAGATGTCCTGATGTTCCGTGTCCAGAGGTACCATGTTCCACATTGCTGATGTCCGATGTTCCTGTCCTGACTCTGTCCATCTCATCTTTGGCTCTTTGTCCAGTTCCCACGTCCCTCTTCTGTTCACCTTTCTTGGCGTGCCACCGTCATGGTCCGTGACCAGCCCACGGGGGCTGTGTAGGGCGCTTCATGGTACAAGGCCTTCTTCTCATCAGCAGCTCAAGCCTATGGAAGACTCCTGTATTTAATGCCAGCTTCTGAATCCTGAGTCTTGAATCCTGAGTCTTCAATCCCGACCTGGTCTTCGGAGTTCCTTGTGCCTGCTTCCGTCCATGCCTAAGACTCTGCCAGAACCTGCTCTGCTTCAGCGTGGTCCGCAACCAGGCGGCTGTGTAGGGCAAGCCCCGGTGCAGGCCTCTCCTGAATCTGAGTCATGTCCTGTCTTCAAGTTCCACTGCCTCGTCTGGAGTCTGCTTTGCGTTCGGTGTTGTCCGCGACCAGCAATGGGCGGCTGTGTAGGGCACGCTGCAATGCAGCACTCACCCAGTACCTTTTCCTGTATCCTCACCTGAGACTTCCTAGTAACCTGAAACCTTGTCTGAGTCTTCTGAGTAACCTGAATCCTTGTCTTTAAGCAATTCAAAGTGGATTACATTCAGGTACTGTAGATATTTATTCTGATGTTCGTTGACTGCTCGGGCACTTCTCTTCTGGTGGTCCTTTGCTGTCTGCCACATGTGACTGCTGAAGTTTGGAGACTTGATTATTTTATAAAGATTGTGAGCAAGGAATGGGACCTTTCTAAGCTCTCTTTGCCCACTCCATAACTTTAGCACAACCCCATAACAGCACCCTTTGCTTCCTCAGAATGACCCACAGCATTTCCTGCTCCATCCAGCCCTACCCTAGCACTAGGGATGTGAATCGTGTCCTCGATCGTCTTAACGATCGATTTCGGCTGGGAGGGGGAGGGAATCGTATTGTTGCCGTTTGGGGGGGGTAAAATATCGTGAAAAATCGTTAAAAATCGAAAAAATCGAAAAACCGGCACATTAAAACCCCCTAAAACCCACCCCCGACCCTTTAAATTAAATCCCCCACCCAAATAACTTAAATAACCTGCGGGTCCAGCGGCGGTCCGGAACGGCAGCGGTCCGGAACGGGCTCCTGCTCCTGAATCTTGTCGTCTTCAGCCGGCGCCATTTTCCAAAATGGCGCCGAAAAATGGCGGCGGCCATAGACGAAAAAGATTGGACGGCAGGAGGTCCTTCCGGACCCCCGCTGGACTTTTGGCAAGTCTCGTGGGGGTCAGGAGGCCCCCCACAAGCTGGCCAAAAGTTCCTGGAGGTCCAGCGGGGGTCAGGGAGCGATTTCCCGCCGCGAATCGTTTTCGTACAGAAAATGGCGCCGGCCATACGCGTATGGCCGGCGCCATTTTCCGTACGGAAAATGGCGCCGGCAGGAGATCAACTGCAGGAGGTCGTTCAGCGAGGCGCCGGAACCCTCGCTGAACGACCTCCTGCAGTCGATCTCCTGCCGGCGCCATTTTCCGTACGAAAACGATCCCTACCTAGCACCCACTTGACCCCAGCACCTTCTGTCCCTTTCAACCTAATCCCTTCACTCTGCCCCCAATCCCAGCCTATGCTCTCTTTCCCACTCCTCCAGGGAGAGCAAGTCACTGATAGCAGAGCTGTAGTTATCTTGGGGCCAACATGGCTGTGGCCATGGCCATAAGGGCCACTGCCCTAAGGGCACCAAAATGCTGTTACCCCCAAAGGCGCAGACATTGTTGGGATGAGAGAAAGATGGGGAAGACAGGCTGATGCTCCAACCCCAACTCTGATTTGGCCTTTCCCTCCTTACCATATGGTTCAGAGTCTAAGATACCATTTGAACCATCTAAAATGTACCTCATGGTTCAGCTTTTTAGACTGTGAACCTGTCGGAGGAAGGGAAGAGTTCAAGCTCTGCTCTTCTTCCAGCTTGGGCTAAGCATTTGGGGAGGCAGAGAGGGCAGACAGGAGAGCAGTACCTACCTAGAACAGTTTGGGGGAGGGCAGATGCTTGCTATTGGAAGAGGGGAAAAGCAACACCTGGGGAAACATGAGGACTGGAAGATTATTGATGGGAGGGAATGAACAGAGAGTGAGAGACTAAGGCTGGATGTGGACAGCAAAGATTAGGGGATGGGTTTGTGGGGAGAGCAGCAACTGGAGATCAGTATGAGAGGTGAGCAGTGACTGGAGGATTGGTGATCAGGGTCTGGGAGTAGAAAGAGTAGCAACTGAGGCATGGGTGGCTGGGTAAGGACTGGGGAAATTTAGTTGAGAGAGCAGTATTTGTGGCATTTAGAGGGTAAGTAGAGACTGAGAGATTGAGCGGGAGGGGATTTGTTGAAACTGGAAGATATGGGGGTGGTTGTATAGGAACAGCAGCAATTGGGAGATCAGTGGTGGCTGAGGGATTAGGTGAATGGGGACTGGGGTGAGCTGCGGCTAGAACTGAGGCATGGGTCTGGAGGGTATGAGACTAGCATCTGTAATTATGAGAGGATGTATAGGATAGGGAGATGTAGTATGAGTAGGAGATATGAAATGCAGCTAGGGGCTTTTACTGGTGGCATGTGAGATGGGGGTTTGAATGGTGAGGAATGGGCAAGAACATGTGTGAAGAATCTGGAGGAATGGAAAGCAGTGAGAGAGATTAATAATGGGGGGTTGAGGAGGAAAAGAGAAGAGGAATGAGAAGCTGAGTAGGGTGTAAGAGACAGAAGAAAAACTAGAGCCACATGAGGGGGTGAGTAGAGCCACATGAAGGAGTTTGAGCAGGTGAGGGGATGATAAGTAAGGGATAAGTAAGAGGGATAAGTAAGAGGGTGGAAATTGAGTAGGGAGTGGATGAAAGAGAGAGAGAAACAGGAAGCTAAATAAGAAGTGAGAAGTGGAATGAAAGTCTACACATGGGCCAAGAAGGGAGGGTGAAAATGAGAGATAGAGAGATGGTAGGCAGGCAAGAAATGAGAATATGGAGATTGTGGTCTTGGAGGAAAATGGAGGTAAGAGAGGTAGAGATACCCTTAATGTAGGATGGGAGGGATGAGGAAAAGTGCAAGATTGACGATGTGAAGAAATGGCAAGGAGGGAGGATTAAAGAGATGGAAAAAGAAGAACTTGAAGGGGGATAGTTGGCACAAGTGAGAGTGGAAGGTTGAAGAGAGAGAGAGTCAGTTTTGGGATGGTGGGAGGTGAAAGGGCCAGAAAGGAGATTGGTGGGAAGTGAAAGGGCCAGAAAGGAGGTAGCAGTATGGGAGGGACAAGAGAGGGATATAGTTGGAGATCAGTGATGGGAAGATGGAGGTCTGAGGGAGGCAATGAAGGATAGAGTTGGGGAAGTGAATTGCAGAAGCAGGGAGTGTTATGGCCACCAGCCGCAGCCGCCCACAGCAGGCTCAACTCACATCATGTCATGCTTGGCTCACTACTCCCAGTACACTTGTGGCAGTGGCCAGTTGCTGCCGCCACATTCTTCCTGGCTCCCTGTGCTCCACGTGGTGGCTAGGACACTGCCGACCAGCGTTCTGACCCCGGGCCTACCTAGGCATGCGAGCGTGCACCATCTGCCCTTCCTTTAAAGGGCCAAAGGTGGGAACTTCAGGCTCGTCTTCAGCTGATGACATCACAGACCCGGGATTTTTAAGGTTTACCTCCAGCCACCACTAACCAATTTGGCAACGAGTTCCATGGTTCCTATCTGGTGCCTGCTCCTTACTCCAGACCTGTTGTTCCTGCTCTTTGGATCTCTGCACTACTTTACCTGGGTTCCTGTCTTAGCGCTTCCCGCTCCTCGGGGTCTGGCTCAGCACTACTTCACCTGGGACCCTATCTCAGCACTTCCTGCTCCTCGGGGCCTAGCTCAGTGCTACTTTGCCTGGGACCCTATCTTGGCGCTTCCCGCTCCTCGGGGCCTGGCAGCGCTACTTCACCTGGGACCCTATCTCAGTGCTTCCCACTCCTTGGGGCCTGGCTCAGTGCTACTTTACTTGGGACCCTGTCTCGGCGCTTTCTGCTCCTCGGGGCCTGACTCAGCGTCTCTACCCTTGGGACCTTGCCGCAGCGCCCTCCACTCCTTGGGACCAGCCTCAGCACTTCTACATTGGAGATCTTGCTTCGATGCTTTTACTTATCAAGATCTGTAACACTACTGGACTGTGTCTCTGTGTCCCCCGCTCCTCAGGGCACCCTTCAGCGCTTCTACTACAGAAGGTCCTGTCACAGCATTGCCGTGTCTCAAGCAGTTCCTCTGCGCTGCTACTCTGCTCGCACCTGCTACAGCGGATTCCCTGCTCTAGCCCTATTTCAGCATACCACAATTCGAGTCTCCCTATCTGCACCTCCTCACCTCGAGGCCACTCCCACGTGGTCCTGCTCTACAGTCTTCAGCTACAGTGGTCTTACACCCCTTGAGACTCTCCTTTTCCCTCCAAGAGTGCCTCAGTCTTGGATTTGTACCTAACCTCACTGACACTCTCTGCACCCAGCCATCTATTCTCTCCGGGACCATCTACACAGAGGTGCTCCTAAGACCAGCCAGCTCCGGCACCCAACCTGTGGGGAACAAGGGTCGGTACTGGCGAAGTCCCTGCTTGCCTCTGTTCCCGGCCAGCCTCGCCTTCCGACAGTGGGGACCTGTGGGGCCCAACCCCTCAGGTAGCGTCAACCCAACCTCAGGCCCACAATTCCTAACAGGGAGACCTGGAGAGAGAGATGGAGGGGTAAGATCTAACTATGAGTGAATAGAGAGGCAGAGAAATTAGATGAAAGGAAAAGATCTGGGTACTTGCCAGGTTCTTATGGCCTGGATTGGCCACTGTTGGAAACAGGATGCTGGGCTTGATGGACCCTTGGTCTGACCCAGTATGGCATTTTCTTATGTTCTTATCTAAAACAGACATAACGGTGAGATAATGAAAGAGAGACAATAGAAAAAGACTTTGGAAAAGATGAAGAAAAGGCAGGCACTGCAGTCAGGTAAAAAAAAAACAGGACCAAAACAATTAGAAAAAATAAAATGCCCAGATAGAAATATTTTACTTTAAGCTGAGTGATTGGTAAAATGCATCTCTGATTTTTGCACAGTTCAGGAGGAAATGCATTTCTGCTTCTCTTTCTCCAGTTCAGTTTTGGTCTGCATACTGTCATACCGAATTTGTGGCCCCATATTCTGTATTTGATGAGGGTATGTCTGTGATCTGCCTATGGTAGTGCGTTATTTCTGTGTGGGGATCTGTTCTGTAGTAATGAATCTAGCTTGTTATGTTTTCCCAGTTGGAGATGTATCGGTGTCTAGGGCCTGGTGTAAAATTTATAGTGCTGCCATTTCATAGGTTGGGTTGTTGCTGTTCGAGTCTTAGGAGTTAGTGTTGTTTTGTATGGCAGATTTGCTATACATAAATTTGGAATGTAGTCCTTGCAGGGTTTTGTGTTATTTACAGAGTGCCTGGTAGTGGAGAGTTTGTGTTGCTGTTACTAGGATGACTAGAATTTGTATATTATATGCATTTTACTTCTTCTTTGAAGGTATAATTGTGAATTTCTGCTACAGTACATGCTTTATAGATCAATAAAAAAAGATTTAAAAATTCATAGTTGGTGGTGTCTCTGAATTCCAAATGAATATAAATAAATGTATTTCTTATATAAAGGTTGTGAAGTAATAGTTGTAGATAGTACAGATGTATCTTTTTAAAATAGGATGGAGAACATTTATCTGTGCCCTTGAGTAAGTCTAGTCTGCCCCATCCCAGTTAAAACTGTATGTGCAGAGGATGCCCATGACTCAACCTCCTCCCACATTCACAAACATGCCACTAACATGCAAGCATCTAGTTTCTCAGTTGTATTCATTTATCATGTCATACGTATGTTGTGTACAGGGTGAGGGCACACTTTCCCACTTGCCCATAAGTACGGATCTGGGCAATAGAACCAAAGGATCTTAATGAAATGTGTTATGGTTCAGCTCATACTTCCCTAGACTTGAGCAAGGGGGTTGAATATGCAGAACTGACATGCTGGGAATGGATTGGGAACCCTGCCCCCCACAGTACAGTGAGCAAATGATTGCTCTGGATTACTGCAACTGCTGGTGCTGCTTTGCCTCTCTCACAGTGCCTTGGGTTTTCATGCCTCTATTTGTACCCTCACTGTCTTGGTATGATTTGGGATGTTCATGCAACTGATGGTGCTGCGTTGCTTTTCTTTTGATGCCTTGAGCCGTTCATGCCACTGTTGATGTTGATCTGCCCCTCACACGGCGCCTTGTGCTATTCATGCCAGACTTGGAACCACTTTGCCCTTCTCTTGGGGGTTGATTTTCAAAAGCATTTTCACTCTTAAAACTGGGATTCGCATGTATAATTGCACTTTACCCATGCAAGTGGACTTTTGAAAATTGCTACAATATATGCCATTGAATTATCAATATATTTTATTGCACTTAACGTGAATAAATGTCTTTTGAAAATTGCTAAAGTAGTATGTTACATTTACATGCGTAACTCCTTTGAAAATTTCATTTGTTGAAATGAATTTGTCTCAGAATTCTCTTCTTTTTGCTGTTATTGTTTGCCTGCAAATTTCACTAAACTTGCACAGAAACCCCCCAATGCTAGAGCCCAGAATAGGATGCGCTGCTTCCCCCAATGAATTTCATGGGTCTCGAACCAAATGATACGAATCACTGAACCAAACAAACCAAACTATTTTTTTCAGCCTATTGTTTTAAGTGTCGGGGGTGCTTTCACCCACACAATGAGAGATGGGGTAGGGGGTGGGAGAGCAGAAAAATGTATCAAGCAAGCAATTAGAGATCTAAAAAAATATTTTGCAGTACATTCAGTTTTTACCATCATGCCTTTCAAAGTTCTGTCATGCCATAAATTGAAAGGCAAAGAAAGGGCATTATAAATGGTGAAGATGTAACACCTGCAATCATTAAATTGCTCACTCACATTATAAAGCTGTTAAGTTTACAATGGGGGATGATAAAACTGATGCAAATGACTGCAGCACCACTAACTGATACTAAATTGATAAAGGTTGTCTAGCACCTTTTTGTTGCTTAGTTTTTCCTCTGGGACATTTGTTAAAATGCAATAGATAAATGGCAACCATAAAAAGAGCATCATTAGTCCCGGAATTAGTCTTCACAGACTTCAAAAAAAGCAAAATATCATATTTTAGTACTGTTTATGTGGAAAATATAATACATGACATAATTAAAAATGCATAGTATGGCAATAAAATAGGAAATTTACAGTGTGATTTTCTTTTAGGGACGCTGGCTTAGAGAGGTTTTATTGCTCACCAGGTAAATATCCAAAATATATACATCCCAATTTTATATATCATATAACTCAAAAAGATATTATCATTGTATGTCCCAGTGCAAAATATGGATTTAGCTGTGCTAATTATTAAAACTGCAAAAACATATAAGGAAGATGTGCACAGGTTTAGTATCAGTTTCTCTTATTGCTTTAAGAATGGTTTCATACAACTCTTTCAGTGAGAGAGCAAGAGACTGGGAAGCATGAGGGGAAACTCTTATCATTTCCAAAATGGACTCCTAAGGATAATTGTGTCACATCTGAATATGTTAAAGACTGTAGGGAGGTGTACAATATCATCAAGGAATGCAAGTTAGATGTGCTAATCCTTCTCCCTTCCAGGAAACTGTGATGTGATGGACATGTGTGTGAAACTCACATATATAATGCTGCAAGATGGCTTCACAAAATAACCAACCACGTGATATTAAATGCCAATGTTATTGAGCCTTTGACAAAACCCTCATTCAAGAGCAAATATGCACGCACTGTGCCATGTATGTCAATATTCACTTATAAGAATATGGGATCTTTAAAGTGAACTGCTCACCACAAATTTGTTGTAATCATCGGGTTTGTCAACATGGATTTTTTTGTGAAGGAGATTCAACCTTGATTGTTCTTTCTGGTTTTTCTTTTCTTTGTTTTTTTTCTTTTTTAACACTTTTTAAAAATACTTATATGCTTTTGAGTCATGTTGTTCTGCAGCGGCACCAAGCAGCACCAAGCCCGATTGTATGAGGCAGAATTGACTTTAAATGCTCTCGACGTTTTCCTACGAAACACGCACAGTGTCGGGCGACACTGTGTGTGTTTCGTAGGAAAACGTCGTCTGGGGCTCGGGCTTCAATGTCACTATAAAATAAAAAAATAGTGATTAAACCATGAGAATAAAACATTCCATAAAGTCCATTTCTAAGTAACATACGCGTCTCTCTGCAAATGGAGCTCCTTTCAGCATCTTGTTCAAGCTCGGCCTTTTCAAAAAATGGAGCCGCCGTAGAGAAAAAAGGGGGAGTATGTAAGATGGCTTCAGGCATAATTGCGAGGAGGACATTGGATTGGCTTCTGCTTTCACCACAATCTGCAATTACTTGCTCACAGGCAAGCCTGCTTCTCTCAGATTGGCAAACATGTCATTCTGGATGTGGTGAAAACATAGGAAAGACCATTGGTGTTAGTCAACAGCTGTCAGATAATGTAAAACAGCTGTTGTAAGGGCATTAGAGCTTTTGACAGTTTTTCTACAGACTATGCATACATTTTGACAAGCAATTAAAGCAGCAGTGCTACTGAAAGCACTCTTTGAATAATTTCCGTTAATAGAGAGAACAAACAAAATCATTAAGACACCTTGTTTTCTCCTTAGGTTTAAATTCATTCCTGAGGCAAAATGAGGTTTGAAGCTTTGGAAAGTTCCTCCTACTTAACTCACTGCAATCATTATCTAAGTAAATCAGGATTGTCTCTGATTCCTTGCCATTGGTTTTAGGATCTGTCCTGATTAAGCATTGTAAGGTAATTGGTTTGCAATGGTGCCTTCGTGTTATTCTATTCACATATTGGCAACCTTCATGGATTTCTTCACTGTATAATCAGGGTGCTCCAGTGTTAATTACCAGAAATGCACATTTGTTTCCTAACAAACTGAGAAACACAATTAAAATTCTCATTTTCTTTCATTAGAAAATGAAATGAAGAAAAAAAAAGCTCCCCCCAAATGTTGTGAAAGAAAAAGGCATTACCAAAAATTAAAAAATTAACCCTCTTACTCCCTTCCTTCCCAACCCTTCTCCCATGCTCCCTGTACACTTTCCATGGGCTTCTGAGAAGTTGAAATGGAGAAGGAGTGATTGACCGTTGCTCCTGCCCTGCCCGGTCCCATTTCTAAAATCCTTCATCAGAAATATGAGTTAACCCAAGCCTAAAAAAGACCCACAAGCTAAGCATTGGGTATCCAAGTACAGGACTCCCCAAGTCAAAGGGGCGCTGTCAGGGGGATCCCCCAAGTCAGAGGCTCCAGAGCTGGACAAGACTCCCCAAGTCAAAGGGGCGCTGTCAGGGGGATCCCCCAAGTCAGAGGCTCCAGAGCTGGACAAGACTCCCCAAGTCAAAGGGGCGCTGTCAGGGGGGTCCCCCAAGTCAGAGGCTCCAGAGCTGGACAAGACTCCCCAAGTCAAAGGGGCGCTGTCAGGGGGATCCCCCAAGTCAGAGGCTCCAGAGCTGGACAAGACTCCCCAAGTCAAAGGGGCGCTGTCAGGGGGGTCCCCCAAGTCAGAGGCTCCAGAGCTGGACAAGACTCCCCAAGTCAAAGGGGCGCTGTCAGGGGGATTCCCCAAGTCAGAGGCTCCAGAGCTGGACAAGACTCCCCAAGTCAAAGGGGCGCTGTCAGGGGGATCCCCCAAATCAGAGGCTCCAGAGCTGGACAAGAGAGCTTCCAATTTTTCAGCAGTAAAAACGGTAGTAGTTAATGCACATTTTACTTCACCACAATTCTTAGTGCACCTTTTTATTCCAGTTTTTTTAGCACACCTCTTTGTTTGACACGCTTATTTTTTTTAACTTTAGATTTATTAAATTTTTCTTCTCAATTATCCTTGTACATAATGAAACATATAGGGATCCACAAAATAGTACCAAAGTAAAGGAAAAACAATAAGAGTAGAAATATTACTCCCTAGCCATCCAGAGCATCAATGTTAGACAGAGAGGTGGAAAAAACAGGAGGAAATATAAAAAAAAAAATCAATATTTGTCGATGGGGAACAGGGGTAAGGGTTTGCAAGGTACTAGCTGGGATTACATTTGGGATATGGCGGCTTAGGAAGCAGAACGTTGAGTGCAGTGTGGGTGGTATTCAGTTTTTGCTTCTTGATATGCTGGGTTTGGATGGCTAAGATGGGGGTTAGCTTTGTTGTTTCTCATTGGGTGGTTTTTGGGGTGAGGGTGGAACTCTGGGAGGGCACTTATTTTGATAGGAGACGCTACATGGTGTGCAATCAGACGCATTGTGATCATGGCTAACTCAGAGACATCGTCTCTGAGTTAGCCATGGGTTAACATCGTCACACTGAATGTTAACATCATCACGCTGAATGTTCGGAATGTTCGGAATGTTAACGCTGAATGTTAACATCATCACGCTGAATGTTAACGCTGAATGTTAACATCATCACGCTGAATGTTCGGAACTCCAGTGAAGCAAAAATGCATTCTGGACTACTTAAAGAAACAGCAGGCCCATATTGTGCTCCTATAGGAGACAAACTTGACTGATAGGGAACATGATAAGCTTCAACGGGAATGGGTTGGTGTGTATCTTAGTAGACAAGAATCTCCCTCTAGTAGTCAGTAAATCCCCGAAAGATCAAGAAAGAATAAATAAACAGAAATTAAAATTTGCCTGTACATATCTCTTCCGCTCCTCCCTGAGATACCTTTTCTATTTCCATTCTCTCTTGCTCCCCATTCCCCAGATCTCCTCCCCTAACCTCAATGTTTATCCTTCTCCTCCCTTTCCAGCATTGATCACTAAGATCCCTTTTATAGCCAAGAGTCACCTGAATTAACAAGATACAAGAAATGCAGTATTCATAAATAATGCTTATTATTTTCCAAAATGGAAAAAAATGAAAAAAAAATCCCACTTCCACAATACAATTTGGCCAGAAAAACTTTCCCCAAGAAAACTAAAGAAAAAGGGAATTTGTAGCCCTATAATAAACATGGATATTCATGGCACTACAGTTGTGGAAAGAATAAGAGGAGAATCTACCCCTTACAGCAGTGGTTCTCAACCCTGTCCTGGGGACCCCCCCAGCCAGTCGGGTTTTCAGGATATCCACAATGAATATGCATGAGAGAAAATTTGCATGTTATGGAGGCAGTGTATGCAAATTTTCTCTCATGCATATTCATTGTGGATATCCTGAAAACCCAACTGGCTGGGGGGGGTCCCCAGGACAGGGTTGAGAACCACTGCCTTACAGAGTGTATACAGGACCAAGGCACAGTTTTTGGATCTGTCTGAGAAAAAAGTCAGGAATAGGTTCAGGTTTAGCAAGAAAATTGTATTATTCCTCTGCCTGCAGTTAGAGAATGACCTGTGCCCATCCACCACCTTACCAGTGCACTTCAAGGTCACTATGGCCCTGCCATTTTTGGCCATTGGCATCTTCCAGACACCTCTAGGGATCGTGGCTGGAATAAGCTATTAAGCCACCTCCATATGTATCAATCCATTTCTGACTACTTTTCTAAAAGCAAACAAAACAAAACAAAACATTGCTATATATCCTTTCCTAGGAGAGAATGGCAAAAACAAATTAGTTTTACCAAATTGCATGCTTCCCCTAAGTTTTGAGGGCTATAAGAGCACCAGTAGCTGATGAGGGCATCTACCACAAGGGCTTCCACCCTCAATATGTAGATGGTCTGTGATGCCAAGGGGATCATCATGAATATTAGAGATGTGAATTGTGTGATCGATCATCTTAACGATCAATTTTGGCTGGGGGGGGGGAGGGAATCGGATCGTCGCGGTTTTGTTTTTGTAAATATCGTGTAAATCGTAAATCGGGGGAGGGCGGGAAAACCGGCACACTAAAACATCCCTAAAACCCACCTCGACCCTTTAAAATAAATCCCCCACCCTCCCGAACCCCCCCAAAATGCCTTAAATTACCTGGGGTCCAGAGTGGGGGTCCCGGTGTGATCTTTTACTCTCGGGCCTGCGGTGCATTGTAGAAATGGAGCCGGCGCTACCTTTGCCCTGTCATATGTCCCCCGATGTCAGGAGCGTAGGAGATCGCTCCCGGACCCCCGCTGGACCCCCAGGGACTTTTGGCCAGCTTGTGGGGGGGGTCCTGACCCCCACAAGACTTGCCAAAAGTCCAGCGGGGGTCCGGGAGTGACCTCCTACACTCGAATCATTTTGCCGTATGGCCGGCGCCATTTTGCGCAAAATGGCGCCGGCCGTACGGCAACACGATTCGACTGCAGGATGTTGTTCGTGGACCCCCGCTGGACCCCCAGGGACATTTGGCCAGCTTGGGGGGGCCTCCTGACCCCCACAAGACTTGCCAAAAGCCAGCGCCATTTTGCACAAAATGGTGCTAGCCATACGGCAAAACGATTCGACTGCAGGAGGTCATTCCCGGACCCCCGCTGGACTTTTGGCAAGTCTTGTGGGGGTCAGGAGGCCCCCCCAAGCTGGCCAAAAGTCCCTGGGGGTCCAGCGGGGGTCCGGGAGCAATCTCCTACGCTCCTGACGTCGGGGGACAAAAAACAAAATGGCGCCGGCGCTACCTTTGACCTGTCATATGACAGGGCAAAGGTAGCGCCGGCACCATTTCTACAACGCACCGCAGGCCCGAGAGTAAAAGATCACACCGGGACCCCCGCTCTGGACCCAGGTAATTTAAGGCATTTTGGGGGGGTTCGGGAGGGTGGGGGATTTATTTTAAAGGGTCGGGGTGGGTTTTAGGGTTGTTTTAGTGTGCCGGTTTTTCCGCAATCCCCCTTCCCCTCCCCCTTCCCCCGATTTACGATTTTTGACAATAAATCGGGGGAATTCCTATTGTATCGCGCTTCTAACGATTTTTGAAGATTTAAAATATATCGGACGATATTTTAAATCGTCAAAAAACGATTCACATCCCTAATGAATATCATGTCCAGGTTTCCAGGAATTTGTCATGATGCGTACATCCTCTCAGATTCAAGAATTCATGACTGCTTCCAGGAAAGCACATCACTTGGAGGTGATTTCTAGGCAGGTTTGTTGCTCTCACCACAACCACAACACTATTAATCTCTGCCCTTTTTCTCTCCCTATCTAGGTGGACCTATCACTTAGGCCATCCTCTTTTTTTTTTTTTGGGGGGGGGGGGGGGTGTCTCTGGCGCCTTGTACCGGCTCAATCTGGTACTCATTATTTACAGTGCCTTCAGAGGGTACAGGCACTGAGGGCAGTGGCAGGAAGTAAAAGCTGCAAGAGGGTTGAGGGGTGGAGAGGGGGGGGGGGGTGAGAGGCTGAAGTCCTGCCAGTTTGGGGTGCCTCTTCCCTTCAGCAGCACTAACATCAGCACATGAAATGTCCATCTCCTTGTAGCAGAGGGAGCCACCTTCCTCTGTGATGTTGGAGGTGTAGCTGGAGAATGCATCGGTGCAGGTGTTGTAATCAGTAACAGATGAATCTCTGTCATGGGTAGTAGTGGACCCATTGTAGGAGCCTCCCACTAGGCTGGCAGAAGTAGAGCAATTCAGGGTAGTGGTGGTGGTGCTGAAGCAAATGCTTGGGGAAGCTGCATCCAGGGGATCGGTGGCTGCCTTGGAGCATTCCATAGTGGCTGCAGATAGCAGAGTGGCATCCACTGCAGCATCTCCTTCCAGACATTGGTAATGCCCAGCAGTTCCTTTTGCAACCTTCTGCCAGTGCTCTGGATCTCCTGATAGACCCCCTGAATTTCCTCATGTACCACTTTCTTCAGGCCCTGGATGTTCTGCCATAGGCCTGCTATCTTCTCATTTTATTGCAGCATACTAGAGATGTGAATCGTGTCCTCGATCGTCTTAACGATCGATTTCGGCTGGGAGGGGGAGGGAATCATATTGTTGCCGTTTGGGGGGGTAAAATATCGTGATATATCGTTAAAATCGTTAAAACCCGCTAAAACCCACCCCCGACCCTTTAAATTAAATCCCCCACCCTCCCGAACCCCCCCCCCAAATGACTTAAATTACCTGGTGGTCCAGCGGCGGTCCGGAACGGCAGCGGTCCGGAACGGGCTCCTGCTACTGAATCTTGTTGTCTTCGGCCGGCGCCATTTTCCAAAATGGCGCCGAAAAATGGCGGCGGCCATAGACCAACAGGATTCGACGGCAGGAGGTTCTTCCGGACCCCCGCTGGACTTTTGGCAAGTCTTGTGGGGGTCAGGAGGCCCCCCCCAAGCTGGCCAAAAGTTCCTGGAGGTCCAGCGGGGGTCAGAGAGCGATTTCCCGCCGCGAATCGTTTTCCGTACGGAAAATGGCGCTGGCCATACGCGTATGGCCGGCGCCATTTTCCGTACGGAAAATGGCGCCGGCAGGAGATCGACTGCAGGAGGTCGTTCAGCGAGGGTTCCGGCGCCTCGCTGAACGACCTCCTGCAGTCGATCTCCTGCCGGCGCCATTTTCCGTACGGAAAACGATTCACGGCGGGAAATCGCTCCCTGACCCCCGCTGGACCTCCAGGAACTTTTGGCCAGCTTGGGGGGGGCCTCCTGACCCCCACAAGACTTGCCAAAAGTCCAGCAGGGGTCCGGAAGGACCTCCTGCCGTCGAATCCTGTTGGTCTATGGCCGCCGCCATTTTTCGGCGCCATTTTGGAAAATGGCGCCGGCCGAAGACAACAAGATTCAGTTGCAGGAGCCCGTTCCGGACCGCTGCCGTTCCGGACCCCAGGTAATTTAAGTCATTTGGGGGGGGGTTCGGGAGGGTGGGGGATTGAAGGAGGTAGGATTTGGCAAGGAAATGTTTAAGTTATTTGGGGGGGGTTCGGGAGGGTGGGGGATTTAATTTAAAGGGTCGGGGGTGGGTTTTAGCGGGTTTTAGTGTGCCGGCTCACGATTCTAACGATTTATAACGATAAATCGTTAGAATCTCTATTGTATTGTGTTCCATAACGGTTTAAGACGATATTAAAATTATCGGACGATAATTTTAATCGTCCTAAAACGATTCACATCCCTACAGCATACACCTCTCTCATGGAATGCAAAGTATCTCTTCTCTACTAGAGAAGAAGTGCCTGACCTTACCCTCATGTTTAGTTTATTCAAAATTAATTGCCTTTCTTTGTATTGTAATCAAAGCAATTGATCATACTCATCTCCAGCATGCTGCAATACCTCAGGAGTAGATGACTGGGTTTAGATGGCCTTTGGCTCTTCCTCCTCTTCCTCCTCCAAAAGAGCCTGGCAATGCTCAGCACCTGTTTGCCACTTGTCTATAAAGTATATTCTCCTCTATATTAGACCTGGACTCTGCCGACTCCTTCTCCTCATCTTCATCGTCTTCCTCCAGGTTTTCTGGCAGCACTCATGCATGCAATCAAGCCCTTCCAAGACCACTGGTTCCAGGATGATCACATTCTTGGCTAGCCTTTTCCTCTGCAAAAAGAGAAATGGCACCACTCTGACAGATTCTTTTTTCTATCACTATACCTTTGACCCCCCCCCCCCCCCCCACCACCACCACCACCACACACACACAAGAGATGGAGGTTTGAGCATGCTATCATTTAGACATCATTGAAGACAGCGCTGGACCGTTAAATCGCCCCATAGCATTGGGCGCCCACGCTCAGGGAGGCCAGCCACCATCACCAGGCACCCTGCAACACCTCTCACCTCACAGCCATGAGAAGAAAAGAAAGAAAACTGATATCATCAGGAACTGGGAAAGAGCAGCGACGAGAGTGCTCCGATCCGAAGACCCCCCCCCCCAACGTCATTGAAGACAGCGCTGGACCGTTAAATGGCCCCATACCGCCGGGCGTCGCGCTCCGAAGGGGCGCGACAAAGGGCCACTCCCCTTTGTGCACTCCTTAGTGCAGTCCGTAGTGCTAGGTCTATTTAAAAACTTAGCGATCGGATGTCTCTCGTTGTTATCATTCATTTTAATATGTTTGTAACCTTCCCATGTTTGTAAACCATTATGATGGCTTTATGTTGAAGCCAAATGACGGTATATAAAACCTGATAAATAAATAAAATTAAATAAATGTAAGTGAACTGCAGCAGAAAAAAAAAAAAGAGAACAATGCAGCTATGTAAATTGAGCCACCAGCCCAGGAAACTCAAAATACCCTTTACTGTAAACTCAGCGCACTTGAACCAAGTGAGAGAGAGAGCATTATTTTTGACGGGTTCCAAAATCTGGAACACACTACCAACTGTTTTAAGACTTGAGACCAATTTTAAAAAGTTTAACCGTGACTTAAAAGCTTGGCTTTTTAATGAGGCACACACAGTCTAAGCTTAAGGGGCCAGATTTTAAAAGGGTTACGCGCATAAGGTACTCGCGTAACCCTTTTAAAAAAAACCTGCGTGCACCGAGCCTATTTTGCATAGGCTCGGCGGCGCGCGCAAGTAGCAAAATTCCATCTGGGACCCTTTGTCGAGATTTTATCAAGGGGGCTCCCTTCCCTCCATCCAGTGGCACAGTGGGTTCTATTGCCTTTATTTCGGTATCAGGCCAGAAAGGGTTAACTATCCCTGAACTATACAGCCCATTACTTTGACTCTGAGACATTATTATATTGTTGCCCATCTTTGAGGTGAGTAAACTTAAAAATATTGAACCAGATTAAATATAAAGACAATTTTGGAAAATTCTGATATTTAAATCAGAATGTAAACTCTCAGAGAGAGAGAGAGAGAGAGAGAGGAGTTTCACAGTTTTAGAGAAAGGGAGGCCTTGGTTTAGCAGGGACAGTTCTAACATGACTGAGCCCTCTTGTCTGACCTGCAGCTCTGTCTTTTCCTTGGAATTATGCTTTGTTTCCCTAAATTGTTAGTTTATTGGGCAATTTGGGGTAGCTGGGGGGAGGGGATTTAGATCAATCTGCTACTTGAAGTGGCAAGGAGGAAGGACAATGTCGGGGTGCTTTGTAGAGATAGTTTGCCCACCAATTTTCGTTTTGCTCTGGGAGCAGTCTCCCCCTCTCTTCTGAATGTTCTTTTCTTCAGTGTATAGGATTTTTGAAGTGAGCTTTATTATTGGTTTGAGATTTTGTTGTAGCTAGGATAGGGATTAACCATAAAACTGCCTAGGTATTGGTTTAAGCGTATTGTCCATTATTACCTTTTGAGCTACTTCTAGTTGCATTCCAAATTCTATCAGTGATAATTCCATTTAGTAATGGGTCCTCAGGATGTCCGGCAATGATTTGATAGTTCCTCTCAGCCTAGTGACATCTCAGGTTATAGGGTACTGATCAAAGTGAGTCACCGGCCTAGGAAGGACATGGTTTTGGCTAGTAGTCTTAGTATCTATAAAATTTAATGATGAAATCTTTGGCTGATCTGGGGGGGTTTGAACGGGAATGTTATCGTCGCCTTGATGTTTATGTAATTTAGATAACACTGACCATTCCTATTTGGTTGTAACTTTTGTAAAATTGCTAATAAAGCTGCACCCTTATCATTCCATTTTAGATGTTTATGAACTTTTATTTTGAGTTGAGAGACTGAGGCAGGAGTGGAAATGAGTTAAGAGGTTCTAAAAATAGGTTAATTAGTTTGGCCCATTCACAAACCTTGGATGTGGTATGTTAAGCGTTGACGTCAAATCAGACGAATTACTCTTGCAATACAAAGTGTTAAAAATGTAGACCAAGTTCCTCCACTTGTAGTCGGATAACCTGAGTCGAAAGATCTGACAAAATGTAATCCCAAAGAACAGTTAGTTAACAGTACTGTACGAGATCACTTCGGCACCCAGCCCCCCTTCCCTCTCCCCCGGCAGCAGTGACCTCGCTCAAAATAGGTAAGTACAGTGTGGTTACTGAGAAACATTAAAATGTTCTTCTTACAGAGCCTTAGGCTTTATGATGATAAATGCTGAAAGAGGTGGAAAACATAGATGTATCATCTTATTGAATGTATATTGATCCCTAACAATAAGCTTCTCTTTTGGGATTTGTTTCCTGTAAGGCTAGTGATGTCTAGTTTATTACCCACCAAGGACAGTATTTTCCTTGTTTTCTTGTGAATACTGTGATGATCATTCATATACATTCACCACTCTAGGAAAAACATGGTCATAAGTGCCTTTTGGGGTATTTAAGCAGAGCTGTATGAAATGTCTGCACTTTGGCACTCCATTAACAACTTTCTATTAGTGCTCTTGTGTGCATGTGCTCTGCATCTTAAATTACCAGAGAAGCAAATATTGCATACATTTGTGCTCTATAATCAGGTTTTACCAAACTGCCCTGCTATTCTTTGAAATACATAGCCTATTTTAGCTATGCTCCTCAGGCTTTCATTGTCTGGCCATTTTTTTGTCATTAACGCCAGATGAAATGTTAATTATAAACATCAACAAGGGCGAACAGTGTGTTGCCTGTATCTGCAGTGAAGTGGAAAGCGTCTGCTCCCTGAACCCTCGCTACTGCACTAGCATTGAATACCTGGTTGGTGTTTTACATTTAAACACCAAATGCTGGCTGTAAGAAATTTGCTCGGAAGGCATGTTTTCATCTTAAACACCACGGTGACTCAGGAGAACTGGGAAAGTAAAATACTATTCCCTGCTGGAGTCTGCCCTGTCAATTAGCAGCCAGTGTGGCAGACATTGCCGGTGAAACAGCTAATGCACTGTGTCATGATTATTTCACTCCTCTGAGTGGAAATTGAATGAGAGAATGGCTAGTAATTAGCTCAAGCCAAACAGTCTCAGGACTTGTCTTCCGGTGTCATTAAAGACCAGGCTGATCATGAAAGAAGCGCCAGTAATTAGCACTAAACCAGGCTGGAAGCCTGTGCCTTAAGGACCTCTTTTGCAAATGTCAGTGTGTTCTAATGAAGAGTTGACTCGGAAAAAGCAATAAGGGGACAATAAGAAAATTATATCTTTGTGGACTAGAATTACCTAAGAATAAAACACACACTGCAAAGCAGTTAGGACCTGATTTATGAAATATTTTCTCCTGTTCTGTGCCTTCAGTTAAAAAAGAGTTGATAAATCAGGACCTTACTGTAAAAGGCTTCTAAGAAAACTAAAAAGTCATGGGATAGGGGTGATGTCCTTTTATGGATTACAGGAAACAGAGAGTAGGATTAAATGGTCAATTTTCCCAGTGGAAATAGGTAAACAGTGGGGTGCCTCAGGGATCTGTATTTGGACCTGTGCTTTTTAATATATTTATAAATGATCTGGAAAGGGATATGACGAGTGAGGTTATCAGATTTGCAGATGATACAAAATTATTCAGAGTAGTTAAATCCAAGCAGATTGTGATAAATTGCAGGAGGATCTTGTGAGGCTGGAAGATTGGGCATCCAAATGGCAGAAGTAATTTAATGTGGGCGTGCAAGGTGATGCATATAGGGAAAATAACCATTGCTGTAGTTACACAATGTTAGGTTCTATCTTAGGAGTTACTACCCAGGAAAGAGATCTATGCGTCATAGTGGATAGCACATTGAAATCGTCGGTTCAGTGTGCTGTGGTGCTCAACATAATGTTAGGAATTATTAGGAAGGGAATGGTGAATAAAACGGTGGATGTCATAATGCCTCTGTATCGCTCAATGCATCTTGAATACTGTGTACAATTCTGGTAGCCGCATCTCAAAAACGTTATAGTTGCACTGGAGAAAGTACAGAGAAGGGCGACCAAAATGATAAAGGGGATGGAACGGCTCCCCTATTTGTTCAACTTGGAAAAGAGACAGCTGAGGGGGAATATGATAGAGGTTTACAAAATCATGAAAGGACTCAAATGGGAAAATGTGAATCAGGTATTTACTCTCGGAAACAATAAAAGAACTAGGGGGCACTCCATAAAGTTAGCAAGTAGCACATTTAAAGCAAATCAGATAAAACTATTTCTCACTCATGAGCCAATTTTTAAAGACTCACTCACATAAAATTCAGGGGCTATGCATGTGGCTGAGCCCTATGCGCGCTTGTGCGCATTTTACAAAGGGCCCAGGCACACGCGTAACCTGTTATCCACAGACACCAGCCTGCACACGCGCACACCGATTATAAAACCGGGCACGCATGTGTGTGCAGATATCGTATTTTATAACATGCGCGCAGTGATGCGTGCTTGTTATAAAATCGGCGTGTCTATGTGCACGCGCCGGGAGCTGTGCACACATGGACACACGCACCTTTTAAAATCCACCCCTCAATGCATAATTGAGCTCTAGAATTCATTGCCAGAGAAAGTGGTTATGGCATTTAGTGTACCTAGATTTAAAAAAAGGTTTGAATAAGTTCCTAAAGGGGAAGTCCATAAGCTGCTATTAATTAATAAGCACTAGTAGATTGGGATTTATTTAATGTTTGGGTACTTGACAAGTACGTGTGCCTTGGACTGGCCATGGTTGGAAACAGGATGCTGGGCTTGATGGACCCTTGGTCCGACTCAATATAGCACATCTTATATTCTTATTATTGTGGTCCTGCATACCATATTGAATTGGTTTATGCTTTGCTTAAAGACGTATTTGAAGTACGCTATATCAGAGCAGAGCACAAGCTTGGGGCATAATTTACCTAGCTCGTCTTTCCTTTCCAGCATGTAATGGGCCAGCATGTAGCTAAAACAAATTTGCAGAAAGACTTCACAAATATTCATTCAGGTGGATTTATTTATACTGGAAAATAAACAAACCCTAAAACCAGAAGGGATGAATAGTATGCAAATAGACCAAAGTAAGCATAAGCCCTGTGATGGTAGAACCCAGATAACTGTTCCAGAGGTGATATCTCACACTTCTATTTTAAGTGGAACACAGTCATTAAGTCATTAAATGCATTTTACAGGGTTTCCTGCATGGGGGGGGGGGGGGGGAGGGGAGTTACCTTTTAAGACCCTCACATTCCTCTTAGGTTTCCCATTGTAAGCATTTTGTACACAGCACTGATGATCACAGCGTAGAGAATAATGTAGTCACACAGGAAAATTGTACACTTGGTTTCCAACTTTTCTCTTTTACTGGTAAGCTGCAAATAGTACCGCCAGTACCTGAATGCAATCCACTTTGAAGCACTGAAAAAAGTGCAAAAAGCAGAATATAAATCTAAAAAATAAAAAAAAAAAATTTAAAAATGATGATTTAAAGTCTCTGCAGCTGAGTACTTCGTTTCCAAGATGGCACAGATGCTTTTAGTAAATTTGTGACTTCTTACAGTCCTTCTTAAATTCAGATATTACTCCAATCGAATCAGTTCTTTTAGTTACTTGATCTCTTCTCTCTCAATGGGTTCTGGGCAAACGTTATGTTCTTCCCCTCCCATGGTAGTTTGAAGTATCAAAGGGTTCAGTGCAATCCTATCCAGTATCCACCCTAATCAATGGGCTAAGCCATGTTAAGCAGTGATTCATGACAGCTATTTTTGTTCTCTGTCTATATTATAAGATTACTAGGGCTCCGGGTAATCACTATGCTACATGTTCCCATGCATGATGCAATGACATCACCCAGAGCAGAGTGAGAGAGGGGCGCGGGGGGCCAGCGAGTGCATCTGTGGCATTGCACAGGCAGCAGAATGGCCGGTGAAGGTTTCCCAGCTTCACCAGCAAAATGAAACAAAACAAAAGGCAGACTCATTGGGGCCGATGCAATAATTTTTGCGGAAAGTAGGTGCTGACTTTTCAGTGCCCGCTTAACGCACGCATGGCGCCCACAAGGGGGATGCCATGCAATCGGCAAATTAGGGGGTTACGCTAGCAAGGAGGTGCTAGGGTTGCTTACGCGACCTTAGCACCTCCTTGCTAAGGTGATCCCGCGGCGGCTTCCGGGTATGAAGACCTATGTCAGTAAACACGGCATCTGTTTTCATAACCGGCCATCTGCCAGTAATAAAAATGGACGCTGAGTTTATCGAATGCGGAGTGAATGAGTAATAGCCTCATTCCCATGCATTTGCATGTGATGAGCGCTATCTCATTCACTCCGCGTCCGACAGCGGGTTAAGCAGTGCGCTCGTGTGAGCGCACTGTATTGCATCGGCTCCATTGGCAGAAGCACAGAAAGAGAAACGCTGCAGATAGCAGGGCTACTGGATGCTGCCAAGCCCCAACGACTGGTGATGATGTTGGAGCCCAGGTGGAAGGGACTTAGAAAGCGGCAGATTAGAGTAGGGAGAGTAAGGAGGGGGAGGAGTTGAAAGGGGCAGTGGGAGAGTGAAAGGGGAAGGGAAGCTGAGGAAGGGATGCAAACAGTAGGAGAGGGAAGGGAAAAGGGGAGAGAGAGAGAGAGAGAGGGGAGAATGGGGAAGGGAAGGGAGAAGGGAGAAGAGGAGAGGGAAGGGGAGGAAGCGGGCTAGCTGAGTGAAAGGGGAGGGGGAGAGTGGGAGCAGTGAGAGAAGAAGGAGTTGGAAGCAGGGAGGAGTGGGAGAGAGAAAGAAAGGGGCTGGAAGGGGCTGGAGGAGAAAGGCAGTGAGCGAGAAAGGAGAGGGGTACTGGGGGGGTTAGGAAGAAGGAGAGGGGCAGTGGGGAGGAGCATGCACATCCCCTCCAACATATTGCCCCCCATGCACATACCCCCTACTCTCCCACCATCCCACCCCCCCTCACACACACACACACTTGCCTCCTATAAACCAATCCCACCCCCACACAAAAGCCTGAATATGAGCACCCCAGCCCATACATGCATATGAACTCCCCATGCATACGCACCCCCCCACAAACAAACACACCCCTACCCTACACACAAGCATGCAAACCCTCCCACACTCGCACCCCCAACCCCCCCACCTAATACCACTCACACCAGCCACATAACAAAGAGTCACACATCCTCTAACCCACCCTCTAGAGATTGAAAGGGAGGAATGAGTCCATGCAATAACACACACACCCGTCCCTCATTATCGTCTTCCCACAACAAACACATATGGGGGGAGGAGAGGGGAAATGGGGAGAAGAGTAGGGGATAGGGAGAAAGTACACATGCACCCACACACTCTCGCACAGGGGAGGAGAGGGAGAATGGGTTCCCCTCCAACTCCCCCACACACACCTTTCACTCACCTCCCAATGCCACACTTCTACACTCCCAACACCACCACCTACGCATCATTCCCTTACAGGTGGGGAGGAGAGCAATAGGGGTAGAATGTGAAAAGTGTAAGGGGGGGGAAGTGCCCACACACCACACATCACTCATCCTCCCACACCACCTACATCACCACATACATGCGCACCATCCATCATGTACCCCATGCACACCTTCACACACCCTCTGCAAGCCTTCTGTCCTACTCCCTTCCCCACTGAACATCCCCCCCCCTCACATACACACCAGACACCTACCCTCATTCTTCCACCCCAACACACCAAGTGCAAGACACCAATAATGTACAGACTTTCTGACATTGCTATGCAAATGATCACTTTCTCTTTTTTTGGGGGGGGGGGAATTCTCTTAACAGCCACGCTCACTCAGTCAAGGGAGGGGTGGGGTGGAGAATTCTATCTCTCTTCCTGCCCTTTCTTTCATTAGAGTCACTTGCCCTACCCAACTTGCATTTTCCACCGTGGCACAAACATGGAGTCCAGAGCGCCCAATGGCAGGGTTGGCGAGTGAGGCGAGCAGGGGTGCAGCCCCTAGTTAATAATAATAATGATACAATGATATTTTACGAGTATTTAAGTTCCATAACTTTTTAAAAATAATCCTTGATTCCCCACCCCATCCAGACTGCATAACCGAATACCCCCAGGAAATCTTGCTAGTTCAAGGGCTGAAGGGTTGCATCTTTCAAAGCACGGCGCTGTGGCTCCAGACCCTAGCTGCAATTTTATTATTTAAAGAACCTCAGAGGTGCCCAAAAGCATACATTTTGTTTCTTGTATTTACTAACTGAGGCAGTGCTGCAGAAACAAGTAGTGGGCAGACAGTCCACTTGCTGACTTATCTTGCATTGCATCATAAACCCTTTGTCTGTCTTAGGATTTATCCCTTTGCTTTGAACCCAGCTGAAGAGCACCTCCTTTTAAGTTGAGTAGATAAATCAGTGGAACATGCATATTTATTTCCATCTGATGAGAGTTATCCAAACACCGGTTTATTCAAAGCTGTTTGGGAAAAGCTCATTCTTCCGAAAACTCAAGAACTCACAAAATTAAATGCTTTAACGGCGAAGTAAAAATGACATCCAAGAAGTGGAGAAACTGAATTTTGAAATGTTTCGAAGGGCTTATGAAGGCAAGCACAGAAAGATTTTTTTTTTCCCTTATTTTCATTTGTAAGGAAAATTTGAATATTTGTCTTGACAAGTGCTTTGGAAGGTTTTTATTTTGGCTGATATTGGCCTTGAGAGCCCTTTTATCCCGTCAGATTTAATGCAGGCTGTTGCTGGCATTCTAGCTCTGCTTTGGATATTTGTTTATTTTCCTTGCAAGTATTCGATTGCAGTATCTTTTAGGGCTGAGCAGAATACATTTAAACTATAGAGGGAAATATAGACATGCATATTTTGGACACAGAATCAAATTATTATGCATTTATTTCCATTTTATTTCCTACGAATATGGGACTTGCAGTTGCTATGTCTGGAGGTGGAGGAGAGGGAGACTGGGACCTGAGCAAGGCAAAACTGCATAGAATTAGGTAGCAATACAAACATACGACGCTTGTGAGCATTAACACCAATCGTCAAGGCTTTAACCCAAGAATAACTTTTAGCAATGACAGAATCTGAAAATCCGATTACTAAAGCTTGGTTCCAGCTCGATGGTTAAGGGGCAGAGAAAATAGAGAAAAAGTAGGATTGTTTTTTGAAGAATTCAGTTTAATAAAAAATCTGAACCATTGTGTTGGAGTAAATTAAATGACAGCAAAGCTTTCTAATAATGTGACTCCCTGGATGCATGAAAAGTGACTTTAGAGTCATTCAGGTGTTTTTTTAAGCATTTTCTGAGATCTACAGTATTTGTTTCTTCACACATCTCTTGATTCCTTCCATAAAGATACACTTAAAGGATAATCTTCAAAGGAAAATGTAAATGTAACATACCATCGTAGCAATTTTCAGAAGCCCATTTACCTGCATTAAGTGCACTTCACGCTGGTAAAACCCATTGACAATTCAATTGCATAAACTGTAGACATTTTCAAAAGCCTTCGCTAGAACCTACTCCTAAAACCCATACCAGGGAATGTCGAGGCCTCCCATTCAGCAGAGATGCATAGGCTTGTGGCTGCATCGTGGCCCTTGACGGCTTGGAATCTAGGGCATGGCCCAAATAAGTACCACCCAGACACTGAGGCTATCCTAGCCCCTGTCACTAGATAGGCACCATGCTGTAAAGGGCTGCTGTACAGGAGCCTATGTATCTCTGGGAACCTATCTATGGCCTTTCTACTGCCACAGTACATGAGTTTCACGCCATTAAGAGCACTTTTCATTACCTATGCCTCTCCCAGAAAATCAGTGCCCTCTAAAATTTTGCGTGATGCCTTGTCCCTGTCTAACCTGGCTTCTGGGCTCATTGTTAGTACTTTTGTTTGGACTTTTTTTAAATTGTAGATGTGCTATCAGAGATTGCCAGCATTTAAAACTGCCCTTAACGACCTGCTTCTGGGTCTTGTCTTCAGTTTGTGTAGACCGTGAACTCTGAAATGGGTCCCCCAATCCTCAGCTGCCCATAACCCACCTGAATTCCTAAGACAATTAACCAGACCCCAAATTAAAAGCATGCTGAGAGATGACCCAACCAGCCTCTTTGCCCTGAAGAGGGAACTGCTAGCAGCTGTGCATAATTTAAAGATTTAGCCCTTCAGACTGCAGGGGGGGGTGAGCTTCTGAATTGCTTCTGTTTGCTCCTTCTGTAACCCAATCTGATTCTGAACGTGATCTTGACCTTCCCTTGTCTCTGCTCTAACCTTTTTGCCCTTAGATACTCTTTTACTGTAAGGATTTGCCACATTGTCAAATGTGCTGTGAGAGCCTGCCAGCGTGAAAACACAAAACAGTACATGCAATCTGCTCCTGGATCTCTTCAGTTTGTCAGCCTTAAACCCTCCCCAAACAAGGCCCTGAATCCTCAGTTGCCTGTGATCCAGCTGGGGTCTTCACACATATTGAATTAAGGCAAACGTTTGGGGTGGGATAAAGGGAGCTTTCAATGTTTCCCTAGCTCTCTTGTTTTTTTTTTCCAGCCAGGTAAGTCTTCTGGGCCTATGCTGCCTACCCTGCTCTAAACATATAAACCTGGCTTGACCAGCTATACCTGCCAACCAACTTGCCTTGCTGAGTTCTGTTTCTTAACTTTTTACAGCTTGAGAACTGGGAAGAAATATTTGTGCTTGAAAGCCACCAGAGGTGAGTAAATGATGCGTGCGTATGTACGTACTTGGCTGAAGGTGGATATTAATAAGGCAACCCTGCTAGCTCTTCCTCCTGCATGGTCCAATAATCTTTATTAGCTTACGTTGTTCTTTTATTTGCTGAATATGTGCTTTAATGACAGTTACTATCTGGATTTTTGGCTCTATTCTCACTCCAGAGGTCAAACATTAAATTAGGGTGAAATTAAAATAATTTTACATAACATTTATGAAGAAGCAACAGTTTCTATGAGGCAATTTTCAAAGAGTTACAAGGGAGGGTGTGTGAAAAATTAGCATATTCTCATGTGAGTTGCATGCTTAAATGTATTTATTTATTTTCAAACATATATTGACTGCCTTTCCCAAAAAGCCTACCAGGCAGTGTATATAGGAAATACAAATACAATTGAACATAAAGAAAATGTCTCCCTTTGACATTAATGGGAGCTGCATGGATTATGCCAATATAGAGGCCAGGATTTATATTTGTTTCAAATAAGAGTAAATATTTGGGACTGAGAGGTTTGGGAGACAAATGGAAGGGTAATATAATGGCAGATAAAGGCCCAAACGGTCATCCAGTCTGCCCATATAGAAACGTAACAACTTAAGTTAACACAGATTACCCCATTTGTTCATTCCTGCCTTTTAGTTACTAGGAATGTTCTGTGTTTAACCCATACCCTTTTGAATTCCATTATCGTCTTTACCACCTCTTCTGGGAGGGAATTCCATGCATCTACCACCCTTCCCATGAAGAAATATTTCTTTAAATTGCTCCTGATTCTACAGTTTTTTATTTCCACTGGAAAAGGCTTACTTCTGTTTGAGTTTGTGTACCATTGAGCCAAGGTGGAGTTGATGCAGCCTGCTGGAAGGAGCCCTGCAGGTTTCCACTGTCGGCAGGCAGCCCTGGATAAGGCAGAGGCCCAACTGGAGCTTTGCCTTTACCGGCCCACGTTCCCCTTGGGTTGAGCTTTTCGATGCTGGGGCCAGAGGGTCTTAGGTGGGGGCCTCTGCTAATGATGGAAAGATCCATTGAGCTCACTGGGAAAAGACATAGGTCAGGTGAATCCGGGTAGTAGGCAGTAGTCGGTGGCAGGCGGCGGTCAGGAGTATCCAGGAACAGGCAGAGGTCGGTGGCAGAAGGTGGTCAGATGTATCCAGGAACAGGCAGAGGTTAATACCGAGTATCCGTCTAACAGGATGAAGGGCTGGATAGGCAGGGCAGGAAGACAAGCAGATAACAAGGAGACGAAGATAATTGAAAAACTGAAGACGAGGACACTGGAACTCAAGACGAGGAACATTGGAGCAATTCGCACTATTGAACAGAAGAGAGAACTGTTACCGAGGTACTGGTGGAGTGTCAAGCAGGGGCCTTTTATAGGACTGAGGGGATGATGTCATCAGGAGGTACTTCCAACTATTTCCCGCCATGGGCCCTTTAAAATAGATGACGTTGGGCATGTGCATGCCCTAGGAGGAACGGGGTCAGGAGGTGTCAGCAACGTCCTGCCACAGGAGCTATCAGTGCTGTACTGCTGCGCCAGGCTGCAGCGATGTGTCACAAAGACACCAGGAGGCAGGACTGTTCTGGGAGCTGATAAGCAGCCTTAGAAGGAGGTGAGTGCGGTGGTCCACGATAGCAGCCTGCAGACCACAGAACATAACAGATTCTTGTCATTAATACCTTTAAGGTATTTAAAAGTCTGAATCATTTCTCCCCTGTCTCTCCTCTCCTCTAGGATACAGGGGGTCATTTATCAAAGTGCTATATGGAGTATTCACATGCGTTAGGCATTTTCGCATGCAGAAAATGCCTTTAACGCATGCAAAAATGCAATAACGCATGGTGCGATGCAAATGAGAAAAAGGGGAGGATATTGAACTGGGTTCACAGTTTTGCAAACTTTTTTCATTTGCGTAAAGCCATGATATGGCTTTATCATGTGTTGTGATGTTTTAAGCTCCTGAAGAGCCAGCCTAGCTAACTGGGCCACTGAGGGGGGTGGGGACAGGTAGAGAGTCCATCAAGCTAGGATGAGAAAACATTGCACAAATCTCATCTTTGGGTGAGTTTCCTCATTCCGAAGGTCCTCAAATCTTCACAAGAGAGCACTGCTCTGTTCGGACGTCTCACTTTTAATGTCAAAGTGGCCCCTAACCCCTACACTAATACCTAAACCTCACAAGTTACTAGGTGGGCCTCCCATAGAGATATAAATACCTATCTAGTGTGAGGGCATTATGGCTAGTCTCACTCTCTCTCTCTCTCTTATTACAGTGTAAAAAAGTTATTGCAATTTGCAGTAAGATTTTATTTATTTAAAACATTTATATACCATCTTAGCAATGTGTCATTCATCAAAATGGTTCACAATTTAATAACCTTAAAACTAAAAATGTCAAAATAATATAAATCAAAGCAAAAACTAACTAAGACATAAACCTACTTCTGATAGGTATAGCGCAATTGCAATAAACTGCCTATTACCATAAAACACACCCCTTTTCCCTATCGCTTGCGATATTTAGTGCATTTGATAAATCCAGGCCATAGTTAGGTCCTCTAGACTCATACCTTTCAGAGGAAACTCAGCACCATTTTAGCTGCATGTCTCTGCATCGCTTCCATTCTGTCTCTATCCTTTTTGAGATGCGGTCTCCAGAACTTAACGCAGTACTCCAGCCAAGACCTCACGCAAAGACCTTTACAGGGGCATTTGCACCTCCTTGTTTTTTTCTGCTAGTTATGTCTTTTTTTGACTGTGTTGACAATTATCCTTGCTGTGAGTAGATCTTTAAAAATGACTTTTGTAGCAGTTTATTTTAACTATTTGTCTTCCAAAGATTTAGTAATAACATCATGGAACAGATTTTAAAAAAAGAAAAATCTTCTCTATGACTGGCTCTGTGGTAGTGCTGCTCATTGCTATGCATGCAGAGGATCCCCGGTGTGCAAATTTATCTCATGCATTGTAAATATCCCGAAAAGTTCACTGCATGTTGTACGGTATCTGAAAAAAAAAATCACATTTCTTATGGGGGCAGTTTACAGATTCACTGACTATATGCAAAGTACACAGGCACTTTGTACCCATGGACCTTGTACCTACTTTTCAAGAAGGAAAGGTTTGTGCACAATTTCCCTCTGAAAATTGACCATGGGCACAAAGTGCCCAGGGATTTTGCACCTGCATTTTCTGCAAGAGAAATTAGAAAGAAAAATACCTTGCATATATTTGATAAGCCAACCTACTCACATTGAGGATAAACTTTCAAAGACTATGTGTGGTCACATATATGTGCTTATATAGCAGCACATAGATCTATGATAGTATTTTATAGCCTGCATGAACGTATACGCATGTATTATTAAATACGTGTTCTTTACCCCAAACCATACGTACATATGGACGAATACATGCAATGCATAGAAATCAAGTATTTCAATGCATTGAATGCATGTATTTTTACTAACCTACTTTAAAAATATATGCATGCATATTTTATGCAGTAAAATAAAGTAGGACTTACTCAAGTAAAACCCAATTTACGTGCATGAGTTGGCATATTTTAAAACATGCAAGCATAATTGACATTAACCAGTTTACCAATTGATCCACCAGCTCACCCAATCCTTCTCCAGGTCATGGACACCGTCCTGGTTCTTCAGCCTGAACTTCCCTTAGTTCACCCAGACATCTCAGCCAGGGAACACTACCTAATAAACAAGACTGATTTTAATTATGCAAGATAATTATCAGATGTAAAATTAGGCAAGTAAATTGCCAAATGTACGTGTGTGTCTTTTAAAATAGCAACTTGACCACCCTTTTTTTGACACACATAAATGTGCGCACAAAACAAAGTATGCCCATACTTTCAGCTTTTATAAAATACAATTACTCGAGTACAGTCTACTTATGTACATATATGCTCATTTTTAAGTGCAGAATTCTGAAAATTATCTCAATTATTTTCCAACCCCCAAACTAAGCATGCATCTGGGAACAGACCCTTGCAGCCCTAGCTCAAAGTATGTGCACCATGAAAGCCCGTGTGCACGCTCAGCCAGCTTGAGGGTGGGCAATTTTCAGACAGACAATTTACCCAGGTACATAAATGGCTTGGAAAATTGCCTTCCCACTGCCTGGTGGAAAATGTTTTTGGTCTGAGGCATTGGCAGAGGGCAGATGCCATCCCCATCACACATGGTGCGTTCGATCTGCAGTTGTACCACATGCCCGCCTATATAAATGGTGCTGTTCCAAGAGCTGCATCGCTCCTTGAGTAAAGTGGAATCTCAGTAGATTGTGATACGGTGTATTGAGCAAACTGAAGATATTGTACTGTGTGTGTGTGCTTTCCAGCTGCAAAAATCACATAAAGAGGGAATCTGTTATCTGGAAAGCTTGCCTACTACCTTTAGTTCAATCCTGAATACACAATGCAGAAACAATATTGTACTCTTTTTTTTTTTTTTTTTTTTTTTAATAAACACAGAAAATAAACATTGTGATTTGATTCAGTCAGATCCATGGTATACTGGGTCTAAATAAATTAATCCTTGCAATGCATGGTTATGAGCACAGAAAACAGCATACTTAAGGGCCTAAGCCTAGAGTATATTCTCAAGGGAAATGATAGCTGTAATGAACAATGTCAATTCAATTTGAAGTTTACAGTGAGGTAACTGGATTGTTAATGACATTTTACTCTTTGTCTGTGTTAGGATGTCTTAAATCAATAAAGGCAAGTATTTTAGACAGGGAGTCCTGGGATTTTGTCTGTTTGGTTCAAAATCTAATTACAACATTTTTTTCTCATCTTCAATTAAAGTGAAACTTGAAAACACAAGAACTCTTGAATTATTAGCCATCTATTTATGAGATTTCAACAATGAATGAATCAAAGTAAAGTAGTATGACTTGGATGTCAGAATGTATCCCCTCCTTCCCCACGCACTGGTGTAACTCCATGAATTTTGTTTAATTTGTAACCATAAAATATTCATGTTGTAGGCTGGAAAGCATACATGCAATAAAAAAAAAGAGTCCTTTATCATCTATTGCCTTGTCTGAATTATATATTTTTCAAAAAAATGAAATTACTAGCTATATATCTTAGGGCTCTGTACAATTTCCATTTAGTGAACATAACATTAACTTGTCTGGAATGATGCAACTAACATAATATACAACATTGTTTATCTAATGATACAACAAAAATGGTTCTAATTACAGCATCTGGGATATATAATCTACAAGTTTCCAGATTTTTTTGTCTCTTTCATATTTTTCTCCTACAGCTTCATAGTGTATTCCCCCATTTGTCATGAATATATTGGCCTAAATTTTCAAAGTCATTTATGTGCATTCTGGGGGGAGGGGGCAGCGGATTTGGGCTGGAGTTGAAACTTACATAAAGGTGAATTTTTAAAGCGTTACACTTGTAAAAAAATGAGCATATATGCACGTAAGTAGCATTTGCTAACAAATTTCATTTTTTATAAAATTAGAAAATACACTTGTATATTCTTTTTCTGTGCATACATACACACACACAAAAAAGGGCCAACACATGCACACAAGTTGCTATTTTAAAAGACACTCGTGAACATTTCACGTACTTCACATTTTTACCCCTGCTAATTATTTGTCTAAAGTGATGTTAAACGTGTATTTTTGGCCAGGTGGGAAGTCTCGGTGATCTGGGAGTTCAGACTGAAGAGCCAGGAGGGTCTTGATGACCTGGAAAGGGATTGGGTGACCTGGTGGATGTGTGCATAAAAATCCCAATATATGGGAATAAGTCCTACTTAATTTTCATGCATAAACTATGCACACATATTTTTAAAGTAGTTACAAAAAGTGTGCACATTAATTGCATTGAGATACATAGATCCAATGCATGTATTCATGCATAAGTCTACATATGCACGTATTTTGAGGGGTAAGGATGTGCATATTTTATAACCTGCATGCATGTATATGATACATGCAGGTTATAAAATACTATTAAATCTATATAAATAAAAATGTAAATGTTCGTTTGTTCAAACTCTTAAATCTCCGAAAGTTCTTCACCGATTGCTTTGAAATTTTGACACAACATTACATTCGAATACGCGCGTGTTTTTATATACTTATATTATATAGATGTCACACCTGTGACAGGTAAAAGCATGCTTTTTTGGAAAAACAGCGCCATCTATTGTACGTAAAAGCAACACATGCTATCTACAATATAAATGGGCTCTGACCGACGGACCACAAATGCGCAGTAGAGAGCAGCTCTACCACGCATGTGCGGACCATAGAGCTCTGCACTAAGTGCTGGGTGTCACAGAGGGGAGGAGGAAAGGGCAGATGAGTCGCCGCTCCGAGAAACGGCTCAGCCCGTTCCTCCACCGCTGGGGAAGGGGGGAGGGAGTAGGGACTCCTGGACAGTTACACACAGGAGGAGGAAAGGGCAGAAGAGTCGCCAAGCCAGTCTGTCCACCGCCGGGGAAGGGGGGGGAGGGAGATGGGATTGCCGGAGCAGAGCAAATGCAGTAGAAAGCGACTGTGAAGAGATCACAAGCAGCTGCAGCCTGCAGCAGCCAAAGCGCAAAGAGCTGAACAGAGAACAGCTCACCCTCCTCCCCCACCCCCTGAGTCCTGCAGATAAGGAGAAGCCAAGTAAATATCCCACAACTGCTGGGGGAGGGGGAGGCACTGCTGTCAAGCCGCCTGTGGGTCTCAGCCACAACAGGAAGAGTTTACATAGGCATCCTTCCACCCCCACTCCCAGCAAAGCACCGTGACGAAAGTGAAAGCCAGAGCCCTGTTCCCTCCTCCCTCTCAAGCTCCCGATCGGATTTCTTAAAGGCACAGGTCTCACAGAAAGAGCAAAGTAAGCTAGGCAACATGTCCCAAATCTTTTGCAGAGCCTGCCACCTGGCCATTGCGAGGGGTGGGGGATGGAGTGTTTTCCCCACTCTCCCAGTCACAACAGGTGTGGGAACTTTGCAAGCTCTTGCGAGTGCAGTGCAAAGACTTAGGTGGAGAGGGGACAAAAATATCGCCTATTTTAATTGTGTGAGAGAAAAGTGTGTTAATGTGCGCTGAAGGAGCGTGTGAGTGCCAGAGAAAGAGGGAGACTACGTGAGGGATTGTGTATGTGTGTGAGAGGGATTGGGCGTGCGTGTGTGAGGGACAGAGGGAGAGTGTATGTGCAAAGAGAGAGAGAGAGAGAGAGGAAGCCTATGTAGGGGGCTGTATGAGAGAGAGAGTCTCTACCCCCCTCCCCCCAGCTCTCTACTTATAGGTTAGAGTGGAAGGGGTTGAGTGTAGAGGGGAATGGGAGAGCAAAGGAGTTGGGGCCTGTAAGGATAGAGTGAAAGGGGTCTGATCCTGTCTCTCCGCCACCGGGGAAGAGGGGAGGGAGTTGGGATGGCAGGACCATTATGCCTCACGAGATCCCCCTCGGCCACCGCTGCAGCTCCTACCACCGCCGCCACCTCTGGCCCTTCGTGGTGCTGGGTGGGGGGGGGGGGGAGGAGCGGAGTAGAGCAAAGACATAGGAGGAGAGGGGACAAAAATCTCGCCCGTTTTAACGTGCTTAACGGCTTGTACTAAATATTTTACGATTCCATTTCAATGTTTCCGATTGCATTGTTAAATTGAATTTTCATAGATTTTGATTTATTTTCATTTTGATTTAATTATTTCGTGTGACATTGCGTTGGAATTGAGCTGTGTCGTTTACCATACCGTTCATTTACTGAGTATAGTTGTTTTTTTTTTTTCTTTTTTCATTCTTTTTATTTCTAGAATTATGCGGTTTACATCTAGACATGGATTGCTTCTCACATGGACAATTATATGTTGCGTGTTCTAGAGTCGGCAAACCAGACAATCTCTATATCTGCACAGACAATGGAACAACAAAAAATATTGTATACCCATAAGCATTGTGAAATTAAACATATTAGAAATGTGCCCTTTCTCTTTTCTTTCTTTTCCATTTAACCAGACTGAGCCACAGCAACGCGTGGCCGGGTACAGCTAGTATAAAATATATGTATATGGCCACACGTAAAACTACGTGTGGCCATACACATACATATATGCCGCTGCACACAGCTGTTTGAAAGATATCCTTGTTGAGGAATGTGCATAAAATGGTTTATTTTAAAATATGAGCACATTAAAAGGTAGATTTTAAAAGCCTTACTTCACTCCTAGTGCCCTGCATAGGCGTGCGCGTGCCTTAGCACTTTATTAAAAAGGCCAGCGGCGGGAAAAGCCCAGCGGCCCCAACTGATGTCATCGCCTCATCGCTCCTATAGCTCTATAAAAGGGCTCTGCTTCCACTCCTTGGGGCCTTCACATCGGGTATTCACAGTTGTCTGTGGTCTCTTCTCCAGTCAAGGTCCTCTGTGGTCTTCTCGTGTCTAGATGGCTCATTTAATAAGCTCATGGCCCCTTGATTTGAAACCTGCCATTCCCTACTGGTTGTTGAAATTCATGAGGGCTAACAATTGGGACCCTGTTGAATAGGACTGGGGAAATTACTGAATTCTGGGGTACTCCACAGATGAGTTTTTAGGCAATGATTATTTTTTTGCCCAGGATACCAAGTGGGTCTTGTTGTCCAGGAAAGACTAAAACAATTTAGAGTCTGTGCCTTCAATGCCAACATTACATAGTCCTCGTAGTAGTAGTTGATGATCTACAGTATCGAAGGTGGCTAAGAGATTTAGTAGGATTAGGAAGGAGTCACCACCTTGATTGGCATTCATATGAATACTGTTGGTTATAGTTAATAGGGTGGATTTTGTTCTATGTCCTTTCTTGAACCCTGCTTGGTAGGGATGAATGATGTTGCCCTCTTCAAGTCTAGGAATTGGAAATAGACCACTTTCCCCACTGTTTTTAATAGGCAGGAGAGGATAGACATTAGTTGTTGACTACTTTTAGGTCAGTGCCAGGTTTTACAAGATAGGTTTGGTTATGATATTTTTTAGCTGGAGAGGCAAGGGCCTTGGGTTAGCATGACATTTATTATGGTGGCTAGCCAGGGGACTAAATATTGTCTTAGGGCACAGATATTGTCTTAAAAGTTCATATTTCATTGGTCCAATAAAAAGGTATCACTGTCTACAAAGATATCATTTTTCAGTTTGCTATAACATCTCATAAAATGTTATTATGTTACTATGTTCACTAGTGGAAGACAGCTGTCACTCACCAACTCTTGTTTGTAATTGCTATTCATTGCATGTTGCTTTGGGAGGAAAAAATAAAAGGAAACCTTGGTTTCTGGATGGAACATAAAATTATCTGATAATGTTCATAAGCTTTTGAGGCCACATGGCCCCTTCATTTAGATATGATCAAAGTGAAATGGCATCAATATCAAATCTTAGGTACAGAAAGGAATATACTGTGTGGCTTACATGGATGTTTAGGCGGGAGTTTTGGGTATTTTTAAGTGCTGGGGGTGAGTTTCTGCATTTAAACCTCTCACAGCTGAGTGAAGAGAAGCCAGAGGGGAGAGAAATAAGAAAGGGCCCTGCAGGCATGCCGGAAGCTGGAGGCCAATATAAAGCATCTTGGGGAGCGCAAAGGCCGAGCTGCAGAAACGCTGCACATGGCCTACTCTGTACTCTCAACACTGTGGAAAGAGATTGGAGAGGGCCCCTAATGCCTTGCTGCACTGCTTGTTGTGCTGAATGTAGAGAGAAGACAATGGACTTTGCTCCAGAATATTAAAGGTATACTATTGTAAGTAGACAGTTTTATTACTACAGCTTGATTACATTTTTTGCCAGGAAGCATGCACTGAATCCAGAGACTGTGAGTTTTTTTTTCCACGTGTCTGAGGGGTTCAATGTCACGCTTTTTGCATGTGCTCTCCTGACAGCTTTTCACTTGTTGCATATTTTTCCAGCCCTAACTACTTCTGTGTCCAGTGAAGAAGGTTTTGTCTATGGTGAACTGAGATGTATATTTTCATTTTTGTCCTGAGTTCTCTTTTCACGTGGCTGAATCTCCTGGCTTTTTGATGTCTCTGTGGCATATCTCTTCTCTGAAGCTGCCACAGTGAGGCAGAAACCCACAAATGCAGCAATCCTCACAAAGTTTAATAGAGAAGCTAACAGTATATTGGACCATAAACACTCATCCGCTGAAGGCAATGAAGACTCTGCCTGATACTCCAAAAAATCCTGGTATTATAGTGGAAGAATCAGTTATTGCTGACCTGGTCAGGGAAATTAAACTGCTTAAAGCTAATGTCAGTAGTAACACTAAGGACCTTAAGGTAGTTCATAAAGTCAAAGGCTTGAAGGAGAGGGTTGCTGAGAATAAGATTTGTATTAGAGAGCAGACTGATTCCACAACAGACTTTTATATGCATATGAAACGGTTAGAGAAAATGGCCAAGGAGATAACAACATGGTGTCACAGAGCATGACAGAAATGAAGATGCTTAGTTCGGTTAGTCTGGTGTCTGGACGAAACGCTGTTTTCCCTTTCAAAAACTGATAGGGAGGAAAAGAAAGGCAAAAATCTTCACTTCTTCACCAGTATCACAACAACTAAAAGCAGGCCCGATGGACCATCATGTCATTCGACAGATGGAAATGCCAATAATGGACAGTTTGGGAGGAATTTCTCAAGCCTCCTTAAGTCCAGGCGCAGGACCGACGTCTCCACCTCAGCCAGCCAGTTCCCCATCAACTGAGAAGGCTAAAGAAATGGTAGGACCAATTCAATGGGACTCTGGCCCAAATTTACATGCGGAAGTCCCTAGATTGGTAAATGTTTTGTCTTTGGAAAAAAAAGATATTGGTTTAAACTCATATTTCTTTAGAAAGTAATATTGAGTCTGGATTAGTTCCAGATAATATTACTTTATCTGATGTATGGCAAATGATTTCAAAATTAGATAAAAATATAACTATGATGAATAATACCTGTTATAAATGACAATCGAATTGCCCTGGTAGAACAGAAAAAAAAAAGATTGAAAACTGTGAAAAAGAAATTTTGGGTTTAAATACGAAGGTACAATTAATTTCTCATTCTGAAAATGTATTTATGAAAGACAGTTTAACCATGCACAGGGAAACTGAATCCATTGAAAACTAAATGAGAGTAAAAAATTTGAGATTACTTAATTTCCCTCTAACAAGGTTACTGTCTCCTATGGAGATGTTTAAAAAATTCTTAAAGGAGGTATTGGGCTATGAGGAGGAGGATATTCCTAGGGTATCTAGGATATATTATTTTCCAAAAAAGGCTCAAAAAAACTCTGAACAGAAAAAGGATAATGTAAATGATGTAACTTTAGGTGTAACTACATTTTTAGAAGAGTCAATAGATTTAATAGAAAACAGGGCAACTTTATTTGGGTCCTTTATAGCAGAACAGGATAAGGATGTTTTATTCAAAAAAAATTTCTTGAATAGAAATATACCTTTTTGTGGACAGAAAATCCAAATATTCCCTGACGTTGCTCAGACTACCCAGGCTAGAAGGAAATATTTTCTTTCCTTGAAGCCAGAGGTAGTGGCACTGGGTGCAACGTTTTTCTTGAAATTTCCTTGTGTTTGTTTTATTAATTATCAAGGGAAAAAATTTGGATTTAATGATCCGACACATTTGGAAACATTTCTCAAAGACAAAAATCAAGTTTTGATTACAGAGACAGACGTTCCAAAAAATTAAGAAACTCCACTATCCTTCAAGTTATATACTTAATCAGGACTTTGTTTTAAGTTGTGATTGATTAAATATATGTAAACAGTTTACTGTATATATATATATATAGATTTATTGGACATATTCCCCCAATTATGGTTATGCCAAATAATGGAAGTAAATTGTAAAAGTATATTAGAATTTTGTTTGCTTTTATTTGGACATGAGATTTATGTTTTTCTTGATTGTATAATTAATGAAGAAAATGAAATAAAGTATAAATTGAAGAAAAAAAAGAAATGAAGATGCTGCTGATTTTCTTAATGATATTTTCCAGATCTGTACACCAAGGTTCTGAGAGGCGCTTCATAAAATTTGACAGAGCACATAGAGTAGGTAAGGCCTTTTCAGGCGAATGCAAGTTCCTGAGAATTATTAAGGCTTGTTTGCACTACTTTAAGGATAAACAAGCTCTCCTTAGCCATACTAGGACTAGTGGGCAATCAAGTCCTCAGTCTGCTTTGAACTTCAAGGAGACAGTCATAACTACAGATTCTTGTGAAGAGCTAAGCAAAAAGTTTAACTTAGCTAGCCAATCTGGGGGAGGGTCTGTTCAAAATCAATAGCAGATACAGTGTCCAGTGAACAGCCCTGGCCAAGTGTTAACTGTTTAACCCCCTCCCACCCACCCCTGTGTTGTTTTTCTGATATATTCTGCCTGAATACATAATTGGCAACAAGATAATTTGGAAATTTGGTAATTCCTCACGTTATCCATCAAATAAATTTACCAAAATGAGGACTATCCAATGTAACTTGTGGAGTCTTTATTTTGAGGGAAATCATCTGGAAACTTAGGGCTTGCTCCATTTGTTTAGAACTCCATTCCTTGAAAAAGGAGCTGGCTGAAGTTAAAGCTGAATTAGCTGCAATAAAGAAAGTTTCACCCATTTTATTCAGAAATTAATTCCCCATTACCACAGAAAAACCGAAAGTCACGGAAAAAGGGGTTTACTGGGGGCTCAGGTAGGTTAAGACCTGTGACCCACAGACACCCATTCTTTACAATTGTGCAGCCCACAAGTCCACCCCTCCATTCACATAGGGTGTTAAAGAACCCAAAAAACAATTGGATTGCAGTGGGCTCTGGTAGAATAAGACCTATGATGCGGAGACACTCAAGTAATACAAGTACAAAATGCCTTCTCTGTATTAGATAATGAAGAAACTGTTGTGAAAGAGACTGAAGAGGTATCTGAAAAGAATGAAGAAACCCAATGCATACAGAAATTCCATAATGCAATGTTGCAACCATCGCTGCCCGACGGCTTCACTCCGCCTACCTTTCTTTTTCTGCGACTCCTCCAGCTCCCTGTGGACATCTGGCTACCACAGCATCTGCCCGCCGTCCTCTCCGGCTTCCCCGGACCGGCTTGGGCGCTGCTTCCCGCCATGCTCCTCAGGTACCTTAGGGCATGTGCGCTGCGTGGCCCTCATTCTTATTTCCTCTATGGCTTGAACCTCAGGGGCGTTCTCCTGTGATGATGTCACGCTGCCCGTGTATTTAAGCCTGTTGTTTATTGCTAGCCTTTGAGTTAACAAGGGAATTCCTACGGATGGAATTCGCTCTCTGTACCCAGCTACTCTGCCTCCAACTTCCATTTTGACTCTTTTCTGTTAACGAGGTACCTGCTCCTCAGGGGCCTCTCTGCTTCTTTCAGGTCACTACCAGGAACCAGTACTCGCTCCTCGAGTGCCCATGTTCTCTGACTTGCTCCTCTTCTACTTGGAAGAATTCACTACAGACACCATCTGTGAGTACAACTACCATTTACTCCTCAGAGCTGTTTCCCTGGAACCAGATACTCGCTCCTTGAGGGCCTGTCTCCGTTCCATCACCAGTGCCATCTTCCATGGAGAACTGCTGCATGAGTACTTGCCAACAAGTCTCTGTGCCCAGGGATCTGGTACTCGCTCCTCGAGGGCCAGCTCTCTCTATCTCGGGGCTTCTCCATACTGGGGACTCTGTGAATATCTCAGTGTACTCATTTTCTCAGTTCTTCTTCCTACAGCACTGCTACCGGAGAAGCCGCTGTTCCAGCACCCTGGGGAATACTAGCCCAGCCGGGCTCCATCTTCGACTCACTACCGCCACCTCTGGTGGCTTCATAAACTGTCTAATAAATGATATAATCTGTGTTTGTGTGTTCGGAGCTGAGCCTGACCTGTGGCCCCTCACGGGACTTCCCCCCGAGGGCGTGGTCAGCTGCCACAGTGTCCAAGGGTCCACCTAAACCCTACAAAACATAACATGCAATCAATAACCAAAGGAAAAAGCTCATTGTGCTGGGTGACTCTGTCATCAGAGGCACTAATTTGGGAACTCTTTTCAAGGGAAACATTACAGTTAAAAAGGATCCTAAGAGATTAAATTCAAATCCTATGTCATAAGGCATTTAAACTAGATGCCGGGGGTGGCAGAAGGAAATTAGAATGTCACCCCCCCCCCCCCAAATACAAATGTAATGGGAAAAGGGTGACATGGATAACAAAAGTCAGCTAAATAAGTCACAAAAGGAGTCCAAGAAAAGCAGTAACCTGAACGAGAAAAGCTGGAAAGTTATGAGCACAAATGCTCATAGTTTGGGCAATAAAATCCCAGATCTGCAAGCCCTAATGGTGGAGGCAGACTTGGACATTGTTGCTGCCATGGAGACATGGCTGACTGGAGGCATAGCCTAGTGGCTAAAGCAGTGGGCTATGAACCAGACCAGGGTTCAAGTCCTGCTGTTGCTCCTTGTGACCTTGGGCAAGTCACTTTACCTTCCATTGCCTCAGGTATAAACTTAGATTATAAGCCCTCTGGGGATAGGAAAGTACCTACAATACCTGAATGTAATCCACTTTGAAGTGCTGAAAAAAAATGGAATAAAATAACTCATGATTGGGATATGGCCATACTGGGCTATAACTTGTTAATGAAGGACAGAGAGAACTGAAAAGGGGGAGGAGTGGCTCTTTGTGTCAAAAATAATATCCAAGCATCTGAGCTGCAAGGAAGATGGGACAAAAAGAAGCATTATGGGCCGTCCTAAAAAAAGATGATGGGGCATCCATTTATATTGGCCTCCAAAACAAATGGAAGAACTTGACAGAGATCTGATTGAAGACATCAAAAAGATAGGAAAGAAGGGAGAAATGGTGATTGTTAAGAGATTTTAATCTGCCGGATGTAGACTGGAGAATCCCATCTGCAGAATCTAACAGAAGTAGAGAGATAGTGGATGCCCTACATGGGGCTCTGTTCAAACAAATGGCAATGGAACGCATGAGGGAGGGAGCTATACTCGATTTAGTGCTCACCAATGGAGATAATGTCTCTAATGTGCAGGTGGGCGCCCACCTCAGCACCAGTGATCATCAAACGGTATGGTTTCATATCACTAATAGGATATGGAGAAGTCGCATGAAGACCCGAGTTTTGCAGTTCAAAAACACCCACGTGCCTAGGAAGGCCTGGAGCCAGCGTGGGTGGTGGCGGTATCCCGGACGCCATGAGAAGTCCTGGGAACCCGGAGGAATATGGCAGTAGTGGCTAGCCTCAGCCTCGAGTAGGCCCGGAGACGAGAGCTGAGCAGTACATGAAGTGAGTTGCATCGGTCGCAGCCGTCTGCGACCGACGGTCATAACATAAATGTTACTAGAAAATGCTTATTTCAACATTTAGAAAAAAAGGCATAGTTGGAGTTACGGAAGGCTGAGATATAGAATCACAGGTACCAATCTTCTCTTTATGAAGTGGTATTAAATAGAAGAGCTATTTTAAATTCCATTGTAATACAGGTCATCAATAGATGTCTCTGTCAAGTTAAACAGATGTTCTATGACAAGGAAAATAAAGCAGATAGATTGTTGGCTCAGAATCTGAAGGCTGCAGCATGCTCTAACCTGATTAAGGACATCAATATTCCTTCAGATAATTCTCTTGTAGGGATGTGTAAGGGTAAAAAAATTTGTTTCATTTTTCATTTTGTTTTTGGGAGGTATTTTCTCCATGAATTTTGTTTCGTTTAATGTTTGTTTCTTTTGTTAAAAAAAAAAATCAAACAATAGAAAAAGAAACTAGCTTCCCAAGGCATCTCGACCCCACCACCCATCCTTCCCACCTGAAAAAATGCCGGAGACAGGTGCACTATAAATAGCGAGGCCCTGTCCCCAGGACCTCGCCTTGGCAATCAGGTTGAAACCGTGGTGTACTAGTTTGCCTAATCCTGTGTTCCAGCATCTCTTTGTTCCAGCATCTCCTTGTTCCAGTATCTCCTTGTTTCAGTGTCCTTCCTCAGGTAGTATCTTCTTGGACTGATCTCTGGTACTGACCTCGGCCTGCCTGACTACTCTCTTCATCTGCTGCCTGGAACTGACCACTGCCTGCCTGACTACTCTCTTCGCTGCCTGAAACTGACCCTCGCTTGCCTTGACTATGCTTGGACTGAACTTAGTATTGACCCCTGCTTTGGCTGACCACTTCTGGATGGATACTCTGGCTTTGACCCTTGCGCTTCACTCAATCTCTTCTGGCCTACTGTGACTAACAGACTGACCTGCTTGGATTCCACCCGCGGCCTTCACCCGACTAGACCCACAGGTGCTGCCTGTCTCGCCCGGAGAACCTTCCTGAACTGTTACTTCCTTGAGGTCTCCAGAGCTTCCAGTTCGGGTCTAGTCCATCCTCTCTGCATCAGCCGCGCACCCTTGCTCGTGGTGGGCACACCCCTCCGCTACCTCTCCGGGAGACCATCTGAGGCCCACCTAAGTCCAGGCAGTCGGGTACCCAAGGGCTCAACCTGCGGAAACCCCAGACTGTTATTGGTAAAGCTCCAGCTAGCCTCTGTCTCCTCGTGTGCTCCGCCTCCTGGTGGCAAGCACTCTCTGGGTCCGACCAGAGGGCAGTACCAATCCTGCACCAGGCCAAAGGTCCACCTCCAGTGCAACAGTCACTTATGTGGCTCAGTATTTAGCTGGATAATCAGTGAAAGGGCAGTGAGTGTAATTGGACAGTAGGGATGTGAATCATATTTCTGACGATCGAAAATATCGTACGATATTTTCAAAGTCATCAGAAATCGGGGACTCCCTGAAACCGATAGGAAAACCCCACAAAATTCTTCGTGGGGTTCTCTTATTGTTTTGGGAGGAGGGCATGAAAAACGGCACACTAAAACAACCCCTAAACCCACCCCGACCCTTTACATCCGCCCCCTTAGCTTCCCCCACCCTCCCGATCCCCCCAAAACATTTTAAAATTACCTGGTGGTCCAGTGGTGGTCCCGGGAGCGATTTCCCGCTCTCGGGCCATCGGCTGCCACTAATAAAAATGGCGCCGATGGCCCTTTGCCCTTATCATGTGACAGGGTATCCGTGCCATTGGCCGGCCCCTGTCACATGGTAGGAGCACTGGATGGCCGGCGCCATTTTTAAAGATGGCGCCGGCTGTCCATATATATATATATATATATATATATATATATATATATATATATATATATATATATATATATATATATAAAACATATATATATAAAACATATCTATAATGGACAATGATTTTTCAGTGGCTGTCATGTTGAAATACATGTGATTTTTTACATCCTCAAGTCTCTCCACATCACGGATGACCAGCTCCTCAAAAGTGTTTACCGCCGAATCACCGGGTGGTGGGGGGGGTTCCAATTAGACTTAAGGCGTACTAGTGAGTCATCCGATGGAGACGGCGGACATTTGGATAAAAAAATTTTCCTTTGTAATTGTCTTATGAATCTAAAGAAATCACATCGGAATTGAAATGGATTGTGGAATTGAGCGGGGACGAAATTTAATCCTTTGTTTAAGACATTTTCTTCTGTGGCAGATAGTGGGCAGCCTGAGATGTTGACCACTGAAGTTTGTGAATTACCTATGCGGGATACTGATTTGCCGTGTATTGATTGGACTGTGATCTTGTTCTTGGTTTGTTGCGGTCGTTCCCCGGGAAGTTTCAGCCCCCGCATCGTCTTCCACGGGTTGACTGTCCCCGCTGTATTCGTGGTCCTGTGTAGTCCCCCGATTCAGGTTCTTCATCGCTGCCTGAAGAGCCATCCGATGCAAATGTCACTTTCTTAGGTTTTTTTAAAGGTGAGGTCTGTGTTTAACCATGTGTACACTGGACCTTTTTTGTAGTCTTCCTCGTCCCTTTTGAATTTGTTAATTTTATACGCTTTCAATTCCAGTTTAAATTTCTCCATGCTCTTATTAAACTCTTGCAGACTCGTATCGAAGATGTCCAATGCAACATCGCTTTTCAATGTTTCTAACATTGACTGTGTCTGTATTTGTAAATCCTCTCCAATTTTGCGCGCCTGCTCGATGATTAATAGCATTAGGTCCATGGAACATTTATTTAGTATAAATGACCATTTTTCAAGAAAGTCCGGACATTCTGTATACAGTTTGGGTTCTTTCACAATACGTAGGCCCCTGGGGATGCGTTGATGTTTGAGGTATTCCACTAGGGTTGTGCTATGTAATTCCGTCTAATCATACGCTTCTGTAATGCTATAAGCTCTGCCCAGCTTGGTGCTAGATTTAACGATTCTCCTTCTGAGAACAAGGAATGACTTCTCAGCGCGCTGTTTAGCTGGTCATCGGTAAAGCTCAATACTTTTTCCCAACGTGGTTGTGTCATTATGAGAAGCAATGTATATAATATTAACTAGACTCCAACCTTATTTTAGAACCAACGAACACGACAATAATGATATAAATACGTTAGATTCTTTGGAAATTTTCTAATAGTGATAGGAGTCAGTACCGATTCACAACTCTATAAAAACATTTTCATAATTATAATTTCATATAAGTGATCAAGTGACTCTCATACCATCCCGTGAACTCTTTTGGCATCTCTGCTCTCAAGCCACATTAGGGATCATCTTTAATCATTGGTCACTGCTTCACCTATGTGCTTTTTGATTTTTTGTTTGTTTAATTTTTCTTTTAGATAAAATATTTAAGGCAGAAATACTTCCCTTTCGGGGATCACAGTCCGTGGAGGGTAAAACCCTTCCAGGAAATTCAGAGTGCAGTTCAGAGTGCAGTTCGACGTGCACGTTTCGCGTCCTGTGCTGCTTCAGGAACTCCTCTGATTGTGTATATGTACCAGAGTGTCTTCGGTTACACTTTAGTTTCTGAAAGAATACATTTTTTGTCACAAACCGTTCTGTTGGGATTGCACTTGCCTTACTTAAGCTTCAACATGCACTTACAGCCTTGCGAGCGTGGATATTACTTCGTCGCGATCCGGGAGAGATCTCCTGCTAAGCGGCAGCTCTGAGAAACTGCATTTAAACGCATGCGTGTCATTTGAATTCAGCTGATTGTTCACTAACAGGTCGATACTGTAAGACCGCGGGAGAGCAGACGAACGCCCGCTCTCCCGGCGCGCGCACCAGCCCTTCGCCGGTGCGGGTGATTCAGTATGCAAATGAGGTGACGCGGTGAAAACGGGGAAAAGGAGGTGCTAGGGACACTAGCGCGTCCCTAGCGCCTCCTTTTTGTCAGGAGCGGCGGCTGTCAGCGGGTTTGACAGCCGATGCTCAATTTTGCCGGCGTCGGTTCTCGAGCCCGCTGACAGCCACGGGCTCGGAAACCGGACGCCGGCAAAATTGAGCGTCCGGTTTTCGGCCCGACAGCCGTGGGCCGAATTCAAATTTTTTATTTTTTATTTTTTACTTTTTTTTACTTTTGAGGACCTCCGACTTAATATCGCCATGATATTAAGTCGGAGGGTGCACAGACAAGCAGTTTTTACTGCTTTTCTGTGCACTTTCCTGGCGCCGGAAGAAATTAGCGCCGACCTTTGGGTCGGCGCTAATTTCTTAGAGTAAAATGTGCGGCTTGGCTGCACATTTTACTTACTGGATCCCGCGCGCATACCTAATAGGGCCATCAACATGCATTTGCATGTTGAGGGCGCTATTAGGTGCCGCGGGTGGGCCGCGTGTTTTCCTCCCCTTACTGAATAAGGGGTAAGGGAAAACACGCGTCCAGAGCAGGCTGACAGTGCGCTCCGACGGATCACACTTTACTGTATCGACCTGTAAATGATTTAACTTAATTCACTCTGATTTTACTTGGTCAGCCTGCTTTCTACTCCGGAGAGAAACCTGAGGTGTATTCAATCAATCAACTGATTGTGAATGCATCACACTATCATACACACTGAGTCATTCGATTTCACGATTTAACCCGTGCGGTTGGACGGTATTTAATTGAAAAATCCTCCGTTGTTCGTGTGTTCTCAATTGTTTGAAGCGGTCACCCCTGCGCCAATGTGCAGGTACATGTTCTAATACTGACCATCTTAAGTCCGTGAAACTATGCTGGTATTCCACAAAATGAGATAGCAGAGGTGCTTCCATCTTCCCTGTTTTCAAACAGCTCTTGTGCTCAGTCAACCTAGTTTTTAGCAAACGCTTTGTCATACCAATATACTTCAGCTCACAAGGGCAAAGAATTACATATACCACAAAGCTGACCTGACAGGCAACTTCCTTCAGCAATGTGGCTTGACGTCCGCCGGGTAGAGCGGACGTCAAGTCACAGTTCACCCTGCTCCACCCTGGACGGTCCTCCTCCCTCTCCTGCTGCCTCCCATCCGTGGCAGGGGAAATGCTGCCCCATCGACCAAGCCACCGCCATCTTCTTCCTCGGCACCCACTCCTAGGCATGCACACACCTCTCTCAGAGATTTAATGGGGCCACTGCGGGAAAACCTCTCACCACCCCTAGTGATGATGTCAGCGGCCCTGGATATATAAGGCAAGCTCTGACAGTCAGAGCTTGCCTTAGCAACAGGTCTCACTGTCTTCCGCCAGTGTTCCTGTGTTGCTGTTCCTGATCCTATTCCTGCATTCCTGTTCCTGCTCCGGATTCCCTGCTCCAGTTCCTGCGTTCCTGTTCCTTGCTCCTCTTCCCTCAGATGGACCTTGGCTCTTGACCCGGATCGCTCCTTGTCCACATCTTCTGCTGCCTGCCTCTGACCTCTGGACTGGACCTGACCACGTCTTCTGCTGCCTGCCTCTGACTTCTGGACTGGACCTGACCTCTGCTGTCTGCCTCAGACCTCCAGTTCCTGGTCGCCGCCTGCCTCGTCTGGCCATGTTGCATGGGATCATCCACGCAGAGGCCCACCTATGACTAGCCGGCCCCGGCACCCAAGGGCTCAACCTGCAGGGAACATAGGCTAGTAGTGGCAAGGCTCCTGCTGGCCTCTGCTTCCCATCTGGCCTCGCCTCCTGATGGTGGGGACCTGTGGGGGTCTCCCCCACAGGTAGCACCAACACCACCTCAGGCCAAGGGTCTATGTCCACAACAGCTGGATAACCAGATGATATCACTCCTCCCCAGAATGCCTCCTGCCCACCCTGGAATGCCCCCTCACTTTTCTAGCTAAATTCTAGATGGATAACTAGTTACCAGCTAGAATTTAGCTCGATAAGCAGCTAAATATGCAAGTTTTCCCATTTAGATGGCTAACTTTTAAGTTACAGAAAAAAGTGTGCAATCAAATTCCAGTAAACAAGATGAAAACACAGTTCCAACTATTAGTTTACTAGTTATTATCAAACCTTTATTGACACAAATGGACAAAATTGTCATATTAACTTTATAGGACCGTCATAGACTAAGCCCAAACAAATCAGAATATGGGTTGCCCAGAATGTAGGTCCACTTTAACATATTTTTTAGAATTTTTCATTGTAAATAAAATAGACATTTTTATTTGTATTCAAACAGTTCAGTTCAATCACCAAACAAATCAGAATATCTTTTTTTTTTTTGCAATGACAAATTCTAAAAAAAATATATTAACATGGACCTTTATTTTGGACAGCCCATATTCTGATTTGTTTGGGCTTAGTCTATGTCAATCCTACAAAGTTAATGCAACAATTTTGTCCATTTGTGTCGATAAAAATGTGATAATTAATAACCAGTACTTGGCACTATGTTAACTTTTAAGTTATCCATGTAAATGTCTTTTGAATATCAACCTTGATATGCTAAGGTGGTCTGAGTGAGAGAACAGGGGAAGAACCCCTAGATATTTACAGAATCATTGCTATCTATATTGAGCAAAATGAAACCTAATCTATTGTAAAATTGTTCCAAATAGGTAAGTGGTTTGAAGAGGCTGCTATTCTGTTCTGATTCAATAATGAAAAGCTTTGATACGTTTGATGATACAGATGTTTTGTTAAACAGCTGTTTTATCTACTACTGTATATACAGATAAAAAAAGAATGAAAAGTAGGGAAATATTGAGGTCAATATTACAATAAAGGAGTGAGAAGTGTGGACTGGAGTAAAACAATTAAAGTTACCTGGCTGCTGTCAAAGTAGTGGCTGGGATTGTAGCAATAGTAACTGTGCTGCAGAAAGCAGTGCTGGGCAGTAGCAGGCAGAGGCAGCATGCTGTGTGCTTTCTATGCTGTCAGCTATGTTCCTCCGGTGCAGTTATAGGGAGCCAGAAATCAACTGTCTGTAAGAAGGCAGGAGAGCCAATGTATGCAGCAGGATCCCTATGAACTGGAGCTTGCATTCAGAGGGCTAGATCCAGCAACTGGTTCAGGAAAGTCCTCTGCTGCAGAGAAGAAATGCAGGCCACATGCCACAAGGGAAGGAAGAGGGCAGATGATGTCACATCCTTTCCTGGGAGGCGGGCTTTCCCATAATTAAAAATGTAAGTGCATTAAAACAAGTATAAAAACTACCTAAAAGAGGCATAGGGACCCTTAAAATATGATATGAGTGGAAACCAAAGTTAATGTGTAAATTGACTACAAATTGTAACTCCAATCCACTGAATGGCAAGAATCCAGTTCAGGATTTCACAATCACTTCCCTGCTGGGATTCAGGCTTGGCAGCTTGCTAAGTGATTAGAAATTCCAAGTAAATGCATAGTTAAAATTAATAATAACAGATATGTTTTCTTCGAACCTGCCCAACTTAGGGTATTTCTTGATTCGAATATACAGAAAGAAGTAGTGTGTACTACATAGTGGTAAAGGAGTAATTAAAAAATTGTTTTTGTTTCTTCTTAATGCTTAAATGTTAAAATTATTAGAGAATTCGAGCTCTGTATGATTCTGGATCACCATTTTTTCCTTTTTCAGGTCCAATTATAATTATCATTGCATACTAGTACCACTGTATACTAAGTGTCACATAGAAATTTGTATTACTGTTAAATTTGAATTATGTAAAGGATATATAACTTGATCTTCTCATTGACAAAGTGTATTGCTTGTCTAAGATGTTAAAAATTTATAAAGAAATAATTAAAAAAAAAAAAAATTCCACAAGGTGTTCTCAACATGAAAAAAATGCAGTAAATGGAAGAGCAAACTAGTTGCTACAGTCCTTCGGTTTAATTAAGATTACTGAAAGTTATTTCAAAGATCTAAACAGTGTCAAAAATTATTATTCCTACTGGCTACTGTAAGCAGGGGAAAATGAAAGTTTTATATAATTGTAAATTTTACCCTCGAGGAACCCTTGGCACTATTTTCTCTGATATCACCAATAGAGGATGGGTACCCCAGGTCAGAAAAAAAAATAGTCTAGCTACATGTGCTTTAGACAGAGGCAAAATAGCAGCTGAGAAAGAAAGTAGTCAAGCAAAGAGAGAAAAACAACTGGAACAGTACAGAGCCATAAGCATTGTTCCTAGCATTTCACTGGACCTGCTTTGGTGCCTAAAAGAAGAAGATACTACAAAATAATAAGAATATTTGATTAATTGCACTTGGTGAGGAAGACGGAGTAAAAAGTCAGTTATTAGTAATTACCCAGCTGAAGATGCACGTTTATTCAAATTCAGCTTATTAAGACAGGACTGTAATCATTATTGCTGAAATACATTTGAAAGTGATCATTTATTTGATACCACCTGTTCTTTGAGAGATCCAAAGTTTATCTGTGGGAGTCCCTTATTAAAGAGAGAATTCACCACTGTTGTTACTCTAGGACAATTTATGAATTTATCTCTGAGATTGTGTTTTACCACAGTCATTTGGTGGTAAAGGCTGCAGCAAGCTGCTATAACAGGCGAACAGTTCAATTTGATAATTCTTAGCAAAGAAAATCCAAGTTAACTGGAGAGCCAGCAAAGTGCTACCCCTGTCTCACAGTTTTTGTGCCAGGGAAGGAAGCTGCTGCAGATTCAAAACAGCGTGAATGCTACAGTCAGTGCAACTGCTGCAAAAGACATTAACTATCTTCTTTTCTCTCCACACAGTGGGGTAGATTTTCAGACGAGCGCGAACAGCCTACTTTTGTTTGCGCTCCAGGCGCAAACAAAAGTACGCTGGATTTTAGTAGATACGCGCGTAGTCGCGCGTATCTACTAAAATCCTGGATCGGCGCGCGCAAGGCTATCGATTTCGTATAGCCTGCGCGCGCCGAGCCGCGCAGCCTACCCCCGTTCCCTCCTAGGCCGCTCCGAAATCGGAGCGGCCTAGAAGGGAACTTTCCTTTGCCCTCCCCTCACCTTCCCCTCCCTTCCCCTACCTAACCCACCCGCCCGGCCCTGTCTAAACCCCCATCCTACCTTTGTCGGGGGATTTACGCCTCCCGGAGGGAGACGTAAATCCCCGCGCGCCAGCGGGCCTCCTGCGCGCCGGGCCGCGACCTGGGGGCGGGTACGGAGGGCGCGGCCACGCCCCCGGGCCGTAGCCACGCCCCCGTACCCGCCCCCAAAACGCTGCCGACACGCCCCCGCAACGCCGCGCGCTCCGGCCCCGCCCCCCGACACGCCTCCCGACACGCCCACTCCGAGAACCCCGGGACTTACGCGAGTCCCGGGGCTCTGCGCGCGCCGGGAGGCCTATGTAAAATAGGCTTCCCGGCGCGCAGGGCCCTGCTCGCGTAAATCCGCCCGGTTTTGGGCGGATTTACGCGAGCAGGGCTCTGAAAATCCGCCCCACTGAGAATAGGGAAACAATTGCTTAGCCTTTTGCTTTTCCCTTTAGACAGAGATACAGTACCAACAAGTCATCAGGGCCACACTGCTTTTAGCACAGAGAGTGTAGTTAGCCCTTTTCCATTTTATTTAATTATAGTATAGGGAACACACTAAAGAAGAAAAGATCTATGGATCACAGATCCAGTATCAGAGGAGACTGCAGGACCTGGAAAGGACCAGAATTCAGGATCAAGATACAGGAACCAACTATAAAGAAACCAAGCTACAAAGATCTTGAGCTTACTTGCGCCACAGCCTGCAGGCTAGCTAGACCAACTCACAGGAAAGAGACAGGTTCAAGCAAAGAGTGTGCACTTACACAGGCAAAGAAAAAGATAGCTACGTCAACTCTGAGTAGAACAAACACTGTTTAATAAAGGAAAATACAAATAAGATACAACTTTAGTGGTAAAGTAAAAGGTACCTTTTTGCTACTTCCTGGCAGCAGGAACAGGTGCAAAAGGACGATGAATACAAAGCATCAAATTCTTCAACCTACTGTTCATATTTTTTGGTTAGTACTTAATACCTTAAATCATTAGTACTTACAGAATACTTATCTGACATTCTTGAACAGTCATTCTTGGTTGAAGGCGTGTGAACAATACATACTGCTGTCTCAGAAGTAGTTACATCTCTAGTGCATAGAAAAACATCTTCTATATAAGAGACATTTTCAGTATTGTTATCAACATTGTTTAGGGTTATTTGCATTGTATTATTGTTCTTGCTAATAAAACTTGTTCACTATAAAACAGAATAAATCCAGTCATTCAGGGCCCCTTCCCCTTTTTCCCTCTTTCCCCCCTGTTCTCCCTCCCTACCTGCAAGAGTCAATATTGGGTGGGGTCCAGGCCCCTTACATGCAGCACTCAGTTGGAGAGAGGGCTTCTGAGAGTGTCCCCTGCCATCTCCATTGTAAGTCTCTGCCTTAAATACCCTCAGCCCACATACAGACACCATAGCAGGAGAGACTTCCCCTGGCAGGGCAGTTTATATTAAGCAAACTGAAAAACAAAATATCACTCTAAAAAAACAAAAAACCCAAAACAAAAAGCACGTTGGGACTAACATCCTTAGTCCCCATTGAATTTCTGTCCAGAAATCTGTATGTGATTTTTCAGTTCGGTCTCACACGTTTGCTGGATGCTTTAGATTTTCTCTGCAGTCCTATGATGATGATGCATTTTTACTGTAGGTTTGGAGAACCCATGAGGATGTCAGTGCATTCCATGTTAATAGGGATGTGAATTGTTTTTCAACAATTAAAATTATCGTCCGATAATTTTAAAATCGTCATAAATCGTTAAAGAACACGATACAATAGGAATTCTCTCGATTTATCGTTAAAAAAATCGTTAATCGGTTAGTGCGCATTAACGGGAGTTAGTGCGCACTAACAGAAAATGATACAAATTGACACTTTTAGGTCAGTTAAGTTCAGATTAGGAATGAATATGTATTCCTATTGGCTGGCTGCCCTCTTGTTTATTGATGTTACCAAGGTTCCCACTGAGGTGATGGTTGGGGGGAAAGGAAATGGAAATGTTTGGTAGCTTGACAAAAAAAGTAATGTGATCAGTCAATGTGACTAGAACTTGTGCCCTATCCCTGATACCGGGAGTGTTGTGATCTTCCTGCATGCAGTGCCGTATCCCTGATACCGGGAGTGGTGTGATCTTCCGGAACGCAGTGCCCTATCCCTGATACCAGGGGTGTTGTGATCTTCCTGCACTCAGTGCCATATCCCTGATACCGGGAGTGTTGGGATCTTCCTGCACGCAGTGCCCTATCCCTGATACCGGGGGTGTTGTGATCTTCCTGCACGCAGTGCCCTATCCCTGATACCGGGAGTGTTGTGATCTTCCTGCACGCAGTGCCCTATCCCTGATACCGGGGATGTTGTGATCTTCCTGCACGCAGTGCCCTATCCCTGATACCATGGGTGTTGTGATCTTCCTGCACTCAGTGCCATATCCCTGATACCGGGAGTGTTGTGATCTTCCTGCACACAGTGCCCTAACCCTGATACCGGGAGTGTTGTGATCTTCCTGCACTCAGTGCCAAATCCCTGATACCGGGAGTGTTGTGATCTTCCTGCACGCAGTGCCCTATCCCTGATACCGGGGGTGTTGTGATCTTCCTGCACTCAGTGCCCTATCCCTGATACCGGGGGTGTTGTGATCTTCCTGCACACAGTGCCCTATCCCTGATACGGGAGTGTTGTGATCTTCCTGCACGCAGTCCCCAATCCCTGATACCGGGAGTGTTGTGATCTTCCTGCATGCAGTACCCTATCCCTGGTACCGGGATGTGTGCAGGAAGATCACAACACCCCCGGTAACCGGGATAGGGCACTGCGTGCAGGAAGATCACAACACTCCCGGTATCAGGGATACGGCAGTGCATGCAGGAAGATCACAACACTCCCGGTATCAGGGATAGGGCACTGAGTGCAGGAAGATCACAACACCCCCGGTATCAGGGATAGGGCACTGTGTGCAGGAAGATCACAACACTCCCGGTATCAGGGATAGGGCACAAGTTCTAGTCGCATTGATTGATCACATTACTTTTTTTGTCAAGCTACCAACCATTTCCATTTCCCATCCCCCATATATTGTCAGTGGGAACCTTGGTAACATGAATAAATAAGAGGGCAGCCAATAGGAATACATATTCATTCCTAAACTGACCTTAACTGACCTGAAACGTGTCAAATTGTATCATTTTCTGTTAGCGCGCACTAACAATGGTTAGTGCACGCTAACTTCCTGTTAGCGCGCACTAACTCCAGTTAGTGCGCACTAATCGGAAAAAACGATTTTTTTACTAAAAAATCGTGCCAAACATGATTTTCTTCTCCTGCCAGATGATTTTGATTGTTAAGACGATCGGGCACACGATTCACATCCCTACATGTTAACCAGGAAATCATCCTGACTCACACAGAAACAGCCTACTCTCACCAAAAATGAAATAAAAATCCCTCTGTTCTGAATAAAGAGTGCAACAGTTTACCTAATTAAGGAGTGAGTTTTCAAAAGGATTTGCACATGCAAATATAACTGTTATTGTAGCAATTTTCAAAATCCATTTACCCATGTAAAGTGCACTTGCACAGGTAAATCCTATGGACAATTCAATGGCATGTATTGTAGAATTTTTAAAAAACCTACATCCCTTAGTAAAATGCAATTACACGTGGAAAAATCTATTTTTAAGTGTGTAAATGCTTTTGAAAATCAGGCTCTAAATGTATGCAACTATGATTGTACTATTCCACTAACTGGAAATAAAACCAAACATGATCTAAAAATTATTTTACTCAACTATTTGTGAAAAGCAGTTGGAGATTAAATTGAATGCACTCAGAAACTCATCTCTGCTTTTGAAGAGTCATTTCTCACCAAGATACACTCACTAAAAAACTTCCCACCCAAAAGAAAATCTTTTCTTTTCTTTTCTTTTTTTTATTCTCAGCAGGCAAGAGCAGGTGAAAGCAATGTCTTATGTTTCTCTGCATTTGCCTGAAACCAAAGACAAGGTCATCTCTTTTTACCCTTGGTTTCAAAAAAGTCAGCTGTGATTGGTTAGTAAATCTCATTAGTATTTGATCCCTTACCTATTTACTGGTTAAAGGGTTGAAAAGGTAATGCAAGGGACAAACGTTTACCATTCACCAGTTTAAATTTCAATATTGTCTGATAGGATCCCAGAGATGAGCTAATTATATATTCCATCCCCTGATGATGTAACGATGGCAATCAGCCAATAGGGTCACTTACTTCTCCATAAAATTAAACGAACCTACAAAGCACAAAAATCTCTACCCCCTCCCCCTGTAATTCCACATTGCCAGAGGAAAAGCCTGCGCTGGCTAGCGTTGCCATGATCACCAAGCCATAAATGAGAGATGATTAAGTGTCTCCTGTCTTTCAAAAGAAGATTTAGAAATTTCCTTGCAGTGAAGCATTTCCTCTTTCAAACTTAAGAAAAAAAAAAAAGAAGCTGCAGAGACCCTTTTCATATTTTAACAGTAAATAGCATTTAAACCTTAGCCAGCAGAGGGAAATCAAATAAATAAATGCTGGGCTGCATAGAGAGAGGAATATCGAGTAAGAAAAGGGAAGTGATTATTCCCTTGTACAGGTCCTTGGTGAGGCCTCACCTGGAGTACTGTGTTCAGTTCTGGAGACCGTATCTACAAAAAGACAAAGACAAGATGGAAGCGGTACAGAGAAGGGCGACCAGGAAGGTGGAGGATCTTCATCGGATGACGTACGAGGAGAGATTGAAGAATCTAAATATGTACACCCTGGAGGAAAGGAGGAGCAGAGGTGATATGATACAGACTTTCAGATACTTGAAAGGTTTTAATGATCCAAAGACAACAACAAACCTTTTCCGTAGGAAAAAAATCAGCAGAACCAGGGGTCACGATTTGAAGCTCCAGGGAGGAAGATTCAGAACCAACGTCAGGAAGTATTTCTTCACGGAGAGGGTGGTGGATGCCTGGAATGCCCTTCCAGAGGAAGTGGTAAAGACCAGAACTGTGAAGGACTTCAAAGGGGCATGGGATAAACACTGTGGATCCATAAATTCAAGAGGCCGCCAATGAAGAGTGGGGGACTCGCCAGAATGATGGCTACTGCCTGGAGACAATACCCTTATTCAATAAACATACACATGGTTACTGTGACTACAACATCACTCTAAGCTTCAACAGCAAGAGGAAATATGGAAAAAAGGATATGCACTCACAAAGAGGGGAGTAGCTGGCTTGTTACGGCGGTTACTACCCCAAACCAAATAAGCCTGATACTTCACTTTCAATGCATATCCAGCATAGTTCTCTGCTTCAACGGCAGGGCAGAAGAAAAACTGATACTTCACACATCCAGCAGAGCTCTCTGCTTCAACGGCAGGGGAGAAGAAAAAAGGGTTCGCACTCACAAAGCGGGGAGTAGCTGGCTTCTTACGGCGGTTACTACCCCAAACCAAATGTGCCTGATACTTCACTTTCGATTCATATCCAGCATGGCTCTCTGCTTCAACGGCATGGGAGAAAGACTGATACATCACGCATTTCCAGCATAGCTCTCTGCTTCAACGGCAGGGGGAAAAGAAAAACTGATACTTCACGCATATCCAGCATAGCTCCCTGCTTCAACGGCAGGGGAGAAGAAAAACAACCAATAAGGGCTGTATAACATAGTCTGGGTAAAACAAATAAGCATGGGTGTAACTTGCTTATTGCGGTGGTTACTACCCCTACTACCCCTAACTAATCAAGCTAGATATTTCACTTGGATGCAGCTCCATCACTGCTCTCTACATTAATGGTGGGGGTGGAAGGGAAATAGAACCAAGAGCTAAGAGAAACAGATAAGTATGAGAGAAAAAATGTGTGAGGCTTGCTGGGCAGACTGGATGGGCCGTTTGGTCTTCTTCTGCCGTCATTTCTATGTTTCTATGTTTCTATAAATGCTCCTAAGTCAACGATGGAAGGTGGAAGTCCAAGGCGGAAGGATTTGATCTTTTGCTCTAAAGCATCATCAGCATTTGAGGTTCAAATCATTGTCAAACCAGAACATTTCTTATCTTTAAGGGCTTTCTTCAAAGATGATTTTTCTTTCCTATTTTGTGCCTAGGAAGTAATCTTTATTGCGTAAAGCCCAAAATGTCACCAGATCAAAGTGACTTGTCAACCAAGGAGGAGGAACCAGCATTAAAACAGGGACAGATGTGGGTTTGCGCGTGAGCAGCACGGGTTTTAGGGAGGCGCCAAGTGCGTACGCACATACCGGTGCGTGCATCAGAATAAGGAGGTGGGAAAGGGCTGGGGCATGGGAAGTGGCACAGGGAGTCTGGAGCAGGGCCAATACCTACGCTGACCATGGCGCATATCGGCTTGTTATCTACACAACTTTACTGCTGGGCCTGGTGACGGACAAGTCTGGAGATATCAAGTTTTAGGGCTTTTATCACAATGTGAGAGTTTAGGGGGTCAAGTGAGGGGCTTACAAGATTAAGAATCACAGGGGTCTTGAACACCTCGATAGGAACTGGGCAAACTGGTGGACTACTTGGAAAAAATGGGCTTCTCTCTCACGTAGGCGTGTTTTAAAATCCACTTGCATACGCACGTAAAAGCCGCTGAAGCCCTAGCGGAAAAGCCTACGGGACATTCACTCACGCCACCTCTTAAGATCATGTGCTCACATAGGCCGCTGGCATGCGCAAAGCCCCAGGACGCGCGTAAGTCCCGGGGCTTCGTAAAAGAGGCGGAGGGGCATGTCTGGGGGCATGTCGGCAGGCCAGGGGTGTGTCTGGGGGGTGTCTGGGGTCAGGGGGCGGGCCTGGGGGCGTTGCGACGGTTCGGGGGCAGGCTGGTAGGGCGTTCCCGAGTCCCCCGGCACTGCGGCCTGTGCCGGGGGATGCCGAGGCGGCGCGCGCAAGTTACGCCTGCCTCAAGCAGGCGTAACTTGCACAACAAAGGTAGGGGGGGATTTAGGTAGGGCTGGGGGGTGGGTTAGGGAGGGGAAGGTGGGGGGACGAGGAGGGAACGGAGGCAGGCTGTGCGGCTCGGCGCGCGCAGGCTGCCGATTTTGCGCAGCCTTGCGTGCGCCGACCCCGGATTTTATAAGATAAGTGCGGCTACGCGTGTATCTTATAAAATCTGGCGTACTTTTGTTTGCGCCGGTTGCGCAAACAAAAGTACGCGCGCGCGTACTTTTTTAAGATCTACCTCATAGGCACGAGAGGGGTATTTCAAATGATACACGCGTGCTTGTACACATGATTTAATATTGCAGCGTATCTTCGCTCACGTGCCAATACGCGAGTTTATGGGCACACATACATGCTCCTTTGAAAATTACCCTGTGAGCATACATACACAGTTTCCAGAGGCATTCTTTACATTGAGAGTGCATGTCTGTGCTCTGTGTACCTGTTCAATTCCTGGTCCTTCCTCCCACTCAGTCCTCATTCCTTGTTTCTCTCCTCTGATTGATCCACTCCTCCCACAATGCATCACCATCAGGGCCACAATCATCCCCCTCATTGCGTTCTCTACACTCCCACTCTCCACCTCCCCCCCTCAGAAGCTTGTTCCCTTCACTAAGAATAATTAGAAGAGCCACGGGATTCAGTTGGAAAAAGGAGAAGAGAAGTAAAATTTGAAATATATTGATAGTATGATTGAAAATTATTTCTATTTTATAATTAAGTGACAGACAGTTTACAAATGTTAGGAAAGGCTTACATATATTTAGAAACCTTAGCATATTTTTAATCTCTTTTTCATTGCATATACTATCTTGCCCTCATTCCCGTATGACTTTATGTGCATGAAGAAAATCTGAGACCTTTAAAATCACCAAATCAGGTTTTCACAATAAGGAGCATCATTCTCCACTCTCCCTTTCCTAGCATAATCAGGCCTTATATATGCAATTTGAACAATAAAGAACAAACTATTCAAAAAAAGGGGTAGGATTTAGGTTTTGGGGAAAGAGTGGCCATATAACTAGAATATAGTAGTCATCTACAGTTGCCCATCAAAAAAAGGAAGTGAGCCATATCAGAGGAGCCCACCGATACCAATGTCTCTAATGCACACTATTTATGTATTCATTACATTTATTAGTCACATATCTCATCTAACTCTAAGTAATAGAACGTAAATACATATGCAAGAACATGAATGAATAAACAGCATAAAAACACTAAAAAGTAAAGGAAAGGGCTAGAGGAAAATAGGCAACCACAGAATTTAGTTAAATTTGGACAAAAAGCACTAAGGCTGTTTGTATCTGTCGCTCTTGAAGGAGACTATACTCTTGGCGGTAACTAACTATACACATCAATCATAAGGTTTTCAAGGTCTCGTTTCATCGTGAGCAACACTGCAGGGGTTAGAAGGAAAGGTTTGCTTTTTTGTGGATGATTTTAAGATCTGCAACAGAGTGGGTCTGCTTGAAGGAGTAGAGAGAATGAAAAGAGGTTTAAGAAAACGAAGAGTGGTCGAAGATTTGGCAACTGGGATTCCATGCCAAGAAACAACTTTTGTGTATTTTACTCCTCAATTTACTCCTTATTAGACTCTTCTTTAGGCATATACCACCTTGTCCTTGTTCTTCTACATCATAAGAACATTTTGCATGTTGAAATTCTTACCCCTTTTTCAGAGATGCTAATTTTGAAAGCTGCAGGATACTGAGGTTGTTCACGTTGATGACATACTTGGCATTTTTAATCCATATTAAACTTGAGAAGAGGTAGATGCTTTATTTAAACAAAAGAATGTATTCCTCAGCTACTAACAAAAATGTCACTATTATTCTGCACTTTGAGCATGGACTGAATTGTACTCTGAAGGTGATTTAGATGGTTCTTAATTAAACAAAGTCTCAGTGATTATACTGCAGAATTACAGAATGCCTGTGGTCAGGCTTAACCAGTGATATACATCCCTACCAAAGTGAATAAATCAAAATCATTTTTTAGCTCACTGATCATTGTTCAAGGTTCCTATTTTTTTTCTGCTAAGTTAAACTGAGTAACCAACATTGGAAAATTAAATTAAACTATTTGCCATTAAACAAATATTGATTCCATGAGTACATGCTTTAGGGACGATTTAAGAACTGGATAAAAATTGTGTATACCCGCACCCCATAAAATCATAACTGCAGAAGGAGTGATGTTTTTCCATATTTATGGTGTGTAAAAAATAAATAAATAAATAAGTCTCATAATGGTGTGAATCTTTCCAACATATAGAGTGAAATGAAGCAGTGCTGTTTTTTGGACCACTAAAAATTTAAACCATTAAGAACTGGCAATGTTTTATTTTATGTTATATATGTGTGCAGTCAGTTGATCTGTGTTTGGTCTGGTTTTATGTGCTGATGTTTTATGTGCTGATGTTTTATGTACTGATGTTTTATATTATCTTATTTGTTACCTGCCAAGAACCTTGGATGGAGCAGGCAAGAAATGTTATCTATAAATAAATACATTTTCCCCCACATAAATTACTCAACTTCAGGCTGCATCTTTTCTGCAATATTTGAGGATTTTACAGTTTTTTAATATCTCCCTAGTATGCTGAAATTACATTTTATATACATTAGGATAACTTTCAAAATGCTTGCCTGCACCCATTTATGCGTGTATTTGGGCATATGCAAAGCTGCCACTGTATTTTATAACCTGCATGGATACAATATTCAGAGGTTAAGTACCTATGAGTGCACAAATGCTCACGTATGTAAAAAAAACCCAGGAGCTGTGCAAGTTTGGACTTATCCAGAAAAGTAGCAACACTTATTTATTTATTAAAGGCTTTTATATACCGACTTTCTTGATACAAATAAAATCAACTCGGTTTACATCGAACTATAATCAACTATAACCAACTATAATCAACAAGAGACAATTTGAAGGGGTATAAAGTTACATTATAACAAGGATGCCTTAACTGGGAGTAGGAAATAAGAAAGGGGGAACGAAGATAGGGTACAATATACAAGAGAGTATATGAGGGAGGCAAGAAGCCGTCCTCATGATAACTTGTAACATGATTTAGCTTTTATTTATTTACATAATTGCTGGAATGTTATTTATTTATATAATTGCTGGAACAATTATCCAACAACACTTATCCGAATAAGTCTAAAAAAAAAGTGTTGCTTATCTGGATTTCAAATTTGTCTAAGTAGTAGCAAAGGAGTTACTTAACTGGATAAGTTTGAATTTAGCCAATAAGTGTGCGCAAATGATATTACATTCAGTTTTAAAGGGATATGCAAGTAGATTTTACTCACCTTGTTTAGACACATCTACCCCTCATAAGTCAGGGGATTTTCTAACATGCGCGCAGTAATGAAATAATCAGTTTTACCAATTATTCTACCAGTCCACCTGCAGCTCATGAAACTCTCCTAGATCTTCAGCCCATTTCACCCAGATCCTCCACCCAGTCATTTTTTCACTTTTAAGATGTGTACGATGATCACCTATGGTAGATAATGACCAAGTGTAAATATACACAAGTAAAAGGTTTCCACGCGTCACTTTCGCAGGTTGTAAAATAGCAACTTCCATGCGTGAATATTGACCCCTCCCCAGAATTTCCCTGGCCTGCTCCCTTTTTTTTAAAACATGCAAATTTACTCATGGACCCTGATTTACACATGTATCTTGTGGTTTTTAAAATTAATTATACTCGCATATATGCTAATTTATGCACGCATGTGCTAATTTTTACACATGCAATGTTTGAAAATTCACCTTTAATTGTATTATGGATTCTTGTTAGGAGCCACGCTCACGGCGCGCCGCGCCCGAGGGGCACCGCTTACCAGCGCGGCAGACCGCCGCAGTTGCCCTGATGTGGTGCTGAGTCGTGGGTCCGGGGCCGCGTACCGCGGCACAACATGGCCGCGGCGTTTCGGCTCCTCTTCCGGGTTGCTGGCTCCGCCCCCCTTCAGGGACTAACATCGTTGCCTCTGGACTAACATGGATGCCTCCTGCAGCGGGATTGGCTCTCCCCTGGTGTGTCAGCTGGAAGGAGCTATTTAAAGGCAGGTCCTGCACCTCAGACCTTGCCTTGACTTCATCTTGGCTCCTGGCTTGTTCCTGTTGTGATTCCTGATCTTCGGTAGTGACTTCTGACTGGCGGTGTCTTCTCTCTGGCTCCTGAACCCTGGACTGGCTGTGACGTATTCTCTGGTTCCTGATTCCTGGATTGGCTTTGGCGTATTCTCTGGCATCTGACCCCTGGACCGGCGGCGGTATCTTCTCTGGCTCCTGACCTCTGGACTGGCGTTGGCGTATTCTCTGGCATCTGACCTTTGGACTGGCTGCGAGGTACTCTTTGGCTTCCAACCCTCGGACTGGCTGTAGAACTTCCTCTAACTCTCATTGCCTGAACTATTCTACCTTTGAGTCCACGACCTGCTGGAGGCGCCAGCTCAGCTTTACTTTCTCCGACCTGCTGAGGACATCCACCTTTGAGTCCACGACCTGCTGGAGGCGCCAGCTCAGCCCTACTTTCCACGACCTGCTGAGGACATCCACCTTTGAGTCCACGACCTGCTGGAGGCGCCAGCTCAGCCCTACTTTCCACGACCTGCTGAGGACATCCACCTTTGAGTCCACGACCTGCTGGAGGCGCCAGCTCAGCTCTACTTTCCACGACCCGCTGAGGACATCCACCTTTGAGTCCACGACCTGCTGGAGGCGCCAGCTCAGCTTTACTTTCCCCGACCTGCTGAGGACATACACCTTTGAGTCCACGACCTGCTGGAGGCGCCAGCTCAGCCTTACTTCCCACGACCTGCTGGAGGCGCCAGCTCAGCTTTATACCTCATCCTGCTGGAGGGGCCTTCATCCAGACCTTCGTGATAGTCCAAGTCGAGGTTTCGCCAATCAGCGAGTGAACATCCGTTCTTCGCTGAACCAAGGGTTCACACCCCGGAAGCATAACATTCTTCTGCAAAGTGGCTTTAGATACAGGGAGTACAACTTTTAAGCAATTGCATGCAGTGACATATAAGCACATATATGAAGGCGCAGATTTACGATAGTATTTTATAACCCATGCTTATCAGATATGCGCACACTTCCCTTCACAAAACAACACAATAAATACACGTACAAATGAGTGGGGTCAAACAGGCTGCAGCTTTATTACAATTAACCACCAGGAGCCCGAGCCATATGTAAAATAACAATCAACCCATAGCGTCCATTCCCACCAACCAGCAAGATGAGCACCACTAGGCTACCCAGCCTGTAGGTTAATATCATTAACAATAAACATACCCATGACCCCAGCCACCATCCATTAAGGAGCTGTACGTGGAACAACTGCCCCCAGTTGTTCTCCTAGGAATCCCTGACATGACCATGCCAGCCGTTAAACCAGGCAGAACCCCCAATCGTCTTGAGATATCCACCACAGGCACAGGTAGGAACTACCTGTGGCCCCCAAAGGTGTGGCCAGGATCCCCATGAACAATGACTTCCAAGGTCTCCTGTAACATATTCAGAAATAAGTCCAATCCAATAAAGGACAGGTGGACACTATCCCTTCAAAACAACTAGGGATGTGAATCGTTTTTTGACGATTTAAAATATCGTCCGATATATTTTAAATCATCAAAAATCATTAGGGTCACGATACAATACCAATTCCCCCGATTTATCGTCAAAAAATCGTAAATCGGGGGAAGGGGGAGGGCAGGAAAACCGGCACACTAAAACACCCTAAAACCCACCCCCGACCCTTTAAATTAAATCCCCCACCCTCCCGAACCCCCCCCCCCCATGCCTTAAATTACCTGGGGGTCCAGCGGTGGTCCGGAACGGTCTCCTGCAATTGAATCGTGTTGTCTTCAGCCGGCGCCATTCTGCACCGCCATTTTGCAAAATGGCGGCGCAAAATGGCGGCGGCCATAGACCAACACGATTTGACTGCAGGAGGTCGTTCTGGACCCCCGCTGGACTTTTGGCAAGTCTTGTGGGTGTCAGGAGGCCCCCCCAAGCTGGCCAAAAGTCCCTGGGGGTCCAGCGGGGGTCCGGGAGCGATTTCCTGCCGCGAATCGTTTTCCGTACGGAAAATGGCGCCGGCAGGAGATCGACTGCAGGAGGTCGTTCAGCGGGGGTTCCGGACCCTGGCTGAACGACCTCCTGCAGTTGATTTCCGTACGGAAAATGGCGCCGGCAGGAGATCGACTGCAGGAGGTCGTTTAGCGGGGGTTCCGGAACCCGGCTGAACGACCTCCTGCAGTCGATCTCCTGCCGGCGCCATTTTCCGTACAGAAAACGATTTGCAGCAGGAGATCGCTCCCGGACCCCCGCTGGTCCTGGTCCTGGTCCTGGTCCTTCCTCCCACTCAGTCCTCATTCCTTGTTTCTCTCCTCTGATTGATCCACTCCTCCCACAATGCATCACCATCAGGGCCGCAATCATCCCCCTCATTGCGTTCTCTACACTCCCACTCTCCACCTCCCCCCCTCAGAAGCTTGTTCCCTTCACTAAGAATAATTAGAAGAGCCACGGGATTCAGTTGGAAAAAGGAGAAGAGAAGTAAAATTTGAAATATATTGATAGTATGATTGAAAATTATTTCTATTTTATAATTAAGTGACAGACAGTTTACAAATGTTAGGAAAGGCTTACATATATTTAGAAACCTTAGCATATTTTTAATCTCTTTTTCATTGCATATACTATCTTGCCCTCATTCCCGTATGACTTTATGTGCATGAAGAAAATCTGAGACCTTTAAAATCACCAAATCAGGTTTTCACAATAAGGAGCATCATTCTCCACTCTCCCTTTCCTAGCATAATCAGGCCTTATATATGCAATTTGAACAATAAAGAACAAACTATTCAAAAAAAGGGGTAGGATTTAGGTTTTGGGGAAAGAGTGGCCATATAACTAGAATATAGTAGTCATCTACAGTTGCCCATCAAAAAAAGGAAGTGAGCCATATCAGAGGAGCCCACCGATACCAATGTCTCTAATGCACACTATTTATGTATTCATTATATTTATTAGTCACATATCTCATCTAACTCTAAGTAATAGAACGTAAATACATATGCAAGAACATGAATGAATAAACAGCATAAAAACACTAAAAAGTAAAGGAAAGGGCTAGAGGAAAATAGGCAACCACAGAATTTAGTTAAATTTGGACAAAAAGCACTAAGGCTGTTTGTATCTGTCGCTGTTTGCAAAATTATCCTCAGCATCAAGATGAAAAACTTAAGATATTTTAAGTGTCAAATGGCTTTTTAAGGCCAGGATTCATCATTCCGTGCGGAATGATGAAGCCTACAGTAAAGGGGGCAGGCGGGCGAAGGAGGGAGCGGGCAGGCAATAGCCCACAGCCAATCACACCACGGCGGAGCGATTTCACCTGCTGCGGTGCGGCTGGCTGCAAGCTATCACGGGCATAGCACCACCGTAAAAGGTGGTGCTATTCCCCTCGCTACTGCCGGCGATAATGTTCAAAACATTATCGCCGGCGGCGGGGCCGCTGCCGACTCCTCCCTAACTCCACCCCGACTCCTCCCCTCCCCCTAATTTTAATGTTACCGCCACGAAAAGGCCCTTTTCACGTTCGATAAGGGCCTTTTCGCGTGCGTTAGGCCCTAACGCACACAATAAGTGTCTAGAAAATAACCCCCTAAGAAGGGAATCAGATGAGAAGCAAGTGCTAGATTGCACAACCTATACTGGAATTTAGCCGGCCTTGGAAAAGAAATGACATGTAATACATAATGTCTACAGGGTAATCTGAATTTGGTTGAAAGGGCTTGATTCAGTAAGCATTTTCCCTCCATAAACATAGAGTGGAAGCTTTAGTGAATCACCTTTAGGACTGTCTCAAGCAGAACAGTGCTGGGTGTTTAGTTAAGTAGCAGTAGTAGTCGAATAAATTTACAAGACAACTTCTGCCTGCAATGGCTATAGCATTGATATTCTTGAGAAAGTTTCCTTCCAATTAATGACCAAGTTCATCCATCCCTACCTGCTAGCATCCCAACGCAAAGGGGTATGAATGCTATCATTACTAGTAAGCATAGGTGTGTTTTAAAGAAAAGCCTGAGATAAGCCTGAGATAAGTTGCAAAGAAATGAGTGGAAAAGCCAGGGGTCTATGGCATTGCATCAGGAATAAAATCAGGCAGACTAAAGAATGGGCCCTAAAGTTACTTGATATCATATTCTCTGTTGAAATGAATTCAATATCTGTGAACAACAAGGAAGGTAGTCTCAAGTGCAATATAACAGGCTTCTGTGCCTTTATTTCCTGGAACTGTTCCATCAGCTGAGTGACAGAATTCCTCTGTCTGGAAGCTTGCTATATGCAGAGAAGGTGTAAGTTCCCTGCTAGTCCATTAATATGGCTCACTAACAATCAATGTAGCCATAGCTTCAAGCACATATGGATATAAACTACCCTTCTGCACCTCCAGTTCACAATTCCCTGTAGAGTCGTTCCGTGGAAGAGAGCCTAGAAGTTCCTACCTCACTGGGTTTATGTCCAAGATTTGACTAGGAAAACAGAGGCTACGATTGCTGCAGTAAGCTGTTTAGAGAGATGAGAAGATGTTTCCATTACGTTTCACGTGATTGAACACTATTAAGCACATGCACGTAGCCACACAAAGACTACAGTGGTGTAACATTAGAGTTTTATTCTTTCAATTGTTGCTCGTGTGAGGATGAACAGCCCACCCCCATTTCTCTCCAAGAAAACTGCTGTAAAGCTTTTAGAAACAGCTTGGTGATGATGCAATGCAGGGCAGTTCACAGCAAAAGAAAAAAAGACAGACTCCCTCACACCTTTCTTCTAGTGGTTAGGAGCTAAATTAAGAATTATATTACATTCAAAAATTTCTTAGTTTCAGTATTGTCATGGAATCTTTAACCAGAATAAAACGGAATACGTGTAACTGATGGTGCAACCAGATAGCATATTCGCAAGGATAATACTGTATTAACAACTCTCCTGCAAGGTTCATGGTTCTGTAGAAGTTTAGGGACCTTTTTTTCATTTTATTTTTCTTGGCAATTTCAATGTTATAACAAAAAAGATGAGTGGCAAAAATGACTTTCCACTGATTTTCTCCTGTGTGTTATAACAAAGTCATAGACTAAGGGTGTGTGGTGAATGCTGTCTTGATCAGGGATAGGGAATGTTGGTTCTGAGGTGCCACAGCCAGCTCGGTTTTTCAGGACATCCACAATTAATATGCATGCAATATATTTTCATAGAATGGAGGCAGCGCAGGCAAATATACCTCATGCATATTCATTGTGGATATCCAAAAAAACCCAGACCTGGTTGTGATATTCCAAGACCAACGTTGCCTACCCCTGATCTAGACAACACTCACACCATTTCTTTTGTACTAATCAAACAGTTTTCTTTCAAATAAGAATTTTATATTCTCTTTCATACCACACACTCGCATTCACATACTTTCCACATGCATATTGGTGCTGACTACTGATAGCACCACACTGCACCATTATATATATAATGCAGTTTCAATCATACAAGCTAATATACACATAGATCAAATGTAACCTGCATAGAACCGAAGTTAGACCCTTAACAAAAAACATGGGAATAACCTGCATAGAGCAGCAGTTACTACCCTTAACAGAAACATGGGAGTAACCTGCAGGGAGCAGAAGTTACTACCCTTAACAGAAACATGGGGGTAAACTGCACGGAACGGCAGTTACTACCCTTTTAATGATGTACTTTGCCTTGTTTTAATTTGTGTATTTTTATTATGTATGTTTATCTTCTATGTAAACAACCCAAAAAACAAACAATGTACTGGTCTTTAGTTAAAACGCCAAGACAACTTATGTAAGACCCTCTAATCACGAGCAGACAATTTATATGGGCAACTCGTTTCTCATAGGGATCTCTGTTACTTTAATAGTAATTGTCCATGAAATTAATTTTTCTTAGTTTTTTAAATTTTCTTTAAAAAGTTACCACGATAATTATAGGGAAACTTCCCAATTGAAATCAGAAAAAACGGGTACTTATCCACACTGAAAAGGTCCCAGATAACCCGACATGGCCATGTTTTGGACCGTCGTCCTGCTTCAGGGGAAATAGTGGAAACCGATTCAGGCAGCCATCTCCTATGTGGCTCAGCAATCCATCTTTTTGCGGCGTATTTTCTCCGTGCCAATCCTTTTTTCAAAGGCGAGCTGAATTTCAACCCGCCACCATATGGGATCCGAAAAGCCAAAGTAAAACCTTCCTCTAAAACCAATGCCACATCCCTCCTCAGAAAACCCCTAACCCAACGGTACATGGCTGCAACCACTATCGGTGTAGGAACCCTGTCAAAATTGACATTATTTTATACTGCCCACTGCTGACCAACATCCACAATGACAGGAACACTTATTGGCTGGATGGTTGGCAGCACAAGCTGAACAGAGATGCTTAAACTTACAGTCCTGAAAATTGCATCCTGATCTTTTAAACAGACAAACAGACATCTGGCAGACCAGCTGAGGTTATTCCCTGGGTGATATTTGCCCTGACTCACGAAAGGATTGCCCCTGATGAGCAGAAGTTGCTTGGTCCACTAGATGTCTTCATGATGATTTCAGTGACCCAAAGGCTCAAATCTTATGTTCCTCAATACATAAACTTGTTTTCCTTCATCTTCTTTTTAAAACATTCATCATAATTGAGCCAAGCCCAACCCTCGTAATCTTTGTGTGCTGCCAAAATCATATCAAGACAGGCAAGTAAAGTGCCATACTGAAAAGGATCATAATGATCTACAATACTGGCCAATATGAAGGAAAAACAATAAGAATTGTTCTAGGAACCCTCCTCTCTCCTCCCTAGTACCCTGAAACCTCCTCTTTCTTCCCCTTCCTTTTTCTCTCCTTTCTTCTGCCCCTTTTACCCTCAAGAAAATTGAAATTTCCACTTCCTAATCTTCTCCCTCTAAGAGCATAAAACACCTTCCCAAAGCTTAGTGAGTATAACCAAAGCAGGAGCCCCTCTATTACCACCCACATACATTATAATGTTACCAGAGCAAGACTCGGGTGAGAAGTTGAAGAGCTGTAGGAGTAAGGATTTGAACCAGAAGAATATCTTTACCCATTATGGTGCTTACGTTTGCTTTTACTAACCTTAAGTCCCTTTATTTCCTGCAACCTGACCATCCTGTCCAGATACAATACCTGTTGCAGGAACAGGAATGTTACCCCCCAGCCCCTGATACACTGCAGCCCAACTACCTTGCTCAGGCAAATTACTCCCTGACTCTTTCTCACATACTCCACTTCACCCTGTCTGTCTTCTTCTCTAGGCTCTGACAACACCTGTCCAACTGCAGGCAACTCCAGCTACTGAGCAAGATTGTCTTGTTACCGCCAACTCCCATTGTTGCCTGGACCAACATGCAGTTCAGCCGATGCCTGCTGATTCCTCCAGCTTTCATGCTGCGGACCAGGATGATCCACTGTCTCCACATCAACTGACAGTCTGCTCACTACCTAAAATGACAAATCACACCACCTCTAAGACCTACTCCCTTGTGCATTATCCTGAGCTCCAGCACCAATCTGCCTATCCCCTGGAATGGAACTCTCTGGATGAAAACCTATTCCCTGAAGTCCATAATACAAAGTAGGATGTTTCCAAGAGAACCATACCTCAAGACTAGAGAAACCACTAAGTACCACCCAACCAAGGTATGACTCCTGCCATTGTTGGCAGCCCATTTCGATGTTGGAAAGAATAGAGCATTTGCCCTTTGCCTTTGCGTCTCAAAATGGCGCCGATCGCCTTTGCCCTCACTATGTGTGACATAGTGAGGGCAAAGGCGATCGGCGCCATTTTGAGTATTGGCATCTGACGGCCGGCGTGCACGAGGTCGCTCCCGGACCCCCGCTGGACTTTTGGCAAGTCTTGTGGGGGTCAGGAGGCCCCCCCCCAAGCTGGCCAAAGGTCCCTGTGGGTCCAATGGGGGTCCCAGAGCGACCTGCCGTCTGATGTCAGGACTCAAAAATGGCGCCGATAGCCTTTGCCCATACTATGTCACAGGGGCTACCAGTGTCATTGGTCAGCCCCTGTCACATGGTAGGAGCACAAGATGGCACCGGTGACCATGTGACAGGGGCTGACCAATGGCACCGGTAGCCCCTGTGACAAAGGCTATCGGCACCATGATGAAAAACCAGCACCGAGGGTGTGAGTGAGTTCCAGGACCCCCTGCTGGACCACCAGGAGAAGTATGAGCATGGGAATAGGGTGCCTTGATCTGAATGTTGGCTGAGAACCGCTCCCACGGCCACTTCGGAGGCATCCACCTCCACAATAAATGGTCGGGTGAGGTCCGGATGGTGGAGGCAAGGTTTCTGTAGTAAAGTGGTCTTGAGTTTCTCAAAAGCCTGTATGGCTTCACACGGCCATTCCTTGGTTTCAGCCCCCTTCTTTGTCAGGGCTGTAATAGGTGCCACAATGTGTGAGTAATGTGGAATGAAGTTTCGGTAAAAATTGGCAAAACCAAGAAATCGTTGTATCGCTCGGAGCCCCACTGGGCATGGCCAATCACGAATACTAGCCACCTTATCCGGATCTATTTGAAATCCTGTGGTTGATACAATAAATCCCAAAAAGGGTATTGATTGTCTCTCGAAAAGACACTTTTCCAATTTCACATACAACTGGTTCTCCCTTAAACGTTGAAGAACTTGTCTGACATCCTTGCGATGAGTAGCCAGGTCCTTCGAGTATATAAAAATATCGTCCAAATAAATGATCACTTGTTTATACAACATGTCCCGGAACACCTCATTCATTAAGTTTTGGAAGACCGCCGGTGCATTACATAGGCCAAACGGCATGACAAGGTATTCGTAGTGGCCATCTCAGGTGTTAAAAGCGGTCTTCCACTCATCTCCGGGTTTAACTCGGACCAGGTTATAGGCCCCACGTAAATCGAGTTTAGAAAAAACCTTGGCTTCATGTAATTGGTCGAGTAGTTCAGGTATAAGTGGAAGTGGATATCTATCCTTGCGAGTGATCGCGTTGAGTCCTCTGTAGTCAATGCAGGGTCTCAACGACCCGTCTTTCTTTGGAACGAAGAAAAACCCCGCCCCGGCAGGAGACGTAGAAGGGCGGATAAACCCCCATTCGAGGTTTTCCTTAATGTATTGTGACATGGCCTGTGATTCGGGTCCGGAGAGAGGATAGACCCGCCCCCTGGGTGGGCTAGTATTGGGTAGTAAATTGATAGCGCAGTCAAACCTTCGGTGGCTGGGAAGGATCTCTGCTTTCTCCTTGGAGAAGACATCCATGTATTCGGAGTATTGAGGTGGTATTGAAATCCTGGTGGTGACTACCGGAATCACCGGTAGTGGTCTCTGCTGGATACAGTTCCCGAGGCAGTCGGGACCCCAGGCTGTGATTTGAAGAGTTCTCCAGTCAATAGTGGGAGAGTGTCGTTGAAACCAGGGTAGACCCAGTACAATAGGGTGAACAGCCTTTTCCAGAATAAGGAAAGATATTTCTTCATGATGGAGGACTCCGACTTGGAGAGTAATGGGTGCCGTGCACGAGGTAACCTGTCCAGGGAGATTCTCTCCTTGGATGGATGAAATGAATAATGGCGTCTGGTGGAGGCGTACCAGGAGAATCAATTGATGAACTAAAAACACTTCTGTTCAACCATGCCTACACAGAATAGCTTTTCCCTTCTCCTCCGTAGTCCGCCCCCCCCCCCCCCCCCCTCCAGGTGACCGCCCTCTCCTTATATTAAGGAGATATTCAATGTAAATTGTAAATTGTTAATTGTTATTCTCTGGTTATGACTTCCTTGTTTTTCTATCCTTCATACTGCCTATTGGTTACCCCCGCGCCCAGTTACTCTCCCTGTTGAAATGTACTTTCCAAGCTTGCAGTTATTATGTGAACCGGTATGATGTCCCCACTAATACCGGTATATAGAAGTTTCTAAATAAAATAAATAAATAAATGAACTAGTTCGGCCAGGATGAAGTTCCCTCCAGCCCCGGAATCGACCAGGGCCTGGGTGGTAAAGGACCCTTGCTCACTTTGCAATGTTACTGGAGCTATAAAGTGAGGAGCCAGCTTGTCCCCTAGGATCCGCTCCTCAGAGATACCTAGGACCGGTAGTTTCCCGGACGCTCTGGGCATTGTGCTAAGAGGTGACCTCTGTTGCCGCAATAAAAACACAGACCCATCCGTCTCCGGCGTTGCTTTTCTTCAGCCGTCAGGCGACTCCTGCCTAATTGCATAGGCTCTTCCCTGGTCTCAGTAGGGGCTTCTGCAGCTGTAGGTGAAACCAACGGACGAGAGAAGCTTGGGGCCAATGGAACCAGGCGCCGGGGTGTTCTCGCTTCTTTAGCACGTTGTTGTAAACGGCCGTCTAAACGGCCTGCCAGGTCAATTAGTGCGTCCAAGTCCTCTGGAATCTCACGGCCCGTGAGTTCGTCCTTGATGCAGGGGGAGAGTCCTTCCAGGAAAATGCCACATAGACAATCAGACTGCCACCCTAGTTCTGCAGCGAGGGTGCGAAACTCAATTGCAAAGTCCGCCAGGGTTCATCAAACACCTGGCGAAAAGTCAAAACAAATCGGGATAGGTTGCTTAAGATGGGATCCCCTCATTCCCAGATAGGAGAAGCCCAGGCCATGGCCTTCCCATCGAGCAAGGAAATAATGAAAGAAGTCTTCATCTGGTCGGTAGGGTATTGTTGTCCTTCAAAGAAAATCTAATGAAACAGTGGTTCAGGAACCCTCGACACTGTTTAGCATCTCCCGAAAAGCGCGGTGGGGCCGGCATATGTGAGACTGAGACCGAGGCACTTGGAGGTGCAGGTGCAGGAACAGCCGCTTCAGCTCCATGCACAGAATCAAGACGGCGGACCAGGCGTTCTACAGTGGCCGTTAACATCTCCAAGCTCTGCTGTTGCTGCTGCTGCTGTTGACGTTGCTGCATAAGCTGTTGTGCTAAGCCTGGAATCGCCTGGAGACCAGTCAGATCCACCGGATCCATGGCCTTTGCAATCTGTTATAATAGTGGACCCTTAGACTGGTACGAGAGATGACACCCACCTGTGGAACCAGGCAACTCGTCACCGGCAGGTGGAGTACCACAACTGACCTCAAGGCGTCCTTCAAGTGAAGACGGGTACACAATCCAAATCCAGGGAAGGATCAAGGCAGGCGGCAAACAATCTCAGTCCAGTATCCAGGCAAGGGTTGAGGCAGGCGGCAAACAATCTCAGTCCAGTATCCAGGCAAGGGTCGAAGCAGGCGGCAAACAACTCAGTCCAGTATCCAGGCAAGGGTCGAGGAAGGCGGCAAACAATCTCAGTCCAGTATCCAGGCAAAGGTCGAGGCAGGCGGCAAACAAACTCAGTCCAGTATCCAGGCAAGGGTCGAGGCAGGCGGCAAAGAAACTCAGTCCAGAATCCAGGCAAGGGTCAAGGCAGGTGGCAAACTCAGTCCAGTATCCAATCCGAATCAGCCAAAACGAAGAACCAGGGAAACACCACATCCACAGGAACCTGTTGCAAAGGCATCCACTCTGCCTCTGAGGGAGTTTAAATCTCCCTGGCTGATGACATCATTTTCCGGGGCCGGCCTGGTTTTCACGCGGCTGCCCCTTTAAGAGGCGGGGTTTGCTGCGTCTTCCCCGACGATGCTCCCTGACATCTAGAAACCATGCTGCCGAGGCTCGTGGACTGCAGGCTGCCCTGATTACGTCCCTGTGCCGGCAAACCGCGCAAGGTAGGGGGTCCTGGCCGCGGGTGAGTGCGGCCGGGAACCACAACAACATGTGATTAATTAAGGAACAATCAGTGGCTTGTTTATTTAGATCCCGATAGGTAATATGTATGGGATTTTCAACTGAATTACCAAATTCAGGCATGCAATTAGAATTTGGGGTCAAACAAAAGGATAATGGCATTACCAAGTCGATGTTTCTATCATGAGAGTTTCTGGCACATTATTATTGCTACAGCTTTAAGAAGCAAACTAGTGACACGATGATGAATGACAATATATTTCACTGTACTTCTTCTGATTATTATAGTCAGAAAAGATGGTGCGTTCCATTACTGACGCCACTACAGTTTGTTAGTGCCTGTCCCTTTGCATTACACATTTGCATTATACTGCAATTATGTATATAAGTAGAAATGAAATTGATACAAATTGCATGATTTTGTGCTCTCTTTCATTTTCTCCCTTCCCCATATGAATTATCTCCTTTGTAAAGCCTTCATAATGCATTAAAGGACTTTTGCAAGCAGGAATACATTACAAGACTCCTTCGGAGGCATACTCCTCTGCAGCTTCCTGGACCCTAATTTAGTTGTCTTTTTGATTGTGGAAATATATTGATATTGTTACTTTTGATAGGACAATTTACAGGACAAGTCACATTGAAGTCAAACTTAATGTATTAATTGTCTTATTGAACAATGCTAATATTAGTGAATATTTAGATAGGCAATGTCCTTAAGCAGTGTCATTGCTATCACATTAATGTTATGGTGCCTACATCCTTTCAACAACAGCACTTTAAATGTATTCTTTAGATCCAATTATCCTATCACATTCCAAAAGAGTATTTTCTAATGAATTTGAAATGTATTCAAGAAGTAATTTTGCACTGCAATATAGCACGAAGGACAATAAAGTAGGAAATCTTGATACAAGGGAAGATGTTATTACGGGGGACACAAATCATTATTTTCCAAGGTACTGCTATTGGATTTGACTCAAATATATTCATGGTTGATTGCATGGAATGATACTAAAGAAATGTTTGTCATTCTGAAGTACCCTACAATTACCAATTAAGTAACTGCCAGCTCACAGATAGAGGGCTGCTACCCCTGCTTCCACACACAAATTGATTTTTCCTTAGTGTTTAGCATCAAGAAGCCTCACCTCTGTAAATTATGGCATACGCCCTGTCAAAAGATGAGACGAGACATGACATTGTTGGCTGGCACATGCCTTACAAATTGCTAACATTGTACTGCTTTGATGATAGGTTGGTAGACGCACAATCACCCAAAGCACTACATTTCACTTAGAAATGGCCCAGAGAGCAGGTGAGCAGTCATACTTTCTAAACAGGAAGGATAACTTTCAAACCACCCTGTATAGCCCCCTTATACATGCATAAATAGGTTTGCAGAGAACTATTATAGTATTTTATAACCTGTGCGTATCTGGTCTGCACACAGATTATAAAATATATGTATCTCCACCCTCCTACATATGTGTGTTTATTTCATTATGCATGAATATCAGCAGTGCATTGAAATCATGTACTATTTCTATTTTATAAACATATGCATGTATATGTTACACGTAAAGAAAATAAAACTTGTTCACCTAAAATCCTGATTTATATGCAGAAGTAGGTATATTTTTAAAAGTGTATGCGCATAATTGAAATCGCAGGTTTGCCAAAACCCACACCAGTTCACCCATTTCACCTCCTAGTACTTTGCTCTGAACTCCCCCAGTTCACCCAGACGAGATCTCCAACCCAACAATAGTAGTGAACAGATGAGTCAGATATAAATTGCAGTAGGTAATTATCAGGTACAAAATTGTGTAAATAAGTTGTCTCATGTATTGGGGTAAATCTCTAATAAAATAGCTACATGTGCACTCCTCTTGGCTCTGCTCCTGATCAGCCCTAAACAGCCCCTTTTTTCAGTAGGTAAATTTGTGCTCAAAACCTAAAATACGCACGTATTTTTGATGTTTATAAAATAACATGTATGCAAGTATGAGCTACTTTCACAGGGATATGCTTTTACATGCATAACTCCTTTGAAAATTAACTCAAAAGTATCATGAAATTTAAAGTGGACAAGTGTAAAGTGATGTACATAGGGAAAAGCAACCCAAATTATATTTACAGAATGCAAGACTCCATATTAGGAAATTGCCTGCTTAGTGTGCGGTGGCAACCAAGAAAGCAAATAGAATGCTAGGGATTATTAGGAAAAGAATGGAGAATAAAACAAAGAATATCATAATGCCCCTGTATCACTCCATGGTGTGACGGCACCCTGAATATTGTGTGCAGTTCTGATCACCACATCTCAAAAAAAGATATAGCAGAATTAGAACAGGTACTGAGAAAGGTGACCAAAATGATAAAACCCCATCATCCCAAAGTGATAAAAGGGATGGAATGAGTATCCTATAAGGAAAGGCTAAAGAGGTTAGGGCTTTTCAGCCTGGAAAAGAGACAGTGGAATAGAGTGGAACAAGTAAACATTAATCAGTTGTTTACTCTTTCAAAGAGTAAAAAGATTAGGGGACACACAATAAAGTTACTAAGTGATACATTTAAAACATAAAAGAATTGTATTTTTTACTCAACACATAATTAAGCTCTGGAATTCATTGCCAGAGGATGTGGCGAAAGCTGTTAGTGTAGCTGTGTTTAAAAGATTTTGGACAAGTTCCTGGAGTAAAAAGTCAATAAACCATTATTAAGGTGGAGTTGCAGAAATCCATTTCTTATTACTGGAATAGGCAGCATGGAATCTTTCTACCTCTTGGGATCCTGCCAGGTCCTTGAGACCTGTTTTTGCCACTGTTGAAAACAGGATACTGTGCTTGATGGACCTTTGATCTCACCCAGTGTGGCAAATCTTATGTACTTATTTACAAAAAGGAGAAACAAAGGCACTTCATCAATTCAATTCAACATGGACCTTGATATTTTAGTTTCATTTAAATCTCAAATGTCTTTAAAATAAATGTTTGGCCTGTTCAAATAGTTTTCACGAACAAGCTGACAGGGTAAAATATGATTACCTGTTGGTTTACATTTGCAAATGCTGGGAACCTTATTTAAGAAGTTTTTTTCCCCCCATAAACACACAATAGGGAAAAAGCTTTAGTAAATAAAGCCCAGAGTTTGCTCAAATTGTTATCTCAGTACATAAGAATATGTACATGTACATTTATTCTTTTAGCGCATCTCTTTTCAAATCTATTCCACATGAAACCTAAGGAAAAAATACCTACTTACTCTGCCTCCCTCCTCTCCCTGACTCTGCTCTTTTACATGTTGACACCTAAACATTTGACTGGGGGAGGTCAAAAAGCCCCTTTTTTATATGTTGAGGAAATGAAAATGTCCAAATGCAGAGGTGGTGCAAAATAGGAATAACTGACATACAAAGCTGCATGATCAGGAGGCAAAAAGGCCACCATTTAAGTGCTGCATGCCTTGCACAGGAAAGTAGCTGCTACAGTGCCAGTTCTCTTTCATTTGCCTATTGAGTTTAGTGCAATTTGATAGACAAAACAATTGGAATGAGAAACATGGCAACGCACTCAATTCCAAGGGCTGAATTTACTATAATGGTGTTTTTCTTTCAGCCTATTGTGTTTGACTACTTTTGGAAAAAAGAAAACAGAAACAAGGTAGGGACCAAGCTACATATTACATTTAAAGAATTCAAAAGGGACAAAATCAAATCAAATACAGTATGTGTAGTGCAAAATCTCCATCAGGATACAGATAATAGTAATGCCCTCTATATACAGCAGGCAGCTTATTCTACAAGAGTGTAATATCTTATAATTAATTCTAATTGTATGTCAAGGACTGCAGGTGTATAGAACAAGCCTCTCTCTTTCTCTCAGTCCCATCAGTTTTAGTACAGAAGATCTGCAGTGTGCTCTTTAATGGGAGCTGAAGAATGAAAGATCCTCCAATTTTAATATTCAGGAAAATATTCTTCATGTATTCTTCTTTTAACATCTTGCTATCTTTATTTTGAGTTCAGTCCCGTGACCTCCTAACAGATGGGAACAATTTGAAGGAGACTGTAGCCTGGTTCAAGTTTGATGGCTTTATTTTATAGTCATTTTCTCCAGATCTGTTAGGGAAATTCATCACATTTTTTTGCTGGACAGAACTGATGAAAATTTGAAAAAGAAAAAAAATTTGAAGCAGTCCTATAATCAGACAATATCCACTTCCAAACTTTCTCTCAGTTATAGATGTTCATATTCATATGAAGGGAGGAGCACATATTCATATGAAGGGAGGAGCACATATTCATATGAAGGGAGTTATAGATGTTCATATTCATATGAAGGGACGAGCACAAAGAATAATATTTGGTAGAACTGAGGGAGACGAAGAAATTAATCGATGGCAAAAAGTCAAGCGGAAGAGAGGATTGGCAAGGAGATAAAGAATGGTGACAAAACATTTTTCAGATACATCAATGAAAAGAGAAAAGTTCAAAGTGGTATAGTGAAATTGAAAGGTGGAATCAATGTGTGGAGAAAGACGAGGAAATGGCAGAAATATTAAGTGATTACTTCAGTTCTGTGTTCACTAAAGAAGACCCTGGAGAAGGACCATCTCTACTTAACAAGAAACTGGAGGGGAGTGGAGTAGATGAAACTCCATTTACAGTAGAAAAGGTATGGGAAGAGCTGAAGAATCTGAAAGTGGACAAAGCCATGGGGCCTGATGAGGTTCATCCCAGGATACTGAGGGAACTCAGAGATGTGCTGGCGGGTCCGCTGTGTGACCTGTTCAATAGATCCCTAGAAACGGGAGTGGTGCCGAGTGATTGGAGAAGAGCGGTGGTGGTCCCGCTTCACAAGAATGGGAACAGAGAAGAGGCTGGCAACTTCGGTGATGGGAAAAGTAATGGAGTCACTGTTGAAAGAGAGAATAGTGAACAATCTACAGTTGGAGAATTGATGGACCGGAGGCAGCATGGATTCACCAGGGGAAGATCCTGTTAGACAAATCTGATTGATTTTTTTGACTGGGTAACCAAGGAATTGGATCAAGGAGAGAGCGCTTGATGTCATCTACTTGGATTTCAGCAAAGCTTTTGATACATTTCCGCACAGGAGACTGGTGAATAAAATGAGAAGCTTAGGAGTGAGTGCCGAGGTGGTGGCCTGGATTGCAAACTGGTTGATGGACAGAAAACAATGTGTGATGGTAAATGGAACTCTCTCTGAAGAGAGAGCGGTTTTAAGCAGTGTACCGCAAGGATCAGTGTTGGGAACGATCCTGTTCAATATCTTTGTGAGCGACATTGCGGATGGAGGTAAAATGTGTCTTTTTGCGGACGACACTAAGATCTGCAATAGAGTGGACACGCCGGAAGGAGTGGAGAGAATGAGACGGGATTTAAGGAAACTGGAAGAGTGGTCGAAGATATGGCAGCTGAGATTCAATGCCAAGAAGAGCAAAGTCATGCATATGGGAAGAGGAAATCCGAATGAACTGTATTTGATGGTGTGGGGGGGGGGGGGGGGGGGGGGGGGGAGGCTGATGTGCACGGAGCAGGAGAGAGACCTTGGGGTAATGGTGTCTAATAATCTGAAGTCAGCGAAACAATGTGACAAGGCGATAGCAAAAGCCAGAAGAATGCTGGGCTGCATTGAGAGAGGAATATCGAGTAAGAAAAAGGAAGTGATTATCCCCTTGTACAGGTCCTTGGTGAGGCCTCACCTGGAGTACTGTGTTCAGTTCTGGAGACCGTATCTCCAAAGAGACAGAGACAGGATGGAAGCAGTCCAGAGAAGGGCGACCAGAAAGGTGGAGGGTCTTCATCGAATGACTTATGAGGAGAGATTGAAGAATCTAAATATGTACACCCTGGAAGAAAGGAGGAGCTGGGGTGATATGATTCAAACTTTCAGATACTTGAAAGTTTTAACGATCCAAAGACAACGACAAACCTTTTCCGTCAGAAAAAAATCAGCAGAACCAGGGGTCACGAGTTGAAGCTCCAAGGAGGAAGACTCAGAACCAATGTCAGGAAGTATTTCTTCATGGAGAGGTGGTGGATGCCTGGAATGCCCTTCCGGAGGAAGTGGTGAAGACTAGAACTGTGAAGGACTTCAAAGGGGCGTGGGATAAACACTGTGGATCCATCAAGTCTAGAGGACGTGAATGAAGAGTGGGTGGCTCACGGGAATGACGGCTACTGCCTGGAGATTATACCCTTATTCAATAAACATACACACAGTTAATGCGACTCCAACATTGCTCTAAGCTTCAACGGCAAGAGGAAGTGTGGAAAAAAAGGATTTGCATTCACAAAAAGCGGGGAGTAGCTTGCTTGTTACGGCAGTTACTACCCCAAACTAAATAAGCCAGATACTTTACTTTCAATGCATATCCAGCATAGCTCTCTGCTTCAACGGCAGGGGAGAAGTCTGATACTTCACACATATCCAACATAGCTCTCTGCTTCTACGACAGGGGAGGAAGCCTGATACTTCACGCATATCCAACATAGCTCTCTGCTTCTACGGCAGGGGAGAAAGTCTGATACTTCACTTTCAACAAACATCCAGCATAGCTCTCTGCTTCAATGGCAGGGGGAACATAGAAAGGTGGATCTATATACAGACAATAACCAACAAGGACTGAGTTACATAGTCTGGGTAAACAAAGGCATGGGTGTAGCTTGCTTATTGCGCCGGTTACTACCCCCAAACTATGTTAGATATTCACTTGGGTGCAGTTCCAACACTGCTCTCTACATTAATGGTGCGGGTGGAAGGGAAATGGAACCAAAAGGTTACTAAGAGCCAAGAGAAACAGAAGTATGAGAGAAATTTAAAAAAAAAAGTGCATAGCTTGCTGGGCAGACTGGATGGGCCGTTTGGTCTTCTTCTGCCGTCATTTCTATGTTTCTGTATCAACTAGATTTAAGAATCATCACTGATTTAATCGAAAAGCCTGTTCTTTATAAATTATAGCTTATTTGCTATAAATTTTAACTGCTAAAATAAGACCTTTTGTAGGCACTACAATGCACCAAACTGTGTCTGTAATGCATGTTCTAAACTTTTACCTAACCAAACATTTTGCAATCCCAGTGGCATAGCCAGAACTGCTTTTCTGGAAGGGCCCAAGATTATTATGGGTGGGAAGTAGCCATACAAGTCTGAACCCTACTAGTTGTACTCTTATCAATAAACAATGCCTTAGCGTGTACCCAGCAATGGATGCCTAAATAGCCTGCAATATCTGTCATGCATTATGAGTGACAATTTAAAATATTTTAACTCAATTATTTCAAGCACTAACCAATATTAAATCATATACACATTTATGTAAACAATTCAGTTATATTTAAAGGTATCTCAAGAAGCAATACCCCACAACTTAATTTAAAGTTGACCAGACACAAGTGTATTAAAAATACAATTGTCTCAACATGCATCATGATATCCTGCAAAGTATTCTGAAAATCCACCTGGTGTTTTGACAAAAGAATTATTATAATTTAGCATATATCCTTCAACTCCAACAGATTTAACTCGTACAAATTTTGTAAATTTTCCCAAGCACCAACATATTTCAAAACATCACACATCAGATAATTAAAACTAATAAGGAGTAGAAAATTTCCATGCTTTCCAAACTTTGGAACTCTCACAAGTTCACATACATGCTCATTGACTCACGATTCTCTTTCAAGTTCACATATGTGCTGTAAAAAAAACCCCCAGAAATATTGAGATGCACATTTCCCAAAATGACACACAGAAAATCAAATTATTCCTACTTACCATCACAGCAAAACAGAAGAAATAGTACTCTCCAACTTCTCCCAGTCCCCAGAAGGTTTGATCCCCTGCCCCCTCTCTCCTCTCTCCTCAAGTCTTGCTTTCCTTGTCCCTCCACTTTCAGCCAAACGCAAGGAGTCTTCTTGAAAATCCATACAATGCTGCTTGATGTGCTTTGCTTTTGAACTTTGCCGTAGAAGTAGTCCTGTGCGTTTTCCCTTATGTCTGTGTATAGGAACCCAAGACCATAAAAATATGGCCCAAGATGGTTGACCTCTGAAACCAATTTCCCTTTTCCACCCATGCTGTCAAAGCAGAGAGTGATGTCAAAGCGGAGGGCAGTTACGTCAAAAGTATCACGGCTTATTGGTTAAGAGTAGTAACCCCCATGTATACTGTTAAGGGTAGTAACCAACATTCAGCAGGTTACCCCCATGCACCCTTTTCTTCTTTTCTGTACTTCAGCCTTTAGGGATCCACAGTGTTTATCCCATACCCCTTTGACTGTTTTTGTGTTCACCACCTCCTCCAGAAGGGCATTACAGGCATCCACCACTCTTTCCATGAACTGTCATCCCTCCTGGAGTTTCATTTCGTGACCTCTATTTCTACTATTTCCTTTCCATGAAAAAGGTTTGAAGTTTGTGTATCATTAAAATCTTTCAGGTATCTGAAAGTCTGTTTCATATCTCCTCTTCCCGGGTATTCATATTTAGGTCCCTCAGCCTCTCGTAAGTCTTCTGATACTGATCCCATACCATTTTGTTTGTTCTCCTTTGGACCACCTCCATCCTGTCTCTATCCTTTTTGAGATACAGACTCCAGTACTGAATGCATTACTCCAGGTGAAGCCTCTGTTGCAGATCTTAGTATCATCCACAAATAGACAAACTTTACCTTCTATCCCTTCCACAATGTTGCTGAAATAGATACTGAACACAACTAGCCCCAAAACAGATCCCTGTGGCACTCTACTTAACATCGTTCTTTCTTCAGAATAGGTTCTATTTACAATTACACACTCTGTCCTGTCAGTCAACCAGCTTGCAATTCACACTACTATCTTGGCACCCATTCCCATGCTTCTCATTTTGGTTGAATCTCTTATGTGGGACCGTATCAAAAGCTTTGCTGAAATCCAAGTTAATCACATTGAATGCTCTTCTGTGACCCAATTAAAAATATCAAACGGATTTGTCAGACAGAACTTTCCCCTGGTGAATCCATGCTGACTTGGATCGAATAACCTACCAGATTGTAGATAATTCACTATCCTTTCCTTCAGTAGAGGCTCCATTAATTTTCCCACCACCAAGGTGAGCCTAATTGGCCTGTAATTTCCAGCCATCTCTCTGCTCCTACTCTTGTGAAGCAGGACCACCACCACACTTCTCCAATCTTGTAGCACCACTCCCGTTTCCAGGGATCTATTGAACAGGTCTTTCAGCGGACCCACCAGCACATCTCTGAGCTCCCTCATTATCCTGGAATGTACCTCATTTGGCACCAATGCCTTATACAGTTTCAGATTTCCTAGCTCTTCCCATACATTCTCTTTTGTAAACATACGGTCTTGTCAACTAGTGATTGTCCTTCTCCAGGGTCTTTTTTAGTGAACACCAAACTGAAGGATTTGTTTAATATTTTTCTGCCATTTCTTCATCTCTCTCCACACCTTTCAAATTCACTATAGCACTTCGGACCGCTCTTCTTTCTCTGATATATCTGAAAAATGTTTTGTCACCTCGCTTTACCTCTTTGGCAGTCATTAATTCCACCTGACCTTTTGCTTTGCTGATTTGTTTCTTCATCTCCCTCAGTTTCAACAGATATTCTTCCCTGTGTTCCTCTCTTTGGGATCCTTTATACTTCTTGAACATTGTTCTTATTGCCTTTATTTTTATTTATTTTACCTTTGTTTTTTTAAGAAATCAAGTCATAAATATTTGAAAGAAATAAAGTATTGGGGTAACCTGCATGGAGCGGCAGTTACTACCATTAACAGAACATATGGGGGTAACATGCACGACACGGCAGTTACTACCTTTAACAGAATATATGGGGGTAACCTGCATGGAGCGGCAGTTACTACCATTAACAGAACATATGGGGGTAACATGCACGACACGGCAGTTACTACCTTCAACAGAACACCATGGGAGGATCTTGCACGATGAGGAAGTTATTACCACAAGCCACTTGATGGGCAGTCATTGCTATGCTATAAATATTGCTAAGAATCTCCTCTCAAATAAACGATTGGCAGTAATAACTGTTCTTGCAGAATCTCATCCAAATGTTTTCTTTCAAGTCATCTTTGCTGCCAAAAACATCAAGGTCTCATTCTGAGAACTTTATTTTTCTCTGCCAGCTGCCTTCTAAATTTTGTTCAATGTTGCATATTTAATGCACTGTGATAAGTAAATCCCTTAATGAAGGGGTGAGGGTTGACATTAAAGGAGCATAATTGATACTGTTGTTTTCTTTGGCTTCCTTATAGAAATAATTTTCTAATGTTGGCCCCCCTCAATAGTGGAAGCGTTCAAGCATCCCATTAAAAAAAAAAAGTTTTAAAAGCAAGACGATGGGAATAAATCATGCAGGCATCTCAAGACTCTAACAGCTGGCTCCATTTGTGTTTGTTCTTCAGGACAGACTAATCCAGTCCCAAATTTACTGCGCTGCTTTTCTTGGAGAAATCAATACTACAGACGCGTGCACGTAAGCTGAACTAGATCAGGCTGACCAAAAAACTGGGAGAGATTGTGAATGTTAGCATCACGTTTATCTTTCATTCCTCTGTCTCCTCTCTTTTCACAGATTTTTTTGGGAAAGGAAATCCCCCACACACACAGTTTAAAAATCAGTGGGTAAAAGCCCTCGTGCTTAAAAGAGAAGCAGCAGCACTTATGATGTTTGACACTGACATCACCATGACATGTTCTTATAAATAATTCCTTACATAATGGTAACCCTACCATGGGTCACTAACCTGCTTCAAAGGTTTTAATACTTTCTGGATGGTCCCTGCTGTCCAAGGTTCACCCGAAGGTCAGGGAGCTCTGTGTAAGATGCACAGCTCTTGCCCCCTGCAGGCATCCTCTGTAAGGAGGGGTGCTAAGGGGAAAGAGGTAATGGTTGCTTGCAGAGTGAGAGATGCATGGGGATGGTTAGGAGGATGTCAAGAGGTGGTACATTTCTTCCACGGGGAAGGAGTTAGGGAGATATTATTTCAGATGCTGTGAGAGGCATCTTAGAGGGAGAAAGATGAGAGCAGTGAAGGGGTATTCTGGAGGGTCAGGGCTCTGGAGCTGTAAGAATTCTGAAGGTCCTGAAAATTAGTAAAGATTCCTGATAGTTATCTAGAAGCTCCAGGAAAAAGAATAGAGTTTGTTGCTGTTGGTGAACTTGTTGCGCTGGGAGTGGACACTTGGCCTGGTGCAGGGTTGGTACGGCCCTCCGGTCGAACCCGGAGAGCACATGCCATCAGGAGGCGGAGCACAGGAGGAGACAGAGGCTTGCTGGAGCTTCACCAATAGCAACCCGGGGTTCCCTCAGGTTGTGCCCTTGGTTACCCGGGCCGCCTGGTCTTAGGTGGGTCTCGCAGGGTTTCCGAGAGAGAAAGTTCAAAGGAGTGCCCACCACGAACAAGGGTGCGCGGTCGGTGTTCAGACAGGGAAGTCCAGAGGTTGCAGGGAGCCAGAAGAGCTTGTCTGAGTGTATAGCGAGAATCAAGGCCAGAGTAACAAGCCGGAATGGTCAGCCAGGTCGGTAACAGAGGTCAATCCGGACGTGGTCAGTTCAAGCAGAAGGTCGAGTTCCAGGTGGCAGTCAAGAGTAATCGGAGTTCCAGGCAGAGGTCAGGTCAGGCAGCAATCAGAGAATAGTCAGAGAACAGGCAGAAGTCAGTACCATGAGATCAGTCCGAAGGGTACTATCAGGAATGGAGAGACGAAGGAGCAGGAGACGCTGGAACAGGAGACACTGGAGACGCTGGAACAGAGAGACTGGAACAGGAGACACAGGAGCAAGACACTGGAATGCAGGAAGGCAAACTAGAGACACCGAAGTGTACGACCCAATTGCCAAGGCACCATTCAGGGAAACGGACCTGGCCTTATATACAAGGAAGCTATGATGTCATCATAGGGTGACGGGTTTGAGTTTCCCGCGCTGGTGCCTTTAAATATGGTGACGTCGTCCATGCGTGCGCCTAGGGGCGGGGCCAAGGAGCAGGATGACGTGGAGCCCCTGCGGGAGCTCTGCTGTGAGGCTGGCATCGGAGACGGTGAGCGGGGGGAGCCGGGGATGCCGTGAACTTACTGCAGTGGCAGAGTGAGTGAGCCCGGAGCTGGTAGAGGGTCGCGCCAGGTAAGCAGGCCCGACCGCGGAGCCAACACAGCTGGGAAGCGCAACACATCACCTACAAATGACAGCTATAAAAGTTTTTGCTTTACTATAATTCCTTCCTGAAGCTATTGTACAGCTCTGTAAAATTGATATTTTACATTTAGGTTCCTAGGCTGGCAACTTGGGACAAAACTGAAGCATTTTTTTTTTTTTTTTTTGCATCTCTGGAAGACAGAAACCAGAATTATTTGTGTTCTGACAAATATCAAATATCATGAGATATTCATGAGATATTTGGCATATAAAAAATATTAGTCAGGGCCTAAAAATGATATTCACTGGGTGAAGGAGGAGAAGCCATCATAAATGCCCCATTAATGTCCTCCATAGTTTTACCCAGAAACACCCATAAACCCAAATACACATGCACCTTTTATTTTCTTCTAAAAAAAACCCTCAGATATAATATATTTATTCTTGCTTGAGGCTGGCATAAGTGCAGCTAACAGGATTGCCACAACATTTAGCTTCATTTCTTCCTGTAGGAATTATATTTTACATGTTTCAAATTTTTATAAACTTTTATTTTTTTCTGCACGCATAATGGAACAAACAAACTTTTTACTCGATCATAAAATTACCTAAGGATATTTATCAGTCTATTTGTAAATACACATTAACGTTTTCCATGTAAAAGTTGCTTTTAAAGAGCTTATGCAACTTTTCACTCCAGAGATTGTGGTGCTCACCTTTTAAGAAGATAAGAACAAAAGAATAGCCATGCTGGATCAGACCAAGGTCCGGCATCCAGCCCAGCATCTTGTCTCCAACAGTTGCTAGTCCAGTTCATAAATATCCAGCAGATCCCATAAAGTAAATCTGTTTTCTGTTACTATCAAGGATAGCAATGGCTTTAAAAATGTTTTTGGACATTTCTTCCATGACACAACCATTAGGCAGGACTAGAAAGTCACCTAGGGTGATGTAAGTGGGCAGGATGGCAGGGCGCCATTTTCGAAATGCCAAAGGAGGGTGTGAGAGAGGTTGCAGAGCACGAACTAGAAGGAGATGGCAAGTGGACACGGCGGTATGCAATTCAGAGAGAAAGAGATAACTATAAGTGGGAGAACATGACTATATATATCTACTGCTGTAAGAGGGGAACTTTCAATTCAGGGCAGGTTTTGGAGGGGGGGGGGGGGAGCGATGTTACATTGGTCTGCCTAGGGCACTACAGACCCTTGAACCAGCCCTGATCTTTTAAATCCCTCTACGAGAGTTGTCTTGACCATGTCATCTGGCAACAGATTCCACAGATTGATTATACACTGAGAAAAAAGTTTTCTATGATTTCTTTTAAATATGCTGGTTGTTACTTTCATGGGTTGGCCCCTTGTTTTTAAAAAGGCAATTAATTAATTATTTTCCCTTTGTTTACCCATTCCACCTCACTCATTATTTTATAAACTTCTAACATGTCCTATCTCCAGCTGTCTCTTTTCCAAGATGAAAAGCCTTAATCTGTGTAGCATCACAGGGAAGCTGTTCTATTCTCTTCTCTTTATCATTTTTGTCACCCTTCTCTGCACTTTTTTTTTTAGTTGCATAAGCAAATAGAACTGCACACAATACTCAAGCTATGGTTGCACCTTAGATCTATATAGAGGCAATATAATATTCTCCGCTGATCTAATCCTTAATGGAATGCATGATTTGGAGCAAGATGTAATAACGTTGGGGCTTCTTGGCAATAGTGATCAGAACAAACAGATTTGACTTGATAACTGGAGGGAAGACATTAAGAAAATGTCCTGCAATATCATTTAATTTTCAAAAGGGAAAGTACGAGAAAATGAGAAAAATGGTTAGGAAAAAACTGAAAGGAGCAACTGTAAATGTTAAGACTTTCTATCAGGCATCCATGATCTTGGAAGAAAGAATAGATATATTCCATGCTTTAGAAAAGGTGAAAGGAAGGCCAAATTACTGCCGGTATGGTTTAAAGGTGAGGTGAGAGAGGTTATTATATCAAAAGGAACATCTTTCAAAACTGGAAAAGAGATCGAAATGAAGAAAACAGGAACAACATAAGCATTGGCAAGTTAGATGCAAAGCCTTGATAAGGAAAGGTAAGACAGAATTTAAAAAGAAGCTTAATGAAGAAGCAAAAATTCATAAAAGCTTTTCAGGTACATTGAAAGCAAAAACGAGGCAAAAGGTATACTAACAGAGGATAAGGCCATAGCAGAAAGATTATATTATTTCTTTGCTTTGATATTTACTGCGGAGGATGTAAGTCAGGTGATGATTCAGAGGAAATGAAACAAATCGTAGTAAACCTGGAAGATGTAATAAAGCAAATTAAGAACATAAGAAATTGCCATGCTGGGTCGGACCAAGGGTCCATCAAGCCCAGCATCCTGTTTCCAACAGAGGCCAAACCAGGCCACAAGAACCTGGCAATTACCCAAACACTAAGAAGATCCCATACTACTGATGCAATTAATAGCATTGGCTATTCCCTAAGTAAAATTGATTAATAGCCATTAATGGACCTCCTCCAAGAACTTATCCAAACCTTTTTTGAACCCAGCTACACTAACTGCACTAACCACTAGGGATGTGAATCATTTTTTGACGATTTAAAACAATCGTCAGATATATTTTAAATCGTCAAAAATTGTTAAGAGTCACGATACAATAGAAATTGCCCCGATTTATCGTGAAAAATCGTAAATCGGGGGAGGGGGGAGGGCGGGGAAAACCGGCACACCAAAAAAACCCCTAAAACCCACCCCGACCCTATAAAACGAATCCCTTACCTTCCCCCACCCTCCCGAACCCCCCAAAACTTTTTACGAGTACCTGGTGGACCAGTGGGGGCGCGGGGACCGATCTCCCGCTCTCGGTCCATCGGCGCCATTTTGGCTGCCACTCAAAAATGGCACCGATGGCCCGATAAAATAAAAACCCACCCGACCCTTTAAACACAACCCCTTAGCTTCCCCCACCCTCCCGATCCCCCCAAAACATACCTGGTGGTCTAGTGGTGGTCCCAGGAGCGATCTCCCGTTCTCAGGCCGTCGGCTGCCACTCATAAAGATGGCACCGATGGCCCTTTGCCCTTACCATATGACAGGGTATTCGAAGTCGGAGTCCAGGAACGAAGCAGGGTCAGAAGCCAGGTCCGAAGTCAAAGCCAGGGGCGGAAGCTGGAAACAGAGTCGTGGATGGAGCCGGGTCAGAAGCCAGAAGCCAGAAGTCCAAACCAAAACCAGGAGCGGGAGCGAAGACGAAGTCAATGGACGAAGCCGGGTCGGAAGCCAGAAGTAGAAGAGATGATCCAAGATCCAACGCAGCAACTAGCAACTCAGGGGACTGAGTGAACCTCATTGCAAGGCGTGGCATGTCAGTGACTACCAGGTTTAAACAGAAGGTTAGAGAAGGGCGAGGCATGTCAGTGACTGCTGGGTTTAAACAGAAGTTTAGAGAAGGCGAGGCATGTCAGTGACTGCCAGGTTTAAACAGAAGGTTAGAGAAGGCTACGGAAAATTAATGATATTAAAATGATTAAAACCACTATTAAGCCATAAGGATTTTAGAACTATACTACAGGTATTAATATTTGCAAGTATTGACTGCTGCAATGCACTTTTATTTTATATTGCAGAATGCGGCGGCAAGAATATTAACAGGTAGCAGAAAAAAAGATCACATCACTCCAGTATCAGCGGAACTACATTGGCTCCCAGTGGAATACCGTATACAATACAAAGTTCTTAGCATATTACACAAACTGATATATGATGAACATGCAAGCTGGCTCAACACCACAATACGATTACATACTCCACAGAGAGCTCTACGATCAGCAAACACAGGCTTATTACCAATTCTGTCAATAAAAAACAGCACGTCTTACACAGGTCAGGGATAGAGCCATTTCACTTGCCAGACCAAAAGTCTGGAATGTAATGCCAGTAAAGCTGAGATTACAACAGGATTATAGGCAATTTAAGAAGGAACTGAAAACTTGGTTATACATACAGGCTTTTAAACAAATGGAAGGAGATTCTAAGAGCAAATAGGTGATATTTTACTAGTTTTTAGGATTTTATGATATTTTATTGGATTTCTTTCTTTTATACTTTTAGTAATCTTATTTAAATATGAATGTTTTTAAGTTTTATTTTGACACTAGTATTTACTTGATTATTTTCTTAAATTTTAGTATCATTTTAGTGCTGGGGAGAAGCTGGCTGTCATGGTACATGTGGGCACCAACTACATAGGAAAATGTGGCAGAGAGGTTCTGGAAGCCAATTTAGGATTTTAGGTAGGAAGCTGAAATCCAGAACCTCCAGGGTGGCATTCTCTAAAATGCTTCCTGTTCCACGTGCAGGTCCCCAGAGGCAGGCAGAGCTCCAGAGTTTCAATGCGTGGATGAGACGATGGTGCAGGGAAGAGGGATTCAGTTTTGTAAGGAACTGGGGAAACTTTGGGGAAAGGGGAGAATTTTCCGAAAGGATGGGCTCCACCTTAACCAGAGTGGAACCAAGCTGCTGGCACTAACTTTCAAAAGGAGATAGAGCAGCTTTTAAACTAGAACAAGGGGGAAAGCCGACAGTTACTCAGCAGTGCATGGTTCGGAGAAATGTATCCTTGAAGGATACTAATGAAACAGGAGAGTTAGGGCATCCCAACAGAGAGATTCCATTAAATGCAAACATAGTTCATATACCTATATGTAAAAAATCACCAAAGCTAATGATTTCCGAATTATCCCTAACAACTGAAAAGTAAGTTGTTAATACAAACAAAAAACACACTTTGAAATGTCTGTATGTCAATGCCAGAAGTCTAAGAAGTAAGATGGGAGAGTTAGAGTGTATAGCAACAAATGATGAGATTGACATAATTGGCATCACAGAGACTTGGTGGAAGGAGGATAACCAATGGGACAGTGCTATATCAGGGTACAAATTATATCGCAATGATAGGAGGACTAACTTGGTGGGGGTGTGGCACTTTATGTCCGGGAGGGTATAGAGTCCAACAGAATAAAGATCATACGAGACTAAATGCTCAGTGGAATCTATATGGGTAGAAATCCCATGTGTGTTGGGTAAGAATATAGTGATAGGAGTATACTACCGTCCACCTGGACAAAATGGTTAGACAGATGATGAAATTCTAAGAGTAATCAGGGAAGCTAACCAATTTGGCAGTGCAATAATAATGGGAGATTTCAATTACCCCAATATTAAATTATCAGTTAGAAGCTAAAATCCTGGCTATTTATAGTAGCCTTTGGCCCACAGCCACAACCTTGATCTCCTGAGTCTACTCCAGCCAAGATTTCATAATATACTGTACACTTGCTTTATTATATCTATAACCTTTTCATCTTTATGTGCATTGAATTGCCTATCACTCTACATATGCTCCATTATTTTATTACCCTTTTACACTATTATTTTACACTAAATTCATTTTACCCATTGCCCTATCCTTATTGTATCCTTACTGGCTTCTAACTTTATTACTCCAAACCTATTGAAAACCTGATTATCTGCTGTAATACACTTTGAACTCTATTGCTGGAAAAGGATGATAAAAAAAGATGTTGAAGATCAAGCATTTCTTAATCAAATAAAACTGAAAAATTGTGATAAATGTTCTCTCTTTTATTTTGTGCTCCCCAGGCAAAATTAATTATTAGATGTGGCACCTTCTGCCATTTTCAAATTAAAAAGAAAAATTCTGTTCTCGATAGTATTTAATTGAAATATTGCAACACTCCCAGTGTTTCTGGATTCTACATTTCAATTTCCTCATTTGAGAAAGAGTGTGATGCTTGGAATGGTGTTAAGTGACTATATTTGAAGCACTTGATGGATTTACTTATTTATTTTAAAATGTGATTTTAATTGATCACCTGGTCCATTTTGAGAGCAGCTGCAAAATATTATGTAATTCAGGGAAGGGATCAGTCTAAAAACAGGGGGTAAACAGAGAATATTGTTATTCACCAAACTCACTGACTGTCCTTTTGCTGTACATTTTTCTATCTTAATTTTCAGTGGATCTAGTCTCTAAAGATCACAAAGTTGGAAAGACTAATAGAATAAAAGAAAATTGACATCTGCTCATAACATTTGGTTATCTTTGTGCTTTGAGTATCCAATTCTATACTCACAGCAGAAGAGAGAAAAAAAAATGAAGGAAAGAAGTGTAAGGGGGCTTGATTCCCTGAGCTTATTTTCCCCATAGGCCGAGAATCAGGGCCTTAAGTGCATTTAAGAAAATGGCTTAAATACTTTGAGAAGAAAGAATTTGGTTGTAACAGTAACTGGTGTCACTAAAAGCCAGAATACAGTCCTTACACATAACAAAAGTGGAAATTGCATTATGATAACATGTCTGAAATGAACGACTGCCATAGATTTGAATTCAAGCCTGAATTTCTTCACAAACACACTAAGGCCCGGATTCTCCATTCTCGCACAAAATGGTGAATCCAGTGGTAACGGGGGGCGGGGGGGGGGGGGGAAGGGAGGGGGCGGGCCTGCGAAAGCCGGCAGCCATCGCACCACCGCGGTGTTATCGCTGCCGGCTTTCGCACCCAATAGCGCCACCGTGAAAGGTGGCGCTATTGGGCGCACTACTGGCGGCGATAATGTGGCTTACCTTATCGCCGCCAATGAAGACAGTGCCGAGTCCGCCTCCTCGCCGCCCCGACTCCTTCCCTCGCCGCCCCGACTCCGCCCCTCGCTTGCTATCGCACGTGATAAGCCTTACAAAATAACCCCTTTAGCCTGTGCCAGAGGCGGAAAATTTCTGGTGGTAGCACATGGAACTGTGTACACACACTAACCCCCTCCTAGCTGCCAAAACCTTGATACCAGCAACCCAAGGACTGAAGACGTACCGCCTTGTGCACTATTTCTACCTTATGGCACCCCGTTGGGCATCTGACCTGAAGACATGTTATGTCGCATATGCTTTCTGGTTTCCAGCAGGGGCCAAGTCTTGAATGATGCAGAAGTCTTGGAAGAAGGTGCTAGACACCAAAACGGAACTGTGTCAGTTTTGGAAGAGAGTCTGAGTTTTTTGGCTTTTCATTGGTCAATTTATGGCACTGCCTTTGGAAACTGCTAAGTACCGCATTTGTGCAATTTTGGGCATGTGAATTACTATTTAAGTGGAATTGAATGCAGGCAAGTAAATTATTGTTCAAGTGTTAAAAAACTGTAGGTTTCGTCATTATGTTTTAAGGGTTGCACATAAGGATTTTAACACATTGAAAAAAATCATCCCAAGAGGGTGATGATTATATGATAATGTGGAGTAATATCAGAGGGAGTTTGCTTTACCCCCATATGACTGACCACATATATGACTGCCCTTCAGAAATAATAACAGAAGTTACCATGATTTTTGATTACTTAATATAATCTATATTTAGCTTTGTCCATGGTATTTTTATAATATTGCCCTTTAGGTGAATTTATCCGATTTGTTCTTTTGGAATTGTTTTTTTTCATTATATATATTCCTGTGGGCTGAAGACAAGCCATATCCTACATTGTTTCCAGCTTTGAATCGGTCTGTGGGTCTAACAACATGCCCTCTGCAACATTGCTCCTGGCTCCCTGGCAGCTAGTGGGGCCAAACATCGACCTGCTTCCAGCCACTGCAGGACCAATGATCTGCCATCTGCCACTTCTCAGCTGCTCAGAAAGTCATCATGAGCCAAGAATTTTGATAAATAGAGGGGTGTGGGACAGAACCAGAGATACGAATTGGTGAGCAAAATTGGAGGTTAGGATGGCACAGAGATTGGAAAAGAGATGTTGAACCAACAATGCCCAAAGTGGCTGACAGCTAAATCATCATAGCTTTAACTTATTTGCTTATGAGAATTATAGATCTTTGGCAAAATAGTTTCAATCCTTTTATAACAAAGAGCACGATTATAGAACAGTGGGACTTGGCAGAAGTTCAGTCATAATGGTTTTATAGAGGAGAACATATACTTTACATCTATGAAACGAAAGGAAAAATCCAATTTACACTCAAACTCAAAGAAAGGCTTTGTTCATTATTTATAGACCCATAAGAAAAGCCCAACCACATGATAAGCAAAGCTCAAAGACAAGATTCTCATACTAGTCTCAAGTGTCATTATTGATGCTTGATAGCATTAATTAATATATTTTAGGCATGAGGCATAGTAATAATCAGATCCCAGGATATGAATAATTGCTGAAGTAACAATTTTCTTCAATCTACTGTGGAACCTAGTTATTGATGAGATTACCCTGTATAACTGGAAATTACTGCAATTTCTTAGTTAATGTTATTTAAAAAACAGTTATAGATCTGTAACCTCTGGGCTGGTGTCCTCCAATAGACTCCAAGGGCACTCCTTAATTCCAAGGGCTTATGATAGCCACACTTTCTATACCTTCTATAAACCCACTACTTTCCAGGATTTCCTTTGAGGGGAGATGGAGGGAGAGGGATATCTCTCCAAGGCGCTGAGTGTTTTTACTGGATTCTGAAGTAAGGTCATGGTGAACCCAGAACTTTATTTCTGGGTTTTCCAGCCAGCAACTATGTATATTTTTTCAGCATAGTGTAAAACATTGTCCAGACTGAATATCCAAAATTCATGGGATTCGACAGCCAATAGCTCTTGTTTCAAACTATTCAAAGGGTGCCTCTCCCCATAGTCTTTCATCCTTCACTTTAAATTCCCTTAACTCTCCCAGACAATTTCCAGGAACATAAGACTTACATTCCTCAAATTACATTGTATATTACTTCTCCCATGGAATACTCCTCAGTTCACCATAGCTGCCGAGCCCCATATATCAAGCGACCCAGTCCATTCTCACAGATTCCTCTTCATTTTAACCGTAGGCTCAGCACTCTTCCATGGAATAAGGTACACCCCTAGTATTTTAAATACTCCATTTTCCTCCCAAAGCATACCCCAGCGAAAACCACATCCAAAAGGGATGCATAATTTAATGAACTATTCATGAGTCCTTGGTCACTCAACATTCATTTTCCATACTTTTTTATCCCCATAGCATGTACATGCACTTGATCTCCTCGACACAATGGACCTTCTAGGCACTCGTCATTTCCAAGGATGGACCTAATCTCCACCTCTTGCTCTGATCACTTTTTTGGGAGGCCTCAGACCTCTCCATTTGAGGGGAAGAGCCACTGCAGGGCCCTGCTCCCACTATGTGGGTCCCCAGGCCAACCAGCCTGCAGGCTGGTCACTCCAGGCCACTACATCATAGATGTCCTTTTCTTTGCCAGCCCATTCCCTGAGACCTGTACTCTCAAGATGAGAAGAGGAGAAGGGCCAAGTGTCGCCAAAACCTCTCATTTTTATACCTCCCGTTCAACCTCATTCCACCAATCATACATCCCATAACCCAACAATACTTAATACAACATTTTGCACTGCTCATTGTATAAAATGGATCCAAACACATTTCTCAAGCATGTAAAACATGATTGGTCCTGGTTCTTCCCCAACCAAGACTATTTTGTGTTACTGGATATCAAAACGAGGGACCAATTTGGGGGTCTCCCAAAAACAGTAAAAAGCTCACTGGATGCAGGATACAATTCCAACATAACTTTACTAATAGTTGATTTGAAATGAAAGTAAATGACAATTTATAAGTCCTTCTTGTTGCGATTCTGCCTGCAGCCTCTCACCTTCCTCCTCCAACTGGTCTTGTTCCCGATGACGCCCGCAGCAGGAAGCCAGTGCTGTCCAGGTCTCCATGTGGCCAGAAGGCCACCACCAGCATTCCTATGTGGCCCGGAGGCCGCCGACATACCTTGCCCCCTCCACAGGAGGGGCCTTCATTCTCGGCCTCGCTTGCGGCAAGGAGCCACTCCTAGCTACCTCTCCGCGATTGGAAGCCGCCATCAGCGTCAGGACCTCTCCATGCCCCAGCCCTGCTCCTGTGTCTGTGCAGTGAGACACCGCTCGCCAAGGTCCTGCACTCCTCCTCCTTAGGCATGGGGCCATGCCTCTCTCAACTTCTTAAAGGGCCAGCATGAGAGTGGTCCTATGGCCCCACCGAATGACATCTTCGTGGGAGTTCTCCTTCAGCCCTATAAAAGGGCTCTGTCTTCAGTTCTTCCTTGCCTTGGCAAGGGGCTAGTCCTCCTGAGGACGTCTTGCTTCCTGCTCCTGCCTGGCATCTCTCCTTGGTTTGGGATCCCTTGTCATTATGTTCCTGGTCTCCTCACTGGATGTCCTTGTCCTGATGTCCACCATGTCTTCGAGATCCTGATTTTATTTTGTGATGTCCTATCTGTCATGTCTCCGAGATCCTGTTGTTCTTCTTTGATGTCCTGATGTCCACCATGTCTCCGAAATCCTGATGTTCTTCTCTGATGACCTGATGTCTCTTCTCTGAGCTCTTGATGTCCGCCCTGTCCTGCGTCTGACAAATCTCCGTGCTGTCCAGTCCCTGCGTGGTCCGTGACCAGCCTGGATGGCTTGTATAGGGTGCGTGGTGGTCCAAGTGGTCCGCGACCATCCCGACTGAGGTCATTAGGGTGCTCAGTGGGATATCTCCTTCCTTCGGGGCCGAGGATCCTCCATTTCCTTTGTCAGTCCACTTCCATGGTCCAGAGTTCCCTGATGTCCTTGCCTCACTTTTCCTTGCTGCCCTTCAGTGAGTGCCCTGGGAGTCTGATGTAGATGTCCTGATCCTGTGCCATGGAGGCCTGAAGTTTTAGCCTGTCCAGATGTCCTCATCTTCTGTTGTCCTCAGATGTCCTGGTTCCGGATTTTCTCCTCCTAGCGGGCCATCCTCTGTCCAACTTCGGTGGGACCTTCAGATGCATCTTCCACGCCGGGTCAGATGTTCCGCCTTCCTGTCAGGTCCACGAAGCTCAGTCCAAGGTGGTTGCTGCTTTGTGTCTGGACGATTACCTTCACTCTGAGTTTTAACTCTTCTGTTGTCTTCGCCAGTATCCTGAGTCTTTGTCTTCTCCAGTAACCTGAGTCTTTGTTTTCTCCAGTAACCTGAGTCTTCGTCTTCGTCTCCTGCGTCTTCGCCAGTAACCTGAGTCTTCGTCCAACCCTGTCCTTGTCTTCTCCAGAACCATGAGTCTTCATCTTCTCCAGTACCGCTGTCTCCAGTGTCCACCCTTGCCAGATGTCCTTGTCCACCTCTGCCTCCTGTCCGGCCTTCCATTACACCTCGGCAGGTCCGAAAGGGCTTGGAGTGGTCGGAGGACTACTCAGAGACCAACCTTGTGTGGTTGTCTCCCCGGAGGCCGTGCAGATCGGAAGGGGCCTGGGCTTCCTGTCTCTACCCAGATGAGTCTCCATCTCAACTCCCTCTGCGCTTCCTCGGATCTCCTCTCTCAGTTTGCCGAGATTCAAGGGCACACTCCACTCGTCCCAGCGCAACACTTCTTTAATATAGTCTCTTACATAATCCAATACATCTGCAACTCTTTAAAGATGGCTTAATGTAATCTTTCATTCTTTACCCCATCTTAATTTCAGAGGTAGTTTTGAAGCTTCCTCCTAGAAATTGTAGATATAATTCTTGAATTGGTCTAAATGACATAATTAAATCCCATTTGCCATATCTTAATCCAGATGTCTTGAACAGACTCCTTATATCTTTTAAGCCTCCTCCCAGAATATTCTGATGGTTAACACTGGATAGATGCCACAATTCTCTTTACTTCCTACTCTCTTCCTCCAAGGAATAAATGGAGCCATTCCTCAGCTTGATCTTTAAGAGACTCTTCTAGAAAAAAATTCACTCCCAAAGATGGTAGTTAAAAAGCCTTGGCCATGGGAATTTTGGACTAGATTTATCATTTTGCTATAAAATTTGCGAAAAATAGTGCCCACAATAAAAAAAACAAGGGCCATGGTTAGGGTGATTTTTCTTTTATGCTTTTTGAGAGAGAAAGAGAGACAGACAGACAGACAGACATACAGACTGTTCCAGAAGTCCAGCAGTGATGGTGGACCCTTTGCCTGAGGTGGCGTTGGTACTACCTGAAGGGGTATACCCTCCCAGTCTCCACCATTGAGAGGCGAGGCTGGAGCGATGCAGGGGTTAACAGGAGCTTCACCACTACCAGCCCTCATTCTCCGCAGGTTGAGCCCTTGGGTACTGGGGCTGGCTGGTCTTAGGAGGGCCCCTGCGGAGAGGAAAGGCGAAGATGTGAGAAACAAGCTCCAGTCCAAAGGTCGATGGCAGGCGGCAATCAGGCAACATGAGGTCCAATCCAGGGGTCGATGACAGACAGCAATCAGGCAACGTGAGGTCCAGTCCTAGGTCAGGTAACAAGGAGATCTGTCTGGAGGAGAAGTGGAGTAAAGATGGGAGAAGCGGGCAGGAAGAAGGAGTAGGAGACTGGAACCAGGCAGGTGGAAGAGGTCAGGAGCAAGTAGGAAGGAAAAAGGAATGCAGGAGAACACAACAAAGAAGACCAGGCAGAACCCGAAGCAAGAGACCTGTTGCCAAGTCGATGGGCAGAGGTTGCTGCTGGGTATAAATAGGGAACCCGACGTCAACGGGAGGACCTGGCAGCGTCTCCCTGCCACGGGCCCTTTAAATCTGCGTGGGCTGTGCGCACGTGTGCCTAGGGGGTGGAGCTGAAGAGGCCGACGTCGACAGCATCCCTGCCGAGGACCAGGAGCGGCAGAGGAGCAGAGTGGAGTCGCCCTGAGGCCGGTAGGCCTAAGACAGACTATAAGGCTGTCACATAAATAAACTATTTTTACCACTGTAAAAGGGGCAACTAGTAACTTGAGATGAGGTTTTGGTGTTGGACTAGGTTTTGGGGTGCCGTTTTACATGTACTATCAGAGATATGAACAGCACAGTAGACATAAGTGAAGATTTTATGTGAGTTGGAGTGATGAAAGGTACACAAAGATGAGATTTGTACATTGTACTCTCAACCTAGATTGATAGCAGCTAAGTAGAGAGTGCATGAAGCTAGGTCGAGAGTACATTGTACAAATCTCATCTTTTTATATTTATCGCAAATCCCATTTTGGCCATAACGCACAGTTATTGCAGGTATAACACTAGGAAAAAAGGTGTAGATATTACCGGCGTTAAATCCCGGAATAGCGTGTGTTATGGTATCGCACATTTTCATTTACTCCACCCAAACTTATCCCAAGCTTCTCCCACTTGACTACATTTTTCAAATTTGCATGTGCATCTCACGATGCGTAATCACATGCATTATGGCATTATCATTGGCATTACAGCCCTAAAACCCGCGATAAGGCCCTACCACGATTTGAAAAATGACCCCCTTAGTTAACAAACAAAAGTAAAAACCAGTCTTCAATATCCAAAACATGAAGGGTGGAAAAAAAATTCCTTCAATATAAATTCCAAAAATTGGAAACAATATATCCCTAAAAATGGGGGAAAAGATACCTTTTCTACCTTTCTAAACCAGATCTTAAACAATAAGGCCCAAGGGTCCTTTCCCAAAATAAAAGGTACAAGAGCAGGAACACCACCATCCTAAATGTCCAACTAAAAGTCCACACCCTAAGATGGTGTCTCTGTTTTTTTATAGAACCAGGACATTATCAATATAGCAGCCCACATGGGGGAACTGTAAACTACTAGGATACTTCTACCTACACAGATGAAATATTAGAGTTCCAGTAGGACTCTACAGAACAAACATTTTACTATGCATGTATGATAACTTCTTGCTAAACTTTTATTTCGCCCAGCAGTTCCTTCTTTTCCATTTTTTCTTTCAGTTTAATCAGAACCAATGCTGGAATCCTGGTGCCATGAGCTTTCATTCATTCAAAACCAAGGAAAATGCAAGATATAAATTAAAAGTCATATAAAATAAAATTTAATACAATTTTAACAGTTATAACAATCACAATGTATATTTAATACAAAATATCAAATTCACATACAGTATACTTACATAAAACATTTCAGACCAACCACAACTATAAACATGTTAGGGCCTAGAAAACAAAAAGAAAACAAACAAACATAAAATATTATTATCACTAAATTATACAGACATTTTTCTAATACAGCATATAATCCATGAACATTTAAAAAAACAAACCGACAAACACTCAACCCACATCAAAACAGAAAATCTTACATCAATAACCCTTAAATATTTCATAAAAACCCCCATGCTATACAAATAATAATTCTTCTTTTTGGAGATACTTATATTCAAATATCACTGTGGGCACTCATGGGAATATTTACTTCATAACAGTTAAAAAAAACCAAACAAATCTAATCACTTAGAACTGCTACATAACCTTCTTGCCCAAACAACAATCCAATTGCTTGAAATGTTAAACAGTGTTCACACCGGCTTAGAAGTGCTACACAACATGGTTTACAATATGCAGCTTCAAAATTTTCACTTTTGTAAGGACCTCAAGTATCCCTAAAAGTAAAGAAATAAATCTAGCTAACTACAGAAAACAAGCAACTATCACATTAACAAAAAAACAATATATCCCCAAATCACCAGTAGATGTCTTCATTAAGATGCTTCAATAATTTAAATATGTAAGGAGGAACGTGCTGCTTTGTCATTGGACAATTCAGTAAAAGTCGCGGGAGAGCGGGCGATTCAGGAGGGAAGAACATGCAAATTAGGGCCCATAGTAAAAAGAGGTGCTAGGGACACTAGTGCGTCCCTAGCGCCTCCTTTTTGACAGGAGCGGCGGCTGTCAGCGGGTTTGATAGCCGACGCTTAATTTTTCCTGTGTTGGTTCTCGAGCCCGCTGACAGCTACTGGTTCGGAAAACAGACGCTGGCTAAATTGAGCATCCTTCTTCCAATCCATGGGCCACTGGCTGATTTAAATTTTTTATTTTTTATTTATTTATTTATTTATTTTAATTTTGGGGCCTCTGACTTAATATCGCTATGATATTAAGTCGGAGGGTGTGCAGAAAAGCAGTTTTTTCTGCTTTTCTGTATACTTTCCCGGTACTGGCCGAAATTAACGCCAGCCTTTGGCTGGTATTAATTTCTGAAAGTAAAATGTGCGGCTTGGCTGCACATTTTACTTTCTGTATCGCGTGGGAATAATTAATAGCGCCCGCAACATGCATTTGCATGATGTGGGCGCTATTAGTTTTGGGGGAGTTGGTTGCGCATTTCCGATGCGCTATTACCCCTTGCTGTATAAGGGGTAAAGCTAGCACGTCAAAAATGCACGTCCAAACCCGGGCTAACAGTGAGCACCACCAGAGCGCACTGTACTGTATTGGCCTGACAGTTATCAAGCCAGTGGATGTGTGTAATTTTGTTGCAAGTTCTAGTAGTAACCATTTATTTCTTTTCTCGTCATGAGCTTTCAGTCATAACTACCAAGGAATTTATTTCTTCTTTGTGAATAGCCCCGCCCTACCACTTGTAACACCCCTTTCCATTGGGGGTCCCCTTCAGAGACTGCAGAGGGTGGTGAGTTGCACTGCTATAGCCACTGAATGATTTATGTCCACAAGGATTCACAATTGGCAACTGGGAACCAGAGGTCTTCTGGCAGGCCCAAGGGGAAGCTTATCAGAAATGCAATGTTCACACCTGTCAGTTAGTTCCAACATCATAGAATTTATTGTAAGGTCCAATTGAAGAACAATGAAGAGAGCTGTGATCCCCACTAGATTCACAAAACACCAAAAGTGTGAAAAAACAATTACATTTTGATTCAGTCACTCACAGTCTTTCTGAACAACTCCTTCATTGCAAGTAATTGGCAAATCTTCCTTCTACAAGGAGCCCCAAAGGCCTAGGGTCCCTCCATGAGACCAAGTGTATTCTCCAATTACGCCCACTGTGGGTCTCCCCAGGTAGGACAGTCTCTATGTCTATGTCTGATCTTCTGGATGGCACACAAGTAGTCTGAACATTTCAGAATGCAAACAGCTACTTCTCTCAGTTAGGGGTCCTGAGCTAGGAGCCCTACACCACTCTTTCTCCTCTCCTTGACTCCTCCTCTGTGCCTCATGGAAAGCAGTTTTATATGAAATCCAAAGTCATCCCCTTTGGGGCAATGACACCTCCTATCCCTCTTGGAAACACCAGTCTATTCCTTTCCTTAAAAAGGAGGAAAGAAAACCACTCATTAATAACTGCAAAGCACTGATTATAAATGGTTGTTTATCCTATACTAACCTTCCCTAAACCCAACCTTCAACTGGAAAGACTTGTACTTTGCAGAGCTCTGTGGGTAGAGAGCTCCCTTCCTCTACATGATCTCCCTTAAGGGGAATAAAAACATCTCCCTGGAACTTTTTTTCTGGTGACGCTAGCCAAGGTTATAGCTTATTCCTAACTACCAAAGAATTGCATTCCCCTATTTGAATAGACCCACTCTATCACTGTTCCCAGTCTGATCATTGCAGCAATTGTCCTGGAGACAAGCCATATATCAGAGCTCCTTCTGGATCCCTGCATCATGGACTCTAAATCTAGCCAACAAATGTCACTCTTAATGATGACCATGACACTTCCCTCCTCCCTCCCCCCCCCCCCCCCCCCCCCCCAAGGACTGTAAATGCTACTTGCACAGTATCTCCATCCCCTGCTGACCTATGATGCAAAAGACCGAACTTGGAGATGGAACTGGGGACCTTCCACATGACAACGCAGGTGCTACCACCAGCACTCTAACCATGCTTTAAATGATAAAACAAAATTACATGTAAATCTTTGTCCCTCATATTCATAAAGAAAATAGCAAATGGTCAACACATGTTGGGTTTTCACATCAGTCCTGAGCTAATTCATTTCTTTCCCACTAAAATAAATATTGTACATAAAGATTCTTTAGCAGTCATAAGAATAGAAGTAGACATACTGGGCGAGATTTTCAAAAGCATTTACACTTTTAAAATTGGGTTTTACAAGTGTAAATGCACTTTATTTGTATAAGAAGGCTTTTGAAAATTCCCTTTATGTGCCATTGAATTATCCATAGGATTTACCCGCATAAGTGCACTGTACACACGTAAATGGTTTTTGGAAATTGCTACAATAGTATGTTACATTTATGAACGCAACTCCTTTTAAAACTACCCCCTTTGTAAGAGGAATAGTTTTAGCTCCCCCATGTGATGGGAATAAATGAGTCCCCAGAATATATAAAATCCATGCCACCATCTTAGGGTGTCCCCTTGTAGGGGCAGCATGTCACATGCTGTCTCCTGTTTTTCTTTGTTTTCAAGGAAAGGACCCTAGGGCTTCTAAGAATGAGATTTGGATATGGAAAAGTAAAAAGTGTGCCTTTGCCTATCCTTATCATGTCTTTTTGGAAACCTTTTGGTTTTGGTTAGGAAGTTGATCCACCCTTCCAGTCTCTATTATTTGGTTACCCCTAATTAAGGTTTTGCTTTTTTCCAACATGCCTGAATGCCCTAGGGGTTCAGTGTATGTCATCTAAGAGGAGCAGTGTTTCTCAACCAGAAAGCATGGATGGACTACTGTTAGTCCTAGTGGAGGAACAGATCTGGGTTCATACCTGAGGAGAAGAAGGAAGAAGACCTGTGGCACCCATCTGGTGTAAACCACATCTGTATTGACAAGATTTCGAAGAAAGGAGTATGGAGGTACTCTTGAGGTACCAACAAAGGAAGTAAGGAGAATGACTGAACAATTGCACTAAAGATATGAGGAACGGGACTGTAAATCAGTACATTTAAATTGGAATTATTATCTTATTCACCAAATGGTGGGGGAAAGCTGAAACACTACCCCATTAATTGGAATGGATTAGAGATAAGAAAACTATTTGCATTCAATAATAGAATACATTAACTGGAAGCTGAAAGACACAAATTTATTAGAAGATCTGAAGCTGTAAAATGCATTGTAAGTGCAAAGAGCTTGTAACAGTATTATCAAATTTCCATCTTTAATCAATAAAGGTTGGAAACCACCAATTGCTTCCAGAGTAAGTATTTGTGCTGTATACAAGAGACATTAATGTGGGATTGGTTGGGATGCTCAAGTAACTATTGAACAATGGTGTGGTCTTTGGGCTCCTGCGATGGGACATTAATCTAGGGGCTACATAAAATAGAGGCATAATTTATCTTTAAGTAAATTTTGATATATAAAAGTCATCCTCACTTCCTCTTTCCAAAATTAAACTGTAGTCAAAATAAAAAAAAATTAGGCTTCCAAATTGTAAGTTTTCACCACTTACAATAGGAACACAATGGAGCTGACAATGCAGTAAAATTGTCATTGCTAGATATCATGCAACAATATAGAATTCTAATAATTATACTGGCCGCACAAGTTACTTCATTTTACTGGACCAAATGAAGAATTATCCAAAGATGTATTTATGTATTTATTAAAAGAAATTCAAAGTCCACTATTTCCAAATAAACTTGTTCAAAGCAAAGTACAAATACACATACATAATTTTAAAAACATACGTACTGAAAATTTAAAACAGAAAAATTACCATCTAATCATATGCTTGCTAAAACATTATTCACTTTCTTTCTAAATTTCAGATAAGTCTTTCAGATAAGTCATCTTAATTCATCAGTTAAAGAATTCCACAACTGTGGATCTGAGAAGGAAAAAGTTATATCTCTCCTCTGCAATTTATAATTCTTAAAATTTGGAATTGCAAGCAAATTAGGATTAGTAGATCACAAAGTATGAGATGTAACATACACAGGAAATAATTTAGGATATTTAGAACCTCACTATATATCACATCATGAATGAGTGTTAAAACTTTCATAATCTTTGTTGAATAGGCAGCCAATGAAACTGTTTCAAATATGGGCTAATATGCTCCCTAAGGCTTGTACCAGTCACTAACCTGGCTGCCGCATTTCGCACCATTTTCAAAGTGCATAAGCATTTTTTTGGCAGCTCAAGATAAAGAGAGTTTCATTAGTAACTTGTTTAAGGCTAAAACTTGACCACATTCCATAAATTGTTCTGATATAATATTTTAGGTTTCAATGAGATTGTATGTATCATTTGTGCTGTGAGTTTAAAATTGTTTGATGTTTTATTTTGTAATCCGCTTAGTCTAACATTGTTATATAGGTGGCATAGAAGAATTTTAAATAAATACATAATGGTCTAATAATTTTCAATTGATAAAAAGAGGTTTGCCCTACCATCCTTATTTGCTTCTGTAAGGTTAGTGCTAGGATTCGTGAGTTCCATGGACCCTTGGCCTGAGGTGAACGTTGTTACAGTCTGAAGGGTGGAACCCCACAGGTCTACACCATCGGGAGGTGAGGTCAGCTGCAGCAGGGAACCCAACTCTAGTTCAGTTAGAGAGAGAGAACGTTCAGTGTCACTACCACATGATCGCAGACTGGCCCAGAGCTGTGCCATGAGGCAGACCCCGAGGAGCAGGAGTGCAAGGACAGGGTCTACTGTAGGCGAGACACAGAGGCTGTCCCGAGGGGCGGGACAGCGAAGTAACAGAGTCTCATAGGGGCTGCCCCAAGGAGCGGGGAAGTGCAGAGTCAGTCTTGGCAGTAGTGACGTAGGCTGCCCTGAGGATCGGGGAAGCGGGAGCAAGTCATTAGTGTAGACATAGGCACTGCCCCGAAGAGCGGGGAGGTCAGCAGGCAGGACCTCTGGAGAGGCCCAGGGACCACCCCGAGGAGCAGGGAAGTCTGGAGACAAGTCTCCCAGGAAGCACACGCAGACCCCTGAGGAGCGGGTACCCGAGTCCAGAACTGCTGGTAGGGATCCGAGACAGGCACAAGCACCAATATGCAAAGAAACTCGTTGCCAAGTCGACTGGCTTAGTCCAAGGGAGGTGCTTATTAATCCCAGCTAGTGATGTCATCAATCGGGGACGTCCCTGAGGTTCCCACCATAGCGTCTTCAAAGAGAAACTCGGTGGCACGTGCGCACTCCTAGAAAGGCCCGGAGGAAGCATGGAGGTCGGTAGCGTCCCAGTCACCATGAGAAGTCCCGGGAGGCAGATGGCATGCAGCGGCAGTGGCTAGCCACCACCATGAGTTCGCCCGGAGAGGAGAACAGCAGCACATGACGTGAGTTGGGTCGGCCGCGGACAACGGTCATAACAGTTAGTGTGTATATATATATATATATATATATATATAAAATTAAATAAAACTTTAGCGGTGTTACCCTATTTTAGGGTTCTCTGATGGATATACCATTTTAGGTACCCGCCTATCATTTTTATTTTATTTTATTTAATGATCCAAGAAACTATTGACCATTGTGGCCGACCCAACTCATGTCATGTGCTGCTGTTCTCCTCTCCGGGTGAACTCACGGTGGTCGCTAGCCACTGCCGCTGCATGCCATCTGCTTCCCGAGATTTCTCATGGTGGCTGGGATGCCACCGACCTCCATGCTTCCTCTGGCCCTTCCTAGGTGCGCTCACGTGCCACCGTCTCTCTTTGAAGACGCTATGGCGGGAACCTCAGGGACGTCCCCGATTAATGACATCACTAGCTGGGATTCATAAGCACCTCCCTTGGCCTACATCAGTCGACTTGGCAACAGGTTCCTTTGCATACTGGTGCTTCTGCCTGTCTTGGATCTCTACCCACGGTTCTGGACTCTGGCTCGGGTACCCGCTTCCTCAGGGGCCTGCGTGCGCTTCTGGGAAACTTGTCTCCAGACTTCCCTGCTCCTTGGGGTGGTCCCTGCCATTTTAGGCACCCACCTATCATTTTTATTTTATTTAATGATCCAAAATAGTTTATTGGATCATTAAATAAAATCAAAATACCTAAAATGGTATATCCATCAGAGAACCCTAAAATAAGGTAACACCACTAAAGTTTTAGATGATTTGAAAGATGATTAATATTGGAAGCTTTACTTCACAATGGCAAAGAATATCTAAACTATGCAAAAAATAATTCAAAAAGTAAAAGTGGCACAATAACACACATATATTTATCAATTGTCCTAGCCAATCATTCTTCATTCACACCGCTTCTAAACTCTCTGTAGTGATATACATTTATAACATGTATAGATATTGATATAAAACATTGTCAAAATATATACATTGGGAAGTCTTGCCTAACAAATCTGCTTCATTTTTGTGGTTAATAAACATGTGGATAAAGGTGAACCAGTAGATGTAGTGTATTTGGATTTTCAGAAGGCGTTTGACAAAGTCCCTCATGAGAGGCTTCTAATTTATTTATTTATTTAAAATTTTTGTATACCGACATTCGTTAAGAAAACATCATATCGGTTTCCATGAAACATAAACTGGCCAAAGGGGCTTTACAATGAAACTGATAAGAGAACTGGGTAGGGGGAGAAGGGGGACAACGAGGGGAAAAACTGTACAAATAGATACGCGTAATAAAGTTGTTAAATATAAGTAATGATAAATTATATACCAATGTTAAATACTTGTATATACAGCAAAATTATGTACAAGTAAATTATTTACAAAGAGGGGTTCTGGAGTGGGGGTTTGGAGGGGGGAAATTGGGAGTATGCTTGGGGGCGAGGGAGGAGAGATAGGTAGTATGCATGAGGGTCAATGGGAGGGGGGGGGTAGGGGTGTGGGAGAAGGACTAACAAGCAGGGAGGTTCATGTATAGGCTCATGTAAAGAGCCAAGTCTTGAGATTTTGTCTAAATTTTTTGGCGCAGGTCTCATGGCGTAGGTGGGTGGGGATAGAGTTCCATAGGGAAGGTCCAGCTATAGATAGCGCACGTTGTTTGGTGGTTGTTAGGTGGTAGAGTTTGGGAGATGGAGTGTGAATAGTTGCAGTGTAGGGTGTTCTGGTAGGTCTGGAGGAGGAACGGATATGTAAACTGTCTGAGAACCAGTGCATGTCAGGGTTGTGGACTGCTTTATGTATAAGGGTGAGAGTTTTAAACTGGATTCTGGCAGTGATGGGGAGCCAATGAAGTTGTTTGAGAACAGGTGTGATGTGTTCTTTTCTACGGGAGCCTGTTAATACACGAGCGGCTGCATTTTGAAGTAGCTGAAGGGGGGCAAGGCTGTTCTTTGGGAGACCTAGTAGTAAAGCGTTTGAGTAGTCTATTTTGGATAGTATAAGGGCTTGTAGGGCAGATCTAAAGTCGTTAAGATGCAGGAGGGGTTTGAGTTTTTTGAGGGTGTGTAGTTTGTAGTAACAGTCTTTGATGGTGGAGGAGATAAATTTCTGAAGGCTGAATTGGGGGTCGAGGGTGACACCTAGGTCTCTTACGGTTTGGGAGAATGTAGGGAGGGAAGGGGGTGATTTGGCTGCAAGTGAGTGTGAGGAATTGATGGATTGGGGTGAGATGATCATTAGTTCAGTTTTATTGGGGTTTAGGGCTAGGTTGAGATGAGTGAGGAGGCAGTTGATGGAAGTGAGGGCACTATCCCATCTTTTTAGGGCATTGGAGATGGAATCGGTTATAAGTATAAGAACTTGTACGTCGTCTGCGTAGACAAAGTGTGGAAGACTGAGATTTGAGAGCAGCTGGCAAAGAGGGAGGATGTATATGTTAAAGAGGGTGGATGATAATGAGGAGCCTTGAGGTACACACCTTGTGATGTCGATTGGTTCGGATTCATGGTTTTCTATTTTTACCTTGAATTGTCTGTCACTTATGTATGATCTGAACCAGCGTAGAGTAGTTCCTGAGATGCCAATGTCAGCTAGCCTGTCAAGTAGGATATCATGGTTGATAGAATCGAAAGCTGCTGAGATGTCTAATAGAGCTAGGATGAATGTGTGACCTTTGTCAAAGCCTCTGATGACGAAGTCAGTGAGGGAAAGAAGAAGAGTTTCGGTGCTGAAGCGCTTTCTAAAGCCGTGTTGTGATGGATAGAGTATTTGGTGTTGGTCTAAGTAGTTAGAGAGTTGGGTATTAACAGTTTTTTCAAGGATTTTGGCGACGAAAGGAAGGTTGGAGATGGGGCGGTAGTTGGACAGATCGGAGGGGTCAAGTTTCGGTTTCTTAAGAATAGGTTTGACAATGGCTAATTTGAGCTGAGTAGGGACATCCCCGGTGGAAATGGATGTGTTGATGATATCAGCTAGCGGTAGGGATATGCTGTCAGGGATGGTCAAGAGCATTTTGGAGGGGATCAAGTCATAGGGATGGGAAGAAGGGCGCATTTTCTTAAGTATCGTAGAGATTTCAGAGGCGATGTCTAAAAAGTCATGGGATAGGAGGCGATGTCCTTTCGTGGATTACAAACTGGTTAAAAGACAGGAACCATAGAATAGGATTAAATGGTCAATTTTCTCAGTGGAAAAGGGTAAACTGGAGTGCCTCAGGGATCTGTACTTGGACAGGTGCTTTTCAATATATATATAAATGATCTGGAAAGGAATATGACGAGTGAGGTTATCAAATTTGCGAATGATTCAAAATTATTCAGAGTAGTTAAATAACAGGCAGATTGTAATACATTACAGGAGGACCTTGCAAGACTGGAAGATTGGACATCCAAATGGCAGATGAAATTTAATGTGGACAAGTGCAAGGTGTTGCATATAGGGAAAAATAACCCTTGCTGTAGTTACATGATGTTAGGTTCCATATTAGGAGCTACCACCCAGGAAAAAGATCTAGGCATCATAGTGGATAATAAGAACATAAGAACATAAGAAAATGCCATACTGGGTCAGACCAAGGGTCCATCAAGCCCAGCATCCTGTTTCCAACAGTGGCCAATCCAGGCCATAAGAACCTGGCAAGTACCCAAAAACTAAGTCTATTCCATGTAACCATTGCTAATGGCAGTGGCTATTCTCTAAGTGAACTTAATAGCAGGTAATGGACTTCTCCTCCAATAACTTATCCAATCCTTTTTTAAACACAGCTATACTAACTGCACGAACCACATTCTCTGGCAACAAATTCCAGAGTTTAATTGTGCGTTGAGTAAAAAAGAACTTTCTCCGATTAGTTTTAAATGTGCCCCATGCTAACTTCATGGAGTGTCCCCTAGTCTTTCTACTATCCGAAAGAGTAAATAACCGATTCACATCTACCCGTTCTAGACCTCTCATGATTTTAAACACCTCTATCATATCCCCCCTCAGTCGTCTCTTCTCCAAGCTGAAAAGTCCTAACCTCTTTAGTCTTTCCTCATAGGGGAGTTGTTCCATTCCCCTTATCATTTTGGTAGCCCTTCTCTGTACCTTCTCCATCGCAATTATATCTTTTTTGAGATGCGGCGACCAGAATTGTACACAGTATTCAAGGTGCGGTCTCACCATGGAGCGATACAGAGGCATTATGACATTTTCCGTTTTATTCATCATTCCTTTTCTAATAATTCCCAACATTCTGTTTGCTTTTTTGACTGCCGCAGCACACTGAACCGACGATTTCAATGTGTTATCCACTATGACACCTAGATCTCTTTCTTGGGTTGTAGCACCTAATATGGAACCCAACATCGTGTAATTATAGCATGGGTTATTTTTCCCTATATGCATCACCTTGCACTTATCCACATTAAATTTCATCTGCCATTTGGATGCCCAATTTTCCAGTCTCACAAGGTCTTCCTGCAATTCCTTTAAAATCGTCTGCTCAGTGTGCTGCAGCAGTCAAAAAAGCAAACAGAATGTTAGGAATTATTAGGAAGGGAATGGTTAATAAAATGGAAAATGTCATAATGCCTCTATATCGCTCCATGGTGAGACCGCACCTTGAATACTGTGTACAATTCTGGTCGCTGCATCTCAAAAAAGATATAGTTGTGATGGAGAAGGTACAGAGAAGGGAGACCAAAATGACAAAGGGGATGGAACAGCTCCCCTATGAGGAAAGGCTGAAGAGATTAGGGCTGTTCAGCTTGGAGAAGAAATGGCTGAGGGGGGATATGATAGAGGTCTTTAAGATCATGAGAAGTCTTGAATGAGTAGATGTGAATCGGTTATTTACACTTTCGAATAATAGAAGGACTAGGGGCATCCATGCAGTTAGCAAGTAGCACATTTAAGACTAATCGGAGAAAATTCTTTTTCACTCAACGCACAAAAAAGCTCTGGAATTTGTTGCCAGAAGATGTGGTTAGTGCAGTTAGTATAGCTAGGTTCAAAAAAGGTTTGGATAAGTTCTTGGAGGAGAAGTCCATTAACGGCTGTTAATTGCATCAGTAGCATGGGATCTTCTTAGTGTTTGGGTAATTGCCAGGTTCTTGTAGCCTGGTTTGACTTCTGTTGGAAACAGGATACTGGGCTTAATGGACCCTTGGTCTGACCCAGCATAGCAATTTCTTATGTTCTTATGTTCTTGTAATGAAACAATGACACACTTGCAATAGAGCTGGACTTCAAGAAAGATACTTTGTGAATTGTAAATGAGTCACATGGAAGATACCTTCATTAAAAAGAAACTGATAAACAAAAGTTCAGACCATAAGACTTCAAATATATCTTCAACAATTAAAATACATGACTGCCACAGTTTGCTTGATAAAATATTAAATCAAAAATATGGTCATCTTGATGTGTAGGCTGCTTTATTATTTGCTGCAAACCAGCCGTCAGCTCGATAAATGCTCTAGCATATCACAATTCATCATCTATATACACTAATAAAAACTCCTAAAATAATAAGATTTAAATGATAATAAGTATTTAAATGAAGGGTTATTAGTTGGTCTGTCAAATATAATAAATCATCAGCTCAAAAAGCAGGTGGTTAATAAATTAAACAAATTGTTACTTTCTCAATTACCATTGCTTCAATATTTCTCCCCAATTGTAACAGTAACCTAACTTCTCTTGTTCTCCCTATATCTTACTAACAAACCATCTCCTCTGCTTCTACTAATGCTGCTTTTCCTCACATAATTATAACCCATGAGACAAGCCCCTTTGACTAATAAAATATCTTCTCCAGTATGCCAGGATTCAGTTAAAAGGAACTCATCTAAATTATTTTAATATTAATGTTAATATTCTGAATAGTAATTCAGAAATCTCTAATCCTTTTGTTCTCCAAGAGCGTGCATTGACATTAAATGAAAATTGGATTTCTGAAGTATTAACCATTTTCGGGAAAAACCAAATTCTGTAAATTGAAACGTGTAATACCCTCCCCCCCCCCCCCCCCCCAGCTCATTTCGGAATACCATCCTCTTCCTTATTAATACGAGGTATCTGAAACAACTCATCCATCCATCCATCCATACTTGTTTCTTATATCACAACTTCCCAAAACTCAACCCTAAATTGAAACCCACTAAAATATTGTGATATCGATGCAACACATAGAGAATTTAGATGCAATATTCTAATGAAATCTTCCAGCTTAAACTGTTCACACAACCTCCAGTCTACTAAACCAATCCTTACAGTTCTTCAGTTTCCCATGAAGGGGCCCACAAAGTGCTGCTTCTGACAGAGGAAGTGCCGGCAGCAGGGAAGCGTTTACTTCATTCCCGGCCAGGAATTTTCGGGTATTGAGGGGAGGCGGAAAATGGAGAGGATCAGGGTGATGGGGGGGAGGCAGTGTGGCACCTTTTAATTGAAGGGGAAATGAGGGTGTAGGGTTGGGGGCAGCCTGATGTACATTTTTAGTTGAAATGGAAAGGGGGGGGGGTGGCGTTTTTCACATGTATAAGAGGGGTTTGGGGTGTACGGTGTATGACCTAGTCTTGAGCATTGGTATATTAAAAGAACGTAAATAAATAAATAAATAAATATAATTGACATTTTCGGGGGAGAGGAAGAGGGTCAGTCTACTGGCCATTTTATTTCTTTTTTTTTATTTCTTTTGATAGATGCTTTTTTACCCGGATATCTTTTGAAGATATCCGGTTAAGCAGCAAGTTATCCAATCATACAAGGATGGATAACTTAAAAACCTAAGCAGCTATATTCAGACATAGCTGGTTAGGTTATTAAGCTAACCGGCTACATGTAGCTGGATAACTTTAGTCAAGTATATTCATCGGGACAAATCTGACTATGTTTAGCTGGATAACTTGTCCAGTAACCAGCTTACAGAATATGACCCTCATTATGTTCTCTATTATTTTCTACAAACCTACCCTATTTTTTTATTCAGGTACACTCAAAATCTCTGGTCCCCAAATAAATAAGCCACAAATCTCCATTACCTGACTCTGCTCAAGAAATCTACCTAAGTTAGGTCAAACCCAAATTAAAGCCTGATCAGAATCTTCAACAGATCTAATTTCTGCTGTTACCACCCTCAAAAGATTCTGCCTCAGCATCAAGATATAATAAATCCTGTATTGCATGGAGTGCACCTGAGCTACAGCTGCATAATCCCTCTCCTGTAGTTGCAAAGCCCTCCAAGCATCCACCAAGAATAAACATTTATATACCAGAGGGATCTCTTTGTCCTTTAACTGTCTATCTTGTGGCCAGTGTGATTTATCCTCAGTTAAAATCCTCACCCACCAAAATCAAAAGCTGCTAATTATGTATGAGGAGTTGTGGTACCCGGAGCCCGCTCATACGCTGCAGAAATGCCACCAGACCCTGCCACCATGCCACCTTGCCCTGGCCTCCCTATAGGCACGCTCATGATATGTGCGCAGTGGCAGGAAGGAATGGATCGGAGCTCATTGATGATGTCACCCGCCGGCCCTACTTAAGCAAAAGCCCCACATTGGTTCCTTGCCTCAGCAATGGGTCTTCCGGTGTGCCTTGGATCCAGTGCGAGTTGCTGCTCTTTGTGTTGTTCTTGATTTGCTCCCTGCTTGTTCTCTGCCTTTTTCCTTGCAGTAGTTCTTGTGCATTCTTTGTCTGAGTCCTTGTCTTCTTCGCCTTTCCTTGTCTTGTTACCCTTTGCTCAAGTTCCTTGATTTTGATCCTGGCCTAAACTCAGACCTTCCTTGATCATTGCCCGGATCTGACTCCTTGCTTTGGACCCAACTCTGCTCTGTCTTCTGCCTGCCCCGACCTCTGGACTGATGCATATACCTGATGTCTGCCACCTGCCCCAACCATTGGCCTGGTATCCGCATCTGCCTTCTGCTGCCAGATTTGGACTCTCATCTGGATAGAACTAGGGACTCACCTGCTGGCCACCAGAACTCAAGGGCTCAACTTGTAGGGAAGGTGGCTCCAGTCCGCACTGCTCCAAGGCTTCTTCACCAATCACAATCACCAATCACACCACAGCACCAAGGGTCCACTAGTCATGTGGGTGCTACATTATAGCAGCAAAAAAAAAATCAGGTTCATAATTATTAGAGGTTTAGACATTACAAATCACAATATCTTTCCCTTTTACTATTATCCAGCCATCTTTCTCTACCTTTTCACTTCTGAATACCACATTTTTCTTAACTACAATAGCCACTCCAGGTTTCCTTGTTCTTCCAGATACCAACATATCACCTATCCACCAACACTTCAATTTCCCATTTTCTGAATCATTCAAATGTGTCTCCTATAAAAGAGCTATATCTGCCAGCCTGGACTTTGCTATCATTCACCCACACAATAATAAATGGAGAATAGTTGTGTACTTTTTTTTTTAAGCACCTTTAAACTGTACATAAAAATGCCTATAGGCGAAAGCTTAGAAAAGTCAACATGATAAAAGAGAACAGAAAACCATGACGACAGCTGTCATTTTGAATCTCCTGCATCAGGAGATTCAGAATCTTCTATTCTCATTCAATTGCTCAATCTGGATCTTTCGATCTCCAAGCATCTAGCATTCGAATCGGTATGCCACACTTTATGACTCATTGTGTTAGCATACTTCCTCAGTCCCACGCCATATAAACACCTTAGAAGGTATCACCCTGTCTCACTGATATCCTAGCCCCCTTCTATCCACCTCTGTTCTCCTCAACATCCCTCAATAAAATCTCCCATTGAGATTGTCCATGAACAATAAAGTCCCATTCAGGCTTAACACTAATAAATTGTATTCCTAGTCTCAGCACTAGTAGTCACCTGTGTCCATAGCTCTGCATTTAAGGTCCTCATTCTGCAATCCACATTTAACTCCACTCACTCTGGTACCAAAATCCCCATTTGAACTGCCATGGCATGCGGCTATACTAGTCCAAAGGATCCCAAGGCACCGGCTCCTGGAAACATGCATCAGACCCAGGGCTTAATTTGTGGGGGAAACGGGTGTGGAACACAAATCTTGAACTTCCTTTCAGGCTTAGGAAGCAGAGTAGCAGGGGGTGTTCTGCTCCAGCCCTTCCCCTGCAGGCAGCCTTCAAGGAAGAGAGGCTGAGCCTGAAGTACACAGAGAAGAAAACAGCCACTCTGCTCCCTAATCAAGCCCCTTCTCTCTTGTTCTCCCCCCCCCCCCCCCAACACACACACTTCCCCACCTGTATTGTAGAGAACAAAAAGGAGAAGGGGGTGATACTGAAGCAGACACTACAGACAAAGAACAGACACTAGAAAGGGTTTGAATTAGCACAAGTTTGAAAGTTGTGCGCAGTAATGCCATTTGTCAAGACTTCAGTCCTGGTCTCGATGAATGTCACTAATGCCATTTCAATCCTTTTTCGTGTCCATTATCGAGGGCTTAATCTCTGGCAGAACAATCCAGAACAGTGTCCTGACACCTTTTTTCTGAGACCCGAAGATATGGAGCAGAGGGGGGTTATGATAGATCAAATCTGACTCCATTCAGGAAACAGAATAGATGCCCCCCACCCCAGCCCTCGAGAAAGAACAGAGAGTGTGGGAGTTCCTTACCCTGCGACGAGGGCAGTCACAGGGCTTTGATTTGGGTATGTGAGACAGAGTTAGAGAGAGAGTTCACACCTGGCCCTGGCTCCGCCCATCTCACCGCCCCTCCACTGTTCCATTCCCTTTCTGTGCAGAAATTAAGTCCAGCTCAAACCATGTCTAGCACATGTAGCTGTATCACAGCTATTATTGCCTTGATTTCACCTCCTTCCCGCGAGTCACTTTCTTAAACTGCAATGACTGACTTACATCAGTTTTAGTCAAAAACTCCTTATCCACCATTGGCATATTAAGGATAATTGTTTGCCCCTCATGAAACATTCTAACCAGTAATTTCAGGGAGAAGCACACCTTTAATTCAAATAATTTCAAGCAAACAGGGGAGAAGAAATCCCTCTCCTACATTGCCACTTTTGTTGAGTAGTATTGAAAGATAAGAATTGTATTTCCTTCATAGCTCATATGGTTAGCCATACATATAGACTGTAGAACCACCGCCTTATACACAAAATGTAAAAGTTTGGCTATCAGCACTCGACACCTTAGCGCAATGTCCATTTTATGTGTAGGCCATCCTGAGGGTCACAATGAAAAGTTGAAGAGTTAAATAGTAAAGCTCTATAAAATAAAACCCTATATTCATTCCTCTGCCCCAGAGCAGAGAGGTAAGTGGACAATAACATAGAATTACCATAATTGTAAATCAACAGGGTCAAGCTGAGGTCTTCCTATGTTTGAGTAGAATTTGAAGTCTATGCATGCAATGGGGCAACACAAAACAAGATCAGCTTGTCACTAGAGCAGACAGCCTTCAGTAAAATTATAGTGCTGCCGTCTACTTTCTTTCTTTCTCCCAGTATTTTAAACAGTACTAAATGACCTATATGGGCACTGCTGAGCAAAAAGCAGATGTGTTTTTCCTTTACATTTTTCGATGGCAAAGAAATGACCAGCAAAAAGCAGCAAAAAATATTAAAGAGCTTTATCACATAAAACAAACAAGTTATGTACTCACTGGACTAGCTTACTGGTCTTCTCTGGATATAGTTTGTCAAATCCTAAATCTCAGTTGAAAACAAGGTGTTCATTCTAAACTGCCTTAATACATCTTTAAATAATATTGCCAGCAACCCACTAACTTGACAGGTACTGGTTGCGCATCCCATACTCAATTCTCATTTTTAAATTGTCTGGGAAGGAATTCACATTGTCCTAAGTTTTAACTAACCGTTCAGTTATTTATTCCACTGACCTTAAATTTTCTTCATTAAGGTTTGTTTTCACGGAGATATATTCTTCCAGAGCATTTAGACTCAAATGCTGCTTCCAGTTTTCTGTCTCCATATTAACAAGAGATGGAAAAAAAATTTCTAAAAGCATTAGAACGCGCTAGATTTTCATAAAAGGTGAAGCATGTTGCATTCGAAATCAGTAAACTTTACTTTTAAAACTAGACAGAATCTTGAACTCACATTCTTGTGAAGATTGAGTAAATAATTAAGATGGTAAATGACTTGCCAGGGATTAATTTAATATATTGCTTAAAAATATAGGAAGATCTTTTTTTTTTTTTTTTTTTAGCCTAGAAGTTAAAATGGGGTCAGCTAGCAGATAGATTAGAAACACTTGTGTTCAATAAAATTCCACTGATTACATGGTCTATGATGAATTCTCAGACTAATTACATTGCCATTGATTGTGCAAGGCCACCATCATCTCCCTTGAAGTCTTTCTCTACTGGGAATTTACTATATTTAAGATACACTGCAGTAACATTGCTTTAGAGCTGCTTACTCACTGCAGTCACTTCATTGGCTTACCACTGTTTCACCTTTTCATTTGTTCTAAAGTGGAACCCAGCGAGGGCCCCAGCGATATATTTCTATGCACTTCCAGTTTTCTTTATTAGCACAGTATGTGATACTCCGTTACTGTCCTTGGAATACAAGATATACTATAGTTTGTACCTAGCTGACATTAATTTTGCCTAAAATACAAGAATTAAAGAAAGATTGACAAGGAAGACTGAAGATTGGTCAACAGTGTGGAAACTAAGGTTTAAGGCAAAAAAACGTACATGCATTTGGAGACCAGAAATGAACAAGAGCAATATATGATAGAGGGTGAAGCACTTGAAGGTGATTATATCTGATTGCAGCTGAATGAGGCAGAGTATGCGAGGGTGCATGGAGAGATGTATAATAAAGAAAAAAAACCCAGTGATACTGTCTTGGCACAAATCATGGATGAGACCTCATCTATAATCTGGTATCCAGTTCTAGAGACGATAACTCCAAAGGGTAGAGACAGTCCAGAGAACGCCAGCGACGGTGGTTTATTTAATTAATTTAGTTTGAAAGATTTTATATCCCGCTGTATTCAATGTCCATGACAGGTAACAACAATACAAGAGCCTTATGAAATGAGGCTCAAGGGTCTAACGATATAGTGCATTCTAGAAGAAAAGAAGGAGAGCAAGAATATGATAGAAGTACTCAAATTCCTGAAAGGGGAAGGCAGTTTTCAAAGACATTTACTTGGGCAAATATGTATTTACCCAGGCAAAATAACCTGAATGAGAACTGGCCTCCTCTAATGTTGAGCATAGATACCATAATGCATACGCTTTCAGCCATAGGAAAAAGACATTCCTGTGGACAGGTGAGTAAAACACTACACACAAAGCTGATTTTCAATTGATTTTTGCTCCTGCTCAACTATCCACACAGTGGGGCGGATTTTAAAAGCCCTGCTCGCGTAAATCCGACTGGATTTACGCGAGCAGGGCCTTGCGCGCCGGCGCACCTATTTTCCATAGGCCTGCCGGCGCGCACAGAGCCCCGGGACTCGCGTAAGTCCCGGGGTTTTTTGTCGGGGGCATGTCGGGGGCGGGGCTGATCGACGTGGCGTTTTGGGGGCGGGACGCAGCGTTTCGGGGGCGGGCCCAGGGGCGTGGTTTCGGTCCGGGGTGGTCCGGGGGCATGGCCGCGCCCTCCGGAACCGCCCCCGGGTCGCTGGCGCACGCGGATTTACTTCTCCCTCCGGGAGGCGTAAATCCACGGACAAAGGTAGGGGGGGGTTTAGATAGGGCCGGGGGGGTGGGTTAGGTAGAGGAAGGGAGGGGAAGGTGAGGGGAGGGCGAAAGAGAGTTCCCTCCGAGGCCGCTCCGATTTCGGAGCGGCCTCGGAGGGAACGGAGGCAGGCTGCGCGGCTCGGCGCACACCGGCTGCCCAAAATCGGCAGCCTTGCGTGCGCCGATCCTGGATTTTAGCAGCTACGCGCGTATCTACTAAAATCCAGCGTACTTTTGTTTGTGCCTGGAGCGCGAACAAAAGTACGCGAACGCGCCGTTTTTAAAAATCTACCGCAAACAGTAAATAGAAAGTACGTGGATATTTTCAATAAGCATACTTTGTACTTCTAATTTTCTAAGCAAAACATGAATAGTTTCACATTGAAATTTAGCATTAACATTAAAAGCACCCATATAGCTTCCAACTATGCAATTTTCAGTAGAAAGAAAGTTTTAAAATAAAAGGTCATGAGTTGAATCCAGAGTAACAAATTTGCATAGAAAGAAGGTAATTTTCAAAGGATTTTCTGTAGGTATAACAGAGTTTTTATAAAATTACACCTGATATCTGGGTAAACTTACACGCCTATGTCCTTTATGCATTTAAGTTTACCCAGACTGAGCGAAAGTGTTTTTAGGGGGCGGGGTTAAGGAGCAGGGCTGATGCATCTCAATAGGTGAACTAGGCTGTCTCCTAGGGCACCAGCCATTATTTATTATTTATTTATTTTATTTAACATGTTTTGTATACTGTCATTCAGTTTCGCTATCAGAACGGTTTACAGTAATCATATTAGGTAAACAAAGTTACATCAGGGTGTCTACAATGATTATATTAGGTGAAACAATTAGGTAAAACATAGTTACATCAGGTTGTGTGTTAGTTATTACATATTAAAAAGGTTCTCGTGCAGCGTAGAATGGGTTTTATGGTAGAGGTGAGTCTCCACGGGTGGACAAGGTGGTATAAAAGTTGGATGGTTTGTCCAGTTAGGATATTTACAGCAGGTATTTCCGGTTCCAGGTATACTTAAGAGGTTATTTGTATATGGTGAGGGCATAAGAACATAAGAAATTGCCATGCTGGGTCAGACCAAGGGTCCATCAAGCCCAGCATCCTGTTTCCAACAGAGGCCAAACCAGGCCACAAGAACCTGGCAATTACCCAAACACCTAGAAGATCCCATGCTACTGATGCAATTAATAGCAGTGACTATTCCCTAAGTAAACTTGATTAATAGCAGTTAATGGTTTTCTCTTCCAAGAACTTATCCAAACCTTTTTTGAACCCAGCTACACTAACTGCACTAACCACATCCTCTGGCAACAAATTCCAGAGATTTATTGTGCGTTGAGTGAAAAAGAATTTTCTCCGATTAGTCTTAAATGTGCTACTTGCTAACTTCATGGAATGCCCCCTAGTCCTTCTATTATTCGAAAGTGTAAATAACCGAGTCACATCTACTCGTTCAAGACCTCTCATGATCTTAAAGACCTCTATGATATCCCCCCTCAGCCGTCTCTTCTCCAAGCTGAACAGCCCTAACCTCTTCAGCCTTTCCTCATAGGGGAGCTGTTCCATCCCCTTTATCATTTTGGTTGCCCTTCTCTGTACCTTCTCCATTGCAACTATATCTTTTTTGAGATACGGCGACCAGAATTGTACACAGTATTCAAGGTGTGGTCTCACCATGGAGCGATATAGAGCCATTACTTTTCCCACCACCGAAGTGAGGCTAACCGGTCAGGAGGCTGGCAACTACAGACCGGTTAGCCTCACTTCGGTGGTGGGAAAAGTAATGGAGTCACTGCTGAAAGAGAGAATAGTGAACTATCTACAGTCCGGAGAATTGATGGACCAGAGGCAACATGGATTCACCAGGGGAAGATCCTGTCAGACAAATCTGATTAACTTTTTTGACTGGGTAACCAAGGAATTGGATCGAGGAAGAGCGCTTGATATCATATACTTGGATTTCAGCAAAGCTTTTGATACGGTTCCGCACAGGAGACTGGTGAATAAAATGAGAAGCTTAGGAGTGAGGGCCGAGGTGGTGACCTGGATTGCAAATTGGCTGACGGACAGAAGACAATGTGTGATGGTAAATGGAACCTTCTCTGAAGAGAGAGCGGTTTTAAGTGGTGTACCGCAAGGATCGGTGTTGGGACCGGTCCTATTCAATATCTTTGTGAGCGACATTGCGGACGGGATAGAAGGTAAGGTTTGTCTTTTTGCGGATGACACAAAGATCAGCAACAGAGTGGACACGCCAGAAGGAGTGGAGAGAATGAGACGGGATCTAAGGAAATTGGAAGAGTGGTCGAAGATATGGCAGCTCAGATTCAATGCCAAGAAGTGCAAAGTCATGCATATGGGGAGTGGAAATCCGAATGAACTGTATTCGATGGGGGAGGAAAGCTGATGTGCACGGAGCAGGAGAGGGACCTTGGGGTGATAGTGTCTAATGATATGAAGTCTGCGAAACAATGCGACAAGGCGATAGCAAAAGCCAGAAGAATGCTGGGCTGCATAGAGAGAGGAATATCGAGTAAGAAAAGGGAAGTGATTATTCCCTTGTACAGGTCCTTGGTGAGGCCTCACCTGGAGTACTGTGTTCAGTTCTGGAGACCGTATCTACAAAAAGACAAAGACAAGATGGAAGCGGTACAGAGAAGGGCGACCAAGAAGGTGGAGGATCTTCATCGCATGACGTATGAGGAGAGATTGAAGAATCTAAATATGTACACCCTGGAGGAAAGGAGGAGCAGAGGTGATATGATACAGACTTTCAGATACTTGAAAGGTTTTAATGATCCAAAGACAACGACAAACCTGTTCCATAGGAAAAAAATCAGCAGAACCAGGGGTCACGATTTGAAGCTCCAGGGAGGAAGATTCAGAACCAATGTCAGGAAGTATTTCTTCACGGAGAGGGTGGTGGACGCCTGGAATGCCCTTCCGGAGGATGTGGTGAAGACCAGAACTGTGAAGGACTTCAAAGGAGCGTGGGATAAACACTGTGGATCCATAAAGTCAAGAGGCCGCCAATGAAGAGTGGGTGACTCACCAGAATGACGGCTACTGCCTGGAGACAATACCCTTATTCAATAAACATACACATGCTTTCTGTGACTCCAACATCGCTCTAAGCTTCAACAGCAAGAGGAAACGTGGAAAAATGGATTTACACTCACAAAGAGGGGAGTAGCTGGCTTGTTACGGCGGTTACTACCCCAAACCAAATAAGCCTGATGCTTCACCTTCAATGCATATACAGCATAGTTCTCTGCTTCAACGGCAGGGGAGAAGAAAAAAGGGTTCGCACTCACAAAGTGGGGAGTAGCTGGCTTGTTACGGCGGTTACTACCCCAAACCAATTGTGTCCGATACTTCACTTTTGATGCATATCCAGCATGGCTCTCTGCTTCAACAGCATGGGAGTAGACTGATACATCACGCATTTCCAGCATAGCTCCCTGCTTCAACAGCAGGGGAGAAGAAAAACAACCAATAAGGACTGTATAACATAGTCTGGGTAAAACAAATAAGCATGGGTGTAGCTTGCTTATTGCAGCGGTTACTACCCCTACTACCCCTAACTAATCAAGCTAGATATTTCAATGGTGGGGGTGGAAGGGAAATAGAACCAAGAGCTAAGAGAAACAGATAAGTATGAGAGAAAAAAACGTGTGAAGCTTGCTGGGCAGACTGGATGGGCCGTTTGGTCTTCTTCTGCCGTCATTTCTATGTTTCTATGTTTCTATATTATGACATTTTCCGTTTTATTAACCATTCCCTTCCTAATAATTCCTAACATTTTATTTGCTTTTTTGACTGCTGCAGCACACTGAGCTGACGATTTCAATGTATTATCTACTATGACACCTAGATCTCTTTCTTGGGTGGTAGCTCCTAATATGGAACCTAACATCGTGTAACTACAGCTAGGGTTATTTTTCCCTATATGCAACACCTTGCACTTGTCCACATTAAATTTCATCTGCCATTTGGATGCCCAATCTTCCAGTCTTGCAAGGTCCTCCTGTAATGTATCACAGTCTGCTTGCGATTTAACTACTCTGAATAATTTTGTATATCCGCAAATTTGATAACGTCACTCATCGTATTCCTTTCCAGATCATTGATATATATATTGAAAAGCACCGGTCCAAGTACAGATCCCTGAGGCACTCCACTGTTTACCCTTTTCCACTGAGAAAATTGACCACTTAGTCCTACTCTCTGTTTCCTGTCTTTTAACCAGTTTGTAATCCACGAAAGGACATCGCCTCCTATCCCATGACTTTTTAGTTTTCGTAGAAGCCTCTCATGAGGGACTTTGTCAAACGCCTTCTGAAAATCCAAATACACTACATCTACCGGTTCACCTTTATCCACATGTTTATTAACCCCTTCAAAAAAATGAAGCAGGTTTGTTAGGCAAGACTTCCCTTGGGTAAATCCATGTTGACTGTGTCCCATTAAATCATGTCTTTCTATATGCTCTACAATTTTGATCTTGAGGATAGTTTCCACTATTTTTCCCGGCACTGAAGTTAGGCTCACTGGTCTATAGTTACCCGGATCACCCCTGGAGCCTTTTTTAAATATTGGGGTTACATTGGCCACCCTCCAGTCTTCAGGTACAATGGATGATTTTAATGATAGGTTACAAATTTTAACTAATAGGTCAGAAATTTCATTTTTGAGTTCCTTTAGTACTCTGGGATGCATACCATCCGGTCCAGGTGACTTGCTACTCTTTAGTTTGTCAATCTGGCCTACTACATCTTCCAGGTTGACAGTGATTTCGTTCAGTTCGTCTGACTCATCACCCCTGAAAACCAACTCCGGAACTGGTATCTCCCCAACATCCTCACTAGTAAACACGGAAGCAAAGAATTCATTTAGTCTTTCTGCAATGGCCTTATCTTCCCTAAGAGCCCCTTTAACCCCTCGGTCATCTAATGGTCCAACCGACTCCCTCACAGGTTTCTTGCTTTGGATATATTTTAAAAAGTTTTTATTATGAGTTTTTGCCTCTATGGCCAACTTCATTTCAAATTCTCTCTTCGCTTGTTTTATCAATGTTTTACACTTAACTTGACAATGCTTATGTTTTATCCTATTTTCTTCAGATGGATCTTTCTTCCAATTTTTGAAGGATGATTTTTTTGGCTAAAATAGCCTCTTTCACCTCACCTTTTAACCATGACGGTAATCGTTTTGCCTTCCTTCCACCTTTCTTAATGCGTGGAATACATATGGACTGCGCCTCTAGGATTGTATTTTTAAACAATGTCCAAGCCTGTTGAACACTTTTAACCTTTGCAGCTGCACCTTTCAGTTTTTTTCTGACTATTTTCCTCATTTTATCAAAGTTTCCCTTTTGAAAGTTTAGTGTTAGAGCTGCAGATTTACTTATTGTCCCCCTACCAGTTATTAGTTTAAATTTGATCATGTTATGATCACTGTTGCCAAGTGGCCCCACCACCGTTACCTCTCTCACCAAATCCTGTGTTCCACTAAGAATTAAATCTAAAATAGCTCCCTCTCTTGTTGGTTTCTGAACCAATTGCTCCATGAAACAATCATTTATTACATCCAGGAACTTTATATCTCTAGCAAGTCATTGTACATTGTACATTGTACATTGTACATTGTTGCTCAAAGGATGTGCATTTTTTCTTGGTGTTGGATTGGATGGGAGTCTTGTGGTATTGATGATTGAGTGCATTTGAGTAGGCGCTGGTGAAAAGCCAGGTTTTCAACTCTTTTTTAAAAGTTTTGATGTTTGGTTGAGTTCTTAATTTGGTTGGTAATGAGTTCGATAGTGCGGGACTGGCGATGGATATAGCTCTCTCACGGGTTGTGTTCAGATGAGTGGTTCTTACGTGAGGGATTTTGAGGAGGCCTTTATTCGTTGAGGGAAGGTTCCGTTTTGGAGCGTGGAGTTCAATGTATTTGCTCAGCCAGTTTTGCTGTCCTGTGATTATTTTATGGAGGATTGTTAGAACTTTGTAGTCTATTCTGTATTTTATTGGGAGCCAGTGTAAAGAGATGAGGGGTTGGCGTAATATGCTCTTGTTTCTTTGTTCCTGTTAGAATTCTGGCAGCTGTGTTCTGTAGTATTTGGAGTGGACAGATGGTAGCAAGTGGTAGGCCAAGGAGTAGGGCATTGCAGTAATCTAGGTTGGAAAATATGAGTAGTTGCAGGACTGTTCTGAAATCATCCTGTGCAAGGAAAGGTTTAAGACGTCTGAGTATAAATAATTTGTGATATCCTTCTTTAATTTTATTTGTTATGTGGGTTTTGTATGATAATTCTTTGTCTATGGTGATTCCTAGGTTTCAAGCATGGTTAACAGGAGAAATTAGTATTTTGGGGTTTTCTGTTTTGAGCGGTTGCATGGGTGAGTCATTTACTTTTTTGTCTAGGATGATTAATTCAGTTTTCTAAATGTTTATTATGAGTTTTAGGGTAGATAGACGCTGTTTGATTTCTGAGAGATAGATGGTTATTCTCTCATGAGTTTCTTCCAGCGTATTCTGTATTGGAAACAGTATTTGAATGTCATTAGCGTATAGGAAATGAGTAGACCTAGGCAATCCAGTGTGTGACAATTGGTAGAAGATAGATGTTGAAAAGTGTTCTTAACAGGACAGATCCTTGTGGGACTCCTGTATTTAGGTTTACTTTATTCAATAGGTTGTTGTTGAATGTTACTTAGAAACTTCTTTGTGATAAATAGGAGGAGAACCATTTTAGTATAGTACCCGTTGCTCCTATTTCGGATAGTCTGTCGAGTAAGATGGAACGGTTGACTATGTCGAAGGTGGCTGATAAATCCAGGAGGATTAATATGTAACTTATTCCTTTGTTGAATCCTTAAAGTACTGTGTCATTTAGTGACAGGAGTAATGATTCCGTGCTTAAATTTTTCCTGAATCCAAATTGCAAGGGGTGAAATATGTTGTTCATTTCAATGTAGTCAGAGAGCTGGGAGTGGACGATTTTTTCTATGATTTTTGCAATGAAAGGTAGGTTTGATATGGGTCTGTAGTTTTGAATGTTCTCCAGGTCTAGGTTGTTCTTTTTTATTAATGGTTTAATGATTGCTGATTTTAAGCAATCAGGGTATTTCCCTTCGGTGAGGGGAGGTTAACTATGTCCGTTATTGTTTTAGTTATTGGGTTGTCGATCAGTTTAATAGTTTGTATGGGGATGCATTAAGGGGTAGAAAAGAGCTGCCATATAGGGCCACGAAAAGAGCCCATGCCACTCACGGCCTAAAGGAGTAGAGACTCAGCTGGCCATGAGCGGAAGAGACTCAGCGGGCCACGAACAGCATCCATCCTGCCCGCGGCCAAGAAATGCAGACACTCAGTGGGCTGCGAGCAGCACCCATCCTCCTCACGACTGAGAGAAGAAGAGTCTCAGCGAGCCACGAGCGGTGCCTCTGTTTGTGTGTGTGTGTGTGTGTGTGTGTGTGTGTATATGAGAGAGCAATGATGTTAGTGAGAGAGGGAGGGAGGGAGCCTGTGTAAGGGTGCATGTGTGAATAAGACAAGGAACCTAAGTGTGTGTAAGTGAGGGGGCCTGTGAATGAATGAGGTTGGGGCCGGAGCAGGGGCCTGGAACAGGGGGGAGGTGCGGGGTGGGTGCAAGGCAAAAGGTTTGCCTAGGGCATCTACCTTTGCACTGGCCCTATTAGGGAGTAGGGATGTGAATCGTTTTTCAACGATTAAAATTATCGTCCGATAATGTTTATATCGTCTTAAATCGTTATAGAACACGATACAATAGAAATTCTAACGATTTATCGTTAAAAAATCGTTAAATCGTGTTAGTGCGCACTAACGGGAGTTAGTGCGCACTAACTCCCCGTTAGTGCGCACTAACTCGATTTAGTGCGCACTAACTGAAAATGATACAAATAAACACTTTCCAGGTCACTGAAGGTCAGTTAGGAATGAATATGTGTTCCTATTGGCTGGCTGCCCTCTTATCTATTGATGTTACCAAGGTTACCACTGAGGTGATGGTTGGGGGGATGGGAAATGGAACTGGAAACTAACGAACACCAACAGAAAATGAAACAAAGTGTTCACACTTCCCAGGTCAGTAAAGGTCACTTAGGAATGAATATGTATGTATGTATTCCGATTGGCTGGCTGTGCTCTTATCTATTGATGTTACCAATATGGTTGGGGGGATGTGAAATGGAAACAGTTGGAAGCTTGACAAAAAAAGTAATGTAATGATCAGCACTCACGTGACTAGAACTTGTTTGTTTATTATTTTTGTTAGCAGGCACCTGAAATGCTAGTGCATGTTGAATTTGCCAATCACTGTGCATTTTAGAAAGGTGGTCCTGGCTGGAACTGTACACAGTTCAAATATAGGTAATTGATTGTTGGTAAGTGTATTTTTTAAGTAGCCACACTGGCACCAGTATGTTTACTTTTCCTCCTACTTAACTCACTAGCTCAGCTTTGTAAGAAGGGCTTCTCTGCTTGTGTGTTGTTTTTGTTTGGTGTGAGGAGAGCAGAAACATCAGATCTTTATTCAATCTACTACAGTCATCTCTTACAGTGCCCTATCCCTATTAATACCAGGAGTGTTGTGATCTTCCTGCACACAGTGCCCTAACCCTGATACCAGTCTGAGACAGCTCCCTCCCTGCATTACTAGTGAGAGGCTGGCTTCACAGACAGGGGGGAGCTGCCTGACCCTCACTCCTGACTTCCCCCATGTCCCAGCTAGTGAATGGTGTGTGGGTGAGGGGGGGGGGGGGGGAGGATGGTGAAGTCTGAGACAGCTCCCTCCCTGCATTACTAGTGAGAGGCTGGCTTCACAGACAGGGGGGAGCTGCCTGACCCTCACTCCTGACTTCCCCCATGTCCCAGCTAGTGAATGGTGTGTGGGTGAGGGGGGGGGGGGGGAGGATGGTGAAGTCTGAGACAGCTCCCTCCCTGCATTACTAGTGAGAGGCTGGCTTCACAGACAGGGGGGAGCTGCCTGACCCTCACTCCTGACTTCCCCCATGTCCCAGCTAGTGAATGGTGTGTGGGTGAGGGGGGGGGGAGGATGGTGAAGTCTGAGACAGCTCCCTCCCTGCATTACTAGTGAGAGGCTGGCTTCACAGACAGGGGGGAGCTGCCTGACCCTCACTCCTGACTTCCCCCATGTCCCAGCTAGTGAATGGTGTGTGGGTGAGGGGGGGGGGGGAGGATGGTGAAGTCTGAGACAGCTCCCTCCCTGCATTACTAGTGAGAGGCTGGCTTCACAGACAGGGGGGAGCTGCCTGACCCTCACTCCTGACTTCCCCCATGTCCCAGCTAGTGAATGGTGTGTGGGTGAGGGGGGGGGGGGTGGATGGTGAAGTCTGAGACAGCTCCCTCCCTGCATTACTAGTGAGAGGCTGGCTTCACAGACAGGGGGGAGCTGCCTGACCCTCACTCCTGACTTCCCCCATGTCCCAGCTAGTGAATGGTGTGTGGGTAAGGGGGGGGGGAGGATGGTGAAGTCTGAGACAGCTCCCTCCCTGCATTACTAGTGAGAGGCTGGCTTCACAGACAGGGGGGAGCTGCCTGACCCTCACTCCTCCGGGGTATTGTGATCTTCCTGCACACAGTGCCCTATCCCTGATACCAGGGGTGTTGTGATCTTCCTGCATGCAGTGCCCTATCCCTATTAATACCAGGAGTGTTGTGATCTTCCTGCATGCAGTGCCCTATCCCTATTAATACCAGGAGTGTTGTGATCTTCCTGCATGCAGTGCCCTATCCCTGATACCGGGATGTGTGCAAGAAGATCACAACACCCCCGGTATCAGGAATAGGGCACTGTGTGCAGGAAGATCACAACACCCCCAGTATCAGGAATAGGGCACTGTGTGCAGGAAGATCACAACACCCCTGGTATTAGGGATAGGGCACTGTGTGCAGGAAGATCACAACACTCCTGGTATTAATAGGGATAGGGCACTGTGTGCAGGAAGATCACAATACCCCTGGTATCAGGGTTAGGGCACAAGTTCTAGTCACATTGACTGATCACATTACTTGTTTTGTCAAGCTACCAACTGTTTCCATTTCCCATCCCCCATATACTGTCAGTAGGAAACTTGGTAACATGAATAAATAAGAGGGCAGCCAATAGGAATACATATTCATTCCTAAACTGACCTTAACTGACCTGAAAAGTGTCAAATTGTATCATTTTCAGTTAGTGCGCACTAACTCCCAGTTAGTGCGCACTAACGGGAGTTAGTGCGCACTAATCGGAAAAAACGATTTTTAACGATTTTTTAACTAAAATATCGTGCCTAAGACGATTTTCTTGCCCTGCCACACGATTTCTATCGTTAAGACGATATGGAAAACGATTCACATCCCTATTAGGGAGAGATTTGCACTTATATCTTTGCATTTTCAAAAGTATACTTGTTAAATTTCCAAAAAATGATTGTGCATATAATAATTGTAAGGGGGTAGTTTTCATGGGATAATTTTCAAAGTGAATTTGTTTGTTTTGAAAATTGGTGTACCTTATGCCATCTAATTGATGCAGAAAGTTACAGTATCTAATCCTAGACCGGGGTCATTTCTAGAGTCTATGGGGCACATACTCAACTAAGCGGTTATTTTTCCTTCATAAATTACTCATCTATTTCAGCCCCGATCTACTGAATTCTCCATGGAGAGAGGTAGGATAACCTCCTGGGCACTAAGCTTTACTTGCAATTTCCTTTAATGAGTGCCATTAAACAAACTGTATGCAAACCTGTTGCAACACAATTTTCCTTATGAATTTTAATTACCTGAAAGGTATTAGTAATGCACATGAGGCAAACCTTTTACAATGAATAAATTCTGGAACTAGGGGTCATGATATGAGGCTCTAAAGAAGTAGACTTGAGACCAACATTAGAAAATATTTTCTTATGGAAAGGGTAATGGATACTTGGAATGCACTCCGAGTGGAGGTAGTGCAGAAAAAAACAGTACTGGAATTCAGGAAGGCATGAGATAAACACAAAGGATCCCTAGGAGTTTTAGGAAGCACTAGGGTATCATGCACGCAGAGGCAGTTTCAAACCTAAACAGGTGGTGTGGCAGTATTTTGCACAGAACAGCAATTACAGCCCTGTAAAACATTTCTGAGCAAATTAGATGGGCCGTTTGTGTCTTTTTCTGCTATCATTTACTACATTATCATGAGTTTGCTCAAACATGAAATATAGCGCTTGGTACAAGTCTCTTTCAATCCATTTTCTATAAAATAAAAAGTTTAAAGGCTAAATCTATCTCTCTCTGGTCCTGTGATTTCTTGATCTGAACTTCAGGGTCTCTTCCTTAGTCTTGCAATGAATGCAAAGCCCTCCTAGATTACTATAAATAAGAACATAAGAACATGCCATACTGGGTCAGTCCAAGGGTCCATCAAGCCCAGCATCCTGTTTCCAACAGTGGCCAATCCAGGCCATAAGAACCTGGCAAGTACCCAAAACTAAGTCTATTCCATGTTACCGTTGCTAGTAGGGATGTGAATCGTGTCCTCGATCATCTTAACGATCGATTTCGGCTGGGAGGGGGAGGGAATCGTATTGATGCCGTTTGGGGGGGTAAAATATCGTGAAAAATCGTTAAAAATTGTAAAAAATCGAAAAATCGAAAAACCGGCACATTAAAACCCCCTAAAACCCACCCCCGACCCTTTAAATTAAATCCCCCACCCTCCCGAACCCCCCCCCCCAAATAACTTAAATAACCTGCGGGTCCAGCGGCGGTCCGGAACGGGCTCCTGCTCCTGAATCTTGTCGTCTTCAGCCGGCGCCATTTTCCAAAATGGCGCCGAAAAATGGCGGCGGCCATAGACGAAAAAGATTGGACGGCAGGAGGTCCTTCCGGACCCCCGCTGGACTTTTGGCAAGTCTCGTGGGGGTCAGGAGGCCCCCCACAAGCTGGCCAAAAGTTCCTGGAGGTCCAGCGGGGGTCAGGGAGCGATTTCCCGCCGCGAATCGTTTTCGTACGGAAAATGGCGCCGGCAGGAGATCGACTGCAGGAGGTCGTTCAGCGAGGCGCCGGAACCCTCGCTGAACGACCTCCTGCAGTCGATCTCCTGCCGGCGCCATTTTCCGTACGGAAAATGGCGCCGGCCATACGCGTATGGCCAGCGCCATTTTCCGTACGAAAACGATTCGCGGCGGGAAATCGCTCCCTGACCCCCGCTGGACCTCCAGGAACTTTTGGCCAGCTTGTGGGGGGCCTCCTGACCCCCACGAGACTTGCCAAAAGTCCAGCGGGGGTCCGGAAGGACCTCCTGCCGTCCAATCTTTTTCGTCTATGGCCGCCGCCATTTTTCGGCGCCATTTTGGAAAATGGCGCCGGCTGAAGACGACAAGATTCAGGAGCAGGAGCCCGTTCCGGACCGCTGCCGTTCCGGACCGCCGCTGGACCCGCAGGTTATTTAAGTTATTGGGGGGGGGGTTCGGGAGGGTGGGGGATTTAATTTAAAGGGTCGGGGGTGGGTTTTAGGGGGTTTTAGTGTGCCGGCTCACGATTCTAACGATTTATAACGATAAATCGTTAGAATCTGTATTGTATTGTGTTCCATAACGGTTTAAGACGATATTAAATTATCGGACGATAATTTTAATCGTCCTAAAACGATTCACATCCCTAGTTGCTAGTAATAGCAGTGGCTATTTCCTAACCACATCCTCTGGCAACAAATTCCAGAGTTTAATTGTGTGTTGAGCGAAAAAGAACTTTCTCCAATTAGTTTTAAATGTGCCACATGCTAACTTCATGGAGTGCCCTCTAGTCTTTCTATTATCTGAAAGAGTAAATAAGTGATTTACATTAACCCGTTCTAGACCTCTCATGATTTTAAACACCTCTATCATATCCCCACTCAGCCTTCTCTTCTCCAAGTTGAAAAGTTCTAACCTCTTTAGTCTTTCCTCATAGGGGATCTGTTCCATTCCCTTTATCAATTTGGTCACCCTTCTCTGGACCTTCTCCATTGCAACTATATCTTTTTTGAGATGCGGCGACAGGAATTGTACACAGTATTCAAGGTGCGGTCTCACCATGGAGCGATACAGAGGCATTATGACATTTTCTGTTTTATTCACTATTCCCTTTCTAATAATTCCTAACATTCTGTTTGCTTTTTTGACTGCCACAGCACACTGAATGGATGATTTCAATGTGTTATCCACTATGACGCCTAGATCTCTTTCTTGGGTTGTAGCACCTAATATGGAACCCAACATTGTGTAATTATAGCATGGGTTATTTTTCCCTATATGCATCACCTTGCACTTATCCACATTAAATTTCATCTGCCAGCTGGATGCCCAATTTTCCAGTCTCGCAAGGTCTTCCTGAAATTTATCACAATCTGCTTGTGATTTAACTACTCTGAACAATTTTGTATCATCTGCAAATTTGATTATCTCACTCGTCGTATTTCTTTCCAGATTATTTATAAATATATTGAACAGTAAGGGTCCCAATACAGATCCCTGAGGCACTCCACTGCCCACTCCCTTCCACTGAGAAAATTGTCCATTTAATCCTTCTCTCTGTTTCCTGTCTTTTAGCCAGTTTGCAATCCACGAAAGGACATCACCACCTATCCCATGACTTTTTACTTTTCCTAGAAGCCTCTCATGAGGAACTTTGTCAAATGCCTTCTGAAAATCCAAGTATACTACATCTACTGGTTCACCTTTATCCACATGTTTATTAACTCCTTCAAAAAAGTGAAGCAGATTTGTGAGGCAAGACTTGCCTTGGATAAAGCCATGCTGACTTTGTTCAATTAAACCATATCTTTCTATATATTCTGTGATTTTGATGTTTAGAACACTTTCCACTATTTTTCCTGGCACTGAAGTCAGGCTAACCGGTCTGTAGTTTCCCAGATCGCCCCTGGAGCCCTTTTTAAATATTGGGGTTACATTTGCTATCCTCCAGTCTTCAGGGTACAATGGATGATTTTAATGATAGGTTACAAATTTTTACTAATAGGTCTGAAATTTCATTTTTTAGTTCCTTCAGAATTCTGGGGTGTATACCATCCGGAAAAGGTGATTTAATACTCTTTAGTTTGTCAATCAGGTCTACCACATCTAGGTTCACCGTGATTTGATTCAGTCCATATACCATCCGGAAAAGGTGATTTAATACTCTTCAGTTTGTCAATCAGGTCTACCACATCTTCTAGGTTCACCGTGATTTGATTCAGTCCATCTGAATCATTACCCATGAAAACCTTCTAAAGTACGGGTATCTCCCCAACATCCTCTTCAGTAAACACTGAAGCAAAAAAGTCATTTCATCTTTCCGCGATGGCCTTATCTTCTCTAATTGCCCCTTTAATCCCTCGATCATCTAACGGTCCAAATGACTCCCTCACAGGCTTTCTGCTTCGGATATATTTGGAAAAGGTTTTACTGTGAATTTTTGCCTCTACGGCCAACTTCTTTTCAAATTCTCTCTTAGCCTATCTTATCAATGTCTTACATTTAACTTGCCAACGTTTATGCATTATCCTATTTTCTTCTGTTGGATCCTTCTTCCAATTTTTGAATGAAGATCTTTTGGCTAAAATAGCTTGGCTGGGTTTGAAAAGGGATAGTGTGGCTGGGTTTGAAAAGGGATTGGATAGGTTCTTGGAGGAGAAGTCCATTGCCTGCTATTAATTAAGTTGACTTAGAAAATAGCTACTGCTATTACTAGTAACAGTAACAGGGAATAGACTTAGTTTTTGGGTACTTGCCAGGTTCTTGTTGCCTGGATTGGCCACTGTTGGAGATGGGATGCTGGGCTTGATGGACCCTAGGTCTGACCCAGTATGGCATGTTCTTATGTAGATAGCTGGGTGGCTGGTGGGCATGAGGATCGCGACGCCTGGTAACATGCCTACCTGGTTCTCTTTGTATTCCATGGGTTCCTCTTCTGTTTTGTAGATTTTGTAGATTATCTCTTTGTATTCCATGTGCTCCTCTTTTGTTTAGGTATTTTTCCCTTTCTATTCCATGTTCTCCTCTTCTGTTTGTTAGATTTTCCATTTGTATTGCGTCTGTATGCTCTGCATGTGCTCCTCTTCCTTGGCAGTCATTCTGTTCTTGATTATTGCCACAGTTTATGAACACAGAAGTGACATGCAATAAATTATTGAAAGGAAATGCGAACCAATATTTTCTAAACAAAATAACATATTTTCAAAAATAAACTATTTACAGAAATATTTTTTACACGATAATTTACAGTTTGGTAAAAGGGGCGTTGAGAAAAAAAGGGGAGGAACCATGCCATGGGGGAGGAGGAGGAGCATCATCATTGATATCCCTCAGGCGGTGCCCGTCCTGCAGCAGCTCGCGCCATAACAAGCAGGGAATGAGCCCCTGCCATTGTTCGCAGGAGCTCTATTATCTCCTGCTGGCCACGGCGCAGATCGTGCAGGATACTCATCACCTACACTGCCATTCCCTCCTGGGTAGCCAGGCCACGGGTCACCTGTGCAAGGAGGAGCAGCATAGTGTCCAGGCGCCCCTCAAGGTTTGAGGGTCCATCCCCGGCCACTGCACCGCCCTCCATCCATTAGCCCACCCCAGGAAGCCCAGGAGAGACAGGGCTGACAACGTCAATGACGATGCCCTCCTTGTCTCCCATGGCAGGTGGGGGCAGGTGGGGCAGGAGGAGGGGCTCATTAATGAGGGGGTTCGATCTTGGGGGGGGGGCTGGACCAAGGGGGGGCTCGATCACGGGCTCAGGGGACAGGGTCGGTGTCGAGGAGGCGTGCTGGATGTCTTCCTCTGCCGATGTGTCTGAAAAGAGAAAAAGTGAAAGCGTTACTGCTGTCACACATGCAAACATCCACAACAGTAGGAGGGAGAACTATGCAATATTTTAAACAGGAACATAACCTCTAACATTTCAGATAGTATGATATCTACAAATGCACATTTCATAGGCGTGCCAAATGGCATTAAACATCCACATACGTTAACTATGCTGATGCTATTAAAGGCTCACCGTGGTATTCTTCAGCAGGAGTATTGTCTTCACTGCTGCTAATGTCTTCCCTGGTGCTCTCTGAAAACAGAAATCACAAAATTGTCACAGCTGCGCATGCAATGATAAAGAATGGTACAAATGTTCAATTTCTTCATGGAATTAGTAAAGAAGACCTTGGCACTTGCATGTCATCCTCATGGGAGATTTTAACCTTCACGTAGATGTCCAACCTCATTCTACCAACTATAAAACTCTTCTCTCCTCTCTCAGCAATATGGGTTTCAGACAAATTGTGACAGAACCAACCCACAAAGCAGGTCATACGTTGGACCTTATCTTCATAAACGAGGGAATCGCAACCCACACTATCCCAACTTGCCTTCCGGTACCGTGGACAGACCACCGAATCATATCATCAGTGTTAAAAATAAAAGAGCTTCCTCCGCAATCCACACAATCAATAACTATATCCGTCAGGAAACAGTGCTCAGGAGACCAACTCAGTGAACACCTGGCCAAGGAACTAGAGCACTTGGACCTCTCCGACGCCAACTCAGCAACTTCATCATGGACCAACATCACTAAAAAGGTTGCAGATCAAATGTGCCCCATGACGACTAAATATATCAATCCAAACAAAGACAACAGGAAACCTTGGTTCAATCCGGAGCTGAAAAACGTAAACATGAATTGAGATGCAAGGAACAAAATTGGCGAAAAAAACCCATCCTCAACCACCCTCCTCATCTACAAATCGTGCCTCAACTCATACAGAAACGACATCAACAAAACCAAGAGAGAATTCTTCTCCAAAAAAATCCACCACCTCATTTTTGATTCAAGAGCTCTTTTCTCCTATGTTTCAACCCTCACTAAACCCCCGGCGCCTACCATTCCAGACGATCAAGCTCTCAACAAAGCGAACGAACTAGCAGACTTCTTTGACAATAAAATCACCTCACTCCTAGCCCCCCTCAAGGGATCATCTACACATCCAAACCACATAATCAAATTCAGCTCACAATCATCGCACTCAACCATTCAACAATCATCACACTCAACCGTTCAACAATCATCGCACTCAACAGAACAACAATCATCGCACTCAACCGTCCAACAATCATCGCTTTCAACCGTCCAACAATCATCACTCTCAACCACCCAACAAACATCGCACTCAACCACTCAACAACCCAACACAACCCCAACAGTGCTCGACTCTTTTGAACCCACATCCACATTAGAAATAGAGAATATCCTCAAAAAGATAAAACCATCCTCTCATCCATCAGACCATATTCCTTCAAACATACTGAGTCTGATTACCAACACCATAGCCAAACCTGTTGCAGACATCATTAACTGCTCTCTCACCCAAGGCCAAGTCCCTAACCAACTCAAGTTAGCCATACTTAAACCGCTCCTCAAAAAACCTAACCTTCCCACCTCAGACCCAGCTAACTTCAGACCCATAGCAAACCTCCCTATGATAGCCAAAATTATGGAGAAAGTTGTCAACAAACAACTTACAGAATTTCTTGACGAAAACAACATCCTCACCTCAAACCAATTTGGTTTTCATAAGACTAGGAATACCGAATCACTATTAGCCTCACTATCAGGCACTATGATCTTTAATCAAGAAAAAGGCCAACCTTGCCTCCTCGCTCTCCTGGATCTCTCATCAGCGTTTGATACCGTAAACCACCCATGCCTCCTGCAACGCCTAACGGACATTGGCATTACAGGAGCAGCATACAACTGGTTCAAATCGTTTTTGGAGAACAGATCATACAAGGTCAAGATAAATAACAAAGAGTCTCACGCCATTGAATCCAAGAGGGGGGTACCGCAAGGATCATCCCTCTCCCCGACTCTCTTCAATATATATCTTCTCCCACTCTGTCAATTACTCACCAACCTCAAGCTAATACACTTCCTATATGCGGATGACATACAAATCCTCATCCCTATAGAAGACTCATTACACAAAGCCATGTCATACTGGAATAATTGTCTTTCAGCTATCAACAACCTACTCACCAGCCTCAACCTGGTCTTAAACACAAACAAAACCGAAACCCTCATTATAGCACCGGAAAACTATGTCCCACCCACACCTCCTAACGCTAGCCAACGTCCGGATACCTCCGTGCACTCCACCTCGCAACAAGTAAAAGACCTGGGAGTCATCATAGACAGTGGATTCAGCCTCAACAAATTCGTTAATAACACAACAAAAGAATGTTTCTTTAAACTACAAACCTTAAAGAAACTAAAACCACCCCTTCTATACCGAGACTTCCGCATGGTGCTACAAGCCATCATACTCCCAAAACTGGACTACTGTAACTCTCTCCTCCTAGGCCTACCAGCATGCACCACCAAACCACTTCAGATGGTCCTGAATGCCACGGCAAGAATTCTCTCAAATGCCAAAAAAAGAGATCATATCACCCCAATCCTTCATCATCTCCACTGGCTTCCGATTAAATACAGGATCCAATTCAAGTCCTTAATGATGATACATAAGGCCTTATATAACATCGCTCCTCTCAACTTAACGTTTCAAATTCAGTTACACACATCCGTGAAACCAACTAGAAGCGCGTATCAGAACAGACTAATCACCCAACCGGCGAAATCCTCCCTGAGGAAACGCGCACTATCCACAGCGGGCCCTTCACTCTGGAACTCGCTACCTCCAGACCTTCGCCTGGAACCATGCCACGCTACATTTAAAAAGAAAATTAAGACTTGGTTGTTCAAACAAGCATTCCCTTAGAGCTAAGAGCAGGAAGAAAGGCATATTCATATTATTCGTTCTTTCCCCAGCCCCTAGCATATAACTCCCCGAAGAGATCAATATTGAATTGTACTTAATCATATAATCATGTTATGGACTCAATATATAATCATATATACATATATTCATGTTGACAAACATATAACCATGTTATTTATTTATTAACTCGCATGTTTATCAACTGTTTAGCAATATATACTGATTTGTTGACAAACATATAACCATGTTATTTATTTATTTACTCGCATGTTTATTAACTGTTTAGCAATATATACTAATTTGTTACTTTGTTTAATCTGTTCCATGTAAACCGCTAAATGAAGCGATAGTTACTGTTCCTTGTAAACCGGGGTGATATGTATATTATACAGGAACCCCGGTATATAAATCCTTTAAATAAATAAATAAATAAATGTCAACCATGACAATTGCTAACAGCACATACTTTCAGCTCGCGGTGGGCCCGCAGGGCCCTCAGGTAATCCAGCTTCTCCCTCTGGATCCGTCTCGCCCGCTTCTTCAACGCCTCAACCTGGCGGGAATAAAATTGAAATAGGAAACACATGTTGAAATAGAACGTTTACTTTACTTTTAAGGCAAAAATTAAATCTAAACAAACAAGTCAAACATGTGAAGTGTCTGTTTTCTTTTTGTGACCCACAGTAACACAAAACAACTACCCAAGTACTTCAAACAAGTCAAGTACCAGTTGTCCTACTGAGGCAAAAGTTAAATGACAACAAACAAGTCAAACAAGTGAAGTGCTTGTTTTCTTTTTGGCACCCACAGAAATACTAAACAACCACCCAAATGTAATTTACTTGGTTCAAACAAGTCAAGTATCAGTCTTCCTTTTGGCACCCACAGCAATACAAAACAACCCCCGAGTAATTTTACTTGGTTTAGTTCCAGTGTACTAGAATATTACAAGAAACTGAGGCCTACGAACTTACCTCCCTCGGGTATGAAGCCTGGGTGTTGTATTGGGCCCTGAGCGCCCACCAGGCCTTGTCGGCCCGGTCCTGGACCCGCGGGCACCCAGGGCTAAAGTACAGGTGCCTCTCATCTTTGATGATAAGGGAGGCGTGTAGCCTCACATCGCCATGAGCGAAGTTTGGGAGCCTACCTCATGGCATGTTGTTCGATAGCTATTACAAAATGGCCGTCCAGGCATGGTGTTACACGTGCAAGCACCCTGCCACCTACTCCCGGCATCCATAGAGGCATCCCATTGGTTCCGCGATGTCCCTACCGCTACAAAGTTTTCAGGCGCTCAAGGCTGAAGCCTACAATTAGGCGTCCCTTTGGTTCCACCATGTCCCTACTGCTACAAACTTTTCAGGCGCTCAAGGCTGAAACCTAGAATTAGGCGTCCCTTTGGTTCCACCATGTCCCTACTGCTACAAACTTTTCAGGCGCTCAAGGCTGAAGCCTAGAATTAGGCGTCCCTTTGGTTCCGCCATGTCCCTACTGGCACTGAAGGCTGAACATGGACGTTCCCGCCTTTTTCTCACCACCGTCTCCCACTACAGACTTTTCTCGGCGCTCAAGGCTGAAGCCTAGAATTAGGTGTCCCTTTGGTTCCGCCATGTCCCTACCACTACAAACATTTCATACGCTCAAGGATGAAGCCTAGAATTAGGTGTTCCTTTGGCTCCACATGTCCCTACCGCTACAAACTTTTCATATGCTCAAGGATGAAGCCTAGAATTAGGCATCCCTTAGGTTCCACCATGTTCCTACTGAGGCTCAAGGCTGAGCATGGATGTTCCCGCCTTTTTTCCTGCCTTTTCAGAACTGCTGTTTCCCATTTGTGACATCATCACAGCATCATAATCATACCATGAACGTGTATATAAGTCGCTTCTCAGAATTAAAAAGTCCCTTTCAAATTCGTTTTGGACTAGGACACACCGTGTACAACTGTTCCGTCGGATATCTGTCGGGAGATCGGCAAGGCTTTCAGCAGGTAGTCTAGCGTGGTGCACATGAAGATGCAGTACGGCGCTGACATGGCAGCATGTGGAGGTATGCATGTACATAAATCTTGTTAGCATTGCATGTTAACTTTATGGCTCATGAGGGGTTGACTGATGTTTGATCGCTCTTTCTCTTTCCTTGGTTTCCACTTTTTTCCAACAGTTATTTTGATATGTGCGTGATTGATTGCCCTACCATCACCCTCCTTATGGTAATACTATCTGATAAAATTTTGCAAATATGTCTCTCTGTGCTTTTACTATTATAAGAATTCTTGTTCGATTACATATATATATTTTATTTGGTTTTGTCCTCCAGATTGAAACTTTGGCTACACTTAACACATGATTCCATGAGCCAAATGTTTGGAGTATGGCGACGATACTGCTATAAAGTCCGATGCACTCTTCCTAGCTTATAGAATGACTGCAACCTCTTTCTATATCTTTATCCAGAGATAGAGTGGATGATGGCGATTTTACCAGCGAGGAATCCATCCCCATGCCAGATGATTTCATCTTCCTGATGTCGACTGCTGACTCCCCCAGCCAACACATGTCAACAGAGGACATGGTAACACTGAACCTGTTTGATGTGTCTTCTCTCAGCCAACCACCAGAAGCATCGGTTCCCCTGGCCCCCAGGATTCAGCACCCCTGGAAACATTTCTTGATTCGCAACCATCCCAGCTTACAGGCTGACGCTCCACCAGTACTGGAAACGGCATCAGTAGTGCAAGACCTAGAACTGGCACTTTTTGGAAATGATGGCCTGAGTGAGAAATTTTTGAGTGGATTAACCTCGCATCAGGATCAACATAATGAACTCCTCCTCCAGGAAGTGCGGTTGATGAGATCCGACCTCAATGCTGGGATGGCTGCTCAAGCAAATGCTATTCGAGAAACGATGGCAGAATTGATAGGTGCAATTCGAGAACTAGCCTCAGCTTATCGTTCCATCAACCAATCTTAAAATTTTCAATAAAAGTTATTTTTGCAATTTACCTATGTATCGTTTAATGTCACATCCAGCAGTAATCAAATTTGACAATATTACAACAGCATAATTGCTATTTTTTTGTTATAGATTTATACATGGAGGATAGGATGGGTATGGCAAGGGAAGAGACCATGCAGTACGGGGGAATAAGAGCATCATTGTCAATGCGGTTGGCAGGGGAGAGACCGGGTAGATAACATCAATGTCGATGTCACCCCATCCCCTATGTCTGCTATGAAGGTACAGATGGGGGCAGTAGAGATGGGAGGGTGGGGGGTGGAATCCTTGGCGCTGGAGGGGCACTCCACATGCAAGAGTATAAAATACAAGGAAAGACACACATTATTAGATATTGCTGGGAAAAGCTTTGATATTCATACAAGGAAAGAAAAAAAATGTCGGTTAAATGTTTATAAACTTTATATCGATTTAACACTTCAAGGGATATAAATTCAACCATTAAAAACCCTAGACTATTAATAATATTTTGGTTGCGGGAAAAGGCTTAGATGTTCATACAAGAAGAAAGAAAGAAAACTAGGTTACAATGGGTTGATAAAGTTTTTATATTTAATACTACAAGAGATACCCTAAAAAACAGAAGACAATGAATAATATTTTCAGGGCTTAGATGTTCATACAAGAGGAAAGAAGGAATATTATGTTACAATGGGTTGACAAAGTTTTTAGATTTAATACTAAAAGAAATACCCACAAAAACTGAAGACAATGAATAATATTTTGATTGCTGGAAAGGGCCTAGATGTTCATACAAGAGGAAAGAAAGAAAATTGGGTTACAACGGCTTCACAAAGTTTTAACTTTTTATACTTCAACCAATACCATTAAAAAAAAACCAAAAGAGAATGAAAGCATTTCTGATTGTAAAGGGTTTGATGGAGGTCATCTTGCTGTGAAATGTTCTGAGGGTGGATTTTTAAATAGATGCAACTCAGCTACTGAAACAAAAACAAGACAAGAGTAAATGGGCCGTACAGGTAGAGAAATGATTAATATCTAGAATTAATCAGAGCGATGAACTCAGTATGGGGCCCTGGAGACAGGAGTGGTGCCATAAGACAGAATAAGAGCAGTTAGGAAAATGAATGTATGACATTTAATAACTTACAAGAGAAATAACTTTCGATGATCCTTCGTCGCACTTCATGACCCCATGCAGTGTTGTCTGCTTCAGCTGCCAGTTCCACAGGCGGATCTGGTGGCAAGTTTTCGGCTACCTCTGCATCCACACCAAATCTCTGACAAATATTAAGTAGCATGCAGCAGGCAATAATTATGCTCACCACCTTTTCTGCACTGTACTGCAGGGCTCCCCCTGAGTAATCCAGACATCAGAAATGCCCCTTCAGAACTCCAAAAGTGCGCTCAATTACATTTCTGCTGCTGCCATGAGCCTCATTGTAGCGTTTTTCGGTGGCTGTGCATGGGGACTGGAGTGGAGTTAGCAACCAGGGCTTATAGCCATAGCCGCCATCACCAATACGATCAATAATCCAGAATGCATCAAAAACAACTTCACAGTGCCAAACATCATAAACATAACATCATAAACATAACTGTATACCGATCATCCGGAACATCCCCAGACCTGAACACATGACAGATAGAATCCCAGGCAGTAGCCATTGTCACTTACCAAATAGCCAACCTTCACCGTACTTTCCCTCTGGGAATTGGGTCCCCAGAGATGAATGTGCGAGAATGTAGGCATCATGGCAGCTCCCAGGATACTTCGCTACAACATTTAGGGGCGGATTTTAAGAGCCCTGCTCGCGTAAATCCGCCCGGATTTACGCGAGCAGGACCTTGCGCGCCGGTGCGCCTATTTTACATAGGCCTACCGGTGCGCGCAGTGCCCCGGGACTCGCGTAAGTCCCGGGAATTTTCAAGGGGGGCGTGTCGGGGGCGGGGCCGATCGGCACGGCGTTTTCGGGGCGGGATGCGGCGTTTCGGGGGCGGGCCCCGGGGCGTGGTTTCGGGCCAGGGCAGTCCGGGGCGTGGCCGCGCCCTCTGGAACCGCCCCCAGGTCCCGTCTCGGTGCGCTGGAGGCCCGCTGGCGCACGGGGATTTACTTCTCCCTCCGGGAGGCGTAAATCCCCCGACAAAGGTAAGGGGGGTCTAGATAGGGCCGGGGGGGGTGGGTTAGATAGAGGAAGGGAGGGGAAGGTGAGGGGAGGGCGAAAGCAAGTTCCCTCCGAGGCCGCTCCGATTTCGGAGCGGCCTCGGAGGGAACGGCGGCAGGCTGCGCGGCTCGGCGCGCGCCGGCTACACGAAATCGGCAGCCTTGCGCGCGCCGATCCAGGATTTTAGCGGATACACACAGCTACGCGCGTATCTACTAAAATCCAGCGTAATTTTGTTGGCGCCTGATGCGCCAACAAAAGTACGCTAAGGCGCGCTTTGTGAAAATCTACCCCTTAGAATCCGAAGATGTGCATCGCAAATGACTTGCACATTCATGGAATGGAAGTGCTTGCGATTCCGGAATGTACTCTCTTCCTCCGACTTGGGGGTAAACGCAATATGAGTGCAGTCGATAGCACCCAACACGTTCGGCATCCCTGCAATACCCATGAACCTACTGTGGATCTGTTGCAGCTCCGCTGGATCCGTAGGATAGATGATGTATTTCTTCATCCGCTTCCTCATGGCCTTCAACACCTGTGACAGATGCCATGAAATGAAGGCCTATGTCATACCAGCAATGACACTCACGGGGTTTTGAAAACTTCCGGTACCAAAAAAATTTAAGGCACCGAGAAGTTTTGTCAACCCTGGCACAGCATGGTGGCGATTGGCCAGGGGGTCTAGGTCGCAATGCAGATCTTCATAGAGGAACAAGATTGCTCGTGAGCTCAGCCGGTAGGTTCGGACAACATCTCGCTCGCACATGCCAAACAGAGTTGTCCGTGTGCGAATGAAACGTCCTGGCCTGTTGATGGCCTGGCCTGCCGATGGCACGGTGCTCTGCTTGCATGGAATACAACAGAGGCAAACACAAGAAATTCAAATTAATTGATGAACACATATAAATCGTTTAACAGCACATACATGGATATGCAACACTGAGCTATACTTTCTTATTTAAGCATCTACAACAATCAGCAACCTCAGGGATGCCTAATTCTAGACATTGATTTACTAGAAGGGCTAGTAGAAAAAGTTTCCCAGTACATACATGCATATGCCACACCGTGGATTCTCTGGTGTACATAGTTTGACTAGCAGCACATATAAATTATTTAACAATACATACATGGGTCTGCAACACTGTGTATTATCAAGTTTGTATTCTAAAATGAACTATGCGTTCTTATTTCAGCGTCTACTACAGCAGCCTCGGGGATGCCTAATTTTAGACGCAGGAGGAAGGCTCCATATAGGCATCCGTAGAGGCGTCCGGACATGGACGCCTATACGGACGCCATATAGGCATCCGTAGAGGCGTCCATAGAGGCGTCCATGCCTCCGCTGGACCCCCAGAGCCTCAGGACACCTAGCAGATGCCGGATGAAGGCATGGTGTGGCTCCCATCTCTCCAGCGTCCGTAGAGGTGTCAATGTCCGGAGCCTCAGAGACGCACAGAGATGGATGGTACAGTTGAACCCCCAAACAGAACACATACCTCCTCCGGTCTTGCTGCTGGATTCTCCAGTTGGCTGGGTTCTCCTTGCTGCTGGGCTCCCTTGTTGGCCTCTCCAATCTGACGAGCATTTCGAGCATTTCTCATTCGAGCATTTTTCATTCGAGCATTTCTCATTCTGCTTCTCAACTGAATGAAAAATATCGCCAGAGCCAATATAGGCATGTTGTCCATGGTGCTGTCCGGTACGAAGCTGACTGAACACCACACTAACGCCAGGGTCAGGGTATGTGGTAAATATTCAGGTTAAAGATGTGGTAAATAAGCTGGTTAAAAAGGCAATAATTTGGGTGCACATTACTGTATCAGAGGGAATAGCTAATCCCATCATTAACATATCATATACATGTGGCGGGCGGAAAGGGTTACACGTCTTTTTCAGCAAGTGATAAGGATGCGTAAAAGCGTATACTGAATCGTGGGTCCGCCTTACGCGCTCAAAACGTGCGTCCAAAGCGGGTTAAAAAAACGGGCAACCGCGGCCGCGCTTTACTGTATCGGCCCAAAATGGGAATAATGTTTCAAATGTCCAGGTAGGTGCCCACCTGAACACCAGTGATCATCAGACAGTATGGTTTGATATTGCGAAAAGGATACAGAGAAATGAGTTTTGAATTTTACAAATATGGGCTTTGTCAAAATAGGGATGTACCTGGAAGAAGAATTGGAAAACTGGGAGAAAATGGGTGAGGTAGAACAACAGTGAGCCAAATTAAAAGGAGCTATTACAAAGGCAACAAATCTATGTGCTAGAAAAGTAAACAAAAAGAAGAGGAAAAAGAAACTGACCTGCTTCTCAAAGGAGGTGGCTGACAAAATAAAGGCAAAAAGATCAGCATTCAAGAAGTAGAGAGGATCCCAAAAAGAGGAACACAGGGAATAATATCTGATTAAACTGAAAGATGAAGAAAAAAATCAGGAAAGCGAAAGATCACATGGAAGAAAGTGTTGCCAAAGAGATAAAGTGAGGTAAGAAAACATTTTTTCAGATATTTCAGAGAAAGAAAGAAGAGCTGAAGTAGTATAGTGAAAATATAAGGTGACAAGGAGCAATTGTTGACAGAGATGAAGAAATGGTGGAAATATTAAACAAATACTTTAGTTTGGAGAAGGACCCATACTGGTTGACAAGCCCATAGATGGGATAGGGTAGACAAAACTCCATTTACAGAAGAAAATGTATGGGATAAGCTAAGTAAACTGAAAGAGGACAAGGCCATGGAGCCATATGAAGTATATCACAGGATACTGAGGGAGCTCAGAGAGGTCGACTGAAAGATCCCTGGAAACGGGAGTGGTGCCAAGTGATTGGAGAAGAGCGGTGGTGGTCCTGCTTCACAAGGGTGGTAGCAGAGAGGAGGCCAGTTAGCTTCACCTCAGTGGTAGAATAATTAATAGAGACCTTGCTGAAATAAAGTATAGTGAGCTACCTACAATCAGATGGCTTGCTGGATTTGAGGCAGCATGGATTCACCAGGGCAAGGTCTTTCAGAACAATCTTACTGATGATTTTTTAATGGGTGACTAGAGAATTGGATCAAGGAAAAGCATTCGATGTGATCTACTTGGATTTCAGCAAACCTTTGGATATGGTTTCACATAGTAGGCTTGTGAATAAAATGAAAAATTTGGGAGTGAGCACCAAGGTGGTGGCATGGATTACAAATTGGTTAATTGATAGGAGACAGCATTTAATGGTAAATGGAAGCTACTCTAATAAGAGAACCGTGTTAAGCCAAGTGCCACAGGGATTGGTTTTGGGAAGGGTTCTGCTCAATATCTTTGTGAGTGACATTGCAGAAGGGATAAAAGGTTAAGTTTGTTTATTTGCAGATGATACTAAGATCTGAAACTGAGTAGACACTCCTGAAGGAGTAGAGAGAAGGAAAAATGATTTTAAAAAGCTTGAAGACTGGTAGAAGATTTGGCAGCTGGGATTCAATGCCAAGAAGTACAGCGTCATGTAGCTGGGGTACGGTAATTCAAAAGAGCTGCATATGATGGAGAGTGAAAAACTGATGTGCACAGACCAAAGAGAGACCTTTGGGTAATAGTTTCTGGCAATCTAAAGATGGCAAAGCAATGTGACAAGGTGATAACTAAAACAACAACACAGGAAATGCAGTAAGGTTCAATGAGTCCCCAAACGAAATGAAGTTAGTTTTAGAATATAAGTTTAATAATAGAATATAAGTTTAATCAGTTGTCGAAGAGGCTCTAAAAACTTATTTCTTTCATGAAGCCTTTAAAGATATGGAAGTATCCTAGTCACAAAATGACTAAAGATATTAAATTATATAGCAGTATTCATTTCTTATCTATAAGTTTTTTACGTAATTGGCCATTTCTTATCTTTTGTCATTATTATTTTTATTGATCATTATATATTGTATTTTTATTCATACTTATTTTATTTTATTTGTTTTTATGCATTTTATTTTACTCTATATTAGTAATTATTTGACCGATTAAGGTCATTTGACCTTGTAAACCGCTTTGGTCAGTAAGTCTTTGCTGGAAAACGGTATATAAACTTGTTTAAATAAATACATTTAAATAAATAGAATATACTTTTTATTGGTGGCAACTCCATTGCTTAAAGGGGCACAGTTTTAGGCAGGGTCCCCTGATACGGACCCGTGTTTCACCAAACGCGGCTGCATCGGGAGGGACGTGTTTAAAGCGGGGTTCATGAGCTTGTCAGCACTATGCTTGTAAATATTGCTCTCAAATCAAAATATTTACAAGCACAGTGCTGACAAGCTCATGAACCCCGCTTTAAACACGTCCCTCCCGATGCAGCCGCGTTTGGCGAAACACGGGTCCGTGTCGAAGAACCCTACCTAAAACTGTGCCCCTTTAAGCAATGGAGTTGCCGCCAATAAAAAGTATATTCTAAAACTAACTTCATTTCGTTTGGGGACTCATTGAACTTTACTGCATTTCCCGTGTTGTTGTTACTGAATGCCTGAAGTGCAGTTTCTTGCTCTTGCATTCGTAAGGTGATAACTAAAGCCATAAAAATGCTGGGCTGCATAGAGAGAGGAATAACCAGCAGGAAAAAGGAGGTGATAATGCCCTTGTACAGGTCCTTGGTAAGGCCATACCTGGGGTACTATATTCAGTTCTGGAGACCATATCTCAAAAAGATAGAGACAGGATTGAGGTGGTCCAGAGAAGGGCAACCAACATGTTGTGGGGTATGTGGGGTCTGTATATGAGAAAAGGCTGAAGGATCTGCATATGTATACCCTGGAAGATAGGAGCATCAGGAGAGATATGATACAGACAGATCTTCAGATACCTGAAAGTTTTTAACGATGCGCAAACTTCGAACCTTTTCCATTGAAAAGGAAACTGTAGAACTAGGGGTCATAAAATGAAACTCCAAGGGGGAAGACTCAGAACCAACATCAGGCAATATGTGATGGATGCTTGGAATGCCCTTCCAGAGGAGGTGGTGAAGAAGAAAACAGTCAGTTTTAAGGGGCATGGGATAAACACTGTGGATGCCTAAAGGCTGGAGGACAGAAATTAAAAAGAAGGTGCATGGGGGTAACCTGCAGGAAGCAGCATGTTACTACCCTTAACAGAAAGCATAGAGATATTACTACCTTCAATCAATAGCCTTGATGATTTTCACACAACTGCAACATTGCCTTCCGCTTCAACAGAGAGAGTGGGGGGGAGGGGAACTGTATATAGACAACAACCAACATGGGACCTGACTTTTATCATCTGACATGCAGACATAAGGGAAAAAGCACAGGACAGCTTCTATGGCCAAGTCCCAAAGCAAAGACCATCAAGCAGCATTGTCTGAATTATCAAGAAGGCTCCTCACCCAGTAAAAATGTTGGTAGCAGTAATTTGTTATGGGTTTGATAGTTGCTTTGTTATGAATGGAAATATTACTACTTTATCATAAGGCTTAGAGGTAAATGAACGGTGCGGCAGATACTACCACAAGAAGCTTGCTGGGCAGATGGATGGGCCATCTGGTCCTTTTCTATTACTATGTAATTCCTTAGTTGGGTAAATGAAGGTTAAACCAGAGATCAAGTAGACTCTGGTATTATAACAAGAAAAAAATAACAGGAAGATTACATGGGCTTGGTGGCTTTTATCTACCATTATATTCTCTGTTCAATGTAATATCTCTCCATTTAGAGTGACATACCATCAAAAGAAGGAGAAGTGCATTTCTAGCAAAGGTAGCATTAGGTAGTGCACTATGGAATAACAACCAGATTAGAATTTAAAATTTTGTACCACGAATGAACCTGAAACTGTGGTCTTTTGAAATAGTTCATAAAATGTGTGTAATTTTTTCTTTTTACATCAAGCAAGATATTTAAAACAAATAAAATTATCTATACTTTCTATGGTGAAATGCTAACATGTTTAAAAATCCCAAAGCTCTCCAGTGATTTTCAGCTTATTGAATATAGTTTATAAATATTCTTGTCCAATACATACTGATAACTTACTGTGAGCAAAAGATTCTGTCATCTCACTTCTAAATGAAAAGTCAAGCATTTTCTGCAGCTAATAATCTTCCAATTATTCTTTCATAAATGAAAGGGAAAAAAGTCTGGGTTTTTTGTGTGACCACACATTATTCAGTTTAACAGGTCATTTATATGAACTTGTTCAAGAAATTGAAAGACTAAATGTAATACAGCTTTACAAAATATGTCAATCATTTGATGCTTTTGCTTGTACTAGAAAGGAAGGACATAGAAAACTGCTCTGAATTTTACAAATCCAAGATATTAAACACAAACTTACTTTCTCAGTCTGCAAACCCCCCATTTTAAGGATCCCCTACCTCAGGGGTATAGGGTGACTACTGAAGTTGGTGGTGCACCTGAAAATTTGTTGCTGCTGTGTGCCCTAGAACACAGTATATCCTCCTATATTACCGTCAGGCCGATACAGAAAGAAGCGCGGGAGAGCCGGCGAGCGCTCGCTCTCTCGCCACGCGCACAGGCCAGTGTCCTGGGCGTGTGATTCAGTATCGGCCCGCATGCAAATGAGGGCCCACAGTAAAATGAGGCACTAGGGACACTAGTGCGTCCCTAGCGCCTCCTTTTTGACAGAAGCGGCAGCTGTCAGCGGGTTTGACAGCCGATGCTCAATTTTACCAGCGTCGGTTCTCGAACCCGCTGACAGCCTCGAGTTTGGAGAACCGATGCCGGCAAAATTGAGAGTCCGTCTTCTAACCCGCAGGCAGATTTTTAATTTTTTTTTATTTGGAGCCTCCAACTTAATATCATTATGAGATTAAGTCGGAGGGTGTACAGAAAAGCAGTTTTTTCTGCTTTTCTGTACACTTTCCCAGTGCCGGCCAAAATTTCTGAAAGTAAAATGTGTGGCTTCGCTGCACATTTTGCTTTCTGTATCACGCAGGAATGATTAATAGGCCCATCAACATGCATTTGCATGTTGCGTGCGCTATTAGTTTCGGGGGGTTGGCCGCGCGTTTTCGACGCGCTATTACCCCTTACTGTATAAGGGGTAAAAATAGTTTTCGACGCGCTATTTCCCCTTATTGTATAAGGGGTAAAAATAGCGTGTCAAAAACACGCGGCCAAACACGGGCTAACAGTAAGATACGCGCGTACCCCCCGAAAACCTACCCCAAACCTCCCCTGCGTGCGCTAAGCCTATTTTGCATAGACTCGGCGGCGCGCGCAAGCCCTGGCACGCGCGTAAGTCCCGGGGCTTTGCAAAGGGGGCGTGTCGGGGGCATGTCGGGTGGGCAGTGTGAATTTCGGGGCGGGGCGGGAAGCCTGTCGGGGGCATGATGCTGGCCCAGGGGCGTGGTTGAGGCCTCCGGACCAGCCCCTGGGTCGGGTGATGGTGCGCCAGCAGCCCGCTGGCGCACGCAGATTTACACCTGCTTTTGGTAGGCGTAAATCTGCCAACAAAGGTAGGGGGGGGGTTAGATAGGGCCGGGGGGGTGGGTTAGGTAGGGGAAGGGAGGGGAGGGGAAGGTGAGGGGAGGTGGAGGGAACAGGCAGCGCGCCTTGTGCACGCCAACCCCAGATTTTATAAGATACGCGCGGCTACGCGTGTATCTTATAAAATCCAGCGCACTTTTGTTCGCGCCTGGTGCATGAACAAAAGTACGCGTGCGCGTAAATTTATAAAATCTACCCCTTAATCTATTAATAGCAGTTACAATAAAATATGTGAATGAAAAATATTTTCTGCAAGAACATTCAAAACCTCTTTCTGCCAAGAGCCACTGACCCTGCCCCCGGACCACCCATGCCCCGCCCCTCCCCTTTTTGCAAGCCCTGGGACTTACGTGTGTTCTGGGGCTTAGCGTGTGTCATCGGGCTTTTTAAAAATAGGCCCAGCACACGTAAGGCCACTTACGCGCATAAGGCGATTTACGCGTGTAACCCTTTTAAAATCCGGCCCATAGGCTCTCACGGGCATGCACTCACACACAGGCTCTCACAGACACACAATATACACACATAGTCTCTAAATACAGACACACACAGGTTCTCATACAGGTATATACACACAAGTTCTTACATAGACATACACACACAGGCACACACACAGGCTCTCACATAGACACACAAGCTCTCACATAGACATACACACACACACACACAAGCACACAAGATCTCACACAGACATGCACAAAGACTATCACATATACAGGGTCTTGACCCACATATACACACACCCACAGACTCTCACACAGACACACAAGTTCTCACACAGACATGCGCATAGGTTCCCACCTATGCAGGCTCTCATACAGACAAACACACATACATGCAAAAAAGATCTTACACAGACACTCACGCATACACACAGATATACATACACACATACTCAAACTCCTCTTTGCTTTGAGCCACAACTTTCCATCTTCACACGGCTCTACTGGCCTCCTCTTTCCTTCAGACCATGATGGGATAGAGTCCACCATGGCCCCTCTGGCCTCCTCTTTATTATGGGTCCGCCACAGCCCTGTCGGCCTCTTCATTTCAGGCCATGGCGGGATAGGTTCTGCCAGCCTCCTGTTCATTTCAGGACATGGCGGGATGGGTACTGCATGGCCCCACCGGCCACCAAGCTGTGGCGGGATGGGGTCCGCCATGGCCCTGTTGGTCTCCTTTTCACTTTGGGCCATGGTTGGATGGGGTCCATCACAGCCTCCATTTCGGGATGTGGCAGGATGGAGTCCATCACAGCCCTGCCAGCCTCCTCTTCACTTTCAGGCATGGCAGGATGGGATCTGCCACTGCCCTGCCAGCCTCTTCATTTTGGACCATGGTGAGAAAGCACTGTCATGTTCCCAATGGTCTCTTCTTTGCTTCGGGCCATGGCGGGATGGGATCTGCCATGGCCAGCCAGGCTTCCTGCACTGGGAGTGGGGCAAGATGTGCATGCCCATAGGAAATGTTGAACACAAGTGCACTTGTGCAGCTTAGAGCTGCATGCGTACATGAGCGCAAAACTTTGCCCGTGCACACATGCAGCTTAAAGGGAACATTAGTGGTGGTGGTCAGCAGCAGTTTTTCTGGGGGTAGAGCCGGGGAAGACGCGATAACTTCCCAAGTTGGTGGTGCATGGCCCACCCCCCTTTTTAAAGTTGGTAGTGCCCATGCACCACTTTGCACTATGGACACTATGCCCATGTCCTACCTTCTCTCCAATTTGTCTATCATGTTTTCACCATTTTCAACTCATCTCTTTTTTTGAGTCTTGTATCTCAATCCCACCAACATGCTATTCTACTACCAGCCTGAAAACGCCTTCATTGGGCCCCCAAGGTTCTGTACTTGCCCCACTGCTATTTTCTTTTTCTCTCTCTGGTCTTGACTCATTTAAAATTTCACGTACGTTTATCATTGTTTTGCTGAAAACATTCAGCTTTCTCCTCTCTTCAGTCTTGGATTCTCTCTGCTGTCATTTCTTCTTGTTCTTTTTCAGCAACTATTTGGATACAGTAACGGCTTCTTTCCTTGACTGCCTCTAACATAGATGTCCTTTTTTTGAGAGAGAGAGACTTCTACTTCTCTCTCACCCTGAGTCTCTCCATATTGATTCTGTGCCTCTTTCTTGCTGGGATTCCACGAGGAACCTGTGTCATCCTTGATACACTTTTTCTTTTCCTCACATATTTATAAACACTGTTTTTCTCTCAAGAATGAAATATTCAACATTTGAAAAATTCACCCCTTCCTTTCCCTTGATGTATGTCATTCCCTTCTGCAAGCTATCTTCACCCTCAACATAATATGGTTCTTGCTATCTTACCGAACTTCGTTCTCTAAAATCTGCCTCTCATTTGATTTTCTGACTATAGATACACTCACACATTGCCAGTCCTTGCTTCTTTATTTTTCCTCATTAGCCAGCAACTCTCCTCCATCTTATTTTACAATATTTTTATAACCACCTCCCAAGACCCATGTATCATCTTGGTGAAGAGATTAGGGATGTGAATCGTGTGCCATATCGTCTTAACGATTGAAATCGTGTGGCAGGAGAAGAAAATCGTGTTAGCCACGATTATTTTGTTGAAAAATCGTTAAAAATCGTTTTTTCTGATTAGTGCGCACTGACGGGAGTTAGTGCGCACTAACTCCCAGTTAGTGCACACTAACGGGAGTTAGTGCGCACTAACAGAAATTGATACAATTTTGACACTTTTCAGGTCAGTTAAGGTCAGTTTAGGAATGAATATGTATTCCTATTGGCTGCCCTCTTATTTATTCATGTTACCAAGGTTCCCACTGACAGTATATGGGGGATGGGAAATGGAAACAGTTGGTAGCTTGACAGAAAAAGTAATGTGATCAGTCAATGTGACTAGAACTTGTGTCCTAACCCTGATACCAGGGGTGTTGTGATCTTCCTGCACACAGTGCCCTAACCCTGGCACCAGGGGTGTTGTGATCTTCATGTACACACAGTGCCCTATCCCTATTAATACCAGGAGTGTTGTGATCTTCCTGCACACAGTGCCCTAACCCTGGCACCAGGGGTGTTGTAATCTTCATGCACACAGTGCCCTATCCCTATTAATACCAGGAGTGTTGTGATCTTCCTGCACACAGTGCCCTAACCCTGGCACCAGGGGTGTTGTGATCTTCCTGAACACAGTGCCATATCCCTATTAATACCAGGAGTGTTGTGATCTTCCTGCACACAGTGCCCTAACCCTGATACCAGTGGTGTTGTGATCTTTCTGCACACAGTGCCCTAACCCTGGCACCAGGGGTGTTGTGATCTTCATGTACACACAGTGCCCTATCTCTATTAATACCAGGAGTGTTGTGATCTTCCTGCACACAGTGCCCTAACCCTGGCACCAGGGGTGTTGTGATCTTCATGCACACAGTGCCCTATCCCTATTAATACCAGGAGTGTTGTGATCTTCCTGCACACAGTGCCCTAACCCTGGCACCAGGGGTGTTGTGATCTTCCTGCACACAGTGCCCTATCCCTATTTATACCAGGAGTGTTGTGATCTTCCTGCACACAGTGCCCTAACCCGGATACCAGTGGTGTTGTGATCTTCCTGCACACAGTGCCCTAACCTTGGCACCAGGGGTGTTGTGATCTTCATATACACACAGTGCCCTATCCCTATTAATACCAGGGGTGTTGTGATCTTCCTGCACACAGTGCCCTATTCCTATTAATACCAGGAGTGTTGTGATCTTCCTGCACACAGTGCCCTAACCCTGATACCAGGGGTGTTGTGATCTTCCTGCACACAGTGCCCTAACCCTGACACCAGGGGTGTTGTGATCTTCCTGCACACAGTGCCCTAACCCTGGCACCAGGGGTGTTGTGATCTTCCTGGACACAGTACCCTAACCCTGACACCAGGGGTGTTGTGATCTTCCTGCATGCAGTGCCCTATCCAGCCTGCATTACTAGTGAGAGGCTGGCTTCACAGACAGGGGGGAGCTTCCTGACCCTCACTCCTCCCTTCCCCATGTCCCAGCCAGTGAATGGTGTGTGGGTGAGGGGGGGGAGGATGGTGTAGGGTGAGACAGCTCCTTCCCTGCATTACTAGTGAGAGGCTGGCTTCACAGACAGGGGGGAGCTTCCTGACCCTCACTCCTCCCCTCCCCATGTCCCAGCCAGTGAATGGTGTGTGGGTGAGGGGGGGGGGAGGATGGTGAGGCTGAAAACAGCTCCTTCCCTGCATTACTAGTGAGAGGCTGGCTTCACAGACAGGGGGGAGCTGCCTGACCCTCACTCCTACCCTCCCCATGTCCCAGCCAGTGAATGGTGTGTGGGTGAGGGGGGGGGGGAGGATGGTGAAGGGTGAGACAGCTCCTTCCCTGCATTACTAGTGAGAGGCTGGCTTCACAGACAGGAGGGAGCTGCCTGACCCTCACTCCTCCCCTCCCCATGTCCCAGCCAGTGAATGGTGTGTGGGTGAGGGGGGGGGGGGAGGATGGTGAAGGGTGAGACAGCTCCTTCCCTGCATTACTAGTGAGAGGCTGGCTTCACAGACAGGAGGGAGCTGCCTGACCCTCACTCCTCCCCTCCCCATGCCCCAGCCAGTGAATGGTGTGTGGGTGAGGGGGGGGGGGAGGATGGTGAAGGGTGAGACAGCTCCTTCCCTGCATTACTAGTGAGAGGCTGGCTTCACAGACAGGGGGGAGCTTCCTGACCCTCACTCCTCCCCTCCCCATGTCCCAGCCAGTGAATGGTGTGTGGGTGAGGGGGGGTGGGGAGGATGGTGAAGGGTGAGACAGCTCCTTCCCTGCATTACTAGTGAGAGGCTGGCTTCACAGACAGGGGGGAGCTTCCTGACAAAAATAACAAAAATAATAAACAAACAAGTTCTAGTCACATGAGTGATGATCATCACGTTACTTTTTTTGTCAAGCTTCCAACTGTTTCCATTTCACATCCCCCCCAACCATTACCTCAGTGGGAACCTTGGTAACATCAATAGATAAGAGCACAGCCAGCCAATAGGAACACATATTCATTCCTAACTGACCTTTACTGACCTGGAAAGTGTCAACACTTTGTTTCATTTTCTGTTGGTGTTCGTGAGTTTCCAGTTCCATTTCCCATCCCCCCAACCATCACCTCAGTGGGAACCTTGGTAACATCAATAGATAAGAGGGCAGTCAGCCAATAGGAACACATATTCATTCCTAACTGACCTTTACTGACCTGGAAAGTGTCAATTTGTATCATTTTCTGTTAGTGCGCACTAACGGGAGTTACTGCGCTAACTCCCGTTAGTGCGCACTAACACAATTTAACGATTTTTAATGATAAATCGTTAGAATTTCTATTGTATTGTGTTCTATAACGATTTAAGACGATATTAACATTATCGGACGATAATTTTAATCGTTGAAAAATGATTCACATCCCTAGAAGAGATGACATAGAAACCAACAGGAGAAAGATCCTACAAGAGACTAAATGTACAGTAGAATCTTTATAGGTAGAAAACCCATGTGTGAGGGGGAAGAGTATAGCGATGGAGGTATACTACCATCCACCTGGCCACAATGATAAGGTGGATGATAAAATGCTAAATGAAATTAGATAAGCTAACAAGTTTGGCAGCACAGTAATAATGGGAGATTTCAATTACCCATAAATTCAGCGTGCAAGGAACAGGTAAACAAAGTCCACCGTAAAGGTTATAATAGTTTTTTTATTTAACTAAATTTTTCAGCATTCGTAATGGCAACTCCACACAACTTCAAACACAATTATTCAAGTCCCCCGACACGGTCCGTGTTTCGCGGTGGCTGCATCGGGAGGGACCCATAATCAGTATCATCTAAAACATAAAAACGATAAAGCTGATGGACCTTATAGATAAATATGGCAATACAGTTAATAACAGGTTTTACAAGAACATACCTTATGTATACATCATGGAGCGCATCGGCTCACACAATTCATGTACCATTTAAAGAGGTAAATTGGCGCCAAAAGACAGCAGCTATCGCGATAGATTCATCAGGTTAAACTCCGCCCCCACTGAAAATGGTTCAACCAAACAGATGCCATTCTACATCCTTGTTCAAGCCTTTAGGATGGACAGTGGAGAGGGTAAAAATCCACTTCTGTTCCCGTCTACCCAAGATTTCAGAGTAATTCCCACCCCTATATGGGGGGACAAACACTTCTAACACTGAAAAATGCAATTCAGCAATAGTGTGTTGGTATTGAACCCAATGCATAACTAATGGTTCATCCATCCTAAGGAGGCGAATATTTGAACAGTGTTCTATAATGCGGGTTTTCACCATCCTGGAGGTCTTCCCAACATATAACAGTGAACACGGGCATTGTATAACATATACCACGCCCTTAGTAGTACAGTCAGATATGTTATGAAATTTAAAGAGACAACCGGTATCAGGGTGAGTGAATGAGTCTGCTTGGCTGGTGTGATTACACATCGTGCAGTGCCCACAGGGGCCATGATGACCACCCCTGATATCCCTCAATTGTTTATTAAAACTAGCATGTACTAATTGATCCCGGAGGTTGCTAGCTCTCCGGAATGTAAAACGTAATGATCCCTGAAAAAGTGAAGATAAAGATAAATTTTCCCAATGTCTCCTTATCATTGTTGCTATAGCCTTACTCGCTGTTGAAAACGGTAATATACAGTTGAGACATTGATTATCATCATTTGATGAAGGGAGAAACAGCCAGTCTCGATTGGCATATAGTGCTCTTTTAAACGCCTTTTTAACTACTCGCGGAGGATAGCCCCTATCCAAAAACCGCTGAGACATCAGTTGGGCTTGTTCTAAAAAATCGCTCCGGGATGAACACAAAAGTTTCAGTCTTAAAAATTGTCCCGTGGGGATATTGTCCCTAAGGGGTTTTGGATGACAACTCGAGTAAGCTAGTAGTGTGTTTCTATCAGTTTCCTTCCTGAATAGAGTAGTGACATACTGATCCTGTTCTGCCGAAATTGTAATATCAAGAAATGCAATTTCTGAAGCATGAATGCAGAAATTGAACTGTATGTGTGGGTTTAAAGTGTTAAGCCAGTCATAAAAAACAAAAAATTGGATATCTGATCCAGTCCAAATGATCAGGATATCATCAATGTATCGAAGCCACAAAGCCACATGAGAGAACCATTCTGAAGGGTATACTAATGTTGATTCATAGTGATCCATATATAAGCAGGCAAGTGAGGGGGCCATAGTGGCCCCCATTGCCATCCCTTTAATCTGTTGGTAATATTTTTGATCAAACATAAAAAAATTTTTAGTTAGGGCCAGAGTGGCAAGTTGTACCAAAAATGAGGTGGACAAACGGTGTGGAGCTGGTCGTCGATCCGAAATATTCTCAATTAATTGTAATTAATTACATTAAAGAAGGTAAAAGGAAGGCCAAATGATTGCCAGCATAGTTAAAATGTGAGGTGAAGAGGCTATTTTAGCCAAATGAACTTTCAAAAATTGGATCTGTGGAGATTTAAATACATTTCCGCTAATTTTGCTCCACCATAAAAAAATAGACACATTTGCTGCAGTACAATGTTACTACTTTAATTTTAAGCAAGATAATATATTACAAGGGGAAGATGATACTTCAAACAAACTCTTAGTGGATATTCCCAAAGTTAGTATGTATACTATAGACATATATAAATTCTAGTATATAGAAAATATAAGTGAGCAATATGTGTTTTAGATTTAGATCAATTTAACAGGTCAGCATGACCTAAGTCCTAGTTAAAATTACAGTTCACTATACAGCCAAAAAAGGGTCATGAGTCATTATATCTATTTTCTACCTAATGCAATTAATTCTTCAACTTTAACATAGTAGTACTCTGCATATCTAAGTATTGTTTAGACCAGTATTTTTCCTCATTATATTTTATCTAGTGCAGGGGGCACGTTTTGAAACAGCTATTACATATCTTTATTCTGAATCTAAGCATGGTTAGGGTCTGATTGAGAAATCTTGACTTTGGCTCCACAATTTGTGCAGGCATAGCAAGAGCTAAAAATAACTTTAAAGAATACTATCTGCTAACATAAGCTAAGTGGGACAGATAAGTACAGTAATTATTTTTAATTTCTTCAGATCTATCTGAAGAAAATATGAAAAAGCATAAACACTGGCAAGTTAAATGTAAAATATTGAGTAGACAGACTAACAGGGTCATTCATCAAAATGCGTTATGGTGTTATCGCAGGTGTTAGGGCCCAAACACCTGTAATAACACCACCATAAAGCATGCATTATTTATCGCATCGCGAGATGCATATGCAAATTTTAAAAATTTAGTCAAAGAGGAGGAGTTAATGAAAATGAGGGCTGTTTAATGTTGCATGCAATAGCGTAATGCACGTCTTAACACCAGAAATAACTACACCTTTCTTCCTGGCATTAAGCCTAAAATGGGATTTAATGGTTTAATGGTTTATTAAATTTTATATACCGACACATCGGACAGGCCTTCACATCGGTTTACAGAGCATAAATAAATCAGAAATACAATACAATTCATAAATAGTAACAGCTAAAAACTATATAGAGTAAAAGAATAAATTAGCTGTTAAGAAAGATAAAAATCGTAAAAATAAACAATTAGACATTGTTATAAAAACATTGAAATAAAACTTATTAAATTAAAAGGCGTACTAATAACGTAAGAATGGTGGCTCCTCAAAGTGGTTTGCAGATAAAACATGCTTATACTATGTTGCTAATTTCTGACAGTGCTGGTTAACTAATTCAATAAATTCAATAAATATCACAGGAGAGGGGGGAGGGAGAAAGTGTGGGGTAGCAAACATATTAGGCATCTATTTATACCACTGTAGGAGGGTCAACTAATACTCGAGGTGAAGGTTTGGTTGTCTAGGGTTTTGGGGCCAGTTTTACATGCACAGTCAGACGTACGAACTGCACAGCACACATCAGTGATGATTTGATGTGAGTTGGAATGAGGAAAGCTACACAAAGATGAGATTTCAACAATGTACTCTCACCCTATCTTGATAGCACCGAGGTAGAGAGTACATCAAGATAGGGTTCCAAATCACATCAAATCATCACTGATGTGTACTGTGCTATTCATATGTCTGACTGTGGATGTAAAACTGTCCTGAAAACCCTAGACCACCACCAAAATCTCACCTTATTACTAGTTGACCCTCCTACAGTGATATAAATAATTGACTTATATGAGAGCCTTATAAAGAGTCTCTCTCTCTCTCTCTGCAAAATTTATAGCATTTTGATGAATCTAGGGGTAAGAGAGAATTTGAAAAGAAGCTGACTATAGAGGCAAAAACTCCTAATAAAATATGTTTAAAATATATCCAAATCAGGAAGCCTGAAAGGGGCTCAGTTGGACTGTTAGATGATAGAGGGAGTAAAGGAGCAGTTAGAGAAGATAAGGCCATTGTGGTTTTCTTTGCTTTGATGTTTACTAATGAGGGTGTTAGGGAGATACCCATTCCAGAAATGGTTTTCAAGGGTGATGATTCAGACAAACTGAACCACATCACATTGAAACTGGAAGATGTAGTAGGGCAGATTAACAAACTGAACAGTAGCAAAATCACCTGGACCAGTTGGTATACATCCCAAGGTTCTGAAAGAACTGAGAAATGAAATTTCAGATCTATTACTAGTAATTTGTAACCTATCATTAAAATCCTCCATTGTATCTGAAGACTGGAGGGTGGCCAATGTAACCCTGGTATTTAAAAAGGGCTCCAGGGATAAACCAGGAAAACTATAGACCTGTCTTCAGTGCCAGGAAAAATCATGGAAACTATTCTAAACAACAAATAGACATAGTTTAATGGGGCACAGATAGCATGTATTTACACAAGGGAAGTCAACTCACAAATCTGCTACACTTTTTGAAGGGGTTAATAAATATGTGGATAAAGGATTTACAAACCTCCTGTACAATCCTGAAGCATTCTTTATTTCTAGAATTGCCTGTCAGAGTTTGACTGATCTCCAAGGCCCTGAGTGTTGGTTACAAGTTTTTAATATGTACAATAATAATTACTCTGGATGATGCATTGATTAGAACATAACTGATAATTAATATAGAAATTAAGTGATTGACAGCATACAAGTCTTTGCTCCATGAAATCCATTACATAAGTCAGTTCTAATTAATCTGTGACTCTTTACTGATACTTTAATTTACTCTTCTGTTTTCATATCCTTTTCTAATTGCCTGGGTAGTTTTGGAGCTCTCTCCCAGAATTGGTGGAATAGGATTCTTTACTAAATTGGGTGGCATACAATTCAGATGGCTATTCCTTATCCAGAATATCCTGATGATATGTGAGAGTTAACACCACATAGGGGGTCATTTTCCAAGGAATTACCGCAGGAGATAATTCCGCAAATCGCGCTAACAGCCATTAACGCGATTTTTGTATTCAGGGGGTGGAGTTGGGGCAGAGCATATGATTGCTGACCAGTACCAGACGCAGCGAACACATCTCTCCCATCCTCAGGAACCTACACTGGTTACCAGTTAATTTCAGAATTCTATACAAATCAATCACAGTAATTCATAAAGCTATCCATCATCATCTTCAACTCGACCTGGAAATCCCACTCAAACTCTACTCCTCTAACAGACCAACCAGAGATACTCTCAAAGGCACTCTGAAATTCCCTCCTACTAAAGCCTCACGCCTCTCGATGACAAAGGACAGAGCTTTTTCAATAGCTGGCCCATCTATTTGGAATAGCATCCCATCAAGCCTCAGAGTAGAGCCTTGCCTGTTAACTTTTAGAAAACGACTTAAAACCTGGCTCTTTCACCAAGCCTTCGCCGACCCACCAGACAAGCACTAGTTGTCCTTCACCCGTCATGGTGTTTATTCTCACAAATGGACTCTGACTCTTCCAGATTAAGGCACCATTATGCTTTAACCCGTACGCACTATGTTATCACTTTGTATTTATTTAATTCCTGCCTTGTCTTCCTTCCAGCTTCCTGCAAGCTTCCAAGTTCTCTTATCCTGTTGATTGTAACTTTGACTCATTTCTACCTATTGTTTACCTTTCGTTTACTTGAATTGCGACCCCAGTTATATTCTTGTTTATTGTAAACCGATCTGATATGGTTATTTACCATGAAGGTCGGTATATAAAACTGTTAAATAAATAAATAAATAAATGTAAAGTAGGAAAGAGTTATTGTGTGCCGCAAAACAGCCACACCTCTTTCATTTGTGGTACATTGTGTGCTAGAGGCCGGTAAAGTTTTATTGTGGTTCACAATGTTTCCAGCCAGCCTGGAGAGAGAGAGAGAGGGAGGGAGGGAGAGAGAGACTTACTATAGTATTGCTTCCCTAGACAGGCATTTGTAGCCCTATGAGAGGCCCACCTAGTAACTCGAGGTGGGGATTAGGTATTAGTGTAGGGGGTTGGGGGCCACTTTCACATTCAACATGAAACGTACGAACAGAACAGTGGTCTCTTGTGAAGATTTGATGACCTTCGGAGTGAGGAAACTCACTCCAAGATGAGATTTGGACAATGTTCTCTCCACCTACCTTGATGACAATTGAGATTTGGACAATGATTTGGACAATGTTCTCTCCACCTAGCTTGATGACAAGCTAGGTGGAGAGAACATTGTCCAAATCTCATCTTGGAGTGAGTTTCCTCACTCCGAAGGCCATCAAATCTTCACAAGAGACCACTGTTCTGTTCGTACGTCTCATGTTGAATGTGAAAGTGGCCCCCAACCCCCTACACTAATACCTAATCCCCACCTCGAGTTACTAGGTGGGCCTCTCATAGGGATACAAATACCTGCCTATGGGCTATGATACTATGGCCAGTCTCTCTCTCTCTCTCTCTCTCTCTCTCTCTCTCTCTCTCTCACACATGAACCACAATGTAGCCCAAATTGGGTTAATAGCATGGTTTGCACTAAGAGTGTGTTGCATAGCTGTTAATGCAATTTGCAATACAAATGCTTATTAGCATAAGGTAACACCCCTTTTTGGTATTGCATGTGATATTGGAAAATGAGGCCCATAGTTTATTTATATTCTGCTTTTTAGTCACTTCAAAGCAGTAAACGTTTCATGCCTTGCAATATTTTGAGAGAGAGAGAGAGAATGTACCTATAATGTTGTCAGAGTAGTCAAGTATTTATATCTCTATAGGAGGAGCAGCTAATAGCTCAAGGTGAGGTGTTGGTTTAGGGTTTAGAGGCCACTTGTGCATGTAGAGTGAGACGTACGAACAGCACAGTACACCTTGGTGAAGATTAGACGTCTTACAAAGATGACATTTCTACTATGTTCTCTTGCCCTAGCTTGATGGACTCTAACAGGAAACAGGGTACTATCAAGGCAGGGCAAAATAACATAGTACAAAATGTCATCTTTGTGAGACTTTCTGTTATGCCCATCGGTCGCAGACGGCTGTGACCACTAATGCTCACCTCTTTCTTTTCTATATTAACACCATTGGGGAAAGTAGCGGCCTCCGCCAGCTACCGCTGACCTGCCTGGCATTCCCAGGATGGCATGGGCGCTGCTGACCGCCATCTTGTCTCCAGAATTACTTAGGCACACACGTGCACACAGTCCAGTCTTAAGCGCATCATGGTGGGAACCTGGGGGCATCCCATCCAGATGACGTCTTCATTCCACGATACTTAAGCTAGCTGGTCATGACTACTGATGACTTGGCAACAAGTTCCCTCATTGATGAATCGGCTTCGCTCACTACGGACGTCCCATTCCTGTTCCTGCATGTGGGCTTGAGACGCTCTGGATACCCGCTCCTCGGGGGCCCTCTCTCGTCTCTGGCTATCTGCTCCTTGGAAGGCCTTCTGCCTTGGACTACTACCTGACCCATTTCTGGGGCTTCAGCTGGAATACACTCTACTGTGAGTACCTTGACTCTATGGATGGCTACTGTATCATCCCCAGTCTGGGATCCTCTCCGGTATACCCTGAGCTGCAGGCCATTACCGTATCATCTCTAGTAGAAGACCTCCTGGGGTTTACCTCGCACTGTGGACCTCTGCTGTACCATCTCCAGTGAGAAACCCTCACTGGTGTATCCCATGCCACGGGCCACTACCGTACCATCTCTAAGTGAGGTATCCCTTCGGTGTACCCTGCACTGCAGGCCACTACCTAGTCATCGCTACAGTGAACCTCATCGGTGTACCCCGCTCTGTGGACCACTACCAGATCTCCATTACCGAGGTATTCCCTCTGGGTATACCCCACCGCACAGACTCTGTGACTTTCTCCTGCACTCCCCGCTTCTCGGGTAGTGTCTTTCTACCTCTCTAATAAAGACTATTCCACAGCTGTGTCTGATGTCTGCTGAGACCTCGCCTCACGACGGTGAGGCTCACAGGGCTCCTACCTGTGGGAGGTGCCATCTCTCACCTCTGCTCAGGGCCCACATACCTACAAATCCTTTCCTTACCCAAAATGACACCAAATCTTCACCGAGGTGTACTGTATTATTCATATGTCTTTCTATGCATGAAATCCTGGCCCCTAAACCACCACCAACACCTCACCTCGAGCTGTTAGCTGCCCCTCTTATAGGCATATAAATAGGTGTATATTCTCTCTTTCTCTCTTTCTCTACTCCTCTCCACTCCCCTCTCCCCTCACAAGCCCAGAAATGGCTGAAATACAATTCAAAAAATTTATTGTGAATTGCATTACAGCCATTTTGGTCATATTGCACAGCTTTACGCCAGGAAAAATGGTGCAGTTATTTCTGGCATTAAAACCATGCAATAGCATGCATTATGCTATTGCACGGTGCGATATTGCCCCTCATTTTCATAACTCCCACCCAAACTTCTCCCTGATCCCACAGTTTGTATTCGCTAGTGCTATTATCACACACATTAACGCCATAACGTATTTTGATGAATGACCCTATAAGTTTGTACCTGGCAATGGAGGATGAAATGTAGGAGTGGGATTTGAACCCTGTCTTCCCTAGTTTGTAGCCCGCTGTTCTAAACACTAGGTAGCTCCTCCATTCAACAGTTCTTTTTTGCTCCATTTTTCTCTCTTCCTCCCAGAAATGAATGTGAATTTACGCCTAAGTTGACCTCTGAGGGTCCTTGGATCTCTCTAAATGAGAAACTCCTGTAAAATTCCTTTCTTCATGACAATGACTAAATTCTAGGCCTTAGGGAATTTAGTTGGTGGATCAAGCAAACAATCCAGACTTCCAAAATCAACCTCTACCTTGTATATAAATTTAATCTTTACCTTGTATATAAGTACCTTACCGCCCTCTCGTTCAACCTCTTCATATAATTTGTTATTTCATTTGTGAGTTAAGCTATACTTCCTCCTGCTCTACATTCTCTCGTTTAAACTGCACGTTTTGTTCCCCTCCCCCCGCCCTGTTCTGTTATGAATTACCCTGCCCGCGGGTTCCCCCGCGAGCAGGCACGGACTCACCACGCAGCTTCTTCGCCGATGCGGCAGGATGCCGCCATTGGCCCGCCCACGCGGCCAGGAGGCCATCCTGCTTGCTTCTTCACTCCGCGGCCGGAGCTGCGGCCTCCCACGGGGCAGGGATGCCCCCGACACGATCGCCATCTTCGCGGCGTTTAGGCCGCAGCCCCGGGCTCGATTAGCGGCAGGAGCCACCCCCGGGGCCTCCCGCAGCGGCTGGAGCCGCTGCCGACGCTGGAGCCTGCATCCAGGCTCTCCCCTGCCTTCTTTTCTAGCGTCTGACGCCAGACGCTGTGCAGGCCGCTGTCCGCGGTCCTGCACAGCCCTGCTCCTACTTCCTTAGACGCGCGGCCGCGTCTCTCTACACTACTTAAAGGGCCAGACACAGGAAGTGTCTGGGCCCCACCTTGTGGACTACTTCCTGCTTGAGCCCTATAAAGGGCTGCTTCGCTCATTGTGCTTTGCCTTGCATCGTGTTCCAGTCTTCGCTCTGGAGGCTCTGGCCTGCCAGAGACTATGTAAGGTCTTCTTCTTGTGGAGCTCCTCACTGATGTCGTCTCGTCATGCTTTGCCATGTCTTGTTCCTTGTTCCATGTCTTCACCTGAGGTCCATGTCCAGGTTCCTTCAGCCTTCGTCTTGGTGTTCCTGCCTTCCTGGATGTTCCTTCCCGACGCCATGCCTCATCTCTGCTCTTGAGCCTTCAGGTACCGGTAGGCCGGGAGTCCCTCAGATGCATGGGTGGGCTGCCTGCCGGTGGATGGTTGTCCTGTGCTCCTGAGCCGTCTGGTCCTGATGTGTCTTCCTGTGCTGTCCCGCTCCCGTCGTGGTCCGTGACCAGCCTTGGGGCTGTGTAGGGCACGTAACGGACAGGGTGGTCCACGACTCAGTCCCGCGGGTGGCCTGAGTAGGGCGCCCTGAGAGACAGTGCCAATGTCCATGCCTTGTGTTGCCTCCCTTGGATGTCTCGTCTCTGGATGCCGTTGCATCAGCCATGTGTCTTGTTCCTGGATGCCGTTGCATCAGCCATGTGTTTCGTTCTTGGATGCAGTTGCATCAACCACAGTGTCTTCGTGTCAAGGCCTGTCTGCCCTCAACCTCAGGCCAGGCCTGCTGCTCCATGCTGCTCGCAGCAGGTCAGAAAGGGCCCGGAATGGTCGGAGGACCATTCACCTTCCAAATTCCTCGGATGTTTGGCCATGGGAGCTTGCCGGCCTGGCGGAGGATAGATTGTTCAGCCATGCAGGGTCACCGTCAACCCTTGGTTCGGCCCTGGACGGCCTGGGTCGGGCCAAGGCCCATGGGCACACGAAAACCACCGTTCGCAACATGTTCATTGTACTATGTTTCCAAGCTGTCCGTTATAATGTAAACCGGTATGGTTTGCACACTAATGTCGGTATATAAAAGCCATAAATAAATAAATATAAATAAAACTGTCTCCAAAAAGGTAGCAAAACAGACTTCCAAAAGAGAAGATGAGTTATCCTTTCTTCATCCCAACCCAGACCTTACTCCTAAAAGGTCCAAGGTTACTTCCTTCTAAATAAAAGGAACAAAAACAGAAGCAGGCAAACTCCAACCTGTCTTCTCAAAGGTCAACTCAAAAATTCACACCCTGTCTAGATGTTTCCTCTTTTTATAATAGTAAGAAGCAACTAAAAGCAGCTCACATGGGGGAGCTGTACACCAACTAAAGATATTTCTCCCTACACAATTGGCCCATTCCTACTAGTGGAGACCTAATGGGGGTTCTCTGCAGAAGAAAATGGCACAAAATCCTGCAAGCCATCATGATGCAAGTTGTGCCAGCACATATCATAGGACCCTACATGGGAAAGGCATTTTAAATCAGAGGTCCACATTCATGCTTCCCTATGAATGTTGGGTCTATGATCCAATGCAAAAAAAAAATGTGAAATAAGCCAAAAATTAAGGACAACAATCAGTCTTCATATACATAACAAAGAAAAACATTACAGAGAAAAAGAGAATGACAGCTTGGTAGGTACCTTTCAGGTTTTCATAATCAGGGTACTTAAAAGGAGTGCACAAGAAGGGAAAACACTTGAAATTAGGATGATCAAACACTCTGAAACAAATACAAAAGGACTTAACAAAAACATTGGTTCTCTCACCCACAATCAGACATAGCCCTTTCAGCTGTAAAAGTTTACTGTCTCATCATCTCTGGCATCCTGCCCCTCCCCCCTTCCTTTCCTGAACTGTAATGACTCATGCAGACAGCCTAAAATGCAGATGACTGGGTACTATTTAAACTCTGAGTAGCTGCCCTATTTCCCCATTGATCTGATGACAAGAGGATAACTCTTGAAAGCTTATCACAGATGTGTTAAGTTAGTCCAATAAAGGACTATCAACAACAACTTGTTTATTGACATTAATTCCATGTATTCAAGTGGACTTAACATGGCAACCACAGCTCTTTAGTATGGTTGTCATTGATTCTTTTAGGCATTTTTTGGACCTTGGGTCACATAAAACAAGTCAATCAATTCACATAAGAAATCATGTTCACTAAACATCAGGATGAGCAGTCCAACGCTCTTCTTCAACATGGGATGTTTTCCTTAGCTTTCTTACAGAGAGCCACAGGAAGATATTCATCCAGTTCAAGATGAAGCTTTTTCTTACCCGGCACCAGCAGCATTCCATTTCTTATTCATTTTCGATATCCCATCATCTCTTTTTTTACTTTTATAGTGTAATATTTATACTGCGAGTCCTCTTTGTTAATAGGTCATTCATAATCAGTCAATCAAACTGATTCAGTCATTTCTGTATTGACACTTTTCTTGCAGGATCACATATGTCCAAATCATAATACTGCTGTCCATTTTACAAAAAGATTATAACGGAAATATTTTCTTTTGTTTTTCCCTAGCAGATATCACTTAGCTTTTACACTCCACATCACATGTTTATGCTTTAATTATGGCCAGGATACCAATAAGTCCAAAGCAATGTTTAAGCCATTTGGTTCCACTGCGTTTAACTCTTATATCAAAATTGCTCTCATCATAATAAACTACTCCCTCTATCACCTCCATGAGGATTATACACTTCATTTTCAGTAGGAAATACTTAAAATGATCATGCATGATTTCAGCATAATGGACATCCTCTTCTTTCTGTGATCAGCCAGTCTGGTTCATATCAGTCTTTTAGCTTTACTCACATACATTCAGAGCAGGGCAATCAAATTACATAATGTTATGTTGACAGACGAGAGTGTGGACCTCTTGCCTGAGGGGGTATTGGCGCTACCTGAGAGGGCGAACCCCCCCAGTTACCCCCATCGGGAAGCAAGCCTGAACTGGTGCAGGGGCCGGCTGGAGCTTTGCCAATACCAACACTGTTCCCTATGGGTTGAGCCTTTGGGTGCCAGGGCCGGTTGGTCTTAGGTGGGCCCCTGTGAAGGCGGTTGAATGCCAGGAGAATCGCTGATACCCAGTCCAAGGTCAGAAGCCAGAGGGTCACCAATAGCTAGTCCAGGGTCAGAAGCCAGAGAATCACTGAGAGCCAGTCCGAGGTCGAAGCCAGAAGAGTCACCTAAAGCCAGTCCGAGGTCAGAAGCCAGAAGATCCGTCCGCAGGAAGTGGTGAAGACCAGAAGTGTGAAAGACTTCAAAGGGGTGTGGGATAAACACTGTGGATCCATAAAGTCTAGAGGACGTGAATGAATGTGGAAAAAAGGATATGCATTCACAAAAAAGCAGGGAGTAGCTTGCTTGTTACGGCAGTTACTACCCCAAACCAAATACGCCTGATACTTCACCTTCAATGCATATCCAGCATAACTCTCTGCTTCAACGGCAGGGGAGAAAGACTGATACTTCATGCATATCCAGCATAGCTGCCTGCTTCAACGGCAGGGGAGAAAGTCTGATACTTCACGCATATCCAGCATAGCTCTCTGCTTCAACAGCAGGGGGAATGAAGAAAAGTGGATCTATATACAGACAACCAACAAGGACTGAATTACATAGTCTGGGTAAACAAATAAGCATGGGTGTAGCTTGCTTATTGTGGCGGTTACTACCCCTAACTAATTAAGCTAGATATTTCACTTAAATGCAGCTCCAACACTGCTCTCTACATTAATGGTGGGGGTAGAAGGGAAATAGAACCAAAAGGTTACTAAGAGCCAAGAGTAACAGATAAGTATGAGAAAAAAAAAGTGTGAAGCTTGCTGGGCAGACTGGATGGGCTGTTTGGTCATCTTCTGCCGTTATTTCTATGTTTCTATGTTTCTATGTTCTATGTTTCAAACATATCACAGAGGGGTTCATTCTTCATCCAGCCTACACCAATATCCATCATCCATTCATCCTGAGATAAGAACATAAGAACATTTGATACTGGATCAGACCAAGGGTCCATCAAGCCCAGCATCCTGTTTCCAACAGTGGCCAATCCAGGTTATAAGTATCTGGCAAGTACCCCAAAACTAAGTCTTTCCCATGCTACTGATGCTAGTAATAGCAGTGGCTATTTTCTAAGTCAATTTGTTTAATAGCAGGTAATGGTCTTCTCCAAGAACTTATCCAAACCTTTCTTAAACCCAGCTACACTAACTGCACTAACCACATCCCCTGGCAACAAATTCCAGAGTTTAATTGTGCACTGAGTGAAAAACAACTTTCTCCAGTTAGTTTTCAGTGTGCTACATGCTAACTTCATGGAGTGCCCCCTAATCCTTCTATTATCCGAAAGAGTAAATAACCAATTCACATTTACCCGTTCTAGCCCTCTCATGATTTACAACACCTCTATCATCTCCCCCTTCAACCATCTCCAAGCTGAACAGTCCTCACCTATTTAGTCTTACCTCATAGGGGAGCTGTTTCATCCCCTTTATCATTTTGGTAGCCCTTCTCTGTACCATCTCCATCGCAACTATATCTTATTTGAGATGCAGTGACCAGAATTGTATACAGTTTTCAAGGTGCGGTCTCACCATGGAACGATACAGAGGCATTTTGACATTTTCTGTTTTATTCACCATTCCCTTCCTAACATTCTGTTTGCTTTTTTGACTGCTGCAGCACACTGTGTTGCACTCGGGGGTGGACACTTGACCTGAGGCAGTGGAGAACCGCCTCCTAGTAGGGACCAGGAGGCAACTGCCCCCAGGGGGTGGAGCACTGGAGGAGACAGAGGCTAGGAAGAGCTTCACCACTGGAAACTCGAGGTCCCCCCAGGAGGAACCCGTAGGGGACCCGGGCCACTTGGACTTAGGTAAGCCTCGCAGGGTCTCCTGGGAGAGTGGAAGTCTGGCCTGCCCACAGACAGATGGGGAGAACGGTCAAGTTCAAGACTGGAAATCAGGTGGAGCAAGGAGGACCAGAATAGCATAGGCGATGACAAGGCTAAGAACAGAGTCAGAATCTGGAGACGAGGTCAAATAGGCAGAGGTCAGAATCCAGGAGTCAGTCCAAGGAATGGTCAACAAAGCAGATACCGGAGGTCAGACGAGGTCATAGGCAAGCCGGGGTCAGAAGGCAGGCAGCAAGCAGACGATTCGAGTAGCAGGCTGGGGTCAGGAGGTAGGCGGCAGACAGACGTCGGGTAGCAGGCTGGAGTCAGGAGGCAGGCAGCAGGCAGGCAGGTCGAGGAGCAGACTAGTCAGGAGGCAGGTAGCAAATGGACGAGTCGAGTAGAAAGGCTGGAGTCACAAGGCAGGCGGCAGGCAGGCAGGTCAAGAAGCAAACCAAGGTCAATACCACAGGGACAATCCAGGGTACTACCTGGGTAGATGAACAGATGAACAGGAAAAGAAGGACACTGGAACTAGGAAGCAGGAACAAGGCAGGAACAGAACTGGAACAGAAGGATCCTGGAACGAGACTTAGAACAAGACAGGAACAAGAACAGGCATGGAGACAATCTAACATAAGCCGACCCAATGCAAGGAAGTGCAGGCAGGGACTTTCTTATAACAGACTCTCAATCAGGGCGCGCCATGGAGCTAAGACCCGCCCTTGGCCCTACAAGAGGCCGGGCAGTCTGCGCGCACACGTAGGGGCGTGGCCAACAGCACCGAAGATGCCGAGCTCCAGCGTGAGGCCTGGTGCGCAGTAGAAGGCCTGGCGACCACCGCCGCGGGACACCGGGGCCTGGAAGTGCTAGCAGCTGCCGCTGGGAGGCTGACCCGAGACCTGCTGTGGGACCATGAAGGTGAGCAGGCCCGTGCGTGGGACAGGCGTAAATGGGGCGCATAACACACTGAACTAACGATTTCAATATATTATCCACTATGGCGCCTAGATCTCTTCCCTGTGTGGTGGCTCCTAATATGGAACCTAACATTGTGTAACTGAAGTATGGATTATTTTTCCATATATACAACACCTTGCAGTTATCCACATTAAATTTCATCTGCCATTTGGATGCCCAATTTTCCAGTCTCACAATGTCCTCCTGCAATTTATCACAATCTGCTTGTGATTTAACTACTCTGAATAATTTTGTGTCATCTGCAAATTTGATTACCTCACTTGTCATATTCCTTTCCAGATCATTTATAAATATATTGAAAATCATGGGTCCTAGTACAGATCCCTGAGGCACTCCACTACCCACCCCCCTCCACTGAGAAAATTGTCCATTTAATCATACTCTCTATTTCCTGTCTTTTAACCAGTTTGTAATCCATGAAAGGTCATTGCCACCTATCCCATGACTTTTTACTTTTCTGGAAGCCTCTCATGAGGAACTTTGTAAATTGCTTTCTGAAAATCTAAATATACTACATCTACTAGTTCACTTTTATCTACATGCTTATTAACCCCTTCAAAAAAGTAAAGCATATTTGTGAGGCAAGACTTGCCTTGGGTAAAACCATGCTGACTTTGTTCCATTAAGCTATACCTTTATATATGTTCTGTGATTTTGATCTTTAGAACACTTTCCACTATTTTTCCTGGCACTAAAGTCAGGCTAACTGGTCTGTAGTTTCCCAGATGGCCTCTGGAACCCTTTTTAAATATCGGGGTTACGTTAGCCACCTTCCAGTCTTCAGCTACAATGGATGATTTTAATGATAGGTTACAAATTTTTAGTAATAGATCTGAAATTTCATTTTTAAGTTCCTTCAGAACTCGGGTATTTACCATCTGGTCCAGGTGATTTACTACTCTTCAGTTTGTCAATCAGGCTTACCACATCTTCTAGGTTTACCTTGATTTAGTTCAATCCATCTGAATCGTTACCCATGAAAACCTTCTCTGGATTGGGTCCAGGTGATTTACTACTCTTCAGTTTGTCAATCAGGCTTACCACATCTTCTAGGTTTACCTTGATTTAGTTCAATCCATCTGAATCGTTACCCATGAAAACCTTCTCTGGATTGGGTCCAGGTGATTTACTACTCTTCAGTTTGTCAATCAGGCTTACCACATCTTCTAGGTTTACCTTGATTTAGTTCAATCCATCTGAATCGTTACCCATGAAAACCTTCTCTGGATTGGGTATCTCCCCAGCATCCTCTTCAGTAAACATCGAAGCAAAGAAACCATTTAATATTTCCGTGATGTCCTTATCTTCTCTAAGTGCCCCTTTAACCCCCCAATCATCTAATGGTCATACTGACTCCCTTGTAGGCTTTCTGCTTTGGATATATTTTAAAAAGTTTTTACTGTGAGCTTTGCCTCTACGGCTAACTTCTTTTCAAATTCTCTGTTAGCCTGTTTTATCAATGTCTTTCATTTAACTTGCCAACGCTTATGCTTTATCCTATTTTCTTCTGTTGTCTCCTTCTTCCAATTTTTGAATGAAGATCTTTTGGCTAAAATAGCCTCTTTCACCTCACCTTTTAACCATGTCAGTAATCGTTTTGCCTTCCTTCCACCTTTCTTTATATGTGGAATACATCTGGACTGTGCTTCTAGGATGGTATTTTTTATCAATGTCCACGCCTCTTGTACACTTTTTACCTTTGTAGCTGCCCCTATTAGTTTTTTTCTATTTTTCTCATTTTATCAAAGTTTCCCTTTTGAAAGTTTAGCACTAGAGCCATGGATTTGCTTATTGTCCCCCTTCCAGTCATTAATTCAAATTTGATCATATTATGATCACTATTGCCAAGTGGCCCCACCACCTTTACCACTCTCACGAAATCATGTGCTCCACTGAGAATTAGATCTAAAATTGTTCCCTCTCTCGTCAGTTCCTGAACCAGTTTGCTCCATAAAACTGTCATTTATTCCATCCAGGAATTTTATCTCTCTAGCATGTCCCAATGTTATATTTCCCCAATCAATATTGAGGTAATTGAAATCTCCCATTATTACTGCACTACCAATTTGGTAAGCTTCCCTAATTTCTCTTGGCATTTCACTGTCTGTTTCACCATCCTGGCCAGGTGGATGGTGGTATACTCCTATCACTGTACTCTTCCCCAACACACAAGGGATTTCTACCCATAAAGATTTGATTGTGCATTTAGTCTCATACAGGATCTTTATCCTGTTGGACTCTATGCCATCCCAGAGATAAAGCGCTACCCCGCCTCCCAGATGCTCCTCTCTGTCATTGTGATATAATTTGTACACCGGTATAGCACTGTCCCATTGAAATGGATATCCTCTTTCCATCATGTCTCTGAGATGCCAATTAAATCTATGTCATCATTCACTGCTATACATTCTAATTCTCATATCTTACTTCTTAGACTTCTGGCATTAGCATACAAACATTTCAAAGAGTGTTTTTTGTTTGTATTTTCTTTTTGCTTTTTAATTGATAGGGATAAATTGGAATTTTTTAGCTCAGGTGAGTTTTTAATTACATGCACTTGGACTACTTTTCTTACTATTGGAACCTCCCTGTTGGGATGGCCTAATTCTAATGCATCATTAGTATCCTTTGAAGATATTTCCCTCCGAACCATGCACTGCTAAGCAACTGTCGGCTTTCCCCTTTGTTCTAGTTTAAAAGCTGCTCTATCTCCTTTTTCAAGGTTAGCACCAGCAGTCTGGTTCCACCCTGGTTAAGGTGGAGCCCATCTTTTACGAAAAGGCTCCCCCTTCCCCAAAAGGTCCACCTTGGTGTAAGCACTGTCCTCTTACAGCATAACCATAATGGTACACTGGTGGCATGCTCCTTCTTTTCAAAGAAATTCACTCCAACAGAGAAGAATTATACCATTGGAGATCGTGAGCTACTAGTGGTTCATGCTAGCTTTAGAAGAATGGCAACACCTGCTGAAAGGCGCCAAGAACCTGTAACTATCTCTATGGATATCAAGAACCTAGGGCCTGCTGGTCATTGCTTTTTTTAATAAGTTTGACTTCAAGTTGTGATACTGTCCCACTGAAAAGAACCAATGAGCCAATGCCCTCTCACATTCCTTTGATACTGAGGGCTGTCTGGAATCCCCATGTCATATCATCAACCCTGCAAAGATTGTGGTTGAGAGAGACCACATTTAAAGTTCCTCCTGGGAAGACTGTGGTCTCCCGGTGCCCACGACAGAATGTTCTTCAGTGGGATCATAACTCCCACTTGTGGGAGCACTAGATATCACCCAAAGCTTGGAATTAATCATCTGACACTACTGGTGGCCTCAGATGAAGACTGACATGACATGTGACAATGAAAAAAATATATGAGCATGACCTTGGGGGTTGTTGCCCACGCTGCCATCCCCCAATAAACCCTGAACCCATTGGCCACTGTCTCTGACCTTCCCTTCTCTGGCAGCAACACCACCTTGTGGGTGGTAGTGGATAGATTTTCTAAGATAGCTTATTTCAGGCCCCTTCCAGACCTCTTATCAACAATCAACACCTGAACTGGCTAAACTCTGTCCAACACATCTTCCGTCTGAATGAGCACATCCTCTCAGATCAGGGAGTTCAGTTCACAATCTGCTACTTGAAAGGCTTGTGCAGGAAGTTTGGAATTATATTGGATTTCACCTTAGCTTTCCATCCCCAGAGCAATGGACAAACTGAGTAGGTAAATCAGATAGGGGTGTGCATTCGTTTTGAACTTAAATGTAAAACGCAACTTTTTTTTTTTTTAACTTAAAAAAGTGATGAGGCGAAAACGATCGGATTTCCAACTTATTCAACATAGCTATGTTGAATAAGTTGGAAATCGCGATTGTTGATCCTAAATAAAAATTTAAACCCCTCACCCTCCTTAATTCCCCCCCCCAAGACTTACCAAAACTCCCTGGTGGTACAGCAGGGAGTCAGGACGCCATTTCTGAACTCCTTTGCGAGGAGCACGTGACGTCGGCGTCACGTCGGAGTGACGCGGCGTCACGTGATTCCCCGCGCGATCGCTCCGGGACCCTCGTTGCACCCAAAAGGAACTTTTGGCCAGCTTGGGGGGGTCACGTGCTCCTCGCAAAGGAGTTCAGAAATGGCGTCCTGACTCCCTGCTGTACCACCAGGGAGTTTTGGTAAGTCTTGGGGGGGGGGGGATTAAGGAGGGTGAGGGGGTTTAAATTTTTATTTGCACGTATGGACATAGATTCAACTTATGGAATTCTCCATATGTCCATATTGACCGAAATTGACCCCCCCTTTCGACTTATGGACTTATGAACATAAACTTTTGCTCTGCACATCCCTAAAATCAGAGTCTCAAAGCTTTTCTATGAGCCTACATGAACCAACAGCAGGATAACTGGGCCTCCTCTCCTCCCATGGGCCAAATTCTCCCATAATTAGCACGTGAACAGTTCCACAGGGTCATCACCTTTCTACAACGTGTTCAGGCATCATCCCTGTATGCCCAGACTTGCTCTAATCTTTGACCCTTGCCCACAGCTTACCTGCTGGGATAGGAATTTCAAGAATTGTGGCAAGCATTTAAAAAAACAAGCAGACAAGACACATCACCCAGTGCCTCAACTTCACCCGGGAAGCTTACGCCTAGATTTATCAAAAAGCTATAAATATAGTGGAAATAGCACCCGTGATAAAAGGGGTGTGGTTAGGCTAATTACCCTGCTCCCATATCACATAGACAATTTTCGCAAAGTGCGATAAATTTATCGCACCTGCGCTATTTGTTTGCTTTGCATACTGCCTAATACATTGTGAGGAGAGAGAAAGAAAGAGGGCACTTCTGTATAGACGAATAATAAATAACTTGATTTAGGGACATAGATACCATTATTTGGTAGTATTTTTCCCCCAGTTTCTGTGAAACTAAAAATTTTTGTCTGAAGTGTGTGTTTATTATTGTTTTTATGTATGTACTTTTTGTTCATCGCCTAGACCTATTTTGTGTTAGGCGATCAATAAATTTTAATAAATGAAATGAAATGAAAATGAGTCAGTCTGACACTCTCTCTCTCTCTCTATATATATATATATGCACCACTGTAGAGGGACACTGAATTGAGGTGGGTTTTAGAAGGTGGGGGGGGGGGGGTTAGGAGGGTGGTATTACAGAAGTTGCTATGGAAGTTGCTATGGAAGAGGACACTCAGTTCAAAGATCAAGAGATTTTAGATTCCCAATGAGTCCAAAACCAGCTGCAGTATAACTCCTGGAAGAACTCTGGACCCGAGGAGAATTCTTGGGAGCCCGCCTCCAATCTTCAAGCCCCCTAACTCACATCTGAATTCCACAGGAGATGCCCCAGAAGACCCAAGCCCACAGAAAGGGGAGGGGCTTTGGAGGGGGGTGCTGTTACATTTGGCCGACTACAGGCAGGCCCTATGACTGGTTGCCCATACTCCATTCATGCCAAGGCTCCAGACATCACCAAGGAGTGCCATGCGGCAGGGACACCATCAGGACACTTCTCCCCCTCCTCTCTGCACCAGCTTTAGGCATGTGTGCATAATTGCACGCACCTTAATGGCCCCACCTGGGAAAGCTTCTTCATGGCGCCTAGTGATGATCTCACCCAGAGCCTTATTTAAGGTCTAGCCACTTTGCTCTTAATTGACTCAGCACTGGGTCTTCTGCTTTGCAGTGCATGTTGTCTAGTATTCCCAATTCCTGTATTCCTGATCCTTGTCCAGCCTTGCCTTCCTGCCTTTTCTTATCTAGTTTTGCTTTCTCTAGCCTTCCTTGTCCAGCTTACCTTGTCCAGCCTTGCCTTACCTTCTCCAACTTGTTCAACCTTGCCTTATCTTCTCAGTCTAGTCCAGTGTCTTCCGTGTGTATTTGTCCACTCTTGGCCTGATTTTCCAGATCTTGACCTCTTGTTTGGACCTGATCATTTTTGCTAGCTGCCTGCTCTGACCTTGGCCTGCCTCTGACTCCATTAGTCTGCTGCCTGCCCTGACCCTGGTGTGCTTTTGGATTTTAGTTATCTTCACTGTTAGGATCTGTGAGTGTGTGGGCCCTGGGCCGAGGTGAGAGATGGTATCCCCCACGGGGAGGAGCCCCATGAGCTTCACCATCGGGAGATGAGGTTTCAGCTGACATCAGACACAGTACAAGTCTAGAGTCTTTATTAAAGAGGTAGAGCAGCACTACCCATGGAGCGAGGGTGGTGCAAGAGGTAAAGTTCCACAGACACCGAGGTGCAATGGTCCTGTGGAATGGGGGATACCCAAGGAGGATAGATGGTACTGCAATGGTCTGCAGAATGGAGTGCACCAACGAGGGTTCTCCAGCAGAGATGAGATGGTAGTGGTCTGCAGAGCGTGGTACACCAAATGAGGATCCTCAGTAGATATGGTAATGATCCGTAGCGCGGGGTATACTGATGAGGTCCTCAGTAAAGATGGTAATGGTTCACAGAGTGGGGAACTCACAGCAGGAGTAGCGATGGTTCCTGATGCCCTGGACTGCCTGCCCCATGGGGCAGGCAGTCCAGGGCATCAGGCCCTCTGAGGAGCAGATAGCCAGAGATGAAGAGAGGGCCCCCAAGAAACGGGTACCCAGGATGTCTTACACCAAAGGAGCAGGAACTGGAACGATGGGTCCTTCTGTGAGCGAGGCAGAATCAGCAATGAGGGAACCCATTGCCAAGTTGTCAATAGGCAGGGCCGGTCTGCTTAAATGTCCTGGAGAGATGACATCATCCGGAGGGGACGCCCCCGAGGTTCCCGCCTTGACTGGCTTGTGCGCGCGTGTGTGCGCCTAGGAAGATTCCGAGGGCAAGATGGCGGTCGGCAGCGTCCATGCTGTCCCGGGAGGCCTGGGAGCAGCAGGCAGGTCAGCAACAGCTGGCAGAAGCTGCAAGACTTCACAACGGGGCTAAGCCTGATAAGAAGGAGGTGAGCAAGAGCGTTTGCAGCCGTCTGCGACCGATGGGTGTAACATTCACAGCTCTAGGACCTGCTTAAGTGCTGCTGGCCACCAGAATCCAAGGGCTCAACCTGTGGGGGAGATGACTGGTAAAGTTAAAGTTCCACTGTCCCACTACAGGGAGTGTTCACCAGTTGCTGGCGTAGGCCTCGGGGGTTTGCCCTCGAGGCTGCATCAACTATGCCAGAGTACAAAGGGCCCACACACCTGCTAACTTTCACAACTTGCCAATAATTGAGAGTATTTGGTATATCCTGTGTTGCGCCCGTCGGTCGCAGACGGCTGCAACCTCTGTTGCTCACCTCTCTTCTGCCTGCTCTAGTGCTTTCCAAGACCCTCTCGGTCTTAGCCTGCAAATGTCGTTCTCCTTGGCGTCCCCGGGATGGCGTGGGCGATCCCAGATGCCATCTTGGAATTGGAGTTACCTAGCGCACGCGCACTAGCCCCTTCTTATTTTCATCATGGCGGGACCCTCAGAGGCGTGCCTTCCAGTGACGTCACCCGCCAAGAGGTATTTAAACCTGCAACTTACAAGCTTCCAAAGAGTTAGCAAGGACTTTTGTCTTCCCTGATTCCATTCCTATGGAGAACTCTCTTTGTTCCTGACTACTGATACTGGACTAAGGTACCCACTCCTCGGGGGGCCTATTGTGCTCTGGCTATCCGCTCCTTGGAGGGCCATCCTGCCTACAGGAATCTTCTCTTCAGTCTGTGAGTACCATCATCTACCACTTTGGTGACAAGACTTCCGGTGTACCCCGTTCCTCCGAGTTCTCTCTGTTACCTGCCATTGCTTCTATAGTAAGTGCTATCATCTTCCTGCTCCTCTGCGACAAGTGCTTCTCTCTCATCACCACCGATTCACGGCGTATCCAGCTTTGCGGGCCACTACCGGATCACAACTAGAAGCATCTCCACTCCAGAGGAGCTGCCCTGGCATACCCCGCTCTGTGGACCACTACCAGGAGTATCAGCATCACCTCACTCCGGACTTACGCCCACCTAGTGGGATATCTACATTCCTGCTTAATAAAATATATTTCCTATTGTCTGTCTCCTGAGGCTATTGCCAGTCGTAGTTGAGTCCCCACAGGGCTCCTCCCTGTGGGTGGAGCTAACTCTCACTACAACCCGGGGGCCCACAACCACACCAAACAACAACATCCTGCTGGCATTCATGGAGAATGAAAACTTATAAACCAGTCTGTCAAGCTGTCTTGTTACGACTTGGCCCCAATTCAATTCTTCATTATTTGATAGTGCATCTTTATACACAGTTCTTACTTATTTCAAAGTGTGCTCTTCTTTCTTTAAACCTCTCAATCATATTTTAAAACCTAAATTCCCTTCTAGTAACACAAAGACACCTCATTCTAAAGAAGAAAATTATCAACTAGAAGATCTCTTTAATCCATTTAACAGAAACTATTACATTGCAGTATAATATTGTGTTTCATTTTTTTGTCATAAGTTACTGGTCCCTAAATTATTACTGTACATGTTCAGCCACTGGCCAGAAGGTCCACAGTCCTATATCATATTAAAAATAACCTTATCAATAAACCTGACCTATATATTATTGTCCTTTTTAAAGTAAATTCCCAAATACCATATGCCATGCAAAATTTAACAGTGTATATATATATATATATATATAGCAGTAAATATATTTAAAGAGAAAAATCAAATCATAACAATTCATGATCTTAAGAGTTTTATACTTTCCAATCTGTAAATCTAACCATAAAAATAGTGTTCTTTTTTCATAAAAATCAGTGTTTGGGGAATTTAACCCGAAGATTATCATTTATGTGCATACTGGTACTGCACTGTTTGATATATTTATAAGACCAAAAAAAAAAGAGAATTGCATACTAGCTACTCTCAGTATTTATTTACAACTTGACAAGAAAATGTTATTGTTATCATAAGTATATGTTATAGAATAGCAGTGATAACTGATGTGTTAGAAATAAGTAGCTCAGTTATTAACAAATCCCTTTTCTAATTCTAATTAAATGTTATTTATTAACACACTGGTGCCATATAAAACATAGCGACCTCTATTCTATGACAGTCTGACGTTCCCAAAAAAAAGTATGCACAGGAGTAAATCTCCATGGATGAAGAGCCAAATATTGCCTAAGCCAGCCTGGATGTTTTTATAGCATCATGAGAAAAAAGCCACAGGTGGGATATCTCCAGATATTTTGTCAATTAGAGATCAGTTTATATATCATAATCATCAAGAACTACTGTAAATAAGGTTTCCTTCAGTTGCTGAGATCATATATAGTTTACTAATGTCAACATTTAATATAGGTAACAAACTACTCAGCCTATCTGCACTTACTGTTCCCCATACAATCATATAACAAACACCAAAACAAGCATTTGGGGGTTAAACCAGGCAATTTTATTGTGTGAGTCAACCATGACCCAAACCATAACAAGGAACTCCTCCTGTTCTGCTCCACCCCGATGCATGGGTGTCTCCCAGGGCTGCATCCCAGAACGGGTCCACCTTCAACCCACCCGAGTATCGGACCCTGCCTTAATTGGAGACCCCTCCCCTGCCACAGCCCAGTAAGGAGAGGCCCCTTGGGGGTATGACTTCGAATGGTCATCCCATGGCTGCCTGTCAAACAAGCAGCCCCCCCTGGCACATCAGCAACATCCCCTTGCCAAAGAGTGAGCAGGATTCATTTACAAATAATGCAGTAACCCCCCCCCCACAAACCAACCAATTGGTTTGGCTCTCCCACCCCCATGCTGCAACAAAACACAATAAGAAATATTCCATAGGCCATGCATCATGAAAGAGGGAGGGAGGGGTTCTTTTGTGTCTGTTGATCCGGGCAAAGAGGAAGCAGCCTTACGCCTACCCCCCTTTTATAGCCAGAAGGTTCCACCCCTATTCCCCGATTCGCAATGACTTTCCATTTATCCCCTAGCTATGCCCAGTTCCCCAATGGGCAAGGAAACTCCTTCTCCCATGGCCACCCATTTCCGTCTAGTCTTGGATCATGAAGAGTGGAGGATGGGCCGAGCTCGGCACTTGTTAACCGTGACAGCTGAGAATGAGCTCCCCGGCCACGCGCATAAACCCCGGGACGCATGTAAGTGCCAGGGCTTTAAAAGGGGGGTGGTCCGGGGTGGGGGGGCAGTCTGGGGCAGGAATAGAGGTGCCCGGTACAGTAGCCATTTGCCACTGTGCCGGGGGGATAGGGTGCCGGCGTGCGCAACTTGCTCCTGCTCCTTTGTAGGAGCAAAAGGTACATTAAAAAAAAATAGGTGTAGCTAGGATAGGGATAGGGGGAGGGTAGGATAGGGGAAGGGAGGTTAGGGTAGGGGAAGAAGTTCCCTCCCAGTCCACTCCTTAATTGGAGCGGACTGGGAGGGAAATGGGGAAGGCCCCGATTCATTGCCGCGCGTGTTATAAAATCACGATTCCATGTGCGCGCACGCATACTTTTTGAAAATCTACCCCTTAGTTTTTGACCCCAAAAGAGATCTTGAATTTACCAGTGTAGCTCGCCCACGTATTGTCCAGTCTCCGAGAGGACAATTTTGAAAGCAATCTAGTACATTTAAAAGGATGTATGCACTTAGATTGCCCTGTTTCAAAACTGTCCAATGGATAAAATACATACTTTGTTTCACAATGCAGGTGTTTTAAGTTGCTTTTAGAGGAAGTACTGAGCAGGGTGGGGAAACGCATACAGAGTACATTTGATTTTTCAGTCTATCAGGCTGATGCAATATCAGCGTGCAGAAAACAGGCACTCATGATTGAGTGCCTGCTCTCCCAACGCGCACCAATGCAACCCTCCAGGGCGCCCAATGTAACATTTAAATGGGCTGCTGCGGTAAACAGGAGGCGCTAGGGGAAATTCTGTGCCCCTAGCACCTCCTCGGCAGCGGGCCCCCAGGGCAGGTGGACTGTCGGTGCAATTTAGGACAATGGAGGCTCAATTGTACACGTGACCGTTTTCCTAACCTGTGCACAGCCACGGGTTAGAAAAACAGACGCTCCTGAATAGAGCATCGGTTTTCCTAACCTGACCACTGGCAACAGCACGCATGTGTGCCTAGCGAAGGGATTTTATAACATGTGCGCGTGCCAGGAAACATGCGTGTATGTTTTAAAATCTACCCCTATAATACCAGCAGACTTCTCAAGGAGCATGTTTTATTAAATATGGCTTTCTAAAGCAGGAAGGAGAACAAATTTTCACAACATGATCACATTTTGACACTAAAGGCCATATTTAAAGATGACTAACTCTACTGTGTGTCCACTGATGCCACTGCACACTAATAAAAATCAGGCCAATTCAGTAAACTCCGCGGGAGAGCCGGTGCTCCGAGGCGAGCGCCCGCTCTCCCGACGCACGCCCAGGCTCCTCTCCTGGGTGTGTGGCCTTTGGCAGAGAGTAAAATGTGTGGCTTGGCTGCACATTTTACTTTCTGTATTTTGGGTGACTAATAGGCTCATCAACATGCATTTGCATGTGTTGAGCACTATTAGTTTTGGGGGGGTTAGTCACACGTTTTCCACATGCTATTAGCCCTTACAGTATAATATATAGTATATAGTATATATATAGTATAGTATAGTATATATATAATATAGTATAGTGTGCGCTAACTCCAATTAGCGCACACTAACATGAACTATGAATTTTCTGAAATTTCGGAAAAATTCTGTTCATTTTTCGGTGCCCACGAACCATAATGAATTAGACAATTTTGTCGAAATTGTCTAATTTGTGAAAAACTAATGCACATCTCTACTCTCTACTGCTGTCCTGTGCATACAAGTATTAGTAGAAACCTTTAAGAATGCTACCCAGAATAATCTCTGTGCTCTAGCACATCAATTAGCTATAACTCATCATTATGTCATCGATAATCATATGGTATTAGATTTAGTCCGAGCAGAAAAAGAGTGTGTTTGCCAAGTACTAAATGATGAACTCTGTGCCCAGTATTGCACATAGATTATTGATTGTACCCCACAGGTACTAAACAGTACTAAATGGTTAATTGAAAATTATAATTTTCCCCCAGGATGGGCCAAAGAACCCGATTGAGCTGTTAGTATGTGTGCATGGTGGGAACAGATTAAGGTATGGGAAAAGAAAATACTGATTTATGTTTGCATTGGCCTTGCTATTATACTTGGAATTACTATTTTGATATGTGCTGTAAAGCTTTTATGACTTGTGTGCACCTACCCTTCTGTACAAGGTAGAATTGCATGTGAACTGGTAGGTAGAATGTGGGAAATTATTTTAAGCAGTTATTTATGTAAAGAACTTTGTACTGTGAAAGAAAGTAGTGGAGCAGAGAATCACTAATATTACTAGTGTAATTATTTGATATAAGGCCTATAAATTCTGAGAATAAATATGCCATTTTGCGTAGCCTGCTTGTAACAAGATACAAGTCATGAGATCAGATATATTAAAGAGCAGTTACTCAGGAGACCAACTGTGCAGATATCAGAGAAAACAGGACAGTAGCCACTTGGCCACACCTGTTGCTGATGTGATAAGGTCAGACAATTGGGGACTAAAGAATACATGGGAGTAGCCCAGAGAAGAAACTATAGCAAAGGTCAGAAGAATTAACTTAAAAAGAGCAACATGAGACAAACTGTTTGAAATCAGAGAAAGAATGGATTAGAGGAAACATTGAACATTACAGTCGTTAATGAAGTGCCTGTTTTCCAATGTAGTATTTCCATCTTTCCAAAGATATATAAGTCTCACATTGGAAACTGTGAGGGGAAGTATCTTTGTATATATTATTTCATGCAAACTGTAATTTTATATGCTTTTATTGGTTATTCTCAGACTTATAAGTAAAATTTCTAAACTTATAAATAAGTGTGTTCTGTATTCTATGACAAAATAACCACCAATTTTCCTACCCATTACAAGCAGTTTACAAAAAACCCCAAAATATTTGACTCCCATATAAAACAATATATCAATATAATGCATATAAAAAGTATTATATTTCTATAATTTAAGCACTTGGCATCTACTATTTAAATTCCTTTTTGAATTTTAAAGGACCTTCATAACACCAGGCGGTTACTTTGTCTCATGATGTTTCTACTGCTCTACCAGTCATCTATAATCATCAGTCTAAATAGTGATTCTTTTTTACTTTTTTACATATTTTTGATGCTTGTAAAAATTGATACTTCCCCAACAGGTGTGTCCTATGCAAACTGCAAAAATGTATGTGGTTTTTATACTTCCATATTAGCCCGACATGGCACTATGGGCCTCATTTTCCAATATCGCATTGGTATCGCATGCGATACCAAAAAGGAGTGTACCTTATGCTAATAAGCATGTGTTTAGCCCAATTTGGGCTACATTGCATTGAAGATTTGCTGGCCTTCGGAGTGAGGAAACTCACTCCAAGATGAAATTTGGGCAAGGTTCTCTCAACCTAGCTTGATGTTACCCAGGTAGAGAGTCCCTCAAGCTAGGTTGAGAGAACATTGCCCAAATCTCATCTTGGAGTGAGTTTCCTCACTCCGTAGGTCATCAAATCTTCACAAGAGACCACTGTTCTGTTCGTACGTCTCATGTTGAATGTGAAAGTGGCCCCTAACCCCCTACACTCATACCTAAACCCCACCTCGAGTTACTCGGTGGGCCTCCTATAGGGATACAAATACCTGTCTAGGGAGGAGGCACTATAGCAAGGTTCTCTCTCTCTCTCTCTCTCACACCAAACTTGTGCAGTTGGCAGAAAGTCCAGGGAATTAAATGTCATGAGTAAAGATGGCCACTGAATGAGGAGGTCTTTGACACAATGGCATGTGTCTGGACATTGAATTCCTTGATTGGACTGATGATTATAGATGACCAGTAGAAATGTCAAAAGGCAAAGTAGCCACCTGGTGATATGAAGGTCCTTTAAAATTCAAAAAGGAATTTAAATCTATAACAGTAAATGCTGAGTACTTAAATAATAGAAATCTGATATACAAGTACATTTTTTCAGTGATATTGTATACACTGGTGAGCTCAGGACCCTTTTCTTGTATAAAAAGTATTAAACATATTTAAAAAACACACAAATACAATCCAATCCACCCCAAACCCCTATAGTATCATAAAAATCATTCCTACATAAAGCACAAATAAAAAGCAAGTAAAAATATATGGGAGAAAACAATACACTGGGACAAAATGAAGACACTGTCTTTCCTATGTGTCATTGAGGCACATCTGGTACTTATTCTTTCTATAAAAAAAAAAAAGGAACCATTGACTTTTAAAATATAATCATGAAAAACCTTTTCCTACTTTAATTGTTTTCTGATCTTTAATAAATATTCCCCATCACCCTTTGCGGCACTTAGCTTTTTACATTTACTCTAATTGATATTCATTATGCACATGAATAAAATAGTAATAAAAGCACATATTTGCAGTCTTTCAGGATGAAAACAAAGGAAAATGCAGTATGTGGCATAAGGGAAGGCGGCTTATTGTAGTCTCTAAACTAAACAGCTTTCCTGACATCTTTATAGCTCCTTTCAATTCACCACCTAAGCCACAGAAAGGGAGCTGGGAGAGCAGAGTCTGTTCCTGAGCTGAAGTCATGTCTGGGGCAATTCACAAAAGCACTAGCTGGAGCCTTGACTAATGTTTAAATGTGCTAATTATCCTTGTATAATAAAAACGGATTGCTGATCTTTTTTCATATTATGTTAAGTAAAAAAAAAAATAGCACATTTAGCAAACTTCAAAGGCAATGATGTCAATAAAATAAATAAATAAATGATTGTGCAAAAGTCTGCCTATTATAGCGAAGGAGGGTGAAATATTACACAGGCATGATCAAGGAGTCTTGCTCATTTTTAAAAAGGTATATTTTATATATAATTACAATATATTTATTCATTTATTTATTTGCCTTCAGTTTTCAACACTAGCAAAAGAGGATTACTGCATAACTCTGCTTTTGGTCTAAGTGGACTTTACATGACAATGAAGCCCTGCTTCCTACTCTAGTCCTGCACAATATATTTTTGCCTTCATTTCACTTTTTTCTCCACCTCATTATTCAATTCTAGACATGCATGCTCCCCACTGATATCATGCACCACCACAGAGGAAGGGCAAGAAACCTAGAATGGCATTAATGTAAACTTCAAATAAAGAAGTTTACATTAATGCCATTAATGGTTGTTCAAACAAGCATTTCCAGACTCCAAATAATTTAACCTCTCACCATCAATACATAAAACTCAGCCATTTCAATGTTAACTATTTGTAATTATCGTTAGCCAATGTTAACCTTTCCTTTCCTTTTGTTTTTCTCCTCGCCCAGTTCAACCACCCTTGTTATATGCAACTGCTTTTTTCCGCACCATAGTTCCAGTTTGAAGTTTATTATGCACTCCTGTTTTACTGTGAACCAGCATGATGTGACTGTTGTCATGAATGCCGGTATATAAAAAACCTAAAGAAAGAAAGAAAGAAAGAAACATTGTTACCAATTTGTGCCTCAAACACAACCACATTTATTTATTTAGTTATTTTACATTTTTATATACCGCAATTCATGTAGCAAAGTTACATATCATTTCGGTTTACATTATAACATTAACACGCAAAAAAGCTTGTGATTACATCGAACAGGTAGATGAACTTGGAACAAGAAAAAGACTTGGGGATGAAAATACAATAAATACTAAACGGTGGAAGGGGGGAGGGGTGGGTGAAATGAAAGGCTGAAGGAAAAGTTAGTGGAGAGCATTAATGAATGGAAGATGTTAAGTGTCCTGAAAGGCTTGACTAAATAGCCATGTTTTTAGTCTTTTTTGAAGACCGTCGGGCAGGATTCTCGTCTTAGATTGTGTGGAAGCGCGTTCCAGTGGTGTGGGCCAGCTGTAGAGATGGCGCGTTTTCTGATAGATGTTACAGGAGAAGTATGACAATCAAAGCATTTTGGCTTTTCACACATACACACATAAGGGTGAATTTTCAAAAGAATTTATACAATTAAAAGCCCAACTATACACATAACATGCATTTAAGTGTGTAATTCTTCCAGTCATTAAATCAAATGACCGTTACCTCTCTCACTAAGTCCTGTGCTCCACTGAGAATTAGAACCAAAATTGCTCCCTCTCTCATTGGTTCCTTAACCAATTGCTCCATAAAGCTATCATTTATTCCATCCAGGAACGTTATCTCTCTAGCGTGGCCCAATGATACATTTACCCAGTCAATATTGGGGTAATTGAAGTCTCACAAGACACCGGTGCAGGATAAATGTTAAATCACCAATTGGTGATTTAACATTTAACATTTATCCTGCACCGGTGTCTTGTGTTACTTGCTTATGTGCAAGGTTGCTGCTTCTTCTGTATCGGTAATTGAAGTCTCCCATTATTACTGCACTACCAATTTGGTTAGCTTCCCTAATTTCTCTTAGCATTTCACTGTCCATCTCACCATCTTGACCAGGTGGATGGTAGTATACCCCTATCAGTCTTGCTCCCCTGCCATTGAAGCAGAGAGCTATGCTGGATATGCATTGAAAGTGCAGTGTCAGTCTTTCTCTCTTGCCATTGAAGCAGAGAGCTATGCTGTATTTGCATTGAAAGTGAAGTATCAGGCTTATTTGATTTAGGGTAGTAACCGCCGTAACAAGCAAGCTACTCCCCACTTTTTTGTGAATGAAAATCCTTTTTTCCACATTTCTTCATTGCCACTGAAGCTTAGAGCAATGCTGGAGTCGCATTAACCGTGTGTGTGTTTATTGAATAAGGGTATTATCACCAGGTAGCAGCCGTCATTCCCGTGAGCCACCCACTCTTCATTCATATCCTCTAGACTTTATGGATCCACAATGTTTATCCCACACCCCTTTGAAGTCCTTTACAGTTTTGGTCTTCACCACTTCCTCTGGAAGGTCATTCCAGGCATCCACCACCCTCTCCGTGAAGAAATACTTCCTGACATTGGTTCTGAGTCTTCCTCCCTGGAATTTTAAATCGTGACCCCTAGTTCTGCTGATTTTTTTCCAAAGGAAAATGTTTGTCGTTATCTTTGGATCATTAAAACCTTTCAAGTATCTGAAAGTCTGTATTATATCACCTCTGCTCCTCCTTTCCTCCAGGGTGTAGATATTTAGATTCTTCAATCTCTCATAAGTCATTCGATGAAGACCATCCACCTTTTTGGTCACCCTTCTCTGGACTGCCTCCATCCTATCTCTCTCTTCGGAGATACGGTCTTCAGAACTGAGGACAGTACTCCAGGTGAGACCTCACCAAGGACTTGTACAAGGGGATCATCACTTCGCTTTTCTTACTCGATATTCCTCTATGCAGCCCAGCATTCTTCTGGCTTTAGCTTTCGCCTTGTCACATTGTTTCGCCGACTTCAAATCGTTAGACACTATCACCCCAAGGTCTCTCTCCTGCTCCGTGCACATCAGCCCTTCACCACCCATCGAATACAGTTCTTCCGGATTTCCACACCCCATATGCATGACTCTGCACTTCTTGGCATTGAATCTCAGCTGCCATATCTTTGACCACTCTTCCAGCTTCTTTAAATCCCGTCTCATTCTCTCCACTCCTTCCAGCGTGTCCACTCTGTTGCAGATCTTAGTGTCATCCACAAACAGACAAACCTTACCTTCTATCCCATCCACTATATCGCTCACATAGATATTGAACAGGACCGGTCCCAACACCGAGCCTTGCGGCACTCCGCTTAACACTGCTCTCTCTTCAGAGTAAGTTCCATTTATCATCACACATTGTCTTCTGTCCATCAAACAGTTTGCAATCCAGGCCACCACCTCGGCACTCACTCCTAAGCTTCTCATTTTATTCACCAGCCTCTTGTGCGGGACTGTATCAAAAACCTTGATGAAATCCAAGTAGATGACGTCGAGTGCTCTTCTTTGATCCATCTCCCTAGTCACCCAGTCGAAAAAGTCAATCAGATTTGTCTGACAGGATCTTCCCCTGGTAAATCCATGCTGCCTCTGGTCCAGTAATTCTCCTGACTATAGATAGTTCACTATTCTCTCTTTCAGCAGCGTCTTCATCACTTTTCCCATCACCGAGGTGAGGCTAACCGGCCTCCTCTCTGCTCCCACTCTTGTGAAGCGGAACCACCACCGCTCTTCTCCAATCACTCGGCGCCACTCCTGTTTCTAGGGATCTATTGAACAGATCACACAGTGGTCCCGCCAGTACGTCTCTGAGCTCCCTCAGTGTTCTGGGATGAACCTCATTGGGCCCCATGGCTTTGTCCACTTTCAGTTTCCCCAGCTCTTCCCACACATTCTCCACTGTAAATGTTGTTACATCTACTCCAATCCCCTCCAGTTTCTTGCTAACTAGCAACGGTCCTTCTCCTGGGTCCTCTTTAGTGAACACTGAACTGAAGTATTTGTTTAATATTTCAGCCATTTCTTCATCTCTCTCTACACATTGATCCTTTTCACCTTTCAATTTCACTATACCACTTTGAACTTTTCTCCTTTCTCTGATATATCTGAAAAATGTTGTGTCACCTCTATCTCTTTGGCAATCCTTTCTTCCGCTTGACTTTTTGCCGTCTTGATTTCTTTCTTCGTCTCTCTCAGTTGTACCATATATTCTTCTTTGTGCTCCTCCCTTTGGGATCCTTTATGTTTCTTGAATGCTGTTCTTTTAGCTTTTATTTTGTCAGCCATTTCCTTTGAGAACCAAATAGGTTTCATTTTCATTTTGCTTTTACTTTTCTGACATATAGATTAGTTGCCTTGATGATTGCTCCTTTTAGATTGGTCCACTGTTGATTCACATCTTTCTCGTTCTCCCAGCCTTTTAGTTCTTCCTCCAGGTACTTCCCCATTTCATCAAAGTCCGTGTTTTTGAACTGCAAAACTCGTGTCTTCGTGCTTCTTCTACGTATCCTGTGTGTGATATGAAACCATACCGTTTGATGATCACTGGTGCTGAGGTGGGCACCCACCTGGACATCAGAGACATTATCTCCATTTGTGAGCACTAAATCGAGTATAGCTCCCTCTCCCGTGGGTTCCATTACCATTTATTTAATAATCCAACCAAATCCCTAACTGGCTTCCTGCTTCAGGTATATTTTTTTTTAAAAGGTTTTATTATGAATTTTTTCCTCTAAGGTCAAGTTTTTTTCAAATTATCTTTTTGCCTGCCTTATCAATGTTTACATCTAACTTGCCAATGCTTATGTGATCCTTTTTCCAGTTTTTGTAAGAAGTTCTTTTGGCTAAAATAGTCTCTTTCACCTCACCTTTTAGCCATGTTGGTAGTCATTTAGCCTTCCTTATACCTTTTCTAATACATGGAATAAATCTATACTGGGCTTCCAAGATGGAATTTTTAAACAATGTCCATTCCTGATGTAGACTCTTTACCTTTGTAGCTGCCTCTTAGTTTTTTTCTATTTTCCCTCATTTTATCAGTCTCCCTTTTGAAAGTTAAATGCTGGAGCAGTAGACTTACTTAACATCCTTTTTCCAGTCATTAAGAAAAATTTGATCACATTATGATCACTGTTGCTGAGCAGCCTCACTGCCATTACCTCTTATATCAAATCCTGTGTTCCACTAAGAATTAGGTCAGAAATAGCTCCTCATCTTGTCAGTTCCTTGATCAGCTTCTCCATGAAGCAGTCATTTATTTCATGTAGAAACTATACCTCCCAAGCATGTCCTTATGTGACATTTGCCCATTATTACTGTGCTGCTGGATCTACTTGGCAACAGTAATCATAATGTAATAACATTTGACATAATCACTGAAGAGTGAATACTAAGGAAAACTACTGCAGTAGCATTTAACTATAAAAAGGGATAAAATGAGGAAATATGTTAGAAAACAACTGAAAGGAGCAATCCACAAGATTAAAAACTTGCAGGAAGCATGCACACTGTTTAAAATTACCATCCTTGAGGCCCAGACGAGATGTGCTCCTTACATTATAAAAGGTCAAAAGAAACCCAAACAACTGCCGATGTGGTTTAATAGGGAGGTGAAAGAGGCAATTAAAATCAAAAGAGCATTATTCAAAAAATAGGAGACCCAAATCAGGAAAACAGGTTAGAGAATAAGCACTAGCAAAATAGATGTAAAAAAAGTAACTAAGTAGGCTACAAGAGTATTTGTAAAGAAGCTTGCCATAGAGGTAAAACAAGTAATAAAAACTTTTTCAAGTGTATTGGAAGCAAAAATCCTGTGAAGGAATCAGTTGAGCTGCTAGATGATCAAGAAGTAAAAGCTATGGTCACGGAGACCAAAGAAATAGAAGAAAATGAAATTAATTCTTTGCCTCTGTTTTTACTGAGGAGAATATCAAGGTCATACCCAAACCAGAAACATGAATTGATGGTGATGACTCTGAGCAACTAGATGGGATCACAGTGAAACTGCAGGACATAATAACTCAGATTGACAGACTAAAGAATAACAAATCTCCCAGACCAGATGGCATTTGCTTCAGAGTTCTGAAGGAACTCAAAAATGAAACTGCAGACCTGTTTCTGGTGATTTGCAATCTATCATTTAAAACAGCCACAGTACCAGAAGATTGAAGGGTGGAAAATATAACACCAGTTTATAAAGAGCTCCAGGGTTGATATGGGAAATTATAGCCTGATATTGATGCTAGGCAAAATGGTTGAAGGCAGTTAAAAGCAAAATTATTAACCACATAAATAGATATGATTAAATGGGGTGATTGGGAGGGGGCGGGGGATCTACATGATTTTTGCAAGGAAAGTCTTGCCTTCCCAATTTACTAGAATGTATTGAGAATGTAAATGCAGACAAAGGTGAACCAGCTTATATACTGTATTTGGATATTCAGGTCCTTGAAAGGCCATGGGATCAGAGGCAGTGTCCTATAGTGGAATGACAACTGCAGGAAAGACAGGAAACAGAGGATAGGATGGTCAGTTTTCCAAATGGTGAAAGATCTTAATGGAGGGCCCAAGGGGGGATCTATATTAGGATCTGTGCTATTTAGCATATTCATAAATTATCTGGTGAAAGGATGGATGCATGATATGAACAAACTTGCAGATGACACAAAATTGTTTCAAGTCATTAAAATGGCGGCAGATTGTGAAGAACTGCAGAAGAACCTTGAGAAACTGAGAGACTGGCAGATGCAATTGAATTTGTACCAGTGGAAAATAATGCATGTAGGGAAAAATAATCCCAACCGCAGGCGCACAATGCTGGGTTCCATGTTAGGAGTCATCGCCCTTGTGGACAGTACCTTGAAATCTTCAGCCGAGGGTGCAGTAGCAGTCAAAAAGGCAAATAGAATTAGTATTTGGAAAGGAATAGAGAATAAAACTTAGACTATCATAATACCCTTTTATAGATCCATGAGGCAACTGCACTTGAATATTGTGTGCAGTTCTGGTCTCCCCATCTCAAAGAAAAAGACATAGTGGACATAAAAAGGATACAGAGAAGGGTGACAAAATGATAATGGGGATGAAAAGGCTCTCTTATGGAGGAAGACTAAACAGATTAGTGCACTTTATCCTGGAAAAGAGATGACAGAGGGCATATGACTGAAATTTATAAAATCATGAGTGGGATGGAATGGGTAAATGGGGATCAGTTATTTACACTTTCAGTCAAGACTAGGATAAGGGGACACTCCATGAAACTATCAACCAGCAGATTTAAAACAAATCATGGTGTAACGCTTGGACGGTTGTGGCAGTCACACTACCCCAGCTGCCGCCGACCTGTCTTCGCGGCATGGATGCCGCTGACGCCCCTGGGCTACTGATCTCCTGCTGATTCCTTAGATGCATGTGCCACACACCCACATTTAAAAGGCCCCCATGGTGGGAAAAGCCTGTTGGCACCTCCTGATGACATCAGCATGACTGGGCACTTATACCCCAGCTGTGCTCCCCTCCAGTGCCTCTGCAACGGGTCTCCTGCTATATAGCAATGCATGTTGCTTCTGCACTCTTCTCTCTCCAGCTTGCCTTGTCTCGCCAAGCCTCATCAGTCCTCTGTACCTTACTCCTGCCGTCCCCTTGGACTGACTACATTGATCTGACCTCTTCTTGGACCTTGACTAAGCTTCACTCACTGCCTGCTTCTAACCCTGCCTGAACCTCAATTATCCTTGCCTGCTGCCTGTCTTTGATCCTTGCCTGAACCTCAACTATTCTCGCCTGCTGCCTGCTTTGACCAAGCCACACTCCAGACTCTCTATCTTGCCATACTCTGAGGGACTCTTACCTAGGTCCTGCTGGCCCCTGAAACTCAAGGAGCTAGTATAGGTGAAGCTCCAGTTCAAGTCCATCCCAGGGTTCATCTACCAGCTCTCAGTGTGGGCCGGGGGGGTTCTCTGTCTAGGCTGCAATATGCACACCACAGCATAAGAGTCTACCTTCATTACACATAGGAAGCATTTTTTTCACTCAGTGCACATTAAAGCTATGGAATCTGTTGCTGAAGGATGTAATCAAAGCAATTAACATAGTCGGGTTCAAAAGAGGATTAGACAAGTTCCTGACGTAGACTTGGGAAAGCCAATGCTTAATCCTGGGAGTGAGATACAAGAAATAGATCAACTATTGGAGATCTGATGGGTACTTGAAAACCGAACTGGCTACTGTTGGAGCAAGGGAGCTGGGCAAGATGGATCTTGGTCTGACCCAGCATGGCACGTCTTATTTTCTTATATAAGAAGGCAAGTAGTGAGGTCCTGACAATTCAACTTGGGAACAAAAGAACATAATATAAGAACATAAGGTATGCCATACTGAGTAGACATGTGAATCTTGTGCCAGATCGTCTTAACGATCACATTTGGCTGGGGGGGGGGGGGGAATCTAATCGTTAAGATATGTGAATTGGAATCGTTTCCGATTCCAATTCACATCGCTAATTTTTTTTTTAGGGAGGCCCGCGCCGCTAAAAAAAACCAACCCACCCGACCCTTTAAATCGACCTCACCCTCCCAACCCCCCCAAAACCTTTTAAAATTACCTGGTGGTCCAGGGGAGCCTCGGGGGGCCTCAGGGAGAGGTCCAGGGGGCCTCGGGGAGAGGAGAGATCCAGGGGGGCCTCGGGGAGAGATTTCCCGTTCCCAGGCATCAGCTGTTCTAAAAAAAAATGGCGCCGATGCCCCTTTGCCCTTACCATGTGACAGGGTATCCGTGCCATTGGCCGGCCCCTGTCACATGGTAGGAGCACTGGATGGCCGGCGCCATCTTTAAAGATGGCGCTGGCCATCTTTACTCATCAGCCCCTATTATACTATACTCTATAATGTCAGTTATTTTAATTAGTGTCAGCCAAAATGGCGCCGATGGCCCGAGAGCGGGAGATCGCGCCGGGACCCCCCCCCCCCCCCCCACTGGACCACCAGGTAATTTAACATTTTGGGGGGGTTCGGGAGGGTGGGGGAGGGTAAGGAATTGGTTTTAAAGGGTCGGGGTGGGTTTAGGGGTTGGTTTGGTGTGCCGGTTTTCCCGCCCTCCCCCAAATAATTCCCGTGCCCTATTTAACGATACAATACAAATGCCCCTGACGATAAATCGGGGGCATTTGTATTGTATTGTGCACTCTAACGATTTAGGACAATTTTAAAATTATCTGACGATAATTTTAATCGTTCAAAAACGATTCACATCCCTAATGAGTCAGACCAAGGACAGTCCATCAAGTCCAGCATCCTGTTTCCAAAAGTGGCCAATCCAAGTCACAAGTAACTGACATATACCCAAATATTAAATAGACCACAAGCTACTATTTCTTACTGATTAATAGTAGTTTATGGATTTTTCCTCTAGGAACGTATCCAAACCTATTTTAAACCCACTGACACTAAATGCTGTGACTACATCCTCTGGCAATGACTTCCAGAGCTTAAGTATGTACTCAATGAAAAATAATTTTCTTTGATTTTTTTAAATGAGCTAATTGCTAACTTCATGGATTGCCCCCTAGTCCTTCTATTATCTAAGAGAGTAAATAACCAATTTAAATTAACCTGTTCAAGACCTCTCATGATCTTAAAGACCTCTATCATATTCCCCCTCAGCCGTCTTTTATTCCAAGCTGAAGAGCCCTAACCTCTTTAGCCTTTCCTCATAGGGGAGCCGTTCCATCCACTTTATCATAATGGTCGCCCTTCTCTGCGCTTTCTCCAGTGCAACTATATATTTTTTGAGATGCGGCGACCAGAATTGCACACAGTATTCAAGGTGTGGTCTCACCATGGAGCAACACAGAGGCATTATGACATCCACCATTTTATTTGCCATTCCCTTCCTAATAATTTCTAAAATTCTGTTTGCTTTTTTGACCATCACAGCACACTGAACAGACGACCTCAATGTATTATCCATCATGGGGGTCATTCTCTAACGCATGCGATAGCTAGCTCGGGGCGGAGTTGGGTCGGAGTCGGAGCCGGAAGAGGAGGAGTCGGGGTGGCACAGGGGGCCGACGCTGCGGACACATCACTGGCGGCGAAAGGTAAGATTTCTTATCGCCGCCATTTTCATGCCGAATAATTACACCTTTTATGGTGTAGTTATTCGTCGCGAAAGCCGGCAGCGATCGCACCACAGAGGTGCGATCGCTGCCGGCTATCGCAGGACCGTCCCCCCCCGCTTCGCGCCCCTGCCCCCCATTAGCACCAGATTCTCTAAGGTCTGTGACCTTAGAGAATCCAGGCCTATGATGCCTAGATCTCTTTCCTGGGTGGTAACTTTTAAGGTACAACCTAACATTATGTAACTATAACAAGGCTTATTTTTCCTTTATGCATCATCTTGCTCTTGTCCATATTAAATTTCATCTGCTATTTGGAAGTCCAATCTTCCAATCTTACAAGGTCGGCACGCGCAAGGAGGTGCCGAGCCGCAATGCCTTCCCCCGTTCCCTCCCAGGCCGCTCCGAAATTGGAGCGGCTTCGGAGGAAACTTTCCTACCACCCCCACCCCACCTTCCCTTCCCCGCCCTTTCCCCCTACCTCTGACCCCGCCCCACCCCACCCCCTCCCCGCCCCTATTTGCAAGCCCCGGGATTTACACGCATCCCGTGGCTTTAGGCCCAGCGAGCGTAAACCCGGTTAGGCGCGTAAATCCTCTGGATTTACACACGTAACCTTTTGAAAAGCTTCCCCATAATGTCCAACTGAGTGTAAGAATGTGCAAGAAAGTAAAATTGTTTCAGGGGATGAGGTTTTATTCTGGTTTTGGTTCATTTATTGTTTTGTTTTTTTCTTTTTGGTTTGTGTCTGAAGTAAACCTCCAATTTTAAGAAAACCCCCAAAACAAAAAACAGAACAAAATGTGGTCACTCTTACTCCCGGGCCCAAACCAGGTTTACCCTTTTTTTGCAGAAAGGAACACTCGTGATTCAGAATCATTTCTGGCCCACTGGTTCCCAGTTCAAAACTCACACCACCTGGGCCTTAGGGCCAGCGCCATATTATTGAATAGCAAATGGCCATACAAGAAATTGGCATCGTTATCAATGGCCCTCAGGCCTAGCTGATGCCATTTCTGAACCAAGAGTTGGAGGCATCAGTCCTGCCCATTTCTACATTAGTAATCGCTGGATTAAGCGTGATCTCAGGGGAGAGAGTGAATTTCAAATGTACTAGGTTATTTTTCATTGACTTTCTCAAATAAAAATTAACAAATAAAAAAAACTGAAAAAAAAAACATTTCTGGGAGTTGATTTCATTTTTAGAAATGAAACAAATCATGTTTCATCTCATTTCATTTTGTTTAAAAATGAATGCACACCCCTAATTATATGTTTTTACAGGATTGTTCTGGGAGGGTTGGTGATAATGTCATAATGATGGTTGAGTTTAATTGCCTTAATCTCAGAGGGGGCCCTATAGGCCTGAAAGTTTAATTGGGGGGGTGGATGAACTGCTGAAGTTTCACTTAAGCCAGTGGCTCCCAAACCAGTCCTGGGGGACCCTCAGCCAGTCATGTTTTCAGGATATCTGCAATGAATATGCATGAGCTAAATTTGCATGCAATAGACACAGTGCGTGCAATATATCATGTTGCATGGACCCAGGTGGGATGGAAGATTTGCATGCATAAGCCTGCATAGGCTGAAAAAAAAAGGTGGAGGAAGGTTTCTGTTCACCCTCGCATGCAAAAGCAACATGCAGCTGCCCTCTTGTAAGTTGGTACAAAGGAAGAAAGCTACAGCAGCAGCAGATTATCGGGGGAGGAAAAGAAAGTGCTAGTGTTGCAGAGGTGAGGGAGGATAATGAGCAATATGGAAAAAAATTAAAAGTGGTCAGACTTTTGCCCAGGGCCCTTTAATTGGTAGAAGTGTACTTGACAGCCTGCCAGACTGACCCAGCTTCAAGGTTGACTGCATTTCTGCTAGGACGTCTTGTTATTACTGTAATTCCAAACTACCACACATACAGAATTATGAAAGGACTATCAGGTTAATGCAAATTGGTTATTTACTCTCTCAGACAATAAAAGGACTAGGGGGGCACTCCATGAAGTTAGCAAGTAGCACATTTAAAACAAATCAGAGAAAATTATTTTTCACGCAACACATAATTATGCTCTGGAATTCATTGCCAGAGGATGTGGTTATGGCAGTTAGTGTAACTGGGTTTAAAAAAGGTTTGGATAAGTTCCCAGAGGAGAAATCCATAAACTACTAAACCAATAAGGAATAGTAGCTTGGGATCTATTTAATGTTTGGGTGCTTGCCATGGACTTGGGTCCATCAAGGATACTGGGCTTGATGGACCCTTGATCTGACCCAGTATGGCATTTCTTATGTACTTATGTTCTTATACCCAGCTGCTAATCACAGGTTGCCAAATAGACTCTACTACTGCTTATTAATTCTGTCATCACAGGCTGCCAGACTGACCAAGGTGCAGACTTGCCTGAAATTTTCTGCTATTTACTTATTTGTAAATTGCTCCAGTAGGGCACTTTAAACACAAAACACATTTTGTTTTGTTTTGGTTTTTTTTATTCTGTAGTATCCTTCTTCTCCTTAGGCTCCTAGCTGGATAGGAACTGACCTCTTTTGGGTTATAGCACCCTAAGCTTAGTGTTGCGTGTCCCAGCTGCGTGGGTGCCACAACCGGGCCTGCTCACCTTGCGCTACCTTCTACAAGCTCCAGTCTCGCAGCTGGTGCCAGCTCCCACCATTCCCGTTGCTCACCACGGCCCTCTCCGGCTTCCACCATGCTGCAGGCCTCGCAGCGGGGCTCCCGTCGGGGCTCCACATCTTCAGCCACCTCGGCCCCGCCCCTAGGTGCATGCATGGCCGACTTCCTCCATTTTAAAGGGCCAAGCGCTGGAAAACCAAATCGGACGCTAATTGATAACAACACGTATTTGCACCATAAATAGTGAGGCCCTGTCCCCAGGACCTCGCCTTGGCAATCAGGTCGACACCGTGGTGTAGTAGTTTGCCTTATCCTGTGTTCCAGTGTCTCCTTGTTCCTAAGTCTCCATGTATTCCTGTATCCTTACTCAGGTAGTATCTTCTCGGACTGATCTCTGGTACTGACCTTGGCCTGCCTGACTACTCTCCTTGTCTGCTGCCTGGAACTGACCATTGCCTGCCTGACCATTCTCATGTCTGCTGCCTGGAACTGACCTCGGCCTGTCTGACCATTCTCTTCATCTGCTGCCTGGAACTGACCACCGCCTGCCTGACCACTCTCTTTGTCTGCTGCCTGGAACTGACCCTCGCTTGCCTTGACTACGCTCAGACTGACCTTGGTATTGACCCCTGCTTTGGCTGACCACTTATGGACTGATACTCTGGCTCTGATCCTTGTGTTTCACTCGGACACTCTCTTTTGGCCTACTTGGAATCTACCCACTGCCGTCACCTGACTAGACCCTCAGGCGCTGCCTGCCTTGCCTGGAGAACCTTCCTGAACTGTTACCTCCCTGAGGTCTCCGGAGCTCCCACTCCGGAGCTGTGTACCCTTGCTCGTGGTCTGCTACCTCTCCGGTAGACCATCTGAGGCCCACCTAAGTCCAGGCGGTCCTGGTACCCAAGGGCTCAACCTGCAGAAACCCCAGATTGTTATTGGCGAAGCTTCAGCGAGCCTCTGTCTCCTCGTATGCTCCGTCTCCTGGTGGCAGGCGCGCTCTCTGGGTCCAACCAGAGGACCATACTAATCCTGCACCAGGCCAAGGTCCACCTCCAGCCAACACCTAGAGCTGTTTTTCCCTACATTTATATCACCATACCAACTCCAGTAGCCCATATTCGGAAACCTGCCCATTTGTGAGCCGACTGGACATTAGGCATCACCATTGCACCTTGACTGGAACTCCCTCCCACCCACCCCAAAGATCACTGCCTCTATAATGTCCCTAGCTTGGCTGACCTTGGAAAAGGAAGACCAGATCAAGGAATTAACCCTAGACACACCACATGGAGCAGTACTTTTTTGGGGGGAAAAATGTGCCCTAGCACCCAATCCTTATACATACATCAACTCTGAAGTGATTGCTTCAGGAATTATAGAAAATTGGTTTTAAAAAGGCAATGGTGTTGATGAGGTGTGGGCTAGATGGTGTATAAATAGGGAGCAGAGTACACAAGAGAAATTTTGAGGGCGGCTCTTAGAGGGATGTTAGGTAGAACAAAATAAAGAAGTAAAGTGACAAATGGAATAGTCTATGGAGGGAATCAAGGTATCATTGGCAAGGGAGGTGAAATGTTAGAAGGGGGAGAGGGAAAACATGGAAAAGATGGGAGGGAAAAGAGATGGCACTGAATGTATAGAAAACTGTAATTACACAGAAGCCAAAGAGGAAGGAAAGGGCAGCGGGGAGCCAGAAGTGGAAGAGAGACTGTGTTGCTATATTTATGACTGATGGGAGGGAATGAGCCAGATGAATGGAGTAAGTTGGAGGAAGAGAAGAGAGCAGGGGAAATGCCCAGGAATGCCACCCAGCAGCAGTGAGAAACATTGGTCATGGATTCCAAGGAAAAGGCAACAATGGAAACTGAAAATTTCTGAAGAAGAGGCTGGGTCTTGCAAAAAAGGCTGACACTTTGGCATGGAGAAAACAACAGGTCTATAGATGATGGGCAGGAAGTTTGTTCAAATGCATGAATCTTTTCACCTGTATAGTATTTCTGCTCCAGCTTCCGTGGCTGACAAAGCTGCAGCCATTCAGTTTATCTTCTCAAATATAATTTATGTAAATTGCAGTATATGTTGTAGAAAAGTAACACTCATCAAACATCTTTGATTCAAAATTGTTCTAACAAAGAATTGCTAAAACACTGGTCCATTATTCCTTTGGCAATTGTAATGCAATGAAAGAGTTTAAAGTAGCAGTGCTAGCAACAATTACTTTTATGGATAATTTAATAGGCAGTTAAAACAATCAAAAGACTATATTTAACAACTGAGCAAAACAAAATTGTAAAAAAAAGGTCCTCAAAATGACAGGATTTCCTGATGCAATAATTTTTTTTTTTTATTATTCAAACAAATTTAAAGACTTGTGCAAAGAACCTAATGCAAGTCAAATCTCACTTAAATTAATTGTGGAAGGTAAACAGATGCCAAAAGACCATGGTTTTAAATCCTAAATCATTTCTAAAGTATCTAAGAGCCTCCTCTTCTTTCCCTCTGATTTATATCTTATTCCTCCTCAGTAGGTATTAGTGTTCAAAGGCTTTGAAAGTGCCTTCTGTCTAGCCACTGCTACTCATAAATTCAAGTAATTCGGAGGTGTTGCTGCATCAGTGCACACATGCTGGCTCTTTCCTAAGTAAATACATGTCCTTCTGCATGGGAATGATGCTAGTGGACCAGTCTGGTGCATCATTGGGAGTGCTATTTGCTACTATGCAGAGACCCGAGTTGGATTCCCAGAGTCATCTGGGAGGCAGTGTTCACAGTATTGGGTAGGGATGTGCTTCTGTTTGAAATGAAATGAGAAAGTTCAACTACATTTCCTATTTTGTTTTTCAAATGGCTGCTGCTGCCAAAGACCGCCACAGCAGCCTCCTCCCCAGATTCCCTGGATCCTCCCCCCCCCCCCCAACCGGTTATCCTATCCATGGGTCTAAGGGGTAGCAGTGATCTGTTCCTGCCCTGTTGGGTCTCCATTTTGGAATGGCACTGGCCTCGGGGCCTGCTGGGGACATTTTGAAACAGAGACCCAGCGAGGCAGGAATGACTAGGGATTGCTCCAACTTCTTAGGCTTGCAGGATGGGGTAACTGGTTAGAGGGTTCTGGGAGAGGACACTGTGAGTGACTTTGATGGTGGCAATGGCAGCAACAGAGGGACAGAGGGGTGGGATGGACCTGACATTTTTTTTTGTTTGGTTTATTCTTTTTTTTTTTTTTACATGTATTTGTTTCTTTTTAAATAGATGAAACAAAAACAACAACAAAAAAGAAAAGAATGAAACAAAAACCATAATAAAATGAAAAAAAATATTCCGTTGCTAGTCCGGGCCTAATTTGTCGACAAAAAAGTACTGGAACTGTGAAGGGTATTGAGATGGGTGGGGCCAGGGCCAGGGCCAGGGCCAGGTGTGAATTGTGTAAAGGGGCGGGACACACCCACACACAAAAATACATTCTTCACACTCTTACGACGCTTGATCAGCATTGGTAGGTGAAGGACTGCTGGGGCAATGAGGAGAAGGCTCATAGAGAGAATGGTGCTCTCTCTTACCCTTTCCTCCTCTCTGCCCTGATAATCCTGATCCTCCATTCCCAGTCGCCCCCTGCCCCAATAAATTCCTCAGTGGTCCTAAAACCCTTAAGTCTAACTCCCTATTCTTTGTGATCTTTGAGCTCCTCCTCTCCCTGGAAAATTACCTTCTCCAGCAAATCTCCTCCTCTCCCTCCATGGCCAGTAAGTACAGGCCTCCTCTTCAAGCCAGAATCAGCTGGCTCACCTCTGATTTAAGGGGTGAGAGCAGACTGGTGGACTGTCCACTATTCTTAGTCTCCTTAGACGGGGTTGTGAGGCTCCGAATTCAAAGGCATGGCCTGTTCTTTGTCTCCTTGGGGGTGGAAGGAAGGGAGCAATGCCGCATGCTCTCCTCACTCAATCTTGAGCAATGCCACATGCTCTCCTCACTCAATCTCTTCTTTCTCCCTGCCCTCCCCCTCCACACCCAATTCTTTCTCCACCCTGCATCGATTTTATTTTACTCTGGCTGTTGCCCCTGACAGCCTCCTCAATTGAGCTGGGAAACTACAGAAAAAATAAAATCTATGCGGCTGCCCTTGTCTCAGGATAATCAGCTACAACACTGTGATCTTCTCTGCTTCCTCCAAGGGCTGAGGGGGCCATAAATAATCCTTGCCACTTCGGGCTCTGTTCTGTTTCCTCAGGAAAGCCAGAATTGATAAACACTGTGAGCTCTGCTATGCTTTCTTGGGTCCCTGAAAAAAGATGGCAGAACGCCGTTCTGAGTTGTTCTGTCAGAAATTGGTAATGGACACAAAAAGGGGTTGAAATAGTGAAAGTTTGAAAGTTATGAGCAGTAGTTCCATTCATCAAGGTCAGGCTTGAAGCACTGACAATTGGCAGTATTGTTGCATACAAATTTCAAATTTGTGCTGTCAAACCCTAGTTGTGTCTGCTCTGCAGGATCTGCTTCAGTATCACCCCTTCCCCTTCTATTCCCTGCAAAACGGGAGGAGAGGTGGGAAGAGAGGGAACAAGAGGGGAAGGTTGGATTAGGGACCAGAGTGGTTGTTCTCTTCTCTGTGTGCTCCAGGCTCACACCTCACTTCCTCTTCCCTGCAGACTTCCTGGAGGGGAGGGGCTGGAGAAGAACACCCCTGCTGCTTTGCCTCTTGTGCCTGAAAAGGAGTGCATAACAGTTCCTGGCTGTTTCCCCTACAAAATAAACCCTGGTTATGGATAACATCTGGTGACCTGATTTAAAGTCCATGAATAGATTCTGGACAGAGCCCTGGAGCATGACTCCCTGCCTCAGGACCATTGCTGCAATGACCAGACTAGGAACAGTTTTATAACAGAGGGGGAAAAGAAAATCCCTGGATGGTTGAAAATGATGGTTCACGGCACCAGGATCTCAGTACTGTTTCTAATAGATCTGGAAGAAAAAGGAGAAATGAGGAATGACGAACAAAAAAAAAAAAGATAATTGGGAAGCAATGGCAAGAGAGACTAATATTCTAGACATGTATGAATCCATTTTACAGTATAAAAAATATCTGTAGAAGCCAGGTCATCAAAACAATTTATTATCATTTGGATACATCTAGTAATGCATTTAAAATTGCCTTTTGAATAAATGCATGCTCAAGTTTTAATCTAGTGCACCCATTATTAATGTGCATCCAAAGAGATCTGTGCAAATCACTGTGGAATGTAATAACCTATCATGTATAAATCATCCTGTAAAGTGATATCATCCACCCCTATCTAGAAAAAACAATTTTAAGGGTCATACACTGTGTTTATAGAAACCTACTAAGGAAATTATGCTGTATAGCTTAAGGTTGAAAAATTTTACTCATAACTGCAATATGAAAAAACCCTAGTCTTGCAGTACAGCGATTACATTCCATAAGACGGAAACCTTTAGGCCAGTTCTGTTGAGGACAATAAAAAGGGCAATGTATAAGAGAATTATTTCAGATTTTTATTATTTGATTTACTTTGCAGGCCAAGCATCATTTTTCCTGGGCTTTAACATTTTCAAAGACATGAAAAGCACAAACAAATTAGCATAAACTATGTGAAGCCAAAGTTAGACAGCATAGATCAAATGTCAAGACCACAGCCAGTTTTAAGCCAATGACAATTATTATCTACTGAGACAAATCAATAACGTGGAAATAAAAAGCATTCAATAATTGCGCTGTCAGGCAGTCTGAAACATGACTGATCAGTGGACAAGTAAAGGCCTTCAGTCTATATCAGTGATTCAGAAAAATGTGCCTTTCATCTGAAATCTGGCAACTGCCTAAGACAGACCAGCACATTTACCTCTTTAGATACATTAAATGAACACAATCATAGTGCTATAACCTTGGAACAGAATATGAGGTCTAAATGCAGGAACAGGTAAAGCGCTTCTCGATCCACAAAGGCTCGGCAGTTAGCAAAGGGGAGGAAGGTAAATGTTAACTATTGCCCTGGAATCCTAAAAGAGCACCCACCTAATGGAAAAGATTATTAATAAATATTAAATAATGCCCTGAATTTTGATTCCAAAGGAACAGTTCTGAGTGGGGCACAGAGAGACTAGCCCAGGGAACCAAAATCAGGCATCAAATGGCCGAAAAGGACAGCAGAGATATGCTTTTCGAGTGTCACTGACTGAGCTTCTCCTTCACCCCTAAATCTTTGTCTATGTGAAAACATATTAGTAAATCATGCACTATTCGCTCTGATGGTCACACTCATTGATGGTGCAAGTCCCAGGGACTGGGGAAGGTTGGGGCAGTGAATCTTCGTGGGTATCTGCGGTTTTTTACCCAGAATTTTTAAGAGGCCCTTCCACTAGTAGAATCTTAATTTGTGGTACTTACTGAGCCATTTATTTATTTATTTATTTATTTTTATTTATTTGGAGTTTCTTACATACCGATAGCCGTTTGCACATCGTATCGGTTTACATACAACTGATAACTTGTGGGCGTAGCCCTTACAAAGAACAATAGCAAGATGGGAAAATCAAAAAACAAGAGATATATATGTAAATTAAGAGATATATGCAAAAAATATATGCAAAAATATATATGTAAATTAAGAGATATATGCAAAAAATACAAGAGAAATATATGTATATAAAAACATTGCAGGACTTGTTTGCTTTTTCCAGTCAACAGACTATGATAAGCAATTGCTGGAGTTTGCTTCAAAATTGTGATTTGAGCTTTTTTTTCCCCTTTTTTTCTCTGCCTCCTCTCACCACTTGCAGTCATTAGGAACTCAGCTGACCTGAATGTTTATTATTTCTGTTTCATTAGTGCATTAACTATTGTGTGGTATCCTGAAATTGTGATCAAGGTCAATTTGTTTGAAAATCTAATAAATATAAAACATAATAAAATAACTGTGCACTATTCCGACGATAGTCCTGGTGTTTCTACAGTGTGTAATTAGATTTTCCATTAAAACTCCTAGTATGGGGCATGCTGCCTGCTAGGGAATAATTACAATGCCATACATATTCATGCTCTGTGCCCCTTGGTGAGAAGAAATGCCGCCCTGCATCCTTAGCGCTGGTGGTATGATTACAATCTGAAAAACAGGGTAAGCGTTTCTCGATCCACAAAGGCTCGGCAGTTAGCAAAGGGAAGGAAGGTAAATGTTTTACCCTGGAATCCTAAACGAGCACCCACCTGAGAACATGCTCAATCCTGGGAAATGTATTATTCAGGCACCTTGTCTAATTTGATTATTTTTACCATTTGAACATCTGTATGTAGGATACTTCCCTTTGAAATTATTCACCCCGAGCTTTTTTATTTATTTGGTATTTATCTATATTCTAAAAATGTTATTCCTTTTCCTTGACGATGCAGCCTTGCTGGAACTGCCAGTGCACCAGTAGGACTCTATTCAAATTGCTGCAGATGTGGATCATCTTGTTTTGAGGATACACACACAGCTGTGCTACTATAATAGAGGTTTTAAAAAACATCATGACTAGTCTATCTGGTACTAAAAGCAAAATATTCATCCCTCAGTATTTGCACACAGCTATTATATGAAATGCTGCTTTAAAAATATTTTACATATTTCTCAAAATATATTCGCTTCAATTAAAAAAAAGTATCATCAAGCTATGTAGATGGTTAAGATGTTTGCGCTGCTCATTTTTCCTATGCTGCAAAAAAGATATGCAGACCGCCGCAGGATATATTTGCCTCTCACCCTGTTGGTGATGTACTCCTGTTGCATGATTTGACTGCACACCTCCAAATTTCACAGAATCAAGGCCATTACAAATAGCAGCCTGGTCTGAACTAATTTAATGTTAAACAATATGGGGGCTCAATTCGCTCAAATTCAGCACTTAGAAAAATTAGCATCCGAAAGATATTCATTGAAGTATTAAAAAAAAATAAATACAAATTAGATTCAGAGGTCCTTCAGAATAATGCTCACATTAAAAGGATCCACATAGTTAGCTCCTGCTATTTTTGCAGGGAGGCAAGGGCAAAGTAGCGTGCGTGCATATAAAAATCAAAAGCGAATAGGCCGTTTTCTTCCCCTGACCTGAACACGTCTGCAGGAAAGCCTCTTTTTTTTTGTGTAAATATCTTTATTGGTACAGTCAGTACATAAACATCAAGAACAACACAGGTGGACAGCTGTTGAGACATATCACCTCAATGAACGTCCAAACAAGTAGGTCAACCATATGCCCAATGTTATCTGTCCACCGGATTACCTGTTACACGGGAAGACCAACTGTCAACCATTTTTCTTGTAAACCAATACCTAGGAACCCACCCACCTTGTTCCCCCCCCCTACCTTACTTTCCCCATCTAACCCATACAGCACTGGTATCTGATAGAATCAAAGAGCATAATAAAGGAAATTGGTAAGAAAACAAATCTAATGTGTCAGTTACATAAAAGACTAACTTATAGAGTTCCATACATAATGTACATAGGGTATGGTGCTGGACCAAATCACGGTAGTACTCCAGAATCCTCGGCTGGCAGAGTTGCAATATAGTCCTGCCATACAAGGTGGACTTTCGTGTACTTGGCTTTGGAAACAGATTTCGCCGTCAGGAGCTCCATATGCATCAATTTATGAAATTTGGCCTTCCACACCCTATTATAAGCCGGTACCGTTTGTGTCCATTGAGTCAGAATCACATCCCGGGCTATAAGAATAATCTTCCAGAAAAAACATTGTTGGCGACCCGTAAGTAATGAGTCAATCTTCCTTGATAACCCCAACAACCAAGTTAGGGGGTCTAATGAAAGATCAATTCCCCACATGTAGGTAACCAACTGCTGCAGGGATATCCAAAAGACCTGCACAGTAGGACAACTCCAGAAACAGTGGTAGAAATCTGGGTGCATGGCGGTACACCGAGTACAATGCCGGTCCTCAGTGAATCCCATATAGTAAGCTTGACACTGAGAGTAAAAGGCTTGGTGCAGAAACTTATAGGTCTGATCTCGAAGGAGGACATTTGCTACTAGTTGAGGTAAATAAAGAAAACAGTCCAGCAAGTCTTTAGTGAAGATGGCCTACGGCAAAATTCTATTCCACTTTGCTACTACACCATCTAAGGTCGGCAGCGGAGGCAACCTCATCAGGGCAGAGTAATATTGTGAAGCTGACATTCGTTTCCCATCCTCTCCCAGTAAAAAGTCTTGCACCTTGTATCCATGGAAGAACGCCGGGTTCTTTTTATGCTCTTCTAACATAAAATGCCGGAGTTGTAAATAGCCATAAAAGTCAGATTTTGGAATAGCATATTTATCCATTAGATCTTGGAAATTGCAGATTTGAAACTGCCCAGCCTCTTGGTGTAGTAATTGCAGCATACTGTTCAATCCTTTAGATGACCACGACTGGAATAACAGTTGCGTCATGCCTGGTTGAAATAATTTGTATCCTCGGATACGTAAACAGGTTGACGTTCCCTGAGGCACCTTTAGCTTCTTACAGAGCGATTTCCACATCTGGCGCAATGGTTGTACCACAACACTTCTACTTAGTAATTTGGGAAGGAGGGAATCCGGTAGATGTAAAGTAGCACCAGGAGTATGAGGGGACAACCAAGCCGTGTAATGAGCCAGCGGAGAGTAAAGAGTAGTGTGACAAATCCAGTCACGTAGATGGCGAGCTAAACACTCTTGATTGTAGCGCTCTAGATCTGGGCAATTTAGTCCCCCCTGACCTTTAGGTAACATTAACATTTGTAGAGGTATACGAGCTTTTTTGCCGTTCCAGATATATTGTTGGAGCCCCCTGTTAATGTCTTTAATGTCTTGTTTCCTAAGCCAGACCGGTAACATATGAAAAAGGTACAACCATTTCGAAATTTCCATCATTTTAACTAACAGGATTTTTCCAGAAGGGGACAATGGTAAATTACGCCATGCCAGAAGATTCTTAAGCATTTTCTGCTTCAAAGGAAGGACATTTAGCCCATATAACTGACTTGGAGAAGCTGGGATATGAATGCCTAAATACTTTAGAGAAGCGCTTACCCACTTCAAGGGAAAGGCTCCATACCAGGTGGATTGTAAGGTCCCCAATATGTCCAAAGCTTCGGATTTTTCCACGTTAACTTTTAACCCAGCAAATTCCCCAAACAGAGCTTGTAAATGTAAGACATGAGGTAAGGAGACAGCGGGATTGCACAGGAAAACTAACATGTCATCAGCAAAAGCCGCTACTTTAAAATTCTCATGCTTATAGTGAAGACCCTGAATAATGGGAGATTCTGCAAGTTTCCGTAGTAGGGGATCCAAGGTCAAAATATACAGTATAGGGGACAAAGGACACCCCTGCCGCACTCCGCGGGCTATACAGAACGCTTCTGAGATGGTGTCATTTGCTACGATATGAGACATTGGTTGCTTATATAAAATTGAAATCGCTTGTATGAGCTTGTGAGGGAACCCAAAGCGGTGAAGGACTGAAAACATGTATCCCCAGGAGACCCTATCAAAAGCCTTTTCGGAGTCGAACCCTACCGCCATTGATTCAATGTGATAATAGTGGGACGTTTCTATAGCAGAGAGCAGTCTGATTACATGTCCTCCCGCATTCCGGCCCCCTACAAAACCTGCCTGGTGCTGTGAAATGATAGAGGGCAAAACTGAGTTCATCCTTTGTGCCAAAATCCTAGCATACAATTTCAAGTCACAATTTAGGAGAGATATGGGGCGATATGATGACGCTAAGGTAGCATCTTTCCCTGGTTTGGGTAATACAGTAATAAACGCCGTATTGAATTGCAGGGGGAAACGGTTTATTTCGCATGCATGGTTGTAGAAAGCCGCTAGAGGGTCCCCCAGCGAGGAACTAAGAATTTTGTAATATTCTAAGGTAAACCCATCAGGCCCAGGAGATTTGTGGGTCCTCCCTGCCTTGATAACATCCTGTACCTCGCCTGCAGTGATGGGTCTACTAAGAAAAGCCCACTTATCCTCTGGGACCTGAGGAAGCTTGAGGTCTTGAAAAAATGCCTCTTCCTCAGCCGGGCCCCCTTTCCTGTCTTCCGTATATAAGTTTTCATAAAACTTACGCAAAACAGTACCGATGTCCTAACAAGTAGTGATATAATGGCCAAGATGGTTTTTAAGACCTCCTATAAAAGTCTTCCTCCGCTTTATAGCCACCATCCGAGCCAGCAATTTACTAGATTTATTTCCATATCGAAAGAAAAATTGTTCAGAGGCCTTAAGCGATTTTTGGGCCCTGAGATGGAGATGCGAGTTTAGGGCAAGAAGGTATGCTTTATAGGCATCTTTATGAGCCTGTGAAGGGGATTGTGCTAATAAGCGTTGTGCAGCTTGGCGTTGAGAGTCCAATTGCAATATAAGGGCATTTAGCTTTTTCCGCTGTGCTATAGAGTATGCAATCACTTCTCCCCTGATAACCACCTTGCTTGTTTCCCAGAACAATGCGGGGTTGCTCACATGCTGCGCATTAGTCTGTGCAAACTCGTCCCACTTCTTTTGCAAATAGGTGTGGAAATCCTTATCTGCATTCAAAGACCCAGGGAAACGCCACGTCTTTTGTCCCCCCTTAATGTTAGAGAGCCAGATATCCACCCATACCGGGGCATGATCAGCAATCACAATAGACTCAATATGTGTTGTATCCACCTTATCAAATACCGGTTTGGAAAGCAGTATGTAATCTATTCTTGACAGTGTAGCGTGAGCCCTGGAAACATGTGTGTACGTTTTATCCTCTGGATGTAGCAGGTGCCATACGTCCAAGAGTCCTAATCGGGTAGAGAATTGGCGAACCCCTGAAGCCGTTGTTTGTTTAAAACTTTTTGGGATATTAGATTTATCCAAGTCGGCTTGAAATACGCTGTTAAAGTCACCAGTGAGAATAATATCTCCCTGCGCTTCAGTTAATAATATATTGACCACCCTGGTAACAAACACTGGGTCTGGCGTATTCGGGGCGTAAAGAGTACCAATGGTTACCACTTTACCCGCTAATGTGCCTATAACAATTAGGAAGCGACCCTCAGGAAATAAAAGACCTCAGGGTCTTTTATTTCCTTGATAAGTGTAAAGGGCATAGTCTTATTCACTAATAGTGCCACACCACCTTTCTTCCCTTTTGCTTCAGAGAAATAGCAAGCAGTGGCCCATTTCCTGCAAAGTTTCTTACTTTCTGTCACTGTTAAGTGTGTTTCCTGAAGGCATGCGATCCCCGCCTTTAACCGCTTTAAATGCTGGAAAACCTTCTTTCTCTTAATAGGAGTGCCCAAGCCGTCTACGTTCCAGGAAATTATTCTGCATTTACTACCCATCACTGCCCCCTAGACCCTTGAACCAAGGCATCAGGCAAAGAAACGGAAGGGCAAGCTCCCAGCCTGACTCACCCTCCCAAACCTTTAGTATGACTAACCAAGAGAAGTTAGCCCACACACCATGAATCTCCACAGACAAAGAAATTAGACAAATCAAAAACATACATCTATCGTGTGATACCAGTGCCCTCCCCCCCCTCCCCCCCCCCCCTTTATCCCCAACAACAAAGTACCCTCCCAGACACATAGGTCAGGGTAGTGGAGTCAAACATGAGTGCTCGGCTTCCCAGGACTCTCCCTCCTCCTCCATACGTTGATAACACCTCTGTATATGGTTGCTGTTCAGGAACTGGTGATCAAAGAAATTGCGTTGCCTCCTCAACAGTTTCACATGTATGCCATTTGCCGTCGTGGTTAATACGAAGCTTGGCTGGGAATTGCATCGTGAAACGCAGATTTTTATCTATGATCTTGCTGCATACTGGGGCAAACGCCCTACGCATGGCTGCCACTCTCGCTGAATAATCCGGTGCTAAACGGACGTTTGCACCCTGGAACTGTAGCGAACCGCATTTCCTCACAGCTTGCATGATTAGTTGCTTATGGTGAAAATTAAGGATTTTCATAATTACCACTCTTGGTCATGACTGATCTGAGCCCCTAGCTCCCATTCGATGTGCCCTCTCAATGTCCAACATCCCTTCCAACTCCGGGAGGCCTAAAGCCTCTGGCAGCCATTTTAGAAGGGAGGGACGGAGTAAATGTTCTTCCAGCGTTTCAGGGATGCCCAGGCACCTTATATTGGACCTACGGGCCCGGTTCTCGAGATCATCAGTCTTTGCAATCTGTTCGTGGAGCAATTTATTCAGGGTACTCACTTTCCCCTGCAGGCCTACAACGTCGTCCTCCAACGTGGACGTTCGTTCCTCCACTTGATTGAGCCGCGGAGCAAAGTCAGTAATCACTTCCCTTAAGGCCCCGATTTGCTCTGATATGCCAGTAAGTTTGCAGTCTAACGCTGCTAAGACCGCTTCCTTGATTTCAGTTACTGTAAGGGGTGGCGACGCATTAGCCAGCAAGTCTCCCTCATTCCCCTTTTCAGCTGCCGCGGGCGCCATCTTGGGATCCAGCCCCTTTCTTTTTTCCTTCTCGCGTTTCGCCAATTTAGGAGGCATGGGTGAGGGCGACTTGGACATAAAGGAGGCAATCGACATAAGCTGATCGTCCCGGAGCAGAAAGTCGTCTTTTAAGCGAATTTTACCGGCGTGTGGAGGAGAAGAGGAGCCTGGTCGGCCGGAGCGGGTTCAGAGACGTCCGATCCCGTTCACCACATCACGTGACTCCCAGGAAAGCCTCTTTAATACAGCTGCTAGTGTGTGACTATGACCCATTCGTGTTTTCAGGTGCATGAGAGGAAGGTGATTTTCAGTCAGGCCATTCTACCTCGGCAAATCCCTATTTACCCAGGCATAAAGCCTTTGAAACCTGGCCTCTGTAATATGTTATGTTTCGTTGCTTGCTAGGCAGACTGGATGGATCATTTGGTCCATTTCTGCTGTCATATCTGTGTTTCTATGCTTCTATGAATGAATTTCTTCAGTTTCAAGATAAGCAGAATAATTTTCCTGAAGTCTCTGCAACTGGGCAGCCCAAGCACACGCTATAAACTCCTACAAAGATGTCAACTTGAACTTTAGGCGGGAATAAAAAAAATGCTTGCCCACATTTATTTTGCTGTACTGCTTCACTTGGCTATGCTCAAAAACTTCCGTGGCTCTGCTCCATAGAAAGCAAAGGGAAAGCATTGCAGTCTGAACCTGCTCTTATAAGACCCAACAAGCACCCATTAAAACCAAAACAAAATCTGTTAAGTCTTCAGACTTAAGAGAATATAAACCTAATTAGAGAAAAGCAAGCAACTGAAAAAGCAATATCTGTATTTGATTCTCTCAGAGTCATAGAAATGATTCAAGCATCACTTAACGACTAATCAATAGTCACAACAAAAAAGACAAGAGGCATATAGCACACAGAAATATGTCTTCAGCACAGATGTCGTTAAGAAATCAGCTGCATCTTATCAAACAAGTAACACATTCATTGACTTAACAAGAAACAGCTAACTATAAGAACAAACTGCATCCTCCCCACACCTTTACTTCCTACAGAGTGGATACACCAGACAATTGAGCTCATCTTCCAGGAAGCAGCACCGCAGGTCCCTTGGACTTTGTCTGTACTGCGTCGGCAAGGGTCATCTATTGGCCCAATGTTCTGAGCGTCCGGGAAACTCTCAGGCCTAGGTGTCACCGGGGAGCTGACCCTAGGCTGCATCAATCCCGCTCCTCAATGTATGGTTCCGGTGACACCCCAGTTTCCCAGTGGTTCTTTTTCAACTCTTGCTTTCATTGACTCCAGAATTCCGGAGGGAACTTCATTCTGGCCGAATTGGTACACCAACTACAACTCCCAGTGATGCGTCGTACCCCACCATTGCTGGTCTCTTCCATCCAGGGTGATCCGCTTCCCGGGCAAGTCACTCTCTGCACCTCTCCTATGACCCTCCATACCGGGGTTCTTCACAAGGAAGAAGTGTCCTTCTTTATCCTAGAAAAATCCATTCACCCGGTGGTTCTAGGTCTTCCTTGATTGCAAAAACACTCACCTACCATCGACTGGAAGACTCTACAAATCATGGCCTGGGGGTCCGACTGCTTTACTACCTGCCTACAACATAGACCTCAACTACAACTCGTGCTCGCAGTCACCACCCTTCCTCTACCTCCACAGTACGCAGACTACTCTGACGTGTTCTCCAAAGAGGAGACGAAGACCCTTCCAGAGGATTGTCCTTTTGATTGTGCCATCGACCTCCTGCCCAACACAGTTCTGTTCCATGGATGGGTGTATCCGCTCTCTCTACCTGAGACCCAAGCAATGTCCAAATACATGAAACAAAACCTTGACAGGGGCTTCATTCGCCCCTCTTCTCCAGCGGGCACTGGATTCTTTTTTGTAGCCAAGAAGGACGACTTGTTAAGACCCTGCATTGACTATCGTGAGCTCAACGCTCTCACTCGCAAGGATCGCTACCCACTCCCACTGATCCCGGAACTCCTGGACTGCCTCCACGGAGCCAAAGTTTTCACAAAACTAGACCTTTGCGGGGCCTATAATTTGGTCCGAATAAAGCCTGGGAGTGGAAAACCACATTTAACACGTGTGATGGTCATTACAAATATCTCGTAATGCCATTTGGATTGTGTAATGCGCCCGCGGTTTTTCAAATTTATGTATGTTCTACTGTATATCGCCTAGGCCAAAAAGCTTTGTGTTAGGCAATTAATAAATTTTAATAAATGAAATGAAATGAAAACCTAATGAATGAAGTCTTTCAGGACATGTTCCATTAGGGGGTAATTGTCTATCTTGATGACATCTTAATCTACTCTAAGGGCCTGGCTACACATCGCTCTCCAGCGCCTAAGGGAACACTGCCTATTTGCAAAGCTTGAAAAATGCCTCTTTGAACGAGAGTTCCTGCCCTTTCTGGGCTTTATTGTTTCCACCACCAGCTTCCAAATGGGCCCAGACAAGCTAATCAGCATCCGGGAGTGGCCGCAACCTGTGGGACTTTGCTCACTTCAGCGGTTTCTTGGCTTCGCCAATTTTTACAGAAATTTAATTCCACGTTATTTCCATATTGTGGCATCTCTAACAGCCCTAACTAAGAAAGGCTCTGAAATTAGGCATTGGCCCGCCGAAGCTGTCTAAGCCTTCGAGGAACTAAAGAGGTCATTCCTGCAAGAGCAATGTTTCCACCACCCTGACCCTGCTCGCCCATTCATCGTGGAAGTGGACGCCTCTGACTTAGCCATGGGGGCAGTCTTCAGTCAGCACTCCAGCCAAGGGGCTCTACTATCCTGTTCCTTCTTCTCCTGCAAATTTTCCCTAGCAGAGAAGAACTACAGAATTGGAGATAAGGAACTGTTGGCCATTAAAATGGCCTTTGAAGAATGGAGACAATGGTTAGAGGGGGCACATCACCCCATTACGGTCTACACCGACCATAAAAATTTAGAGTACCTCAGCAAAGCACAGCGTCTGAACCCGCACCAGGCCCACTGGTCTCTTTTCTTCAGCCGGTTCAACTTTGTACTGCGCTATCATCCCGTAACAAAAACATCCAGGCAGATACTCAATCTAGACTTCACGAAGCAGAGGACACACAGGATCTACCTCGCTACATCTTGGACCCTGCCAAGGTTCTACTGGCCGTTACTGACACTGTACCTCAAGGGAAGACCGTGGTCCCACTCTGCCTTTGACCTAAGGTATTAACTTGGGCTCATGATTCCCTCATGATTCCCAGGTAGAATCCGAACCTTGGAACTGCTGTCTCGATATTATTGTTGGCCCCGGATGGCCCAGGACGTTCAGGCCTATGTTAGTTCCTGCCCGACATGTGCACAACAAAATCCACTGCCCGGCCAGCCATGGGGACTTCTACAGCCTCTTATAGATCCTCAGGAACCATGGACCCACATCTCCACGGACTTTGTGGTAGACCTGCCCATCTCCTCTGGCAACCACGTGATATGGGTCTTAATCGACAGATTCTCCAAAATGGTCATTTTGTTCCTCTACCCAAGCTGCCATCAGCCTCTGAGTTGGCACGGCTCTTTACCTTGCATATCTTCCGTCTACACGGCCTTCCTCAGCACATCACGTCTGATCGTGGCCCCCAATTCACAGCCAAAACTGGTGCGCTTTATGCAAAACGTTTGGGGTGCAAAGGACTTCACTACAGCCTTTCACCATCAAGGGAATGGACAAGCTGAATGGATCAACCAGGGATTGAAGACCTTCCTCCGCTCTTTTGTGGGGAGCCGCCATGATGACTGGTCCACACTACTGTCCCATGGTCAGAGTTTTCCCACAATTCACGCGACCAGTCTGCCACTGGGACTTCTCCCTTCCAAGCTGTCTATGGGAAACATCCAAGGCCTCCATTGCCCTTACTTCTCTACGTACATTCTCCAGCAGCCCAGCTCAGGGCTGAACAAATGCACGAGTTGTGGGAGACCACCAAGGCTAACCTGTTGAAAGCTTCCAATTCAGCCAAGCGCATGTCGGATAAGTGTCTTCGCCCTGCTCCACTCTTTAACTCAGGGGACTGGGTTTGGCTCAGCACTCACCATATCTGCCTTCGGGTCCCATCCATGAGGCTGGCACCTAGGTACATTGGTCCATTCTCTGTCAGTGAACGTCTAGGTCCTGTGACCTATCGCTTATGGCTTCCTTCCAGTCTCCGGATACATAACTCCATCCATGTGTCCCTACTGAAGCCCTTGGTACTCTCTACATACCATGCCACTCCACCTAAGCCTCCAGAGGTGGTTTCTGCAGATGACCCTGTCTACCAGGTCTGGGATATTCTGGATGCCCGTCGTAATCACAGGCTATGGGAATACTTAATCTCCTGGGAAGGCTTTGGTTCCAAGAACTCATGGGAGCCATCGTCCAATATCTTGGATAAATCCTTACCTCAGCATTTCCATCAAATACATCCCAGCAATCCTGGCCATTCTCTGAGGGGGCGTAAGGGAGGGGGTACTGTTGCGGCTCCCAGCCATAGTAGGCCTCAGTCAGTCCCCCCTACCTCTTTCACCGCCCCTCACTGCTGCAGCCAGGCGCAGAGTGCCCTGCTCTGTGGCAGGCCAACCGCGGCCCTCCATGCGGCCACCAACGCCATCTTTCTCTGGCCAGCAGGGCTTCACCTAAGCATGTGCATATCAGAGGCTTTGCCCTTTAAAGGGTCCGTGGCAGGAAACCTCGGCCCGGCCCTGGGAGATGACATCACACTACCAGGGTATTTAAACCCCACAGCAGCCTCCAGCTCCTTGCCTTTGCAACAGGTCGTCTCCTCGTAGTGCTAGTTGCTGTTTCAGACATTTATTTATTTATTTATTTATTTATTTAATTTCTTTTACTATACCGATGCTCAAGACTAGGTCTTATCGTACCGGTTTACAATGTAACTGAGGGGAAACCAATTAACATCAAGGTAGAAAGTAAAGTTACATTAAACAGGGAGCGTAAAACCTGGGCAATGGAAGACAGTACAGAATTTAAACTAAGAAACAATTAGAGAGAGATAAATATATATATATAATCAACAAAAACTATAAGATACGTAAACATAGATTTATCCTAGGCAGTTATTAGCATGGTATGTCCAGTGGGAGAAGGAAAGGGTGAGGTTGGGTGGGGGGGAAGGGGAGAGGGAAAAGAGGGGGGGGGTAGGGATTAAGGAGGGGTGGGAGAATGAGAGACAGTGATGGTTGAGGAGATCCTTCAGCGGTAGGCTTCTGCGAACAGCCAGGTTTTCAATTTCTTTCTGAATGTTGAATGGCATTGTTCTTGGCGTAAGTCTTGGGGAAGTGAATTCCAATGTAGTGGACCTGCTGTTGAAAGAGCACGCTTGTGAATAGAGTTGTGGACAGATGATTTGTTGGGGGGGGCCTTGAGCGAACCTTTGTAGGCAGTTCTGATCGGTCTTGCTGAAGTATGTAATTCGAGTGGGAAGGTGAGTTGGAGAGTGGATTGCTGGTAGACGGATTTGTGGATGATGGTGAGAGCCTTGAAAAGTATTCTATATTGGATGGGCAGCCAGTGTAGGATTTTTAGGATTGGTGTGATATGGTCCTTGCGACGAGTGTTTGTAAGGATCCTAGCCGCTGCGTTTTGCAGCATCTGAAGAGGTTTGGTGGAAGAAGCGGGGAGACCAAGTAATAGAGCGTTACAATAGTCGATCTTTGAAAACAGTATGGCTTGAAGCACCGAACGGAAATCCTTGAAGTGTAAGAGCGGTCTAAGTTGCTTCAGGACCTGTAGCTTGAAGAAGCATTCTTTGGTTGTGGCGTTAATGAATTTTTTGAAATTCATTCTAGAGTCAAGGGTGGCCCCAAGATCTCTGACCTGGTTTGCTAATGGGGTGCTAGCATTATTTGCGAGGGGGTTGTTGTCACTAGGGGAGATAACCAGTAGTTCCGTTTTGGAAGTATTTAGGACCAGGTTGAGACTAGAGAGCAGAAGGTTGATGGCTTGTAAGCAGTTGTTCCAGAAATTTAGAGTAGAGATGGGGTCCGAGATGGGGATTATGATTTGAACATCGTCCGCGTATATAAAGTGGGTGAGATTGAGACTATTGAGTAGCTGGCATAAAGGGAGTAGATATATATTGAACAGGGTAGGGGAAAGTGACGAACCCTGAGGTACGCCTTGGTTTGATGGAATGGAGTGAGATTCTTTGTCATTTATTTTGACTTTGTAGTGTCTGTTGTTCAGAAAGAAACATAGAAACATAGAAACATAGAAATGACGGCAGAAGAAGACCAAATGGCCCATCCAGTCTGCCCAGCAAGCTTCCCTCATTTCTTCTCTCATACTTATCTGTTTCTCTTAGCTCTTGGTTCTAATTCCCTTCCACCCCCACCATTAATGTAGAGAGCGGTGATGGAGCTGCATCCAAGTGAAATATCTAGCTTGAGTAGTTAGAGGTAGTAGGGGTAGTAACCGCCCTTATTGGTTGTTTATCTTCTCCCCTGCCGTTGAAGCAGGGAGCTATGCTGGATATGCGTGAGGTATCAGTTTTTTTCTTCTCCCCTGCCGTTGAAGCAGAGAGCTATGCTGGATATGCATCGAAAGTGAAGTATCAGGCACATTTGGTTTGGGGTAGTAACCGCCGTAACAAGCCAGCTACTCCCCGCTTTGTGAGTGTGAATCCTTTTTTCTTCTCCCCTGCCGTTTAAGCAGAGAGCTCTGCTGGATGTGTGAAGTAACAGTTTTTCTTTTCCCCTGCTGTTGAAGCAGAGAACTATGCTGGATATGCATTGAAGTGAAGTATAAGAATGGAGTGATCAAGCTAGTTGAAAGGCATCAGGAATAGAGGAAGGTGGAGGTAGTAATTTGGATATTTGGTTTGGGGTAGTAACCGCCGTAACAAGCCAGCTACTCCCGTCTTTGTGAGTGCAAATCCTTTTTTCCACATTTCCTCTTGCTGTTGAAGCTTAGAGTGATGTTGGAGTCACAGTAACCATGTGTATGTTTATTGAATAAGGGTATTGTCTCTAGGCAGTAGCCATCATTCTGGCGAGTCACCCACTCTTCATTGGCGGCCTCTTGACTTTATGGATCCACAGTGTTTATCCCACGCCCCTTTGAAGTCCTTCACAGTTCTGGTCTTCACCACTTCCTCCGGAAGGGCATTCCAGGCATCCACCACCCTCTCCGTGAAGAAATACTTCCTGACATTGGTTCTGAATCTTCCTCCCTGGAGCTTCAAATCGTGACCCCTGGTTCTGCTGATTTTTTTCTTATGGTAAAGGTTTGTCGTTGCCTTTGGATCATTAAAACCTTTCAAGTATCTGAAAGTCTGTATCATATCACCTCTGCTCCTCCTTTCCTCCAGGGTGTACATATTTAGATTCTTCAATCTCTCCTCGTACGTCATGCGATGAAGATCCTCCACCTTCCTGGTCGCCCTTCTCTGTACCGCTTCCATCTTGTCTTGTCTTTTTGTAGATACGGTCTCCAGAACTGAACACAGTACTCCAGGTGAGGCCTCACCAAGGACCTGTACAAGGGAATAATCACTTCCCTTTTCTTACTCGATATTCCTCTCTCTATGCAGCCCAGCATTCTTCTGGCTTTTGCTATCGCCTTGTCGCATTGTTTCGCAGACTTCATATCATTAGACACTATCACCCCAAGGTCCCTCTCCTGCTCCGTGCACGTCAGCCTTTCCCCCCCCATCGAATACAGTTCATTCGGATTTCCGCTCCCCATATGCATGACTTTGCACTTCTTGGCATTGAATCTCAGCTGCCATATCTTCGACCACTCTTCCAGTTTCCTTAGATCCCGTCTCATTCTCTCCACTCCTTCCGGCGTGTCCACTCTGTTGCAGATCTTAGTGTCATCCGCAAAAAGACAAACCTTACCTTCTATCCCGTCCGCAATGTCGCTCACAAAGATATTGAACAGGACCGGTCCCAACACCGATCCTTGCGGTACACCACTTAAAACCGCTCTCTCTTCAGAGAAGGTTCCGTTTACCGTCACACATTGTCTTCTGTCCGTCAACCAATTTGCAATCCAGGTCACCACCTTGTCACTCACTCCCAAGCTTCTCGTTTTATTCACCAGTCTCCTGTGCGGAACCGTATCAAAAGCTTTGCTGAAATCCAAGTATATGACATCGAGCGCTCTTCCTCGGTCCAATTCCTTGGTTACCCAGTCAAAAAAGTCAATCAGATTTGTCTGACAGGATCTTCCCCTGGTGAATCCATGTTGCCTCTGGTCCATCAATTCTCCGGACTGTAGATAGTTCACTATTCTCTCTTTCAGCAGAGACTCCATTACTTTTCCCACCACCGAAGTGAGGCTAACCGGCCTGTAGTTGCCAGCCTCCTCCCTGTTCCCACTCTTGTGAAGCGGGACCACCACCGCTCTTCTCCAGTCTCTCGGCACCACTCCCGTTTCTAGGGATCTATTGAACAGGTCACACAGCGGACCCGCCAGAACATCTCTGAGCTCCCTCAATATCCTTGGATGAATCCCATCAGGCCCCATGGCTTTGTCCACTTTCAGGTTCTTTAGCTCTTCCCACACATTTTCTACTGTAAAAGGATTTTCATCTATTCCACTTCCCTCCAGTTTCTTGTTGTGTAGAGATGGTCCTTCTCCAGGGTCTTCTTTAGTGAACACAGAGCTGAAGTATTCGTTTAATATTTCTGCCATTTCTTTGTCTGTCTCCACACATTGATCATTACCACCTTTCAATTTCACTATACCACTTTGGACCTTTCTCTTTTCGCTGATGTATCTGAAAAATGTTTTGTCACCATTTTTTATCTCCTTGGCAATCCTCTCTTCTGCTTGATTTTTTGCCAACTTGATTGTTTTCTTCGTCTCCCTCAGTTGATACAAATATTCTTCTTTGTGCTCCTCCCTTTGGGATCCTTTATATTTCTTGAATGCTGTTCTTTTAGCTTTAATTTTGTCAGCCACCTCCTTTGAGAACCAGATAGGTTTCAATTTTCTTTTGCTTTTCTTTACGTTTCTAACATATAGAGCAGTTGCCTTGGTGATTGCTCCTTTTAGATTGGTCCACTGCTGATCCACATCTCTCTCGTTCTCCCATCCTTTAAGTTCTTCCTCCAGGTACTTTCCCATTCCTCAAAGTCTGTGTTTTTGAACTGTAAAACTCGGGTCTTTGTGGTTCTTTTCCCTATTCTATTAGTGATATTAAACCATACCATTCGATGATCACTGCTGCTGAGGTGGGCGCCCACCTGGACATCTGAGACATTATCTGCATTATTGAGCAATAAGTCGAGTATAGCACCTTCTCTCGTGGGTTCCAACACCATTTGTTTGAACAAAGACACTTGCATGGCATCCAAGGATGTGAACCAGAGCAGTGCAGAGCCGGATATGCCTATTTCCATTAAACGGTTTAAGAGGATAGTGTGGTTTACCGTGTCGAACGCGGCAGAGATGTCGAGAAGGGCTAGCAGGTAAGATTGTCCCTTGTCAAGGCCCATCAGGATGTTGTCCGTTAGAGAAAGAAGGAGGGATTCTGTGTTTAGGCGTTTCCTGAATCCGAATTGAGAGGGGTAGAGAATATTGTGGGAGTCAAGGTAGTCTGTGAGTCGGATGTTGACAAGCTTTTCCATTAGCTTGGCTATAAAAGGTAGGTTTGCAATGGGGCGGAAGTTTGCAGGGTTGGCTGGGTCCAGGTTGGGTTTTTTAAGTAAGGGTTTAAGTGAAGCAATTTTTAAGGAGTCCGGGACCGATCCTTGATTGAGGGAGCAATTTATGATGTCTGCCAGCGGTTTAGCAATGGTGTTAGGGATGGTGAGAAGTAGTTTGGTTGGTATTTGGTCCAATGGATGAGTGGAAGGTTTCATTTTCTTGATTATTGATTCAATTTCCAGGGAGGATGTCTGTTCAAGAATTTCTAGTGACGGTCTGTAGATAGTTGGTGGAGGGTTATTGGTTGCGAGGCTTAATGGTTGCGAAGGGTTTGGGGAAGTGTTAGTTGATGCCAGGGGGGCAAGTAGGTTTTTGATTTTGTTATCAAAAAAGATAGCCAACTCTGTGGATTTGTTCTGGGCTTCTTCTTCTGGGATGGTGAGGGGCATAGGTGTGGTAAGGGCAGCTACATATGAGAACAGAGTTTTTGGGTCATATAAGAAGCCGTGTATTTTTTTGGCGTAGAAATCTCGTTTGGTGCGGGTAATGGATGTCCTATAGTAGCTCATTGCAGTTTTGTATGAAACAAGTGAGGAAGGGGAGGAATCTTTCCGCCAGCGTTGTTCTTTGTGTTGTAGATCCTGTTTGAGTTTCCTTAGTTCGGTTGAGAACCAGGGTTTCTTGTTCGTGCGGGCTGGGTTGATAACTTTTGTTGTTACAGGGCAAATTCTGTTAGCTACTGAGTGTGTAATAGTTTGCCAGGAGTTCATAGCGGTATCCGCATCTGAGAAGTCCAGTTTAATTAGTTCTTCGGCCAGGCTGTTGTTGAGAGTGTCCATGGGACAGGGTTTCCTGAACTGGATCGAGGATTTAGTAACAATAGGGGTCAATTTTTGTTTTATAGATAATTTTGTAGTTATCATCGAGTGATCTGACCAGGGGATGGGGGTGCAGGAAGGAGGGGTGATGGGCGAGATGGTTTCATTAGTGAATATTAGGTCAAGCGTGTGGCCTGCCTTGTGTGTGGGATTGTTTATAATTTGTTTGAATCCCATAGCCTGGAGAGAAGAGAGAAGGGCTTCGCAGTTAGAAGATAGGGTAGGGGAGTCAACATGGATGTTGAAATCTCCTAAAATAATTGCTGGTGAGTTAGTGTTGATGTGTTTGGCTATGGTTTCGATGAGTGGAGAAGGGTCGGATTCTAGGAGCCCCGGGGGGGCGTAAATAAGGTAGACTTGAAGCTGGGAGGATTTGAATAGTCCGATTTCTAATTTGGTCGTCGATTTGAAGGCTTGCTGGGACAGTCTCAGTTCTTTTTTTGCTATTAACATTATTCCACCCCCTCTTTTTTTAGGTCTGGGGATAGAGAAGATGTCATATTGTTGTGTTGGCAATTGGTTAATTATGGCGGTGTCTGTGTTTTTTAGCCATGTTTCGGTAATGGCACAGATGTCCGGTTGGGTGTCCAGGAGGTGGTCGTTGAGCAAATGAGATTTTTTTGAGAGCGACTGCGAGTTGAAAAGGGTTAAGGTGATTAGAGATAATCCTAGGAATTGTGTTAGGGGGGAGATCATGATTGGAATCAGGGATCTCTTTGATCGTAGATTGAGCACGGGGGTATTCGCTCTGTGGGAGAGTAGGTGAGGGATGATCTGAATGGGGAAAGTTTGTAGCATGCTGTCTTTTAAGAAGAAATTGCTGGTGGAGAAGATTGTTGGATGACTACTGGGTGTTGGAGTGGCTTGATGAGTGCTAGATGCTGGAGTGCCTGGACGAATGCTGGATGCTGGAGTGCCTGGACGAATGCTGGTTGCTGGAGTGACTGGACGAATGCTGGATGCTGGAGTGCCTGGACGAATGGACGAATGCTGGATGCTGGAGTGCCTGGACGAATGCTGGATGCTGGAGTGACTGGACGAATGCTGGTTGCTGGAGTGCCTGGACGAATGCTGGATGCTGGAGTGAGTGGACGAATGCTGGTTGCTGGAGTGACTGGACGAATGCTGGATGTTGGAGTGACTGGACGAATGCTGGATGTTGGAGTGAGTGGACGAATGCTGGTTGCTGGAGTGCCTGGACGAATGCTGGAGTGAGTGGACGAATGCTGGTTGCTGGAGTGACTGGACGAATGCTGGATGTTGGAGTGACTGGACGAATGCTGGATGTTGGAGTGAGTGGACGAATGCTGGTTGCTGGAGTGACTGGACGAATGCTGGATGCTGGAGTGACTAGAAGATTGGATGCTGGAGTGACTAGAAGATTGCTAGAAGAATGCTGGATGTTGGAGTGAGTGGAAGCATACTGGATGCTGGAGTGGATGCTTGATTGACTGTACGAATGCTGGAGTATTGTTGAGTGTGGGAGTGGGTGGACGACTGCTAGGGGAGAGCTAAGGTGGATCGCTTGGGAGTAAGAACGGTTGGAGTAATAGAGGGAGGTAGCGAGTGTATCGTCTGGTATAGTCTGGAACCGTGTGCTGAAGCGCACGAAGGAGCGCACAAAGGGGCAGGCCCCTTTGTCGCGCTCCTTAGGCGCGCGACGCCTCGAGCCGTTTCAGCCCTTTAAAGGGCTCTGGGGAGGCGTCAGGGCTTCCGGGGAGGGCTTACCGGTGGCTGCTTCCTTCTGCCGTCGATTTTGACGCCGCTGGGTTTTTTTAATTTTTTTAAATTTTGTGTTGCCTCGAGGCCTCGCGAGAGGCTTGTCTCCGGTCCACCTCCCCTGGCCCCGATAGGCCGACGCCGACCGCGTGGGGAGGGCCGACCGAGCCGAGGGGAAGAGCGGGTTTTTTAAATTTTTTAAATTGTGTTGCCTCGAGGCCTCGCGAGAGGCTTGTCTCCGGTCCACCTCCCAATGCAGGAGCAGGAAGAAGAGACATCTCTTCTTCCTGCTCCTGCATTGATCCTGTTCCTGGTTTCGTTCCTGCTCCTGTTCCAATCCTTGTGATCCTGCGTCTAGTCCTGCGTTCCAGTTCATGCCTTCCTACCATGTCTTCGTCCCTGCCTCCAGCCTCTTCCTGTGACCCAGTCCTCGGCTTGATCTCCTGGTTTGACCTCAGCTTGTCCTCTCGTCTTTGCCTGTCTGCTGCCCGTTTTGACCCTGAGCCTGGTACTCCATTCTTGCTTGTCTGCTGCCTGCCCTGGACCTTTGGATAGGACTCCATTCCATACCTTCGCTGCCAGTCCTGACCCGGACCTCCAATCCTGTATTCATCTTCAGTTCATCGAGGCACCCGCGCCTGTCCTGCCGGCCCCAGCACCGAAGGCCTCAACTTGCGGGGAATGAGGGCTGGCATAGGTGAAGTTCCTGCCAAGTTGTCCTTGCCAGCTCCACCTACCGGAGATGAGAACTATTGGGGCAATCCCTCAATGGTCACACCATCTCTTGTCCCGGCCCAATGGCCCACAACCATAACATAAGCCATTGCGGAAAAACTAAATGAATTATTTGCTTTGGTATTTACTGAAGAGGATGTTGGGGAGATACACCTTCCAGAGATGGTTTTCAAGGGTGATGATTCAGATGAGCTGAACCAAATAATGGTGAACCTAGAAGATGTGGTAGGTCAGATTGACATACTAAAGAGTAGTAAATCACCTGGACTGGATGGTATACACCCCAGGGTTCTGAAAGAACTAAAAAATGAAATTCAGACCTATTTCAATTAAAATCATCTGTTGTACCTGAAGACTGGAAGGTGGCCAATGTAACCCTGATATTTAAAAAGAGCTCTAGAGATGATCCAGGAAACTGTAGACTGGTGAGCCTGACTTCAGTGCCAGGAAAAATCATGGAAACTGTTATAAAGAATAAAATCACAAAACATTTAGCTCGACATGGTTTAATGGGATACAGCAAACAAGGATTTACTCAAAGAAAGTCTTTCCTCACAAATCTTCTACATTATTTTGAAGGGGTCAATAAAGATGTGGACACAGGTGAACCAGTAGATGTGGTGTATTTCAATTTTTAGAAGGCGTACAACAAAGTCCCTCATGTCAGGCTTCAAAGAAAACTAAAAACTCATGGCATAGGAAGCGATGTCCTTTTGTGGATTGCAAACTGGTTAAAAAACAGGAAACAGTTGGACTAAATGATCTGTTTTTATAGTGGAAAAATGTAAACACGGAGTGCCTCAGGGATCTAAAAGGACCTGTGTTTTTTAATATATTTATAAATGATCTGGAAAAGTGAGGTGATCAAATTTTCCGATGATGCAAAATTATGTAGAGTAATTAAATCTCAAATGGATTGTGATAAATTGCAGGAGAACTTAGTGAAACTAGAAGACTGGGTTTCCAAATGGCAGATGAAATTTAATGTGGACAAGTGCAAGGTGATGCATTTAGGGAAGAATAACCTTTGCTGCATTTACACAATGTTAGGTTCTATCTTAAAAGTTACCACCCAGGAAAGAGATCTAGGCATCATAGTGGATAATACATTGAAATCATCGGCTCAGTGTGCTGTAGCAGTCAAACAAGTAAACAGAATGTTAGAAATTATTAGGAAAAGAATGGCAAATAAAATGGTGGAGATCATAATGTCTCTATATTGCTCCATGGTGAGATTGCACCTTGAATACTGTTTGTAATTCTGGTCACCACATCTCAAAATAGATATAGTTGAACTGGAGAAAGTGCAGAGAACAGCGGCCAAAATAACAAGGGGCACAGAATGGCTCCCCTTTGAGGAAAGACTAAAGAAGTTAGGGCTGTTCAGTTTAGAGAAGAGATGGCTGAGGGGGGATATGATAGAGGTCTACAAAATCATGAAATAACTTGAACAGGTTAATGTAAATTGGTTATTTACTCTCTCAGATAATAGAGGAGGGCACGCCATGAAATTAGCAAGTAGCTCATTTAAAACAAGTCGAAGAAAATTATTTTTCACTCAGCACATAGTTCTGGATTTCATTGCCAGAGGACTTGGCTAAAGCAGTTAGTGTAATTGGGTTTAAAAAAAGGTTTGGATAAGTTCCTAGAGGAAAAATCCATAAAATGCTATTAATCAATAAGGAATAGTAGCTTGAGATCAATTTAATGTTGGGTACTTGCGACTTGGATTGGCCACTGTTGGAAAGAGGAAACTGGGCTTGATGGACCCTTGGTCTGACCCAGTATGGCATATCTCATGTTCTTAACTTTAAAAGTGGGTGGCCATGTAGGTGTTCCCAGGGCAGGGATAGGAAATAGTCAGCTAGTGCTTTCTTAAAGCATTAAGAAGCCAAATCATAAGTCTCGATCTAGCCTGCCAAATTTTGACTGGCTAGGTTTGGGCTAATTTTCAGCTGCAGTTAACTTGGCTAGTCAAAATCACACTATCTAAGTCAAGGCTTTGAAAATCAGCACCCTAATATCTCAGTCATATTCCCCCTTCTTAATGTCTATCCTCTACTCTAGACCGTAAATATATATGCTCATCTTAGAACAGTCAATTTATAAGACATTTATTGCAGAGTGACATTGGACCATTTTGCTATCCCTTCTCTGGACAGCCTCTTCTTCATCTATATCTTTTTGAAGGTACATCCTCCAGAACTGGATACAATAGGTGAGATCCCATCAGAGTATAGAGGTACTATCAACTTTTTTTTACTGGTTAGAAATGGTTTTGAAAATTACCTCCAAATTATATATATACAGTATAAATATATAAAATGCATCTTTTAATGGCAGGAGGGAAACATGATAGATATTTCACATAAAATTTAAAGAAAGAGAAGCCAAAAAAGTGAGGCATGAGAATTAAAGCAAGACAAGATTAGTTACAAAATTGGTGCTGAAACAAAGTCTGTGCCAAGATTGGCTCAAAAAACAGCTGAAAGAAGGAGTGGTATGGTATTGGCTAAGGAGTATTGTTACATATTTTCTCTGAGGCAGGGTTAAATAAGCAACTTAAGGTCCTGGGATCACAAATCACAGAATAGTCTCCTGCTCTTTTCATTGCTAGTAATCAAGGACTCGTAGGGATGATTCTCACCAAGTCATTCTACCAAATGTGTTAGGGCCCGAACGCACATTAAATGGGTCTAACGCACATGATAAACATTGCAACGCAAGTTAGCATGCACATTTTTAATGTCTTATGCAAGTGGGAGGAGTTAATTCAAATTGGGGTCTTCTACAGTGGTAGATTAACGCGGGCTTTAACTACACCTTTTGTTTGGTTTTTTTTGGCGGTAGAGGGGAAAACTGTTTTCATCGCGGAACCACAGCCATTATCACAGAGAGAGAGAGACTGAATTGCACAAATCACCATCTTGTTCCTTCATCTCCCTGTTATATGTAACTTTAATTGTTCCCTTTCCTAAAAGCAAGTTGTTTGATTAATTCCCGTTAATTGTAAACCGATGTGATATGCAAATGAATGTCGGTATACAAAAGTTTTAAAATAAATAAATAAATAAAATCAACTCCTCTTGTTTTACCTTTCAAATGATAGAGATTTTCCAGTGATTTCAAATTTGCAGTTAATTCCTCTGTGTATGTAACACCATCACCAAACCTATCCTGAGTTGAATGTGCCCATCTACAGTGCAAGATAAATATAGAGTCATATTCTCCCTATTACAGTGCTCGCTCTCCCCCCCTCCCCCCCCCCCAAAGAAGCAGCTAGTATATGCATGTCAACTAGTGCAACATTCATAAATCGATGTGCGTTGTGATACCATATCGTACTTTGTGGAAGATAGAAAATTAGCCTAACCACGCTCATTTTTTTTTATCAAATGTGCAATTTCTGCTATATTTATAGCATTTTGATGAATCTAGGGGTCAGTTTGTAAACTAAGGCCTAGATTTGTCAAAATGCTATCCATTGCTCCTACCATGTGACAGGGGCCGGCCAATGGCACCGATATCCCCTGTCACATAGTAAGGGCAAAGGGCCATCGGCGCCATTTTGTTTACTGGCAGCCGACGGCCCGAGAGCGGGAGATCGCTCCTGGGATCCCCGCTGGACCACCGGGGACTTTAGACAAGTTTTGGGGGGTCAGGAGCATGGGGGATTGTAAATAATTAGATCTGAAGGGTTGGGGTGGGTTTGGGGTTTGTTTGTTTTTCTGTGTGCCCTTTCTCACCCCCCCCCCCCCAAAAAAAAAAAACGATAAGAAAAACACACAAAAGGTTCATGGGGTTTTCCTATCATTTTCGGGGACCCCTGATACATGACAAAAAAGGAAATATCGTACTATATTTCCTTTCCTCTTAAAAACGATGCACATCCCTAGAAGGGAGTAGGCAAGTGAAGGAGAGGGGAAGGGAGGGCAGTGGAAAGTTGGAGCAAGAGCAAGGAAAGTGACACCTTGCCAGAAATGGAAGTGGCAACCCGCTCATCTGGCAGCCAGGCAGCAGGTTGGACCCATCTTCTTGCGTTAAAGTTCAGCATTGAGGACGATGACGTGATCATCACTGGGGTCCTCGAGATCTACAGCATGCTGTTTGGGAAGATATCCAGGGCAGCCAAGGGGGCAACATCACCCAGGCCATATCCCTGCACAGTGGAATAAAAAGGAACAGAGAGCAGATGACCCACCGCTATTGTGACAAAAAGGCGCAGCTGAAGAACAAGGTGGTGACCCGTAATAAGTATCTGCAACAGATAAGAGGATCTGCCCCTTGCCCCATAGTCCTGATTCCCATGGAGCGGTGCCTGATTGAATGGGTGGGACCAGACATATTTGAGGGGGTGGACAAGACCCTGGATACCACGCGAGCTGGGGCAGGTAAGTTCAGCTCACCTGTAAATTTCAAGTCTGCTACAGAAGTCCACATATTATAATTTAAGATGCTCACATAGATTGATGCAAAGTGCGCATCTTATTCCAAACAGTACATGTGTACTTCCTAGCATTAATACTTATGTCTTCTTCTTTGTTTCCACAGCTTTCACCCAGGAATACGCTGGTCCCAGCCGTGAAGCCCCAGGGACCAATAGCACAGCCCCTTTAATCCCATAGAAACATAGAGGTGACGGCAGAAAAGGACCCTAATGCCCATCCAGTCTGCCCAGCAAGCTCTCATAGTTATCAGTTTCCCATACTTATCAGTTACTCAGACCGCCAAGGTCAGGGCTCTTGGTTACTGTGAGTCCAATTTCCTTCCCCCTCTCCACCCCCACCCCCACCGTTGAAGCAGAGAGCAATGTGAGAGTTGCATCAGAAGGGTAGTATCAAGCTTTTTATTTAAGGGTAGTAAGCGCTGCATCATGCAAGTTACCCCCATGCCTGTTTGCTTTCCCAGACTGAACAATTCGATGTCCTTGTTGGTTGTTGACTGAATTCCATTCCTCTTTTCCCCCTGCTGTTGAAGCAGCGAGCAATGATGGAGTTGCATCACAATATGAAGGCTTATTTGTTTAGGGTAGAATCCACCACACCAGCAAGTTACCCCCAAGCCTCTTACTTCATTCCCCTCTAGGGATCCACGCTGTTTATCCCATGCCCTTTTGAAATCTTGCACAGTTTTTGCCTTCACCAGCTCTTCTGGCAAGGCATTCCAGGCGTCCACCACCCTCTCAGAGAAGACATATTCCCTGATATCTAAATATGAGCTGGCAAGCCTCCTTTAGCAGCTCCTATTAGAGATGTGAATCAGAACCGAAATTGGTTCCGATTCCGGGTTCGGGGACTATAGTGAAATCTTTTTCGTGCGGTCCGATCGGGTTTTTTTTTTTTTTATCAGCGGGCCATCCAGTGCTCCTACCATGTGACGGGGCTGGTCAATGGCACGGATACCCTGTCACATGGTAAGGGCAAAGGGCCATCGCCGCCATTTTGATTAGTGGCAGCCGACGGCCCGAGAGCGGGAGATCGCTCCCGGGACCCCCACTGGACCACCAGGTACTTTTAAAAAGTTTTGGTGGGGGAAGCTAAAGGATGTGTTTTAAAGGGTCAGGGTGAGCATAGGGATTGTTTTTGTGTGCCATTTTTCCCGCCCTCCCCCAAAATGATGAGAACCCCACGAACAATTTTGTGGGGTTTTCCTATCGGTTTCGGGGAGCCCCCGATTTCTGATGAATTTGAAAATATCGTACGATATTTTCAATCCTCAGAAAAACGATTCACATCTCTAGCTCCTATGCTGCGGGCGGTCTGCCGGCTTTTTCTTTACTTCAGCTGCTGGCGAGGTGGAGTGCGCCAGGCGGCCCTGCAGCTTCCATTTTGGCTGCGGGTGGTCCAGCCACCGCCCTCTCAGAGCCGCCGCCCTGTGTAAATGCACAGTTTGCACAGTGGGTTGCGCTGGCCCTGCATAACTAGACCTAAGTAGTCTTCTGTTACACACTGACCCAGACAGAGGACCTGTGAGTAAAAGAAAGATAGAGATGAGACCAGCTCAAAACACTGCTGGGCTCTCTTCCATGGAAGGGGAAGGATTAGATGAGGAGTAGCAGGCAAAGTAGCCATATATGGTGCTTTGCTGAAGCTGGCTGCCAGTCTGTGTGGTTTTTCCTGGCTTTTGCGGGAGGACATGGGGAATCCTTGGGTAAATCTGGAATGAAGTCTACTGGGCATCCATATTAGAGTCAGATTATGGAATACACAGCAGGGCAGCATTATCTCAGCGAATCGGATGGGGCATACATTAAAGCTCCCCCCCATCTTGTCCAAACTATAAAATCTACTTTTGAGAACTCCAAAGGTGTGTTCTATGATACAGTGGGTAGAACCTCGTCTCCGCCGGCGTATTGGGAACAGCGATGGGCATGAGAAGCCAGGTCCTGCAACTGTATCTTGAACCTCCTATCGCAAAGAGAGAACAGCTGCATCACTCACACCACCAGGACTTTCTGATATAGCTGCCAATGCACAGCATGCTATTACACAATAGAAGGTACGCTCTAGCTTGACATGAGCCTTAAAAGACTATGTCCAAAACCAAAGACTATGCTCCCTTTTACTGTGACACTCTATGAATGCTATAGCACTTGCTTAGATTGTGTCAGATCTTCCTGAATGAAAATGGTATGTGGGTTTCCTATACAAGTGACCACGTCACTCACAATAAAGCTGTCACTGCCTATTTCTAGCACTCCTCTAACACTGAAGTATTACATCACATCTGCCATACGTCATTGCAGGAAAACATCAACCTCCTTCTATGATTGTGCATGTCCATGCCTGTTCTGCAGTATGCCCTCCAGAGACACAAACATTTGTCTGACATGACACAATAAATATGTCAGGGCCAAAATGTGTAGCACCCAGCTTCTATTTAACCCATGTACCCCCTGTGATGGTCAAGACAAACTGTGACTGACATCCCGGCTGACAAAGCACCAACAGGGCACACCTGACCTGGGAGTCCCTACACTATGGCTGACAAGTCACAAAAGGGAGGATTTGAATAGCCACCTGCTTAAAGTTAACAAGTTGAAAGTCTGTAGTGCTCAGTCACATACAGAGCTTTGTGGCAAGTGCATTGTCTGGGGATGCAACATAAGCAGGCCTCTCCGGCATGGAGAGAGATAGCCGGGTCTTGGCACTATGGCTTGTAGACCTAACTGTGCTTGCCACTTGTCATGTAACCGATGCAGTAACATCCCCAACAGCCCCTCCATGTCAGTGGCATTTGCTGTAAACCTATAGCTGGAGAGGGACTACAGAAAGAAGCAGTGCTCTTACCTATGAGCCAAAAGTCACCATAGAGGCCATCTTCCAAGTTTTCAAACAGGCCTGATTGCCTAAGGATAAAGGAATCATGTATGGCTCCCGGCTACTTGGTGACAATTTTGAGAATGTGCATTCAAGCGTCACAGGCCACTTGCACATTGATGGAGTGGAAGAGCTTTCTGTTGCGGTAGATCTAACTCCCTGCCACGGGGTGGGATGATGGATACGTGGGTGCAGTCAATAACTCCCTAAACAATAAGAAACTTGGCAATGGCATGTCCAGCAAGTCCTGACTTTCATGAGGGAATCTTATCTAACGATTAATGCAGCCACATACAGCTGTTATGACTTGGCCCAGTCAGTGGGAAAAAGACATTTGGGGCATTCCCCAACAACTCCAAATGTGGTTTGGAAGGAGCCAGATGCCATAAAATGCAGGGCACACAATGGTTTGGTGAGGCCCGATATAGCATAGGACCTTTCTGTGACCGGATTCAGATGCCTTCAGAGTTTTTCATATATCCACTGTTGCTCGAGAGCTGAGATGTGTTAATTACCTATGTGCAAATCAAGAACTGGACAGCATAACTATAATGGTTAGAAAACATACAAAAAGACATCAAGGCATTCCCCTGTACTAGAAGCACATACTGCTTCCAGCTATCTATTTTTAATTTCTTGAGGATAGAGCTGAACAAAAGTCTGGACTGGCAAATATTGGAATCAGCGGGAACACCTCTTTTTTTATTTAGTCCACTAGTCTACAAAGCTGCATCCCAGGCATGCAGAGCAGAGTTGAGCAGTATGTGTTGTTTTATACTGTCAGGAAGCAATTTAACTAATGCAGCCTCTGGCTCAGACTGAAAGGCTTTTCACTCTCATTTCCATACACAGTCATTCAGTATCCTATCAGTCATTTGTCCATCTCATAACATACACCAATGACACAGCCAGAAAATAACCGTGCAGATCTGGCATTGCCAAACTCCCATCTTCCCTTGCTGCTGGAAAACAGTTCAATGTAAGCCAAAGCATCCAAGTAAATTTTGGGAATGGCAGCTTTAAGAACATAAGAAGTTGCTGATTGAGTCAGACCGAAGTTTCATCAAGCCCAGCATCCTGTTTCCAACAGAGGGCAAGCCAGGATACAAGTACCTGGTAAGAACTCAAACTTTAAACAGATCTCATGCTACTAATGCCAGTAATAAGCAGTGGCTATTCCCTAAACTACACTGATTGCCTTAACCACATCCTTTGGCAATATTCTAGCTCATAATTCCACGTTGACTGAAAATGAATTTTCTCCAGTTTGTTTTGAATGTGCTACTTGCTAACTTCATGCAGTGCCCCCTAGTCTTTGTATTATCCAAAAGAGTAAATAATCAATTTACATTTATCCATTCTAGTCCTTTCATTATTTTGCAGACTTCTATCATACTCCCCCTCAACCTTCTCTTCTCCCAGCTGAATAGCCCTAACAACTTTAGCCTTTCTTCATAGGGGAGCTGTTCCATCCCCTTTATCATTTTGGTCACTTTTCTCTGCAACTATATCTTTTTTTGAAATGTTGTGATCAGAATTATACACAGTATTCAAGGTGCTGTCTTACCATGGAGCAATAAAGAGGCATTATGACAATCTCTGTTTTATTTAGCATTCCCTTCCTAATAATCCCTAACATTCTGTTTGCTTTTATGACTGCCACAGCACACTGAGCCAACGATTTCAATGTATTGTTCACTATGCTGGTTAGATCTTTTTCCTGGGTGGTAGCTCCTAATAAGCAACCTAACAATGTGTAACTAAAGCATGGGTTATTTTTCCCCTATATGCATAACTTTTCACTTGTCCATATTAAATTTAATCTGCTATTAGGACAACCAATCTTCCAGTCTCACAAGGTCCTCCTGCAATTTATCACAATCCACTTGTGATGTAACTATGCTGAATAATTTTGTATCACCTTCAAATTTGATTTCCTCACTCATTCTACCCCTTTCCAGAAAATGTATAAATATATTAAAAAACAATGGTCCAAGTCATAGTGGATAATGCACTGTAATCGTCGGCTCAGTGTGCTGCAGCAATCAAAAAAGCAAACAGAATGTTAGATATTATTAGGAAGGGAATGGTTAATAGAATGGAAAATGTCATAATACCTCTGTATCGCTCCATGGTGAGACCACACCTTGAGTACTGTGTACAATTCTGGTCGCCGCATCTCAAAAAAGATATAGTTGCGATAGTGAAGGTACAGAGAAGGGCAACCAAAATGATAAAGGGGATGGAACAGCTCCCCTATGAGGAAAGACTAAAGAGGTTAGGGCTGTTCAGCTTGGAGAAGAGACGGTTGAGGGGAGATATGATAGAGGTCTTTAAAATCATGAGAGGTCTAGACAAGTACATGTGAATCGGTTATTTACTATTTCAGATAATAGAAGGACTAGGGGCATTCCATGAAATTAGCAAGTAGCACATTTAAGACTAATCAGAGAAAATGATTTTTCACAATACATAATTAAGCTCTAGAATTTGTTGTCAGAAGATGTAGTTAGTGCAGTTTGTGTAGTTGGGTTTAAAAAAGATTTGGATAAGTTCTTGGAGAAGTCTATTAACTGCTATTATTAATCAAGTTGACTTAGAGAATAGCCACTGCTATTACTGGCATCAGTAGCATGGGATCTTCTTAGTAGGGGTGTGCATTCGTTCCCTACAAATTGGCAATCCGCAACGTATAGGGACATATTTGTTATATTTGTGGGGAAGCGAAATGTATCGCGATTCCCCACGAATACAACAAATCTTCACCGAATTATTCGGCTGTCTAAAGGAGCCAATTTAAACAAACCCCCCACCCTCCTGACCCCCCCCCCAAGACTTACCAAAACTCACTGGTGGTCCAGCAGGGGGTCCGGGAGCCATCTCCTGCACTCACACCCTCGGCTGCCGGTATTCAAAATGGCGATGATAGCCTTTGACCTACTATGTCACAAGGCTACCGGTGCCATTGGTCAGCCCCTGTCACATGGTAGGAGCAATGGATGGCCGGCACCGATAGCCTTACTATGTCACAGGGACTACCAGTGCCATTGGTCAGCACCTGTCACATGGTAGGAGCAGAAGATGGTGCCGGCCATCCATTGCGCCTACCATGTGACAGGGGCTGACCAATGGCACCGGTAGCCCATGTGAGATAGTAGGTCAAAGGCTATCAGCGCCATTTTGAATACCGGCAGCCGAGGGTATGAGTGCAGGGTCCCGGACCCTTCGCTGGACCACCAGGGAGTTTTGGTAAGTCTTGGGGGGTCAGGAGGGTGGGGGGGGGGTTGTAGTTAATTTAATTTTAGCCAGGACGAATAAGAATTAACATATAAATGTATTGGGGGCCCCCCTTGCCGAATGCAACGTATCTGCCCCCGACGAATACGAATCCCAAATGGAACGTATGGCATCCCTCTGCACATCCCTACTACTTAGAGTTTGGTACTTGTAGCCTGGATTGGCCACTGCTGGAAACAGTGGTCAATTTAGGCTTGATGTACCCTTGGTCTGACCCAGTATGGCAATTCCTATGTTCTTAAGTATGGATCCCTGAAGGTCTCCACTATTTACCTTTTTCCACTGAGAAAACTGACCATTTAATTCTCCTTGCTGTTTCCTGTCTTTTGACCAGTTTGCAATCCATAAAAGGACATCGCCTCTTATCCCATGACTTTTTAGAAACCTCCCATAAGGGACTTTATCAAACAACTTCTAAAATTCATATACATTACATCTTAGGTTCACTTTTAACCATGTAAAACTGTAGCAGATTTGTGAGGTAAGACTTATCTTGGGTAAATCCATGCTGGCTGTTTCCTATTAAATCATGTCTGTGATTTTGATCTTTAGAATAATTTATACGATTTTCTACAATTTTAATGATAGGTTACAAATTACTAATAATAGGTTTGAAATTTCATTTTTCAGATCCCTGGGGTGTATACCATCCAGTCCAGGTGATTTTTGCTACTGTTCAGTTAGTCAATCTGGCCTATTACATCTTCCAGGTTCCAGTTCATCTGAATCCTCACCCCTGAAAACTGTCCCTGGAACGAGTGCCTCCCCAACAACATCCTTAGTAAACATAGAAGCAAAAAATTAATGTAGTCTTTCCACGATTACCTTATCTTTCCTAAGTGCCCCTTTAATGCCTCGATCATATAACGGTCCAGCTTTCTCCCTCACAGGTGATCTGCTTCAGATATACTGAATTTTAAAAAGTTTTTATTATGAGCCTCTACTGCCAACTTTTTTTCAAATTCTCTTTTAGTCTGTTTTATCAATGTTTTACATTTAACTTGCCAATGCTTATGCTTTTTCCTATTTTCTTCATATGAATCCTTCTTCCAATTTTTGAAGGAAGTTCTTTAGGATAAAATAACCTCTTTCATCTCATCTTTTAACCATGCCTGCAATCACTTGGCCTTAATTGCATCTTTCTTATTGTATTGAATACTTCTGGACTACACTTCTAAGATGGCATTTTTAAGTAATGTCCATGCCTGTTTTATATTCTTAACCTTTGTAGCTGCACCTTTCAGTTTTTTTCTATTTTTCTCATTTTATCAGTTTCCCTTTTGAAAGTTTAGTGCTAGAACTGTAGATTTACTATTGTCCCCCTTCCAGTCATTTATTCAAATCTGATCATGTTATGATCACTATTGCCAAGAGGCCCCACCACTGTTACCTCTCTCACCAAATCCTGCATTCCATTTAGATCTAAAATAGCTCCCTCTCTCATTAGTTCCTGAACCAATTTTTCCATGAAGCAGCCATTAAGGAACTTTATCTCTCTAGCACATCCTGATGTAACATATACCCAGTCAATATGGGGTAGATTTTAAAAGAAGCGCGATCAGCCTACTTTTGCTTGCGCATCAGACTCAAGCAAAAGTACGCTGGATTTTAGTAGATACGCGCGGAGCCGCGCGTATCCACTAAAATCCTGGATCGGCGCGCGCAAGGCTATCGATTTTGTATAGCCTGCGCGCGCCGAGCCGCGCTGCCTCCCCCCGTTCCCTCCAAGGCCGCTCCGAAATCGGAGCGGCCTTGGAGGGAACTTTCCTTTACCCTCCCCTCACCTTCCCCTCCCTTCCCCTACCTAACCCACCCGCCCGGCCCTGTCTACACCCCCCCCCTTACCTTTGTCGGGGGATTTACGCCTCCCGGAGGGAGACGTAAATCCCCGCGCGCCAGCGGGCCTGCTGCGCGCCGGGCCGCGACCTGGGGGCGGGTACGGAGGGCGCGGCCACGCCCCCGGGCCGTAGCCACGCCCCGTACCCGCCCCCAAAACGCTGCCGACACGCCCCCGGAACGCCGCGACGACCGGGCCCGCCCCCCGACACGCCCCCCGACACGCCCCCCTCCGAGAACCCCGGGACTTACGCGAGTCCCGGGGCTCTGCGCGCGCCGGGAGGCCTATGTAAAATAGGCTTCCCGGCGCGCAGGGCCCTGCTCGCCTAAATCCGCCCGGTTTTGGGCGGATTTAGGCGAGCAGGGCTCTGAAAATCTACCCCTATTGGAATAACTGAAATCTATTATTACTAGAGATGTGCATTCATTTATCAAGAATTAGGCAATTTCAACAAAATTGCCTAATTCGTCGTGGTTCAGGGGACCAGAACGACAAAACGGATTTTCCCCAAACTTCAGGGAAAATTCGTTTTTCGGGTTACTGCGGAGGGGAAGGGCACATTTATTTAAAAAAAAAAAAAAACAACCCACCCCAACCCTTCAAATTTACTGTATTACAATCCCCCCACCATCCCGATTCCTCCCCAAGACTTACTAAAAGCCCTGGTGCTCCAGCGGGGTCCTGCAAGCATCTCTCCCTCTGGGCCATAGGGCCTGCTACGAATCAAAATGGTGCCGATGGCCCTTTGCCCTTATGATGTCACAGGGGCTACCGGTGCCATTGGTCGGCCTCTGTCACATAGTAGGAGCAATGGATGCCCGGCGCCATCCATTGTTCCTACTATGTGACAGAGCGATCTCCTGCACTCGGGCTGTCGGCTGCCAATATTCAAAATGGCATTGATAGCCCTTACTATGTCTCAGGGGCTACCTGTGCCATTGGTCAGCCCCTGTCACATGGTAGGAGCACAAGATAGCACCGGCCATCCACTGCTCCTACCAGGTGACAGGGGGCTGACCAATGGCACCAGTAGCCCCTGTGACATCGTAAGGGCAAAGGGCCATCAGCGCCATTTTGATTCGTAGCAGGTCCGACAGCCCAACGGCCCAGAGGGAGAGATTGCTCACAGGACCCTGCTGGACCACCAGGGCTTTTAGTAAGTCTTGGGGAGGGATCGGGATGGTGGGGGGGGGGGTTGTAATACAGTAAATTTGAAGGGTTGGGGTGGTTTTTTTTCAGATTCGGATTTTTTTAAATTCATTTTTCCGGGTTCGGGTCGGGTTTCAGCTTTGTTTTTGTCAAAAAACGGTCCATGGGAAAACAATTTTTCCCACGAAGTGCCCGAACTGAAACCCGACCCGACCCAGAACAATGAAACTCATCTCTAATTATTACTGCAGTGCCAAATTGGTTAGCTTCCCTGATTTCTCTTAGGATTTCATCATCTGTCTTACCATTTTGCCAGGTGGACAGTAGTATACTCCTATTGTTATATTCTTTCCCAACACATGAGATTTCTTACCATAAAAATTCTACTGTGCATTTAATCTTTTGCAGGATCTTTATGTTGGACTCTATGCCATCTCAGACATAAAGTGCCCCCCCCCACCAAGTTGATCTTCCCTATCATTGTGATATCATTTGTACTCTGGTATTACACTGTCCCATTCAGTTTCCTCCTTCCACCAGGTCTCTGAGATGTCAATTATGTCTATCTTGTGATTCACTGCAATACACTCTAACTCACCCATCTTACTTCTTAGACTTCTGGCACTGGCATACAGACATTTCAAAATGTGTTTTTGTTTGTGTTAATAACCTACTTTTCAAATGACAGGGAAAATTTGGAATCATTTAGCTCAGGTGATTCTTCATCTATAGGCACACCGTCTCCTTTTGCTTTTAATGAAACCTATCTGGATGCCCTAACGCTCCTATTTCATTGATATCCTTCAAAGATACCTCCCTCTGAAACTTCCACTGCTGAGCAATTGTCAGATTTTCCCCTCTTATTCTAGTTTAAAAGCCGCTCTATCTCCTTTTTAAAGGTTAGTGCCAGCAGCCTTGTTCTACCCTGGTTAATGTGGATCCCATCCTTTTGGTAAAGCTTCCCCCTTCCTCAAAAGTTTGCCCAATTCCTAACAAAACTGAATCCCTCCTATACCATCATCTCATCCATGCACTGAGACTCCGGAGCTCTGCCTGCCTCTGGGAACCTGTGTGCGGAACAGGGCGTATTTCAGAGAATACTACCCTAGAGGTTCTGGATTTCCTAAAAGCCTAAATTTGGTTTCCAGAACTTCCCTTCCACATTTTTCCTATATTGTTGGTGCCCACATGTACCACAACAGCTGGTTCTTCCCCGGTACTGTTTAAAATCCTATCTAGATGATACATGAGGTCCATTACCTTCACACTAGGCAGGCCTGTTGCCTGGCAATTCTCACATCCACCAGCCACCCAGATATTTGCATTCCTAATAATCAAATCACCAACTATGATGGACATCCTAACCCTTCCTTCCTGGGAAATGGTCCTGAGAGACTCGTCCTTGGTGTGGGAGGATAATGCATTACCTGGAGAGCAGGTCCTTGCTACAGGATCACTTCCTGCTATACCAGGATGATGCTCTATAACCAGAAAACCTTCTTCCACCAAGACAGCACCAGGGCAGGCTGCCTGACTGGATTTTAGACTTGGCTGATGTTCTCCTTGATATACATTTCTTTTTTTTTTTTTATTTAAAGTTTATTGAATTTCATATCATTTACAATGAAAAAGAAATTAGGAATTTAAGGGTTACATATCCATTTTAAGCAAAGAAAAATACAAAGTAAACATTATATGTTATCCCTAATTTTAGTCCCCTTTATCTGGGAAGTAACATAAGAAATTAATAAAGGAAATACGTCTAATCATAGAACAAATGAGTGAGATCCTTATTTGACCAATTAATTAATTAACCCATCATGTAGGCTGTTCATGAACCCCCAATCCCTCCTTACCTAAAAGAAATACCTCCAGGTGGTCGGGTTGCTGAAAAACAAATTTGTTTTTTTGATGGAAAATAATACACTTGCATGGGAATTTGAGGAAGAATGTGGCCCCAATGGCCAAAACTCTTCCTCGCATTGCCAAAAATTGCTTCCTCCTCACCTGAGTAGGTCTAGAGACATCAGGGAACACCTGGACGGTTTTACCACAGAATAAGAAATTTTTATTCCTGAAATATTTCTGTAAAACAAGATTTTTTTCAACTTCTAATCCAAAAGCAACTATTAAAGTTGCTCTGGTTGCTATATCATCCCCAGATGCTTCTAAAAAGGATGTCAGATTAGGACTTTTATCATTTATTTCATCCAACTCTCATTTATTTCACATCTCTCTTAAAACTAGATATATAATAAATGTTCGATATCAGTAAGTCACTACTTATACCCAACACTTCCTTAGCGTATTTTTTGAATAGCTCTTGCGGGGACAACAATCTGGTATAAGGAAAATTTAAGAACCTTAAATTGTTATTTCGAATATTATTTTCCAACATTTCAAGATTTCTATATATCATTAAAGAGTCTTTAATGAATACATTCCCACTTGCTTGCAAAGAGGTGATTTGATTATTCATCTTTTTGTCTGCAGATTCCAAACACTCTATCCTTTTCCCGTGGTCGTCCACCTTCTCCTTAATCTCAGCTGCAAAAACTGTGGATTGGGTCATGGATTGAGAGTCTCTTTTCCATTTTCACTACAGCCTTCCAGATATCTGCCAAGGAGATATTCTCAGGGTCTGCCAATTCAGCTTCCCCTTCCATTATTCCAGCACATGGTATAGGCTCCAATTCTCTGGTGCCTCCCTCTGCTGGAATAGGCAGTTCAGTAACGGCGGTGGTATTAAAATTACTTACCACCCCATTACTCTGGTCCTTGATGGATCTTTGGTCCTGGACGGGACTAGCGCTCATCCCAGAAGAGAAAGATAATTCCTGAACTGTCTCTCCAGTTTGCTGACTCCCTCTACGGGTAATATGACTATCCATAGGGCCTTTCATCTCCTTGGAGGCTGGAGTAGACGTTATTGGCTTTATCTTCCTTTTCTTCCCCATGTGGAGCACTCCTCAGATTTTCCTCCAGGGGCGCGCCCCTTTGGCGCGCGGCTTCAGTGCGCCGGCGGCTGCGCACCGCTGTGCTGTTCTTTTTATGGCACAGCCTCGTCAGCTGTTGATGACGCCGGAGTAGGGAGGTGGGTTCAGCGACTCTCCGGTACGGTCCCTCACGTCCTCACACGGGTCTCTTTCTCCAGGAAGGCTTCCGGTTCTCCGCGGCTGTGCTGTTCTTTTTATGGCACAGCCTCGTCAGCTGTTGATGACGCCGGAGTAGGGAGGCGGGTTCAGCGACTCTCCGGTATGGTCCCTCACATCCTCACACGGGTCTCTTTCTCCAGGAAGGCTTCCGGTTCTCCGCGGCTGTGCTGTTCTTTTTATGGCACAGCCTCGTCAGCTGTTGATGACGCCGGAGTAAGGAGGCGGGTTCAGCGACTCTCCGGTACGGTCCCTCACGTCCTCACACGGGTCTCTTTCTCCAGGAAGGCTTCCCTCCTTGATATACATTTCTGTCTGCCTCAGCTCTTCTAGGTTTGCCAATCTAGCCACTAGATATTGGACTCATTCTCTGAGAGCCATGAGCTCTTTGCATCAGGTGCACACATACAACTGCTTACCGACAGGTAGAAAATCATACATATGACACTCGATACAAAAGACTGGAAGGCGCCCCCCCCCCCCCCACCCGCTTGTTGCTGTATTGCTGCCTTTATCTTAATTTTGTAGAGTTCTTAAGTTTAAGTTGCTAAGGGAGTAGGAATGTGTAAATTAGTCTTTTAACTTTATTGGTGTTTTCACTATTAAACTAGTAGTGACCTGCAAAGGGATAATTAAATGCTTTATAAGGGCTGGGGCAATCCTGTGCTTTAGATAAAAGCCAGATTGATTTTTAATGTGAAAGCGTCTCTTGCCTACAAATCAAAGGATGAGCTAGGGGTAGGTGGAGGGAGAGAAAGCAAACACTAGAATTAGCTATCTTGTTTTGCTTTTTAATTCAGACACATACAAACTCTAAACTATTAACTGCCTTGGCTTGCTTGTTATATCAGACCCACACTAAAGAATATACCACACTATTGCACTTCTCCCCCAATCTTTTTTTAAGTCCTAAAATTTTCCAAAGCAATACTTACAGATCCTCTTCGGCCACCAGTAAGATTATATTCTCCTGTCAATGCTGTCACTGGAATGAGGGTTACTGAGCTTTTCCCCTGCAATATATCTTATGCTTCAAAAACATGTTAGTACTACACAATCCCTTTGCTGATTTATACTTTAGATAGCCTGAGTGACTCACTGCTATTCTTTCTGTATTGGTACCTACTCAGATCAATCAATCATACTACTCTAATACCTTTTCAAGGTGAGTAATTGCCCTTTTTAAGTACACACACACTTTTTTTTTAAGATATGCTTAACTCAGAAATTGTAAGGCAACAAGAATTACAAGTGACAATCATAACTCTATAAAGAAAATATTAACGATTCCAATGCCCTCAAACAAAGGTAATATGGGAGAGACAATTTGAAAAAGGAGCATTACAATAAGAAATGGAAAAAAGAAATTATGCAAGATAAAGCAACAGATAACAAATTAGTTGAACATGAGAATTTTGTGCCTTAGGGAGTCCAAAAACATCTTAATTGGGATGATTAAAAATAAACATATTTGGCATCCTTAAATTTTATATATATTTCCATGTGTAACAAACTATAAATTGAGCTCCCAAAGTCATAGAAACATAGAAACATAGAAATGACGGCAGAAGAAGACCAAATGGCCCATCTAGTCTGCCCAGCAAGCTACGCACGTTATCCATTTTTTTCCCCTTTTTTTTTTCTCTCCCACCTGTTACTATTGGCTTCCAGTACCCTCCAGCCCTAATTCCCCTCCACCCCACCACCAATTTAGAGAGCAGCACCGTATCTGCATCCAAGTGAACGTCCAGCTCAATTAGGGGTAGCAACTGCTGTAACAAGTAGGCCACACCCTTACCCCATACTCTTACCCACCCCTGTTTTTATTTTTTTTGGTTTTTGGTTTTTTTTTTTTTTGGAGATAGCAGCCCTCCATCCTTCCACTCCGTGAAGGTGGAACACCAACTACTGGCCACTGGCATCCCGCTCTGTGAATGCCTCTGTGGCTACTGCCGCTCCGTGCAGTGTTTGAATGCCTCTGTGGCAACTGCCGTTCCGTGCAGTGTTTGAATGCCTCTGTGGCTACTGCCGCTCCGTGCAGTGTTTGAATGCCTCTGTGGCTACTGCCGCTCCGTGCAGTGTTTTGCTGCCTCCTCTTTATTCACGCCCTCTAGACTTGATGGATCCACAGTGTTTATCCCACGCCCCTTTGAAGTCGTTCACAGTTTTAGACTTTACCACTTCCTCCGGAAGGGCATTCCAGGCATCCACCACCCTTTCCGTGAAGAAATACTTCCTGACATTGGTTCTTAGTCTTCCTCCCTGGAGCCTCAGCTCGTGACCTCTGGTTCTGCTGATTTTTTTCTGACGGAAAAGGTTTGTCGTTGTCTTTGGATCATTAAAGTTTTTCAAGTATCTGAAAGTCAGAATCATATCACCCCTGCTCCTCCTTTCCTCCAGGGAGTACATATTTAGATTGTTCAATCTCTCCTCGTATGTCATCCGATGAAGACCCTCCACCTTCCTGGTCACCCTTCTCTGTACCGCCTCCATCTTGTCCTTGTCTCTTTGTAGATACGGTCTCCAGAACTGAACACAGTACTCCAGGTGAGGCCTCACCAAGGACCTGTACAAGGGGATAATCACTTCCCTTTTCTTACTCGATATTCCTCTCTCTATGCAGCCCAGCATTCTTCTGGCTTTTGCTATCGCCTTGTCGCATTGTTTCGCAGACTTCATATCATTAGACACTATCACCCCAAGGTCTCTCTCCTGCTCCGTGCACATCAGCCCTTCTCCCCCCATCGAATACAGTTCATTCGGATTTCCACTCCCCATATGCATGATTCTGCACTTCTTGGCATTGAATCTCAGCTGCCATATCTTCGACCATTCTTCCAGCTTCCTTAAATACCTTCTCATTCTCTCCACTCCTTCCAGCGTGTCCACTCTGTTGCAGATCTTAGTGTCATCCGCAAAAAGACAAACCTTACCTTCTAACCCGTCCGCAATGTCGCTCACAAATATATTGAACAGGACCGGTCCCAACACCAATCCTTGTGGTACACCACTTAAAACCTCCCTCTCTTCAGAGAGAGCTCCATTTACCATCACACATTGTCTTCTGTCCGTCAACCAGTTTGCAATCCAGGTCACCACCTCGGCACTCACTCCTAAGCTTCTCATTTTATTCACCAGTCTCCTGTGCGGGACCGTATCAAACTTTGCTGAAATCCAAGTAGATGACATTGAGTGCTCTTCCTCGATCCAATTCCTTGGTTACCCAGTCAAAAAAGTCAATCAGATTTGTCTGACAGGATCTTCCCCTGGTGAATCCATGCTGCCTCTGGTCCAGCAATTCTCCCGACTGTAGATAGTTCACTATTCTCTCTTTCAACAGTGACTCCATTACTTTTCCCACCACCGAAGTGAGGCTAACCGGTCTGTAGTTACCAGCCTCCTCTCTGTTCCCACTCTTGTGAAGCGGAACCACCACAGCTCTTCTCCAATCACTCGGCACCAGTCCCGTTTCTAGGGATCTATTGAACAGGTCACACAGCGGACCCGCCAGCACATCTCTGAGCTCCCTCCCCTTCTTGTCACATCTTCCCTCCCCTTCTTGTCACATCTCTGAGCTCCCTCCCCTTCTTGTCTCAGTGACAAAAATTTGCACCGATGATCCTGAGTTACTCTAGCAACATCTAGATAAATCCAGACCTTCTGGCCTTTAAACAAAAACAAACAATCACAAAATAACAATCTCAAGACCATATCACAGTTTTGAGGGAAAACAAAAGAGACCAGAAGACTGCCTCTTCCAAAGATGATGAATATTCAAGGAAATCAAATTGATACCCATCTCAGCAGGTCTTGGATCAACAATGGCCCTATGACTAGTAGCACCTTCTTTTACCATTGGGAGAAAATAAACTTTAGCCATAAGAAGAATAGCTTCAGAAGGTATCTTTAATATTCCTGCCATGTAATTTTTAAAATGATCCAATGGAGAGATGGAAATATTGGAAAATTTAACACTCTAAGATTTAGGTATCTGGACGGATTCTCTAGGTTTTCCAACTTTTTATCTTGGACAATATTTCCTTGAACCAAGCTGGTCTTAGGTAAGTTGTTTTTCCAGTTCTTTCAATTTCCCCTTTTGTGTTGCTGCCAAAGCCTCAGAAAGTTGGATCCGTCTGTGTATATCAGTAGTAATAGTAGTTAAAGAGAAAGTAGACATTTGAAGCACAACAAGGACCCCCAAACAGAATCCAAAGTAATGGAATCAGGACCCTGCAAAACACCACCAGCAGCCAAATTCAGGGTCTCACCACCAACATCTTCACTCAACTCAGCATTGGATTCAGAATGGTCCCCACCAATTCAGGCAGTAGACACCAGAAAGAGAGGACCCCAATCATCACCACTTGCTAGCTCAGTCCACTGATCTCCCAGTAGGAAAACCTCTATTGTTCTTCCTGCACAGACACCTGTGACATCAAAAAGAGGAGATGCCTCAGTCACAGCTGTCAGCACATCCCAAATGAAAGAGGAGTTTAACAGCAGCAACTCCCCAATCAAGTTGCTCAAAGTCAGTGGGGAAGGAGTCCAAGAGCTCCAGGGCTGAACGTGGTATCAAAATCTAGCAGGAGGTCGTTTGCTCCATGGCCCCTCCTGCTAAGGACACACTCGGAGTGGATTCTGATGCCACGGTAAGAAAGCCCACTATTTTCTGCTGATCAGGGGAATTCAGAGAGATGGCAGGTATTTCACTCCTAAGTCGTCCCTTCCTTTTTGGTATGTGGCATTTTGATAGAAAGCAATTTAGAGAAGGAAAAGAGGGTCAACAGACAGGGCCATTTGCTGCAAGTTAGCGAGCAGTCACCATCTTGCCTCAGCTGCTCTGGGTACACACAAAATCTAAGCTATTACCTACCTTTGGCTTGCTTGTTATATCAGACACACACACACACACACTAAAGAATATACCCCATTATTTCATCTTTCCCCCTAACTTTTTAAGTCCTAAAATTTATCAAAGCAATACCAATCCTCTTCAGCTACAAGCAAAATGATCTTCTCCTCTCATTGCTCCCACTGGAATTTTCAAACCCATTCTACCTGGGTAAATTGGCCTCTCTGGGAATAGCTTTCCTTTTCCCACCTCAACAGATACAAGTTTTAGCGTGTACAACTTTTGCCAGATTAAAATTAGGTAGGGATGTGCATCTGTTTTAAACAAATTGGTAAAATACAAGGAATGAATCCATTTATGTTTCATTTGTGGACCCCCGAAATGAGTGGAGGGATCCTAGAAATTTGTCCTGGGGTTCTGCCATTGCTGCCTGCTCTTTCATGCATGGTTCCTCCAGCTTCCATTTGCCCTCCATCTCATCTAATCCTGATCCACCGCTTTACAAAAAGGGCATGCCCACTGGGTGAGTTCACCTTTGCCTTTAATCTTTCCCTTTGAGGGCTCTATTTTTTACCTTTCCAAATGGTCTCCTGATGACCATTTCCTGCACAGAGGGCACAGAAGGAAAGATTGTTCACAGTTTCATTTCTAGGGTGGGTTAAATTCCCGGAGGTACCTTTCTTCTTCCAGGGTGAGGATTTTTCCTGCTTTGGAGTTTTTCCTTTATCCCCAGATACTTTATATTCTAATGTTGGCTGAGACACAAAGTTAATGTCCATAACTCCAGGTCCCTCAAATTGGCAGTCCCTTGCCAAATGACCTCTCTGATCACAGTTAAAGTCTGTGGAATAGCGTGTGGCCTGAGTTCTAGGTACTGAAGATCTATCCGTCTCTCAGGAACGCTGCTGGGAACCTCCACTCTCTGTGCTTCGCCAGGGAGTTTGCGCAGGCTGTCTTTCTAGACTCCTTACCACGTCAGGCACTAATTGTGTCTGGTGGAAGGCGTCTGCCATTTCTAGATCTCTTTCCAACATAAACCCTGCATGTCGGCAGACTTAGTTATGCATGGTTCAGTCAATTCCATCTAAGAATTGTTCCAGAAGCATCTGTCAGGTTACTTCAAGGCCAGTCTTTGCCTACAACTGTAACCCAGCAGGCATCCGTCAGGTGATGAAACATGTTTCAGGGGTTCTCCCCAGACTACAGGAAACCCCACCAGAACTGCTGATGGTGTGTTTCTGAGGTGGACCCAGCTCTCTGCAGAATAGTGGCTTTGACTTCGCATAGGTAGCCCTTCCATGCGAGTTGGCTGTTTGGAAAGCTGCTTGACTCCTACTCGTGATCAAGATAACCAAGTACATAGTCCAGCTGGCTTCAGGCCGAGCCGACAGGTGGGTGGTCCTCTCTAAGTTTTTCAGGAAGACCTTCGGATCCTCGCCTGCCTTCATTATATAGACAGGATGTGAGGTAACTGATTCACCTGGGGTATCCTGGTCACAGCAGTCTACACAACCTGTGCTATCTGAGTTAGCACTGTGTTTTGCTGTATAAGTTAATCTCACTACACCTGCGTCTGGTCAGTTTGAGTTTTAGGGTGTTCTGCAATTGTTGCTGCCATGTAGCAGGGACCTGGATCACTTGCTCTATCTTCCTTGCTTTCTGAGCCATCTCCAAACTGGGTAGCTTGCTGGGGAAAAGAAAGGGGCAAAAAACCCCCCAAACTTGTTGGCCTTCCGAACCTGGCTCACTACTTGACCCCTGACTGCACAGAGAGCGCTGCCCCCAGTGGCCTGTTGTAGATTCAGCTGTGTGAGTGGAACTTGTAGGTCCCAAGAAGCTGTGGCTGTAGGTCTCTGCCTGTGCTCCCAGTTTATACAAGAGATCTCATTTCTGACACCATATGTGATGCTGAGGAAAAGCCAGAGAACAGACTCTAGGTTGGATTCTGACAAAAATCTTTATAAGCTTCTTTATTGGTGAACAATAATAAACAAAATAACTTAGCTGGGTTATGCAGTTCAACAAAACAATTATAACTTACAGTTCATTATCTTGAGGCTTCTGCTCTCTCTGGGTCCCCCTCTTCCCTCGGGCCCTGGACTCTTATTCCTGCTTGCAGTGATCCACCCTAGCCCAGAAACCCTTGCTGGGTTAGAGTTAAGGAGGACTGGTACAGATAGCCAGAGCTAGTCCTTTTAGGTGATCTGAGGAAGCTTCTTATAGGCTCCCTCACACACTGAGAAATTTAAGAGAGGTAGATAATGTGTTAAGTAATTGGTTTCCATAAATTCAGAAGCATAAGAAAGAGGACACAAATTTATTAAACTTTATTTTTAATTATTATTCATCAACTTTATTTTAAAATCTAAATTCTGAAAAGAATCTTCAGTTAATTTATCAACTATCAGTAAAGAGGTTGGAAACCACATTGCATCTCAGTGTGATTATTGCTGCTATTACCTGTGGAGATTATCAGTGCTGTTTACAGGGATTGGAAAGAGGGCTGTGTATATTGGGTAATGCAAAAAGTCCTTGAAGCTATGCTTCCTCCCACAGGGAGCCCTGGATTTCAGAAATGAAAAGTTATCCATAGAGGACTGGTTGCAGATTGGGTGTATTTTATTTCTCTGTGCCTTTGGGGACAGCACCAGGGCTCTATATCAATGAGGGGATAGGTATGTGTACTATTTTATTTCCTTCCTCACCCCACTCCACCGGCTCAGCTGTTCACCCAAATAGCAAGGTATATAGCTGCTTTTAGCACACACATTTTGTAAACAATGTGAGTTCTTCAAAATTGCGTCAATGAGCGTGCTCTCCTCCTGAAATGCTTTTCTTGCAATGGGAATTGGCCACATTTGGAAAAAAATATATAACAACTTAGGAAAACTATTCATCTCAAATTCATTCATTCAACTTGTAAGAGTGAGGGGCAAGATGTTCCATTTATTAAGATCACGCTTTGATTTTTCCCTATTCACAGCATAATTATTCAACGGGAAAAGGTTGTGTAATAGCAAGGGGACCTTAACACCTAGAAATTTGAGAGCTTTTGTCTCCCATCTAAATCAATACCTCAAGAACACCTTTCTGTTTGCCAGCTCATTCTGTGGGAGGACCTCAGACTTGGTATAATTGATTCTGTAGCCAGAAATAGTGGCCTGCTCTTCCAGAATCCTCAACAGTGACAGGATATAATAAGTATTACAACAGGTCATCCTCATGAACGGCAATGTGTGGATCATTCTTTCTATGTTCTAAAATTCAAATAAGCCATACATTCTTTTAGAAAAATGCACATACTAGGAAGCAAGCTACGCAAAGGTTGTCCAATACAACAAGGAACTTGAACACATTCCAAAGACAGAACTGCCATAGAAATTACTAGTTATTTGGGCTCCCAACTCTGGGAGACAAGACTACAGAAATCACAGAGAGAGAAAAGGTAAGGAAAATGTGTTTGCTATGTTAAAGTGCATGTAGAAACAATCTGCAAAAGTTTGAGGCATGAACGCCTGTGTGCCTTTCCCATTAGGATTTGGTGGAGCGGAAGACCAGATCAGTACTCTGCTGCTCAGCTGTTTAATCCTCAGAATCAGACTGTATCCTAGCTACAACAAAATTATAGTTAATTTTTAAAGGCAGCAATTACCAGTTCTCACTAAAAATATACACATAAGTGCTAATCTCTGCTAAATGAGATTTGGCACAGAAGGAGTTGAAAATTCATGCAAAAAATAATAAAATATATAATAGGGATATACACAGAAGCACAAGTCAATTTGGTTCGTTATTTTGATTCCTTTTTCATTTTCTGTCATTGTGCATATTGCAGTTCCCAGTTTAATTCATGTATTTCATTGTCATTTAATTCATTTCCATTAAGTTAAGGTGGGGAAAGCTGTACATCCTATTTTGGGGTTTTCTATCCAGGTTTTATGAAATTTGCAAACAGCCATCAGCAGCGGCCCAAGACACCAAGAGTGAGGCAAAGTGACACCAACAGTGACAGGAACTCTCCAAGACTCCATAACCGTGACAAAGCAACCCAAACAAAGGCATGAATACCAGAAGGCCCACATCAGGGGCAAGGGGCAGCAGCAGTAGTAGTGGTAGGAGCAGCACAAGACATTGTGAAGGGCAATGAACAGCCCAAGGCATTATCAAAGACATAAAAGAGCACCAACAGTGACATATACTTCCAAAGGGACCATGAAAGGGGGCACAGCAGCACCAATGGTGGTAGAAACATCCCAAAGATCTGAGTGAGCAGCCCATACAGCAGCATGAGCAACCCAAAACAGGGTTTCATTGGGGTATTTTTATCTCAGTGTTACACCCGTCGGTCGCAGACGGCTGCGACCTCTAATGCTCACCTCTTTTTATGCAGCTCTGACATCCCTGGGGAAAGTGGCGGCCTCCACCAGTTACCGTCGACCTCCCTGGCGTTCCCGGGACGGCGTGGGTGCTGCCGACCGCCATCTTTCTCATGGGATCACTTAGGCGCGCGCGCACGTAGGGGCCAGTATTAAGCACATCATGGCGGGAACCTTGGGGGTGCCCTTCCGGATGGCATCTTCACTCTGCTGATGGCTGGCCCTGCCTATTGACGAGTTAGCAAGGAGTTCCCTCATTGCTGAATCTGCTTCTCTCGTACAGACTTCCTGTTCCAGTTCCTGCACTTCGGCGTGAGACGCTCTGGGTACCCGCTCCTCGAGGGCCCTTCCTCATCTCTGGCTCTCCGCTCCTCAAAGGGCCTTCTGCCTTGGACTGTGGTCTGTTCCCATTCCCCGGGACCTCTCCTGGAACTATCTCTCTCTGAGTACCTTAACTCCACGGACTACTACTGAACCATCTATATTGTGAGATCCTCTCTGGTGTACCCCATACCTCGGGCCACTACCGTGCCAGCTCTAGTGAGGAGCCACCTCGGTGTACCCTGAGCTGCAGGCCATTGCCATGTCATCGCTATAAAAACCTCTCTGGTGTGCCCTGGGTCTTGGACCTATACCGTGCCAGGTCTAGTGAGGAACCGCCTCGGTGTACCCTGCGCTGCAGGTCATTGCCATATCATCGCTATAGGTCCCTCACCGGTGTACCCGGACCCGGACCTCTACAACATCATCATCTCTGAGTGAGGAATCCATCGGTGTACCCTGCGCTGCAGCCACTATCGCATCATCATTTTGGAGAGACTACTTCGGTGTACCCCGTTCTGCGGACCATTACCGGATATTCACTTCTGAGGCATTCCCTCTGGGTGTACCCCTCTTCAGACCTTATCTCCTCCTCCTGCACCCCCTGCTCCGTGGGCTGTGCCTTTTCAACTTTTATAATACTCTATTCCACAGCTTGTCTGACATCCACTGAGACTGTGCCTCCCGACATTGAGGCTCACAGGGCTACTCCCTGTGGGCGGTACCTTCTCTCACCTCAGCCCAGGGCCCACACATCTACAAGTCATAACACTCAGTATAGGCCCAGCAAAGGGGAATTCAATCTCCAAAGGCCAGCTCCTTAATCTTCTTGTTTCTTCCCTGCCTTTCTTTACTCTGCTTCCTGGCCTGTCTTACAGTGTTCTCATCCCTCCTGTGTTGCATTCTTATCTTTCACTGGTATTTCACCTGCAGGGCCAGCAGAAGCACTAGGTGAACTAGGCCTGGGCTTAGGGTGCCGACCAATAGGGGGTGTGAGCCATGTGGGGCCACAAGTGGTGACGCAGCTGCTTTTGTCCCCACATATCTCGCACCCCCTAATGGGGGTGGCAGCGTGACTTGGGGGCATGGTGCGACTGGATGGGGGTGGCGCAATAAGGGGGGGCAGGCACAAGGTAGAAGGTACCTAGGGTGCCTAATCCCATTGCACTGGCCCTGCTCACCTGTTACCTCTCTCAATTGCTTTGGCTGTTTTGGCACATTTCTTCTAGTATTCCTTTGCTGTTACAGCACCTCTCTTCTGAGGATTCTCTCCAGTGTTGAGGTCATGGACTCTTAAGCTGAGGTGGAGTTGGCACAACCTGCAGAGAGGAGCCCTCCAAGTACCCACTTTGACTGGCGGAGCTGGCTGTGGCAGAGGCCCAACTGGAGCTTCACTATACCAGCCCTCGTTCCTCTCAGGTTGAGCCCTTGGGTGCTGGGGCTGCCAGGTCTTAGGCAGGGGCCTCTGCTGCCAAGCTGGATGTTCAGACAGATGATCAGGTCACAGACCAGGATCTGAGGCAGGCTGGGTTCAGGTGTAGTCAGATGCAGACAGTGGTCTAGACAGCAGCGGTTGACATGGTCGTGAGTCAGGCGGTGGTCAGTGGCTGGCGGAGTTCAGGCAAGGTCAAGAATCAGGTAGTAGTCAGTGTCAGAGTTCAATCAAGTCGAAAGTCAAGCAGTTGTCAGTGGCAGGCAGAGTTCAAGCAAGCTGAGAGTCAAGCAGGTCAGTCAGAACTAGAAATCCATCAGAGGGGAGGTGGGACAGATAGGCAAATTAGAGAGACGAGCAGCATAGGCAGGCAGAGTTGACACAGAAGAACTGACCACAGGATGAGGAACGGACCACAGGACAAAGATGAACACCAGGAACTGAAAAGATGACAACCAGGTCCACAGGAATGAAGCCCAGGAATGCAGGAACGAAGACCAGGAACATGCTGAGGCAACTTGTTCTACCAAAGTAGTGGATCTATTGCCGCGATGTCCTGAAGCAGAGGAACTACCCTTTTATAGGGCAGCATTGATGACATCATCCATAGGGGCTGCAGAGACTTTCCTACCAAGGTCCCTTTAAATCTGGTGGTGTTGCACGCTTGCACCTAGGAATGGCCCAGTGCACAAGGACTGTCGTCGCAAGGAGCAGAGGCAGCACAAGTGCTATAGCCTGCCGCCGATCCTCTCAAGGGCCTTCCCTGGCATACACATTCTCCTCACTGGGCTCGGGGCTGGAGGTAAGCACGGTGGTCCACGGGGTAGGCTCCTTTTTGTCTTGGTATTTCTCTTTCTGCATCCTCTCTACACTTTTTAAAGATGTCATCACTTGGGCAATTCTGTTTTATGATTTGTCAAATTAAAGATCTTAAATTTCCATCAGTTGCAGCTTTTTCTTTGATGTTTTTTCTGTTTCTTCCAATTTTTTTGGCAGGCATACCCTATAGCAGGGGTGGCCAACTCCAGTCCTTGAGAGTCTCAAACAGGCCAGGTTTTCAGGATATCCGCAAAGAATATGCATGAGATGGATTTGCATGTACTGCCTCCATTGCATGCTCATCTATCGCAAACACATTCATTGCGGATATCCTGAAAACCAGACCTGTTTGTGGCATTCAAGGACAGAATTGGCCACCTCTGACCTATATATTTAAATACAGGGCTTGGGGCACAAAATTAACAGTAGTTTTGCTCTTTTTTATCTTCAGGAAGCCTTCTAACTATAGGTAGTCCTCTTAGGGGCGGATTTTAAAAGGAGCGCGAATAGCCTACTTTTGTTTGCGCTCCAGGCGCAAACAAAAGTACGCTGGATTTTAGTAGATACGCGCGGAGCCGCGTGTATCTGCTAAAAACCTGGATCGGCGCGCGCAAGGCTATGGATTTTGTATAGCCAGCGCGCGCCGAGCCGCGCAGCCTACCCCCGTTCCCTCCAAGGCCGCTCCGAAATCGGAGCGGCCTCGGAGGGAACTTTCCTTTGCCCTCCCCTCCCTTCCCCTACCTAACCCACCCCGCCCGGCCCTGTCTAAACCCCCCCCTTACCTTTGTCGGGGGATTTACGCCTCTCGGAGGGAGGCGTAAATCCCCGCGCGCCAGTGGGCCTCTTGCGCGCAGGGCCGCGACCTGGGGGCGGGTACGGAGGGCGCGGCCACGCCCCCGGACCGCCCCGGGCCATAGCCACGCCCCCGTACCCGCCCCCAAAACGCTGCCGACACGCCCCCGAAACGCCGCGACGACCGGGCCCGCCCCCGACACGCCCCCGACACGCCCCCCTCGGAGAACCCCGGGACTTACGCGAGTCCCGGGGCTCTGCGCGTGCCGGTAGGCCTATGTAAAATAGGCTTCCCGGCGCGCAGGGCCCTGCTCGCCTAAATCCGCCAGGTTTTGGGCGGATTTAGGTGAGCAGGGCTCTGAAAATCCGCCCCTTAATGTTTTCATTAGCTTCTGTGGTCTGTCTCCTGCTGCAGCGGGTCTGTGAACAGATTCACCATGACCTATAGCTGCACCAGAGTTGTGATCTTCACTTGAAGATTTGGCACCATCACTACCACCCTTATTAGCCTTACTGCTTAGACTTAAGAGTATTTTTTACACAACAACTGCCAAATGGGTGTATCTCGTAACAAAACCCACCACATGAACTACACCAATAAATTTGGGAATAGTTCTTATGTTTTTTTAATGTATATATATATATATATAAACCAAGACCTCATATATTAATTAGAGGAGCTTATTGACTTAATAGCTCTCACTAAAATTCAGTGAAAAATTACCACATAATTATTTTCATTGTGGTTTTACCATGTTTATAATCATAGGTCTTGGTTATACTTTTGCTGAATTGCACTTTATCGTGAATTTTAAGTGTCACTTATCTTAAAGGTTGAGTGATCAAAAATGCTGAAGGAGTGATATTATAATGCCCAACACGGCTCGTGTTTCTTTTGATGCTTCATCAGGGGCAAACATTCAATATGGTTACTTCTACAACAAAAAATGAAAAAATCAATTTGAACAATTGTAAAAACAGATTTCATGCATTAAAATATACATACGCTCCATACTTTTATGCTGTCACTCTTTACATCTTTTCAGCGTTTCCCAAAATGGATCCTCCATCTTGTTATTCCGCGGCGGTATTTAAACCAACCGGCAGATACCATCAAAAGCCAATAGGAAGTATAGTGTCCACAACTAAGCCGTTATAAATATATCTCAATATCAATTGACTGCAGCTCAAGAACAAGTATTGAATTTGGGATTATCCTTTGTTCCTTATAATATTCATAAGCCATTTGAAAGTCAGATATCCATTGCTCGATTTATATGAAAGTTACAAATTAAATTGTATTGTACATTGAATCAGATTCCAGCAGATAATGTGTCCATAGTAAAACCTAAATCTAAGTGGGTACCACCTGGGCCAATTGATTCAAAAATTTGTACTTTTTGAGATTTGGTTCTCAAAGATATTGAAACCATAGAGGCATCGTCCAATAAGTATTATGATAATATGTCTTTTAGCCAGAGGTCAACATTACAGGAGATAGCTAACAACCCCCAAATAATTGTCAAACCGGCAGACAAGGTGGGTAGTGTGGTCATCCAAAGTAGAAATCAATATATACAATCTTTAAATGATCACCTGTCCGACACAAAATATTATCAGTTATTGAATTCTGATCCGACTATCGATCTTTAAAATTCCATTAAAGAATTGTTGGATGAAAAAATGACACCTTTTCTTACTTATAAGGAACGACGATTTCTTATGGTACAATATCCAAGAATACCAATCTTGTATGGAATCCCTAGGATTCACAAATCTCTGTCTAATCCTCCACTACGTCCTACAGTCTCCAGCAATGGCTCGCTACTGGAACCCTTGGCTATTTTTCTCAATACATTTTTACAACCCCACGTTGAAAAGATGAGATCATTCGTAAAAGACACCGCACAGGTATTAAATAAATTATCTGCTTTAGAACAAATAGCAGATTCAATTATCTTGGTTTCAATGGACATTGTATCTTTATATACGAATGTTTCTCAAGAAACAGCAATGGACATTATAACTGAGGTATTGGGTAAGTCTTCCATTTCTAGGATACCGGTGTCTTTTTTGTCGCAAATTGCAAGATTAATTCTGAAGCATAATTATTTCAATTTGAGGGTAAGTTCTATTTACAAATCCATAGCATTGCAATGGGGTCTTCAGCGGCCCCTTCCATTGCTAATTTAGTAATGGATCAATTTGAACAACGGTACGTTTACAAATCGCCTTTTTTTCAACAGATTTCGTTTTGGATACGGTACATAGATGACCTCTTATTTTTTTGGTTATCTGATGAGCAGTCATTGAAGCAGTTTTTGCAGTGGGTAGACATGATGGACCCAAACATAAAATTCACTTTTCAATATAGCAATAGTCATATCAATTTTTTAGACATTTCATTAAATGTAAAGGATCGTCAATTATACACAACAATTCATCGCAAGCCTATTGAACGTAATAATCTATTGAGATTTAACAGTTGCCACCCTACAGCTTTTAAGAGGGGGTTACCTGTAAGTCAGTTTTTTAGGCTAAGACGCATCTGTTCTAGTTATCAGGAATTTAAAACTCAGGCTAGAGACATGGCATACAGACTATTTGAACGAGGATATCCCTATGATGCTGTCCAGAAAGCATATAAATGCGCTAAGTATTCAGATCGTTCAACTCTGTTGCAATATCAGTCGAGAAATAATACACTCTCCAATGTATGCATTCTTCAACATTCTGATAAATCCCACTTGATAATAAACAGTATTAAACGCCATTGGCACATTCTCCAACTTCATTCTACAATATTTACAGATCTCCCACTTTTTTCTTATTCCCGAGGCAAAAATATAAAAGAACATGTGGTTCATGCGGACACCCGATTGGTAGATATTGAAGGAAGGGATGGATACCATGATGTGTGTGGACAATGTGATATGTGCAGCCTATCCATGACGGGAGCAGCTTGGCAACATCCTAACACAGGCACAGTATACAAAAAAAGATCAGTGACAAATTGTTTATCCACTAATGTGGTTTATTTAATACAGTGTCCGTGTCCATCCATTTATATAGGGCGCACTAGTAGACAGATTAAGATTAGGTTGAGAGAACATCGTAGCAGAATCAATACGTCAAATACTGAGGCGCCGATGGTAAAACATTGCGTTCAGAATGATCATCAATTTCAACATTTGAAATGGACTATTATTGATCAAGTGAAACATCGTGATCGGGGATTTGATATTCAAATGAAATTGAACTTTATTGAACAAAAATGGATATTCAAACTATCCGCCCAAAGTCCACATGGTATGAATGACGCTGTGGATTGGGTAACATTAATATGATGTACGCAAACAGCGCGTTGCAGCATTGGTTAAAATAACACGTTGCACCATTGGTTAGTTGTGGACGCTATACTTCCTATTGGCTTTTGATGGTATCCACTGGTTGGTTTAAATACCGCCGCAGAATAACAAGATGGAGGATCAATTTTGGGAAATGCTGAAAAGATATAAAGAGTGACAGCATAAAAGTATGGAGCGTATGTATATTTTAATGCATGAAATCTGTTTTTACAATTGTTCAAATTGATTTTTTCATTTTTTGTTGTAGAAGTAACCATATTGAATATTTGCCCCTGATGAAACATCAAAAGAAACACAAGCCGTGTCGGGCATTATAATATCACTCCTTCAGCGTTTTTGATCACTCAACCTTTAAGATAAGTGACACTTAAAATTCACGATAAAGTGCAATTCAGCAAAAGTATAACCAAGACCTATGATTATAAACATGGTAAAACCACAATGAAAATAATTATGTGGTAATTTTTCACCGAATTTTAGTGAGAGCTATTAAGTCAATAAGCTCCTCTAATTAATATATGAGGTCTTGGTTTATATATATATATTTATATATACATTAAAAAACATAAGAAATATTCCCAAATTTATTGGTGTAGTTCATGTGGTGGGTAGACTTAAGAGTGGGCACCTTTTTATCCTGGGCAATGTGCAATCAGAATGGATTTTTATTTATCCTTCCTTTCTTGCTTCAGTTACAGTGATGAGATTAGTCTACATGATATGAAACAAGGTGACCATGTGAAAGTATGTGGCAAGAATTGGTGAGAGGAATTTACTCCATTTAATTATTCTCATCCCACCCCACACCTCTCCCCAATATGTCTTATTACCCAGGCTCTTGTGTCAGGCATTGCCTGTTATTAGTTATCTTATGAGTTAAGTTCCTGTAACTCCTGCCACCAGTGCCTGCCCCCATCCCCAACACACTATGAATGCAAGGCCTTTGGAATCTTTAAGAATGATTTTAATTTAGCCCCAGTACCATATGGTTGAAATGTAGATGGTGTCATTACTGCAAGAAATGGAGTAATTTGCTTAAACTAATGGAAGTGAAATTGAGGTTTCAGGAAAAAAAAGTGTAGGAATGTACTGCCTGGAAAAGTGATAGAAGTATGAGGATTCAAGAGTGGTTTAGATATTATTGTCACCAATGATATTTATAGGTAGAACAGTAATTTGTAATAGGCTAATTCTAATGGTTCCCCGTGGTAAGAGGAGAGATGAATTTGATAGAAGCCTGGACCTTTTTTCAACTTTAGCTTCCTAACTTGCAATTCTAATTGCTATTCAAAAATCTGTCTCTTTTTACTGCTACTTAATGTCTTCTGTTTTTGGTGATTATGAACTACACAGGTAATTTTTAAAACATCAAGCTGAGTAATTAAATTTTGTAATAGCTAGTTAAATGTACATTATCAGAAAATTCTTACCGATGGCTGGTGTTGGGGGTGACAAACATTTTCTGTTTCTCAGATATGCAGTAGAATCCCATGTGAATTTAAATATTTTCCTGCAAAAAGCTATTTAAATTAATTTTTCTAAAACAATGAACATGGTATTGCTTAGTTATCCCTAGTTATCCCTAAGCATGCATGCATGCACTGGTGCCAACACGGGGGAAGGGGGTGTACTGTAGAACCCCTAGAGTGAAACAGGTTTGCCATTATTCTAAGGAGGAGTGAGGAGTAGGGATATGCAGGCAAAAAGTTTTCATTGCGTACGTGATACGTATTCGTGGGGGGTCAATTCCGTTTCATGCGGAAGTATGGAGAATTCAATAAGTTGTCGATCTGTAAATAAGTTACTACTAAATTAACTACAACCCCCCACCCTCCTGACCCCCCCCCTATGTTTTATGTGCTGTTCTTTTATAATTTGGATATTATAGCAGCATGGTACTGAAATTTACTTTGTTGTCCGGTATTTTACACCGTCTCAATAACGCATCAGCACAATACGCTCAAACAGTGAAAAGGTGTTTTTGTCTTTAGCATTAACAACATACAGTAATAATGGGCCATATATTTTGTTTTTAGTTACAATTTTTTTAATAATAATATGCCGACATAGAGACCGAATGATGTCTTTATCATGTTTTTTTGGCAGCCTTTATGAGGTACAAGTACACTAAAGTTTATTTTTGAACAGTCCACACTCGCATTGACATGATAATTTGTCTATCAGTGAACATTCATTTAAGAATTTGCCGCGATACAGTGTTAATTGAAATAATAAGATTTGCCAAAAACCAGCATTTGACCTATATCACAGCCGCACTACTGTCCACTCCTTTCTTTAGCGTATTAAGTCAGGATCCACTCACAATCTCTTCCAGCCTCTCTCTACCAAACGCAAATAACACGTTCTCACCTGACGTCAGAGACCTTGGAGCATGGCTAGACAACCATCTAAACCTAAAAAAGTTCGAAAATAATACCACAAAGGACTGCTTTTACAAACTGCAAGTCCTCAAAAAACTTAAACCCCTCCTTTACTTCTCCGACTTCAGGCTAGTACTACAATCCATCATTCTTTCTAAGCTCGACTATTGCAACTCCCTGCTTCTAGGAATACCCACCAACACCATCAAACCATTACAGATGGTTCAGAATTCAGCGGCTAGAATACTAACAAGCACTAACAAAAAAGATCATATCACCCCAATCCTTCGTAATCTACATTGGCTTCCCATTAAACAAAGGATACTCTATAAGGTACTCACTATCATCCACAAAGCGACAAACAAACTAGCTCCCATCACATTAAGCTCTCAACTCCAACCGCACACTTCTTCCAGACCAATCAGAAGCGCATACAGAGGAACACTGCATGCTCCGCAAATAAAATCTTCACTGAGCAAACGAGCGATTTCTTCAGCAGGCCCCCACCAGTGGAACACGCTTCCCCCAGATCTAAGATTAGAAACTAATCACCAAGAATTCAAAAAAAGACTTAAGACCTTCCTTTTCCAACAAGCCTTCCCAGACGCTTAATTCTACTCTGACGGACAGACATCCTATATATTAGGTATCTCCTAATCATGGACACCACACCAAGTCCTACTTTAAGACTCTGCAACTGAACAACTATCTTTGAGTTCAAAAAATTCATTTTCATATATATATTTGGCACTGTTAATACACCTTTATTCTACATTAAATAGTTATACTGCTTATATTAAATAATTTAATTTTTATGTATTACCAGTTAAACTATAATATTTATTTTATCAATATGTTAAATTGTCATCTAGTTATTGTCATCTAGTTAAATTGTCATCTAGTATTACCAGTTAAACTATAATATTTATTTATCACTATGTTAAATTGTCATCTATTTATTGTTCCATATGTTCTACAGTTCTATGTAAAGCTCCGCTCTCCGTTGGGCAGTTCATTTTTTTATGTAAACCAGAGTGATTTGTAGTCCCTACAAGAACTTCGGTATATAAAAATAAATAAATAAATAAATAAATAAATAAATAAATAAGATAGTTCAATTTCTGTTTTAGATTTTAGATTCAAATTATCATAGTAGCACGATATATACGGTTAAAGTGAGGTCTGTTGTCTCATGTTCATGAAATATAAGCACTATTTTAATACCTTAATTTGAATTGAGCAAGCTATTTTGTATTTGCAAGCCAATATAAAGCGAAGTTATGCATCTGGAGTCCAGTAAGGCAGCGACATTAATTTGTTTACATTTTCCAATCACCTCGTCAAGTGATGTTGAAAGTGTTTTTATCACAAATAATTTTTCTTGAGCTACTTATTTTTTCTGTGTATTTGTCCGTTTGTGTATTTAAATATTGTGTAGTTACAAGCATTCAATATCTTATGTGTAGTCCACAATTTATAGATATATTGCGTTTTTCATAATATTATGTATATTTATTTGACCGTATCATTGAAGTTGTAAGTTATAATATTTTATACATTTATTTCCAGATTATCATACATTTGAAGCTTAATATATGAATATCTTTTTTATTATAAAGAGAACATAGAAACATAGAAACATAGAAATGACGGCAGAAGAAGACCAAACGGCCCATCCAGTCTGCCCAGCAAGCTTCACACATTTTTTCTCTCATACTTATCTGTTTCTCTTAGCTCTTGGTTCTATTTCCCTTCCACCCCCACCATTAATGTAGAGAGCAGTGATGGAGCTGCATCCAAGTGAAATATCTAGCTTGATTAGTTAGGGGTAGTAGGGGTAGTAACCGCCGCAATAAGCAAGCTACACCCATGCTTATTTGTTTTACCCAGACTATGTTATACAGCCCTTATTGGTTGTTTTTCTTCTCCCCTGCCGTTGAAGCAGGGAGCTATGCTGGATATGCTTGAAGTATCAGTTTTTTCTTCTCCCATGCTGTTGAAGCAGAGAGCCATCCACACACAGGTACAAATATCTTTGTTAAACTTTATTATGGAATTTTATGTATATAATTTATTCATCAAGTGGTATTCACATTTTGTCTACTTTTATTTATTTATTTAGAATTTTTCTATACCGACATTCTTGAACAAAATATCAAATCATATCGGTTTTTTATACTTTTTATACATATACTTTTGTGGTACTTCTTTATTTTAATGAGTGAATTTTAATCATTTGAGTATGTATGTGTATTTACATGTCGTATTTGTCATTCTAGCCCCTGAGGCAGCCCCAAGTGGGGCGAAACTCGGCCTGAGTCGGATGTTTGTATGAAATCTTGTCTCCACTCAAATAAAGATACGTTTGGACTTTTTGGTGTCTAATCCATACTCTTTGCCCACACGGCATTCTTAGACAACCTACTCTCTTGTTTCATCAGTTCAATGCTCGCCAGGTCAGCTGGGTATTATTCTTCTCCCGATTCAACTTCAAGCTCTGCTACCATCCCGCAGAGAAGAACCTCTGAGCGGATGCCTTATCTCGCTCCTTCGAGCCTGAAGACACTCAAGACAAGCCATTTCCACGTCATAGACCCTGCTTTCATCTGTCTGTCTGCTACCATAACAGTTCCAGCCAGGAAAACTATAGTGCCTCGCCAGGTCCAAGAGAAAGTTCTGTGCTGGACACACGACTCTAAGCTAGCCGGCCATCCGGGATGCGCCAGGGCTCTGTCACTCCTCCAACGACACTACTGGTGGCCTCCATGTCCTCCAATACTTGTGCCTACGTGGAGTCCTGACCAACGTGCGCCCAACAGAAGCCACCAGTAGGTCGACCTTGGGGTCTACTCCAACCCCTGCCAGCACCTGAAGAGCCTTGGACCCACTTGTCCATGGATTTGGTGGTGGACCTTCGAGCTTCCAATGGGAATATGATCATCTGGGTCATCGTGGATCGATTCTCCAAAATGGATCATTTTGTTCCTTTGCCTGCCCTACCATCGGCCTCGGAGTTAGCACGCCTCTTCTTTCTACATGTCTTTTGCCTGCATGGCCTGCCCATGGACATCCCCTCTGATAGAGGTCCTCAATTCATCGCCCACTACTGGTGCTCCCTGTGTAATAAATTTGGGATCACTGCTGTGTAATAAATTTGGGATCACTGACTACCGCATACCACCCTCAAGCTAACGGCCAAGCTGAGCACACAAATTGCTCCCTCAAATGTTTCCTTCACGCCTTTTCCAATGACTAACAGGACAACTGGGCAGAATTGCTTCCATGGGCCGAATTCTCCCAATAACTCCCACATTGCTGCAGCCACCGGAGTCTCCCCCTTCTTGCTCGTGTATGGCAGACAACCCCGGCTACCATTACCGATTTCTCTCTCTGTACCCTCACCCGCAGCCCAGGCCACAGCAGATGCTCTCCAGGCCCTTTGGACTCGGACTATCCTTTGTCTGCACCAGGCTGCTGCATGAGCTAAAATGTCCACTGATGCTCATTGCCGACCGACTCCAGAATTCCAGCTGGGCCAGAAGGTTTGGCTAAGTACTCGCTACATTCGACTTAGGGTCCCTTCACTACAGTTTGCGCTGAGATACATCAGACCTTTTCCGGTCACCCGACGCCTTGAACATGTGACGTACCACCTCCGTCTCCCACTAACCTGAGGAATACACAATTCATTTCACGTTTCCTTGCTTAAACCACTGGTACTCTCTTGGCCTTCACACAAGATTCCTGAACCTTCCCAGGTTGCTTCTGAGGCAGAAACCACTTATCAAGTACGTGAAGTCCTCGATGTATGAAGAAGAGGCCACCATTGGGAGTACCTTCTCTCCTGGGAAGGCTACGGTCCTGAGGAGAACTAGGAGCTTGCAAGCAACATCTTGAATAAGTGACTCCTCCTCCAAATTTCACCATTCCCATCCAGGAAAACCCAGACCTCCAAGAGGGGGCATAAAGGGAGGTACTGTTGCGTGTCCTACCCCAGCAGGCCCGCAACCAGTCCTACTCAACTCCAGCGCCCGGCTCCCGGACCTGGTCTGTCCTCACTTGTGGCTGTGGGCAGCCGCCTGCGCTCCCGCACCTCCGTTGCCTCCTCGGGCATTCCTGCCTTCTCTGCAGTCCTCCCCAGATCCCGGAGGGTCTCCCCACATGTGCTGTGGGGAGACACAACCGACCAACATTCTTCCTCTCTCTAGGCGCAAGAGAATTCGCCTTGCTGCCCTTTAAAGGGGCCGCGGTGGGAAACTAGCCTGCAGCCCTGAATGATAATGTCATCGGGCCCTGCTACTTAAGGCAGCTACCAGGTGCTAAATTTATCATCCCTTCTTAGTGCTCCAAATTTAACTCCTTGTCCGGAGTTTTAGATAATTGCTGGCAAGCCAACCATGTAGGGCAGTGTTGGCATGCTAGCAGTTTACAAATGGTAGAGGAAATGGTGACCTTTACCTCCTTTTCCCCTGCTCAAGAGAGAGATGCAGCCTTCTCTTTCTATAACAGACCTAACTGCCTCTTAAGGGTGTGTGTGGAAAGCTCCTCCTTTCCACACACACCCAAGTGTTCTCACCTAGGTCAGTGATGATATAGAAACATAGAAACTAGCCCGTCCAGTCCGACAATCTTTTTTTTTTTTTATAATTTTCTCTTTTTTGAACTTTTTCAATTACAAGCATTGAAATTAATACAAAGAAACTTGTAAAAACATAAATATTTAAAAAGTAAATATCAAATAACTACCAACCCACAGTGTCATATAATGTGGGAGACTATAAGAAATCATTTAACAGGAAAATTCCCATAAACGCCAGAGAGAGGAGGGCTCAAATATTTTTGGTCCTAAATTAAATGCTAATGAGGGGCTCCACTTACCTCAGATTTGTCCACCAAAAAGATCTCAAGATGGGCCAGGTCAGAAAATATAATTTTTTTACCTTGAAAAGTTACAAAGCATTTACGGGGAAATTTCAAATAAAAAGTCGCAACTATTGCTAAGACTTTACTCTTCAAGGTCAGGAAATGTCTCCTCTGAGCCTGAGTAGGTTTGGAGACATCAGGAAAAACTTTCATTTTCTACCCACAAAAAAGCACATTTTTGTTTTTAAAAAATTTCTCAAAGACCAATTCCTTATCTTTTTCTAATGAGAAGGAAACAGAGTAGCTCTTTTATTAATAATATCTAAGGATTCTTCTAAAAAGGTAGAGATACCAATACTGTTCTCATTACCCCCACCTTCTCTCCTACTAGGGTAATAAGGAAAATAGATTTTTGATATGAGGGATCTTATTTTCTTCAAATAACAAGATTTCTTTAAGAAATTTTATGAACATCTCATGTGGAGATAACAATCTTGTTAATGGAAAATTAACAAATCGTAAATTTCTTACTCTCATTAAATTTTCAGTATTTTCCAATTCTGCATGCATTGTTAAACTATCACTAATATGCATATTTTCAACATGTTGCATATTTTGAACCTTGAAAGAGATAGCCTTAACAAAAGATTCTAACTCATTCAATTTTTTTACCTTGTTCTTCAATAGATATTCTATTGGTATTAACCAAAGACGAAAGGTGGGAATTAACCTGTGATACAATAGAGTCCAACTTCACTAGCATCCTCCACAAATCTCCCATTGTGACACTAGATGAATATTCAATATTTATTTGAAGACTTCTAGAGTCCTCGGGGAAGTTCTTACTTGATGTTCCTTGTACTTGTAATGCTGACTGAGCTATTTCAGTAGAGTTCATAACAGGGGACTCCAACACACCTTCACTCAGATTTGTTGATTCAAGAGCTATAGAACCCTCCACAGCTTTACTTCCAACAGGTTGGGGAGGAATAGGGTCTATACCTGGACTCAAGGAGACACTCAAATTGCCCCCCTCGCAATCCACTTGTGGCACCAATGTTAACCTACTCACATGAGCAGGGGAAGAAGTAACAACCTTGGCCTTCCTCTTCTTACCCATAATTTCAGAAAAAAGGTCAGGCTTTCCCAACTGAATAGCCGTAGACGGATGAAGCCTGACAAAGTCTCGTGCCCCTTCGGCTTAGATGGTACACTGCTCTGCTGCAGGATTTAAAGGCCTGTGGTCCCTCAAAGATGACGTGAGCAGCTCACCCTCTTACTGGCCAGGATCCCAGATGAAACAGTGAGGCAACTCAATGAAAGTCCAGGAAATGGCAGCTCACAATGAGAAGAGGCTTCAGGGACTCCTCCAGCTAGTCCCCCCAGTCTGCCAATCTATCCAATTTATGTATCCAATTTATGTAGCCCTTATATTTTCCATCAGAGATCGCCTGTGTTTATCCCATGCTTTCTTGAATTCAGATACCATTTTTGTCTCCACTGCCTCCTCCGGGAGGGCATTCCAATGCATGCACTACACTGTGAAGAAATATTTCCTAAGATTACTCCTGAGTCTAGTCCCTGTCACCCTCATTCCATGACCCCTTGGTTCTACTGCTGAATAACACTCTCAACTCTTTTTCTGTGGAAATAAATATGAATTCATTCCTCCTTAATAATGCAGCTTCTGTTCAGGTACTTTCTAGATGAAAGATACTGCGTCCTTTTAGATATCAAAAAATCTGAGTCCCTGGGCCCTAAGGTATTCAGTGATCACAAAGAAAATATCTCACTCAAAAGGGAAACCAAATAAGAGGGTGGAGAAATCTTCCACCTCTATTAACAAAAGGTATCCTATTCTTTCTTTCTTTATTCAAACTCATAGATTACCTACGCTCAATATCACTAGGTGATCTACAACACAACACATATAGCAATTTAACATACAGCATTAAAATAAAACATATTATTTTGGTCTCCAAAAATATGGACCAAAATTAGGGGTAAGGCACTCTGCCTCCAATTCTTTTACCCAGGCCTCTATCCACAAGAACCCCAGAGTCCTGGAAAAAAAAATCAGAAGTGGGGACTACACAGACAGGCTGTCCCACAGCAGGATAACTCAGGGAAACCAAATTAAGAGTCCACACCCTGAGAAGCTGGCAGGGGTTTATATACAAATAAAAATAGTGTCATTCTTTATCAGTATTCTTGTAATGGTAGTAGTAGAAGTAGAATCTTAAGGAGGAAACTAACATACCATAATTAATTATCAGCGCAAAATATCAGCACAAAGTTGCCAATGACCATCATATTTGGGAAAAATGTGTTAAATGGATACACATTGTTCAGTATGCTATGCACATCCAATTGTTGCCATAATGTTTAATCATCGGTCATTTTTAAATTTTTAAGTGATGCAATATTAAAGTACTTGTGAATAATAGTAAAGTATTTGCCACATGATAAAGTATTTTCCACAAATTTCTTCCACAATATTATTAATAATGAAATCTTGACTTAGCTTGTATAGTGTTGTAAGCCCAATGAACTGATGTCATTTAGACTGCAAAAAACGCCTGACATGGTCCATGTTTCAGAAAGCGGGATTCCTTCTTCACAGGGCTCATTGCTGTTCTGGTGTTTTTCCGGCTGTATGAAGTCAACTTTTGAACATGTACGCGTCTTACCGTTTAAGCGTTTATATACAGTCAGCGCACATCATTTGCTTTTCCCACTTGAGGAAGCCAAAACCTAAAACTCCAACTGATTACATCACCCTGCCGTTTTCCCTTCTCTTATTTGTATGCCTTGAAAACAGTAACATCAGTCCTGTCTAATGCATCACTTATATTTTTAACAATCACTTATGTGCTCCAAATATTAAAAATGTGAAGTTATCTTAATTCTTCAAATCTCCAACTATAATATGCTCATGTATAAACATCTTAAAATTGTGCAATCAGATGTCCAGCTCTTTCTCCTGTTAAAACTTATATTAAAGGGTCTATGCAATCAGTGCTTCAGCTCTCTAACATGGTCCATGTTTCACCATGTAGGCTGTTGAAAGGAGGCTCAATGCAACTGCCACAGCTTGAACAAGATGCATTCATCTAGTGTATCTGTAGAGTTGTCTTCATGGTTGGAAAAGCACCTCTTCTAGGCAAGCTGGAAAAACCACACACGCAGAGATGTTAACAGAGACGCTTAAACAAATTTTATACTTCATTTATCTGTCAGTCAAAAAAAAATAGATGCTACCATTGTTCTTATTTCACAGCCAAAATAGATTACCAGACTTTCTTGAAGTGCCCCAGCTTTCGGATAAAATGTTAGACTGCATACATCTATTATTTAAAAGGACTAGAAGTATGATTACGATCAATCAAGGTGCCCAACATATATCATGTGACTTCTGAATATTATAGATGGTCTATCTACCAATCATCTTCATTAATAAAACATATGCCATTCAAACTCTATTTAAGCCATCAAGCAACATGGAATGCCAGTGGCAAATCAAATACTGCTTCTGCCATAAAAGGGCTTGAGATGTATCACCTCCATGTGGTGATGATTTAGTCTTCAGAACAATATAATGGAGATCATAAGCATCATGACCCACAGTAAACCAATGATCCTTTTGCATTCGTGCCTGTTCTCACTCTTGCTCCACCCTCTCTACCTTTGTAGCGACTCCCTTCAGCTCTGACGGGCAGATGCTGCCACGACTTCTCCTCGCTGCTTCTCCCCGGAATCCCTGGGCTGGCCTGACGCTGCGGATCCGCCATGTTCCTGATGACGTAAGGGCGCACACCAGAGTTTGTACCGGCAAGGGCGCGAACCTCGGAGGCGTCCCCCCATAGTGACATCATCCGCTTCCAGCTTAAAAGGTCTTTGTTTGCTACTACGAATCGAGTTAGCAAGGGGAAAATCTTCTCTGCTGCTCTGCCTCCACAGACTTACCTATGAGTACCCGCTCTTCGGGGGCCCCGCTCTCTCTTCTTGATTTCAGATTGCTAAGATGGGATCTGGTACTCGCTCCTCGAGGACCTACGTCCATGAATGCTCAGAAGACTCCTTACTGCCTGGAAGTGATCGCAGACGTGAACACTGTGAGTTCTATTACAGATAAGAATCGGTAATCGCTCCACGAGGTCCTATGTTCCTAATCTCTGAAGACTCCCTTCTGTCTAAGACGTTATTGCAGGTACGGAGATCGTGAATTGTCATTACAGATTGCAGATAGGAACCGGTACTCGCTCAACGAGGGCCCATGTTCCTAGAACCCTTCACAGACTCTCTTCTATCTCAGAAGCTATCGCATACCTATCTTGTGAAGTACTATTACAGATTGCAGATAGGAACCGGCACTCGCTCCATGAGGGCCTATGTTCCTAAAACCCTCCAAAGTCTCTCTTCTATTCCAGAAGCCACCTCATACACAGATATTGTGAGTTCTTATTCCAGACTGCATATAGGAACCAGTACTTGCCTACGGCTCCAGTTCTTGAATATACTGAAGAATCTCTGTTGCACTGAAGCCATTACAAGATATCTACAATTGTGAGTGTATCATCTACTACTGGTTATGTATCCAACATACCCTGTCTACTCACTTTCTATAGTCTCTCTCTACAGCTCAGCAACCCAGAGATCACAGTTCCAGTATCTGAGGGACTTCAGCCCTGCCGGGCACATCAACTCACTACTGCCACCTCTGGTGGTTCTACTTCCTGTCTAATAAAGAACTATCTGTGTTTGTCTCCATACTCCAGTCTAGCCGGTGGTCCCTCTCAGGATATCCTCCTGGGGGTGCTGTCATCTGCCATCGGCCCAAGGATTCACCAATTTCCATTAAGTGTTTATTCCTTACATTACTAAAGCGGTATCATACAGACTGCCACTCTGTGGGAGCTAACACAACACATCATTAACTCCATCTACGGAGTACATTACTCTGCTGACTACTCCCCTCTGGGGAAGCAGATCCATATCAGTCTGCTACCTCCGCCTCCCTGGTGGGGTAATCTACATTAGATTACCAGCTCCTCTCCTCTGGGGGAGCTGATCAATAACAGATTACTAACTTCGCCCCCCTTGGTGGGGTGATTGCTAACAGATCCACCAGAGGTGCCACCCTGTGAACACTACCAATACAGCTTAAATGCTCCCAAATAAGTCTTAAGCATGCATTTAGTTTATCCTATATACAGCAAATCACAAGGACATAAATTGATTGAATAGAATCACATGTTTTAAAAGAGGTCTCAAAGATAGAAAAGGATGTGTAAATAACCAAACTTCCAAACATAACTCACTAATTGCCAGGCATTCCAGCCACAAGAAGGATAGCGGTTGGACATTTTATCTGAAAACTGGGGTACTTCAGAAAGTTTGGTGATCTACTTTGGCCATGAAATAACAACGATGGTACCATCCATTCTTTTTGGCTGCCAGGTAAGTGAGGTATAAGATTTGTTTAAGTGTGTTGCTTAACATTTATGTGTGTGAGTTATAATTAGTGAGGTTTGGGTGGACCCTTGGACACTGTGGCAGCTGACCACACCCACAGGGGGGAAGTCCCGTGAGGGGCCACAGGTCAGGCTCAGCTGAGGACACACAAACACAGAGATTGATCTTTTATTAGACAATGTGGTGGAGCCACCAGAGGTGGCAGTAGTGAGCATCTGAAGTAGCCCGGCTGGGCTAATATCCCTCAGGCACTGGAACAGCGACTCCTCTGGTAGCAGTGCTGTAGTGGAAAGAATTGAGAATAATGAGTATAGTGGAATATGTACAAAGTCCTAGTATGGAGAACCCCAGGATAGGGAGATCAGGCCCTCGAGGAGCGAGTACCTGATCCCTGAGAGCTGAGAGGCTTGAAGGTAATGTACTTACACAGCGGTTCCACGTAGGAGATGGCACTAGGGCTGGAAGGGAGGCAGGCCCTCGAGGAGCGAGTACCTGGTTCCAGGGAACAGCTCTGAGGTGAAGATGGTAGTACTCACTGGTGTTGAAGATAGCGAATCCTTCCAGGCAGAAGAGAAGGTAGGAGCAGGCAGCGAGTCAGGGAACATGGGCCCTCGAGGAGTGAGTACCGGTTTCCTGATAGCGACCTGAAAAGCAAGTGAGGCCCCCGAGGGGGCGGGTACCCTGTTAGCATTAAGAGTCCAATGGAAGATTGGAGAGGCAGAGTAGCTGGGTATGGAGGACGAATCCCATCCGTAAGGTTACCCTTGCTAACTCAAAGGCTAGCAAACAATATAGGCTTTAAATATCCAGGCAGCATGATGTCATCACAGGGGGACGCCCCTGAGTTTCGCGCCAAGTAGGAAATAAGAGTGAGGGCCGCGCGCGTGCCCTAAGGTACCAGCGGAGCATAGCGGGAGGCAGCGCCCAAGCCGGTCCGGGGACGCCAGAGAGGATGGCAGGCAGATGCCACAGCAGCCAGGCGTCCATCCACAGCAAGAGGAGGAGCAAAGAAAGTAAGGTAGGTGGAGTGAAGCCATCGGGAAGGGACGGTTGCAACAGTGTGGTTTATTCCAGCTTGATTATAAGGGGTGCCTTTCCCTTCTTGAAGGGACACGGGGACAATAACTTTTAAACAGTAGTGCGGGCGTATATGTATGCACATATGCCAGCTCACGCGAATGAACTCGGCCATTGTATATGCACGCATGTTGTAAAAATCAGCTGCACACATGTACATGTGCACATGATTTAATATCGATGCGTGCATGTGGCTGCAAATGCCGCCTCTATCACGCAAGTGGGGGGATTTTGCTAGGCACATGGGCTAATGCAAATACCCATTTCCCTACTTCATTCCCAGTTCACCCCGTTAAAGGACTTCCTAAACCCCCTAGCTTGATCGCATCCATATTACTCTATTAGCCCTGATCCTTCAAACCCTACTGACTACAGATTTTTTTAAATTTTAAAACTTACATGCCATCCATAGAAGAAGTAAATATTCACAATAGAGGACAAATACTTCTGCGTATACTTCAGGTTATAGCAGCGATTCTCAGCTACACCAGCACCAGCGTGACCTCAAGCACCAGCAGGTGTGTTGTGGCTCCCAGAGTCCCCTGTCCCAGTAGTGCTGCCTTTATCCAGGGGCGGATTGGCATATTGAGGAATTGGTCATCACTCGGTGGGCTGATGCAGTTGATTGCAGAGAGCGGAGGGATGCCGTGTGCCACCGCCCGAGGCTAGGCCAGCGGCGGCTGAAGAGCCCAAGGATGCTGCATGCCACTGCCAGAGGCCAGGCCAGCAATAGCTGAAGAGTGCAGGGACACCACCAGAAGCCAGGCCAGTGGCACCTGAAGAGCTCAGGGATGCCACCAGCGGCCAGGCTCGCAGAATGAGAAAAGGCTCCGAGTGAGAGACCAAACTTGTGTGTGTGTGTGTGTGTGTGGTAGAATGGGTGCATGAGTGAGAGCTTGTATGTGAGGTAGAATGGGTGCATGAGTGAAAACATGTGTATATGGTAGAATGGGTGCATGAGAGCTTGTGTGTGTGGTAGAAAGGGAGTGAGAGCATATGTGTGTGATTGAGAGAGAGAATGGTTGGAGGTGATGTGTTTCTGTGAGAGAGAGCCTGATCAGGAAGATGACTGGTGGGTATATGAGAGACATAGACTAGTCAGGGAGGTAACTGATGTGTGTGTGAGAGAGACAGTGGTCAGGGAGTTGACTAGTGTGTGTGTGAGAGAGACAGAGACTGGTTAGGGCGGTGACTGGTATCTGTGTGAGAGGCAGACTGATCAGGGCAGTGACTGGTATATGTGTAAGGAAGAGAGACTGGTCAGGGAAGTTACTGGTGTATATAAGATAGAAACTGTGTTTGAGTGACTGGTTGTGGGCCCTAAGGAAGAGGACCTTGAAGACAGAGTTTCAGCAGCCACTGCTGATTCTGATGTATGCTATTTGCCTGCAAGGGAAAGGAGTTGGAGAGTTGCTGGAGAGGGTAAGTAAAGGTAGCTTTTAAAGTTTGTTTTTCTTGATTGACTGCCATTTTAATTGTTGTGTATTATGTGATGTGTCTCCTGCTTTGAAATATTTTATTGACATTTGGACAATTTTTAATAATTTTTATGAGTTTTTAATTGTTGGTTGTTATTCTGTTCTTCAGCTGTTTTGTAACATTTATGAGGATAGCTTTACAATTATTTCTGTGTGGGGATCTATAGCAGCTTGGCTTGTTCTGGTTTCCTAATAAGAGGTGTATTGGTGTTTAGGGCCTGATTTAATATTTGTAATGTTGCATTTTCATAGGTAGGGTTGTTACTGTTTGAGTGTGTTCCATAATACAGGTATAACTTTGTGCAGGTTAGTTTGTGTGCATTATTGCAGATCCTGGGACTATGTTAGGTACTATATTTCTCTTTCCATTTCTCCAGGTTTGCATTGCATGCAGATTGGATGTTTTGGTTTTCCATTCCAGTTTGTCTCCATATTTATAATTTGTGGTCTTTCTGTATTTGATGAAGGTCAGTTCTGTGTGTGTGTCTGAGGTAAGGTATACTTCTAGCATGTAGGCATTTGTATCAATCTTATTTGTTGTGTTTTCTCAATAGGACATGCATTAGTGGTAAATTACTTTCCTTTCATAAGGAGGGCTATTGTGCCTGCCAATAAAGGGAGTTTGTTTTGCTTATATTGAGATGTCACCAGAATCAGAATATCTTTTTTGTATGGTGAGTTGTACGGGTAATGCCCTAATTCTGCTCTGCACCCATTGTTGGGGGTCAAGGGGGTTCCTGTCGATGCAGAGTGTATGTTTACATAAGAACGTAAGAACATATGCCATACTGGGTCAAACCAAGGGTCCATCGTGCACAGTATCCTGTTTCCCAACAGTGGCCAATCCAAGTCACAAGTACCTGACAATTACCCAAAGCTACTATTGCTTATTAATTAATAGCAGTTTATGGATTTTTCCTCTAGGAACTCATCCAAACCATTTTTAAACCCAGTTACACTAACTGCTGTAACCACATCCTCTGGCAATGAATTCCAGAGCTTAACTATGCGCTGAGTGAAAAATAATTTTCTTCGATTTGTTTTAAATGAGCTGAATTCTTTCCTTATTTCCTTCAGCTTCACCAGATATTCTTCCCTGTATTCCTCTTTTTGAGTTCCTTTGTACTTTTTGAATGCCGATCTTTAGACTTTATTTTCTCAGCCACCATCTTGAAGACCCAAATTGGTTTCTTTTTTCTCTTTTATTTCCTTTTTATTTTTACATAAATGATGGTCACCTTTGTTATAGCTTCTTTTAATTTGGTCCGCTGCTGTTGCATTTCACTTATTTCCTCATAGCCTTCTAGCTAAATGGAATGCCTTGATTGATGATGCAATCAGACCAAAATAGAACACATTGTAATAATCCAGAGATGGTAAAATCAGTGTTTGAACAACAGATCTAAATTCAGTGTGTGCCTCTATTTTCCCCCTTAAACCTGTACAGGACCAAGCTGGATGCCTGATCCATCTTAATTCTCCTTGAGAAAGAGCTCTATGGGCAGGTCCTAGGAGGGGAGGAAAAAGAGCTGGGACCCAGGTGGGGATAATCAGACCAGGCCCAGGTCTCCAGAAGGAAGGCAGCTCCTGTAGAATATTGCTGTCTAAACACTGAGTTATGCGAAGTTGTGAGTACTGAGGGAAGCAGTACTAAAGTGTGAGTAATGAGAGTGCACTGTTCTGAAGATAAGACAGTCTACTAATTGCTGTTTGCTGTAATTACCTAAATAAAGATAGAAATGCTTTTAACCGGCTGGAGTCAGACCACGTTTGTGCCTACAGGCCTGAGGAATCACTGCTTGGTCCCACAAGCTGCTGGGGTTTAAGGTTACACAGAGTACACAGTTTAATAAATCCAGTACAAATGACTGATTTAATTTGATTATTGAATGTCAATGCAGTATCAATCTGAAAACAAACGTTTTGCACAAGGTGAAATTGGCAAAACAATGTTATCAATTTGAATGGGTGGATATGCACAGTTGGGGGGGTGGGGGAGCATGACATAATGCTTACACTTCAGTCTTAGCGATGTTTAGGGCTAATTTATTATACATTAGCCACTGATGTACAACAGCTGTACAGCATGACACAAGTTAAGAAGTATCCTTCCGAGAAGGTAATATCTCAATATAGAACTGTACATCATCAGCATAAAATCAGTAACTAGTGCACAGCCCAGCTAAAAGTCTGCAAAATTGAAGACAAAGTATATGACTATCTTTGGAACAATTTACAAATCATCTTAATAAAGACCAATTGTTATAGCAACTCTAGTTCCAGGCCCCCATCGAGAAAATCCATTCTCTAGGTATGCTAGTTAGTAGCTAAGAAAAAATGTTTAGCAACCTTGGTGAGATACGGCTTTGTATATTGTTTGTGTCTCAAGTTTAAAAAAAAAAAAAGAGCAAATCAGAATTGACAGGTTTATGGGATGCTTGCTAATGATTGGTCCTGGCTCATTCCTCCTTCCCCCCACTCCTGGCTGGCTCAGCTAAATCAGTAAAAAAACAAACAAACATATCTTCAAGAATCAAAAGAGAAGCAACTCTGCAACAAAGCAACATAATTACGTATCATTAGTTCTTGAGTCATTTCGAATAGGAAACGACACAAAATGACATGGCATGCGTGTTGATGTTTTCATGTCATTTTTAAATGACAACACATCCCTATCTTCTTGTCAGTTACAATCATGCTGGGATTGGTGTTCAATACTGGTTTATTCTTGAATAAGGCAATAACATAGCATCCCAGATTTATGATGCACTGCAGGTACAAATGAAAGAAGTTAACACTTAAATCCAGTCTATATCAGTTCACAGTAGCTCCGCTCCATAGGAAAAAAAAAACACAGACAATGCTTGAATCACAACTTCTACTTACACAATTTGACACAAGCTTCATGACTTCACATCACATTAGTATACATAGTGAGAAGAGCTCATGCGCCTTCCTCCAGTATCCCAAACAATATTTTGGCCTCCTGTCTAAATGCTGGCAACACTTTACTTTCCAGATGTTCTTGTATTCCTTTTGAATCCCGTGAAGACCAATCTGCATCCTCAGGAGTGGGGGCCATATGAGCCGGAGTGCCCCTCCCCCCTCTCTCTCTCCCCCAAGCCGTTCTGTGGCTCCATGGATAGCACACCAGCCCTGGACCAAGCAGATCCTAGTTCAAGGCTAGCTTGCCATAGTTCTTTTTTACCCTAACATTTCCAGTAGAGTCTCTATTCATTTACCTACCACTGAAGCGATGCTAACTGGCCTATAAATTTCTCACCTCCTCCCTATTCTCATTCATATGAAAAGGGACAGCATTTCTCCTTCTCCAGTCTCACGGAACTAAGAGGGCATGATCAGCCCAGAAAATCTAACCTCCTTTCCCAGATCATAAAATATAGCCAGATGTCACGTGGCCTTAAAGCAAATAGTAACTTATCACATCACCCAAATTATAGTCCATCATATTTTTAATCAGATATTAAAATTCCTGTTATCTAAAATCTACCCCTAGTCAGACATATTTCCCAGACCAGCACTAATCATTATTTCTAGAGGTCTCATATTTTTGGAAGGTAGCATTTTAGAAGATATGTTTTAAAATACCAGTGAGACACACTTTCTAGAACTGCAGTTATTTCTAAATGCTTGCACAGATGGCATTTTGAGAACATTAGAAAAATGAGGTAATTATGTGGATAGGTAAAAAGCAGCACAAGTATCAAAACACATGATCTACTACCATCAAATTCTGCCAAGTAAAAGATGACAATAATACCCTTAGGTATTACTAAAAGTACACATTACTGAATGTTATAAAAATGCATATACATAGATCAGAAGTGATAAATTGACTTTTCATCTCTGGGAAGGATTGTGGAAGCTCAACAGAATCCCTTTCAGTATATGTACTAACAAACCTTCCAAAGCTTTTCTTGATGTTTCTAATTAAGAGAAGGCAGTGTATAGTAAGTAGAAGGAAGAGACTATTGACCCAGCTGTGACATCAGTGTTTGGTTTGCCAAATTTTCTTAATTAGATTTAATCTCGCTCTACAGTAAAGTTTGAATTTTCTGAACTACTTCAAATTTGCCTCAGTTGCTACAGTCTTAAACTCTTTTTCTTAAATAAATGAGATCAGGATTTTCCAAACATGTCCTAGTGATCCCCACAGCCACTCGGGTTTTCAGGATATTCTATTTGAATTTGTATTGGATATATTTGCATACATTGAGGACTAGGTATATGCAACTTAATCGCATTCATATTTATTGTGGATACCTTGAAAACACAACAGTCTGTGCGGTCACCAGGACAGGTTTGGGAAGCCCTGAATTATTACATGGAATAATCTGGCTTGAAAACTATTCTCATATTTGTAAATCAGCCCATAGAGCAATCAGAGCAGAATTGTGGATAATCTGCATTCTGGTGAGATAAGGAACCCTGATTTCACATTTAGCTAGAGCTACCGAGTGCCAAAGATGACTATGACTAGGATCATCTATCAGCCTGAACTACTGAGGCCTAGAGATGACCATTAGGATCATTCATGCCATATCATAAACCCCCTCCCTTCTTTTTTCTGATTTGGTTGTAATTCATATTAAATCTGAACTGGTTTGTCCACCACATTCACTTATTTTGCAACTGAAGGATGGAGAGACATACAAAAAAGAGAGAGAATTAATAGCAAGCAATATGTCTGTATGTGTTTACAATGATTAGAAATGAATCAATTCAAAATCAGTGATCCACCAAGCATAATCCTTGAGTCTATCAATAAATGCCCCATTGATCTGTTTGGGATATTTGCCTTTATGTTATTTTTTTTTAATCTATTCTACAATTCACAAATGGAAAATAATCTCATTTTGGATGAGATCAAAGCTGTATTTAAAGCAAAAGGAGAGTATGAACCCATTAAGATGACTAGGTATAAAGAGTTTTTTAATCCAGATCCTAATCTCAACCCATAAATGCACTAATTATACTAATTGTGAAATTTTAAAGGGTGATTTTATATTTGCTCTAAGCATGGAAAGAGCTATAAATAATGAGATCAATTTCAAAGTGATTTCTGCAGGCAAATGGAAGTTTACCCACAGGAAAAAAAACCTTTAAATATTGCCCACCCTCCTATGAGTGAAATAAAGTTTAGCATTGGGGCCAGGCTTAGTATTGACCTGAGTAACTGTAGTGGTTGGAGGAATGGTGGTTTTTGTCATGTAGTCTGGATCACACAAACACAACTAAGGGAATAATAACACTGACTACAGCTTATGAGAAATTATGAAAAGCTATATTCTCTATATAATATATGGACAAAACCAAATGCTTATATGAATGTCTGGGGAACAAATAAAAAAAACAGGATATATATACATACAGTATATCAACACAATAACAAAGGTAAATATCTTAATTCCCTAATTAATAGGGAATAATTATATTCAAAAGCCTAGCAGAAGCTACCACTTTCCTGAAAAAAAGCCTTCCAAAACTCCTCAGTCAGTGGTAACCAAGCAGACCTCTTTGGGGAAGGTTAGGCTGTACAGGGAATTCTGGGTCTTTGCCAAGATGGTCTTGCTAATCTGTAGCTCTTAGCAGGAATTCATAGGTCCTACTGTGTCACAGGATTATATATCTGGACATGCACTCTGGAGATATCTTTGTTTATTAACTTTCCTGAAATATTGCCAAGCTACTTATTTAAAAAAAAAAACCTACTGCACTCAATTTTAAATGGACATGCACATGTGCGTGCAAATCCCACGTAAGTGGGGAAATTTTGCAAGGGATGTACCAGCGCCATTGCTGCTTTTCCCAATTTGTTCCCAGTTTGTACAGTTAAGGGGTAGGACTTCCAAACCCCCTAGCTTAATAGCATCCCTTCCCCCCCCCCCCCCCATTTGCCCCAACCCTTAAAACCCAGTTGACTTGCTTAGATTTTTTTGTTTTAACACTTACATGTCATCCATAGCAGAAGTAAAGTTATGCAGCAGGGTCCTTGGTGTGTGCCAGTGCGCATTTGTATGTATGTGAAAATTTCAAGTGTGAATCTTGGAACAACCATGACCCACCCTTTTTTCTAAACTTTTACAAAATCCTCTCAGCACATGATGGTTCAACTTATGCATTATCTCCCGGTTTTGGCACGTGCCAGGCTTTCAAAATTTACCTTATTATATCTATAATCTACTCCTTAATAGAGTTTTACCAAAAAAACATCTTTCAAAAATTGGAAGAAGGATCCACTTGAAGAAAATAGGAAAAAGCATAATCATTGTCAAGTTAAGTGTGGAACATTGATAGGTGCAGAGAGAATTTGAGATGAGATTGGCTGTAGAGACAGAAACTCTTAGTAACAACTTTTTTTCATGTATCTAAAGCGGGAAACCTGTGAGGTAGTCAGTTGGATGACAGCGGGGTTGGGGAGCTCTTGGGGAGGATGGGGCCATTGCAAAGAGACTGGATGGATTCGTTGCTTCTGTTTTTGCTGGTGAGGATTTTGGGGAGATACCAGTTCTGGAGATGGTTTTCAGAGGTGATGAGTCATATGAAATCACTGTGAACCTGGAAGATGTAGTAGGCCAGATTGACAAACTAAAGAGTAGCAAATCACCTGGACTGGATGGTATGCATCCTAGGTTTCTGAAGGAACTAAAAAATGAAATTTCAGATCTATTAGTTAAAATTTGTAACCTATCATTAAAATCATCCATTGTACCTGGAGGGTGGCCAATGTAATCCCAATATTTAAAAAGGGCTCCAGGAGCGATCTAGGGAACTATAGACTTGTGAGCCTGACTTCAGTGCCAAGAAAAATAGTGGAAACTATTCTAAAGATCAAAATCACAGAGCATAAAGAAAGACATGGTTTAATGGAACAGTCAGCATGGATTTACCCAAGGGAAGTTTTCCCTTACAAATCTGCTTCATTTTATTGAAGGGGTTAATAAACATGTGGATAAAGATGAACCGGAAGATGTAGTGTATTTGGATTTTCAGAAGGCGTTTGACAAAGTCCCTCATGACAGGCTTCTAAGAAAACTAAAAAATCATGGGATAGGAGGTGATGTCCTTTCATGGATTACAAGCTGGTTAAAAGACAGGAAACAGAGAGTAGGATTAAATGGTCAATTTTCTCAGTGGAAAAGGGTAAACAGTGGAGTGCCTCATGGATCTGTACTTGGACCTGTGCTTTTCAATATATTTATAAATGATCTGGAAAAGAATTCAATGAGTGAGGTTATCAAATTTGCAGATGATACAAAATTATTCAGAGTAGTTAAATCACATTGCATCCAAATGGCAGATGAAATTTAATGTGGACAAATGCAAGGTGTTGCATATAGGGAAAAATAACCCTTGCTTTAGTTACACGATGTTAGGTTCCATATTAGGAGCTACCATCCAGGAAAAATATCTAGGCATCATAGTAGATAATTCATTGAAATCATCAGCAGTCAAAAAAGCAAACAGAATGTTAGGAATTATTAGGAAGGGAATGGTTAACAAAACGGAAAATGTCATAACGCCTCTGTATTGCTCCATGATCAGACCGCACCTTGAATACAGTGTACAATGCTTGTCGCCGCATCACAAGAAAAAATATAGTTCCACTGGAGAAGGTACAGAGAAAGGTGACCAAAATGATAAAGGGATGGAGCAGCTCCCCTATGTGGAAAGGCTGAAGAGGTTGGGGCTGTTCGGCTTGAAGAGGAGATGGCTGAGGGGGAATATGATAGAGGTCTTTAAAATCATGAGAGGTCTTGAACAAGTAGATGTAAATAAGTTATTTATACTTTCAGATAACAGAAGGACTAGGGGGGCACTCCATGAAGTTATAAAGTAGCACATTTAAGATTAATCGGAGAAAATTCTTTTTTACTCAATGCACAATTAAGCTCTGCAATTTGTTGCCAGAGGATGTGGTTAGTGCAGTTAGTGTAGCTGGGTTTAAAAAATGTTTGGAAAAGTTCTTGGAGGAGAAGGCCATTAACTGCTAGAGATGTGAATCGGAACCGGAATCGGTTCCGATTCCGGTTCCGATTCACATCGTGTGATGTTTTTCCTGCCCTCCCCCAAAACGATGAGAACCCCACGAACAATTTTGTGGGGTTTTCCTATCGGTTTCGGGGAGCCCCCAATTTCTGATGACTTTGAAAATACCGTACGATATTTTCAATTGTCAGAAAAACGATTCACATCCCTATTAACTGCTATTAATCAAGTTGACTTTGGGAATGGCCTCTATTACTGGCATCAGTAGCATGGGATCTTCTTAGTGTTTGGGTACTTGCCAGATTCTTGTAGCCTGGTTTGGCCTCTGTTGGAAAACGAATGCTGGCCTTGATGGACCCTTTGTCTGATCCAGCATGGCAATTTCTTATGTAATCTGGATATATGCCAGGTGTTTTCAGCTACAACTTTTGTAAAACTTCTTGTGCTGTGATTGATTAATGCAGCCAGTCAAGGTCAAGATTTAACTAGCTGGCTTTGAATAAGTGATGTTCTTATCCTTTTAAATGTCATATCTCCATTTTGTGATGTGTGTCCTAGAAGCTTGTAGAATTCAAGTGAAGAGATGGTAGGGGAAGCTGTGAATGGGGGCTTATGGGCTGGGGGCTACTGGGTGAAGGGAGGACTAGTTGGAGAACTGTGGGCTATGAAGGGAGGGGAAGCTGTGAAGGGACTGTGGGCTGTGATTTGTTCCAGGCTGCTTCTAGTAAATGGGGTTGGGGATGGGGAAGTATGAGGGGGGGGGGGTTACATAACAGCCCAGAATGTGCTGTGCCAATGATCTTAATTTCAAAGCAAGTTACATGCTGACCTTGTACATATAAGTTATTCTTTGTCTCTCTCTCCTAATTTCTGATCATACTAAGGGAAGGGGGGCGAGGACTGACTGTAAAGAGAAAGCTGTAACATAGTATGTTACTCAGTGAAACCAAAGCACAAAGCTACATGCTAATTACTAGGGATGTGAATCAGGCTTCGGACAATTGAAAATATTGGGCAATTTTTCAAAATCGTCAGAAATCGGGGGCTCCCCCAAAACGATGGGAAAACACCACGATATTGATCGTGGGGGTTCTCTTATCATTTTGGGGGAGGGCGGGAAAAATGGCCCACAAAAATAACCCCTAAACCCACCCGACCCTCTAAAACTAAACCCTTTGCTTCCCCCACTCTCCCGACCCCCCCCAAAAACATTTTACAGGTACCTGGTGGTCCAGTGGGGGTCCCAGGAGCGATCTCCCGCTCTCGGGCCATCCTCCCGCTCCCGTAATGGATGGCCGGCGCCATCTTTAAAAATGGCACGGGCCATCCAGTGCTCCTACCATGTGACAGGGGCCAGCCAATGGCACGGATACCCTGTCACATGGTAAGGGCAAAGGGCCATCGGCGCCATTTTGATTAGTGGCAGCCAACGGCCCGGGAGCGGGAGGATGGCCCAGGAGCGGGAGATCGCTCCTGGGACCCCCACTGGACCACCAGGTACCTGTAAAATGTTTTTTGGGGGTTGGGAGGGTGGGGGAAGCAAAGGGGTTAGTTTTAAAGGGTCGGGGTGGGTTTTTTGTTTATCGGCTCGGGCGCAACTGATAAACAAAACCGCAACCGGGCCCAATGCAAAAAAACCCACATGTGAATCGGAACCGGAATCCGAACCGATTCCGATTCACATCTCTACTAATTACTGAAACTCATAAGCAAATCATAAATAGATGTCAAAATTTATCCTTAACATGATCCATCGAAATGACTTCCACAAGACTATCCCTACCCACTAATACACTAAATACATTCTGGGGTTTTGAGCAAAGCAGATGGGGTTAAGGAACTCTGTGGTGCTGGCACCATGGAATTTTCAAAGGCAAATTCCACAGGGACAAAGTAACTATAGTCCTGCAAGCAGCACAAGTACTTTAAAATTGTTCTTGATATGATGAACTAATTTAAATTATGTGTTAGTGGGACCCCAAGTTTTCCTCTTACTTGTATAGTTACACTTGGCTACTGTAGAGCCAGTGAGCTCAACTGACCCTACCCAGTGAGTGATGTCAGAGTAGAGAAGGAATATTTAGAGAGGTTTGGCATCCCTAGTTGGAGATGTCATAGATTTAACAAAACTCCTGTGCCCATGTGAGTGCTGGGGAGCCTTGGGGTGCCTTTCAGAACTTAACTGGCTGAATAGCTTCTTTTAATAGAGAGGTGCTGGTATGGAATATCCTTGAACAGGAAAAGGTCAACAGAGAGGTTCCTGGAGAAGATTCCTGTCCTGGGAGAACAGCTGGGGGCCAAGGTTGGGGGCTCAATGAAGAAGCCCCCGATCTCCAAGAGTGGGAAGAAGTCTTGGGGTTCCTGAGACTTTTGTGAAGAAAAGAAATAGTCTCAAGGAAGAGAGTTTTATGTTTATATTCCTCATCTGTCCTAAGAGAGTGATTCAGAGTTTTGGGAAAAGCAGATTGTTCTTTGTGGGCATTCAGAAAGAAATCTGCCCATCAGAGGAAATTCCTGAAGAATTGCTGACTTTAAAGAGGAATCAGCCAGAGAGTCATGTGCTGTGAGATTGGAAGAGAACAGTGAGAGAAGAAAGAAGGAGAGCTGTATCCAGAGACAGTGAGAGCCAAGACAGGAGGGCTTATCTGCCAGGGTGTGCAACATTGTTCTACTGTGAGAGACTATTGTTGGTGCTGTTGGCCTTTATATTTCCTGATCTGTTTGCTGCACTAAGCTTCGTGTACTGCTGTGGATTATTTGTGTCTTCTATCATTAACCAGTAAAGACTTTTTTTTTTTTTTAAATTTTGAAAACCACTAGAGATGTGAATCGTGTCCTCAATCGTCTTAACGATCGATTTCGGCTGGGAGGGGGAGGGAATCGTATCGTCGCCGTTTGGGTGTTTAGATTATCGTGAAAAATCGTTAAAATCGTGAACACACACTAAAACCCCCTAAAACCCACCCCCGACCCTTTAAATTAAATCCCCCCCCAAATGCCTTAAATTACCTGGGGGTCCAGCGGCACACTAAAACCCCCTAAAACCCACCCCCGGCACCCTCACTGAACGACCTCCTGCAGTCGATCTCCTGCCGGCGCCATTTTCCGTACGGAAACGATTCGCGGCAGGAGATCGCTCCAGGGGCCCCCGCTGGACCCACAGGAACTTTTGGCCAGCTTGGGGGGGCCTCCTGACCCCCACAAGACTTGCCAAAAGTCCAGCGGGGGTCAGGAACGACCTCCTGCGTCGAATCGTATTGGTCTATGGCCGCCGCCATTTTGCGGCGGCCATTTTGCAAAATGGCGCCGGCTGAAGACACCACGATTTGGTGTGCCGGATTTCCTGCTCTCCCCCTTCCCCCGATTTAGCTACGGACCCGGGGGTAATTTAAGCTACGGACCGCCGCTACGGACCCCCAGGTAATTTAAGGCATTTGGGGTGGGGGATTTAATTTAAAGGGTCGAGGTGGGTTTTAGGGGGTTTTAGTGTGCCGGGGGTGGGTTTTAGGGGGTTTTAGTGTGCCGCTGGACCCCCAGGTAATTTAAGGCATTTGGGGGGGGGGGTTCGGGAGGGGGGGGGATTTTAATTTAAAGGGTCGGGGGTGGGTTTTAGGGGGTTTTAGTGTGCCGGTTTTCCTGCCCTCCCCCTTCCCCCGATTTACGATTTTTTGACGATAAATCGGGGGAATTGGTATTGTATCGTGGCCCTAACAATTTTTGACGATTTAAAATATATCGGACGATATTTTAAATCGTCAAAAAACGATTCACATCCCTAAAAACCACCTTATATGTCAGTGTGGTACCAGTAGGAGCTGGGAGGCATAATACTCTTCTGGCCCATGACCCAGTGGGCCCCTGTGCCTGTGTCCAAATCAGGGCAGTAGCTACATATGGATTGTAGGACATACTCAAGAGATCTTACAACAAAATATTCTGTTGCCTTAAGTAGCTCATTAAACAATGATAAATGTTTAGATTCCTTTCAAGTAAGGAACTAAAGGGCATAGATCACAAGACTGCATTTACATTGTCCATTAATGCATGTAAATGTGGTATTTTGCTTACATATTAATAGGTGAATTTTAAAAGCCTGGCGCATGACAAAATTGGGAAATGTATGCACAAGTCAGGCTCATGCTTGTCCACCAAATTTTAAAAGCTGCCCATATGTGCATGTATCTCCCAAACATCTCACTCGATTTCAACAAGGGACATGGTATGGGCGGGGCATGGGTTTTTGGAGCATGGTCAAGAGATGTGTGCATAAATACTTGCCACATTGCCACAAAAGTTTACTTCTGCTACGGAGAAGCTGTAAGCTATAAAACAAACAAACAAAACAAAAATCATTTTGGAGGGATTTAAAGGGTCTGGAGTAACTAGGGGGAGTGCAGGCTATTAAACCAGGGCTGTTTGGAAGACCTAGCTCAACACTGCTGGATGAACTGGTCATGGCGCACCAGCTATGCGGTAGAACTAGAAACAGGATTTACATGCCTAGTTGTGCACCCACTTAAAATTAGGCGCAAATGTGTATCCGCTCAGGCTATTTTATAATATGAGTGCATATGTGCATGCAAGTTGTAGAATCCGCATATCCCTGGGTGCATGTCGACGCATATGTGCGCCTCTTTGAAAGTTACTATGTCTGTGTCTCGGTATCATTATATATTGTGGTTAATCATATGCAATATCTGGTGTTACTGTCTGTTCTGGGACTCAGTTTTCTATGACAATTAAGAACCCTTTTATATTGAAACATGTTCAAATTAGACCTTAAGGTTCTGATGTACTGTGGGGACTGAAATTTTGTGGTGTGCCCCTAATATTGGCACTTTAGGAAATTACAGGGAAAAGTGATGCAAAGTTTGCAACCAATACACTTTGAATTCATATAGGGTAAATTTGCAATGAGCCCATATATTTACAGTATTATACTTTTAAACTTAAACACAAACAAAACAAATCATTCTGTATAGTAAAAATGTTCTCAAATAATTTAAAAATTCTTAAGAGATCTTCATATAATGACATTTAATATGCACATTTTGCTCTTGTTCTCTTACAGCTTCTATGGTATTATCATTAGTTTAGATACCTTTACATCTACTTTGCTCTATAATTTTGGTTGTATTTATCTCTAAGGTCAAAAACAGGACCCGACACTAACATAGTGTTTCAAGATGCTCACATCCTCCCTCTCCAAACTCTCTACCTATTTCCCAAAATCTTCCCTCAGGCTGCTATACAATTACCAGTCCTTTGGGGAAGGCCCTAGCAAAATGGTTCAACTTAGTCACTGCACTTTTCCAACTTCAATATGTCTTAAATTGGGAGGGACACATTACCTGTAATGTTATGACCATGCATTGAGCTATTACTTTCTGCAGGACAGGATGATCCCTGCTCAGTAAGTTTACAAGATGACACTATACCATAAGGGACTGGTATTCATGAATTCTATTTTCTGGGTCCAAAGTAACTCAATAATATAGGGAGGAAATGTTGTCAATTCACGCATATCCAGCATAGCCCTCTGCCTCAATGGCAGGGGAGCAAGTCTGATATTTCACTTTCAAAGCAAAGCCAGCATAGCTCTCTGCTTCAACGGCAGGGGAGGAAGTTTGACAATTCACGCATATCCAGCATAGCCCTCTGCTTCAACGGCAGGGGAGCTAGACTGATACTTCACTTTCAATCCATAGCCAGCATGGCTCTCTGCTTCAACGGCAGGGGGGAATGAAGAAAAGTGGATTTATATTCAGGCAACAATCAACAAGGACTGAATTACATAGTCTGAATAAACAGATAAGCATGGGTGTAGCTTGCTTATTGCGGTGGTTAATACCCCTAACTAAATTAAGCTATTTCACTTAGATGCAGGTCCAACACTGCTCTTTACATTAATGGCGGGGGTGGAAGGGAAATAGAATAAAAAAAAAAGGTTACTAAGAGCCAAGAGAAACAGATAAGTATGTGAAAGAAAAAAAAGTGTGAAAGCTTGCTGGGCAGACTGGATGGGCCGTTTGGTCTTCTTCTGCCGTCATTTCTATGTTTCTATGTTTCTATAATTGTAAGTCAGTGAGCAAATAGCATCATTGGCATCTAATGGCCAATGGTGGAATTTTTGGGAGGAGAATGTGAGCTATGTAACTTGCAAATCATTGGTAAGTTCAATGACATCCTTAAAACCGATGGCATACCATTGACAGATCATAGGCATTCACAACCATTCAGGGTTAGTTGTAAATTCTGGTATGAATTTTAGTGATAAAATAAATGAATTAATGCTGATTCCTGGAAGATTTAAAAGTACTAGTAAAAAAAAACCTTAGGGGTAATTTTTAAAAGGCTTTACGTGCTTAAAATTGGGTTTATGCATGTAAATGCACTTTACTCGCATATGTGGTTTGAAAAATGCTATGATATATGCCATTGAAGAATTGTCCATAGGTTTTATGCATCAAGTACACTTTAAGCACATACATGGGCTTTTGAAAACTGCTATGATATATGTGACTTTTACACTTGTAAATCCGTTTGAAAATTACTCACATTGAGTTGGTGGATCATGGCTTTGCTATCTTGAGAGGAGAAGAATGTCAATCAAATCAGCGGTAGTACCAGGATGCCATCCAGATACCAATCTAGAAATACAGAGGAAAGTGAGAGAAGAATCATCCATCTGGTACTCAGACAAGAGTAGTCAGAAGAGAAAGCAGCAGAGACAAGGCTATGGATATGAGTTATAGCAGGATATCCTTTGGGTAAGGACACCAAATCATCCATCATCATCACCACAGGGAAACCCTAATTCTAGGATGGAAGAAAGGGGATCCTCAGAGGGGTACAGAGAAGGATGAGAGTATCAAGCCCCACTGTATACTGTATTATGGATGTGCCAGATGCCAAGTAATTTTTGTTGAAGAAATTTCACAGTGAAGTTTATATTTGGAACACTACTATTGTATGAGGACTCTTTATTATAAACAAGGAATCAAGTTCAATGCCTAGGGCCCGAAGGAAAGTCCTACCCCCTCCATTGGAGAACCCCTCCAAGAGGAAATTGAAAACTCAACCCTGGTACCAACTGAGCCTCCTTACCATAAAACAGACTAGGAGGGGGCTACATTTTAAAGATGGGTTGCTGCAAAACAGCATGCCTGAAGAAATCTCTCCTGGAGAGAGATTTTAACAGGACTAGTAGCTTTCATTCTCCAAGGCATAACGGTCTTCACGTTATAAACACTGATAGTCCCAAAATGAATGCTAAACATTTCTGTGCAGTAGATCAGCAAGTCATAATCTTTGATACAAAACACACCCAACCCCATGGAAATCACTCAGTTTGTGTTCAGTAGATATGTGCTGATTCTCTGCCAAAGACACTAATGAATAATAGTAAAGCCGTGCTCCCAGATGACCAAGGGATCAGTTGAGCTTGGCAGCAGTATTAAACATTGCCTCCGATGCTATCTCAATTATTGCTGATGTCAAAATTCTCCTTATGCTGTTCTGTAGCTTTCTCATTAATCAGCCCTTACCTGGAAATCTCATACAGATAGAAAACATCTACGTTCCTGCCAGTCCTATTAAGTAAGATTGTACTCCATCAAGTTGTCTTCATTACTTTGATTTACATGGAACTTTCATTGTTGAAAACATATGATCAACAATAGCATGTATAACTGGATTTATTTTCACAATCATTTTTTGCATTCCCCTTGCATTCATTAAATAGTATGAGGGAGATATTCAGTAGGAATGTGAATCGTTTTTCTGATGATTGAAAATATCGTACGATATTTTCAAACTCGTCAGAAATCGGGGGCTCCCCGAAACCAATAGGAAAACCCCACAACATTGTTCATGGGGTTCTTTTATCATTTTGGGGGAGGGCGGGAAAAATGGCACACAAAAACAACCCCTAAACCCACCCCGACCCTTTAAAACACATCCTTTAGCTTCCCCCACCATCCTGACCCCCCAAAAAACCTTTTTTAAAGTACCTGGTGCTCCAGTGGGGGGGTCCCAGGAGCGATCTCCCACTCTCAGGCCGTCAGCTGCCACTAATCAAAATGGCGCCAATGGCCCTTTGCCCTTACCATGTGACAGGGTATCCGTGCCATTGGCCGGCCCCTGTCACATGGTAGGAGTAATGGACGGCCGGTGCCATCTTTAAAAATGGCGTGGGCCATCCAGTGCTCCTACCATGTAACAGGGGCCTGCCAATGGCATGGATACCCTGTCACATGGTAAGGGCAAAGGGCCATCGGCGCCATTTTGATTAGTGGCAGCCCACGGCCCGAGAGCAGGAGATTGCTCCCCGGACCCCCCACTGGGACCACCAGGTACTTTTAAAAAGTTTTGGGGGGGGTGGGGCGGGTGGGGGAAGCTAAAGGATATGTTTTAAAGGGTCGGGTGGGTTTTTTGTTTATCAGCTCAGGCGCAGCCGATAAAAAAAAAAAGATCTGACCGCATGAAAAATATTTCCCGATAGTCCCCAAACCCGGAATTGGAACCGATTCTGGTTCTGATTCACATCTCTAATATTCAGTGCTACTTAACTGGATAAGTTAAGACTTTGCTAAGAAGCAAAAGGGTCATGGTTAGTTCCAGACTGGTTGCCCCTGTGCTGATACACTTGGCAGTCTATGGTATCTGTATACTTCTGTTGTAATATCTGGAGTGAAGAGTTTCCTTGAGCTGACAGAGTCGAGCTCCTCACTCATGAATTTAACAAAGGGTTTAGGTGCATAACTTTGGAGGCTAGGCTCCGAAATTGATCTTTTTGAGAAATGACTAGGGATAAGTGCCTTAATTTAAGGGTCTAGTATCTCTAAGACCTTAAATATAAAGGTACAGGGGTACTTTTAGAGTAGGGAAAATGGGTACTTAATGATTTTCAACACAGTGCACTTAACTTGGGCTTAGATTCATCCACTGCATAGTTGATTTTTCACAATGTGAGTTTTCATTGCATCGGTGTTATTTTCACAACACAAGCTGAGAAAGCATCACGAGTTAACTATTTATATCACTGTAAGAGGGGGCACTAGAAACTCGGGGTGAGGTTTGTGGGGTGGGGTGGGTTCTGGGGGGCAATTTTAATGCACAGTCATATGTACGAACAGCACAGTTACCATCAGTGAAGATTTAATCTGATTTGGAGGGATGAAAGGTGAAAGAAGAGTAGATTTGTCCCATGTTCTCTCTACCTAGCTTGATGCACTCTCTACCTAGATGCAATCAAGCTAGGTAGAGAGAACATGGGACAAATTTACTCTTCTTTCACCTTTCATCCCTCCAAATCACATTAAATCTTCACTGTTGGGAACTGTGCTGTTCGTACGTATGACTGTGCATGTTAAACTGCCCCCTAAAACTAACTCATTCCACAAACCTCACCCCAAGTCCATAATGCCCCCTCTTACAGTGCTATAAAAAGTGCAAAAATAAGTGGGCCTCCACAGAGGCTCTCTTTCTCTCTCTCCTTCTCTCACCTCTCCCTCCTGAAACGGGATTTGCGATAAATCCCATTTCAGCTGTAACGCACAGCTATCCGAGGCGTAATGCTCAGGAAAAAAGTGTAGTTATTTCTGGCATTAAATCCCATGATAATGTGCATTACGTTATTGCACATGTTAACCAAGTCCTTCGCCTCCATTTACTCCACCCAAACTTCTCCCACTTGAATACAATTTTCAAATTTGCATACACATTAGGCGATGTGGTATTTATCGCATGCATTAGGGCATCATTGCTGGTGTTAGGGCCCTAAAGCCTATGATAATGCCGTTACACATTTTGATAAATGACCCCCTTGGATGGCTAGATCTAAGCTTCTAAGTTTTCAGGTCCTAAGTGTAAGTACTTATTCAGCTGAAAATAAACCTAGATTGATGTTTCTTTCTGAATAGTTCTGCTACATACTTAAAGCCTTTTGAAATCATTTCCAACCATTTTCTCCTTTGATTATTTATATATGGTTGATTTCTTCTTTTTGTGTGTGCAGTAAAAGGTGCCATACATAAAAATAGGGATGTGCATTTTGTTTTAAAACGGACAGTAATCTAAACCAAAGAGGGCATTTTTATTACATTTCATTTGACCCTGAAAGGAATGCACAGTCTCCCAGAAAATTCCCAAAATGTTTTGGTTCATTTGTTTCAGAAAATAGCACGCACTATTTGCAAATTGTTAGGGTGATGCATCAAGCAGTAGGGCTATAACGTGTTATATACGCAGGATCGGGCTATTTCAGGCATTTGTGAAATTGTTGAAAATGATGCATTTTGTCTCTTGCATCTAATAAAATGTTCTGATAGAAACCAGAGGAATTAACACATTTTGGAGGTACATGCCGTTCATGATTATTTTTCTCTGTCAAAGCAAAGTGATAACTTGCTTATCCTAAAATAACTCCAAGCAGTGTGTGTGAGTTCCAGGATCTGCAGCATCAGCTTTTTCCACTTAGTTGATTTTGCTGTCAGTAGATGAACTTTTTGTCTAACGTCAGCTCTGTCTACAGCAGGGTAAAGCAGACTAAGATTGATTGGCACTGGCAGCAAATTTAAACACTGTAGAAGGTAAGTGTTTAGCAAGACCCACTTTCAGTAAACACATGAATCCTGCAGCCCAAATCAGCAGCAGAGTCCACGAAGAGGAAGCCAGTTAGCATCCTTTTCAGAATTAAGACTCCTTACTTGAGTGATTACGTCTGACAAATGTATTAAGTTAATCCAATATAAAAGGTATCACCTCTTTTTTTTGTTGGTCTTTATTTTCAAGTTGACTAATGGGACAACCATGCTACTTTATAAAATTTAAAAAAAAACATGTGAAAGCTGTAAATATGTAAACAGCTGTAAATATGTAAACATGTAGCCACTACCCCAAACTTCTCCTCAGTGACAGGGACTCGCATGGTAGGTCATAGACCATTGCAACACCCACTCCCCAACATTCTCCCCACTCAAAGGAGAGAAAGGGCAGGTCTTTCAAGGCCTTTTCTGGAGATCCTCTGCAACAGTACAGTAGGAAAAACACATGCGACCATTGTAAGAATTCTATAGTCTCAGTGGTTCCTTTGGACCCCAAGATAGTGTGTCCCTATTCCTGAAAGCATGGGCAGCCTGACCATGGGTCGCACCATCTTCCTAGGGGAGGAGGCAGGCAGTTCCATTCCCTTGGAGAGACCACCGCATAATGACCTCTTTGTCTCTCTCTCTCTCTAAAAGAGAGGACTAAAGAAGAGAAACCCTACACCACGAGGGCACAAGACTTTTCCTGGGGAGTACCAAACGTCTTCACCACTCCTATGTGTTCTGATCTCACCTTTAGAGTCTGTTGAGACCCTGAGCCCTACCAGTATATTATCGCTCCCCTACATATATATTATGGAGATAATTTTCATACTGGTCACATATCTGCAAAGTTAGCAGACTGCATAAATATTTACCCCCCAGATTTAGCACTACTTTTCAAACTAAGGCCTGGATTCTCTAAGGTCGCAGACTTTAGAGAATCTGGCGGGTAACAGGGGGGAGAAGCGGGGGGGTGGTCCTGCGATAGCCTGCGTGGTGCTATCGCTTCCAGCTTTCACGCCGAATAACTACACCATAAAAGATGTAGTTATTCGGCACGAAACTGGCAGCAATAAGGAATCTTACCTTTCGCCGCCAGCGATGTGTCCACAGCTTCGGCCCCGGTGCTGCCCCGACTTCTCCTCTTCCGGGGCCGACTCTGCCCCGAGCTAGCTATCACACGCGAAAAGGGACTTTTCGCTTGTGAAACGTCCCTTTTCGCATGCGATAGCGTTAGAGAATGACCCCCTAAATGTATGTAAGTACTTTCTCTTTGAAAATTTCCTAAAGAAAAGTACCCACAATCATTTGCACTTATTTTGTGGTATATTTTTCTGAGTAAAAAGATATAGATAATTGTGGAAAAGTATGTGTATAGTTCTGAACCCTGGCCCAACCTAGTCCCCAAGAATCTTCAAAAAGTCTGTTTCTGGAGGTAAAAAACAGTTTAACACATGGAAATGACTTTGAAAATAACCTTCCCTATGTATTTAATGATTTATTATGGTTTAGCAACACACATTGGGGTGAGTTTTCAGAGAGTTCCATTCATATAAATTAGCATATATGTGTGCAAGAAGCCTATACTCACGTGATTGGTGAGCATAGGCTTATAAAAATCAAAAGTTATACTTTCCATGCATTTAAAAATGTTTAAGTTGCTCAGAAGAGCAATCATTAATAATACAATCATTAATAATACAATCAAAGCCTGTTACTTCAAGCTAAATTTACTCAAAAAACTGAAACCCCTTTTACACCTCAATGACTTCCACACTATCCTACAGGCCTTCATTCTATCTAAAATCGACTACTGCAACGCCCTCCTCCTAGGACTACCCAAAAGCACGCTGCAACCACTTCAATTTCTCCAAAACGCTGCTGCCCGGATCCTAACCAACACCCACAAACGTGACCACATCACCCCTGTACTCCAACACCTCCACTGGCTTCCAGTCACTGCAAGGATAACCTACAAAACCCTTCCACTAGTCCACAAAGCTCTACACAGCCAAAATATGCACTGGTTTAATGAACAACTTACATTTCACAATGCCATCAGACCTACGAGACAGCAACACCAAGCAACACTGCATATCCCCTCACCCAAAGACTCTAAACTAAGCTCCACTAAAGCTCGGGCATTATCAATAGCTGCCCCCGCCCTGTGGAACAAACTCCCCCCCTCCCCCTCTCTACGACAAGAAGCATGCCCAAAAAAATTCAAACAAGACCTGAAAACTTGCTTATTTAAACAAGCATTCCCTGTACAACACACCTCCTCCCCATGACACCCTTCCCCACCATCCTTCCCGATTCTACTGCCAATAATGTTCCTTTTGTAAAAATAACTTCCTTGTTAATAATGATCTTGATTAATCCTTTACTGTACATTCTTTCCCTTATTATCTGTACATTGTTGAAAATTATGCTTATCCATATATCCATTAATACATGCTTCCCCTTATAATCTGTAAATTGTTCAAAATTTTGCCTATCCTTATATCTGTAAATTGTTAAAAATTTTGCTTATCCTTATATCCTTTTTATCCTATAGTTCCTTGTTATACTGTAAAGCTTCTGTTGCTAAGTTTTGTTTTATGTGAACCGATGAGATGTTCCCAATGTTCATCGGTATATAAAAACTTCTAAATAAATAAATAAATAAATAAAGAAATAAATAAAATAAATAAAGAAGAAAACAAAAAATGAGAGCGATATTTAACAAGGAACTTGCATGGATAGCACAAAGTAAATGAGCACCCAAATCTAAGGTTTCTTCCCTAAGTGCCCCAAACACTCTCGTGAGTAAATCTGGAAATATTCTCACTTTTTTTTTTTTTTTTTCCATAAAAAGAAATATTCAAATTCTGAAAACACAAAGACATTACTTGACTTGTCGGATGAAACAACAAATGAGAACAATAGTCACTCATCGATAATCTCTGGGCCTGAAGTTTCCAGGAATTCAATCACGTTCAACGTAGGCTGAACTTGACCGTAGCACTTTGACCTGTTATCCTCACCGTGTTCCTCTGCTCAAGCTGTAGCACCTTGATCAACCTGAGCAGAGGAACATGGTGAGAATAACATAAAAGGTATTTTTTATTAATCACAGGATTCCTATCAGGTGAAATACGAAGGACTGAGAATTATCTTTTCACGGTCACCAAAGGGAGCTCTCCCATTATTTTAGGAAAAATTCAAGAAACAGAGATTGAGCCTACAAGAGGCATTCTCCAACAATTCAATTCTGTGAGAAAGGAGCCTCCTGTCTTTAACCTTAGTGGACAGCATCACTTGTATCTTTGCCACATTCATACAAGAACCTCGGTATATAAAAATTAAAAAATAAATAAATAAAATCTTGTTTCGGTGAAGCAAACTGGCTCTTATGGTCCTGAAGTACCAAGCCATTCCTTGAAATCTGAGAATCCAACCTGGAAACAACAGTGTCCCATCTTGGAAACTGAAGTAAATCAGAATTTGATCAAATTGCTCCATTAGATCCCCATATTGCATCCAATGTAACCACTGCTGGTTTTTAAGGTATGCAAGGTAACTCACCCAATCTAAAGCCTGAAGAGGTGCCCAGAGCAGGAAAAGAAATGAAGACAGGAACATCTTGAGAAAACAGATCAAAAGTCTGCTTTGGGTTACTTCTCGGCACATCAGCAATACTGGAGAAAGTTTCACACTTCACGCATATCCAGCATGGCTCTCTGCTTCAATGGCAGGGGGGATGAAGAAAGGTGGATCTATATTCAGGCAACAACCAACATAGTCTGGATAAACAGATAAGCAAGGGTGTAGCTTGCTTATTGCGGTGGTTAATACCCCTAACTAATTAAGCTATTTCACTTAGATGTAGTTCCAACACTGCTCTCTATATTAATGGCAGGGGTGGAAGGGAAACAGAATAAAAAAGGTTACTAAGAGCCAAGAGAAACAGATAAGTATGTGAGAGAAAAAAAAGTGCGAAAGCTTGCTGGGCAGACTGGATGGGCCGTTTGGTCTTCTTCTGCTGTCATTTCTGTTTCTATGTTTCTATGTTTCATGCAGGACAGAATAGATGGTGCAAGCGGCACCAAAACCTCTTCTGCACCACCCCGCACAGATGCTTAAGAGAACATCATCGATCAACGCCACTGCGGCATCTCAAATGGCAATAGGTCATGTGCACAGGGGCTGAGGGGAAACCTCCTCCCTAAGCTGGACCAACAGGCCCTCACCGGATCCTGCAACAGGGTTTTCACCTCCAGAGCTTTCAAAGGCTGTAGACATGAAAGAACTGATGGTTTGTTGTCTGGGTAAGGGTATGGGCTCGGCAGGACAAATCCTCACTTTCCCTTTCCACTTGGGGACCATAATTGCAAGAAAAAGAAAAACTATAAGAAATGAGGTACAAGGACAGCTTCTTCCCATAGAAATGACAGCAGAAACGGACCAAATGATCCACCCAGTCTGCCCAGCAAGCTTATGCTTATGCCAGTATCTGCTGCACTGTCCAGGTTAGTCAGGGCCAGAGCAATGCTGGAGTTGCATGAAAAGTATCAGGCTTAGACCTAGATTCATCAAAAAAACCTCTAAATATAGCAAAAATAGTGCCTGCGATAAAAAAAAGGATGTCCTTAGGCTAATTTGCAGGCTCCCACATCACATAAGAAATGAGGTACAAGACAGAGGTACAAGAAATGAGGATTCTAACGCACGGCACATTGCATCAGCGTATGGCGCATTGCGTCAGCACATCACATCACCGTGTGCCATGTCATTTTATGCATGTAACAAAAACCCACATATATCCGGACTTGTTGGAATACCAAACAAAGAAGAGTTGACATTTTTTGAGACCTTCATACATAAAGTCGAGTTAATTTGAGAATCACTTATATTTGGTTTGAGAGATATTATTTTACTCACGTAACCATTAAGGTAATTAATATCCAATCTATTTATAATCATTGGTCTCTTTTGTATTTTTAGGTCTATTTTCTTATTAATGCATTTAAAATAGTTAAAGGAGAAAATTATTGCAGACACTTATCTTGAAATTCTTTATAATGCACCCATATTAGAAGCCAGCCTTTCTGATGCTTAAAGCTGAAGATTAAAAGCACAACATAAGAAATTGCCATGCTGGGTCAGACCAAGGGTCCATCAAGCCCAGCATCCTGTTTCCAACAGAGGCCAAACCAGGCCATAAGAACCTGGCAATTACCCAAACACCAAGAAGATGCCATGCTACTGATGCAATTAATAGCAGTGGCTATTCCCTAAGGGGTAGATTTTAAAAGAAGCGCGATCAGCCTACTTTTGCTTGCGCATCAGACTCAAGCAAAAGTACGCTGGATTTTAGTAGATACGCGCGGAGCCGCGCGTATCCACTAAAATCCCTGGATCGGCGCGCGCAAGGCTATTGATTTTGTATAGCCGGCGCGCGCCGAGCCGCGCTGCCTAACCCGTTCCCTCCAAGGCCGCTCCGAAATCGGAGCGGCCTCGGAGGGAACTTTCCTTTGCCCTCCCCTCACCTTCCCCTCCCTTCCCCTACCTAACCCACCCGCCCGGCCCTGTCTACACCCCCCCCTTACCTTTGTCGGGGGATTTACGCCTCCCGGAGGGAGACGTAAATCCCCGCGCGCCAGCGGGCCTGCTGCGCGCCGGGCCGCAACCTGGGGGCGGGTACGGAGGGCGCGGCCACGCCCCCGGGCCGTAGCCACGCCCCGTACCCGCCCCCAAAACGCTGCCGACACGCCCCCGGAACGCCGCGACGACCGGGCCCGCCCCCCGACACGCCCCCGACACGCCCCCCTCCGAGAACCCCGGGACTTACGCGAGTCCCGGGGCTCTGCGCGCGCCGGGAGGCCTATGTAAAATAGGCTTCCCGGCGCGCAGGGCCCTGCTCGCCTAAATCCGCCCGGTTTTGGGCGGATTTAGGCGAGCAGGGCTCTGAAAATCTACCCCTAAGTAAACTTGATTAATAGCAGTTAATGGACTTCTCCAAGAACTTATCCAAACCTTTTTTGAACCTAGCTACACTAACTGCACTAACCACATCCTCTGGCAACAAATTCCAGAGCTTAATTGTGCATTGAGTGAAAAAGAATTTTCTCTGATTAGTCTTAAATGTGCTACTTGCTAACTTCGTGGAATGCCCCCTAGTCCTTCTATTATCTGAAAGTGTAAATAACTGATTCACATCTACTCGTTCAAGACCTCTCATGATCTTAAAGATCTCTATCATATCTCCCCTCAGCCGTCTCTTCTCCAAGCTGAACAGCCCTAATCTCTTCAGCCTTTCCTCTTAGGGGAGCTGTTCCATCCCCTTTATCATTTTGGTAGCCCTTCTCTGTACCATCTCCATTGCAACTATATCTTTTTTGAGATGTGGCAACCAGAACTGTACACAGTATTCAAGGTATAGTCTCATAATGGAGCAATAGAGAGGCATTATGACATTTTCCCTTTCTAATAATTCCTAACATTCTGTTTGCTTTTTTGACTGCTGCAGCACACTAAGCCGACATAATTCTTGTTTTGAAAGAGTCTTCCTTCATCAAGGGCTGAAAATCTGGCAAAAATTATGGCAATATGCCTACAAAAACACAAACACATTGAATGTAGTAACTCAGATGTCAGAAGCAAATTATTACAAATAAAATAAAAATATATGTGTCTGTATCATTATAATCCAAAATCTCCCAAAGTTTGCCAATGAACAGAAAGAGCATCTGTGGCATCCTGAAGCTGAATCTGCCATCTTAGAAATCGAACATTTATACCATTTGAAAAGAAAGGAACCATCCAATGAAGCTTGGCGGTGTAGCTACATAGTCCAATCAATAGAGTTTAAGTAAAAACCAATCAAAAGAGAGTAGAAAAAAGAACAAAAAGAATGGTTGCGATTATACTAAGGACCGCAACGTTGATGTGGTGGACGTAATTGAAAACTCCAAATGAAGGATACCGCTTAAGTTTCCCAAGGATGATATATAATCTTTGAAAATATCAACAAAAAAAATTATAATAAAGTCATTTTATGCGGTTAGCATAAATTAGTGTGTGGTGAGTTATTATTTCAGTTTATATATCCTGGCTTCCTGCAGCTGCCTCTGAGGATGTGTCAGGTATGGGACAGTTGGTGAGTGATATAGTGGGAGTTGGACCTTTCTCTGATTCAATTACCTGAGTGCATTATCTGGTCTTCTGTTGCTATCTGTTTCCTTTTACCTTGGTCTTTTGTCTTCTTTGTTGGAGTGAAAGTTTTTGTTTGTTTGTCCAGTTTGTCTGTCTTTTGGTGTGGAGGAGTGGTGGTGGAGTGGTGGTGGAGTGGCAGAGTATGGAGCGGTATGAGTGGAGGGGTGAGGAGTGATGTTGCTGGAGGAGTGAAGAGTGGCAATGGTGGAGGGGTGTGGAGGAGTTTGGAGGATGGAGCGTGAGAGCCGAGGGGAAAGAGAGAAGAGGCTTGAGGAGAGGAGGGGTGGAGGGAGGAGAAGAGGTGGGAGGACAAGGGCAGGAGTGTTAGGAGGAGGAGAAGGAGAAGTAGGGACAGGGTCAGGAGTAGAGATAGGCAGGAGGGAAGGGATAGGAGGAGGCAAGAGGGGGAAGGGGATAGGCAGGTGAGGACAGAGGGGGGAGGAGGATGGTAGGTTAGGGATAGAGAGAGAGAGTGCAGAGGGGAAGGGAGTTTGCAGGGCAGGGGCAGGAGAGGGGGAGGAAAGGAGGGGAGAGGGGAATGGGAGGGAGAGTGAGGAAAGGGAGGACTCCTCTCTGAAAGTGGAAGTGGCATCCCCTTCTGGCAGCCAGGCAGCAGGACGCCCTCCTCTCAGGGCTATCAAGTTCAGTGTGCAGGATAATGAGATGGTCATTGCAGGGGCCCTGGAATGCCATGCTGTTTGGCAACCTGGTGGCCAAGACCTCATAGGCAAGGCCAGATCTGGTGCAACAAAACCCAGGGCATCTCCAGGCACAAAAAAGCAGGGGGCAAGTGGCTCACAGGTACCGGGACATCAAGGCGCAGTTGAAAGCCAAGGTGGCAGCCAGGAACAAATATATATTGGCTCTTCCGATAGGCATACCCAGAATAAATTTCTCCATCCTCTCGAATTCTCCCCACATAAGTGATACTCAACTGTACATTGTTTTATAGCCTGTATATTGTTTATAGCCTCTTGTAAATATTGTACATAGTCCCAGTAATTTTGTTACCTGGCACTGTTCAAATTTGATCTCTTCTCTCCTTCTAACTCTTCCTGCTCTATATATTTACTCCCTCCTCGTCCCCACCCTGTTATTTGTATTTTCAGTCTTTCAGTTATAATGTAAACCGGTATGATGTTTGCATACTAATACCGGTATATAAAAGTTTTAAATAAAATAAATAAATAAATAAATATATGGTGGACTAGAGGAGGATCCCCTTGTCCCATCATCCTCACCCCCATGGAGGAGCACCTTGTGCAAAGGATGGGACCGGATATCTTCGCGGGCATGGCTGAGCGGCTGGACACCACGTGAGCTGCAGCTGGTAAATTCACCTCCCTGTAAATTTAGCATAAAATCCTCACAATGCTAAAGAAGCAATGTGCACCTCAGATGCAAAATGAAAAAAAGGATACTTGCTGCCATTAATACTTATGTCTTATGTTTGTTTCCACAGTGCTCGCCCACAAAAGCTGCCAGTCCCAGCCAGGAAGTCCCAGGGACCATCAGCACAGCAGTCCTTTTGCCCAGGGCCTTCCTGATGGATGCCCAGACCAAATTGAGTGAGGAGGAGGAGCAGCAGCAGCCACAGGCTTAAGACGCATTGCAGATGCTGCAACCCCTGGGTTCACCCAGCCTACTCAATGTGTCCCTCAACCTCTCTGGCTTCATGGAGGAACCTAGACTTGAGGCCTAGAGGGCTGCTGCTGCTGTTTGGGACCAGGCTGACTTCCACAGACTGACTGCCATCCCTGTAGTGGGCTACCTTTGGGATCTGGATACAACCTGTATCCAGATCTCTAAGCCATGAAGGGTCAGGGGTGCCAGTCAGTCTGTGGAAGTCTGCCTGGTCCCAAGCAGCAGCAGCTCTCTAGGAACCTAGACTTGAGGCCTAGACTTGAGGCCTAGAGAGCTGCTGCTGCTTGGTGCCAGGCAGACTTCCACAGACTGAATGGCACCCCTGACCCTTCATGGCTTAGGGATCTGGATACAAGTTGTATCCAGATCCCAAAGGTAGCCCACTACAGGGATGGCAGTCAGTCTGTGGAAGTCTACCTGGTCCCAAACAGCAGCAGCAGCCCTCTAGGCCCTCAGTTCTTCGCTTATGGGCATTCTCTACATGACATTATTCCCTCACTCCTCCTCCCTAGTTGTCCCACAGCAGCTGACACTGTTCCAACTATCAGCAAGTAGGCATCATATTTGGTTTACTGTGAAAGGTACAAATGGTTGGGTACAGATAGTCTTTGAGTCATGACACAAGTGAGGGGGCCGAAGATCAAGTCTTTAGTGGGAGCTAATAGATTCATCACAAACTCGAGCCAGCACACCACAGCGCTTGCCTGAAATACCACACCCTCGGCAGGAGCATCCCAGAAGCCTCGTCAGGCTACATTTGGAGGCCCAAAGTCCTGCATTGCACATCACCATCACAGCACTGCCACCAGCACTGGCACCAGGCCCAGCACCAGCACCAACAACATCCCCACCACCAATGAAGGAGTCCATGCGCGAGCAGCTGGACCAGTTGGAAAGGAGACATAGGGTACACCTCCAACACATACAGGCAGAGCTAGTGTGCCTCAGGAGGTTGTCAACAGGCAAAACCAGATCCTGGGAGATCAGACTGATGCAAACACACAGCATGTAACAACGTAGGCCATAGCAGTCAATAGTATGATGAACGTGCTGACACACATCCTGCAAAGGATGCCTAAGCAGCCATCTGAATCTTCACCAACATCACTGAAGTCCACACCCCACAGCAGTCCCCAGGCTGACAGATGCCCGAGGGATAAGCCCCAAACCACTTGCCCCCCCCCCCCCCAAGTAGCAAGACACAACGTGGCAAAGGGCCATAAAGGACCAATGGTGATGGCATCGAGTGCCGAATAAGAAGAGTTGTACCAACAATCCTGGGTGGGCCTCTCTTCAGAGTTCCTGTGCCAACTAAATGGAAAAAGCCTTCTGGGCCCGTACTTACTACAGAATTCCTGTGCAGACCAGCAGATAGGATGGTCTACCGTCAGCCATTTTGGTCCAGCAGCCTAACTCTAAAGCCCTCCTCAATGCTCTGCCCATATTCCATCCTCCTTGAAGCAGCCTCCAGTCACTCATCATGCCTCATCACCTGCTCCAGATGCTGGTGACTCATCTCATCTCAGCTCATGCTGCTGCTGCTTCCATGCTGCGATATGTTCTTCTGGGCCTCCTGCATGCCGCTGTGTCTTCTCCTGGGACTCCTGCCTCCATCATGTGCTCTTTGGTCCTGGACCTGCTGACTCCATGCTGTGCTCTTTGGTGGTCCTGCAGTCTCCATGCTGCTGTGTCTTCTCCTGGGCCTCCTGCCTCCATCCTGCTCTCTTTGGTCCTGGTCCTATGCCCTTCTTGCTGAATTCTGCTGCCTTGGCCCTTAGGCTGTGCCCTTGAGTGTACTCTTTCAATATGGACTGTCTGGGTCCTTCACTTCAACTCTCCTGCCTTAGACCTTAGGCTGTCCCCGTGAGAGCACTCTTTCAATATGGACTGGGGTCTTCACTTCAACTCTGCTGCCTTGGTCCTTAGACTGTCCCCTTGAGTGCTCTTTTTCAATATGGATTGTCTGGGGCCTTTTCCTAGCCATCACATAGCAAGGCTACTATCACCTCCAACATTAGAGATGTAGTGTAGCTATTGGGGGATACTGCTTCCGTTTTTATATGTTCTTTAGGGCAAGTGCATTACTTGCCCTCACAAGATTAGCAGGCCTCTGCAAAATGGGGAGAAAAAGGCAGGCCCTGGGTCAATGGCCTGCAGATGTAACTGTACAAGCTACTTGTCATGGCAGCGGTCCTTTTACCTCCCCATTAGCCCCCCCACCCCCCCATTTCCAAGTCATTTGCCGCAAACAGATAGCCAGAGATGAAATATAGAAAGAAGTGTCTCTCTTACCTATGAGCCAACCATCACCGAACAAGCCATCCTCAAAATTTTCACACAGGCCTGATTTCCTAAGTATAAAGGAATCGTGTGCATCTCCCAGGTACCTGGCCACCATGTCAAGGATGCGCATTTGAGCATCAAAGACCACTTGCACGTTGATGGAGAGGAAGAGCTTTCTGTTATGGTAATCTCCTCCCTGTCACGGGGTGGAATGATGGCCAAATGAGTGAAGGTGATTGTTCCCAAAAGGGAAAGTTTGTGAAGGCATAAAAGCCTCTCTTCATCAAGCCCTGCCAGTAACAAGGAAATGCTATGTAACAATTAATGTGGCCAGATGCAGCTGTTATGACCAGGTCCAGACAGCGGGGAAAAAGTGGTTTGGGACATTCTCCCCACGACCTCTACTGTCATTTGGAAGGAGCCAGTTGCCATGAAATGCAGGGTGGCCAACAGTTTGGTGAGGCCCAGCACAGGATGGGACCTGATCCAGAGTTCCTCAGATTTCTTCATATAATTCCAGGGTAGCTGAGAGCTGAGGCGATACCTGCAAACCACACAGTTCTCTGGCATGCCCAGCAAGGATGTTCATGGAGTAAAGATGCACTCCCTGAATCTCCTCTGCCGTGGCCACCCGTGTGTCAGGCGCTGCCCTGGGCCCCAACCCTGCGGGGCCCGTGGCTCGGCCTCCGGTGCAGGGACTTCCCTAGGAGGGCTTGGACCAGCCCTTGCCTGTTCTTGAGGTTATTGTTGTCTGCGGCGAGCCTCCCGAAGCATCCAGTATCCCCCAGCAATTAAACTTGCCACAAACATTATGGCTTTAGGAAGCTAGACCAGGTAAGAACAGGTGTTTTTATTGGAGCAGGAAGGCCTGATAGGTGTGTCCGTTATAATTCCTCTTTTCATCACACGCGATAATCGCTGTTATAATAGCCACAATATCATCTGCGGGAGCACAATAAATAGTTTTTACACATACTGCAAAAAAAAAAAAAAAAAAGTGTAGTTATTTCCGTTGTTAAATTCCATAATAGTGTGCATTACTCTATCGCACTAAGCGCTAGCAGACTCTTATTTCCATGCACTCCTCCCAAACTCCTCCCACTCGAATACTCAATATTTAATTTGCATATGCATTTTGCATTGCATTCTTTATCACGTGCGATAAGGCCCTAACATGAAATGATAAATGACCCAGTTAGTGTTTAAGGGTAGTAAGCACTGCATCGACATGTTTATTTGTTACCCAAACCGTAAAAGTCAGACCCCATCTTGCTCCACCGCCGTATGCATGTATATTTTTTAAAATAGGTAGGAAAAGTATGAGCTTTCAATGCATTGCATGCATTTGCACTTAAGCACACATATGCGTGAACGCTCCTAGGTAAACATACACGTAGTTGACAATACACATGGGTTATAAAATACTATCGTAGATCTATGCGCAGTCATAGACGCACATCTGTGCCGATGCCCATAGGTGTTTGAAAGTTAATCTCATTGAGTATAGGTTAACATGTAAAAAAAAAGATGACATCTAAAACTCTATTCATTTCATACGATCATACTGGGATTTTTATTTGGGGGGGGAGTTTACATTTTTTGTATCACTGACTCCTCACCCGCTAGAGAATATAAAGTACACTTCGGCCCTTTCTGACCTATGTAAACATGATTTGAGGCAGTTTTGAGCTGGATCCACTGGCAGCGTTACATGTTGACACGGGTAGTCTGGGTTCCCACCCCCAGTGTGCATTTTTTTTTACTCCATAAAATAGTTGGGAATGGGAAAGAAAAAAAGAATGGAGTAGCATCTGCTGCAGGGGAGCACGCTGCAGGCTTTGCTTAGCAATTTCGCTTAAGGATCAGCTCAGGATGGTGTTAACGGGAATCCTAAGAGATCCTTGATTTGTGGGTCAGGCTTGACAGGAAGGTAGTTTGAGTGCAATAATGAGGCTCCTCACTGAGCTCACAGAGCCTTCCCTTTGAAAGCCACTGAAGCAGAAACAAAGCATGCACGGAAATTACATGAGATTTGATTATGCAATCTGCATACGTAATTTTCCATTCCTTTTTCTCAGTGAGTAAAAGTATACACTTCTGAATGTGCATGTATTTTCAGCAGCACAGGGGGGGATGATGGAAGAAGGGAGCAATGATCAGTTTTTACATTGGTGGAGGTAATAATCATACTGCTTTAAAAAAAAAAAAAGTCTGATTATTGCCTCCCAGTTTATTTTAGCATTTATAGATTACCCTAAAATAGGGCATTTTATGAGACAATTACACACAGGTACAATAGGTCCATGTCCCAAAGAGCTTACACGCTAACAGGCTGATGCAATATCAGCAGCGTTAAATGGGCGCTCATGATTGAGCACCCGCTCTCTTAACGAGCGCCGATCGACCTCTCCCAGGCGCCCAATTTAATATTTAAAGCGGCTGCCGCGGTAAAAAGGAGGCACTAGGGAAAGTTTTCTTTGGCGCCTCCTCGGCATCGGGCACCCGGGAGAGGTGGCCCTCAGCGGGTTAGGATAATGGAGGCTATCTGCTCAGAATCATTGTCTTCTATAACTAAGAAACACTTTGCTCCTGTCCAAGATTACTCTTTCTAGTGGTGATGGCAGGGCTTACTTTACCTGCCTATAACAGAACAATAAATTTCCTTTCTGCTAATACAAACTGTGCGCAATAATATCATAAAAGGATAAATTATCATCACTTCCCTGGTAGGACAACAGGAGCTGTAGCTGAAATGGAGCCAAGTATGATTTAGAGAACAGATCTGTGTTGAAAGACAAAGGAAAGAGATTTTTTTTTACTGCTGTAAATGGCAGGGAGAAAAGATTTCTATGCCAAAGGCACATTAAATGGCTTTGACAATTACTCCCATATTATTTTCTCTTCTTGATCCATGTCCAAGGTCATAGAGTGTAAACTATTCTACTGGTGCAATCAAAATGATTTGCATTGCAATTCATTTTTGCAAATTGCAAAACACAAATTCGATCACAAACTGGGGATTCTATTTGGACTCAAGATCTGTTATATGTTTGGGGATGTTATTCTTTCCTTCCTACCCCTGAAGCAGTGGGTTCAGTGGTGGTGGTGGTGGTGCGTGGCAAAGGATGCGGGCAGAAAGAGCCCAATGAAATGTATTCTGCACATGCAGTTTACACAAGCAATAGCACACAAGCGGAAGCCACTGTTCAGGGTTAAGGGAGGAGGTTAAGGGAGAAGGGTTAAGGGTTAAGGGAGGAGGTTAAGGGTTAAGGGAGGAGGAATAGCCTAGTGGTTAGAGCAGTAGACTATGAACCAGGAGACCAAGGTTCAAGTCCCGCTGTCACTCCTTGTGACCTTGGGCAAGTCACTTTACCCTACATTGCCTCAGGTACAAAAACTTAGATTGTAAGCCCTCTGGGGATAGAGAAATACCTACAGTACCTGAATGTAAACAGGTGTGATATCTCAATTGAGATGAATGTTGGTATATAAAAATAATAAATAAATAAAAATAAAATAAGGCTCGGAAAGCTTTGCAAAACAAGTGGCTCTTCGGTGTCTCCGTACCGCACATCTCCACAGCATGCCGTCTTGGTCCAGCACTCGTCTGATAGTGACTGCCACACAGGGCACTGGTTTAGCCACAGCTGTGCTCAGGCACTGGGCCCTGGCAGCCACCGATCCATCTTCAATGCAGATGTCTCTCCTGGTCTTGTTACTAGCCGGCACACCTTACCTATTCACTGGGGAGAATCCAGTCCTCACCTAAGCACGGGTTTCCCTCCTTAGGTGCCCAGAATTCCTCCATGTAGGGTCCGTATCACTTCTCCACAAAACTCTCCTAATACAGAACAATCCTTACCTATCACTAAAACACACAATAATCTAGCAACTTGCAGTGCTCACACTCACTATTTCCATCGGTTTCTTTAAGTTTTTAAGATTCCTCATGCAGCTCTCTTCCCGATTGGTTGTATCCATCTGTGTGTCTGCTTGCACTCGCAGACAGGTATGCAGAGCATGGGCCATAGGAGCCAGCAGTTTCTCAGTGCTGCCTACCAGCAGGGAGAAGTAATCAGCTGAAAAGCAAAAGCAGCTGCTAGACAGATAAACAATGAAAGGTGAATTTTAAAAGCCGGGCACACAACAAAATCAGATGTGCGCTCATATCCCGATATGCAAATGTCTCACTTGGAACATAAAAGGGGCGTGATGTAATGTGGGACATGGGCATTCCAGGGTGGGGCCAAGAGAGGCATGCGCCTGGGCACGCACCCTTGTCCAGTGCCGCGTAACTTTTCTGATATGAAGGTAGTGTAAATTTTTAAAAAAGAAGGCATCTCTGAGTGGTTTAAGGGATCTGGGGTAACTGGGGGTAGTGCAGGCTAAACTAGAAAGGCACAGAGAAGGGCAACCAAAACGATAATGGGGATGGAACAGCTCCCCTATGAGGAAAGGCTGAAGAGGTTAGGGCTGTTCAGCTTGGAGAAGAGACGGCTGAGGGGGGATATGATAGAGGTGTTTAAAATCATGAGAGGTCTAGAACAGGTAAATTTGAATCAGTTATTTACTCTTTCGGATAATAGAAGGACTAGGGGGCACTCCATGAAGTTAGCATGTGGCACATTTAAAACAAATTGGAGAAAATGATTTTTCACTCAATGCACAATTAAGCTCTGAAATTTGTTGCCGGAGGATGTGATTAGGGCAATTAGTGTAGCTGGGTTTAAAAAAGCTTTGGCTAAGTTTCTGGAGGAGAGGTTATGAACTGCTATTGATCAAGCTGACATAGGGAATAGCCACTGCTATTGTTTGCATTGATTGCATGGGATCTATTTGGTGTGTGGGTACTTGCCAGGTGCTTGTGGCCTGAATTGGCCATGGTTGGAGACAGGATGCTGGGCTTGATGGACTCTTGATCTGATAAAGTATGATAACGTCTTAGGTTCTTAAAGAACCAGGGGGTTTTCAAGAATGTAGTTGTAGACAGAGTAAACCGGTGGACGAACTGGTGAAACTTGTTATGGCTGTTCATGCGCCTGTTACTACATTCCCCCCTCTTGTGTGGCTCATACCCAGATGTGCATGGCTGTGCATGTCCAGCTGCAAAATAGGGCACATATATGCACACCCAGGCTATTTTATAACGTACCCCTTTGAAAGTTACCATCCCTGTGTCCATGAACATTCTTACTTAGATCATTGTCAATTTGAGATTTGTAACTTTGTCAAATCCTGAAGAGGGTAATGGCTTAGATGTATCCCCAATATTGCAGATCACTAAAACAGCACATACTTGTATATCTCTGCTTATAAAGACTGGGATGATAATTCAAACTTGCTGCCACTGTATAAGCTTGCAAGCAAGATGTCTGTTTAAAACATGTTTTCAGAGCATTTTATAATATTAAAAATGCCCTTATATTTTCCGTTTTGTCTGTAACACAGCAATAAGTGATGGAGAGAAAAGGCAGCATGGCTGGCAAGGATAGCCAGGCTTGACCATCACAAGACCAATGACTGTACACATGCGGCCCTTTCTCCTGTGTATCACCTGCTCCAATGCTTCTCTACCTTCCAACTGCACTGTCTGCAGTGCCTCCAGCAGCTGGGAGGGTAGGAAGGGATGAGAGCACAGGGCAAGGGTGGGGGGAACAGATCAAGAAGAGAAGAAGGGGGAGGAGTGGAGAATGGGAGGAGGAGAGGAGGAGTGAGCAGCATGGGGGCAGTGGAGTGGGGAGGGAAGCAGGAGGATAGGACTGGGGGAAGAGAAAGAGCATGGGGAGTAGAAAGGGGTGGGAGAGGGAGAGAATGCAGGGTGGAGTAGAGAGGGTGTTAGTGGAGCCTCCTATAACACCCACCCCAACCCCTGACTAACTATAATACCAAACACACACACACACACACAGAACAACTGTAACAACAGACACCTATTCCTCACACAAACACAACCCTCATCCACAGTGCCACACCCCTCCCACACACACCCACACCTCTCACTCACCCCCCACTGCCTATTCAATTTCACACAAGCCTTTGTCCAGAATCAGCAACACACACATAACTGGAGCATCTGGAGCACAAACATACAGGTCATGGAGTTATCAAACATACTCTTAAGTGTCCATGCAATCACAGACCTGTTATGAGTGCACCTCTGCCCTCCATGCAAGAGATGTTTATTGATCTTGAGTTTAATTCAATTTATCTTTTTTAATCACTTTTCTCATATTGATAAATCAAAGTGATGTGCAGAGTAACAATTTATCAGCTTACAATGCAAAATAACACAAAGTATAAAATAATTAGGACTTACAAAAACAGTTGATAAAATGAACATATAAATACAATAAAATGACATATGACCATAAAGCAATGAACTAAAATAAGCTTAGAAACAAAATGAAACTAAGAACAATAAAAACAAAACAAAAGATGACAGACAATTTATCTGCATACAACATAACCATAGCTATGATATACTAGAATCTGGTCTTTCTATATATATTGAGTTATCCTCAAGTGCTTGAGCAAATAACCACATTTTAATAGCTTTCCTGTAATTGAGAATCTGAATTCACTTCAAAAAGTTTATTGCACATTGATGCTGTCTTGCAAAATGCAAACTAGTAAATGCTACAGGAAAACTTGAAGTGACCAGCATTTTTAGGATCAGTGGTTTGTTCAAGTACCAAACTGTACATCAGATACAGAACAATTATAAAGATCAAACTAATTACAATAGTTCACTTCAGGTCTATGCAAAAAAAAATACAGTACTCAAGCAGATTAGAGAAATTCAACAAATGTTGATACATCTGTTCCTACAATACTATAATTACAGAATACTACCTCCATGCCCAACTTCTAAATCTCCAGACGGAATGACTCATTTCCAACTTGCATCAGCACTTGTTCCTATAGCTGTAGCTGTAGAAACATAAAACATAGAAGCATGATGGCAGCAAAAGACCGTATGGCTTATCTAGTCTGCCCATCCACCCAGCTTTATAATTCCTATCACTCACTTAGAGATCCTTAGTGCTTTTGCCATGCTTTCTTGTATTCAGATACTGTTTCTCTCTCCATCACCTCCACTAGGAGACTGTTTCATGCCTCCATTACCCTCTCTGTAAAGAAATATTTTCTGATTACTCCCGAGTCTACTCCCTTTCACCCCATAATACCTCATTCTAGAACCTCCTTTCCACTGAGCGATGTTTGCCTCCTGAATATGAAAACCTTGGAGGCATTTAAATGTCTGTATCATGGGGAAATCTAAGATGGCGCTGACATGAGAGGACGCCGAGTCAAGAGCTCCCGTATGGTCGGAAAATGCCTCAAAAAAAATGCCTCATATGAAAAGAAAGGGGAGGATTAGAGAAGGTTCCTCGGCCTCTCAGAACCCCCCATTAGTTCAAACCACCATAGCAGGATTTTACTCATGAGTAGATAGAAGAACCCCGGAGAGTCCCACTCGAGCGACGGCCGAAGAGCAGACGACAATGCTCCTGGGAGAGACAATCCTTAGTCCCGGGGCATCGGCAATGCCCTCTCCCCAGCAAACACCACAGCAGCCAACCCAGAAACACTCTCAAGATGGATGGCATTTATCGGAGTGAGTACCTCCGAGGAGGGTCAGGCTGGGGATATTGAGGGATTTGCTATGGAGGGGGAATGCTAACTTCCACCCCGAAGAGGGGAGGGCTGAAGACCGAGGGTAATCAACCTGTTGGTGGTGCATGTGTCATTCCGAAAGGTTCATCAGATGGATCATATTGTCGGTAAAGCCTGTTGCTAATTTACTGTTTATTGTGAACCGAGGTGATGTTTTTAACGTGCCACGGTATATAAAAAACCACTAAATAAATAAATAAATAAATAGTCCAAGGGGATACCAAATACCAAATATGGTTCAGCAGTTGATGTTTCCTCCATTAAAACCATTCGAAAAACCCAATATAATAACTTTAGAATCATTGTGGTTTGCAAGCTCTACTTTACAAAACTCAATTATGAGTCTAACTGAGGCAATAAAAGGAATGCAAGAGTTGTGTAATGATTTGAAACCAGTTGTTACAACATACACAGAAAAGATGGAACAAGTGGAAATGAAACTTGAACAAGTAAAAACTTTCCAAAATACCACAATACAGGGTGAAACAATGATAAGTAGAAGAATTGAGATATTAGAAAATAAAGCCAGATATCGCAATTTAAGAGTGTTGAACTTTCCCAAATGCAAAATGATATCGCCTGGTTTAATGGAACAAAGTCAGCATGGCTTTACCCAAGGCAAGTCTTGCCTCACAAATCTGCTTCACTTTTTTGAAGGAGTTAATAAACATGTGGATAAAGGTGAACCGGTACATATAGTATACTTGGATTTTCAGAAGGCGTTTGACAAAGTTCCTCATGAGAGGCTTCTAGGAAAAGTAAAAAGTCATGGGAAAGGTGGTAATGTCCTTTCATGGATTGCAAACTGGCTAAAAGACATGAAACAGAGAGTAGGATTAAATGGACAATTTTCTCTGTGGAAGGGAGGGGGCTGTGGAGAGCCTCAGGGATCTGTATTGGCACCCTTACTTTTCAATATATTTATAAATGATCTGGAAAGAAATACGACGAGTGAGATAATCAAATTTGCAGATGATACAAAATTGTTCAGAGTAGTTAAATCACAAGCAGATTGTGATAAATTGCAGGAAGACCTTGTGAGACTGGAAAATTGGGCATCAAAATGGCAGATGAAATTTAATGTGGATAAGTGCAAGGTGATGCATATAAGGAAAAATAACTCATGCTATAATTACACAATGTTAGGCTCCATATTAGGTGCTACAACCCAAGAAAGAGATCTAGGCGTCATAGTGGATACATTGAAATTGTCGGTTCAGTGTGCTGCGGCAGTCAAAAAAGCAAACAGAATGTTGGGAATTATTAGAAAGGGAATGGTGAATAAAACGGAAAATGTCATAATGCCTCTGTGTCACTCCATGGTGAAATGGCACCTTGAATACTGTGTACAATTCTGGTCGCTGCATCTCAAAAAAGATATAGTTGCGATGGAGAAGGTACAGAGAAGGGCTACCAAAATGATAAGGGGAATGGAACAGCTCTCCTATGAGGAAAGACTAAAGAGGTTAGGACTTTTCAGCTTGGGGAAGAGATGGCTGAGGGGGGATATGATAGAGGTGTTTAAAATCATGAGAGGTCTAGAATGGGTAGATGTGAATCAGTTATTTACTCTTTCAGATAATAGAAAGACTAGGGGGCACTCTATGAAGTCAGCATGTGGCACATTTAAAACTAATCGGAGAAAGTTATTTTTCACTCAATGCACAATTAAACTCTGGAACTTGTTGCCAGAGGATGTGGTTAGTGCAGTTAGTATAGCTGTGTTTAAAAAAGGATTGGATAAGTTCTTGGAGGAGAAGTCCATTACCTGCTATTAAGTTGACTTAGAAATTAGCCACTGGTATTACTAGCAACGGTAACATGGAATAGATTTAGTTTTTGGGTACTTGCCAGGTTCTTATGGCCTGGATTGGCCACTGTTGGAAACAGGATGCTGGGCTTGATGGACCCTTGGTCTGACCCAGTATGGTATGTCTAAAGAGAAATTTAAACATTAATTGAAGGAAGTATCGCTGATATCTATAGAAGAACAACCAATATTGACTAAAGTTTATTTTCTACCTGGATTTATAGAGGGGAATGGAAATCAACAGGATATTAAGGAAAACCTTAAATGTAACTGAGACATCACTCGAATCTCAAATAGAAGCAAGGGGCACATTGCCTGTAAATTTTATGTTATCCCTTGATAAGCTAGGCAGCGAAGAGCTGAGATAATAATATGGTTTCCATGCAAATGTGTTATGAAAGTAGAAGGTATTAAATATGTTTTCTATGATCCAAAACAACTTGAAAATTATTTGGAATCACACCAATGGACTCAAGATCCTGGATGACAATTAGATCGTTGGTTAGATAAATAATCTGCTTTACTCTCATTACTTTTCAAAATATTATGTAAATTGCTGCTCAGATTTAATCTTATTTCTCCTCCTCTTGTGTATAACAATAGGTAGAATGGTTTTAAAAGATTTGTAAAAGGGATGCTATTGGATAAAACTGTGTGTAATCATTGATACCTAATTTCTAACGACATTGTTCGATGTCTGTAAAGTTTGAAATTGAAAATAAAAAAAATAAAAATAAAAATAAATAAATGTCTGTATCATATCTCCCCTATCTCACCTTTCCTCTACAGTATACATGTTTAGATCTTTAAGTCTGACCCACTGATCATTTTGGTAGCCACCCTCTGGACTGATTTCAACTGGTCTCCAGACTTGTACACAGTATTCCAAATGACGTCTCACCAGGAGCCATGACAAGCTAAGAACACATTACCCATGCCCGACTGATTTGGAAGAAGAGTCAGGCCCAGCACTCAAGTAGTATATTATCTCATCTAGATATACCATTCCTAAAACATAAAAGGATCAAAAAGCAGAAGAAACCATTAAAGCTGAGCATTTCTCATTTCAGACAGAAGAAATAACTAGCAGGATTCTTTTTTTTTTTTATAACTATCAGAAATTAATCAGTTTTAAAACAGAGACCTCATGAGTTGAAAAATGTCATTGTGAATGGAGGCCCGTAAGTGATCCTTAATTATAATGTCATTATTAAGAGCTGTAATTATCATTATTGTGGGCTCACGAAGAATTAAACAAAGGCGGAGGAGCTGCAAAAGAATATTTATTCTACATTCTATTAGTTTTCTCCCATTAAAAGTATCATTTGTTCATGAGAATTTAAAAGGACTCTTGAGCTACTTATTTTCTCTTCTTTGGGAATGAATTAAATTAAAAGAAGAATTAAATGGTAACAGAAGAGCAGCCATCTCAGTTTCAAAGATCCACAAAATCCTAACTTACATTGTAAATGATGAGTTCACAGCACAGTGTTAGATAAAGTGCATGGAACCCCCTTCTCAAGTTCTTCTTTTAAGTTGAAGACGGGGCAACCATCACGCACTGTTGAGTCCCTACTAACTTGCTGCAGTCCATAGAGTCCTTCTACATATGGGGGGGTGTGGGGGAACCACCATCTGCTAGGCCCAAGCGGATCTGTGGCACAGCCACAAATAAAAGTTCTCACACACACCAGAAAGTGTTGCTCCAAAAGCCTTCATGTTTACTACTGCAAAAGTGGTAGCAGATAACATAAATCTCCTTTCTCCTGTTCTTCAATCTGGAGAGGAAAAGCAAACCCCAAATCCTTTCCAGCTCCACTCCAGGGAGCAAAGCAGCAGATATGCTGCCTATCCCGCTCTGCTCCCTTCAACTCCTACTCCACACACACACCCTCTCTCTCTCTCTAGTGCCTCTGGTGTAATTCTTTAGTATCCTCTTTATTGGGATGGACCAATTAAATGACTACACGCTCGCTTGCATTTCAAGAGCATTGCACCATGGGTAATGACAATCATACACACACACACATATATAACTATCAATCATAAGAAAAGAGACTTGGAATCTCTACAGCAGTTATGTTAGTGCAGTAATTAAGGTTTTTAAAGGCTAAACTTGGAGATGGATGCTAGTATTTACCCACTGCAATTTTTTTTTTTTTTTTAAATATTCATTGCATTAAGAGGAATAAATGGCCTTGCCATTAAAACTTATGCATGGATAGCCCTGCATATTTTAAAGGGGCAGGGCGGTTGGAGGATCGCGTGCCGGCAGGCTGCTGGCGTGCGCAACTTGTGCCTGCCCAGAGGCAGGCGCAAAAGGTAAGATAAACTTTTTTTTTTTGGGGGGGGGGGGTTAGAGTAGGACTGTGGGGGAAAGGTTAGGGGAAGGAGTGGGAAAATCAGATTAGGGGGGGAGGGAACTGGGGAAGGCAGCGCGGCTCGGCGCACTCAAGGTGCACAATTGTGCGCCCCCTTGCGCGCGCCGGCCCCTGATTTTATAATTTGCGCGCGCCGGCGCTCACAAGTTATAAAATCAGGCGTACACGTGCGCGCGCCGGGTAGCACGCGCACACGTAGGCTGCGCGCCTCCTTTTAAAATCTTCCCCATGTGTGTAAATGTTGGCCCCGCCCTGTAACGCCAGTAGCCCGCCCCTTTTTCATACAAGCAAATTTATTTGCACACCATTACTTGCGCATGTATGTTTGAAGTTTATAAAACAGCAGTAGTTGCACGCATGTGCACTATTTATGCGTGCACGTACTTGTTTATACACACACGCAACTCTTAAAATTCATCTTGTAAAGTTCTATTTATAACATGCAATAAATAAACTGTCAAACTGTCATAACATTAGTTTTAAGGAAAAGCTGTCATAGTTTAAAATCCAAACCCACAAGTATGCCCCTGCCTCCTCTTCTCGGCCAGACAAAGTATATGCATGCAAGTTCACAGCCATGGAATGTAGGCTCATTTGTTTTACATGGAACTTCTTGTTTTATTATTTCTTCTCTAGAAATCATAGATCCTAAACTCACATTCACCCTGCTCAACTTTATCTTGTTTTATTATTATTATTATTATTATTATTATTATTAGAAGGTATCATGTCTTGGCATACATTTCTAGTGACAAACAGGACTGGGATTCATATCTCAGTAAAAATGTACTCTGACTTTCCCTTTAATGTTGCTGGGCTGCAATTATTCTCTTTCAATGCAATTTTCTACAGCTTTCATTGTATTTGCATGTTTCTAGCAAAGTGCTTTAATTAAACTACATTCATTTCCACAGCAACTGACTACCCAGTCCTGGAATCTGGTGTCTGATGATAGAACTATTGCCATGGGCATCCCTGACGATTGTAAGAAAGGATAATTATTGCCATGTCACTGAGTTTCTCATATCAGATCAAACTGAATTTGCATGCTCTGCTCAATGCAAACCAATTTACCATGTTCTGATGACCATATTAAGAAGTGCTTCCAGATCTCCCATATTAAGAGACATCAAAGTCCATTTGCACCATGCTTGGATTCCTCAGCTAGCAGTATCGATTATTTTTTATTACAGTGTCATACAAATAAACTCCTTTATTTATGAGTCTTGTATAGTGGTGGCAGCTTAGCCTTTTGCTCAGGCAATTTTTTTGACCATTTTTAGAATTATGAATTCTCCTGTTTTATTTTTCCCCAGTTCAATCTCCCATACCATTAGTTAACCTACAAATAACATTAGGAATGCAGCTGAGGAGAGCTCCCTAGGGAATGTGCAAACAGAGAAAGTAAAAAAAAAAAAAAAAAGATACATTTTGGACCAATTTAGAACTCTTTCCACTAATATAGGAAAAGATGGCAGCTCTGGATGCTAGAGGTTTGTCCCAGGTTTAGTCTTTCTCATAAAGACGCAGCAACCCAAACCCTAGTATTTGAAAACTGTTTACAAACAAGAACATGTGGAACGGCATGTTATTGGTACTGTATCGAGCTATTACCAATATACTCGATTGGTAGCAATATAGATGTGCCTAGCAATTATAGCAGCTGCACCCCAAAAACATTGATAAACACCAATTTTTTGGTGCCCACAAAAAATCACTAATTAACTGGAAAATAAACACCTAAATTTACAAACATCTAAAATCATAAACCCTAGATATAAAAAATGAGATCTAAAAATGTCTTCTTTCACTGCTTATATTTCATTGATACCTTAGAATGTTCTCAAATTTCTAAACATTGAAATAGATAATTTTTAATATTAACTCATTCTTTAAATAGGTTAAGGCACTTCAGCTTGGAGAAGAGGTAACAGAGGAAATATGATAGGGAAGGGGTAGGTAGGCAACTCTGGTTCTGGTGTACCACAAACCGGTCTGGTTTTCAGGACATCCACAATTAGGGCTGGATTTTAAAAAAGCCCGGCGACAAGCGTAAAGCACCGGGACGCATGTAAGTCCCGGGGCTTGCAAAAAGGGGCGGGGAGGGGGCGGGGCCAGAGGCTCCCGGCACAGCGGCAAATGGCCGCTGTGCTTGGGATCGCGCACTGGCAGTGCTGAAGTAAGTTTAGAAACAAAACAAAGAAGAAAAAAAAGGTAGGGGGAAAGGGCGGGGGAGATAGAGGAAGGAATGGTGGGGTGGGGGGGTAGGGAAATCCTCTTCCTGGGAGGGAACGGGAGAAGGCAGCACGGCTCGGCGCGGGCTCGGCGTGTGCAAGGGGGTGCAGAATTGCACCTTGCGTGTGCCGATCCCGCTCCAAGCCGTGCTGCCTTCTCCCGTTCCCTACCTCCCCCGCCCTTTCCCCCTACCTTTTTTTTTGTTTCTAAACTTACTTCAGCACCGCCAGTGCGCAATCCCAAGCATAGCGGCCATTTGCGGCCATTTGCCGCTGTGCCGGGAGCCTCTGGCCCCGCCCTCGGACAGCCCCTGTGCAAGGGGGGTGCAGAATTGCACCTTGCGTGCGCCGACCCCGGATTTTGTAACATGCGTGCGCCTGCACGCACATGTTATAAAATCGAGCATACATGTGTGTGCGCACCAGGTAGCACGCGCACATCTACGTCCGCGCGCTCCTTTTTAAAATCTACCCCTTAGTGTGCTGATGATATTCAGCTGATAGTTCCATTTGGAGATAAGGAAGATGAAAAGTTAAGCAATTAAATAATTGCCTATGTGCAATATCTGAATGGCTAAGGGAGAATGGATTCGTTTTGAACCCTAGTAAATCAAAGTTAAAGGTGGGTATAGAGGCGACAGCAGCCTGTCCACTAGTTGAGGGTACTACGCTAACCGTGGCAGAGGTGATTAAATCTTTGGGGATTAAATTAGATCCTTTGGAGAAACAGATTTCATCAGTGGCTAGATCACCTTTTCAAAGATTGGTGAGACAACCGAGGCCATTTTGGGAAATGGGAGCACTGAAAGAGGTGGTTTATGCCTTAATATTATCACAATTTGATTATTGCAATTCACTTTATTTGGGGTTACCAGATAAAATGATTAGAAGATTGCAGGTTATTCAGAATGTGACTGTCCAGTTACTAACAGGAAGTAGCTGTTGCATTCCTGTACCTCCTCTGCTTTTAAAATTGCATTGGCTTTCTATTACTCAACATTGCAAATTCAAATGTTTAGTCTTGACATTTAAGGTATTGAGAGGTGTATGCCCAGTCCACCACACTTTAGGGAGTGTATCCAATGTTAAAATAGCAGATGTGAATCTTTGGTGGCAACTTTGATTGCTATCTGTAAAGGCTTTTAAGCATATACATCTGCAAAATCGAGCATTTCCCTCTGGTGCTGAGGGAAGAGAGAGATCTGATGAGATTCCAAAAGGGTGTAAAAACCTGGTTAATGAGAGAAGGATATTAAAACCTGTGGATGTAGTTGTACTGATGTAGTAACAGTAGTCTATAGCTGGATAGTGCAAGACTGTTTTAATATTTTGGGTTGTTATTTGATCTTATTTTAAGTGGTGCTTTTATTTTGGATTTTATGTTTAAAATTATATGTTCTTGCATTATGTGTTAATTTTTTGTACATCGCTCTGAGCGATTTTTTAAATCTGGAAAGGGTGATTCACAAATATTGTTAAATAAGTAAAGAGATACATTTGCATACAATGGAGATGGTGCATGCAAATATGCCTCATGCATATTCACTGTGGATATCCTCAAAACCAGGCCTGCTGTGGCACTCCAAGACCAGCGTTGCTTACCCCTTTGATAGAGGTTTATAAAATTATGAGTGGGATTGAACTGACAAACTGGAAACAGTCATTTTACTCTTTCAAAGTCCAGAGGACACTCCATGAAATTAACAGATTTAAACTCAATTGGAATTTTTTTCACTCAACACACAATTAGTTGAGTAAAATCTGGGAAACTGGGTTTAAAAAAGGTTTGGATAAGTTCCTAGGGGGAAAAAATCCCTAAACTATTATTAATTAATAAGCAATAGTAGCTTGAGATTTATTTAATGTTTGGGTACTTGCCAGGTACTTGTGATGGATTGGAACCAGGATGTTGGGCTTGATGGACTCTTGATCTGACCCAGTATGGCAATTCTTATGTTCTTAATCAAGTTGTGGAATTATTTACCAGAGGATGTGGTCAAGATATCTAGCATAGCTGGGTTTAAAAGAAGTTTGGACACCTAGAACCTCAGAAGTGAAAAATAACAAGGAAAACATTCAATAGCTGTACTGAACATGGAGTTTTGCCTGAATTTATTATAACCTTCAAATATTTCAAGACAATGTGCATATCATAGAGGATAACTACTAGATATACTAATTATCTTCTATGGAAAAATCAATAAACCATTAGTATCCAGGAAGACTTTGGAAAGCCATCACTTATCCCTGTGTGCAATCAACAAGGATTTAATCTACTCTTTAGGATCTGTTTGTTTATTTCAAGATTCTTTTAAAACGCTAAATCAGGTGCCAGACCTGGTCAAAGCGGTGTATGTCATTAAAACATAGTAAAAACAACAAAAATAGTAACTAAAAATAAAATACAATAACATTTTACAAAATCCCAACAGCAATCAACATAGTCAATACTACCAATAATAACAGCATAATCCCAGACCCTTCTATATAGAAAAATCCAACCTCACCAACTATAAAGCAAATAGCCAAGCTTTTACTTTTTTTTCTAAAATGCAAATAGTTTGATTCCAATCTCATGGAGATGCTTTCTATAGTTCTAAACCAATGACAGCAAATATCCTTTTCTAATACACCATTGTCGTATCTCTTGCCTTGAAGTAAGTTGGCATAAGGCTTCATTCTTGGAGCGTAAATTCCAATTAGGGACATAGCATTTAATGCTACCCTTAGATATTTTGCTTCCCCTCCCCTTAATGCCTTAAATATCAAAGTTAAGAACTTAGACTGAACATATTTCTCAATCGGCAGCCAATGTACATGGTGAACTCACCTTGTGTGGATCGAGCAGTCGAGCTGCCATATTTTGCATCACTTGCAGTTGCTGTATGCTTTTTTTTTTTTTTTTTTAGGAAGACCTACCAATAATGCATAACTATAGTCAAATAGTGGAATCATTAAAGCTTGAACAATCACTCTAAATAATGAAGGCTCCAAAACCAAATATATGCCACATAACTGTAAGAAAAAATCATCATATAATTGAGGAAATATGAAGGTCAAAGTTGAAGTCATCATCTACTAACACCACCAATTCCCTGATCTTACTGCTTTTGGCCACTGATACATCTTGAATCTTCAAATATAATGTGTCATTGAATCACCCCTTCACTCCCCACAAACAACCACTCCACCATGTTTAGTAACAGTTTTTAGGAGTCAAACCTTTTTGAAATTTAGCCTAACCCCCTCATTAATTCTCAAAATTGCCTTACCCGGGTCTTTCCTGACGGTGACCACCAACTGCACATCATCTGTATATATGAACCCCCTAAAACCTAAAGATCGAATAAGGGAACCCAGTGGTTGTAAGAACAAATTAAACAAAAGCCGTGACAAACAATGGAGAACCCTGGGGAACCCCATAGGCTATCCTAAACGGTTCAGAAACACCCCTCTCACTCTAACTCCCAGGTGCTTGTGAGCAGGATTGGCTACTTTTGGAGACACGTTGCTGAGCTTGAAGGACCTTTAGTCTGATCCAGCATGCATTTTTATTTAACTTATGTAATTCCATGTTATACAATTACTTGGCGCATCTAAGTAGGCCTTCTTTCCTAAGGATTTACATGCTAATGCTTGACGGAAGCAACTATATACATAGAAATCCATATTCAAAGGGGTTTGCCTAGGTAATTTTTCAGTCCCAGACAAAAACCTTACACCCAGGTAACATTTTGCACGGGTAAAATTCAACGTAAAATGAGGGAGGACGGAGGAATTCCATAGGCAGGGCTTAAGTTTAGCCAGGCAGCCCAGATATTGCTACCACTCAAGGCTGGATATCTTTAAACCAGCTATATTCAAAAGATAGCCACTTAGGTTTAAAGTTATCTGATTAAGGATAGCTTTAATCAGAGATGTTTAGCAGGATGTTTTATCCTATTGAATATCTGGGACAATTTATTTAGCTAACTTTAGCTAATAACTTGTCTGCGGGTCACCTTACTGAATATTAGCCCAGCAATTGCCTTGTGTAAAAAAAAGAAAAAAAAGTGGATTTATTTTTGAAGTGCTCGTGTGTGTGTTAATATCTCTCTTCTCTCTCTTGGTCATTCTCTCCCTCTCCTCCTGTCTTGCTAAAGTCCTGTGAAATCTTTCGTTGTATGGTTGGAGAGGGAGGGGAAGGACTGAGGGGGCCCACTCCCTAGTCACTTGCCAGTGAGGAGAGCCTCCATGTGTGGGAGGTCCCCATCTTCCATGACCAGGAAGGGAGTAGGGCCGAGCCCCTCACAGAAGAAGTGGCCACAGACAGAGAAAAATAAAGGAAAATGCAGCCTGCCAACTAGACCCAGCCGCTGATTCTTCTGCTATGTCCTCATTTATGGCAACTAACTTAGGATTATCTTTGCTTACGCCAAGAGTTGAAGAGGGCAAGTTGTTCACGGTTGTAAGCAAGTGAAGAGATGCAGAAGAATTAGCGGCTGGGTCTGGCTAGCAAGATGCACTTTCTTCCTCGTCATCTGCTGGTATTTGAATGTCTGTCCAAAACCACTTTTTCTATGTGGGGGGGCTCCAGCCCTACTCCCAGCGCCTTTCTGTCTCCTCTTCCTCTACATCCTCTAGCACTTGGCAGACATCCGAAGCATGGGTGGTTTTGGACTGGATTTTTCTGCTTCTGGCACTCTCGGTCCTTCTTTCATCGCCTCTCCTGGACTGTGGCAGGTCTCCCGCTTCTTTCCTCTACATTGAGAAACAGCCCCTATGTGCCAGATTTACTTATATACTCCTTGGAATCTGGCAGGAGGAGTCAAGAGAAAAAGAGAACTAAGCATGCTCAGTTTAGCATGATCAGCCAATTTATTGTAGCTCCCCCTTGCTACGTAACAGGCTCACATTAAATTAGTAGAGGATCCAAGGTAGGTATTAAATAGTGGTCATTTAATGAGAACTCCCTAAACAGTGCATGAAGGGTAAGCAGACGATACTATTTAGCATGAGCTCAGTAACGCTTCATCTGCATATGACATTCCTCCATTTGGATGTGCAGGTATGGACATTTTTGCATACTAATATGTCATCTAGGACGCCTTTAACATTCACTTTAAGACATTCCTGCATAGCTCACTAACCTTATTGTTCACACAAGGGCATTAACATGCATGCTAAAATGAATTGCATAGGCCCCCCTGGTCCAAGGCAGGAATTACATTTGTGCTAAATAGTGTGCTATGTTCTCCTCCATGCACTAGTTAACATGCACCTTCTGAAGCCTCATTCGCATCTGATGTTCCTTTGATTTATATGCACGTACACACTGATTTTAGAGTGTACACGCTAATGTCTTTTCATACATGCTGGGGCCTATGTGAATAGCATGCCCTTTGCTGTGTGAGCTGTATGGCCTCACCGCACTTATTAGGTTTTAGTGCACAGGACCCCCAAATCCCTTTCCTACAGCTATCTGTAAGAGTTCAAATTGTATAAAGTTACAGCAGAATGTGCATTATAATGACAGAGCTTGTAAACTCAATGCAAATGAAGGGTGACGGTGTCAAGATAAGTTTATAGTGATGGCCTGTATAATCAGCACATTGTCAATTTTGCATTCCATCTGTAACTTATAAATAGAGTGAATAATCACACCACCCCATTTTAGGTTTACATTTTGTATTGCCAGTCCCCTCTATATTTTTATAATATCTTATTACTCCCCAAATCAAATACAGCTGTGTATTTATAATGTTCAATTAAGCAACAATTAGCATGGCAAACTGTTTCTTCTTTCAAGCAGCAAATTATTAGCCTTAGTTCCACAGACAAAGAATCCTATTACCCGGTATATTAACCTGCAAAACTTCCAAAGTTTCATTTATTTGGGAGACAATTAATACGATTTTGATGAGGCTTGCTATTACTTTGTACTTCGGGGGGGTCTGCAAGCAAATTTTCAACGGGAAACTCCCTGCAGAGGGCGAGGGTAAATATCAGGGTCCCATTTTACCCGGGTAAAATCTTTTGAAAATTGTACTGATAATGGTGCATTGAAAATCAACAAAGGAGTTATGCACACAAAAGCTAGCAATAAAATATGATTTCATGCATACTTTTTACATGCACTCGCAGTAGGTCTTCCGGGGGGATAGAGTTGTATAAGGAAAGCATTTCTATTTTCAAATATGTGCACCAAAACCACTATGCACTGTTACATCTGCTCTGGAGCAGATTTAACTTTGTAAAGGGGCAGTTCTAGAGGTGGCTGCCTCAGGGGGCAAAATTATAGAGGCAGCAGCATGTGCCCCCAAAAGGACCCCTGCCACAGCTGCCACCCTTTCAGAAACTGGTGGGGTTCTCACACCCCATCCAGGGGGAATATGATCCGCACAGCAGCACTGGAGGCATGGCAGGTCACAGCAGAGCTAATTCTGCCACAGCCCGAGAAGACCCTGCGGCCCTGCAGAAGGACAGCAGGACTGCAGCAGGGCCCAGCCCATTGCGGCCCAGTGGGAAGACAAAGGAGCTGCAGTGGAACTCATCTCACCACGGCCTGAGAAGACGGTGGGGGCCATGGTGGATCCCAATCAGCCACAGCCCGAGAAGACCTCAAAGCCACAGCGGAGCCCATCTTAATGCAGCCAGAGAAGATGACGAGGTTGCAAATGGATCCCATCCCTTCATGGCCCGAGAAGATTCAGAGGCATAGCAAGGCTTTAAAGAAAAGGCCCAGAAGAGGAAGGAGGCCCTGATAATGTGTATATATGAGTGTGTGAGAGAGAGTAACAGACATTGTGTGTGTGTGTGTGTGTGTGTGTGGGAAAGAAAGCCTGTGTGAGCATGTGTGTGAAAGTGAGAGAGTGTGTGTGTAAGTGTGAGAAAGAGAGAGAAAGAGAGAGAAAGAAATGGTGTATGCATGGAAGCCCATGACTGTGTTTGTGTGTGTGTGTGTGAGAGAGAGAGAGAGAATGAAAGAGGGCGCATGTTCCTCTGATTGAACAGGTTTATGTGTGTGTGAGAGAGGATGAGAAAGTTTAAGTGTAACAATCTCCTCCTTTCCCCATGCTATTCCAATACAGTCACAGGCCGTCTGGAAATCAAAAGTTCTCAACTACGAAGAGCATACTTTTTTTTATCCTTTATTAGCTTTATTTATTGGGTGTTATTTCTTGTGTCTGCTGTTTTGAAATCTTTTGTTTTTTGGATATTTAAAAAAAATTAAATGAATCTAGTTATCGGATGTATATTTGTCAGCTGTTTTATAATATTTTTCTTTTTATTAATATGGTTTTATCATCATTGTTATTTTTATTTCTTGATTTTATTGTTTTCTGAAGAATAGTTTTTGTTGCGATTTCAAGTTCAGTTTTTGTCTGCGCATTTCTTTTTATACTTTATCGTTTTATTCTGTATTTTGCAAGGGTCTGTCTGTATTTAACACATGTGACTGAAATAAAGTAATCTGCTAGCATAAGAACATGCCATACTGGGTCAGACCAAGGGTCCATCAAGCCCAGCATCCTGTTTCCAACAGTGGCCAATCTAGGCCATAAGAACCTGGCAAGTACCCAAAAACCAAGTCTATCCCATGTTACTGTTGCAGTGGCTATTTTCTAAGTCAACTTAATTAATAGCAGGTAATGGACTTCTCCAAGAACTTATCCAATCCTTTTTTAAACACAGCTACATACAGTTTCTGCATAGGGATCTATAGCAGGCTGATTTGTTGTGTTTTCCTAAGCGGGGGTGGTGTATATTTGGAGTGTTGCCTTTTCATAGATAGCTAATTCTGTTTCAATATGAGAGGTTCACTATATTGTAATGGCAATTTTCTGAGGCCACGCCCATATCCAACGCACATTTCAATAGATAAATACTATATGGGTTCCAAATGTCTTTTTTGCAAGGTTTTTTGGTTGACAGCACAGTAGTGCATATAAATATAACAAAGATGTTCTGTAAGTGATATCTTTACCTCTGAAGACTGTATTTTGAATGTTGTTTTTCCATGTAAAATCTTTTTGGGTCAGAGAAGCAGTTAATAAGAAATTTTAAAATAAGTGCATAATTTCTAACTGTATGTGAGGGCGGAGGGCCGGGGGAGGGAAGTGTGGCACAAGGTACCTAATAACTTTTTTTTTTTACTGTCCCTGAGACACCATCCATCTATTTCCCACATTCCCAGGAGGCAGATGATGAGGAAGGGCGGGAAGTAGGTGAATGGGTTCCCAGAGGTGTGGCAAGGTCGCCCCAGCTTCTTAGAGACATTATCACTATCTGCCACTCCTCTGGCCACTGACCCCTGTCTCTCCCCTTTCCCCAGCATTTCAAATCCCTGCAAGGGCCAGACTCCATGAGCGGTTTTGACCTATGCCGGTGCCATGCCTTGGGGAGGAGGGAGGGAGGGAAATTTCTAGGGATGTGCAGCAGGGACACATTCATCCGATTCGGTATTCGTATTCGTGGGGAGCCAAATCCATTGCATCTGTTCTCGGGGGACCCTGATCCGTTCATTAGTTACATATGTATTAGTTTCCCAAAAAAAAAAACCCCATCCCAACCCTTTAAATTTAATTAACTACAACCCCCCACCCACCCTCCTGACCCCCCCCCCCCCCAAGACTTACCAAAAGTCTCTGGTGGTCCAGTGGGGGTCCTGGCGCGATCTCCAGAACTCGGGCTGTCGGCATTCAAAATGGCGCTGATAGCCTTTGTCCTCACTGTCGGGCCGATACAGTAAAAACGCGGGAGAGCGGGCACGCACAGGCCACTCTCCTGTGCGCGCGATTCAGTATTATAATTTATTTTAATTAGGGCCGGCGGTAAAAAGAGGCACTAGGGACACTAGCGCGTCCCTAGCGCCTCTTTTTTGACAGGAGCGGCAGCTGTCAGCGGGTTTGACAGCCGACGCTCAATTTTGCTGGCGTTGGTTCTCGAGCCCGCTGACAGCCACGGGTTCAGAAACCGGCCGCCAGCAAAATTGAGCATCTGGTTTTCGGCCTGTGAGCCGCGTGCCCATTTAAAATTTATTTTATTTATTTATTTTTTTTTACTTTTTGTAACTTTTGGGACCTCCGACTTAATATCGCCATGATATTAAGTCGGAGAGTGCACAGAAAAGCAGTTTGTACTGCTTTTCTGTGCACTTCCCCAGCGCCGGCAGAAATTAACGCCTACCTGTAGGTAGGTGCTAATTTCTTAAAGTAAAATGTGCGGCTTGGCTGCACATTTTACTTTCTGTATCGCGCAGGAATACCTAATAGCGCCCGCAACATGCATTTGCATGTTGCGGGCGCTATTAGGTTTGGGGGGTTGGACGCGCGTTTTGGACGCGCTATTACCCCTTACTGAATAAGGGGTAAAGCTAGCGTGACCAAAACGCATGTCCAAAACGCGCGTCCAAATGCTGGCTAACAGTGCGCTCCATCGGAGCGCACTGTACTGTATCATCCATATGTCACAGGGGCTACCGGTGCCATTGGTCGGCCCCTGTCACATAGTAGGATCAATGGACAGCCAGCGTCAACTGCGCCATTTTGAATACTGGCAGCTGACGGCCCGAGTGCAGGAGATCGCTCCAGGAGCCCCGCTGGACCACCAGCGACTTTTGGCAAGTCTTGGGGGGGAGGTGTCAGGAGGGTGGGGGGTTTATTCGTTAGATACGTTGTATTCGTGGGGGTTCGCCATACGTTTCGTGACCCCCATGAAAACAACGAATAGGGACATATACGTTGCAGGTTGCCAATAGGTCAAAAACGAATGCACACCCCTAGCAATTTCATCCCTTGCCTCAGGCAGCAAATTGCCTTGGGCCACCCTGACTTTATACATGTGTTTCCAAGCCCGTACGGGGACAACCTGCACATATTCAAAGAGGACTTATATGTGTATGTAACGTCCGCTTTGAAAATTCAGGATGAAGTCTGAGGGTACAAAGTAAACGCAGTCTTTAGTCCTGGGTGGGCAGTGAGAAAATTCCCTTGCCTGATGTACATTTATTTTGTTTATTTTGGAATTTAGCTGAGGCATTTTCATAGGCATCTCAAAATAAGTCACTTTCATCGACAGAAGGTAGTTCCCGAAATGCTTACTTTATAGGGTTTACAACCTAAGGGGTCCTAACTGGGAGAAAAATCTTTCATAAATTACCCACTAGGTGTGTAAGTAATGAGATTCTTGCAATTAAGTAATGGTGAAAGTAAGACGATAAACCAGACGTAATCAGCCTTTTTTTTCATTGATGCAAAACGGGGGAAACCCTTTTGCACATGTGGTCCATTGTTGGAAAAAAAAAAAAAAGGTGAAACATCCTAAAAGCAATTACAAACAGCACTTTAGGCTAGAAAAATGTAAAATGTCTGTTATTTTGTAGAAATTCTATGAATGTAACTTGAAGGGGAAAATGAAACACCATCCTTGGTAGAACTGAAAGAACCAATTGAAAATGTAACTTATCTCCTGTTAATAAGACGTTTGCGATGACACGAGGCTTCTTCCCGAGAGGTTGGTGACAAAGAGAGAAGGCAGTTCTATACGAGCCGGAACACCGAAAAACGCGTGCTAAACATGCTAAATCAAATGAAACTCTGCCTTAATATGGACAAAACAGAATGCATTCTACTTGAAAGAAAAAACTCTGGAGACCACCAGAATCATAACATTCAAATTGACAACACTCATCAAGCTAAAAGAAAACATGAAAGATCTAGGAATTTGGATTGACCCAGAACTGAACTTCAAAAAACACATTGTAATGAAAATCAAAGAAGGTTTCCACAAATTATTAATTCTCAAACACCTCAAACCACTCCTGAACAAACCCGAATTCAGAACCATTCTCCAATCCCTGATATTTACAAGCTTCGATTATTGCAATTCACTTTTGTTAGACCTACCCAAATCAACTACATGCCCACTCCAAATATTAAAGAACGCCACTGCTAGAATCCTCACTGGCCACAAAAAACGGATCATATCACCCCTGCTCTAAAAGGACTACACTGGCTACCTGTAGAAAAAAGATTTGCATACAAAGTACTAACCATCAATTCCGCTGCTGCCCCCGGATCCCGGATGCCGCTTTTTTTTGCTTCTTTGCTGCCCCCCCACCCCCCGCTGCCGCTGCTGCCCCCGGATCCCGCTGCCCCCCGCTGCCGCTGCTGCCCCCCCCCCCCGCTGCCGCTGCCGCTTACCCGCGAAATCGGGAGGAAGGGAGAAGGGACTACCGTAGCAGGCCCGAGCCTTGCTACTTTTTCGGGTTTTTTTTTTTTTTTGCTTCGGGAGGAGGGGACCGGACGGGGCTGCAGGAGACCGGACTGGGGCTACACCGGACGGCTGGACCGGGGACCAGGGCAGGTAAGCAATTTTTTACACTACACTACACTACACTAACACCTACTAGGGGGAGGCGGTAAACTAGCACGTTAAGGCCGCGGCAGAACAGCGGGTTACTGAGGAGATAATATCAGCGCCCGTTACAGTATCGGAGGGGAATAGCTAATTCCTTCATTATACAGCTTTTTCGTTCATTTACATGCTGCATGCGGAAAGGGTTATGTGTTTATTTTAGGAAGCGCTAAGGACGCGTGAAACTGGAGACTGTATTGCTGGACCGCCTTACTCGTCTGTATTGTGCGCTCCCAGCACGTTACAGACGGGGAATCTTTAACTGAACGTTACTGTATCGACCTGACAGTTATTAATGTAAACCATTTGTTCATGGAAACCATTGTTATAATTGTATTTCGAGTGATGGCTTGTGCCGCCTCCCACAGTTATTTAATGTAAACCATTTGACTATTCCTGTAAACTGTAGTGAAGGCCAGCGCTAAACTTCGGTATATAAAAACATACAAATAAATAAATCAATTCCTAAAATTAGTAACATATTGACTACTTAATAGAAATACTTAAAATTATTTAAAGACTCACTAGAACTATGTACCAGCAAATGCCTGAGAAAATAGGCAAGCTTTAATAATTTTTCTAAATTTCAGCACAGAGATCTCTTCTTTTAATTTTAATGGCACAGCATTCCAAAGTAGAGGACCTTGTATATAGAATAACTTCTCATGGGTTTCATCTAATCGAACAAGTTTTGGAGATAGTACAGACAATAAATGTTGATTTGAGAACCTTAAGTATCATGAAGGGCAATATAATTTCAAAGGAGCATTAAGACTAGGTGGAATAATCCCATTTAAAACTTTAAACACAAGCATAATAATCTTGAAATTAATTCTCCAATTATTGGGTAGCAAATGTAAATTAAACAAGATTGGTGAAATATGCTCACATACAGAAGTTCCTGTTATAACCCCAGCTGCTGAATTTTGAACTAATTGCAAAGCTCTCAAAGATTTTTGTGGAAGACCCAAATAGAGTGTGTTACAATAATCTAAAGGCGATAACACCATAGAACGAATTGTGATTCTCAAATCCATTTCACTTAAAAACAGTCGAAGTCAACGCATTAGGTGTAATTTGTAATATGCACTTTTGAGATCTGTGGCTTTAAAGGTAAAGTAGTATCCATGGTAAAACCAAGGTTTCTTGCTTCCTTTACTATGGAGATTTGAGAACCATCATTCACAAGATCCTTAGGTACTTTAGGATCTGGAAATCTAGCCAAATATAATATTTACATTTTTGACATGTTCAGAATAAACTTATTTTCAAAAAGCCAGTCTTTGAGAACAGTCAAACAGAAGGAAATCTTTTTTAAAGCCTGATCTATTGAGTCTGAAATTGGAATAAAAAACTGAATATTGTTGGCATAAGGTCGAAAACATACACCCAGCTGAGTCAAAACTCGGCAGATGGGGCAATGTAAATATTAAAAAGAACAGCTGAGAGAGCCGATCCCTAAGTTACACTGGTGGAAGGAATGAAATCTGCAGAACATTACCCTGCAAAATAGATTGTGATTTCATGTAGAAAGGAAGAGAACCATTTTAACATGGTACTTCCTATACCAATATTTAGTAAACGATTGAGTAATATTACTTACCCCTGGTCCCAGCTTCAGGTGATATCCCTCTTATCTCTAAAGCAGATACTGGCTAGAGGTGTGGAGAAGGTGGGCAGGGGAGAGGCTTGCTTCCTGGGCTTGGTACTGGCAGAGAGGGCAGGTGGTCCCAGAAGACACCAGCTTCTGGCTCTGGTACTTTCTGGGCTTGCTCTCGCCCCTCACCGGTACAGACACTGTGTCACTCTTTGCACTTCAGCAGGGTGTCTCCTCTCTCAGGTCTCCTGCTCCAGTATCTCGTCACACCTAGTCTTCTCCCCCCTCAATAGCAGGGCTGCTGGTCTGCTTCAGGTTCCCCTTTCTTTCAGGGGTCCCTTCTCTGGTTTCAGGGGTTTTCTCAGGATTCCCCCTGTCTTATACTTTCCAAATATACATTTTTTTCGGGTCCCCTGTCTTATACTTTCCATATGATAAATAGGCATAAGCTCATGCATAATCAGGTGGTGGGTCTTTGCTGCACTGGGAATGCAGCAAAGATACCCCCCGGTGGTGGTGGTAGGGGGGGTCCTGCCACATTGCAATTCTTCCTCTCCCTCCCCATTTCCTCGGGCGGAGAACTGTCACGTCTGTATGCCAAGCTGTGTGCCAGAGTGTTTTTCTCCATCTCAGACTGCCCCCCTCTCTTACAAGGGTGGGGGTCTTTCTGACCTCTGCCTTGGCTGATCCATGACTCCTGCTTATGAGCTTAAGTCGTATTGTCTATCTGCTTTTTTTTTTAATTTAGACAGACATATTTTGATAAAATATCTTTCAGTGAGACAGTACTGTTTTGCTAGGGATATAGGTTCTTTCTCTTGCTGTGACAGTGCTTGGGGTCTGTCAGCAACTGGCCTGTACATTTCTTGGCTATTATGGAACACAGTCAACATGGATTTACCCAAGGGAAGACTTGCCTAACAAATCTGCTTCATTTTTTTTGAAGGAGTTAATAAACATGTGGATAAAGGTGAACCTGTAGATGTGGTGCATTTGGATTTTCAGAAGGCGTTTGACAAAGTCCCTCATGAGAGATTTCTAAGACAATTAAAATGTCATGGGATAGGAGGCGATGTCCTTTCTTGGATTACAAACTGGTTAAAAGACAGGAAACAGAGAGTAGGATTAAATGGTCAATTTTCTCAGTGGAAAAGGGTAAACGGTGGAGTGCTTCAGGGATTTCAACTTGGACTGGTGCTTTTCAATATATTTATAAATGATCTGGAAAGGAATACAGTGAGTGAGGTTATCAAATTTGCAGATGATACAAAATTATTCAGAGTAGTTAAATCACAAGCAGACTGTGATACATTCCAGGAGGACCTTGCGAGACTGAAAGATTGGGCATCCAAATGGCAGATGAAATTTAATGTGGACAAGTGCAAGGTGTTGCATATAGGGAAAAATAACCCTTGTTGTAGTTACACAATGTTAGGTTCCATATTAGGAGCTACCACCCAGGAAAAAGATCTAGGCATCATAGTGGATAATACTTTAAAATCATCAGCTCAGTGTGCTGCAGGAGTCAAAAAAGCAAACAGAATGTTAGGAATTATTAGGAAGGGAATGATTAATAAAACAGAAAATGTCATAATGCCTCTGTATTGCTCCATGGTGAGACCGCACCTTGCATACTGTGTACAATTCTGGTTGCCACATCTCAAAAAAGATATAGTTGCAATGGAGAAGGTACAGAGAAGGGCAACCAAAATGATAAAGGGGATGGAACAGCTCCCCTATGAGGAAAGGCTGAAGAGGTTAGGGCTATTCAGTAGGGATGTGAATCGTTTTAGGACGATTAAAATTATCGTCCGATAATTTTAATATCGTCTTAAACCGTTATGGAACACAATACAATACAGATTCTAACGATTTATCGTTATAAATCGTTAGAATCGTGAGCCGGCACACTAAAACCCCCTAAAAACCACCCCCGACCCTTTAAATTAAATCCCCCACCCTCCCGAACCCCCCCCCCCAAATAACTTAAATAACCTGCGGGTCCAGCGGCGGTCCGGAACGGCAGCGGTCCGGAACGGGCTCCTGCTCCTGAATCTTGTCGTCTTCAGCCGGCGCCATTTTCCAAAATGGCGCCGAAAAATGGCGGCGGCCATAGACGAAAAAGATTGGACGGCAGGAGGTCCTTCCGGACCCCCGCTGGACTTTTGGCAAGTCTCGTGGGGGTCAGGAGGCCCCCCACAAGCTGGCCAAAAGTTCCTGGAGGTCCAGCGAGGGTCAGGGAGCGATTTCCCGCCGCGAATCGTTTTCGTACGGAAAATGGCGCCGGCAGGAGATCGACTGCAGGAGGTCGTTCAGCGAGGGTTCCGGCGCCTCGCTGAATGACCTCCTGCAGTCGATCTCCTGCCGGCGCCATTTTCCGTACGAAAACGATTCGCGGCGGGAAATCGCTCCCTGACCCCCGCTGGACCTCCAGGAACTTTTGGCCAGCTTGTGGGGGGCCTCCTGACCCCCACGAGACTTGCCAAAAGTCCAGCGGGGGTCCAGAAGGACCTCCTGCCGTCCAATCTTTTTCGTCTATGGCCGCCGCCATTTTTCGGCGCCATTTTGGAAAATGGCGCCGGCTGAAGACGACAAGATTCAGGAGCAGGAGCCCGTTCCGGACCGCTGCCGTTCCGGACCGCCGCTGGACCCGCAGGTTATTTAAGTTATTTGGGGGGGGTTCGGGAGGGTAGGGGATTTAATTTAAAGGGTCGGGGGTGGGTTTTAGGGGGTTTTAATGTGCCGGTTTTTTGATTTTTTGATTTTTCGATTTTTAACGATTTTTAACGATTTTTCACGATATTTTACCCCCCCAAACGGCAACAATACGATTCCCTCCCCCTCCCAGCCAAAATCGATCGTTAAGACGATCGAGGACACGATTCACATCCCTACTATTCAGCTTGGAGAAGAGATGGCTGAGGGGGTTATGAGAGAGGTCTATCATGAGAGGTCTTGAATGAGTAGATGTGAATCGGTTATTTACACTTTTGGATAATAGTAGGACTAGGGGGCATTCCATGAAGTTAGCAAGTAGCACATTTAAGACTAATCAGAGAAAATTCTTTTTCACTCAACATACAACTAAGCTCTGGAATTTTTTGCCAGAGGATGTAGTTAGCGCAGTTAGTGTAGCTAGGTTCAAAAATGGTTTTGATAAGTTCTTGGAAGAAAAGTCCATTAACTGCTATTAATCACATTTACTTAGGGAATAGCCACTGCTATTAATTGCATCCGCAGCATGGGATCTTCTTGGTGTTTGGGTACTTGCCAGGTTCTTGTGGCCTGGTTTTGCCTCTGTTGGAAATAGGATGCTGGGCTTGATGGACCCCTTGGTCTGACCCAGCATAGCAATTTCTTATGTTCTTATATTTGGTGATTCAGTGGTAAAACGAGATATCTCCCTACAGTACATGCATGAAAGTACCTGTGAAGATTTAAAAATGCAATCTCCTTACATACTTTCATTCTCTCAATTTTCGGTTTCAATTTTTTCATGGGTAAACAACTGCTTACCCACATAAAAAAATCTTTACATTTTGCCCTCTATAAGTCACTTTCACGGTTACAATAAAAACGGTATCCAAATGTAAAAACAGTATAGTACAAAGTCTAAAAAAAATAAAGAAAAACAGCACTTATTCTTAACACACCATCTATCAAGGATTAGGCAAAAGTGCTTGCTTTGGTTTCAGTATAGCTCACCATTGGTCTATCATTTCTTAGGTTTGCCTGAATCTCCTTTTCCTGTAGCTCTGTCTTTCCATGTTCCATCTTTCTACATGTTGTTTCCATCATTCTTTATGATATTTGAGTTTCACATTCACAGAATAGATATTAAGGGGAGCAATATTCAAAATGCTTATTTATTTAAAAGTATTTATTACCCATCCTCCAAAAAAGTCAGAGACAGCATACACTAAAACATACATAAAACTCATAAACGTAAGTACAATCAACATTGACAAACACATTGAGCTACAAATTTCATCTAAAGGAGCTGTTAAAAGAATGCCAAAATCCTATTCATTGTCAGCAGTTTATTGAACAAGTGTGTTTTTAGAACGTTGTTGAATTTCTTCCCAACTTGAGTCAAATGAATATTGACTCTGGGAGAAGGGATGTCTAGTAGATATTGTCTGGAGGAATGTAAAGAACCAGAAGGTGGGTGGATCCATAGTGTAGATTCAAAGTAGAGGACATCTAGAACAAATTTTGTATAATTACTACAATTTTGTATTGAATATGGTAGTGAACAGGTATCCTATGTAATAAAGACGGATGTGAACGAGCGGCAGAGTTATGAATTATTTGAAGGGGTGTATTTAGGCAAATGATATAAAGAAAATTACTAAAGTCAGTTCCAGACAAGATTAATTCTTGGAGGACAGTACAAAAATACTTAAGATGACACAGGAGTCATGAATGAAATCTGTACCACAGATTTTACTTGGAGGATCATCAATAATCTGGGGTCCCGAATCATTCTCCAGTCTCATACTTTATGAGAAAATGTAATGGCGGTATCTTCATATGCAATCAGTGAAGGGATAGTATATAGATATGATTTCCCCAAAATCATAGCCTCAGTTTTTTTTCACATTTAATGATAATCTATTGCAGTGAAGCTGTCTCTTAGTAGAATAGATGCATAATGAGAAAAACTGAGTAGTAGCAATCCAAAATGATTTCAAAGGGAAAGAAAACTGAATGTTGACAGCATACAGTTTGTATGACAGTCCTAATTGGATAAGTAGATGGTACAGTGGGGTCAGATAGATAGTAAACAGGCCGATGCAATACTGTGCGCTCAGGCTAGTGCACAGGTGTCCATAACCCCTTATGAAATAAGGGGTCATCACATCCAAAACATGCATCGCTAAGAGTGCTCATCACATGTAAATTGCATGTGATGAGGCTATTAGTTAGTACCCCCCAATGTAAAAAATAACCATACATCTGATGTGCACATTTTACACCTCAAAAATTTATGCCAGCCCCGGAGCTGGCATTAAGTCTTGAGGAGCCCCAAATGTTTAACAGAGAAGCAGAAAATACTGTTTTTTTCTGTGGTTCTTCCGACAATATCGTCACGATATTAAATCGGAGGCACCACAGAAAGCAACAACATGGAAAAAAAATTTAAAAGTTTTGACGGTAGTTAGGTTTGGAAAACGGACATTCAATTTACGAGTGACCATTTTCCTGACCTGTGGCTCTGGACAGGTTAGGACAATGGACACTCGTAAAATTGAGTGTTTCCCTAACCTATGCACACCCACTTCTCCTGGGCGCCCGATGCTGAGTCTGTGTGAGACGCATAGTTCCCCCTAGCGCCTCCTTTTTAACACAGCAGCTCATTAGCATGCTGCCTTGTGCCCCCTGGGAGACGTGGATGGGCGCGCTGTAGGGCAGCTCAATCATGAATGCTCATTTTTTGCGGCCCCATATTGCATCAGCCTGAAAGAGGGCAGCAGAGAGAGCAGAAGCCTGAGGAACCTCAGATGTTGTTGGGTGTCATAATGAAGAAAAAGGACCAATTTTAATCTGTTGGGCAGATCTGTGAGGTATGATGAGAACCAGGCTAGTACTGCCCCAGCTATCCCAGTTTCCCCTCAACTGTGAAATAAGAATAGAGTGATCCAATGTATCAAATGCTGCCGTGATGTCAAGGACGACTAGCATATAACAGAAAAAGAAAGGAGGTGGTCTACTCTTGGCAGCCAAGAAAAGACTCAACCTCAAACTCCAAACTACTCAACCGCCACCCAAAATTGAAATCGCACTATTTGCATCCAAATCCCTACAAATCTGCTTAGTATATGCCCCCCCAGGCCTTATTGAAAAAGATCCCTCACCCATCACTGAATACTTCACCGTCAACATCAAAACAGATCTTCCTACCATTATACTAGGGGATTTCAACCTCCATGTAGATACCCACCCCACCACCCCCGCCTGCGAGACTCTACTGGACACCCTCAAAGTCCTAGATTTCAATCAAATCATCACCGAACCCACACACAAAGCAGGCCACACACTCGATCTAATATTTGTGAATTCTAAAATAACCATTGCCACCCCACCCGTAGTCACCCCAGTACCATGGTCTGACCATTTCCTCATTAATACAATCCTTGAAACCAAACCCCTCACACCTTCCACACAAAAACACCATAAAACCATCTCTTTCCATAAACACTGTAGTACGGAAGAGCTCACCCTAGCTTTCAACAAAATAGCTAACAACATTGATCTCACCAATCCAGACACCGCACTACACTCCTGGAACAATCTCACTACGACCATAGCCAATGATCTATGCCCCATTATCCACAAAGAAATACCCTCTACACAACAGGAGAAAAGGAAACCTTGGTTCTCCGCCAAGTTAAAAACCTTGAAACAAGAACTAAGAGCCAAAGAACGCGCCTGGCGCAAACAACCATCGGCTACACTTAAAGCCACCTATAACAACACTTTACACGCATACCGTCATGCAATTACCCAAGCCAAGCGTGATTTCCACGCGACAAAGATCCACGACTACCAATTTAATGCAAATGCCTTATTCACATATGTCTCAGAACTCACCAATCCCAATTCACCAACTCTCAACGATACTACCTCCAACAAAAAATGTGAAGAACTAGCCCTATACTTCAAGAATAAAATCGACAATATTCTACTCCGCTTCCCAGACAACACTACCCCCCTCCCCCCCATTCCCAATGACAAAAAGATCACCCTTAAAACATTTGACCTCACCACCAACATAGAAGTAGAAACTATACTAAAAAAGATGAAACCATCCACACACTCTTCAGACACCATTCCTTCAAAAACCCTCCTCTCCATCACCCCCGCCATCACCAAACATATTAAGGACTATCAACTGCTCTATTACTGCAGGCAGTGTCCCAGACCCACTCAAACTGGCCATAGTCAAGCCCCTCCTGAAAAAACCCACCCTCGACCCCACAGACCCTGCCAATTACCGTCCAATCTCCAATCTCCCATTCTTATCCAAAGTCCTAGAGAGGGTTATTAACAAACAACTAACGGAGTTTTTAGAAGACCACAATGTCCTCCACACTCAACAGTTTGGTTTCCGCAAAGACCGAAGCACCGAAACCTTACTACTAGCCATGACAGACACCATACTTAAAGGTATGGACCATGGAAACTCGTACCTACTCGCCCTACTAGACATCTCAGCTGCTTACGACACTGTCAACCATCAGATACTAATGACCCGCCTAACAGAAATAGGCATCGCCGACACAGCCCTCTCATGGCTCTCCTCCTACCTCACACACAGAGAGTATCTAGTTAAAATCGACAAGCACGAATCCTCACACATACCTATCACGCAAGGCGTACCCCAAGGATCATCCTTATCCTCCACCCTATTTAATATTTATCTCATACCCCTTTGCCACCTCCTCTCCAAACTAGGCCTGAAATTCTTCCTGTATGCAGATGACGTGCAGATTCTCATCCCGTTTCAGGGATCCATAAAAGAACCTCTGCAACGCTGGGAATCTTGCCTCGCCACCATAAGCGCCTCACTATCCGAACTCCATCTTGCTCTAAACTCATCAAAAACAGAATTACTCGTCATCTCTAAGCAGCCTGAACATTTCACTCTCCCCATGCAACAGAACACTCCTCAAAATACAACCACAGCCACCCCTCAGACCCAGTTTGTAAGAGATCTGGGAGTCTACATAGACCAACACCTAAGTTTCAAACCCCACATCAAAAATCTACTAAAGGGGGGTTTCTATAAACTTAACATCATAAAAAAACTCAAACCCCTCCTCCACACCCACGATTTCCGCACAGTCGTACAGACCACAATGCTCACAAAAATAGACTATTGCAATTCCCTATTACTAGGACTCCCCGCCACCACCATCAAACCCCTCCAAATTCTGCAAAACTCCATGGCTAGAATCATAACAGGCACACAAAAAAGAGACCACATCACCCCCATACTAAAAGACCTACATTGGTTACCTATCTCCTTCCGCTCACAATACAAAACCCTCACCATCCTTCACAATTCCCTACACAAACATAATCACACCTGGCTAGACGAAATGCCTCGTTACCGTTCCTCCGACCGTCCCACAAGAACAACCCATGCAGGCACTCTACACACCCCATCTCTAAAGGCAGCACATTCTACTCACACCAGAGAGAGAGCCTTTTCCGTCGCTGGCCCCAACCTCTGGAACTCCCTCCCCACCCTCCTACGCCAAGAGACATCCCTGCAAATTTTCAAGAAAGGAGTCAAAACATGGCTATTTCGACAGGCCTATCCTGACACAAACCAAATTTAATCTCTCCCAGCCCCCCCTGCTCGAACTTTCTCCACCCCTCCCTATGTTTCCCCGCTTCCCCTCACACCACCCATGGATACCCTAGAAGAAACAACATCCCCCTCTACTGCTTAATTTATCCTTTTTGATCACGATCGGTTAATGTGTCCTTTTCGTAAGAAATAGTATTTTGTTCTAAGGTTATATTGTTATGTTTTTGTTACTTTATTTTATTCTTTGTACATTGTTTTATTGTTTTATTGTATCGCCCACCTGAGTTCTTTGTAAACCGGCATGATGTGCTGCACGAATGTCGGTAAATAAAAGTTAATAATAAATAAATAAATAAATGTATCAGAATCAAAACCAAGGTGGATGGTGTCTAAACTGGAAATGAGAAGTGTCTCTATATGATGATTATTTATGGAAACCAAATTGATGTTGGTCAAGCATAGAATGATCATGAAAAAATTGGGATAGCTGTTGCAGGACCACTGATCCCAATAACCTTTGCTATATAGGAAAGTGAAGGCCCAGGGCAGTAAGTTGAGAATTCCTTGTTTATACCTTTGTACAGAGGCAGTTTCATTATTTATTTGTAATATATGTTGATTTACTGCTATGTTCTGCATTTGTTTGATTGTATCCAATTATACATAGTTTCTACTAGGAGATTAGGCCGGATTCAATTGTAATATATGTTAATTTACTGCTATGTTCTTTTACCTCATGCGATATATGCTCGTTCTTTCTAAATTGATTGTAAAGCTTGTTGCTAAATTATGTTTATTGTAAACCGAGGTGATGTTTGGAACGTGCCGCGGTATATAAAAACCTTTAATTAATTAATTAATTAATTAATTAAATAACTAATTTTATTTAAATTCCACCTTTCAGATTTGGGAAAAAGCAGTGAGGTCAGGGAAGGGAAACTATGTCCAATGATTGCATTTTCAAATCATAGCGCATACGTTATGGTGCATACCTTGTATCTGTTTCAGTGCAGGCCTGCATTGTGTACACCAACCATCATTTTCAAAGGGAAACTCCACGTTTGTCAAAAAAATGAGCTTTCAGTCCCAGTTAAACAAAGCGCCCACAGGCAGTTGCACTATTGTTCTTTTCCTATATCTTCATTTCTAATCCCATCTCGTCTATTGCATCCTTGAACTGATTTTAAAGTAATTTCTATTGTCTGAATTAGATAACATCACAATTATGCATAATCTTGTGTTTAAGATCCATAGACAAGTGTCGGTGCTGTCATAACTTTATCAAATTTACACTATGCATCTCATCTAGTTTCCCCTTTAATGTTCTGTGGATGGTAAAATACAAAATAGAAATAAATGTAATTTATTATCCAGCCCTTGAAGTTGTAAATCTAAAAGTAAACTCTTTCCAAGCTTTTTTTTTCCTAGTATGTGATTTATCATACGGATGATCGATGTGAGTAGCAGTAAAGAAAGAGCATGAAAAATCTATGTTTCTCCTAAAAGGTTTTAAGCAATGAAATTTTCCAACAAGGTTGTTCAGGGTTCACATTGCAAGATCCCATGTGGTTAGCTCTAGGCAGTAATTGGGCAGTTTTTGATATAAGACCCAGAAAGAGAGGAGGAAGCCGAAGAGAAAAGGATGAGAGAAGTTGGCATGGAGAGGGCTGCTGCTGACTCCCTGGCAGGGACACCGTATGATCATAGCAACAGGAGTAAAGTAACTCACTGTCCAGTAAGGAGTGTGAAGCAAACATGAGGATGCTGATATAACCACAGAGATGTGACTAATGAGCTTTTCTTCACTTGTGAATGCTGCTGGTGAAAATGCCTGGTAAAGGTGCCTGCAAAGAATCCCCAAAGACTAGATGAAGTTGTTGGAAAATGAAGCCCAGGTTAGGGCAAAATACGTGAGATAAACCTAAATCAGGACTTCCCAAACCTGTCCTGGGGACCCTGCCTCCAAGTCAGGTTTCAGGATATCCTCAAGGAATATGCATGAGGAAAAAAATTCCATACATTGAAAATCCAGTCTATGTAAATTTACCTCATGCATATTCATTGTGAATATCCTGAAAACTTGACTGCTGTGGGATCCTTGAGACAGGATTGGGAAACCCTGGACCAGAAAGCTTCAAACATACTGCTATCTGGTAAGGAGATCAAGTGCTGGGAAGAAAGCCCAAGGAGAATTTGGGGACTCCCAGTAGTGCTTTTAGTGTGTGAAGAACGCCAACGTCTGAGCCAAGAGCAGTGAAGGTAAGAGCTTCAGTAGTACTGGTACCCCCGAGAGAAGACATTGGGAAAGTGTTCCACAAGTTACCTCAGATGTTAGAAGACTGATATACGTGCTACATGTGAGGAATCACATGTAGCACGTATATCAGTGCTACATGTGATTCCTACAGTTGTGATTCCTACAGTTGTGAATAATGGGCAAAGTTTGAATGGAATTCCCGTTTCAGGAATGATGAAAACAGTGAACCCTATTTGATGGATTTTAATAAGGCAGCCAAGACGGGGAATAGAAGAACTCTGTCTGCATTTTTAGAAGAAGTACAGCTTTGGCCTGAAGATTGTATAAATATATTATTTGCCACCTGTAGGGCACTCCACCATGTTATTGACCAAACATTCTAGGAACTCTCATAGCCATTTCAGGAATCCTGGAAAACAAAGGCTTCATGTGCATTGACTTGCTATTTTTTTTTTTTCTTTATTTATAACTTTTCTAATACATTCAGTATTTTAAAGCATTTAGGAAACATGTTAATCCACATTAGAAACAACTTTTACAAAGCAAAAAATATTTACTATTCAGCAATCATCTAATGGGTTAACCAAATCTCAATACATTATGAACATTGGGGGACAGAAATTAAAAGGAGTATTTTAGGAAATGTAACAAAAATCAAGCTTATCCTGCTAACAAAGCTGTTTCTTCCTTACTATCCTGAGTCCCTGTGGTGCTTCTTGCTCTGGAAAGGAATCCAAATAAGTTCTCAGTTGTTCAGGGGAAAAGAATATAAAGGAATCACCCTCTCTCTTTAGAATACACTTACAGGGATACCTTAAAACAAATGTGGCCCCCAAAGATATAGCCTCCTGTCTCATAGACAAAAAAACCTTTTCGTCTCTCCTGAGTAATCTTAGATATGTCAGGAAACATTCGGACCTTACTACCATGAAAAACAGAATTAAATGTTTAAAATAAGAGGACATTAATTTACTTATAATCTTGTTCTGTTATTAAGGAAACCATCAATGTAGAAAAATCTATTATTTCTATGGCAGAAGATTCCAAAAATGTGGTTAAATTTTGAAAATCAATAGGGGGAACAGCCGACTCATTTCTACGATTTAAAGCATTATTAGGAGGCAAGAAATAAACCTTATTAATCAAAGGAAAATGCGGTTCAGTCAATTCCAATGTCTCAGCAAGGTATCTTTTAAAGGTGACAATCGGTAGTTCTCCCATTACTCGTGGAAAGTTTAGTAACCTCAAATTCAGGCGACGGTTCCAATTCTCAATCATTTCCAATCGACGAGAAAGAGCTGCTCTATCTTTTATGGTTGCCACATTGAAATTTTTTATATGTGAAATGTCTGTTTCTGCTTTAGCAACCGCTGTCTGAATCCATGATAGGGTATTATCTTGCGTTACTGTTTTTTGATTCACTTGCAACATAAATGAGTCCAACTTACTATTGCAAACCAGCAGTCAGCTCCCACAGGGATTCAAGAGTTACGACAGCCGGTCTTGCTGGAACCTCAGGTCATTCCCCAGGTGTTAAAGGGTTAATTCCAGAGTGAGTTGAAACTGTAGAACCAGCGAGAGTTATAGCTTCTCACCCCCCCCCCCCCCCCCCCCGCTGATTCCTCTCTGCTTCCTGGTTGAATCGCTCCCTCTGTCTGCAGACTTATACCGCTGACATCATCAGTCTGTGACTCCTGCAGGGCTTCAGGGGTCGAAGTTCCTCTGTCTGCCGGCGGTCGAACATCGGGGGGGGGGGGGGGGAGGCTGAGGGAAACCTCCGTTCCAGGCGAAGCTGCCTCTCCTCCAGGCGCATTCGCAGCGGGAAACACCTCTCCGAAATTAACAGCTCCCTGAGACAGGAAGGTCGTTATCAGAGCCTGCTCTGAAAGTTGAGTGGGAATAGAGGGGAATACCCTCCCCTTCCCTTTCCATTTCGGCGGCATCTATAATAGAAGAAACACTTTCTGGCAGAAAGGTAAGGAGCTGCTCTGGTCCATGCCTCAGTCAGGATGCCATCTTTAACACACTTAATCTCCTCGGGGGAAGGTATTCCTGTTCACGACCGAGTACCTAAAATATACACATACATAAATAACCTCCTTACTCATTTCCAAAACCACCCCCTCTCCCAATATACCCTCTAGGATCATATTTACTAACTTCAAAAAATCCCATGTATATATTGAGATGTAATGTGGATTTGTTATATGTATATATTTGTTTTAGTGAAATTATAAGAGACTGATTTGACGGGGATTTGTGTATATTTTAGGTACTCGGTCGTGAACAGGAATATCTTCCCCCGAGAAGATTAATTGTGTTAAAGATTTCCCCTGAAGAAGCCCTGGTAGGGTGAAACAAGGCACCTTGTTGGGGTGAACATCATTGGAATGGGGGGGGGGGGGGCGAACTTCATTGGAACTGGGTGAATGTTGAAAAATACTTTGGAAATAGTGAAATGGTTAGTGTATTAAATGTCTAAATAGCGAGCGAGTATTGAAATACATTTTGTATTTTATGGGGGGGGGGTTAGATTTGTATGAGTATGAATGAAGTGTGAATGTGGATATGGGATATTAAAGGGATAGGGTTAGGAGATGTTTGTATTATAACATATATGAACTGTGTAATTTGAATATGAAATTTCCATAAACATAAGAAGGATGAGGATGTTCATTATGTTTGATTAAATTGTATATTATATATATATTGTCTTAACAGGAATACGTGCAATATAAAAAATAATAAAAATTAAATAAATTATGTTTTTTGTATGGAATTATACATATGTTGTATACAATGAATTATATTGTTTTAGAAATTTATGATAGCGACAATTATTGATTCCCATTGTGTGGTGATTGTTATGCTCAGGCTTGTGAACCCTTGGGCCGACGGGAGGATGGCATACCTTTCGAGAAGATCCGTAGGTTCTCCTGTCTGGAGGTGAGGCAGGAACAGAAGATGTGACAAGCTGACCCTCGGCACTGTAGACAGAGACGACTGTGGAGGCAAACGAAGAGTCATGACGTCGAGGAGCGGAAGTGTGTCTTCGCCACTGGAAGTCCACGGTCCCCCCAGGAGGAGCTCGTAGGGACCCGAACCACTGGGACTTAGGTGGACCTTTGAGAGGTCAAGGAAATGGACGTTCGGTGCAAGGGCTGACTGGAGCTTCACCCCTGGAAGTCCACGGTCCCCCCAAGAGGAGCCTGTAGGGACCCGGGCCGCTGGGACTTAGGTGGGCCCTTGGAGACGATGGTCAGGAAGAAATCCAAGGTCAAGTGCCAGAGGGTCGTCGCTTACCAGTCCGAGGTCACATCCCGAGGGATCACCGCTTGCCAGTCCGAAGTCACACACCAGAGAATCACCGTTTGCCAATCCGAAGTCACACACCAGAGAATCACCATTTGCCAATCCGAAGTCAATACCAGGAATCACCGCTAGCTAATCCGAAGTCAGGAGGCCTCTGCTGGGTCCATCGTGACTTGGCAATCGTGACCTCGACGTAAGTTGTGGACCCTTGGCCTGAGTTGGGATTGATGCCACCTGGGAGGAAGACCAACAACTGGTTCCCAGCGACAGAAGGCAAGGCTGGCAGATGACAGGGGCTGGTTGGCTGAGGTTTCATCACTACCAATCCCGTTCCCCGCAGTTTGAACCCTTGGGTTCCAGGGGCCAGCTGGACTTAGGAGGGCCCCTGTGATGAAGTTCTGATGAGTGATGATCCAAGTCCTGGGCAGGCAGCGAGCAAGAGGCGTCAGATCCGGTCTGAAAGTCCAGGGCAGGCAGCGAGCAAGAAGCATGAGGTCCAATCCGGTTAAAGCCAGAGGAATCTATCTGAGGGAGAAAGAGCAAGAGCTGGAACAAGGCTGGAAGGCAGGAACAGGTACTTGGAAGGCAGGAACAGGTACTTGGAAGGCAGGAACTGGCACAGGAAACAGGCACTGGGACGACAGAAACGAACGCTGGAACAAGTATGGCACCACAAGACACCAAGAGCAGACTTGTTGCCATCAGCAGCAGGTTTTTAAAGGGCAGAGCCCTGACGTCAGCGGGAAAGGCCGGTTGCGCCTTCCTGCCGCGGGCCCTTTAAATTCTCATCGAAGGCATGCGCTCGTGTCTAAGGCAGAGATCAGCTTGGGGTGGCGCTGGCGGCATCCTGCACACCGGAGGCCCTACGCCGGCGCCAGCAATGACAGAGGACCTCCGGCCTCGGGGGAACAGTGCTGGAGGAGGGACCGGCCCGGTGCATGAGTACAACACATATCTAGCGTTCTTCCCTGATCCAATTCTCTAGTCACCCAATCAAAAAATCAATCAGATTTGTCTGACAGGACTTTCCCCTGGTGAATCCATCCTACCTTGGGTCGAGCCACCCACTGGATTGTAGATAGTTCACTATCTTTTCCTTCAGCAGAGTCTCCATTAATTTTCCCACTACCAAGATGAGGCTAACCAGCCTGTAGTTTCCAGCTTCCTCTCTGCTCCCACTCTTGTGAAAAAGGACCACCACCACTCTTCTCCAATCACTCGGCACCACTCCTGTTTCTAGGGATCTATTGAACAGATCACACAGTGGTCCCGCCAGCACATCTCTGAGCTCCCTCAGTATCCTGGGATGTACTTCATCCGGCTCCATGCCCTTGTCCACTTTCAGATTTCCTAGCTTTTCCCTTACATTCTCTTCTGTAAAAGGAGTTTCATCTGCTCCACCCCCATCCACAAACTTGTCAACTAGCGACTGTCCTTTTCCAGGATCTTCTTTAGTGAATACCGAACTGAAGTATTTGTTTAATATTTTGGCCATTTCTTCATTTTACTTCACACATTGATCTTGGTCCCCTTTCAATTTCATTATACCACTTTGGACCTTTCTCTGATATATTTGAAAAATGTTTTGTCACCTTGTTTTACCTCTTTGGCAATCCTTTCTTCCACCTGACTTTTTGCTTTCTTGATTTCTTTCTTCGTCTCCCTCAGTTTCATGAGATATTCTTCCCTGTGTTCCTCTTTTTGAGATCCTTTATATTTCTTGAACCCTGCTTTTCTTTCCTTTAGTTTATCAGTCACCTCCTTTGAGAAAAGATCAGTTTCTTATTTCTCGTACTTTTGTTTACTTTTCTAACATAGATTTGTTGCCTTTGTAATTGCTCCTTTTTGTTTGGCCCACTGTTGTTCCACCTCTCTCATTTTCTCCCAGTCTTCTAGTTCTATCACCAGGTACGTCCCCATTTTGACAAAGTCCGTATTTTTGAAATTCAGAACTCGGGTCTTCATGTGACCTCTCTGTATCCTATATGCGAAATCAAACCATATTGTTTGACATTACAGACATTATCCCCATTAGTGAGCATTATGTTGAGTATAATTCCCTCCCTCATAGGTTCCATTACCATTTATTTGAACAGAGCCCCTTGCAGGACATTCACTATCTCTCTACTTCTAGTATATTCCACAGAAAGGATTCCCCAGCCTATGACTGGCAGATTAATCTCTCCAACAATCAATACTTCTCCCTCTTTTCCCGCATTTTGGATGTCTCCGATCAGATCTGTCTAGTTCTTCTGTAAATCACTCCAGTAAAAATGGATGCATCATAATCTTTTTTTAGAATGACCATAATGCTTCTTCTCTGCACCACATTCCTTGCAGTTCAGTTGGTTGGTTATTGTTTCTGACATAAAGAACTACTCCTCCCCCTTTTCTGTCCTCTCTGTCCTTCCTTAACAAGTTATAGCCCAGTATGGCCATATCCCAATCTTGAGACTCAGTGAACCAGGTCTCTGTAACAGCAACTATGTCCAAGTCCACTTCCACCATAAAGGCCTGCAGGTCTGGGATTTTATTGCACAGACCTTCGAGAATTTGTGGTCAAAGCTTTCCAACTCCTCCCTACGATTGCTGCTTTTCTTAGTCATCGTTTCTGCTATTTTGACCTAATTTACTTTATTGTTTTCTTCTTCCAGTTCCTGTATTGCTTAGGGGGGGTGACATGGCAATTTCATTGGCCACCTCCTGCCACCCCCGCCTTTAGTTTCAATGCAATACCATGGTCAGACCATTATTTAATCAATTTTTCCCTTAATATTACTCATACAAAAACATTAAACAAAAAGGATTCACAATCCATAGTCAAACGAAAGTTCACTACCATAGACACCTTCCTCGATACAGTAGTACCCAACTTACCAACTACACTTGCTCCTAACATTCAGGAAACCATTGATAAATGGAATTCTGCTATTTCTTCTTCATTAAACCAATTGCTCCTTTAAAAACAATAAAAATACAAGCAAACAAAAAAAAAAACAAAACAAATGCTCCCTGGTATACAAAAGCTTTGCATTCATTAAAAACTTCACTTAGAAAACTAGAACGCAAATGGAGGAAGAATAAAACCCCTGAAACAAAAAATGCATATTATTCCTTACTACGTCAATATAATAAAAACATTAATTTAGCAAAAAAATCTTACTATGCAAATCAAATTGCCAAAGCTAATGGAAACCCTAAGATACTATTCAATATAGTAAAAACTCTAACAACCACCCAAAAAGAATGTTCTACCTTTTTTGACATGGCTCTATGTAATAAAATTGCTAATCATTTCAAATCAAAAGTCACAGACATTTCAAATCAACTCTCCAAGCTACCATTTCCCTCTTACAATAACCTTGAATCTACTTATGCATGGTCCGAATTTACACCAGTTTCTGAAAACACTATTCAAACCATTATCAGAAAACAAAACCCCTCTAACTCACCCGACAATCCGTGTTCTGGTACCTTTTTCAAAGCCTTAGGTCCTCACGCTAGCAATTTTTTAGCACTATTAGTAAATCAATCTCTGGAAAATGGTTTCTTTCCATCTTCCCTCAAAAAAACCTTCATACTTCCAATTTTAAAAAGTAAATCAAAGGATGATTTTGATCTTAACAATTTCAGACCCATTGCTACATTAACATCCCTAGCTAAGCTGATTGAATCAGTAGTGTTATCTCAATTATCAAATTATCTGTCAGAAAATGACATACTACACACAAACCAACATGGATTTCACAAGGGTCACTCCACTGAAACTCTTCTGTTGACTTCATTTGACACTATATTTCAGGCTTTTGATTCTTACACAGATCACATCATTGTTTTCTTAGATATTTCCGCGGCTTTTGATACTGTTGATCACCAAATTCTCATCTCCATTCTCAAATCTATAGGTATTTCGGGTGCTGTATTACAATGGTTTATTTCATTTCTGTCTGATCGCATTCAACAAGTCAATATAAACAATCATTCTTCTGAACCATACTCTATTGCATCGGGTGTTCCACAAGGTTCTTCTCTATCCCCTATTCTCTTCAACATCTATCTACTACCTCTTTGCCGCATCTTAGCCTCACTAAACATACAATTCAAAATCTACACCGATGACATACAGTTTATGGTACCATACAACACCTCTTGGACTCACACATTATCCTTAGTATCTTTATACCTCACGACTATTGACACATGGCTCTCTCACAGTAGACTAAAACTAAATCCAAAAAAAACAGAAATAGTCCACCTCTCATCAATTACAGATTCATCCATAGGTCCCCCCCTCCTCAATTAGTATTTAACGGTATCACTATCCCCATCTCCAAATCTGCAAAAAATTTAGGTATAACCATTAATTCAGATCTTTCATTAAAACAACACATATCCATAATTACCAGAAATTCATTTTATAAGCTTCAACTCTTGAAACGGCTTCGACCTCTACTTTTCTTTCACGATTTTCGGACTATACTTCAATCACTCATCTTTTCGGGGCTTGACTACTGTAATTCTCTTTATATAGGTCTCCCAGATAACACACTTCACTCACTTCAACTGATCCAAAATGCAGCAGCACGTATCTTAACAAACTCTTCCATAAAAAATCACATCACTCCGATACTTCAATCATTACATTGGTTACCAATTAAATACAGAACACAATTCAAGATCCTGTCCATTATACACTCTCTCATCTACACTCCTAATTCAATTACCTTATGTTCCATTCTCCGGATTTACAAACCCACCAGACATCTAAGATCACTGGACAAAAACCTCTTAGACATCCCATCACCACGACAGGCCCGTCTTGACATCACCAGAAAAAGATCATTCTCTGTCATTGGACCAATCTTATGGAACGCATTACCAGACTCTTTAAGATCCATATCCAACTCCAAACACTTCAAAAAATCCCTTAAAACACATTTATTTCAATCTGCTTTCCATATATCACACACTAAATAACATAACTACTTCTCCATCACACAGGGCACAACATTATTATATATTGATTTATTTTTTATGTAAACTATTCATTGTTTTAGATTTTTATTTTTATTGTATATTTTTGTAATTTTGAGCTTTTATAATTTGATAATCTTTATGTTCTTTTAAATTTAAATCTTTATTTACATTTGTTTTCTTATTTAGTTATGTAAACCGTTTTGATTAAACACTGTTTGTAAAGATGGTATACAAACACTTTTAAATAAAATAAATAAATAAGTATATGCTCTGAATTTCTCACTTAGCATCCTCTTTCCTGCCAAGGACAAATGTAGACCATCCTTACAGTTCCATACATGGCCCCAATACCATTAAGTTCTAATCAGAAAAAGCAAAATGCATATTTTGAATTTTCCAATCCCTTTGTATTTTAGTAAAAGGGGCCCTAGCATTTTGGGATATGCCTACTTTGAATTCCCCTGGTATGTGTCCATATATTTGGGTGTGAGGGGGTGACTGGTGAGAGGGAGAGTGACTGGGGTGACTATATGTGTTATGTGGGAGTGAGAGGCAGCCTGGTGTGTGTGGGGTAACTGGGCTAACTATCGGGCTGATACAGTAAAGTCCACGGGAGAGCGGGCGAACACCTGCTCTCCCGGCGTGTGCACAGGCCACTCTCCTGTGCACGCGATTTAGTATGCAAATTAGGCCCGGCGGTAAAAACAGGTAAAAGGAGGCGCTAGGGACACTAGCGCATCCCTAGCGCCTCCTTTTGGACCGGAGCGGTGGCTGTCAGCGGGTTTGACAGCGTCGGTTCTCGAGCCCGCTGACAGCCACGGGTTCGGTAACCGGACGCCAGCAAAATTGAGCATCCGGTTTTCGACCCGCGAGCAGACTTCAATTTTTTTTACTTTTGGTAACTTTCAGGACCTCTGACTTAATATCACCATGATATTAAGTTGGAGGGTGCACAAAAAGCAGTTTTTACTTCTTTTCTGTGCACTTTCCCGGTGCCCAAAGAAATTAGCTCCTACCTTTGGATAGTCGCTAATTTCTGAAAGTAAAATGTGCGGCTTGGCTGCACATTTTCCTTTCTGAATCGCGCGGGAATACCTAATAGGGCCATCAACATGCATTTGCATGTTGCGGGCGCTATTAGGTTCGGGGGGGGGGGGGTTTGGACGCGCATTTTCGACCCCTTACTGAATAAGGAATAATGCTAGCACTTTGAAAATGCGCGTCCAATCGAGGGTTAACAGTGCGCTCCGTCGGAGCGCACTGTACTGTATTGGCCTGTATATGGGGTGACAGATCACCCGCCACACACACCAGGCTTCCTCTCTCTCACAGTCACCATCCCATCTATGCTTTATCTTACCTTACACCCCATATATTCACCCCAGTCACTTCCCCTGTCATAATGTCATAATGCCTCTGTATCGCTCCATGGTGAGACCACACCTTGAATACTGTGTACAATTCTGGTCACCGCATCTCAAAAAAGATATAATTGTGATGGAGAAGGTACAGAGAAGGGCTACCAAAATGATAAGAGGAAAGGAACAGCTCCCCTATGAGGAAAGACTAAAGAGGTTAGGACTTTTCAGCTTGGAGAAGAGACGGCTGAGGGGGGATATGATAGTTTAAAATCATGAGAGGTTTAGAACGGGTAGATATGAATTGGTTATTTACTCTTTCGGATAATAGAAAGACTAGGGAGCACTCCATGAAGTTAGCATGTGGCACATTTAAAACTAATCTGAGAAAGTTCTTTTTCACTCAATGCACAATTAAACTCTGGAATTTGTTGCCAGAGGATATGGTTAGTGCAGTTAGTGTAGCTGGATTCAAAAAAGGATAGGATAAGTTCTTGGAGAAGAAGTCCATTACCTGCTATTAATTAAGTTGACTTAGATAATAGCCACTGCTATTACTAGCAACGGTAATATGGAAGACTTAGTTTTGGGTACTTGCTAGGTTCTTATGGCCCGGATTGGCCACTGTTGGAAACAGGATGCTGGGCTTGATGGACCCTTGATCTGATCCAGTATGGCATGTTCTTATGTTCTTAACAGTCCTCCCCACCCCCACCCAAACACACAGACACATACCAGGAGAATTCAAAGTATGCATGTCCCAAAATACAGGACCCCTTTCCTAAAATACAAAGGGTTTAGTTAATTCTCCTTGTCACCCACGCTCTTCAACATTTACCTCTTACAGGTATGCCAACTTCTCAACAATCTTAACTTCAAACACTTCCTTTACGCGGATGATATCCAAATCTTGATACCCATTAAAGAGTCCCTCGCTAAAACACTGGATCACTGGGAAAATTGTCTCCATGAAATCAAATGCCTCCTCTCCAACCTAAACCTAGTACTAAACTCCTCCAAGACCGAACTACTGCTCATTTCCCCTGAGAACAGCAACTTCATCTCTAATCATCCAGCTATCCCTCCAATCACACAAGTGAGAGACCTAGGAGTGCTAATTGACAACCGGATGAACTTGAAAGCTTCTATCAACAGAACTACTAAAGATTGTTTCCACAAACTCCAAGTGCTGAAAAGAATAAGACCGCTTTTCCACAATCAAGATTTCAGAACAATTCTACAAGCAATCATCTTCTCAAAGATAGATTACTGTAACTCTATTTTTCTGGGTCTCCCTTCCTCCTACACTAAACCTCTTCAGATGGTACAAAATGCTGCCGCACGATTACTGACAAACTCCAGGAGAAGAGACCACATCACTCCAATCCTAAAAGACCTACACTGGCTGCCAATTCACTTCAGAATCATCTACAAGTCTCTCTCCATTATATACAAAACCATCCATCAACATACCCCACTTGACCTACAAGTCCCTTTCCGATTATATAACTCTTCAAAACCAACAAGAGACATACTTAGAGGATCATAAGAGCATATGAAAATGCCATACTGGGTCAGACCAAGGGTCCATCAAGCCCAGCATCCTGTTTCCAACAGTGGCCAATCCAGGCCATAAGAACCTGGCAAGTACTCCAGGTACCTCCTGCCAAAACCACCAGACATATTACCTTAAGAGATCGGGCCTTTTCTACAGCAGGCCCTCTTTTATGGAACTCCATCCCCCCCGATCTCAGACAGGAACCCAGCCTTCCAACATTCAGGAAAAGACTCAAGACCTGGCTGTTTAAACAAGCCTTCCCAGACACCATTTAATCCCTCACATCCTCAACATACGTTACCCAGCCACGTCAGCCTCTTCCACTTGTAAATAACTCTATCTAATGTTATCCTCGCCTTTATTTCTTTCCTCCCAGTTCTATACTCCTTGTTATTTGTAACTGCCTCCTTCTACACTACCAGGTTAGCTGTTGTTTATTGTGCACCCCTGTTTAAATGTAAACCAGCATGATGTGATTGTATCATGAATGCCGGTATATAAAAATCTTAAATAAAATAAATAAATAAATAAATTCAAAATATGTATTTACATTATATGCTTTTGCTGGCTAAAACTTGATGCTATTATTTACTGCATCACTTGTTTGTTTACACTTGTTACCAGGCTTTGACCATCCTCCCACAAACACCACCTTGCAATCTTTGCAGCACAAACAAATAACTAAGGAGACAGCCAATAGGAATGTAGAACCATACTTCTAGCTAACAAACTGCTTTCCAATTGACACTTTTTAACTTATCCTTTTCAGTTAGTGTGCACTAAGTCCCGTTAATGCACACTAACTCCAAAATTAGGGAAACCCAAAATAAACACCCCATGAACCATTTTAAAAATTAAATCAAACAGATAACAACTCGAAAAGAAAATGACACGAAAAAAAAATAATCAGTGCACATTCCTACTGGATCCCAATCCCAGTTCCAACTGAGATTGACATCCAAAGAAACTGCCCCCCTGCCTAACACAAACATACACAATGTAGTACTAGAATGTGTTTGTAACTCTGACAGATTTGTAGCAATACTGGAAAAAGTCCCCGATTTTCATGTTATAACATCAAATCCATAGAAGTCCCTAGTGGGGCTCCTAGAGAGATAACCGGGCACAAGGATGAGCCACTGTTAATGTTGATTTACAGTTTATAAAATATTTTATTCATCCAAGGTCTCAATATACTTCATACTTGTTATTTTATTGCACCATTAACATTAGTAAAATATACAATTATGCATAGACATGTAAAAAAAGGACAATATTTACAACTTTCATCAACTAGTCTTTATTATGAAACCATGTTACCGGACTTTAATGGCACTTTTATAGATAGTATTAATATATACAATCCCATAATTCTATATGTGCCTTACTGTAAACCGTTGTGATGGCATATAACTTAACGACGGTATAGAAAAGATTTTAAATAAATAAATAGATAAATAAATAAATAAATAAATAATCACAGCACTTCAGAAACTGACTTCACAGCACACTGGTGGCACCTGGACAATATAACAGCTTTTAAAGGGGCAACAGAGAGAGAATGGTATTCTCATTATTCAATTTCAGTTGAATAAAGTGAGACAGAGCCATATTCAAAAAGGCCTTTTCCCTATTTTGTGTATATAGAAATAAAAAGACCCTTTATTGAATAAGGCTGAGAGAGAGAGAGTCAAAAAAGAAAACTGCCCAAGTTTATTCAGTCAGTGGTAGATCAGGGATTCAAATTCAACATCATATCCCAGGAGTTCTTATGTCTCATAGCTCTGAGCTATGACTACAAATATCCACCTTCTCCAAATTATGGTTTGCAGAAATAGCAAAAACAGATGTACCTGGATAATTGGTGCTTGAAAGAAACCCTTGCTACTATTTGTATTATATCCCTCCATGCCAGTATAAAAAGTGCAGTGTAAGAGAAAAGTGGAGGAGAGATAAAAACAGATAAGATGGGGCAATTATCAGGTATTTCATTATTGGCCATGAATACATAGCAGATTGCCAAATTTACTCTCTGCATATCTCCACTGCTTATGTGAATTTATTTTAATTGTGCATTTTCTAAATAATGGACTAGTTCCTAAAGCACCTCTCAAGCAAAACGTGGTTGGCAAGCATTAAGAGCTGAATATTTTAAAATAAATTAAACATGATTCACAGCCCTTAGGTGGATAGCACCTGCAGGCACTGAATGTTCCTCTTCAATAATGTGCATTTGAAAAACACTGATGTGCAAGAAAATCATATTTAAAAAAAATATTTTGTGAACCTCAAAATGGGTCAGGCCTTAAGAGGTCTAGTTACTTATGGAAATGGTTTGGGTCTTCGAGATGGAATCGAACCTTCCCAGACTCAGGTAGATCTCAACTTTTTCAGCTCATTTCTAATTGATTCCTATTAAACCAATGAAATAGTTAAGTTTAAATAGAACTTAATCTGTTTTTTTACTTCAAGTCATGCTGGAAAATAACTATTTGCAAGTAACTAGTTACTTTTCAACACTACCTATAGAGTGCAGGAAGCATTACACCCATACCTAATGTAATGGAAAATATGTGATGGGTCTCCCAAATACAGCACTTTTCGTTACTGAGGAGTCTCTGGAAAGGATTCTGAGTGAAGAAGTTCACTTGACTTTGTTGGGGGTTTTATAAATGGTTTGAAAATGATTATTAGGGTGATGCAATACCGTGCAACTTTTCCAACTGCAGGTTAACTTGTGCATACAATCTAGCGCACAAGTTAACCTGCAGTTGGAAAAGCATTTTGGACGCGTTTCCATAGTCCCTTAGGCAATAAGGGGATTAACAAGTCCAAAATACACGTCCAAACCAATGCATAGCTAATAGTACTCATCACATGTACCCCCTTATGTAAAAAATAAATGTGTGCCTGACTTGCACACTTTAACCTTCAAAAATTAACACCAGCCATGGAGCTGGTGTTGAAGAGCCCCAAAAGTTTAACAGAAAAGTAGAAAATACTGCTTTTCTGTGGTTTCTTCCACTTAATATTTTGGCAATATTAAGTCAGAAGAACCACCAAAAGCAACGCGAAAAAGTTTTTAAAATGTCTTGCCGGTGTTTAGGTTAGAAAAACAGATGCTCGTAAAATTGAGCATCTGATTTCCTAATCCACACACAGTGACTTCTCTTGGGCATCCAATGCCAAGGAGGTGCTAGGGATGCACAGTTTCCCCTAGCACCTCCTTTTTAATGCAGCAGCTCATTAGCCTACTGCATCGTGCACCCGGGAGAGGTGGATGGGCATGCGTTAGGAAAGCGGGCGCTCAATCATGAGCGCCCATTTTTCCCGCACGGATATTGCACCGGTTTGAAAGTATTGTGGAAAATTACTGATGGAATAGTTCCATCTATCTACCAATAGATGGGATAGAGTATGGTAAAATTACACTATGCTCGTGAAATTAAGAATCTATGGAATTCTTTAAGGGGGCTAAATTCTAAGTGGTATGTTTCCTTTAAGAGGATAGCAGTATATCCTCTAGGGGGAGTCATAATGGGAACTATATAATCCTGAGTTCAATGTTTGGCGAGAGGACTGTTGGAGGGATCTACCAGGAGATTGATGTACCAAGAACACTTCCAAACAGATAGGTTCTGCAAGGGTTTTCCCCCTCAAGGAGAAAGGCCAGAGACATGGGGAAATAACCAGATGACCTAACCTGGGTTGATTGGAGGAAGAAAGGGATACTTGGATTTCACTGTCATGGAGGACTGTGAAGTGAAGAGATCCAAATAGGCTTGAGTTGGAGAATCTGGGGAGTCTCTGTCAAGGAATTCTGAGTGTCTTAACAGCATATGAGAAGATATTACAGAGGTAAGAGAAATTGGCTGCTGTGATGAGTATTGTATTCTGGAACCTAACTGAAGCTATCATGACCATGGTGTTTGGTGAGAGATAGTCAAGGAATAACAAAACCTATATCTTTTTGAAAAATTAACAGTTGTAATATTAAAGTTTGGAGAAAAAGGTTGTTCAGCTTGGTGGAAGCCTGTGAACTCAAATCTTGTGAAAGCATTTGACTGCTGGTAACCTCAGAAGAATAAAATGTGGTTGTTAGAATACACTTTCAAGTGAGTCCCTGCTTTATCCAACAGTGTGAGCTTCTGTGGACAAAGTTGGAGGATCAGGCAGAAGGGGTTTATAGAAGGGAGAACCAGGCTGTTGGTTCCCTGTCCGACTTGGGAAAAAGAAAAAGCACAGCCTAGCCTCTGGACTCAGGCCAATTATATCATCTGTTCGATCCAAATTACATTTAACCCTACCAAGACACTGGCATTGTGTTTCCAAACTGGCACCAGACCCTCTCACATTTTGTGAGCCCTTCTGGGGAGTTTTATAGGTATTACCATTGTTGTGTAAGAACATGGAGGTCCATATTCAGTCACTGCTACTGAATAGCAAGTTAAGAGCTAGGGCTCTGGGATGGTATTGTATGCGGGTTCGGGGGGAAGGGGGAGGGATGGGGTTGGGGGAGGATGGGGGATATAGCCCAGAGACAGCAGCAGACTGGCAGCCCTGGTGCTGCCTTGGAGGAATAAGGTCTCATGATTGGAGAGCATCAACCTGGTGCAGCAGGAAAGGATCCTGTAGCAAGGACCTGCTCTCCAGGTGATGCATTGTCCTTTCACACCGATAATATCTCCCCAAGGCCTACTGCGCAGGAGGGAAGGGTTAGGTCGGCCATCATAGTTGGTGATTCGATTATTAGGAATGTAGACAGCTGGGTGGCTGATGGGCATGAGGATCGCCTGGTAACATGTCTACCTGGTGCGAAAGTGGCGGACCTCACATGATACTGTTATGGTTTTGAGGTGTTTGAGTGGATTCTTGGGTACTGTGGAAGATGACCACGCCCACGGGGAGGAGCCCATGGGGAGCCACAGTACTGGGCTATACTCAGGACGCACAAACACTGAATTTGTCTTTTATTTTACAGCAGATGTATACCACCAGAGGTGGCAGTAGTAAGGAGATCCTCGGCAGAGGGAACCCATCTCACCAAGCTGGTAAAGGGAGGTCCTGGTGTAGGTTTCCCAGCATGGCAGAGCTGTAGATGAGACAGAGTGAGAATTAGATTACTCACTAGATGGTAGCTGTAAGGTTGACTATTCCACCAGGCAGAAGTAGGTGGTTACAGGCACCGAGACAGGGAGAGCAGGCCCTTGAGGAGCAAGTACCTGATCCCAGTGAGGCACCTAAAAGAAAGGAAGGGCCCTGGAGGAGCGGGTACCCAGGTTAGTAAATACCCAAAAGGGCAGAGAGAGATCATCCAGTGGCAGCATGGAAGCGGCAGAATAGCTTAGACTGGACGAGTCCAATCCTTGCTAACTCAAATAGCTAGCAAACAAGCGTAGGCTAAATACCCAGATGGCGTGACGTCACTCGAGGGGCCACCGAGGTTCCCGCCATGACGTGGATAAAGATGTGGGTGGCGTGTGCGCGCTCACCCTAGGAGGCCCTTAGGAGAAACATGGCATGAGACTTTGCCATAGCCGTTCCGGGGACACCGGAGAATGGGGCTAGCAGATGCAGCAGTAGCCATCTTCCCAAGGCTAGCGGGGAAAGCAGAGAAAAAGGTGAGGCACAAGGGTCGAAACCGTCTGAGTCCGATGGACGCAACAGTCACCTAGATAGGATTTTAGACAGTGCTGGGAAGGAGCTGGCTGTTGTGGTATATGTGGGCACCAACGACATAGGAAAATGTGGGAAGGAGGTTCTGGAAGCCAAATTTAGGCTTTTAGGTAGAAAGCTTAAATCCAGAACCTCCAGGGTAGCATTCTCTGAAATGCTCCCTGTTCCACGCGCAGGTCACCAGAGGCAGGCAGAGCTCTGGAGTCTCAATGCGAGGATGAGACGATGGTGCAAGGAAGAGGGATTCAGTTTTGTTAGGAATTGGGGAACCTTTGGGAAAGGGGGAATTCTCTTCCAAAGGGATGGGCTCCACCTTAACCAGGGTGGAACCAGACTGCTGGCGCTAACCTTTAAAAAGGAGATAGAGCAGCTTTTAAACTAGAACAAAGGGGAAAGCTGACAGTCACTCAGCTGCGCATGGTTCAGAGAGAGGTATCTTCAAAGGATACTAATGATGCATTAGAATTAGGGCATCCCAACAGTGAGGTTCCAATAATAAGAAAAGTAGTCCAAGGTTCCTGTAACTAAAAACTCACCTGCGCTAAAACATTCTAACTTATCCCTATCAATTAAAAAGCAGAATGAAAATACAAACAAAAACAAACTTTGAAATGTTTGTATGCTAATGCCAGACGTCAAAGAAGTAAGATGGGAGAATTAGAATGTATAGCAGTGAATGATGACATACACTTAATTGGCATCTCAGAGACATGGTGGAAGGAGGACAACCAATGGGACAGTGCTATACCGGGGTACAAATTATATCGCAATGACAGAGAGGTGGTGTGGCACTTTATGTCCGGGATGGCATAGAGTCCAACAGGATAAACATCCTGCATGAGACTAAAAGCACAATTCAATCTTTATGGGTAGAAATCCCTTGTGTGTCGGGGAAGACTATAGTGATAGTACACTACCATCCACCTGGTCAAGATGCTGAGACTGACAGTGAAATGCTAAGAGAAATTAGGGAAGCTAACCAAATTGGTAGTGTGGTGTTATGCATTGACTCCTGTAGAGGGAGGAGTTAGCAATCTTGTTGTGATTTACTCCTCAAGAAGGGGAGAAGTTAGCAATCTGTTAGAGACTCCATGAGGAATTAGCAATCTATTATGCCTCGATCCCTAAGGAGAGAGGAGTTAGCAAACTGTAAAGGTATAGACTGCGGAGTTGCAATCCGTTATGTATCTGTTGCTGAAGACTCCTGATGGGGAAGGAGAAGCAATATGTTACCAGCAGAGTGCTTGGAGAGGGCACTCGGCTGTAAAGGAAAGTAGATAGGTGGATCCTTGGGCCGATGGCAGATGACTGTGCCCCCAGGAGGATATCCAGAGAGGGACCACCGGCTAGGCTTGGGTATGGAGACACAGATAGTTCTTTTATTAGACAGGTTAGTAGAATCACCAGAGGTGGCAGTAGTGAGCTGATATGCCCGGCAGGACTGAAGTCCCTCAGGAACTGGAACAGCGATCCCAGGGTTGCTGAGCTGTAGAAAAACTATAGATAGTGAGTAGACAGGGTATGCTGTGTTCATAGCCAGAACTAGATGACAAAACTCACATAAGGTCTTAAAGAGGCTCAGTAGCTGGAAAGGGTTAGGCTCTCGAGGAGCGAGTACCTGGTTCCAGGGAAAGCTCTGAGAGAGTAATGGTAACTCACAAATGTCTGTATCTGCGATAGCTTCCAGGCAGTAGAGAATCTTCAGAGTGTTCAGGAACATGGACCCTCGAGGAGCGAGTACCGGTTCCTATCTGCAATCTGAAATAAAGAAGAGCGAGGCCCTCGAGGAGTGGGTACCCCTGGTAAGTCCGAGGAGGCAGAATAGCTTGGAACGAATCCCGATCCTTGCTAACTCGATTCGTTAGCAATTACTGAGACCTTTTATATTGGAAGTGGATGATGTTATCCCAGGGGGACGCCCCCGAGGTTCGCGCCGTTGCTGGTACATCAATTGGTGGTGATTGGAATGTAGGTTTGGACCCCGGTCTGAATAGTACCTCTGGCGGTGAGACTGGGGACATAGCAGACACTTTGAAGGTCATGATGTCGTGTCTGGACTTGGTGGACATTTGGAGGGACCCAACCCTATCGGGCAGGGATCATACTTGTTTTTCATCTCACTATCACTCTTAGAGTTAGATAACTTTTTTCTATGCTCTCGCCCGTTCATGGCATGGGTAGGCCTGATGGATATTTGGCCTGCTGTCATCTCTGACCACAATCCCATTTTGCTACAGATATGTGTTTCTGGTGGTTCTGCAGCAGGGAAGGGATGGAAGTTCAATGCTTCTTTACTGTGCCATCAACTCTTCTGTGATATGATTCGAGATGCAGTGAAGGAATTTTTTGAGATTCACAGCCCTGGCGATTATTCCCCTGTCTTATTATGGGAAATGCTTAAAACTGTATTGTGGGGGCAGATTATTAGCTTTGCTTCTCATTGGAAAAAGGAAAGGGTTCACCATGAGCGTTCACTGGAGATTCAGATCAGGCAACTAGAAAAGGCGCATAAGTGAACGGGGTCTTATTGCACCTAATGGGCACTGGAGAAATGCAGTGCAGTTCTCCGTGAATTGCAGTTGGAGGGTGTGGAAAGAGTATTCCGGTACTCTAGTCAGCGAATGTATGAATTTGGGAATAAGGCTGGGGCCATGCTTGCTCGGTTGCTGTGGCATAGGACACAGAGGACATTGATTTCTGGCACACGGAAGACCAATGGCTCCTTAGTTTGCAGAAATCAATGATAGGTTCAGAGAATGTTTTTAGCTATATTCTGCAGACAGCTCTGTCTCAGATGCAGCAATTGCAAACTATCTAGCTGAGGTTCAGATGCTAGTACTGCATGATCTCCAGAGACAGAGACTAATGGCTTCTCTCTCAGCTTTGGAAATACAAGATATAACCTCCTGCCTTCCAGGGAAGAAAAGCCCAGGACCCAATGGTTATCCTGTTGAGTTTTACAAGCATGTTCTGATAGAATTGGTTGGTCCATTAACCCATTGCAGGTGCACCCGGACCAAACCGGTAACTTGTTTGATGCTATTATTGTATTGCTATACAAACTGGGGTGGGACAAGTATGAGCCTGAAGCATATTGACCCATTTGTTACTGAACGCTGATGTGAAAATCTTAGCTAAGGTCTTGCAGATTAGGTTTACGAGCTGTATGGGATTACTGATAGGAACTGACCAATTGGGTTTTATTAGTAGCTGCTTGTCAGTGAACATTATCCATCGGCTGTTTGACATTATGGCCCTGATGAAGAGAAATAAGATTTCTAATTTAGTGATAAGTATGGACACGGAGAAGGCCTTCGATCAGCTTCATTGGCCTGAACTGTTTCAAGGATGGATATGGCCCTCGTCCAAGTGCTAGAATTCTTACAGATACATATCTAGGTATTTCCCTATTGAGAAGGGTAATCAACAGGGATGTACGCTGTCAATGCTGCTGTTTGATCTAGCACCCTGCTATGTTGGGTTTTCAGATGTGAGACCGACAACATTTGATTTTGCTTTATGCTGATGATGTTCTTTTATTTTTATCTAATCCAGGTAAAGAAGGTCCTGTGTTGTTGGCTGAACTGGAAACTTTCGAGGCTGTGGTGGGCTATAAAGTTAATTACCACAAATAGGTGGGTTTTCCCATCGATATGTGTAGACCAGGGGACATCCCTGGTTGTTTTGCTCTTTTCAAACTTGCGACGACTTCTACAAAATATTTGGGTATCTTTGTACCTAGCAATTTGGGTGATCTTTAAGGTTGAATTATGCCCCAATGGTTACCAAAATAAATCAGGATTTTAAAGATTGGCAGGGATGCTATCTTTCTTGGGAGGGAAGGATTAATGCGATGAAAATGAACATGTTGCCCCAGTTATCTTACCTATTCCAACATGTTCCATGCTTCCTTCCACATGATTTGTTTAAATAGTGCCCTACTGGATTTTTTTTGTAGAAGGGATAGGTCATGAGGGTTAGTTTTTGTATCCTGTGGACCCTTGGACCCTTGGGCCGACCTGTGAGAGACTGGGGAGGGGTGTTCTATAGTCTCTGGTGAGTGACAGGTCGGGAGACGGGTACCAGGCAGGAGCTGGACGTGAGCTTCACCCTGGAAGCCGGTACTCCCCCGGGAGGAGCCCGTAGGAGCCCAGCCGCTGGGACTTAGGTGATTCATCCTGGAAGCCGGTACTCCCCTGGGAGGAGCCCGTAGGAGCCCGGCCGCTGGGACAGGAGATCACAGAAGCTGGAGCTGGAGCAGGCAGGCAGGGATCAGGAGTCAGGCAGGAACTGAAGCAGGCTAGGTCTGAAGCAAGCAGGAACTGAAGCAGGACTGGCTACTGGAACCAGACAGGAGCTGAAGCGGGACTGGCTACTGGAACCAGACAGGAGCTGAAGCAGGGCTGGCTACTGGAACCAGGCAGGAGCTGAAGCAGGACTGGCTACTGGAACCAAGCTGGAACTGAAGCAGAACAGGTTACTGCAAGCAAGCCAGACAGAAGCCAGACTTGGGCACGGAGTGAAACAAGTCTCAGGCAGGAGCAGAGTTGCTAATGCAATAGCACACTCCGGGACACGGAGCAACAGAGAACCGCAAGGAACCCTGTTGCAAGGCAAAGTCCTGGGCTCCACGACGGCCTTATATAGGCCGTGGCGTCTGACGTCATGGATAGGGAGGAACTTTCAGTGGCGGGAAATGGCCTTCATAAGCGCAGATTGCGCACGCATGCTTAGGGAGAAGGCGTCCAGGCAGGGCTTCTCGGTGGCGTCCCCCCTGTGAGGACGCCGCGAAACAGGCTGTAGACCCTCGAAGACGGGCCGGGACCAAGGAGGTAAGGGCCTAGTCGCAGCTGCCGCAATTGGAACCGCAACAGTAGGCATAAGAAATGGGGTGGGGTGGCCCTCCCTGACCTTCAGACGTATTTCTGGGCAGCACATCTCTCTAGGATTTTACATGATTATACATATATCATGCCTCGCCTTGGCTTGCTCTAGAGAGTCATTTGCCTGAGGGTACATATTTCATGTCACTGCTCTCTTGGGCCCTCATGACATCGGGAGCAGAAGAGCTTGTCGTAATTGTCCTCTTAGAGCTTGTACCATCAAGATGTGGTGGGCAATGTTCAGGCAAGGAGCCCTTCACTTTCTCTCCTTTTTGGAAAAATCCCACTCCTTTAGCTTGGCTGCTAAACAATGGTGGGAGGCTGATTTACATTGTCTAAGAACACATGAACATAAGAAATTGCCATACTAGGTCAGACCAAGTGTGCCGCAAGCCCAGCATCCAAGAGTGCCGGAAGTCGAGTTCAGAAAACAGATGCTCAGTTAACAAGCATTCCTTACCTGAACCCCTGACTGTGCGCCAATCAGGAAAATGGACACCGATAAATTTGGCATCCATTTTCTAAACTGGCGGAAGCCGATCGCTCGCGGGCTCCCGTTGAAAAGGATGCACCTCATTGATAACACAACCCCTAATTTAAATATCGCATGCCACCCCCAGGAGGGGTGCCTGAGGCTGGTGTTCAGCACCCGCTTTCAGTGCACAAAAATTGCATCGGCCCCATAGCTAGAGAGGAACTATAGAAAGAAGCATAGCTCTTACATACAAGCCAACTGTCACCATATTAGACACCATCTTCAAAATTTTCAAACAGGCCAGATTTCCTAAGTATAAGGAATCCCGCTTCAATGATTCACTACTTTAGCTTGGCTGCTAAACAATGGTGGGAGGCTGATTTACATTGTCTAAGAACATATGAACATAAGAAATTGCCATACTAGGTCAGACCAATGGTCCATCAAGCCCAGCATCCAACAGTGCCGGAAGTCAGGTTCAGGAAACTGATGCTCAGTTAACAAGCATCCCTTTCCTGAACCCCTGGCTGTGTGCTGATTAGGAAAACAGACACCGATAAATTTGGCGTCCATTTTCTAAACTGGCGGAAGCCGATCGCTCGTGGGCTCCCATTGACAAGGAGGCACCTCCTTGACAATGCAACCCCTAATTTAAATATTGTATGCCACCCCCAGGAGGGGTGCCTGAGGCTGGTGTTCAGCACCCGCTTTCAGCGCACAAAAATTGCATCGGCCCCATAGCTAGAGAGGGACTATAGAAAGAAGCATAGCTCTTACATACAAGCCATCACCATAGATGCCGTCTTCAAAATTTTCAAACAGGCCAGATTGCCTAAGTATAAGGGAATCATTTGCAGCTCCCAGGTACATGGTGACTACATCAAGAATTCGCAGTTTAGTGTCTCAGACCACTTGCACATTGAAGGAGTAGAAGAGCTTTCTGTTGCAGTAGATCTCCTTCCTGCCATGGGGTGGGATAATGGCTACATGAGAGTAGTCAATAACTCCCAGAACAATAAGAAAGTTGGCAATGGCAGAAAAACCTCTCTTCAAATCCAGCAAGTCCCGACTTTCATGAGGGAATCTTATGTAATGATTGATGTGGCCACATACAGCTGTTATGACTAATTTTGGAAAAAATAAATTTGGGGGTGAGTTGAAAGTTTCATATGTTTGTATAGGTGTCTCCACATAAACTTTTATCATGCCTTCTCTTAGTCATTTCTTTTCCAAGCTGAAGACCCTAACGTGTAACCTCTCAACACTTTTTTGACCACCTGAGGATTGACCTGAGGATTTCAATGTATTGTCCACAAGGATTCCAAAGTCATTTTCCTGAGTAATGGACTCCCAATATGGAACTCAGCACTATGTCTTTACAGTTGAGAATATTTTTCCCTATGCACATCACTTTGCATATGTCCATATTAAATTTCATCTGCCATTCAAATACCCAGTCTCCTAGTCGCACAGTCCTTCTGCAGGTCCTTGTAATGTGCTCCTTTTTTAAACTTTGAATAACTTTGTCTCAGATTTGATCAGCTCACTCATTTTCCCTTTCCTAGAACATAAGAGCATAACTTTGAAACATGAACATGAGCGCTCATATACGCATGTGTATGGGTGCATACAATTTTACTATAATATTTTATAACATGCACATTTCAAATACACGCATATTATAAAATAGACATGCTTGCAACACAAGATGCATGTATGTAGGCCTGTGTATGAATACATATGATGCATTGAAATCACGGACTTTACCCACCTATATTAAACATATACCTGTATATAATTTACACACAAAAGTAAATGAGGACTTACTTGTGTAACTCCCGATTTGCACAAATAACTTTGCCAATTTTATAATATGCATGCATCAAGGAAATTACCAGTTTTACCAATTAGTCTACCAATTCGTCTAGTCCTTCTCCAGGCCATTCAAGACTCTTCTGATTCTTCAGTCTGAGCTCCTCTGTTTACCCAAACCTACCCCCAGTCAGTTCTACACAACAAACGTTTAGCATTTATGCCAGATAATTAGCGGGTGTAAATATTCGCGAGTAAGTTGGAAAAGGTATGCGCGTACGTGTCTTTTAAAATAGAAAATTTGTTTTATTTGTTTATAGGATTTAAAACATACAGAACTATAAACATCAAGTACAATATGGTCTCAAGCATCCACAGCAAGAATATTGCCATGTAAAAATCTTGGCACCATAATACAACAAAAGCTGATAGACCGCAATCAACACATTCTCATGAATGTAAGAAATATATAAAAACTGATAATAATAAAAATTAATAATAAATCTTGATCGGCAATCAAACAGGCATCTAGGCCCAAACATAAGAAGTCACCATTTAAGCAAATATAAGAAGGTTATAAATCTATATTGAAGATGATTCCAAAGTACCCATTGTTGTAGAAATAAATGACACCATTCAGCAATCACCAGCTGCATTCAACCACCCAGATCCAGCATAAGCCATTCTTTCTTCCTTTGTAGTCAGTGAAGTGGAATCACCATTCTGAAACATTTTCAGTTTAGCTGGGAAAAATAGAGAAATTAATGCCTTTACGATGAAGTTCTCTGCATATCGGATTTAAAGCTTTCCAGCTCGCTGAAATCTTTGAGGAGTAATCATTAAATATCAACATTTCTGAACCTTCAAACATCAAAGAAACTTTTTTTTATAGGCCACCATCAGCTTAACCTTTATGACATAATTAAGAATCCTGGCCATCACAGGTTGTGATCATGATCTTGGGTATCTGGTCGTGCCTTCTCTATGTGCCCTTTCAAGCAAGATTCCAGTAGCCATATTTGCACTAGATTTAACAGCATCGAGTCCTTAACAGTTTCCAGGATTCCAACAAAGCAAAGTTTATTTCTTATACCACTATTTTCTTAGTCTTCAATATTAGTTTTCTTTTTTTTCTTTTTTAGAGCTGCCACTTGTGCAGTTAAGTGTGTTGACGCCATCTCTTACACTTCCATTTGTTGTTCTATGTCAGTCAGCTTATTAGCATGGAATTTCCTCCTGTGCAGATTGAAATTTGTTCAATGATGACAGACATTTTTAGAAATCTCTTTTATGAGATCTTATTTAAACTCCAAAAGTGATGCTTCAGAATCTGCCCCCATTTTAATCTTGTCCTGTTTGTGTCCTTCTCAAAGAATCCGGGAGGATTTCAGTGACAATATTCTCAGGGCCAATGAAATTCCAGACCACTTAGTCACCACATGTATTCTGTCAGCTTTCGGCAATCTATATGGACAAAAGAAAAGTAAGAAGAGGGATGTAAATCAGCAAAAATAACCACCACCCCCGGAGCTGCAACCCCCTGTGCGAATTCTCAGTCCACAGCCATTACCAGACATCTTAAAATAGCACACACACGTCAGCCCTGCCCTAGACCACCCATTTTTATATGCCTATATTCGTGCATGAAAGCGAATTATATGTGCGTACTTGCGGCTTTTATAAAATATGGAATAAGTACATAGCAGCTACTTATGTGCGTATATGCTACGTTTTGCATGCATGCTGCTTTTAAAATTCACCTTTAAGATCTTAAATTTAGCCTCCAGAACCTCTCTCCTGTTTCTATGCCACTGGTACCACTACAGTTGGCTTCTCTCCAGTACTCTCTAATCTAGGTGGCATATGAGGTCCACCCACCACACCAGACAGGCAAGTTGCCAAGTGATCCTCACGCCCACAGCCACCCAGCTATCTACATTTCTAATGATTGACTCACCCACTATAATGGCCGTCCTAACCCTTCCTTCTTGGAGACACATCCTCCCTGGAGACACATCCTCAGTGAGAGAAGACAAGGCATCACCTGAAGAGCAGGTCCTAGCTACAGAATCACTTCCTGCCACACAAAGGTGATGGTCTCCTACTAGGTGTTCTTACTCTTCCAAAGCAGCACAAGGGCTACTTGAGTGGAGTTAGGACTACTCTACTATTTCCTCAAAGGTCTCCTCTATATACTTCTCTGTCTGCCTCAGCTTCTCCAGGTCTTCCAAGTTGGCCTCCGGAGATCTCCAAGAAGCAGGAGTTCTTTGCACTGGGTGCACTCATACAACACCTCACCAATAGGTAGGCACTCAGTGCAAAAGACTGGATAGCTGCTGGACTTCGGAATATGTTAAATAGCTCAGGTCCTAATGGCAGTTTCTGTAGTACTCCACTAATGATCTTTCAATTGTTTGTCTTTTAACCAGTTACCAAATCAAACTAAGACACTATCCCATGGCCTCTCAATTTCCTGAAGAGTCTTGCATGGGCCTTCTGAAAAGCCAGTACACTGCATCAACTGGCTCACCTGTTACATGTTTTTTACACCTTCAACAAAAAAACTATTAGCTTTATAAGATAAGGCTTCCCTTTGCTAATCTGACACAGCAGAAAACCAAAAGTACTATACTGTTATAAAATAGACGCTTCAAATAATTATTTGACCAGTCATAATAGGCTTCATCTTTAGAGCATTGTAGCGAGATGATTGGCCTTATTTTTAATCATCGGTCAAAGTCCCAAGTTTTAAGGCAATTTTTATATATATTTTTTTCTTTTGCTAAGTGAACCCTTCATGCAATTCATGTGACTTAACTTATAATATCGCTGAAGCCATGAGATGTCAACACGCCCGACATGGGTCCATGTTTCGAACGCTAATGGTTCTTTGTCAAGGGCTGGATTTCGGCATCTAGGAGATAAAACAATGTTATCTCAAATAAAGATATAGAGAATTTACATAAATCCAAAGAAATATTTTCAAAGTGGGCTACACATCAATGTTCAAACAATTTGATAGACACCTACTGTATTTGTAGTACTTCGAGGTTTAAGATTTCAGCAATGGCGTTTCGGCATATGTTTCCTGCAAGGCACTGGAAATGTAGTGATAATATATACCGTGACGTTAACGCTAATTGATGGTGTAAAAATCATAGGCTCTCACAGGCACGCACACACAGGCACTTGCACACAGGCTCTCACACAGACACACACAAGCATACAGGTTCTCACATAGACATACAAGTTCTCACAGACATACGCATGAACACAAGCTCTGGCACATACACTCACGCTCTCACACAGAAACAATACATACATATGCACACAAGTTCTGATACAGACACATGTATTCACATGCACACAAGCTCTCACACACACACACAAGGCTTCCTTTCTCCAGGCATCAGTGGGATGGGCTCCCCCGTGGTCTCCTCCGTCGTCTTTATTTCGGGCCGTGGTGCGATTAACTCCACCAAGGCCCCACAGGCTGGTGACATAGCCAGAACTTTTGGTAGGCCCAAGGTTAACAAGTGTGGTCAGTAAGCATACAGGTCCGAACCTTACTAGCTGTACTCTTATTGATAAATAATGCCTTACCATGCATCTTACAATGGGTTCCTAAGTAGTCTACAACAACCCTTATGCATCATGAGTGAAACATTTTAGAATATTTTTAACTATAGTATTTCAAGCTCTTACCAACATTAAAAATTATTTATTAAACTGTATTAATTTATTTTATATTTATTGAAATTAATTAAACAAGAATATCAGGTAAAAAGCAAAGAACTCAAACATCATATCCAATCAATTATGTCATAAAATAAATATCAATGTATTCTCTCTCAAATTCTCTTTCCAGAAAGGCAGAGTTAGCCATAACTACAATAGAATAGCAATATAATCATGAGAACGGGTGCAAAGCAAAACTATGACAGTTCACATTACAACGCAACATGAAAAAAAGTTATATTCAAATCTGGGGTCACCTCACAAAAAAAAAAAAAAAAAGATACACACCCCCACCACACACAAACCCCTGCAAAAAAAAAAAAAAAAAAGCATCTAGAACTTTGCCATACCATATGGCAGCACTGTCTCTCAGGTCTGAAATAACAGCAACCTTATGAAAAAGCAGCAATGCAAATACTACACCAGGCCCTAGAACATGAATACACCACCTACTGGGATAACAGAACAAGTTGGACTGCTACAAATCCCTTCAGAGAAACTACACGTTAGCAGCAATACTGCACCTCAGTCACACACAGGCAGAACACAGACCGACCCTTACCTAATACAGAAATAAGGGACTACAATTTAGAAATAGAAACATGCAAACAAAACCAAAACAGAAAGCCTGAGAAACCAGACTCTGAACAGTGGAATGCTAATAGCAAAATACAAAATTATAAGAAATGCACATATCCAAAGATGGCATATTCCAATTACTAAAATCTCAAAATATTTTTTTTTACCTTTGTTGTCTGTCCTTTTTATTTTTCTTATCAGTTGGTCAGGTTTCTTTTTTCCACTTTCCCCTTGTCAGTCGTTTCCTAATTCTTTCTCTAGGGTCACACTTCTCTTTCTGTTTCTTATCTCTCCTATCTTCTTCCCTTCCTCTCTCTCACAACCACACACACAAACACACGCACGCACACACAAAGGCTCATGCTTTCTCTGACATGTTCTACCACACATGCAAGCTCTCACTCACACACTCAGGCTCCCATTCTCATACACACACCCAGGCTCCCATCCTCATAACACACACATCCAGGCTCCCATTCTCATACAAACATCCAGGCTTCTGTTCTCACATACTCACACCCAGGCTTCCTTTCTCACATACTCACACCCAGGCTCCCATTCTCACATACTCACACCCAGGCTCCCTTTCTTACACACTCACATCCAGGCTCCCATTCTTACATCCATGCTCCCTTTCTCATATACTCACACCAGGCTCTCTTTCTCACATACTCACACCCAGGCTCCCATCCTCATAACACACACCCAGGCTCCCATCCTCATAACACACATAATCAGACTCCCATCCTCATAACACACATCCAGGCTCCCATCCTCATACATACACCCAGGCTCCCATTCTCATAACACACATCCAGGCTCCCATCCTCATATACACACATCCAGGCTTCCATCCTCTCATATACACACAACCAGGCTCCCATCCTCATACACACACCCAGGCTCCAATCCTCACATCCAGGCTCCCATCCTCATACACACACCCAGGCTCCAATCCTCACATCCAGGCTCCCATCCTCATACACACACCCAGGCTCCCATTCTCACATCTAGGCTCCCATCCTCATAACACACATCCAGGCTCCCATCCTCATACACACACATCCAGGCTCCCATCCTCATACACACACAACCAGGCTCCCATCCTCATAACACACATCCAGGCTCCCATCCTCATACACACACAACCAGGCTCCCATCCTCATAACACACATCCAGGCTCCCATCCTCATACACACACCCAGGCTCCCATCCTCACATCCAGGCTCCCATCCTCAAAATATACCCAGGCTCCCATCCTTACATCTAAGCTCCAATCCTCATAACACACATCAAGGCTCCCATCGTCACACACACATACCCAGGCTCCCATTCTCACACCCACGCACCAGGGCTCACCGCCAAACCCGTTCTTCACTGCCACGGAGATGGGCTCCCATGATGGCCTTGCTTCAGCCGACGGGACGACTTCGCTGCCACAGAGAGTAGGGTTCACTGAAGTTTAAGGGGGCACTGCCTGTGGCCTTACTTGGGCCACTTTCAGATTGCCAGAAACAAACACAGTCCCACTCCCTAAAATAGAGCCTCCTGGACAGTATGACAGGTATCTCATCTATAGGCTGACTTACGCTCAAATGCAACAACCAAACACCATTTGCTAGTTCATCCTAATATTCAGGCTGCTAAGTTCAACAGCAAATTTGCCCAGCCTTATGTGGATATTCCTACCTATATATCGCTAATCATGTCCTCAGCCATTCAGGCCACTGCCTTCTCTGGCAGCCTTCCGGTCCTCAGACATCTGTCTCATGCAATTTGTCCTGGAGATTTTTCTCCCTGTTTAAAACCACACCCCCTGATTAGCTTCGCCTGGCCCTTTAGGACTATATTATGATCCTCAAGACTTTTCCTTACAGTAATATTACCTTTTTTCTCTTTTTTCCTTTCTTTTCTGCATTGCTTTCTGTCCCTCTGTTCCATATTGCTGGGCTGCTTCTGAATGTGTGAAGTCCCTACTCCCTCACATTAAGATTCTTGCTCTGCTCAAGCTATTTTTTTTTTCCTTTTAATCTGCTCTAAGTTTCTTCACCAACGATTGTGTGTTTAGTATTCTACCCGCTTATCTGTCCTACCAAGGTGTACAACTCAGGACAGCATTTTCCGACAATATATTGGCATACAAGGTGCATGAAAATGTACCAGACTCCAAAGTAAGATAAATTAACAGCTCAGTTCAACTAAAAAGAAAAAAGCTTTTGCCTTCAGGGGAATATCTTTCTGGAAGTGCTAAATCAGTAAATGGATCATCATAGAGCTGTCAGAAAGGGAAAAAAAATACAATTTGAACAGATTTTTGAATCGCTCATGGTATAAGGTAATGTTCTATCCTGTGATGAGCAATGGCTTCTAGGGATGTGAATCGTTTTTCAACGATTAAAATTATCGTCCGATAATTTTAATCTTGTCTTAAATCGTTATAGAACACAATACAATAGAAATTCTAACGATTTATCGTTAAAAATCCCGTTAGTGCGCACTAACAGAAAATGATACAAATTGACACTTTCCAGGTCAGTAAAGGTCAGTTAGGAATGAATATGTATTCCTATTGGCTGGCTGCCCTCTTATCTATTGATGTTACCAAGGTTCCCACTGAGGTGATGGTTGGGGGGATGGGAAATGGAAATGGAAACTCAGGAACACTAACAGAAAATGATACAAATTGACACTTTCCAGGTCAGTAAAGGTCAGTTAGGAATGAATATGTATTCCTATTGGCTGGCTGCCCTCTTATCTATTGATGTTACCAAGGTTCCAACTGAGGTGATGGTTGGGGGGATGGGAAATGGAAACTGTTGGTAGTTGACAAAAAAAGTAATGTGATCAGTCAATATGACTAGAACTTGTGCCCTATTCCTGATACCAGGGGTGTTGTGATCTTCCTGCACTCAGTGCCCTATCCCTGATACCAGGGGTGTTGTGATCTTCCTGCACACAGTGCCCTAACCCTGACACCAGGGGTGTTGTGATCTTCCTGCACACAGTGCCCTATCCCTATTAATACCAGGAGTGTTGTGATCTTCCTGCACACAGTGCCCTAACCCTGATACCAGGGGTGTTGTGATCTTCCTGCACACAGTGCCCTAACCCTGACACCAGGGGTGTTGTGATCTTCCTGCACACAGTGCCCTATCCCTATTAATACCAGGAGTGTTGTGATCTTCCTGCACACAGTGCCCTAACCCTGATACCAGGGGTGTTGTGATCTTCCTGCACACAGGGCCCTAACCCTGATACCAGGGGTGTTGTAATCTTCCTGCATGCAGTGCCCTATCCCGCCTGCAATACTAGTGAGAGGCTGGCTTCACAGACAGGGGGGAGCTGCCTGACCCTCACTCCTGACTTCCCCCATGTCCCAGCCAGTGAATGGTGTGTGGGTGAGGGGGGGGGGGAGGATGGTGAAGTCTGAGACAGCTCCCTCCCTGCATTACTAGTGAGAGGCTGGCTTCACAGACAGGGGGGAGCTTCCTGACCTTCACTCCTCCCCTCCCCCATGTCCCAGCCAGTGAATGGTGTGTGGGTGAGGGGGGGGAGGATGGTGAAGTCTGAGACAGCTCCCTCCCTGCATTACTAGTGAGAGGCTGGCTTCACAGACAGGGGGGAGCTTCCTGACCCTCACTCCTCCCCTCCCCCATGTCCCAGCCAGTGAATGGTATGTGGGTGAGGGGGGGGGGGGGAGGATGGTGAAGTCTGAGACAGCTCCCTCCCTGCATTACTAGTGAGAGGCTGGCTTCACAGACAGGGGGGAGCTTCCTGACCCTCACTCCTCCCCTCCCCCATGTCCCAGCCAGTGAATGGTGTGTGGGTGAGGGGGGGGGAGGATGGTGAAGTCTGAGACAGCTCCCTCCCTGCATTACTAGTGAGAGGCTGGCTTCACAGACAGGGGGGAACTTCCTGACCCTCACTCCTCCCCTCCCCCATGTCCCAGCCAGTGAATGGTGTGTGGGTGAGGGGGGGGGGAGGATGGTGAGGCTGAAACAGCTCCTTCCCTGCATTACTAGTGAGAGGCTGGCTTCACAGACAGGGGGGAGCTGCCTGACCATCACTCCTCCCCTCCCCCATGTCCCAGCCAGTGAATGGTGTGAGGGGGAGGGGGAGGGGGGGAGGATGGTGAAGGCTGAGACAGCTCCCTCCCTGCATTACTAGTGAGAGGCTGGCTTCACAGACAGGGGGGAGCTGCCTGACCCTCACTCCTTCGGGGTATTGTGATCTTCCTGCACACAGTGCCCTATCCCTGATACCAGGGGTGTTGTGATCTTCCTGCATGCAGTGCCCTATCCCTATTAATACCAGGAGTGTTGTGATCTTCCTGCACCACAGTGCCCTATCTCTAATACCAGGGGTGTTGTGATCTTCCTGCACACAGTGCCCTATTCCTGATACCAGGAGTGTTGTGATCTTCCTGCACACAGTGCCCTATCTCTGATACCGGGATGTGTGCAAGAAGATCACAACACCCCCGGTAACCGGGATAGGGCACTGCATGCAGGAAGATCACAACACCCCCGGTATCAGGAATAGGGCACTGTGTGCAGGAAGATCACAACACCCCTGGTATTAGGGATAGGGCACTGTGTGCAGGAAGATCACAACACCCCTGGTGTCAGGGTTAGGGCACTGTGTGCAGGAAGATCACAACACTCCTGGTATTAATAGGGATAGGGCACTGTGTGCAGGAAGATCACAACACCCCTGGTGTCAGGGTTAGGGCACTGTGTGCAGGAAGATCACAACACCCCTGGTATCAGGGTTAGGGCACTGTGTGCAGGAAGATCACAACACCCCTGGTGTCAGGGTTAGGGCACTGTGTGCAGGAAGATCACAACACCCCTGGTATCAGGGTTAGGGCACTTGTGCAGGAAGATCACAACACTCCTGGTATTAATAGGGATAGGGCACTGTGTGCAGGAAGATCACAACACTCCTGGTATTAATAGGGATAGGGCACTGTGTGCAGGAAGATCACAACACCCCTGGTGTCAGGGTTAGGGCACTGTGTGCAGGGAGATCACAACACCCCTGGTGTCAGGGTTAGGGCACTTGTGCAGGAAGATCACAACACTCCTGGTATTAATAGGGATAGGGCACTGTGTGCAGGAAGATCACAACACTCCTGGTATTAATAGGGATAGGGCACTGTGTGCAGGAAGATCACAACACCCCTGGTGTCAGGGTTAGGGCACTGTGTGCAGGAAGATCACAACACCCCTGGTATCAGGGTTAGGGCACTTGTGCAGGAAGATCACAACACTCCTGGTATTAATAGGGATAGGGCACTGTGTGCAGGAAGATCACAACACTCCTGGTATTAATAGGGATAGGGCACTGTGTGCAGGAAGATCACAACACCCCTGGTGTCAGGGTTAGGGCACTGTGTGCAGGAAGATCACAACACCCTTGGTATCAGGGTTAGGGCACTGTGTGCAGGAAGATCACAACACTCCTGGTATTAATAGGGATAGGGCACTGTGTGCAGGAAGATCACAACACCCCTGGTGTCAGGGTTAGGGCACTGTGTGCAGGAAGATCACAACACCCCTGGTATAAGGGTTAGGGCACTTGTGCAGGAAGATCACAACAATCCTGGTATTAATAAGGATAGGGCACTGTGTGCAGGAAGATCACAACACCCCTGGTGTCAGGGTTAGGGCACTGTGTGCAGGAAGATCACAACACTCCTGGTATTAATAGGGATAGGACACTGTGTGCAGGAAGATCACAACACTCCTGGTATCAGGATTAGGGCACTGTGTGCAGGAAGATCACAACACTCCTGGTATTAATAGGGATAGGGCACTGTGTACAGGAAGATCACAACACCCCTGGTGTCAGGGTTAGGGCACTGTGTGCAGGAAGATCACAACACCCCTGGTATCAGGGATAGGGCACTGTGTGCAGGAAGATCACAACACCCCTGGTATCAGGGTTAGGGCACAAGTTCTAGTCACATTGACTGATCACATTACATTTTTTGTCAAGCTACCAACTGTTTCCATTTCCCATCCCCCATATATTGTTAGTGGGAACCTTGGTAACATGAATAAATAAGAGGGCAGCCTATAGGAATACATATTCATTCCTAAACTGACCTTAACTGACCTGAAAAGTGTCAAATTGTATCATTTTCTGTTAGTGTGCACTTCTGTTAGTGCGCACTAATCGGAAAAAACGATTTTTTAACTAAAAAATCGTGCCAAACACGATTTTCTTCTCCTGCCAGACGATTTCAATCGTTAAGACGATAGGGCACACGATTCACATCCCTAATGGCTTCTGGATACTGATAGGGAATTTCTGGTTATTTACTGCTGAGGAAAATATTTGATTTCTTTGATCTTCATTAAATAAAGTAGTGCAGTTGTCGTGTCAGTCCCTTGGATAAGCGGAAAGAAAAGCAAGAAGCCGTTCCTAAGCGAGAAACATTTCCCTGTGCCAGACCACGGCATTAATGACTTTATGATCAGGCTACTGAAAGGAAATTTCAAATCCACCCAAGAACATGAGCCATTTGGACGTCATAATAATCTCCTTGAAACAAGCGCAAAGGAAATAAGGGGGGGGGACTTTGGTTTCTTGACACTTTAACAGATGCAACTCCTCTGCAAACATCCTTCCCCTCTATCCTTTTACATTACGACTCTGTATAGCTCTGCAAACAAAGACCACCATTGCAAAGCCAAATTGCATTTTGTTTCAATATTTGGATGACATTAATAATTATTATTAATGAATTAACATCAGTCATCCTGCACTGACATGACGGCGAGGGCACCAGGCTTCACAAGCTAGCCAGAAACGTATTCAGTCAATCGAATAGCAAATTGTCCTCTACAACTTGTTTCTTTGAACTTCATGAAACTGCGAAGTCCTAAAGTCTCCAAACCTGTAAAGATGAAGCTCTCTCTACATTACGCCAGAGAAACTTGAACCAAACTGAAGAGACGTACAAAAGGATAACTTTGGGTTGATCATAAATTGTATGAAAGGTTTATTTTAGCACAATTTTTCAGTAGCCTTTTGGCTTCATGATAAGCCTGATTTGAAATAGTTGAATTCCACTATAATAAAATTCTAGATCAAACCTCTAGAGCAGAGGTTCCCAAACCTGTCCTGGAGGACCCTCAGCCAGTCAGGATATCCACAATGAAATGCATGAGATAAAATTGCATGCAGTGGACATAGCGCATGCAGATCTCCCTCATGCATATTCATTGAAGGTATCCTGACACCCTGACTGGCCGGGGGTCTGCGAGGACAGGTTTGGGAACCTCTGCTCTGGAGTTAAAACCCATGAATCATGTATGTGGTCCATATGAGCTAATCTATGACTTACAAGCCATGCCTTCTCCAGTTATGAGTTAAAAATCACTGCTTCTGTGCATTCACCTAATACACACTAAAAAAAAAGAAAACAAAACAAAACAGTGCATGGGTCAACTATTGTGAGGAACGCACACCATTACAAAAATGCTTTCCTGCTGTCTGATGATACCAACCCCTGGAAGAATCAATCTGTGTTTTCCTTCTGATTGCAGAGTATTTTTACAGAGGACAATAAAGCTCTGGAATTTGTTGCCAGAGGATGTGGTTAGAGCAGTTAGTGTAGCTGGGTTCAAAAAAGATTTGGATAAGTTCTTGGAGGAGAAGTCCATTAATGGCTATTAATCAAGTTTACTTAGGGAATAGCCACTGCTATTAATTGCATCAGTAGCATGGGATCGTCTTGGTGTTTGGGTAATTGCCAGGTTCTTGTGGCCTGGTTTTGGCCTCTTGATGGACCCTTGGTCTGACCCAGCATGGCAATTTCTTATGTTCTTATGTTCTTAGGACAGCTTTAATATGAATACAAGCGAGCCGCACTCCAATCCCTCCTTAATGGGAATTTGTATGCCCAATAAAACAGCAAAAATGTATTCTGTCAAAGTGTATGCGTCTATTTTTAAGTGTTTATGAAATGTCAATTTTAGTGTCAATTTATTTGTTTAAGCATTTTTTTCTGAAGATGCTTAGGATTGTTTATCAGGATTTTCATGTTTGTAAGGGCTCACTCACTGATCTCTTTGGCTGAAGCAGTGCTTTCACCAATCTGCAATAGTACTGGCCCCGAAGGACAAACAAGTAATCAAAAGGCCATCCAGCATGTCACTGGATCCCACCGCCACCAGTATGGCGGTAGGTAAGGCTGCAGTAGCCTTATTTCCTGGATATGCTTCAGGGTCTACGGAAGAGCCTTAAGGCTATGGGGAACTCTCTTCTTTACATCAGTATTCTCCAGGCCGGGCTTCGATCCCACATCCAAATCTCAATACACACTCACATACAGAGTCATACTGTCCTTTATAAAAGTCATCTTTTATTATCTGAAGGTAGAAGTCACAGTCCATCCAATCCTGTTCAGGTTACACAGACCAAAACACCATCTCCATCTGGTTTCAGATCCCCCCCCCCCATCTTGGGTAAAAAATACCTGTTCTTTCCATTATTACAATCATGTGCAGAAAGCAAACAAGAAAGCCAGCGTCTTCTTACAGCAAGGGTCGCAGTCCAAAAACCAGAGCTTAACTCAAACTTAGGGGGTCATTTATCAAAATGCGATAAGGCGTTTTCGCATGCGTTAAGGGCTTATCGCATGCGAAAAGCCCCGTTAACGCATGCGATAGGCCCTTACCACTTGCAAAAACGTGTGTAACGCATGCGATAGCACCATATCGTATGGTGCGATGCAAATTCCGAAAATAGGAGGAGTTAGGGGCGGAGAGTGGGCTGGGTTAGCCTGTCTGCGAAGAGCTATCACACAGCCGTAACGCCAATTTTAACTACACCTCTTTGAATTGCGTTAGGCTGTGCGATAGCTGCTGTGACCGTGCGGTAAGGTTTCATCACCCTTTACGATGTCTCCCGTAAGGCCTATTGACGGGTCCAGAAGCCTGAGAGAGAGAGAGAGAGCCTGGCCATAATGTCATTCCCATAAGTAGGTAGTAACATCAAGCTAGGTTGAGAGAACAATGCCCAAATCTCATCTTGGAGTGAGTTTCCTCACTCCAAAGGCCAGCAAATCTTCACAAGAGACCACTGTTCTGTTCGTAGGTGTCACGTAGAATGTCAAAGGGGCCCCTAACCCCCTACACTCTTACCTAAACCCCACCTCGAGTTACTAGGTGGGCCTACCATAGGGATACAAATACCTACCTATGAGAATGACATTATGGCCAGTCTCTCTCTCTCTCTCTCTCTCTCTCTCTCTCTCTCTCTCTCTCTCTCTCTCTCTCTCTCTCTCTCAGGTCTGGCACTTATCACAATTTGCACTAACTTAGCTCTTCACACAGGTCCCTTTGCTATTGCATGCGGTACTTACCGCATTTTGATAAATCCAGGCCTAGGTTCTTGGCAGCCTGCAGGCAAACCAGACTTCCCCTGATCTGGTTCCGCGGAGCAGTGCTGGCACCTAAGCTCTGCCAGCTTCCTTTCCTTCTTTTTATCTCCCCGTAAAAATAATTGGTCACAAGTCTCATCAAGGTAAGACCCTCGCTCTTCTCTGCCAAAACACAACAAAGCAAAAACAACGTTAAGGGGTTAAAGCAAGAGACCGGTAGTCAGGCAGTGCTCTGGACCTCAGCAGGCAAGTTTCTAAGGGTTTCATAACAAGCCTGAGTCCTCTCCAAATAAGAAAAAAAAAATGTTCCTTTTTATAATCTGTAATCACTGCAATTCATAGGGGAGCTTAAAGCAAGGCTGGTGTAGTTATTCATTATTCCAATAGCCGCACCATAAAACAGCCAGCTTAGAGGCCTCTCAGTTGCTCTACAAGAGTTCCATTTCTTAAATCTAGCAGCATTTCATACTGGCTTGCAGTCTTTCCCCGATCCTGTTTGATATAGCAGTCCACTCCCTATTCTTGCATTCTCAGACCCAAAGTTTCCAGGGTGTAATTAACCAGAAGAAAAGCATCTCATTTTCAGAATGCAGTGCCTGTTGGTAATGCTTCTGAGTCCTCCTCTGAATCTTTCTCCATACTGCTGGCTGCTAATCGTTTCTTCTGCTCCCCCTTTCTTTTGCTGAAGCCCACCTCATTCATTTCACCTGACAGCCACCTGAGAGGCTGACCACACCCTGCTTTGAGTTACTCTCTACTGAGCCTCCCAGCAACTGCTTTGTGGAGGCACCTGGGAAATATAGTCCCAGGAGTAGTCATCTTGGCTGACTAGGGAAACTGCAATCCTTTATCTTTCTGCTCAGGGGCTAAGAAAACATTTAGTAATCATCACAGCATTGCTATCGCATTTACTTGATTACTTTTTCAGTTATTGCAAATTAACAATACATTTTATAAACACTTTGCCTGATATTCAAATAAAGGATCCTAAATTAACTCCGGGCTGAAAATAAGCATCTTAAGGTCCATATTGAACAAAGAGGGCAGTTGCAAAATATCCAGGCAAAATTATCTAGGTAGTTATCAGGGTAGGCCAATTTGAAGAGCCATGCTTTGACCACGGTTTTAAATTTTCGAAAGCAAGGTTCTAGACAAAGTTCAACAGGCATCGAGTTCCAGAGGGAGGGGCCTGCAATAGATCGGGCTCTTTCTCTGGTGGAGGAGTGGTGAGCACTTTTGAGGGAGGGGGTGTGGAGGGTGCCTGAGAGAGAGTTTCTCGTGGGACGAATGGAGGAATGAAAGCAAAGGGGATCCTCAAGCCAGGAGTGATTGTAATTGTGCAGGGAGTTGTGAATGATAGTTAGGGTTTTGTATTTGATGCGGGACGAAATGGGAAGCCAGTGGAGTTCCTTAAGTATAGGAGTGATGTGGTCGGATTTACGAGTGTTTGTGAGGATTCTTGCCATAGCGTTCTGTAGCATTTGCAGGGGTCTAATAGTGGCGTAGGGGAGGCCTAGAAGTAAGGAATTACAGTAGTCCATTTTTGAAAGCATTGTCACTTGTAGGACTGTGCGGAAGTCTTGTGAGTGAAGCATGGGTTTAAGTTTTTTGAGGATGTGGAGTTTGTAGAAACCACCCTTAATGATTGTATTAATGTGGTTTTTGAAGTTTAGTTGATTGTCTAAGGATACCTCTAGGTCTCACACGAAGTCGGGGGGCGCAATTGCTTGGGAGGTAGATTCACTGCAGTCGGGGTGATTTGTGATAAGGAGTTCGGTTATTCAGTAAGGGGTACTAGCGCGTCAAAAACGCACGTCCAACCCCCCCGAAACTAATAGCGCCCGCAACATGCAAATGCATGTTGATGGCCCTATTTGTTATTCCCGCGCGATTCACTAAGTAAAATGTGCAGCCAAGCCACACATTTTACTTTCAGAAATTAGCGCCTACCCAAAGGTAGGCATTAATTTCTGCCGGCACGGGGAAAGTGTACAGAAAAGCAGTAAAAACTGCTTTTCTGTATACCCTCTGACTTAATATCATACCCTCTGACTTAATATCATGGCGATATTAAGTCGAAGGTCCCAAAGTAAAAAATAATTAAAAAAAATTTTTTTTTTTTAAATCGGCCTGTGGCTTAAAAACCGGACACTCAATTTTGCTGGCGTCCGGTTTCCAAACCCGTGGCTTTCAGCAGCTTTGAGTACCGACAGGAGCGGCAGCTGTCAAGCTCGCTGACAGCTGCCGCTCCTGTCAAAAAAGAGGCGCTAGGAACGCGCTAGTGTCCCTAGCGCCTCTTTTTACCACGGGCCCTCATTTAAATACTGAATCCCTTAACCTGGTGTGCGTCCCATTTCCCACTGACCTGTCCTTCCTCTGTTCTCCCTCCCCCCATCCTTAGTAGGGGTGTGCATTCGTTTTGAACTTAAATGTAAAACGCTACTTTTTTTTTTTTTAACTTAAAAAAGTGATGAGGCGAAAACGATCGGATTTCCAACTTATTCAACATAGCTATGTTGAATACGTTGGAAATCGTGATTGTTGATCCAAAATAAAAATTTAAACCCCTCACCTTCCTTAATCCCCCCCCAAAGACTTACCACAACTCCCTGGTGGTCCAGCGAGGAGTCAGGACGCCATTTCTGCCATTTCTGAACTCCTTTGCGAGGAGCACGTGACGTCGGCGCCACGTCGGAGTGACGCGGCGTCACGTGATTCCCCGCGCGATCGCTCCGGGACCCTCCATTCGACCCAAAAAGAACTTTTGGCCAGCTTGGGGGTGTCAGGAGGCCACCCCAAGCTGGCCAAAAGTTCCTTTTGGGTCGAACGAGGGTCCCGGAGCGAACCCGCGGGGAATCACGTGACGCCGCGTCACTCCGACGTGACGCCGACGTCACGTGCTCCTTGCAAAGGAGGTCAGAAATGGCGTCCTGACCCCGCTGGACCACCAGGGAGTTTTGGTAAGTCTTGGGGGGGGGATTAAGGAGGGTGAGGGGTTTAAATTTTTATTTGCACATATGGACATAGACTCAACTTATGGAATTCTCCATATGTCCATATTGACCGCAAATGGGACCCCCTTTCGACTTATGGACTTATGAACATAAACTTTTGCTCTGCACATCCCTAATCCTTAGTCAACTGCCTTCCTCTGCAGGCTTGGATCACTGATTCCCAGCCCTCAATAACATGTTAGGTTTCCCTTCATGGGCAGACTCAGCTCACCTCTCTGTTTGCGATTCCTCCTCCTCCTCCCCCTCCTCCACAGGCTTGGGTCACATCCCTGGCCCTGCACTCCCTGAGGCGGTCACTTTTCCTTCTTCTGGAACTGCAGCACTTCTCCTGGCACTCATAGAGTCAATCCCGGGCCTGCACTCCCCCAAGCTCTGGGGCCACAGCTGCACGGGGTGCTCCCTGCCCTCGATTGGAAAACTCCAAAGATAACTGCGATCTCCTGTGGGAGACAACGGGGGAATGTTTCACTGATTTTTTTTTTTGTGAACAAGAGGAATGGCGTCCACTTCCATTCCCCCTCAATTCAAGCCCTCTCAGTACTGGAGCTGGCAGTTATTAAGAGAGATTTTGAGCCTATGAAATGGCGTACCATCACAACCTCCTCCCCTCCCATTCATCTTTCCAGTAGATCACCTGGTGACCACAGGGCGGGAAGGAAAGGGCAGATACCACCTGTCCCCTACCCTTGACCCTGTCCAGCAAGCACAGAAATCTTCACCAGACTTCAAAGAAACAATTTCCCAACCTTTGAATGAATTCTATGTCTCTGCTTGCTTTTGTCGTTCTCTCCGTTTCCTCTTTTCCTCCGTTCTTTTTACAGTTTATATTCTGGTCTTCCTCTCATTTCTTTATTATTTGTTATTTTTTCCTCCATGTGTATATCTCTTTCTATCCACAGACTCTCTCTTCACCACTCATTGCCTTCTCTCCTCTCCCTGCCACTTTCATCCCTCCTTCATGTCTCTTCCCTCCAACTCTCTCCTCAAAAGTCTTCTCTTGGTTTACTTTCCTTATCAGCTCCCCCTCCCCTCCCTTTTCCAATCCACCTCTCTCTTCTTTCTTTGTTCCCTTCACCTAACCGTTCACCTCTGCTCCTCTTATCACAGCCCATCTCCTCCCTCTCCCAGTTTCTATCCCATTTCCCTTCTATCAGCTATGTCCCACTTCTCACGGCCTTTGCTGCTACGCTCCCAACCCACGTCTATTTTCTCTCTCTCTCTCTGTCTCCCACAGCTCTTCCCCCAGTCCATCTTACCCTCAGTTCCTCTCCCAGCCAGTTCCCCCCTGAACCCTGTGTTAATAATAATCCCTATGTGCAATCCCCCTACTCCTGTGAGTAATCTTTCCTCTCAGTCATATTAGAGTTAACATGTTTCACACAATAAAAAGTTTGGTGCACAACCCTGAGTGGCTCCCTGGGTCCCTGAGCTATGCTGAAATAATGAAAATAAGATTGCAATGGAAATGTAAGTAATGCGTTTTCCTATATGTGTTGGATGTCCATGTCGTTGCACATTGCAGCCGTATGTAGAGCTGATGATGCTCCTGAAGATCTTCATTCCAAGACTGATGCTGCTGACGACCCCACATCCCCTTGGCTTGGTAAACTGGCTGTTCCTCCTTGACCCTAGGAAGATTTGGTGAAGGTGAGAAAAAAAAAACAAACCTGAATTCATAATAAATTTCTACAAATGTTAAATTGGCACTGTTATTGTTTTCCTAAGTACTCCCCCTTCCCACCCACCTTTCCCCACCCCCCCCCCTCTCTTTCAACCCCTCTCCCCCTCTGTCACTACATATTCAATAAGCACACCACTATAAATGCAACCATTTGTATTAATAATAATAAAAAAATATGAACAATATTATGAACCAAACAAAATAAATGGTTTGGGAGGGGAGAACAAGGGACAAAAAATATTTACACAAAAAAAAAACAAAAAACCGGGAGTTAGGGAGGTAGGGACGAGGGAGGATGCTCAGGACTGGGGCATGCGATTTCCCAGCAGCTGTATGACTCTGAGAATCGCATCCATGGCCCTCAGCATCCTCCCTTGGAAGGCATGCACAGTCCTCAGCTCCTCTCGCAACCCCTCACGTAGGCTCTAAATTTGCCCCTAGTTAGAAGCTCATCATCGGGAGAACGTGCTCCCGATGATGAGCCTCTGCAATGCTCACATGAGGGGTGGGGGGGGGGGGCACAGAGGAAGGGGAGGACCATGGATGCCTTCCTGGGCCAGCAAATGCTGGCCCGTTTGAGTCCCCATGTTCCTAACTCCCTGGGCAAAATGGGGAGGAGGCCCTACTTGTGGGGGAATAGGAAGAGGCCCGGGGTGTCTCTTCAGCTGGAGGTGGCTGCATTGCAGGATGTTCCATGGCTGGAGGGGAGGGGAGAATCCAGCTCTCCCCCCCCCCCCCCAACACCACCATGGCGACTTTTGCTAGTGCGGTAGCTGAGCTGGTCCTTCCTCATCTTCTTCTTCAGGTTCTGGAGCACGTTAAAACAAAAGCAGGGGTCAGAATGAAGTGTTCATAAATGTGGAAAAACATGTATCTTCCCCAGCTTATATCTCTCTGAAGAAATTAACACGAAACTGTACTTAAGCATATGCAACACTATATTTTATCCTGTTACCAGATTCTATCAAGTTCAATGTTATTTACTTACTTATGTACTTATTAACCTGCCTTTTAGTTATTAACTGGTTAACCATATTATATACCTTTTCTCAAATTAACTATTTTATGTTTATTTATGTTTATTTATGTTTATTTATGTTTTCTCAAATTAACTATGTTCAATGTAAACCGCCAAATGTTCAATGTAAACTGCTAAATGAAGCGATAGTTACGGTTCCTTAGCGATAAGTTTTGGTTCCTTGTAAACCGGGGTGATATGTATACTATACAGGAACCCCGGTATATAAATTCTTTAAATAAATAAATAAATAAATAAATAAATAAATAAATGTAATCTATGTAAGAACATTGCCCATAAGCATGGAAGATTCACTTACCACCAGGCCCAGCTCGCTCAGCACGCAGCCGTCCTGCCACCTCCTCTTACAATTGGGAAGCCATGGGGCTATAAAAATCCTCAAATGAGAGGAGACTCTTTTCAACATTTTTGCATCCATTTCCTAAGATTGATGATAGAAGATATTCCTCATTGAAACTGAAAAAAAAAATAGTTTATAGTCACTAAGTCAAGCAAGATAAAGAGGGATTGTTCTGATATCTTGATTGTATCAAGAAAGTCGGTATATAAAAGCCTTTATTAATAATAATAATAATAATAATATGATTTTATGAACTTTTAACAACTTTTATGTTATTTTTAGTGTCCGGCTAATGTGATCAAACATCATATTAAGAGAGAGAAAGCCCTGAAGCAGCTGATAGCGAAATGTGTACATGTCAGCATTTTTCTATAATACCACTCAATGACTGATGATTTGGACTTTTTCAATTTGAGATAAGTACAATTTTGTTTGGAATTAGATTTGCAATTTTTTGGCTGATAGTAAGAAGATTTTAACTTGCTAGTTCATTGCCCATTTCTGTTCTAGTCCTCCTCCTCCTCCTCACTCTCCTCTCCTGGTCTGCAACCATTTCCTCTTGGGAGGAAACACACCACTTTCACCTCACGTCTTAGACCTCGCTCCTTGTAGGGAAGATCCCCTGTAGATCCCACTCCAAACGGAGGGACCCCAGGTCCACTTGGAGGGCTGGTGCTCACCAGTTGTCCTATTCCATTCTGGTCTCTGTCTCCTGCCAAGCTAACCTAGACCACTCCTCTAAAGTATCATAGTTCCAGCTTTCATTAAAGGGAAACCCACGCTAGAATTGCTTGGTAAGCTTTAAATGGAATATTCCCATTAACAGGCATATACAATAGCTTCCCACTGTTCATTGTGCCATCTAGTGGTGGTTCAGTTACTGCAGTGCCATTCCATTCTTTCTCTCAGAACTTCCAGCAGCGACACCTCTAGGACTCCTCCCACCTGAAGTCCCACCTAATGCCAAAGCTCTAGACATGGACCCAGTTTGCTAGTCCTGTTGCACTGGGTTCAGAAGGGAGGGGGTTTGTCAGAGATGTCTCGGAAGGCTCTGGCTGGCCTTGGCTGTGTCCAGCTCAGTAGGCTCCTGGTCCCAGCCTATTGGTGTGGGATGGGGAAGGGTGGGGGGGGGGGCAGAAGGCTCCATGGAGGCCCTGGCAGATCCGGGCAAGCAGAGGCAAAGCCCTAGTGGAGAGCAGTAAGACCCTGTTTTGTTTTTGTAGTATTAATTTTGGTTTTGCAAATCAAACTGAAATAAAACATTAAAATGAACTAAAATATGAATTCCCCCCTGCCCCCCAAAACTAAAAAATGAACCAAAACACTTTTTTTTTTTTTTTTTGTAATTCCTAGTGCAACCAAACCATGGCTTGATACAGAGGCAATATATTTTCTGTTTTATTCTCCATTCCTTTTTTGACCATTCCTAACTTTGTTTCCTTTTTTGACCACCGCCGCACAGTGAGCTGAGGATTCCAACGTATTGTCCACAAGGACTCCAAGGTCCTTTTCCAGAGTGGTGACTCCTGATATAAATCCCAGTATCGTGTTCCCGTAGTTGGGATTCTTTTTTTTCCCATGTGCATCACTTTGCACTTTTCCACATTAAGTTTCATCTGTCTTAAGGATGCAACGTCTCTCCTCATCTCTCAGGGTCCTCTGCACTTCCTCACAATCCGCTACGGTGTTAATGAATAATTTGCTGTCACCTGTAAATCTGATAGCCTCACTTGTCAGTCCCTTTTCTAGAAAAATGTATGAACGTTAAAGGGCAGGGATCCCAATACTGATCCTTGTGGTACTCCACTGATGTCCTTTCTCTATTTAGAAGGCTGAATATTGAGTCCTGCCCCCTGTTTCCTGTCTTTTAGCCACTTACCAGTCCATGATAGGACCCTGCCTCCCAGCCGCTGATTTTATTTCCTGAGGAGTCTTTCAGGGGGACTTTGTCGAAAGCTTGGTGAAAATCCAAATACCCTATATTAAACAGCTCCCCTTTTATTTATACCTTCAAAATGTAACCAATCTGTAAGTCAAGCTTTCCCTTTGCTAAAGCCATGATGACTCTTCCCCCATTAAGCCAAGTATGCCTATATAGCAAGGGATTTTGTTTTTAAGAATGGCTTCCACCATTTTGCCTGGTACCCGATTGTCAGACTTATTGGTCTTTAGTTTACTGGATCGCTCTTACGGCACTTTTTAAAAATTTGATGTTTCACTGGCTATGAGGAAATGCTGCTTCACACTTAACCATCACTGAACAATCTCCAGCTGTAAAATAGACATGTTCTTTGGACTTATGTATAACACACTAAAGAAGAGATTATTGAGTGACGTAACGCATGCATGACAGCTTAGGGTTTAATGAATATGCATCGGGGAAAGGCACCAGCAAGGTGCTACCTTCTGAAATTGCTGGCGGAGGCCAGCATCTGTATGATAACCGGTCCCTGGGGTGGACCACTGAAAAAGAGGGCGAATCTGGCCCTCCAACCGGGGCGAGCTTAGTCAGGTGAAAGGAATCGGCAAACTGATGTGGTATGAAAAGCGATAACTAGCAGCTTGATTCTGAGAGGGGGGAGGGGAAAGGCTGATGGGGTTTCCTGGCACAAATTTGCCGAGTGAGCTGAAAGAAGGACCCGTGCCTGAGAAAGACTGTTGCCGGTCCTGAGCTGTTTGACTTAAAGTCATAGACCCAGCTTTTCTTTGTGAATGCAGAGAAACAGCACTGCTTCTAAACTAAACTACTGCTTAGCCACTTGTAGGTGGACCTGCCAACCAAAGATAGCAAGCAGCTAGCGTTTGGACTTTTTTTTTTTTGTTTAACGTCTTTATTTTGCATTAACTTATTAGAATAAAAGTGCTAGCTTGCATATTTAAAACCACCTCCTGGTGAAGAGCTTCTGTTTTCTGTCTACGCACTGGGGGGGGTCCTGTCACAACATGTAAGAATGCTTAAAAGTGCAGCATGCTGATGGAGAGCTTAGAATCCTGCTCGGTTCAGGTTCCACTTGTGAATGCTTTTATTACCTAACTTACTGTGTAAGCATGTCATCCGGTTTACCTACAGTGCTGTCTTTTCTGCTGGCATGACAAATATGCCTACTTATTTTTCTAACACTCTCCCAGGACTCTCATTTAAGTTAAAAAAAATTTTTTTTTGATTATTTTGAAGTATATTCAATTATTTATGGTACAATAATATTATCATCATAATTTGTATGGCACATAGCAGAGACATAATGGACAGTTCCTAGTCCTTGGGACTACTCCATGGAGCTTATAATTTAATTTAAAGACAGTGACGACAAGGAGAATCGGATGATAGCAAGCCCTTTATTAAAATGCCCGACTCTGGCCGAGTTTCGCTCCCTTGCACAGAGCTGCCTCAGGGGCAATTCATTTATCCAGGACTTGATTTGATCAATGTGAAGGATATCAGATTGATTATACCTTGGTCGCAGATGAATTCTTTTTCAGACTAATAGGCTTTCTCTTATCAACATAACATTGTTACGTGATACCTGACTAGCTGAGAGACGGCTCGTTTGTTTGCATTTGCTATTTATGGAACATTCTTTCACTCCAACGTCGGTATCACGTAACAATGTTATGTTGATAAGAGAAAGCCTATTAGTCTGAAAAAGAATTCATCTGCGACCAAGGTATAATCAATCTGATATCCTTCACATTGATCAAATCAAGTCCTGGATAAATGAATTGCCCCTGAGGCAGCTCTGTGCAAGGGAGCGAAACTCGGCCAGAGTCGGGCATTTTAATAAAGGGCTTGCTATCATCCGATTCTCCTTGTCGTCACTGTCACACAGTTCACTGGATCGGCTACCGCTTTGCTTTTTGGGTCCATCGCTTATAATTTAAAGACAGACCGGACGCACAATGAGTAAAAAATAGGAGGCTTTGGGAAAGACAGCAAGGCCATGACTGAGAAGCTTTAAAACAGGTGGGATTAAACTGAGAACTTGGGGAGGACAGGAGATGAGATGAAAGTCTCAGGGCTCAGATAGTGGGTAGAGTCTCACTTGAAGGTAACGTTACCTGATTAGGTCAATCAGTAGGAAAATCTTTGCCCTCAAAACAATCTATATGAGCAGCGGAGAGCAAGGGTTGGGGGTGAAAGGGGGAGGCAGGAAAGGGAACAAGGTGGATCCGATTGTTTTGAAAGCGCTCAATTATCCTGCAATTGAAATAAGGCACATGGAAAAGGAATGGTTGGGAATGATATAGCATAAATTCACCAGCACAGCCAAAATATCTGGATAGTTGGATAAAGTTATCCTGCTATCTCTGGAGGTATATTCAATAGTGCAGCTGCTGTACTGAATGAGGCTGGCTAAGTTTAGGATAGCTCTTTGGCCCAACCAGCCTTAGCTGGCTAAGTCATCCGGGCTGACTCTGAATATGGCAGTTAGCCCCTTAACTTATCTGGTTAACTAACCTCCTCCCAGAATGTCCCTAACTTATCTGACTTATTTCTAGCCACATAACTTATTAGCTGGCTGGAATTTAGCAAGAGACGTGCCCAAGTATTCTGACTTAGCCAGCTTAAAATGCTTTTGAAATTGGTCCTCTATAAAATACAGTCCTGCAAAGTAAACTGTTTGCTTCAGACTAAAGAGGTAGGACTGAACACAGTTTTAGACATCTCATAGTTAGTCTGTGAGCCTTTTAAAGAAACTTCGTTTTTATAGAAATGAAAGAGCCTCTTGTGGCAGTTCTTTTTCAGTAATTGCTGTGATTGTGAAGATATAAAAGTAAGTTACTTTTCATGCCTGAATATGTAAAGCATAAGTCAGCACTAAAACATGCTAAGCTTCCTTTATCATAGTCCAGATAAGCATGTTATTTCAACTGTTCTTAACTGGTACTGGGGCAGCTGTCCTCTTTACTCTTGATGTCTCTGGCTAAGTTTATTCCCTCAAGTGACTTTTAAATCAAGCATCTGTAATGTACATCATTAGTATGCTCAGCTGATGCAGCTTTGTCTTTATATTAGAACAGAAATGTCAATACATGCCTCTATCCAGTTTATCCACCCACTCAGACTGGGATATAACTGATTTAGGCTGGCTTATCAAACAAATTTGCTCAGTGTGTACTTCGGTGCCTGAAAAAAAAATGCACTGCTACAACGGGAAGCCCTAAGGAAAGAAAAATTCAATTTGATTTTCAGAATGGGTGTCTCGTCTTTACAAAACAAGTCTGGTTGAATATCAGTGTGTGTGTCTGCTGTACCGACATAGACACGGCAATCACAAACAAGAAATAATTGAGGAAGAAAAGGAAGTTTTGTGGAAAATTTGTTGTTGGAACCTTCTCAGTTGTAGAAACTGAAAATATTTACTAGAACGTCTTAAAAAGAAATCACTGCGCCTGCAATATGAAGGAAAAGTTTCCAAGTATGGACCTAAAGACAGAATCTCTAGATCTTTCTAGAAACTTCCTCCATTGCTCAAGTAGTAAAAGCAAAGCACTGGTATTTTTTTTTCTTTGTAGCAGTAGAGGGATATCATTGCAAGAATACAAAAGGCACGGGTATGTTTTAAAATACACCTTCTGTGCATTTAAAATACACCTTCTGTACCCCAGGGTTCATCCCTCTCACCCACCCTCTTCAACACCTACCTGCTCCCACTCTGCCAGTTACTCACTAACTTAAAGCTAACGTACTACCTCTACGCCGACGATGTCCAGATTCTTCTCCCAATCACAGACTCTCTTCAAAAAACTTGGTCTCACTGGAATAGTTGTCTGCAATCAATCAACAGCCTGCTCACCAGCCTCAACCTGATTCTTAATACCAACAAGATGGAGATTCTCATCATATCGCCGGATGTAAACAACACCCTCCTCAACTCATCAAGCTCCTCACAATTCGCAAAAACAGCTATCAATCACGCACCTTCCGTCAGAGATTTAGGAGTTCTGCTTGACAATCAATTTAACCTTAAAACATTTGTGCAAAATACCACGAAAGAATGTTTTTTCAAATTGCAAGTACTTAAAAAAACTGAAACCTCTCCTTCACTTCTGAGACTTCCGACTGGTGCTGCAATCCATTATCCTGTCTAAAATTAACTATTGTAACTCCCTCCTCAGTCTTCCTGTGATTACCATCAAACCACTGCAGATGGTTCAGAACGCCACCGCCAGGATACTCACCAACTCAAAAAAAAGAGATCACATCACTCCCGTCCTTCAGTCACTTCACTGGTTACCCATCAAATTTAGAATTTCGTTCAAAGTTCTCATGATGATCCACAAGGACATCCATAACATCTCCCCCCTCAAGCTAAGCAGCCAACTTCATCCGCACTCTTCAGACAGACCTGTCAGAAGAGCATACAAAGGCTCACTGTATGCACCCCCTGCTAAAACCTCCTTAAGAAAGTGAGCGTTATCTACAGCAGGTCCCACTCTATGGAATATGCTTCCCCCGGATCTCCGTCAAGAACTCTGCCCTCAGACTTTCAAGAAAAAACTTAAAACTTGGTTTTTCAGTCAAGCCTTTTCCGGAGACTTAAGCTTTCACTGATTCCACCCCACGGACAAAGTCTAGGGCGCCTCGGACAAGGGCACGCTGTGCCCTCAACCTAGTCCTCCCAGGCCCTCTTTCCTTCATTATTTCCCTCGTTCTTTCCCTTCTTATTTCTCCTGCCCACCCCCCATGCCCAGCCTCTCCCCCTTCAGTATCCCAATATTTTCATCTTAGACCCACTGACCTAAGCACTAGATCACCTCGTCCAAGTAACCCGCAATTTGCAATCGATTTTTACCCTTATATGTAGCAATAGTTAACAGGTAATCTAATCTCTTTCGTATTTGGGTACCCATTTACTGTCCCCCAACCAGAGCCGCTATGGAGTGAGTCCTCTGCCTTTCTCCCCAGCCCCCCTAGTTTTCCCTATCTTCACTGGAATATACACCAATTGTCCTTATGTTTATGTGTTGCATATAGAGTTATATGTATATTTTATTCTGTAATGAAGTTTTTCTACTCTATTGGTTGTAAATGTTCCCTGTTTCAAATGTTGCAAATGTTCCTTGTATCGCTCCTAGCGAATATTTCTGTTGCACTGTAAACCGGTGTGATCTGTATACTTTACAGAAATGTCGGTATATAAGAATTTTAAATAAATAAATAAATACATAAATACATAAATAAATAAATAAATAAGCATGTGCCTAATCTTAAGAGACTGCTCGAGAAAATATACTTCAAGTATCTTTCTTAGGACTTTGCTGGCTTTTATGTGCATATGTAGGTGGATTTTAAAACATGCTGGCATGAGGACCAACCCAGTTTTACCAATTAGTGCACCAGTCTGCCCAATTAATATTGAGGTCTTCAGGACCCCTCTGGTTCTTCATTCTGCACACACCCCAGCTGACCCAAACCCTTCACCCTGTGCTGTAAGCTCTGAAACTAGAGATCTACAGACTTGCTTTTCATCTGGAGCAGCAGTCAAATTACATGGATAAGAAACCGATGTGTACCGCAATCTCCGGTTTTAAAATACGGAGTTACATGCATACCTGTTGGCTCTGCCCCGTTTCTGCCCTCTTATTTTTGATGCACGCACGGGCATATACATATACATGTGTACTTCGTGGCTTTTTAAAATCTGCATTGCTCACATGTGGCCCGCATATCCAATATGTGGACATTTCTGCACAAGCAAAGCTTTTAAAATTGACCTCTTAATGAGGAACTTCCATGATCAAAACACATAGTGACTTAAGGATGAATTTTGAAAGGCTTAGCCTATATACATATAGATTGTCTATATACATATAGATTGTCTGGATTCACATGTGGATTTTTGGTTATCTGAAATTACGTGAATACTTTGAATTGGACATACTTTTAACTGCATTAAGAGGCATTCTGGGAGGCATTTTGGGGGTGTGATTGGAAAATGTACACATGCATTTATGTTTCGAGAAAGTATGTGAGTAGTAGATGCTGCTAAGAAGCCAAAAGACAATGAATGAATAACCCAGTAACCCATAGTTAGTTACAACAGTGGTATATTCCATCACCCTAACTCCGGCAGAGGGAGTATTCTCTGAGAGAATTAAAGCAGGATGTGCTGCCTAAGCTCTGTTAACACCATGCAGGCCTAATGTATCAAGCCCCCTTTACAGCAGGGTGATTATGTCACAAAACACTAACTGGAACCCTCCTAAGCGGGAGATCTTCGGTCAACATGATTTAGATGAGTGCTATGTTGTGAATTATCCTGTTACTAAGGAACCTCAGTAATTTAGAATAAAATGCCTGGGCCTGGTAGAGTTTAAACACCAAGGTTAAATGACATGCATCGGCTGTGCAGAATTTGTTACTGATTTACTGTTATCAAGTGACCCCTCCTGTTGCCATTGTGTGATATTATTTTTGATTGTGAGAGGGATACCAACCCCACATACTGCAGGTCCTAATAAAGATAGAAGGTTGAGCAGGTTACATAAGAAGCCTGGGTATCTGTGGGATGAAAAGTACATGCATACATTGCTTGTTAGACACCTATTGAATATGTACCTTTTATTGTCTTTCTGGGCATTAAGTTTTAAAAACAAGAAGGTGATGGGCAATCTTAATTTCGAAATTATATCTGTTGTTTCTGGGCGTATTTATTTTGTGCTTCTGCAGCCAAAAAGTGAAACCAACACCCCATGGATTGAATGCTGTGTTAGTACAAAATGGATATTTCTAGAAGAAGAGGAAAGCTTGTTTAACTTCATGATGATCATCTTGATATTTCCATCTCTATTCAGGATTTTCAGCACAGGATTGGAAAAGTTTGCTTCAAGTCAAAATCTTAGATGCTTTCAGCAGTGCAGTGATTTAATTCCTATAATTTATGATATGGTAAACATTGATAATTTAATATACATATGAGAGATGTGCAATAGTTTAAAAGCAAATGGTAATCCTGACCAAATCCAGCATTTTGGTTTTAGTTTGTTTTATTCCAAAACAAATGGATAATCCCTGTGAAAATTCTGAAAATGTCCATGTTCATTTGTTTCAGATAATAGTTCACGCTATTTGCGAATAATGCACACTATTTTCCAAAAGATTAAAACACCCCCAAAGCAAAACAAAAGTCCACAAAACAAAACAAAAAAACAAATAAAAATGATCCAAAAACAAATAAAATGAAGCAAAACAAAAAAAAAAAATTTCTATGCAAGTTCTTGTACATATTGGAGTCAATATTAAAAGTAGTCTCCAATGGGTAACCTGGATAATTGGTAGGATAAATGTCCTGCTGAATATCCCTGAATAATTCAGGAAAGCCTATCTAGATAACTTGCAACCTAAGTGGCAAGATTTGAATCTCGCTGGTTAGGTTGCAAAGTCATCTGGGAATGTATTCCTAGATAATTTAAACTTATCTGGCGAGATTTTAAGCTGTTTAAAAAAGAAGCAACTTGCATGAGGGCTTTGCAGTCTGATCAGCAACCCCCACTCCAAAAATCCCAGAATCCCCCACAAAAGCAAAATAAAATTGCAGGCTTCTAGACCCAATAAGCCTTTTGCCCTCCATCTCCTCCCCGTACCCCAAATTTACAAAATAAATTAACCTAGTGCTGCTGTTTTGTAAATCGTCCCATCCTCTCCCTCCCCCACTACAAGGTTTCTGTCTATTCCCCACATCCCTCAATCAAAAACCTTGAAAGCAGGCTGAGAGCTTGGATCTTGCATCTGTCTCCCGGCCCATGTCGTGTTGCTTTTACAGCCCGCTGATTGCATATGCTACCGGGCTAGTGGTCAGAGTATTGCTTTGACTAATACACTAGTAGCTTATGCCACCTTCAAACGCTCATGCCTCAATAAACTGGTTAGTCTATAAGGTGCCACCTGCCTCATGTTATTTTCGCTGCAGAATGCTTAAAGAGGGATCAATGTACGTTGTCCCTTTCTACCCGATGTGAGTCACTGTAGTTTTTTTAGTTCTGTGCTTCTTGGTATTGTTGCATTAATTTGTGCTAAGGCTTTTATGGGTTAGCTGTGTCATATCTGATCCAGGGCTGGTACAAGGGTCGTGGACACCCTAGGCAAATCTTCAGTCTTATAATCTCCCCCCTTACTAGGGATGTGCATTCATTTTCAATGAATGTGCAATCCACAACGCTTAAGTCCCTGTTCATTTGATTCATGGGTTCGCGAAACGCATGGCGATCCCCCACGAATGAAACATATCATATTAGTTTCATTCTTTTGGGTCGCAGTGATTTCTTAGCAGCCGTTTGAAATAGGAGAAGGCCATGTGGGAGTATCCATAGCAACAACCAGCCCTTTCCTGTGAGTCATAATTGACCTCAGAGCCCTGTCATAGAATGGGTCAGACAGGTTGGCAAGGAGACCAGAATGACAACATATCAGAACTAAGCATTTTTCTAATGCAGCCAATCGCTGCTCTCAGTGCTCTGTGATGCTGTTCCTGCTGTACTATTTATACCTTAAGCATGCAGCGTGCCATGCACATTATTCTCGGCTGTTGTTTGGGGAGGTGGCTTTACTCAGAGCTAGTCTGAGTGTCTCAAATCTGTATTCAATTGCTATTGCTTCCTACTTTGATAGAATTTTCCATTGAAAAAGATATTTGTTTATTTTTTATGCTGTGCCAGCCAGGCTTTTTTTTTACTGCACTTTTTTTTTTATTGAACTCAGACTGTCTCTCTCTCACTCCCACTGAGACAAACTGCCAGCAGTGGCATTTTGCTGCTGATCTTACCCCCACCCCTGGGGTAGGTTGCAGGCAGGGTATGGGTGGTGAGGGTGGGAGATAGTGTGAGAGTTGCAGTGGCTGTCTGGGAGTTCGTATTTTCAAACAAGAAGCAGCATTACTAGGAATTGTGCTTGCTCAGGCTTCCAGTCCTTTCTCTGGAGTTTCATTTTTTTGTGCCCATACAGCAGTCTCAGTTGTAGTGTACAGCAAGGCACTGCATTGTGCGTCTGTGTGCAGTTTTCCAGACTCACATATATTGGTACAGCAGTGTTCTTTTAATCCAAATTCCCAGTAGGCATCTTATGGAGTTTAAAAAAAATTTTTGTGCACATTCAGCAGTCTCAGTTGTAGTGTAGAGCAAGGCACTGCACTATGTTTCTGTGTGTGTGTCTTTGTGTAGTTTTCCACAGTCACATATATTGGTACAGAGGTGTTCATTCACCAACAATTATTTTAATTGAAATCCCTAGTAGGCAGTGACATTAAATCCATGATGTCAGGGAAAGGTAGAGTGTTTGGGACTGGCAGAGGAGGCACTTCAAAAGGCAGTTCCAGTCCACCATTAAAGTTAAAAAGGGAGCTGTTCCAATCTAAAATCTCTGGAGAGGCAGGCAGTTCCATCCAGAAGAAACTGAAATTTAAAGATGATGCACCGCCACCACCTGTTTCTGACCCTGTTGTTTTTGAGGTGACGGAAGGGGAGGCTGAGTCATGCAAGACAAAAAGGCAAGACCCAAAAGCAGCAGTGCGACAGCAGACTCAGTGCTAACAATGTAGCGCAGACACTGTTTGCTACTGATTCCGATACAGAATCATCTTGTGTGGGATTCTCATAAGAACATAAGAACATAAGAAATTGCCATGCTGGGTCAGACCATGGGTCCATCAAGCCCAGCATCTTGTTTCCAACAGAGGCCAAAACCAGGCCACAAGAACCTGGCAATTACCCAAACACTAAGAAGAACCCATGCTACTGATGCAATTAATAGCAGTGGCTATTCCCTAAGTAAAATTGATTAATAGCCATTAATGGACTTCTCCTCCAAGAACTTATCCAAACCTTTATTGAACCCAGCTACACTAACTGCACTAACCACATCCTCTGGCAACAAATTCCAGAGCTTTACTGTGTGTTGAGTGAAAAAGAATTTTCTCCAATTAGTCTTAAATGTGCTACTTGCTAACTTCATGGAATGCCCCCTAGTCCTTCTATTATTCGAAAGTGTAAATAACCGAGTCACATCTACTCGTTCAAGACCTCTCATGATCTTAAAGACCTCTATCATATCCCCCCTCAGCCCTCTCTTCTCCAAGCTGAACAGCCCTAGCCTCTTCAGCCTTTCCTCATAGGGGAGCTGTTCCATCCCCTTTATCATTTTGGTTGCCCTTCTCTGTATCTTCTCCATCGCAACTATGGAGTAGATTTTCAAAAATGGCGCATTCGTGTACTTTTGTTGGCGCTCCAGGCGCAAACAAAAGTACGCAGGATATTAGCAGATACGCGCGTAGCCGCGCATATCCGCTAAAATCCTGGATCAACGCGTGCAAGGCTGCCTATTCCGTGTAGCCGGCGCGCGCCGAGCCGCGTAGCCTGCCGCCGTTCCCTCCAAAGCCGCTCCGAAATCGGAGCGGCCTCGGAGGGAATTCGCTAACACCCTCCCCTCACCTTCCCCTCCCTTCCTCTACCTAACCCACCCCCCCCCCGGCCCTGTCTAAACCCCCCCCCTACCTTTGTTGGGGGATTTACGCCTCCCTAGATGCAACCCGGGGCGGTTCCGGAGGGCACGGCCACGCCCCCGGACCGCCCCGCGCCGAAACCACGCCCCCGGGCCCGCCCCCGAAACGCCATGTCCCGCCCCGAAAACGGCACGCCGCTCGGCCCCGCCCCGACACGCCCCCTCGGAAAACCTCGGGACTTACGCGAGTCCCGGGGCTCTGCGCGCGCCGGTAGGCCTATTGAACATAGGCGCACCGGAGCGCAGGGCTCTTAAAATCCGCCCCCATATCTTTTTTGAGATGCGGCGACCAGAATTGAACATAGTATTCAAGGTGTGGTCTCACCATGGAGCGATACAGAGGCATTATGACATTTTCTGTTCTATTAACCATTCCCTTTCTAATAATTCTTAACATTCTATTTGCTTTTTTGACTGCTGCAGCACACTGAGCCAACAATTTTAAAGTATTGTTCACTATGATGCCTAGATCTTTTTCCTGGGTGGTAGCTCCTAATATGGAACCTAACATCATGTAATTATAGCAAGGGTTATTTTTCCCTATATGCAACACCTTGCACTTGTCCACATTAAATTTCATCTGCCATTTGGATGCCCACTCTTTCAGTCTTGCAAGGTCCTCCTGTAATGTATCACAGTCTGCTTGTGATTTAACTATTCAGTTTTGTATCATCTGCAAATTTGATAACCTCACTCATCGTATTCCTTTCCAGATCATTTATATATATATGGAAAAGCACCAGTCCAAGTACAGATCCCTGAGGCACTCCACTGTTTACCCTTTTCCACTGAGAAAATTGACCATTTAATCCTACTATCTGTTTCCTGTCTTTTAACCAGTTTGTAATCCATTTCTCATCATCAGAAATGGAAGAAGTAATAGCTGAAGAAGGTTTATGAGGATTAGTTAGTTCTGTCTTAGCCTCCACTTCACTGCTGCAGGGAAGAGATGAAACTGATGATGAGGAGGAGGAAGAGCAGTCAGCGCAGGCACAGAGTGTGACTGATGCCCCTGGCATTGATTCTCAGGGTGCATCCACTACTTCTCCAGTGCCAGCATCCACCCCGAAGGCTATAGAGAAGGGATCACGAAAGAAATCTGTGATATGGAGCCACTTTAAAGTGACGGAGGACCCACGTTTTGCTCAGTGTAATTATTGTGCCAGGGCTATTAGCAGAGGCAAGCAAATGGGACATCTAATTTTGGCATGATGCATCATATGCAGAAGCAACACTTAACAGTACTGCCATCTGGGGATGGTGGCAGTACCAGTCAAGGGACCCCTTTTTACAAGCAGCGTAAAGTGGTTGAAAAGGAGCAGAGTCATCCCACACCCTCAGCCCCTTCTAGCAGTCAGGTGGCAGGCCAGCAGCCCCCTGCCATGTGTCAGAAGTGACAACCCACCATGGAGGAAATAGGGTGGTGTTCAGTAACACTATCCCAGGGAAGGAGGTAGGCAGCCTCAAAAGTTGTAACCAGGAGCATTGGGGAAATGATTGCCCTTGATGACCATCCCTTGCAGGTAGTGGAGAGTGTGGGTTTCAAGCATTTCCTGAAGGTCTTAGTTCCAAATTACAAAGTCCCCTCCAGAACTACATTTAGCAGAAAGATCATCCCCAGTCTGTACAACCAGTCGCGTCCAAGCGCTGCTGGCTAAGGCAGAGGGGAAAGTGCATTTTACCTGCAATATCTGGACTGTCATGAATGCTGCACACTCTTACCTCTCCCTGACAGCACACTGGTGGGACCTGGCTGAGGCAGGAGCAGGCAGCAGCTCTATTAGAGACCAAGTATCAGGGTGGAGATGGGCTTTACTGGATACCCACCTGACAGACGATGCCCATACCTCAGCCAATATTCTAGCATGCATCAGACATATGCTGGTGGGCTGGCAGCTACACCAGCGAGACAGGAATCTTCAGGCAGGGTTTTTTGTCACAGACAATGGTACAAACGTGGTAAAGGCAATATCAGATGGGCAGTTTCAGAGCATCTGATGTTTTGCACACCCTCTGCACCTGGGGTTCCAGTCCAAGCACCAAGAGAATGAATACCTGCAGGACTTAATACACAAGTGCAGGAACATAGCAGCGCACTTCCACAGAAGTGTGAAGGCGGGGTAGGTTCTCTGTGAAAAGCAGACTGATTTGAGTATGCCTCACAAGTGTCTCATTCAAGACATTGGCACCCGGTGGAATTCCACCTATATGATGCTGCAGAGGTTAGTGGAACAGCAGACACCCCTTCATGAAATTTCTGGTTCAATGGACATAGGTGTGCAGAGTCCACTAGGGCATCATGATTGGTTAGTCATGAGTCAGCTGGTAAAAATCCTGCAGCCCTTCAAGGATGCCACGGAGGAGCTGAGTTCCAGAAGTGCCACCTTGGCTGACATCACCCCTATAGTTAATTTTCTGGAGGAAAAGTTGGAGGGCTTTAAACAGGAAGAGAGAATGACAGCAGAGGTGCTGCATTGTCTGGACCTTTTGCAGAAGCAGGTGCAAGACAGATTAAGACCTTTAACAAAAGACCACTCATTCATGCTCACCAGAGTCTGTGATCCCCATGTGAAAGGGAAACTCGCCCTACAGTACGATTGTCTCCTATTGGTGAAGGACCTGCTGTTAGTAAATGTCTGTGAACAGGAGCGCCATAGGCAGAGACAGATTAGGCATGAAGCAGAGGAGGAAACAGTGGGCACTTCAAAGAGTAGTGCAAGCCCAAGCAGGGGCAGCACTCTGTCAGTGACAGCTAGTACTTCCTCATCCACTTCAGTACACCAAAGCCATGTTGCCCCTAAAAAATCATCTGTTCTGGAATGGGCTAGAGAGAAAGCAGCTGGCATGAAGGACTCTCAGCCCACCCAAGCAAAGGAGTCACCAGCACAAATGTCAGTGACACGGTATCTCACAGAGCCCACAGAGGACATGTAGACAGATCCGCTGGCATATTGGGCACACAAGTCCACTGTCTGGCCACACCTAGCCAAAGTGGCTCAGCGATATCTGTCATGTCCACCAATCAGTATGCCCAGTGAACGTGTATTTTCAATGACAGGGGATATCATGAGCCCTCATGGCTCAAGGCTGGCACCAGAATTGATGGAAATGCTAGTGTTTTTGAAAATAAACATGCCTTTGCTTGGGTTTCCAGATTTTCCCTGTGAATGGCAAGATGAATAAAAGCAATTTAAAGCCTTGCAGCAGCTCCAACTGCCTCATATGCTCTAGATAATATCAGCACATGTACCTGACCTCAACCGCTGTGCCTGTCATTCCAGCCCTTATGTCACTACAAGGGCCTGACCTCAACTGATGTGCCTGCCCATCCAGCCCTTATGTCACTACAAGGGCCTGACCCCAAACGCTGTGGCTGTCTATCCACTGTCCAGCCCTTATGTTACTACAAGGGTCTGACCCCAAATGCTGTGCCTGTCTGTTCAGACCTTACGTCAGTACAAGGGCCTGACCCCAAACGCTATGCCTGTCTGTCCAATCCTTATGTCACTACAAGGGCCTGACCTCAACTGATGTGCCTGCCCTTCCAGCCCTTAAGTCACTACAAGGGCCTGACCCCAAACGCTGTGCCTGTCTGAGTTTAGTTCTAGTATCTCTAATTTCAGTTTCATGTATTTGTGCATCACTTCTTTCCAGAAAATTATTTTCCTGTTTTGCAACATTTGGAATGTAAGAACATAAAAAGCTGACTTAAGATGTTTGGAGCTTACATATTTCATATGCTCAATAGTTTTCATGACCTTAATAATATGGGCCATTTTCTTTAAATCTTTCTTAGGTGCCAACATTAATGTTTCTAGTACTATAGAAAACTGGTGGTAGTTGTATTCTAGTTCATCCTCTGTGTTCCCCATAGTTTACAGAGGCACTGTGTAGGGTACAAAGTCAACAAAGGTTGATATTTTAGATTTGGACTTGAGTAGCAGTTTTCTTATTTCTGAGAGCTCTTCAAGTTTTTGTCATCAGCTGAAGTGCATAAGTACAGTTAATAGCTTCTGGGTATTCACAAATAATCTCCAGCTCAGTTCTTGCTTCACAAATGGCAGTCTCTATTCCTCTAAAAGCATCCTCTGTTGAATTATCTTTCACAAATCAAAAAGATGCCATTTTCTTCTGGCAGTGAACCAGTTCAGGAAGAAGTGATAGATCAAACCACAACATACCTGCACAAAGGAAAGGGAACTCTCCACAGGCGTAGCCTATCTCTTAGTACCCACTGACACATGTTGAATCAGAACTGCTGTTCACATGGAAACCTCTGCGTTGCAACACTTTCCGAGTCTTGTGCCCCACTTTGGGGCGAACCCATTCCAGGGAGCCCTTTCCTGCGCAAAGGAAAGGGAATTCTCCCCGGGTGTCGCCTATCTCTTAACACCCACTGACCCTTGTTGAACCGCTTTTCACATGGAAACCTCCTCTGCCTCGGCCTTCAAAATTCTCATTTGTATATCTGTTATGTCCACCAGATTTTAAAAGACCAGCGAGAGCTCACTAGATGCCAACGGAACCACCACACTCTTGGGGTAAACCCATTCTAGGGAGCCCTTTCCTGCACAAAGGAAAGGGAACTCTCCCTGGGGCTCTTGTTTGAATATTTGCTACTACTACCAAGATCTGCACCTGCAGCAGCTCCACCCCACCCAGGCATAGTTCATCATGTTTCAGGTCCTAGCACGTGTTAGACTCCTTGGTCCATGTTTCAAGACGGGTCAGGAGGACTCTATGCCCCGGTTGACAGTCGTGCCACATGCAGGGGGCCCCGTCCCCTTTCACCCCACTCCCCTCTTCTTGGGTTCTATATGAGAAGCTTGTTTGCTGTTTGAGCTCTCTCAGAGTGTCGGAGATCTTTATTCAATTGCTATTGCTAGTTTGCTATAATTAATTTTCTATTGCTGAAAAAGATATTTGTTCTTTTTTTGCCTGTTGTGCCTGCCAGGCAGCCAGGCTTTTTTTTACTTTATTTTTTTTTTTTTATTGAACTACTTGTTGACTATCGGTCTTGTGCCAGTATTTAGCCTTAGATGGAGTTTACCACCCACTTTCAGCTGCATTAACAAACAACCCGACTCCAAGAAGACCTGGTCCCAGCACGCCAGGGCCCACTACTACCGGCCTAACACCATCCGCGGGCTGAGCCTCGTCTTGTCTTGCCTCCTTGTCTTTCCCCTATCAACACCACAGCGACCTGACTACCTCAGCTCTGCCAGCCTGTCTTGCCCCTATGAAAACTACAGCGACCTGACTACCTCAGCTCTGCCAGCCTGTCTTGCCCCTATCAAAACCACAGGGACCAGACTACCTCCACTCTGCCAGCCTGTCTTGCCCCTATCAAAACCACAGGGACCAGACTACCTCCACTCTGCCAGCCTGTCTTGCCCCTATGAAAACTACAGCGACCTGACTTCCTCAGCTCTGCCAACCTGTCTTGCCCCTATCAACTTTCTGTCACTCTGCCTTGCTGCCATACACCAGATGACTCACTCTACTCCTTGTGGTGTTCTTGCCACTATCATGATTCCTCAGTGTGTTGGTGCTAGTCTTTCTGCTGCTTTGTCTTTTTATTGGTGCCTTGTGGTTTTTTCTGACACTCTTTCTGCTTGCTATGTTCCCCCTTCATTGTGCTGTAGGATGTTGATGCCACTTGTCTTGCCACTTTGCCTGTCGTGCTGCCTTCGAGGGTTCATGCATCTGTTATCAGTGCTCTCTTTTGAAGTTATGGTGTGTTTTTGACACTCTCGCAGCTGCTTTGCACCTCTGTTAAAGCACTCTTGCCACTCCTGGTACCCCTTTGCCCCTTTACAGTGCCTTAGGCTATTCATGCCACTTTGGTGCCAATTTGCCATAGTCTAAGTACCTTGGAGCTCTTTTCTCATTCTGAAGATTGCTTCTCAGAAGTTTCATCAGAATTCATAAGAAACCCCAATTCTGCAGCCAAAAATAGGCTGCAAATACTTCCCCCATTGACTTTAATGGCAAACGAAAAATGAATGAAACTAATACACAAATTAGTTTTTACCCCTATGAAACTAATGCAATGAATTTAGGTCCCGGCAAAACGAAAAACAAAACAAAACAATTTTTTTCCTTCTGCACATCCCTACCCCACCTTACACAACTGCCTATCAGGACAGCTCTGGCACATCAGTCCCCTCTCTAGCCCTAAAGCATATATCTGTCTCTCACTCATTCTTTTCCTCCCTCCCTTTGCCCCTCCCCCCATCTACAGTGCCCAGCATTCATTTTCTCTATCCCTCTAGTCCAGTCTCTCTCTTTTCTTCTCCTGCCCAGCCTCTCTCCCTTTTTTCCCCCTTCACTCTCTGCTGAACACAGGAGCATCACTCCAAGTTTTTTGCCCTCTTTTTGCGGTGTCCATTATAATCTCCCTTCATCTCCTACCTGACCTGAATCCTCTCCCTCTCCACAATACCCTCAACTGCCCAGCACCCTCTCTCTCTCTCTCTCCCCACCTGCCCAGCACCTTCTCTCCACAAATCCTTCACTCCCCAAGCTTCCTTCTCTGTCTCTACCCCCCCCCCCCCACCACACACACACACACACACACACACACACACACATCTCCCCAGCATCCCTCACCTTCTGTATCGTGGTGCTGTGCCTTTAAAAGCAGATAACCAACACCTAGATATTTTTTTTTTTTATCACTCATCTCACAATGTTGGTGCCCTAGACAACTGTCTAGTTTGCCTAATGGAAGAACTGGCCTTGATGTGATCAGTTTCTAGTGGATATCTATTCAAGATATTCAGCTGTGTGTATAATTACAAAGCCTTCACATGAAAGCAAAATGCGTATCACATTATCGCGTTCTTGTACTCTGTGCCTGAGAAATCTTAAGCAGTATTGCATGCTCCGAAGGGTCAAGGAAAACTCTCACATGTGAATGTGCTGCGTGTGCTTATCCTTGGCTTCCTTCCTTGATCTCCCCTCTCCACCCCCCAGGACTCATCTTCTGCGCCTGAAGTTCAACGCAGCACATTCATTTCTTTGCCTTCTCTCCTTTGAGTCATGTATAACCTTTTAAAGGGCACTTTTTCAGTACTATTAGCCCCAGGTAGACGACTTTTTCCTCTTGGCTGAACATGTGCAACACAGAAAACAAATGCAATAAGACTATTTCTGGATGGCTGATGGAACCGACAGATACATCAGGCAAGTGACACCCTCTGGAAATGGTTTTTTACAGATTATTGATTTAGCAGATAGGTTAAACTTACATCGATTATCTTGTTTGTAAACACATTTTCTCCTTCTCCTTACCATCTTTGATTTTTTTTTTTTTCAGTCCGTAATATTTGTCTCTCCTTCTCCCTACCTGCAAAGTGTCTGTCATTTTCCTGAATGTGTGCACCACGCAGCAGATAGTAATGGGACGAAGCACAGGCGCAGGAATGCGTTGTGCTTTTCCGAGTTACAGCTGGTAGGTTAGGTTTTGTAGGTTCTTCTTTCTTCACACCAAGTCTCGTGTTGGTTGGACTTCTTAGAGGTCGGCGCCCGTTTTATCTACCACTATTTTAAAGTGGATGCGCAGTGGGAAAGGTCTCGCACGGTCTGACCGTTTTCAATTCCGTTTTTCATTTTCTTTTTCTTTCTTTTTTTTTTTTAGCAGATGACAGATGAGGAGTCACAAGAAAGAATAGCAGCCCTTAGCTATCGGCTAGAGAGATGAGAAAGCACAAACCGAAAATACAAAAGGGTTGTCTGTCTGCTGTTGCTATGTAGTGCTGGTTTAGCAATATAGAGGGGTAATTTTTCAAAGCCGTTTCTGCTGGTAGAACGGTGCTCGGCCTTTTACACAATTGCCCCCCTGATATGTGGTAAATTTAGGCGCTCTTGACCTGTATCTGTGCAATGTTACCCGGACTGAAGGGAGCTTTCCCAGGGTTCGAGAGTGGTTTGTTCCCTTGTGCATACTTTTGCATGTTCAAAAATATGTGGGCACATTTCTTCCCTAAAACTAATTCAGCTCACTGACAGCAGGAGTTATTGTGTGCAAATAGTTTTGATGGGAGAATTTTCAAAGGGGAAATTATGTGGGTAATTGCCTTAAAATCTATGCAGGCTGTTCCGGAATTGACCCATAATGCCTTTTTTTTTCTGGAAAAGCGCAGAATATAGAGGTTACCTACACATATTACACTGTACTTGGTATAATAATCACACACATGATCTCCAGCAAAAAGAGAAGCAAGGATGCTGTTGCCATTACTGATCAAAATTTCACTACACTATGGGGAAGATTTCACTGGGCAACAATGAAAGTGTTACTGACCTAAAAAGGTCCTACTCTGTAGTATCTTGATGTGCTGAACACGAATATGACCATGAAAAGTTTTTATTGGCTCTCGTTTTGAAGATATTTAATATAGTTCACTTTCTATGTTTAGTCATGTAAATTTATCCAGTAGGACTGTAAATTAGCCTAGAACGATGTAATATTGCATCATATTGCATAATAACCATCATGCACACATCATCCAGAGTTTATTACATCATTTTCTGATGCAATGCAGTTCTACTGCCATGCTGCTGCTGAGTAAGCTGACATCAGCAGTGCACTATATGAAGCCCAGTCAGAAAGGGTGAGCATTTGAAATATTCATGCTGGCTGACTACTGCTGGACACTCCGCAGAGATGCTCCCAAACAGGTGTACAAGAGACAAGCAAAGAAATCTAAGACGTAGTCTATGACTTCATTTTTCAAACGGTATTAACTGTAGGTCTCCTACTATTGGCATACAATTCAAGATGTAATTATATTATTGCATATTACAAAAAAACTAGAGCCAATTTTGCATTTTCACAGTCACATTCATGTTTAGCACATGGAAATGTATAAGAATTGACTAATTTCATTTCCGTAACATGACTTTTGTGAAAATTTGTGGCCCAGTGTTTTCAAAGGGTTGCCCCCGGAAGATACGATTAAGATACGCGCGCAACCCCTGAAAACCTACCCCTGCCTCCCCCTGCGCGTGCCGAGCTTATCTTGCATAGGCTCGGCGGCGCGCGCAAGCCCCGGGACGCGTGTATGTCCCGGGACTTGCAAAAAGGGGCAGGGTGTGGGTGGTCCGGGGGGCAGGGCGGAGCATGGCCTGAGCCTCCAGGCACAGCAGCCATTTGCTGCCGGGTTCTCAGGCCGGCTGTTGGCCAGCGTGCCGGGAGGCAGGCGTAACTTCTTCAACAAAGGTAAGGGGGAGGTTCTAGGTAGGGCTGGAGGGGGCGAGTTAGGTAGGGGAAGGGAGGGGAAGGTGCGGGGGGGAGGGGCGGAAGGAAAGTTCCCTCCGAAGCCGCTCCGATTTCGGAGCGGCCTCGGAGGGAATGGAGGCAGGCTGCGCGGCTCGGCGCACGCAAGTTGCACAATTGTGCACCCCCTTGCGCGCGCCGACCCTGGATTTTATAACATGCGCGCGGCTACGCGCACATGTTATAAAATCGGGCGTAGATTTGTTCGCGCCAGGTTGCGCGAACAAATCTGCGCCCGCGCACAGGTTTTAAAATCTGCCCCTATATCTTTGCTAAAAAAAAAAAATAATAACTGTATTAGTTCTCTTTTTATCTGACTCCTTTTCTTCATTTCTAAGTCAGTGTTTTCACTCTTACATATGTTTATTTTTATTCCCTATTGGGGTACATCAGTATCTTGTGTGCATATTACCCACAGAGAGGAATGTTGCACAGAGAGGGAAAAGGCCATTTTAGGCATGTATGTCCCTGTTATGTGGTTTTGGATGAACTCTTCAGTGCATTGGTAGCAAACGTGCACATATTCTTTCTTTTTTTGCTGAGCCAGAAATCAAGATTCTGTAATATTCTATAAATATATGTACACAACCTTTATTTCTGGAACAGTTAAAAAGTGACTATTATTATTTCATTACATAGACGATTCACTAGGCCTGACAGAGTGAATATGTATTAGAATGGGATTTATTAGTATTTCAGCCTTGTAATCGTGGTTAAATGTACATGACAGAAGGTAATGTAATTAAACTGTATTACCACATTCTGGAGCATAGGTCCCTGTACGTGTGGTTGTCTGGTGTATTAACAGCAACATTCCTACTCATCTGTCAGTTCTGTTAGGTGTAAAGCAGCTCGTGTTATTTTTTTTCCCCTCTTTACAGCTATGATTTAAATGGAATGCATAGATTAAAGGAGGTTCATGGCCACACTTTGAATACCTTTATTATATGGGTGTAGGGCCCCATTGGATCCGAGTAAAGGAGCTGGACCTAGTATGGGCAGTATACAGTAAAGAGTAGACAAATATACAACTGTGTTGTCATTCCCTCTAGATGCTGCTGTACTGGTTTGTTTCTGCTTGCATAAAAGCAAGTGACCCCCCCCCCCCCCTAGTGTCTGGGTGGATTTTTAGCTTGCCGATTGAAAGAGGAGTGTTTGCTTTCAGTTCTCTTAATTTTTCAGAGTGAAGGCCAAAATGCTGTGGCAGAGGAGCCTTAGAAAATAGGGGGGGGGGGGGGACTTCCATCTCATACGGCTGCTGTTGAAATATTTCTAGTGATTTTCGTAGTTAATTATCCGGTAAGATGTTGGGTTGGGAGGGAGTTTTTACCCACCCTTCTTTCCCACCACTAAAAGAGGAGTGAGGAGCCGGAGTTCTTCACAAGTCTTCATCACTCTCTCTGTCCAAGGGATTCCATTGCCCATCTGGCCACGAGGTTGTAGAAGGAGGAGAGGATACCCATCCAGTGAGCGAGAAGAAGGCTAGAGGAAAATAAGTGGTACCCACCCAGTATTTAAGCACAGAGTTTACCCATTTGCTATACAGGACATACCCATCCAGTGCAAAAAGGTTACAGGATATGAGATAGGTGTTATGCTCTGCTGCCGCAGGCAGCTGCGGCCGCTGTTGCTCTCCTCTTTGTTTGCTGTACTAGCGCCGTTGGGAGAACTTGCGGCCTCTGCCAGCTCCCACCGGGCCTTCCACCCTCCGTTCTCGGGCCTCCTTGATCGGCGTAGATGCCACCGACCGCCATCTTACCCATGGGGTTCCCTAGGCGCGAGTGCGTGTGCTCCCCGACCTGCCTTAACCACTTTATGGTGGGAACCTCGGGGGTGTCCCCACCAGATGATGTCACTCAACCTGGATACTTAAGCTCAAAAGCCCAGACAGACAGCGACTTGGCAATTAATTCATTTGCTACAACTTCTATACTCTCTGCAACGCTGTTCTGGTTCCTGCTTCCGTGTTGGAGACTAACTGGTACCCGCTCCTCTGAGGCCCTATCTCGTCTCTTGGCTATCCGCTCCTCGGAGGGCCTTCATGTGAATTCCTGTCTGCCTTGCTTCCCGAGGCTTCTCCGGACCTGCTACTACCTTCAGTCACTGTGAGTACTACGCTGCAGTTCCTGTGATTTCTCTACATGGGATCTCTCTCTGGTGTACCCCGCTCTGTGGACCATTGCCATGACATCTGAAGAGAAACCCTTGCCGGTGTACCCTGCTCTGCGTGACCTCCCACTGAGGGACCCTCTCATTTACCATCTCTATGGACCCAGTATATTTTAGTGACTGGACTTCTATCGGCACCCCTGCTCCTCGGGTAGTTACATTACTAATTGTCTACTCCAGTTCCAGAGCTGAGTCTGACATCAGCAGCTGCACTGCCGCTCCATGGCCCGTCTCCAGAGGTCACTTTCTCTCTCATACTACCCGCTGCTGTAGCCCATCCTGCAGCCGAGACTCTGCCTCCTGACTGCGAAGCTCAGTGGGGCTCCTCCCCCTGGGCAATTCCACCTCTTGCCTCGGTCAAAGGGTCCACATAAATATCTACCTAAAGATTTTTAAATATTTATTTATTTATTTATTATACTTCTATGCCACTACAATTGCCACAGCTCTAAATGGCTTAAGAAAATAAAACGTTCATAACAAATCAACTGGACAACATTAAACAGCAGCAAAATAGAATGAAAAAAAAAAAAAACCAGTACAAAATCAAATCCTAGCAAAACTCTTAGGGGCAGATTTTATAAAATTACGTGCGCGAGTACTTTTCTTCACGCACCAGGACGAGCCGCACAGCCTGCCTCCGTTCCCCTCCGAGGCCGCTCCAAAATCGGAGCGGCCTCAGAGGGAACTTTCCTTCCGCCCTCCCCCCCCTGCACCTTCCCCTCCCTTCCCCTACCTAATCCACCCCCCCCGGTCCTATCTAAACCCCCCCTCCCTTTGTTGCACAAGTTACGCCTGCCCGAGGCAGGCATAACTTGCGCACGCCAGGCCGGCCACCGACGCGTCATGGTCCGGTCCGGGGCTGGTCCGGAGGCCATGGCCACACCCCCGGAATGCCCCCGATGATGCGCTGGGTGTGACACGCCCCCGACACGCCCCGATGACGCGCCGGCCGTGACACGCCCCCCCAGGAAAGTCCCAGGACTTGTGCGCGCCGGCAGCCTATGCAAGATAGGCTCGGTGTGCGCAGGGAGGGTTTGGGGTAGGTTTTCGGGGGTTACGCGTGTAACCCTTTGAAAATCTACCCCTCAATGCTCATAGAAATCAGACAATGCAAATTTGAACCAAAAAGGTCTTCAGATTTTATTTAATGTTTTGACGCAGGTAATTAGTCTGATAGCGAATGCCACAATTCGGGCACTGCCACAGAAAAAGATCTTTCCTGAGTCTCACTTAATCGTGCAAAATGTAACAGTAGCACATTGAAAAGGCCTCTTTGTGGAGACCTAAGAGAGCTTGACGGATTATATATGTGCAGCATCAAATTTATCCCTGGTAGTACCTCTGTATTACTCATTTTCTGGATGAGGCAAGCTACTTTATATTGAACTCTAAAATTAACAGGGAGCCATCGCAACTCTTGCAACATTGCTGCGATATGAGCTTTCTTATTTACTCCTGCTAACAGCTGGACAGTAGAGTTATAAAGTAGCTGAAGAGCGTGCAGTGCATATGCTGGTAGCCTAACCCTTTCAACGTTTTTCCTGAAGCCACATCCCAACGAGAGAGAGAGAGAGAGAGATTGTTCCACACACTAGACTGCAAATGTGCATTGGATTACTACAAGCATCATACACAATCGGATAAGAGAGTTTCCCAATTATTCGTCTCTTTCAACCCGAATGCTCCAGGCCAGCGCATGGCCAAACGGACTCTATCAAACTGGATATCACAGTGCATAGTTTTCTGTGCTGCGGTTAGAGGACCTCGTGGGAAAGCTAAAGGCCCATCAAGTGAGGGCGTTAGCTGCATCACTGGCACATCTTCAGGATGTTCCACTATTGGACATATACAGAGTGGCCACTTGGTCTTCATGGCATACCTTCGCATCACACTATTGCCTAGATCAACAGGCTTCTTTGGATGCAGCCCTGGGCAAGGCAGTCCTCTGCTCCTTTTCCAAACGTTAAGGCTGGCCACACTATGAAACTTGAGCAGCAGAACTCATGGGCACATAGCCAATGCCATGTTCGGACAGCCACTCTGAATTATTATCTGGGGACTCCCAGACAGCATGTCTAATTCAGCAAGCTTATTGATGGGAAAAAAGCACGTTTGCTTACCGTAAATGGTGTTTTCCATAGATAGCAGGGTGAATTAGCCATGCTGACCTGCCTGCCTCCCTGGACAGCCTTGGTAAACCACTTTTTCCGGTATCAACTTTGTTATAGACTGAGAAAAAGACAGAACAGCCACGCAGCCTACACAGAGCAAAGTTCTGTGATCTTTGTGAAGCTCGTCGAGGCCGCCCTCTAGTGAACATCCCAGATAGCATGGCTATCTACGGAAAACACCATTTACAGTAAGCAAACTTGCTTTTCGAAGTGTGCCTGAATCTATGTATGGGCACATTAACAATTTGTCCAACCCCAGTTCAGCATGGCATCAAGGAATAACTTGTCTGAAAAGCCAAAGGAACAGCGTGAAGTTGGTCACCTAAAATTAACATATTCTTTAACTCAGACTTGCTACACATCAAAGTCTTAATAAAAGCAGAGTAATTAGCAGAAAGAATACCAGGAGGACAGTGAACTAAGCCAATGGACCTGAGTGGAGATAATATAATCAGGACTTCATACGCTGAACTAGGACCAAGCTTCTCAATGGAAAAATGAAACATTCTTATGAATAATAAGTAATTCACCACCCCAGTCCTTGACCTGGGTTAAGATACAGCAGAATAGTTAGAAGACAGGCATTGTTTAAAGCATAAAACATAAAAATATAGAACATAAGACATGCCATACTGGGTCAGACCAAGGATTCATCAAGCCCAGTATCCTGTTTCCAACAGTGGCCAATCCAAGTCACAAGTACCTGGCAAGAACCTAATGTTATGAATCTGTTAGTGGACCCCAAACGTAGAGGACAGCCTTACCTTACTCCGTATGTAGGGTAGGGATGATCTGGATACAGGAGGATGTGCACCCAGGGCTGGTCCAGGTGATCCAATCCAAGAGGCCGGCAGAGAGCAAGCAAGTCCAAGTAACAGTCCAGGTCAAGGCAGGCAGCAGACAAAGGGGTTCCAGGCAATCCAATCCAAGGCACGCAGAAAAACAAGTAAGGTCCACCGAAGCACCAGCAAGCCTGTAGCCGAGGCAGTGCTGTGCTGGAGAGGTCTCTTTAAATACTAGTTTTTCCCACGCTACCGTGGGAACTTCCATCCGGCCTACTGATGTGACATGGGGGGCGGAGTTGTGCTGCGAATCGCGCAGTGCCGCGCTGAGCCAAGTGATGCTGCCGAGCTGTAACAATGCGGGAAGCTGCTGTGACTTGCTGAGCGGTAAAAGTACCTCCCCTGAAAGGTCCCCTTCGCTCTTTAGGTCTGGGCTTTGGGGGGAAGTATTGATGAAATTATTTGAGCAGACGGGGAGCCTGTACATTGTGAGCTGGCTCCCCAGAGTTTTCCTCCGGCTCATAGTTTTTACAGGAGATTAGATACTGTAGAGTTCCTCTATTTCTTCTGGCACTCAAAATTTCCTCGAACTCAAATTGTATATCATCTTCCACAATCGAGGTGTTAGTCTAGTCTTCCTAGTGGGCCATGACAGAATTGCTGGTTTGAGAAGTGACATATGGAATACATCATGAATGCATAGAGTGGGTGGCAGGCGAAGATTAAATGTAACTTCATTGATTTGCTTCTCAATGAAGGACCAAGAAATCTAGGTGAGAATTTCAAAGACAGTGTCTGCAATTGGAGATTCCGGGTGCTCAACCAAACCAATTCTCTAGATTGAAGTTGAGGAACCGATCTCCTCTTTTTATTAGCCTGAGCCTTCATTCTAAGAACAGTCTTTTGTAAAAGGCGTCGTGTCTCCTCCCAAAGCTTAGTCATAGAGTGGATGGCTTGGTTAACTGCAGGACAAGTGGATGGTGTAGTGATAGGTAGCGGAACTTGTGAATGTCTACCAAAAACAATAAAAAAAGGGGTTTTCCCAGTAGCTTGGGCCACATGATTGTTGTGACAAATTTCTGTCCACAATAATAAAAATGCCCAATTGTCTTGGCGTTGATTTATATAACTTCGAAGGAAGGTCTTGAGGGATTGATTAATCCGTTCGATGAGACCATTGGATTGCGGGTGATAGGCTGAAGAGAAATTAAGTTCAATTTTCAGTTTCTTACAGAGCTCCCTCCAGTATCGGGCCGTAAATTGGACTCCTCTATCCAAAACAATGCTTACAGGCAGACCATGAAAAATGAAAGATGTGTCATAGAAATAACTAGGCTAATTCTGTCGCAGAGAGCAATCTAGTAAGAGGAATAAAGTGAGCCATTCTGGAGAATCGGTCTACTACGACTCAAATGACCATTTTCTTCTCTGAAGGAGGGAGGTCAGTAATAAAGTCGGTGGCTATGTGAGTCCATGGTTCTTTAAGAATGAGTAGAGGCTGTAATAACCCCGAGGCTTGCTGACAAGGAATCTTCTGGGCTGCACAGGTGTGACATGATTCCACATATCTTCTATATATAGAAATAACCTCTAATAGTGAGAAAGACAAAGCAAAATGGCGATAATATGTACTGATTTCTCACCATGCAAGGACTTAAAGAATGCGATCACTGTGTCAGTTTAGCAACCTTCATATAGTACTAGGTTCCTGGATAATGTACCAGGTAACCTAAACAGAGCTGGAATAGCTTCATTGTGTGCAGTGTTTATAATCATAGGTTGCTTGAAATGCTTCATCAGACTTGCAATAGCTTAGTCAAGCTAAAGTTAGTGAGGTACTTAACTTGGAAATTGTTGTCGAATGCCGCGGTGAACTGTGAGTCTGAGGTCATGGTCCTTCTCAGGTTCGCTATTGTGTTCCCCGGCCGGGGCTGTGAAGTTAAGTGTCCTGTCAATAGGTTTCCTTTCAGGCTCTCATCGCTGCTCGCTTTCGGATCGCCCGACTCTGCGGGGTTTCGGAATCTCTTCCTTCTTCAGGGATGCAGCAAGCTGCTGAATTGCGGCCAGTTCTATGGATATACTGGGAATCATATACATATGCTAGTGATCGCAGCTTATATTGGCAAAAATAATGTTATTGTTCATGCAACATACTATACAGTGAAAGCTTATGTCCTATTATTGAGGGCGCTCACTTATGAAAATAAATTCATGTGAGAGAATTTTGGTTTAAAACTGCTTACCAATAAGGTGTTTGCAATCAGCGCTGTGTTTGAGAAAATCTTCCTGTGTATGCAGGGATTACTGTCACGTCTAACGTAATGTCCATCACGTGTGTTAAAGGCCGTTTTCCACTCGTCTCCCTCCCGAATCTGGATTAAGTTGTAAATCCCTCTTAAATCAAGCTTAGTAAAACTCTGAACCCCTTTTACTCGAACAAAGAGTTCGTAAATAAGCAGAATCAGGTACCGTTTTTTCCTGGTAATATTATTTAGACCTCTGTAGTCAATGCACGGATGTAGAGACCCATCTTTTTTCTTGACAAAAAAGAACCCAGCTCCGGCTGGAGAGGAAGAAGGTCTGATGAATCCCCAAGCCAAGTTCCCTTGGATATACTGTGTCATGCCTTCAGACTCAGGCTCTAAAAGGGTATAAACTCTCCCACTGGGGGGACACTGCCCGGGGAGTAAATCTATTCCACAGTCGTAGGGCTGGTGAGGAGGTAACGTTTCCGCCTGTTGCTGGCTAAAAATGTGAACTCGGTGTACTGATTTGGTATGCTGGAGCACCTTATCGCAGAACTGGCCTAGCAAAGTTTAACTTGTATTAAACAATTCTGATGACAATACGGGCTCCAGCTGGCTAACTGTAGGGATGGTAACAAATACAAGAGGCTATTATCCACCCTTATACTAATTAATCAAAATACCAATACATAAGAGTAGTATATTTAGTAATATTAACTATTACACATATCACATCACAATCCTTTATTTAATAAATCACTAAAATAGTATTAAACATTTCAAGATATCAGCATTACAACATTTCAATACATATAGATATTTAATTCCATATTATTTGGGCACCCACTTTGTGCACCTAACCTCCCTATTTTCCTAGTATTGATTAATCCCCTAAAAATTATCATCACATTCATCCATCCATTGCTTCGGGCGATCTAAATAGAATTGATGGGTATCATGTTTTGAATTGCTGATTTTTGATTGGCGTTCTTATGCTATATATATATCCTGATTGGATGTTTTTTGGCCACCTGATTGGACTGGTGAAATGGCAGTGGTACACTGAAGTTCCAGAATTTTTAGTAGGTTTCAATTTTCCTTATATAACATTGTTACCTTTTGTTTGTATATTGTCAATTATTTTATTTTGTTTGTTTTTATGTATAGATGCATGACATGTTGAAAACGTGAACACTGTATTCATTGTCTATATGGATATATTAGGTAATATAACTGCACTATAAGGTTTGCTTAATTCTTTTTTTGGTTTTTTTAGATATAGTATGTGTTTTGTAATATTTTTTCATTATATATATTTTCTGTATAGACCTGGAAGAGATAGCTATATGTATGTGAATGATTATTTTCATCCTGTGGAAATGATTCAGCGTCTTTTCAGTTGAAAGCAGAAATGTTCCGCGTTTTCAAGATTGGAGAATATACAAGAGCACTGACTTGATTTCTAATTGGAGACTGTTGTGGACCCTCCCCTGAAGTAGCTTTGCATAGAAAAACATGTTGGGAGACAATCTGTTTTCTGGATTTGTTTTATGATGTGTGAATGTATGGTGGTTTGTGGTTTTATGGATATAAGGTGGGTATAGTACTTGTATAAGAATTTTGAAGTCTATATATTTTATTTTTCCATTTTCTATTGGCTTTGTATTAATTATATATATATATGATTTATCACTCTTTTTTTGATTTGATGTTCCGATACAGCAAGTGACAGGAAGGCTGAGCTGATCATCAGTAAGATTCATGTACCATTTACAAGGAATCTTAGTTTTATTTATTTATCATGTTTCTGTTGAATGTGCACAGGATGAAGGTTTCCTTTTTCACTTGGCCATATGTGCCATATTGCCTGGTTTATGGCTCTGTCTCTGTTCATTTACATTTATTGTAATCTGCCTTGAGGCCAACTTTGGTAAAAGGCAGAATATCAAATGTTGATAAATTAAAAATAATAAATGTTTCTGACCCTGGCTATAGCTATGGTTTCTGGGCTAATCTGCATTGTACTACTCTATCTAGGCCATAGCTCTGTGCCATATAGTAAGTATATTACCTGCATGAGGTCAGATCATGTACCTTCTGCATATAAATATGGAAAAACTTACATTTTTGCAAAAATGAATAGTAGAAAGAAGAAAATTTAATTCCCCTCCACCTCCACTCCCAGATCCTGCTGCTTGATTGATTGTTGGCAAATAAAGCAATAGCTTTTCCTGTATCTTACCCTTGTTCCGCCTTCAGCTTTATGAGCTTTCATTTAGTGAAGATGTTCATATTCCATTTCACGTTTGCAGCAGTCTGTATCACACAAAAGTGCAGTGAATGATTATGAACCACATGTTATTCTGTGGCAGCAAACAGTTCCGAAGACGAATGCTCTGATTGAACTTGGAAATGAAGATGGATGCTGACTTCTTAAGGTAGGATGTTTTTTTCTCTTGGCTGGCTGCTTCAGTCTAGTATATCTCTGCAGTTTCAGTGAAGGGATTGCGCCGCGCCTCATTATGACCTTCTGTGCGCAAAGGCTGAGAAAGCATGACAGTTGGAGTTTTTGTTTACCTGAAGATGGTGGGACAGATTTTGACGCCGTGGTTTATGATTATATCATAAGACAGTTATGCATCAGACCAGAAAACTCCTCGAAAGGGTAGGAATCTGCAGTTACTGAGTATCCGTGCAGTGGAGCTGTCAGAACCTTCTTGTAGGAAACTGATGAGGCCTAAAGAGACAAATGTACTGGAAGATTGTGTGTACTTGTTGTCTAATCACATGGACAGCAGGGAAGATGGAATCATTAAATGAGAATAAGAGGCTTATAGCAGGAGATTCTGCTCAGGTGGAGCAAGAGCCTCTAAGGCTTCTTAATTTACTAGGGGAATTGGACAAGGATAATACATCTGACAAGACAAATAAGACAAACAAAGAGATAACAGTGAAATGTTATAAGCCTTCTGGAGAGAGCAGACGAGAAATGGTACATACACCTGGCACTGTTTTTTTGTTTGTTTTTTTTTAATTATTGCAAAATTCTATCTTGGTTTGTAAGGTACAATACAAAATAAATTACATTAAGGGGCTTATGCACTCCAATGTGCTACAAAAGAGTTTGGCATGCACATGCTACAATTTTCACTATGTATACTAAAACAGCACTTAATGGGCAATGCACCAAGAGGTCAAAATTCAAAACAGTTATCCATCTAAATGACAAGATGTGGGATATTCAGCCCCTTATCCAACTAAATTTTACCACATAAGTAATTATCCAGCTAAAATCTAGCCAGATGAAATAAGAGGCATTCCTGGAGTGTTTCTGGAAGGTTTAGTTGCTGATTTTGAGCTATATCTGGCTAAGTTATCTGTGCTTGTGTGGACAAAAAAGATATAATTGCGATGGAGAAGATACAGAGAAGGGCTACCAAAATGATAACGGGAATGGAACAACTCCCCTATGAGGAAAAACTAAAGAGGTTAGGACTTTTCAGCTTGGAGAAGAGACGACTGAGGGGGGATATGATAGAGGTGTTTAAAATCATGAGAGGTCTAGAATGGGTAGATGTGAATCGGTTACTCTTTCGGATAGTAGAAAGACTAGGAGGCACTCCATGAAGTTAGCATGGGGCACATTTAAAACTAATCGGAGAAAGTTCTTTTTTACTCAACGCACAATTAAACTCTGGAATTTGTTGCCAGAAGATGTGGTTAGTGCAGTTAGTATAGCTGTGTTTAAAAAAGGATTGGATAAGTTCTTGGAGGAGAAGCCCATTACCTGCTATTAAGTTCACCTAGAGAATAGCCACTGCCATTAGCAATGGTAACATGGAATACATTTAGTTTTTGGGTACTTGCCAGGTTCTTGTGGCCTGGATTGGCCACTGTTGGAAGCAGGATGCTGGGCTTGATGGACCCTTGGTCTAACCCAGTATGGCATTTTCTTATGTTCTTATGCTCTTATGACAGATAACTAGCTACTTAATTGGATATTTTCACAGATATCTGGTTAAGTAGCACTTCTTTAAACAAACAAAAAACGTCATAGGCCTCCCGACCCGATTTTCCCCCCTCAAACCCTGTGAAAGTTAAAAACAAGTCAAATATTTATGCCAACTGGGTTAGCCCTCCCCACCAAATACAGAAATACAATGCCTCCTAGGGTCCCCCGCAAACAACTGCCCCACAGTTCCACCCTCTCCCTAAAGCCCTCCCACCCACCCAGTACCTCAATCTCTGACACCATTCTCTACCCGGGATTGCAGTACAATGCGATTCCAGCACTTCAGCATATGCAATCCCGGAAGTGCCGGGATTGCAATATATGCGATTCCGGCACTGGAAGCATATGCTGCCACAAACAGAATAACATGGGAAGGTGATACGTGTATTCAACTTGCAGTCCAGGATCCCCCCAATAAACACACAAAACTCTCAATTGGTATGTAAATAGGCCGCAGTTTATTAACTAACCCGAGCCCTTACAATTCAAACATATTAACCAATACCAACTTGCCCCACCCCTTTTCCCCCTCCCCTTTTGCCTCCACCACTTTGCCCCCAGTGGTAAAGCTCAACCCCTTCCCTGACTCTGCCTACTCTGCCTCAGCGAGAGCAAGCTCAACCGGTAACTTTAGCCCCACAGTTCTCTGGCCCTCCTGTGTAGCAGCCCCCCCAACTACACAAGGCTCACCCCCCCCCCCCACACCAATTCCCCACAGCAATCCAAAATAACTCAGGTTTTCCGCCACTGACCAGTCAACTTGTTCCCCCACTGTGGCCCACTGTGGCCTTCTACCACTTCAGAATCTCCTTCTCAAGCCCTTCCTGTAAGGAGTTTTTGAACAGGTCCATCCCGACCTCAGACAACTGGACTCCGTCCCCGCTAAACAAACCTGTCTCTACAGCCCAGGACCAGGGATGCCTAACCCAAAATCCCCCTTCCCACCCCATCCACTTACCCATCTATCTATTTACTTTTTAACGCCAGAATGCCAAATTGCCTCATCCTTGTTCTTCAATCGGACTATGACATCAGACCATCCAATCTGGATTCACAGGCAACGAATCATCACTTGGGACAGATCTTTCTTCATGCACATGATTAAGTCTCTGCATGATTTGGTTCCGATCTCCTTACCCCCCAGGTGTATGAGCAAAATATTAGGCGCGCCCCCCACATGTCTATTCTCTCCCACAGAAAAGGCAAGAGGTCATCCCAACCCATCCCCTTCTTGCTGAACCAAGCCAATCGCCATCCCGCACGCTCAAGGTCGAGATGTTCCCTGTATGGGCGTTTCAGCGCTCTTCTCTGCGCTCTATGAATATATGAATGGCCCACGATCCAGGCACATCCTTCAACACGCCTTACCCCCAAACACTCTGCAACGCAAAACACATTAGATTAGCAATTCCCCGGCCCCTCACCCTTTTTCCCGTTCTTCCTTCCTTAATATCTTACATAAGACCTGAATGCATTGGACTTCCAACGTCCAATACCTTTTATCCCAACCTCCGAAATTCCAGCCTTGGCTGCGGATGTCGCCACTCCCATCCTGAAGGAATGAGAACTGTAATACCGTGCGTCTCTACCGTCCTCGCAAATGGCCAAACTTAACACCCTAGCAAATTGAAACCTGGTCAAAGGTGTACCATCCTCGTGAACCAAAAAGGGGCCCTCCATGCCCGGATGCATCCCCGCATATTCATGTGCCTTCCGTACTGGACACACCAGTACACTCTGAGCTGGCAACAGTGTAATGAATGTGCCCCTCCCCTTTTGGTCCATTTTGGACTTTGGAATAAATAACGTCACCAGTTCATTGTGAATTTGAACGCACCAGACCATTAATCCCAATTCCTTAGCACTGTGATGCAATTTAGCCACCAACTCACTAATCCGCATGGCACCGAAGAACGCCCAAGAGAATGCTAACCTGAAAAGAGCCACCTCATATTTCGACCACCAAACCCCAGGTAACTATTCCAACACTCTGATCGTCCTCATAATGAATTGGCCGCCTTCTGTCCCCACATTCCCCCAAACCTCTTAGCCATCCCCTGAGCACCCAACGCAACCGAAAACTGCCCATAGGATTACCCCATCCTCGCAATTTCTGGAAAAAGGAAAACCCACCAATTGCAATCATACTGTGGCCACAGAGTAACCCACATGCTTAGCCCATGTTATAAACTTGACCAACACATTCTCTTGCACCGGCCCCCCACTCCATCCATATTGATGGAGGAAACCAGACACCGCGTTACTTCCTTTTATATATGCTGTCCACGTGGCCGGTGCCACAGAACAGTGGATCAGTGTCCATTCCTCCTTCACCCGTCTCCTCGAATATTTCTGGAACTATATCTCTTCGCATCTGGCTCCTGGGGCACTCAGCTGGAACACCTTCCATTGAAACGAGACAATGCATCATCCTACTCATGGGATACACATTACCTGCTGTTTTTTGTTTTTTCCTGCCTGGAGCTGCTGAGATCTTCTAGCCTATACTCCGCACAATATCTCCTATTCAACATGTATGGCCATTCCTGCCTACAGTATAACGTGCTCCCTAAAGCTCCACTTAGAAAACCACCTCCCAGCTCCCAGACCAATCCCCAAATACTCCGCACCATGTGCCTAATTGCCGGCACCAACATGGTCACCACTGAATCAATCGCAAACAACCCTTCACCTCGTCCTCATCACATACCATGAATGATTATCATGTCCCTCTTTTTTTTTTTTTAACTTGCCCATTGCATACAACGGCTCAAATTGCAAAAACTGCACCCCGTCATTTGCAACCCTCCACATAGTCCTGTCTTTATATCCCCCTACGTTCCCTCCCCAAGCCCTCTGCTCAACAACTGCAGTCATCACAAAAAAACCTAACACCAAGTGCCCTTCCCTCTCCATTATGAACCCCCCCCCCCCCCCCCAGTTCCGCCTACCCTACTACGGGCGCTTGACCTAATTGCTACCCTTATTCACGGCAGGTGTCCGTGCCTGAATGCACTTAGACACCGGGTGCTCGCCGAAGTCCCTCTCCACATTGTTTGATCTTCCTCTGATCTCACCGTTCGCCTGCAGGCATCGCGTACCCCAATGCTGTCCTCCGCCCTCAGGCCTGAAGTTCCCTGAGGGCTGGCCTCCGCACCTGACACCTGGCCTCGCGACCCCCATGGTCACGGAGGTACCCTGAAGCTTGCTGCCGGACTGCAGGGAGGGCTGGAACTCACTTCCAGAGGCACTGAGGGAAAGATCCAGTGGGTGCCCGCTGACATCGGGCCCACTGCAGGGTACAGTCTCTCTCACCTCATCGGGCCCAGGGTCAGGGACGCTTTCAGCAGAACTCACTGTCTCAACCCGTGGCTGCGAGGAGCTGAGGGGGTAAGTCCCCGAATCCTGGCGCTGGCCTAATGAAACGAGCCGCCACAGGAGCACACCGCCTGCATTTTTTCAGCAGGGCCTGCTTAGGTTCGGGTCTGCCGCCACAATCTCGGCCTCTCCTCATAAGAACATAAGAAATAAGAAATTGCCATGCTGGGTCAGACCAAGGGTCCATCAAGCCCAGCATCCTGTTTCCAACAAACCAGGCCATAAGAACTTGGCAATTACCCAAACACCAAGAAGATCCCATGCTACTGATGCAATTAATAGCAGTGGCTATTCCCTAAGGGGTAGATTTTAAAAGAAGCGCGATCAGCCTACTTTTGCTTGCGCATCAGACTGGATCGGCGCGCGCAAGGCTATTGATTTTGTATAGCCGGCGCGCGCCGAGCCGCGCTACCTAACCCGTTCCCTCCAAGGCCGCTCCGAAATCGGAGCGGCCTCGGAGGGAACTTTCCTTTGCCCTCCCCTCACCTTCCCCTCCCTTCCCCTCCCTTCCCCTACCTAACCCACCCGCCCGGCCCTGTCTAAACCCCCCCCTTACCTTTGTCGGGGGATTTACGCCTCCCGGAGGGAGACGTAAATCCCCGCGCGCCAGCGGGCCTCCTGCGCGCCGGGCCGCGACCTGGGGGCGGGTACGGAGGGCGCGGCCACGCCCCCGGACCGCCCCGGGCCGTAGCCACGCCTCCGTACCCGCCCCCAAAACGCTCCCGACACGCCCCCGAAACGCCGTGACGACCGGGCCCGCCCCCCGACACGCCCCCCTCCGAAAACCCCGGGACGTACGCGAGTCCCGGGGTCTGCGCGCGCCGGTAGGCCTATGTAAAATAGGCTTACCGGCGCGCAGGGCCCTGCTCGCGTAAATCCGGGCGGATTTACGCGAGCAGGGCTCTTAAAATCCGCCCCTAAGTCAACTTGATTAATAGCAGTTAATGGACTTCTCCAAGAACTTACCCAAACCTTTTTTGAACCCAGCTACACTAATTGCACTAACCACATCCTCTGGCAACAAATTCCAGAGCTTTATTGTGCGTTGAGTGAAAAAGAATTTTCTCCAATTTGTCTTAAATGTGCTACTTGCTAACTTCATGGAATTCCCCCTAGTCCTTCTATTATTCGAAAGTGTAAATAACCGAGTCATATCTACTTGTTCAAGACCTCTCATGATCTTAAAGACCTCTATCATATCCCCCCTCAGCCATCTCTTCTCCAAGCTGAACAGCCCTAACCTCTTCAGCCTTTCCTCATAGGGGAGCTGTTCCATCCCCTTTATCATTTTGGTTGCCCTTCTGTACCTTCTCCATCGCAACTATATCTTTTTTGAGATGCGGTGACCAGAATTGTACCAGTATTCAAGGTGCGGTCTCACCATAGAGTGATATAGAGGCATTATGACATTTTCTGTTTTATTCACCATTCCCTTCCTACTAATTCCTAGCATTCTGTTTGCTTTTTTGACTGCTGCAGCACACTGAGCTGATGATTTTAAAGTGTTATCCACTATGATGCCTAGATCTTTTTCCTGGGTGGTAGCTCCTAATATGGAACCTAACATCGTGTAACTACAGCAAGGGTTATTTTTCCCTGTATGCAACAATTTGCACTTGTCCACATTAAATTTCATCTGCCATTTGGATGCCCAATCTTCCAGTCTTGCAAGGTCCTCCTGTAATGTATCACAATCCGCTTGTGATTTAACTACCCTGAATAATTTTTTATCATCCGCAAATTTAATAACCTCACTCGTCATATTCCTTTCTAGATCATTTATATAATTATTGAAAAGCACCGGTCCAAGTACAGATCCCTGAGGCACTCCACTGTTTACCCTTTTCCACTGAGAAAATTGACCATTTAATCCTACTCTCTGTTTCCTGTCTTTTAACCAGTTTGTAATCCACGAAAGGACATCGCCTCCTATCCCATGACTTTTTAGTTTTCGTAGAAGCCTCTCATGAGGGACTTTGTCAAACACGTTCTGAAAATCCAAATACACTACATCTACCAGTTCACCTTTATCCACATGTTTATTAACCCCTTCAAAAAATGAAGCAGATTTGTTGGGCAAGACTTCCCTTGGGTAAATCCATGTTGACTGTATTCCATTAAACCATGTCTTTCTATATGCTCTATGATTTTGATCTTGAGAATAGTTTCCACTATTTTTCCCGGCACTGAAGTCAGGCTCACTGGTCTATAATTACCCGGATCACCCCTGGAGCCTTTTATAAATATTGGTGTTACATTGGCCACCCTCCAGTCTTCAGGTACATACCCTCCCAGGCAATTTTCAAAAGCTCATTTATGCACATAAAATTTTTCCCCACATAAAACCATATTTTATGCACATGAATATGTTTGGAAATCATGTCCTTAAAGTCTAATTCAGATTCCAGAACTTTAAAAATGCACAAGCCAAAAGCAGGTTAGATTATAACAGCAGATTGAGGGAGAACAGATTTAAACAGTAAGATTCTTTTCAAATTTAATGAAAGACTTATTAGACTGGAGAGCCAAGTACCTCTGTGGATCATAGGAGACCAATTGAGCCTGATAACCCAGTTCTTTCTAGTTAAATGCAGTTCTAAATTCTATAACTGGTGATCCCCTGCAGAGATATCCAAATTACACAGAAAGACATGTAACTCCTGGGTGGTATAAAACTCGGATACTGGACCCAAAGGCACACAATCAAGGATTTGACCCTACTTGCATCTGTTCTTCAAGATAGCTTATACTTCTGAGTGGTCCATGGCTCCCTTTAGGGAGAAGCATAGCTTTAAGGCACTTTTGCAAGTATCACAATACACTGCCCATTAGGTCCCTTGGCATACAGCACTGATAATCTCTAAAGTCTATGACAGTAATAAGCATGCTGGAAGTTGAGTGCTTTCCAGCTTCTTTTACCGATAGTTGATCAAATGTGTGTAAAACGGTTGATTACAGTCTATGGGATGAACAAACAACTTCAGGCTGGAGTCACACTCCACACTGACTCCATGGAATCTGGAATTGATGAAGAGCTTGTAGGGAGATTCTCCATGCCTCCCACTCCCCCTTTCTTGCTTTAGGGCAGTGGGTTGTCCCATTCTCATGTCTCTGCTAGCAAAGATTTCCCTTGTATAGTGGCTGGGGCTACAAATCCAAGTGGATCATATAGGCTGTTCACTGTTGATAGGATCCCACATCTGGTATATGGTTTTTCCTGGATTGATACCTGAAAGATGAATGTGTCTTTCCTGAGATCCCAGTTGACACCAAAGCTACACTGAATTGGTAGTCTGTCAATTCTTAGATCTACAATCCTTTAGATCCTTTGCATGATCCTCCAAAGAGAACACCTTCATTACATTTGCACCGTTGTAAGCTATTTAGTGCAAGCTCAGGTTAGTGACAGCTGACATCCGTTGTGCCTTTTTCAACAAGTATTTGGCTGCTTCCTCTGTAAGCATAGACTTGAGCCCATTGTCCATATAAAAGTCCCTTTCCACAAACTCTCTGGTATCTGTACCATATGCCGTTTCTCCTTCTTGTGCTTTTCTAAGTCCATAGGTTGCCCCCGCTGATTCCTGGACTGTTGCTAAAGACACGCACTCTCGTATGGTACTCGAGGATGTCATTGCTGATGTTATTGTCACAATACCATAGGAATCTTAAATAATTCCTAGTATCTTCTCAGACCACAAAAGAGTAGGACATTTGTTGAATGTCAATGGTTACAGCAACAGGCCCTTTTTTGAAGTGTATCAACACTCTTAAAAGGATTTTTTTTTTTTAAGTCTGGTCCAATAGAAAGCACATCATTCAGAGAAACTCCTTGAAACTAAACACATGAATCAAATACAATCCTGATTTGACCAGGTTTCAGAGGATGGTAGGAAGATACCAACACTCTTCACCTTCTTTAAGTGCCGATACTATAATGTTCGTGGAAAGCGGATGCTGACTTTTCAGCGCCCGCTTTCTTAACACATGCATGTCACCCACAAGGGGGGGGGGGCGCCTTGCAATATGTAAATTAGGGGGTCGCGCTAGGAAGGAGGCGCTAGGATTGCTTGCGCGACCTTAGCGCCTCCTTGTTAACGAGACCCGCCACGGATGCCGGTTATGAAGACCAACGCCGGTAAACTCAGCCTCGGTTTTCATAACCTGCCTGTCTGCCAGTAATGAAAACAGCTGCCGAGTTTTTGTAAAGTACTTCAAGCCTATTTTACACCTCTGCTGGATTATTGTAATGCTATTCTGGTAAGGTCGCCAGAAAGATCTATCTGTAAGTTATAGTGCAGAGTATGGCAACTAGATTGATTTATGGCTGTCCAAGGAGGGTGAGCGCAAGTCCATTTTTATATCAGCTGCACTGGCTTCTGGTGATTTAACAGATCAGATTTAAGATTATGACTCTGGTCTTTAAGGTAATGAAAGGAAAGGGAGCAGGATATGAATGACAGCTGCTGAAACTGTATATGTGAAAGCTCTAGTAAGGAAATGAAAACCTCCTACAAGTGCCTTCATGGAGGGAAATGGGCAAGGCAAAAAAAAAAAAATCGTAAGAGGATGTTCTCTGTGATAGGTGCTAAATTTGGCAAGAGGGGGATTATTTGTAGTTTAGGAAGAAAGTGAAAATTTGGCATTTTAGGCAATGAGGAGTCGTCATATTGGCAGCAGGAAAGGAAGCAGAGCAGCAAAAATTGTAGATGGAGATATTTCCATTGCATTAGGGAGTTCAATTCTATTAGGGGGCAGGGAAGAATGAGGGTTTTTTTTTTAATTAATTTAATATAATTACAAAGCATTAATACCATTGCACAGAAAACAAAAATATGGCATTAATATTTTTGAAAGAAACATTATTTTAATATACAGACCACAAATCAAATTGAGTTGGGGGGGGGGGGGGTGGTCCATAGGGAGAGCACAAAATAAGAAACAATATTAAAAAAATAGCTATAACATGTGTATTCTACTCTATTTTTATCCTAAGTTTTAGGGCTCTCATTAGGGAAAGAGGATGGAAGTAGCCTTTTACAAGAATCAGGAAACAATTTAAGTTGCTCTGGAGCAAAAAAATATGTAACAATCCTTGTTAAGCTTTACAATACATTTACAAGGATATCTTAGTTGAAAAGATGCTCCAAGACATTGGGTCTCCTGACATGAGGACAGGAAGCCTTTTCTCCTCCTTTGGGTGGCTTTGGCCAGATCAGGAAAAATGTGAACGAACTGACCCATGAAATTAACTCCAAATCACTGGAAATAATTACGCATGACCAAGCCTAAGTCTTGCTCACAGATAAATGGTACCAGCAACGTTGCTCTTTCGATAATCTCAGTGATAGAAGATTCCAAGAATTCAGTTAAGTTCCCTGAATCCAAAAGGTGTTGTGCCTCATTCTCTCTTGCTCGTGAAAAAGGTAGAAAATATAGTTTATTAAATAAAAGAATGTTTTCTGAAGAAATATGTAATATCTCAGTCATATACTTCCAGAGAATAACACGTGGCTGTTCACCAACTAGCCTTGGAAAGTTCAAAAGCCTTAAATTTAAACATCTTAGATGATTTTCAACAAGTTCAACTTTCCTGTTCAGAATCAGAAGTTCCTGGACTAATGTTGCTTGCAAATTCTTAACTGATTGCACCTGATCCTCTAGGTTTTGAATCCTGTTAGTATGGTCAATTAGTTGGGATTTATGATCCAGGTTAGAGAGTCCAATTTTGAAGAAATCTGATTAATTTGTAAGGAACATTGTTGAAAAGCAGGGCCCAGCTGAGCCACCAATTCCCACAGAGAGTCCAATGTCACCACAGCCGTCTTGGGGAGGGACGGTAGAGGTAAACGCTCTGATAGCAAAGGTGTAACCATTAAGGATTGGGTAAACCTAGAAGTCAAAATAGACTCACCTCCGCTAGGGAGAGCTGCCTGAGTCATAGCAGAGTTGTCAGAACAACTCACACTCCCCGCCGTCAACGCCATAGCTCCAACCACACCCTCCAAGGCAACTCCCTCTACCACAGCTCTTGAGTGTTCCACTCCCATGGCTGAGTGCCAAGTCCGGAGGAGAAAGGGAGGAATGTGCCAGAAGTAGCCTTAGCTCCAGGGGACTTAAAGATATTTCGCCAGATGAGATGGAGGCTCCTCTTCCAAATTCGTCAGTGGGGACCACCGTCCCCTGGCAAGGGGTAGAGAGAGTAGTGAGCTCCGTGATGCTACAGTGACCCAGAGGGAGGGGTTGCCGAGGGAAACACCCGCACTCTACCCTTTCATTTTGGAGGCATAGTGACCACAAAAACACCACACATGCTGAAGCTGTAGTCGGGCAGCGCAAGAGATGCTACTCACATGCAGTCATCTTGATTCCACCCCCCCTGGTGTGCTCCAAGAATGAGTTTTAATAGATGGTTGGAGGGGGTTTGGATATGGAGGTTTAACTGTTTTTATGTATTTTATATGATATTCTGCTGTGAACTGCCTTGATCTACTTTGTAGGTTTGGTATATGTGGTATAAATATTAAATGAAATTAAATTAAAATGAAATTAAAATGAGGTAGTTTTGGGGGTGTTCCTGAGCTATGGTTTCACTTTGTCAGCACTGTCCAAACAGTTGGGTCAGAAAAATACCTTACCTAAAGTTATCCGAATACCTTTATCTGACTAATTTTAACTGGGTATATTCAGCAGGATACTTATCTGGCTAAGTTCCACTGAATATCCGGTTAAAATATCTGAGTAATTATACATGGAGAATTTTCCCGCTTGCTGGCTTATTCTCTGTGACTTGAAACAGGTTTGGTAAACACATAAACAATCTCTTTCTCTCAGCTCAGAGTTGATTTCCATATAATTTGCAGTTAGCATGGGAGCTGTGGAAACAGATCTTGAAATATGAACATTTTCTTTTCATTGTAAAGCAGTGGGTGCCATGCAGCACCTAGGATGTGCAGTGTATCCTGAGCATTCTGAAAATAGAATAGAAATGTGCACTAAAAGTGCTCAGATATTTCACTAGAGCCTCTTGCTTCCAAGATTTGAACTATGGATAAAGGTTAAAGGCTTTAAATTCTGAGGGGTAGATTTTATAAATCTGCGCCCGCACAAACAAGAGTACGCGGGATTTTAATAGATATGTGCGTAGCCGCGCATATTCATTAAAATCTGGGGTTGGCGCGCACAATGCTGCCCAAAATCGGCAGCCTGCATGCGCCGAGCCTCGCAGCCTGCCTCCGTTCCATCCTAGGCCGCTCCGAAATCGGAGCGGCCTCGGAGGGAACTTTCCTTCCACCTCTCCCCACCTCCCCCTCCCTCCCTTCCCCTACCTAACCCACCCCCCCCAGCCCTATCTAAACCCCCCACCTCTTGTTGTACAAGTTACGCCTGCCCGAAGCAGGTGTAACTTGCGTGCACGCAAGCCCCGGAACTTACGTGCGTCCCAGGGCTTGCGTGCGCCGCCGAGCCTACTCAACATAGGCTCGGCGCGCAGGGGGTACTTCGGCCAGGTTTTCGGGGGTTACACGCGTATTTTATGCGCGTACCCCTTTGAAAATCTGGCCCTGAGATTCTTGTCATAAGTTGGCAATGTATGTTGACACTGTACTGTTTTTTCTTACGGATACGGAGAGGCCTGGCCCTGCCTTGGTTGGAATACTCAAGCAATACAGCTTACTGTCTGTGTATAAAGTAAATTGCAAAAAGTCAAATATTTTGCATATTGGCCCCACTTGTAGAATACTACGATGTTTAGGGCGTCCCTCTGTTTTAGGACCAGGAACAAAATATCCATTTCATCTAGTCTTAAAGACTTTAATCCGGCCAACTATCCACGAGTACTGACTAAAATAAAAGCAGATTTGATTTGTTGAATCCAATTGCCTATTTCCTTGCTATGTAGGATCAACTTGATTAAAATACCTACCTAAACTCTCATATCTTTTTACCTAAACTCTCATATCTTTTTCAGCAGTACAGTTCTGGGTAAGGTGTTCATCTTAGGGGCCATTTCTCTTGCTTCCTTTGGCATAATAAAATACCACACATTAAATATTCTACTTTACAATTCCCTAAGAACAGTGGTGAACTCAAATTACCAAATCTCTATTACTATTAAATTACAGCACGTCTCACATGCCTGCAGGGATGGATAGGGGTAGATGCGGTGGCAAGATTGTACGCCTTGGAGGCTGAACAAGCTGGGGGACATAGTTTGGGTGCATGGTTTGTAAGCTATAGTGTTGGGAAAGCCATTGCCAGATGAAGAGATTTCTGTGGTTATAAGCTCAAGATGGCTTGTATCCTTAATTGGTCACATAAAATTAAGCTCTTTCATGCATTTTTGCCAAGAAGAAACTGTAGAATATAAAGGTAATAAAATCCGTATATGATTTCTCCACTTATGAGGCTACACAACGCAGGGAGATGTCTGGGCCCTGCTCAGAGCTGCACTGCAGAGGTGTCCGTTTATTGCCGATTTTCCCAGCCTGGCTTTGTGTGCAGGATGGGAATAAGGTGCTTTATTTCTCTAAGAAAAGAGAAGCCACAGAATTATTCATCTTTGCCTGTAGTGGTGGTTAGAATTTGTTGCGGGTTGCTGGTGTAATGCGGCCATTTTTTCTTAGTTTGGGTCTACAGCTCAATACACAGGAGAGTTCCTGCCATGATGCTCAAAGGAAAACTGCAATTTGTTGTGTTGTCTATTCCTTATTTTAAATGCTGTGTAGCGATCACAGAGACCTTTTGTTGTCGATCTTGCTGAAAACAAGCGACCGTTGGATAACCTGGTTTGACATTTAGATTTGCTCTGCAACAAGTCTCAGTTTTTCAGCTGGCTTTTTCTGGGGCTTTACTCCTTTCAGCCTTTCAACAAGCTTTGCGATAGCTTTCAGTGGAGATGAGAGTTTTATACTATCAATATCACTGCAAGGATCCAAGAGAGACACTGTACAAACTGTTCAAAAATTTTAAAAAAGCATCCAAATAGGGTAACAAAAAAGATGAGAAAGGGTGGAAAATACTGATAATACTGTCATACCGCCATCAGTTTTCTTCTTTATTTTTTTATTTATTTTTGGGTTTTTGTATACCGCCATTCGGTGTAGCCTTCACAACGGTTAACAAAGCATGAGACAAGCAATTTCTAATACAAATAAGAACAATGCTTAGTAAAATAAAAAGTGTGATTCATGATAAGAACAGGTTACATTTAAACATTAAAAGAAGAATAAATATTAAAAGTTTATCAAGTTCAATGTGTTTTGTTTTGGGGTTTTTTATTTCCTTAGATGTACATACTGGTTATAAGAGATGGGCACCCTATCGGGGATGTAGTAGAAGTGCTAGAGGACACACCACCCTTGCAGAATATAAGAGGGTGATAGGGGTTGTGGTGAATATCAGAAGTTTGGGGGTGAGGGGGTCTGAGCATTGGGGAAGTTATATGAGGCTGTGGGTTTGCATATGAATGAGAATGGGAATGTCAGAGATGTGAGAGAAGTGGTGTTGTGGGTGCTGTGGTTTTTGCAAATTGGTGCATGGGACTTTCCATATGCATTTGTATGCTTGTGAGACTCAGCTGGGAGGTCTTCTGGGTTTTCCGATAGGTTTTCTAATCACTGGAAAGTGCTTTTCCATACTAGGATTAAGGGGAAGGCAAATATATTAACCCTCAATGTTGATGGAATCCACTCACCAGTGAAATCCAGTAAGCTCTTGGCTATGTTCAAGCGTTTAAACTCTCACATCGTGTTTCTCCAAGAGACACACTTGAATGACAAAGAACACATTAAGTTAAAAAGAAAAAAACTGGGTGGGGCAATGTTTATATTCCTCATTTTCCAATTGGCAGAGAGGAGTGGCCATAATGGTGCATAAACATTTGCCATTCCAAGAAGAATGCCAAACCTCAGAAGCCAAGGGAAGGTATAATATTGTGCTCGGCTCAGTGAATCACCAGAAATTTGCTCTTTGTAACATATATGCCCTTAACACGTCACCTCAAACTTTTTTTTGAAAGACCTTGGGGGGGATTTCTATACTGTAGTAAACCTTAGGGAGGACTGCAAGCCAGGAAAACCCCCTAAACCTGGGTGGGGGGAATACATTCTCTTAATAAAACACATGGTCTAGTGGACATTTGGATGGTCCTCCACCCTGGGGAGCTTGACTTTACATTATTTTCTCATCCAAACAGATTTTAAAAGGTGCACTCGCACATATGGACGCACCGATTTTATAACTTGTGTGCGCCGGCGCGCGCAAGGCGGGGTGTACATTTGTGAAGTCTGCAAGACAACGCAATCAGCATTTCCCTAACCCCCTGCCTAACCTTCCTTGCCTCTTTTTTTTTATTTTGTTACTTGCTGCTCCTCGGGAGCAGAAGTAATTTATGTGTGCCGGCTGGCTGCCAGCACGTGCTTCCCCAAGACAGCAGCTAATGGCTGCTGTAACTATATTCTCTGGCAATGAGTTCCACAGCTTAATTATGCGTTGAGTGAAAAAGAATTTTATCCAATTTGTTTTAAATGAGATATTTGCTAACTTCATGAAGTACATCCTAGTCCTTTTATTGTCTGAGAGAGTAAATAACTGATTTACAATTACCTGTTCAAGTCCTTTCATGATTTTGTAGGCCTCTATCATATCCCCCCTCAGCCGTCTCTTCTCCAAGCTGAACAGCCCTAACCTCTTCAGCCTTTCCTCATAAGGGAGCTGTTCCATCCCCTTTATCATTTTTATCACCCTTCTTTGTACTTTCTCCAGTGCAACTATATCTTTTTTGAGATGCGGCGACCAGAATTGTACACATTATTCAAGATGTGGTCTCACCATGGAGCGAGACAGAGGCATTATGACATTTTCCGTTCTATTAACCATTCCCTTTCTAATAATTCATAACATTCTGTTTGCTTTTTTTGACTGCCGCAGCACACTGAGCTGATGATTTCAATGTATTATCCACTATGACACCAATATCTCTTTCCAGGGTGGTAACCCCTAATATGGAGCCTAACATTGTGTAACTATAGGAAGAGTTATTTTTCCCTATATGCATCACCTTGCACTTGTCCACATTAAATTTCATCTGCATTTGAACACCCAATCTTCCAGGCTCACAAGGTTCTCCGGCAGTTTATCACAATCTGCTTGAGATTTAACTTCTCTGCATAATTTTGTGCCAACTGAAAATTTGTTCGCTTTACTCGTCGTACCCCTTTCCAGATCATTTATAAATATATTAAAAATCACAGGTCCAAGTACAGATCCCTGAGGCACTCCACTGTTTACCTTTTACCACTCCACAAAAGGACATCACCTCCTATCCCATGACTTTTTAGTTTTCTTAGAAGCCTCTCATAAAGGATTTTGTTGAATGCCTTCATGAAAATCCAAATATACCAGATAACCTTTGTCCACATGTTTATTACAGGTATTTCCTCAACATCCTCTTGTCAGTAAAAACTAGCTATAAGGCCCTTCTAGTAGTTAGCTATTTATATCTCTATAGGAGGCCCACCTAGTAACTCAAGGTGAGGTTTAGGTAGTAGCGTAGGGGATAGGGGCCACTTTGACATGCAGAGTGAGATGTACGAACAGAATAGTACACTCTTGTGAAGATTTGATTTCCTTCGGAGTGAGGAAACTCACCCAAAGATGAGGTTTGTACAATGTCTCTCAACCTAGCTTGATGGACTCTCTACCTGGGTAACATCAAGCTAGGTTAAGATCTTTTGGCTTTCACCTCACATTTTAACCATGCCTGCAATTGTTTGGCCTTCCTTCCACCTTTCTAACACATGGAATATCTGGACTGTGCTTCTAAGATGTTGTTTTGTTTTGGTTTTTTTAACAATGCCCATGCTTGTTGCACATTCTTAATCTTTTTAGCTGCAGCTTTCAGGTTTGGTTTTTTTTAACTATTTTTCTCATTTATCAAAGTTTTCCTTTTGAAAGTTTAGTGCTAGAGCTGTGGATTTACTTATTATCCCCCTGCCAGTCATTAATTCAAATTTGATCATATTATGATCACTATTGCCAAGTGGTCCCTGCACAGTTACCTCTCTCACCAAATCCTGTGCTCCACTGAGAATTAGATCTAAAATTGCTCCCTCTCTCATTGGTTCTTGTACCAATTACTCATTAAAACTGTCATTTATTCCATCCAGGAACTTTCTTTCTCTAGCATTCCCTGATGTTATGTTTACCCAGTCAATATTCGAGTAATTGAAATCTTCCATTATTACTGCACTACCAATTTGATTAGCTTCCCTATTTTCTCTTATTTCACTATCTGTCTGTAGTATGCACCTATTGCTATACTGTTCTCCAACACACAAGGAATTTCTACCCATAAAGATTCAATTGTACGTTTAGTCTCTTGTTGGACTCTTTGTCATCCCAGACATAAAGCGCCATCGTGCCACCAAGTTGCTCCTCCCTATCATTGCAATATAATTTGTACCCTGATCTAGCACTGTCCCATTGGTTATCCTCCTTCCACCACATCTCGGAAGTGCCAATTAAGTCTATGTCATCATTCACTGCTATACACTAGCTTTCCCATCATACTTTTTAGACTTCTGGAATTAGCATATAGACATTTCAAAGTGGGTTTTTTTTGTTTGCTTTTACATTCTACTTTTCAGTTAACAGGAGTAATTTGGAATCTTTTAACTCAGGTGATTCTTTACTTATAGGCATATGAACTACATTTCTTATTATTGGAATCTTTCTGTTAAGATGCCCTAACTCTAATGCTTCATTAGTATCCTTCAAAGATAACTGCTTCCGAATCATTCACTGCTGTCGGCTTTCCCCGTTGTTCTAGTTTAAAAGCTGCTCTAGCTCCTTTTTAAAGGTTAGTGCCAGCAGCCTGGTTCCACCCTGGTTAAGGTGGAGTCCATCCCTTCAGAAAAGACTCCCCCTTCCCCAAAAGGTTCCCCAGGTCCTTACAAAAACTGAATCCCTCTTCCTTTCACCATCGTCTCATCACTCATTGAGACTCTGGAGCTCTGCCTGCCTCTGGGGACCTGCACATGGAACAGGGAGCATTTCAGAGAATGTTACCCTGGAGGTTCTGAATTTGAGCTTTCTAAGAGCCTAAATTTGGCTTTCAGAACCTCCCTCCCACATTTTCCTATGTCGTTGGTGCCCACATGTACCATGGCAACCAGCTCCTCCTCAAAACTAAAATCTTATCTAGGTGCTGCATGAGGTCCTCCACCTTCGCACCAGGTAGGAATGTTATCAGGCAATCCTCATGTCCACCAGCCACCTACATTCCTAATAATCGAATCACCAACTATGACTGCTGACCTAACCCTTCCCTCCCGGGCAGTAGTCCTGGGAGACATATTCTCGGTTCGAGAGGACAATGAAGAGCAGGTCCTTGCTATAGGATCATTTCCTGCTGCACCAGGTTGATTATTACCAGGAGACCTTCCTCCTCCAAGGCAGCACCAGGACTGCCAGACTGGAGTTGGGACTTGACTACTATGTCCCTGAAGGTCTCATCTATTTAGTTCTGTCTGCCTCAGCTCCTCCAGATGTGCCACCAGATCTGCCTCCAGAGATTGTACTCGTTCTCTGAGAGACAGATCTTTTTACACTGGGTGCACAAATACAACCTCTCACCAGCAGATAAAAAAAATCATACATGTGACACTCGATGCAAAAGACTGTAAAGACTGGAAGGCCCGCCTCTTGCTGCTGGACTACTCCTTTCATCTTAATTTTGTTCAGCTCCTAGTTAAGTTTAGGTTGTTATGGGAGTTGGAATGTGTCCAATTAGAGTCCTTTAAATGTATTAGTTTATTCACTATTTATTTGGTAGTGATCTAAAATTGGATGATTAACCTCTTGATAAGGCCTGGGCAAGCCTGAGTTTAAGTTAAAGTTAAAAGGCTGATTATTATTTTTTTTTAAATTGAAAGTGTCTCCTCCCTATAAATCAAAGGATGGGCAAGGGGTGAGGGGAGAGGGGAGAGGGGAAAACAAACATAAAACTCTTAGCTTTTGCCTGCTTCTGATTAGCTATTTAAAACAAACACACAACACTCTTAGCTTGGTATAAGACATGGAATTGTTTGCAAGCTTTAGAAGGAATTATTGAGAGGTTTTTGGAGTTTTACTGAGAACTTTATGGACCCAAAAAAATGGATGAAGTTGCCAAAAATGAGTTCTTTACAAATGCCAAATAGTCCAAGTTATCCCCAAATCAAGTAGATAAATTAAATAGGCCTATTACAGATGGAGAAATCTTTCGGGTGAGCCAGAATCTCAAGCTGGGCAAGGTAGCTGGGATAGATGGCGTGGGCATGGAGCTGTTCAAAATTTTATTTTTTCCCATTTTGCTATCTCTTGCTGCCTTATTCAACTATATTGTATCAATTGGATCTATTCCAACGGATATGAACCATTCAGTAATAGTAGTGTTAGCTAAAAAAGTAAAGGATCCTTTGGAAGTTGGGTCTTATAGGCCCCATATTGCTAATAAATGTGGATATGAACATTTTTAGCTGCAGTCTTAGCTTGTAGGTTTAATTGAATGCTCCCAGTTTTGATACATGGAGAGCAAACCGGTTTTGTCAGGGAGTTAAGAGCATGTGCTGACTTATTGCTGTTCTAAGTGCTCAGTCAGACTCTGATGCTTTGATCTTAAGCTTTGATGCAGAGAAAGCATTTGACTTGTTGACTTGGGAATTCATGTTTTGGGCGCTAGGTCAATATGGCTTCATGGGTAATATGTTCGGATGGCTTTTGGTAATATACAGCAATCCCAGTGCATGCATCCTTTTAAATGGTGAATTATCTTCCGCTTTCCTATTACAGTGTGGGGGTCAGGCAAGGGTGCAGCCTTGCTCCCTTTTTATTCATTTTAACGTTGGAATATTTGGTCAGGTTTCCACAGAGTAAGGATTGTGAACCACTGGCTCAAGTTGGCCATGTTTGCAAATGACATTATTATTATTCGTTAGCAAATCATTGGAGAGTATGCAGGTGATAGTTAATATTTTCTCGCAATTCCAAAGAATTGCTGGCTTAAAAAATTTCAATAAATCAGAGGTGCTGGCACCATGTTCAGAGACTAGAGAACTTTGGGCTGGCTCCTCTATCTCTCCCTTTCATTGTAAATGGGCTGACCAGAAAATTAAGGGGTAGATTTTTAAAGTTATGCTCGGGCGAAGATTTGTTCGCGCAATCCAGCGCGAACAAATCTACGCCCGATTTTATAACATGTGCGCACTGCCGTGCGCATCTTATAAAATCCAGGGTTGGCGCGCGCGCAGGGGGGGTCCACAATTGTGCAACCTGCGCGCGCCGAGCAGCTTGCCTCTGTTCCCTCCGAGGCCGCTCCGAAATTGGAGCGGCCTCGGAGGGAACTTTTTTCAGGCCCCCCCACCTCTCCCTCCCTTCCCCTACCAAACCCACCCCCCAGCCCTAACTAAATCCCCCCCAATCTTTGTTCAGAAGGTTACGCCTGCCCGAGGCAGGAGTAACTTGCGCGCACTGACCAGATGCTGGCACGCCATTCCCCGCCCCGGGGGCTGATTCGTAGGCCTCATCCACACCCCCGGAACACCCCCGGGCCGGCACCATGCCCACGGCCCCGCCCCCAGAACGCCCCCATATGCCGCGCCACTCCCAACACGCCCCCCAAGCAAAGCCCTGGGACTTACGCACATCCCGGGGCTTTGTGCACGCAGGCGGCCTATGCAACATAGGCGCGCCGGGCTTTTAAAATCTGCCCCTAAATATTTAGGAAGGTGGATTCTGAGGAAGTTTAGCTCCTTATATACGCTCAACTTTGTGGAGGTGCTCGCAACTTCAGCCCTGGAGGGCTTTGCTGTTATCTTTTCTAGGAAGATGCGCTCTTATTAAAAAATATTGTATAAAATTCAAATGCTTCTGTGTTGGCTTCCGGTGCAAGATCTGGAAAAATTGAGATCTTCTTTTCTCACTTTCATGTGGAATGGGAAAAGAGCTCAAATCGGTTGTGTGAAGCTACTGTGTGGAAGGGATTATGGGGGGGAATAGATTTTCTTGTTCTTAGATATTATAATGTGGCCTGCCAGTTGCATTTTTTGGGTGAGTGGATTTCAGGCACATATATAGACTGTAAAAAGAACTTGCTTGAGAGTATATCTCCTTGCTGATTTATGTATTTACTTCATACTTTGGATAAGCACTTATGGAAATTGGTGAATGCAATTATTTTACTGAAACCTGTGGTGTTAGCATGGCAGGGGCTGCGTAAGGCAATTGGCTTAAATGTGCACCGATCTATGTACCTGCCTCTTCTTGGCAATAAGGACTTTCTGCCTGGTATAGAGTATATAGCTCAACTTTTTGGCATTAGAAGGAACAAGGGATCATTTGGATTTCTGACTTACATGAGGAGGACAGTTCCACCTGTATGTCTTTTGATCAGCTGCAGATGTCTTACCAAATTCAGTCTTCTCAATCTTTTGCATTTTTGCAGACCCAGCATTATCTCTCATCAATGAACTGGCCAGAAGGGAGCATCACTGCAGAGTCCTCTTTCTTAGTAGATGTCCAGAATGTGTTAATAAAAGGAAACTCTAATTCGCAATGGCATAAAATGTGCAAAATGCACCGCCAGGTGCAATTTTTTGGATGTACTTGGTCAGTATCAGAGAGTAGAGAAGACCAGAAAGATTTCATCTGACATTATCAAGGTGTGCTTTAAAGAAGTTTCTCTCTTTCTCAAGGATTCAGGTCCAAGACTTGGGGTTTAAAATTTTCCACCACGCATATATTGATGACTTGAAGCATCACAAAGTGCGATTCACCTCCACTGACCTGTGCATTAAAGGCCAGATTTTCAAAAGGTTACGCACACTGGGCCTATTTTTAAAAAGCCTGGCGACGCGCGTAAGTCCTGGGGCTTTACCAAAGGGACAGGGCGGGGGCGGTCCATGGGCAGGGTGGGGCTAGAGGCCTCTGACACAGTGGCCATTGCCACTGTATCAAAGGATTGCATGCTGGCAGGTGTAAAAGGTAAGATAAAAATTTGGGGGGGGGGGGGGGGTTAGAGTAGGGCTAGGGGAGGGAAGGTCAGGTTAGGGGGAAGGGAAGTTCCCTTCCAGGCCGCTCCGATTTTGGAGCGACCTGGGAGGGAACGGGGGAAGGCAGCGCGGCTCGGCGCATGCAAGGTGCACAATTGTGCATCCCCCTTCTGCGCTGACCCCTGATTTTATAACTTGTACGTGCCTGCATGCCCAAGTTATAAAATCAGGCGTACATGTGCATGAACTACATGTACGCCGCGCGCGGTCCTTTTAAAATCTACCCCAAGTGTAAAGCAGAACCAGGAGCCTTACTGCATTGATTTGTAGCCTGTACTAAATTGGATGCCTTTTAGGAGATAGCACTGTGAGTGATTCATAATTGCACAGGTACAGAGTTGCCACGTTCTGGAAAGATGATTTTGTCAGGAAGATTTCCAAGCTCTGTTAAACACTTAGCTGGCACAACCAAGTTTGTGCATCTAGCACTGGCCCTGGCTTGTAAATGTATACTGTTGAACTGGATAGGGTAGTGATTCCTACTTATGATCTGTGGGCCGATAAAATGGCCCGGGCTATGCAAGTGGAATGGCTATACACAAAATTGTTAAACGCTTGATGCCTTTCCATTATGTAGAAATCTGGAAATGTTTCTTTGAACTACTACAACCGTTGATGCGGAATCATCTTGTGGATCTGGGGTATTCTACTGACTGGGGTACACTTCAGTACCTGATTAACTGTCGTAATAAATGTGTGATATTCCAGGGTTTAATTGTCCATGCGCTCTTTGTCCTGTGCCAGCTCGGTCACTGATGTACCAAGGTATTGTTTGGAATTCTACTTGCTGGCGTTAATCAGTTGGGGTTGACATGAGATTGGTAAGGGGAAAGAGAAGTGTGAGGAGCATTTGATGGTTTGAATGTTCTTTGAAGGATGTGTTTGTATGTGGGGCTGAATTAGCTTTGTTTGTTTGATATGGGTGACTGATTTGAGGATGGTAAGGGTTGTCAATGATGCTGTCTGAGGGGGGGATTGTTATTGAAGTGCACAGAAAATAAGAAAATGTGTTTAGTGGCTGATTGTTAGCAAAATGCTCGTCATATACTGGTTATTTTGTTTGTTGTGCCACTTTTCAATAAAAAATCATTTAAAAAAAAAAAAAGAACAAGGCAGGTATTTGGGACAAATCTGGGAGGGCGAGGCTTTTAAAAATGTTCAGTCCTTGCAAGACTAGTTTGGTATTCCAAGTCATACCAGATATATTTACTTTCAACTGAGGAGAGATATATTTAGGGGCCCTATGGGGCCAACCTTTTTGAGACATAAACGAGGTTGGAGAGCATATTTACACAATCTACTATAGTCCCCCAAGTTCTTCACAAAGTTAAATCATTCACTTATTTTTAGTGATGAACAAACCACTAGCTCTGGTTTGATTGACAAATGGAATACAGATCTTGATACAGATCTCAATGACACTGATTGGCAATTGTTCTGGTGTTCCATATTCAAATTTGTAATACAAATCAGGATCTGATGTACCAGATATTACACTCTACATATTGATATCTTTGATTTTTTTTCTCGATTTAGTGCTTCGAGTCCCCCGTGTTGGTGGCAGTCTGGTGAGCAAGGGAGCCATATCTATATGTGGTGGGGATTTAGGCAAGTAGGGAAGTTTTGGGATGAACTTCAAAAGATAATTGTTACCATTGTCTGATAAACAGAACAGAACTTGTAAAAAAAAAAAAAAGATAAAAGGCTGGTATCTCATTTGTTGTATGCTGAACAATTGACAATTGCATATTTTGGAGAACCTCACCACAAGTTTCTGTTTGGCAAAATAAAGTTGTGGAGTTAGCCAATTTAGAACACATTGCATTTGCCTTAAAAAGTAAGCTCGAGGACTATAACGTTAAATGGGGAACATTTTGGAAGTGGCTTGCCCAAAATTAGAATTTGATACATATATTTTCCGAATAATTTGTAGATCATGGTGACATTGGCAATGTACATCTGAAATTACGCTGTTCAGACCTTGTTGGTCCATTATTTGTCAATTGTCAACTATATACTTCATGGGTCTTGGTGGTGGTGACGGAAGCCGTGTCTATGTCCTGTTTTCTAGAAAAAAAAATTTGCCCAGATTTTTGAACAGGCTTAGTGAAAGTAACTTCACATTTATTTATTTATTTTATTTATTTATTTGCATTTGTTAATTGCTTTCCAGATAAAATCATCACCCAAAGCGATGTACAAAATACTTGAAAGATGTTTGACCTCAGTCCTAGAAAAGGCCTTCTTTCTATTAAGTTATTATGAAAGGTTTTGCTTTAGCTAAAAACTTTAGAAATTGCTTACTGACCTCCAAAAATGATTCATGCTCATCGTTGCCTAAGGACTCAGGGCAATAATACATGGGGTAGCTTTTTCCAATTATGCTTCAGTCTCATGGAACAAATGAATACAACATAAATGGCATGTTACATTTTTGTCAGTTGTACAATGAGGGTTATGAACTGTTATTGTGCCTTGAGATAAACTTGTGGTCTTTCATTTTATTGGGAAGACAAGGAGATGAACTGTATCTGTATAGCTACTTGAGTAAGCCTACTGTGTTGTGATTCTGCTCATGGGATGGGCCCACAAGCAGCTCATTCATCCTGATGCTGCCTTGCCTCACGATGCGGCCTGGAGCACCACCAACCTCCTGGACTGTCGCTGCGCCCCTGCTTTTTCAGGCCTGAGTTGCTGCCGGTGTTTCTGGTACTGCACATCTCCTTAGGCATGCACACACCCCTGCTTTGAATTTAAAGGGGTGGCAGCAGCTAAAGCCCTGCGGCCCCGCCTAATGATGTCATCCTGCGGGGCCTATAAAAGGGGCCTTCCTCAGTTTAGTGTTGCCTTCGCAAGGAGTTTCTTCACCCCTAGCATTCCTGGTCCAGCTCTTCACTCCAGGAGTTGTCGGAGTTCTTGATTTTTGCATCTTCAAGGTCTTCATGTTCTTTGTTTGGAGCTCCACTATGATCCATGTTCCTGGTCTCCCGAAGGTCCCTGCATCTTCTTTTCCTGATGTCAAGTCTTCCAAGTCTTCAGCAAGTCCCTGCTTCCAGGTCTTCTCCTCATCTAGTCCTTTAAGTGTGCAGGCGACGTGGTCCTCGACAAGGCAAGGCCTGCGAAGTGGTCCTCAACAAGGCAAGGCCTGTCTCCAAGTCCATCTTCGCGGGTCAAGTTTCCGGAAGTCCCTCATTTTTAAACACCAGACCCATCCCTGTTTCTAAGTTCCTGAGTCCCTTGTCCCAGCTTCCAATGTCTAGTTCTCAAGTCCAGAGTCTGCTCCACCTTCTGCGTGGTCTGCGATCAGCCCACAGGTTGTGAAGGGTGCACTGCGACGCAGAGTTCATTCCGAACCTGAATCTGAAACCTGAACTTGAATCTGAAACCTGAAGCCAACTCTGAATCTGAAACCTGAATGTGTACCTGTGTCTTCATCTAAGTTCCATGTCTTTAGTGCCATCGGCTAAGCTCCAAAACTTCTGTGCCTTTGTCTAAGTTCCTAGTCTTCAGTGTCTTCGTCTAAGTCCTCATCTCCATAGTCATCTTGGTCCTTGCCTCTGTCTGCTTAGTGCTCAAGCCATTCCCAAGCAGCAAGTCCAAAAGGGCTTTCAGAGTGGCCGAAGGGCTACCCCCCAGGGACCAGCATTGTGTTTCTGGGTCTTTCTCCTGTGCATGCAGGTTCAGCGAGGCCTCAAGCTTTGTTCTATGTTCCAAGACAAGAGGATGCCAGTTACAGTCAACCCGTGCCCGGATGCGCTCACCTACCCCAGTGCGTACCTTGGATCCTTGCCCTGGGGTTGTGCCATGGTCCAAGGGCTCAAGCTTTTCCATCGATCACGCCTCAAGCCCAATCACAACATATAGTTGCTTCCTTCCTGTGAAGAATTAAATACATTCAAAGATACAACATCTAAACTAGTGTCTTGTTTTATTCTCTTAGAAATCCATTACCATTTTTTAAAAGGAATGCTTCTTTGTTTAGAGCAGTGTTGCTTTCCTTATATTGACTTAAGGAAAGTGTTGAAAACAAGCAGTTTCAACAAGTTTAAGACTAATTAAGCAAGAAGATAATATTGATCTGAGCAGTGAGGATTTTTCATAGTAGAAAACAGAATTTTTCCATGGCTAACCACAGATAAAAATGATGCATGCACTATATAATATTTGTTGCTCAGCAGTCCTCTAGTTGTGCACAACAAATCATATAATTATCAGGGGACTGCCAGGTGCATAGCAATCTGATCTGCCTCTAATTTTGTTCCAATTCTTAATGTAAAAATTGGAATTCCTTGGCTTTTTCAGGTGTAACCTCCACGTAGATGCTCATTGCTTCTGTTCTGTTAACTTCATGTTTGTAGGGTGATTGATCACACAAACTGGTTGCTCTGGAGAGGGAACTACAGCCCTAGAGCACTTTTGTGACCAGTTAAAGCACCTGGGGTAAGAAGATTATGTTGGTTTCAGTTTGGGAATTTTATGGATTTGGATGCTAGATTTCACCTTTACAAATCTGATGTGAAGGTGAGTTGCAAATTCAAGTACAGTTGCTAGGTCTCTGCCCTAGAAGGCTTAAAATCTAAGACGGCTCTGCACTGTTGAGTGGAAAATTCTGTAAATGGGGCTTTGTGTGCAAAATGTGTAAATAGTATATGTAATTTCCACTATTTGGGATTTTAGCATTTGAAGTACCATTTGTAAACTTTTATGAGTAAATTAGTAAAATTTCACATGTAGTTAGAGAACTACATGAATGCAAAATTATATTCAAATTCATTCAGTGATTCAAATTTATTCAGTGATGCAAATTCATGCAGAGCAGCTCATTAACCATATGCATGGTGCAAGCATGTGCATGAAATTCTTTGCAGGTCAGATTTTGCCAAAACTTAACTACCCCTCAGGGAGATGTAGATCTTCTATTGAGAAATTTTTCATTGCAAAATGTTATGCACAATTTTGCTACCATGTTCGTTTACATAGGTACAAATATTTTGTGCTCTTGATGCAAAGGAGAGGAGGAAGATTAACAGAAGGAGCAGAGGGCATTGTCAGCTGCATCGGGGGGCCCAGCACCAAATGCAGGGCCCATGGCACTACCTGAGAGGAGTGGTGAAGGGGACTCGGGGTAACCAGCAGGAGTGCTGCAGCATTTAAAAACAGCAGGCCGTGATCTTGGCGTCATCCTTGATGGTCATTTCACGCTAAAGAAATTCATCAGTAATATACTAAAAGACGGTTTCTTTAAACTCCACTCCTTAAAAAAACTGAAACCCCTATTACATCCCCCCGACTTCCGTACAGTCCTACAAACCACCATCTTTGCCAAAACCGATTACTGTAATGCCCTTCTCCTCGGCCTTCCGAACAACTCCATCCACCCCATTCAAATACTGCAAAACACAACAGCCCGGATCTTGACTAACTCACGCAGAAATGATCATATCACACCTGTATTAAAAGATTTACACTGGCTCCCTATTACATCCCGCATCCAATATAAGGCTCTCTCTCTTGTCCACAAGGCCTTATACAATCCCGAAATGAACTGGTTTAATGAATCCTTCTGCCTCCACCAATCTAACAGGCCCACCAGACACCAACATCTCGCCACCATGCCTACCCCCTCTCCCAAACTCTATAAACTTACCTCCACGAGAGCCCGAGCGCTCTCGATCGCTGGGCCGACCCTTTGGAACACAATGCCAGTTGAATTACGGCAAGAAGAATGCTCAAAAACCTTTAAACGGAAGCTGAAGACTTGGCTCTTTACTAAAGCCTACACCTAATTTCTCAATCATTCTCTCCATTCTCTTTTCCCACCCTCTCCGCTCTCTCCTTACTGTTCAGTTCGCTTATTTTCCCTTCTTCCTCATTTCCCTTTTTCCCCACCTTCCACTTCACTCCACCCTCGCTTCTTTCCCCTCCCCCCTACCCCATCTCTCTACCCCTACGTTTCATTTAATCCCTACACATTCTACCCTCCTTCCCTCTCCCCCCCCCCTAGGTTCCTCTACCCCCCTCTCCTCTCAAATTATACTCAAATTTATTTAATATGTCATCGCCTCATATTGGATATGTATATACTGTTATAATATTATTTTATTTTATATATATTAGTAAAGCCTATTCTTAACATTTAACATTCAATGTTACTTTCCCTCCTTATATTCCCCCTCTTACCCCCCCCCCTCAATTGTTCTTTTGTTAATTTGTTATAAATTGTTGATATAACTCTGTTCGATGTAAAACGCCTCCCCAGGCGTCTGTTTGCGTTACAATGTGAACCGATGTGATATCCCTGATGAATGTCGGTCTATAAAAATTTTAAATAAATAAATAAATAAATAAATTTAATAGACTCCTGTTGTGTACAAGTGGGTCTGCCCTGGATTTCCGTAATCGTTCTGTCTTTTTTTTTTTTGGCTTCCTCTTTTGAAATGCACCTGGAAAAGATCAAATCTTTCTTGTCAAATTCACAGATGAATTACAACTGGATTGGAAAATGTGGTTCTTCGCGTGTGCTGCAGAGTACAGCAGGGGCTGCGTCTTGGATTCTTTCTGATACTTGGTAAGTCACTTTTACTTTTCTGTGCTCTGTTTATTTATCCGACTCTTGAAATAAATGAGATTACAAACACTTTAGGGAAGAGCCCAAGTTCTATCATTTTCCTGTAGAGCCTCATATATATATTGTTTATACTTCATAAATGAGTTTAAAAAGTCAATATTTTCCCATACACTTCTAGTCAATTTATTTGGGGGTTTGATTTTAGCTCATTTTAGTGCCATTTCTCCCCAAATTAGTTGAAGATTAGTAAAAGATTTTCTGTCACTTCTCAGACATATTCTTCTGAGAATTGACTGCTTACATTTGCAGGTGTGCTGCTATCAATTTCAAAGAAAAGGCCTAATTTATCAAGGGCTTGTTTTACTATTAATGCAAAATGAGAGACAACTCTTGATAAACCAGGCACTGAATGCCCTGTGTTGTCTGTTATAATGCCTCTATACCTATAGATTATAATTATAACTCCTCAGACCCCCTCCAGCCAAAGTGAAGGAGGAAGAACCAGTGACTAGAACTTCTAGTGGAAACCATGGGAGTTGTTAGGTTTTGCCAGCCACAGTGAAAGAGGAATGTCTAACGGCCTGCTTCCAGGTCCCACCAGGCAAAGCAAAGGAGAAAGTACTGGCAGCCAGATCACAGCTGGAGGAGTTTCCCAGATGCTGCCTATTGAAAAGTAGAAGAAGCAGCCAGAGACTGGAGGAGTAAGAGAGGCAGACTTTTATTCACAGAAAAGTTGGGCAATATTCAAGGCTTCCACTTGAACTGATAAAATACATTTTTATCGGCAGAAAAGTCTTTAAATATTACTCCTTAGGAGCCTGCTAGCATAAGCACCAGCACTGTAGGTGCTTGCGCCCCCACCAATATTATCTCTTGCACCTCTGTAGATTGGGAGCTAAGAGCTCCATGCAGCAGGGCTGTGGGGGAAGGCAGTAAGGAAGTTCCTCTGGCTTCCTGCTATTGTTCTGGCATCCCCCCCTGCAACCTACTGGTTGGCTATAGAATGTCTGACCAATAAGCTGCGAGTCCTTTTCCTGCTGCTTATTGGTTAACTTTGGAATGTAAGACCAATGAGTTGCAAAGGAGGGCAAGCAGGAATCCTATGTCTCCTCCGAGTTGGTTCCTGCCTCCTGGCTATTGTCTGGCTGTAGAATTTCTGACCAATGGACTACAGAGGGGGACCAGAGAGCAGTAAAAGTGTAGGACAGACAGTGGAGAGCGGGAAGACTACAGATAGAGAGACTAAGAAAGGGGAAAGGGAACATAGGAGCTATAAGGAGGGTGAGAGGGGGGCTAAGAGAACTGCTGGGATATGGAGTGAGGAGGAGAGATAATGCAGGCTAGTAGATGGGAAGGCTGATTGCAAAAGGAGTTGCTGGGAGAGCGAACACTGTTGTGATGATCTGGATGATATGGAGTGGGCTATGGATGGGGGTTTTTCATCTGCACAGCAAAGAGAAGGAGGAGTTTGGAGGGACAGAACACATTTGTACTTACCAGCCCTATGCCTTTTTCCACTATTAGACAGAATGCCTCGTCTGCAGTATTTGTGTACCTCATCCAGTATATACAGACTGTGGAGAAATAGATAGGGGGCAGGCTTAGGCAAAAATATATCTTTAAAATAAAGACTCTTTAAATGTCACAGCACATACATACTAATATCATACAAACAGAGTACTCATAGCTACCTAGCAATTTATCATCCTTTCACATCCATAACTTTAAGCTAGTAAACACATCCACATGTTCATATTCTTTAAGAGAGGAAAAGCCAAAAAAACTGATCTTACGTCGTACCTTTTATAGAGCTTCAGACAGCACCCAGCCTTGAAAATAGGCGTTGTTGGAACTGGTATGTAATGCTGGTCCCCTCAACCTCTCAAAAGCCTTCAACATGCAAAGCTGTAGAGTACAGTCTTGCTAGAAGCTATTTAACAGAGACAGTACAGTGGGAAGAGATTCAGGTGATGTGGAAATTTCACCAGCTAGTTCTCATAGATCGATGGGATGGGAGTGAAGCAGAAAAGACATGTTTGAAATATAACATCTGGTATGGATCCTTTTAGAGAGAAAAGACACACGAAACAAAATAGGAGTTACAAACTCTCAACATAAATGTCCCTGAACTGATAAAGATAATAGGCATGACCCCCCCTAGGCGTTAATTTGCAAACCATACTTACCAGAAAGCATTAGTCCTGTTCCTATAGCAGCTGCTTGCAAAACTCCAGCCCAGGTATTGGACAGAGGATCTGGATTACAAGGTCACAGAGAAGATCAACCAAGTCATGGCAAGGTGATAATCAACCCACTCCCCCACACAGCAAGGCAGTCAGGTGTTAATGTTCTCTACAATTAAAAATTCTTAAGCTTCAAAAGGCTCCCATTAATTGCTTAAACATACTCAGCCATTTCACACTGGATATCATTAACACTTGAGCCAACCTGTGTGATGAATGGGTGGAGAATCGCCATTCCTAAGCCTCATTCTAATTAACGTATAGGTATAATGACTCTACTTTGGACGTGCCAAAATCAAACAGCATGCACATGGTAGGGCATCAATGTTAATTGCAATGTGCACAAATCAGTAAGCACGCACATGTCACCCATCGATAGGCCGATTCTGTAAGGTCCGCGGGAAAGCGGGCGCTCAGTGTTGAGCACCCACTCTCTCAATGCGCGTCTAGCCACCTCTCCTGTGCACGCTATCCTGTATTTAAATGAGGGGTCGTGCTGAAAAGGAGGCAATAGGGACAATAGTCCCTAGCGCCTCCTAAGCAGCAGAAACCCAGGAGAAGTGGCTGTCAGCAAGTTCAGAAAACCAGCACTCGATTTTAGGAGTGTCAGTTTTACGAACCCTCTGACAGCCAGGGGTTAGGAAAAATGGCCACCGGTAAAATTGAACGTCCATTTTCCTAAGCTGACCGGCTACGCACGTTTAAATTTATTTTTTTTTAACATTTTGGTTCCTCTGCCTTAATATCGCTAGGATATTAAGTCAGAGGGCATGCAGAAAAGCAGTGTTTTCTGCTTTTCTGTACACTTTTTAGGACCTTGGGCAGGCGATAATTTCTGAGCGTAAAATGTGTGGCTTGGCCATACATTTTTTTTTTCAGTATCCCAGGTGAATAACTAATAGCCTTATCAACATGCATTTGCATGTTGTGTGCACAAAAATAACCTTCTAGCGCAATGGAAGAGGTAACATCTATTGTGTGTTTTTACTATGCTTTCCTACAGCTTTAGGAAAAGGCACCCTTACAAAGGAGCTGCAAAAACAGGACGTGTGGTTAAAGCTTGAGTGTGTAAAATGTGTGTGCAGGTACTAGCAGGGCCCCAAGATTAAAACAAGTTAGGATGTAATGGTTTTCTGTCTCCTAGCCGTGTGTTCCTCAAGGCAGGGGCTGTATAAATGTTTATCCTCCATGGTGTGGGTTGGGATCAGCTAACAGTGAATGCATCCCTGACCGTCCTCACTGTGTTCTGTGTCCCAGCAATGGAAAAGTCCATCCTGACTGTGTCCTGTGTCCCAGCAATGGAAATCCCATTAGGGGTGTCTTGGTGATTTCTCTGCTTCTCTCCCCTTTCACTCTGCATCAAAAGCAGGACATTGTCTTTGAGTCAGTGGTAGACCGTGACCCAAATATGTAGAGCACACTAAAAATGCTCTGTCTCCTTTGAAAGTCAATACCCAGGCACTCTGCAGCCTGGATTAAGCCCTCCTTCTGCCTCAGGGACTCCCACCTGAAGTGTAATTCAGGGTAGGGGCAATACTGAATGCCACACCCATGTATAGCTCTATACCAAAGGACTAGTAATTAGGCTTATCTAAGTGGAGCATGCAGGGTATATGAACCAAAGAACAAAAAACAATTGAATGCCAGTGTTTGACATTTACCTATTTCTTTTTCTAGAGGAGCCAGATAATGAGCATCCAGGACCTGCACCTAGACAGCCCCAAAGGCAGTACTGTCATCTGCAGGTAATCCCTGACAGCTTGGATGAGGAGGGAGAGGGAGCCCGTGAGGAGCTGCAACAGCCTGAGGAAGAAGAGGAGCAGCAGTGGCAGGAAGAGGAGCCGGAGGACACAGTTGCGGATCTGCTGTAGAATCGCCCGCAGGACAGCAGTGCTAATGTGTCAAGTGCTACTGTGTCAAGGAAGACTTGAAGGATATCCCATGCCTACCCGTCAAACGGCTTGCTGTTCCATTGTAAGCGATATCAATGACAGGTTGTCGTGGGATACCCTTCAAGACTTCCTTGACACAGTAATCGGATACCGGCATTACATTTCTGAAACATTATTATGAATGCTCGCCACTGCTAACACTCAGTTCTTACCTTCCAAGGTCCTCCTGTATGAAGGTTTCACGTTGTATGCTCAGGCACAAGATTTTGGAAGCTAGGGCCACAGTTTGTTCAACAGCTGTGCTGTAGTATGTATATACACTTGCGATCTACGTCTGCCTGAAGTGAACACCTGTTGGTCCCCCTGATGCAGCCTTGATGCGAAACACGGCTGTGTTGGGGCTTCCTTGGATAACGAGTGTACAATGTATTATAAGCGCTCTTCTTTGTCTGCTCTAAGATAAATAATTCTGTGGACATGTATTGAACAGTATTGACCTTTTTTGGTTCAAATGCAACATTTGTTTTAAATAAATGTCCATCCCTAAACCGTACCTTGAGCACTATAAGACAGATTTTAGAACATGCGCGCGGGTGTCCATGTGCCTGTGGTTCCCCGTGCGCACACACGAACGCGCCGATTTTCTAACATGCGCGCATCGACGCACGCATGTTAGAAAATCCACTACCCACATGCACAATTTTATATCAGCGCGCGCATGTGTGCACCAAATGCCAACACGCGCAGGCAGAAGGGAGGATTTTTGAAGCTACGCACGGTGACGCGAATGGCCAGATTCCCACTTCCTTCCCAGTAAAGGAGCAAGCTTCTTTAACCCCCCCTAACTAACCTGCCTCCCTTTTCCCCTAATCACCCCCACCCCTAAAACTCTACTGCCTAGCCTATTTCTTTTTTTTGTTTTGCTACTTACCCGGGGTCTGGAGCAGTTGCAACTTGCGTGGCTCCATCGATCACGGCACGCATGGCAACGGGGCAGTGCCCTAATGGCGCTGTCTTGGCGCTGCCCACACCCCCGCCCCTTTTTTTAAAAAAAACTTTGTGTGCATACCGGGAGATACGTGAGTAGCCGCGAGCATTTGAAAATGTACTCGGTGCGTGCTTGGCCCAGCCTCGCGCGAATCTCCCCGTTTCGGCGCACGCCAGGCTTTAAAAATTAGCCCATATGTGCATTTCAGATTGTTCCATCTCAAAAACGGCTTAGCAGAATGAGAGAAGGTACAGAGGAGGGCAACAAAAAAAAAGATAAATCGAATGGAATGGCTCCCAATGATGAGAGGCTACACAAGTTACAACTCTTCAGTTTGGAAAAGAGAGAGCTGATAGTTCATAAAATCATGAGTGAAATGAAACAGGTCTATATAGGACAGTTCTTTACCTTTTAAAATACAAAATAAGGGGATGCTCCCGCACCCAGCAATTGAAAACAAATCTTAGAAAGTAATTTGTCACTCAACATAAAATCAAGCTGTAGAATCTGTTGCCAGAGGACGAGGTCAAGAGAACTAGCATAGCGAGTTTTAAAAGAGGTTTGGACTAGTTTTTATAGGAAAATTCCATAAAAAAAAACATTATTAACCAGATAGATTAGGGAAAGCCTTAGTTTATCCCTGGGAGTAAGTAACAAGAAATGGCTCCACTTTTTTGGTATCTGCCAGGTTCTTGTATCCCAGACTGGCCGTATCAGAGACAGGATGCTGGGCACGATGGGCTCGGTCTGACCCGGCATGGCATTTATGTTCTATAACTAAAAGCCCTTCTTTTTTTTTTAATACTTTTGAACTGAGTCTTAATGAAGAGTAAATGCAATGAATTCTAACTCTTAGTATAGAGACATTTCAAGCATCTGGGTGGCACAGGTACTCCTGGACATTAATCCTCAGGCTTCCATAATCATGGAACATTCATGTGTTAACTTGGTGTTCTTGCTGGTACATGAGATGCAGGTTTTAGGGGCCAATTCCGAAAACTATCCTCACAGGCACAAAGTGCATGGGAAACTTTTCCCTGCTGGCTTTGCACCAGCTTTCGAAGGGGAAAGTACGAGCATGCCTTCCTTTAGAACATTGTCCTAGGAAAATGTACCTGCTGAGGTTTGTGCCTGCTTTTTACTGGGGCCACCTTTCTTCCCCTTGAAAATAACATACAGAGAAAATGTAAACTGCACATTATTATCCTCCCCTGAACACCTAGTCTGAAGGTGAGTAAAACCATGGTGTGCACTTTTACCAGATAAGGGGCAGGTTATTTTTAAACAGACAATTTACCTGGGTAAACAGACATTTGTCTAGGCAAATGGCTTTTGAAAATTGCCAAATGAAATGGACAATCAAGGTCTACAGAAACAACTAATAACCAAAAAACAAGTAGACAAAAAAGCAATTTTATCTAATTTTATCAATCAATACCACAGTTGCCCGGCATACCCTTATTCAAAAAAATTGTCTGTTAAAAGATAATCTTTAGAGAGAAAAAGCATTAATCAGGCTGCTAAGATTACATATTTTTCACACTTAGCTTCACAGCCTGACCATCTTCATATGCCCCAAGTATTTTTGGTTTTTGTTTTCAATATATGCAGGTTTCTTATTTGTTTGAACCAAAAATGGGTCCAAATTTCACAAATATTTAAAACAGTCCCATGAAAACTGAATCACAAAAGCACGGAGCTTATAATCTTTGAGAACTTTTCCTTCTGGGTCGCAATGTCTCTCATTTGCATAGCTTTCAAACTGTCTCGACAACAAATTTTTAACCAGTGTTGCATCAGGGGACCTATAAATTAAAAAAAAAACCAAAACAGAAACTGGGTTGGTGTCCTTTTAAACCAAATTAAAAAATCAGTCCAATCACACAGTAAAAGAAAATAAAAAATCACATGACCAACTTTCACTAACTTATTTATCCCATCGCTGTATATCATGTCTTAAAAGATTTCCATCCAAATCACCACTGCGATTTAAAAATCGGGACCCCATTTATGTCATTTATTTGGTGGTCTGTCCTCGCGACCTTCTTTATATAGGTAAAACAAGAAGGGATTTTTCAACAAGAATGATTGAACACCATAGCTGCATAATCACGATGCACCATTCAGCTGAAGAGATGCACTGGAGAATTACTGATCGCATTAAACTTATCTCTTTGCAGTGGTGATTTGGATGGAAAAGTTGACTGGAACAACATTAGATTTTCAATTTACAGACTGATTCCCAGTGCTTTAAATGCAGAAAATAAATGGCTAATACATTGCTTGTTCTGTAGTACCACTTAAGATAAACACCTGTTTGTATAATTGCCAGTGACTGACATGATACACAGCCAATGGGATAAATAAGTTAGCAAAAGTTAGTATTACATGACTAACTTCCACTAATTTCCACTATATAGATAAATATATATTTTTACTGACTGTGATTGGAAGTTTGATTTTTGGTTTAAAAGGACACCAACACAGTTTTTGGTTTTTTGAATTTATAGTTCCCCTGATGTAACACTGGACAAAACATCGATGTCTGGACAGTTTAAAAGCTTATGCAACTAAGAGGCAGTACGACCTGAAGGCAAGAGTTCTCAAAGATTATAAGCTCAGCGCTTTTTTGAATCTAAGCGTCGTGATAGATTTTTCATGGGACTGTTTTAAATATTCAAGGAAACATTTTAGGTTTACACAAATAAGTAACTTGCATGTATTAAACAAAAAAAAAAAAGACGGGGCATATGATGATGGTCAGTGTGCGAAGCTAAGTAAGAAAATGTGAGACAGCAGCCTGTTTGATGCATACACTGAAAGTTTATAAAACAACATATATATGCTTACATGATAGTTACATGTAGATAATCTATTTTTGTGTGCAACACACCTGTATAATTTTTTGAAAAATTTCCCTCTATACTGTATGCATGCAAAAAAAATAAAAAAGTATATATATTATTTGATTGTCTGGAAAACATGTTATCACTTGAATGTGAACTGGAAATTAAAGTATAAATTACAAAAAAAAAAAAAGTATATTCAAATTCTGGTGTCACCTCAATAATAGTAAACCATACTCCCTCCATTGCCAAAAGTTTTGTGAAGTAACGCAAACCCCTGCAAAAAAAAACAACAAAACAAAACAACCGACACCTAGAACCTTTCCAATCCATACCATAACAGCATTAATTTTCAGAACTCAAAAAAGTAGCAAACTTATCTATGAAAAGGCAGCAATGCAATGGCCTAAAACACTAATAAATCACCTACCGGGGAAACAGAACAATCTGGATGGCAGCATATCTATTCAGAGAAACTACACACTAGCAGAATTATACTTCAGTCACACACGCAGATCCTTTCCTAATACAGAATAATAAGTGACTACAAATTAGAAACAAACATGCAGACAAAACTGAAATGGAAAGCCCAAAAAACAGACTCTAAAGAAAGAGCAAAATACAATAATATAAGAAATGCACACACTCAAACATGACGTATTCCAATGGTTAAAAATTCAGAATATGTTATTTTTATTTTACCATTGTCTTCTTATTTTTCTCATCAGTTGGTCCCTGTCTCTTTTTTCTACTTTCCCCTTGTCAGTTTTTTTTCCTAATTTCTTAATCATGGTCTCTTTTTTTGTTTTTTCTTCCTCCTTCTCATATTCACTCATACACAAACAGCTCTCACGCAGATCCCTCATATAAAGACACAAACACATGCTCTCTCTCTCTCTCTCTCTCTCTCACACACACACACACACACACACAGGCTTTCACTCTCTCTCACACATACACTTTCATTCTTACATATTCCATCAAGCCCCCTCCCTCCCCTCTTCTTGGATCATCATGGAATGGGGTCCATGGCAACCCTGCTGCATGGCCTTCAACCACTGGGCTTCATGATTGGACCAAACTGGCTGTACCACTGTTCTTTGCAACAAGGAATCCTCATTGCTCATCTCATGCTTTCTTGAACTTCACTATCTCAACTAGGAGGCCATCCCATGCATCCACCTAGCTTTCCCTTCTAGTCGTCATGGTATGAGGCGTCCTTGGAGCCTCATACCATGACGACTTCTTGTGGAACTTCTTTTCCAATGAATATACAATAGTTTGCTTCTTGTGTATTATTTATAACTTTTAGGTACTTTAATGTTTCCATCATATGTCTCCTAAACCCTACCTCACACCACCAACTGCCTCTCCTCTCCTTTAGAGCATGCTTATTTTGATCCTTATGCCTCAATCTCATAGGGCCTTTGATGCAAAGCAGACTGCAAACTCTAATGACAATCCAAGATTATGAATATTTTATTGAGCCATTCTGATTATTGTAGAGAAAAGGAGGATAATTCTTTGGCTGGAGATCATAATAAGATCTCTGCCTAATGGGTTCAAGTGAGTTCAATGGGGTTCACGAATTCTTAAGTAGATGGCATTAACCCCATCGGGATCTTTTGTTGCCAGGTAGATATGATAACATGAAATTATGATCATTATCATATAGTTGACTCAGTCTTTCTGAGGATATATTTCCCTTCTAATCAGGAGCTACTACTATACATACTCATAGAAAAGGTCTGAGTCAAATTTGTATTCTGTAATAGAACACATATTCAGAACTCTTCAATGAATACATGTCCATTTATTTATTTAAATATAACTTATATCCCACCTAATTCAGGGCATGTAGTTCTAGGCAGATTACAAAAAAACAATATATACCATTGAGATAAAACCAGACATAACATGCTAACAAAATTAATCAGCATTTTAACAAAGCAGAATTTTACTTTTGCAATTGGAAGAAGCATTCTCTCAATGCCTAGAGCAAATCATTGACCCAAATTTCACACTAACACCAATGTCTAGCATCTACAAGACTACTGTTAAAAACAGTGCAGTGCTGTTAGCTATTTCTGGAGAGAGTGGTTCAGCGAGAAAACGAAATAAAAATGTAATTTTATATGTAAAGTACATTATATTCATAAGGCAAGAACGTCATGATTCAGTGACTAAAACAGAAAAGAGCAAGTGGTTTGACGAACAAGCAAATGACAGTATCTGCCTTCGGTGATGTTTAACTGAACTAGCAGTGTGTCCTTCTGAGAACAGTAATTTTGCAGCTGCACATTAAATTTAGTGTTTTGAGATTTGCATCATTTGTCCCTCAATCCATACATCTGCCGCTTGGATTGAGCTCTAGTTTAGGGGAAAAAAAAACAACAATACTCCCTACAGACTTGAGTTGTGCAAGCTGCATGTTACAGCCTTCCAGCAAACCAAAGCTGTGCTACAGAAAACAGAGATCAGAGTTTATCTCAAAAATAATGCAGCGCTACTTGCAATTCGTTTGCTTTTCAGATCACAGACACTCACTAGATGGAAGCCAAAGTCTGGGCTACCATTAAAGTCTTATTGAACGGGTTTCTAACGTGCTTCACGGTAGACCCAATTAAAAACTCGAGGGGGGGGGGGGATTGAAATTTAAAAAAGAAAATGTATAAATGGCTAATGTCTGAGCTTAAGATCAAATTGTTTTCTTGGTATGAAAATCATTAGAAATGTAAGGATTTGGGATGACAGAGAGCGCCAGTAATGTGAGTTATTTGTAGATCCTATTGAATTAAAAAAAAAAAAAGCAAGGCAAATTACATTAAGAAATAATGGGGCGACCCGCACTTTCTGAAGTGTTATCATATTTACAGAGACAATTTTCTAACTGTCCATTTTTGTAAAACGCCTTTGGGTACATTTTGTCCACTGGCTTTGCACAAAATTTCAAAGGAAAAGCCCATGCAGGATTTCCCTTTTTACAATCACTGCAGGTGCCCAAGTACCCATGGGCGTTTGCACCCCCCTTTTTGGGCGAGTAGATTTCTCATGGAAAAATAGCACATGTAGATTTGAAAAAGCAATCTGCGAGGGTAACGCTCAAACCTATTTGCATTACTGGATTTAGGCATGTAAGTGGATGCACGGAGATTTATCAGGTTGCTGCACAGTTTATAAAATCTAGCATAGTCAGCTGTGAAAGTACGTGCTTAGGGAGTTACTATCGTAGCAATTTTCAAAAGCCATTTACACGCATTAAATGCACTTACAGGTGGTGCATAACCTGAGGATAATTCAATGGTATATATTACAGCAATTTCACAAAAGCCCACCTACAGGGGGTAAAGTGCATTTACATGCATGTAACCTAGTTTTATGCATGTAAATCCTTTTGAAAATTATCCCCATATGATTCAGTATGCGCAAATATTTGTAGCGCATTGAGGGGCGGATTTTAAGAGCCCTGCTCGCCTAAATCCGCCCAAATCTGGGCAGATTTAGGCGAGCAGGGCCCTGCGCGCCGGTGAGCCTATTTTACATAGGCCTACCGGCGCGCGCAGAGCCCCGGGACTCGCGTAAGTCCCGGGGTTTTCTGAGGGGGCGTGTCGGGGGCGTGTCAGGGGGCGGGCCCGAACCGCGCGGCGTTTTCGGGGCGTGTCCGGAGCGTTCCGGGGGCGGGCCCGGGGGCATGGTTACGGCCCGGGGTGGTCCGGGGGCGTGGCCGCCAGGTCGCGTCCCGGCGCGCAAGAGGCCCGCTGGCGCGCGGGGATTTACGCCTCCCTCCGGGAGGCGTAAATCCCCCGACAAAGGTAAGGGGGGGTTTAGACAGGGCCGGGCGGGTGGGTTAGGTAGAGGAAGGGAGGGGAAGGTGAGGGGAGGGCGTTAGAGCAGTGGCGTAGCCAGAATTGATTTTTTGGGTGGGCACAAGGTTAACATGGGTGGGCTGTAGGCATGCAGGTCTACTAGTTGTTTTTTTTACTGATAAATAATGCCAAATTATGCAGCATAGCATTCACATCTACGCCTAAGTATGAGGTTTACTTAATGATACAAACATAATTCACGGTGATTTGTGGTACTTTAGCCTTCTTATTATTACGATTTTATACATGGCTCCTACCTGTCCATAAATTTTGAGAGAGCGGTTGTGTTGCTTATATTTAAATTGCTAACATCTCAAAATATAGATATATATTTTTACCTTTGTTGTCTGATCTTTGTATTTTTCTAATCAGTTGGTCCTGGTCTCTTTTTCCCATTTTTTCCCTTATAGCTCACTTCCTAATTCCTTTTCAGTGTCTTTCTTCTATTACTGTCTTCTTCCCTTCCACACACACCACACACACACATACACGCTTTCTCTCACAGACTCCCTTCTCACACACCCAAGCTGTCACTCTCATATGCTCTCCCCCCCCCCCCCACAAGCTCACATTCTCTGCAGACACACATACAAGTTCTCACTTTCTCACCCCTCCCCAGGCTTATATTCTTATGCACACACACACACAGACGCACATCCAGGCACCCATTCTCACCCACACACATAAACCCAGACTCCCATTCTCACCCACAAACCCATGCTCCCAGTCTCACCCACACATATTCAAGCTCCCATTCTCATCCATACATATACACATTTAAGGTCCTATTCTCACCCACACATACACACATTCAAGCACCCATTCTTATCCACATATTCAAGCTTCCATTCTCACCCACCCACACAAACCCAGGCTCTCATTCTCACCCATATATACACACATTCAAGCTCCCATTCTCACCCACCCACAAACCCAGGCTCCCATTCTCAACCACACATACACACATTCGAGCTCCCATTCACCCACATATTCAAGCTTCCATTCTCACCCACATACACACCCAGGCTCCAGTTTTCACCCACACACACACTCCCATTCTCATCCACACATACACATTCAAGCACGTGCACAGCTTCCGCTTTCTCCCCCAGAGCAGGAAGATCAGCTGCCTCTCCTGCTGCCACCGGCCTCCTGCTATCTTCGGGCGTCGGCCGAACTTCCTGTCGGGGGGGGGGCGGAAGCGCAGCGCACAACGTCCGCTTCCTCCCTCCCCCCCCCAAGCAGGAAGATCGGCCCGACGCCCGAAGATAGCAGGAAGCCGGTGGCAGCAGGAGAGGCAGCTGATCTTCCTGCTTTGGGGGAGAAAGCGGAAGCTGTGCGCGGCGCTTCCGCTCCCCCAAACAAGAAATTCGGCGGGCCGTTTTGTCCGAAGATAGCAGGAGGCCGGTGGCAGCAGGAGAGGCAGCTGATCTTCCTGCATTGGGGGGGAGGAAGCGGAAGCTGCGCGCGGCGCTTCCGCCCCCCCCCCCCCCGAACAGGAAGACCGGTTGGCCATACGGCCGCAGCAGCGCTGCCCCACGTGTGCCGTGATGGCGCGCGAGGCGTGGGTTCTCTTGTTCGCTGTCGCGGGGATGGGATCCCGCGACAGCCTTGCAGTTCCGATGCCAGTTGGGTGGGCCTGGGACTAAGTTGGGTGGGCACCTGCCCACCCAGGCCCACCCGTGGCTACGCCACTGCGTTAGAGGATTCCCTCCGAGGCCGCTCCGATTTCGGAGCGGCCTCGGAGGGAACGGGGGTATGCTGCGCGGCTCGGCGCGCGCCGGCTATACGAAATCGATAGCCTTGCGCGCGCCGATCCAGGATTTTAGCGGATACGCGCGGCTACGCGCGTATCTACTAAAATCCCGCGTACTTTTGCTTGCGCCTGATGCGCCAGCAAAAGTACGCCTATTCGCGGTATTTGAAAATCTACCCCTGAAAGCGCATTCTTTACCTATTTTATAAAATATATGCGTATATTTTATGTACAATAAATATATATGCATAAAACCAGTTTGCCCACACCTCTGCCAATTCACCAAGACCTTCTTAGTACTTCCCCCTTAGTTCTCACCAGCTCACCTAGACCTCCCACTGAAAAATAGACAACAAATGAGTCCAATATCAATTGCAATAGATAATAAGCAGGTGTAATGTTGCACAAATAAATTGCTCAGTGTTTTTAAGTAAAGAGCAATTTCTGTGAGTACTTCTTGGCCCTGCCACTGCATGCTCTCTAGACTGCCTCGTTTTTGTGCAAAACCGAAATATGCACAATTGATGGATTCTATTGGATGTTAGGTCTTTGTCTTAATATTTGATTTTAGCAACTTGCCTGTTTATACATTTTGAGATATTAAACCTCAGCAGCTTTGAAGTGATCCCCCTCCCTATAGCGAAGACCTGGGGGCTACTGTCCAGTCCCAAAGTTAGCCTCCTTACAACTGATTACCCCTATCTCCAGGGAAGATGGACCCTTGAGCCTATAGACAGATAACTAAAATATAGCCAGGTGGATTTTATAGTTATCCGGCCTTGTGTGGCCGGATAACGTGCTAGTTAACCAGATATCTTGAAAAGGTATCCGGCTAAGTAGCGCTGCCATCTACTAAAAAAAATAAGCTGCCCTATCTCCTACCCCCCCCCCCCCCCCCCCCCCCCCCCCCCCCCAAAGTCTAATACAAGTCATACCGTGTATCTTAACACCCCCATTCCCACCCCATAAAACTTCTGAAATATTATTGACTTGCCTGGGATAAGCTGGGCCCCCATTCCAATTTTACCTTCCAAACAAGCTCATCCTACTTCTCCCTTCCTGAACCCCATCCCTCTGCCCCTCCCCATCCCTACCTGTTTCTTCTCAGCCAGAAGTGAGAGACCCTCACTAGGTCTAGGTGAGCTGGTGAGAACTAAGCAACTACAGTACTGCTCTGACAGAGGCAGCGCTGGAAGCGGAAACGTGAACGTAAGCTTAAAGTTCCAGCACAGCCTCTGTCAGATGGCTCTTGAATGTTGACCTCACACTTTCTCTCGCAGACTCTCTCACACACACACACACACACGCTCTCCCCAAGGGTAACCCCCTGAAAATTTTACCTTCCTTTCTCCAGGTCCAACCTCACCAGCCTCTAGTTCTCTCGCCGCCAGCACCACCGCAGTATTCTTCTTCTTCTTCTTCTGGCTTGTGGAGTCCAACCTTGCCTCCTTCTAGTCCATGTGAGCCAATGATTCCTCCTCCTTCGAGATCACATGGGCAGATGCCGCCTACTCCTGCTGATTCAGCCAGCAGCCAGAGATTATCGGTATTTCTCCAGAGATCTGGAAGACTACACAGAGTTTCTGGGTGAAACCTTTTTCTAACGGCTGCTATTTATTGTGACAAAAGAGCACAGGATGCATTTCTGCTACGGGAAGGAAGCAAACAACACAGTCACGGTCTCTTTAATGAGTGGTAACGTGGCTCCAGTATAAACATGCAGACATCTTGCGCCTTTACTTATTGCCTGATAGAGCTGCCAAAATGATTACTAATACAAAGGGAAAAATGGAATTTCAATAATACCTAGGGTCGGCGGGTGGTATTAGGCGACCTAGTCGGCCGCCTAGCGCACCGTAGCTGGATGGGGTGGTGTCAGTGGACAGAAGGGGAGTGGCAGCGGTGATTGCTGTAAGCAACTTCAGAGAGAGAACGAGAACTTTAAGAAGAATATGATTCTATATATCTCACTGTAAGAGGGGCACATTCAACTCAGCGCGGGCTTTGGCGTTGGTTTGGGGGGGGGTTTACATTGCTCTGTCTAGGGCACTACAGACCCCTCACAACAGATCTGATAATACAGCAAAGAAATAAACCCTCCATCAATAAATGTTTGACATCTTGAATGGAATACAAAATTATCGGTACAACATAATGGAAGTTATAAAAATTGTAGGAAAAGACCTCAGACCTGTGCAAACAGGTAAAAACCCAATACTCTGAGGATCCTGAATGGCAAAGTCCAAAAAAACCTACCAAAAAAAAAAATCTCTTCTCTGGGGCCACTGCAGACCCCACTTCAGTTAGTAGCAGGGCAGAGCAGCCCCCTGCCCCAGAGCAGGACCAGTGCTGGCTTTTTTGCTGCCACCTGTGCGAAAAATGACTGTGCTGCCCCCTACCCGAATTCATTCAATGTCTGCTGAACCGGGCCCATCAAACAAAGCCCAGCTCCATCCTGCAATCTATATTTTTAAAAACTGACACCCTGCCCCCCTCACACCAGAACCCATGGATAGGGAAGGGAATATATTAGGTACCCTAGGCAAAACTTACAGCCTTGTACACACACACACCGCCCCTCAAACTCCTACATCCTTTACAGACATACACAAATTATGCAATTATAATACATTTTACATGAAAAAAAATATTCAAAAGTACAGTCTGCTGAGGCAAAAATATTACTTACAACATGCATTTTATATTTACATGCACTGCTGTGGTACCAACCAGGGAACTGCAAAAGAGACACTTGGAGCTACTATGGAATTAGACGTTTGTAATGCGTATTGGATGTGAGTTTGGCCCTCAGAAAGCCATGAACAAACAGGATTACCATTACAATATAGTAAACCTCCCATACCAAAATAACCCTAACAACCTTATCTATGAAAAGGCAACACTGCACCCATTACACCAGGCTCTAGAACACCAAAATGATAAAGGGGATGGAACAGCTCCCCTATGAGGAAAGGTTAAAGAGGTTAGGGCTGTTCAGCTTGGAGAAGAGAAGCCTGAGGGGGGATATGATAGAGGTCTTTAAAATCATGAGAGGTCTAGAACGGGTAAATGTGAATCGGTTATTTATTCTTTTGGATAAAAGAAGGACTAGGGTTCACTCCTTGGAGTTAGCAAGTAGTACATTTAAAACTAATAGGAGAAAATCCTTTTTCACTCAACGCACAATTAAGCTCTGGAATCTGTTGCCAGAGGATGTGGTTAGTGCAGTTAGTGTAGCTGGGTTTAAAAAAGGTTTGGATAAGTTCATGGAAGAGGTCCATCAACTGCTATTAATCCAGTTGTCAGAGAACAGCCACTGCTATTACTGGCATCAGTAGCATGGAATCTACTTAGTGTTTGGGTAATTGCCAGGTACTTGTAGCCTGGATTGGCCAATTTTGGAAACAGGATGCTGGGCTTGATGGACCCTTGGTCTGACCCAGTATGGCAATTTCTTATGTTTTTACCAATAAAACTCTTATTAGGAAACCAGGCTGCTATAGACCCCTACACAGAAATTACATGCCAGCAAAATACCTCACCTCGGTCACATATGCAGAACACAGAGAAACCCTGACCAAATACAGAATAAAGAGATCAGAAAGTATAAACAGAAATGTGCTGAGAAGAACTGAACTGGAATCCACAAGAAGCCAGCCTCTACCTGCAGAGCAACAATGGAAAAACTGAAACAATACCATTCTTCATAAGAACATTAAATAATAAAATCAAGAAATATAAATCATAATAGTAAAATTATATTGCAAGTTGGTTAAAAGACAGGAAACAGAGAATAGGATTAAATGGTCAGTTTTTGTCAGGAATGTGGACCCTTGGGCCGGCTGAAACAGATGGCATTGCACTGTGGGGAGCCCACAGTGGACGTCGCAGCCGGGAGGCGGCGCTGAAGAGGTTATCCTGAGAAGGCTTCACCACTGGAAGCCCGAGGTCCCCCCAGGAGGATCCCGTAGGGATCCAGGCCTCTTGGACTTAGGTGCGATCCTCTGCGACCGAGGAACAGAAGAGAAACATGAAGAGGTGGTCCAGCGAAGCAGCAGAGCCCAGGAGGTCTGAAGAGACTTCACCCTTGGAAGCCCGCTGTTCCCCCGGGAGCAGCCCGTGAGGGCCCAAGCTGCTGGGACTTAGGCGAAACCTCCAGGCGAGTGAAGAACAGGATACCTGAGGAAGAGGAGAGGGCTGAAGCCGGAGTCCAGGAACGAGCCAAGGTCGGAAGCCGGGAGTCATATGCCAAAGACAAAGCCAGGAACAGAAGCTGAAGCTGGAGTCAGTGGACGAAGCAGGGTCGGAAGCCAGAAGTCTGAAGCTGAAGACGATCAGGGATCCAGATGCAGCAACTAGAAACTCAAACTGAGTGAACCTCGTTGCAAGGCGAGGTATAGGCCAAGCTGCAGGGTTTAAATACTCTGCAGCGTCTGACTTCATCCCAGGGCTGTCTTCCCTCTTCCCGCGCTGGCCCCTTTAAAAGTTTGAGCCCCCGTGCGTGCCTAGGAGGCGGGGCCAAGCAGGTCAGGTCGGCGGCGTCTCCCTTGCGAAGGGAGAGCCGCGGCAGGAGCCAGGTCAGGCCTAGACAGCCGAAGGAGGCTTCCAGCGGCCCGGGCTGGCCGTGAGGTAAAAGGTCCCTGGGCACGGCCCGGGATCGTAACAGTTTTCACAGTGGAAAAAGGTAAACATTGGAGTGCCTCAGGGATCTGTACTTGAACAGGTGCTTTTTAATATATTTGTAAATGATCTGGAAAGGGGTACAATGAGTGAGGTGATCAAATTTGTGGATGACACAAAATTATGCAGAGTGGATAAATCTCAAGCACATTGTGATGAATTGCAGGAGGACCTTGCGAGACTGGAAGATTGGGCTTCCAAATGGCAGATGAAATTTAACGTGGACAAGTTGATCTTAGGAGTTACCACCCAGGAAAGAGATCTAGGCGTCATAGTGGATAATACATTGAAATAATCGGCCCAGTGTGCTGTGGCGATCAAAAAAGCAAACAGGAATTATTAAGAAGGGAATGGAAAATAAAACGGAGGATGTCATAATGCCTCTGTATCACTCCATAGTGAGACAGCACCTTGAATACTGTGTGCAGTTCTGGTCACTGCATCTCAAAAAGGAAATAGCTGCACTGGAGAAAGTGCAGAGAAGGGTGACCAAAGTGATAAGGGGCATGGAAAGACTGCCCTATGAGGAAAGGCTAAAGAAGTTAAGGCTGATCAGTTTGGAGAAGAGATGACTGAGGGGGGATATGATAGAAGTCTACAAAATCATGAAAGGACATGAACAAACTATTGTAAATCGGTTATTTACTCTCTCAGATAATAGAAGGACCAGGGGGCACTCCATGAAGCTAGCAAGTAGCTCATTTAAAACAAATCAAAGAAAATTCTTTTTCACTCAGTTCATAGTTTTGCTCTGGAATTTGTTGCCAGAGGATGTGGTACAGCAGTTAATGTAACTGGGTTTCAAATACGTTTGGATAAGTTCCTAGAGGATAAATCCATAAACTGCTATAACGGTAATTAATAAGCTTGTCATCCATCTAATATTTGGGTACTTGCCAGGTACTTGTGACTTGGATTGGCCACTGCCTGAGACAGGATGCTGGGCTTGATGCACCCTTGGTCTGACCCAGTATGGCATATCTTATGTTTTTATGTAAAAGAATACATATTTCAAACAGTTAATGAATAGAATATACAACATTTCTAAAACACCAAGAAAATATTTCAAAATATCTGATGAATAAAAAATCCAATAATTAAAAAACGTTCTATTCAACCCCTAAAAAATTTAAACATTTCAAGAGAGCAGAATTATCAAATTGCATCCAATAATTAAAACTAATAAGGATTTTTAAAAAAAATCTCCTGCTCTCCTTACCTGTGCTCTTCCGATTTCCAGTCACCCTGAGATTGTCGTGGATTTCGGGGAGTTAGGGACGCCCAAACTTTATCTTCTCTCTCACACACACACGCGCACAATAACACATGCATTCTCTCACACACTCCTTCTCTCTAACATACGCAGGCTCCCTCTCCCTCACGGAGGCATTATGTGTGCGTGTGTGCCTGTGAGAACCTGTATGTGGCACATGGGCTTTCACAGGCACACAAACATGCACAGGCTCTCACACAGACACATTCACAGGCTCTCACACAGACACATTCACAGGCTCTCACAGAGACACGCATACACATGCAAAAACACCAGGCTCTGTCACTCATACACATACACACATGACCTCCTGTTGTCTTCGGGTCATGGTGGGATGAGCTTCACCATGGCCCTGTAGGCCTTCATGACGGGGGGGAGTGGGGGGGGGGAGTGGAAGCTGTGCGTGCAACAGTGACTGCAAAGTGGCAGAGGTATATTTATTTATTTATTTATTTAAAGGATTTTTATTTAAAGGATTTTTATATACCGGGGCACGTTAGAAACATCACCTCGGTTCACAGTGTAACATAACTTAGCAACAAGCTTTACAATAGTTTAATGTCTAACAGAGATAAATCTGAGGGTAGGCAGAGATATAATATAGGAGAAATTCGTGTTTTTAGATAAAGCAATTAATCAAAGGAGTCTAATTATTAACTTTTAACAAGTAAAGATATGTCTAACTAAGAACTATTAACATGAGAAAGGGAATATAAGTGGGAAGGGCTTGGGGTAGGAGGAGGCAGGAATGAGGAGGAGGGTAGCTGAGGTAGAAATAGAAGTATATGTGCCCCTGTCCAGGTTTACAGTATCCTTCCAGTAATCTGCCCAAATCCCTTATTGTTGGTTTAAAGAAGACTGGAGATCCCCCCCCCCCCCCCAAGCACAGTATTTTCAGTCACTGCTCCACTGCTGCAGCCAGCTTTCAAGATACCATTAAAAAAAAAAATAAAATTCTCCTCCAAATTCACATATCGCTGTACTGTTCTTTCTTCCATAAAGCTGAGCCCGAATACAGTTTTACCAGAACCCATGTGCAAGGCAAACTGATTTCCCACGCCGGAGTCTGGAACCTAACTGAGTCGTGCACTTTATTCGAACATGGAATCTCGCCACCTCCGCCCGCCTTGCAGCCAGAGCACTAGGTCACCGCCAGGCGCATATGTGCTCTGGTGAAGCCACGCCCCCACCACCCATTTTGTGCCCTCCAGTTGCCATGGCGACAGCATCCTGCATCTCCTCCTCATTAGCCCTTGCGGGCTGGAGGAGGGACAAAGGTGCCGCCAGGTTTCCCCCATAGAGCAGTATTGCCGGAGTATTGTTGGCAGCCCAAAACAGCAAAAGATGTACGCTAGTTTTTCCTCACTGACTCACTCTGTCTTTGTATGGCACCTGCGTACAAAAGCTACATCATTAACGTCAAAGTAAGTAGCTTGTCTGCCTTCCAGTTCCACTTCCTGTTTTCCCTCTGCCAATCAGATGAGCTGGAGTGAGTCCTCCCACCCATCTGCGCATGCAAACGGAAGACGGGCCTCAACCGACGGCCTCCAGGTGCTTGAGCACCGACGGCTTGCAGACTCTCTCCTCCTGCAGCTGCCAGCGGCCTCGTGCTTCTCCTGCTGCCGCCGGCTCGCCACCTCCCCAAGCAAATGCATGGTATGCACACCCTGTCGCGCTAAGCCTGTCCCCAGATCCCTTCAGGCAGCAGCTTCCATGCTGATAGGACACAGGTCCAAAAACACTCCTGCTGTCCTGTTCCCTTTTTGTGCAAGCCGGGGTGGCCTAGAAAGAGACTTCAACACCACTCCACTTCTAACTCCTACACCTACACTGCACATGCTCAGCCCAAATTTATAGGAAAGAGCTAAATAATCATAAACCTTGGGAAAAGGAACTGAGAAAGGTCTAAAAATAAAAATCAAACACACATACTGATCTTAACTTTTAAACTGGTGAACGGGTGCACTTTGGCGCATGTGTGTCGGCCGGCGCCCAGATATGCGGCTATTTTATAACATGCATGGACATATATGTACACATTATAAAATAGCCTGGTCGTGCACATGTGTGCCAAATTTTAAGTGGGTGCACACCTAGGCATGTTAATCCTGATTCTACCGTGTGAGTCAGGGTATTTTATAATGGGTGCGCATCCACGCCATTGTCAGTTTCACCAGTTCATCCACCAGTTTGCCCAGTCAAGAGCTAGGTCCTCCAATGCTTCCTGGTTTGATAACCATTGCCCTTTGCCCACAGTATAAATTGCCTCACCAGCTCCTCCCTAAACGCTCCTCCTCTCCATCCTGTCAATTATAAGAAATGAGCCACCACGCCTCTTCTCGCCACATATGCCGCCCAAGTGGCTGGGGCCACGGACTTTCTTATTAGTCTCCATTCTTCTACCGACCTAGCTTCCAGAGGTGCTCCGGAAAATGCTCTGCTTTCAACTTCGCCTGCAGGGCCAACACTCTGAAGACCTGAAATGAGAGAGGGCATATCAGTGATCACATTTTGAACTCCTGGGACATGTCTAGCTTTAATGTTAACATTCCTCTGCAAACACATACCTACTAACTCCCGTAACAATGCAGAAACCTTCAAGCACTTTGCTGACAAACGGTTAATGACTTGCACCACCCCTAGATTATCGCACCAGAATACAACTTGCTTGTTACTTAGCTTGTCCCCCCAAATCGCTAACGCTGCTACAATGGAGAATAACTCCAAAAAAGTAATATTTTTGGAAATGCCCTCCAACACCCAGTCCTCCGGCCACGGCTCAGCACACCACTATCCCTGAAAATATACTCCGAAACCGGTGGACCCCGCTGCATCAGAGAACAGCTCAATATCCTGTTTGGTATCATACAGACCCCATTAAAAGACTCCAAGAACACCTCCCAAACTCCTACTTCGTCCTTAATCCTGTACTTCACCCTTATAAAATGATGCCCCACATGAATTACCACTGTAGCCGCTGATAACCTCCTAATGAAAGCCCTCCCCATCGGAATGACCTGGCAGGCAAAATTTAGTGACCCGATCAAGGACTGCATCCGTCGTAAGTAAACCTTGGTCGACCTCCTCACCTCCTGCACTAGTTCCCTCAACTTTTGCACTTTATCCCTCGGTAATCGCGACACCATTGCCTCAGAGTCCAACTCAATGCCTAAAAAGGTCAACTGCGTGGATGGCCCTTCCGTTTTGTCCGGCGCAATCGGCACACCTCCATAAAACCTAACTGCTCCCCGCACGGATTGGACTGACTGGCTCCCACAAACAAAAAATTGTCCAGGTAATGCAACATGCGGTCACAATGCGTGTGTTGCTCTGTAACCCATTGCAAACAGGAGCTGAAGGTTTCGAAGTAAGCACATGATACTGTGCAACCCATAGGTAAACAACAATCTAGGAAATACTGCCTTTCGAAGGAAAACCCCAGTAAGAGCATGCTCGCCAGATGTATTGGCAACAGCCGAAATGCGGACTCAATATCCGCCTTCGCCATCAATGCATCGAATGAGGCGAACCGCACCGAACATTCACTCTTGGGAATTAAATCATTAACCGAAGCACCTCACGGGTAAGAAAGATTAAGGATTAGCCTGTATTTACCCGGTGTCTTCTTTGGGATGACGGCTAATGGGGAGAGATGCATCCTACTAAACGGCGGCTCATCGAAAGGCCCCACTATTCATCCTAAGCTCAGCTCCGCCTGTAATTTTGCTCATTACATCCACTAACCTCACCACTGACCTTACGTTTTTTACCCTATCCCCACCCCCTGGCCCCGTGTATGGGATCCTGAAGCCCTCCTGAAATCCATAATACAGTAAAATTGCCACCCTCTGATCTAGATAATGCCTTAACCATGCCCGCAACTCTGCTACCACCACTGGTGAATCTGCCTTCATCAACCAAACCTCACTGCTTGCCCCCTCTCCGGAGGGCTGCACTCTGACTTTGGGTGCACTTGGATGCTGGATGGGCTCCGCCACACATGGCGCACATGTGTTGAAACTTGCAATCTGGGAACAAACAAGTGGCCTTGTTAAATCTCCAGGAGACATCCAACCCTCCGACCGCCACTTTGCCCCTCATCCCTGCTTTAATGTTACTTCCTGCAGCCCGAAAGGAGCTTGTCCCTCCTCCCCTCCTCCCCTGCTACCCACATTTGCCGCTACAATGAGCCCTGAACCGCCTCTCCCTACCCTCTTTGTGCCACCTGTGCTCTTGTTGGTCATCTGAGTAAGCCACAGATGAATGTCCTGCGTACCCCACGACATATGGCAATTACCTGCCATTTGTCCCTGAACTTCTCATCGTAGTTGAGCCAAGCCCAACCTTCGAAGTCCTTAAATGCTCCCAGTATGCTATTCGCATATGCCAATAATGGCCCATATTGTGCTGGCTCAAAGTGACCCACTACACTTGCCAAACGCAAGAACCCCCTGACCCAATTTAAAATATTCTTTGATATTTTGGGACCCGCTGCTCCATCTCTTCCCCTTTTCTTACTTTTCTTTTTGTCTTTCCTTCCTCCTTGTCTGCCCTCCAATAATTTGAAAATATTAAACTTCCGCTTTTGAATACTCCTTCGCAGCTTCCTAGGTACTTCCTCCCATAGTTCCGTCAATGATGCTAACGCAGGATGCCCCATGTCATGCCTAGGGCCCTCTCCTAACCCTACTCACCTATCCACCTCCGATTCGCTTGAGGTGGATGATGAAGACGATACTGAGCTGGTATCAGACTCTGAACTAGGTTGACATGCCCTTTTTCTCTTTTTCTCCTTACCCACCCTCCTCGACTCCCCAGTAAGCTCCAACGCACCAGCAACTGCTCCCGAAAAAACTGTCGCCCGCCTCCTCAGGTGCTCTGTCCAAAGCAGGCAAACCTCAATGCTCTTTCCATGGGCCGCAAGAATGCCCTTTCTCTCTAAGCCTCCTGCTGGGATCTGTAGAAACAGAAACACAGCCCACGGAACTGCCCCTGGACCTGTACTCTGGGTGTCCTCTGCCACCGGCCATTGAAACCCCCACTGGGGCTTCCGCACCCTCGCCCTCTCTGCCCCACCAGCCCTGGCAATACGCACCTGCTCGAGCACTGCTCTCATAGAAACCATCTCCATACCACATTGGCCAACCTCCAAAACCTCCCAACCCCCAGTATCCCCTGCCCACTGCCAGGAAAGGAGGGCTCCCTCTGGGCTGCATACCTGGAAAACTGAAAGAATCCCCTGTCGGGAGTGAAGGGAATATGCTCAACCTTCTCTGTGATGCCCTACTGTGAGTAGCGTTATCTCCTTCACCGGTCCCACCGGCACGCTGCCTGTCGGCCCCGACGCCCGCCTTTTGCTTTTTTGGGCGGTACTGGCGTGCACCTGTAATGCAGTGCAGAGTGTTACCACAAGGGGGGATATCTACTGGCATATAACCTGGGCCTGCCCATCAGCTGCAGATGCAACCTGGCCTCCTAATGCTTTTTCTGGGCACTGGGGCTTTTCCCTTGCTTCTACCATGGCTAGTTGCCCTCGATGTGTTGCTCACAGCAGCCTCGAGTGCGGGTGGTGGAGAGCTGGGAAGGGGGGGGGGGGGGTAGTGGACCAAGGGGGGATTCGGCGGCACAAAACGAGCCTGTGCCTCCGTTCATTTAACATTTTTCAAACTTATTTTGTAGCAAAGTTAAGTGAAGCTGGAACTGGACATGGCAGCTTTTCCTTACCTTTCTAAAAGATGACCCCTGCAGTACTTCTGAGCAGTTTTTTTGCTTATTGCAGTGCTACCAATTGCCCTAGCAAAGGTTCTCAGTGCTTAAAATCTGTCTTGGACTTGAAGACCGCTAAGAAAAAGGAATGCCTTCACGCATCATTCAATTTCTCCATCTAGCAAACGCATAAACAGATATATATGATGCAGAGGAAATTCCAAAGCAGGTACACACCCGTTGCTTTGAGGGGTGCAATGCATTATCAAATGAGTAGCTTTGAATGCATGTAGCCTCCTAAGATTTCTAGCTTACCATTAAAACACAGCAGCCTACCATTTACCTAATTCAAACTTTCACTGAAATTACAACAGCAGTAGCGGTCGTTTTCACTCAGCCGATCTCTCTTTAGAAAAAATAAACTATACACTAGAAAAATGACATGCTATGTCCTGCCAGAAAAAGAAGATGAATGTTGTTTGTCTTGCAGAATCAGGGACTACATGTGTCGTCCTTGGAGGGGACTGTGCACAGCAGCGACACGCAGTTCCTGTGTGTGTGTGCTTTTCCTAGCGTGCGCAAATGGCAGGTTTCTGGATGCAGGGAACAAAATTCACAGGAGGTGTGAAAACTGCAAGGAGTGAGTGCGGTTCTGCAGATTATTCGCTACCCTCAGGTCAAATGGAATTATTTAGAAACTATTGTTGATCTTCAGCAAAATGCAAGAGTAATCTGGGAAGGACTTGAGTTTTTCAGCACAGGCAAGCTGCTTGTTCTGTTTCTTGGCTCTGTAAACAAGTTTTCACAGGCAAGGCTGAATTCAGTGTTGGACTAGATTTGAAATAGTAATCTCCACCAGTGTAAATGAGACTTATTTATACCCCTGGGAAAAAAAAAAAAGCAAAAACACCATAAGAAATGAATAAAATGTTGTTATATTATAGTAGTATACCATGAGCATAAAAGTATTATTGATTTGTTTGTAAATTCTTACAGTTAATAAATGTTGAGCAATGGATTTGTTTGAATTTCAACTGTAAGGCATCCTAGGCCTTACTATAATCTTGAATTGTGTGCTGTGCTTGCTATTGTACTAATACTAAATACCTAATAAAATAGGAATATGATCAGACTGGCACTCTGCACAGTGCTTTCAATTTCTTTTTCTACTTTAAAAGGCTATTACTTCTGTCTTCAGACACTCATTAAATAATTGACATAGCATATCTTGATTGTTTCTGTTAGAAGATTATTATTATTATTATTGTTTATTAGGATTTTATATACCACCTGTAACAATTTATCAAAGCAGTGTACATACAATATAAACTGAACATAATAAAAATCAATTAAAGGAAATAAGCCTGCAGTGCAGAATTGTTGCAGATTAACAATTGTATGCCTGAAAAAGGAGCCAAGATTGTATAGCCTTTCTAAATGTAAAAAAAAAATTAACTTAGCACAGATATCGAGGGCAGAGTGTTCCGGAGAGCCAGTGCTTGATAACTGAATGAAGACTCATGAGTCACCTCAAGTCTACTTACTGCGGGAGTAGGCATCTGCAAAAATCCTTTTTGAGAAGAACGTCCAAATTGGAGAGTAAGGAATCAGTAATTGAGATATAGTGGCACCCCAGAATAAAGGGCATAAAACGTCAAACACTGAATCTCGAATCTGATATGAAAAATGACTAGTAACCAATGCAACTTCTGGAAGAAAAGGGGTAACATATTATTTTCTCAGACTAGAAAATAGCCACTGCTATTACTAGAAACGGTAACATGGAATAGACTTAGTTTTTGGGTCCTTGCCAGGTACTTCTAGCCTGGTTTGGCCTCTGTTGGAAACAGGATGCTGGGCTTGATGGACCCTTGGGTCTGACCCAGTATGGCATGTCCTTATGTTCTTATAACCATAGCAGTGGTATTCTGAAGTAATTTGGGAACTAGATAAGCCGAGTAAGAGAGACTTGCAATCATCAGTTCTTGAGATGCCTAAAGAGTGCATTAAAGGTTTAATGTCATGACATTCCAAAAATGGACGTAAGCAATAAACATACCTAAGAGGGAAATAAAAGGATTTTTGAATTACCTGAGAAACGTGGTGTGTCATGGAGAGTCCATATGCGCACCCAGAGCGGAAACAGCATTCCTGACAGGAAAGGAAAAGCCTACCATCATGAGAGGGGAACATGGAAACAGATAATTATAACTAATCCACAGAGCTTCAGATTTAGCTGGGTTAACTCTGAGCTTGTGGGAAGATAGTCAGTAGGGTACCTGATTCAAGCAGCAATCGGTGAGGTCCAGGAATGAAAAAGTCCTTTTAGCATTAAAGGCGGCTGAGATCTGAAAATCATCAGCCTAAACAGATGTTCTAAACCCACATTTCTGAATGAAGGTGACTGATGGAGTCAGGAAGATATTAAACAGAAGTGGAGCCAACATGGAACCCCGGGGAATGCCAGAAGAGAGCGAGGCAAAGAATCAGAAAGTTTCTGTTCCTATTCCACTTGGAAGCAGCGATCTGACACATAAGGGACTGAACTAGCTCAGAGCAGTGTCAGCAAGCCCAATCTCTTTAAAGCAGTCAAGGAGTAGAGTCAAAGGCTGCACTCATGCCTAAAAGGACAATGAGGGCATCCTTACCCCCATCAGCCAGGAGCCTACCATCAATAAAAAGAGAAAGCAGAGCAGATTCGATGCTTGCTATGACCTTCCTGGAAGCCTGACTGAAATGGGTGCAGAATGTGAGCTTTATTGATGTGAATAGGTTATTTACTCTTTCAGATAATAGAAGGACTAGGGGGAACTCCATGAAGTTAGCATGTGGCACATTTAAAATTAATCAGAGAAAGTTCTTTTTTACTCAACGTACAATTAAACTCTGGAATTTGTTGCCAGAGGATGTGGTTAGTGCAGTTAGTGTAGCTGGGTTTAAAAAAGGATTGGATAAGTTCTTGGAGGAGAAGTCCATTACCTGCTATTAATTAAGATGACTTAGAAAATAGCCACTGCTATTACTAGCAACGGTAACATGGAATAGACTTAGTTTTTGGGTGCTTGCCAGGTTCTTATGGTCTGGATCGACCACTGTTGTTGACAGAATGCTGACCCAGTATGGCATGTTCATATGTTCTTCTTATGTTCTTATGTAGTCTCTTAATTGGTCGGCCATCACTTTTTCTATCACTTTGAATAAACAGATCTGTAATTTGCTAGAACTGCAGGATCTAAAGATATTCTTCAAAAGTGGATGGACTCTCGCAATTTTTAGCTGTTTTGGAATTCCGGAGTGGAGGAGTAAACTAGTGGTTAGAGCAGTGGGCTGGGAAACCGGGGTTCAAATCCCACTGCCATTCCTTTTAACCTTGGGTAAGTCACTTTACCCTTCATTGCTTCAGGTAAAAACTTACAGGTGAAGTTTCAACGGAGTTATGCATATAAATGTAACATACCTGCAGGCAAAACCAAGTGACAATTCAATGGTATAGACGATAAGTTTGATACCAGCATGCGGGCGCACATGTACACCCATTTGCCAGCTCGCGCCAAAGAACACTGCCATTTTATAATATATGTGCGTATATACACACATGGTATAAAATAGGCTGAACGTGCGTAAAATGTGTACACAATTTTATATGGACGCGCATATATGCGCGCAAATGCCGCCTCTACCGCATGAGGGACGCACGCCAATGCCTCTACTAGCTTTCCTAGATCATTCCCAATTTGCCCAGTTAAGGGATAGGATTTCCAACCCCCCCCCCCCCCCAGGTTATAAGCCTCCCTTTCCTCCTGTCAGCCCCAACCCTTAAAAACCCCACTGTCTAGCCTAGCTTTTTGTTTGCTTTATAACTTACCATCGATAGCAGTGGTAAAGTCACGCAGCAGGGGACCCCAGCAAGCACTTGTGCGCATAAATACTTATGCGCACGTTTCATGTTAAAGTCCCAGAATGCCCATGTCCAGATACACACGTACATGGATGGCTTTTTAAAATGCGCTTGGCGCGCATCTCCTGGTTTTGACGAGTGCCAGGCTTTTAAAATTCAACTAATATATTGTAGTAATTTCCGACAGCCCACGTCCATGGGTAAAGTGCATTTACATATGTAAAACTGTTGCAACCGTCGCTGCCCAACGGCTTCACTCCACCTATCTTTTTCTGTGACTCCTCCTGCTCTTGATGGACTCCTGGCTGCCGCGCCGTCTCCCTGCCGTCCTCTCCGGCATCCCCGGACCGGCTTGGGCGCTGCCTCCCGCCATGTCCTTCAGGTACCTTAGGGCTTGCGAGCTGCACGGCCCTCATTCTTATTTCCTCTTTGGCGCGAACCTCAGGGGCATCCCCCTGTGATGATGTCACGCTGCCTGGATATTTAAGCCTATTGTTTATTACTAGCCTCTGAGTTAGCAAGGGATTTCCTATGGATGGGATTCGCTCTCCGTACCCAGTTACCCAGCCTCCAACTTCTAATTGGATTCTTTGCTGTTAACGGGGTACCCGCTCCTCGGGGGGCCTCTCTGCTTCTTTCAGGTCACTATCAGGAACTAGTACTCGCTCCTCGAGGGCCCATGTTCCCTGACTCGCTGCTTGTGTCCATCTTTTCTTCTACTTGGAAGAATTCGCTACAGACACCATCTGTGAGTAATACTACCATCTACTCCTCAGAGCTGTCTCCCTGGAACCAGGTACTCGCTCCTCGAGGGCCTGCCTCCATTCCAGAGTCTCTGCGCCCAGGGATCTGGTACTCGCTCTTCGAGGGCCAACTCTCCCTATCTCGGGGCTTCTCCATACTGGGGACTGTGAATCTCTCAATGTACTGATTTTCTCAGTTCTTCTTCCTACAGCACTGCTACCAGAGAAGCCGCTGTTCCAGCACCCTGAGGAATACTAGCCCAGGCGGGCTCCATCTTCTACTCACTACTGCCACCTCTGGTGGCTTCTCAAACTGTCTAATAAAAGATATAATCTGTATTTGTGTGTCCAGAGCTGAGCCTGACCTGTGTGGTCAGCTGCCACAGTGTCCAAGGGTCCACCCAAACCCTACAAAACATTTAAAAAAATCCAATTTTAAGTGCGTAAACGTTTTTGAAAAGCAGGACCTTAGATTGTAAACCCTCTAGAGATAGGGAAATACCTACAGTACCTGAATATAATCAGCTTTGAAGTGCTGAAAAGCAGATAATAAATCAGAGAAATAAATAATTAGCAAGGTTTTCAAGAAACTGGACAGTATAGGATCTAGCTGAGAGATAGTAAAGATGAATTGATCAAACAATAGTTCACTATCAGCTTTTGAGGTCAGGTTAGAGGACTCGAGTTCACGCCTAGAGAGGGATCAGAAGGGCCCTGTGCAGGAGGGCATTTGTTGGTGGCAAAGCCCTTGCAAACCGCACCAGCTTTGCCTAAGAAGAAAGAAGCAAATCTCTTAGATGAGCAGACAGTGCTAACAGGAGAGAGAGGAGCAAGTCCATTGCAGAGCTCAATAATATTTTTAAATAATTGTTTAGGGAGGTTTGCCAGCTAATTTAATCTTAATAGGATAACATTTTTTCTTAGCAAAGAGAAGTTGAAAATGATAATGCTTTGTCGCTGTAACCCATTTATTGCTATTAACAGTGGATTTACATTCACATCAGGACCTTTTCACAACGGCAGACCTCCCTCTACAAGATTCTCAGGCCGGCATGACACCAGGGTTGTGGTGAGTTAGACACTGGGATCTCCTGATCAGAACTGCGGAGGGACAGAAGCTAGCTCCACTGTGAATAAGTCCAGTTCGACCTGTTTAGGATTCCCAGCGTAAACAGTTCTCTTATCGGACGAAAGCCTAGGAACCTCATGAATAAATCTGAATGAGATTAAAGAGCGGTCAATCCAGGGCCAAGTGCAAGAAGTAAGAGAATCATTGATGATCAGATCGCTACCAGAGGAGATAAGAGCCAGGGGCGTTACTGGCTTCATGAGCGGAAAAAATTAACCCATTGGACAAGACCTAGATCAGAAATTAAAGCAAGAAAATGACTATCTGTAATCCAAGTGGGATTATCAGCATGAATATAGGATGGGGATGTTCAAACTGGTGTGCAGGCACACGTTGGAACGTGTACATCTGCGTTTGCCCAGGGCCTCAGCCAGTTTGAAACATGAGCGCATGTTATAAAATAGCCTGACTGCGCGCACAGGTAATGCCTAATTTTTAGTGAGTGCGCAAATCCTGCTTCTACTGTGTAAGTCAGGGGATTTTAAAAGGGGAACGTGCCCACACCATTGCCATGTTAGCCAGCTCTTCCACCAGTTCGCCCAGTTAAGACTAGGGCCTCCAAAACCGCCCAGTTTAATAGCCTTCACTTCCCCCCAATTAGCCCAGATCCTTAAAACCCATCAGATATGGCTAGATTTATTTTTACTTACACCTCCCCCATAGGAGAAGTAAACTTGCGCAGCAGTAGGCCTGGGTGCATGTCCATGCGTGAATTTGCATGCGCATCTCGTGCCCGTGCCCCGCCCAGACTCTACCCACATCACATACCCCTTTTTGAATCAGTGCGAGCTGCGCTCGCTGCGGGAGGTTCGCCCGTATCTGGGTGGCTTTTAAAACACGGCGGGCGCGGTTCCGACTCGTGCGCACACATTCCCTAGTTGAAATGCACGCCGGGCTTTTAAAATTCACCTTTAGAGTTCCATTTTGTTCTTGATGGTTCATATTTTCCAGGGTTTTTAATTCTCATCTGTAGTGCTGTTGAGAAACCAGTTTTCATGTGCAGTAGAAAGAAGAGGGGTTTCCTGGAGGGAGGGGGAGGAGAGACAAACCAAAAAACAAAACACAGTTATCTAATACAAATATAACTTAATAATCTATGACAAGAGCTCTCAGGAAAATGAGAGAGATCTGCAAAGCCAAGCTGAAGGTTTGCCTCTCTGAAAGCAAATTGCCAGGAAAACGCTGGCATTAGGAGGAGCTTGTTGGCAGAAATAATGACCATGATGAAAGACAGAAATAGCCATGGAAAATTGTGGGGTTTCATTAAACTGAGTAGGAGAAAAATACTAAAAAAATAAAAGAAAGAGGTGGAGAGTTTGATTCACTTGTTGACGGATCCTGTATAAAAACTGCCGGATTTCATTTTAAGAAGCAAACTCTAGCGTTATGGTCATTTTTAGAGGCACTCATCAGGAGATATGCATTCAGTAAGCCACGCAGTATGGGAGACCTAATGACCGGGGAAAATGGAGGATATTCAGAACGGCTGGCGTGACCCATTCCCTTCCACGACAAGGCGGGCTGATTTGGCCTCTCTTAATCTAGCAATCTTTCTTGGCCACTTTAGGGGGGCAAAAATCAAAAGGTCTCATGCAGGTGAATAAATTGGGGTTTGGTTATTTCTTCCCCTCCCCCAACCCATGAACGCAACCAAAATTATGCAATGCTGGACGACAGCGGGCAAACGTTTAACCAACACCGAATGTGGGCAGCACTGGGAGAGGGAGGGAGGAGGGGGACAGGAAACTACACAGTCGGGGATTTCATTTTGAAATCTCTGCAAATACTTTTGGGCACTTACTTTGCATATTACACAGGGTACTTTTGACCCTCGGCTGAGCGACCGGCCCACATTTTTCAAAGAAACTCTGGGGGCATTTCCTTACGAAAATTGGCTTGCAGATCCCATGGTAACAAAGTGCCACAGGCCGATGGAGTGAACTATGCTGAGCCTGTACTATTGGTGTTGCCACAGGTGGTGTCTTCGCCGTTTAATTGAACTTGTGCTAGCTTAATGAAGAAATAGAAAGATAAGCAAGGTACCCCTGTTCAGGCTAACAGAGGGAATGAGTAATGTCTGCATTTTCTTTCATGCACTATTGCACTCTTCTGTTCTTTCTCACTGTTTCTGCACTTCAGAATAGAAGTGAGTTCCAGGATAGCAGATGGAATATCGCAGTCCTTCACTCACACTTTTCTGTTTTTGTTATTCAATGCTGATTCAGAGTTTGAATTATTATTAATACTAGCTATCTTGGCCTGGAATAAGGAGATAGCAGTTCATGTCTCTCTCCACGACAAACGTCCTTGATGTCAGATTCTCAAACTGTCCTAGATCTTCACCTGGCTTTCCTCCTGTTATTTTCACAGACCTAGACAGGTTTTCCTTGAAGCGATTCACAGATCCCCTCTAGCACTTTTTCTCCTGTTCAGGGATTCTCTTTAATTTAATCAGCTGATATAATGAACATTAACACCAGCTACTTGGCTGGCAATTTCTCTCTCAGTTTACTTATCTCTCTGTCTAAACTCACTTAAGCAGTTGCTTAAAACAACCATCTGAATGAGCCCAGAGAGTTATGGTAAATAAAGCATAAAGGGCACTCTATTAAATTCAGTGTAATTTTAAATCATATTTTCTTTCACATCATATCTTCTTTCAATGGTTCAATCTTAATTAAACTGGGAAAAAACCACATGGCCCAATTATATTTATAAGTATCTGGCTGATCTGCACCTTATCTGGAGTTCTTAGAATTAAATACTCTCAAAACAAACTTAATTCACTCTTACATATTCAGACATTAATACTTTGCCTCAATTTCCTCTGCATTTCACACTATTAGACATAAAAGCAGACTTTATGAAGGAGCTCTGTGTCAACAGTCTGCTTCCGCTGTGTCCGCCATTGATCTGCATGTATTCAACTCTCACACAATGGTGGAGGCTGCTAATTTGCATACAATTCAGCATGGATTCCTCTTGGCAGCAATAGCATTAACAGGCCTGCCATTGTAAAATGAAAGTAAAAATCTGCAGCCCTGCTCCTTGCTTTTCACAGCTCAGTCTCTTCATCCCCGCCCCCCCCCCCCTTCTTAGCTGCAAGGAGAGGGAAAGAGCTCTCCTCACCTCCCCCAAGGCTTCTAAGTTCCCCAGAGCATTTTTTCTTTTCTGCCAGCACTAACACAATGCTGCTGGGCATTTTTCTATTCAGCTTATCACTGCCTGCTCTTAAAAAAAACACCAAAAATGTCACACAGCTCCAGGGTCTCCTCCAGTTTGGGCCACAAAAGACTCCCCGCAGGGTTCACAGGCAGGGGCTATGAAAGCCTACTGTATCCACTTCTCAGCCAACTTCAGGGATACAGATCCGTTTTTATTTTAAAATAAATAAATAAATAGAATTAAAAAATATATATAGATATATATATATAGAAGAGAGAAGCCCCCAAGTGCTCTCCAAAGTGATAGGAGAAGGCTTAGCACTGAGATTCAGAACTGGGAGCAAAGTTGACACATTTTGGAGGGTTGAAGAACCCTTATTCCCCACAGAAGAAATCTCACCAGCTGGAGAACATACAGTAGGCTTTCATAGCCCCTGCCTGTGAACCCTGCAGGGAGGCTTTGTGACCCAACTTGGAGGAGACCCTGGAGCTGTGTGACAAGTTGTTTTTTGTTTTTTGTTTTTTTTAAGAGCAGGCAGTGATAAGGTGAATAGAAAAAAACCCAATAGCATTGTTAGTGCTAGCAGAAAAGAAAAAATGCTCTGGGGAACTTAGAAGCCTTGGGGGAGGTGAGGAGTCAGTTGTGAAAGCTCTTTCCCCTCTCCTTGCAGCTAAGAAGGGGATGGGGATGAAGAGACTGAGCTGTGAAAAGCAAGGAGCAGGGCTGCAGATTTTTACTTTCATTTTGCAATGGCAGGCCTGTTAATGCTATTGCTGCCAAGAGGAATCCATGCTGAATTGTATGCAAATTAGCATACAATCTTTCTACCAATTATATTGTCTCTCAAATACAATGACAGGAGGTCTCTAGGCCTAATTAAACTAAGGATGCCCAAGATCTCAAGCAATCTACAGATGAAGTTTTCTATTGCCCAGGCTTCATTATTTCAAGAGAGTCATCTGTTTCTCGTAGGACTGAGAATTTTGAAAACTCAGATAAAGCTTTCAACTTGTGTGTTTCATTTTCCAGTTGTTGGAATTGTAAACCCCATCTCTGGGTATGGACTGCAGTCCGATGGGGTCATAAAAGCATTTTGCTACTGTCTCTTTGGGGCTCAAACCTCATGCTAGCTTGAACACAGGCTCTTAACCCAAGCCCTGGATTCTTTGTTGGGTGAAGGAAAGGTTCTCCCCAAATGGAGTGCTAAGGGTGACTTAAGAAGATAAGAACATAAGAAATTGCCATGCTGGGTCAGACCAAGGATCCATCAAGCCCAGCATCCTGTTTCCAGTAGAGGTCAAACCAGGCCACAAGAACCTGGCAAGTACCCAAACACTAAGATCATCCCATGCTACCAATGCCAGTAATAGCAGAGGCTACACTAACTGCCACTAACCACATCCTCTGGCAACAAATTCCAGAGCTTAATTGTGCGTTGAGTGAAAAAGAATTTTCTCGATTAGTCTTAAATGTGCTACTTGCTAACTTCATGGAGTGCCCCCTAGTCCTTCTATTATTCAAAGGTGTAAACTGATTCACATCTAACTCATTCAAGGCCTCTCATTATTTTAAAGACCTCTATCATATCTCCCCTTAGCCGTCTTCTCCAAGCTGAACAGACCTAACCTCTTCAGCCTTTCCTCATAGGGGAGCTGTTCCATTCCCTTTATCATTTTGGTTACCCTTCTGTGTACTTTCTCCAATCGCAACTATATCTTTTTTGAGATGCGGAGACCAGAATTGTACATAGTATTCAAGGTGTGGTATCACCATGGAGCGATACAGAGGCATTATGACATTTCTGATTTGTTAACCATTCCCTTCCTAATAATTCCTAACATTATATTGCTTTTTTGACTGCTGCAGCACACTGAAGCCAATAATTTCAAGTATCATCCGATGCCTAGATCTTTTTTCCTGGGTGGTAGCTCCTAATATGGAACCCTAACATCGAGTAACTACATAGCAAGAGTTATTTTTCCCTATATGCATCACCTTGCACTTGTCCACATTAAATTCATCTGCCATTTGGATGCCCAATCTTCCAGTCTCGCAAAGTCCTCCTGCAATGTATCACAATTCTGCTTGTGATTTAGCTACTCTGAATAACCTTTGTTTAACTTTCCATTCATTCATTTTCCAAATTTAAAAAGAATAAATTTTGCACAGCATTGAGAGAGAGTTACAAGGAAAACAAAATGCCAATATAGTGATAAGAATAAGCTAAATATAGAAGATCATTCTCTCTCTTAGGACAAAAAGAATTGGGGGGGGGGGAGGAAAAAAGAGAATAATGGAAACAAACAGCACAGAAATGCATAAATAACCAAAGACAAGCGTGAGACTACCCCTTAATCATATTAGCGGATAAGCCTTAAAGAACTTCTAGGTGTGATACAGAATTAGTCACTCTGGCACTTAGGAAGTCCCACAGTTGCTCTGGGATAAAGAAAATAAATGTATTAGCATTCAATTTAATTATACATTTACATGAATAATATAACAAAAATTCACAGCTAGAGCTTGAACTTCAAGGCGCATAACCAAAAAGGCTTTAAATCATTTCTTGTGTAGCTTTGCTAAATCAGAATATATCCTGGCTAAACCAACCAAAAAGGAAACATTTAAATCTATAAAGTAGGACTTCATCACCAGATTTAGAACTTGCTCAGAATAAAGAAAACAACTGAATTTTCCAAATTTGCTGATAGATTCAAAACAATCTACAGCATTTTGAGAAGAACCAATCTGGTTAAGTAGTCTGTTTATAAGGAAGACATAGGATTTTGTTGAAGGCAGAAAATTTTTTTCGGCTGGAATTTTTAAAACTTCAAGAAAATTTCTCTTAAGCATCACACAAGGCAATTCCACCAAGAACTTATGCCTTAGTTGATTTTCCATAATTTCCAGCATTCTAACAGAAGGCAGATGCTCCCAAATAATTGAGGCATTAACAGCCTGTGAACCTTTAACATCATTCCCCAAGGACTGAATAGAGGTCAAATGTTCCTGAAGAATTAGCTGATGATCATGAGCAACAGAATCTACCTTCTGGGAGACAGACTCCAGTCGCAAGGACTGATCACTAAATGTATGGACAAATTTGCTATCAGAACCCAAGAGACTCCAAAGTAACCACTGCTGGTTTGAATATCCCAAGGGGAGTCCGAGGAGATATGGTCCCAGCAGCGGACAACTTCTCCCTGGTAACTTTCCTCCACAGCATATTCAAGCGTGGAGGCTCAGAACTAAACCCCCTACCAGTCAAGAACGCCAACATCTCCCTCCATGTGGCTTGTTGTGATGAGGTCATCATCCAGCACCCTCAATGAAGACAGTTGCCACGCTGGGTGGAAGCAAGCAGCAGAGGTCTTGAATCTGGCAGGCTGAGAGACACTTCCACGGGTGACAACAGAGCTCCTCTCTCTGTTCTGCCTATGGTGCTGGAAGCCCGCAAAGCTGGGGTAGGGACAGCAAATTCTATGACCAAATGCTGATCCAAAGGAAGTGAAGGTATGGATGGGGAAAAATTCTTACTCACCCCTTCCTCTTGTGTGGCATTATCAAGGTAAAGGAAGCAAGAAACCGATGTCTGGGAGCAGAAAGAAAGCATCTGCTCAAGCCACCAGCTTAAATTCCCTCCCTCCCCCAGGGGTGACTCTTTTCTTCCTTTTTTGTCCTTGGGAGAAGAGAACTTTTCCTCACTGTGTGTGCCCAATAAATATACTGGAGTCACTGTATTAGTGCCCAAAATTAAAGTCTTTACTGTTGCAAGAGTCAGATGAAATATGGCAGAAGCTTAGTCCTCAGCACCACAGAATTTCTCTCGTGTTACAGTTCTTCGCATCTATCTGTGGGTGAATCTCTTTACCAGGGCAAGGGAAACATCCACCCTCAAGGGTTTGGCTAAGTGGAGTTCCCAAATGGGCAGAGTATTCTTTAGTTGGGCAGGACACAACCACAACTGGTAAAAAAAATAAAAATAAAATAACATTACTGCCTCTGCACAGAGAGTCCAAAACCTCCCTCCCCAGGGTGAAGACTCCTAATGGGTGTCCTCAATGGCCTCAATTGTTCTTTACTCACAGTAAATCTTCATCTCTGAAGGGAGGGAATCCACTCTGGAACAAGCAGTGCTAGTGGTTCCATCTAATGGGCAGGAAGAGGGGCAAGCCAAAGCCTCCTCCCGAATCTTCTCCAAGCAATTTCTTCTTCTCCAACCGAGGTAAAACTGCAGAAGGTCCTGGCACCAGGTCACCGCCTTCCTTTCTACTCACTGAGGTGCAGAAGGTAATTCCACCCTAGCCTGGCACTCCTAGAAAAAGGGTTCCCCGTGCCCTATCCACACATCTCCTAAACCCTCCAAGAACTAACTTCACTGCCCCCAGAGCTCTCAGGTGAGAGCTGCTTATAAAGTCTCCTACAAGGGATGGCCATTCCAGCACCCTCAAAGGGAGGGGCTGCATTTGAATGGTAACCTCTTCATTCACTATCCTATCTGAAACTAAGGGTTCATCCAGCGCTACCTGCTAATGCGCCCAGAGGGGCCATTACACAGTAATCTTCAGAATTATTTATGACCTATACGTGAGACATTTGGGGAATTTCAAATGAAGCCGTGCTTCTACTTATTAAGATCTATTATTTGCCTCCTAGAAGTAGTCTTGCCACTGGTACTCCTATTCAGCTGGGTTCAGTGGATTTTTGTTATTTCTGCTTTGCTGGAATCTACAGTTGTAGATGAAGAACACAGCCACCCTTATTGGTCACCTTTGCATCGATTATGGACCGAGATTTCTTTCGTATTGTCCAAATGAACTTTATGTGATTTAAGATTTGGGTTTCCCCTGATCTTTCAAGGGTGACCCAAGAGAGAAGAAAGAAATTTCTGCTAATGCGTAATGAAGCTGTTAGTTTAGGAGCACAATTTGTATTGCAATTTCCTTGCAAATGCTCGATATTTTTTGCCTCTGAGCAATATGTTTTATTTGAACCTTCTCAGCCCCACTTCTTTTCATATTTATTTATTTATTTATTTTTAGTTTTTATAAACCGACGTTCCTGTATAAAATACATATCACACCGGTGTACAGTGAAATAAAACTGTCGCCACGTGGGCGGCTTACATTATAACAAATAACATAAATAACATTATAAATACATTTACATTTTACATTTTAACAGATAACATAATTAATAACTAAATAAATAACATTGTAAACAATTAACTGATAGACATAAAGGAGTAAGATGGAGCTTAAAGGAGCTTAATCTGGGACCCAGTTATATTCGATGGATCCAGTGCTTATATGAAAAACCCTAAGGGGTGTTTCAAAATCAATGGAGACTATACTCAGCCATTCCCGGTGAAATGAGGCACCCGGCAGGGATGCCCGCTGATCGCCCCTCCTGTTTGCCCTATTCTTAGAACTGTTTGCGGCCTTAGTTAGATCCCATCCCGCCATCCAAGGGATGCAGGCGGGATCCTCTGTTTATAAAATGTCCATGTTATGATCTACCTTTCACAGTGACGACACCGGCCTCCTCTCTTGAGCCCTTATTGCAGGAGATGCGAGCATATGGTAAAGTCTCTGGCTTTAAAGTAAATGAGGATAAGTCGGAACTTAATATATCCATGACACCTGTCAGTTTTGCAGTTATCAAGGATACCCTGCCATTCCGAATTGCAAAAGGCTGGGTTAAATATCTGGGCGATAAGACTGGCCCTGAGCATCGAGAACTATTTCGCCTTAATTACGGCCCACTTTTCACTAGCATTGGGAAAGACTTGGATCCTGGTTTGGAAGAATAGCCATAGTTAAAATGAATATTCTACCCCACTTATGCTACTTTTTTCAGACCTTGCCAGTCTCAGTCCCGGACACTTTGTTATCTTTATGGCAGCGCAAACCTTTTGGTTCATCTGGAGCCTTCAGGTACCTAATTTGGCTTGGCATTTCAGCACCTCCCAGATAAGTGCGCTTATCCAGTGGCACTCTCGGGAGACCCCGAAACCCCTGGGTCAGAATAGCAGCTGAAGGAGTGAGCGACCCACCTTTACATATTAGGGCCTGGCAAAGGGGGGAGGATAGATGTTGCAGGCCTATCCCCTTTCTCCCAACTAATTTTATGGGGGAAATGGCGGTCTCAGTTGGCTGGTGAAAAAACTGCCTATTACCTAACATCATTCCTGTTTGACAAATCCTGCACCCAGGTATGCAGCCAAACATGACCAGGTTCTGGCTAGGGAAAGAGCTCTATACTTGGGAGTGTTTATGGAATGGCTGGAATCTCTTACCTTTTAGTGATCTACAACACACACAACACCTATCCCATAAGGAAGGATTTCTTTGCCTACAATCAAATTCTCCATTTCTTCTCCTCAGCACATATTGGGGGGCTCTCAAACAGGGTAAATCTCTATTTGGAAACTTTTGTTCACAGGCAGACAAGGTGACCAAATCTCTCTCTAAAATTATGACTCATCAAACAGGTACACCCCCAGGGTTAGCTCACATTCCAAATAGCATGGGAAATGGGATACTGGGGAAGTCCTCAAAGAAAGCGACTGGTAACACTCTTTCTTCACTACCAGTAGATGCTCAATATCCTCTGTGATAAAAGAAAATGGTATAAAGTACTATATAGATGGTACCTTACCCCTGACAGACTGAGCAAGTTTGGTGGGGGTGGCAATAACCTTTGCTGGAAGGGATGTGAGCTACTAGAACATTCTACCATCAGTGGTGGGAATGCCCCAGTATAGTGCATCTCTGGGAAGCTGTCCTAAATTTTATTTTCGCAGTAATAAACCTCCACATCCCCAGGGATCCAAATATTTCTTTGCTTAATATGTTCCCGGGCCAAGAAACCAGACCTGCTCATAGTTGGATTCAACAAGTAGTTTCCTCCATTAAATGTGAAATAGCTCTTTGGTGGCGTAAGCCAGGGATCCCAACCATAGGAACAGTACAGTCCAGAAAAGACAGGGTATACTGCACGAGTAAACTCACGGCAGTCCACAATAGCAGGATAGCCCATCATAGGGATTCCTGGTCACCCTATCTAAAATGGAAGTCTGAAAATGTCTGACTCAGATGGTTTAGAAACTGTGTATGAAACATTCTCTTCACAACACTTATGGGTTGGTTTATATTTCGATAACCGGGGGTGGGAGGAAGTTTAAATTGAAAAACAAGACGCATACACAGGTTTGTTACCATTTTATTGTTCTCTACCATGCAGAGATGCTCTGAATGTATTTTTGTTGTTTTGTTACTCTGGTACTTTCTTATACCCTGTTCTGCTTATTCTTTGAGCAGTCAAAATTTCAATTACAAAAACAAAAAACAAAAAAAACGAGAAATTCCAATTTGCACTGCCATAATATAACAGATTTTCCTTTCAGAAATGAGTCACATGACACCTTTGAGATCCAGGATGGGTCGAAAAGACCCCTTCTCTTTTATGGAAAAGACAAAATAAATGGAATAGTGTCCTATATTTTCCTGCGAATTGGGAAAAGGATTCATGGTCTAAAAATCCAGCAGTCTCCTCAACACAGTTTCCACTGCCTCTTTTCTGTAGAGAGTTGCATGGAGAGACCATACAGGCATATGGAGAAATTTATTCTAACATTTCCAGTAGTGAGGCACCTGATAAGGGGGGGGGGGGGGGGGGGGGGGTTTTGAGATGAGGGTTTTTCTGTGTCTTGGTTAAAATGGGGGATATTGTCTTCTTGGAAGACTTTTCATTGTATTTTTGCATTTAAATGATCACTCCCTTGTTTCTGGGGGTCTCCGCCCTCTTGTATTGGACTACTTTAGCACAGTGTTAGTAGCTCATTTCATCTGCACACTATTTTGTTTTGCCCTTTCTTGTATCTCCGGCATATTTTGCTTTACAAGCTGATGCTTGTACATATTATAACAAGATAAAGAGCTAAGCCTACAGAACCAAATTTCCTACCAACTGGAAAAATGATCATTGGTAACTTTATACCCAGATAAAAATTAGCTGGGGAAGAGAGAGGATGGGGGGAATGGTTCGGGGAGTAAGGGCATAAGCAGCTCAGTTAAGCTTGTGTATATAAAGTCTCATTAGAAAAAATCTCTGTCCTAAAATTGCCCAGGTAACTTGCCACTCATCACCTTGCTGAGATTTGACCTCTAAGAATATCAAGGTGTAGTAAATTGAACAGGCCAGAACTAGGTTTATAATAGGTAATCGACGCTGATGAATTCAATCCGTAGTTTCATATTTTAAAAAAAAAATCCCAGAGTCACATTTCCTCCCACCTCTGATCAGAAAGGGGTTTTCTGGGGTTTGCATAATGGAATGCCATAGTCACATTGTATTATATGAAGAAGCAGGGCCTGCCTGAACTGCTGTCTCAAAGCAACATGAATTTTTGCCAATGGTGTCTTGGCAGGTCTTAGTGTTACCAATTTGATTTACTTATCCATCATTTCAGATGATGTTGAAGTAATTATTGGCTACAATTCAGAGATCAGTGCATAGCCAACAAAGCACTTAGTGGACTCTTTCATCCATCTGTAAACTGCATAATCTACAGTTTTTACCTTTACGCAATGCTCCTCTGCACATGTCAAAGTATATATGCCACTTAAGCTTAAATTAAAACATCACAATTTAAGATTCTAATGTGTTTTTCAGGGATTGATTCATTGAATTGGACATAACTGAATTACATTGGACTTCTTGACTCTCTCGTGAGTAATATTACAGACAGTTTTATCTCCAGGTGCTTTGTATTCATCCATTGAGATATGCTAATTAGAAAAGTAAAATATAGTTTTCATTTCTGCCACTGTGAAGAATGTAGCGATATCTCTCTACTAATTTTTACGCATGTTTATTAATTCACTTTGTAATATACAAATAAAAAAGGTATTCAATATTAATACTAGAAATAGACTACATTTTGAATATATATTTAACTAGGGAATATCTCAATGGAATTAGACCAGCCCTGGGATAAACAGTGATATTCCAACCTTATATTTCATTTTATGGCCAGTCCTCTAAAAGAATTTATGAACCAATAGAGCAATCCAAGTTTTCCTGAGTGTATAATCTCTTTCCAATGCTGAAATGTGTTGACTTAAACTTGAGAAAACACGGTAAGTGGATAATTTTAAAAGGCATTTCCATGGGTAAGAGCAGTTTTTACCCATGGAACTATCCTTTTATAAACTGGCCGCCCAATATGCAAGTAATTATTATTATTATTTAAGTTTTATATACCAAAGTTTCATGAGAACATATCGCATCAGTTTACAATAGTTAACAAAATATTCATTTAAAAATAGTTGCGTTTCCAAAATTATAAGGAGAGAAGAAAATCAGAGTTTCATAATAAACTATTAAAACCAGTAAAATAGTAAAATAAAATAAACAAAATGTAAACAGTAAAGAGGTAGAAACAGAAAGAGCAGAGATAAAATAATTGACTAGGTGCTTATAGTTAAGGTGAGTATAATCCTTAGGTTATAAGTTCTTGGAAGCTTGATTGAATAGCCTGTTTTAATACCCTTTTAATATTTTAATGTCAGATTCTAGCCTTACTTCCTGGGGTAGAGGTTCCACAACTGGGGCCCTGCAATGGAAATAGCCCTTTCTCTGACGTTATTTAAATGAGCAATTTTTGGAGAAGGTATGAGTAGCATCCCTGTACCTGCTGATCTTGTGATTCTTGATGGGATATGAAAATGTAGTATAGAGGTTAACATTCTATCTATTTCATTGTAGAGGGTTTTATGAATTAGCGATAGAACTGTATGCTGCGCCCTATATTAACAGGTAACCAATGGAGGTCTTTCAGAATTGGTGTAATGTGATCAGATCTTTTAGTTCCTGTTAGGAGTCTAGCTGCTGAGTTCTGTAAATGTTGTAGTGGTCTTGACACAATTCACTGGTAGGCCTAAAAAACAGTGAATTACAGTAATCTAATTTTGATAAAACCAGAGCTTGTAAAACTGTTCTAAAATCTTTTGGAAATAAGAGAGGCTTCAATCTTTAAGTACATTTAATTTAAAATACCCATCGTTAATGATTTTTTTAATGCAAGCTTCAGTGTGAATTCACAATCAAAGAGAGATCCCAAGATCTCGTATTTCCAGGGAGATGGGATAATTTTTGGCAGCTTCCTGAATTTCAAGTTCTTTTGACTGGGTTAATTTAGGGGCGATATATAAAATTTCAGTCTTTTTCACATTCAGAGAAAGATTATTTTTGGATAGAACTTTATGAATGGCAGATTGATATATATCCCAAAGCTTAAGAGTTAGATCAATTGAATTTTCAATTGGAATTAAAATTTGAACATCGTCAGCATAAATAAAAATGCATAAGACTGAAACAGATAAAATTCTGCACAAAGGAAGCATTAAACATTAAAAAGGGTCCCCGACAAAGAGGATCCTTGTAGTACCCCATGTTGAAGATCTATTGATTGAGATTCTTCTTTATTTATTTATTTTTATTTATTTAAAAACTCTTCTATACCGTCGTTAACTTAGATAACCATCACAACGGTTTACAGTAAGGCACGATAATGAAAAAAGAGTGGTATAGATTACAACTTAATCATGTGCCATCATAGTACGGTAACAATTTAATACAATAAACTAAGTATGTAAGTTAAAGCTTGTATATTTGGAACATATTAGACGGTTTGTATTTAACATTAATATGCATTTGTATGTTATAAGTAACAACTTATAGTTTGGTGCGTCCTTATCAATCAACTGTTTATCTTTATAAAAAGCTTGTTTAAAGAGCCAGGTTTTCAGGTTTGTTTTGAATATTTTCAAATTTCTCTGCAACCTAATTTTGAGTGGCATGGTGTTCCATAGCACGGGGCCAGCCAGTGATAATGCTCTAATCCCTTACTGCGTGAGGCGTGCTGTTTTAACAGAGGGGACAGTTAGTAGAGCCTTATTAGCAGATCTCAGTTTTCTTTGTGGGACATGTATGCGTAGTGCAGTGTTAAGCCAGTCAGATTTTTCATCGTGGATTAGTTTATGAATTATACATAAAGCCTTATATTGTATTTTTTGTTCGATTGGAAGCCAGTGTACTTCGGCAAGTGTTCCAGTAATATGGTCATTCTTTTTTTTGCCAAAATTCTAGCAGCTGAGTTTTGTAATATTTGCAGTGGCCGCATTGTAGATTGCGGTAGTCCTAATAGTAGGGAGTTACAGTAATCAGTGCTAGCAAACATCATTGCCTGAAGGACTGTGCGGAAATTGTTTAGTGTTAGTAGAGATTTTAGTCTTCTCAGGATCATTAGTTTCGCGTATCCTTCTTTTATTTTCAGTGAGATGTGTTGTTTCATGTTTAGCTCAGGTTCAATTATTACTCCTAGATTCCGTACTTTTGTTGCTAGCACAGCAGCTTGAGTATTTTTGAATGTGGGTGTTGGTTGCATGTGGTGTATGTTTTTATGTTCAAGGTGTAAGAATTCCGTTTTGTCGATGTTTATTACAAGTTCCATCTGATTTAAGAGCTGTTTGATTATTTCAAGATACCTATTGGCAAGTTTAATTTTTTCTTCAATGGTGTTTACAATGGGTAGCAGTAGCTGTATATCATCTGCGTATATGTAATGTATTATTCCAAGTCCCGCTAGTAGGTGACATATCGGGAGGAGATAAATGTTAGAGTGTTGCCGACAGGGCTGATCCCTGTGGGACACCAGTTATTATGAAATTTTACTTTAAAAGATCTATTCTTTAAGTAGGAGTCAACCATTTCAGTGCAGCGTCTTTAATACCTATTTCATTTAATCTAAGAGAATTTTATGATTAACTGTATCGAATGCTGAAGATATATCAAGAATAATCAGAATATGTTTGGCTGTTCTCGGCTCCTCTAAGGATAATATCATGTAAAGATGTTAACAGGGTCTCAGTACTAAATTTTTTTCTGAATCCATGTTGTGCGGGGAATAGTGTACTATGGGTATCAAGGTAATCTGATAATTGTTTGTTAATTACCTTCTCCAAAATCTTAGATATACAGGGCAAATTAGAAATTGGTCTTAGATTTGACAAATCAAGAGAATTGGATTAATGGTTTTTTCATGATAGGTTTTACTATGGCCATTTTTAAAATGTCTAGAACATTTGCTACATTAATAGCTAAGTTAATTATCTCCGCAACAGGTCTGGAAACTATATTGGTGACTGTTTTTAATAGAGATGTGAATCGGAACCGGAATTGGTTCAGATTCCGGTTCCGATTCACATGTGGGGGGTTTTTCATCGGGCCCGATCGCGGTTTTGTTTATCGGCTGCGCCCGAGCCGATAAACAAAAAACCCACCCCGACCCTTTAAAACTAAACCCTTTGCTTCCCCCACCCTCCCGACCCCCCCAAAAACATTTTACAGGTACCTGGTGGTTCAGTGGGGGTCCCGGGAGCGATCTCCCGCTCTCGGGCTGTCGGCTGCCACTAATCAAAATGGCGCCGATGGCCTTTGCCCTTACCATGTGACAGGGTATCCGTGCCATTGGCCGGCCCCTGTCAGATGGAGTGAGCACTGGATGACTGGCACCATCTTTAAAAATGGCGCAGGCCATCCAGTGCTCTCACCATGTGACAGGGGCCGGCCAATGGCACGGATACCCTGTCACATGGTAAGGGCATGTGACATATAAGATATGGCATGTGGGCATGTGGGCATGTGGCATGTGGGCATGTGGCATGTAAGATATGGCAGCTGAGATTCAATGCCAAGAAGTGCAGAGTCATGCATATGGGGAGTGGAAATCCGAATGAACTGTATTTGATGGGGGGAGAAGGGCTGATGTGCACGGAGCAGGAGAGAGACCTTGGGGTGATAGTGTCTAATGATATGAAGTCTGCGAAACAATGCGACAAGGGCGATAGCAAAAGCCAGAAGAATGCTGGGCTGCATAGAGAGAGGAATATCGAGTAAGAAAAGGGAAGTGATTATCCCCTTGTACAGGTCCTTGGTGAGGCCTCACCTGGAGTACTGTGTTCAGTTCTGGAGACCGTATCTACAAAGAGAAGGACAAGATGGAAGCGGTACAGAGAAGGGCGACCAGGAAGGTGGAGGGTCTTCATCGGATGACATACGAGGAGAGATTGAACAATCTAAATATGTACTCCCTAGAGGAAAGGAGGAGCAGGGGTGATATGATTCAGACTTTCAGATACTTGAAAAACTTTAATGATCCAAAGACAACGACAAACCTTTTCCGTCAGAAAAAAATCAGCAGAACCAGAGGTCACGAGTTGAGGCTCCAGGGAGGAAGACTAAGAACCAATGTCAGGAAGTATTTCTTCACGGAAAGAGTGGTGGATGCCTGGAATGCCCTTCCGGAGTAAGTGGTGAAGTCTAAAACTGTGAACGACTTCAAAGGGGCAAGGGATAAACACTGTGGATCCATCAAGTCTAGAGGGCGTGAATAAAGAGGAGGCATTCAAACACTGCACGGTGCAGCAGTAGCCACAGAGGCATTCAAACACTGCACGGAGCGGCAGTAGCCACAGAGGCATTCACGGAGCGGGATGCCAGTGGCCAGTAGTTGGTGTTCCACCTTCACGGAGCGGAAGGATGGAGGGCTGCTATCTCCAAAAAAAAAAAAAAAAAAAAACAAAAAAATAAAAACAGGGGTGGGTAAGAGTATGGGGTAAGGGTGTGGCCTGCTGGTTACAGCGGTTGCTACCCCTAATTGAGCTGGACGCTCACTTGGATGCAGATATGGCGCTGCTCTCTAAATTGGTGGTGGGGTGGAGGGGAATTAGGGCTGGAGGGTACTGGAAGCCAATAGTAACAGGTGGGAGAGAATAAAAGGGGGAAAAATGGATAAAGTGCGTAGCTTGCTGGGCAGACTAGATGGGCCGTTTGGTCTTCTTCTGCCGTCATTTCTATGTTTCTATGTTTCTAAGGGCAAAGGGCCATCGGCGCCATTTTGATTAGTGGCAGCCGACAGCCCGGGAGCGGGAGATCGCTCCCGGGACCCCCACTGGACCACCAGGTACCTGTAAAATGTTTTTTTGGGGGGGTCGGGTGGGTGGGGGAAGCAAAGGGATTCGTTTTAAAGGGTCGGGGTGGGTTTAGGGGTTAAGAACATAAGAACATAAGAAATTGCCATGCTGGGTCAGACCAAGGGTCCATCAAGCCCAGCATCCTGTTTCCAACAGAGGCCAAACCAGGCCACAAGAACCTGGCAATTACCCAAACACCAAGAAGATCCCATGCTACTGATGCAATTAATAGCAGTGACTATTCCCTAAGTAAACTTGATTAATAGCAGTTAATGGACTTCTCCTCCAAGAACTTATCCAAACCTTTTTTTAACCCAGCTACACTAACCGCGCTAACCACATCCTCTTTGCTGTTTTTCCCGCCCTCCCCCAAAACGATAAGAGAACCCCCACGATCAATATCGTGGGGTTTTCTTATCGTTTCGGGGGAGCCCCTGATTTCTGACGATTTTGAAAATATCGACAATATTTTCAATCGTCCGAAGCCCTATTCACATCCCTAGTTTTTTTAATAGGTTTATTGAAATATGGTCAATTGGATGTGAAGCCGGATTCATATTTTTTATTATACCCTCTACTTCAACAGAAGATATTGTTTCAAAAGAAGTTAAATGATCTTTAGGGTTGCTTGGTAGTACAATTTGATTAATATCATCCGAGGAGATGTTTTTTAGAGTGTTTGAAGTACTGGGCAATTGTATTAGAATTAATTGAATTGTCTGATATGGGAATTTCTATGGGATTGGTCAGATCTTCTACATAGGAAAACAGGGCTCTTGGGTTATATTGAAAGTTATTTATTTTGTTGGCGTAAAATTCTTTCTTTGCTTTGTTGGTGGATTCATTGTATTTATGTAGGTAATAATGGATGCATAAAACCTGGATGTATGCATATATACCCATAATCAAGAGAGGCATTCCTGGGAGGCCGGATCTGGTGAGCGCTATCATTTATAAGACAACTTTTTAATTTTAAAAAGTATGCACACTGCATACATTTTCACGCCAAACTTTACCTATACCAAACAGCAGGTGTAATTTGTCCAGGTAATTTTGCTGGTATAACTTTCAAAAGCAGGGGCGGATTCCCGATGAAGACCGGCCCGGGGATTCGCTGCCCAGGCCGGCCCAGGAGATACCACTTGGTCTGCCGAGCGCGGCTCTGTCACGGCCGCGCTCGGCAGACCATGTGACTAGAGCAACCGGCCCACCGGGGATGCCTGATCCCCCGATAGGCCAATCCACCCCTGTTCAAAAGGAACAACTCATCTAAGCTTGCTTTGAAAATAGGTGTGCATTTTATGTGAGCTTCTGATCCTGGAGGTTTATAAATTTGAAATTTAGAGGTTTCTTTTTCAGGCATATGGGTGTTTTTGGTGGGTGCTAAAAATAGGTGTTTATCTGTTTTTACACCACAAATTAAAATTTATGGCACATTTTTAGGTGGATTACATTTAAGAAATCATATCAATTCATCTTCACATTTTTACATAACTTTATTATTTAAGATTAAATTACAAAATGCAACTTCACAATGCTGTGTTGTGAGGTGTTTGTATGTGGTTAGGGTAGAGGTGGCAGGGGGTGAGTAGGGCTGAGGAGGAGGGGGATAGAGGATAGGGAATGGAGGTGATAGGATGTGCATGAGTGTGATCGTGGGAGTGGCAGGGAGTGTGTGGCTAGCCAGGGCATATGTGGCTAGTTTTGGAGTGCAGGTGAGTGCAGTCACTTGCTCAAGAGACAGAGCCCTTGGACCATGGGACAACCTCAGAGCAAGGCTCCAAAGTATGCACCATGGGAGGTGAATGCATCCAGGCATAGACTGGACTTGGCACGTAGCTTGGACTTGGAACGTGGATCACTCAGGCCTCCACTGAGCCTGGGGTAGCCTTCCAGCCACTCGATAGCCCTTTTGGATCTGCCACTTGGGAACGGTGTGTGCATCAGGACAGACTGAGGTCAAGGATGGAAGATGAGTCAAAACATGGACATGACTTGGAACAGACAAAGACACTGAAGACTTGGAACTTCGCTTGGAATGAGAAACATCACTTACAATAAGGAAAATGGAGATCCAGTGACAGGACAAGTTCCACGAGACCGGAACTAGGAAATCAGAGTATCAGAATGGGGATGACCTCTGAGGACTTGAACCACAGAAGACAGACTTGGATCAAGGAACATGGAGTACAAACATGTACAATTCTGGTCGCTGCATCTCAAAAAAAATATAGTTGCGATGGAGAAGGTACAGAGAATGGCAACCAAAATGATAAAGTGGATGGAACAGCACCCCTATGAGGAAAGGATGACGAGGTTAGGGCTGTTCAGCTTGGAGAAGAGATGGCTGAGGGGGGATATGATAGAGGTCTTTAAGATCATGAGAGGTCTTGAACGAGTAGATGTGAATCGGTTATTTACACGTTTGAATAATGGACTAGGGGGCATTCCATGAAGTTAGCAAGTAGCACATTTAAGACTAATTGGAGAAAATTCTTTTTCACTCAACGCACAATATAGCTCTGGAATTTGTTGCCAGAGGATGTAGTTAGTGCATAGTGTAACTGGGTTCAAAAAAGGTTTGGATAAGTTCTTGGAGGAGAAGTCCATTAACTGCTATTAATCAAGTTTACTTAGGGAATAGCCACTGATTAATTGCATCAGTAGCATGGTATCTTCTTAGTGTTGGGTAATTGCCAGGTTCTTGTGGCCTGGTTTGACCTTTGTTGGAAACAGGATGCTGGGCTTGATGGACCCTTGGTCTGTCCCAGCATTGCAATTTCTTATGTTCTTCGATCCACTGGCTGAACAAGCTCCATGAGATCGGAACTAGGAACTCGGAACTTGACTTGAAACTTGGAGCTATAAAAGAAAGGATGGACTCTGAGGGCTTGATCCAGCAAAGACAGACTTGGAAGCAGGCCTTGTGCTACGAGGTGCACTACACAGCCCGCCATGGGCTGGTCGCAGACCACAACGAAGACACAACTGCAGGACTTGGGACATGACATGACAAAGACATAGGAAACTTGGCCCCAGGACTTCGGCAGCAATGCAACCTACACAGCCCGCAATCGGCTGGTTATGGTCAACATACTCGCAGGAATTGGGTGCAAGGACTTGGAAGACTCAGGAGACTTAGAAGAGGCAAAGACTCAGAAGACTTGAATGAGGTGAAGACTCAGAAGACTTGGTCAAGAAACCGACAAAAGACCAGGAACATGGAACAGGCAACATGAAGGAGCTCCCACGAAGAACAAGAAACAGAAGACCTTAAAGATGTGAAGACTCCTGGAACGAAGAGATGGCACAGGAACTCCAGAAGCAACTCCTTGCAAAGGCAACCAGAAACAGAAGAGCCCTTTTATAGGACCTCCGGGATGACATCAGAAGGGGTTGTGGAGCTTTTCCCATTGCGGACCCTTTAAATAGCCTTGAGAGGTGCGCACACCTAGAGGACACAGGGTGCAAGAGAAGATGGAGGAACCTATAGACAACTGCAGCACTCCTCCACCGCTGCACAAGATGGCAGAGGATAGCATCGACAGCTTCTCCATACCATGCCAGGTGGTCAGTGAAGCTGTTCACAGTTGGCATATGAGCAGCAGATTGCAACAGTACTCCCTCCTCAAACCTCTTCAGCTAGTGAGAAGATATTCCTTATACCAACAGGGGGAATCAAGGGTCCAAAGACAGTTGCTGGAGATTCCTTGATTTTGGGACTGAAGTAAAGAAATATTCAAGACATAGAAAAGACATAATTGAGTGCTTGGATAAAACATATAGGAAACTTGAACCAAAAATAGGACGAGGTATGGATTACGTATTCAAGAGAAATGGGTCAATTCTTTAGGTTCTCATTTGATTGTGATGGAAGCATGGATCAAATTGAAATTATTGTCCTTTTGCCACAATGGGAATGACAGAGATTGATTAGAAGAAGAGTTATTTCTTGACACCTCTGTGGCTACTAATGCCTAGAACTTTGATAGATGACTAAGATAGACTGCAAAACTGCAAACAAGTTGACTCTTGAAATACTGATTGCACAGGAGAAGAGATAATTTTGTTGGAAACCAAGTAATAGCCACTACTCAAATATTCCTTCAGCTATGGCTACAGCCACAGGAGAGATGACTGATTCAAAAAACTTGGGAGCACAACTTTAAAAACTTGGCACTTCCTGTAGTGTAGAGAGATATTTTCCAGGACTACTGAAAACCTGACTGACTGTGTTCTGGCTTGCAATGCAATTACCACAAGTAGATGGTGCCAAAACATAAGGCTTGGAGCTTGCGAGAGAATGGATGACATGACAATGTCTCTACTGATAAAAGTGAAGGCAGCCAAAAGACATGAGCCAGGCTCCAAAAGTAACAGGATCTGCTGGCTGAACACAGTTTAGGAAGCACCCTCTGATTCTTGACTCTGTGCTCCACAGGTTTGGGCCAACTCATGATTATGAGTAGACTGTTTTAAATAGTTGAAAAATGAGAAGATAGATGAAAGGCTGGAACTGACTTCTCTCACTCCATTACACCCCAATAGAATTTGAGCTGAACAGGAGTAGTTATTCTCAGGTTGCTGAAGAATGGTAATTCAACCAGTGCGGACCTGGCATAAACATCTCTTTATTAGTTTTTACTTCTGTTTCCCATCAATCATAGGGTGATTGTAGATACTTGCTTCCTTTCCTAAGGTGATGCTTGAGCTGATCCTAACTCCCGATGGGATTAATGATTTTGCAAGGACAGAATTCTATAACTAGATGGAGAATATGAACTCTAGAGATCAGTCACCCTCTCATAGTTTAAAATGACTGACTCACTCTGGTGAAACTCAAAATCAAAGTCTCAAGATTTCATAGTCAGTACTTTTTTTCATGATGTCTTCTGTCAGAAGTAGAAATTCCAAAGCTGTATTTTAGCAGGCAAGGTCTCTTGGCTAGTGGTAGACCATCTGACTCAGGAGACCATGGACCAAACAGATGGCATGGAATCTCAGATGGTGGTGAAAATACTATGCTGAAGGAAAGCTGTAATGAGATGTGCACCCCCCACCCTCCAAAAAAAGTGAAAAGGCATGAGACGGAGGTGGAAAAGCATCTTCTGATTAGGCTCATTAGCAAAGGAGATAGCTCCTTCCACATCAGCATCTTGATAATTGGTAATTACTTTACTGAATTCCAATTAAGGTGGTATTTCTATCATTACACTGGAAACATATAACTTTTACTCATTTTATTCATGATACAACTATTTATTTACTTTTAACTTGAACAACTAGAAACATTGGCAGCACTTAAATGAATTTTAGCATATTTTATCTGTATTCTTATATCATAACTAATTTTACTGTATTTTATTATATTTAACAGTATTTTAATGATGTTTAATGGTATTTTTTAATGTTATTTTTTTTGTTTTTTTTATATTGTTATTCTATGTATTTGAATATTATTTCTTGTAAACTCATGTGATGTACCATATGAATGTCGGTATACAAAAACAAATAAATAAAAAATGAATAAATATATTTCTATTCTAGGCCCTTTTGGCACAGGTGATTTCTTAGACTGAATCTCAGAGGACAGGAACTATCTAGAGGAGCCACAGTCATTATCCCATATCCAGGATTATCCCATATGGGCAAGGCAAGACTGATGACTTAGAACAAAATTGATGGCGTGCGCAATGTAGGGAGAAAGACTGGAGTAAAGCTGAAAAGTTGAAACAAGCAAGCTGAAGGTTTTGTTGCGAACGTGGCCTTGAGGCCTTCGGATCCTGTTGCGACCGAGGGCTTCGGATCCTGATGCAGGCATGGCCTACGGCTGGTGGTGAGGACATGGAGGTGCGGTCACTAGCTCATGGAAGAGCATGAGCCCCTGAACCATGGTACGACTCAAGGAGGAGCCCCAAGGCACACCGTTGGAGGCGAGAGCATGCAAGCACGGGCGTAGCAGGAACAAGCAGGACTGAAATTGAGGCAAGGAACTCATAACAGGAACCAAGTAGGATCAGCCCTCCGCTGGACCTCCACGCACAAATGAGACCCAGCAACGCAATGCTAGTCTCAGGAGTAGCCCTCTGGCCACTCAAAAGCCCTTTCAGACCCGCCGCTTGGGAACGATGAGTGCAATCTCAACAAAATCAGTACCAGCAATTATGTTCACTTTTCTTCAAAATATATTGTATTTAAATTATACTCTCCTTGTTCATTTAAGTTATTATTATTTATTTTTTCCAAGTTCAATTTACCTTGTTCATTGTAAGACATTATTCTATATACTGTCAATTCAATTGTTGTAATGTAAACCGAAATGATTAGTAACTCTGTTACCAGAACTTTGGTATATAAAACTGTTAAATAAATAAATAAATAAATAAATAAATAAATGAGGCCAGACGGAGGCTGAGGGCAGGAACAAGATGAATACTTGGAACTTGGAAAGACTCAGACAAGGACATGGAACTTGGAAGGACTCAGATGAGGACTTGAAACTTGGAAGGTACAGGTGCACACTGTTCCTCAGGGCGCCCTACACAGCCCACCGTGGGCTGGTTGCGGACCACCCTGTCCGCTTACACACCCTACACAACCCAGGAAGGCTGGTCGCTGACCACACGGGAGCGAGACAAGCGCTAGAAGGTGATCCAACCAAACGAGGCTCCAATGACCAGAAACAGGAACCGGATCCATACAGATTTACCCTCGGGGTGGCCATCTGGAGGACTCGAAGAGCTGGCAGGCTCAGAACTTGGAACACTTGGAACTTGGAACACTCGGAACTTGGAACACTGGATCATCAGGACTTCAGAATGACAGAACATCTGGAACATCAGGACTAGGCAACGAAGGACATCTGGAACATCAGGACTAGACAACGAAGGAGCTCCGATGAGGAACAAGACCAGGAACATGAAGTCATGGAACAAAGAACCATCTCGGACACATGAAGACCATGGAAGACCTGGACCGGCAAGAAAGAACATGGACAACCATGACATCCGATCCGAAGGCCCTGAGGAACAGGAACTGAGCCCTTTTAAAGGGCTGAAGCAGGAAGTGGACTGAAGAGGACTTCTGGTGTGGCCGCAGGCTTTTCCCCCACTGGCCCTTTAAATAGAGTGAAGATACGCGCACCGGCACCTAGAGGGCCTGAGAGCAGGAGGTGGAACAGGACCACAGACAGCGGCGGCCTCTGCGTGGAAGGAGCAGGCAGGCATCGGGGTCGGCCTCCAGGCTGCAAGATGGCATCGACAGCGGAACGAGGCATCCCAATAGTGGCACAGGCCACGAAGAGAATATCTGGAGGCGGCCATGGGCCATGAAGAGGAGAAATGGTGGCGGCTCCCTGTCACACTGGTGGAGGCTTCCCAGGCGCAGCAACAGGCCACGAAGAAAACGTTCCAGTGGTGGCACTAGGCTGCGAAGAGAGAATCAGTGCAGCAGCACTCCTGCTGCATAGGAGGATGGTAATGGCGGCCGGGCCGCAGGGAGCAGCAGCAGGGGTGGTGTCGGGCTGGGGTAAGTGACAGGCCTGCTTGCAGGATGGGGTCCACAAGCAGGATCATAACAGACTTAAGTGATGACTTAGCTGAAAGCATGGGCCAAAATTGATGACTTGAAGCATGAGAGAAAGCTGAACTATGCAAAGCAGAAGCTGAAGCTGTGGAGAAAACTAAAAAAATTGGATCAACTGAAGAACTTGAGTGAGAATTGGATGCAGGCGCCTCCTGTGGGTCGTAGGCAGACAAGGTGGAGAGAGAGAGAACCAGAAGACTTGGATATGTTGAAAAACTTGGGCAAACATGTGTGCAGATGCCTCCTGCAGAACATAAGGAAACCCAAGAACAAAGGCAGGCACCTCCCGCAAGTCATAAGACAAAGTTCCAGGAATGAACTGAAAAACTTGAAATGAATCTTGGATGCAGTAGCCTCCTGTGGGACATCCAAAAAAAAAAAAATTCAGAAGTAAACATGGCGTGGTCAAAATTATTTACTTGGAACAAGATGCAAAACTCAGGGATCATAGGTCCATCGCAGGAATTTGTTCACGGAGCTCATGGCTTTTGCAACCTTTTGCGAGACTGTGCAGTCGCTTGATCGAGAGAGTGAGCCCTTGGACCACTGTACAACCTCAGCGTGAAGCTCCAAGGTACGTACCTCAGGATGCAAGTGTATCCAGGCATGGGCTGGACTTGGCACGGAACTTGGACTTGGAACTTAACTTGGATTTAGAACATGGATTGTTCAGACTTCCACTGAGCCTGCATGTACCAAGAGTGAGACCCAACAATGCAATGCTGGTCTCTGGGGTAGCTCTCCAGCTACTCAATAGTCCTTTCGGACTTGCTGCTTGGAAACGACATGTGCATCAGTATAGATGCAGGTCAAGGACAGAAGATGACTCAAAACATGGGCACACTTGGAACTTAGATGAAGGCACTGAAGACTTGGAACTTCAATTGGAATGAAGAACGCCACTTGGAACAAGGAACACCATGTAGAACAAGGAACATGGAGATCCACTGGCTGGACAAAGTCCACGAGACCACAACTAGGAAACTGGAGTATTGGAATGAGGATGGCCTCCAAGGACTTGAACCAGAGAAGAAGGACTTGGAAGAGGAACATGGTGATCCACTGGCTGGACAAGCTCCATGAGACTGGAACTAGGAACAAGACTAGGAATTTGGAACTTGACTTGAAACTTGGAACTCTAAAAACAAGGATGGACTCCGAGGGCTTGATCCAGTGAAGACAGACTTAGAAGCAGACCTTGTGCTACAAGGCACCCTACACAGCCCATCATGGGCTGGTCACAGACCATGATGAAGGTACACCTGCAGGACTTGGGACTTGACACAATGAAGACATAGGAGACTTGGCCCCAGGACTTTGCAGCAATGTGACCTACACAGCCCAAGTGCTCGCAGGACTTGGGCACAGACTCTGAGGATTTGGAAGACTCAGGAGACTTAGACGAGGCAAAGACTCAGGAGACTTGGACAAGGAACCGAAGAGAAACCAGGTATATGGAACAGGCAACATGAAGAAGCTCCCACGAAAAACAAGAAACAGAAGACCTTGAAAAAGCAAAGACTCCTGGAACTAAGAGATGGCACAGGAACTCCAGGAGCAAGGCAACTGGAAGCAGACAGAAGAGCCATTTTATATCACTGCCGAGATGACATCAGAAGGGGCCATGGGGCTTTTCCCTCCACAGGCCCTTTAAATAGCCAGGAGAGGTGCACACAAACCTAGAGGATACCGGGTGCAGGAGAAGAAGGAAGATGACGGCCCTCAGGCCGCGAGGATCCCAGTGACAATGGTGGCGCTCCTCTACTGTCACACAGGATGGCAGAGGCATGTCGGCAGTATGGGCCGTGAAGTAGAGGACAGCATTGGCGGCTTTTCCAGACCACATCGGGAGGTAAGTAAAGCTGCTTGCAGTTGGCCCATGAGCATCAGAACGCAACAGCTAGGGGATTATTGGTATGTATCTGAACTGGTCCTTCCCCATTGCACTCCTCCCTTTCCCTCCTCATCCTCATCCCATTGCACTTCCCTTTCCCCCAAAGAACTCTCCTCTCCCTGTACCATTGAACTCTTCCTCTCACCTCCCTTCCCCAGAGCACTCTCCTTTCCCTTCATGTTGCACTTTTCTTTTCCCTCCTGCCTTCCCCATAGCACCATATAATACTTCCCTCTACCCTTCCACTTGCTTCTCTGCTCCTACCTCCTGTTCAACCAGCAGGGCTTGCAATCCCAGTTGGCTAGCCCCTACCTGGGTCAGCTCCCTGCTGGCCCATTCCTCCAGTACTAATAGTTCTCAGGTCATCACAGTTTGGGCTCCTTGCCGGCCCAATTCACCGGCAGTGCCTCTTTTTATTTCCCTTCTGCTGGTGGGGCTTGCACTCCCTGCAGGACTGCTCCAATGACATCATCTGACCACTGCACCCTGCCTCTTCCTCATTCACAGTGGAGAGATGACATGCCCTAAGTGTGTTAACAGCCCACAAATGTATGCAGACTGTACAAAATAACCCCCTAAATGATATGAACAGGGCATCACACTGAATTTTTTTTTTTTTGAGGAAAAAGACAAATGCTATTCAATCTATTGTATTCTGCACGATGCTGTTTTCACAGGATTCTATTCTTTAGCAATAACTACTTGTCGGCACCACCAACAGAACGCCAGCAGACGTGGCCGTGCACTTTTGCAGATGAATTAATTAGTAACATCATTGGATTATAAATGAAAATTTCTGAAAATAAACATTTATGTTGGGACTAGTACATCTTGAATGTTTTTCTTTCATTTTGTATTTCAAAGTTCTATCCACTTTGTTCACAAAACACATGAACTCTGGTCAGAGTAAATTTGGATAATTCAGCCTTAATATGTTTACATGGTCCCTTATCAGAAGCTGATGGTTTTTGTCATTGTGTGTCAGTAGATGAATCAGAAAAGCCAATGGGGCAGATTTTAAAACGTACGCCCGATTTTATAACATACGCACGCAGCCACGTGCATATTATAAAATCAGAGGTCGGCACGCGCAAGGGGGTGCACACTAGTGCAAATTGCGCGTGCCTTCCCCCCCCCCCCCCCCCATACACCTTCCCCTCCCTGTCCCATCCCCCAGCCCTAAAGAAAAAAAAACCTCGTACCTTTGTTTTGGAAGTTATGCCTGCCTCTGCCAGCGCACAATCCCCCGCGATGGCCGCTGTGCCGGTCTTCGGCCACGCCTCCCAGACCGCCCCAACCACCCTGCCATGCCCCCAGAGTGTCTGCCCTACCCCCGTCCCGCCAATTCAGAAAAGCCCCGGGATATACGCGCGTCCCGGGGCTTTACGTGCTCCGCCGAGCCTTTTGAAAAAGGCCTGGCACGCGTAGGTCTTTGAAAATTTGCCCCCATATTTGTTAGGAACTAATCCGTGCACATTGGAATATGGCAGAGACATTTTAAAACATCATTGCTGAAAATAGTGTTTTGCGAGGGCACCATTTAATGTCACCTTCAGCTGCCCTCTTCTTGCCACCTCAAGCCATTTGATAATAAAACGTCAGAATTCCAATAATCAAATAAACAATTGGTATGAACTCACACATAAGTGGAGGGAGGTTGCAGGTCTTTTGGATAGACTCCCAACCTAATGGAAAAAAAAGGAGAGAGAGGTTGACAACTTGGAGATCTCCTTAGCGCAGAGAATCATGGTAAGGTCAAGGAAGGATGATGGCTAGCGCTGGAGCAGTGTAGGAAGGGCAACTGGAGAGCCAATTGAGCCTTATCTGCAAACAGCTACTTTGTCACTATATCATGAGTATGATAATACAGCACAAGGAAGAATCATGATCTGACCATGATCCTCCTTTCGCAATTCCCGATATTTCTAGAGATACAAAATTGAATTGCTTTTGGTTGCTATCTTTCAGAGATCAAAAACACAATGAAGGCAAGATTTGCTTGGATAAGCAGCAATTTACACAAATAAGCTGGTTGAAAAATTGCCCTCTTTCAATATGCTCGAAGGTATACATGTTGTCCCACTTTTAGCTGCGATTAAGGGAGGCATTCCTCCTTGGGACATGTTCTGGGCGAGATTGGAATATAACAAATGTAATTTATGAATATTCTTTCCATAATCTGCCTAGGATTGTAGGTAGGTACTGGGTAGGCATACGCTTTTTAAATAACTAAATATAAGACACACAGATTAAAGTTTCCAGTTTACATACATTTCTTTCCGTAGAATATCTACTTACACATAAAGCATGTGTGAACGTCTGAGTACTTTCGTAACTGCAAGAAAGCATCAAAGTGAAAGTGCACATGCATTTTGTCCTTTAAACTTGGTGAAAAGTTGAGGGTAAAAAGCAGACAGTCTGAAACTTGCCCTCAGGAAGGAAAAGTTTTAGAAGCCATTTACGGCTAGACTCAGACCCCAACCCACCAATGTTACCGAAAGTTGATATAAATTATATTAGTTGCATCAATTCTAATCGATAATTAACTTGGTTGATATGTTACATACAAAATGTATTAAATTGTTGTATCTGTGGTCGCCGATAAAGGCTGCCGAGAAAGTTTCATACAAAATGTATTAAGTTGTATCTGTAAACCGGAGTGAAGGCAGCTAGCTAAACTTTGGTAAATAAAAGCATTTAAATAAATAAATAAAAATAAAATAAATAAATAAACTTGCCCACAGCTTACCGAAGAAAATGTATGCCCCAGGATCAACAGCACAGATACTTTTTGGAGGTAAGAAATAGGTATACTTAGGCAGGTAAGAAGTAGGAAGGCATACTAAGGCGCAGAGAAGAAAATGACACCTCTAGGTTATATTTTCAAATCAAGGTGTGACATTTTCAAGGGAAAAATGACCTGCAGGAAAAGCACGATGTAAATGTCTGCAGCAACTTTTCCCAGCACCGTTTTCAAAGGCAAAGTATGCTTGCACTTTCCCTGCGAGTACTGGTGCAAAGCCTACGGATAAAAGGACCCCGCAAACTTTACATCTATCTAACCAGTTTTGAAAATTGCCCCTAATATGTAAAGAGACGGACTACGCAAGCCCCTTTAATCAAAAATCCACCGCACTGGGTGATACAATATAACTGAGAAACAAAAATCGGAAAACTCCAGTCACCTATCTACCACAATTTAATAAGGTTTAGCAACACTAATTACATTTTTTTTTAATGTTCTACACTCCTACCGGTTTTTGTTAGAATTAATACCTTTATGCTATTTCATAATATTATGAGAAAGGGGGTTGTTGGTTTCATATAACTACCATTACCCCACGGCAATGTTTGATGATTAATATTATAATTGTTAACCTCCAAACTCATTCCTCTGTGCATTACTACAGGGCACAAATTTGACAACTAATTGAAGCTTAGAGTGAACTGCTGTATCAGGGCTCACGGTCAAATGTTTCCATGCAAGGAAACAGCTTACTGCCCTCCCAACATGGCCGCGTTTCAAACAAAATGTCCTTCCTCAGGGGATGTCCAGCTGTGTTGAACTCCAAAGATCTTTCCTCAAAAACTAAATCTCCTCGTGCCATCCCTTCATGACTCTGACCCGATGTTTAATATCAGCAAGAATATGCATGAGATAGATTTGCATTCACTGCCTCCCATTGTATGCAAATATCTCTCTTGCAAATTAATTGTGGATATCCTTAAAAAGCTGGCCTGTTTGTGGCTCTTGAGGAACAGAGTTGGTCACCCCTGATGTAGGAGAAGAAATGTGCTCTACTGGGCAACCTGAAACCTAAACTCAAATGCCACGTCAGGAGAGTAGTGCAGGAGAGCACATACAGTATCTTAGGATAGGGGGTGCTCAAACCAGTTCTCAAGCTCCTCGCCCGTCACCCGCCAGTCAGGTTTTCAGGATATCCCTAATGAATATGCATGAGAAAGATTTGTAAAACATGGAGGTAGTGCACGCAAATAAATCTCATACATGTTTATTAGACGTATCCTGAAAACCTGACTGGCTGGGTGGAGAAGTTTTGCCCAAGGATTGGTTTCCTGCCCTAGGAAAAGTAATGAATCATAGAATCATCCCCTGCTGTTTCTCATTTAAGGTCTTCTGCTGGCAGAGGGACATCCAGAGCAGAGGAGCTGCAGAATCAGAGATGAAGGTAATCCCACACAGATCATGTGAACCACGTGGGGAGTTTTCTCTTGCTGGTTAAAATGTTTGTGTACCAGTGGCAAAGATCCAACAGCAATTTTCCTGTTTAAATGCCTGGAGGCAAACTCTATCTTCCTAAACCAAGATATTGAGAGAAGCTATTTTCTGAGAGAATTATAGTCAAAGGTTTGCCGAGTAACTTTTGGAGTGAGCTAGACAAAAGCCAAGATTTGGATATTCCTCCCCTTCAGAGGCTACATTTTGTAGGCACAACTGATTACAGTGCCCCATCTGGATAAAAAGATGGGGCACTGGCAGCACTCCAGGGGTGGGGGTGAAAGTTTAGCCCGTGCCTGCAAATATTGGAGCGCTGTCCAGTTAAAGCTAGATGAATCACTGTGATCAGAAAAAAAAATTCCTAGGTCTAAGTTATCCTAGTAACATTATGCATGTAATTTAATAGAATTACTAGATATATTCAGCGACAGACTTATGTAGGCAAGTCCTGCTGAACATCCAGATGAATGTGCACACATAACTTCACTCAGCTCAACAGCTCTCCGAATATTAACTTCCTTGCAACAAAGTTTTAGAAGTCTACTGCCAAGGGCATCACACAAGTGATGGTCCCTTATAAACATGTATGGGTGTTTTCTATCCAGTGGTCAGTTTCTGATTCTCTACATTGGTAGCACAAGAAAAAATAATTCTGTTTACTTACTTAGTATAGCTAGGATCTTTATATATTTGCTTATATTAATCTAATCCTGTTTTCTGACTTCCAGTGCAGTCCACTGAATGGTGTTAGAAAAGCAGGATCGGTCTAACGTCTCATTAAAACGTGGAGTTTACCTGGCAACACTACAAATTTTAAATTAGGGATGGATGAGTCAGTAGAAAATTAATTAAGCTATCTCTGAGTTGTGGGTGCCAGTTCACATTTTCCAAACCTCAGATGTCTCAGAGAAGATCAAATTCAAGCCAGTTTGATTTGGCTCACTGTAATTCAAATCAATATCAACTTGGCAAGGGCTCTCTCGCTTTGCACCCACCCAACTGAACCAAAACAAAGATAACTGTGGATACTCACGGAATGCCTGACTGCTGAAAGATTGCCCCCGGAAGTCAAAGGTTGCAAGGGAGAACTATTTGAGAAATACCTGCTGGTATAAACAAAAGGTGTCCTAACTCACAAAAGATCCAATTTTCTCCAGGATCAATATGGCTGCTGGAATTTTGGTACCTTAAAAAGGGCTGATAATTTACTCGTCATTAAGCACCATCAATAGAAACAGTCTTGCAGATATGGGGCCGATTCACTAGAGATCATGTTAAAAAGAAAATTTTGCATGGATGTTCCTACCAAAGTCAAATTTAATGTGCTATTCACTAAGGGGGTCGATTTTAAAAGAAGTGTGCGAGCGTGCGGTTCCCGGTGCTCGCACGTGGACAGGCCGCGCATGTTATAAAATAGTCCCGTGCGCACATGCACGCTGGATTTTCACGTCCACACATGCATGTCTGGGCGGGTGGCCAGCTTCGCGAGCGGGGGGGGGAGGGGGGACGTTTTAGCAAAATACGTGCAGCGACGCAATTCGGCCTCCCCCAGTCCAATCCAATTAAGGAGCTGAGGAGGGAACTTTTCTACCCCTAAAACTCTATTCCCTTCCTCCCTCTTCCCCTCTTCTCCCTGCCCGCTAAACCTACCCTAACTGGCCCCAAAGTAATCTTTGTGCTCCAGCTGGCTGCTGGTGCGCGCTTCCCCGGGACAGCGGCTAATGGCGTTGTCCTAGCCCGCCCCTCCCAGACCACCCCTTTTCCCTTGGCCGGCACTTCTGCGCATACCAGGGTGTACACATGCGGCCGGGCTTATTGTAAAATGCGTGCAGCGCGTGCAAGGCTCAACCACGCTCGTAAACCCTGAACTGTACGTGCATAGCCCTTTTAAAATCCAGGCTAAAGAGGATGATATTTAAAAAAAAAAAACAAAAAAGTTGAGTCCCTAAATTTAGGCTCCTAAGTTAGGTATCTATTTTCAGCTGAACTTAGGTGCTTACGTTTTCAGCTGAATATTCCCAGAAATGTAGGATCCTAAAAGGTTTACAAAATCTAGACCTGCTGTTCATCTGTCTTGACTTAGGTCCCTAAGCTCTTTTTTCTTCCCCACCCTAATTCCACCCTCTTAGCCACCCACATTTTAGGAGCTAAATTTAGGATCCTAGTGAAATGACTTACTTGCAAGAGGTCAACTAAGATCCAATATTTAGGGACACACACCTAGTACAAAGGGCCAATTTAGGGTCCTTTAGCCAGGGACCCAGAACACCTTAAGAACAGCGTTTAGCTATCTGGATCCAGTCCACCTTAAACAGGGAATTCTGGGTACAGGCTGTCTCCTCTGGCCTGGGGATAGAATATAGGCTGAGAGGAAAGCAAGAAGAGACCCTGGACATGTGGAAGAAGTGATTGACAGCCCCTTGAAAATAACTGACCTGTTAATGTTTTTGTGTAAAATAGAGGGCAATTCTTTGCAAAGCTGGCCTGAATTTGGTTGTGTGAACTGCGAATGCTGGTGATTTTGTTGCACTGTAAAACAAAGCACTTAAAAAAGGAAAAAAAAGCTTTGACTACTCATCTCTGTCCCAAAGGCTCTAGATGACAAGTTCCCTGTACGTACCAGGATCAGTCCAGACACCTGGGTTGTGACTCCGCACCAGCAGGTGGAGACAGAGCAAAACTCGTCGGGCTTCCCTACATATAGTAAGGTGCCACCCACAGCCCCTCAGTCTTTCTCTGTCTCCAGCAGCTGGGGCAGGGTCACTCACAGCCTCTGGGATCCCTGGGGGAAGTTAGCTAGTCAGGGATTTTTTATTTTGGTTGGATTTGGTTGGATTCGATTGGAGAAGTTTTAAAGAGTTTAAAAAAAAAAAAAAAAGAAGGTAAACAAGAGAAGAGGAAGATCAGAAGACTCCCTCGTTCTGAACGCCTCCCAGGGGGGTTGTAAGGTCCTGAGGGGACCACCCTCCCCTGGTTGAGGCCGCTGCTGAGGGTCGAGGGCCCGGCCTTTTGCAGGCAGCAGCGTCGGGGGTGACACCGGGGAGCCCGGTTCACTCACCCCCGCGGGAGCAGGACATCAGGACCGGGGACAGCGCAGATGCAGCGCAAGTAAAAAAAAAAAAAAAGTGTTCTGTTTAATTTTTGATCTCGCCGGCTCTCCGTTCCTTCCGTCCTCGCCGCGGTTCGCAAGTCTTGTTTTTTATTTAAAGTAAATTTAATTGACTTTACCGTTCCGTCGTGTTTGGCGCGTTAGAGGAATGACTCGGGGCTCTTCTTGTCGCGTGTGCGGTTCGGCGCGCGCGAGGCTGTCTCGCGACGGGGTTTTGTTTTGTTTTGTTTTGTTTTTTTCTGCGTTTCGGGCGGCGAGGGGCCGTCCAGGGTCGGTCGGGGGGGCCGGTCTCGGAGGGCGCGATCGCCGCCGCGGGGGAGCCAGTGTGAGGAAGGCAGTGCCGTCCCGTTCCCGCTTAGCGCGGGAACGGCGGCCATTTTAGGAGCATTGCAGGAGGCCAAGAGGAGAGCTTCAGGGAATGGCGGCCTACCTCCTACACTTTTCCCGCTGCAACGACCACCCGGGGGCGGCTCCCCGAGGGGGGCCGCGTCGCCGGGGGAGGGCAGTGCGGATGAAGGGTCCTCTGGGTCGGAGGCGTCTTTGTTCAGAGGATTTTGCGCTTCTAGAGTGGACGCAGCTGGCGCAAGGTTCAAGGTTCTCAACGGTAAACGTTCCAGAAAGAAGGAGTCGAGGGGTCCGGAGGACCATCCAGGGCCCCGGAAGAGGACGGCCAGAGAGAGACCCAGAGGAACCGTGGACTCACCAGAGGGGAAGCGCCCGGTGCGGGGCGCCACTCAGGACCCGGACAGCGAGTCTCCGGAGTCGGAGGATGCGGATCCATCGGTTCAGCCCCTGAGGGGGGCAGATGAACCGGATGCAGAGGGTCCAGGTCAGCCGGGCACCGGACAGGTGACTTTGGCATTGGTCGGCCATGATCCCAAGGTGGTCCGGCTCTTTCGAAGAGAGGAGCTAGCGCCGCTAATTCCGGCCATTCTCCAGGAGCTGGGTGTGGAGGCTCCGCCGGCAGAGACCCGGCAAGGGGCCAATTGGGACCCAGTACTGTTGGGCCCCTTCGGTCCGGCAGTGGCTTTCCATTCCATTTTTCAGCATCCGATATACTGTGCAGAGAATAGGACACCCCGGAGTGGGGCCTGAAGGTGAGCAAAGCCATGGACGGACGGTATGAATCTCCTTCGCCTTCCGAGAGTGGACGCAGCGGTGTCGGCCGGGACAAAGAGATCGGCGATTCCCGTCACAGGGGCCACAGCACTTCAAGATATCCAGGACAGAAAGCTGGAAATGCACCTTAAAATAAAAAGGTATTTGAGGTCTTGGCTCTGGGAGTCCGGGCGGCTGTTTGTGATAACTTTGCCCTGCGAGCGTGACTTCGCTGGGCCCAGGTACTGCTGGCCAATGGGGGGCTCTCAGAGAGAAATTGGCGCCAGCGGATCTCCTGGCAGCGGTGATTGCCTACAGTGTGGATGCTCTGTATGACCTGCTGCGCCCGTCGGCCAGGTCCATGTTTTCAGCGGTGACTGCTCGCCGGATTCTCTGGCTTCGCAATTGAGCGGCGGACGGCTCTTTACAAAAGCTCTCCTGGGTGCGCTGCTTTTTAAGGGCAGAGGACCTGATGCAATTGATCGAAGAGGACAAGGTTTTTCGACTGCCAGAGGACAGGCCCAGGGCTCGCCATTTGGACTCGATTTCCAGGGAATAGAAGCTCGCAGCCGCAGAGATCGTCCGGACCGTCCTACAGGCCTCCTCCAGAACATCGTCTTGGCCTCAGTCCTTTCGGAATAGAAAGATGGGGAGGCAGAGTGGACCCTCGGCGGGAGCAGGGGCCAAGGGGCCCCAATGAAATGAGGGCGGTTCATTTCTCGGCCCAAGTTCTGGCGGATGTGCCGAACATAGGTGCCAGGTTGGCCTTGTTTCCGAGGAGTGAACCTAATTAACATCGGACCAGGGGGTCCTCAGCGTGATAAGTCAAGGTTGTTACACCTTAGATTTTGTACGAGTTCCGGTAGACAAGTTTCTCGTGTCCCCGTGTAAGGGCTGCGTCAAGCGCGCAGCGATAAGGGAGACTCTTCGGCGGCTGGATGTCCTGGCCGCAATAGCTCCCGTGCCTCACGAACAGCAAGGAAAGGGCCGGTGCTCCATTTATTTCATCGTACCAAAGAAAGAGGGCACGTTCAGACCAATTTTGGATTTGAAAAGGGTGAACAGGTGGCTTCGCATTCCACGGTTCAAAATGGAGACGATCCGGTCGGTGGTGGCTGCGGTGCGACCGGGGGACTTCCTGGTATCGTTGACTCTTACCGTTTTTAGCGGAGTTTCTTCAGGTTTTGCGTGCTGGGCAGACACTACCAATTTAGAGCTCTTCCTTTTGGTCTCGCCACCGCCCCTGGCACCTTTCCCAAGGTGATGGTGGTGGTGGCAGCCCAGCTCCAGACTGAAGGACTACGGGTGCACCCTTATCTGGACGACTGGCTCTTCCGAGCCGAGTCCGCGATAGTGTCAGCAGGCGGTCGGTAGAGTCCTACAGCTCTTGTGCTCCCTCGGATGGGTGGTCAAACTGGCCAAGAGTCGGTTGGTGCTCACTCAGTCCTTGGAGTATCTGGGGGAGCTGTTCGATACCAAACAGGGCAAGGTGTCTCTCTCCTCGGAGCGGGTGCTCAAGCTGCAGTGTCAAGTGAGATGTTTGCTGTCCCTTTGTATGCCCCTGGTTCGCGATTTCAGGATGGTGTTAGGCTCTATGGCCTCTACGTTAGCCTTGGTGCCCTGGGCGTTTGCGCACCTGCGTCCGTTGCAATCAGCATTGCTCTCCCGTTGGAAGCCGGTATCGGAGGATTTTCAGCTTCCGCTACCGCTCACGGACGAGGCAAGGGACAGTCTTCAATGGTGGTTCCATACCGACCGTCTGACGGGCGGAATTCCCTTACTAGTACCCTACTGGACGGTGGTCGCGACAGTTGCCAGTCTCTCTCCGGGCTGGGGAGCGGTCTGCCTGGGACATTCGATACAAGGACAGAAGTCCAGAGCTCAGTCACGGTGGTCCATCAACCGTCTGGAGACGAGGACAGTAACGCTGGCGCTGCAATCCTTCCTTCCCCTAATCCGGGGAAAGGCGGCCAGGGTGTTCTCGGACGGTGCAACATCTGTGGCATACATCAACCCCCAAGGGGGGACAAGGAGCCAGCTAGTGGCGGAAGAGGCGCACCGCTTGATGGGCGGGGCGGAACAGAACCTCAGCAGCATCGTGGCGTCTCTCATCACCGGAGTGGACAACGTCCAGGCGGATTTTCTCAGTCGCCATCCTCTGGACCCAGGAGACTGGGAATTGGCGGACGTTGCGTATCACCTCATCTGCAAAAGGTGGGGTCTGCCACACTTGGATCTGATGGCCACCGCTCAGAACACGAAGGTTCCACGATTTTACCGGACGTGATTCTGGTACAGCCGGATTGGCTAATGGTTCGCGAATCTACTCCACTTGGCGGTGGACCCTCCCCTGCGATTTCAAGGGTCCGCGGCTCTCCTTCATCAAGGCCCATTTTGTTTGAAGGACGTGGATCACTTCGGTCTCGCGGCATAGCGTTTGAGAGGAGGCGCTCGCTAAATCAGGAATACTCGGATGCGGTGGTGACCACCTCGTTGAGATCTAGGAAACAGTCTACGTCCTTAGCCTATGGGCGTGTTTGAGCGGTTTTTCAGGACTGGTGCAGAAATCGTAGGGTGGACACTCTGTTAGCTTCCGTGTCCGCCGTACTTGCTTTTCTTCAGATGGGCTTTTCGAAAGGTCTGTCTTGTAGTACTCTTCGGGTTCAGGTGGCGGCTCTCGGTTGTCTCAGGTTCAAGGGGCAGGGGGTGTCCCTGGCCCTTCACCCGGACATTGCTCGGTTTCGAGGAGCTAAGCATTGACGTCCTTCGTTGCGTCATCCTTGTCCGTCCTGGAACCTCACTGGGATGCTCTCCGCCTTATGTCCGGCTCCGTTTGCGCCTATACGGTGGTCGACACTAAAGGATCTCACACTGAAGGCAGTCTTCTTTGTGGCCATAGCATCGGCAAGATGAGTTTCAGAGTTGCAGGCTCTATCTATCATGTAGGGAGCCGTTCTTACGGATCTCTGATTCAGGAGTTTCTTTAAGGACGGTTCCCCCCTTCTTGCCTAGGGTGGTATCGGCTTTTCATTTAAATCAGTCGGTGGAGCTCCCTGCTTCCTGCAGGAGAGCAGTCCAGAGATGAAGGGTCTACGGAACCTCGATGTGCGTAGGGTTCCCCCTCCTTCGTTACCTGGAGATCACTCACCAGTTCCGAGTCTCCGACCACCTCTTTGGGTGGTGTTTTGGCCCAAAGAGGGGTGCTGCGGATTCACGGACAACTTTGCGAGTTGCCTCAAGGAGGCTATCGCTTCGGCATACATCCTTCGAGGGAAGCCGGTTCCGGTGGGCCTTCGGGCTCACTCGACTAGGTCACAGGCCGCCTCTTGGCCGGAGGCTTCTCAGGTGTCGCCTCAGGAAATCTGCAGAGCGGCGACTTGGAAGTCGTTACACATTTTTACTAGATGTTGGATGTCCTGGCTTTGGATTCTGGGGGTTTTGGAGAGAGAGTACTCCGAGCGGGACTCTCAGGTTCCCACCCTCAGTAATACGGCTCTGGTACATCCCAGGTGTCTGGACTGATCCTGGTACGTACAGGGAAAGGAAAATTAGTTTCTTACCTGATAATTTTCGTTCCTGTAGTACCAAGGATCAGTCCAGGATCCCGCCCGTTGTTTTTGATCTGAAGTAACGGAGAGTCCGCTCGGTGGCTTCAATTGTTGCGGTTGGATTATAGTTCGTGTCCCTTGGTTACGGACGTGAACCGGCCCTGGTTAGGGCGGTCTAGTTAGATACTTTGGTTGTTAAATTTGCTTTGACATTACGTAAGACTGAGGGGCTGTGGGTGGCACCTTACTATATGTAGGGAAGCCCGACGAGTTTTGCTCTGTCTCCACCTGCTGGTGCGGAGTCACAACCCAGGTGTCTGGACTGATCCTTGGTACTACAGGAATGAAAATTATCAGGTAAGAAACTAATTTTCCTTTAGCCACTAAAACCCATTGAATATTGACCTCTTAAATAATGATATGCAGATTGCACGATTGCTTAAAAAAAATATCCCAAAATAGTATTTTGTGCATGCTAAAAGTTCAGTGCATGCAAGTGGTAGATTAACAAGTGTTAAAAGCTTCTGTACAGTGCTATTTTACTCTCATCCCCTCCTCCTCTGGCCAATAATGTTTAAAATGGTGACTACCATATTCACTGGCATTTAATGCTGCGTGGACAGAGGAGAGAGAGAAAAAAGAACCCAGGGCTAGAATTAGGTGACAGAGAAGGAGATTTAGGAAGAGAGTTGTGTGCAGTAGCTTTGGCTTTATGTATCCATACACACGAGCGAAGGTCAGCGTCTGTTGGTCTCCGTCTCAAGCGTTGTCAGTTTCTGTGTTAGGATTGACAAGAGAAGGCTCACAGTGGATGGCAACTGAGAGAGTGAGAACAGCAGAGGGTACATGGCTTCTGGATCATGAGCATGGTAGGAGGCGGAAAGGGTTGGGACAAGCATGAGGACACCGGTCAGGACAGTGAGGAAGAGCATTGGGAATGGAGCTCATTCTGGGAAAGGAGGAGGTAGTGGAGGGGGAGGGGAGAGTTCCGCCAGGTCATGGAGCTGGAGGAAGGAGGGGGACAGTCTCCAATATTACGGCCCAGTTGTCCCAAGCTGGAGAGAACAGGAGGGAGAAGAGGTAGAAGATGAGAAAACAGGAGGTGAGGGCAGGGAAGCTGGAGGGAGCCTAGCTGCAATGACCAGCAGCACAATAGCAGGAAGAGAAACTGGAGGATGGCTGAAGCAGCAGTGTTGTTGAGCAAGGGCAGAGAGAGGAACGACAAGATCCTGGAACATGTTCTAGACCATAACAGCATCCTTTTCGGTCAGGATTCAGTATGGAAATCCCTGGCTGAGAAGGAGCCACATATGAAAAGTGATGGCATGAGAAGGCAGCAGCTTAGGAGAGGCACCCGGGGAGCATGAAGCAAATCAAGCGCGGACACCAGGACTGCAAGCACGCCAACTGGGAGAAAGCGGCCAGGATGCGGCATCACCAGAAGACGGCGACGGGAGATGGCAGCCCTTGTCCTTACTGGCTTGTCGGACTGGAGGAAAGGCTGGGTGACATCACGGGGGATTGCCGAGGGCCTGCCTACCACAGAACAACTGCATGACAAAACAGGTCAGTCGCTTGCAATCCCAAAAACAAAGTCCAGCGTCCACGGCTGCATCCATCTCTACTTGAGGTGGTTAGCCTTGTGTAACCCCCCCACAGCTTTCACGGTGCCGAATCAGATGCTCTCTCCCCTCACAGTTCCTCCTATGCAGATTAGAAAAAGTGAATCTCTCTTCACTACACTGTGATTATTAACAGTATAAAGGGAAGAATTTGTTTTAAATAATAATAATACAATTGGAATTAAGTAACTAAATATGAAAATAATGATGCACTAACTCAGACTGATTAATGAACTCCCTTATCAAAAGAACTTGTTTAACTAAGATAAGGTGATTTTCTTTCCTTTTCCTCTAGTCCTCAAGAAAACACTGGAAAATAATTTGTACAGACTATTTTGCAGGTAAGTATGCTTTTTTATTTTTTTTTTTACTTTTTCTTTGCTATCTCTGTTAACCAGTCTTTATTTTTTTTTTTCTTAACGGGTTTCTAGTGCTCACTTTACTCTGTTCATGGTAAACTTTTCTCTCGCCTTATTACAGATCAAAAGAAAGCATCAAACCTGGATATCAGCCACGTTTCCTTACCCAATTTTCACCAGTCTCACAATATCTTCTCCCAAGTTAAGAAAGCAGTTCTCTTCTTAAAATCTACGTTTGTTGTGTATTACAGAGCCCATCAGATCCCTAGCGTTTCCTAAGGAAAGAACAACGGTATATTTTTTTTCCCTCTGCGAACTGTGTCCGCTGTAGGACTAGAGGTCATGATATGAAGCTCTGAGGAAGGAGCAATGTGAGGACGTTCTTTCCACAGAAAGACCAGGTAAGGACAAGAACGGAAGCGGAATTCAAAAGGGCATGGGATAAACCAAGAGGATCCATAGAGGCAGGAACAGAGCTAACGAGTGCTAATGCTGGAGTAACATTTTTTTTTTTTAATTTTTTATTTATTGCTTTTTAAATACATACAAGTGTTCAACTTGTTAAAGAAATAATGTGGGTACAATAAGGTAATTCAAAATTCAAAATGAAAAATTTTCCATTATCCATTTACAATATAATTAACATTGTACTCAATTAATAAAAGAAATATGGGAGAGCTGAAAACAAGGAGCATTATACAAGAAATAATAACATTGAAGTATTGAACACCCTGAAAACCTCCACCTTATACAATTGCATACACCTAAACAGTAAGCTTAAGTGGGGTTGGTTCGAGAATCGAGAAAGGACCTTAACTGAGATGGTTCTAAGAAAATATATCTCTGTTCCCCACTCTTAACATGACACTTGCAAGGAAATTGTAACTTGAAAGTTCCCCCCATCTGGAGTACTTCCAATCTCATATTAAGAAATAGTTTTCTTCGCTGTTGTGTCTGCTTGACTAGGTCCGGATAGCACCAGATCTTTTGCCCAAAGAATAACACATGATTATTGCGGAAAAACTGTTTAAAGACATTATTCTTGTCCATTAAAAATGCAAATGAAACTAATAATGGTCTTCTTTGAGAGACCACCATCTATTGTGAGGATTCCAAAAGAGCTGTTAAATCCGGCAAAGATATTTCCTCCACATTACCTTGATTAGAGTCAGGCTTAATTTCATCAGGAATTTTCAGTACCTGAGAAACATACAGCTTAAACAAGTCTATTGGAGAAATGTTTCTAAATACAGGAAAGTTAATGAACCTCAAATTATGGGCTCTTAAATTGTTCTCTGTTCTTTCCAATCTTTTATTAACATCTGTTTCAGTCTGTATTAAATTTATCTGTATTTTTTCCACTTTTTCCAACCGTTCTATTTTTCCCACTTTTTCTTTTTGGATAGCCAATTCGTTAGCATTTTGTTTAGTTTGTTCTTTAATACTTTGAACCTCTCTTGTCAAACCTCCTATAGCGGTCTCCAAAGATTTGAGTGCTGTCCAAATCATGGAAAGTGTTATTTCCCCTGGGGGAATCGTCAGCACTGTCCCTTTTGCTTCTCAAGCCTCGATTACCCTTCCCCCGCTTACTGCTTCATCGGCGCCATTGTTCTCTGTCAACAGGGCGGGTCCTGCAGTCTGCTCAGAATCCGTTCGTCCTCCTACCTCTCTTCGCGGATCCGAGCAACCTTGCGCCATACTGGCAAGTCCCGATGTCTCTGAATGCTAATATCTCTACCCCTCCGCTATTTTCTTCGGAGGGGGAGGTAGCATACAGCTGCCTTTGATCTTCTCCACATCCCGGCGGCGGCGGTCTTTTTGGTGAGCCGGGACTCAAAGATGGCTCGGTCAAAAGGGAAAGTTCACGCTCCTCAACTGTCCCTATAGCGACCAGGTCTCCCGGCGTTGGTGGGGGAAGCTTGGTATGTGGCATTGTGGAAACGGTATCGAGGAGAAATTTCAGGAGCTCCTTCAGCCACGTCTGGTCAGGGCGCCATCTTGAAAGCTCTCCTGGAGTAACATTTCTGCCTAGGAGTAACCTGCACTAGCAAGGTGTTTACACCCCTAAACACCTTGCTAGGCAGTCTTCATGCACCTTCCTTGGTCTTTACCTGCCCTTGTTTACTACAAAACATTGTGCCCATGTACCAAGGTATGAAGACGTTTTCCTATGCAAACCTTGCAGCAAAAACATTTTCGAAAATATTTGGATAACGACTTCCGTGAATTATTGTAAATATTTCCGGCCAGAGGTGCAAGGATGTGAGGATGTTTAGCTCACAGTTCTGAGAGCACTGGCATGCTTTCCTGCTTTTGGAGAATGATCCTTCCAGTCCCAGGTCTTCATCCATCCTCGGCACAGCACCTACTTCTCTTGTTACACAATCAGACTACTCTCTTGCAATTTGTCATTCGCAGGTGTCTGAATATAACCGCATGACTCGACATTCACTGCAACCACTGCACTGAGTTCTGAATTAACCTTCAAAGAAATAAAAGAACAAGTAACCATCTAATGTTTTTCAGAATTGCTCTCACTCACATTCACCAACAGTGTGTTTTCTTACTCTTGCATATTAGATCTTGGTAAGAATAAACATGACCAATTCTATTTCATTCTATTCAGTGTGATCTATGTGACTTTGGGCTGGATTCACTAATGCCGCAAGGCATAGTGAATCCGATGGTAATGGGGGGCGGTCCTGTGTTAGCCGGCAGCGATTGTACCGCGGCGGTGTGATCGCTGCCTGCGTCGTGCCAAATAACTACACCATAAAAGGTGTAGTTATTCGGCGCGAAAATGTCAGTGAAAAGGATGCATACCTTTCACTGTCTAAGTCTTCGCAGAGTTGGCCCCGATGCCGCCCCGACTCCTCCTCTTTTATTCACCATTCCCTTCCTGTTTGCTTTTTTGACTACCGCAGCACACTGAGCCGATAATTTCAATGTATGATGCCTAGATCTCTTTCCTGGGTGGTAGCTCCTAATATGGAACCTAACATCATGTGACTACAGCATGGATTATTTTTCCCTATATGCATCACCTTGCACTTATCCACATTAAATTTCATATGGCATTTGGATGCCCAATTTTCCAGTCTCACAAGATCCTCCTGCAATTTATCAACTATTCTATTAACTATTCTGAATAATTTTGTATCATCTGCAGATTTGATTATTTCACTCATCGTATTCCTTTCCAGATCTTTTATAAATATATTGAAAAGCAAGGGTCCTACTACAGATCCTTGAGGCACTCCACAGTTTACCTTTTTCCACTGAAAAAATTGTCCATTTAATCCTACTCTGTTTCTTGTCTTTTAGCCAGTTTGTAATCCATGAAAGGACATCGCCACCTATCCCATGACTTTCTACTTTTCTTAGAAGCCTCCCAAGGGACTTTGTGAAATGGCTTCAGAAAATCCAAATACACTACAACTACTGGTTTACTTTTATCTACATGTTCATTAACCCCTTCAAAAAAGTGAATCAGATTTGTTGAGGCAAGAGTTGCCTTGGGTAAAGCCATGCTGACTTTGTTCCATTAAACCGTCTTTCTATATGTTCTGTGATTTTGATCTTTAGAACATTTTCTACTATTTTTCCTGGCACTGAAGTCAGGCTAACTGCTCTGTAGTTTCCTGGTTCACCCTTGGAGCCCTTTTTAAATATTGGGGTTACATTAGCCACCCTCCAGTCTTCAGGTACAATGGATGATTTTAATGATAGGTTACAAATTTTAATTAATATACATTAAATTTCATGTTTGAGTTCCTTCAGAACCCTGGGTGTATACCATCTGGTCCAGGTGATTTACTACTCTTCAGTTTGTCAACAGGCCTACCATATCTTCTAGGTTCACTATGATTTGGTTCAGTTCATCTGAATCATTACCCATGAAAAATCTTCTCCAGAACAGGTATCTACCCAACATCCTCTTCAGTAAACACTGAAGCAAAGAAATCATTTAATCTTTCCGCGATAGCCTTATCTTCTCTAATGTCCCTTTAACCCCTCAATCATCTAATATTTCAACTGACTCCCTCGCAGGCTTTCTACTTCGGATATATTTAAGAAAGTTTTTACTGCGAGTTTTTGCCTCTACGGCCAAATTCTTTTCAAATTCTCTTAGCCTGTCTTATCAACGTCTTACATTTAACTTGCCAACGTTTATGCTTTATCCTATTTTCTTCTGTTGGATCCTTCTTCCAATTTTTGAATGAAGATCTTTTTGTTAAAATAGCTTCTTTCACCTCACCTTTTAACCATGCCGGTAATCTTTTTGCCTTCCTTCCATCTTCCTTAATGTGTGAAATACATCTGGACTCTTTTTACCTTTGTACCTGCTCCTTTTTGAAAGTTTAGCGCTAGAGCCGTGGATTTACTTACTGTCCCCCTTCCAGTCATTAATTCAAATTTGATCATATTATGATCAGTATTGCAAAGCAGCCCCACCACCATTACCTCTCTCACCAAATCCTGTGCTCCACTGAGAATTAGATCTAAAATTGCTCCCTCTCTCATTGGTTCCTGAACCAATTGCTCCAATAAACTGTCATTTATTCCATCCAGGAACTTTATCTCTCTAGATGTCCTGATGTTACATTTACCCAGTCAATATTGGGGTAATTGACATCTCCCATTATTACTGCACTACCAAATTGGTTATCTTCACTAATTTCTCTTAGCATTTCACTGTCTGTCTGTCTCACCATCTTGGCCAGGTGGATGGTAATATACTCCTATCACTATACTCTTCCCCAACACACAAGGGATTTCTACCCATAAAGATTTGATTGTGCATTTACTTTCATGCAGGGTATTTAATTTATCCTGTTGGACTCAATACCATCTCAGACATAAAGCGCCATCCTGCTTCCCGGATGCTCCTCTCTGTCATTGCGATATAATTTGTACCCCGGTATAGCACTGTCCCATTGCTTATGCACCTTCCACCATGTCTCTGAGATGCCAATTAAGTCTATGTCATTATTCACTGCTGTACATTCTAATTCTCCCATCTTACTTCTTAGACTTCTGGAATTAGCATACAAACATTTCAAAGTTTGTTTTTTGTTTGTATTTTCATTCTGCTTTTTAATTGATAGGGATAAATTGGAATCTTTTAGCTCAGGTGAGTTTCTAATTACAGGCACTTAGACTACTTTTCTTATTATTGGAACCTCACTGTCGGGATGCCCTAATTCTAATGCATCATTAGTATCCTTTGAAGATATCTCTCTCCGAACCATGCACTGCTGAGCGACTGTCGGCTTTCCCCTTTCTTCTAGTTTAAAAGCTGCTCTATCTCCTTTATCAAGGTTAGCGCCAGCAGCCTGGTTCTATCCTGGTTAAGGTGGAGAGTCCATCCCTTCAGAAAAGGCTCCCCCTTCCCCAAAAGTTTCCCCTGTTCCTTACAAAACTGAAACCCTTGCACCATCGTCTCATCCACGCATTGAGATTCCGTAGCTCTGCCTGCCTCTGGTGACCTGAGACTGAGAGTGGAACAGGGAGCATTTCAGAGAATGCTACCCTGGAGGTTCTGGATTTAAGCTTCCTACCTAAGAGCCTAAATTTGGCTTCCAGAACCTCCCTCCCACATTTTCCTATGTCGTTGGTGCCCACATGTACCACGACAGCTGGCTCCTCCCCAGCACTGTCTAAAATCCTATCTAGGTGACGCGTGAGGTCCGCCACCTTCGCACCAGGTAGGCCTGTTACCAGGCGATCCTCACGCCCACCAGCCACCCAGCTGTCTACATTCCTAATAATCGAATCACCAGCTATGACAGCCGACCTAACCCTAGCCCCGGGATAAAACAATTAGATCCTCCTTTTGTGTCAGAACTGTTTTGTCACTGTCTGTGGCTACAGAGTGTGAATGAAGGAGCATTCCTGCTCCAGGTGCTCAACTTACTGTATTTTATTTTAAACAGGCTGTAGCAGACAGTTTTTCCCTTTTAATGGCCAAATAGAATCCAAACATGTACTTTCAGCCTTTTGTACTCATTCAGACTTTTAACTAATGCAGGTATCTATTTTTTCCTCATGACTCTGCATTTTAATTTACTTTTACAGAAACTTCTGTCATACAAATTTTTCCTCTCCATACCTTTTCATTAAAGGATCAGAGATTACATTTAAATTGCCTTTGTCATCAAAGTTATTTTTACAAGAAAACTTTCATACACATTCACTGAGGAATTTTCTTCTAGAGCTTTAAAATGTTTTGTAAACTAAACAGTTCCAATTAGTGCTCTCTGATTATCAACTTGAGAGATTTCCTTTTTTCTGACATAAGAAAACTCCAGTTTTCTTTCTTTCAGCAGAAGCTAAGCTACACAGCTTCTGCTCTTTTCATTGTCCTCACAGCCAAGAACAGAGCTCTGTGTCCCACATTTCTACTTAAGACCATCCACTAATGACACAAATAATCTCAACTTTAAAACCCTAAACATTTCCCCATATAAATATACTTTTAACTTTCCCAAGTATCTCCCTTAATGTAAGAACAATTTCCAAATCCCAGTATTACACTGAAAAGGAATATAGTTCCTCCAATTCTCCAGTAATTCCCAGCATCCTCGAGTGCTCTTCCGTTTTGTTTCTCCAGAAACACCAGAGCCATGGAGCAGCATCAGCTTGCATGAACCTGCTTCAGCTCAGCCCGGGCTGGTAAGTGCCACTCCTCTTGTGTGTGCAGGGACCCTCTAGGTCCCAACTCCATTGTCTCTATAGCTTGAGCCCTAGGCTAGGATTTTCATATTTGGGAGGGAGTGAGAGAGTCCCTGCTAGGAGCCCTCTCTCCATTAGGAGTATTTTGCCTTTCCCGAGTGCATGCCACCTTTGGGACACTGGCCCAGATAACACAACTAAGAAAAGAGGCACCCTTGAACTTTTATTTTTTAAGACGATACTAGAGAATTTCTATCATGAATTGTAATTTGAGTATTTTTGGTTGAAGTAAATTTGTAATGGTTACCCCACCAGAGTATCCAGCATCTTCATTCAGAGTCAGAGGTGCTCTACAGCAAGGGCATCCAAATAGTGGGTATATAGCTGAGAGAGCAACCAAAGAGAAACTGTGATTTAGTACCCACCCCTGAGAGTCTAGGTCCCCGGAAGTTAAATCATCCTCCCCATGGAAAGAACCCCAGCACCCCGGGGCACATTGGACCATGTTGCTTTGAGAGAAAGAAAGAGTTGTGAGAATTGGCCCCAGGGACAACAGTTTGCCCCTGCATTCCAGGAGGTCTCTGAAGAGGGATTTACATGTGTCCCCCTCCCCCATAGCATGGAACCACTGTGCTCTGTGCACTTGTTGCAGTGGTGTCCATTTATTGTGTTACACCTTATACTTTTCAAAGGCCCCTTCGGGCTTAATTTACTTTTCTGCTGCTTTTATTTTATCAGGGACTCCTTGCTGCTTATTTTACCCTGAAAGCTCTTTTCACACCAGCAGGCTCAGCACTGCCACAAAACAGCACACATTTCTGAGTTTGCAGCAGTTGCTGATGTCACCACACATGCCCAAACTCATCTGCAGCATCAGGAGCCAGAAAATGATCCCCCAGTTGATCTCCTTTCACCACCTGGCTGCCTCTAATTGCAGTGGCAGGAGCCTTGGATCATGCTCTCTGCCAGACTTCCTGTGCAATCTCAAACTCTGATCTAGCAGTAAAGGACACTGAGAAGCCTCTTACCACTTACTGATTGCCTTTGCTGCCCCTGCAATGTTGGCTTTATCCTTGATTGTGGCAGTGGCCTAGCAAAGTCTCTCCCAGGTCTGACTATTAGATTTCCTCACTGCTACTCTCGTCTGGCTTGATCCCCACTGTAGCTTTGAGATGGTACTCTCTTCCTCTTAGGACCTACAGCCCAATGAGCAGCTGTGCTTCTGCAATTTCCATCTAGGACAGGGGCAGTTCTCTCCTAGATAGGGTAATGAGGTCACCTCAGGCAGCAGTGAATGCCCCTGCCTTAATGAGTCAGAGCACTGGCATTATAAAAAAAAAAAAAAAAAAAGTGTCTTCTTAGACCTGCTATTGAGAGCTTCAGTATTTGGGGGCACCATATGGTCTGCTTTGCACTATAGAGCTTCTATGTCCCGTGGTTGACAGCACAGTGATGGTCCCAGTTGCTGGCTCTGCTTTTCTAACTATGCCTGCCATGTGCTGCCTGCTGCAATGGTCATCTGAGCCCTACTGGCCTCCTGGGATCTTGAGGTTAGCTAAGAGGTGGCTTATTTAAATGTTCACCATGCACATCCACATGGTGGCGGCTTGTGAGAGAGGAGGCAGGAATCAGACTAGGATACAGGAGAGAAAAAACAATCGGAGGGTTTCAGAGTCTCTTATGTGTTTTTGTACAGTGATGCTATAGAAGTGATAAATAGTAGTAACAGTGGTCAAATCCCAGCATGCAAACTTTGCCTGCAGAAGAAAGGGGTGTGCCTGGAGGGAGAGGCGGTGGGGAAAATATAATATGCATGTAGATTTGAGTTTCTCATTTCCATTTGTATTTTTCCCCTCGGGCTTGACCCATACATTTGTACCTGTGGACTTTGTACCTATTTGACCCATGCGTTTGATGGTCAAATAGGTAAAAAGTCCGAAGGTACTTTTGCAACCATGGTCTTTCAGGTCCAATTTTCAAAAGAAAATGCCACAGGAAGTTTCCCTTTGAAAATGTGTTTGCAAGCTCCACACGCATTTTGAAAATTGCCCCGAAAGATTTGTGATTACAACCCAAACATTTATATTGTAAATACAGAGTAAGGAAAGAAGAGACAGAAAGAGCACAGGTAGGCCCAACCAACTTGCTCAGTTTTATCTAGCAAGAACAGAGAAAATGGGACTGTGATCCTGGAGCTAAAAATTTCATGTTGCAAAACCATGGGCCTCACGACTAGGTGCCATTTCTTTAATTGACCAGAACTCAACAATAAAACTGCAGACTTGTTACTAGTAACCTCTTACCATTGTCAATTTGAATGAGAAGTATCTGAGAATTGGAAATGTGGGCAATGTGACACCCATTTTCTAAAAGGACTCCAGGTAGAGAGTCCATCAAGCTAGGTTGAGAGAACATTGCACAAATCTCATCTTTGAGTGAGTTTCCTCACTCCGAAGGTCATCAAATCTTCACAAGAGAGCACTGTACTGTTCGTATGTCCCCCCAGTAGTTGTATGTAGGAAATACCACAATTCTAACTTCGCATAGGTATTAGTGCAAATTGCAATAAACTGCCTATTACCATAAAACATGCCCCTTTATCTATCACATGCGATATTTAGTGCATTTTGATAAATCCAGCCATAGTTTGGCGTACGTGGAGAGTCACATGAAGCTAGTGCAGACTCCCTAAAGATCACCCCCTCCCCACCGTCCTTCTTATGAAACAACAAGTTATAAGAAAATATGCTAACATTAACAGAAAAAGTCAAATACTGCCAATAATTTCTCAGGATTGTGAACATTAAACAGTGAAAGAAAACAGTTCCACTGATATTTGTTTACTCATCAGGGAAGAAGAAATATTTCCATCTTCTGTCCAGTATCATACATCAGCCCTGTTCATCCATAGTTTGTCCTTGCTCCTCAGACTGACAGCGCAATCGTCGACGACCATTGGCAGCACGCTGCCAGCGAGGGTAATTGTCTCTTTGCGATGGCATTGTGGATGGGGTGGGCAAAGTGAAAGTAATCAGAAGGCCCACAGACTTAAAGGCCTCAGCCGCCTCGTGTATGGTTCTAATGCAGTATGTGGTGCCCTGTAAAGGATAAACCGAATGGAAAAGTCCACAGCGTACCTGGACTCTCCACAATGCTCTGGTGGCATTGTTGGTGCGATTTGCGTCTTCTGGGAGAAGTTACGTAAGCAGAGGATAATGCCCCCGGGTCTTTTATCTGTCCTAGTGCTCTGTGAGCCCGTTCGATGTAAACTTCAGATGGGTTCTCAGCCAAAGCTATCGGCTGTGCTGAAGAGCTTTGGGTAAGAAAAAATACACAAATCTTCCATGCAGTCTCCGTGGGATCTTTATAAATGTCAGATTCAGGGGTGCCGTGAATTCTTAAGTTATTTCGCTGCGATCGATTTTCTAAATCCTCTAATTTCTCCAGAATGGCCTGATTTTCTGTTTGTAGCTGCGAATACTGCATGCTGCACGTCACCATTTTAGCTGCTTGCCCTTCTGCCCTGAGCTCTAGCACATCAACTCTGTTTCCCAGCACTGCAATATCTTCTTTTAATTCAGTCATGGTGGCAAGGAGCTCAGCTTTATGTTGTCGTAGGTCGTTTCGAAGTTCCATAAACCAGCCGCGAATCTCATCAAGGCTGGGAATATCTGCAATTTGAAGTGCCGGGCCCGGAATAGAGGGTTCCTCTCCGCTAGCTGTGTCAGCATGGAGTCCAGCGGCCTGTGCCTCTCCCTCGGGCTGTACCTCCGGCGGCTGTTTTTGAAAGCTATACTGTTTTAAATCCGCCGTTTTTCGCTTGGTAGCCATGAGGTTCGTTGTACAGCTCTCTTTTGAATATTTATAGATCTTATTGTGTCTTGGGTGCGAACAAGGACGGGGTGCAAGGGATCAAATATCGGGAGCTCAGCGCTCACACGTCCATCTCCAGAGCCCGCTCAATAGCACCCCCCTGAACTCTGGGTTTCTAATGACAATAGGGCATACCCTGGCAGTGAGTCATTTCACCAGTGACAAAAGAAAACCAGCTGACAGATTCTAGATCGAGATTTTATAAGGATGCAGCAATCTCATTTTTTTTTTTTTTTTACAACTTTCTCTATTCCAGTGTGGAGGAGTGCCCATTTTCTGCCTTTTACAAACATGCATTTTGAGGCTTCAGCTGGTCTCCGTGTGACAGAATTCTCACTCGATCTTGCCCCTCATGTGATGCCAGTGTGTCAAGGAGGAATACATCTCCCCACTGGGAAGCGTTATAGGGAAGTAGAAACACCCTTTACCCACCGGGTCATAGTCAGATGGCAATCAGGTGTATCTGAGGTCCAAGGAATAGTCAGAGGTAGGCAGCAGTCAGCTGTATCTGGGGTCCAGGTAATGGTCAGAGGCAGGCAGCAGTCAGACGTATCCAAGGTTCAGGCAATGGTCAAACCAGGTATTCATCCGATGGGGGAGAACAGGGGCAGATAGGCAGGGCAAGCAGGCAAGGACAAGAACAGGCGGGACACAGACTGAAGACAGGCTGGAGACGAAGACTGGAACAAGGCTGGAGACGAAGAAAGGGATCAGATGAAGAGGCAACACACACTACTCGAAGTAGCTGGATCTGTTGATGAGGCAGGTGGGTTTGGGGAGCTGCCATTATAAAGGACAGCACTCAAGACGTCATCAGTAGGGTCCGTGGGGACTTTCTCACTGCTGTTCCTTTAAGAGAGATGTCGTCGGTGCGTGTGTTTTCACCACATCCTGGGGTAAGGCCAGCCCAGGCTCAAGAGGCGATTCGTGGAGGTAGCTCGGGGAGCGCCGATCATAGCAGAGTAGGTGTAAATTGCAGAAGTACGCTGCCACATCTACACTCAAGTCTCTTATAGAACAGCAGCTTACACTCGTAACTACTGATTTGACCCCAGAATACCCCTAGATCATCCCTTTTTTACACTCTGATATTTACGCATGTATATTTGAGCTTTATAAAATAGCACATGCTATTTACTTTGTATATGCTAACTTTTACACGTGTAAGATTTTGAAAATTTGCCTTTAAGTGAACTGTGTTTGCACTTTGTTTACCCTGCCAGCAGCCAGTAAAAGATGTTTTGATTTTGCACAGTACTGGTGTGGGCCTTGTTTTCTTGGCGTGACTGGAATGGTGAGCAGGAAGAGCCCCAGAGAGAGAGGAGAAAAAAAACCCTGAGGGCCTTGAAAAGAGCGAAATCCCGCCACGCCCTCCCACCACACCCCCAATGCAGGAACCCCAGGAGGTCACGGGGCCTTGCATCGCCCGCGCCCTTCCCAGTGTGAACCCCGTGCTCAGGACCAGGGCAGGACGAAGGCCTCACCATTACCAGCTGCCAGATGTTTTTAAACACAAGGCCAAAGTTCTCCTTTCCAAGCAAAATTGGAAAAATGAGATGTGGAACACTGTACAGTAGGTGCCTTTGAAATTTTCTTCAAATTATTCTGGCGAAAAAAAAAAAAAAATCTTTCCATGAACAATCTATAAAATTATATATGAGTCTTCAGGAACATATCCCCTTTATTTTCAAACTTTTTATTCCCAGGCTTACTGCAAATGTTTAAAGACTAGAGTACATGGAGAGAAAGATACTTTGTGTTTATTCAACTATATACTTTGAAAAATTCTATTAACCTTCTGTGAGACAGGCCATTTCAATGTAGCCTTTATGAGATGAACAAACCTCCCTTCGGTCTGCAGTCACAATACTTCACTCGTGCTTACACTTCACAAGATGAACATTTTGTTCCTAGTAAAAAATAGCAATGTGAACATTTTATTTCCCCAGTAAACAAGCCTTAAAAACATTTCAAAGGAAAAGTCAATTATGCAGATTTCGCTTTTATGACTGAAAGGCAAAGTTTTACAGCTCTTAAAAATATATTGGAATGTGTTCGATAATTACATTTATTGGTATTTCACCCTGTAGTCAGTCTTAGCTCTCAATTGTAGAATATGTACTGTCTTATAAAACAGGTATGATACAGGATTATATAATGATAAAATATCTATATCAAATTACGATTAGTTCAGAAGAAAAAATACTAGGAAACATGAATTTCTACACCTTGTACATTATATCTCTCCATTAAATACCAGACTATTCATAGTGCCCTATATGTGCTAAAGCCCCCAAACTTCTCAACGTTTCATAATGACGTACATACGATATAGATAGAGAGAGATCTGTATATCTACTGACATGTCAGAAAAATCTCTGCATTGCATTTGAAACGTGTGATCTATATTGCACTGCTTACCACTTACCACTAATACAACATTCAATTCAAGAAAAAAAAAATCCTTATTTTTGTTATGTAAGGATATTTGCTAATCTCTTTATGAAAAAAAAATATTTTAATCATGGCTCAAGTATTACCAGTTTACTTTTATGTTTTGGAGCCAGAGCTGCATACGGAACAATAAGCGGCTTTACTGCTTTGATGGATTATATTTTTCTGTGTGAGAAAGCAAAAAAGGATCCTAGGCAGGGATAGGTGAGGAAAAATGTTTGTCTTGGGTGGGGCGTGCAGGATTCATTTTAGTTTAATGAACACCCCCCCTTCCGCAGTCCTCCCATGGCTCTCTCCCCCTCCCCTGCCCCCCAGCAGCGAATCCCTCATGTCTGCCTTGCCAGCTGCAATTTAAAGAGGACGCCTGTGTCTCGCTTGGCCAGGGCCAACATTTATTTATTTATTTATTTATTTGTTTGTTTAGCCATTTTTTATACCGTCGTTCCAAGTGAAGATCGCAACGGTTTACATCATGACACAAATATTATAAGTAGCTAATTTCAGTAATTTGAAGTGTTCGTATATCATACATTTAGCGATAGACACGAGCATTGCTTAAGGCGGTCATGGAAGGACAGATATACAGGGATGAGGTAACGGAATAGGAAACATTTTTCACAAGAGGAGTTAAGAGGTGCTAATGGGATATAGGGGAGAGGGTTGAGAGAAGGTGTTTGCTGCTGGGATATAGATGGGATATGCTACTCATACAAATTGTTCTGCAATTCTTTTCTTCCATGTTTTTATTTATCCACTTTGAGATCTTTAATTAAGATGAGCTGATTTATTTATTTATTTATTTATTTGCAGTTTAACATAGAGCTGTTTCTTCTTCCAGGTTCTGGTGGGCTCTCTTTCGGTTCGCTCTAGATTTTAAATGCAGGGATTTTGCATTAAATTTGCAGAACATTCTCTCGTTCTCATCCTTAGGGAGCGGTGTTCCTCCATCCCAGCCCCTGCTCATTTTGTCATTAAGTCCTGAGGACTATTTCCTGATTCATTGGGTCCCTGAGCAGGTTTCCCCAGGGCCTATAACTGTGGCAGGGATGTGACCTTCACCTGAAGATCCTGCGTTTTATGGCCTTAAAAGCATAGCAACTGCAAAAGACCTTGCCCACGAGCGGCCCTGAGGTGGGGATCGTTGTTAAACCACAGCTGGCAGGGCTCACTCCTGCTTCTTTCTTTCTTGGAAACCCCCCATGGCGTAACCAAAACTTAGGTGGGGGCTGCAGGAAAGCATGGGGCGGGGGGGGGGGGGGGTCTGGATGCGCTGATAAATAGTGCGCTGAATTTTCAAGGTTTTGTTTTTTTCAGAATGAGTCCAGTTTGGGCTCATTCCATTCAGAACAAACCAAAAATGGACACATTTATCACATTTTACCCATTCAGGCAAAATGAATGTACATCCCTACCCCTAGGTGAGAGATTGAGATCATACCTGTCATACTGATAGGTGCTTAAAATATAGGAAGGAGATGCTGGTTGGAAGCCAATTGATTCAGGCTACTAGCCCCCAATGAACAAAAAGATTGCAGAGAAAAATTCAAACGCGTGGAGTATGCTAGGTTGTCCTTGATCAATGAGATAGACGAGCAGGTATGAGGCTATGCCGTGCAGATAAGGCAAGGCCAAATAGCCGGAGGGTTGTAAGTACAAAGCTCATAGTTTAGGCCAGGAATCTCAACCCAATCCTCAGGACACATTCAGCTCTCCAGGATATCCACAACGAATATGCATGAGATAGATTTGAATACAACGGAGGCAAGTGCATGCAAATCTATCTTGTGCATATCCATTTTGGATATCCGGAAAACCTGGCTGGCTCAGTGTGCCCCAAGGACTGGCTTGAGAACCCCCTGGTCTAGGCAAGAACATTCCGGATGTGAAAGCCTGCAGGCAACCTAGATATTACTGCTGTCATGGAGACAAGGTTCAATGAAGTCCCATGAATGGGATATGGTCATACTGAGTTATGAACTGTTCAGGAAGGACAGGAATGGCAGAAAAGGGAGAGGAGTTACTATTAAAATCTATATACTGGCCTTGATAAAATGGGGAAATACAAGGGAGGTGCACTGCTTCTGGTGGTTTGCACTGCCTGTGCTATCTGGGATAGCACTGTATGCTGCTGCATCACCTGTTCTCACAGTAACTGCTGCTGGTTAATTTGGATTTGTAGGGCGCTCTGCAGCTGCTGCTGCTGCCCTGTAGTGAGGATCTAGATCACTTGCTCCATCTTCCTGTTTTCCCAGCTGCCTCCAAACTAGGTATCTTTATGGGGAAAGGAGAGCAGAGGAAAAATAAACAAAAACCTGCTGGTCCGTCTGGCCTTACTTCTTGAACCCTGACTGCCCAGGTGGGGCTAGGCCCCTTGGACTGTTGTAACTGGGACTGGATAAGTGGAACTGTGAGGACCCAAGGAAAAAAAAAAAAAAAGAACAAAAGGTTGTTTTGTTTTGGGGTTTTTTCTGCTGCAGCTCCGAGCTTCTGCCTGTGTTTCCTGCTTAGGCAAGAAGATCCCACTGATGCTCCCATATGTGGTAACGTGGCTTAGCAAAACAGCCAAGAGGAATAAGGGGAGAGACTCTGGCTGTTTCTCCCTAGGTGCAATTTTATTTACAGTGCAAAACAAAAACACAGAAGAAAAGCTGCTTACCATGCAGTTCTGACAATAACCAACCTCAAATGCACCAGGTCTGGCTTCCTGCCTGCTGCCCAGGACCTGTCTAACCCTTCTAGAGCCTGAGTTCCTATACTCTGGTGAGGGGGTTCCTCCCTTCACCCTGGATTCCTTGTTGGTCTGGATCTTAAGGAGGACTGGGCAAGACAACTCTTAAGGTAGTCTGAAGAGGTTTCCTAAAGACTCTCTCACAGTCCCCTTTATAGGGCCCATTAACATCTAGTGGAAAGAGGAGTACTAACGGGTGAATTTTAAATCAGCCACATGCATAAAATCTGAGGATTACACGCGTGGCTGGGCCTTGCGCATGCCGCACATATTTTCAAAGGGGCTCGGCCACGCACATAACCCCCATTACGTGCCAAAGTGCCGGGCCCAGAGAAAGGGGTGGTCCGGGGGGGGCGGGGAGGATTAGTCCGGGGGTGGTGAGGCTGGACGTGGCTGGTACAGCAGCCATTTGCCACATGCTGGGGAAGCGCGCACTGGCAGTTGGGCGGCGTGCGCTTCTGCTCCAATGGAGCAGTAAGCAAAAAACAGAAATAACAAAAGGTAGGAGAAAGGATTTAGGGGGTGAGGAGGAGAGGGAAGGAGTATGGGTAGGGGGGATAGGGAAGTTCCCTCCCAGTCCGCGGCTTAATTGGAGCGGACTGGGAGGGAACTTAAGGAGGCCTGATTGCGTCACTGTGTGTAATTTTATAAAATAGGCCCGCACATGCACGCGCATGTTATAAAATCGGCGCGTCAATGTGCACACGCCAGGAAGACACACACATGGACGCATGCGAGCAGCTTTTGAACTCTACCCCAAAATGTATATCATCAGACTTGTATTTGGACACAGATCTAAATTGGATTAAACATTCTCTCTACCAGCTATGTGGGATGAAAACTGGCCTAAACCCATGGAGAGGGAAAGAAAAACAAATTGACTTTATTATCATCTTAAACCTTAAACAAGACTGTAAGAAGTCATAAATTTATTCAGAAGCACTTGTAATATCTTTAAATGAATTAAACAGCTGTAAAGAATATTTCATCATTTCCCAACATTTCAGTAAAAGAAAAGTTAGAAACTAAGGCCTGGATTTATCAAAATGCACTAAATATCGCATGTGATAGAAAAAGGGGTGTGTTTTATGGTAACAGGCATTTTATCGCAATTTGCGCTAAGAGCTAAGTTACCGCAAATTGTGATAACTGTTTTGCACTTTGAGAAGAAAGAGAGAGAGAGCCTAGCCATAATGCCCTCACCCTAGATAGGTATTTATATCTCTATGGGAGGCCACCTAGTAACAGTGCTCTTTTGAAGACCTTCGGATTGAGGAAACTCACTCAGAGATGAGATTTGTGCAATGTTTTCTCAACCTAGCTTGATGTTACCCAGGTAGCGAGTCCATAAAGCTAGGTTGAGAGAACATTGCACAAATCTCATGAGTTTCCTCATTCCAAAGGTCTTCAAATCTTCACAAGAGTGCTGTTCATACGTCTCACTTTGAATGTCAAAATGGCCTCTAACCCCCTTCCCTAATACCTAAACCTCACCTCGAATTACTAGGTGGGCCTCCCCTAGAGAAAATGCCTTATAGCATTTTGATAAATGACCCTATAAGTTTGCTTTCAGTGTGTTTCTTATTGCATAGAAACTGATTAGCTTATTAATGCTGTTATCATCACTTCCATATACAAAGACTTTGCATTGGGGATTTGAGTAAATGTAATACATAGGGCCTTGAAAGTTATCTTTTCCTTCGCTCAGGGAATCCTGAAGAGTAAAGTAATGTAATAGCAAGGGACGTATACCACCTAAAACTGTGATTTGAGATATGGCCTCTGGATCCACTAACCAGGATAAATCAGCCCAGAGGTTACACATAGATCTCTCAGCAAGTGCATCAACTAAATGATCCTGCTATTATCAGGGAGTTCAAGATAAAAGTACAGAGCTGGATGCAATTTCCTATCTCCAGGATGGGATGGATTGCTTTGTTAAAAATGACACTTCAACTGAAATTACTCTGCCTTTCCCAAATGTTCCTCCCAATGCTAGATAAGTCTGATATTGGGCTATTGAATGTTCTCAGTTTATTTGGAGAGGGAAGGCGGCCAGTCTGTAGCCAGACTTTCAATACCTAAAACTGGAGGTTGAGTGGGGCTTTCCTAATGTAAAATTCTATAATATGGCACGTCTAATGAGATCTTTACGGGACTGGCTCTGGAGTAGCAATCACTATTCTGATATCCTAATGAAGCAATTCCTAGTAGCCCCTTTGGACCTACGTTTTGTGCTGCATGAAAGGAAGTATGAATTGCCTGTTTTCGTATGAGTTTTTGATGGCAAATTCCATGAGACAGGCTTGGAAATATATCCATAGATTTTTCTCTCTCCCATGGAATGCCTCCTTTGGTCGTCTGTAAAGGACAGTCCATTACTTCCACCTGGAGACTCGCGTAAGGTGTTTAAAAAATTGACACAACGGATCTGAGACTATTCAAAGCTTTATTGATGTAAGGACAAATCAAATACATTAATTTGCTTATTGTCAAGATCATAAGGGCTTAAAGAAAACCAAATGTTTAGCCTATTTTCAAATAATGAGTTTTATACATACTCTATTCAAATTCCACTCATAATTACACATCTGGAACATTTCAATGGCTGATACAAATATATAAATTAGGTAAACAAACTATCATCCTTATACAAATACCTCCATTCTGCTTTGAATTATAATACTTTCAAGGTATGCGTGGAAGTCTGGAGCAAAGATTTAAGTATTGAGGTGACTGAAGAGGATATGTTCTCATATATTGTTTCCTTATATAATTCTACTCCACTCTGTTGCACATCGATAATTGAAAGTCTTACATAAAATATTCTCTCCGCATAGGGCATTTTGAGCTAAACTGAGTCCGCATCTTGCTTAAAACTCTCAGTGGGTAATGCAGCCCTCTATCATGAATCATGGAGTGTTCTGAGATGCAGAGTTTCGGGAAGGAGGCTATGTGATTCCCCACTTATATGTTGGGAATTACAGTTCCTCTTTCCCCAAATCTTTGTATCTTGGGTGAAGCTTTAGACATTGCAGGATGTACCAAATTTGATATACTATTTTTGCTTAAAGGAATGCTTATTGCTAAAAAAAAAAAAAAATCTATTTTGGTCAAATGGTTATCAAAAGAAAACTCTCATATTAATTATTGGGAGGTAAAACTAATAGACTTGTTATGCTTAGAATTTAATATTTTGAAACAAACCACAAGGGTTGTTTGTTACATTTATGAAAATTTGGGGTGCTTCCAAAGTTCCTTCTCAGTGACTTACCAACAAAATTTCAGGTTTCTTAATAAGTGCTGAAGTTTGTAGATTATGGTTACCGTAGTGTACTGATTGGATGTGATAAAAAAGACTCATAAGGTAAGGAGGGAGGGATGGATTTAGCTGTTTAATGCTGTTTAGTGATAGTTCAATGTATAATTTGTGGTTGATTCAGTTTATTGTTTTCATTGTATGATGGAAAATAAAGACATTATATGAAAATAAAATTTAAAAATTCTGCAAAATTGTGCATAATTTATATTGGTCAAGCACAATATAAATCACAGTCTTTGAGTAATTAATTTAAAATGTAAAACATGTGACTCCTCTCTGTAGTAGTTTAAGTTACCTGGGCTAAGGGACAGGCAGTTAACCACAGAAAAAATACTATGATAAATTCTTGTAGGTTTGCTTGCCTTGAAGGGGGGTAAGACTTGGTCCCCATCCCAATACTACATCTGGTGACCCCTTCTTGGGTAACCCCTTATTTGTTTCACAACACACCAAGAATAAACACATAACTTTTACTGTTGACTCATAAATAAACAGGAAGTAAACAGGAATAAGAGGAACAGAAAATATATTCACATTGATTGGCATATAGGAACAGAAAAGCAACTGTAGTACTGAAAAAAAATAATAAATTGGCACATTTTAATATAAATAAGCAATGTAGAGAAACCAGTGAAAATGAACCAATTGGCACTGCAGCCAGCCTTGCAGCACCATGTATTTGAGCTACATACATAATGCAAAAAAGGGGGGGGAAAAAAACCCCATACAGCCCAAGCCAAGAGATACTTTGCATCTGAGTATTTCATGCTGGATGTTTTGGAGGTTGGATATTTTTTGTCTTTTTGGGATTAGATTATGGGTTTATGGAGGGGTGGGGATAAGATCTCCACGATTATAAGGCAGGGGTTGTAGGGAGAGTTAAGTAAAAATTATAAAGAACCTAGCAGGAATGAAAGATTGCTGGTACCTATATCTGTAATAGATAGGGGGAATGAACAGGAAATGATTGATAGAGTAGTGCTTATGCCATTTTGTTATAGTAATGCTCAATCTATGAGGGGAAAAAAGGGTTGATGTGGCTGATATGTTATTGGATTATAATTTACGACTGCTATTGATCAGGGAAACATGGCACACAGATGAAGATTTGGTATTGTTGAATTTCATGACCCCTCCAGGGTATGCGTTTCAAGGGCAAGCTAGAGAGTGTAAGTAGGGTGGAGGGCTGTTATGTTTTTATAAGATTTGTGTGAATTCTTTGAATTTAGGAGAGGTGGAGGCTTTGTTAGTGAAGGTGTGGGATGTTGAAATTGGTTTGATATATGCTCCACCTGCTGCCTTAGCAGCAAAAAGACTTCCGTTTTTTGATGGATTAATTGGTTTATTAATAAATAGGAGGAATATAATTTTAATAGGGTATTTTAATATTCAAGTGGATAATGGGATTTCTCCAGTAGCAGTACAGTTTGTAGATTTGATGAAGGTATTAGAAATGAAGCAAACGATAACAGTTCCTACTCAACATGGGGGTCATACAATCAACCCATTACTCTATTTGGAGGATATGTGTAGAAAGCAAATAGATAAAGATCCACAGACATTTGCAGTTCCCTGGTCGGATCACAGAGCAGCAATTGGGAAGTTTTGAGTAAAGATTGGTAAAACAGCTCTTTATAAGAGGGAGAAGAGAATTCATACTAAAGTGGAAATTACTGAATTTAAACAAGAAAGGGATAAAGTGGGGATTTAAAAAGACCACTAGGGATGTGCATTCGTTTTCAACGAATGTACAATCCGCAACGTATAAGTCCTTGTTCGTTTGATTCTTGGGTTCGCAAAATGCATGGCGATCCCCCATGAATAAAACATATCATATTAGATTCATTCTTTTGGTTCGCAAAGATTTCTTTTTTTTTTTCCAAAATAATTTTTAATGGGCTAGAACATGAACAGGGAACAAGTCTCGCACAAAGGCAGGTACAACCTACTACAAAGCAATTGATACATTGCAAATTGTCGAATACAAACTGACAAAAGTAAACCTTCATCATGTCGCCATTCCATCTTATTTTCCATTTTTACCCCGTACTCCACCCACCACACTTCCAACCCATACAACACACACACCCTCACACATACACTTCATTCACCCTGCCACACTTTCTCCTTATCGCCTCTGCCCCCCACTTTCCCCCCTTCCCCCCCCAACTGCCCCAACTGAGACCCGGGATTACACCATTCAGACTCATAGTCCCCGGCCCGCAGCCCTTCCTGGACAGCTGCCGGTAAAAAGGGAACGCAAACCTGCCAGCAGGCCCTGTACAATTTGTCAGGTTTCCGTTTTCCCAATATAAAGTCCATTGTTCCATCTGAAGGTACAGGGCCATTCTCTGAGACCAGGCCAGCACAGACAGTGTCGCATCTGGGGCCGCCCAATCGGAAAGTATCGTGCAGCATGCCAGGACAACAGCCACTCTGCTAAATTTATCTTTGGAATGACATAGAACAGAAGTACAGGCCTGGGAGCTCGATAGCAAAAATTGGCCAGAGGTAGGTAGCGGGGCGGCAGTACAGTGCAAAATGACATCCGCCACCGAACCCCAGAAGCTATTCAGAGTCCGGCAGTGAAAGAGGCGGTGTGTGAGTGTGCCTTCAGCAGTCCTGCATTTTATACAAAGAGGGGAGTCCGTACACCCCAGTTCGCAGAGATTTCTTAGTGGCCGCTTGAAACAGGAGAAGGCCATGTGGGAGTATCCATTAAAAAAAAAGCCCTTTCCTGTGAGTCATAAGTGACCTCACAGCCCTGTCATAGAGTAGGTCAGACAGGTTGGCAAGGAGATGAGAATGCAACCTATCAGAGTTAAGCATTTTTCTAATGCAGCCAATTGCTGCTCTCACTCAGTGCTCTGTGACGCAGTTTCTGATGACGTTATACTATTTATACTTTAAGCACGCGGCGTGCCACGCTCTTTCGGGTAAATTTTCAAAGGGGTACGCGCGTATCCCCCGAAAACCTACCCCAAACCCCCCCACCCACCCACTGTGCGCGCCGAGCCTATTTTTCATAGGCTCGGCGGCGCGCGCAAGCCCCAGGATGCGCGTAAGTCCCGGGGCTTGCATGGAGGGGCATGTCAGGGGGTGTGCCCGGAGTGACGCGGCGTTTTGGGGGCGTGTCGCGACGTTTATGGGGTGGTGTCGTGGGCTTGGTTTCAGCCCGGGGGCATTCTGGGGGCGTGGCCGCAGCCTCCAGACCAGCCCCCGGGATAGGAACATGGAGCGGGGCAGCCAGCCAATGCGCGCAAAGTTAGGGGGGGGTTTAGATAGGGCCGGGGGAGTGGGTTAGGTAGGGGAAGGGAAGTGCGGGGGGGGTGGAAGGAAAGTTCCCTCCGAGGCCGCTCCGATTTCAGAGCGGCCTCGGAGGGAACGGAGGCAGGCTGCGCGACTCGGCGCGTGCAGGCTGCCGATTTTAGGCAGCCTTGCGCGCGCCGACCCCAGATTTTAATGGATATACGCAGTTACGCGCGTATCTATTAAAATCCCGCGTACTCTTGTTCGCGCCTGGTGCACGAACAAAAGTACGTGCTCACGCTAATTTATAAAATCCAGCCCTTTCTTTGCAGGGATGGTCCAGAGAGGTAGCTTTACTCAATTGCTAGCTACTTTGATATAATTTTCCATTGAAAAAGTTATTTGTTCATTTTTGCTGCAATGCCAGCCAGCCAGGCTTTTTTTGACTGCACTTTTTTTTTTATTGATCTCAGACGGTCTCTCTGTCTCTCCCACTGAGACAAGCTGCTAGCAGTGGCATTTTGCTGCTTATATTACCACACAGGCAGGGTGTGGGTGGGAGATAGTATGAGTTGGTATTTTCAAACAAGAAGCAGCATCACTAGGAATTGTGCACACAGAGCAGTCTCAGTTGTAGTGTACATCAAGGCACTGCATCATGCACCTGTGGGCAGTTTTGCAGACACAAATATTGGGACAGTGGTGCTCCTTGAAGCCAAATCCCCAGTAGGCCTCTTTTGTAGTTACAAGTTTGGTATGTGCACATACAGTGGACCCAGTTGTAGTGTACATCAAGGAACTGCATCGTGCACTTGTGGGCAGTTTTGCAGACTCACATATATTGGGACAGTGGTGCTCCTTGAAGCCAAATCCCCAGTAGGCCTCTTTTGTAGTTACAAGTTTGGTATGTGCACATACAGTGGACCCAGTTGTAGTGTACATCAAGGAACTGCATCGCGCACTTGTGGGCAGTTTTGCAGACTCACATATATTGGGACAGCGGTGCTCTTTGAAGCCAAATCCCCAAGTAGGCCTCTTTTGTAGTTACAAGTTTGGTATGTGCACATACAGCGGTCCCAGTTGTAGTGTACATCAAGGCACTGCATCGTGCACCTGTGGGCAGTTTTGCAGACTCACATGTATTGGGACAGCAGTACTCTTTAAAGCCGAATCCCCAGTAGGCCTTTTAATTAAAATCCCTAGTAGGCAGTGACATTAAATCCATGATGTCAGGGAAAGCTAGACATGGTCGAGTGATTGGGACTGGCATAGGAGGCACTTCAAAAGGCAGTGCCAGTCCCCCATTAAAGTTAAAAAGGGAGCTGTTCCAATCTAAAATATCTGGAGGAGCAGGCAGTTCCATCCGGAAAAAAATGAAATTTAAAGATGATGCATCACCACCACCTGTTTCTTACCCTGTAGTTTTGGAAGTGAGGGAAGGGTAGGCTGAGTCATGCAAGACAAAAGGGCGAGACACAAAAGCAGCAGTGCAACACAGCAGACTCGACTTAGCATTGAAAATGTAGCGCAGGCACTGTTTGCTTCTGATTCCGATGAAGAATCATCTTGTGTGGGATTCTCATCAACAGAAATGGAAGAAGTAATAGCTGAAGGTTTAGGAGGATTAGGTTAGTTCTGTCTTAGCCTCCACTTCAGTGCCTCAGGGGAGAGATGAAACTGATGATGATGATGAGGAGGAAGAGCAGTCAGCACAGGCACAGAGTGTGACTGATGCTCCCTGGCATTGCTTCTCAGGGTGCACCCACTACTTCAACTCCAGTGCTAGCATCCACCCCGAAGGCTATAGAGAAGAGATCACGAAAGAAATCTGTGATCTGGAGCTACTTTAAAGTGATGGAGGACCCGCATTTTGCTCAGTGTAATTACTGTGCCAGGGCTATTAGCAGAGGCAAGCAAATGGGACATCTAACTAATTTTGGCATGATGCATCATATGCAGAAGCAACACCCAACAGTACTACCATCTGGGGATGGTGGCAGTACCAGTCAGGGGGACCCCTTTTTCCAGGCAGCGTAAAGTGATTGAAAAGGAGCAGTCACCCCATGCACTCAGCCCCTTCTAGCAGTCAGGTGGCAGGCCAGCAGCCCCCTGCCATTTGTCAGAAGCAACAACCAACCATAGAGGAAATGGGGTGGTATTAGGTAATGCTATCCCAGGGAAGAAGGCAGGCAGCCTCAAAAGTTGTAACCAGGAGCATTGGGGAAATGATTGCCCTTGATGACCAGCCCTTGCAGATAGTGGAGAATGTGTGTTTCAAGCATTTGCTGAAGGTCTTAGTTCCCTATTACAAAGTCCCTTCCAGAACCACATTTAGCAGAAAGGTCATCCCCAGCCTGTACAACCAGTGTTGCAGTCACATCCAAGCACTGCTAGCTAAGGCAGAGGGGAGTGTGCATTTCACCTGCGATATCTGGACCGCACTGAATGCTGCACAATCTTACCTCTCCCTGACAGCACACTGGTGGGATCTGGCTGAGGCAGGGGCAGGCAGCAGCTCTATTAGTGAACAAGTATCAGGGTAGAGGTGGGCTTTACTGCACACCCACCTGACAGACGAGGCCCATACCTCAGCCAATATTTTAGCATGCATCAGACAGATGCTGGCAGCTACACCAGTGAGACAGGAATCTTCAGGCAAGGTTCTTTGTCACAGACAATGGTGCAAACATGGTAAAGGCAATATGCGATGGAGGCTTTCAGAACATCCAATATTTTGCACACACTCTGCACCTGGTAATGAAGTCAGCTCTGGGTTTGGAGTTCAATCACCAAGAGAATGAATACCTGCATATGTTAATACATAAGTGCATGAACATAGCAGCGCACTTCCACAGAAGTGTGAAGGTGGGGCAGGTTCTCTGACAAAAGTAGACTGATTTGAAGATGCCTCACAAGCATCTTATTCAAGACATTGCCACCCGGTGGAATTCCACCTATATGATGCTGCAGAGGTTAGTGGAGCAGCAGATACCCCTTCATGACCTTTTATCTGGAAACGGAGATAAGTGTGCATAGTCCCCTAGGGCCTCATGATTGGTTAGTATTGAGTCAGCTCGTAAAAATCTTGCAGCCCTTCAAGGATGCCATGGAGGAGCTGAGTCCCAGAATTGCCACCTTGGCTGACATCATCCCTATAGTTAATTTTCTGGAGGAAAATTTGGAGGGCTTTAAACAAGAAGAGGGAATGACAGCAGAGGTGCTGCATTGTCTGGACATTTTGCAGAAGCAGGTGCAAGAGAGATTAAGACCTTTAACAAAAGACCACACATACATGCTCGCCACAGTCTGTGATCCCCGTGTGAAAGGGAAACTCGCCCTACAGTCCGATTCTCTCTCATTTGTGAAGGACCTGCTGTTAGTAAAAGTCCGTGAACAGGAGCGCCATAGGCAGAGACAGATTAGGCGTGAAGCAGAGGATGAAACAGTGGGTACTTCAGAAAGTAGTGCTAGCGCAAGCAGGAGCAGCACTCTGTCAGTGACAGCTAGTACTTCTTCCTCCAGTATGCCAAAGCCATGTTGCCACTAAAAAATCATCTGTTCTGGAATGGGCTAGAGTGAAAGCAGCTGGCATGAAGGACTCTCAGCCCACCCAAGCAAAGGAGACACCAGCACAAATGTCAGTGGCACGGTATCTTTCAGAGCCCACAGAGGACACGTAGACAGATCCGCTGGCATATTGGGCACACAAGACCACTTGTCTGGCCAAACCTAGCCAAAGTGGCTCAGCGATATCTGTCATGTCCACCAACCAGTGTACCCAGTGAACGTGTCTTTTCAATGACAGGGGATATCATGAGCCCTCACCGCTCAAGGCTGGCACCAGAGTTGATGGAAATGCTAGTGTTTTTGAAAGAAATTGCCTTTGCTTGGGTTTTCAAATTTTCCCTGTGAATGGCAAGATGAATAAAAGCAATTGAAAGCCTTGCAGCAGCTCCAACTGCCTCCTATGCTCCAGATAATATCAGCACATGTACCTGACCTGAAACGCTGTGCCAGTCTGTCCACTGTCCAGGCCATACGTCCCTACAACGGCCTGACCTCAAATGCTGTGCCTGTCTGAGTTTAGTTCTAGTATTTCTAATTTCAGTTTCATGTATTTGTGCATCATTTCTTTACAGAATATCCTTTTTTCCTGTTTTGCAACTTTTGGAATGTAAGAGCATAAAAAGCTGACTTCAGATATTTGAAGCTTGCATATTTCATATGCTCAATAGTTTTCATGACCTTCATAATATTTTATTTATTTATTTATTTATTTATTTAGAGTTTTATATACCGGCAATCATGAAGACATATCTTGCTGGTTTACATAGAACGGGGGTGCAATAAATACATAGAACTAGAACTGTGGTGACAGAAGGTACAGTTACATTTAACAAGGGTAGTCGAACTTGGAGAAGGAAGAAGAGAGGAGAGGATAGAAGTGGTTAAACAATATACAATTTAAATATAGTATACAAAATAAATGTTATATACAAACGGCAAGGTGTTTTAGGAGTCATTGGATTGTGTCATTGGGTTGTGTCCGGAAAAGCTTGCTTGAATAACCAAGTCTTAAGTTTTTTCCTAAATGTTGGGAGGCAGGGCTCCTGTCTGAGGTCTGTAGGAATGGAATTCCACAGTAGAGGGCCAGCTGTGGAGGTGGCGCGATCTCTTAGGGTAATGTGTTTGGTCGTTTTCGCTGGGGGAACTAGGAGGGAGCCTCTATAGGCATCTCTGGTAGGTCTAGTAGAATTATGTACTTGGAGAGGGAATTGGAGATCGAGAGTGGTGAGTTGATGTATAGTTTTATAGGTGATGGTTATGGCTTTATACATGATGCGGAAGTATACGGGTAACCAGTGAAGCTCTTTCAGGACGGGGGAAATGTGGTCTCTTTTCCTTGCGCCTGTCAGAATACGGGCTGCTGAATTTTGAACCATCTGTAGTGGTTTGAGGTATGATGAAGGTAGACCTAGCAATAGGGAATTGCAGTAGTCCAGTTTCGAAAAAATGACTGCTTGGATGATCGTTCTGAAGTCCTGAGCGTGGAAAAGAGGTCTTATCCTTTTCAGGACCTGGAGTTTATAGAAGCAGTCTTTGGTTGTTTTGTTGATGTGAGCCTTGAAGTTTAGCCGGTTATCTATTATCACTCCTAGGTCTCTAGTTTGTGTGGTAGGAAGATTGGAAGGAAGAGTGCTGTTGTTGGTGTTGATTTCAGGCGAGATGAGAAGGATTTCAGTCTTGGAGGAATTTAAGATGAGGTGTAGGCTGTTGAGTAGTTGTTTGATTTTTTGGTGGCATGATTCCCAGTAGTCAAGAGTATTAGAGTATGTGTCTTTGATAGGGATGATGATTTGAATATCATCATCCCTATCAAAAAAAAAACTTTAGATTGAGGTCGGTGAGAAGTTGGCATAGAGGAAGAAGGTAGATATTGAATAGAGTCGGAGATAATGAGGAACCTTGTGGGACTCCTAAGGCAGAGTCAAATCTTGAGGATTCCTTGTTTTGGAGTTTAACTTTGTAACCTCTATTGTTGAGAAAGGTTTTAAACCAGGAAAGGACAGTGCCGCTGATTCCTATGGATGACAACTGGTTTAGGAGGATGGCGTGGTTGACCGTGTCGAACGCTGCAGATAGGTCTAGCAAGATCAATAGGAATGAGTTTCCTTTGTCGAGGCCCAATAGGATATGGTCTGTCAGAGAGATAAGGAGAGATTCTGTGCCTCGATTTTTTCGGAATCCGTGTTGTGGGGCGAAGAGGAGATTATTGTCTTCGATGTAGTTTGAAAGTTGAGAGTTGACTAGTTTTTCCATGATCTATGGGCCATTTTCCATGATTTTCCATGATCTATGGGCCATTTTCCCTAAATCTTTCTTAGGTGCCAACATTAATGTTTCTAATACTATAGAAAACTGGTGGTAGTTGCACTCTAGTTCATCCTCTGTATTCCCATAGTTTATGGAGGCACTTTGTAAACTACAAAGTCAACATAGGTTGATATTGTAGATTTGGACTTGAGTAGCGGTTTTCTTATTTCTGAGAGCTCTTCAAGTTCCTTTGTCATCAGCTGAAGTGCATAAGTACAGTTAATAGCTTCTGGGTATTTACAAGGGCCTGACCTCAAATGCTGTGCCTGTCCGTCCAGACCTTACGTCCCTACAAGGCCCTGATCTCAAACGCTGTGCCTGTCTGTCCAGCTTGGAGCTTGGATATTTCATATGCTCAATAGTTTTCATGACCTTCATAATATGGGCCATTTTCCCTAGATGTTTCTTTGGTGTCAACATTAATGTTTCTAGTAGTATAGAAAACTGGTGGTAGTTGTACTTTGTTCATCCTCTGTGTTCCCATGGTTTACAGAGGCACTGTAGGGTAACAAAATCAACATAGGTTGATATTGTAGATTTGGACTTGAGTAGCAGTTTTCTTATTTCTGAGCTATTCAAGTTCCTTTGTCATCAGCTGAAGTGCATAAGTACAGTTAATAGCTTCCGGGTATTCACTAGCGCCAATGGAACCACCACACTCTAGGGGCCAACCCATTCTAGGGAGCCCTTTCCTGCACAAAGGAAAGGGAACTCTCCCCGAGTGTAGCCAGCCTATCTCTTAGCACCCGCTGACCCATGTTGAACCGCTGTTCACATGGAAACCTCCTCCACATCGACTGGCCATGCTTGAAGGCTCGTGTTCCACTCCAGGGGCTAACAACCCATTCTAGGGAGCCCTTTCCTGTGCAAAGGAAAGGGAACTCTCCCCGGGTGTAGCCAGCCTATCTCTTAGCACCTGCTGACCCATGTTGAACCGCTGTTCACATGGAAACCTCCTCCACCTCAGCCTTCAAAATTCTTGTTTGTATATCTGCTATGTCCACCAGATTTTAAAAGGCCAGTGAGAGCTCACTAGACACCAACAGAAACACTCCTCTCTAGGGGCGAACCCATTCTAGGGAGCTCTTTCCTGCACAAAGGAAAGGGAACTCTCCCCGGGGCCAGCCTGTCTTGCCACTATCAAAACCACAGGGACCTGACTACCTCAGCTCTGCCAGCCTGTCTTGCCCCTATCAAAACCACAGGGACCAGACTACCTCTGCTCTGCCAGCCTGTCTTGCCCATATCAACTTTCTGCCACTCTGCTTTGCTGCCATACACCAGACGACTCACTCTACTACGTGTGGTGTTCTTGCTACTATCATGGTACCTCAGTGTGTTGGTTCTACTTTCTGCTGCTTTGTCCCTTTATCGGCACCTTGTGGTTTCTTCTGACACTCTTTCTGCTTGCTATGTTTCCCCCTTCATTGTGCTGTAGGATGTTGATGCCACTTGTCTTGCCACTTTGCCTGTCGTGCTGCCTTCGAGGGTTCATGCAACTGTTAATCGGTGCTCTCTTTTGATGCTGTGGTGTGTTTTTGACACTCTTGCTGGTGCTTTGCACCTCTGTTAAAGCACTCTTGCCACTCCTGGTACCCCTTTGCCCTTTACAGTGCCTTAGGCTATTCATGCCACTTTGGTGCCACTTTGCTACATTCTAAGTACCTTGGAGCTCGTCTCATTTTGATGATTGCTCCCCAGAAGTTTCATCAGAATTGATAAGAATTCCCCAATTCCGCAGCCAAAAATAGGCTGCAAATACTTCCCCCATTGACTTTAATGGGAAAATGGAAAATGAATAAAACTAATCAACGAATTGGTTTTTCCCCCTATGAAACTAATGCAATGAATTTGGGTCCCGGCAAAACAAAAATCAAAACAAATTTTTTCCCTAAAGACCACCATAATTTGAATGTGGAGGAATTAATGAACGTATGGGTTTGAAGCAAGGAAGTATATGATAAAGTAGTGCCTGAAAAGGTCGTGATGGTGAATCAGGGAAAAGAAATTTTCATGGTACTATTTTGAGTTGAGTATAATTAAAAAAGAGGTTCATAGATTAGAGAGGAAATGGAGGAAATATAATCTGTATGAGGATAAGAGTTTATATAAGATGAAACTGCAGAATGAAAGAAAGAGGTGACTATGGTAAGGAATAGGTTTTCTTTTGAAAAGATATAGCAATAAATCAACCAAGAGAATTGTTTTTGATGGTTAAGTCAATGACAGGGAAGCCAAAGTGTAATCTTATGGAGGATGTAGATTGTAATATTTTGGCAAATTATTTTGAGCAGAATTTATTGTTCAAGGTTTAGAGGAAATATGGCGGGGAGGAGTGGGAGACTCTCTCCCCGCCATATTTTGAGTTTAGGTTGATGAAAGAAAAGGATGTCGGGTGGATTATTACATCGAATAATATCTTTTCTCCTCTGGATCCAGTCCTATTTGGATTGTTAGTGGATAATAGAGATGTGAATCGGAACCGGATTCGGTTCGGTTCTGGTTCCGATTCAAATCTTATAATTTTTATCGTCCGGCCCGATTGCTTTTTTGTTTATCGGCTGCGCCCGATCCGATAAATTCCCCCGATTTATCGTGAAAAATCTTAAATCGGGTTTGTGTCCACTAACGGGAGTTATTTGGGGGGAGGGCGGGAAAACCGGCACACCAAAACAACCCCTAAATCCACCCCGAACCTTTAAAACTAATCCTTTACCTTCCCTCACCCTCCTGATCCCCCCGAAAACATTTTAAAATTACCTGGTGGTCCAGTGGGGGCACGGGGAGCAATCTCCTGCTCTCGGGCCGTTGGCTGCGCTAATAAAAATGGCGCCGATGGCCCTTTGCCCTTACCATGTGACAGGGTATCTGTGCCATCTGTGCCCTGTCACATGGTAAGGGCAAAGGGCCATCGGCGCCATTTTTATTAATGGCAGCCGACAGCCCGAGAGCGGGAGATCACTCCCAGCGCCTCCACTGGACCACCAGGTAATTTTAAAATGTTTTTGGGGGGGTCGGGAGGGTGGGGGAGGCTAAGGGGTCAGTTTTAAAGGGTCGGGGTTGGTGTTTTTTTTATCGGGCCATCGGCGCCATTTTTATTAGTGGCAGCCGACGGCCCGAGAGCGGGAGATCACTCCCGGCGCCCCCACTGGACCACCAGGTAATTTTAAAATGTTTTTGGGGGGATCAGGAGGGTGAGGGAAGGTAAAGGATTAGTTTTAAAGGTTCGGGGTGGATTTAGGGGTTGTTTTGGTGTGCCGGTTTTCCCGCCCTCCCCCCAAATAACTCCCGTTAGTGGACACAAACCCGATTTAAGATTTTTCACGATAAATCGGGGGAATTTCTATTGTATCGCACTCTAACGATTTTTGACAATTTAAAAAATATCGGATGATATTTTAAATCGTCAAAAAACGATTCACATCCCTAGTGGATATTCAACTGAAATGTATGGCATTATTCTTCAAGTAGTTAATAAATCTTTAGTAGAGGGCATAGTTCTGGAGGTTTTAAAAGGAGCAGTGGTCTGTCCCATTGTTAAAGATATGTCTGTTTCCAAGTTGGAGATGTCTAACCTTCCACCAATTTCAAATGTATCCATGTTTGGGAAGATTATGGAAAATTGGATTACTTTGTAATTAAGTGAATGTTTAGAGGATAATAGGGTTTTAGATGACTTTCAACTGGGTTTTTGGAAAAATGGTGGACTGAACCTTTGCTGCTGTCAGCACTTGATTTCTTATATAAAGAAAAGGACAGGGGGAACTCTAGTCTGTATTATTGGTACAATAGGTTATATCTGCTGCATATGACTCAGTAAGAATCATGAGTTCTCATTGAATCAATGTCATGGGATAGGGATCTCAGACGTGATGTGAAAATGATTTATGTCCTTCTTGTCCAATAGAACTCAAAGTATAAAGAAAAGGGAAAGGGTTTCATCATTTAGAGTAATAAGGTCAAGGGTCCTTTTTGTTTAATATTTATCTGAGCCCTCGTGGTAAACCTTTTCAGAAGCTAGGAGTCCAGTATTCTATAATGCAGATGATTTGCAATGTTGTTTATTTCCCAGTTCGGATGAAACGCTTCTGAGGGGAAAGTTTAAGGAATGTTTGGAAAAGGTACAAGAATGGTTAGGTACTCGGAGATTGGTACTGAATGTTAAAAAAAAACAAACCTGTGGTTTTAAATACAGGTAGATGTTGCAGCAAAGACGTACACTGGAATTGGTGTATTGGTGGAGTAATTATACCTATAGTGGAAGAAGCCCATAATTTAGGGGTTATTTTGGAAGACTCATATACAGAAGACGGCTAAAGAAGTGTTTGCGAGGTTACGTTTGGTTCATCAGTTGAAGCCTTTTCTGTCTGGTGGTACAATCCTTAGTAATAAGTAAGATCCATTATTCTAATGCTCTGTACATAGGGGGTTACCACAGAAGTTAAGGGTATTACAATTAGTTATGAATGATGCAGCAAGAGGATTATGGGGTCCCCATGGGCATATAAATCCAAGCTTATATAATTTACATTGGCTGCAGGTGAAGGACAGAAAATGATTTTTTTAATGTTGGTACTGTTGTTTAAAGCAATGCATACTGAAGATTACTCTTTGTCCAAATGAGTTAAATCTTATGGCAAAAGTCGAACCTTACGTTCAATTGAACAAAACCTTGTAAGAAAACCAAATTTTAAGGATTATAAGCATGAGGAACAGCGAAATACAGCTTTCTCTATTAAAGGACCAAAGATGTGGAATACTGTTTCTAATGATTTGAGGAAAATGGAGGAGTTAAAGTTTTTTTAGGACATTTTTTAAAATGTGCTTTTTTTAAAGGAGGTTTATGCAGTTGAATTTTAAATTTACATTTGTTTAATGAATTGTATAAATTTTTTTGTGATAATATAAAGAATATGAATGTTTTTATGCTATAAGAGGGAGATCACGTGATGCACTGAGGGAGGAGGATGTGATTCCCTCTCTCTCGGCGATCTGCCGTCTGCATCGTACCCCATCCGCATCCCAACTACTCAGATAAGTCATGTTTGAGCTTTACCACCTTAACATCTGCGCTGCTATAGTTTTTTTTCTCCATCTGGCATGCCAGTGCGTCCCGCGAAGCCGCCGAAAGATAAGGGAAAAGAATCTGCTCCTCCCTCCCCGGACCCGGACATGGCGGCTCCTGGGCCGGGTGACGCGATGTCCGCCCCGGTTATTGCCGAAATTAAAGCAGCAGTTATGGAGACAGTGGGACCCGATCTTAAAACTATTTCTGTGGCAGTCATTGAAATTTTGGCAAATTTGAACCGCTTTGAGGCTTGTTTCACCGAGTTGGAGAGCAGAGTGTCAGAGACACAAGATGGCCTCCACTCGGCACAGCTGGATATTACAGCCCTGCAGGCTGAAGTCAATAAATTTTCTGCAAAGATCGAGGATTTGGAGAACAGATCTAGAAAATCTAACCTCCGTTTTGTGGGCTTGCCTGAATCCTTAGAGGATCGCTCCTTGCTGGCTCTGCTAGAGACTTGGTTGATCGGGGAGCTCTCTCTCTCTCTACAGCACATGGCCGGCTGCGAATTGAGCGTGCCCACCGGCTGGGGGCCCAGAGGCCTGATGCCATGAGACCCCGGATCGTGATTGCTAAAATCTTCAATTATGCACACAAGCAGGAAATCCTGACGGCCATGAGGAAAGGCCGGGTCCTGCACTATGGTAATCACCGTGTGCTTATTTTTCAGGATTTCTCAGCTGCGGTAGCAGCCCAAAGGAAGGCCATGGCCCCAATTTGCTCTCAGCTCTTGGCACCCGGCACGGCTGCGGGTGGCGACATATGCAGGGGTCACTTGGTATACCTCACCCCAAGCTGCCAAATCTTTATGGAAAGAAAAGGGGGCCCCTGATGCAAACCCTAAGCTGGATTAGACTTTCAGACTGGCGGGTTTTTTTTCTCTAGCCCTATCTCTGAGTTCCGGGCACTTCTAGTTCTGGCTGTCTCTCTTTCCTAATTTTTATTTATTTCTGCATACATCAGCCATTGGAAGGTTTTTGTTATATACCTTTTCTGGATTATGAATGGACTGTGCTTTTTGGTTTTCTTTATAGTCTGGCTATTCGAAGAACTGGGAGAGTGGACACATCCAGCCGTTCTTGGTACTGAGACTGCTATAGCTCCAGTGGATACTCGGGCCGGGGATGGATGGTGATCTCCTATCTTTTCTTCCGAAAGTAGCTGCACCATCTGGTCTTTTGGCGGCCCTGAGAATTGATTATAAATTTTCTTTCGTGTTTCTCAAGACTCTCCCACATATATTCATATGTTCCAATATAGTGCCAGTAAGATTTGAGGTACTCTTTTGCTGGGTAATAGTGGGGCCCAAACCCTATTGCCTATATCTTGCACAATTTCTTCTCTGCCTGTTTTTCATGTTGTTTTGGATACATTTCTGAGTGCAGATATGTAGGCTTATAATTGTTTATATGCCTCATACTTGACATAATTATGATTGATCATATATCTCTATGCACATGGTTGACTGTTCTCACTGTTCCACTTTGTTCTTGTATTTTCAGGGGTGGGGAGGGTTTCCCTGTTAAGTTCGAGACTTGTTGACATGTCTGTATATTAATCTCATATCCAGTTACTCATTACTTGGATGCGGATGGGGTGGGGACGCTAGCATGGTAGTGATCTCCAGGCTGTTAAAGGGGTATACTATCACAACTGGGGTTGTGAACATGTGAGGGGACTTAGAAGGGGAGGATGGGGTTTTGGGAAGTGGGGAGGGTTGGTATTGGATCCATGTTGTGAATTCTCACCAGGTCTGTTCACTTGTTATCCATACTACATTTAGCCATCCAGTGATAGGTGGATGGAGGTTCCGGCTGGGAGAACCTCTGCTACCACTGTTGTTGCTTGAATCTTTGCTGGGATACCTTTCATGGATATCTCTCTAGTAATGTTACAAATCTCATAACTTGGAATGTATGCGGGATTCACTCACCTATTAAGAGGTCCAAGATACATTCTCTTCTTAAACGTAAACGAGCAAATATTGCATTTCTACAAGAGACTCATCTTACTGATGTTGAGCATGATAAATTAAGTAGATGCTGGGGGAGGGGGACGTGTACTATGCATCTGGCAATACCAAATCTGCTGGAGTAGTCATTTGGATTAATAAACATGTCCCTATCCGGGTTCATACAACGATCAAAGATCCTCTAGGGCGCTATATTATTTTGGTGACTGATTTACAACACACTAAGCTAATTTTGTGCAATATCTATGCCCCCAATAATTATAGCCCGGAGTTTTTCCGGGAGATCTATAAACAGCTATTACCATATGCGGAGGATTGTATCTTGCTGGGGGGGTGGGGATTTCAATACTATTAGGGATCCTCAATTGGACAGATCTTCCCCACGGGACCCAGAACAGGATTTGACAAAGGGGCCCTCTTTTCTGGAGCGTTCTCTTCATTTATTGGATGCTTGGTGCCTATTACACCCGGGTGAAAAAGATTTTACCCATATTTCTAGAGCACATGGCACCTTATCACGCCTTGATTATTTTCTCATTAGTGCACGATGCCTTGCTCAGATAGCGGATGTGACTATTGGGGAAATTATTATTTCTGATCATGCCCCAATGCATTTGGAATTACAGCTTGGAAGAGACCGTCCTGCCTCCTTTTCCTGGAGATTTCCCTTCTATTTAGCTAATGATGTCAAATTTCAGGAATACTTACAGGCTCGCTGGTTGGATTTTGCCACTTTAAATGCTCAACATGTTAACTCGCTAGCCTTGTTTTGGTATACTGCTAAGACGGTATTACAAGGGGATATTATCTCCTATATGGCCCATCGGAAAAGAGTCATTAATCATCGCATTTTAACGTTGACTGCCCAACTGAATCGAGCTCAGACCTTGTTGAATACTACGAATTCCCATAATGCTAGGGTACGATTTTTCACAATTCAGGGGGAGCTCAATACTCTCTTACATCAAAAAGCGCGTAAGAGCTTTTTGTATTACCAATATAAGCTCTATCAACATAGCAATAAGGCAGGTAAGATGCTTGCCAACTTGGTCCGAGCCGCTCGACGATCCCATTACATCCCAGCTATACGTTCTAAGTCAGGTCAGATTGTAACCAATGTGGCTGCTATATTGCGCCACTTTAGGGAGTTCTACAGTACTCTCTATGCCTCAGAAAGCTGGGATCTCGCAGCCTGTACCCGCTTTTGTGAGCAGTTATCCTTCCCTCACTTAACTCAGACTCAACAAACATTTCTTAATAAGCCGATGACGCTAGATGAAGTCATGTTGGTCATTCGGAAGGCCAAACCTTTAAAAGCTCCTGGGCCGGATGGGGGGTCAAGTTTTATAAATGTATCTTGGATCTTGTGGGACCCCCTTTGGTAAATGTCATCTCTGAGTTATCTGCTGCTGGAGCGTTTCCGGACCACGTTAATAGAGCTAATATTTCTCTCATTCATAAACAGGGGAAGGACCCACTAGCGCCTTAATCATATCATCCTATTTCATTGCTAAATTTTGATCAAAAATTGCTAGCCAAGATTATGGCAGACCATTTATCTGAAATATTACCGTCCCTGGTGGGCCCGGCTCAGGTGGGCTTCATCCGAAGGAGATATGCCTTGACCAGTATCTGCAAGGTGTTGGCTGCCATGACAATGTGTCAACAGATGAATGCGCCTTTTCTTGCGGTAAATTTCGACGCCGAAAAGGCGTTTGATAGGGTGGAATGGGGATATCTCTTTTGGGTGTTACAACAGATAGGATTTGAGGGTCTGTTCTTAAAGGTGGTCCAGCTCTTATATCAGTCTCCGGAGGCTACAGTGATGGCGTGGCGAATGGCTCTCATTCAGAGGTTTTTTCTATCACTCGGGATACGAGGCAAGGGTGTCCCCTTTCCCCTTCACTGTTTGTACTTCTTGAGCCTTTGCTGCAGAAAATACAAAAGACGAGACTAGTTAAAGGTCTACGTCTACATTCTTCCACCTTTAAATATGCCGCCTTTGCGGACGATATTTTGGTATTTTTCACAGATCCCCGAAATTCCCTCCATTCCTTGCTTCAGATTTTTTGGGCTTTTGGCACCTTTTCTGGCCTCTGTTTAAATTTGGCTAAATCTATGGCCCTGGTATTTATTTATTTATTTATTTATTTAAAAACTTTTATATACCGGTATTAGTATGCATACATCATACCGGTTTACAATGTAACTTTAAAGGTAGAAATTACAATGAACAGGGAGGGCGAACAAGGAGGAGTATACAAAGAGCAGGAGGTGGAGGAATTAAAGCAATAAATAAAAACTGCAACGGACTATTTACAGGAATATACAAGGCGTAGGCAAGATACTTGCAGAAGTCGGTGTACTTAATCAGGGTAGGCTTGTCAGAAGAGCCATGTTTTAAGGTATTTCCGGAATCTTTTTAAGGTATTTCCGGAATCTTTTTAAGGTATTTCCGGAATCTTTGCAGGGGGCGTGAGATGGGGACTTTCCCCTTCAATGGGCAGGACCCTCTTTTAAGTATCTCGGAATTACCATACCCCGTGAGCTCTCGCATCTATACAAACTAAATTTGCTTCCCTTGTTACAACATACTCAGGATAAATTACTGGCTTGGGCTAGGTTACCCCGTCCTTAGGCGGTCGGATTCATCTTTTTAAAATGAATATTTTGCCAAAGTGGTTATATATCTTTCAGAATTTGCCCTTACTGCTATGCACAGGTGAGATCCGATAGTTGGATAAGGCCCAGCGTACCTTTTATTGGCGAGGGGGGGAAGTCTCATATTCCCTTGACCTGGATGCGGGAGAAGTGGGGGCAAGGAGGGTTGGGAGTTCCTGATTTAGCCATATACAGTCTGGCCAGTAACCTCCGGGTGGTTCGAGATTGGCTTTTAGATAGTTCCACTGTTATTGATCTTGCTGCAGATGGGGAATTGGCTACCTCCTTCTCCCTTAAGTTTATTTTGCAGGCCCCGGCAGCCACTTTGCCCATGTTTCTGGTGCAGAGCGTGATTACTAAGCCCATTAGGGCCTCCTGGCTGAAGCTCACTAGATTACTACAGATACCACGTACCTGCGCCTATTTTCTTCCCATTTGGGGTAATTCTGATTTCACCCCGAGTTCCCAAACAGCGGCGTCTAGGAGGTGGTGTGGCCAGGGTATACGTGAGCTGGGACATGTTTTGGACTTGGAGGGTAAGATTTTGCCATTTACTGAACTTCGGGAAACTTATGCCCTTTCCGCTACTGAGGTCTTTTTTTATTTACAATTGCAGCATTATGTGGGCTCCCTTCCCTCCTCCATTAGACAAGCTTCTCACTTTCAATCGCTTGATGCTATTCTCTCCTTTGAGAAAGAAAAGGTGCTTTCACTATCACAGTATTATAAGCTTCTTAAACAGTTGACTGTGGTGGATACCTGTTCCGTTCTGGTAGAACAGTGGAATGGAGACGGGGTGTTTACAATCTCCGCCTCTATTATTAAAGCTTCTTTGAAGCGAGTGTCCCAAATCTCCGTAAACTCTTACTTCAGAGAAATGCAATACAAATTTTTACGCAGATGTTATATATTGGCCCAGGGAGCCTTTCATTTAAAAATTTCCTCCTCCCCCGTGTGTCTACATTGTGGCCACGCGCTGGGTTCCCTATCTCATGCCTTTTGGCAGTGCCCTCCTATTTATAGCCTCTGGACTAAGTTGGTGAGGTACTTGGGCTCCTTAAGGGGTTCTTATCCCTGTTTCACCACTGTGGTTGCTTTTTGGTTGCGTTTCTCCATTGAGGATTCGGTGTTTGGGACCTTGTTTGCTTATTCGTAAGGCCTGTTTAGTGGGGAAAAGGAGATCCGGCTCCTCCTTTGTACTGGACTTGGTGTAATAACTTTCATTGTATGATGCTACTCAATGCAACGCTCATGAGGATATCTTGACATAAGAAGCGCTTTCTTGATGTTTGGGATGTTTATCTGCAGTCCCTGCCATCACGAGTTCGGAGCGCTGTCCTGAATGAGTGATTCCGTTTGGACTTCTTTACCAATCACTTCATACTAGTTTATTTGTTGGATGGCTTCGAGTTTTGTTTTTTTTTCTTTTTTTATATACATTTTCAGTGGATGATGGACCTAGTTCATGGATCAGGGCTGGGGGGATGGGGGTAGGTGGGGGATGGGGTTAAATGTAATATCTGAATGACTTATGTTTATTGTTAGGGGAGAGTGGTTCAGAAACACACCATACTCCTCTTGGTTTATTTGTTTATGCTACTGTTGATAAAATAATAAAAATCGTTTAATATGCTATAAGCCACACAGATTAACAATGCTGGGCTGTGTATGGAACAGTAAACGGTTATACTGTAAGAATGGCCTACATTTGTCATTGGCCATGTAAACCGCCGCCCCTGTGGGATGGGATCGCTGTCGTGATCAGGATTGGTGTTGAAGGTGTAGTCTTCTGAACGGGCAGCAAGCTCTCAGATGTTGCCCACAGGAGAGTGCAGATCAATGCCTTCCTCCCTTCTGGGTCTCCTTAGGATTGGGGTGCATAGAGATTTGGGATACTACCAACCACCCAGTGAAGTATCTTGGTGATAAAGAGGGGAGACAAGGATAAATAGAACAATACTTTACTAGTTTGTGTTACAATGCTGCTTGCGGTCTGGCCCGCAAGCAGCCTCTCACCTCACTGCCTGCATCGCCTCTGACGCTGTTGTCTATGGCGGGAAGGGCTGCCGCTGACTTTTCCTCTTTGCAGCATGGTGCCACTGCCAGGATGCCTTTCTTTGCAGCAGGAAGCCACAGATGACCTTGTCCTCATGCGGCAGGGGCCGCCACTGATTCTTCGCAGCAAGAGCCGCTGCCAGCACACTCTTCTTCACGGCCCTGGTGCCAACGCTGTGGTGCTTTGCATCTTCACAGCACAGACGCCACCAATGCAGACTTCCTCCACCTCCTGGCTCCTCTCAATGTGCCTCTGTACAATATTTAAAGAGCCAGCGGTGGGAAAAGCCCCATGCTCCTGATGTTCCAGTCTTCGGCTCTTCGTCCTGCTTCCAGGTTTCCTGCTCATCCACCTTTCCTGGCATGCCATCATCGTGGTCCGTGACCAGCCCATGGGGGTTTGTGTAGGGCGCTTCATGGCATGAGGCCTGTCTTCACGTCTGCAGTGCAAGTCTCCGGAGGGCCCTTGCTTTTAATGCCAAGATCTGTTCCTGAATCCGAGTTCTATATCCTTGAATCCTGAGTCTTGAATCCACAGAGTTTATCCCACGCCCCTTTGAAGTCCTTTACAGTTTTGGTCTTCACCACTTCCTCCGGAAGGTCATTCCAGGCATCCACCACCCACTCCGTGAAGAAATATTTCCTGACATTGGTTCTGAGTCTTCCTCCCTGGAGTTTTAAATCATGACTCCTGGTTCTGCTGATTTTTTTCCAACGGAAAAGGTTTGTCATTATCTTTGGATCATTAAAACCTTTCTAGTATCTGAAAGTCTGTATCATATCACTGTTTCTTGATCCAGTCCCTCCCCTTCCAGGAAGCATTCAGGGAACAGGATATCCTGCAGCAGACAAAGCAAAAGGGGATCATTTTGGGGAGATCAGGAGAAGCTAGGTAGACATGATTGGAGAGAGGGAAGAGAAGTTGGGAGATGAAAGGGGGATTGGCTGGGAGGTGTATGCCTGTGTGAGAGAGACAGGGAAACAATGATATGGGGCAGTTTGTATGTATGTCATGTTGGGTGCCATGTTAGAAGAGGGGAATAGCAGAACCAGACCATGGCACCTTCCCATCCACTGCAATTCAAATCTTCCTTCCCTTGATCTTGGATTCTCTCTCCCAGATCCTGGAACCTCTCCTTCCTTCCTTCTCCCCACTCCCCAACTCTTCCTACTCTCTTCTCCTCCCCTTCCTCAATTCAAGAACCTCCATCTCTCCCACCTCTTCCCCATCTAAGGTACCTAATCTTCCCTATCCCCCATCCCTAGTTCTCTTTCTTTCTCACACGCCTCTCCCTTTCTTCTCACCCCATTCCTGAATCTCTTCCCTTCCTCTCCCCATCTCTGAGGTCTGCTTCCTGTATTCAAAATTGAGATCACATTTCTTCACCAATAAAAACAAATTATACTAATAATTATAGTGTAAAACTACTTTATTTTTATAGTGTAATGCAAAAGATGGAAATGTTTGCCAGTTTGCTTCCGAATTTTGTCATTTTTGCCATAGGATCTACCCCTGAGCTGCCATGGGAAACTAGGGGACTGTGCCTTAGACCTTCTGCTTCTTATTGTCCACCCTCGGGGGAGAAGAAGGGGGGGCGACAGCACTAACAGTGCCCAGCGGCGCCAAAATCATAAATCCACCACTGAGAGGCACAACAACTTGCTTTCCTGCATCTTATGGGTCTCAGCTACTTCCAAGCCCTCACCCAGATTCAGCCTCTGCTCTCCCATCTCCAACCAAATCCAGGACTCTCTTTTCAGCTGCTCCTGGTCACCTTCCTCTAACACAGAGAGAAAATATTGTGCCTTTTTTCCTTGTTTGGCGGTGGCTTCCATCAACCACCATGCTTCCTCTTCTGCTGGCTATGCAAGTACTGTTTTGGGTTTTTTTGGGTGGGGGGGTTGCACAGGTTAAACAGTACAGCCTGATTCCAAACTTGTTAATTCTTCAAGTGCTAGATCTAAAGTGTTACAAGCTGCTGCCAGTGAAAACAAATCTTTAGCAACACAGACAGTTACATAGGCAATTTTTGTCTTCTTTGGCAACAGGTGACTGCTGGTAGGTTGTAAGTACCACACTTTCTTATGCAAACAAAGTTCATATATATATATATATATATGCAAACTTTCACGAAGAGTAAGAGTGGACCATAGGCCTATCCTCCCTTCCCTTGGCCTGAGTCCTTTCACTCTTTCCTCCCATCTCTCTCCCCTCTCCCTCCAGGCCCAGGTTCAACTTTTTCCACCTCTCCCAAACCCAGGGTTTTACTCCCCTGAAATCGCCTGACCTCCTTCACTGACTCCCCCCTCCCCCCAATGGCTTCTGAATTTTGACCTTTGTACATGCAGAATGTAGCACTATACTGAAGCAGCTGGGAACAGCCATTGCAAGAGCCAGGAGTGCGTGAATTGTTACTGCTGCTGGTAACATCTATGCATTCCTGGTCAGGGGGAATGCAGGATTTATTAAACTGTGGTAATTCACTTACCGCAGTTTATTAAATCCTGAAAAAAATAATTTGCATTAAAACAGCATGTTAGCACACTGTTTAAATGTAGCATATAAACAGGCCCTTAAGTGTTGTTGTACTTCATCTACGCATACAATAGCTACATGTTAATAAGGCTGTAAATGTGGTCCATCTCTACCATATTTTACCATTATAATATTTTCCATTTTCCTCTAGCTAATGCAAACAATGAATTATTGTTTGTACATCAGTAAGAATACAGTTGTTTGGTCATTCTTGTTCATGTTTATTTTCTCAGACTAATTACAATAAAACATTTTTTTAATGCACCTAAAACTCTAGTTCATAAAGCTAATCCTTGTATTCTCTGTATATCCTACAATACAAAACTGTTTAGTCAAAAGGAAAGCCAGAAAGAAACATGAATTAATAAATAGCATCTTGGTGGTGTTTAAGCAGTAACGACAGACATTCACTGAAATAATGTATAAGGCCATGCAAGAAACAGCACTAAACTGAATGGTATGAATGATTCACCCACGCTGCAGGTTAAAAAAGAAAAAAAAATTGTTGCTGGAAAGTATAAAAACATCTAGCGAGTGCTGTCTCCAAAATGTGAATTATTAAGCTTGGCGAATTGGAATCATGCATGATTTCTGAGTGCTGGAAGCGTGATGGGCATGTCTGCAGTCCACAATAGCATGCTTTTTGCTAGTTTCTGATCAGCAATTTCAGAACTTTACTGTTTAAATGAAAGAGACCATTCATTTCAGACATAGACAGAGAGCTTTTTTTTGGTCTGCTTTTAATCTATTCACAGTATCTAACTTTTCATGGTGTGCTCCATGTTTACAAGCACTGAGGTCTGTTTACTAAAGGTTTTTTTTCCCATTTTATGTCTATGGAAAAAATGCTTGGTAAATAGGGGTCCATTGTTTCGATGGAGGTGTTTATGATCTGAATGGGATAAAATTTCAGTAGGGCAGCTAACTGGTATGCTTCACGCCTACAATTTAGCCTTCACAAATCCAGCTGCTATTCAAATACAAGGGTAACCACAGGCTTTCTGTACGAATATTAACTTATTATGCTGTTACATGTACGTGCCTCCACTTACACTATCTAAAAAGAATGATGTAAAGTATACACGTCCACTATTACATTTTTGAAACTTTAATATACATGCGTAAATTTCTCCGCCAACTAGGTGATGCTCCCACGAATGTCGTTCTTTTTTATTGTGGATAAAATTATGCACATTACGACCTTAAAAGGTTGATTTAAAAACGAGCACTCGCGCACACTTACGCAATCATTTTAAAGCACACGCGGGTCAGCATGTTGTAAAATGCGATATCCGCGCGCACACGCACACCGGATTTATCATCCGCGCGAGTATGTGCGGATGGCCCGCGACGTGTGGGGGGGGGGGGAGAAATTTCTAATGTACGTGCGGCAACACGATCGGGCCTTTACCCCAATCCTATTCCCCCTCCTAGTCCACTCCACACTTTCCTAACCCTAACCCCTATCCTTCCTCCCTCTTCCCCTCTCCTCCCCGACCCCTAAACCTACCCTAGTTTTCCCTAAGTTTTTTATTTTAATACTTACTGCTCCTCCCGAGCAGAAGCATCTTCCAGCCGTGCACATAACCCCCGTTTTTTACGCGCGCGCTTTTTAAAATCGGGCCATAAGAGCATACTTTTAGCTAAACAGAAATCTACTTAGGTATCTTCGGCCATTTATAAACCTCATTTATACCCATAGAGTTTCCATATAAGCCATTCACAATTGCCCCCCAATATGGCTACAACTCAGCAAAAGCATTATTTCAAAGTTTGGTATCGAACAATATTAATTTATTGGAAACCAAGAGTTGCCACCAGCAATTCATGAATGGTTCAACCGTGCAGTCATCGTAATGGGCATTGGGCCAGGGAAATGTTCCTTTCCCATTGAAAGAAGCAATTATTAGACAAGTCCTTTTAAAAAAAAAAAAAGGCCTTGATTACTTCTTTGGATCATTTTTCACCCTATTGCTAATTTTCCCTTCTTAAGAAAGAAAGATAATTGAGAAAGCTGTGTACTTGCAACTGAGGGACTTTTTAGATGAAGCTTGCATTCTTGATCGCTGTCAATCTGTTTTCCATCTGGCGTGCAGCACCGAGACTGTAATCTTGGACCTGGTTTAGTTACTTTGAAACTAAGAGGAATAGGGCTCTTGCTTCCTTCCATCTCTAGCTTTATTTTAAAGCCCAAATCAAATGTTTGTAGCTTGGGTGTTTAATTAGATTCCAGTCTATCTATGGAACCTTAAGCTTCCTCAGTTTTTCCCTTGACTTTGGGGGTCTTCAAAAACTTATGCAACTCCGGCCATACCTGCATAGAGAAGAGTTAGCCATTATTATTCATGCATTAATATCAAATATTGCCTATTGAAATGCTCTGTACAGGGTCAGCCCATAAATCTGTTGCATCATTTTCAGCTTTTCCAGAACACGGCAGCTAGACTCTTATGAGTAAATTTTCAAAGGGGTTCCGCTCATAAAAACAGGACATGTGCGCATAAGTAGTCTGTTTTCACACACATGCTATTTTATAAACATCAAGAATATGTGTGTATTTTTGGTTTTGCACACACATTTTACCAGCATAAAACAAAGTGTGGTCCAGGTCCATTCCAGGGCAGGGTCAAGAAGTATGCAGGGTAGTTGCTATTTTGTAGGAGATTTATGTGTACACAATAGCCAGCATTTCATACATGTTGCACATGTGGAGTAGGCATATACTATAGTTTCTTATTTCTTATTTTTTGTATTATATTTTACTGGTGCTAAGTACAGTTTTATTTCTGCATTTTATTTTATTTCCATTCCTTTTACTATTTTATCGTTTATAGTATGATTATTTTTTTTAATATTACATTTCATTTTTCTTCATGATTTTGTTATTTTTAGACTGATTTATAATGCTTGTATTTTATTATAATCTATTGATTTGTAATGTTTGTATCTTATCATGTTATGTTTCATGATGTTGTCATTAGCAGATTATGAATGTTTAATAGTAAACTTCTGTGACCCTTGGAATAGCAGTTTAAAAAATGTTTAAATAAATAAAATATACCTGCCAATTGACTAGCACAAGTGAAATTTAACTTGTCTGAACCTGTTATCTGCAATTTTGGGCGAGATGTCTGGGTAAACTGGGGGGGGGGGGGAAGTTCAGGATAAAGTGCTAGAGGATCTAAGCGAACTGGAGAAGGATTGGATGAACTGGCGGAGATATCAGCAAGCTGGTGATTTCAAGTACATGAGCAAGTAACTATTTTAAATTTTTCAATATGCTGTATGCGCATACTTTATAAAAAAACATAAATTACCTGCCTCTGCATGTAAATCAGGGTATGTACATTTTTTGTGCATTAAATATAAACGCGCATGTTTATAAAAGTAAGTGCTTTCTAGCATTGGAATTCGTACGTACTGAAGCAGACAAATGCTTTCAGAGCAGAACTGCACTGTATTTTATAAACTGTGTAACCACCTACTGCACATTTTATATAATACTAGGATAAATCTCCATGCAACCACTTATGCGCAAATGCAATACCGCATATGCAGATGATATATTCTGGAGCAGATTTACTAGTTATCGACCCGCTTTAAGGTTCTCTCCATTTTTTTTTTTTTTTATAATTGCTTAAACCACATCAGCTCCTAGTACCTTGCTGATCTCCTTCTGCATCATATGCCCTTGCAATCACTATAGTTCTCAGAGCAAGCACTGTGATCAGACATGTCTACTCATCACTCTGCTTTTTGTGTATTTTGCCCCTAGTATGTGGAATGCTCTGCTTCTACACAACTACTCAGAACTTCATTACCTGGTTTTAAGAAAAAGATTAAAGGCCTGGTTATTTGTGCAGGCCTTTCCTAGGTAAATACATTTATTCTGCATACTGGATAAATTTGCTGATTTTTAAATTTTTATTGTGCTATTATATGTTTGCAATATTGCAGCATTGCTTGTTTCAATTTTCTTTTTTGCATTATATTTGAATCATTGTCTCTTTTAATATTTATCATAACCTGCTTCAGGATGCCTATATGAAGCAGGATATCAAATATGACAATAAAGTAAAGTAATGAATACAGAACGAGCTGTCTGCAAGTCAATTAGACTAGCTCTCAAGTATTTTATTAAGTTATGGGATGTATTGGGGAAGGCCTGGATATCTCAGGAAATAACAGATCATAGGCTTATTACAAAATGAGATTTTGAGTATTCTAAGAATAAACATAACTATGTAATTAGATCTTGGAGTGAGAAAGTGACTATCTATCATTGGATTCATTGACTGGAGCTCAGTTATGAAGCAAGCACTAGGTTCTCTATATGAATCATTTTTATCTATGTGGCTGTAGCTCCACTGATTGTTATTTAAATATCACAGTCGGTAATTTTTTTTTTTTTTATGTGAAGGTTGCTTGCAGGCCCATAAAATGAATTCTCAAATGGAAACTGCCCTTGGAAATGAAATTACCACACCTTCCATCCACCACCCCCCACCCCATTCCCACCTCTGAGTGTGGGTAAAATAATACCTGCTGCAAAACAACACATGCACTTTTATCCATAAAGGGGAAATGTAGTTTTCACAACGTTTTCAGTACTTACCCATGTAACTGTGTTGTTGTCCCAATAAAATCATTTAAAAAAATTGTCCCCCCTCATATTGTTTGTATATTTAATCTTTTCAAATACAGTTGGTGTGTAGAGTATCAGCATAGAAACATAGAAACACGGCAGAAGAAGACCAAACAGCCCATCCAGTCTGCCCAGCAAGTTTCGCACTTTTTTTTTTCTCATACTTATCTGTTACTCTTGGCTCTTACTAACCTTTTGGTTCTATTTCCCTTCCACCCCCACCATTAATGTAGAGAGCAGTGTTAGAACTGCATGTAAGTGAAATATTTGCTTAATTAGGGGTAGTAACCGCTGCAATGAGCAAGCTACACCCATGCTTATTTGTTTACCCATTCAGTCCTTGTTGGTTGTTGCCTGTATATAGATCCACTTTTCTTCATTCCCCCTGCCATTGAAGCAGAGAGTTATGCTGACAGGGCAGCAGTGAGAGTTTAAAACAGGGGCTCCCCAAACTATGACCCGAGGACTGGCTGTGGCTCTTGGCTGAATTTCATGCAACTCCCTGCAGCGACAGCAGAAGGAGCTTAATCTGGCTCGCAGAAGTAACAAGAGTAGGAGCTTGACCTGGCCTGCAGTGGCAGTGGAGGAAGCGCGTGCCACTGCTACAGCCAGCTTAAACACCTGAAGTAAGAAGTGCAAGTAGCAGCGAGCATGTCAGAGCACCTTGGGTGGGGCGTGCCAGTGCACATCCATCATCAATTGGCTGCATTATGCATGGCTGGTATTAGTGCTACTTGTGCAGGTGGAGCCACTTGGGCCAAAGACAGGGAGGGAAGCTACACCACAGCCTAGGTTTTTGGCTGCTGTGGAGGGTGTTGCAGGCCATGGGCAGGAAGACCCGGGTGGTACTGGCCATGAGTTCTGCTGAGCTGCCAGGGTGATGGTTCCTGGAACTCCCAACCACACTGCCATCTCTTCGGAGCTGTGGCGGAGGGGCACGGGCATCATCCCCCTAAAGATGCAGACTTTGGAGATGCAGAGTACAGAAATCCTCATTATAACCCAGATACCGTCTGTCTCCCCTAGAGAGGGTTGTTTTGCTCATACCATGAATCTGGCATGTTGCAGTAGAGGGGAGTGGGAGGTTGGGGAAAGGGAAGAGAGAGAGGGAACAGGAAGCAAGAGTGCATAGAGGAGTATGAGTGAGAGAGTACACCACATGTACACATAAATACAAACATCCCATCTGCCATCCATCCTCTCGTCCACTACTTGCCTCGGCCAGCAGGCATTGGGGAAGGAGGGAGGGGCGGCAGAGCTGTCAAATTTGAAGAAATTCATAAATTATTATTACAGGACAATATCAAACCTTGCACCTTGCTTCTCCTCATCCTTAGATTTCAAATCATTGAAAAAGACAGACATGTCCCCCCCCCCCCCCCCCATACACAGCAAAAAACTCCATGGGTCTCGCCTTCCTTTTCTTCTTCTGCACCGCTCCCCACCCCAGCTCAGCAAATTTAGAGGATGCTCTCCCTCTATTCCGGCCCTCCCTGTGATTTGAAATGAACTATGTGGCCCTTTTCTTGGAAAGCTTGGTGACCCCCTAGCTTAAAGAAAAGAGGTTACATTACAAGCAAATAGTCCAGCATTCTGGGCCAGATTTTCAAAGGGATACGCGCGTACCCCCCGAAAACCTGGCCCAAACTCCCCTTGCGCGCGCCGAGCTATGTTGAGTAGGCTCAGCGGCGAGCGCAAGCCCCGGGACGCGCGTAAGTCCCAGGGCTTTCCTGGGCGGCGTGTCGGGGGCATGTTGCGGCCGGCGCACCATCGGGGGCATGTCGGGGACGTGTCGCGGCCGGCGCATCATCGGGGGCATTCCAGGGGGTGGCCAAGGCCTCCGGACCAGCCCCCGGACTGGACCATGACGCACCGGCAGCCGGCCCAATGCACGCAAGTTACGCCTGCTTTGAGCAGGCATAACTTGTACAACAAAGGTGGGGGGGGGGGGTTAGATAGGGCTGGGGGTGGGTTAGGTAGGGGAAGGGAGGGGAAGGTGTGGGGGGGTGGAAGGAAAGTTCCCTCTGAGGCCGCTCCGATTTCGGAGCGGCCTCAGAGGGAACGGAGGCAGGCTGCGCGGCTTGGTGCGCGCAGGCTGCCAATTTTGGGCAGCCTTGCGCGTGCCAACCCCGGATTTTAATGGCTATGCGCATATCTATTGAAATCCCGCATACTCTTGTTCAAGCCTGGTGCGCAAATAAAAGTACGCGTGTGCGCAAATTTATAAAATCTACCCCTCTGTCTCTGACAGGTATTAGGAGGGACTGAAAGGAAACAGGACCTAGGGAGTAGCCATGTTAGAACTAGCTGACTACAACTCCCCATAATCCAAAAGAGCCAATACCTACATGTTTGTAGTAACCAAGTACTCTTCAACAAGGAGATAAGGGGAAAACAAAGGCCATGTAAAGAAGCACATCTTTTGACACCACAGCCTTAGGGGTAACCAAACTGAAATCAGCAGGCCACAGCTCCCCAAAAACCAACTGAGCCCATGCTGTCAAGGTAGGGTTGCCCAAGAACCATATAGCAATTCATGGGAATCTAGGAGACTTGATGTTCAGCAACTGCTTCACTTGTTTTGGTAGTTGTTTAGATTCCAAAGCTTGCTGTTAAGACTTAGGGGAGGGCTGGATGTTGGGTTAAGTATGCGGCAGACACAGGTAATCCAGAGGCAATCCAGGTAGCAAGGCAGGCGACAGACACGGGTAATCCAGAGGCAGTCCAGGTAGAAAGGCAGACGGCAGACACGGGTAATCCAGAGGCAGTCCAGCTAGCAAGGCAGATGGCAGACAAGGGTAATCCAGAGGCAGTCCAGCTAGCAAGGCAGGCGGCAGACACGGGTAATCCAGAGGCAGTCCATCTAGCAAGGCAGACGGCAGACACGGGTAATCCAGAGGCAGTCCAGGAAGCAAGGCAGGCAGCAGACACGGGTAATCCAGAGGCAGTCCAGGTAGAAAGGCAGACACGGGTAATCCAGAGGCAATCCAGCTAGCAAGGCAGATGGCAGACAAGGATAATCCAGAGGCAGTCCAGCTAGCAAGGCAGGAGGCAGACACGGGTAATCCAGAGGCAGTCCAGCTAGCAAGGCAGACGGCAGACAAGGGTAATCCAGAGGCAGTCCAGATAGCAAGGCAGGCGGCAGACACAGGTAATCCAGAGCCAGTCCAGGTAGCAAGGCAGGCGGCAGACACAGGTAATCCAGAGGTAGTCCAGATAGCAAGGCAGGCGGCAGACACAGGTAATCCAGAGGCAGTCCAGGTAGCAAGGCAGGCGGCAGACACGGGTAATCCAGAGACAGTCCAGGTAGCAAGGCAGGCGGCAGACACAGGTAATCCAGAGGCAGTCCAGGTAGCAAGACAGGCAGCAGACACAGGTAATCCAGAGGCAGTCCAGGTAGCAAGACAGGCGGCAGACACAGGTAATCCAGCTTTGGCACCTGATCTCGATTCTTTCACATGTTTACTGATTTGTTTAAATTACCTATTTTATTTTAATTTTTACTTTATATTAATGAATAATTTTTGTAATTTTTATATCTTTTATAACTAAATTATCCTTAAGTAATCCTTACCTTTAGTTTTATTAGTTTTTATCTTTATTTTTATTTGATATTTGTAAACCGTTTTGATTAAACACTGTTTGTAAAGACGGTATAGAAATATTTTTAAATAAAATAAATAAATAAGATAGCAAGGCAGGCGGCAGACACAGGTAATCCAGAGGCAGTCCAGGTAGCAAGGCAAGCGGCAGACACAGGTAATCCAGAGGCAGTCCAGGTAGCAAGGCAGGCGGCAGACACGGGTAATCCAGAGGCAGTCCAGATAGCAAGGCAGGCGGCAGACACGGGTAATCCAGAGGCAGTCCAGGTAGCAAGGCAGGCGGCAGACACGGGTAATCCAGAGGCAGTCCAGATAGCAAGGCAGGCGGCAGACACGGGTAATCCAGAGGCAGTCCATCTAGCAAGGCAGGCGGCAGACACGGGTAATCCAGAGGCAGTCCAGATAGCAAGGCAGGCGGCAGACACGGGTAATCCAGAGGCAGTCCATCTAGCAAGGCAGGCGGCAGACAAGGGTAATCCAGAGGCAGTCCAGGTAGCAAGGCAGGCGGCAGACACGGGTAATCCAGAGGCAGTCCAGGTAGCAAGGCAGGCGGCAGACACGGGTAATCCAAAGGCAGTCCAGGTAGCAAGGCAGGCGGCAGACATGGGTAATCCAGAGGCAGTCCAGGCGCCGATGAAAGGGGAGGAGCAAGGCCGCATCGGCTTGCACAGTGCGTCGCGGCGCAGGACCTCGCCGGGAACAGCCCCGATCGCGGCGGCTGGTCGGCAGCAGCACGGGAGCACAGGTTCATCTACTAACACTTTCCCTTTGGGAAATTGGACTAGATTTGGATAAGGTCTATAATGAGTCACTGGTTTCTAAGCAAATTTACCAGCTGCTCTGTACAATGTGCAGAGATTCTGCTGAAAAAAATTATGAAGTAATAGATTAAAGTGAAAACTAAGATTGTAAACATCAGAATATGAACATACATAAAAAGGAAAAAAAAACTTTTAATCCTAACATGCTGCTGACAACCACCTAAACATAAACAACCATGGTTCTCTTTGGAGCTTCGCACATTAAAACAAAGCCTAAGACAGAAGGAAAAGAAATGGCGGAACTCCCCCAATCCTCAATCTCTAGCCATCTACAAAGCAGCTCTCCATCATTACAGAACCATGACACTGCGAACCAAAAAAGACTTTTACGCCCACCGTATCCATGATATGTTCTTCGATGCAAAGGCCCTTTTCGCTTATGTTTCAGACCTCACTAAGATTACTTCAGCACCAATTTCTGATGATATAGCCCAATCAAAGGCCAATGAACTGGCCATCTTCTTCCAGAGTAAAATTGCTAATACCTTGGCTAAATTACCCTCCAATCCTATCACACCTTCTCTAGATCCCCTCTACCGCCCTAACTCATTCACAACATTGGAAACATTCGAACCCACCTATTCTACAGAGGTGGAAACTATCCTCAAAAGAATGAAACCCTCCTCACATCCACAAGATTATATCCCATCTAAATTACTGCTTCTAATACCAGACTCCATCTCCAAATACCTAGCAGACATTATTAACTGCTCATTTTCACAAGGTATCTTCCCAGACACTCTCAAACTAGCAACTCTCAAACCTATCCTCAAAAAACCAAACTTGGACCCATATGATCTAAAAAATTATCGACCAATATCTAATTTGCCTTTTATAGCCAAAATCATGGAGAAAGTAGTAAATAATCAACTATCAAATTACTTGGAGGAAAATAATATCCTTCATCCTTCACAATATGGATTTCGGAAAGAACATAGTACGGAATCACTCCTCATATCACTCCTTGATCAAGTATACCTGGGATTTGACAAAGGATGCTCCTTCCTGCTTGCACTCCTTGATATCTCCGCAGCTTTCGATACAGTCAACCATGCTATATTATTAAACCGGCTATCCGACATAGGAATCTCAGGATCTGTCTTCAGATGGTTCGACTCATTCCTCAGTAATCGAGGTTATAAGGTTAAAATCAATAATATGGAATCTCCTTATACTAATTCCCCACATGGAGTCCCCCAGGGCTCCTCTCTATCTCCCACTCTATTTAATATTTATCTCCTCCCTCTTTGCCATTTCCTCTCGTCGCTAAATTTGAAATTCTACGTATACGCAGACGATGTCCAAGTTTTGATTCCTATAACAGGCTCTTTGGACTCAGCAATCAAATTATGGGAATCTCACCTTCAAACTATTAACCATCTCCTTACTAGCCTCAACCTGGTGTTAAATACTGCTAAGACTGAAATCCTGCTTATCACCCCTGAAAATAGTCTACACTTACAACAATTGCACACTACCTCCCACATCACTCATGCTAGAGATCTTGGAGTTATTATTGACAACCATTTGAGCTTAAAGAAATTTATAAATTATACTATAAAAGAATGCTTCTACAAGTTACAGGTGCTTAAAAAACTCAAGCCTCTCCTATATCACCATGACTTCAGGACTGTACTCCAAGCAATCCTGTTCTCTAAGGTCGATTATTGTAACTCGATCCTACAAGGTCTACCAGCTGTTACATTAAAACCTCTGCAACTACTCCAAAACGCAGCTGCAAGGATTTTGACCAACACTAAGCGCAGAGATCACATCACGCCCATTTTAAAAGACCTACATTGGCTTCCAGTTAATTTTAGAATTGTTCACAAATTCCTCACCATTATTCATAAAAACATCCACCACCAGACTCCACTAGACCTACTACACCCTCTCAAATTACACTCTTCAGCTAGACCTTTGAGAGATGCCTATAAGGGATCCCTTCATGTTCCCCCAATCAAATTGGTACAAAGATTATCTATCAGGGACCGGGCCTTTTCAACAGCAGGCCCCACCATTTGGAATACACTACCCCCAGACCTCCGACAGGAAACCTGCCTCATAAATTTTAAAAAGAAACTGAAGACTTGGCTTTTCGGTAGAGCCTTTCCTGTCTCCTAGACTATATCCTACTAAGATATTTTTCAATCAGCTGTACTTTAATAACTAGCAGAATGTCATATAATCATGTTATAATGCTAGAGTTATTCTCCTGAGGTTGGCCTCAAGCCCCTTCTCTCTGTTATATCTCTCTACTTTGATTATCTGTCTCTTCATTTCCAATTCCTAGTTACTCACCCTTGTTATAATGTAACTTTTTACTTTCTGCTCACAATCTGTCTCCTCTTTTGAGGTTTGACTAGTTACTGTTAATGTACTATCGTTCTATGTAAACCGAGTTGATTTGATCTGTATCAAGAAAATCGGTATATAAAATCCCTAAATAAATAAATAAATAAATAAATAAACCACCTGATCTATCAGTACATAAATAAATACAAAAAGACCAAGACATCTGGGACTTGTAGATTGGGTTAAAAGAATGCAATCAAACATCAATATTTGTTTAAATCTAGCCAACTCATAGTGAGTTTATGCACAAAATATTGGTGTTAATTTTTTTTAGCATATACTGCTAAAAATTGTAAGGTGCATGCAAAAAACATTTGTGTAATGCACTAAATATTTTACCACATGCAACAAAACATGGCCTTAATAGTGTGAAAGTGCAATTTACATGAACACTAAACCAAAAAAGTATATTCACTAAGCCAGGGAGCGGACAAGATATCTGAATAATGTAAAAACAAATCTTTCATTGAATATACTTGGCTAAAGTTATATGAGTAACAGAGGAAAACATTTGAATCTAACTAGCTCTATTTTAATATAATCAGTAAGAAAGTACAGTTTCAAAAAATGTGTTTGTTCATTCATTTCAGATGTCGGTCATTTGTCAGGTTTATCTCAAAAAAATGTAATTTGTTGTTTCATTTTACATTCAAATCAATGAGTCAAGAAATTCATAGGCCTAATAAACTTTAATGTAAAAGAAATAACAGGCCTGGGCCATATCCCATCTCCAAAGTCCAGACCTGAAGCTGGGGTCTAGGCCTAGGTTTTGACTCTGAAGACAAAGTCTAGGCCAGGTCTAAGGCCACATCCCATTGCCAAGGTCCAGGACCAGGCCTTCCACTGTTATGTTTCTTCTTTCATAAATGAGAAATGGTGCTGTCTGCCCAGACTCACCACAGTGATGCCACTGCAGCGCTTTCCTCCCAAGTGGACAGCACTATTTTGAATTATGGCAGTTGAAAATTTTGGCTGTTCATCTAAATGGTGTTGTCTGCTTCATATGAAGGCACTGCAGTGGTGTCTCTGTGGGTGTCCTTAAGGCAGACAGCATCATTTTTAATCAATGGAAGAAAAAAGAAAACAGCAGATGGCCTGCTCCTGGGTCTCCAAGCCCCAGCATCAGACCTGGGCCTAGGTCTAGGCCTTGACAATGGGACCCAGGCTTTGGGTCAAGCCCTGGCATAGGGCCTAGGACTAGGTCTAGGTCCAGACCTCAGCATCAGGCCTAGGCCCAGACTTCATTATAGGACCCACACTTGGGTCGGGCCTAAGCCTCAGCAAAGGGATCCAGTCTCAGGTCAGGCCGCAGCATCAGGCTTGGGCTTCAACAACAGGATCTAGTTTTGGTCTAGGCCTGGGTCTTGGTGACAGGACCTGGCTGTAGGCCAGATCCCAGTGTCAGGCCAGGGCCCAGGTCTTAGTGATGGGACCAGACTGAGGTCTGGTCCTGCAAGAAGCCCTTTAAAAAAAAAAAAAGTTATGAACTGAAAACAGCCTTATTTGTTGCATTTTACTCATTCATTTAAAATGAATGCAAATCCCTAATAACCAGTTAGATTTAAAGTTATCTGGGTACTTTAATCTTAACCAACTATATTCAGAATGCAACTGGTTAAAAAGAAAACAAAAAAGCCTTTTAGGTCAGCAGACCTCAGTATAAATTATGTCAGAGGGAGATCCAAGATGGCGGCGCTAGGGTGAGGATGTGTGGCGACCCTCTCCTTACATACCTTAAAATTTCTTGAGAATGCCCTGAAAGTGGAGGGCCTGCGAGAGGCTGGCTATGGATGCCACTATGCCGGGTGCTACGAGAGGGCCGATGGACACCCATATCTTCAGAAGGAATGGACAGCAGGGAGAAAGGTTGCAGGAGGGGAGCCGAGAAGACACGCTGATATCCGGCCCTCTCCAAGACCCGGTGACATCATTATCCCCGGCTGAGAGAACAGCCCCCAAAAACCCGGCGGTGAGTCGGACAAGCTAACCTTTTTTGCCTAGAGTCCCTCTCAGACAACGTCAGGGTTGGGCCCTGCGGGGAACGGAGGAATCTCTGATCCGAACGGAGAACCCAGAGAGCACCAGGACTGAAGGGGAGAACCCTCATAGAGGAGAAATGCAGGCCCTGGAGGAGCTGATATCGCGGCAAAGCAGTGGAGAATTGGAAGAAGAAATTTCAGCTGAAATTGGAATGGAATTAATCCTGATAGTAAGGCCTGATGTCTTTTCTTTAGAAACAATATGGAAAGCAATAGAGACTTTGAATTGTAATGTAACACTACAGATTAGCCCAATAGTGAAGAAAATGGGACAAATTGAAGTTCAAGTTCAAAAATTGAAAGAAAAGCAAGTAGAAAATAAACGAGAAGTGGATTTATTGAAATCAAATTATGTTGACATGAAAAATCAGCATCAAGGATTGATGAAGGATAATGTATCTCTTTCTTATTAGCCTCTGATAGGGACTGAGTACTTAGAGTATATTTTCGTAATCAAAGAGAATTATTTATGGGTATTTTTCCAGATCTATCCAAAGAAATACAGATAAGAAGAAAATAGTGTAATACAATTGGGAGCACTATTCTTTCTAAAATCCTCATGCAAGTGCTCAATAAAGTTTAAAGCTCTAACTTATACTTTCTTCCAGCCATCTCAGCTGGCTAAATTTATAAAAGATAGACCCTCAGCTTTGCCAGAGAGTAGTTTTATATTAGAACCTGTATAACCTCATAATATGTGGGTAGCTCTCTCAGTTAAAGAACTATTTGATAAAACCAATGCTTTCAATTTAAAAAAAAAAATTTTCTGTATTATGAAGAAGTCATCTTTTGTGGTGGGTCTCTCGCTTGGTATAGAGGACTTTGGATAACAATGACATTCGAATATTTCCTTTAAAAAGTTCAGAATTTGTATAGTAGTATGGTGTAATGTCATGGTTTATTTTCCTTTCAAATGTATACAAATGCATAATTGGAAAAGAAGTACAATAAACAAAAAAATAAATTATGTCAAACATAATGCCTGATCTATTCCCCTCTCTCCCAAACCCTACAAAAGAATTTGTAAAAGTCGTGGGCCAATTGCGATTGAGGAGTCTTCCTAGCGCCCCCCTGAAAGAAACGTGCACAACGTGGGCCTGCAGGGCCCCCCTCCTAACTCCCACTGGCCCCAACCACTCGCAATCCCTACCGCACCCTTCCCACCAACCTGGAACACCGCAGATTTGTGCGCATTGTTACTCTCTCCAACCTAAACCCACCCTCAGTCCACCTCTTTTTATGTGGCTACAAGTATTTACGTTTTGAAAGTCCGTGTTTTCTTTTAGCCATTCTGAGAGGTACAACTTAGTTACCTGGCTACGTCCTTTTGAAAATTCTCTGTGCATTTATAACCTCAAATACACTGACAAAAACCACCCTTAATAGAAGAATAGTTGACTGTATCAATGCCTTTTTTTTTTTAAACAGTGAAAGAGAATTCCAATTACTAGATTGTCTAAGTAGCTTCTGTCAAATTTACTGCTAGCCAAACTGAATAAGGATTTGGGTTGCCAGACATAATGGACACCTTTGAAATCTATCAAGGTGGATGACATTGGGAGCCCTCTCTTCTGAAGTACTGCAGTTTGGGTCAGAAACTATTAACACCGTGAGTGACAGTTCTCCAGATCTTGGCAATGCAGTTGCTCCCAGAGGAGGCAAGTAGTGGACAAGGTGGCCGAGTGACCTTGATGTGTTGAGCTCACATTAAAAAAAAAAAAACTACAAGTCAGCACTGCAAGTGCAAAACTCTGCTTCAGGGAACCCAAGAAAAAAGTGTTGAAGCAAGCTAAAGGAATAAATATTATTTGAGGCATTGATAATGGGCAATTAGAAAGCTCCAAAGGCCAGATCAAAGCTAAGATGAGAACCATCTTCTAACTTCTGTGCTGTGTATGTTACCCCCCATGTTTCTCTTTTACTGGGTGATGAGCTTTCTTGAAAAATTGAGACAGTGCCTCTTGACATGCACTGTTTATGGACTTGGCCGTTGAAGCAATCTTGTGCTTTTTCCCTTAAGTCTGCGCCTCAGTCCCCCAGACCGTAAGAGTCAGGCCCCATCTTGGTTGTTGTTTGAATTAAATTCCTCTTCTGCCCCTCCCAGCCCCTGCACTATAGGGTTCTTAAATGGTCATGGCTGAGCAGATACTTTAGTGGGCATGGGGGTGAAATTATCTACTGATAGGGCTGACCAAACCCCTCTAATAACAGGGAAACTCTTTATCTGGAAAATTTCAAATAGTTAAAGATATCACTTTTATTCCATCAAGAAGTTGAGAACTGATGTAACGAGCTCAGACTATTCCAGCATTTGTGGTTTCAAGTCAATTTATTTACCAGAATAGGTCATTTGGTAATTCTGATTACTTGGTAAAGTTAGCAATTTTGTAAAATGTCGGTATATAAAAAAAAAATAATAATAAATAATATAGGTCATATTATAAGGTAGGTTATTTTCTTTTAGAGGGTATTTTTAGTCATTTTAAGCATTGGTGTAAATTTATGCCCATTTGGATACCAAATATTAGCCAGCATTGCAAGGTTCATAAAGGAGTGAATTAGTTATTATTCATTATTGTTTTTAACTATTGCAACAGGAAATATGTCAATTTTTGAGCTATGAATGCATATTTTGAAAATTTAAGGAATGTAAATCTTATCTTTTGCAGTTTTATTGGTTTACAGAACAGCAAGAAAACAGCTCTAGGATTATCTCAGTTGATGTCTGTCTAGTGTGTGTGTGTGTGTGTGTGTGTGTGTGTGTGTGTGTGTGTGTGTGTGTGTGTGTGTGTGTGTGTGTGTGTGTGTGTGTGATTTTAGAAGATTTTAATGTGCATGATAATTCAGGACCCACAGGATCAGCCCAAGAATTTTGCTAACTATGGAATCCTATGGCTTTATGCAGTGGGGAGAATCACCTATACATACACACAGACAAGATAGGCCCAAACAAGACAAGGAGCACAGGCGAGAGACAATAGATGCAGGGCAGACAGGCAGAAAGCCTTAGCAGGGCATGAGCTATACACTGAGCAAAGCAAGGCTGATAAGGGCGAGGGTCCAGGAGCAAGGACCAAGGGCAAGGACTACACAGACAGGAACCAAAGGTAAGGCAAGGACCAGACAGAAACAGAAGAACAAGGCTAGGCAAGTTAGGCCACTGGGAGACCTAGGCAAGACCAGGGCAAGGCAAGGGACAACCAGGCTAGGACACAAAAAAACCTACACCCACAGGAACAGAAGCACAAATGGGAACAAGGGAGACAAACAACTAAAGACAAGTTAGAACAATACAAGGAAGACATACTGGCCACAGAGAAACAAAGCAAGGCAGAAAGGCCACAAGGCCACACAGGGAACAAGGAAAAGCAAGGCAAGAAGGCCTCAGGGGCAAGCACAAGGCTGACCAAAGCACAGCCGAGGTGACTTGACGAATAGGCCCCGAATGCAGGGAAAGGCAGGGTTATATATGGCAGGTGTTTGCTGAGTTGTGCAGCCTTCAGGTCAGTGGCTAAAGCAAGTATATGAGCGTGGCTTAGGGAGGACCCCTGCTGGTAGGGAGGCTATGTGGCAGCCAGGTTCATTACACACTGCAATAGTATAGCATGATCAAGGATGTCATAGGCTGCAAATGTATCTTAAAAAAAACAAAAAAACAGCTAGTACAACCCCTCTTATTTTCCTTGAGGAGAAAAACTGTTACAGACATGAGTCATGTTTCCATGCTGAAAACCACATTGATAGTGGTGTAAAACATTATTATTGATAAATATGAATTGAACTGAGTGATTACTACATTTCTAGCAATGAACCCAATGATGACAGATTAGAAATGGATCTATAGCTAGAAAGGATCTCAGTTTAAAGATTACCCTTCTTAAAATCCAGATAAACTAATACCTGTCCAGCAAAGAGGGTACTCTCAACTAGAGGCAAAATTTATCAACAGTCAAAATACTAAAAAAAAAAAACAAAAATAAAAAAACTTTAGAAGCTATTTTATTGATAGAGGTCAAGAGGGCAAAAAGAGTTTTTCCAATTATGCAAAAAAACCTTCTCACATTCTCAAAATGTTCCCATCCTACCCTGATATCCTTGGTTGTTTACTCAGAGTACCCAATCGTTAAAAATGGCTGGCTGATTTCAGCTTGCCAGAAAGGGACATGGTAAACTAGACACAAAATTCTACCTAATCTTGGGGACTAAAATACTCCACTACCCTTGATTAATTTGGTTTATTTATTAATTTTTGTAAATAACTCATGGGGATGATTTAAAGATCCTTGGAGGCTGGTTTCAAAATAATCCTTCCCAGCTGATTAAAAAAAAAAATGTTTCAGTACACATGTATAATTGAAAAGCAGGAAAATGCACATTTTCTTTACTAATTTTATAAAATTATGCAGCGATATTTTGTGCATGTAATAATTATTACATGAGTGCATAAAACCCCGGTGCTATATGTGGAAGCAAGTATGTTGGAAAGAATGCACAAACTGCACTTCTGAAAATATTTACTTGTGCACATACTTGCATTCTCCAGTTTGTCAACACCTCCACCAGTTCACTTGACCCTCCCACCTATAAACTGCAGACAAAAGACAAAGGCAATTTCAATTCTGCAACTTAATTAGCAGGTACAAAAGTGTATAGACAAGTTCTGAAATGTATGCATGTATAGCACTTACAAAATAGCAACTTATGCACGTACTTCCAAACCCTGCCGTGAATCACCCCTAAATCATCCCTTCCCCCCCCCTAACATTTACACGTGAGACCTCAAGCATGTACATAGTTACAATGCTTCCATATGCACATGTATATGCTACCTAAATGCATATATGCTGATTTTGAAAATTAACCCATATAAGACTAAGATTTCGAGATCCAGTTTGATCTTCAAAAATCCAACAAGATTTAGCACTGCCGTGAATCAATTTTTCTTGATAAGTAACTTGACTTCTTCGCCAGTAATAATCCCCAAATCATCCAGCTGTCCAGTCAGAGGCATTTCAAGCCAAGTAATGACTTTCCATATCACTTCTAGTATAAACACCTGAGGAACAGGTAAAATACTCTGATATACCTTCATCTTCTATTCAGCAGGCTGTGAAACCCTCAGTAGTCTGACATCTGCCATGGAGTGGGTTCTTCTTTTATCGAACTCCGGGCCAATATAAGATGATCCAGGAAAGATCCCACTGAGGAAGAGCAAGTCTCAGCAGATTAACTGAGATTACAGGTTGCTGGTCTAGCTGTTAAGTTGTTTTACTTGCACCAAAGTTTTCCCAACAACAGGAATAAACAGTGACAACAAATCAGAAGTTTCTCAAGGCCTCAGTCCTCACCAGTACCTCAGGTGGAGAAGGTGGAGTTCACAGTTCAGGGCTGAGCGATAGATCCAACTCCAGATGGCATCCTTCAGTCAGCGATCTCCGACAGTGACGCCACGGAAACTCCATTTATTCCAGACTGATAAAGAAGTCCATCAGACCACCTAGAGCAGGGGTCGGGAACCCATGGCTCGCGAGCCAGATATGGCTCTTTTGAGGGCTGCATCTGGCTCGCGGACAAGTGTCGCCACACTTCGCGGTTCCCCGCTGACCCAGCTGCTCCCCGGTCCTCCGCCGCCCGGGCTTAAAATGCTGTCAGCCCGGGCGGAACGCGGCAGGACAGCTGGAGTCAGCGGCACCGGCGTGCTCTCTTCTCCTCCCTCCCCCCCCCCCCCCGCGGCCCGGAAGAGGAAGTGGAGAGCATCGGGTGCCTGCGCGGGAAGAAGAGACCGTGGTCTCTTCTTCCCGCGCAGGCACCCGATGCTCTCCACTTCCTCTTCCGGGCCGCGGGGGGGGGGAGGAGAAGAGAGAGTCAGCGGCACGACTGGAGTCAGCCGGGTGCCTGCGCGGGAGTCATCGGGTGTCAGCCGGGTGCCAGCGCTGGAGTCATCGGGTGCCTGCGCGGGAGTCTTCCCGCGCAGGCACCCGATGCTCACCACTTCCTCTTCCGGGCCGCGGGAAGAAGAGAGCGCACCAGCGTGCTCTCTTCTTCCCGCGGCCCGGTAGAGGAAGTGGTGAGCATCGGGTGCCTGCGCGGGAAGAAGAGGCCACGCTAATGTCCGACGGGAAGAAGACTGCAGCGCGGCTCGGAGGAAAATGAAGAGTTTCAACCGCGACCGATGGGACTCCGCCTTCGCCTCCGAGGGCTGAAAATGAAGGAGGTTAGCGTTGGGAAGAGGCTGCTGCTGCTGCTGCCGTGAGTTCCCGGGGTGGGGGTGGGGGAGAGTGATAGTGAATGAGCGAGCAAGCATGTGTGTTTGAGATCCTGTGTGTGTGAGTGAGAGATTGCATGTATGTGAATGATTGAGAGCCTGTATATGTGAAAGAGAGTATGTCTGTGATTGAGAGCCTGCCTGTGAGAGAGAGCATGAATGTAAGTTTACCATTGGGAACCTGTATGTGTAAGTTTGTGATTGAAAACCTGTTTGTGTGAAAGAGTATGTGTGTATGATTGAGATCCTTTGTGTGTGAGAGAAATCATGTGTATGTATGATTAAGAGCCTGTGTGTATAAGTAAGAGAGAGATCATGTGTGTCTGTGTCTGATTGACAGCTGGTTTAGGTGATGGAGTATGTGATTGAGAGCCTGTGTTTCAATGAGAGAGAGAGACCATGTGTGTCTGTGTGTGATTGAGAGCTGATTTAGGTGAGGGAGCATGTGAGTATGTGATTGAGAGCCTGTGTGTAAATGAGAGAAAGAGAGGACATGTTTGTAAGCATGTGAATGAGAGTCTGTGTGTGAGAGAAATGTGTGTGATTGAAAGCCTGTGTGTGTGTGTGTAAGCGTGAAAAGATAGACAGCATGTGTGTAAATGTGTAATTAAGAGCCTATATAAGTGAGAGAGAAAAAGCATGGGTATATGTGAGTACTGAGAGCATGTGTGTATAGGTGTGTCATTGAGAGCCAGTGTGAGAGAGAGCGCTGGTATGTGACTGAGAGAGAGGAGAAAGTTCCAAGCAAACCACCCCGCCTCCTCCTAATTCAGAACAATCTCAGGACACCTGGATATCAAACGTTCCCAGGTATGCAGAGCAAAAAAATTTTTGTATCCTTATTATTTTTCATTACTGGATCTTTGTGTCTGCTATTTTGAAATATTTTGTTGGTATCTGGAAATGTTTTATGAGTTTTTAATTATTGGATATTCCACTCATCAGCTGTTTCGAAATATGTTCTTTTTGTTAGTACAGTTTTAATGCTGATGATTTTATATTTCTTGATTTGTTTTATAAGGATGGGTGATGTTTCTTTTTTCCTTTGTTACACTGCATACAGAGACTCTGGCTTGTTGCAGTTTCCAATTCAGTTTTTTCTGCATGCTTCTTGTTATGCGTTTTGGTCTCTTCATTCTATGTTAGGTGAGGGACAGCACGTGATTCAGGTGAGGTTTTCTGCTGGCGTGTTGTTTCTGTGTAGGACTCTATAGCAGCCTGACTTGGTCCGTTTTCCTAATAGGAGATGTATGTATTGGTGTCTTAAGGCCTGGTGTAATATTTTCAGAGACTTATTGTACATTAAAAGTGTGATCTTACATAAAATGCACACATTTACTTGTATTTAGTTTTAAACATATTGTATGGCTCTCATGGAATTACATTTTAAAATATGTGGCGTTTATGGCTCTCTCAGCCAAAAAGGTTCCTGACCCCTGACCAGTGTTGCCAGGTTTTCATGAAAGAACAAGCACTTTTTTCCAAAAAAACAAGCCCAAAAAAAGCCCAAAACACATGAGATTGAAACATTTTATTTTTTTATAGCAGTTAATGCCCTCACATATTCATACCCCTCTCCCCACCCCCGTACAAGCAAATCTCTGGCCCCCCACACTCTCATTCCCCCCCTCCGTAACCCCTCCGAGCACATCTATGGCCCCGCACACACTGATTCCCCCCTCCCTAACCCCTCCTAGCACATCTCTGGCCCCTCACACACATTCCCACCTCCCTAACCCCTCCGAGCACATCTCTGGCCCCCCATACGCTGATTCTCTCCTCCCAGCACATCTCTGGCCCCCACATACTCAGTCCCCTCTCCCCAGCCCCCTCCGAGCACATCTCTGGCCCCCACACTCTCATTCCCCCCTCCCTAACCCCTCCGAGCACATCTCTGGCCCCCACACTCTCATTCCCCACTCCCTAACCCCTCCGAGCACATCTCTGGCCCCCACACTCTCATTCCCCCCTCCCTAACCCCTCCGAGCACATCTCTGGCCCCCACACTCTCATTACCCCCTCCCTAACCCCTCCGAGCACATCTCTGGCCCCCACACTCTCATTCCCCCCTCCCTAACCCCTCAGAGCACATCTCTGGCCCCGCACACACTGATTCCCCCCTCCCTAACCCCTCAGAGCACATCTCTGGCCCCCACACTCTCATTTCCCCCTCCCAACATACTAACTCCTTCCCTCCTGATACCTGGCTGTAGCTGCACACTCTGGATTCCTTTGCTGTTGCTCTCCAATGCTGTGCTGCTGGCCTTCCCGTTCCGCCCACGTGCGATGCTGTGCTGGCAGGGTCTGCCCACAAAATGTGCTCCTTACGTGTGCATCAACAAGGCTCGCAGCTTCTGCTCTGATTGGCTTACTGCTGCAATATAGGGATAGGGTGCGCCTGCTATGGACAGGCTTCATCGCAGCAGCAGCAGCCAATCACTGTATGATTCAGAGCACAAGTCCCGCCCAACAAGCCCAAAAAAACGCGACTGGCAGAAAAAATAGCCCAATTAAAAGCAACCCGCGAATCGGAAAAAAAAAACCGCGAATGACTACAAAAAGAAGCCCAATCTCGCGGTAAATAAGCGAGGTTGGCAACACTGCCCCTGACCTAGAGAGAGAGGTACAACCTCACAATGCCCTTCCCCACAACAAGTGTTGGAAGGCAGTTTGACAATTTCCGAACACCAAAGGATCACAGCCTAGCAAGTTAGCATGGATACGCCATTTTGGATATTCCACATTTGTTTTAATGTGGGGGGTGGCCAACTCTGCTCCTCAAGAGCCACAAACAGGCCAGGATTTCAGGATATCTACAATGAATATGCATGAGATAGATTTGCATATAATGGAGGTAGTGCATTCAAATTATCTCAAGCATATTCATTGTGGATATCCTGAAAAGCTGACCTGTTAGTAGCTCTCGGGGACTGGAGTTGGCCACCCCTCTTTTAATGCATAAGGGAAAGGGACTGAGAGAAAAGTTAGGGAATGAGGACAGTGACAAATTCATTATTACACATGCAGTAGTCTCTGACTTGACATATTTGGTAAGCCATGAATTTTCAAAATAATTATATCTAAACTTTGGCTGCTCTATGAACTGAAGCGATTATCTGTGTCATTGTGCAATGCTAAGATATTCAATTCTGACAAGGCACAGTATCTTGATTAGATCTTTCTAAAAGCTTCCCAGCCAGGCAAGGCATTTTTCTTTCTATAGAAATTCAAAAAGGATGCTTTTTTCCAAGAATGAAAATATTTCTTTAGGCTGATAACAAAAAGTCACATACTTATCTCACATTTTTTACTTTCTAATTTGAAAGTCTAAGACGACTGCATGAAAATAAAGTACTGCTAAAATGAAGAAGTTACAAAAGTTTATACCAGTACAGGAATATCTAATGAACAAAGTTCTTGGGGAAAATATTTCAGCAGTATATTGCTTTTCTTGGTCAGCCAAAAAAGAAAAAAAAAAGGATAAGTTCAGAGTGAACCATGTTACACAGGAGCCTTAGGTAAAATGATTTATAGGTATTATTAATCAGTGGTTCAACACTCAGTAAATTATCAGGCCTTCTCAGCTGCAGGACACATTTCACAATGTCTGACATCAAAACTCAGAACAAAGGTTCTTAAGTAGCTAGGGAGGAGCATTTTCAAATGATTGTACCTGGTTAACTCTGAAGCTAGAAGTCCCTGCACTGTGAAACCCACCATTTTACCCCTGCTGTCAAGGGGGAGGGCTGATGGTGGAGGGGAGGCCAGGGCGTGTAAGCAATGTCTGGGGATTTCATTTTGAAATACCTGCATGAACTTTTATGGCACTGACTTTACACTTGTGGATTTGGGTATGGAGGTATACGCAACCCCAGTCAGCCTCCAAAATTTCAAAATCCTCACGAGCCTACAAACAATGCAAAATCCTCACGAGCCTACAAACAATGCAAGAATATTAAAAATTGCCCCCTTAAAGTCTTAGCCATGGATAAAACCTATTAAATTGAACAAAACATATTACTACCACAGTGATGCATTTACTATGGTATCCTTTTTATTGCTTGTCTATGCACCTTGTTGTCTGTTATATCTGTATTTTGAATAAAATTTAAGTCAAGTCAGGACCAATATTGGATAATCCATGTTTGGTCATTATAAACTGATGGTATTAATACACAGATTTCAAATACACTAGACGTGGCCAACTCCAGTCTTCAAGAGTCACAAACATACCTTGTTTACAGGCTTATCCATAATGAATATGTATGAGATATTTGCATACAACGTACTATGCCCAGGAAATAAGTCACATACTATCAAGTACATTTTCAAATGCCGGCGTGGACCAATACCATGAGATATGCGTGCGGCCGGGCCGCACACCACGGGCTATATCAAAGGCCCAGGGCCACATGCATATCTCTCGATACGCGCGGAAGAGCTAGCAAACAAAAAAAGGGGTGGACCGGGACAGCACCATTAGGCACTGTCCCGCTGAAGCACTCACCGGCAGCCAGCTGGCACGTACAACTTACTGCTGCTCCGTAGAACAGGTAAGTTGAGAAACAAAACAAAAAAATGGTAGATGGGTTTTAGGGGTCAGGGAGGAGAGGGGAAAAAAGGCAGGCAGGGTAGGTAGGCATTTTAGTAAGCTCCCTCCCAGTCTTCTCCTTTATTGGAGCGGACCGGGAAGGAACTGGGGAAAGGCCCGATTGTGTCACCACACGCTTTCTAACAAATTTCCCCACCCCCTTGCTCGCTTCGGCACTCGCACATGCGCCGATATAAAATGGGGCGCTTGTGCATGCGGGTAGCTGATTTTATAACATGCACGCGTCAACACGCACAATTTATTAAAATCAGTGCGCGCTCATGGACACCCGCGCAGTTCTTTAAAATTTCACCTTTAAACCTTTTGCTGACCAGAGGTATTATGCACAGGTTGTACTGTATTTAGACTAGCTTGGATACACAAAGTAATTGGCTAATGAGAATTCCAAATTGGGCAAATATTATAGTACCAAATCCCAGGTCAGAAATTTTAGAGTAAATCAGGTTGTATTATAAAAGGGTAAGGAGGCAATGCACAAGTAGTTAGATGAAATCCTCTCACTAGGATACAGTAGGGATGTGAATCGTGTCCTCGATCGTCTTAACGATCGATTTCGGCTGGGAGGGGGAGGGAATCGTATTGTTGCCGTTTGGGGGGGTAAAATATCGTGAAAAATCGTTAAAAATCGTTAAAAATCGAAAAATCGAAAAACCGGCACATTAAAACCCCCTAAAACCCACCCCCGACCCTTTAAATTAAATCCCCCACCCTCCCGAACCCCCCCCAAATAACTTAAATAACCTGCGGGTCCAGCGGCGGTCCGGAACGGCAGCGGTCCGGAACGGGCTCCTGCTCCTGAATCTGTCGTCTTCAGCCGGCGCCATTTTCCAAAATGGCGCCGAAAAATGGCGGCGGCCATAGACGAAAAAGATTGGACGGCAGGAGGTCCTTCCGGACCCCCGCTGGACTTTTGGCAAGTCTCGTGGGGGTCAGGAGGCCCCCCACAAGCTGGCCAAAAGTTCCTGGAGGTCCAGCGGGGGTCAGGGAGCGATTTCCCGCCGCGAATCGTTTTCGTACGGAAAATGGCGCCGGCAGGAGATCGACTGCAGGAGGTCGTTCAGCGAGGCGCCGGAACCCTCGCTGAACGACCTCCTGCAGTCGATCTCCTGCCGGCGCCATTTTCCGTACGAAAACGATTCGCGGCGGGAAATCGCTCCCTGACCCCCGCTGGACCTCCAGGAACTTTTGGCCAGCTTGTGGTGGGCCTCCTGACCCCCACGAGACTTGCCAAAAGTCCAGCGGGGGTCCGGAAGGACCTCCTGCCGTCCAATCTTTTTCGTCTATGGCCGCCGCCATTTTTCGGCGCCATTTTGGAAAATGGCGCCGGCTGAAGACGACAAGATTCAGGAGCAGGAGCCCGTTCCGGACCGCTGCCGTTCCGGACCGCCGCTGGACCCGCAGGTTATTAAGTTATTGGGGGGGGGGGTTCGGGAGGGTGGGGGATTTAATTTAAAGGGTCGGGGGTGGGTTTTAGGGGGTTTTAGTGTGCCGGCTCACGATTCTAACGATTTATAACGATAAATCGTTAGAATCTGTATTGTATTGTGTTCCATAACGGTTTAAGACGATATTAAAATTATCGGACGATAATTTTAATCGTCCTAAAACGATTCACATCCCTAGGATACAGTGCTAAAATGAAAGGGGCCTTTGACTTTGAAATGTCACAGGGAAGTCATGCTGCTTTCTCTTGTTTCAGTACCCAGGCACCGAATGTTGCATCAGCAGCCAAGCACATGACATGAGCATATGGCAACACCAGAAAGTCACAAATGCAACCGGTGTGCAGAGTCTGCCAAGGAGCCAGATGCTATTTAAAGCATGTCTTTCACAGCTTGCCTTTGAGATTCAATAAGGCATCTAAAGAGGAGGGGCTATACATCAGAAGAATGTAAGCTGCATGTCAGAGCGCACTAACTGCTTGGGAGGTTATGTGGTGGGGGCAGTGGAGGTTGCCAATATGTTAAAATGAACGGCTATTTCAAACTAAAACCAACAGCTAAAAATATAATTAAATGAACAGAACTGGGAAAGAAAAATGTAATGCAATCAAAATTCTCTCAGTAAAAAAAAAAAAAAGGCATATTTATATACATAGAAACATACATAGAAATGACGGCAGAAAAAGACCAAACGGCCCATCCAGCCTGCCCAGCAAGCTCCCACACTTATATTCCCATACATATCTGTTTCACCGACCATCAAGTTCAGGGCTCTTGTTGGTAAAGGTTTGATTCAAATTTCCTGCCACCCCCTGCCGTTGTTACAGAGAGTAATGTTGGAGTTGCATCAAAGGTAAATCATAAGGCTTAATGGTTAAGGATAGTAACCGCCGCATCAAGCAAGTTACCACGATGCTTGTTTACCCAGACTGCACAGATCAATGCCTTGTTGGATGTTGTCTGAATGTGAATCCTCTTTTCCACATTTCCTCCTGCCGTTGAAGCAGAGAGCAACGCTGTATATGCACTCAAAGTGAAAAATCAGGCTTAATTGGTTTAGGGTAGTAACCACCGCAATAAGCAAGCTATCCCCATGTTTATTTCTTTACCCAGACTGTGTAGTTCAGTCCTTGTTGGTTGTTGCCTGAATGCAAATCCTCTTTTCCACATTTCCCCTTGCCGTTGATACAGAGAGCAATGTTGGAGTTGCATTAACCGTGTTAAGGCTTATTGAATAAGGGTAGTAATCACCAGGTAGAAGCCATCACCATTTCAGCAAGCCATCCCCTTGGCTCTTCTCTTCATTCCCATCCTCTAGCATTTATGGCTCCACAGTGTTTATCCCATGCCCCTTTGAATTCCTTCACAGTTTTAGTCTTCACTACTTCCTCTGGAAGGGCATTCCAGGCATCCACCACCCTCTCCATGAAGAAATACTTCTTGACATTGGTTCTAAGTCTTCCTCCCTGCAGTTTCAAATCGTGACCCCTAGTTCAACTGATTTTTTTCCAACGGAAAAGGTTTGTTGTTGACCATGGATCATTAAAACCTTTCAAGTATCTGAACGTCTGTATCATATCACTCCTGCTCCTCCTCTCCTCCAGGTTATACATATTTAGGTTCTTCAATCTCTCCTCATAAGTCATTTTATGTAGACCCTCCACCTTTTTGGTCGTCCTTCTCTGGACTGCCTCCATCCTGTCTCTATCCCTTTGGAGATACAGTCTCCAGAACTGAACAAAGTACTCCAGGTGAGGCCTCACCAAGGCCCTGTACAAGGGAATATCACTTCTTTTCTCTTACTAGATATTCCTCTCTATGCAGCCCAGCATTCTTCTGGCTTTAGCTATCGTTGTTTCGCCAACTTCAGATCATTAGACACTATCACCCCAAGGTTTCTCTCCTGCTCTGTTCACATCAGCCCTTCACCCCCCATCAAATACAGTTCTTTCGCATTTCTACACCCCATATGCATGACTCTGCACTTCTTGGCATTGAATCTCAGCTGCCATATCTTCGACCACTCTTCCAGCTTCCTTAAATCCGTCTCATTCTCTCCACTCCTTCTGGCGTGTCCACTCTGTTGCAGATCTTAGTATCATCCGCAAAAAGACAAACCTTACCTTCTATCCCATCCTGCATGTCGCTCACAAAGATATTGAACAGGACCAGTCCCAACACCGAACCTTGCGGCACTCTACTTAACACCGCTCTCTCTTCAGAGTAAGTTCCATTTACCATCACACATTATCTTCTGTCCGTCAACCAGTTTGCAATCCAGGCCACCACCTTGGCACTCACTCCTAAGCTTCTCATTTTATTCACAAGCCTCCTGTGCGGGACCGTATCAAAAGCTTTGCTGAAACCCAAGTAGATGACATCAATTGCTCTTCCTCGATCCAATTCCCTAGTCACCCAATCAAAAAAGTCAATCAGATTTGTCTGACAGAACCTTCCCCTGGTGAATCCATGCTGCCTCTGATCCAGCAATTCTTCTGCCTGTAGATATTTCACTATTTTTTTTCTTTCAGCAATGACTCCATTACTTTTCCCACCACCAAGGTGAGGCTAACCTGCCTGTAGTTTCCAGCCTCCACTCTGCTCCCACTCTTGTGAAGTAGGACTTGTTTCAAGCAAAAACAAAGAAACTAAATGTCTGCTTTGGGGAGGTGGAGAATGGTGTCCCACTGTTTGCTTTCAGATTTCTTTCCTCTTTGTTTTTCTTGCATATTTGACATGGCAAAGAGGAAAGGCAGAACACAGGTGGGCCCATTGACCAAAGATCAACCTGTTGCCTCCGAAGGAGGGCCCCTGGGAGAAATGGTATGGGAAGGTGTGGCACTGATCTCCCTGGCCCTGGAGACTTCTTGAGCGTAGAGTTGAGGACGATGCTGGGAAGCCTTGCTGCGGTCAGCAAAAGTGCCTCCAAATGTACATGAGCCCTGGATGATAACATCGAGGCCAAGAGAAGGACGGAGGAGTGCATGGAGACTGCAGAAGCCATGCTGTGGGGCCGTTCAGAGTTATCCTTGATGGCAAGTACCCTCGAAGGAGCCAAGGGGGCAGCTGAAACAGGAACTTTGTCACCTACAGAAAGAACTGCATCTGAGACGGGTCCAATGTTTTTTTTTACGCTGAAGAAACCCCCGATTTTTACACTTGAAGGCCATTTGGCTGGCTATTGATGGCTTGGGGAAATCCTTGTCTGCTCAGATTTTCCAACTCTGGTGACTTTCAAAATGTTATTAGAAGGCTTGAGGTACAGGAGAAAAGCTTGGAGGATTATTTTTAAATTTCAATAAAAATAAAGGTTAAAAAAAAGAAATTAACAGAAAGAGGCTGCTCAATGACATGCTCATGAAGATATTATGATGAGAGAGATGTTTTTTTAGTGGAAGTTTGTAAATTTAGAGAATTCTATTAAAAGAAAAAATCATTTTATTAATTTCTCTACAGTGGAGCTGATCTCTGCAAAAGAGATGTTGAAAAATATCTATGAAATCCTTAAGATTCCTGAGGATGGTCTGCCTCCTGTTTCTAAAGCTTATTTGCTACCTCCAAAGAAGCCAAGCAAAGAAGATCAGGATGATCTCTCTCTTCTGAACCACCAAATAGCCTGGACCTAGCTTTTTGGAAACATCCAGTGAGATACCCATGGAAACTGCAACTTTAATTGGAACCAGATAGAGACTGGATTACGAGACTATGTTGTCTGTTTTTGTTTTTTTAGACACAAAGAAGATATGTTTTATGTGTGTAAATATTAGGACGTTTCCAGATGTGGCCTAGTCAACTCTCAAAAGAAGGCAGCAGCTTTTGTTAATGAGACCTAGGGTATTATAGCTATGGGTTCAAATTTTTAATTTTTATGTATCCTTCAAAATGTTTGATTAAATATCAGTTTTAAATATATATTATTTATTTTTTTTTATTTTTTTTTACCCAGCCAGCTTTCATCTAGAGATACTGTGGTGGCTGCTCCCTGTGAGATTCCTTCTGTCGAGGGTTAATTCCTCCTGTTTATAGTGGGTTGATCTATTAGAGAGTGCTTCAAAGAATATTCTTGCTACTTTAAATTGCTTTGGAGATTGTGTCTCTCTTCCCCCTCTATTGGTGGACATTTGAGCACTGGTGTGTGTGTGGTTCGTGCAACCCTATTTTAATTTTAATAAGTGGGGGGTTTCCCTGTTTTTGCTCTTTCCCTAAATACGTTATTCTTGGCATAAATGTAAAAATGTAATAAAAATAAACTTAAAAATGTATGGTTTTATATGAATTAAATAGGTAAGAGAAACATGGATCTAGTAAATTCCTATGAGAGAATCTGATAAATGTATCAACAATCTGCGGCGGGAAGGACGCAATCCTTAAGTTTGAAGCAGCTACTTGTTCGGCTTAGAGGTCCCTCCCGCCGCAGATTGTCGGAACACAGTTCTGTGTCGGGGGACAGTGTAAAAATCCTGTGCTTTACCTGCAGTGCCATCCACAAGTTTGAAATAAACCTTGGTCTTTGCAAATCTGAATAATTTGTGGGCTTTGAGATTCCTGACTACCCTTGATTCTTGTGGATATTTTTTTGTGGGGTGGTCCTCCCACCGTCTATCTGTACAGGATAAATAGTAAGCCTAAAACTAGCTGGATAACTTTATACAGATATATTTATCAGTATTTTTAGCTGGAAAAGTGCCACTGAATATCCAGCTAATTATCCAGAAAAAATTATTTGGCTAACTTACTCACTCACTCACTGGGTTTTGTAATATGGACTTCTCCAAGGCTAATTCAGCATCCTTTTACCAAGATACAATATATTGAGCCTAACCTGGTCCTGATTTAAGGCAAAAGAATTAAAACAATCTCAAACCGCAAAACTCTGTTTTCCATCGTTATATTTTATGTGAGTGGAAAGTGAAATTTGAAAGAAAAAAACTTGTATCAGCATTGAAACATGCATAGTAGGTGTCAGATTAGCAACATTGGCAGGACCGGTGTTATCACAGATCACAGCCTGGGCTGTCAGATCACTTGGAACAGCATAATCTAGCTACCCCTTTTTAGCCACACAACTTTGCTGGTGGCTTCTTGGCTTCCACTCTTGAAAACCCCAGCCTCATCTCTGCGGCCTCCTCTCCCCTCCCTACTATCTGGCAGGCCAGCTCTAAGCACCGAGGGTGGTTCGTTCCCAACACAGGATAAGATTTACTTCCAAATCCTCTAGGGGACAGATTTGAAAGGATTTATGCACATAAGGGTAGATTTTAAAAGAAGCGCGCATGGCCTACATGTGCGCTCACTACCCGGCGCGCGGGCATGTTATAAAATCGGGAGTTGGTGCGCACGCGCGCGCAAGGGGGTGTACAATTATGCACCTTGCATGCGCCAGGCTGCACTGCCTTCCCCCGTTCCCTTCCTCCTAACCTGATCTTCCCACCCCTTCCCCTAACCTTTCCCCCCCCTAGCCCTACTCTAACCCCCAAAAAATTATCTTTTGCGCCTGCCTCTGGCAGTTGTGCGCACCGGCAGCTTGCCGGCACGCGATCCTCCAACAGAGCGGCAATGGCCGCGATCCTCCAACAGAGCAGCAATGGCCGCTCTGTCGGAAGCCTCTGGCCCCGCCCCTTTAGTAAAGCTCCGGGACTTACACACGTCCCGGGGCTTTAGGCCCGGCATGCGTAACCCTTTTAAAATCTGGCCCATAAGATCCAATTTTATGCATGTGAATTGCCTTTTGAAAAAAGCCTGGAGGGTTGTGTGCGCAGAGGTACACAAAAAAAGCCATTTCGTGCATAGTTTTACTACAAGGAGCCATTTGGGGAGGGGGGGGCAGAACTTATATACATACATTTGAATTTTGAAAGCATGTGCTTAAATATGCACATGGAAAGTTGCACCTGCTCCCGAGCTGATGTAACTTTGTGCATATATGTTGGCACTGGTTATGCCCAGAACAGCAAATGTATAGTTCTAAATAGATTTAAGCGCATAAATCCACTGAAATTTTGTGTAAAAAAAGTATGTGCAGACATTAGCTGACATGGGCTGTTTGAACACGTAAATGCTGGGAGCCATGAAGTACTCTTCCCTGCAAATAAACGTCTTCAATGCTATTAATGTCACAGGGAGTACATTTGCAAAGAAAGAAATTGGCATTGTCCAACAATCACTCTGTAAGGACCTCCCATTCCTTCACGAAGCAGTTTTCCTACTAATACTGCGGGTCTTCTGTCACAAATTCCTCGGATGCCCCAGTACCTGGAAATCTTGTTTCTCACCTCTTATTGCATAGCACATTGTTGGCGCCTGGTTGCATGAACTGGACAAATCAGTTTTCTCCTCTTCACTCTTTAGTTTCAGCAGATGGCTATTTAGGTTCCAGAGTCCTTTTTGGATACCCCAACTCTCTTCATCAAGGACAAGGTCCTTCCCTTCCCTGAGAAGTCCCTAAGAAAGAATTTTCTCCTGTACCTTTCAAGCCTCTTCCATCTCTAGGGAGGAAAGCTTCTCCTTCTTGAGTCCTTTCTTGCACTCCTTTGACATGATCTTCTCCAACGGTGTTGTAGAGATCCTACTCCTTCCTCTATCCTAGAGGTATCTCCTAAATTCATTCATGGTCTGTATCCCCTCTAAGAAGCTCTCCACTGGTGCACATTCAACAACGGTTTACTACAAAATGGAATGCAGCAAATCTCTGCTTATTCCAGATAGGTGCTTGTATTAAAGACACCTATACTAGTGGGAAATCTGAGGAGTCCCTACATTAACATTAGATAAAATCTACTTATGTTCATAAGTAGATCATATAAAGTTAGGAGAATTACTGGCACAAGGGACACTGATGTATTTGTCTACTGTTTTGAAGGCAGTCTAGTTGCACCAGTACATGTGACATTTTGCTATGCATTAAAATATAAGCAATCTCATGTTAATCACTGTAAATCCTATTGTTGCCATCACACTTTCAAGTTTACAGTAAAAAAAAATACTGCAGTAAAATTTAGATTTCAGTACATAAAGCTGTGTCTTCTAAATTGTGAGATCTCTGAAAGAAGGTGGACTTCAGTGTTAAATGCTCATTCCTAGGAATGTGCAGAAGAAAACAAATTTTGGTTTGTTCATTCAGTTTTTTAGGACCCATATTTGTTTCATTACAAAAAATTATTAATTTCATTAGTTTTACATTAAAACCTATGGGAGAAGCATGACAGTCTATTCTGGGCTCCAGAATAGTGATTTTTATTTTTTTTAATCAATTCTAATGAAACTTGTGAGAAGAAATCATCAGACGGGGTAAGAACTGAAAAGTATTTAGAGTGTGACAAAGTGGCATCAAAAGTGCAAAAATAGTAGCCTAAGATTCTGCAAAGGGACAAAGGGGTACAGGATTGGCAGACGTTCTCTAAAGCAACGAGAGTGGAGCAAAGGAGGAAGAGGAAGAAAAACACCCCAAGCTGCAAAAAGAGGATGCCAGCCAAGCAATAGTGTCATGAACAGTTTATAGCATCACGAGAGGCAAAGTGGCACCAGAAGTGGCATCAGCTCCCTAAGGCACCATGAAGGGGGAATGAAGCAGAAAAAGTGACAGATCTCAAACCATAAGAGCTGGAGTACGCCAGGAAGATACAGACAGAAGTTAAGAATATGAAGGTGTAAAATCTGTGCATGGCAGCAAGGCCAAATGGCACAAGGATCTGAAGGTGTAGGATGAGGGGCACAGATTTAAGGCAGAGTGGTATAAGAGATGCCAGTCAATCTGTTGGAGCATACAAACAACTGTAGAGAGGAATGTCTCTCCCTGTCGAAGTACGGCTGCACCTGGCTGAATCCACCAGACCAGTAGGATATGTTTGTGTCACGGAGTAAGTCACACACATCATAGATAGGTAGGTACCTAAGTGCACAGTACAGTGGAACTGTGAGTGGGCCATGACATCAGTTACAGTTCATTGAGCAGTTCAGCAAGTGTGCAAAAGAATGGATAGCCATGGCCAGAGCAAGAGATGGCAAGAAGATGAGCACCATAGATGACAAATGCTATTAAAATCCTGGACTATTTTAGTAAGCTTGCAAAGCAATGCATGGCTAGAGCATGACAAAAAGTGGGCAGATACTGTAGGGGGGAAGGAAAATTGGCAAGAACCTTGAACGCAGCTGGAATGGGAGGAAACACCCTCAGGTAGCAAGACCAGCTCGGAATGGCAGAGGCGGCGGCAATAGTGCTAATATATCTTAAGACCTAGAATGGTAGGAGATCAGCAACTTAGCAAGAAGGGTAACACCCCCAAAGATGCTTGCCAGTTCTTGCACAGAGTAGTACAGGGAGAGGGCACCGTAATGTGCCAAGAACGGCTTGGAGCAGCAGCAGTAGACGTGGTGACAGTGTCTGTTAATAATTTTTAAAAATTGGAATGGTAGGAGCAGAGCAACTCAGTGAGAAGTTATAGCTGTAATACCCACAGAGCTGTGGTGTTGTCAGTGTCAGGTCCATGTAGCATTTGAAAAATATCTTTGCAGGCAGAAAATATACAATTCTTAGCTACTATAAAGTCAGTTAGAAATTATTAAGAATCATAAACCTTGTTAAGACTGTTTTGATATGGTTGGAGCATGGCATGCTGAAAGTAGAATGTTTCGGGCCACAAGGGTCATGGTTGGAGCAAGACAGGCTTATGCAGGATACGTCAGTCCTGAATGGATATGGTAGAGCATTGGAGGCTGCAGGTAGAAGTGTCAGGCCACGGTACTTATGGCTGATGCCCGGACCAAATTCCTAACCAACTACGCGATTACCTGCCCACCTCGTTCTCCTGCAATGGAGACACCATGCCACATTCCCAAACTCCCCCACAGCCTCAAACAACACCCCTCCACCCAAAAAAAACATCCCCATCAGATGCCTCACTAACATCCCTACCAAACCCAACATCCTAAGGTCTACACTCACCATTCTCACCCTCCTCCTCATTAATGCCCAGTCCATCACCAAAAAAAATTCCCATCATACATGATCTGCTCCTTGACTCACTACCTGACATCTTCTGCATCACAGAATCCTGGCTGAAAAGCACCAACACTGTTCTCCTAAATCAATTACCCAAAAACACCTATAATCTCCATCCCCAGACCCAAACGAAAAGGAGGCGGCCTACTATTCCTAGCTCACAAAAAACACAAATTCTCATCCCACACACTAAACCTTCCTCCCCCCTTCGAGACTAACCTATTTAAATCTAAAAACCTTCAAATACTACTCCTCTATGCACCCCCCGGTCTCCTTCAGCACAACCTCTCCCCTTTAATCGAAACCATAACCACACATATCAACCTACAGGAGCCAGCCATCATTCTGGGGGATTTCAACCTCCACATAGACACCAATCCCCCATCATCCACCAACAAACTCCTCAACCATGTCCGCCATGGGATTTTCCGAAATTATCAACACCCCCACTCAAAAATCCAGTCACACTCTTGACTTACTCTTCAACAGCAAAATCTCCTCCTTAGACTCCCCGACTGCTACCCCTACCCCATGGTCGGACCACAGTCTCATACAAGCCAAGCTGCAACTCTAATGTACCCCAATAATACCAAACAAGCGCATCATCAAATTCACCAAGCCATGCTCCAGTGATGCCCTCGCCAAGCTACTACCGGAAGCCTTAAAGAACCTCAACACGATGAACTGGCATTGAGGGTCAGGGTGGCGGAGGCAGGTGTCCTGGAGGAACACATTCTTCAAGTCCTGGAAGACTCGTAGGGCCGTCGGTGGCCAGTTCTTAGCGTCGGCACCCTTTCTGATAAGGGCCGTCAACTGGGCCACCATCTGGGAATAGTGGGAAATAAATTGCCGGTAAAAATTAGCGAACCCCAGGAACCGTTGGAGTGCCTTCTCTCCCCGTGGTTGCGGCCAATCCTTGATCGCCGCAATGTTCTCCTGGTCCATAAGGAAACCTGTGGAGGATATGATGTACCCAAGAAAGGGTAGCGACTCTTGCTCGAAGAGACACTTCTCAAACTTTGCGTAGAATTGGTTATCTCAGAGTTTCTGTAGTACACGGCGGACATCATAGCGATGTGTCTCCAAGTCCTTGGAGTAAATGAGCACATCGTCAAGGTAAACGATTACCAAGGTATGTAACATCTCCCTCAGGACCTCCCTCAGGACCTCATTCATGTCTTGGATGACGTCAGACGCCATCAGGGTATTTAAACCCTGCATCTGGACTCCTTCAGTGCCTTGCAACGAGGTTCACTCAGTCCCACAGCGAACTTCACAGCCGAGAGGTGGCACAGAAGAGACTTCGCCACCGGAAGCCCGAGGTCCCCCCCAGGAGGAGCCTGTAGGGACCCGGACCTCTTGGACTTAGGTGGGACCCTATGCAACCAAGGATCCGGGCAGCGGCTGAAGAGGTGGACGAGAGGTCGGCTGGGCCCAGGAAGCAGGAAAGTCTTCACCCAAGGGCTCCCCCGGGAGGAGCCCGAGCCGCTGGGACTTAGGAGAATCCTCTGGGCCAGCAAGTACCGGATACCTGCGGTGGAAGAAGAGGCTGAAGTCGTGGTCCAGTAGCCAAGAATCAGAGGTCGGAAGCCAATGCCAGAAGCGGAAGCAGAAATCGAAGTCATGGGATGGAAACGGGTCGGAGGCCAGAAGTCAGAAGTCAAACCAGAGCCAGGGACTGAAGCCAAAGACGTAGTCAGGAATGGAGCCAGGTCAGAAGCCAGAAGACGAAGACAAAGAGACGATCTAAGATCAACGCTTCAGCTAAAGACTCAGGGACTGAGTGATCCTCGTTGCAAGGCACTGAAGGAGTCCAGATGCAGGGTTTAAACACCCTGATGGTGTCCGAAGTCATCCAAGGCAGGACTAAGGTTTCTCACGCTGGCCCCTTTAAGAGAGACTCCTCCTCGCGCGCACCTAGGGGACAGGGCTAGCCGCGCTGGATCGTCGGCATCTCTCCCGAGGAAGGAGAGACGTGCTGGAAGTCCTGCAGGCCCGAGGAGGCCTCGAAACGGCCCGGGCCGTCCTCGAGGTAGGTGGAGGGACCGGGACATGGCCCAGGACCACAACAGTGACAGTGAGATGTTACGGTAAATAAAATTAAAAACCTGTGCGGATGAACACTCACAGTAGCCAAAAGGATTGGAATGCAATGTTTCTGATATTGAGGAAAAGCGCATTGCTGATTAAACACAGTGGAGTATGGAACAACACAGTTCACACAACAGCTAGCAATGTTCCTTCCTTGAGATTCAAATGCACTTTTAAGTAGTCTGCACATACTATAAGAAGAATAGACAGATCAGTGATTTGCTGATTTAGAAAAATGCTTCGCTCTGATACGTTCCCTTATGTTGTCAGTCTGGTTTCCTTGCCAACAGATCCTGGTTACTCTGACATCATACAAGTCAAAGGCACAAAGGTTGGTTGCTATGGAAACTCCCACATGACCAACTTCAGACAGAGTCTATTCTTTACAATGCACTTGAATGCAGCCAGTGCTGTTCTGTGGGAAACGTAAAACAAATGAAACAAATGTCATATATTTCATTCATGGGAAGTGACCATTCTTAATCATGGGCCCATGAATGAAACAAATTAGTCATTCGTTGCAGATTGGGCGTTTGCTTTAAACAACTGCACATCCCTAATGGCTCATAGGCTTTGTTTTTAAAGACAGACATCCATTATCTCTGTTCCATAACTAAAAGGCATAAATGAAGACAGACATCTTGATTTATAGCATGCATTTTAATTATAAAGTAATGTTCTTATGCCTTCATATATTAATACATTCTAGGCATTTGGTGAAGCATATTTCTTAACAATAAAATGAAATCATATTTCCATATAAATATGCAGGGCACAAGTCATTAAAAAAACCACCAAAAAATGACTACATAAAGAAAAAAAATGTAATGAAAGTGGAAAGAAACACACTTGCTATATGCAGCTTTAATTCAGATCATGTCCTCTAAGCTGAGGTGGAGTCCTTTGTCCTGAGTGTGCTGACATCAGCTCTTCCAGGAGTGGATGAATGATGTATCTTGAGTAGTGCTATGAAGAACTAATGCATATTGAAGAGACAGAGGCTACCAATTCATCTAGGCTGGGAAATCATTACGCACTTTTGAAATGTAAGATTCCTGAATATTCACCAGAAAGTATACTACATAGGTTTTGTGAAATGGGGTAAGTAAGTCTGTCTCTGGTAGCCAGTGTATTATTATATTATTATTGATAGTAGTAAATGATAGGATCTGTATCTAATTCTCTGCAGTGCGAGGATAAGCCTGAGGTTTTTATTCATTTAATTTATTAACCAGCGCGACTTATTTTTTTCAGTAGATGTCTTTTCCCCAGTTCTATTAAGGTCTACCACGGGTGTTTAGCTCTGCTGAAACCTGGTTCATTGTCACTCCCTAATGTTCCTCAAAAAGACTGTTCTTTGAAACTGAGGTCTTGAAGTCTTTTCATGGCTTTACTGCATCACTAGAATGACTATGAATGTAAGCTAAAAACATGGTTATTCAAAAATGCATTTAGCCAAACTTAACACACCTGAATGTAGAAAGAAACAAATACAAGCAGGTCAAAAGATACTATCTGAAGCAAGAAGAGAATGAAAGAATAGATACAAAGTAATGACTAAAATGTGAAATCCATTATATTATTCTATTTTATTCTAACTTTCTTTACCCCTTGGCCATGTCCTAAACCTTGAGTCAAATGTATCGGAACAATTCGATTGATAGATGTCAATGCCTATTTATGAAAACTACCTCCGTTACCAGTCATTGCTTGTTGATTTATAGCTATGAATGTTACTTTGTAAACTGTTGTGATCTTTTACATGGGACAATGGTATATAAAATGTCTAAATAAATAAATAAATAAATGTTTCAATCTGCGATGTTTGTGGTTGTAGCTCAAAAGATCACCGATGAAGTTCTCTAAGATGCAACAAGGTCCTAGTTCATAAAAGAGCAGGAGTCATTAATTTAGCATGCCAACATAATTTAGGGTGGTGCACAGGCCAATCCCCACCATCAAAGCCAAAGACTTGATGTGCAACTCGTCTTGCTCCCATCCACTGATGCAACATATAAGCAGAATATCACATTGCCTCATTCTCGGCCTGCCCAGCTTTCAAATATTGCACATACTGTGCACCAGAGGACATGGTCAACCCTCCTACAAGCCCCACAGTATTGCCACCTTACTTGTCGTGGGCATCCCACCTACCTAGCAGTGGCCATATCATAACATAGTAGCAGTCACAGTAATGCCGGCAGAAAAGGACCAATGGTCCATTCATAAAATCCAACATGCTGCCTCAAGATGTAAAGTCCAACAAAGATCCATCAACAACTTGGGAAGCCATAACAGTGCTATTATTTCATATTGCTGTTGAAACGGTAACCAAAGGAGGAAGAATGCATTTGTTAGCAAAGTGTTACCTTCAATTTAAATCCGGCGTAATGCTTGATAATTTTCAGTATGGATATCTTACATTCTCCTCTGTGCTGCAATTCTTTAACTCAACTCCCGACACGTTCATGTTTCAGACTAACGTCTTTCCTCAGGGGAATGTTTCTGAAAGGTAAAACTCCAACAGACAGGATTATTGCCACACTGGTAGTTTTCTGTTCAAGCAGCCATTTCTTGATGTAATTCCTTCGTTTCCTCCGGTTCAATGCACCGCCATGGATGTCAGCCTCTAGGGAGATGATAGAATTGTCTAAAGAAAAAAATAAGTAACATTGGAGAGTTAACATACATATTATGTTACACTAAATGGATGTCATGGATTACTTGAGACTTTAACAAAAAAAACTAAAATACATTTAAAAAAACTTTTCAAAAGAAAACACACGGAGGCGGTTGGAGGTTAATGATTACAAGAAGAAAATAGGATAAAGCATAAACGTTGGCAAGTTAAATGTAAGACATTATTAAGACAGGCTAAGAGAGAATTTGAAAAGAAGTTGGCCATAAAGGCAAAAACTCACAGTAAAAACTTTTTTAAATATATCCGAAGCAGAAAGCCTGTGAGGGAGTCAGTTGGACCATTAGATGATCGAGGGGTTAAAGGGGCACTTAGAGAAGATAAGGCCATCGCGGAAAGATTAAATGATTGCTTCGGTGTTTACTGAAGAGGATGTTGGTGAGGCACCCGTAATGGAGAAGGTTTTCATGGGTAATGATTCAGATGGACTGAATCAAATCACGGTGAACCTAGAAGATGTGGTAGACCTGATTGACAAACTGAAGAGTAGTAACTCACCTGGACCAGATGGTATACACCCCAGAGTTCTGAAGGAACTAAAAAATGGAATTTCAGAAATATTAGTAAAAATTTGTAAACTATCATAAAAATCATCCATTGTACCTGAAGACTGGAGGATAGCAAATGTAACCCCAATATTTAAAAAGGGCTCCAGGGGCGATCCGGGAACTACAGACCGGTTAGCCTGACTTCAGTGCCAGGAAAAATAGTGGAAAGTGTTCTAAACATCAAAATCACAGAACATATAGAAAGACATGGTTTAATGGAACAAAGTCAGCATGGCTTTACCCAAGGCAAGTCTTGCCTCACAAATCTGCTTCACTTTTTTCAAGGAGGTAATAAACATGTGGATAAAGGTGAACTCGTAGATGTAGTATACTTGGATTTTCAGAAGGCGTTTGACAAAATTCCTCGAGAGAGGCTTCTAGGAAAAGTAAAAAGTCATGGAATAGGTGGCGATGTCCTTTTGTGGATTGCAAACTGGCTAAAAGACAGGAAACAGAGAGTAGGATTAAATGGACAATTTTCTCAGTGGAAGGGATTGGCCAGTGGAGTGCCTCAGGGATCTGTATTGGGACCCTTACTTTTCAATATATTTATAAATGATCTGGAAAGAAATACGACGAGTGAGATAATCAAAATTGCAGATGACACAAAATTGTTCCGAGTAGTTAAATCACAAGCAGATTGTGATAAATTGCAGGAAGACCTTGTGAGACTGGAAAATTGGGCATCCAAATGGCAGATGAAATTTAATGTGGATAAGTGCAAGGTGATGCATATAGGGAAAAATAACCCATGCTATAATTACACAATGTTGGGTTCCATATTAGGTGCTACAACCCAAGAAAGAGATCTAGGTGTCATAGTGGATAACACATTAAAATCGTCGGTTCAGTGTGCTGCGGCAGTCAAAAAAGCAAACAGAATGTTGGGAATTATTAGAAAGGGCATGGTGAATAAAACAGAAAATATCATAATGCCTCTGTATCGCTCCATGGTGATACTACACCTTGAATACTGTGTACAATTCTGGTCGCCGCATCTCAAAAAAGATATAATTGCGATGGAGAAGGTACAGAGAAGGGTTACCAAAATGATAAGGGGAATGGAACAGCTCCCCTATGAGGAAAGACTAAAGAGGTTAGGACTTTTCAGCTTGGAGAAGAAACGGCTGAGGGGGGATATGATAGAGATGTTTAAAATCATGAGAGGTCTAGAACGGGTAGATGTGAATCGGTTATTTACTCTTTCAGATAATAGAAAGACTAGGGGGCACTCCATGAAGTTACCATGTGGCACATTTAAAACTAATCGGAGGAAGTTCTTCTTCACTCAACGCACAATTAAACTCTGGAATTTGTTGCCAGAGGACGTGGTTAGTTCAATTAGTATAGCTGTGTTTAAAAAAGAATTGGATAAGTTCTTGGAGGAGAAGTCCATTACCTGCTATTAATTAAGTTGACTTAGAAAATAGCCACTGCTATATTACTAGCAGCGATAACATGAAATAGACTTAGTTTTTGGGGTACTTGCCAGGTTCTTATGGCCTGGATTGGCCACTGTTGGAAACAGGATGCTGGGCTTGATGGACCCTTGGTCTGACCCAGTATGGCATGTTCTTATGTTCTTATGTTCTTATGTTCTTATGTTCTTAATGCATGAACGGTGCAGGGACGCCTACACGAGGGTATGAAACCTTCAACTTCTCCAAAATGTATTTTGTGAAAAAAATGTTTGTAAAAAAATAGTAAACAATACACTCCAATAAACTTGTGTAGGCTCGAAACTATTCATACAGGGGTAGATTTTTTTAAAAAGCGCGTTCGCGTACTTTTGTTGGCGCACCAGGCGCCAACAAAAGTACGCTGGGTTTTATAAGATACGCGCGTAGCCGCGCGTATCTTATAAAATCCTGGATCGGCACGCGCAAGGCTGCCGATTTTGGGCGCCGAGCCACGCAGCCTGCCTCCGTTCCCTCCGAGGCCGCTCTGAAATCGGAGCGGCCTCGGAGGGAACTTTCACCCTCCCCTCACCTTCCCCTACCTAACCCACCCCCCCCGGCCCTATCTAAACCCCCCCCTACCTTTATCCATGGATTTACGCCTCCCGGGGGCGGTTCCATAGGGCGCGGCCACGCCCCGGAATGCCCCGGCCCGAAACCACGCCCCCGGGCCCGCCCCCAAAATGCTGCGTCATTTGGCCCCACCCCCGACACGCCCCCAACACGCCCCCTTCAGAAAACCCCGGGACCTACGCGCGTCCCGGGGCTCTGCGCGCGCCGGCGGCCTATGCAAAATAGGCACGCCGGCGCACAAGGCCCTGCTCGCGTAAATCCAGGCGGATTTACGCGAGCAGGGCTTTTAAAATCTGCCTGACAATTTTAGCATAAATGAAAGATTTAATATTACAAATCTTATTGAAAAAATGTAAATAGAACAGTGATAGAACAGCCGCATCTATTCTTTTGATTAATGAATAACTCAGAACTTAGCCAGCTAAATTAATATTTGGGCACTTATCCGGCTAGACACTTTTTCAACATAGTTTTTGTGCCTTATTGTGAACCGTTGTGATGGCACCCGCTTAACGACGGTATAGAAAAGATTTTAAATAAATAAAAATAAATAAATAAATAAATAAATAAATTAGGGGCATTCCGGTCGCATAACTGGGAGGAGTTGAGTTAGCAAGCTAAGTCTGGTCAGGCCAAAGAGCTGGCCTTAAGTTAGCTGGCTGGCTATCTTTAAGACAGCTGGCTACCTCCACAGTTAGCCAGATAAGTTTATCTGGCAAACTTGGCTGTCCAGACAGTGACAGCATATGGACCTCATGATGGCAGAAAAAGAACATAAGAACATGCCATACTGGTAGAGATGTGCATTCGTTTGTCACAAAGTAGGCAATTTCAACGAAATTGCCTAATTCGTCGTGAGTCGGGGGCCCTCGAAACCCGAAACTGATTTTCCTCGAAATACGAAGATAAGTTTTTCGGGTTTGTACGGGGGGAGGGGCACATTTTATTTTTTTAAATAAAAAAACACCCCAAACATTAAAATTTACTATAATACAAACCCCACCACCACCACCACCACCACCCCAATCCCTCCCCAAGACTTACTAACATCTCTGGTGGTCCAGCGGGGTCCTGTGAATGATTTCTCCTTCCGTGCCGTCAGACTCTCTGGCCTGCCTCGCATCAAAATGGCACCGATAGCCTTTGACCTACTATGTCACAGGGGCTACCGGTGCCATTGGTCAGCCCCTGTCACATGGTAGGAGCACAAGATGGCACCGGCCATCCATTGCTCCTACCATGTGACAGGGGCTGACCAATGGCACCGGTAGCCCCTGTGACATAGTAAGGGCAAACGCTATCGGCGCCATTTTGATTACTGGCAGCCAACGGCCCGAGTGCAGGAGATCGCTCCTGGACCCCCGCTGGACCACCAGGAACTTTTGGCAAGTCTTGTGGGGGACAGGATGGTGGGGGGATTGTATTTAATGTATTATAGTACATTTTAATGCTTGGGGTGGGTTTTTTTGAGCTTCGTTTACTCGCGTTTTTTGGGCCCGTTTCGTTTTTCCCCGTTTAGTTTTTGTTCGTTTATCCTAAAAACTAACAGAGGAAAAACGAACTTTACCCAGAGGCATCCAACTTAAAAAAACGACCCGGTAGAAAAAAACGAAGCTCATCTCTAATACTGGATCAGACCAAGGGTCCATCAAACCCAGCATCCTGTCTCCAACAGTGGCCAATCCAGGCCATAAGAACCTGGTAAGTACCCGAAAACTAAGTCTATTCCATGTTACTGTTGCTAGAAATAGCAGTGGCTATTTTCTAAGTCAATTTAATTAATAGCAGGTAATGGACTTCTCCTCCAAGAACTTATCCAAACCTTTTTTAAACCCAGCTACACTAACTGCACTAACCACATCCTCTGGCCTATCTAGTCTGCGCTTCCTGCGACAGCTTCATTGGTTGCCTATTTTATCTTGGGTGAAATTTAAAGGGGTGATTATGGTTGTTAAAGCTTCGAAAAGGAACTATTTTTCTTACTTTGCAAAAACGTTTAAGCCTCACCAATCCTCCCCATCCTAGCAGTCCCCTAGTCAACAGCTTTTAGTGAGTCCCTTCTGTAGGGGAAAGCCCGATTGCAGGCAACAAGGAATCATAAGAACATAAGAAATGGCCATGCTGGGTCAGACCAAGGGTCCATCAAGCCGAGCATCCTGTTTCCAACAGAGGCCAAACCGGGCCACAAGAACCTGGCAATGGGTAATTGATCCCATGCTACTGATGCAATCAATAGCAGTGGCTATTCCCTAAGTCAACTTGATTAATAGCCGTTAACGGACCTCCTCCAAGAACTTATCCAAACCTTTTTTGAACCCAGCTACACTATCTGCACTAACCACATCCTCTGGCAACAAATTCCAGAGCTTAATTGTGCGTTGAGAGAAAAACAATTTTCTCCGATTAGTTTTAAATGTGCTACTTGCTAATTTCATGGAATGCCCCCTAGTCTTTCTATTATTCGAAAGTGTAAATAACCGATTCAAGACCTCTCATGATTTTAAAGACTTCCATCATATCCCAAAATTGTGGAATGATTTGCCCATGGAGTTGATTTCAAAATGTTTAGCAAACAGCTTAAAGCATTTTGTTCAAAGAAGCGTTTAGTTGAAAATTGGTTTTAAATGGAAATAGTCTTGGTGTCTATTTGTGATTTTACTGTTGTACGTTAAGGCATGATTCCCTTAGCTCCATTGTTTTTGTTATAAGTAGACAATAAATGTTTTAAAATAAATATATAAATAGAACTATTCATGTTTCCATTCGGTGCACACACTCATCCATCCCACCAATCCCCTCTCTATCTAAAGAAACATAAGGATACATTTGACATACCTGGGAACATTTGACTTCCAGTCACCCTGAGATTACCATGGATTAGCGGGGAGAGGGGGAATGGGGGGAGGGGCAAATGCACAGTGGGACCGGATGCTCATAAATTTGCTCTCAAACACTCTTACATTTTCACACTTACTTTCACTGCTCATTCTCTCACATTCTCACATGTCCATTTACACCTTTACTTCTGCCATTCTCCTACCAACACACACACACACACTCACATCTCTCCCTCTTCCATACACATATGCCCACTCACTTTCACACCCATGCTCACTTGCACTCAATTCTCTCCTACTCACCTACATACACTCTCAGATCTTCCTACACAAATACACACTTGCTCACTCTCACAGACATGCTCATTCATTCTCCCCCCCCCCCCTTTCAAAACACACTAGAAACAGCAGACTCTAACGTGGGCTCCTGGAGCAGCAGCAGCCTCTTCCTTCTCCTCCTGTGCTGCAGAAGTGGACGCTACCTGTTTCTTACTCCTTATTTGATGCACGGGCAGGGAATCGCAATCTCAACTGGCGAAGGTAAACAGGATGGGGCGGGCAAGTGGCTGGATACAGGAAACAGGCTGTGCAGGAGCAGGTGGTGTCATGAGAAAGTGAAGTTAAGAGTTAAAAAGGTCCGGAGATGGTAGAAATCACTGTCGAGTTCCTTCTTTTACAGCTGCGCAAGACCAATGACATTCCTTTCTTCTTTCCAGGTCCAAGCAGATTGGTTTTGCTGCAGCACCCGGAGATTTCTGGTATAGGCCCGGAGACCCAGTAATTCTTTTAGAATTCTGGAGACTCCGGGCCAAATCCGGAGAGTTCCCAGGTATGTACATTGATTCTCTCTCTCTCTCTCACACACACATACATGTAGCCCCCCGTTCTGGGTGATGACTAAACACCAGTGGGACCCTAAAAAAATTTATATATCTTGGGCCAAAATCCAAACTCTCTCATTCACTCTCTTTAATGCCAGAGTTGGGTTCTTCTACTGGCAAGGGGAAGGAATTACCCCTCTAAGGCCCTGGGTAGCAGGGATAAACAAGTTCTCAATGCTGGAAGAGGTATCGGTCTTTCTTCGAGGATGAGTGCCAATAATTACACAAGAGACTCTGGCTGACTGTCCAAATTAAATCTTTACTAAAAAAGTTATTTGATGAGAAAATGTCATAGCTCACATCTGTTATAGCAATTGTTCTCAACCTTTTTTCGGCTGGCAAACACCTGACAGATGGTTCTCACATGCGTGATACACTGAACACCCATGACCATCACGAGGCTAAATGTAAAATACACATTCTGCATCCTCAGGAACCCCCTTGACCCCCAACATTGGGTGCAGAGCAGAACTAGGGCATTACCCGTACAACTCTCCATACAAAAAAGATATTCTGGTTCTGATGACATCTCAGTAAAAGCAAAACAAACTCCCTTTACTAGCAGGCACAATAGCCCTCATTGTGAAAGGACAGTAATTTACCACTAATGCATATCCTATTGAGAAAACACAACAAATAAGATTGATACAAATGCCTACATGCTAATAAAATACCTCACCTCGGTCACACACCCAGAACTGACCTTCACCACAAATTATAAATATGGAGACAAACTGGAATGGAAAACCAAAAAAGCCACTCTGTATGCAGTGCAAACCTGGAGAAATGGAAAGAGAAATATAGCACCTAACATAGTCCCAGGATCTGTAATAATGCACACAAACTAACCCACACAAAGTTACACCTGTATTATGGAACAAAGTCAAACAGTAACAACCCTACGTATGAAAAGGCAGCACTACAAATATTAAACTAGGCCATAAACATCAATACACCTCCTATTAGGAAAACAGAACAAACCAAGCTGCTATAGATCCCCACACAGAAATAATTGTAAAACTATACTAATAAATGTTACAAAACAGTTGATGAACAGAATAACATCCAACAATTAAAAAATAAAAATTATTAAAAATTGTCAAAATATCAATAAAATATTTCAAAACAGCAGACACATCACATAATACCCAATAATTAAAATGGCAGTCAATCAAGAAAAATAAACTTAGGGCCTACAACCAGTCACTCACACATCCAATTAGATCCCATGACCAGTCTCTGTCTCTCACACACAGACCAGTCATCTTCCTGACCAGTCTCTCTCTCTCACAGAAACATCACTTCCCTGACCAGTCTCTCTCTGTCAATCACACAGAAATGCTCTCGCACCCATTCACACCCACACACACAAGCTCTCACACCCACGTACTCATTCACACCCACGTACAAGCTCTCACACCCAGGCACCCATTCACACCCACACACACACATGCTCTCACACCCAAGCACATAAACTCTCACCCAGGCACCTATTCTCACATGCATGCACCTGTCCTCACCGCCAAACCTCTTCTTCCTTCACTGCAGGGATGGGATCCAGTTCTGCTGCAGCTTTACTCCAGCAGGCCTTCTTTTTCGCCACCACAGGGATGAGCTCCCATGGCGGCCTTGCTTGGTCGAGGTCAGGAGTCCTCTTTGCCGCCACAGGGATGAGCTCCCTTAGCGACCTTTCTTGGCTGGGGTTGGGCTTTTTCGCCACCACAGGCCTGGACACTGCCCCTCCCTCCCAGCCCCCCCCCCTCAAACCACCTCACCCTCGGGCTATGTGATGCCCCTTCTTCCTGCATCACTAGCCAATCAGAGGCTTCCTCCCTTCTTCCTACTCCCACCGGCATGAAGGAGGCTTCCCATTGGCCCGCGAGGGCAGGAAAAAGGGGAGAAGCACAACCGGGGCAGTGGGACACCGGGAGCCGTAACACACATGCCGGTGCTTGGCGACACACCGGTTGAGAATTGCTGTGTTAAAGCCTCAGTAGATGAAATTCACAGTTCACAATCTGTCCTCATCTGTGCAAGGATCTCTCTCTACCAGGGCAAAGGAAACACTCACCCTCCAGGGCTTGGATAAGTAAAGTTCCCAAGTGGGCAGGGGGGTATTCTTGCTTGGGCAGAAAACTCCTCCCTCCTCTTACACCTATAAGAAAAATGGTAAAATCAGTGCAATTCCTCTTCCCCAGGATGAAGACTCCTGAAGGGGGTCCTCAGAATATCTCAGATTTGGTCTTACTCTCAGTTCTATCTTCTTCTCTCTCTCTCTCTCTCTGGATCCCTCGCTGGAAAGATGATCCAAAGAGGAACATCACAATTCCCTCAATGCTCCTCCTTCAGGGCATGAAAGGGGCAGCAAATCCTTCCTCTAAAGTTGTTTTGTTTTTGTTTTTTTTAAAACAAAAAGCTCCTTGCCCAAACTGATATCAAAAACAAGAAATAACTTGCTTCAGGTCACCACCATAGCTCTGTCCTTGAGGAGAGTGCAAAGGGACAAGTGTTCCCTATCCTGGCTTCCCCAGGGAAGGGCCTTCCTTGTAATTTCTCTCCAGGCCAAAAAACCAGGGGTCGCGCAAGGCTTCTTACAACAGAAAGCTGGAAAGTCACGAAGACGACCTGGCAGACAAACCCCAGGCAGCCAAGGAGTGGACTGGAAAAGCGGCTTCCCAGCCTTTTCCCAAGACTGCAAGCAGGTAGTGCCCGAGTCCAAGGTAGCAAATCCCTTCAAGAGAAGCACCAAAATGAAGTGACCCCACAAAAATGACATTTTTGAGACTATCATAAGCATGAGGAGCTTGTAAAAACTCATTTGGAAGCAGTAAAGTGGTGCTTAAGTATTGCATCTACCACTTAAATGTACTGTAGCTCAGACTTTTAATCATAGGTCTCGTAAAGAAGTGCAATGCAATTTTTTTTTTTAAAGACAAAACATTTTACATATAAAATCTTCTATCATGTGTAAGAGTAGAGAGAAGTTCAGTACGACACTTGTCTTTTCAATATTTTTATCGAGAATCCATTGAAAGAGTCCTGTGAACCAGTGGCGTAGCCAGAACTGTTTTTTTTTTTTTTTTTTTTGGAGGGGCGGAAAGTTAACATGGGTGGGCAGTTAGCCATACAAGTCTGACCCTTACCCGTTGTACTCATCAATAAATAATGCCTTAGAGTAGTGGTTTTCAACAGGTGTGTCAGGACACTCGGGAGGTGTGTCGCAGAGCCAGCAGAAGGCTGATCTTTCCTCATCAGTCTGGGCAGGAGTTGGCTGACTTCTCTTTTATTGGGTGTGACTGGAAGCTGCTCTTGCTTCGTCTCCTCTTCCTGGCCCAGTGGGAGGTTGTTCCTTCCTCCATCCAGATCAGAATGCGATATCACCAACTCCTGTTTCATAGGGGCCCAGCAGGACACCAACTTTATCTTCCTCTGCCTGGCCTGGCAATGAGGCTGCTGATGCTCTCTTCACCCCATGGGGCATGGACATGAAAGTAGGAGCATAAGAGAAAGGTGCATAGTCTGTAGAGCCGCTGCTGCTGCCTCCTTGTCTTCCTCTCCTCAATGCTTCTTGTCCTCATCTGCTGCTGATAAAAAGGGGAAACTCTGGATTGAAGTCTTTTCTGCTGGCTGGGAGCCAGGAAGAGGGGGAAATGTACTGGGCAGGAAGGCATGGAAAGTTAGTTCTAGAGACTGCTGGGCAGGAAAGTATGGGGAGATAGGGAGCCAGGGGTGGGGGAAAGGAGGTTGAGGTTGCTGGGTAGGGAGGGGTGGAGGAGGGAGGGGTTGGGGGCTGCTGGGGAGAGAAGAGATGGAAGTGGAGAGAGAGATGGAGGTGTGGGGTGGATGGGTTGGGGGAGTGGGGATGCTGAGTAGGAAGGGGTAGGAAAGGTGGTCAGACGTATTCTGGGAAGTGGAGAGGGAAGGACAAAAAGAGTTGAGCAGGGGAGAGAGGCAGCACAGGGAAGAGGATGCAGGGGTGGGGGGTGTCGGGAATGTTGGACAGGGATATGAGCATGTGAAGGGACGATTGAGTAGTTGGGAGGATGGGGGCATGGAGGAGAGTGACGGGGTACAAGGGTCAGTTTTGAGAATATGCATTTGTTCTATCTTTAAACTTTGCTTAGTGTAGGAGGAAATATATTTTTGTTTCTAGTCTCCAGTTTTGCACTGCATGCAGAAGGTCTTGGGGTTTCCATTGCAGGTTTTGTTGCTCCATTTGTAATTTGTGATCTTTTACTCTATAGTTGGTGAAGGCAGGTCTGTCTGTGTTCTGTGTGTATGTGACTGAGATGAGGTCCTTTACTAGAGGTCTGTATCAGCCTTATTTATGGCATTTTCTCAATATGGTATTGCACTGGTGGTGAACTGCTGCCTTTTCATGGGTAGGGCTATTGCTGTTTCATTTCTTGGAGTTATGGCAGGTTTGTTAGGCGTGTACAGAGTGGGGTTTGTTTGTATTATTTTACAATGCCCTTGCTGGTAGAAGGATTATGTGGTGCTGTTATCAAGATGACACCAGAATCAGAATATCTTTTTTGTATGGTGTTATACAGAGAAATATCTTAGTTCTGTTCTGCACCTGTTGTTAAGAAGTTGGGGACTCCCGTGGATGCAGACAGGGGCGGTTTTATGAGGCAGGGTGAGGCGGCTGCTTCAGGCGGCAGAATTTTGAGGTGGCAAAAAAAAATGCCCCTCTCAGAACGCCCCTGTGGCATCCACCTCACCCTGAATGCCCCTGCCACGGCTGCCTCAGCTCAGGCCGGTGGCGGCTGAAGAATGGAGAAAGGCCGCCGGCGGCTGGAGAAGAACGGAGAGAGGCCGGGCCGCCGATGGAGCTCAGGCTGGTGGCAGCTGAGGAACAGAGGCAGGGCCCACGAGAGAAAGAGGCAGTTTGCTTGTGCATGTGTGAGGCAGGTTTGCTTGTGCATGTGTGAGGCAGGTTGCTTGTGCGTGTGTGTGGATGTGTGTGAGAGAGAGATTGCGAGCCTGGCGGGGATGGGAGGGGGGGGGCGCCATCTCATCCTTCGCCTGAGGCAGCAGATTGCCTTCAGCTGCCCCTGGATGCAGAAGCTTATATTTAAGTCCCTTGATGGTCACGGGTTCAGGGTGTCACACATGAGCATTCCTCTCTCAGGTGTGTCCTGATAGAAAAAAGGTTAAGAACCACTGCCTTAGAGGGTAATTTTCAAAGGAGTCACGGACATAAAAGTAACATACTATGGTAGCATTTCTCAAAAGTCATTTTACTCAAATAAAGAGCAAATACTTGAGTAAATACTTTTTAAAATCAGGCCCTAAACGTGTTCCTGACAATGGATGTCTGAATAGCCTGCAACATCTGTCATACATCATGAGTGACACTTTCAAATATTTTAACTCAATTATTTCAAGCACTTACCAACGCTAAACCATATACACACTTATGGAAACAATTCAGTTATATTTAAAGGTGTTTCAAGAAACAATACCCTACAACTTAATTTAAAGACACAAGTGTATTTAAAAATATGCATCATGATATCCTGCAAAGTATTCTAAACTCCACCTGATGATATGACAAAAGAATTATTATAATTTAGCATATATCCTTCAACTCCTACAGATTAGCATTACTTCTTTCTTTAAATTCTAATACTAATAAAAAAGAATAAATATTTCCAAACAGCTGTTGAATAGAACATCCAATAATTTTAAAAGTATTGGGGCAAAGTTAACTATTTGGGAATATTATTTAGTGTGTTTGTGCCTTTAATAGTCAGAAAGGCAGTGAATAAACAAGTTAGACTGTTTGCATTTTTAAATAGTCAATAAAGTAGCAGTAGGTAGGCAGTGAATAAACAAGTTAGACTGTTTGTATTTTTAGTCAGTCAATAAGGTAGCAGTAGGTAGTGTGTTTATTTTTAAAAGTCTGCAGAACTGAGTGTTCTCCAGACTTTTAAAGAAGAGTGTTTGTATTTAATACTAACCGAGTGCTTGTATTAAAAAAAAAAAAAACCCACAAAAAAAAAACCCAAAAAGTAGCCAGAAGCTAGAAATAAGCTAGGAGCAGTGTATACCAAAGTAAAAAAGTTGAAAAGTTCAGCTCAGTCACTCTCCTTGGAAAGGTGTTGAGGTAGTGTGATTGGTTTTGAATAGGGACAAACATTTGTTAATCAAGGGAGCAGTGAGTCACTCAGGCTGACTAACTGGTTAGACTTTTTGTATTTCCCAACCCTCCCACCCCCCCCCCCCCCCAGCTCATCCCTTAATTTATAGGCAGGTGCCACTTTCACAAAAAAAAAAAAAAAACCCATCAACAAAAACTTTATTGAGAATTCAATCAGACCCCGGTAGGCCACTACCAGAGACATAGTGAATTCACTAATACATTTAAAGGAAGTTAGACACATTCCTACTCCCATAGCAACCTAAAACTTAACTAGGAACTGATCAAAATTGAGATGAAGGCAGCAGTCCAGCAGCAAGAGGGGGGCTTCCCAGTCTTTTGCATCGAGTGTCACATGTATGATTTTTTACCCACCGGTGAGAAGTTGTACATGTGCATGCGATGCAAAGAGCTCCTGGCTCTCAGAGAATAAGTCCGATCTCTGGCGGCTAGAGTGGCAGACCTGGAGGAGCTGAGGCAGACAGAGAGGTATATAGATGAGATCTTCAGGGACATAGTAGTCAAGTCCCAACTTCAGACTGGCAGCCCTGGTGCTGCCTTTGTAGGAAGAAGGTCTCATGATGGGAGAGCACCAACCAGGTGTAGCAGGAAAGGATCCTGTAGCAAGGACCTGCTCTCCAGGTGATGCATTATCCTTTCGCACTGAGGATATCTCCCCAAGGCCTACTGCCCAGGAGGGAAGGGTTAGGTCGGCCGTCATAATTGGTGATTCGATTATTAGGAATGTAGATAGCTGGGTGGCTGCTGGGTGTGAGGATCGCCTGGTAACATGCCTACCTAGTGCGAAGGTGGCGGACCTCACGCGTCACCTAGATAGGATTTTAGACAGTGGTGGGGAGGAGCTGGCTGTCGTGGTACATGTGGGCACCAATGACATAGAAAAATGTGGGAGGGAGGTTCTGGAAGCCAAATTTAGGCTCTTACGTAGAAAGCTTAAATCCAGAACCTCCAGGGTAGCATTCTCTGAAATGCTCCCTGTTCCACGCGCAGGTCACCAGAGGCAGGCAGAGCTCCGGAGTCTCAATGCGTGGATGAGATGATGGTGCAAGGAAGAGGGATTCAGTTTTGTTAGGAACAGGGGAACCTTTTGGGGAAGGGGGAGTCTCTTCTGAAGGGATGGGCTGCACCTTAACCAGGGTGGAACCAGACTGCTGGCGCTAACCTTTAAAAAGGAGATAGAGCAGCTTTTAAACTAGAACAAAGGGGAAAGCTGACAGTCGCTCAGCAGCGCATGGTTCGGAGAGAGGTATCTTTAAAGGATACTAATGATGCATTAGAATTAGGGCATCCCAACAGTGAGGTTCCAATAATTAGAAAGGTAGTCCAAGTGCCTGTAACTAAAAACTCACCTGAGCTAAAAAATTCTAACTTATCCCTATCAATTAAAAAGCAGAATGAAAATACAAACAAAAAACAAACTTTGAAATGTTTGTATGCTAATGCCAGAAGTCTAAGAAGTAAGATGGGAGAATTAGAATGTATAGCAGTAAATGATGACATAGACTTAATTTGCATCTCAGAGACAAGGTGGAAAGAGGATAACCAATGTGACAGTGCTATACCGGGGTACAAATTATATCGCAATGACAGAGAGGAGCACTCGGGAGGAGGTGTGGCACTTTATGTCCGGGATGGCATAGAGTCCAACAGGATAAACATTTCCTGTGGACTGCAGTGCGGTCTAAGTAAAATGCCAGTGCGCGTTTACAGTCCAAGGTATGTAAGGCCTGTTCTCCTTGGTGAGAATGAGGCCTTGGAAAGAATGTAGGTAAAACTATGGATTGGTTCAAGTGGAATTCCATAACTACCTTGGGGAGGAATTTTGGATGTTTACGGAGAACCACTCTGTCATGTAGGAATTTTGTATAGGGTGAATATGTGACAAGTGCTTGTAACTCACTAACCCTTCTAGCTGATGTAATGACTATGAGGAAGATAGTCTTCCATGTGAGAAATTTAACATCACAGGAATTCATGGGTTCGAATGGTTTAAGTTGAGTTAAACCTCTCATAAACCTGCTGACAAGCGGCTGTATGGATATTGGTGCATCTCCCACCTTATTATGGTAAGCTGAGATTGCACTTAAATGTACTCTTACAGATGAAGTCTGGAGACCAGAGACTGAAAGATGGCATACGTAGTCTAGTAGAGAAGTTGTGGGGCAGGAGAAGGGATCAATACTCTTTTGCCTGCACCACAAAGTAAACCTTTTCCATTTCGAAGAATAGTTCTTTCGTGTTGAAGGTTTACATGAAGCTATAAGCACTTGAGATACATTGGTTGAAAGATTGAGTGGTTGTAAAATCAAGCTTTCAACATCCATGCTGTCAGGGATAGGGATTGAAGGTTGGGATGGCGCAACCAACCCTGATCCTGAGTTATGAGAGTGGGAGCTATACCCAGGTGAATGGGATCTCTGATTGAGAGGTCTAGAAGTGTGGGAAACCATACTTGCCGAGGCCAATATGGGGCTATGAGTATCATGGACCCTTGTCCTGTTGTAACTTCACTAAAGTTTTGGTTATGAGCGGTATCGGAGGATATGCATATAGAAGGCCTGAGTTCCAAGGGTGAGCAAAGGCATCCTTGGCTGTCTGGTTTTTCTGTTTGTGTAGAAAACAGAATCTATCCACTTTGTGATTCAGATGTGACGCAAAGAGGTCTATTGTTGGTTGTCCCCAACGTTGAAATATCCCGGTTGCTAGTAAGGGATCCAGGGACCATTCGTGTGGTTGGAACTGATGACTGAGTCGATCTGCCACTACGTTGTGAATGCCTGCCAGATAAGTGGCCAGGAGAAACATTGAGTGTGTTAGGGCCCAGTCCCAAATCTGTGCAACTTCTTGACAAAGAAGTTGCACAGAAGTATCTGTGCAAATACCTCGTATCTGTACGGGCTCGTATCTGTGCACAGAAGTTGCACAGATACGAGCCCGTACCTCCCTGTTAGTTGATGTACCACATGGCTACTGTGTTGTCTGTTTGGATCAGAACAGTCTTGTGTGAAAGGCAGTCCTTGAACACATGCAGCGCAAAACGTACAGCTCAAAGTTCCAGGAAATTGATTTGAATTGTTGCTTTGAGTTTTGTCCAAGTACCTTTGGTTTGGAGATTGTTTATGTGAGCTCCCCAATCCAAGGTGGATGCATCTGTAGTTAAAGTTATCTGTGGGACTGGTTGTTGGAAGGGAAGGCCCTTGCGCAAATTGTCCTTGTTCGCCCACCAAAGTAGAGATAAACGTAGTTGGTGAGTTACTTGAATTGGAGAGGACAGTGGTTGAATGGTTTGGATCCATTGTGATCGTAATGTCCATTGGGTTACTCTCATGGCGAGCCTTGTCATAGGAGTGACATGAACTGTGGATGCCATGTGGCCTAGTAAGGTTAGAAACTGATGAGCTGTTGCTTGTTTGAGTGAATCGAGTTTACCAGTAGGGAAAGTGTTTATGCTCGATCCTCGGTAGAAAGGCCTTTGAGAGGATGGTGTTCAATTCTTTTTTTTTTTAATTCTTTATTTATTGCTTTTACAATTTTACAATAAACAAAACATATTTTGAAACATCATCTTTGACAGACCTTATTTGTAAAATAACCAAGAATTAACATCAAGGAAATACATTTTCTTACTTAAACCTCTGTCATGAATGAATTACAAGGAAATATTAGCAAAATCCTCAAGTTTTGAACAAAATAAGGTAATAATAAAAAAAATAGGTAATAATACACAATTAGGACCCAATTTATTCAAGATCCAGCCTTTTCTTCTTCGAGGAGATATTTAAGACCATCTGGATCTAAAAAGGAGTATGTTTTACCTTCCAATTTTACAATACATTTACAAGGGTATTTTAAACTAAAATATCCTCCCTTATCCACTACTGTCATCCTATATTATAAAAGGTTTTTCCTACGTATTTGAGTGGATCTTATTAAATCAGGGAAAATCCATATTTTCTGGCCATAAAACATAGAAGATCTATTTCGTGGAGAGATTGTGGAGGTTCTCACTTCCCTTCCCTCCCACCCATACTGTCTTCCCTCTCCCATCCCAGTCACTCAAACCCCCTTCCCTCATTGTCACCCCTGTCCTCCCAGCTTCCCTCCTCCTTTCCTCTCAAGACAGTCAAACACCGTCCCTCCCCTTTTAGTCACTCCCTCCCTCCTCTTCCCTCTCAGTCAGTCAACCCCATCCCCCCCCCCTACTATAACCTCCCTTCCCTCCCAACCACTGTCACTCATACCCCCCCCTTCCCTCTCTGTCTCGCACACGCTTCCTCCAACTACCCCCCTTACCTTCCCTCTCAGATCACTGAAACCCCCTTCTTTCACTCTCATCTCCCTTCTGTCACTCACCCCCTCACTCTCACTCCCTCTCCTCTCAGTCACTCACTACCCTCTCCCCTTCCCATCCTTCACTCTCACCCCCTCCCTTCCCTCACAACACAATGGGACTCTCCTCTGCCCCAAGCTGGTCCTCCTTCCTGCTGGCGAGGTATAAGAAGCCTGCTGGCAGAACACCATTGGGCATGGAGTGCTGCCGCGCTGGGGTCCTCTAATCACTGGCTGGGGGATGGGAGTCCCCACTAGTGCATCACAACCCAGCGCCACCGTGCGGAGATTCTCATCACTGGAGGGGGCGGAAACCCCGACAGCTCAGCACAATAGAGAGCTTAATACTTGCGGCTGGGGAAAAAAAAAGTCAAGGCCCTGCTTGCATGACATTGTTCAGCTCAGCACCATCCTCCCTGCTCGACTCCCAATTGGGTAGGTCATGGCCCATCCAGGCCCACCCGCAGCTATGCCACTGCTGTGAAGGAACTCCAAGCCCACCACGATTCATGTTTCATTGTATTTTTCTGAGTCCAAGGTAGGCTCAAAATCCAAACTAGGTTAAAGCTCCTGCATTTCCTCTAACTCCAGAAATCAAACTGCCCTGCCCCACTTCTCTAAGTGAGAGGATTGTGTTTATTACCTCATACCATCCCAGCATCATCTTCCCTAACTTACTAACCTGTCTGTCATAGTTCAAAGTGTTAACTAGGGTCTTACTGGTTATGAACCCAAGGGGTCATTACACACACACACCCCAATGCCATCTCTCTCTCACACACACACAAACATCTCCCTTCAGTACCTCTTTCCCTTGTCCATCTCCTCTCTGAGGCCCCCTTCACTCTCTGATTCTCTCCAGCACATTCCCCAACCCCTCTCTCCCCTCCAACTGATTAACTTTTCATCTCACCCTTCTCAAAACCTCCTTTTCCCAGAAATTTCCTGCCAATCCCCACTGCTGCTGAGCGAGCTGACTGACAGGAAGAGGAGGAGGAGGAGAAAAGTAGGCCCTCCTGCGACCAGAATCACACTTTAAACTGCACGGTAGGGGTGTGCATTCGTTTCTAACGTATTGGTAATCCACAAAGTATAGGGCCATATTCGTTGTATTTGTGGGGAAGCGAAACGTATCGCGATTCCCCACGAATACAACAAATCTTCGCCGAATTATTCGGCCACCTAAAGGAGCGAATTTAAACAAACCCCCCACCTTCCTGACCCCCCCCAAGACTTACCAAAACTCCATGGTGGTCCAGCAGGGGGTCCGGGAGCCATCTCCTGCACTCACGCTCTCGGCTGCAGGTATTCAAAATGGCGCTGATAGCCTTTGACCTTACTATGTCACAGGGGCTACCGGTGCCATTGGTCAGCCCCTGTCACATGGTAAGAGCACAAGATGGTGCCGGCCATCCATTGCTCCTACCATGTGACAGGGGCTGACCAATGGCACCGGTAGCCCCTGTGACATAGTAAGGGCAAAGCTATCGGCGCCATTTTGAATACTTTCAGCCGAGGGCGTGAGTGCAGGAGATGGCTCCCAGACACCCCGCTGGACCCCAAGGGAGTTTTGGTAAGTCTTGGGGGGGTCAGGAGGGTGGGGGGTTGTAGTTAATTCAATTTTAGCCAGAAAATGAATAAGAATGAACGCATTAACGTATCAGGGGCCCCCCTTGCCGAATGCAATGTATCTGCCCCCCCGACGAATACAAATTCCAAATGCAACGTATGGCGTCCCTCTGCACATCCCTACTGCACAGCCCTGTGGTGTCTCATGTTTCACAAGGTTCAAAGCAGAGGAAAAGAAAAAAAGCACCAAGCACCTCCACCCTGCTCCTTCTCCTATCAGCTGGATTGGCAGCCACAGAGACTGGCAGGGTAAAAGGGGAGTGGGGGGGGGGGGGGCGAGGGAAAAGGTGAGAAGAGCGTGTGCTTTCATCCCTTCAATCGCCTGCTTCCCCCACCCAAGCCGGCTCCTGGTTATGCTGTAATTGCACAGGAATCAGGCGGTTCTGCCGCAGGGGCTGGACTTCACAGGCGTGGCCGCAGCATGTGCCGGAAACGGATGCTGCCAGGAAGAAGCCAAGGGCAGCGAGTCGCACCCCAAAATAATATGGCACAAGCATTCATCCATCAGAACCAAAGGCTAACCCTCAGAGCGTAGATAAGCATTTCTTTGGACTGGTAATAAAAGTCATTGTGAAAAAAGGAGAACTTACGGATTTGGGGGCTTTTTTTTTTTTTTTTTTTTAGGGCTGCACTGTTCATGCTAAACAGTAAAAAAAAAAAATCCCAAACACTCATCTAAAACATTTTCACTCAATCTATTTAGAGAATTTTGGTGAGAAATATAAATACAGGCAAGTCTGCTGCTGGCCAAAACATACATATATAAAATGATAGCTTGGTGAGTCCTAAAGGCAAATATATGTATCTATCTATCTATTTCAGCCTATATATTTTAGTAAACAATCTGAGCTCCTAGAGATCCTCCCCCCACCCGACCACCAGCAGATCAGCATAAAATTATTCTGCAAGCTGCCAGATGGAGTCATCTCGCTCTCCTTGTGTAGTTGGCTGTGTTATGTATAGACTGATGAAAGCCACTTCTTGTTTCAATCATTTCTGGGACTGAATTACAACACCCCACTGATTATTTTCCACTTCCTTTCCCTCGTTGTCCATCGCTGCTGTTTCCAGGCGCCCAGAGAAGCCTGTGTCGGATCACTTTAGAGCACACTCCACTGTGAAGGAGCACCTAACGTCACCTTTGTACTTACGCAAAGGAAACGGGGGAGACATACAGAGTTTATTTACTAGTATTTGATCACCGTTCTTTAAACCTCATGAAGGTGAAGGGGCGGGCTCCATTTTGGCAGGACGGGCAGATCTGGTTCTGGTTTTACTTTTGCTAGGAAAATCAGAACAACAAGTCCATGCATGCTGGAGGGGGAAGGCTAGGACTGGGTGGAGCTGTCTGGGCCAAAATGGAGTTTGCTGGTCACTCTTGTTAGGCAAGCATTCAGGAGCTGTAAGGGCAAAGGCATCATCGCATTTGAGGAGCGTGGTGAACACCTAGCAAGTCCCAGGGAGTACGCTTCTACCCTACGCCATCAACTCCCGCACCCCTTCCCTGACACCCAGCAACTACATTTTCAACAAACCTCCACCTACCCTCACAGTCTTTGCCCTTCCTTCTTACTGCTTCCCTTATCCACATCTCCATTTCTTATTATCTCCCCCTAACTTTCACTCCCTCTTCCTACTTTCCCAGCACTGTCTGCCGACCAGTTACTTCTGCTCCCTTTCACAGGGCACTGTTCCTGCAATCCCACTCTGCTCTCAGTTTGTGGCCACTGGGATGGGCCCTGCCAATTGGGCTTCTCCCTCTCCTCACAGCAGACGCTAGACCTCCTTACGTTGTGAGATTTTCACATTTACTTGTGTAGCAGAACATTGATGCCAGACACAGGAGACTCCCACTGTGACCACAAGTGCTAAATTTAACAACTGAGCAAAAAACCCTAACAGTGCATTTTGCACAAGGCTTTGTGTTTGCTGCATTTTTTCCCTTCCTCAAGATGCAGGAAATTAATTCCTTATGCAAACGATTAGCTATTTCTGTACTTTTTCTGCTCTGCTTTTGTCCAAAACTTTAATCTGACCTATATGCAAAAAAAAAACAAAACACAAGTGAGAGACAGCATTTGCCATTCCATCAGCTTAAAAAGAAATACGCTGCAAAAGCAAATCTGTCCAGAAGTTGGAACTGCGGAGTGCTGAATATAGCTGCAGTAACTGGTCAGCAAAAAATTATTGTTCTAAAGTCTGCATGCCAAGACCTGAATATGGAGTTCATTATATTTTTGGTAATTACATAGGGATATTCATTGCTGGAGACTTCAAAATTCTAAACAGTCTCAGCTTCCAATGCTGTTATTCTGCAGAGTACTCACTTTGATTTATCTTGAGGCATCTGGATTTTTCTATTGCTTTTGCATTTTCTCTATATTTAATTGGTTATTTTTTCTTTTCCATATAAAGACAAAGCAACGTGCATACAACTAAGGGCTGGCAAATCTGCAGTGACACAAGAATGAGGATGACAATCCGGAGTTTTGCCCGTTTTCTCCCCCAGCCCTAATCTGGGCCTGGCTGACGTTTGCCTGACTCTACGGATGTGGATAAAGTAGGAATATTTCTCGCCCAGTTCACCTGCGAAGTCCAGTTGGAGTTTTACAGCAGTTATTCAGCTAAATTCCGAGATACACAAGGAAAACCTGTGACCAGGAGCAAACTTCTGCAGAAGAGAATAACCCCCCTGAGCCAGCTCATACACCTTTTTCTAAAGCATGAGGAAAAAATGCCAACAGCCAAGCATCTACAGATATATTGCACTTTTACACTGCAGAAATCAGGGGGTTACATATCCGTGAGAGGAAAGTGGAATTTAATCTGACCCATTATAGGCCAGAGATGGTTTCAGTTCAGAGAGCACAAGTCACATGCGACCCTATCACGTATGCTGCCTCTCATTCATCTTGCATTAACTCTAACCTGGCCCATCTATCCATACCTACAATATAAATACTACTCAGCACATACAGCAATGTCATTTAATATTTAAAGCAGGCTCCCAGCTCGGATTGGTCACTGTTTCTCAAGATTAGACTCTTGGCACAGTTAGCAGGCAGTTTTCACATAGTTCGGGCAACTTCAAAGCACATTGGTACTTTCACCACATGTATTTTGTAGCTAATTTTCAAAACTATTCAAGGGAGCATGAGTCAAGTCTAGAGGATCTCTGATGGAGGAGAAAGGACTACAAAACTGAGCAGTAGACATGAATGCGCCGAATGATCTCTATCTGCCTTCACATCACAATGCTGGGGATGACGGCAATGGCTACTCTTCCTTTCCACCCCAACAGCCCGCAAGAGGGTGTTCTGTGGGACCATGGGATGGGAGGGAGGAGACTGCTGCAGCCAATACGAGCAACACCGCGGAATATTGCAGCTGTTGGCTGAAGCGGAGCAGCGCCACAGGCCACGGCCATCGAGAGCAGAAGTGGAGCAGCGCCACGGATCACGAGCATTGGGAGCTGGAGCAGCAGGCTCAAGCCACCCCCATCAGTGGAGTGGCATCTGAATAGAAAGAGGCTGGCAGGAAGAGCAGCAGTGTTGCCCAGGCAGCCAATATGAGGAAGAGACCTGTTGGTGGTTGGGACTGAAGGAGAAAGCTGCTGCTACTACTTCTGCTTCCAGTGTGGGGGTGGGGAAGTGAGTGCATGAGAGAGGCAGTGTATGTGAGTCTGACTGAATGTGAGTCTGTATGTGAAAGGCTATGTGTACATGAGAGACAGGCTGTGTATGAGAGAGAGAGGCTGTGTGTCTGTGTGTGTGATTGAAGATGTGTGTGTATGTATGTATATATGAGAGAAGAAAGTTTGTGAGCAATAACACCCTCCTACCCCTCCTAATCCACGACAATCTCAGGGTATCTGGAAATCAAACGTTCTCAGGCCTGGAGTGTGGATGAATTAATGTTATTCATATTAGTTTTAATTATTGGGTGTTATTTGATGTGTCTGCTCTTTAGAAATATTTTATTGGCATCTGGCAAATTTTTATATGTTTTTAATTATTGGATGTAATTCTATTTGCCAGCTGTTTTGAAATATTTATTCTTTTTATTAGGATGGTTTTACTATTATTGATTTTTATTTTCTGATGTGTTGTAGCATTTCTGATTTTCCATTTGTTGCACTGCATATAGAGTCTGGCGTCTTGCATTTCCAGTTCAGTTTTCGCACATTTCTATTTATACTTCATGGTCTCACTCTATATTTGGTGAGGATGTGTCTGTGTTCTGCAGGTGTCAGAGGTGAGGTATTTTGCTGGCATGTAATTTCTGGGTAGGGATCTATAGTAGGCTGTTTTTTTTCTGTTTTCCTAATAGGAGGTAAATTGAAGTTTTAGGGCCTGATGTAGTATTTGCATTGTTGCCTTTTCAAAGGTAAGATTGTTATTGCTTGAGTGCTAGCAATTAGCACTGTTTTGTATGAGAGATTTACTGGATTGTAATTGAAATTCGGGTCTTTCAGAGGGCCAAGCCCTCCCCCCCAACATGCATTGCAAGGTTTAATGCCAAATGGGCTCCAAGTGTCTTTTTTGCATGGCGTTTTGGTTGCCAGCAGAGCAGTGCATGTAGATATAATGTACATGTTGAAAGTGATTATTAAAATGCCCTTTTTCATGTAAAATCTGATTTTATAGCCACACGATTTATTTTACACTGTGCGTGGAGGGCACAATAGGAGGGGGTGGACATGACTGTAAAGTTTATCTAGGGCACCTAATATCCTTGTGCTGTCCCTGCTTCATGTTCTGGGTAGGCCTTCTGTGAAAATTAGCTATTGCATAATATATGCGCAATAAGTAATCCCTCTGTTTCGTAACTCCCATTTAACTTCCAGGAAATCCTCTTCTTTTGAATACCCACAGAGAAATCTTGAAACAGAAAGACATGCTTCCCTTGGAATATGAATCCTGATTTTGCTCAGAAAAATAATTCAGGCAGGCAATCAGAGCACGTGGTCTACCATTTGCTCCCCAGTTGCGGGCCTAAAGATCTGTGGGCCCTTTCTATTTGAACGTGGCCTCCTTTCCCCTCAAACTGAGAGGAACTCGGGCAGCCATTTTCCAATGAAGCTCGCTGCATCATGGCCCTCCACTGCTTCTGGTAATCGGACAATCTGGATATTATTCCTTTGATTGTTGTTTTCAAGGTCCTCAGCTTTATCTTCCCAAAGCTTGGTATGTTTTTCCAGCGCATCCACTTTAGCTCCATATGCAGTCGCTGACATTTCTAAGTCACATAAGCCCAAGTCCACATTTGCCAGTTTCTCCTCGCACTCCGTCACAGAAGCCACTAAGCTTCCATATTTTAGTTACTTTTTTTTTCTTTTTTTTAAGAAAAAGCATCCAAATATTATTTTTAAGGTTTCCTCTGATGTTAGTAACCGTGCTGTGTTCCCTCCCCATCTTCCAGCGAGAAGTCGTCAGCCATTCTTATTGGCGCCTTTGTCCATTAGTGATTTCTCTTGTTTTCTCTTTTTTGTCGGTTTTCTCTGCCCACATTCTGGTAATTGATCACTTGGGAATCTCTTTAGAAGCTATGCTAACAGTTTTTGTTATGTTTTGAGTCTCAAAAAGATAATAAAATAGGCCGAATAGGAGCTCTACTCTGCTGCTGTCATCATATCCAACACATCTCGTGATCTCCGAACGTCTTTTATTAATCCGGATAAAAGTACGAATGGTCTGGGTGCCCAGGCAGAGGAAGGCAATTTCCAGGTTTTGACACTTGCCCTCCACAGGCTTTCATTTTCAAATGCAGATTCTCCTGAATTAGTTATATGATAACTCAAAATCAAATTAATTGCTTATACATTAAGACAATCCAGGAAACTTAAGGCCAGATGTACTAAGCATTTTCCCCACAGACACAAAATGGGGGTTGAGAGGGATAAAACCTTTAATACATCAAACCATAGACTAAATATGTGCCAGCTAGAAACTGTATTCTTGAGGTATTGTGTTTTGGTCTAATACAGTTTCTTCAAACATTCTTAACTCATAAATCTTGTGTATATAAGACAGCTCCACTATTGAATTAGAGGTAAACAGCAGCCTTTTAATAGAACAGATTACAGAGAGTGAGATGAAGACAATTAAATTAGATCTGACTGAGCTTCATGATGAGAAATAGGACACTTAACCAGGTTGCCAGAAGACTATCTGGACAAGCTTTATAAATGTATTTCTTTAGCAAAGATAAGATATTATACTGGTAGCGATCGAAGATCAAGTGGCCCGTAAGGCTTCCTCTGTCTGCTCTCATCTCTCAGTGGATTTTTACATTCTTAACTTTTCCTAATTATATATTTTTTTTCCGATCATGAGGAAGAGTAAAGTTTGTATCTAGTCCATTAAGCCTCTAACCTATGTTGGATTCATTGGATAAGTTCATGCTCAGTGGAGCCTCTCAACATCCTGCCAGCACAGCTGCTGCGGGGGCTAAGATGGTAGATGAAACTGTGGCCCTCCTGAGCACTGAGGTTTCCCTCAGTCCTGGTTATTTGCTTCTTATATAGTTCTGCATTCAAGCTATGCCACACTCGTCCCTGAAGCACCGGGCTCAAGAAAGGCCAGCAATGGAAAGCACAGTAGCGACACCTGTATTGGGCCCTATGAATGCCCATATCAGGAGGGGAGTGATGTTTCCGGGTGAGTTGTCGCTTGAAGGGAACCAGGAAGATATGGATCCCCTTCGTGACTCTGTAATCTCACTATCCCCAGTTTTGAGAACCCCACCTGAAAACCCCGCGACTATAAGAACAATATCTAATATGGAGACCCTGTCCCCATTGACGGTGGCACAGGGAAACCCCGGAACATCAACGATATTTGACGCTGAAGGAGTTACTCCCTTTGGAGATTCAGATGGGAACGTAAATGAGGGGCAGATGCTACACCAATAGAATCAAATATTTCCTATGAGCCATTAAGATGTGAAATTGATATCATGCCTATAGCTAGACCGTCTTTTTTTTCATTAGAAACCATTTGGGAAACTTTAGTTGTGATAAATAAAAATGTTACCACTACCTTAATGCCTTTGGCAAAGAGAATAGAAAATGTCGATACTAAAGTAAGGTGATACCTGATGATATTAAAAGAAATCAAGCTATTGAATCAATTAAGGCAGATGTGAAGAAATTGGTAGAACATTTAACCAATTAAATGTGTGGATATTTCCTGGTGTAACTAAAGAAACACAAGAAGACGACAGTTTTTGATAATGAGGCCAAAACTATTGCAGATGGGGGCCTTGTTCAAATTAAGGTTTACATGTAAATGTCAAGTATTGTTTTTTTAAACCCTCACATTTGACAACATTTATAACAGATAGAACTAAGGATGAAATCTCAGGTTTAGCAACCCCATAGATATTTACGAATGTTCTCATACTTAGTAAATTAAACTCCCCTGGTAGGATTGTGTTTTATTTCTTTGATATATTGTATGGCTTTATAACCTTCAAGTGAATATGGTTTACCCGTTCTAATGAGGACTTTGGAAATTTATGGTTAAGTACAATTTCTTTTTTTTTATATGTAATAATATGGAGATTTCTGTTAAACCTTATGATGTAAAAATATCAAGAACTCCTTGATTATATAATTTGAAAAGTTGATAAATAAAAAAATGAAAATTAAAAAAAATGAAAATTCCTTTTCATGTTATCTGGTTACATAGCTTGTAGCTGGCAAAAGACACTTACCCAGCTATATTAGAAACTTATCCAGACACATACATAGAGTGCCTGTTTTAGGATTTTGTTTTGATAGCTGCTCAGCAGGTAAAGACCACAAAGGGCCTTCAAAGTTCCTTCCTGGAGTCTCAGCTACAATATAGGGACCAACCATCATACACCTGCCGTGCAGGTGATGGAGCTGTGTGGCAAAGTAGCTTAGAAGTATGTGCTATACCGGGGATGTGAAGAAGCACTAAGCCAACATATAAAAGATATAGAAAGCAGTCTTATTTGGGAGCACAATGCATTTTTCAGGACTGTGTGATAGAACCTACAACACTCATACCACACTCTCATGTGGTCATGGGCTGGTGATTGGTGATTGGCTGTAGAACCACACTCTCATGTGGTCATGGGCTGGTGATTGGCTGTACAACAGTGTCTGTGGAAAGGTCATGAAGATGATGAAGGTGATGTTTGTAAATGTATTCATGAGACAAATTTAGCCAAAGCTATACAAAGATCACACTAAATTGTCCACGAGTCAGATTAATAAGCAGACAGTGATTATGAGTGAATTAGTAAGCAAGCTATGCAGCTAAGGAGGAGACACAATGCTTTGCACCCATGCTTTCTGTGAACTGCAAAGAGCAGACAGCAGGTCCAGCGTGACCAGGTGGGCATACTGTGCATTTGTACTGAGCGGCACACCCAGGGAGGCGGCAGGCTGGCGGGAGCAGGAAAGACTGAGGGCCGGCGGCGGAGCCTGACCAGCCGGTGGCCGAAGAAGGAGAGAGTGCCGGCACATGCTCATACCTGGAAGAGGGAACAGATACTGTGCGCGGGCGTGCACACACGGTATGAGCATGCTGCAGGCGGAACCTAACCAGCCGGTGGCCGAAGAAGGAGAGAGTGCCGGCACATGCCCAGGTATGAGCATGGTACAAGTGGATTAGTGTTTTGTTGGATCTGGGAGTCATTTTGTGTAGAGGATGTTCTATTTTATGTCTCTCTTTATGTCTCTCTACTCAGAAGGAACTTCCCTTACTGTATCTGTGTCCACCATAGATCATGAAACGGAACAAACATTTAAATTATTCCCATTTTAAAATACATAACACACAAAGTACATAAAATCAAATATTATGACAAGGAATTCTCTCTTAGGTGGCAGAAAGTGGTGGTAAACCCTCAAGTTTGAAGAATGGCCTCTATCCGTTTGAAATCCTATTTGTTCAATGGATGCCTTCATCCCCTTTGTAAAATTATTAGAAGAGTGGCATTGAAGGCATACATATATACTGACAGTATAAAAATATTGGTTCCTTAACAGCTTTCTAAGGGGGTTATTTTGTAAGCCTATCGCACACGAAAATCCAGGCCTAAGTTTGATAAGTTTTTAATTGATCTTTCAGCAGAGGTAAAAGTTTGGGAGTAATCATGTACTCCCAAATTCACCCTGGAAAATCAGATTCAGGCAATTTTGGAAGATCTTTGCTTGCAGATGGTTAAACAATGTCTCCATTTTTGAGCTCTCAAGATTCACGAACCGTATTCCTATCACATAACGCTATTTATGTCGGTCTGCCCAAGAAATTGTTAGGTAGACCATAATTATCCAAAATGTGAATATATGTACTGTTCCTGATTGTCTTGGATGGGAAAGGGCTATGCAACTCTTGAAATCCTTAATTTGACTGCCAGTGACCTTAGAAATTCAATATAAAATCCTGATTTTTAGCTTCTGGGCTGTAGAAGAAATTGGCCTAATATATTTAAGGAATAAAATTAGACAGATCTGTCCCTTGAGCTCATTATGGTTGAGACCGGAAGTTTTAATAGATATTCTATCAATCAAAGTCATGTTTAAATCTAGAACTAGGTCTCACTCTATTTCAGAGGTTGCTCCCCAGTTCTGGAATATGTTACTGGCAATTCTGAGAGGTACAGTAAATTATTGCAGAAGAAAACTTGGTTGTTTTCACAATGAGACCCTTAATTTAAAGCCATTATGACCACCTCTAAGCTTAACTAAGAGACCTGATGGGATATCCTGTTTAGGTTTATAGTATATATGTTACTGAGTTACTCATATTTAAAATGTTATATCTCAGCTAGTCTGGGAGAGGATTGAATTAAGGCTGGTTAGGCTCGCTGGTGGCCAGCAGTATGCTCATACGGTGCTCACATGCCTGCACATAGCGCTCCCCCCCCCAAGCAGGAAGATCAGTGAGCTGTAAGGCCCAAAGATAGCAGGAAGCCCTCGGGACCGTGGAGGAGCTCATCCCGCCACAGCCCAAAGGCAGCAGGACAGGAGGCCCACGGGACTGTGCTGGAGCTCATCCCACCACGGCCCGATGATAACGGAAGACCATGATTGAGCTTGTATGTATGTGTGAATGAGTGAGAGCCTGTGCGGGTCTGAGAACCTATGTATCCATGTGTGCATGACTGTGTGAGAACGTGTGTGTGTATGTGTGTGTGACTGTGTAAGAGCCTATGTGTGTGTCTGTGTAAGAGCCTATGTGTGTGTGTCTGTGTGAGAACCTGTGAGCCTGTGAATGAGTGTGTGAGAGCTTGTGTTTTTGTGTATGTTTGTGTGCCTGTGATAGCCTGCATGTCACATATAGGCTCTCACAGGCGCACACACACACACACACATACATACACATAATGTATCTGTGAGGGTGAGGGAGAGCCAGCCTGTGTATGTTAGAGAGAGGGAGTGTGTGAGAGAATGTGTGTGTGTGTGTGTGTGTGTGTGTGTGTGTGTGTGTGAGAGAGAGAGAGAAGATAAAATTTGTGCAGCCCTACCTCCCCCAATCCACGATGATCACAGGGTGCCTGGAAATCAGATCCCAGGTATGGAGGGCAGATTTTAAAATCCTTATTAGTTTTAATTATTGGGAGTTATTTGATGATTCTACTCTTTTGAAATATTTATTTCTTTTGGATGGGGAATAGAACATTTTTTAATTGGATTTTTTATTCATCAGATTTTTTAAATTTATTTTGGTGTTTGGGAAATTTTCGATATTCTATTCATTAATTAGCTTGAAATATTCTTTTTATAAATATCACTTTACTATTATGATTGATGTTTTATATTTCTTGATTGTGTTATTTAATGTTTTATGAACAATGGTAATGTTTCAGTTTTTCCATTGTTGCTCTGCATGTAGAGGCTGGCTTGTTGTGGGTTCCAGTTCAGTTCTTCTCAGCACGTTTGTTTATATTTTCTGATCTCTTTATTCTGTAGTTGGTCAGGGTCTCTCTGGGTTCTGCATATGTGACCGAGGTGAGGTATTTTGCTGGCATGTAATTTCTGTGTAGAGATCTATAGCAGCCTGGCTTCCTAATAAGAGTTTTTATTGGTGTTCTAGGGCCTGGTGTAATATGTGCAGTGTTGCCTTTTCATAGATAAGGTTGCTACTATTTGAGTGCTTGGAGTTAGGATTGTTTAGGCATGGGAGGTTTACTATATTGTAATGGTAATTCTGTTTGTTCATGGTTTTCTAATTCTTTTTTTTTTTTTTTTTTGGACATTTTGATTTAGCCAGCTAAGTCAGCCCTAGCTGGCTAAAATGAATATTGACCTCATTGAAGAATTCTTTTTTCAAACTTCGTATGTTAAGAAACTTTAAACCTTTATTAGATTCTCAGACTTTCTTACTGTTCTTCAAACCTTGGTCTTATCTGGAATAGACTATTGCAATGCAATATTAATTGGTTTACCAAATAAATACATTAAGGGGCGGATTTTCAGAGCCCTGTTCGCCTAAATCCGCCCACAACCGGGCGGATTTAGGCGAGCAGGGCCCTGCGCGCCGGTGAGCCTATTTTACATAGGCCTACCGGCGCGCGCAGAGCCCCGGGACTCGCATAAGTCCCGGGGTTCTCCGAGGGGGGCGTGTCGGGGGCGTGTCGGGGGCGGGCCCGGTCGTCGCGGCATTTAGGGGGCGTGTCGGCAGCGTTTTGGGAGCGGGTACGGGGGCGTGGCTACGGCCCGGGGCGGTCCGGGGGCGTAGCCGCGCCCTCCGTACCCACCCCCAGGTCGCGTCCCGGCGCGCAACAGGCCCGCTGGCGTGCGGGGATTTACTTCTCACTCCGGGAGGCGTAAATCCCCGGAGAAAGGTAAGGGGGGTGTAGACAGGGCCGGGCGGGTGGGTTAGGTAGAGGAAGGGAGGGGAAGGTGAGGGGAGGGCGTTAGAGGATTCCCTCCAAGGCCGCTCCAATTTCGGAGCGGCCTTGGAGGGAATGGGGGTAGGCTGCGCGGCTCGGCGCGCGCCGGCTATACAGAATTCATAGCCTTGCGCGCGCCGATCCAGGATTTTAGTGGATACGCGCGGCTCCGCGCGTATCTACTAAAATCCAGCTTACTTTTGCTGGCGCCTGATGCGCCAGCAAAAGTACGCCTATTCGCGTTTTTTGAAAATCTACCCCTAAGATCTTAGCAGATAGTGCAAAACTCTGCAGCTCGCTTACTCAGTGGAACATGAATGTGTGAACATATTACTCCAACACTTGCAGCCTTACATTGACTACATGTTCAATACAGAATTTAATACAAAATAATTGCAATAATACAGAAATCTCTACAAAACAATTTGTTTTCATGGTCCAATACCATTCTTCATATCTACAAACTAAATCAAGCTCTGAAAGCAAGAACCTTCTTGATATTTCCTCGAGTAAGGTGGCCAACTTTGGCATAACTTGAGCAAGATCCTTCTCTGTGACAGCGCCAGCAATCTGGAACACTCTTCCAGAAAAATTGTGTGTACTTGCATGCAACAAAATGTTAAAAAAAAAGCATTCGATGGCTGTTAAAGGCAATACTGATTTATCATGATTTTTAAGACCAGCTTATCTGTTTTTTAATTGATTTGTAATTTATGTTCATTTCTACTTCTTTATTTTTAATTTTAATTAATTTTAATTTTAATTAATTTGTATGTTTTGTTGTAATCCGTTTCAAATGAAGGATGTATGTGGAAAATAAATTACTTTTAAATAAATAAATAAAAAGAAATTGCTGTTGCTCAAGCAGAGTCCCATTTGGCTTTGCACCAAAATTAAAAAGATATGCAAGTGAGTCATCGGACAATTTCAGTTCCTAAACCACACAATGATTTCGCAATCTTTATCCTCAAACTGTTTTACAAAAGCATGACAAATGGAAAGAATAACTATGATGAGGGAAAGCTGCAAATGAATCCTACTGTACTATCTCTACTAGGACTTAAACCATAACTATATAATAGGAGCCGAATAATGCCGACAGATAGGGCAAGGCTGATGGTAGGTACTTTTCATGAGTGAGTTCAATGCAATGTTGAATCAAGACCCAGAAGCATTTCAAAAGCTGGAATGTGGGTAATAGATGCCAAGTACATAAGAAATGTGCCATTAAAATATACCCTAATGAGAGGTACTCTAATGCTATCTGAAAAATAGGATGAGGTTGTAAACAAGTCCAATTTCGGTGAGCAAGTGAATATGTTGGGTCACTGAAGAGTAAGGAAGAACACAAGTAATCACTAGGGATGTGCAGAAGGAAAAAATTTGTTTCGGTTCGGTTTTCGTTTCACTGGGACCCAAATTCATTGCATTAGTTTCATAGGGGGAAAACCCAAATCGTTGATTAGTTTTATTCGTTTTCCATTTGCAGCCTATTTTTGGCTGCAGAATTGGGGTTTTATTATCAATTCTGATGAAACTTCTGGGGGGAAATCATCAGAAGGAGAAAAGAGCTCCAAGGTACTTAGACTGTGGCAAAGAGGCACCAAAGTGGCATGAATAGCCTAAGGCACTGTAAAGGGTCAAAGGGGTACCAGGAGTGGCAAGAGTGCTTTAACAGAGGTTCAAAGCAGCAGCGAGAGTGTCAAAAACATACCACAGCTTCAAAAGAGAGCAACGATAACAGTTGCATGAACCCTTGAAGGCAGCATGACAGGCAAAGTGGCAAGACAAGTGGCATCAACATCCTATAGCACAATGAAAGGGGAACATAGCAAGCAGAAAGAGTGTCAGAAAAAAACACAAGTTGCAGATAAAGGGACAAAGCAGCAGAAAGACTAGCACCAGCACACTAAGTAACCATGATAGTGGCAAGAACACCACAAGGAGTAGAGTGAGTCATCTGGTGTATGGCAGCAAGGCAGAGTGGCAGAAAGTTGATAGGGGCAAGACAGGCTGGTGGAGCGGAGGTAGTCTGGTCCCTGTGGGTTTGATAGGGGCAAGACAGGCTGGCCCCGGGGAGAGTTCCCTTTGCACAGGAAAGGGCTCCCTAGAATGGGTTCGCCCCTACAGTGGGATGTTTCCATTGGCGTCTAGTGAGCACTCGCTGGTCGTTTAAAATCTGGTGGGCTAGTAGATATACAAATGAGAATTTTGAAGGCTGAGGCGGAGGAGGTTTCCATGTGAACAGCGGTTCAACATGGGTCAGCAGGTGTAAAGAGATAGGCTGACTACACCCGGGGAGAGTTCCCTTTCCTTTGCGCAGGAAAGAGCTCCCTAGAATGGGTTGCTGGCCCCTAGAGTGGAGCACAAGCCTTCAAACATGGCGAGTCGATGTGGAGGAGGTTTCCATGTGAACAGCGGTTCAACATGGGTCAGAGGGTGCTAAGAAATAGGATGGCTACACCCGGGGAGAGTTCCCTTTCCTTTGCGCAGGAATGGGCTCCCTGAAATGGGTTGGCCCCTAGAGTGTGGTGGTTCCGTTGGCATCTAGTGAATACCCAGAAGCTATTAACTGTACTTATGCACTTCAGCTGATGGCAAAGGAACTTGAAGTGCTCTCAGAAATAAGAAAACTGCTAATCAAGTCCAAATCTACAATAGCAACCTATGTTGATTTTGTACCCTACAGTGCCTCTGTAAACTATGGGAACACAGAGGATGAATTAGCGTACAACTACCACCAGTTTTCTATAGTACTATAAACATTAATGTTGGCACCTAAGAAACATCTAGGGAAAATGTCATGAAAACTATTGAGCATATGAAATATCCAAGCTCCAAGCTGGACAGACAGGCACAGCATTTGAGGTCAGGCCCTTGTAGGGACGTAAGGCCTGGACGGACAGGCACAGCGTTTGAGGTCAGGCCCTTGTAGGGATTTAAGGCCTGGATGGACAGGTACAGTGTTTGAGGTCAAGCCCTTGTAAATACCCAGAAGCTATTAACTGTACTTATGTACTTTAGCTGATGACAAAGGAACTTGAAGAGCTCTCAGAAATAAGAAAACCGCTACTCAAGTCCAAATCTACAATATCGACCTATGTTGACTTTGTAGTTTACACAGTGCCTCTGTGAACTATGGGAACACAGAGGATGAACTAGAGTGCAGCTACCACCAGTTTTCTATAGTACTAGAAACATTAATGTTGGCACCTAAGAAAGATTTAGGAAAAATGGCCCAATAAACCCTGCCATTCACCCCCTGGACCCCATCCCTGTCAAGACTCACAAACTCATACCATACCTCATCACCTAACCCACTGCTGACATAATAAATACCTCACTTGAACAAGGCATCTTCCCTGAAGCCCTGAAATGTGCCATAATCAAACCCATTCTCAAAAAACCAGAACTGAACCCCTCTGACCACACCAACTACTGACCCATCTCAAACTGCCATTTATATCCAAGATCATAGGGAAGCATGTAAATCTCCAACTCTCGGAACACCTAGAAAACCATAATATATTGTACCCCACCCAACACGGATTCAGGAAATCCCTCAGCACCGAGACTTTCCTCCTATCCCTCTCTCAGACACAGTTCTAAGAGGCCTTGACACCGGTCACTCCTACCTTCTTATACAACTTGACATTTCTGCCGCATTCAACACCGTAAACCACGACATACTACTATCCTGACTGACCGAGATTGAGCTAGGTGTAAACACCTAACAGATCCTTCAAAGTTCACCTCAACAACTGCGAATCAAAACAATTCCCGCTCCAACACGGTGTACCTCAAGGATCCTCACTCTCCTCCACCCTGTTCAATATATACATGCTCCCCCTCTGCAAACTCCTCTCCAGCCTGAACCTCCCATATTAGATCTATGCAGACGACATCCAGATTCTACTCCCCATCAAAGAAAACTTACCAGACACCATTTCACTATGGGAATCCATCTATGACCAAATAAATATACTCCTCTCGCAGATATCACTCACTCTTAACCACAAAAAAACAGAAATACTACACACATCTCTAACAAACCCGCCACAAAGATCACCCAGGACAATGCTTCCACACAACCAAACATCAATCTCACCAACCAAGTAAAAGACCTTGGTATCACTCTGGACTCCGAACTCAACATGAAAAAACACATCAACTCAACAATCAAAGAGGGCTATTACAAACCTCAAGTCGTCAAAAAGCTCAAACCCCTGCTATTCAACCATGATTACCGCACTGCACTACATTCCCTGATCTTCTCCAAGCTGGACTATTGTAACTCCCTCCTCCTTGGACTCCCTACATCTATCACCAAACCCCCTTCAACTTCTGCAAAATGCAGCAGCCAGATCCTTTCAATCTGCAAGCGCTCCTTACACATCACTCCTATAGTAAAAGAACTCCATTGGCTCCCCATAGCATACAGGTCTCAATACAAAATCCTCACCCTCCTGCACAAAACCATCAACAACGACAAAATCAAATGGTTAAAGGACTCTCCACACCATCTTGTCTACCAAAGAAACCTGCAGTCCCAAAACACTGGCCTACTTGCCATCCCTCACACAAAACTAACTAGCCTCACCTCCACCAGACAATGCACCATCTCAGTAGCAGGCCCCCTCCCTCTGGAACAAACTATCCCCCAAATAAGACTGGAACCCTCCACACAAATGTTCAAAAAATACTTGAAAACCTGGCTATTCCAAAAAGCCTACCAACACGCAGACTAATTCTCCCCACCTACCCCATCCCACACCCTCCTGCCCCATACTCCCCCTCCCCCACCCTCCCACCCCTGCCCCCTATCAGTCTGACCCCTACTCCCCCCTCAGCAATCAAAGCTTCCCACTCTGTCCATGTTTTGCCATCACAATGTTCCACCGCTTTACCACTATTTTCGATCATCCCAATGTTACTATGTATCAATAATAAGGCTATTCATCCTCAAATGATATTGGTTATATACTATAATGTTCTATTTATAGGGCTCCCTAGCCTATAGTTCTAACCTATAATGTATCAATGGTTATATGTTAAAATGTATTAATTATGTTTCAACGGTTATATTTATATCTCCTCCTAGCCTTTAGTTCTGTTTTCTAATGTATCAATGTTCAGTGTTTAATGTATAAATAGTAAGACCCTTCTCTTACTATTACATAGTTATAATGTGAACCAATGTGATATATCCCAATGAATGTCGGTATATAAAAACAATTAAATAAATAAATAAATATTATGAAGGTCATCAAAACTATTGAGCATATGAAATATGCAAGCTCCAAACATCTTAAGTCAGCTTTTTATATTCTTACATTCCAAATGTTGCAAAACAGGAAAAAGAATATTCTGGAAAGAAGTGATGCACAAATACATGAAACTGAAATTACAAATATTAGAACTAAACCCAGACAGGCACAGCATTTGAGGTCAGGCCCTTGTAGTGATGTAAGGGCTGGACAGACAGGCACAGCGTTTGAGGTCAGGCCCTTGTAGGGACGTACGGCCTGGACAGTGGACAGACTGGCACAGCATTTCAGGTCAGGTACATGTGCTGATATTATTTATTTATTTATTTATTTAAAATTTTTATATACCGACGTTCATCAGGGATATCACATCGGTTTACAGTGTAACTGAAATTGGCACCTGGGAAGGCGTTTTACATCGAACCGATAAAACGAAGTAACATATAAACAAATGAGGATGCGATTTACATCAAACAGATATAACGAATTAACATATGAACAAATGAGGGGGGGAGAAAAGGGCGGGAGATAATCAAACAAAATGTTATGAGCAAAATTTACAAAAATTTACAAATATATATATAGTATCAATATATACAAAGTATTCATAAAATAGCAATGTCCTAGAAGGACAATTGTGTAGAGTTGGAAGAGAGAGGAGAGGGGATGGGGAGGGGGTGGAGGCGGATAAGAGGGAAGGAGGGGTGGAGGGTGGTTAGAGGAGTAAGCGAGCTGAGAGATAGGGGGCATGTAGGACGACTGAGCAGAAAAGGGGCGAGGAAGTACCTAAAGGTGGGGGTGAGGAAAGGGGAGGAGGGTAGGTGGGGATGAGAGGGGAAAGAGGGGAAATTAGGTGTATGCCTTGGTAAAGAGCTAGGTCTTCAGCTTCCGTTTGAATGTTTTTGTGCATTCTTGTCGTAGTTCGACAGGCATAGTGTTCCAAAGGGTAGGCCCGGCGATAGAGAGCGCTCGGGCTCTTGTGGAGGTAAGTTTGTAATGTTTGGGAGTGGGTGTAGGCATGGAGGCGAGATGTTGGTGTCTGATGGGCCTGTTGGATTGGTGGAGGCGGAAGGATTCGTTGAACCAGTTCATTTCAGGATTGTATAAAGCCTTGTGGACAAGGGAGAGAGCCTTATGTTGGATGCGTGATGCAATTGGGAGCCAGTGTAAGTTTTTTAATACCGGTGTGATATGGTCATTTCTGCGTGAGTTGGTCAAGATCCGGGCTGTTGTGTTTTGTAATATTTGAATGGGTTGGATGGCGTTGTTCGGAAGACCAAGGAGGAGGGCATTACAATAGTCGGTTTTGGCAAAGAAGGTGGTTTGTAGAACTGTGCGGAAGTCGGGGGGATGTAGTAGGGGTTTTAGTTTTTTTAGGGAGTGTAGTTTAAAAAATCCATCTTTTAGTATATTACTGATGAATTTCTTAAGCGAGAGATGGTCGTCAAGGATGACACCCAGATCACAGACTTGCTGGGCAAATGGTGTATGGATAGGGGGGGGGGTTAGGATGATTTTGGGGTGAGATGAACATGATTTCAGTTTTAGTAGTGTTAAGAGCTAAATGGATGGAAGCTAAGAGGTTGTTTATGGATTGGAGCGTATCCTTCCAGATGTCCATAGCTTTTGGTAGGGATTCGGTGATGGGTATGAGCAACTGGACATCATCAGCGTAGACAAAGTGAGGCAGCTTGAGACTAGAAAGGAGGTCACAGAGGGGTAGCATGTAAATATTGAAGAGGGTTGAGGACAGAGATGAGCCTTGTGGGACACCCTGATTGAGGGGGATGGTTTTGGATTCGTGATTTCCTAGTTGGATTTTGAAGTTTCTGTTACTGAAGTAGGAGTTGAACCAGTTATGGGCAATACCTGTGATGCCAATTTCAGTTAAGCATTGTAGGAGAATGGAGTGGCTGATGGCATCAAAAGCGGAGGAGATGTCGAGAAAGGCGAGAATAAATGATTGCCCTTTGTCAAATCCTTTAAGAATATGGTCTGACAGGGAAAGTAGAAGTGTCTCAGATATCTGGAGCATTGGAGGCAGTTGGAGCTGCTGCAAGGCTTTCAATTGCTTTTATTCATGTTGCCATTCATAGGGAAAATTTGGAAACCCAAGCAAAGGCATGTTTATTTTCAAAAACACTAGCATTTCAATCAACCCTGGTGCCAGCCTTGAGCGGTGAGGGCTGTTATGAGTTATGAGTAACTAAATTATTTGACTTTTTGCAAGAAGTTGAAATCATGGTTCTTTATTAAAGCATTCAGAGTTTCAGACAGGAGATGTGAGTGGAGGATTCAGTTCTTAGTTTATGGTTAAAGCATTTGATGGAGAAAATGAGAAGAGTTATTTTTAATAGGGAATTTTAAGGGAAGGTGGACTAGGATTGGGGTTGAAGTAGGTTGATGCTGGTTAATGAGGGAGGAATGAATGATGGGGTTGGAAGTGGATTGGTGGAGTAGGTTGGGATAGAAGAAAATTGAGAGTGAAGTGATTAGTCTTACATTTTTAACTATAATTTCCATGTGATATAGCTTATCCTTTTGGTGACTGTATCCATTGTAATTTATTCTGGGCTGAAAGGATAAGCATGTAATCAAGTGTAACTAACTAAAATAAAAGAAGGAAAAGGGGAGATGAATGGTACAAGAGGAGAGAGGACAACTATTGTTTGTTTTTTTTTCCCTTGGGAAGAAACTCAATACTGTGATTTTTAAGCAAGGATATTTAAAACATGTATTTTATTATTTTTAGATTTTAGTGTTTTATCTATTTATTCTTTTTTTTTTTTAATTTTATTTTTAAATTTTCAAACTTTACAGCAAGCCATCACTTACTTACAGAAAAAGAAAAAGGAATACATAATCTTAATTTTGCCTCATTACATCAAGACAACGAAAGAACTTCAAGATTCAATTTTACATTTGTATCCCACACGTAACAAATGGGAGGAGGACGAATTTTAAGGAAGAAATTTGCAAGAAAAACTTAAAAAATGCATGTATTGACTTAACATAGACAATGGTGTTAACTTCTTATGATCCCAGTTAGATGTTAAATTATGTATTAGTGATATTAATCACTCTCCTTGCGTTTAAAAAGGATCTCAGTTGCTCAGGATATTGGAAAGCAAAAGTATCCGTTGCAGATTTTACCATGCATTTACATTTTCTGCCCCTGTTGTTCCAGGGTCCATGGTTTCCTGCTGCGGTCGCTCGGTGTCCTCCGCCCTCTGACCCCTTCAGCTGAGCCAATCGCATCGGCCTCATGGGTCTGCGCCTCAGCTGTCGTCAGGCGTTCGGGAGGAAGAGTAATATCGGGCTTGCGAGGATCTGGGGGGCTTAGGGTAACCTCTCCTGGGGCAACCGACGCTTCCTCGAAGGTTCCCTCAATGGAGCCTGCTCCTCCCGTCTCAAACACCTTTGCAATCGCATAAGAGGTGATTAAACTCTGTGCAGCCATTAACTCCGCTTCAGAGGGGTAAGAACGGAGTTTGCCTTTCCGTTTTGCTGGCATCTTGCATGAAAAAAAAACTACGATAGCGGTGCACAGGGAGTATGCGACTGCCTATGCCGCCATCTTGCCTCGATTCCCCTTTTCTCTTATCTATTTATTCTATATATAATTATGTATGTTGATTGTACTCCACACTGATCGCATAGTTGGAGGTAGCAATATGGAGGAGGAGATGGGACAGTAAACGCAGAGGGACAGGAGAGGCAGAGGTAGAGATAGATAAGGACAGAAGGAGAAATGGCAAATTGTGGAAGGAAAGCCTGAGAAAAGATGGAGAAGGCAGGGAGCAGTTGGAGTGAAGGCCAGAACAGCAGTGGTAAGGGGAAAGGAAAGGAGGAGAGGATAAAAAAATATGGAGTAGATTTTCAAAGGGTTACGCGCTTAACCCCGAAAACCTTCCCCTGCCGAACCTATTTTGCATAGGCTCGGCGGCGCGCACGAGCCCCGGGACGTGCATATGTCCTGGGGCTTTGGAAAAGGGGCGGGAAGGGGCGGGTTGTGGGCGTGGACCAATCCGGGGGTGGTCCAGGGACAGGACCGAGGCCTCCGGCACAGTGGCTGTGCCGGGGGATGGCGCGCTGGCAGCTGGCCGGCGCGCGCAAGATACGCCAGAGGCAGGCGTATCTACTTGAAATAAGGTGGGGGGATTTAGGTAGGGCTGGGGGGTGGGTTAAATAGGGGGGGGGGAGGGAAAAAAAATTCCCTCCGAGGCTGCTCTGATTTCGGAGCAGCCTCGGAGGGAACGGGGAAAGCCATCGGGGCTCCCCTAGGGCTCAGCGCGCGCAAGGTACACAAGTGTGCACCCCCTTGCATGCGCCAACCCCGGATTTTATAACATGCAAGCAGCAGTGCATGCATGTTATAAAATCAGGTGTACATTTGTGCACGCTGGGTAGTGCGTACAAATATACCCCACACGCACCATTTCAAAAATCTGCCCCTATGTCTGTTGGAGTTAATTTCTAGACATATGATTGAGGTGTCTTCTAAAGGGACAGAACACTGAGGGGCGGATTTTCAGAGCCCTGCTCGCCTAAATCCGCCCAAAACCGGGCGGATTTACGCGAGCAGGGCCCTGCGCGCCGGTAAGCCTATTTTACATAGGCCTACCGGCGCGCGCAGAGCCCCGGGACTCGCGTAAGTCCCGGGGTTTTTGGAGGGGGCGTGTCGGGGGGCGGGCCCGAACGCGCGGCATTTTTGGGGCGTGTCGGGAGCGTTCCGGGGGCGGGCCCGGGGGCATGGCTACGGCCCGGGGCGGCCCGGGGGCGTGGCCACGCCCTCCGGACCCACCCCCAGGTCGCGTCCCGGCGCACAGGAGGCCCGCTGACGCGCGGGGATTTACGCCTCCCTCTGGGAGGCGTAAATCCCCCGACAAAGGTAAGGGGGGGGCTTAGACAGGGCCGGGTGGGTGGATTAGGTAGGGGAAGGGAGGGGAAGGTGAGGGGAGGGCAAAAGGAAGTTCCCTTCGAGGCCGCTCCGATTTCGGAGCGGCCTCGGAGGGAACGGGGGTAGGCTGCGCGGCTCGGCGCGCGCTGGCTATACAAAATAGATAGCCTTGCTCGCGCCGATCCAGGTTTTTAGCAGATACGCGCGGCTCCGCGCGTATCTACTAAAATCCAGCGTACTTTTGTTTGCGCCTGGAGCGCAAACAAAAGTAGGCCTATTCGCGGAGTATGAAAATCCGCCCCTTAGTGATCCATATTCAGACAGTCTGGATAGCAAAGTTAACCGGAAAAACATATTCGGCAAACTTTGGAGGTATGTTCATTACTCAGCCACACTATTGAATATAGCCAGCTATCTTAAAGTTATTCAGCTAACTTTAGAACAGCTCTTTGGTCCGACCAGATTTAGCAAATTAAGAGGGTCATTTTCTGTTGCTTATCGCGTGCGATAAGCGGCTATTGCACGCGAAATGTCCCTTTTCACGTGCGATAGCTTGCTAGGGGTGGAGTCGGGGCGGCGAGGGGAGGAATCGGGGCAGCGTCAGGCGAACTCTGGCGGCGACAAGGTAAGACACGTTATTGTCGCCAGTAGCACGCTGAATAACTACACCTGACATATCACATTTCAAATCCCTGTTTCATGGGCTTCTTGTTCGTAACTGTTAAGAAATGCAATGCACAAATGTTTCTCTGAAAACAAAATCCATTGTGTTAAAACAAACATATGTCGTAAGTGGGACAGTAACAAAATGTCAAAAACATTTTCAAAACAAAACACATTTGGTTAGACGAGTCCAAAAAACTTACTTAACATTGACTGATCACATTCACGTCAGCTATCTTTAGCAAGCTGTCATTGGGGGTCATTTTAAGGTTTATCGCGGTTCACAATGTTTCCGGACAGCCTGTTTCAGAGAGAGAGAGAGAGAGCGAGAGAGAGAGAGAGAGAGCGCCTTGCTATAGTGCCTCTTCCCTAGACAGGTATTTGTTTGCCCAGGTAGAGTGTCCATCAAGCTAGGTGGAGAGAACATTGCCCAAATCTCATCTTGGAGTGAGTTTCCTCACTCCGAAGGCCATCAAATCTTCACAAGAGACCACTGTTCTGTTCGTACGTCTCATGTTGAATGTGAAAGTGGCCCCAACCCCCTACACCCATACCTAATCCCCACCTCGAGTTACTAGGTGGGCCTCCCATAGGGATACAAATACCTGTCTCGGGAAGAGGCACTATAGCAAGTCTCTCTCTCTCTCTCACACACACACAACAGGCTGTCTGGAAACATCGTGAACCGCGATATATACTGGCAATGTAGCCCAAATTGGGTTAATAGTGCAACTTGCACTAAGAGCGTGTTGAATAGCTGTTATCGCAATACACATGCTTATTAGGATAAGGTAACACCACTTTTTGGTATCGCATGCGATACCGTGCGATATTGGAAAATGAGGCCCATTGTCTCTTACTTTTTATACACACCTTATCCATACTTAACTTATCCGTGTAGGACATCATGATGATGTCATTAAAGGCATAAAAGAATGACATTGGTTAATTAAATAGTACCGCCCCTTCGATTTCTTTGTTCAAACCAAATGATGCAAGCTTTCATTTGGTAAATCTACATCTGTTTCTTCCGCACAAGTTTCTGTACCCTGTCACCTCCTCTCCAATGTGCCAGTATCATCTCTAAGACAGTCCATGTGATATCTTCAAAAGCAGGTTTTAATTCTAAAAAAATGACCCACTAGAGAAGCTTCTATCCTGCATGTTTTAATACAACTCTTGTGTTTGATGAGACATGTCTTTATCATACTTTTGCAGGACAAACAGTAGTGATCGGTGTAGCAAGGGATTCTTTATTGGAATATGCCCGACTCTGGCCGAGTTTCGCTCACGTAGGAGCTGCCTCAGGGGCTACTACAAAAGCAATAAAATAATATAATGATAAAATAATAATAAAAAAACTGATAAAGGGAACAGGTACTTCAGAAATTCAATGAACATTGGATTTTCCATCAAAACACTAATTGAGCTGTGAATATCAAGGTAATCCATTACCATTTTCCAATGTTCATTAGCAAGTGACTAGAGCAGTAACATTGTAATACTCAGTATATCACATTTGATTTTATAACCATTTAACATCATTAATTTTTAATTTCATTTTCAATTGCATTTTTCTTTTTTCATTTTATTTTTCACCTTACATTGTAATTTTGATCCATTTTTTAATTTAAATTCACATTTTACATTCAATATCATCTTTCAATAAAAATCAATTTTTTCATTCATCTGTTCAATATAATATTTAATTTTTAATATAATGATTAATTTTTCATTTTACATAACAGTTTTTTTTAGAATTTTTTACATGTGTGTTTCCATTGCAATTTTATAGTGTGTATATTTAGCGGTTAACATCAAGCTGCTTCGTTCTTTCCCCCTTCTGTTTAGAATTCTAATCAACAATTTGCATTGCTTTCACATCGAAGTGTGACATATGAGAAATAATCATTGGAACAGGCACTAGTAGTCACAACTGTATTCCTTCTCCATTGTTGGTCTTTTCACCAATTCAAATCCACGTGCACTGGCTTAATAGACACACATATATGTATTATATACATAAGTCAACTCACCTCTTGATATCCCCTAAGCATAGATGTGCATATTTTTTGCATGGTCTTTAATAACACCTAATTTTACACATTTTATCAATATATATGGATTGTGATTAATTTTAGGTTTGTTGTTGATTTTATTTGATTTTATTGTGTTTCCTTATGTATTTCACATTTTATATGTATCTACACATATTTATGTTTGTTTCAATTTATACACATGTGTGCCTTTATCAGTTTTTTATTATTATTTTATCATTATATTATTTTATTGCTTTTGTAGTAGCCCCTGAGGCAGCTCCTACGTGAGCGAAACTCGGCCAGAGTCGGGCATATTCCAATAAAGAATCCCTTGCTACACACCGATCACTACTGTTTGTCCTGCTTTCCTGCAATATTGATCGGCTTCCGCTTTGCTTTTTGGGCCCTTTATCATACTTTTGGTCATGCCAATATATTTCAAATCGCACGGACAACAAATCATATAAACAAAAGATGATGTGCATGAAAAATCTGTAATTAATGAGATTTTATGGCCAATGGATTAAAGTATATAGTCTGACTGTAATCTTAGGGGTCAATTTTAAGACATATGCCCCGCACAGATTTTATAACATGTGCGTGCCAGCATATGCATTTGCGGGCAGTCCGCAACTTGCATGCGTGTGGGGAGGGAATTTTATAACCTACGCATGCCTATTCTTCCTATCTCTTCCCCTCCACAACCCCTAAATCTATCCTAGCTATCCCTTTTTTTTTGTTGTTTTTCAATTTACTTCATGCCCCAAGTTGAAGTAAGTTGCACGCCATGGCAGCTGGCCGACGCACAAGTCATCAAGACAGCGCAAAATGATGCTGTCCCGGCCCACCATCCACCCAAAGTACGCCCCCAGCCTGCCCCTTTTGCAGGGCCCTACACTTCAGCACGCAACAGGGGTCACACGCATGGCTTGACCCGTTCTAAAATGCGCGCAGCAAGCACAAAGCCCAGCCATGCGCATAACCCCTGTTTTTTATGCACATGGCCCTTTTAAAATTGGGCCATTACAGAGCAAAGATCACAATTCTGGCAACTCTGAGAATCAGTGGAAATTACAAAAGGGATATACAGGCTAAATCGCATTACCTGGTCTTTAAGAACATAAGAAATTGCCATACTGGGTCAGACCAAGGATCCATCAAGCCCAGCATCCTGTCTCCAACAGTGGCCAATCCAGGCTTCCTGGCAAGTACCCAAACACTAAGAAGATCCCATGTTACTGTTGCTAGTAATAGCAGTGGCTATTTTCTAAGTCAACTTAATTAATAGCAGGTAATGGACTTCTCCAAGAACCTATCCAATCCTTTTTTAAACACAGCTATACTAACTGCACTAACCACATCCCTGGCAACAAATTCCAGAGTTTAATTGTGCATTGACTGAAAAAGAACTTTCTCCGATTAGTTTTAAATGTGCCACATGCTAACTTCATGGAGTGCCTCCTAGTCCTATTATCCGAAAGAGTAAATAACCGATTCACATTTACCCATTCTAGACCTCTCATGATTTTAAACACCTCTATCATATCCCCCTCAGCTGTCTCTTCTCCAAGCTGAAAAGTCCTAACCTCTTTAGTCTTTCCTCATAGGGAAGCTGTTCCATCCCCTTTATCATTTTAGTCGCAGATAAAAGCAGATAATAAGGACTAGGATTTAAAAGCAGCTTCAAAATGTGGGTTTTTAGAGGGATTTAAACACGGTGAGAGAGGGAGCATGATGCACCAGTTCAGGAGGACTTTTCCAAGCACACGGTGCAGCCAGGTGGAAAGCACAGTCTTGGGAATTGGCAATAGAGGAGAAGGGCACTCAATGACATGAGGTCATACAATCAAGCAAATTCCAAAAAAATAGCCAGGTAGGAATGACTAATAAAAAATATTAAAAGGTATTTTGAAAGTGTTTTAAAATCAAAGGTCTGTCATGTGACCTCCCCCCACCCCCATGATTTGAAAAAGTGGCAGGTACCATGCAAGAATGGTTCAGAGCACAATCCCACTGCTACTTGGAAACTATCATCATCACAGAATACAAATGAAAAACTGAGAATAAGAGCCCATGAGGAAACCAGGGTGCAAAGAAAGATTTATCAAAACATCAAATCTGTCTATAACTAGCATCAAAACGCTAACTACATAGGAAAATGAAATAAGCATTATATTAATTCAGCTCCCTCACTAAAGCGTTGCTACTCCTTCTGAACCCCTTCAACACCACAAAATAATGAATATATTTATCATTTTGTTACTTTGCAAATACTTAAAAGCCTGAATCATATATTTGGATATGGTAAAATGCATCACAATTATTCTGTTGAATAATGCTCGTCAAATTTCTTAATCTTGATTAGCTTATTAAGTAATTTCTACCAAACAAAAATGCATTAAATTTCTTCCATGCGATTTTAGATGAAAGAAGTGACCAAGTTTATGTTCTAGTATTAAAAGAAAGCTTCCATCCTGTTCCTGATTAATATTTACACCCACAGTAACTCAAGGACCCTTGAGATGTGAAAGGCTCTTTTGACGGAACACATCTGTGTATTGTACCATAACATCATCCCTATAATTACCACTTTCCCTTGTTGATCACAGCGTGCAAGGACTATTACTTCCATCTTGTGCAATAATTTATAAAAAAGGCTTTACAGAGCACATTATGAATAAATTGATATCATTTGTCGTCATTTCTAGCAAACTTTATCCTTTAACCAACATGCCCGAAAAAAGAGTTTAAAAGCTTCCGTTAATTTTCGTTATCTTTTCTTCTCAAATGGAAACTATGCATTGCTTTACTGTAAGGTCTAGCCATCTTCAACAGCAGTGGTATAACATCGGGCAGGACTATGAGTCAAACCAAAACATCAATGAGCATAGGGAACACCAGGTTTGTTTCTACAAGAGCTTCATTAACCTTGGTGGCTGGGAGGATTATTACAAAATTTGTGGGATGAGATCCCAAGATCATCCTTCAGAACTGTAGGTCAGGTATGCCTAACTTGGAAGTCATTTTCAAAAGGTTTTGTGTGCATAAATGAGCTTTTGAAAGTTGATAATTTTACACATGTAACTTCTTTGAATATTCACTCCATAGGGCTGAATTTTACAAAGATTTTATGTGAGTAATTCCTGAGCTATGTTTACTTGTACAGGTTTATATTGGAACCTGCACTGATGCTGTTATTAGATTTTCGAAATATAAGAATGATATATAAATAAAGTAAGAAAGATGAAGCGTTCTCTCGCTCTACCTTCATTAAACTGTGATTAGCTCACTATTACAGAACAAAGAATTTCATAAAACACCTATCCCCGACTAAATATTTTGCTGCAGGGAGCAGAAGAATCCAGCACTCAGTCAGTCTGACAGAGAAACAAAATTAGACATCTTTCTAGTATTCTTAGCCCTTATTGACACACACACACACAAATTCACTCACCAAACTGGTTAGGCTCTCTCTTGTTTTCAGAACATTTAACAAAAAAAACCCCACACCCAAATAGTTTCCCTTCGCATGCAGTCAGTTCATTTCTCTCCCTTCCTCCCTTTATTTCCTCAAAGGTTTTGCAGAAGCTGGGAAACAGTGGGGTAACCACTCAGCCTCCCCAGATCTCCCACCCGTGTCTCTCTCGTGCCAACAAACTTTCCCCAGAGCATCTCCCCACTACTGTCTCCAGTTCTCCCCCATTCCTCTCTCACACCGGCAACAGCTTTTCCCTGCCACCTCTCTGGTCTGGCTTGGTGAATCTCTGCTTTTTTTTCTTATTTACTGCCTACCAACCAAGAGCTCTTTTTTTATGGGCTTATTTCCTTATCTACCTGGACCCCCACTCTTTATGAGATGGTATCACAGGCAAAACAGTCCTAACACCCAGAAGGGAACTAACTGAGGGTCATTTATCAAATTGTGTAAGGGCGTTATCGCACGATGAGTATGCAAATTTTAAAAATGTAGTCAAAAGGGAGGCGTTTGGGCAGAGTTTATGAAAATAAAGGCTGTTTAATGTTGCTGCAGGTGAAAGAGAAAGAGAGAGAGAGAGAGAGAGAGACTCTGCGGAGGCCCACCGATTTCTGACCTCTTAATACAACTGTAAGAGGGGGCACTAGTAGCTCAGGGTGAGCGTTGTGGGGTGAGTAGGGTTTTAAGGGGCAGTTTAACATGCACAGTCATACGTACAATTACATTCAGTGAAGATTTCATGTGATTTGGAAGGATGGAAGGTGCACGAAGAGGAGATTGGTAGCATGTTCTCTCTATCTAGCTTGATGCACTGTCTACCTAACTGCAATCAAGCAAGGTAGAGAGAACACGGCACCAAACGACTTTCACCTTCCATCCTTCCAAATCACATTAAATCTTCACTGAAGGTAACTGTGCTATTCGTAAGTATGAATGTGCATGTTAAACTGCCTCTAAAAACTCAAGTCACCCCACAAACATCACCCCGAGCTACTAGTGCCCCCTCTTACAGTGGTATAAATAGTTAACTTTCAGAGCCTCTACAGAGGCACTTTCTCTCTCTCTCATGCCAGCAGCAGCTCAAATTTATAACAAAATGATGAATCTAGGCCTGTGTTTGCTGCCATTTCCTGCCAAACCCCTTTAGCAGGAGCACCACTTTCCTGCAGCATCCCAGAAAAGCCAGAGAGTTACTTCTTTGCTTATCCCTATACTGTACTGCAGGCTTCAGTGTTGCCAGATTGGGCAATTTCACTCCTAGTTGGGCTAGTATTGTCTTTCCTATTGGGCAGGAAATAAATTATTGAGGTCATTTTCAAAAAAGGTTTCATGCGCCTAAGTGAGCTTTTGAAAATTGCTACTTTTATGCAACTCCTTTGAAAATTCATAGACCTGAATTTTTAAAAGGTCTAATGATATGAAATGGACTTTTGAAAATTGCTACAATATATGCTACTTTGATGCACATGACCCATGATGCGTGCCAGAATGCCTCTTCGCCTGCTGCTGGTGTCTTCTCTCTTAAATTCACGGTTTGGCCACAATAGCATGCAGGCAGCAGCTATAGTCAAAAGTGGCAGGAGCAGCATGTGGCAGAGAAATCACAGAAGGCGCACCTGCTGCAGGACATGGGAGGCACACGGAAGAGGGGTAGCTATTCCATTACTTCCACCTCCACATACATTATAGCCTCAATTGTTTTATTATATCATGGGAGCCCCTGCCACTGCCACTGCTGAAGCTCCTTAACCCACAGTTCCCACCAGAGAAGGAGATTCAGTCAGCTGCAAGTAGAGGAACTAGAGAGAGATCATTTTTTTCACTTGGTCATGACTGAGGTTTAGCCTGTTGAAGGGAAGGGGGCTTGGGAAGAGAGACAGTAGTGATGTTTGACAGGGAGAGAAGAGAGAGAGAGGGGTGGTGAACAAGGGGGGGAGAGAAGGGGATGATAAGTACATGGGAAGGGGGGAAAGAGAGAGGGTATTGGATGGGGGGGATACTGATGCTGAAGTATGGGGTAATTTTCAAACAGGCCATGGAGGGCTAAAGTCTATCAGGTGAATTTTCAAATGTGGCGTGCATAAAAATTAGCACTTGAGCACACAAAAAAGCACATGCATGAATACATGCTAATTTCAAAACTGCAACTTATGCTTATATGTCTGGGTCCCCAACTAACTTTGCATGGGTAAAAAAGGGTATGCCAGGGGAGTTCTGGAGAGGGGTGCATACATCTTTTACTTGTATATATTTCTGCTCAATATCCGGTTTAAATGATTATAAGCATTGTTAAAGAGCCAGGAGGGTCTTCATGAGCTGTAGATGGACTGGACAAACTGGTAGACTGGTTATTTTGAGAGAGAGAGAGAGACAGAGAAACCATAAGGCCTTTATAGTAGTCAACTAATTATATCATTATAGGAGGGCCAGCTAGAACCTCGCGGTGAAGTTTTGGTGGTGGTGTTGGGTTTTGGGGTCAGTTTTACATGCAGAGTGAGATCTACGAATAGCACAGTATACCTCAGTGAAGATTTGATGTCATTTGGAGTGAGGGAAGACACACAAAGATGAGATTTCTACAATGTTCTCACGCCCTAGCTTGATAGTACCCTGGTAGAGAGTCCTTCAAGCTAGGGCAAGAGAACATTGGCGAAATCTCATCTTTGTGTGACTTTCCTCACTCCAAATGAAGTCAAATATTCACTGAGGTGTACTGTGCTATACGTATGTCTCACCCTGCATGTAAAACTGGCCCCAAAACCCAACACCACCAACAAAACTTCACCTCGGGTTACTAGCTGGTCCTCCTATAGCAGTATAAATAGGTGACTAATGTGTGTCACCCTAGAGGTGCTCTCTCTCTCTCTCTCTCTCTATTCCACTCCACTCCTCTCCATCTCCCCTTGCCCAAAACGGAATTTGAAATATTTACCGCAAGTTGCGTTATGGCTGTTTCAAGCATATCACACAGCTTAACGCCAGGAAAAAAGGTGTCATTATTTTGGCGTTAAAAGCATGCAATAGCATAATGCACGCTATCGCACGACGCGATAATGCCCCTCATTTTCATTAATCCCGCCCAAACCCTCCCCAATCCCGCCCCTTTGAATAAATTTGACAAATTTGTATTTGCGCCATGCGCTGTGATAACTATTACGTGCATTATGGCATCGCAGGCATTAATGCCATAACACACTTTAATGAATGACCCTGTTAGGAAGGTAAACGCATCAAATTAATGTGATAAAAATCTACATAAGTATCCTTGTTAAATTATAAATACACGATACATGAGTTGCGCACACTTATTTGGCTAATTTCCGACTTACTCAACTAAGTAGTGGCTACTTAGATGGACAAGAACATAACATAAGAAATTTGAACTTATTCAGATTAATAATGGCTCTTATGCAGCTATATTCTGATTTATCTGTCCAAGTAGCTACTGTCCACTTAAGTAGCGATTTTTGGACTTCTCGGCTAAATTGATTTTTATCTGAATAAATCTAAACTTATGCGGCTTATAGTTTTTACATCCACGAGCATTTATCTGCACCTATGTACTCGTACTTTATGACCTTTCCTCGCAGGTTTTAAAATACTATAGCAAATTTGTGTGCACCATATACACGCGTAAATGGGCACTCGCAAGCAGTTTTGAAAGTTAGCCTGTATGGGTATAAAGTAACCACAGACTTTAGCCCAAATTTTGAACGTTTGCAGGTTATCTCAGTTGATATGTTCACATACATCTGCTCTGGTGCAGGCGCAACTTTCTGCACGTACAATTACACTACTAGGAGTTAATTTTCAAAGGAGTTATGCATGTAAATGTAACATACTATCATAGCAATTTTCAAAATCCATTTACGTGCAAGGATGGTAACTTTCAAATGGGTGCACATGTACACATGTGCATTGGCACATGCCCAGAGGCATGGTTATTTTATAACATATATGGACATGTGTTATAGAATAGCTTAGGCGTGTATATCTGTGCTCCTAATTTTGCAAGTGGGCACACCCAGCCCTGCAAAGTCAGATTTGAGCCACGCAGGGTGGGAGAATTTTATCGTGTGCATCCACGCCATGACCAGTTTCATCAGTTCACCCAAAATGCCCTGGGTTCTTTAACCTGTACACACACACACACCCCTCCCCCCATGACCCCTTAAACCCCTCAGGGATGCAGTTTGCTTTTTTTTTTTTTTTTTAATTTACACCTTCTCCATAGCAGAAGTTAACTTACGCAACACTGGACCTGGGCGCGCAACTCAAGTGCCTAAGTACTTGCTCGCATACCTGGCCATGCTGCGGAATAACCATGCCCAGCCCTTTTTTTTCTCCAATGCAAGCTGCGTTCGCGTCAGCACACGTGTGCGCATACCCCCCCCCCCCCCCCCCCCCCCCATTATAAAATCTGATGGACACATGCACGTGCTAGATGCGTGCCCATCTCCCGATTTTGGTGCACGTAACCTCTTAAAATTCACCTCATAAAGTGCCCTTACATGTGTAAAACCTATTGACAAATTCAATGGCATATATCGTAGCAATTTTTAAAAGCCCACTACATGGTAAAGTGTATTTGCATTTGCAAAACCTAGTTTTAAGCATGTAAGTGGTTTTGAAAATCAGTCCCATACTTTTGAAAGTCACAAGCTTTCCCCTTCCTGACGTCGCCCCAGAACACTTCTTGCTAGTGTTGCTTACAGTACATGTGAAATGGAATGGCTTATATGCTTTTATACAGAGTTTTATGTGCATACGTTACTTTTAAAATCAAGCCCTAAATGTAATTTGGGGGTAATTTTGCAACTGCCTGCATACATTAAAAGAATTTCCCACAGACTTTACACCAATTTTAAAAGAGAAAGCATATGCATACTTTCCCTTTGAAAATTATCCTATCAAACCACATACAATTAAACCTGCTAGTGTCCCCCGCTCTATCCCCAGGAATGCCTGTAACTCACAGGGGGTGAAAGTCTGCACATACAACCAATATGCATGCACTTTTATTCACGTATCGGACAGGCAATTTTACAAAAAATCCATTTCTGCAAGTTGCACACTATTTTACCCATGGAAACAGTTTGGAAAGTTACCCTAAGGATTATTTTAAATTACAACATTCAATTTGAGTTTTACTTGATTCACTTTCCTATATCTATTTATTTGGATAGGTTGCTTTACTCTAAATACATCGCATGTTTGTAAGGTTTACTACAACATCCAATAAAATAATTATTGAAAAATGCCATTAGTGTTAGCCTTTATTTGGTATCTGAAAGACTGCGATACTTAAAGACCTGGGACCTTCCCTTTCCCTGGGTTACTTGGGAACTGTTTGGTTTGTTTGTTTTTGAGCAATTAACACTGTTTAAAATCTGGCTACACCGGTTCTGGACTGCAGTCATGGAAAAATACCAAGCACTACAATTCCTCTTAAAGGGACAGCTGCTGTCATCAGTGCAGGAACAGGAATAAAAAAAAACCATTGCTCTCTATTTTATAGCATGAAGGGCATCTCTTGTTTATGGCAGAAAAGAATCCAGCATGATCCAGCCAAAGTAGTTAAATCCGGCAGCATGTAGCTGTCTGGTCACCACCCCAAAACATAGGTGTTTTCATTAGGGATGTGAAAAGGCAAAATAGTTCAGTTCATTTATTCATTTCATAGATCACTCCATTTGTTTCAAACGAAAAAAAAAGTATTTAATTTTTTCATTTGGTTTTTTTTTTTCTCATCCACCGTTAAAGTCAATAGAGGAAGCAACGTGCCTATTTGAGCCTTAAACTAGGGGTTTTCTAATCAATTCTAATGAAACCTGAGGGTAGGCAACATCAGAAGGGGGAAATGTATTCCAATGCAGGGAATCGCTCAGAGGTGACAAGATGGTGGCAAAATGGCATGAATAGCCTATGAGCCTGAAAAGGAGCAAAAGGGTATCAGCAGGGGCAGACGTTCTCCAAGGCACTGAGGAACAAAGCAGCAGCAAGAATATAAAAAAAATACCACAAGGCTTCTATAAGAGGGCACCAATAACAATGGCATAAACCTCCATAGGGCAGCACAAGAGGGGCAAAGTGACACCAAGAATGGCATGAATATCCTAAGGCACCATGAAGGAGGAACAAAACAGTAAAGATGGCAGAAATAAAACCCAGGCACTGATAAAGGGACTAAGCAGCTCTAAGAGTGGAATGAAGACTCCAAGACATCATAAGAAGTAATAAGCAAGCACACACAGTGGCACAATGGCAGCAAGGCTGAATGGCAGAAAGACCCCCAAGATATAAAATCTGGGGTATGGCAGCCAGGATGATTGACATCAAGACTCCCCAAGGAGAATGGCAGCAACAAGACCCCTAAGATATAGAGTGCAGAGAATCACTTACAGTACAAAGGCATCAAAACCCCCAAGGCTTAGAATGCAAGGAACTGCAAACAGCAGAAAAGCTGCACACGGTGCGGAGAATTGCAAACAGTATAAAGACATTAAAACCCCCTTGGAATACACACTGCAAGGAATCAGAAACCACACAAATGTGTCTATAATCCATAAAATACAGAGCAGGAAATATCAAACAGCATAAAGGTGACTAAAACTCCATACAGTGTGTGGAATTGAAAAAGGCACTGCGGTGTCTATATCTCTCAGTGGTTCTCATCCTTTTTTCCGGCCAGGACACCTGACAGATGTGATATGCGTGACACACTGAACATGTGACTGTCACGGGGCTAAACAAACATATATTCTGTATCCTCAGGAACCCCCTCGACCCCCAACAATGGGTGCACAGCAGAACTAGGGCATTACCCGTACAACTCACCATACAAAAAAGATATTCTGGTTCTGTGTGGGGATCTCAGTAAAAGCAAAACAAACTCCCTTTACTAGCAGGCACAATACCCATCCTTATGAAAATACAATTATATACCACTAATGCATGTCCTATTGAGAAAACACAACAAATAAGATTGATACAAATGCTTACATGCTAGTAAAATACCTCACCTCAGTCTCACACACAAAACTGAATTTCACCAATACAGAAAGACCACAAATTATAAATATGGAGAGAAACTGGAATGGAAAACCAAAAAAGCCACTCTGCATGTGATGCAAACTTGGAGAAATGGAAAGAGGAATATAGCAGCTAACAGTCCTAGGATCTGCGATAATGCACACAAACTAATCCACACAAAGTTACATCTGTATTATGGAACACACTCAAACTGTAACAACCCTATGAAAAGGCAACACTACAAATATTAAACCAGGCCCTAAACACTAATACACCTCCTATTAGGAAAACAGAACAAACCAAGCTGCTATAGATCCCCACACAAAAATAGATGCAAAACTATACTAATAAATGTTACAAAACAGCTGATGAACAAAATAACATCCAACAATTAAAAACTCATAAAAATTAAAAATTGTCCAAATATCAATAAAATATTTCAAAACAGCAGACATCACATAATACCCAATAATTAAACTGGCAGTCAATCAAGAAAAATAAGCTTAAAAAGCCACCTTTACTTACCTTCTCCAGCAGCTCTCCTACTCCTTTCCCTTGCAGGCCAATAGCACTCACCAGAAGCAGCAAGGGCTGCTGAAGATCTATCCTCACAGTCCTCTTCTTTAGGGCCCATAACCAGTCACTCACAGTCTCTGTCTCACACACACACACACACACACACACAAACACACACCAGTCACCTCCCTGACCAGTCTCTGTCTCTCACATACACACACACACACCAGTCACCTCCTTGAGCAGTCTCTCTCACATAAACACAAAAACACATCACCTCTGACCAGTCTTTTTCTCAGTTATACACACATACTCTCTCATACAAGCTCTCAATCACATACAAATGCTCTTGCTCATATTCTACCACACACACATACACAAAGCTGCCACTCACGTATCCAGCACCCATTCTCTCACACACAAAGCTGCCACTCATGCACCCAGGCACCCATTCTACCACACACACACACACACACACACACAAAAGCTGCCACTCACATACACACACAAGCAAGTTTCCTCTCTCACGTGGAGCCTCTTCTCAGTGTTTGGCCCAATAAGCCTGGCCAAACAATGCTTCTGGCAGTGGCTCGCAGCATCTCTCTGCTCTTCAGTCGCTGCTGGCCTGGCCTCCGGTGGCAGAAAACAGTGTTACTCTGCTATTAACTGCATTGGCCTACCTGGGGATGATCGATCCCCTGATAGGCCAGTCCGCCCCTGGGAGAAGGAAAGCACAACTGGGGTAGGGGGAGACACTGGGAACCACAACACACCTGCCAGTGCTTGGCGACACACTGATTGAGAGAGCAGTTTTAAGCAGTGTACCGCAAGGATCGGTGTTGGGACCGGTCCTGTTCAATATCTTTGTGAGCAGCGATTCTCATAGAAACATAGAAATGACGGCAGAAGAAGACCAAACGGCCCATCCAGTCTGCCCAGCAAGACTGGATGGGCCGTGGACACGCCGGAAGGAGTGGAGAGAATGAGACGGGATTTAAGGAAACTGGAAGAGTGGTCGAAGATATGGCAGCTGAGATTCAATACCAAGAAGTGCAAAGTCATGCATATGGGGAGTGGAAATCCGAATGAACTGTATTCGATGGGGGGGGGAAAGGCTGATGTGCACGGAGCAGGAGAGAGACCTTGGGGTGATAGTGTCTAATGATATGAAGTCTGTGAAACAATGCGACAAGATGATAGCAAAAGCCAGAAGAATGCTGGGCTGCATAGAGAGAGGAATATCGAGTAAGAAAAGGGAAGTGATTATCCCCTTGTACAGGTCCTTGGTGAGGCCTCACCTGGAGTACTGTGTTCAGTTCTGGAGACCGTATCTACAAAGAGACAGAGACAAGATTGAAGCAGTACAGAGAAGGGCAACCAGAAAGGTGGAGGGTCTTCATCTGATGTCATACGAGGAGAGATTGAAGAATCTAAATATGTACACCCTGGAGGAAAGGAGGAGCAGGGGTGATATGATTCAGACTTTCAGATACTTGAAAAACTTTAACGATCCAAAGACAACGACAAACCTTTTCCGTCAGAAACAAATCAGCAGAACCAGAAGTCACGAGCTGAGGCTCCAGGGAGGAAGACTAAGAACCAATGTCAGGAAGTATTTCTTCACGGAGAGAGTGGTGGATGCCTGGAATGCCCTTCCGGAGGAAGTGGTGAAGTCCAAAACTGTGAAGGACTTCAAAGGGGTGTGGGATAAACATTGTGGATCCATCAGGTCTAGAGGACGTGTATAAAGAGGAGGCAGCAAAACACTGCATGAAGCGGCAGTAGCTACAAAGGCATTCAAGGAGCGGGATGCCAGTGGTTGGTGTTCCACCTTTACGGAACGGAAGGATGGAGGGCTGCCATCTCCAAAAAAAAAAACAAAAAACCAGGGGAGGGTAAGAGTATGTAAAATTAACGGTGAGGTCATAGGCTATAGGTATTGTCAATTATTAGGCTTGTTCAATATTTGTTGATAGTTAATGTGGCTCTCGCGGAAATGGGGCTGCTACCTGGAGATAGTGCCCTTGTTCAGTGTACATGCACGGGGTTGATGAGACTCCATCATGGCTCTGGGCTTCAATGGCAAGAGGTAATGTGGAAGAAAAATTTAAAAAATAAAAAAATTTTATTCACAGGGAAGCGAGGTGTAGCTGGGCCGATACTTTACTTTCAATGCATGTCCAGTGTGGCTCTCTGCTTCGGCGAGGGAGAGAGTCTGATACTTCTCTTTCAACGCATGGCTCTCTGCTTCAGCGGCAGGGGGAGTGTGGAAGGGAGGATCTGGGTATGGACGGCAACCAACGGGGTCTGGATCGTATAGTCTGGGTGGACAGGGGCAGGGGTGTGGCCTGCTTGTTGCGGAAGTTGCTACCCCTAATTGAGCTGGATGTTCACTTGGATGCAGATCCGGCGATGCTCTCTTCTTTGGTGGTGGGGTGGAGGGGAAATAGGGCTAGAGGGTGCTAGAAGCGAAGAGTAACAGGTGTGAGAGAGAAAAGGGAAGAAAAAAAAAAGGATAGTGTGTAGCTTGCTGGGCAGACTGGATGGGCCGTTTGGTCTTCTTCTGCCGTCATTTCTATGTTTCTATGAGAATCGCTGCTTTAAGGCATACTAGTGCTGGGAATTGCAAACACCTCAGAGATATCTAAACCCCCAAGGCATTGTGTGTGATGAGACAGACACAAAGGCACAAAAGTGTCTAAAACCACCAAGGCATGGAGTGCAGTGAATTGCAAACAGCACAAAGATTAACATGCCTTTACAGGTAAAGAGATAACCATAAAAGAGATGAGGTGGGAAGAGAAACTTGTATTATTTTTACTTTTTTCATATTTTTCTGAGGAAAAAATACCCAAGTATAACCAAACAGGGTAGGAGAAGTAGATTGATATCCAAATAGCAAACATGGAGGCACTAAAGCTCTCATGCTGGTACAGAATAGGCATGGCAGGTAGATATACTAACAGCACAAAACCCAAGGTGGTAAATTGGGGCATGGAAGGTAGGCAGAGTGATAGCAACAAGACCCCTAAAGTCAGGGGCATGGCAAATATTGCTACTATACCTAAGACCCCCTAAGGTGATATATCAAGGGCACTGAAGATAGAGTGGCAGCAAGGCCTTCAAGGTGCTTTCAATCATCTTGCCACTCATATGGAAATTCTGGGAACCTAAGCAAAGGTAGGCTGATTTTCAAAAAGACCAGCTTTTCTCATCAACTCTGGCACTAGCCTTGAGTGATGAGAACTTATGATGTCCTCTGCTATTGATGCAACTTATGGATTTCATTGAATTGCATGGTGTCTGACATCATCGGGTAATGCCAGAATCATCTATAAAGCATCTTGGCCTACAGCATGGAGCCAAAGCCATGTGCCAAAGGGGTGCACCCCTTGGGAAAATGTTTTTGCCAGGACTACTTGTCTCCTTCCTATTTGATTTCTGCATTTGAGGTGGCTTCATGGGGAAATAAGCTATCCCCTATGATCCAGACATCCATACAGAGTTTTATGTTATCAAAGGATGGTCAGTTATCTGGAATGGACATACTAGGTACCTCTGGCTATCTCCCTAAGATCTGATGCCCATGCTCCTCCTATAATAGGATTGGAGTCTACAATCTGGGGACAGGCCTTTTTTCCCCAATGTTTTTGACCCCAGTTTCGGTGATGGGGAGTCTGTTCAAATTGCTATTGGAGGAATTGAAACCAACACACCAACTGCCTCAGGTCCCACTTTTGACTTTTTCCCATCCAAACTAGCTGATTACTTTAGAAACCTTATGGTCTGCTACTTTGGGACTTGGTAAATTGCTATCTGATAAGATTGATGCAGTATTACCTAATTATGGTACATTACAGAACTAAGTTGCCTCATAACCCGTTTCTCAGGGCTTATGAGAAAATCAGTGAATTGGATTCTTGATGAAAATAAATACAAAAATTTGAGACATCCTTAATCAGGAAGAACAGACAAATCTTCTACTTGAGAATCTGGACAGTTACTCTAGCAGGGTAAATCTTAATTTTCCTAAATCTGGATTGATATCTCCCTTGAATATGTTGAAAAGATTTTATTTGGAAGTATTAAAGGTATCAGATGAGTCTTTTCCACTAATTTTTAAGGTTTTTTTGTTTTTTTAATTTCCCATTTAGGGATGATAAAGAAATGAGTATGAATATGCCCAAAGTAAATATATCTCCAATAGTTTAGATTTGACCACCTTTTTGCAAGACTCTCATTTGGATGTTTCTACTCAGGCAACCCTATTAGTAGTTTTACTTTAGAACCTGAGGAGTGGATTCTGAAGTTGGGGGGGGGGGGGGGCGGGGTTTCACATTAAAAGCAGTTTCTTTTAAGGTCAAAGCATCTATTTTTCCAGATGTTGCTAGGATTACCCAGCATAGACAGAACTTATTTCTTATGAAGAAAAAGGGTTATAGCACTTGGTGCTCATTTTACCTTAAGATTTACTTGTAAATGTCAGGTTAGGTGGAACAACAATAAATATGTTTTTTTGTGACCTAATTAAGCTGGAGAAGTTTTTGCAAAATAGAGAATTGTCCAAAATTGAGAGTCATGAATAGTTTATAGCATTTGTTAAATTAGATACTAGCAATTGATAGAATAATACAAAACAAGAAATCAGTGAAATGGCCTCTCTCTCCCTTAGATGTGGTCTGCTGTAGGGTTATATTTCTTTTTTTGTTGCTTTATAGTTCTTTCTTTTGCAAAATTATCTAGCTTTACCTGAATGATAAATTTTCTTCTGACTTGGAAATTGAAATGTCAATTTAAAAAAACTGAGAATTTCTTCTATGTCTTTCTCTGACTAAAGCTAGAAAGGAAATACAGACTGCTTCTTGCATATGCTCAGACTTTATAGTGAAAGGACGTCAGCATCACTTAATCCAGATATCAATTATAAGCTATATTAGAAAGATGTTTCACTGTGATTTGTCTTCTTTGTGATTCCTTGCCAACTTTTCCTGCCTTGACTCTGACAAGGCTGTGAAGTCACACAGAAAAGAATTATTTACCAAAGTAACACGTTTTTTTGCTCAGCAATATACAGCCATAGACCTGAATGAGAAACATAAATGAATGAGATGAATATCTTCTTTCATTCATGGGACCTCTCCATTCATTTTAGGTGTCCATGAATGAAACAAAAATAGCCTCATTTGTTGTGTTTTACCCATTTGTTTAAAATGAATGCACATCCTTTCACATTGGAGTTTGATCACAGGTTAATCTAGGATGACAGACGTTGAGTTGAGTCTACTCACAGAGTGGTCCAGGTATTGGTAAGTGTGTTCCACTGGAACTTAGGCTGCTTTGCCAGCTGTCAACCCTATAGTTTAGGGTTGCAGACTGGGGCAAGTTCTTGCCTAGGAAAGTGGAGTATGGGAATTGCATTGAATCCCTAAAGAGCTTCCAGATTTTTCTGGCATCCTGTGGTTGGCTCTCTACCATTTTTCTTGGAGAAGTCTCTAGATTTCTCTCAGTCACAATACACCACCTGCTAACAATACTAAGGAGGTAATTTTCAAAAGGATTTATGCACGCAAAACTCGGTTTTCAACATGCAACTCCTTTGAAAATTCACTCTATAGGTTACAGTTCCAGACAAGTGCACTGGATTGTATCATTCCCTGTGTGAGGGGCATGGATGTAACTTAAGTAAGGCAAAGAGGCCTTACAAGTATCTCTGGGTTACTTTATATTTTATACATGTTAACTACATGGGATATACTGGGAACTGGGCCTTTACTTAGAACAATTGAAGGCTATACTGTACTGATGACCTGTATCTGTCTGTGACAAGATCCAAGACCTTAGATGAGGGATTTAAATCATGCATAGACATGAGCTTAAATTGGATGAGTAGCAGATGGAAGCCAATTCTATTGGGCCATCACTCATGGCAAACAAATGAAGTTAGTAGTGCATAGCCTATAGGAGATTTATACATTTTGTAAATTAACAGAACACAAAATTGAAGATCTCACAAGACAACCTGTAAATAACAGAAGGCATGGGGCATACAAATGGATAACAAGGCAAGGGGAGATGTCTGGAAGACAGTATGCACAAATGCTCATAGTCCAGCTAATACTAATAATTCCAGGTATGTAAGCCCTGATGGATGAGGCAGATTAAATGCTGTTGCTATCATGGAGACCTAATCTGTTCAGAAAAGATAGAGAAGTCATTAAAGGGGGACAGCAGCAGATTATGTAAAAAATAAATAAATTAGTATTAAAGCAACTGAAATGCAGGGGTTATGGGAATAGGAGGTGATGCTGCAATTAAGCTTAGAAAGGGGAGACAGTACTTCTGTCTACACTGGAGTTATCTACAGATTCTCCAGCAATAGCAGAAAAGCTGAATTGAAATAACCAATGATATGTATAGGGATTGCAATGGAGAGGATTTATTGGTGGGAGATTTTAATCTGCCAGATATGGATTGGAGCATGCCATCTGCAGAATCAGTTGGCAGCAGAAAAATCATGGATTCCCTTCCAGGAAGAGGCCCCTCGGATAAATGGTAACAGAACCCATAAAGAAAGCAAATACTGGGCCTGGTTCTTACCGATGTGGAAAGTGTACCCAGATAGGTGGCCGCCTTAGCTCCATCATCATCAGACAGTAAAGGTAAAGAGGGAGGACATAAAGACTTGGATCTTGGACTGAAATAGTACTGAATTTGTTAAAATGGATAACATACCTTAAGATGGTGAGGTGGCAGAGTCAAGCAGAATACAAGCACTGCAGGAAATAAATTGCACTCTTCCATGGATAGACATTGTATGTGTGACAGGGAAGAGGCATAGAAGAGGGTGCCAGGTTTCCAGCCTGGAGGCTTCTTCCCAAGTGTGGTGACCAGAGATAGTTCTAGGCCTCTTGCAGTTCAGAGCAAACCCAGGGATGGTGCATCAGTAACCGGTTCAGTCCAAATCAAAGTACCTGTAGTTGGATATATCATTCTCGTTTCAGGATAAGCTTCATCTGTGCAGAGGCAAGGTCTGGGTTCCAAGTTTGCCAAAGAGGCAAAAAACTAGCAACTTTTTTCAAATACATCATAAGCAAGAAGCCTGTGAAGAAATGAATTGGGACCATTTGAATACTAGGGGATAAAAGGGAAATGTCCATAGCAGAAAAACTGAATAAATTCTTTGCATTAATCTTTACTGAAGAGGATGCTGAGGAGAACCCACACCAGAACCATTCTATGAAGGTGATGCTTCAAAGGGTCTAAAGAAAATCATTGAGAAACTGGAAGATGCACTAGAGTAAATTGACATGTTACATTGCAGCAAATCACCAAGCTCTGATGGTATTCATCCTAAAATTCTGAAAGAACTCAAAAATGAAATGGCAGACATGCTACTGGTAATCTCTAAAATATCATAAAAATCAGCCACTGTACTTGAAGACTGGAGGGTAGTCAATGCAACACCAACTATTTAGAAGGGTTCCAGGTGCAATCCAGGAAATAACAGACCAGTGAGCCTGATATTAGCTTCTACCATTTTGCCTAGCACTAATTTTTAGACTAAAATTATTGGGCATATGGATAGAAATAACAATGAGGAACAGTCAACATGAATTTAGCAAAGGGAAGTCATCCTTTACCATTCTATTAAAATGTTTTGAAGGTGTAAGCAAACATGTGGATAAGGACAAGTTGATAAATAAGGTGTGTGAATTTTCAGAAGACCTTTGACAAAGTCCCTTCATGAGGAACTCCTCAGGAAATTAACAAGTCATGGGATAAGACATAACTATTATGGATTGGTACCTGATTAAAAGGATGTAAACAAAGTAGGTCAGTCTTCCCAACGGAAAGAAGTGAATAGTGAAGTGCCCAGGGATCTGTGCTGGGATCAGTAGTGTTTAACATATTCATTAATGATCTGAAAAAGGGAGCACTGAGTGACGTGATCAAATGTGCATATGACAACATGTAAAGTAGTTAAAACAAGTTGATTGTGAGAAATTGCAGAAAGTCCTTGCCAAGCTGGAGAACTGGGCATCCATGTGACCGGTGAAATCTAATAGGGATAATGGAAAAGTGATGCACATAGGGAAAAATAACTGTTGTCATGAATAGTGTGAAACAAGTTAATATGGAATGACTATTTACTCTTTCAAATAGCACTGGGGCTAGAAGACTCTCAATGAAACTAACATAGCAGATTTAAAGCAAATACAACAAAGCATTTTTTTCAATCAAAGTGCAATTAAACTGTGAAAATTTTTCTCAGCGGGTGCGGTGAAGCTAGTAATATAAAAAAAGATTTGGACAAGTTTCTGGAGGACACATCCATTAAGTGTAGTAGGAAATAGATTTCCCCATTAGGATCTACTGGGTTCTTCCAAATGACCTAGATTGACTATTATCAGAGACAGAATGCTCTCTCAATGGGCCACTGACATTTCTTATCTTCTTATAGAGTTAGAATTTGGGAGTACATGAGGTCAGTATGGAACTTAATCCTACGATACAGTAACAAATATTGTTTCCACATAAAAATATATTTACCTGAATTGTATCTGCATAAGAATACAGGTTCATATTCAAAAGATAGCCAGCTAGGAAACTTAGCTGGATAAACATATCAAGTTAACTTAGTCGTGATACTCAGCAGCATGGCCACAGGGCTGAATATACCCCAGATAACTTTTAGTAGGCTAGATAACTTTAGACCTGCTCAATAGCAGATCTAACTTATCTGCCTAACTTGCAGAGTCCTTCACTAAAACACGATGTGCCATTATCATGTGCATTAGGACATTATCACATGTGATAACATCCTAAAGCATGCAATAACTACCGCATGGTGACTATTATGTAAATGAGGGAAAGGGGCAGGGTTAGGACAGGAAAAAAATGTAATGCCGGTAATGCTACGGGCGATAATGTTTTACACATTATCTCCAGCGGCAGTGCCGGAAATAACACTGCCTTTTTCAGTGGTGCTATGAGGGCAATAGTATGCGGCAGTGCCGCAATCTTGGCGGGCAAAAATGTACTGCCATGAAGCGGCAGGCTGCACACTATCACCCCCTACCCCTTTATTTATAGCGGAATGATGAATCTGGGCCTTAGCTGGATAAGTCTAAATATTGCCAGATAAGTAGGCTCTTCCTGGTTACGCCCCCGTAGCAGTAAGTGGTGCTGAATATCGGGTCCTTATATGATGAACATCTTGAGTGCCTCCCAAATCTAGTAGAGCCACGTGTGTCATTCTGAACATACAGCCCTCATGTGGCACTAAAAAGTGTTAATGATAATGATATTAGTGATTATTATTAGTAGTATCATGAACATTTATCTAATATCTTTCATTCAAGCAGGATGCAAGAGCGCTTTATCAGCGTAATTCTTCAGATACTCATGTGAAGCTTCTGGGATGATTTCACATACACCATTCCTGGCATCTCCATCTGCGCTACAGTTGAGCAGCCTGAAGCACTGGGAAGTGCATTATAATGGTATTTGTGCAGAGGTCTTGCAATGTGTGAGAACGTGCTGCCTGAGATGCACGGCTGTTCACATAGGGGTAGATTTTAAGATGTGCGCGCGCACATGTACGCCCGATTTTATAACATGCGCAGGCGCACGCATGTTATAAAATCGGGGGTCGGCACGTGCAAGGGGGTGCACAATTGTGCACCTTGCATACACCGAGTCGCGCTGCCTTCCCCCGTTCCCTCCCAGGCCACTCTGAAATCGGAGCGGCCTCGGAGGGAATTCCCTACCCCCAACCCCACCTTCCCTTCCCCTACCTTTCCTCCCTACCTTTTTCTTTTTTTAACTTAAAACTTGCTTCAGCCCTGGGGCTGAAGTAAGTTGTGCATGCTGGCCGACTGCTGGCACGCGATCCCTGGCACAGCGGCCATTTGCCGCTGTGTCGGAGGCCTCTGACCCCATCCCTGGACCGCCCCTTTAGTAAAGCCCTGGGACTTAAGACGCATCCCTGGGCTTTACGCCCGTAAGCCGATTTACACGCATAGAGGGGTAGATTTTATAAATTTACGCAAGCGTAAATTTACGCAGCGTACTTTTGTTCGCACACCAGGCGCGAACAAAAGTACGCTGGATTTTATAAGATACACACGCTCAAGGGGTGCACATTTGTGCAACTTGCGCGCACCGAGCCTGGCACGCGCTGCCTGTTCCCTCCGAGGCCGCTCCGAAATTGGAGCGGCCTCAGAGGGAACTTTCTTTTCCCCCCCCCCCCCCGCACCTTCCCCTCCCTTCCTAACCCACCCCACCGGCCCTATTTAAACCCCCCCCCCCCCACCACCTTTGTTGGCAGATTTACGCCTGCTGAAAGCAGGCAATCACCCGACCCAAGGGCTGGTCCGGAGGCCTCGAGTACGCCCCCGGGCCGGCGCCACGCCCCCGGTCCTGCCCCAAACCGCCCCCTGACCCCAGACACGCCCCCTCCCGCCCCTTTTACGAAGCCCCGGGACTTACGCGCGTCCCGGGACTGTGCACGCGCCGGAGGCCTATGCAAAATAAGCGCGCCGGCGCGCGAGTGCCCTGCGCGCGTAAATCCAGCCGGATTTACGCACGCAGGGCTTTTAAAATCCGGCCCAGAGCTTTTAAAATCCGGCCCATAACATATGCAGAATCACAGAGAAAGTCAGTAGTGCTGAGGAACTGGATCAGTATTGGCTTTTAGGGACATTTTCATTTAGGATTCAAATGCAAAAACATAAAAAATGCTCCTTGAAGCCATCACTGCTGCAAAGCATACCAATTACCTTTTTGCTGTTGTCAGATGAGATTTTAAAGCTGCTTTTGGTTGGAAGAGCAGAATAAATGTACTGGTTATTAGCAGATTTAGGGATAGTTAGCAAGATTTTGATCAAACTGTGCACTTCCATTATAGTGCTAGTCACTCTCCCTATTGGAGTGAAGCCAGCCACAGTTCATTAGCAGCCGGACAGGCTTTCGTTTCCAAGAATCTTCTGCTCAGCACCACATTTTCATTTCTTGCCAAGACATAGAGGCTTTCTGTAATTAAACTTTGCTCTCTCTCTCTATATATATACTTTTTTTTTTTTTTTTTTGCCAAAGAGAGCGAGTAGTTCATCTGCTGTGAAAACACAAACAAGAAACTTGAGCATGAGCTAGATTATGCATGCAGATGACATAGCAAGTTACAATCGTGGGTTTAAAGAGGCAACGTCAGATCTTCTCAGGAATGGAGGCCCCTCTGCTTCCCTGCAACGGCAGAACTAATTGGTAAAAACAACACCGGGAGGCCCTGTTACTGCCAAACAAACATATGGCTGGGCATGTTGTGACTTCAGTGCTTTTTGCCTTCCATCCTCCAGAATGCAAATGAAACAGAATAGACCACAGAAACCCATTCCTTCACCCACTTAGAATGTAGCAGTTTTGTTAAAATTCCGACATGACATTTTGATTAAATTTCAGGAATGTAAAAAAGGAGATTAAAATCCCAGGGGGGGGGGGAATTACTTTATTGTTCCAAGAGGAAAACAATGCCCCCTCTATATTTTTTGTTTTATTAATTTTGCCCTTATGTGGCGCTGCTCTTGTCTAATAAGCTCTACAACAACAACAGACAAAAACAGCGATACAAAATAAGATGAAGCGTGGAGGGCAAAGTACATGAAGCCAGTCTGAAGAGAGAGGTTTGATGACTTGGTTTGAAACTGGTCCTTGAGAATAATGCGGTATATAATCTATGTAAAATCAAACTGATGTACAGAGAAGAGCTTATTCTGAGCAACGATGGAGACGATGCAATAAACTTTAATGAGCACGTTACGGCCCTCTTTTGGACACAAATATAGTGTGCTGCCTTGCAAGGCCTCAACATGCCCGTTAAGATGCTCCTTCATGATTTCAACAAGATCACGCTAAACTAACAACCTTGCACGCAAACAAAAAAGGAAGCGTCATATGCAAATTAAAACATAAGAACATGCCATACTGGGTCAGACCAAGGGTCCATCAAGCCCAGCATCCTGTTTCCAACAGTGGCCAATCCAGGCCATAAGAACCTGGCCTACGAGAAATAGATTGGAATGCTCTCCATAGACACTAGTTTCCATGGACTTGAGAAAAGGTAAAAATTTTAACACCCAGCCTCTGACTGGCCCAAAATGCCCCTTGTTAACCGCAGTCACTTGATACAGAGTGAAGCCCTGCTGCAGTTCATCAACCAGCCAAAAAGAGGGCGCTGCAATCCAGTCTGCCACTGAAGAAGAGAGGGGGAAACTCCTGAATGGAAAGAGACTTCTTGAGAGGGTGGGTAGTGGAGGCCGTCAGCAGAGGCCTGATGGGCTTGTTCTCATTCAGGTAGGGAGGGGGGGGTGCCAGAGAGAGGTGCCACGGTCACTCCTTATGGGAATGGAAGGGAATGCCGCAGCTAGGAGGGGGGCAGTGGGGGATGCCTGAGACGTCGTCTGTGTTATTCCTTGGTAGGAAAGGGAAATGCCCCAGAGGGGGTTGATTTTATTGCTTGAGTTGGGGGAGGGGGAATAAAATAAGGAGGGGATGTGGCAACATAGGCCTTGTGATGCAATGGGAAATTGGGGAAAGGAAGTCTTCCATGCTAGCCGCTTAAATTTCACCTCCTCATCCCCCCACCTAACTCCACCCTTGTGGCAGCACCATCTTTAACCATCTAAAATTCTATGCTTTTAGCCAAGGGGGTGCAGGTCTGGTCAGGCAGGGCCAATTTTTACAGCAACATAAAAGAACGGTGCAAAATCTCAAATTTAGTCAAAACATTTATACAAATGCTAAATTTTAGTTCACACATTTCTTCACAATTAGTTCATTTAAAACATTATCTGCCCTATTTCAATGTATCTCAAATATACCCTCTCACCACACAGAGGCCCTTAAAACCTAATACACAAGCACACACATACTAGCACATTGCATCTGTGAAACATACAATCCGATTGGATGGCAGAGCTTTAAAATAGTTAGTTACGTAAACTCGTGCCATCTGCGCTGCCTTGTTAGAGATGAGCTATAAACAGTTTGTGGCGAGTTGTTCTTTGTTTCTAGAATGAAAGTATGATTGACTTTGGAGTTTATCATAAATGTTAATATTTTTCTTTGTAGGCTGCTGTAAGCAGCTGCTGATGCACGCACGTTTTTAATGCCAAAAAACCGCAGCCTCGGGTATTTATTTTCATTGCAGTTGCACAGATTTTCTATGAAGAGTAACCTGAAACGTCTCTTTGAAAAGTTGTTTGGCACATTTCCCTGGTGGTTGTAAATGACGCCCATGAAGAAAGTGCATATACTACTGAAAAAAAAATTATGAATTTTTTTTGATGTTCTGGAGACAATAGAGAGCAGCAATGAAAGAAGCCATTGTCAAATAGAAGATAGGATTCAACAACAGTGATCTTAAGAATTATAATTTTCTATGAGTTAGGACAAGAAATTTCTGAACAACTGTGCTTCTATGGATTACATTCTGTTCCCAGAGTTTAAAGCATCTGAATGACCACATTAGAAAAATATCTTGACGTTTTCAAGGAGCTATCGCTAGTATATCGGGATTAGATCAAAAGTTGATAATGGGACATTGTGCTCAACTTAGTATGAATGTGCTAGAATGAGTGTGTTTGCATATTAAGTTTTATGGGCATCTATTTGGTGAGATGGTATATTCGAGATAAATTGAGATAGGGCTGACATGTTTTAAATGATATAATTGCAATGAATAGTGTAAACTAAAATTTAGCATTTGTATAAATTTGTGTTGAATTTTGTTCTTTTATATTGTTGCAGCATTCGTTAGGTAAGAACAGGAGGGCTGTTTTGTTTTGTTTTTTTGCCCACAGCCAATTTTTAACTCCTGAAGTTATCCAGTTTAAATGTTTTCAAAGTCCACCTATATAGGCTTCATGCCAGTTAGTGAACGGCACATTGAAAAGGGAATTTTAAAAGCCAGGCACCCGGCAAAACTGGGAGATAGGCACTCAAGTTGCCCTGGCGTGCGCCGAGCACATTTTTTTTCAGGCCGAACAGAGATGCGCGTACTTGCTTCTGTGCGCACAAATGAAAAGTTCCAAAAAGGGGTGTGGGCAGAGCATAGTGGTTTCTGGATTTTAACTTGAATTGAACACATACTTATGCACACGGGTGCGGACCGAGGTCCCCTGCCGTCAGGGCCGGCGCGTCCATTAGGCGAACTTCGGCGGTTGCCTAGGGCGCCGAGCAGTAGGGGGCGCCAAAGAGCAGCCACGTGGTGCCACAAGTGAGGCCTATCCCGCTCGCAGCAATGAGAAATAGAGACTGTGTGCTTCTCAGGGCTGCTCGCGGCACTGAGAAGCACACAGTCGGCGCTGAAGGTGGGGGGCGCAGCGCAAGGATCGCCTAGGGCGCCCAACCAATACCCTTGCACTGGCCCTGCCTGCCGTGTAACTTTACTTCTGGATGATGTGTACATTGTAAAACAAAAAATTCTAGACAGATTAGTGGGGCTTTAAAGGTTGGGGCTAACAGGGGAGAAGGGAAGCTATTAAACAGGTGGTCCTTTCCCTTCCCTGGGGGAACTGGGAAAACTGATAATGGCTTTGGCACGCGTGTCTTAAATCCTCCCACTTAAGCGGTAGAAGCGGCATTTGCACGTGCTCTTGAAATTGTGCATGCAGTCAGGCTATTTTATAAAGTGCGCGTGTTATAAAATGACTGCATCCCCTGGCGCAGGCCAACAAACGCACACACATAGGCTCTGGTTTAAGAGTTACTGTCCCTATGTCCAGGACTAACTCACATTCAAAATGTATGTTTTTAATGCATTTTAATAAATAGACCCTATGTATATTACTATTTATATTAAATGCAGTAGTGCTATAAATCAGCCATAAAAAGTAATCCATTTTTATAGTATATTAGAGATGAGCAGATAAAATATTTTTGTTTTCAGTCCATTTTTCTGGCTCAATTTTTTTTGGGGGGATCATTTTATTGAACTTTTTCATTCTGGCACTATTTGGGAAAAATCCGATTGTTTTGTTTTAAATCCAAAATGAGACTCATTCAGTTCATAATGCACATTCATTTTAAGCGAATGCATGTCCCTATAGTACATCCCTGATTTATCAGTTCAGCACTAAGTACACTTATCAAAAGCAGAGGAAGATGTGAAATATTTCACAAAGATGCCATCACAGCTCTCAATACCTATATTTGTCATGCTGTCAGTCCCTCTATATTATAAAATGTTTTTTGCAGTTCCAAATACTGCACATAACTACGTTCTACTGCTTGTAGCCTGCTATGTACAACACTTAAAATAATAGAATATAAATTTGTTAAATAAAAAAATTAATTTTAATTTGCGGGAAATATTTCAAGCGTTACATTCATAGGGGCTTTCATTTTTTTGTTGAAACGGATTTTCACCCATAAATTTCTGGATTTTTCCCCAAAGGTGAGAATCTGTTAAAACCAATATTTGCCTGTATTTTAGGATGATGAAAAAGCAGCTCTAGGACCGTGGGATGCATTTTCAAGGCCTCTGGTCACTACTGGAAGTCAGTGCGGCCGAAAACACGTGCCGGTTATGTGATGTTCCCCCTCTCCCCCACCTGTATAAGCACTTGTTGATGCGACAGTCAGCCTGCTGCTGACTGGTGCCGCCGATGCGGTGTTCGTAGTGGCCCCGCCCCCCACCAGAACCCCTTTCCCAGCAGGCTTCCTGGCCCAATCCGAAGCAGAAATGTAGTGCAGGAGCCACAGCAAGCATGCCAATCAGAGGAGCGGGGCGGAGCCTGGAGACGCCACCAGCAAGAATAAATGCTGTTACAGTGGGGAGGGGGAAGAGACAAACTCTTGATGGGGGCAGGGAGAAGGAGGGACATTCTAGGCAAGGGATGGAATAGAGAAATGATGCTGCAGAGGTGGGTAGGAGAATCTGCTTAATATGATTTTACTGTCCTGTCCAATAAAATAAACTCCAATATTTACCTGGAAGAGAGCCCCTTTTTCCACTGATTTTCTTCTGGTCATAATAAGTTCTGATAAATTCCCAGGAAAAAAAATAAAAATAAAAAAACCCCCCAAAACAACGAAAATGAAGATCCCTATACATTCAAATAGGTTCCCATCCCAGCCATTTTACAAATATAATTTAGCTTCATTTAGGGGCCAATTTGCCTTTTCCCATTCTGTGTTATGGAAAAAGACCCTGATGATTCAGTTTCTTAGAACCTGATATATTAAAGGGCCCTTTTCATTTTACATCTAGGGGAAAATTGCGGCAGGGAGAATTAGATTCAGACAGCAATCAACCTTTACAGACTGGGTAAGTGATAAGCATGGGGGTAACCTGCATGGCTCAGCAGACCCAACCATAAGCTTGCTGGGCAGACTGGATGGATTCATTTGGTCCTTTTCTGCTGTCATTTCTATGTTTCTATGAAGGGCTTCCCAAACCTGTCCTGGTGATCCTACAGCCATTAGGGATTTCAGGTTATCCACAATGAATATGCATGAGAAATGTGCATATGCTGGATTTCCAATGGATACAAATTTATCTCAAGCATATTCATTTTGACCGTCCTGAAATAACCACAGCTGGGGTCACCAGGATAGGTTTAGTAAGCCCTAGCTTACTACGTCTGACAGACAAGGGAAGGTCACAGGAGCAACAACCAGGCTTTAAAAATAACTAGTGTCTCGTTATGGCAATAGTTAAAACTAGATTCTTGCAAATATCAAACTTCCCTTTTCCTAGACTGCTGCTTCCTTTTTTGTCCTATTTTAGCATTTTTTCACTTTAGAGGATAAAATGTGTATGTTTTATTATATAATACAAATTTGGGTAGAAGAACATAAGAACATAAGAAATTGCCTTGCTGGGTCAGACCAAGGGTCCATCAAGCCCAGCATCCTGTTCCAACAGAGGCCAAACCAGGCCACAAGAACCTGGCAATTACCCAAACTAGTGTAGTGTCAATTGATGGTATGACTATCCTTTAACATAAATCCCAAAACTTCTGTTCAAACATAAGTGAAAAAAATCTCCCAAACAAGACATCTCATCTGGAATCATTTACCTCTTCCCCTCTGAAGAAATATTTTATATAGTTTTCAAATATAAACCAAGTGCCACAAAAACATATTCAAATACATAGGGAAATACCTATAATACCTGAATGCAATCCACTTTGAAGTGCTGAAAAGTAGAATATAAATCAGATAAATTAATTGAAGAGAAAAAAAATATGTTTGTGCAACTTGCATGAAAAATCCCATAAAGGACCACACATTTTTCATCCAAACTCCCAGGGAGTCAATGCAGAAACCTGGGTCCAACCAGCAAAAGATAATAGGGAACAGACTACAATGCTGGCCATGTTTTGATTTTGCCTATGTCAGGAGAGAAGGGCTCAACAGATTTCATTCATACAGACACAGACATCCACAAATGATATGGCCAGTAGGTCACAAGTTCATGTTAAGACCCCCTTTGTATTACTTCATAGATTTATAGGGGTGGAGTCTATGCCTCATTTGTTTGCTCTATCTTTTATTATGACCATGCTTCTAAAATTCTTAAAGTTTGGGCCAACCTAGTTACTCAATAGCAGTGCCATGGAGAGGGTCCTCAGTTCTATAGGTTAGATTATGGCTACAGGTGGTTAACAGATTTCACTGAATACCTGTGATACAAAATCAGTAGTTTTAAGAAAGCAGTTGCTTACACTGTTGTGAGGTAGTCAATCAGCTTTATTGTAGAAGAAAGTATACAAGATTTCATATGGTAAATATATATTTTTCTTTTTAAGTTGCTAGGATTTACAGAGCAAAGCACTGTTATGAAAAATAAGCATAAACTAATGCGTTATCTCCAAGTCAACCTGTACTTGACAAGTACACAATGCCAAACTAATTAACCCAGCTGAAAGATTAAGCTAGTTTACCTCACCCTTATCTGTTGGCAGGTCACACTCCTGCAGAGAAGTATGGCACAGGGAATCCAGCAACACCAGCAGGCAAATGACAGGAAAATAGAACCCAGAGGTCTCAGACGTCTCTGTGAGGTATGCTGGCATAACAGGATAAAGAAGGATTTGGCGTGCCAAATTTCTTTCAGAGAATAAAAAGTTGGCAATTATAACAAGGCAGCTACCCCAAGGTTAATGGAGTAGCCTATGCTGAGCACAGAAAAGCTTAAATGAACTGCAACAATTAAACTTCTGGGGAAGAAAATCCCTTGTGAAAGAACCTTGGGAAAAATCTGTTGGAAAAAGGTCCACATTCTATATAAGTCAGAGTCTTTTTCTCTGTTCGGAACTTCATTGCATATTTAGTTCCATTGATTTTGATTGGCTATCACTACTGTCTATAGGTATAAGATTGGTGGGATGTTGACGATGTCTTCTGAGTGGAGATGCATGTGAATATGCTCACTGCTGGTAATGAAGTCTATCAGCAGACATTTGATAAATACCCACTTCGTAGCTGGTTTCATTTTCATGGCTAGATACAAATTGCAGTTTCTTCTCCTCTGAGTGATTCACAGACTCATAGGCAGACAAAAGATCACTACATGGCAGAAGACTCCATGTTTGTGTTACTCAGGCCTGCACTTTGGTTCAGTCTGTGTGATGGCCGCAGGCTCAGGTTCAATTATGCACATCCTTTGTTTAGGGTCACTGGCTTTTACCCTACATTTCAATTCCAGAATTTGATCTTCTGCCCTCCAGGCCAGCTTGGAGGGAGAGGGGATGAAGCTGTGGTCATCAATAAGTGCAACATCAGGTGGCCAGATTTAAGTTCTGCATGGTGCAAGGCTCTCAGCCTCAGGACTGTTTCTGCAATGACCAGAGTAGGGTCTGTAGGGTGGAAGGGAGGTCCTATTAGAATAGGGAAAAACAATTATCAAAAGTCTAGCAGTGTACTGATTCAGCATAAAGAAAGACTGAAAAGTGGAGCAGGACTCCAATTTCGTTGTTTGATTTCATCCTGGAGCTACATTTGCTGGTGTTCATCAGGTGGGGAGGAAGCTCAGTTCCTGGGCCCTAGGCACAGCCTGGGAAAAACCATTCCTCACAATCCCAAATGATAGTGCCTAGAAGGTGCAGGATGAACTCCAAAAAAAAAAAAACCAGAAGAAAAGAAACAGAAGCCAGTACCAATCACTGTCCATGCAATACAGAGGAAAAATAAACACCAAGGGGGCACTGCATACTTGGCCATCCTGCTGCTGCAGTCCTTCTCCTATATGGTTCCTCTTCCTCCCAAGCATGCCAGCCCTCGACACTCCTGCAGTGCAGATTGCACCATCATGATGGCTCCCAGAGTTCTCCCTCTTGAGCAGCGCTGGCCTTTCTTGCATGTGGCTGTGCTGGCAGCAGTTGTTCCTTCTCCTCCAATGGTTCTCTCTTCAGCACACAAACACACACCTCAGCCCTTGTCCTGCAGGGACCCACACTTCACTTTCGCGCCTACTCAGCCCCATGGCAGAAAGGCTTCCTCTTCAGTGCAGTTGCAAGCTCCTGCTGGCACAGGGACATACCACAGCCTGGCTGGTATGGTGCAGTTCTCCTCTCCTCAGCTGTGCTGAGCACCATGGCTGCTTATATTTTTAATTCAGCCCGTACTGTAAAGACCTCCTTTGGCCAGATTGTGGGATTGTGTGGCTGTTGTGCTGATCTCTTCCATTCAGCTATGTTGGGGATGCAATCGAGGCAATCAAGCAGGCACCCCAGCAACTCTAAGGCAGCAGGGACAGTTCTGGGTAGGCTCCTTGTCACTTGGGGCCCTGATCATCTGCTGCACACCTCTTTCTCTCTGCAGCTCTTCCCTGCAGTTTGGACCTCCACCAGTCATTATCATCACTGGCAGATAGGTCCCACCACTCCAGGCCTGCATAGGGCAGATGTCCACACGCTTTTCTGCTGAGATGGCTCCACGGGTACTCCTCTCCCTTTCATCCCACAGCTGAGACAGGACTTCTTCTCTCTTACTTTTGGGGAAGCACTGGGTCCATTTACAAGCAGTTCCTCCACTGCGGTTGCTGGAGACAAGCTTGAGGCTTAGGGCAGACTCTTCTGACACCACTCCCTCCATGGTGTCAGACTCCCCCTTGAAGGGGAATATCTTCTTGGTAAGTAACATCAGCTGCTTGGAGCCAGGCAGACCCTTCTTCTGTTCACCTCCAGGGATATCACTGTAATCTTCAAGGACTATCTTCACCTCCTCCTCTCTGGACTCCAAGGGAACCACTTCCAAGCTAATGGCATAAGAGTTTCTCTTCTCCCCTCCCCCACCACAAGAACTGGTGGCCATCTTGGATCCATTAAAGTCAATAAGATTTTTTTCTGTTCATCTCCAATTTTCAAAGTCAAAATAAAAATCACAAAAGGTAGAAAAATCTACTCTTAGCAAGTTCTCCATGACCTCTACACCTTCAGGTCCCTGTCCAGAGGTCACCCTATGTAGTGGGACTCTTGCTTAGTTGTTTGTCTTCATCTGGGGAACTACATTTGCCAGGGTTCATCCAGCGGGGGAAAAGCTCACTTCTTGGGCCCTAGGCACAGTCAGAGAAAACCAGTCCTCACAAACCAATTCAGATGGGTGTTTGCCTAGATAATGCAAGATGAACTCAAAACAATTTTTTAAAATATCCAGAAAACAGAAAAATAGATGCTAGTACCAACAATCACTGTCCATTCAACACAGAGTTAAATCACACAAAGGGTAAGAAAAATAAAATAGTCAAGTGCAATTGTTCAGAAAAAAAGAAATTACTTTACTTTGAAGTAAACAAGGAAGTATTGTGAAAATAAGGACCAGCATAAAAAAAATACAAAATCAGAAAAATCATAGTCTCCTTATCCATTTTGGTTCTCCCAGTTGGTCATCTCCCTTTTGCAGCACCATCCATATTGAACAATCCCTCCCCTTGAAAGGTAGGGTAGCTAGAATGCAACTCTAGCCTCAACTGGGAAAAAGTGAAAAAAATTTGCATTCAAAATAGTTCTCAAGATCAAACCAAACCCAGAAAATCCTGCTGGAATGGCCAAAATCCCAATCTTCTCTTCACCCTTGCCTTTAACTTTCAGCTTGAGCAAAACGATCAATGACTCAGCTTTCTGGATATGGGGGGGGGGGGGGTGTGAGGGGGGTGATGCCTGCCCTTCCAGACTGGTCACAATCCAAAAATCTTTGTAGCGATCCACAGCAAACTCCACCCTTCTGGTCACCAACCTCCAGGAATGAGGCTTTGACTATAAACAAAGCTCCTTTTCCTTCCAACAATTCCTCTCCACTTCTCACTCAATCAGTGCATGCTTCAGAGATACACACACACTGTTATGCCGGTCAGCCGCAGACCCACGGCTGACCTTGCTCATCTCCCTGCCGGGGGCAACTCTACCTTCGCAGCAGTACGGTGGAACTATCTGCAGCACGTCCCTCCTCTTTGCAGCTTTTCCCACGGATACCGAGCCTCAAACCGTGGAAGGAATGCCGCCACCGTGTTTTACTCCACCTCTGGTCCTCCCTAGGTGCGCGCAGCCAGGAAATGTTTTAAAGGGCCCAGGGCAGGAACCCTGGACCGGCCTTGGTTGATGATGTCACTCCTGGGGGATTATAAAGCTCCTCCGCTCTACATGGATAACTTGGCAACAAGTCTTCTCTTTGCTGAATCCTCCCATCATCTTCGGACTTCTATTCCAGACTTCCTTGGCATGTGACTCCCTTGGGTACCCGCTCCTTGGGGGCCCTTTCCTTGTCTCTGGCTATCCACTCCTCTGAGGGCCCAATGCCTTGGACCGTTGCTTTCCCGCAATTCCCGGGACTTCTTCTGTGTACCCCGCCTTGTGGACCACTACCATCTCTACCGAACACCTTCACCGGCGTAGCCCGCTCCGTGGGTCATTACCATCTCTACTAGGACTTCATCTGTGTACCCTGCTCTGTGGGCTGCTATCATCTCTCCTGAGGACCTTCCCAGCGTACCCCACTCTGCAGACCACTACCGGCTCTACTAAGGACATTCTCTGGTGTACCCCACCCTGTGGGCCACTACCATCTCTACTAGAGACCTCTTCGGTGTACTCCACTCCGCGGGTCACAGCCATCGCTACTGAAGACTTCGCTGGTGTGCCCTGCTCTGCGGACCTTTACCAACTCTACGGAGGTATTCCCTCTGGGTCTGTGAGACCTCCTCTCTGGCACCCCCCGATCCACAGGAAGTGCTTCTATCTCTTTAATAAAGACTCTAGTCTGTCTCTGTCTCTGTGTCTGATGTCAGCTAAGGCCTTGCTTCCCGACGGTGAAGCTCACGGGGCTCTTCCCGGTGGGCGGTACCACCTCTCACTTCGGCCCAGGGCCCACTTACCAACTATCCTAACAGAATCCTAACACACACACATTCACATATATATGCCCCATAAACCTTCCATGAAAATGTGGGGTTAAAGCTAGGGGATTTCAAACAGACAAAAAAAAATCTCCCATTGCCCATGATGGGAAAAACAGGGGAAAACTATTAGTGATAAACAAGGCCAGGTCACAGGAGCAACAACCAGGCTTTAAAAATAATTCTTAAAGTTCACACTTTACTGTGGTTTTGTTTTAACTCTTTACATTATACAATACTGAGAAAAAGTTTGTGAATCCCTAGCATAGTGTGTATTTTAACACAATCCTTAATCGTAACATGATTAGATCCTAATCAAACCCTGATAAGAGAATAAATAACTCAGATAAATAGGATATATTTTAGTTATTCTACAAAAAGATTCAACAATAAGCATCCTTACGTGAAAAAGTATGTGAAACTTTCATTCAGTAACTGGTGGTACCTTCCTGACCAGCAATAACTTTGATTAAACATTTCCTATAACTGTTGATTATTAGTCTCTCACGTGTTTCGGCTGATACTTTAGGATTCCTTGCAGAAACAGATTACTTCATGCCTTCCCACATTTCAGTAAGGTTTACACACTGGCACTTTGACTTGGCCAATCCAAAACAAAATCTCTTCTTCAGCCATTCTGTAGTGCAATTGCTTGACTGTTTAGTGTCACCTTGCTGTATGACCCATTTTCGCCAAAGCTTCAGTTCACAGATGGGTGGCCTGACATTCGCCTCCAGAATGTTCTGATATAAAGCAGAATTTGGATGCAGCAGAGCAGCCTCAGACCATAACATCTTCACCATTATGCTTGATAGCTGGGAGGAAGTTTTTATCTGGGAAGCAGTGTTTGGTTTTTTGCCGAGCTATTTATATTGTGACTGAAAAGTTCAATTTTCATTTGTCTGCCCAGAGAACGTTTTTCCAGAAATTGTAGTCATCCAGATGCTTTTTGCAAATCTGATGCGAGAAGAAATATTCTTTTTAGAGAACAGTATTTTTCTCTAGCTATCCTCCCACGAACACCGTTTCCTATTCTGTTCTTTCCTGACAGTTGAAGTGTGAACCCTCATATGAGCTGCAGTGAAAAAAAAAGTCTGAAGATCTTTAGTTGTTAGTGTGTTCTTTGTGACTTTGTGGATAATCTTCTGGTTTCCTCTTTTAGTGATCTTGGCAGGATGACTCCTCATGGGTAAAGTCACTGTGGTCCAGCGTTTTCCATTCGCAGACCATCTGTCTAACCGTGGCTGGATGAAAACTCAAATGTTTAGAAATGGTTTAGCAACCCGGTCCAGACAGACATCATCAATTACCCTTTTTTCATAGATCCTCTGAAATTTTTCTATTGCGGCATGATAAGTTCCCACTAACGTGTCCAGTGAAGGCCAAACTCAAAACCTTTTGAACCTTTAATACAGGACAAGATACCCAAACTCAGCAGAACAGATTTATCCAGCAGGGTGATTTACTTGTCACCCAATTATTTAAGTACCTGATAGCCAATTAAAACTGTGTTAAGGAAACTAGGGGTTCACTTACTATGTCACACGCACGCTGGTTCTGAATTCTCATCGTTCCTACTTTGTACATTATTGTGTCTCAAGAAATATAGAATTGTTTAATGTACACTCTTTATTGTATAAGAAAAGACAAGTTTCAATTAAACAAGTGTATCATGGTAAGAACTTACAATACTCATTTATCATCCCCGAGGATCACAAAGCTTCTCTCAGCACTATATGCATACAGAAAGATATTCACCAGAAGATGTAGTGCAGTGTGAGCCAGAAACACGCTCTCTCTCTCTCTCTCTCTCTTGTTGGCTGATAATTATCTGCTGAGTGGGGCCAGCGGCTTTCAAACCCGCAGTCAGAGCAGAGAAGGATCCTGGGGTTGGGAAGAAAGAATTTAAGGAAACATTAGGGTGGAAGGCAGAGAAGGCTCAGAATGTTTACAGCTGCTAGAGTTGTGGCTTTGGGGGAAAGGACCGAGCCGAGGCTGACTCGGGAGAAGTAAAGTTTCAATCTAGCTGTGGCTTACAGAGCTAAAGGGCAAAGCTAGGGAAGTGTTGGAGGGGAGAGGCTTTGGTGAAGATTGCTGTGTGAAATACTACCGTTTCACTGAACATAGGAGCTTGAGAAACTGCAGCAAAACGGTTTTGAAGGGCCAATTGGCTTAGTTCCCTGGCCTATGGACTAGAAAAGTGCATCTGATGTCTAGACGAGTCTCCCTATGATGGTTAGGCTTTGTTTTATGGGTTGGGGGTGGAAGGTTACATTATAGGGGCAAACAGTGTTTTCAGTTTTGAATTTATTTTTTTTTTGTAATAAACTTGATTTTGTGATACCATGTGGGAGTGAAACGTGTAGATTACGTTGCTTGCAAATGAAAGTCTGGGACCCAGAGAGTGGCTGACAGTGTATTGATTATTTGCAAGATGTGATGCTGCCGATCCTCATCCAAATTTATATATATATAGATATATAGGTGTGTGTTTGTATATATATGTGTGTGTATATTCACATATACCTATATATCTCTGCTGATATAGTTCTGATGAGGATCGGCAACATCACATCCACAACAGCAGGAATAGCTACAAATGAGGCATTTTAAACACTTTAAACCTAGCAGCAGCTCAGAGAAAAATAATAGAAATTGATAATGATAAAGGCCAGTATTCATGATTCTGTTTGTTTAATAGAAACAATTATCAATCTTTTTTTTTTTTTTGCTGAAACTACTGCTTTACCCATTATGCATGTATATAATCATGGGACTAGCTACATTGTGGGAGTTTAAGCTCCTTTGGGGGCATGAGGCTCTGGATAGAGGTAATCGCATTATTGGCACACACACTTCAAAGAAAATAATTTTTAACTCTTTTTAAATATGATATTTATTATACATCCACAATCCACTGGAACCTACAAGACGGCTCAGATGGTTATTTTCCCCTCTGCAAAACAGTAAAGTGCATGTCCAAGTCAACCCTTGGCATTACAGCCAGTTTTTGGCGTTTCACATTAAAGCAGTAAATGGATCCCAGCCCATAGTCCTACCAATAAAACACAAAATTATAACAACTACATTGCTTTAACTGGGACTTTCATTTCCAAATCTTTACCTTTTGCTAGGTTCAAAACAGCATGTGGTTTAAGAAGAGAATCCAAAAGAAAGGATATTTGCCAATCTTTTCAAATGCATGACCTTTAATCCTGATAAAGGCAGACTTGTTCTTCGGGATTCTTTGCTGCATTCTGGCCTGAAAGATGACGGATTGTGAAGACTGGAGAAGATACTTCAAACCTTAGCATGAGAATCGACAGGAAGAAACCATTTTTTTTTTCTATCAGTAGAGCAGACGTACATGTTTTGCATGAACTGGTATGTTTAAAAACAGCATTCACAGTACGCTATAATTATCATTCCCCCCTCCTTCACCGCTCCATATACCTCTCATCCCTGAAATGTGTTTTATGTTTGGGTTTTTTTAGCACACAGCTTAAATTATGCCTCAGAGGAGATGGTAGTCAATTATATTTATCCTTCTTTTGTGGTAATCATACTTGGAATCACTTCAGTCTATATTGCACGTTGGTGTCTGTCCACCTGGCTCTCACCCAGGTGCTATTCACATCTGGTTAAAATGTAAATGAAGACATTTCAACAATATGCTTTAAACTTGCAGAAACTGCATCTGCTCCAGTACACCAAGGTCATGTTTCCCCTGATGTTACATTAGGGACCAAGAGGGTTTGCGTTTCCTTGCATGGCGTACTAAACCAGAAGGCTGTAGGTCTGTACAACTCCTTTTTGCCGCCTTCCATTACAGACCCCTCCCCCCCAATGAAAGCAGAGCTAGGGCCTTTGTTGATGTGAAAATATAAAAGCTTCATTTAAAAAGAAAATTGTAAAACATCCATTCCCAATATGCTCTGATCAGTTGAGAAATTGCAAAAGGTCAATAGGGTTCATGCACCTAATTCTTACAAGAGGCAAATTCCCTATAAAAGAGATAATGTGCTCCTAAGCAAGAGCTACTCTGAACAAACATAGGTAGAGCATTCAGGGAATCAAAGAAGATGGAACATACCTGCCAAGTACAACAACAGTACAATTTAGTAAAGAAGAAAATGGGGGAGAAAAAAAAAAGCTTTTTTTTTTTTTAATTTTACCAGAGCAAAGGTAGGCAAATCTGGTTCTGGAACGCCCAAAACAAGCCTGGTTTTCAGGACATCCACAAAAAAATAGTCATGAGATATTTACACACACAATGGAGGCAGGGCATGCAAATATACCACATACATAATCATTGTGGATAATCTGAAAGCCAGACCTGTTTGAGCACTTCAGGACTGGAGTGGCCTACTCCTGCACTAAAGAAATGGGTCTACATACAATGCAATACTCCCGTAGCCAAATGTGAAAGGAGAGCTTGAAGAACAGTAATGTTATAAGCTGGCCTGACTAAACAGTATAGACGTTGCCCTTTTAAGCCTCGCACCCCATAACCGTACAGTGAGAGGCTTAAAAAGGGGCAAGAACAGTCCCTAACGTGAGCTTCTCCCTCCATTCGGTTGTTGGACACGAAGTGGGTATGTCCAGCAACCGAGAGCATATTTTGCAGTTAAGCCAATAAAGCGTGTTTTGTCTCATCTTACCCAGGCAGTAATTCCAGGCCAGCCCATTTCAGGACCTGGCAGTTTACCGTTAAAATTAGAGATGGGTAACCCAGAACTCCATCCAAAGATTTGCCCCACAGGTGGAGAAAGATTGCTTGCAATACAAAACCGAAAGAGGAACATCATAGATGATAAGGACCTCAAGGCCCATCTAGCCTGTCTAATTTACTTAAGGTTGTATTCTCATAGGCTCATCTCCATCTTCCCCTTTTCTCCTTTGCAAATAAGGATCCTCTGTGCTTATCCCACACTTTCTTGAATTCTGTTCCTGTCCTTTCCTCTACCGCTTCCCACTGCCATACAAAAGTCTTGACACCTTTTGATATTTTGTTTGTATGTTTGGTGGGTGGGGATGGAGCAGACAGTTATTTGTTTTTAGTCATATTGGATTGCAATTTGAAAAACGTCACCTGGCCTTTAGGCAGAGTTTATGATCACAATTTTATGCTCTTTTGGATCTGTAAACCATCTTGTGCAGTTTATACTGGAAATAGGGTAAAGAAAAGATTGCATTCACAAGTGCAATTCTTTTGCTCATATCTTTTTTAAACAAATGCTGCTCTTTAAATGAGCTATAATGTATGTCATGATTTTAATTATAAAGCTGTAGGAAGCATTCTGGCCCTGCGATGGGTTGCTGATGATTCAACCCTGTGTCACTATCCTAATAAAATGGTATAAGTCACATTCAAACACAATAGAGTTTTAAAAATCATTTTACAATAGCAATAAGTCACTCCAAGATGTACATTACTGTGGGAGAGACATTTCTCACACCCAAGACATGTTTATATTCACCAACATGCAATCTGTCATGTTTCATCTCAGTTACAAATTTGTTTATAATCTTTACTCTGTGATTAGTTATCAAAGGTTTCAACATACTGTTATACCAGCACAAAGATAAAAGTTAAATGTAGATAAAGATAAAGCAATTTCTTACATGTAACAGATGTTCTCCAAGGACAGCAGGATGTTAGTCCTCATACATGGGTGACAGAACTTTCAAACATGCCCTACTGAGCATGTGCAGCTGTAGTCATCAGCCTGCTCCCTAAGCAGAGTCCCTCAGTCCATGATATAGTTAATTCTTGGAAAAACCTATTCCCAGGGGAGGCGGGAGGGTTTCCTGAGGACTAACATCCTGCTGTCCCCCTAGGAGAGCACCTGTGATTTTGGTTGCCTCTCAGGCAAAAGGAAGAGAGATGATGCTTTCAATATGGTACGATTTCCCGCTTTGTCCTGCTTGGACAGCCTATAGGTTAGGAATCACCCATATGTGAGGACTAACATCCTGTTTGTCCTCGGAAAAAGCACTGTTACAGGTATTGAAGGCCGAGAAAGATCTTCCACATCAAAATTCTCAGAAAGAAGCAGTCTCTGCTCAGCCCCCTAACCTGTCACCCCTAAAGGTTGGATGTAGTGTAAATATGCAAAAAATTGAGTATTATCTAACCCATGGTCCTCCCGCAAGGCTTAGACGGATAAAATCAAGCTATCCTCTGTTAAAATATTTGCAAACCAATTCAGTTCTTTTGCTGACCATATAGCAAAAACTCGCTGAGACAGTCCCGGCAAAAAAGCCCTATTCCCCATCAAGGGTAGAAATTGAGAAACCTGCCAATCTAAGCACATTAGACGGTATAAATACCGCCACGCTTGCACTATGGGGAGTACCAGCCAGAGCGGGAGAGGAGGCAGCAGCTGGCGTCCATAGACCACCTGAAAGGGTGATGACCCGGTGAATGCAGACTGGTGGGAATTTAGAGCAAACTCGGCCCAAGGCAGAAGGTCAGACCAATCATTCTGCCAGGAATTTACATAAGCTCGAAGGAACTGTTTTAAGGTCCTGTTTGTTCTTTCTATCTGATCATTGGCTTGGGGATGATAAGCCGATGTGAGGTCCAAAGCGATGTCAAACCTCTTGCAGAGGGATTTCCAAAACCGGGCGGTGAATTGTACTCCTCGATCAGAGAGAATGTGTCTTGGGAGTCCATGGAGGCGGGATATGTGGTGGATGAACAGATTCACTAGTTCTGGAGCCGAGGGAAGGCCAGGTAACACCACAAAGTGAGCCATTTTCAAAAATCTGTCCACGGTGACCCAAATCGTATTGTTGCCACTTAGAGGAAGGTCTACAATGAGATCTGTGGCTATGTGTGTCCACGGCTCACTGGGCGCGGGAAGCGGTTGCATGAGACCCCAAGGATGACCCGCCGGAGGCTTATGACGAGCACATGTGGAGCACGACTCAACATAAGCTTGTGTGTCCTTCTTCATAGTGGGCCACCAATAGAACCGTTGGAGAGCGGAAAGGGTTCTAGACTGTCCCAGGTGGCCTGCTGTTAAGGAGTCGTGAGCCCAATGGAGTATCTTCCGTCGGAGTTGTCAGGGGAACTACCATTTTCCCCGGTGGCACAGTGAACATGGCCAAAATGAGGACTTTGGCTGGATCAATGATGTGCCGTGGAACATCGGGGACATCTTCAGTGACAAAAGACTGGGAGAGTGCATCAGCACGACAGTTTTTATTGGCTGGATGGTATCGTAACAGGAAATTAAATCAAGTAAAAAAAAAAAAGGGCCCAGCAGGCCTGTCGATGATTTAGGCGTTGCGCACGGTGCAATAATCGAGGTTCTTGTGGTCGGTATATACTGTAATCTGATGCTGCGCCCCCTCGAGCCAGGGATGCCACTCCTCAAAAGCCAGTTTAATTGCCAACAGCTCCTTATCCCCGATTGCATAATTACGTTCCACTGGAAAAAGCATTTTTAGAAAAATGAGCAAGGGTGTAAGGTATGGGTGGCCGAATACTGGCTGAGTACTGCTCCTACGCCGACATTAAAGGCGTCTACCTCAGCGATGAAGGGCCATCAAGGATCTGGGTGGCACAGGCATGGCTCCTGAAGGAAGGTGGCCTTAAGGTCCTGGAAGGAGGTCATGGCCTCGGGCGACCACTGAGATGGATTGGCACCCTTACGAGTCATGACCGTGAGCAGAGTGGTCAGCGTAGAATAGTGATGAATAAACGATCTGCAGTAATTGTGAAGCCAAGAAATCTCTGCAGGGCCTTGAGGCCTGTGGGTTGAGGCCAGTCGCGGATACTTTTGGATTTTTGGCATCCAAAAGCCTTGGCTAGAGACCACATAGCCCAAGAAGGGAACGGACTCTTGTTCAAAAGAGCACTTCTCCAGTTTGGCATACAACTGGTTGTCCCGCAAATGCTGAAGAACACAGCAGATGTCCTGGCGATGGCTCTGAAGGTCTTGAGAAAAAACCAAGATGTCATCCAGGTAGATCAAGACACATCAGTAGAGCATGTCTCTGAAGACCTCATTCATCATATTCTGAAAAACCGCTGGAGTGTTACAGAGGCTGAACGGCATCACAAGATATTCAAAGTGGCCATCACGCGTGTTAAATGCATTTTTCCATTCATCGCCCTGGCAGATTCGGACCAAGTTATAGGCCCCTCTAAGATCTAATTTGGTGAAGATCTTGGCTTCCTGAAGTCTGTCAAAGAGTTCTGAAATTAACAATAGAGGGTAGCGGTCCTTTAGAGTGATCTCACTTAAGCCACAGTAGTCGATGCACGGCCAGAGGGAGCCATATTTCTTCCCCACGAAGAAAAAGCCCGCTCCAGCGGGAGACTTGGAGGGCCGGATGAAGCCCTTGGCTAAACTTTCTCGTATATATTCCAATATGGCTTGTGTTTCGGTCAAGGACAATGGGTAACTCCTACCCCGAGGAGGTTCGGTGATAGGCAGCAAATGTATTGCACAGTCGAATGGGTGTAGGGTGTCTCAGCCTTTTTGGAGAAGACATCCACGTATGAGGAATACTGTGGCAGAAGTCCTGGAAGAGAAGCAGAAGTGGTTTGGCAAGGTACAGGTGATATGACCTCCAAGCATTTGTCGTGGCAAGAGCCTCATTGAGATAGTTGTAATGTGACCCAATCAAACTGTGGGGTATGCAGCTTTAACCACGGCAGTCCCAGGACCATGGGGTGTATAGCTTTATCCAGCATGAGGAATGATATGGTCTCTACATGTAGAGAGCCAGTACGGAGCTGGATAGGGACTGTGGACTGAGTAACTTCGCCTGGTAGAGGTTTGCCATGAATGGAGGAAATTAGTAAGGGCACTGGGGAGCGGATGGTGGGGATTTGGAGATGTTCCACAAATTGCCTCAGAATAAAGTTCCCACCGGCCCCAGATTCCTCCAAAGCCAGTGTATGAAACTCTTGAGCATCAAGTTTGATGGAAACTGGCAAGGTTAATGGAGGAGAGGGTGAAGTCAGGCCTAGGAGCAGTCCTCTGGCAGAACCTAGGCCTAGGAGTTTCCCGGACAGATGGGGCATGAAGCTATGACATGTTCAGGTTGGCCACAATATAAGCAGAACCCTGATGGTTGGCAATGGTGTTTTTCTTTCGGAGAAAGCCTACTTCAACCCATCTGCATAGGTTCTTCCCCTTCTTTATTCTGAGCAGTGTTGGGCTTACGAGAGGGCATACGTCGAATTCGGGGTGCGCTTGGAGCCATCCTTCTGGATACTCTAGCCTCTTGAGAATGTTCTCGAAGGCGGCAATCGATGCGACCGGCAAGGTCTATCAAAGAATCCAGGGCTTCAGGAAATTCCCAGGTTGCTAGTTCATCTTTGATCTGTAGGGAGTCCGAATTCCAGTGAAGTTCAAATGAAAGGGTCCTGAACTCAATGACGTAATCAGTCAAAGACCCGGAGCCTTGTTAGAGATGAAGAAGGGAAGACCCAGATATGGTTTTCCATCCTGGATCGTCAAAGATGGAGCAAAATAAGGTGAGAAAGCCAGGCAGATCTCGAAGAACCAGGTCAGCTCGCTCCCAGAGGGGTGACGCCCAGGCCAAGGCCTTACCGTCCAGGAGTGACAGGATGTAAGTCGTCTTGGTGATCACATCTGGGAAATATGCAGGTTGTGGGCAAAAGTGCATATTACACTGATTCAGGAAACCCCTGCACATAAGAGGGTCTCCTGAGAACTATGGGGGTACCAGCAAGGGCACAGTAGGCCGAAGGGTCGGTGTGTGTGTGTGGCAGGATTAGGTTTGGCAGACGTCTAGGTGGAGTCCAACCAAGTGCTCAGGTTATCTATGGCTACTGCCAGAGTTTCCAAGAATTTTTGTTGTTCAGAAATTCGTTGCGCCAGGCAGGAATGGACTGGAGAGCCGAGACCTCTGCCGGGTCCATGGACTTGGCAATCTGTTAGGATTTGTAGGTTAGTGGGCCCTTGGCCTGAGATGAGATATGGTACCGCCCACGGGGAGAAGCCCCACTGAGCCTCACCGTCAGGAGGCGGGGTCTGAGCAATAGGTAACACAGCCCAGCGAGTACAGGAAGAGCAGGAGATTGGGGTGTGGATGTGTTTGCCAGAATAGGTCCCCCTAGTGGTGAACAGGCCCCGGGTGCTGAACAGGCCCCGAGGACCAGGGAATGCAGGCAGGGTATGTAGGAGGCGACCCCAGGGGGATGGAGCCACAGAGAGAGTCAGCACAGAAAGTATGGCATAGGCTTACCCGGAACATGGGGAAGCCTAGGGGTCTGGCAGTGCAAGAGAACTCTACCCAGAGGAGCGGGGGAGTGTGGTACAGTCTCAGAGAAAGGCAGGACGCTACCCCTTTTATACAGAAGTATACAAGGTGCTGCCCCGAGTTCACAATGTGCTACCCGGAGAAGTGGGGGTGCGGCTTAGTCACAAGCAATGGCAATGGCTCACGGAGCTGGAAACACCAGCGCTAAGTCTCCACGAAGCAGAGCAGTGAGGCAGTGGCCCACAGGGTGGGAGTACACCTACATTGGTCTCCACAAGTAGAATCGTATGGCAATGGTCCACAGAGCAGGGCACACCACGCTGCGTCTCCACAATGGAGGGTAAAGTGACTTGCCCAAGGTCACAAGGAGCGACAGCAGGACTCAAACCCTGGTCTCCTGGTTCATAGTCCACTGCTCTAACCATTAGGCTACTCCTACACTCCACTAAGGGCCTTCATCCTCATGTCTTGCCTCATGCTGCCCCCAAGAAGTGCCATTATCCCATAGCAACATATACATGAGAAAATCTTATTGCTTAAATAGCCTCCCTATCTAAAGCAGTTAAAAAGCTTACAAGGATCAGGTTGTGAGTTACCCAAACTAATGATCTTCATTTGTGATTGTTAAATATGATTCTTCTCACCATCTTTGTTCTGCAAGAGCATACTGTTTTTAACCTTTATGAGGACAATTTTTCAAGTTATTTACCCAGGTAAGTTGTAATTTATCCTGGTAAAATGCCTAAGCTAGTACTCCAATGTAAATGTCAAGCAGTACTCCAATGTAAGGCTAAAAGTGCATATGAGCTTCCATACTCAATATTAGTTGGGTTACAAAGAAGTGTTCTCATGGGCATGTTTAAGTTAGGGGAGGAAAACTGCACACATACATTCAATTTTCAAATGCATATATGTTATTTTGCCCCTTCCACACAAATAGCGGGTGTACCTTGAGTACTGTGTACAATTCTGGTTTCCACATCTCAAAAAAGATATATCATATTTTTCGCACTATAAGACACACCTGACCATAAGATGCAACTAGGGTTTAGAGGAGGAAACCCAGCACCAGGCGCCCTGCACCACCAAGAAAGGAAGAGAAAAAAAGAAGGCAGGAGTCTGAGAAAACAAAAACCAATGAGAGGCGCGATGTCCACGATCGGGAGACCCGCCCCCCTGACATCATCACCTCAAGCGACGGACCGTTAACTGAGATGCGACCACCAAGCATCACGCGCCGTGTGTCGCGCGCCAAAGAAGCACTCCCCTTTGTGCACGCCTTAGAGCTAACACTAATAAGCACTACAAACCTTAAAAAACTTTCCTTCCAAACTACACAAGAAATGACAAACCCTCAACACCCTGACTACAGCAAGAACCACAGAAAGGACCTGAACTTAGATAATAACCAGAACGACACAAACAGGAAAAAAAAGAAAAAGCACAAATACCAACACTCTACCTTAACTCACAACACAAAAACATACAACAGCTACTTAGCACTATCATTCCTGCTATTTAACGCACAATCCATAATAAAGAAAATACCCATCATCAACAACCTAGTTCAAGATGACAAGCCGGACTTCATAGCAATCACGGAAACATGGATAAAAAACACTGACACAGTACTAATCAACCAAATCACAACTCTTTCTACAGAACTTTCTCAATCACCAGACCAAAAAAGAAAGGCGGAGGCTTAATGCTACTCTTCAAAAAAAAAAAAACCTACAGATGAAATTACTCCCAACTAACAACTACACCCCACTGGAAATTGCACTATTTGACTCACTAAAATTACAAATCTGTCTGATATACTCCCCCCCCCCCCCCCCAATACTCTGGATCGGAACTGCTCACCACTTATTGAATTCTTCTTGACCAAAACAACTATCAACAAACCCATAATCATCTTAGGTGACTTCAACATACGTATTGATACCATCCCCCACTCCCCCACATGTACGCGCTCTCATCAATAGGCCTTAGTCAAATCATCAATGGCCCAATGCACAAAGCAGGTCATATACTTGACCTCATCTTCATAAATACTGAAATATGGACTAACCACCAAACAAAGATTACGAAGATACCCTGGTCGGACCACTATAATCCACGCAAATTTATATTCAAACCGTAAATTTACTACAATAAAAAACCCACCTAAATCCTTCTCATACTGACCACCTTTTTGCATCGAAACACTTCAAGAAAATTTACAAACAGAACTAACAAACATAGAATGCAACTTCGTCATGGCTCACCATCACTAAAACAGTAGCAGATAAGATAAACCCCATGATAAAGAAAACAATAAAAAAAACCCCAAAACATCAATGACAACATCAGATCAGCCAAACGTGAACTAAAAAAAAAAAAAAAAAAAAGAGAAAACATTTTTTTTCTTCTGCCAGGGCGTGTGGCGTCCGCTCTCTGCCATCTACACCAGCGGTCCCACTCTCCGGCAAAGTCTGCATACCACAAAACACTTCCTCTAACGCATTTGATGATAAAGCGTATCAGGCGTTGAGGTAAGAATCTCTCGGATCCTTGCCTTTCGTTTAGTATGCGGCATGTAAAATATAAAAGAAAAAGCTTCCAGAGGAAAAATTGGCAAGGTCTTTAGCAAAATGAAATGCGGAGCTTGGTCGCTTCCGTGCTCACGGTGTGGCAGCCATCTTGGATCGAAGAAATATCTCTTAACCCCGGTAAGCAGACAACTCCTTCCTTTGCCTATAAACCCCCGATGGAAGAGGGGACGGAACATCTGCTGGAGGACACGCCGAGTCAGCTTCCAGGAATATCAGTGGACCCCCAGAGAAGAGGAATGGAACCCGTGCCTACTTCGGAGAGCCTTGAAAACTCAGGCTCCAGGGGGGGAGAGGCTGAAATGCAGCGAGATGAGCTGGGCAAGGAAGGCTTTTAGACAAAGGAGGTGAGAAAAAAGGAATACATGTAGTTTTGAATTATCCATTAAGAGTACCAGAAAAAATAACCTCTGAAGAAATTTGGAAGGCCCTAACCACAATGAATATGGCTATAATAGATTTAACAAATGTTGTGAAGCAGAATATGGAAAAATCTAACTCCATGGAGATTAAAATTCAAACAGTTGAAAAATCTTTGGTAACTGTGGAGAAAGAAATTAAAAATATAAAAGAGATACAAGTTAACATTATAAGATCTGAATCCTATGATAACAGGAAGATTGATTTTTTGGAAAATCAGTTACAGAGAAATAATTTAAGAATTTTGAACTTTCCAAAAACAAAATGGATGACATTAAAAGATTTAATTAAAAGCTATTTCATAAATATTCTGGCTTATACAGAAATTACAGTTCTAATAATGTCAAGACTGTTATTTACCTGGAAGACAAGGAAAAGAGAAAGTACAGCAAGAAGAACTGCTGGATAAAAACATTTCTACAGATAATTTGACCGATTTCTTAGAGAAATCATTTGAAGCAAAAATTGAAGAAAGAGCAACAGTTTTTGTGACTTTCCTGCAAACATCAGACAGGGATGAAGTCCTAAAGAGATCTTTCAAAAAGCAGTCTGAATAATTCTATGGCTTTCAAATTAGAGTCTTTCCGGACATTACTAAGAGAATTTAAGAAAAAAGAAAAGCTTTTCTGACAATGAGAAACGAAATTGGGGCTAGAGGAGCCAAATTTTATTTGAGATATCCTTGCCGTTGTATTTTGGTTTACCATGATGATAAATATATATTTACAGAGATAGAACAACTACGTTTATACCTGGACTCTCACTCCCGATAGGTTCTAGAAGTGAAGGCTAATTTAAATGTAAATCTGCATAAACATGGTGTGTCAGCATTTAGTATGTAGAAATGATGTTTTTTCCTTTAAATACCACTATATATTTAGGATCTCCCCACCTTTACTTATAATATGGAAGAAATATTACAATATATTGATCATTTTCCTGAAAACGTGATGTAAATTTTTGTTTTTGACTTCCTATTTTTCTGTGACATTGCTGTTTCAATGTATTTGAAATTTTGAAAATTCAATAAATACACAATTGAAAAAAAAAGAGAAAACATGGAGGAACAACAATAAAACAACCACACTACTTAACGCATACAGAGCAAAACTAGCAGATAACAAAAAAACTCATCCACAAAGCAAAAAAAAGACTTCTACTCAAATAAAATACCAACATAACCCAAAGATGCTTTTCAATATCGTAAAAAGCCTAACCAAATCATTCAGTGATGACCAGTTATCATCACAACAAATTGGCCCAAACACACAGTGTACTCCAGAAAGCTTAAGTACAAGTACAAGTACAAAATATCAAAAATGGTTTGCTGGTAACTCTTTATATCAATACAATTGGCCACACCAAAATTAATTTAATGTAATACATTTTGTAGTTTTGTAGGACCAATACACAAAGAGTCTGTATGTCAATCAGACCCACCATGGAATGGTCACATTACTTTATTTTATATTTGAACTATTTTTAGATTGTATAAAATAAAGTAATGTGACCATTCCATGGTGGGTCTGATTGACATACAGACTCTTTGTGTATTGGTCCTACAAAACTACAAAATGTATTACATTTAATTAATATTGGTGTGGCCAATTGTATTGATATAAAGAGTTACCAGCAAACCATTTTTGATATTTTGGACCAGTTATCATCAACATCCAAGATCACAAGTAACGACTTCGCAGATTTCTTTAACGAAAAAATAAAAAACCTCAAACAACAACCTCAACAACAACTCACAAGACCAGAAAATACAGAACTTTCAAACATCAAGTTGGCCCAACTTTGAGACAGCATCATCACTGGAAATCCAAACGATCATAAAAAAAATGAACCCAGCTAAACACCCTATTGATCCCATTCCCATAACGACGATCAAAAATATCGAACCATCAATAACTAAAATGCTAACTGACATCGTAAACCTATCCCTCACTGAAGGAAACTACCTAGAATGCCTAAAATCAGCAATTATCAAACCCATACTGAAAAAGAACAACCTTGATCCAGAAAACCCACTGAACTACCGACCCATATCAAACCTACTCTTCATTGCCAAAATCATTGAGAAAATCGTCCATTCCTGTCTCAGCAACCATCTTGAAGAAAACAACATCCTACTACCCACATAATTTGGCTTCAGGAAACAACTGAACACGGAGACACTACTACTTTCATTGAACGACTCCGTACTCAAAGGTTTTGAAAACGGCCACAGCTACCTTCTAGTCCTACTCAACCTATCAGCAGCCTTTGACATGGTAAACCACTCTATAATGATTGAACGGCTATCAGAAATTGATGCAAAATAAAAAACCCTACAGTGGTTCACATCATATCTTTCACAAAGAACCTACCAAGTGTGGATCAACGACACCCTTTCAAAAAAAATAAACTTAGACACCAGAGTCCCCCAAGGCTCTGCTCTATCAGCGACACTCTTCAACATTTATCTGCTTCCGATATGCCACTTCCTCTCAAACCTTAATCTGACCCACTTCAGATATGCAGATGACATACAAATATTAATCCCAATAAACAACTCGTTGGAAGAAACCTACAAAAAACCAGCCTCTTACCTAAACAAAATAAAGCAACTACTAACCAACATGAAACTCATCCTAAACTTCAATAAGACTGAAATAATCATACTGGATAGAAAGAACAATGCTCCTCAACTACCACCACTCAACCTAATGAACCAAAAAGTGGCTATTTCTCCAGTCAATCATGCACGCAACCTGGGAGTCATAATTGACAAGGAACTTTCCTTCAAGAACCACATCACAACTAAAATCAAAGACAGATATCACAAACTCCTAACACTACATCAATTAAAACCTTTCCTCTCCCCTAACAACTTCAGATCAGTCCTTCAACTACTCATCTTCTCCAACCTGGACTACTGTAACTCCCTACTATTTAACTTACCTCTTAACACCATCCGACCACTCCAAATCCCACAAAACGCAGCTGCAAGAATTCTCACTGGATCTAAAAAACATGATCACATTACTCCTACACTTATATCACTACACTGGCTCCCAATAAAATTTAGGATAGAATACAAAATACTATCCATAAAATAATATATGAAAAACAAACAAACTGGCTAAGTTCATCCATAAAATTGCATGCTCCAAACAGAAACCTCAGATCAGCAAATAAAGGACTATTAAAGATCCCACCTGCTCGGTCTAAACAACTCACCTCAACTCAAAAGAGAGCAATTTCACTAGGAAGCCCTAAACTCTGGAACACCCACCCAATCAAACTTAGAACACAAGAAACTTTAAAAAAAGAGCTAAAAACATGGATGTTTACCAAAGCCTACCAACTCACCCAATGACTTTAAAACACCACTCCCCTCCTATTAACACTAGCCAAACTGGTGGACCCAATGCCAGATGAGATTATAACTCAGATCTGAAATATGTTTTGATTAACCTACAAACTAAGTTCATAAAATGATATTTCTTATGTTAGCAACCATATGAACCTTTTGGAAATGCTGTTAAACATCGAAACTTTGTAAACCGTTGTGATGGCGAAACCGAACGACGGTATATAAAACTCGATAAATAAATAAAAACAAATTCTGTCCCCATGACGGGCTCCATACTGAGCTCCCCCTGTCGCCTTCCTTGGGATATTTTTTCGGTTTTGTTTTTTTATAATAAGGCAGAGAACATCCAAACAGGTACTCACACTCACTGGTTTTCTCTCTCTCACAAACATAGGCTCTTTCCCCTCCCCACATACACACACAGACTTTCACACTCACTAGCTCTCTCCCCCACTCCCACACAGGCTCTCGCACATACAAGTTCTCTCCCCCGCCCCCCCACCACACACACACACTGGCTCCCCTCACATATACACATACCCAGAGACACATACACACTCAGACTCTCCCTCATACACATAGCTCTCTCACACTCACTGACTCTCTCTCCTTCACATATACATATACACAGGCTGCTCTCCCCTCACCCCACTCAACAGACTCTCTCAAACTCTAGGGCTCCTCTGCTGCGGGTGGAAAGGAAGATGCTCGTGTATTTGCCCGACAGACCTTGGATATCCTGGTGGGTAAGAGTATGTAAATTTACCTGTTAGGACATAGGCTATAGGTATTGCCAATTATTAGGCTTGTTCAATATTTGTTGATTGTTAATGTGGATCACGAGAATGAGGGCTACTACCTGGAGATAATGCCCTTGTTCGATGTACATGCACACGATTGATGAGACTCCAGCGTTGCTCTGGGCTTCTACAGCAAGAGGAAATGTGGAAGAAAAAAAAAAAAGGTTTTGCATTCACAAAAAAGCGAGATGTAGCTTGCTTGTTACGGCGGTTACTTCCCCAAAACCAAATAAGCAGATACTTTGCTTTCATTACATATCCAGCATAGCACTCTGCTTCAATGGCAGGGGAGAAAGTCTAACACTTCTCTTTCAACGCATAGCTCTCTGATACAACGGCAGGGGGAATGTAGAAAAGAGGATCTGTATATGGACAACAACCAACAAGGTCCGAATTGCATAGTCTGGGTGGACAGAGGCATGGGTGTAGCTTGCTTATTGCGGCGGTTACTACCCCTAATTAAGCTAGATATTCACTTGGATGCAGTTCCAGCAATGCTCTCTGCATTAATGGTGGGGTGGAAGGGAAATAGAACTAAAAGGTACTAAAAGCCAAGCATAACAAGTATGAGAAAAAAAAAAAGTACATAGCTTGCTGGGCAGACTGGATGGGCTGTTTGGTCTTCTCCTGCCGTCATTTCTATGTTTCTATGGCTCTCTACTTACAACATGTATCATCTTCTGCCGGCAGAGCTTGAGCTCTCTGCCAGTCTGCTGTTCCCGGGGTGCATCTTCGTCTGTCGGCTGGGCTCCTGCCAGCCTGCTGCTCCTAAGGCATTTCTTCCTTTCTGTTTGGGCTGTGAATACCGTCCTTACTGCGAAGGTCAGCGAGGCGCAGGTCAAACATCAGCTGTTTGAACCGCGTGGGCTACGGAGGCCCCTCAATTCAAACAGCTGACATTTGACCTGCGCCACCATGCTGATTGGGCTGAGTTGGGAGGAGGAGGAGGGGGACGGCGTGCGAGAGGGAGAGATGCTACATTCACTCCATAAGACACAGATATTTTCTCCCCACTTTTGGGGGAAAAAAGTGCATCTTATGGAGCAAAAAATATGGCAGTTGCTAAGGAGAAGGGTGATCAAAATGATAAAGGGGATGGAACAGCTCCCCTATGAGGAAAGGCTGAAGAGGTTAGGGCTGTTCAGCTTAGAGAAGAGATGGCTGAAGGGGGATATGATAGAGGTGTTTAAAATCATGAGAGGTCTAGAATGGATAAATGTGAATCGGTTATTTACTGTTTCGGATAATAGAAGGACTAGGGGGCACTCCAAGAAGTTAGCAAGTAGCTAATTTAAAACTAATCGGAGAAAATTATTTTTCACTCAATATAGTTAAGCTCTGGAATTTGTTGCCAGAGGATGTGGTTAGTGCAGTTAGTTGGATAAATTTATGGAGAAGTCCATTAACTGCTATTAATCAAGTTTACTTAGCTAATTATAGCCACTGCTATTACTGGCATCAGTAGCATGGGATCTTCTTGGTATATGGATACTTGCCAGGTACTTGTAGCCTGGATTGGCCAATTTTGGAAACAGGATGCTGGACTTGATGGACCCTTGGTCTGACCCAGTATGGCAATTTCTTATGGTCTTAAACAATTTTCAAAGGAAAACAATTCATGTGGTATTCCACACCAACATTTGCTGCAGTGTAAACAGGCAAAATATGTCCCCTACATTGCATACAATGGGGACTGTTCAAAATAGTCTCCTATATCCATCAGGGGAAGTGCAAGCTTGGTATTAGAGTATCCCTAAAGAATATTATGCAGACATCTGTGCTTGTTCAGTTGTACAAAACCACATCTGCTACTGGTTACACTGTACTACAAAGAGAAAAGATGTTTTTGAGATGAAATATTTTGGGGTTTTATCCAATGTCTGTTTATTATTCCTATGTGCCTTTCTTAAGTCAAAGCTTTCCAATCATGCCCTGTCGGATGTTCAGGATATCCATAAGTTTGCAGGTAATGAGTCTCTAAATGTAAAAATTTCTCTCATTTACATTTATTGAGGATATCCTAAAAATAGTGACGTATTCTTTTTCTAAGGAAATAAAAAAATGTAATGAAAACCCCCATTTTGTTTCATTAAAAAACTAAAAAAAAAAAAAAATGCTGAAATTCGGGAGGGGGAAGGTTCATTTACTCTCACTTCCATTGAAACCAAGTATAAGATTTTCTCTTATGCTCTGCATTTTTCAATCTTGTATTACTGTGCCTGCTTTCCCTAAAAGCAAGAATATTTTGGATTATTTGGAGGAGGAAAAAAGTCAGGAACCTGGTGACCCTCTGCATGCCAAACAATGTATGAGATCATTTTTATCTTCTTGGTTATCCTGAAACCTTCTCAGTAGCTACAGGATACTATATCATTGTATTACACTATTTTACTTTGTCTTCTCAATTATGATGTTCAGGCATAGCCCTGAGATAGATAAGAAATGGAAGATGATACTTAATGTCAAGTAGGAAGAAGCAAGCTAAGCCGAAAGAAACTGTATACAAACAAAAAAAAAAAAATTAATTTCAGAAAAAAAATATGTATGAGTATTCAATCAATAACGTAGCTGAACATGAGGAAAGCATCACTAAGACCTGTTTACTAAACTGTGCTGATGGTGATAATGGGTGTTAACATGTTCACATTAACGAAAATGCAGATGTTTTTACATTAACAGATTTCTGTGTTAAAATTTACATGCTACTCAACATTTAAATTTGTCAGGGGTCATTGTCACATTACAACAAAAAACCTGTTAACGTTTTGCATTAATGGTGGCATTAACTACAACTCTAGTGTAGTTAAAGGGGTTTTCTTGCGTTAAAACATGAGTATCAAGTGTTTTAAATGTGCATTACTACAACACTAACACAGTATTCCTGCTTTTAATGCCATTTACTGAATAGATCCCTAAATGAGAAGAATACACCAGCTCAACCTACTGCAAGAGGCTGAAAATGCATTGCTCAAGAGAAGCAAAATATTTTGCTTCGATAATAGTTTCAGAAGGGTTTCTGTTACGTTTGTATTATCTTTTCTTTCCTCGTTCCATTTATACTGGAGACAGAGACAAATGGAAGGATCTGACAAGATACGGCAGTGGCAGGCTGCAAAACTGAAAGCAATTGTGTCAGATTAAAAAACACTGTACTTAAAATTGCTACAAAATCTTTCACTCTGTACAAAACTACAGTAACGAGACTGTGTAAATGAATAAAGATTTACTTAAAATTAATTCTGGCAGCCTGTGAATAGAGCCTGTGACGAGGCTGCCAGACCCGTGCACATGAAAGAAAACTCTGCGATACATGACCCAACTCCAGCTGCAGTTCTGATCTACCCCAGGTGTACAGAACTGACGTCAGTTGCTGTACTTTAGAAACGTAAATGTTGATTTGGCACATAAGATTTTGAATTTTCTTTTTTCAGTGAACTCAACTGGAATCTGCAACAGTGCAATAATTCACAGAAAAGCTCTTAGCAGAAGCCTACTAGACACTCAGTCTGAGATGTTATTAACACATATGATGTCAAGGTCACTCCAACAGCCGTTCAAAAGCACACAAAAGTTTCCCTACCTACTTTCATATGCGAAAGCATAAAGATTGCTGGAATGAAGTGATGCATAACATGATTTTCTTTAAGCAACAGGGGTCCGCCCTTTGATACCAATCTCTCACTTCTACAGCAGTGGAAAGCAGCAGGTTCATGAATAAGTAATATTTGGCAAAAACATTAGATAATCTACAGCTTCTTTTAAGTGTTTCTGAGTTCTACCTCTCCCGAGGCCATGAAATGGGGAGAAAAATGCACCAAACTGGGAACGATCCACACTCTCTTCCTTTAGCTAGGTTCAATCAGGATTTTACCATTTTGCACCACATAGAGAAAATATTAAAACTATTGCTGCCAGTTGCCTGCAGCTGGGTATTACATTTATTTTTATATAAATAAATGTTCTCATTACCAGCCATCTCCATTAGGGTCTAGCAGACCATGAAATAGACTTTTGCAAGATCAAGCAATGCACCAAGACGCAAGAAAACATTATTTGAGCTTCCGGCTTTCGATATTATGGGTGAAATGAAGCACCACAGTAGACTGTGGTGCTTACTCCCTATAACCCGGTTCCAGATATTACAGAAGAGAATTCAAGGATTTAGAGGAAATGTGGTGTGTACATCTCCCTTGGTTGCCACCTGTCTCTTTATCTAAGGCCCAAGTGCTTTTTTATTAACTTGCCTATTTTTTCATAGACTGACTTTCAGGGGGGTCAGGAGGTGGGCCGCAGAGAATACCTGGCAACAGCAGGGCAAACTGAACTTATAAAACAACAGAGAACACAATATGGCTCTAGTAAATTATTAAATTCCAATTTGCAATTCATTATGTGGAAGTACATCTGCAATTTTATGCTAATAAGGCTAATTGCAAAATGAGCACTAAAAACGTAACAGTACCAGCAGACCTTGGGTCTGACCTATATCTAAAATACCAATGGCATGCTCACCAGAACTTTGTATATGTTCTTCCAGCAAATGGTGTCCAGCTAGGAGGCACAGATTACTTTTAATGTGGCAGAAAGAATACATTAAAGTTATTTCAATATAAGTGTAATAACTGGACTGATGTAGCCCCTTTCATGTGAGTTTATCAAAGTGAAGTGAGAGTAGCTGGTCCTCAAACAGAATATAAACCACCAGCCCTATGCAATATTAAACGGCTATGCCTTTGAAAGGGGATTTAATCTCAGTGGGAGAAGCATTTGCCAAAGGGAGAAATTTCCGTTGCTTGGCCTTACGGGCTGCTGATAGCCTGAGCAGTTATAACGAGGATGCTCCACAGCAGGAAGAGCTTAATTTTGATCAGCAGTGCGGAAGAAATGGGAAAGATGAGAAAAGCCCTAAAAGTTCAGAGACATGCATGCAACACTTTAACAGTAAGACAGGAAAAGAGTTTAGAAGTCCTGTGGTTACATATTGGGAGTCAATATGCGCCTGCTGAACTGGATGAAATCCATTGAGCAGTTGAGCAAGAGCAATTTTCACAGCAAACGTCTGTGCTCAGTTACCTTTCAGAACATTAATAACTGTAGTGTCCCACTCAAGTTATCTGTATGGCTAATGATCTCTCAAAACAGCAAATTATTGAAACAAATGTCTGTAAACACATATACAGCTGATAACTGCCATCTACAATGATAATGCATATTGTAAATTTAGTTATTCCATCTCTATTTATTGTAGAAATGAATATGTATCCTAGGCAAAAAATTGCCAGTATTTGTCTGCATGATTCTTATTTTGCTTATATTATTAAAAGGTCAACATTTACAGTGCTGTATGAATAACTTTTACCTGTACAAAACTTGAGATTTGAATATTTTCCCCTGCTAACTGGCTACATTGTTCTCCAGATAAATTTTGTGCTGGTGCTGAACCAGCTTATAAAATGAGGCGATGATGGAGAGATTTTGAAGCCCATGGCTAGCCAACGGGTGCTAATATTCATTTAGTTCTAGACAAAGTTAGCCAGGTCTAGTTAGAATTATATCTGTTCTAAAGTTATCCAGATAACTTTACCCTGGTGTGTTCAGTTACATTCTGCTGAATATCCTGGTCATTTTCTTCATTCTCCTGTTCGCTGAAAATCAACCTCATTTTTTTCTGACTTGCTCTGTAGCTTTACCTGCCTTATCAGTGACCTGATCTGCTTCCCACTCAGTCTGCCTTAAACTGTTTCACATTCTCTCTGCTTTCTAGTCACGGATGTTGAAACAAGTTAAAGACAGATTATATTTCCTACTCTCAACTTACAACCGGCTTCTGCACATGGACTTAGTAATAAAGACATATATTCCGTATCATATTGGGATATGATGCTAAAGGAGTGACCTTAGAGCATTTGCCTATGAGTCAGTAAAAGTTTCTTATTTATTCAAAGCTCCTCTATCACTGGTTCTCAGTGGGGCCAATGTAATAAGATGTGCTGAAGCTGCCGCGGGTTTTTGCACACATGTACGAGTGTTTGTATGTGCGTTTTCTCCCACAAAGCCCTAGATGGGGATGTAATATGGGTTTTGTGTGCGGGAATAAAGCGTGTACGAATGCGCTGACTGACCCATGGGTTTTCCTCCGTGAAGGCATGCAAAGGAGGTGATTAGCTAATCATAGGCAATGCAAGGAGCCTCGCTGTTAGTGCGGGTTTTTTTAACCACCACGTTCAGGGCACAAGTTAAGTGACAGTGCAGACTCGGGCGGCCATTTTATTCCATTGCTTGTATTCGTGTGGTGTGGTAGTGTGTCTGTGCAGCTCTGGTGTGATTTGTATGATGGAGAATTCGGATTGTTTCCAGCTGTGGTATATCCTGCGGGTTCACCAAAGAATGACAGCAGAAGAAGGTTTGGCAAGCAACAGAGGGCATGGCAGGAGAAACATGATCCGGATGGAGCAGGCAGAGAGGAAGGATCATGAAGACAAGTCTTCTGGTAGCTTTCATGGTGTTCAGGTGCCCAGGAAAGCACCTCAGTGCCTGAGTGCTCTGAAAGGAACCTAGCTGAGCGCCTATCTTGGTACTCGAGCGCCCTGAAAGACACCTAGCTGAGCGCTTATTTAGTTGCCTGAGCAGCCAGTTTAGCTAGGTGCTTTTCTGGGCGCCTGAGCACCCTGAAAGGAAGCTGAGCACCTAGGAACCGAGCTAAGTGACTACCTTGGAACCTAAGGGTCAGCTCAGCTAGATGCTTTTCTGGGCACCTGAGCGTCCTGGTACGCAGCTAGCTGAGCGCTTATGAATGCGCACGTGTGCCAATACTAACTTCCACAAGGGTGGAACCTGGTTTTTTGGGTGTGTCACCAATTGCCACAATGTCTCCACCAGCGCGCCAGTCCAAATTTACCACCAGAAATGTCACCCTTTTTTGCGTCCCTAGTGGTGGCTGAGGGAAACCTCTAGTGGCGCGCTGGTGAGGTGTAATCTCAGAAGGATGGCAAGAGCCTGGGAGCTGAGGGAGAAATTTAATAGATGAGCTTCTCACCCACATGGGGTAAGTAGTGCCAGGGTTAGGGGTTACAGGGGCTTGGACTGGGTACTTAATGCCTGGGTTGGGATGATTAGGGGTTGGGAGTTTGAATGTTGTGCATGGGGTAGGTACTTTGCCTTGAGGGAGGTTCTAGGGGCCGGTATTTGTATTATACCGCATGGGGTGGGAGTTGGAATATTGTGCACAGGGTGGGGTCATTAGTATCCTGTTTCCAACAGAGGCTAAATCAGGCCACAAGAACCTGACAATTACTAGGAATGTGCAGAAGGAAAACATTTTGTTTTGATTCGGTATTTATTTCTCCAGGACCCAAATCCATTGCATTCGTTTCAGGGGGGAAAACCCAATTCATTGATTAGTTTTATGTTATGTTCGTGGACCCTTGGGCCGGTTGGGACAGAGGATGGAGTGCTGTGGGGTCTGCAGCAAGTGTCCCAACCAGGAGGCGGTTCGGAAACCCGGAGCAAGCTGAGATACTGGACCATGGTGGAGTCCTATGCGACCATGGACTCTGTACCCACTGGGAGGATGGCTGACGTTGGACCCTGGGGATAGAAGAATCTTCACCCTGGAGACCGGCACTCCCCCCGGGAGGAGCCCTTAGGAGTCCAGCCGCTGGGACTTTAGGAGATTCACCCTGGAAGCCGAAGTCCCCCCAGGAGGAGCCCGTAGGGACACGGCCGCTAGGACTTAGACGACTCCTTGAAGGTGGAAGATGGTCCGGATGCAGGCGCCTCCTGCAGGTCGTGGGATCCGGATGGCTGGCGCCTCCAGCACGTCGTAGGTAATCCAAAGTCGGTCCAGGAGTCTGAGTCAAAGAGCGGTCCGTGGCCAGTCCAGAGGTCGGTGTCCAGAGAGCGATCCAAAGCCAGTCCAGGGGTCGGTGTCCAGAGAGCGATCCAAAGCCAGTCCAGGGGTTGGTGTCCAGAAAAATCAATCCAGCGAGGAGGGCAAAGCAGAAGCGGGACGAAGAGCAAACCAGAACACAGCAACAGCAGGCCGAAGACCAGGAACCTTGTTGCAAGGCACAGGAGAGAGCTAGCTGCAGGGTACTTATACCCTGAGGGCGTCTGACGTCATCTTCAGCCCGGGAGAGGTTTTTCCCGCGCTGGCCCCTTTAAATGAGGCTCCTCCCCACACGCGTGAGGAGGTGGGGCCAGCCATGACGGAGAGACGCGCTGGAGGGCTTGCAGGCCCGGGGTCTGCTGGAAACAGCCCGGGCCGCCCCCGAGGTAGGTGGAGGGACCGGGGCACGGCCCAGGACCGCAACATTTTATTTGTTTTCCGATTTCCTATTAAAGTCAATGGGGGAAGTATTTGCAGCCTATTTTTGGCTGCAGAATTGGAGTTCTCTTATCAATTCTGATGAAACTCTGGGGAGCAATCATCAGAACGAGGAAATATCTCTGCCTATGGCACTTTAAGGGGGCAAATGGGTACCAGGAGTGGCAAGAGTGTCAAAAACACACCACAGCTTCAAAAGAGAGCACCGATAACAGATGCATGAACCCTTGAAGGCAGCACGACAGGTAAAACGGCAAGACAAGTGGCATCAATATCCTACAGGCACAATGAACATAAGAACATAAGAAAATGCCATACTGGGTCAGACCAAGGGTCCATCAAGCCCAGCATCCTGTTTCCAACAGTGGCCAATCCAGGCCATAAGAACCTGGCAAGTACCCAAAAACTAAGTCTATTCCATGTTACCGTTGCTAGTAATAGCAGTGGCTATTTTCTAAATCAACTTAATTAATAGCAGGTAATGGACTTCTCCTCCAAGAACTTATCCAATCCTTTTTTAAACACAGCTATACTAACTGCACGAACCACATTCTCTGGCAACAAATTCCAGAGTTTAATTGTGCGTTGAGTAAAAAAGAACTTTCTCCAATTAGTTTTAAATGTGCCCCATGCTAACTTCATGGAGTGCCCCCTAGTCTTTCTACTATCCGAAAGAGTAAATAACCGATCCACATCTACCCGTTCTAGACCTCTCATGATTTTAAACACCTCTATCATATCCCCCCTCAGTCGTCTCTTCTCCAAGCTGAAAAGTCCTAACCTCTTCAGTCTTTCCTCATAGGGGAGTTGTTCCATTCCCCTTATTTTGGTAGCCCTTCTCTGTACCTTCTCCATCGCAATTATATCTTTTTTGAGATGCGGCGACCAGAATTGTACACAGTTATTCATGGTGCGGTCTCACCATGGAGCAATACAGAGGCATTATGACATTTTCTGTTTTATTCACCATTCCTTTTCTAATAATTCCCAACATTCTGTTTGCGCTTTTTTTTTTTTTCTTTATTTCTTAATTTTCAAAATAATACAATAAATCACTTATTGCATATGAAATACAATAGTATAGTTTGAGAATTTCCAATTTAAGCAATATATTTCCAATACTCTAAAAATAAAACTAATACTATTTTAATTATCAATCAGCGTGGAGGATGGTTTTAGTTTCATAAGATACTGGGAGAGTATTATAAAGAAAAACAATATATTCAAAGAATATCTAGCATTCCTATATATCATTTCCATTCTAAGTTAACACTGGGGTTGATGAAGGTACTCTCAGTGGTTCTAAGAAATTATTTAACTAGTCTGGGATGAAATATATATATATATCTTCCTGTCTCTTTATTATGCATTTACAGGGGAAATGTAATGCAAATGAGAAACCCCTAGAAAGAACCTCTTGGCGGTAAACTAGAAAAGCTTTACGCCGTTGCTGGGTTGAGATTGCCAGGTCCGGAAAGATTTGTATTTGTTTTCCAAGAAAATTTGTTGGGTATCTATTAAAATATTTTTTCATGGTTGAATTTATATCAGAAATGTTGTAAAAATTAACCAATAAAGTTCCCCAGTCAATAACATTGGCTGAGGAATCCTCCAGGAAATTTGTTAAGTCCCCTTGGAACATTTCTAATCTATCATTTTCATTTTTTACTTTTGGAAGGAAATATTTATAGTTGGAGAATTTTCAAGAGAAAAACCAAGAATTTCAACCAAGAATTTCTTTAACGTTATTAGGAGTTCCTCCCCAACTACTCGTGGGTAATTCAAAATTCTTAAATTTAACCGCTTAGTATTGTTTTCTAATATCTCTATCCTTCTGGAAATCACTTCCCTATCCTTAACCACAATAGCCTTAAAGTCCAAAGATTTTTTTTCTTGTGTTTCCAAATATTTTATCCTCTCTTCAGAGTCTTTTATTTGTTTCTGCGTTAAGTATTCCTGTTGATTTTTTTCACATAATAAATCAACTTTCCCTTCCAGTTTCTTAATACTTGACATAGTTCCTGCCAACATGTCCCACAGTGTATCCATCGTGACAAGAGCTGGACGGGTAAAAATACCTGGTGTAATACTGGTAGACATGATATCTTCCTGTCTACCTGAAAGATTTTCCTGGGGTTTCCCTTCTGTTTCCCTTATTGAATTCAGGGTAACAGAGGAAGAATCCCCAACCTCAGGAAAAATCGCCCGTATTCTTTGTTCCGGTGGGGGCCCAATATTAGGGCTCAAGGATGCCTCCTCTGCAGGCACGGTGGATCCTCCCTGATCTTCCGGCGCACCAGAGTCTTCGGTACCTTTAATTTTTAATATAGGTGAGGCCATGAAACTTGTTATTTCTTGTTGTTGGAGGGATGATGGTATTGGGAGGGCAGGGAATACCCGTACTCTCCCATTCCGTTTTGGGGGCATTGTGCCCTTAACCCGCACAAGAAACAAGTTTCTCCTCTGAAACTAGAATAGAATTAATGAAACTAAACAAGCCCCAACAAGCAGGAGAGAACGGAGATCTTACTTGGGTTAATGGCGAAGTCCTGCGAATCCGGCAAAGCCTGCTTGTGCGCGTGCCGGCTCTGCGGCGCGCCGCACGCCGGCCGATTTTAAGGGCCGCTTCCGGTCCTGCCTCCTGCCTCACCCTCCGACGCTGCAGAGACGCTGGTAATCGGGGAAGGTCCTTTCCCCGGGTCCGATGATTTCAATGTGTTATCCACTATGACACCTAGATCTCTTTCTTGGGTTGTAGCACCTAATATGGAACCCAACATTGTGTAATTATAGCATGGGTTATTTTTCCCTATATGCATCACCTTGCACTTATCCATATTAAATTTCATCTGCCATTTGGATGCCCAATTTTCCAGTCTCACAAGGTCTTCCTGCAATTTATCACAATCTGCTTGTGATTTAACTACTCTGAACAATTTTGTGTCATCTGCAAATTTGATTATCTCACTCGTCGTATTTCTTTCCAGATCATTTATAAATATATTGAAAAGTAAGGGTCCCAATACAGATCCCTGAGGCACTCCACTGTCCACTCCCTTCCACTGAGAAAATTGCCCACTTAATCCTACTCTCTGTTTCCTGTCTTTTAGCCAGTTTGCAATCCACAAAAGGACATCGCCACCTATCCCATGACTTTTTACTTTTCCTAGAAGCCTCTCATGAGGAACTTTGTCAAACGCCTTCTGAAAATCCAAGTATACTATATCTACCGGTTCACCTTTATCCACATGTTTATTAACTCCTTCAAAAAAGTGAAGCAGATTTGTGAGGCAAGACTTGCCCTGGGTAAAGCCATGCTGACTTTGTTCCATTAAACCATGTCTTTCTATATGTTCTGTGATTTTGATGTTTAGAACACTTTCCACTATTTTTCCTGGCACTGAAGTCAAGCTAACCGGTCTGTAGTTTCCCAGATCGCCCCTGGAGCCCCTTTGAAGGGGAACATAGCAAGCAGAAAGACTAGCACCAACACACTGAGGAACCATGATAGTGGCAAAAACACCACAAGGAGTTGAGTGAGTCATCTGGTGTATGGCAGGAAGGCAGAGTGGCAGAAAGCTGATAGGGGCAAGACTGGCTGGTAGAGCCTAGGTAGTCAGGTCCCTGTGGTTTTGATAAGGGCAAGACAGGCTGGCCCCGGGGAGAGTTCCCTTTCCTTTGTGCAGGAAAGGGCTCCATAGAATGGATTCACTCCTAGAATGGGGTGTTTCCATTGGTATCTAGTGAGCTCTCACTGGTCTTTTAAAATCTGGTGGAGTTAGCAGATATACAAAGAGAATTTTCAAGGCCAAGGCAGAGGAGGGTGCCATGTGAACAGCGGTTCAACATCGGTCAGCAGGTACTAAGAGATAGGCTGGCTGTCTACCCCAGGGAGAGTTCCCTTTCCTTTGAGCAGGAAAGGGCTCCCTGGAATGGGTTGGCCCCTAGAGTGGAGCACGAGCCTTCAAAGCGTGTTTGTGTTAATTTAGGATCCATGCTGTGAAGGATTAGGATTCTGAATTGCCAGAGACGAGGGTTCCTTTTGCAACAAGGGTTCAGCTGTTAGGACCAAAAGAAGCACTGACATCTCCCACCCAAATCTACAATATCAACCTATGTTGACTTTGTAGTTTACACAGTGCCTCTGTAAACTATGGGAAGACAGAGGATGAACTAGAGTGCAACTACCACCAGTTTTCTAGTACTAGAAAAATTACTGTTGGCACATAAGAAAGATTTCAGGAACATGGCCCATATTATGCAGGTCAGGAAAACTATTGAGCACATGAACTATGCAAGCTCCAAACATCTTATGTCAGCTTTTTATGTTCTTACATTCAAAATGTGGATGGACAGACAGCATTAAAGGAGGGAAATAAGGCCTAGACGGACAGGCACAGCAATAGAGGATAGAGGTCAAGCCCTCGTAGGGACGTAAAGCCTGGATGGACAGGCAGGTACAGCATTCGAGGATAGAGGTCAAGCCCTTTTAGGGACTTAAGGCCTGGATGGACAGGCACAGCATTAGAGGATTTCCTTTGTGCAGGTATGTGGTTGTTTGATCTGTCACTTCTTCTTGAACTGGTTCACTGCCAGAAGAAAATGACATCTTTTTAATTTCTGAAAGATAATTCAACAGAGGAAGCTTTTAGAGCAATAGAGACTGCCATTTGTGAAGCAAAAACTGATCTGGAGATTATTTGTGAATATCCAGAAACTATTAACTATACTTATGCTCTTCAGCTGATGACAAAGGAACATGAAGAGCTCTCAGAAATAAGAAAACCGCTACTCAAGTCCAAATCTACAATACCAACCTATGTTGACTTTGAAGTTTACACAATGCCTCTGTAAACTATGGGAAGACAGAGGATGAACTAGAGTGCAACTACCACCAGTTTTCTATAGTACTAGAAACATTACTGTTGGCACCTAAGAAAGATTTCAGGAACATGGCCCATATTATGAAAGTCAGGAAAACTATTGACCATATGAACTATGCAAGCTCCAAACATCTGAAGTCAGCTTTTTATGCTCTTACATTCCAAATGTTGCAAAACAGGAAAATAATATTCTGGAAAGAAGTGATGCACAAATACATGAAACTGAAATTAGAAATACTAGAACTAAACTCAGACAGGCACAGCATTTGAAGTCAGGAACTTGTAGGCACATATGGCCTGGACAGTGGACGGACAAGCATAGCATTTTAGGTCAGGCCCTTGTAGAGATGTACAGCCTAGACAGTGGAAGACAGACAAAGCGTTTCAAGTCAGGTACATGTGCTGATTAGGGATGTGAATCGTTTTTTGACGATTTAAAATATCGTCCGATATATTTTAAATAGTCAAAAATCGTTAGAGCCGCGATACAATAACAATTCCCCCGATTTATCGTCAAAAAATCGTAAATCGGGGGAAGGGGGAAGGGGGAGGGGAAGGGGAGGGCGGGAAAACCGGCACACTAAAACAACCCTAAAACCCACCCCGACCCTTTAAAATAAATCCCCCACCCACCCCAACCCCCCCCCAAAATGCCTTAAATTACCTGGGGTCCAGAGGAAGGGTCCCGGTGTGATCTTTTACTCTCGGACCTCCGGTGCTTGTAGAAATGGCGCCGGTGCTACCTTTGGTTTTTCCGTACGGAAAAACGATTCGCGGCAGGAGATCGCTCCCGGACTCCTGCTGGACCTCCAGGGACTTTTGGCCAGCTTGGGGGGGCCTCCTGACCCCCACAAGACTTGCCAAAAGTCCAGCGGGGGTCCGGAACGACCTCCTGCAGTCGAATCGTGTTGTCTACGGCCGGCGCCATTTGCGCCGCCATTTTGCGCAAAATGGCGCCGGCCGTAGACAACACGATTCGACTGCAGGTCGTTCCGGACCCCCGCTGGACTTTTGGCAAGTCTTGTGGGGGTCAGGAGGCCCCCCCAAGCTGGCCAAATGTCCCTGGGGGTCCAGCGGGGGTCCGGGAGCGATCTCCTGCCGCGAATCGTTTTTCCGTACGGAAAAACGATTCGCATGCAGGAAGTCATTCCCGGACCCCCGCTGGACTTTTGGCAAGTCTTGTGGGGGTCAGGAGGCCCCCCAAGCTGGCCAAAAGTCCCTGGGGGTCCAGCGGGGGTCCAGGAGCGATCTCCTACGCTCCTGACCTCGGGGGACAAAAAAACAAAATGGCGCCGGCGCTACCTTTGACCTGTCATATGACAAGGCAAAGGTAGTGCCGGCGCCATTTCTACAAGCACCGGAGGTCCGAGAGTAAAAGATCACACCGGGACCCTTCCTCTGGACCCCAGGTAATTTAAGGCATTTGGGGGGGGTTCGGGAGGGTGGGGGATTTATTTTAAAGGGTCGGGGTGGGTTTTAGGGTTGTTTTAGTGTGCCGGTTTTCCCGCCCTCCCCCCCACTGGACCCCAGGTAATTTAAGGCATTTGGGGGGGGGTTCGGGAGGGTGGGGGATTTATTTTAAAGGGTCGGGGTGGGTTTTAGGGATGTTTTAGTGTGCCGGTTTTCGATTTACACGATTTTCACGATATTTAAAAAACCCAAACGGCGACGATCTGATTCCCTCCCCCTCCCAGCCGAAATCGATCGTTAAGAAGATCGATCACACGATTCACATCTCTAGTGCTGATATTATCTGGAGCATAGGAGGCAGTTGGAGTTGCTGCAAGGCTTTCAATTGCTTTTATTCATCTTACCATTCACAGGGAAAATTTGGAAACCCAAGCAAAGGCAGGTTTATTTTAAAAAACACTAGCATTTCCATCAACTCTGGTGCCAGCCTTGAGCAGTGAGGGCTCATGATATCCCCTGTCATTGAAAATAAATGTTCACTGGGCACACTGGTTGGTGTACATGACAGATATTGCTGAGCCACTTTGGCTAGGTGTGGCCAAACAGTGGACTTGTGTGCCCAATATGCCAGCGGATCTGTCTGCATGTCCTCTGTGGGCTCTGAGAGATACCGTGTCACTGACAGTTGTGCTGGTGTCTCCTTTGCTCAGGTGGGCTGAGAGTCACTCATGCCAGCTGCTTTCTCTCTAGCTCGTAGCACAAAAGATGAATTTTTATGGGCAACATGCCTTTGGCGTACTGAAGTGGAGGAGGAGGAGGTACTAGATGTCGCTGACAGAGTGCTGCTCATGCTTGGACTAGCACAACTCTCTGAAGTGGCCGCCGCTGTTTCCTCCTCTGCTTTATGCCTAATCTGTCTCTGCCTATGGCACTCCTGATCGTGGACTTTTGCTAACAGTAGTTCCTTCACAAATGAAACACAACTGGACTGTAGGACGAGTTTCCCTTTCAGACAGGTATTACAGACTGTGACAAGCATTTATGTGTGCTCTTCTGTTAAAGGCCCTGATCTCTCTTGTACCTTCTCCTGCAAAATGTCCAGACAATGAAGCACCTCAGCTATCATTCCCTCTTCCTGTTTAAAGCCCTCCAAATTTTCCGTGACATCCTTGAAGGGCTGCAGGATTTTTACTAGCTGACTCATGACTAACCAATCATGATGCCCTAGGAGATTATGCACACCTATATCCATTGAACCAGAAAATCCATGAAGGGGTGTCTGCAGCTTCATTAACCTCTGTAGCATCATAAAGGTGGAATTCCACCAGGTGGCAATGTCTTGAATGAGACACTTGTGAGGCATCTCCAAATCAGTCTGCTTATATAAGAGAACCTGCCCCGCATACACACTTCTGTGGACGTGCGCTGCTATGTTCCTGCACTTCTGTATTACTGTATGCAGGTATTCATTCTCTTGGTCATTGGACTCCAACCCCAGACTTCACTACCAGGTGCAGAGTGTGTGCAAAACATCGAATGTTCTGAAAGACCCCTTCACATATTGCCTTTACCATGTTTGCACTATTGCTGAGACAAAGAACCCTGCCTGAGGATTCCTGTCTCACTGGTGTAGTTGCCAGCCCTCCAGCATCTGTCAGATGCATGCTAGAATATTGGCTGAGGTATGGACATCGTCCGTCAGGTGGGTGTGCAGTAAAGCCACCTCCACCCTGATACTTGTTCACTAATAGAGCTGCTGCCTGCCCCTGCCTCAGCCAGATCCCACCAGTGTGCTGTCAGGGAGAGGTAAGAATGTGCAGCATTCATGGCGGTCCAGATATCGCAAGTGAAATGTACACTCACCTGTGCCTTAGCTAGCAGTGCTTGGATGTGACTGCAACACTGCTTGTACAGGCTGGCGATGACCTTTCTGCTAAATGTGGTTCTGGAGGGGACTTTGTAATTTGGAACTATGACCTTCAGCCAATGATTGAAACCCACACTATCCACTACCTGCAAGAGGTAATCAAGGGCAATCATTTTGCCAATGCTCCTGGTTACAACATTTGAGGGTGCCTGCCTCCTACCCGGTATCGCGTTACCACACACCACCCCATTTCCTCCATGGTGGGTTGTCGCTTCTGCCACATGGCAGGGGGCTGCAAGCCTGCCACCTAAATGCTAGAAGGGGCTGAGGGCATGGGGTGACTCTGCTCCTTTTCAACCACTTTATGCTGTCTGGAAAAAGGGGTCCCCTGACAGGTACTGCCACCATCCCCAGATGTAGTACTGTTGGTGGGTGTTGCCTCTTCATATGATGCGTCATGCCAAACATAGATGTCCCATTTGCTTGCCTCTGCTAATAGCCCTGCCACAGTAATTACACTGAGCAAAATGCGGGTCCCTCCGTCACTTTAAAGTAGCTCCAGATCACAGATTTCTTTCGTGATCCCTTCTCTATAGCCTTCGGGATGGATGCTGCCACTGGAGTTGAAGTAATGGGTGCACCCTGAGAAGCAATGCCAGGGGTATCAGTCACACACTGTGCCTAAGCTGACTGCTCTCTCATCATGATCAGTTTCATCTTTCCCCTGCTGCACTGAAGTGGAGGCTAAGACAGGACTAATACTCCTAAACCTTCTTCAGCTATTACTTCTTCCATTTCTGATGATGAGAATCCCAGACAAGATGACTTCATTGGAATCAGAAGCAAACAGTGCCTATACTACATTGTCAATGCTACCTCGAGTCTGCTGTTGCACTGCTGCTTTTGGGTGCCGCCATTTTGTCTGGCATGACTCAGCCTCCCCTTCCCTCACCTCCCAAACTACAGGGTCAGAAACAGATGGTGGCAATGCACATTTTTAAATTTTGTTTTTTTCTGGATGGAACTGCCTGCCCCTCCATAAATTGGAACAGGTCCCTTTTTAACGGGGGACTGGAACTACCTTCTGAAGTGCCTCCTATGCCAGTCCCAATCATTTGACCATGTCTAGCTTTCCCTGACATTATGGATTTAATGTACCTGCCTACTAGGGCTTTCAATTAAAATAATTATTTTCAAAAGAGGCCCACTGGGGATTTGGCTTCAGAGAGAGCAATGCTGTCCTAATAATATATATATGAGTCTACAAAAGTGCCCCCAGGCCGTGCCTGGATGTACACTAAAACTGGGACCACTCGCTGTATGTCTGCACAGACCAAGCTTGTAAGTACAAAAGAGGCCCACTGGGGATTTGGTTCAGAGAGAGCATTGCTGTCCCAATAATATATATGTGAGTCTGCAAAACTGTGTCTCTTCTTGGCTTAAAAGAGCACATACAGAGAGCCTGAGGTCAATTAATAAAAAAAACTGCAGTTAAATAAAAAGGATGGCTTGCTTGGCACAGCAGCAAAATGGAAGATATAATTTTCCATTGAAAAATATATATCAAAGTAGCTAGCAATTTAATATATCTCCCACCCACAACAATCAAATCCTGCTTGCAACCTACCCCAAGGGGTAAAATAAGCAGAAAAATGCCACTGCTAGAAGCTTCTCTCAAAGGCACAGAGAGACCGTCTCAGATCAATAAAAAAAAGTGTGGTCAAAAAAAGCTGAGCATGGCTACGCTAGCTGGCTGGCGTGGCATCAATGCAGCCAAATCAAACAAATATCTTTTCAATGGAAAATTCTATCAAGGTAGCTAGCAATTGAATACAGATTTGAGACACTCAGACTAGCTCTGAGTGCAGCCACCTCCCCGGACCACCTCCCCAAACCATCCCCGCCAAGAGAATGTGTGGCACGCTAGTGCTGCATCATCAGGAATAGCATCATAAGAACATAAGAAATTGCCATAGTGGGTCAGACCATGGGTCCATCAAGCCCAGCATCCTGTTTCCAACAGAGGCCAAAACCAGGCCACAAGAACCTAGCAATTACCCAAACACTAAGAAGAACCCATGCTACTGATGCAATTAATAGTAATGGCTATTCCCTAAGTATAATTGATTAATAGCCATTAATGGACTTCTCCTCCAAGAACTTATCCAAACCTTTTTTGAACCCAGCTACACTAACTGCACTAACTATCTCCTCTGGCAACAAATTCCAGAGCTTTATTGTGCGTTGAGTGAAAAATAATTTTCTCCGATTAGTCTTAAATGTGTTGCTTGCTAACTTCATGGAATGCCCCCTAGTCCTTCTATTATTTGAGCACCGAGTGAGAGCAGCGATTGGCTGCATTAGAAAAATGCAAAGCTTGATGGACAGACCAAGGGTCCATCAAGCCCAGCATTTTGTTTCCAACAGAGGCCAAAAACCAGGCCACAAGAACCTGGCAATTACCCAAACCCCAAGAAGATCCCATGCTACTGATGGAATTAATAGCAGTGGATATTCCCTGAGTAAACTTGATTAATAGCAGTTAATGGACTTCTCCTCCAAGAACTTATCCAAACCTTTTTTGAACCCAGCTACACTAACCACATACTCTGGCAACAAATTTCAGAGCTTAATTGTGCGTTGAGTGAAAAAGAATTTTCTCAGATTAGTCTTAAATCTGCTACTTGCTAATTTCATGGAATGCCCCCTAGTCCTTCTATTATCCGAAAGTACAAATAACTGATTCACATCTACTCATTCAAGACCTCATGATATTAAAGTCCTCTATCATATCCCCCTCTCAGCCATCTCTTCTCCAAGCTGAATAGCCCTAACCTCTTCAGCCTTTCCTCATAGGGGAGCTGTTCCATCCCCTTTAACATTTTCGTTGCCCTTATCTGTACCTTCTCCATCGCAACTATATGTTTTTTGAGATGCGGCGACAAGCATTGTACATAGTATTCAAGGTGTGGTCTCACCATGGAGTGACACAGAGGCATTATGACATTTTCTGTTTTATTAACCATTCCCTTCCTAATAATTCCTAACATTGTTTGCTTTTTTGACTGCTGCAGCACACTGAGCTAACAATTTTATCCACTATGATGCCTAGATCTTTTTCCTGGGTGGTAGTTGCTAATATGGAACCTAACATTGTGTAACTACAGCAAGGGTTATTTTTCCCTATATGCAACACCTTGCATTTGTCCACATTAAATTTCATCTGTCATTTGGATGCCCAATCTTCCAGTCTTTCAAGGTCTACCTGTAGCGTATCACAATCCACTTGTGATTTAACTCTTCTGAATAATTTGGTATTGTCTGCAAATTTGATAACCCCACTCATCGTATTCCTTTCCAGATCATTCATATATATATATATATATATATATATATATATATATAAAAGCACCAGTCCAAATACAGATCCCTGAGGCACTCCACTGTTTACCTTTTTCCACTGAGAAAATTGACCAGTAGAAGCCTCTCATGAGGGACTTTGTCAAATGCCTTCTGAAAATCCAACTACACTACATCTACTGGTTCACCTTTATCCTCATGTTTATTAACCCCTTCAAAAAAAAATAATGAAGCAGATTTGTTAGGTAAGACTTCCTTGGGTAAATCCATGTTGACTGTGTTCTATTAAACCATGTCTTTCTATATGCTCTACGATTTTGATCTTTAGAATAGTTTCCACTATTTTTCCCAGCCCAGAAGTCAGGCTCACTGGTCTATAGTTACCTGGATCGCCCCTGGAACCCTTTTTAAATATTGGGGTTACATTGGCCACCCTCCAGCCTTCAGGTACAATAGATGATTTTAATGATAGGTTACAAATTTTAATTAGTAGATCAGAAATTTCATTTTTTAGTTCCTTCAGTACCCTAGGATGTATACCATTTGGTCCAGATGATTTGCTATTCTTTAATTTCTCAATCTGGCCTACATCATCTTCCAGGTTCACAGTGATTTGGTTCAGTTCATCTGACTCATCACCCTTGAAAACGATCTCCGGACCTAGCATCTCACCAACATCTTCATTAACAAACACAGAAGCAAAGAATTCATTTAGTCTTTCTGCAATGGCCTTATCTTCCCCAAGGGCCCCTTTAACCCCTCAGTCATCTAATGGTCCAACAGACTCCCTCACAGGTTTCTTGCTTCGGATATATTTTAAAATATATACATTGTTTAACTACAGCAAGGGTTATTTTTCCCTATATGCATATGTTATTTTTCCTTATATGTCTCTCTCAGAAGGCTTAAGCATTGAAGGAAAAACTATTATCCAGTCCACCAGAAATATTGAGAAGAAAGATGAAAAATCTGGAGAACATTTCAAAAAAAAAAGAAAAAAAAGGAACCTGAGAATCAATTTTCATAAGGTAGGTAATATTCTTCCTGTGAATATATTTAAGAAATTCTTAGCAGATGATATTCAAAAACTGAAAAAGACTTTCCCTTTAACTATATTCTGTTTATTGTCCAAGTAAGAAATACAAGGCAAGAAAGTAAGAAAAATTCTTCTGTGGATCTCTTTGTTTGGGTACTTGCCAGGTACTTGTAGCCTGGATTGGCCACTGTTGGAAACAGGATGCTGGGCTTGATGGACCCTTGGTCTGACCCAGTATGGCCTAACTTGTGTTATGATCATAAGTGAGAAGAAAAGCTTTTTTTTTTTTTTTTTTTTTTAACTTGGATGTTATTTCTGCGATCTATGCAATTTCAGATAAATCTGTGAGCAAAATTCCCTTACATTTACCCTCTCCCCCACATTTAGATGAAAAAATAATTTTGACTAGTAAACAATTCCTTTCAGAAAGGCATTGATTTGTCCTAAAATAGATTGATGTAACCAGTATTATAGGAGCTGCATTGGTTGCCTGTACAATGGCACACAAAATTTAGAGTTGGGCTACTTGTTCATAAACTTCTTACAATGGTCTCTTTCTTGGCTAAATTCCATACTCCATATTTATAATCCAACTCCTACCCTTCATTCCTCACAACAGAAATTGCTAGCAGCAGGTAAGAGGTGGATTTGGTTTTTTTTTTCAATGCTGCTCCTACTCTATGGAATTCTTTACCAGAGAATCTTCATCTGCAAATGTGTACAAAGACTTTCAAAAGCCATGCTCAATATGTTTCTATTTGACCAAGCTTTTGATTGAATTAGTAGGATGGGTGATAGAGTGGCTCATGTCAGAGTTTTTGTTTTATTCTGTTTTACGCATACTTGATATGCTTATTTTATGACTGTGAATATTTTGATTGACTTGGCAGGAGGGCCATTAAGACATGACTCATGCTTGTGAATTTTGTTTTTGATAAGCATAAATATGGAAAAAATAAAATTATTTTAAGATTGTGAATGTTCTTATTTTGTATGTTGCCTAAAGCTGTGGTATGGGTGACTCAAATGTATAATAAAAAACTTGGATTTAAAATCCCCATTTTTTTTTTATATTGTGACCATATATTTCCAAGTTTTATAATAATTGTCTATATATTTGACAGTGGATATAGTACCTGATCCTATTATCCAGTAATTTTTTTCACTCTGGTTTCAAAAGGAATAATTTTTAAAAATGTTTGTACAAACTATCTGACTTTTAATATCCCTACACTTACAAACTTTTCTCAATTAAGCTACTGGTACATGTCAGAACTGAATGGAAAGTCATATTATTGTGCGCCGCCGCCCCCCCCAGCAGGATCAAGTGACAGGGCACTACTAACCTTCCACATGGTACAGGGCTCTCAGCAAAAAGACCAAGAAGGGACAGTCCTCCACTGCTAGCTCATAACTTGTACTCTGATCCTAAAGAGATAGACACCAATGTTCTTTGGAAATTTCTAGGCCCCTATTTAGCTTAGGATATCCATGCACAAGATTTTGTTTAGGTATCAAGAATATACGAACAGAAGAGGACATTAAGAACACATTCTGGATCATCTATGATCAACTGCTCATTTTTCAAGGTTTCTACATAAATGCCATATTGGGTCAAACCAAAGGTCCATCAAGCCCAACTTCCCATCTGACAGTGGTTAGTCCAGGTCCCAACTATCTGTTAGGATCTCAAAGAATAGATCCAATACTCCATATGCATGACCAGTACTAACAAGTGGTTTTCCTAAAAGTCTACATGTCTAATTATGGTTTAGGGGCTTTTCCTCCAAGAACTTGTCTAAACCACTTTTTAAACAGAGCTTCTCTCACCACATCCTTTGGCAACAAGTTGCACAGTTAAATTGCACGCCAAGTAAAAACAAACAAAAAAAACCTCTCTCCAATTTCTTTTAAATGTGATACCTATTAATTCATGAGGTATCCCCTAGTCCTATTGCAAAGGGTAAATAGCCTGCTCCTCATTTTATATATCATATCTTCTCGCAGTTGTCTTCTCCAGGCTGAAGAGCCCTAACTTGTTAGCCCTTCCTCATAGGGAAGTCTTTATATCCCTTTTATCATTCTGATCACTCTTCTTTGTCCCATTTCTAGTTCCACTATATTTTTGAGATGGGTGCCCAGAACTGCATACAATATGTACAAGTACAGATTTCAAACTACTGTCCAAAATAATTCCAAGATCCTTTTCTGGGTGTTGATGCCCAATACAAAACCCAGAATGGTGTGCCTACAGTTTCTATTCTACCCTATGATTCAGTTTGCACTTGTCTGCATTAAAATTTCATCTGCCATTTAGACATCCAGTCCCCAGTTTTGCAAGGTCCTCTTGTAATTCCTCACAATTTGCTTGTGATCTAACAACTTTGAACAATCTTGTGTCATCTATGAATTTTATCACCTCACTCTTAATTCCTATTTCCCGATCATTTATAAATATAATAAAATGCACTGGTCCCAGTACAGATACCTGGGCATTCCATTATTTACCTTTCTCCGCTGACAGAAATGACCATTCAGTTCTGTTTCCTATCCTTTAGCCAGTTACAAATCCAGAACTGGACTTTGAATCCTATCCCATGACCTTTTAATTTCCTGGCGAGTCTCATGAGGGATTTTGCCAAAAACTCTGAAAATCCTTTTCAACACATTTCTTAACTTAAAAAAAAAATAAATCTAACAGGTCTGCTAAATCTGTTGATTTTGCCCATTTTATAGGACATTGGAGAAATAACTTACCAGATAATTCCGTTTTCCTTAGTGTAGACAGATGAACTCATGACCAATGGGTATAGTGTGCTCCTGATAGCAGTTGGAGACTGAGTCAGATTTCAATCTGACGTCAGCACTACATATACCTGTGCAGGAAGCTCTGCTCTTCAGTATTGTCCTCAAAAAGCAATTGTGGATATATGTGTGTTTGAATATCTTGATTAACTTGAACTGGTTGACGTGAATTTTAGATGGAGACCGCCAGTGCACTCAACCGAGAAACGCCGACACCCGCTAACTATGGGTGTTCTAACTAAAGGTAACGCGTGCTTTACCCGTGCTTGTCTTGCTCTCGGGGATTGTCACCCGAGGTTTCTGTATTACAAGGCAGCCGTGGGCAGGATACTGAGTTCATCCGTCTACACTAAGGAAAACGAAATTATCAGGTAAGTAATTTCTCCATTTCCTAGCGTGTAGCAGATGGACTCAGGACCAATGGAATGTACACAAGCTATTCCCGAACCGGGTGGGAGGCTGCCCGTGCTCACTTAGTACTGCACTAGCGAATGCTGTGTCCTCCCGGGCCTGAACATCCAGGCTGTGGAACCTCAAGAAGGTGTGAATGGAGGACCACGTTGCCGCTCGACAGATCTCGGCGGGTGACAGCATCTTGGTTTCTGCCCAGGACACTGCCTGGGCCCTTGTGGAATGGACCTTGACTTGTAGAGGTGGAGGCTTGCCTGCCTCTACGTAGTGAAAGAAGTGAGACTGATATCTGAACTGACAGTAGGCCGCCTTGATTACTTCTTTGATCCAGCAGGCTATGGTTGCCCGTGAGGCAGCTTCCCCTTGTTTCTTCCCGCTGTGAAGGACGAATAGGTGGTCCGTCTTTTGTATAGATTCCAATCTTTCCAGGTAGTGGACTAGGAGACTGCAGACATTAAGATGGCGTAGGAGGCATGAGTCTTCAGAGTCCTTATTCTAGTCTGGAGATGACAGTGAGAGTTTGGTTTAGATGGAAATGAGAAACCACCTTTGGAAGGAAGGGACAGTACATAGTTGTATGGATCCCGGTGTGAATCTGAGGAACGGTTCCCAGCAGGATAGCACTTAAAGTTTGGAGATGTGACGGGCTGAACATATTGCCACTAGGAATGCAGTCTTCAAGGTCAGGAGCCGTAGAGATACAGACCGCATGTAGGTTTGAAGGAAGCTCCCGCTAGGAAGTCAAGTACTAGATTCCATAGGGGTACCGGCCACTTTAATGGTGGTCGGATTTGTTTGACCCCTTTCAGGAAGCGGGAGACGTCTGGATGGGAAGATAGACTGATGCCACCCACTTTGGCTCTGAAGCAGGCCAGCGCGGCCAGTTGAACCTTAATGGAGTTGAGAGACAACCCCTTCTTTAGGCCGTCCTGCAGGAATTCCATGGAAGGATGTTGCGGTCTTCACACCAGGTTTTGAATATTCTCCATATTCGTATATAAGTTAAGGATGTGGAAAACTTGCGTGCTCGGAGCAAGGTGTCAATTACTGCCCTCGAGTATCTGCTCTTCTTCAGGCAAGTCCTCTCAATGGCCAGACCGTAAGAGAGAATAGAGTTGGGTTCTCATGGAGGATCGGTCCTTGCTGGAGCAGGTCCCTGTGTGGAGGCAGACACAGGAGGTAATCCACTAGAAGTCTTCGCATGTCTGCGTACCATAGCCTTCTTGGCCAGTCCGGGGCCACTAGAAGTACTAGCCCCCTTGTGGTGTTCTATCTTGTGGATGATCCCGCCCAGTAGTGGCCATGGAGGAAAGGCATACAGCAGGTCTTCCTGTGGCCAGCTTTGGATGAGGGCATCGATCCCTTGGAATTAAGGGTCTTGTCTGTGACTGAAGAACTTGGGTGTTGGACCGGGTTGCCAGAAGATCCATGGCTGGGGTTCCCCAGCGGTCTATTATCAACTGGAAGGCCGTGGATGACAGCCTCCATTCCCCTGGGTCCAGACTTTCTCTGCTGAGGTAATCCGTAGTGACGTTGTCTTTTCCTGCGATGTGGGCAGCCGAGATCCCTTGCAGGTTTGCTTCTGCCCACGTCATTAGGTGGTCTATCTCCATGGACACCTGTTGGCTTCTGGTTCCTCCCTGGCAGTTGATGTAGGCCACTGTTGTGGCGTTGTCCAACATGACTGACAGCTTCTCCTCAGAGTCTGTGGCTGAATCGTAGGAAGGTTAGTCAGACTGCCCAGGCTTCCAGTCTGTTGATGTTCCATCCCGACTCTTCCTTGTCCCATTGCCCCTGGGCCATCAGTTCCCGACAGTGGGCTCCCCACTCTCACAGGTTCACATCCGTGGTGAGCAGAGTCAGGTCGGCAGGGATAGTCTTACTCCCTTGCTCAGATGGTCTTCTTGAGGCCACCACAGGAGTTGGCTTCGTATCTCTGCCGGCAACTGGAGACGGACGGTGTAGTCCTGGGACATCGGGTTCCATCGTGACAGTAGGGAGCGTTTAGTGGTGGCATATGAGCCCTTGCCCATGTTACGACTTCTAGAGTTGATGTCATGAGTCCGAGGACTTATAGGTAGTCCCATACCGTGGGGCGAGCACCGTTCAACAGTTTAACTGGTCCATCAACTTCTTTCTCCTTGTAGGGGGAAGAATGACCTTGCCCTGTTGGGTGTCGAACCGGACTCCCAGGTATTCCAGAGACTGGGAGGGCTGCAGACAGCTCTTGGTTGTGTTGACGACCCATTCTTGACTCTGGTGGTCGTCTGATGACTTTCCTCTGGGGATTTTGCCCTGATCAGCCAATCGTCCAGATATGGGTGAACAAGGATTCCTTCTTTCCTCAGCATCACCGCCACTACAACCATGATTTTGGTGAACGTCCGAGGGGTTGTAACTAGCCCGAAGGGTAGCGCTCTGAATTGGGTTTCCATGTGGAATTGTGGTACCTCAGGTAGCAGTTGACCGACTTGAGGTCCAATATGGGCCAGTACATTCCCTCTTTCTTGGGGACGATTATTCCATCTATTTTATGTCCAGTATTTCGCTGGTGCGTGGGCACCGGTGTTATGGCCTTTAAGGCGAGCAATTTGGTTAGTGTGGTTTCCACTGCCATCTTCTTGGAGGGGGAATGGCAGGGAGATTTCACAAGTTTGTCTGGAGAGATGCTGTGGAAGTCCAGAAAGTATCCCTCTCGAATGATTGTTAGGACCCACTTGTCCGACGTTATCTCGACCCATCTTTGGTAGAATTGGGCAAGCCTGCCCCCTATGGCTTCTTCTTGTGGATGGGTCTGTTGATTCTCATTGTGGGGTGCAGCTGGGGCCTGGACCTGAGCCGACTCCCCTCTTGTTGTGTTTGTTCTGAAAGGACTTGCCCCTGCCTGTGGGGAGAGGTGCTTGGTATATATTCTTGTACAGTCTGAAATGCTGTGATCTTCTGCCCCTGGATGTCCGTGGAGAGGGGCATTGGCTTCTGTTGAACTTGTCCTCCGGTAATAGTAGTACTGGAGATTTGCCCCATTTCTCGGCTAACTTCTCCAGTTTGCTGCCGAACAGGAGGGTTCCTTTAAACAGCATTCTCGTGAGTTTTGTCTTGGACATCGCGTCGGCTGCCCAGCTTCGGAGCCAGAGTTGCCTTCTGGCTGCCACAATGGATGAGATTCCCCTGGCTGAAGTGCGCACCAGATCGGAAGTCGCATCTGTGAGGAAGGATATTGCTGGTTCTAATGTTTCAACGGGTGTGGTTGTGTTCCTGGCCTGTGACAAGCATGCACTTGTCACCACGGCACAGCAGGCAGCGAACAGCAGTGACATACCTGCTGCCTCAAATGACTGTTTAAGGATGGACTCCTGACGTTTGTCTTGGGCATCCTTGAGTGCCGTTCCTCCTTCAACTGGAATGGTGGTGCGCTTTGTGACTGCACAGACCATGGCGTCCACTTTGGGGAACTCCAGGAGATCTTTGGCTGAGGGTTCCAGTGGGTAGAGCTTCTAGGGCCCGTCCTCCCTTGAAACTGGCCTCCGGGGCATTCCATTCCAGGTCGATCAGCTGTTGTACGGCTTGCAGCAATGGGAAATGGCATGAGGCCTGACCAGAAGAAGGTTCATCTTTGGATACGAGGTCTGGTTGTTCACCTTTGGAGAAGAAATGCATCATGGTCTGTTCCTGGAGGGATTTCCCCTTCCTCCAGGGAGTCTTGGTCTTCCTCCAAGGTGTCCGTGTCGCCTAAGGTTAGGCTTTTGTCCTGAGGAGGTATATATCTCTGGGAGGCTGAGAAGGGCCTGGGAGATTAGGGTCCTCTAGTGGAGGCTGTGGCTGTGTCATTGGTGGTGCCGATTGCGCCTGAACGAAGGTTTGCAGACCCTTAAAGAATTCCACCCAGGAAAAGGTTCCTGGGTCTACATTGAACCCAGCGGCATTCCCCGAAGGCCCCGTCTGGAGGGCCGAGCTGTGGATAGAGAGGTCCGGGGTACTATCAGTGGATCCAGATTCCTGTATTGGTTTGGGGGGACGGGGACGACCTTGTCCTGGTTCTCCCAGAGTCATCTCGCACTGTAGGCACAGGGCAGTAGCCTCTTCATGCTGCGCAGCTCTTATGTGGCAGACTGGGCAGAGGGCTTGTGGTTTGGCTTTCTTGGCCGGTGGTGCCATGGGTCTGTGCTCGTAGGAGCATTCAAACCTGGTTTTTGTGTTTATATGCACACGCCGGGAGGCTTAGATATGCGCTCCGGGTGCGCGTGCAGGCAGCGAAGATATGCGCGCGCCTCGCTGTGCGCACCCCTATGTGCGCGCCACGCTGTGCGCACAACTATGTTATGCGCCCGGCTCAGTTAGGCAGACAGTACAGCGATCAAAGGGGGAAATGGCACCGGCGACCACACGATTAAGATGGCAACCCCCCCAGAGGGTCTCCACGTGGGAGGACCCTCGAGCCGGATTGGGGTCTAGCCTGGAAGGGGCTGCTCAACCTGATGGGACAGACGCTGATGGGCGATCTGTGCGGCTATCCGAACCTCAGAGACTTAAGAAAGTTTTCTACCTTACCTTGTCTCGGCGCTTCCCGGTCTCGTGCCGGGCTGTCTCCAGCTGCGAGGGGAGAGGGAAATGTCTTCATCACCTCGCTCAGTCTTGCACCCGCTGCCTCTCAGGCACTCCCCTCCTGGGGGCTAAGTCCATGCCGGGAACCGGCTGCCGGACCAAGGCTTACCTCTGAGGGATCTCTGAAATCACCTCAGGAATTCTCAACTGGGAGAGGGACCCTTAGGTATCACCGCAGGACAGCGGGGTTCGTTTTGTAGAGGTAAGGTTTTCTTCTTTTGAGTGGATTTTCTAACGCTGTGCAAGCGTGTGTAGAGTCCCAAACTGCTATGGGAAATACTGAAGAGCAGAGCCTCCTGGATGGGTATATGTAGTGCTGACGTCAGATTGAAATCTGACTCAGTCTCCAACTGCTATAAGGAGCACACTATACCCATTGGTCCTGAGTCCATCTGCTACACACTAGGAAAATATGTTTTAAAATTAAATGAATTTATCCAGATGGCCAGTAATGTTGTTCTTCACAATTGCTTCTACCGTTTTCCCTCCCATTGGCATCAGGCTCATCAGTCTGTAGTTTCCCAAATCACCCCTGGATTCCTTTTTTAAAAAATGGGTTTATGTTGGCTACCCTCCAATCCTCAGGTACCATAGCTGATTTGAATGACAAATTAGAGATTACTAGTAATAATTCTGTGATTTCTTTGTTGAGCTCTTTTAGAATGCTGTGTATACCATTCTGTCCCTCATAGCATTAAATTACAATTGAGAAATCTATGCTGCATAACTCCCTGCCTATGGCAAAGGGCATTTTAAATATATAGAAACAAAATGCAGGATTCTGCTCTGTTGAAACCATTGCTTTGTGTACCTGACCACACCAACTGTAACAGCTTTTTGAGAGATATGTACTCTTCACACAGAAGCAGCCTGCTTACCCAGAAAGATACTTTATTTTCCTTAAATATCTTTCTTGTGAACTTGACTTAACTGGGATAATACAAATTTTGATTTCCCTTAAAGTGCTTGTTTTCTCTCAAAGTTGCTAGCAGTATATTTTTAAGACAGGATGGTACAACTCAAGCAGTTTTAGGAGTTAAAGATACATGGAGATAAGAAAATATTAGATTTAAAAAGTTTTTATATACCGCATTATGGGCAGGATCTGGCCGTCAAGGCAGTTTACAATGAGACATACATAGTTAAAACAATACTATTAATACATATTATAACAAAATTAAAATTGCATATTGATAGTTTCTCCATACTTTGTTATATTATTCATTAGCTGTACTTATTTAGATCAGATATGGCTGAAAAGAAGTTAGCTAGTATTGAAAGCAACAGTAAACGGATACATTTTCAGTTTTTTAAATTTTTCGTGTTTTGTGTCAATCTAATATCTTCTGGGATAGAGTTCCAAAGGCATGGGCCTGCGACTGAAAAAGCTCACGTGTCATATCTAATCATGCAAATTTGATTGTTGGAACTTCCAGAATACATTTGTCCATGGAGCGTAATTGTCTATTTGGTTTGTATATTCTAAGCAATGAGCATAACCATTTGGAATTTGCATTATAAATTAAATTGTGTATAATGGTAAGGATTTTATAGGAGATACGGTATGATATGGGTAGCCAGTGAACCTGTTGTAGAGTTGGTGTTATATGATCCATGCGGGATAAGTTACCTAGTATTTGAGTTGTAGAATTCTGAATGAGTTGAAGTGGACGGATAGTGGCATTTGGAAGTCCTAGATACAATGCATTACAGTAATCCAGGCTTGTCAATATCAATGCTTGCACAACGGAACGAAAATCTGAGGAGAAAAGCAGTGGTTTTAGGTTTTTTTTTAACATGTGAATCTTGAAAAATGGTTTACTAGAGTTGATATGTTGTGTGACATGGATAATTTAGAATCGATAATGACCCCTAGGTTTTTTACATGGTTTTATTTCTAGTACATGGTCATTGAATATGAAATTCTTTGGGGGTTGGAAAATGGAATCGAACTGATGAGAGAAAAATCAGTTCTGTTTTGAAGTGTTTAATTTTAATCTGTTATTGACATCCATATTTTTATTGACGTTAAATATAGTTGTAATAATGAGAAAGTATGTTGGCATGAATCTGTGTATGGGACTAGAAATTGAATGTCATCTGCGTAAATTTTGAATGATTAAATTTAAACCAGATAAGAGGCGGCATAGCGGGAGTAAATAAATGTTAAACAGTAGTGCAGAGAGTGATGATCCTTGTGGTACACCAGTTAGTGGTGTACCAATTTGACTTGGAGTTTCCAATTGTAATTCTTTGTGGTCTGTTGGATATGAAGGGTCTGAGCCATTTCAGAACAGTGCCTGTTATGCCTATTTGTTTGAGATTGGATAGTAATATCTCATGATTTAGTGTGTCAAATGCTGCTGATATGTCTAAACACACCATGATATAGTCTGTTAGTCTCGAAGTCTCCGATAACTGTGTCAAATGATGAAATAAGAAGTGTTTCTGTGCTGTGCCCTTTCCTAAAGTCATGTTGGTTAGCATGTAGTATGTTATCTTCGATATATTCTGACAGTTGTCGCAGCACCGTTGATTCAATTACTTTTGCCATAGAGGGTAGAATAGCAATAGGTCTATAATTTGAGGCATCTAACGGATCTTTACTTTTGGCTTTGGGAACTGATATTATAGATGTTTTTTTCAGAGATTCTGGAAAGATTCCTTGAGTTAGTGATGCATTAACTATATTAGAGATGGAGTCAGATATGGGTATGTTTTTTTTAGTAGATAGTCCTTTCAACCTTTGCCCAGGCTATTTGATGGTTTTGTTCTGGTTAAGATATTTATTAATGTGTCAATATCAATTGTATGAAATTCAGAAAGTGTTTGAGGAAGTATAGGTGTGGGTAGTGTGGAGAATTAGGCTGAGATGTCTTCTGTTTTACTTTTGAAGTGGTCAGCAATGTTACTGCAAAGAATATCTGTTAAGAAGAGATGGGAGTTATTTGGAGTGGTTGCCAGAGTTTTTACAATGTTAAATAAAACTTTCGGATTCCCATTAGCAGATTGAATTCTGAGTGCATAGAATTTTTTCTTGGATTTTATGATTTCTTTTTTGTATTTTTGAAGGCAGGCATAATAGTCTTTTTTGAGCATTGGTAGTGGATTTTTTTCTCCGGCGGCGTTCTAAATTATGAAGTTTACGTTTTGTCTTAATGCAGAGTACCATGGTGAAGAGGGTTTCGTTCTTTTTTTATTTTGTTTTAGAGGTGCTAATGTGTCTATACTCTGTGTAATGATTTTGTCCCAATAGTCTAACATTTCAGTTACATTTGCGTATTGATTTTCATTTAACAAAGGAATGGTTGTTTCTATGAATAGTTCAGTGTCGATTTTCTTCTGGTTTAAACATAGGGTATGATTTTGCATATTGTTGATTCTATCATTTGCATCTGTGATTTGTCTTGTAATTTTTATTAAAAAGTAATCTGACCATGGCACAGGTGTTATTTTGGAGGTTAGGTTAAAATTCTGTTGATTGAAGCAGAGTTGATCTAATGTATTTCCCTGTGTGTGAGTAGATTTATTTAATAATGTTGTTAAATTGAGACTGGATAGAGCATCTAGCAAATGTTACTGTTGAGGATGAAGATTGTAATGTTTGTTAGTTAAAGTGTATGTTAAAGTCCACAGCGATTATGGTATTTGTTAGGTCACAGGGTAAGGTTACAATGGTCTCAAGAATGGAAGATAATTGAGATAATTTACAGTCATCCTGGCATACTAAGCATATATTCAAGATGTTTGTAGATATTAGAAGAATTTCAGTTGGGGAATCATTTATTATGGGGTTTTTTTACAGGGTGCTAATATAGTTTTGATAATGGCTAGTAGTCCTCCTCTACGGTTGGGGTGTGGTTGGTGTATAGGTGTATAGCTGTTATGCTTCGGCTCCTGAGGAAGGAGGAGTTAGCAATCTTATGATCTACTCCTCAAGAAGGGAGGAGTTAGCAATCTGATATGCTCAGCTCCTGTAGAGGGAGTAGTAAACAATCTGTTAGGGTTTAGACTGCGGAGCAGCAATCTGTTGCTGAAGACTCCTGATGGAGAAGGGAGTAGCAATCTGTTACCAGCGGAATGCTTGGAGAGGCACTCAGCTGTAAAGGAATGTGGATAGGTGGATCCTTGGGCCGATGGCAGATGACTGCGCCCCCAGGAGGATATCCCGAGAGGGACCACCGGCTAGGCTTGGGTACGGAGACAGACAGATAATTCTTTTATTAGACATGATAGTAGAACCACCAGAGGTGGCAGTAGTGAGCTGATATGCCCGGCAGGGCTGAAGTCCCTCAGGTACTGGGGAACAGCGATCCCAGGGTTGCTGAGCTGTAGAGAAACTATAGATATTGAGTAGATAGGGTATGCTGTGTTCATAGCCAGAACTAGATGACCAAACTTACATAAGGTCTTTAGGAAGCTCGGTAGCTGGAAAGGGTTAGGCCCTCGAGGAGCGAGTACCTGGTTCCAGGGAAAGCTCTGAGAGAGCGATGGTAAATTACAAATGTCTATATCTGCAATAGCTTCCAGGCAGTAGAGAATCTTCAGAGTGATCAGGAACATGGGCCCTCGAGGAGCGAGTGCCGGTTCCTATCTGCAATCTGAAATAAATGAGAGAGCGAGGCCCCTGAGGAGCAGGTACCCCTGGTAAGTCCGAGGAGGCAGAGTAGCTTGGATGAATCCTTGCTAACTCAAATAGTTAGCGAATACTGAGACATTTTATATTGGAAGCAGATGACCATCTCATGGGACGCCCCCGAGGTTCGCGCCCTTGCTGGTACATCAGAGCATGTGCGCCCTACGTCATCAGGAACATGGCAGATCCACAGCATTGTGCCAGGCAAGACGACGCCGCGGCTGCTAACTGTCCATCAGACCCGGAGGGAGTCGCCACAGAGGTAAAGAGGGCGTCGAGCAGCGACGGACACAATAGCCTTCTGGGCATAAATTATATAATGTTACTGTATCGTGTTCATATAGCCATGTTTCTGTTATGAGTGTAATTTCTGGTGAGTTTACTGATATTAAGTCATAAATAAATGGTGTCTTTTTCTGATGGACTGAGCATTTATAAGGAGTATGGTAAATGAGGTGAGGGCAAGCATTGTGGGGTAGATTTTCAAACCGTGCGATTTGGCGTACTTTTGCTGGCGCATCAGGCGCAAGCAAAGGTACGCGGGATTTTAGTAGATACGCGCGTAGCCGCGCGTATCCGCTAAAATCCTGGATCGGCGCGCGCAAGGCTATCGATTCCGTATAGCCGGCGCGCGCCGAGCCGCGCAGCCTACCCCCGTTCCCTCCGAAATCGGAGCGGCTTCGGAGGGAACTTTCTTTTGCCCTCCCCTCACCTTCCCCTCCCTTCCCCTCCCTAACCCACCCACCCGGCCCTGTCTAAACCCCCCCTTACCTTTGTCGGGGGATTTACGCCTCCCGGAGGGAGACGTAAATCCCCGCGCGCCGGGACGCGACCTGGGGGTGGGTACGGAGGGCGCGGCCACGCCCCCGGGCCCGCCCCCAAAACACCGCTCGGACCGGGCCTGCCCCCCAACACCCCCGGCACGCCCCCCTCAGAAAACCCCGGGACTTACGTGAGTCCCGGGGCTCTGCGTGCGCCGGTAGACCTATGTAAAATAGGCGCACCGGCGCGCAGGGCCCTGCTCATCTAAATCCGCCCGGATTTAGGCTGATTTAGGCGAGCAGGGCTCTTAAAATCCGCCCCTGTGTGTTTTAGAGTATTCTTAAAGGTAGGAATCGATAGTAAATGGCCATTAGAGAAGGCAATACTACTACTATAAGCTAAAATGTCATATTAAACATATCATAAGGAAAAGATAAAACAGAAAACTTCAAAACATGGAAGACAGTTTTTTATGTAATAGGGCATTTTAATAGAACAATCATGCCCTTTAAAAAAAATCACATGTGATTTTACCTAAAGCAATTATGATACAATAAACGGATATCAATGATCATTTTATAGATGACAATTTTTCCCTTAGCTCTCTCCCCTATTTTTTTGCCCATTTTCTATCTTTCTTAACACGTTCTCCCCATCATACCCACCTTTTCTCTCTTCCATAGAACAGCTGGCTTTAAGTTGTACTATACTTCTGTTACATAAAGCCTGTTCGACTGGCTGAGCTATTTGTTCCACTCTCGAGTTAAATAATTCATAGATAAGCACATTTCATAAGCAACTTTTAGTCAAACTGAATTATAAAGAGATTAAGGAATCTGCAACAAATGTAACTATAATACTACCTACTACTTAATTTGAATTTGAAGGTGGCAGAGGTGGAGAGAGTTCAACAAGAATTTGTGGCTTTCCATTATCACCACAACTATAAACAATTTGATGATATACTAGTCATGCTTTGTCAACCTCTAGTTTTTTAATTTTTGCTTTACCAAATTTAGGAGCTAACAAATTAGCAACTATTCAGTATCACACATTCCCAAAGATGGCACCTTGAGAACAGTAACAGGGTACACCTGCAGAGTAGAAGGGGCAAGGATCTAATAACCCCTGAAAGTTTCCCTATGCTGTACCTGATCTTTGGACAATGGAGGGATTCAGTTTCCAGTTACAAAGCATATTTACAGATGTTTACAAAACCGAAAAAGAAGAGACAGCAAGTCTTAAAGTATTCTTTATTGATCAATATTGTTAAAAGCTGTAGAAACAACTTTTTTATATATAAAGGCACAAGGAGACAGGTCTGAAAATATTCAAATTAAACAGTAACTAACAGTACAAAAGACGATCTTAATACACATACAAACCCCAAATGTCTCATCCAAAAATATTTCACCAAGTCTGTCGATACTAATGGGCAGTGACTAAAAATATAAACTTCCATTGTACAATAAACAATATCTGATAGGTGCAAACTGAACAAAGGATTTATTGCTTGTTATCTAAATGTTTTTTCCCCCTGTAGTTTTTCCACTATTATTCCAAACTGCTGTCAAGGTCAGCACATTTCAAAAGGGAAAAAAATAAAACCTATATCAAATCTAGCACGGGATCATTTGGTAGTTAAAAAAAACTGCCTTAAGCAGTAACTAGAGATGGCAGTGTTCTCTCTTTTTACTAGCAATCATACAACATTATTAACTCATTCAGATATTCAAAGCAAATTCAGTGTAAGAATAAAATCTTCCAGGCTGGTACAGTGGCTCAGGTTGCAGTACTAATAAATCAAAAAGTTTAGAAGCCCTGGCCTGACAGGTCAGGTTGGGCTTGAGCATGCCCAGGAGATGGTCTGCCCAGGCTCACGATGGAAGGGGAAACAACTATAACCTAGAGTGGAGAGGCCACTGGTGCCCTACCAGCAACACAGGAATTCATCTTGTAGGAGACACCTCACCAGCTCCAGGGCCAGAAAGGGATCCCCTGGCCTCGGCCATCTGGAGAGGGGGTTGTTTTGGCAACTACTAAGGGCAACACAGGAAGAGACAAAGAATCCCAAGACTTTCCACAGCAAATACTTGATCAATCAGGTTTTTAAGTGCATTATAATTTCTCGTAGGAAAATAATGAATAAAGCTGGCAAAACCTAAGAAACACCAAAAACTGAAAGAGGTATAGTCATGATTTTAAAAAACAAAACTGCTTATGGCCACAGATGTTAGATTTTCAATAATAATGTAGGAACACATTAGCCATATAAAGTACCCAATCAAGTTGGAATAAAAAGTTTAAACTATTTCTTATTTCAAAGCATATCGTTTTGTAATATTTATTTCTCAGTAAGTTGAACGTAACCTACACATTTCTTTGGGTCACAAGTTTTCCTCTCTCCAATCCTATTTCCTTACAAAATTGATACTTTTTTTTTTTTCAAATCACCATAATAGTCTTAGAAAGGAAAGTTAATTTTGTTCACTGAAAAATCAAGTGAAGATGAGATGGGAGTGGGGGTTAAGTGTTGTAGAACACAAACTATAGTAACACACCCTCAAGTGAAGAAAACTAAATTATGTTTTCTCTCTAACCCACTGTTTCACAACCCTATCCTGGAGGCACATCTAACCAGTCTGGTTTTTAGGATATTCATAAAGAACGTGCATGAAATTGATTTTCAGTCATTGTAATCCCAATGTATGCAAAACTCTCTCATATGCATAGTTACAGTGGCAATCCTGAAAACCTGCCTGGCAAGGTGTGCCTCCAGGAAAGGGTTGGGAAACACTGCTTTAACCTCTTTCAAAGGTTATCATTAACTTGCCTGACTAGCTAGATTCACACTTGAATCACAGCCAGAGGAATGCACCAAGACAGAATTCTGGCAAAAAAATAAAAGTTTGAAAGTGACTTTTCCCAAATGAATGTGCAGAGTGGTACATGCTAGCACTATGCACCCTCTCTCCCCCCCCCCCCCCCCCCCGGAGGGAGTATTTCAACTTTGTCAGCTTTTTGAATGGGAGATCAATTGGCTCTTTAAGGCATTTCATTCTATTCTGTGCAATACAGTTGGTTACAGCAATGACTGCCAATCAATTTTCAGTGCTCATCAGAAAGCTCAAGTTTAACATAACATAGTTCACACAATGTCTGTTCGATTTCTATAACATCAAAACTGCACCTAACCCCCCCTATCATAGCTCCTCCCACAATTAACTTTTTTTTCAGTACTAAAGTTGATAATTACCATGTCTTTTGCTCGATTTCTGCAGCCAGGAAGCAAAAATAGAAAGGCTTTCCCTGAATTACATTTTCCTGTTTTATTACAGTACTTTATCTTATGAATGAAAGACTACAAGGCCTATGCACGTCATGTTCTCTCCCCATCTTGGGTCTATGGACAATATGACCCATCCATAGGTCCCTGAGTTCTATCAAGCAAGAAAGAGAAAGCTATTTTAGTACGGATGGAAATTTGTCTTCAAAAAAGGTAAATCTAAATTTGTTAGCCGTTTTATTCTTGCTGGTATGGAACCTCTTGTATAACACAAAATAATCACATTTTGGTGAAAAACATTTCATGAGCAAGCTTGATTACTTTACGTTTACTACTAAACCCCTGCATAAAGATTCGATATACAGTCTTACTTTAAAAAGCCTGATTTGAGATACTGCGTGTTTTGATCAATGTTGTGAAACAGTCTAATCTACCACCACAATGTGATTTTACATTCCAAGACTAGTGAAGTCCTAATACCAGAAGTGGACAAATGCTGATCTTCCTAAAAATGTAGAGTACATGGATAATTGCAACTCACTTTCTGGTAGCCCACTGCTGAACTGTGCATGTATTAAAGTTTTTGCTCACCCTGCAGCAGTAATATCTTGTAATTTATTTATTTATTTTTTTAGTATAGCATTTAAAACAGTAGCACAACTTTCAAGAAGCAAAAAGTTATATCCATAATTGGATTTTTTTTTTTTTTTGCTATTAATGTTGCTACAGTGCAAGGCTATTGAATTTTCCCTTTAAACCTAAGGACTAATATACATATAACCATCATCTTTGGTATATGCTATAAAACAATGGACTTATTTTCTTTTTAAATCAAGCATCTACCCTTACAAAAAAGATTTCAATTCATAATTCCCCATGCTCTCCTTTAAAAGTCTGATTATCCTTGTAAAATGATAGTTTATATAACATTAGTGTCTTCCTGCTCAACAGACATGTATTTATTGGCATACAGGGGTTAGAATTCTTTTGTTTTAGAAAAACTACATCATGAAATGTTAAAACCTCTCAAAACTTGCAATGGAATAAAAATCAAATCTTGTGACAAATCTTTTACATAATTCAACAAAATAGCCATTAAGGATATATACAGGAAAATACACAGATGGAAAATTAAAAATTAGATGGTAAATATGGGAAACCTGCCCTTACAGAAAAACAGTACTGGAAATGATAAAATAATTGCAAACCAAATAAAGGAAAACATTCAAGTTTCTTGATGTACACTGATCTTACTTTAGTAAAGTATGAATAAGAAACAAAACAAATGTAAGAGAAAAAAAAGCCTTTGAAATAGGCCATCAGTCGAACTTGACATTCCAAGTAAAGGCATCAGCTTCACAAAAAACTTTGATGCTAATGTGGCAACATGTCATGTACTTTGACACAAGAGCCTCAATTAAGCTATCGGTCTCATCTCCAGTAACCTGAAGATCAATATTAGATCCACCCTTCAGGCAATCAGGGAAAACTGTCAATTACAGCTCAAGGTTTAATTAAGTACCTCTAATTCCCTCTGTAAACCAACAAGGTAAGACATCATCCTCCATGTGACACCTTAAAATTCAATTTTAATGGAGATCAATAGAACTGATTTATTAGTTTATAGCTTTCCTTCTGATTCTATAAGTTAAGAAAAAAAAATCGTAGTCCTTTTGCACTTGTGATAATTTCTTGCTATTCAGTACTTTATAAAATGTTGTGGTGTGGACTACCTCACATTATTATTCAGTTGTGCAAGATATTCACGCAGTTCTTTTGCAGCCTGGAATCGACCATATCGTTTCTTTGGGTTGGCACATTCATCCAGCAAGGCCTCAAGTCGGCCATCTTTGGCTATTTCTGATGGAGGATCATGTAGAAGTCCTCCAGATGTGCCACGCCAAGTGGCATGTTTTGATAATAGATTCTGACAAATAGCATAGTAATTGTGGTCCACAGTTGCACGTGAACAGAGAATCTCTTTTGAGAAAGAAAGGCAGGCTTCCTTATCACAGTCATCAAATTTGCTTTCGTACCACACATCCCAATTTTCGGGTTTATCTACGGGACAAAGAAAAAGTAGTCAGAAATAATACACATATAAATTCACATATATATCTTAAATGAACCTCACTCAGAAGGACAAAAAAATGTTAACTCAAATAATGGATGTTAGATCAATATTAAAAAAAAACAAAAAAAAACCTATGGAATAAAGAAGGGAGTGATTACCCTTCAAAAATGCTATATGTTTACAAATTAATGAGTGTTTTGCCAAGTTAATTTGCCATTATGCAACATTCCAGTCACAATTCTAAGAAAGGTGCAGGACTGGGACTGAAATGTTGGTATTCTGGAGCATAATGATTTGATAAGACACCCAAAGGGCAATACTTTTCAGTAACTAAAACCACACCCAAGTTGAATAGGATATCAAATGTGGATACTTTGCCATAACTGTTTTATACACATGCAGTCAAAACTCAAATTAAAAGACAGACAAAAAAATGCCATTAACTTTTCATATTTAAAAAATATGATAAAAAGCTTATATCCACAGTTTTCTGGCTTACACCGATGAAAGATTTTTCTTTTATAAAATTTGAATGGATTTTTAATTTTTTTTAAGCTAGCATTTTTAGGCTGGAGGAAAAAAAAAATCAATAAGCAGTTGGCAAACAATGTATACCAAATAAGATAATTAATAACTAATAATTAACTGGCTGTAGCACGCTTTGTACTCTCTTGCTGGAAAAGCAATTATAATATCTGGAAAGAGGAAGGGTTTTTTTTGTTAAACAAGAACAAACAAAAGTTACTTGTAATGAAAGAACTGGCTTCTCACAAGTTGAAAAAAAACAAACAACTTTTATACTACATGTTTTATCAACCAGTCTACTCTTGACATTTCCACAAGAGCTGATGAAGTGAAGGATCAGATAAAATTTCTCTGCACTAGTCAAACTAAATAAAAAGCCTTATTCATCAGATAAGCAAAACTAAAGCACGTACAACACTGCACTACGATATTGATAAAATGCAATTAGCCTCTATCACTATATCAACAGTCTCACTTTAAGGAGCTAAAGCAATAAGTTGCGCAAAACCTGCCACAGATTGTGCATATGTATTTGCGTGTGGTTTTCCTCACTAATCTTATGCATGTATGTAATATGCAGAAAAATATGCTCAAACACTCACAGCAGGTTTTGCACGAGTGCATGCAAATGTCTGTAAAGGAGACAATTATTTATTCATGGGTTATGCAGGGAGCCATGCTAGCAGGGAGATCCGTTAGTGTAGGGCTTTATAAGCAGGCTTTTTAGCGCCCGAGTCAGAGCAGGACTTAAGTGAAAGCAGAGTTGCTTACCTGTAACGGGTGTTCTCACAGGACAAGCAGGATGGTAGTCCTTATATGTGGGTGACATCATCAGGATGGAGTCCAATCACGGAAAACTTTTGTCAAAGTTTCTGGCAGCACTGAGCATGCCCAGCATGCCACTAACCCTGCATCCAGCAGGAGTCCCCCTTCAGTCTTGTTTGTAGTAAAAAGTACGAGCAGAAAATAAAATAAGAAAACGTAATGAACCCAACTCCGCGGGGTGGCGGGCGGGTTTCGTGAGGACTAACATCCTGCTGTCCTGTGAGAACACCTGTTACACAGGTAAGCAACTCTGCTTTCTTACAGGACAAGCAGGATGGTAGTCCTCACATGTGGGTGATTAGCAAGCTACAGGATGCCCGTATGTCATGTAGCCAAAACACCTAACGAAGTGCAACAGGCACAACAACGGTGGTAGTTTGGTTAGCAGGGCAGCCTGATCATCTCCCTGGGTTGCAGGAAGGAAGTTGGGTTATTATATGGGAAACAGGTTACGCAGAACCGATTGGCTGAAGATGAAATCCTGTCTGCCAGCCTTGTCAAGACAATAATGAGCTGCAAATATATGGAGGGAGCTCCATGTGGCAGCTCCACAGATGTCAGCAAGAGAACAGAGCAGAGGTGTGCTACTGACGTTGCCATTGCTCTTACTGAGTGTGCTTTAACACATTCCTGCAGAGGAAGTCCTGCTTGATGATAGCAAAAAGAAATGCAGGTAGATATGGTCTGTTTGCCTACCGGAGTTCCCAATTTGGTTTTATCGAAAGAGACATATAGTTGGGTGGACTTCCTGTGGGCTGCAGTACGATCTAAATAAAAGGCAAGAGCGCCTTTACAGTCCAAGGAGTGTAGAGCTCGCTCACCTGGTTGTGAGTGAGGTCTTGGAAAAAAGGTAGGAAAAGTTATGGATCGATTTAAGTGAAAATCAGAAGCTATTTTAGGGAGAAATTTAGGGTGTGTAAAAAGAAAGCGAGAAACTGAAGGGGGACCCCCCTGTTTGATACAGGGTTGATGGCAAGCTGGGCATGCTCAGTGTGCCAGCCAAAGTTCTAGAAACTGACAAAAGTGTTCCGTGATAGGGCTCCATCCGATGTCACCCACATGAGGACTCCCATCCTGTAAGTCCTGGGATAATATACACAGTTTGATCGGGGGTAGCTAAACTTTTGTACACAATTGTAATTATGCATTTACTAGAGACTGCGCGCCCCTGCTCGCTTTGCTTGCCAATCCTGCCAGTGGGCACTCCCATCTAGATTCCAAGCATCATGCTTAGGTAGAAAATGAAAGGAATAAGCTGGGTAGGGCAAATGATTTTAATGTAAAGGGCAGGGAGAGAGCTATAGAATTCTCCACCCACTCCTCCATTTTTTCTCCCCCTTGACTGAGTGTGCATGGGTGTTAAGGGAATTAAAAAAAAAAAAAAAGTGTGACTGCATGGCAACAGCAAAAAGGTTTTACGACTCCATCAGTTGGATGTGTACATTATCAGTGACTTATACTTGCTCTGCTGGGGATGGAGGAATGGGGAAGATACCTGTGTGTGTGTGGGGGGGGGGGGGGGGGGGGGGGGGGGGGGTTCATGTATGTGGTGGTGGTGTAGGAGTTGTATGTTGGATTGGTGTGGAGGAAAGAGTGGTGTTTGTGTGTGCACTTCCCCTCTTGTACTCTCCATGGTCTCCCCCCATCCCTCTCCTCCCCACCTGAGGTGGAATGGTATATGTATGTGATGTGGTTCTGAGTGATGGAACTGTAAGTGGTACCGGGAATTGAGCTTGTGTATTTATTTTATTTATTTATTCAGCTTTATATACCGCCTTTCAACTTCATGTCAAGGCGGTTTACACTGTATGTTGAGGGAGGGATCCATCCCCATTTTCCACCCTCCCTCCACTCCCTTCTGCAAGAGTGGGGGGGTGCAAGTGTGTGCATTTTCTCCCTCTCTGCAATCCCTATTTCCCCTTCTCCCCCGTGTGTACGTGTTTTAGGAAAGCGAGGGTAACGGGGTATGTGTGTTGGGGGATGGACTTCCCCCCCCTTGCAATATCCATAGACTCCCCCTGTTGTGGTTTTACCAAAATAAACACTTTATATCGGCAGCTTAAGGAAGGAGCTTTTATTAGATAAAGTATGGAATATTCCAGGAGAATGTGAGATGACCAGCAAGGCAATTTAAAAACAGTCATGGAGCATTATTTACAAAATAGATTAAATTCACTTTATATTCCAATGAGCTAGTTTGTTTTCATAACATTTTCCTAATTGGATGACATTAACACAACATCCACTTAATAGGGTAGTAGTATAATTTTCTCTCATATATATTAATGAGCTGGGAATCTTGTAAGTCATGTGATTTCTTATAAATTGAGCATAGAGGGAAAAATTGAAATTTAAGGCTCAACCCTACATACTTTTTTTTTTTTACACGCTTGTGGCCTACATTCTAGCATTTCAGCAACCTTGAATTAGTTTTTACAAGTCTGATCAGTGTAAATTCACAGTGCAGTAATGTCAGCTTCATAGGAAAACCATTTCGAAGCACCCTAACACTCTTCTTGCCCCCATTTGTGTTGGGGTGAGAGAATGTGTGTGTGTTTTAGGGTTGGTATGAGTATTGGGTGTGTGGGGGGAGGCAATTGGGGGTAGGGGGTGTGTGTGCATGTTGGAGGGAGATTGATGGTGAGAATGTGTGCATGTGTTGGGGTAGGGTGAAGTATATGTGTGTTGGGGGGGGGGAAGAGTGGGGGGGGGGGGTATGTTGGGGGAAAGTGGAGTGGGTGGTAACTGTGCACTTTCCCCTTCTCCAGTTTCCTCCTCTTCGTGTGTGGGTACGTGTATGTTGTAAGGCTGGAATAAAGTGTGTGGTGTGGTGTGTGGTGTGGGTAGGGTTGCGTGTATAAGGGGAAGATGGTGGAGGAGGTGGTGTGGGGGAGGGAGTGTGAGGGATAGGTGTGAGCATGAAGAGTGACAATGCTTTCCCCTTCTACTCCCTCCCCTAGTACCCTCCTGCCTCTTCCCACTGCTTTCATGAAGCGCCCCTCCCCCTCACTCACTGGTCTCCCCTGCAGACCCCCCTTCTCTCCTACTCCCCCCCCTCCACATCTTTCTGCATCCCCTCATCCCTCTCCCCCACTGCTCAACCCAGCAATCTCCTCTCGCTCCAGCCCTCCTATCACTCTCCCACTACTCCCCCTCCCCCCCCACCTACTCTGGCCCTCTCATCCCCCCTCCTAGTCTCCTTCCACCTCAGTCAGAAATCACCTTTGTGCAACTGGTGTGGTCTGAGAATCCTACCAGCTGCACAAGTATGTGGACAGTGATCAGTGTGCAGTGGAAGTCAAGAAAACAATTAGAATACTAGGAATTAAGAAAGGAATGGAGAATAAAACAGAATATCATAATGCTTCTGTATTGTTCCACAACGCGACATTTTGAGTACTGTGTGCAATTCTAGTTACCATCTCTCTTCAGCTTGGACAAGAGATGGCTGAAGGGAGATCTGATAGATGTCTATAAAATGAGTGGACTGGAATGGATAAATGCAAATGATAAATTACTACTTATCTGATAATTTCTTTTTATTTAGGACAGTCAGATGAATCCAGAACAAGCTGGTTATGCACCTCTACGAGCAGATAGAGATGGAGCAAACTGACATCACTGTATATATACTCCTGTAGTGTTATCAGCCTGCAGTATTTTCTTCCAAAGCAACTGTGGACAGACTAGCAGAAAACTTGATTAAAAACAGATAAACATTTCAATACTCAGCCAACGGGCAACACTGAGCTCAGACAAGAATGTACTAATGCTAGCATTTAACTATGCAGGGAAGCTGGATTTATCTAACTGTCCTAAAGAAAAGGAAATTATCAGGAAAGTAGTAATTTCTCATTTCTTAGCATCCAGTCAGATAAATCCAGAACAAGTAGGATGTACCTAAGCTACTCCCGAATAGGATGGGAGGCTATCCGCGGTCCAGTGAAAACCACACATGCAAAGGCCATGTCCTCCCAGGCCTGCACATCCAGATGATAACACCTGGAAAAGGTGTAAGGAGGACCAAGTCACAGCTTGGCAAATGTTGACTGGAGACGACAATCTCACTTTTGCCCATGACACTGCCTGAGCAGCTTCCCAGCATCCACATATGCAGCCGTGACAACCTCCTTAATCCAGCGAGCTATTGTAGCTCGTGAGCCTGGATCTCCCTGTCTAGTACCACCATGAAGAACAAACAGGCAATCCGACTTCTGCAAAGGCTCAATAACCTCGATAACAGACAATGCCTCTTGATATCCAAGGGTCGAAACAAACGATACTCCTCTACATCTCTCTGTCCAGGCACAGCAGGGAGATGGACTAATTCAAGTGAAACTCAGGGACCACCTTCGGTAAAAAGTAAGAGTACGCAGCTGTACCGCCCCTGCAGTCACCCGGAAAAATGGCTCCCAGCAAGACAAGGCCTGCAGTTCAGAAACTGTACGTGCAGAACAAACTGCCACAACCACAATTTTCAAGGTCAGAAACCACAAGGACAGAGTACTCAATGGTCTAAATGTAGGACCTGCCAAGAAATCCAACACCAAATTAAGACTCTATAGGGGTACCAGAAACTGCGAAGGACAAAGATGTTTCTCTCCTTTCACAAAAAGGGCCACATCAGGATAAGCATTTACCTGACCCCTGAAGCAGACAAGAGCTGCTACTTGTACCTTCAAGGAATTCAGACGCTAAGCCATCCTGAAAAAATTCCAAAATGGATGGAATCTTGACCAAGGAAGAAGAGTACCTCGATCCTCACACCAGGCTTCAAACCCTCTCCAAACCCACCCGCACATAGGCCAAGGAAGTGGAGAACTTTCTAATTCTTAGCAATATGGAAATCAAGTCAAAATCAAGTTGGATCTTCATGAAGAACAGGTCCCTGCCACAACAGGTTTCTGTGCGCCAGAAGTTGAAGAGGCAAGTCCACCAGGAACCTCCACACATATGTATACCACGGCCTCCTGGGCCAATCTGGAGCGACCCAAAACCACCATTCCCTCTGCGTCGCTTGATCCTTCAAATCAATCTGTCCAACATAGGCCATGGAGGAAAGGCATACAACAACTTGTCTTCCAGCCACTCCAGCACTAGGGCATCAATCCCCAATGACTTTGGCTCTCTCCTGTGGCTGAGGAATTGCAGAACTTTCGCACTGTGTGAAGTCACCAGCAGGTCTAGGAACGGGAGACCCCAGTCATCCAGAATCAGCTGAAAAGTCTCGTCTGACAACATCCACTCTCTTGGGACCAGACTCTCCCTACTGAGAAAGTCTGCTCTTACATTGTCTTTGCATGCAATGTGCAAGGCTGAGATCTGAAGATGCACCTCAGATCATTCCATAAGTTGATCTACTTCCTGCAACACTTGTTGGCATTTAGTACCTCCTTGTTGATTGATATAAGCCACAGTAGTCACACTGTCCGCCGAACTGTAAACATGCCAACTGGACCGCCCTGGCTTCCAGCTGATTGATGGACCAGAGAGACTTCGGCATTCTCCATTCCTGCACCCTTGCGCTGACAGCTCCTGACAGTGAGCTCCCCAACCAAGGAGACTCGCATCCATTGTCAGCACTAGCTAGTCCAGTGGTGCTAGGGAAACTGCCTGCCTTAGATCTGCTTGCAGTTGCCACTGCAGTTGGGAGGATATCTCCGTGGGCAGGTGGAGACGAATCGAATAGTACTGAGACTGTGGGTTCCACAGAGACAGCAGGGAGCACTGAAGAGGAAGCATATGCACCCTTGCCCACAGCACCACTTCCGGAGTCACCATTAAGCTAGGTACTTGCAGGGAAGACCATACAGTAGGGCGCAGTGTGTTCATTAACAGCCGGAGCTGTGCCAGCAACTTCTGAATTTGAGCTTCCGACAGGCAAACCTTGCCCTGCCTACTGTTGAACCGAACCTTGAGGTATTCCAGCGTACAGCCTTCACCGGCAGCAGAAGCAGCGCTGAGGATGCTGCCCCCCCCCCCCCCCTCCCGGAGTGAGGAAGGTACACCAGTGCAGCGACGGCTAGGCCTGCCAACTAACAAAAGAAAACTGTGGTGGCACCGAAGGAAGCACACCCAGCAAAGTATCAAGGTGGACAGTCTTCACTGGCACCTTCACTGCAGCAGAGGCAGCACTAAGGACGCTCCCTCCAGAGCAAGGAAGGTATACCAGCGACGTGACGGCTAGGCCCACCCACTGAAAGAACATCGTGACAGTGGCGCGGAAAGCGCTTGTGCAATGAGGCGTGCGCATGAAGGAATGCAACAAAGGAGCTTGCCCCTTGTGTGCCCCCCCCCCCCCGCCCCCCGAAGTGCTTATACTTTGCATCTTGTTGATAATTGCTAGAATCATGGATCAGATGTGCTTCATTGAGCCTATGCTAGGAATGGGTCTTTATGGAGATCTAAGAAGTAGCCCAAGAAAGAAGCAAAGAAGGATCACAAATTTGGTCTTCCCTACAATAAACAACTCTTCCACTATATGTTCCTGGTTAATGTTTTCTTTGCTCCTACTAAATGTTCAGTCTGTCAAAAAAAAAACAAACAAAAACCTGCTGATTAATGAACTGCTAGAAGATTTAAATCACATTCTTTTTAGCATCTCTGAAACCTGGCTAAATGACAAAGAATGTGTTCTTAAACCAAATTTCTCATCCAAACTATGATGTATTCCATTTTCCTAGTCCTAAACAAAAAGGTGGGGGCTTAATAATTAGTTAAAAAAAAAAAACCCCAAAAAAAAAAAAAAACTTAAGCTAGTACTTTACAAAGTACAGATTAATTCTCCCCATGAGGTGGCGATTCTTAAATCTCCTCTACTAAAACACAGAACTGGTATATTGTCCTCCAGGTATACTACAAAAAGATTCCTCACCACTGATTGAATTATTCGCTAAGGTATTTCCATCACCAGGTTCTACCTTAATAGGAGACTTTAACCTCCATAAAACACAGAGAACCAAAGCCTGTGAAATATTTGAGAGAATGGAATGATGTTGTTAAACATTTAATTAAGGACCCATCATCTTCCATCTCGAGAAACTATAACTTCTCAATGGCCACTTGCAATGAATATGCCACATATCCTTAATAGACAAAATCAAGAGGTTGAAAAGTCAATTCCCTATCTGTTCTCCCACAAAAGCACCTGAAGATTCACACGGCCTGCTTAAGTGGTCCACTTTCGACAGAGTAACTAATCTTAAAATTAGTCAAATCATTGCTAAAATTAATCCTGCATGTGACCCAATTCCAGCCAGTTCCTTGAAACAAGTTCACTGAGCTATCACCAATCACAACCTTAATTAACCATTCTTTCTCAGAAGGAATTGTTCCTCATGGGTTAAAACAAGCTGTGATAAAACCAATTCTAAAAAATAAAGCTGGAAGAATAGATGTTTGAGAAAATTGTCCAATATCCAATCTGTCTTCTCTCTCAAAAGTACTTGAAAAATCAGTGTTAGCTCAACTTGTAAATCATTTAGTGAACCAAGACTGTCCACAAGTCATTTCAGAATTAGGAAACATCGCTCAACTGAGACATTACTCCTTTCACTAATAGACTGTTTTATGAGGGTTTGATGCTGATGAATCGTTTTCTTGTGCTAATCAACTTAATAGCTGCCTTTGACACTGTGGACCATGCCCTGTTGTGCCATTAGCTGAGAAACACTGGGATCGATGGTAGTGTTCTCAGATGGTTATCTAATAGAACATTGCCCAGTTTGGTTTGGAATCACACATCTGATACTTTCCATATTGATACGGGGTCCCTCAAAGCTCAGCCCTCTCAGCAACACTATTCAATATTTATATACTCCCACTGTGTAATTTACTGGCGGATCTAGGAATCACCACCTTCTTATATGCTGACAGTTTTACATTCTATTCTTCAAATCATTTGAAAATACAGTATGGACACTTTCAACCTATATGAGAGCAATACAGATAGAACTCTCACAACCTAAACTAACATTAAACCTTAAAAAGACTGAAATCTGGATAAGGAGAAACTCTACACCTCATCTAGACCTGGGTAACTTTCAAATTACTCCTTCAAATCAAGTATGGGATTTAGGTACCCAGATAGATGAGAATCTTACTATAAAAAAGCATATCAACAAATTAACACAGATTTCGCCGTTGTGAATACTACATTGGTTGAAACGTTTATTAATCTTCTAGGTCTTCCATACTGTATTGCAAACTAATTTTCTCAAATCTAGACTATTGTAACTCCTTATTACTCGGTCTTCCGACATGTATCTTAAAACCATTGCAATTATTACAAAATGCCTCAGCAAGACACTTGTTAGGAACCAGGAAATTTGATCACATTACACCCTCGCTGATTTCACTGCTCTGGCTGTCAGCACAATCCCGAATCTAGTAGAAAGAATTAACGTTAATATTCAAAATCATTCGTTCAGTAACACAGGTATGATAGGCAACACCAGGGAAAGGAGGAAGCCGTACACAACAAAAAATATCCTTCTAGGTCTCTATAATTTTTTTTTTTTTTTTTTTTTTTTTTAAACTTACTGGCGCTCAGCCTTACCTGGTTGAGTACAGAGATGGTCTCCGGCTGTGGGGGGAGAGGGAATTTGCTGTCACTGCTGCTCTCGGCTTCCTGCATCTGCTGCCTTTCAGCTGCTCAAGCAGCTAAGTCCACACCGGCTGAAAACCAGCTACCAGACCAAGGCGTTCATCTGAGGGACCATGAAAATCACCTCAGGAATTCTCAACTCTGGGTAGGACCATTTGGTATCACTGCAGGAGAGCGGGACAAACTTGTTTCCTTAATTCTCGTTTTGTTTAAAATGAAGCGATCCCGGGGGGGAATATGCATGTCCACCATCTCCTGGTGACAGAATACTGGCAGACTGATGTCACTACAGGGGTATATATACTGTGACATCAGTTTGCTCTGTCTCCATCTGCTGGTAGCGGTGTATAACCCACTTGTTCTGGATTCATCTGACTTGACGCTAAGAAATTGACTTTCAAAAAATACAAAGACCAGCGAGTTACTTCAGTGCTGGGAAAAATCATTGAAACCATTCTAAAAGAACAAAATCACAGAACAATAGAAAGACTTGGTTTAATGGGACACAACCAGTATAGATTTACACAAGGGAAATTTTGTCTCAATCTACTACATATTTCTGAAGGAGTTAATAAACGTGGAAAATGATGAGCCAGTAAATGTAGTGTATTTGTTGAACGCCTTCTGAAAGTCCAAAATGCCCCATGAGAGAGATTCTTGAGAAAATTTAAAAAGTCATAGAATAGGAGGCAATGTCCTATTGTGGATTGCAAACTAGTTAAAGGATAGTAAGCAGAGAGTAGAACTAAATGGTCAGTTTTCTCAGAGGAGATGAGTAAATACTGCAGTGCCTCGGGGACCAGTGCTTTTTAATATATTCATACATGATCTAGAAAAGGAAACGAAGTGATCAAATATGCAGATGATGCAAAATTATTTTGAGTTGCTAAATCACAAGCAGATTGTGAAAAATTACAGGGGGATCTTGCAAAACAAAGACTGAGCATTTAAATAGCTGATTAAATTTAATGTGGACAAGTGTAAAATGATGTACAAAGGGAAAAGTACCCCACAAAGTAGTTACTCAATGTTAGGTTCTATATTAGGAGATACCACCCGGGAAAAGAACCTGGGCCTCATACTGGACACTATTTTGAAGTCCTTGGTTCAGAGTGCAACAGCGGCCAAAATTATTAGAAAAGGAATGAAGACAAATGTCATAATGCCTCTATCACTCAATGGTGAGGATGCACTTAAGAGTACTGTGTGCAGTTCTGGTTGCCACATCTCAAAAAAGATAGTTGAATTGGAAAAGTTACAGAGAAGTGTGACCAAGATAAGGGGGATGGAACAGCTCCCCTATAAGGAAAAGCTAAAGAAGGTGAGTCAGTTCAGCTTGGAATAGAAATCCAAGGAGGGATATGATAGAGGTCTATAAAATGAGTGGAATAGAACAGGTACAGGTAAATTGGATATTTACTGTTTCAAAAAATACAAAGACAAGGGTGGGGCACACCATGATTTTAGTAAGTAAAACATTCAAAACAAATCAGAGAAAACTCTCTCTCATTCAATGCACAGCCAAGCTCTGGAATTCATTATCAGAAGATGTGTTTAAGGCAGTTAGTGTAGCTAACTGCCTTAAACACATCGAAGGGATGCCTCGTGTCGAAGGGATAGTGAACCCTTGAAACGCTATTAAGTTTATACCTCCAATCTTGTGAAAGTTCAAGATAGGCTTTAACAAGCAGCAGGTCATGCACTATGAGACTAATCTTCTGATGAGCCAGGGTTGAGCCCTCAAGTCTTTCTAGACTGGGTATGAGGAAGGTAGAAGCAAACAAGGTACGTGGCCGGGTTGCAATCGAGGCAAGCAGAGAGCAAAGCAGAGTCAAGGTCCAGGCTGAGATCAAGGCAACGAGAAGTCAGGCTAGAGGGGAGAACACAACACGACTGGCAGAAGCTGGCAAGGCAGGAACAAGGCAGGGCAAACACACAGAAACAAAACAGAGGCAAGGCATAATCATACAGGGACAAACCAGGAACAACTAGCATTGCACAATGAGCAGGAAACCTGTTGCAAAGGTATTGAGTGGTAGTTCTGAGCTTCCTTTATACTAGGCAGGATGTGACATCATCAGGGCATGTTACAAGTCATCCATGCAGCAGAGTCTATGCAAAGGGCTCAGGAACTGCAGGAAGTTCAGCCGTGGTCCTGGGATGCCACATGATTGGAATGCTAAAATGCTTTGAATTGTAATATTATAATGTTTTGAATTGACTCTGCTACTGTTCGTTAGGCTCCCAAGTTCACCTCTTGATTTATTTGAGTTACTTGTTCCTGTGCCTTAGTTGCTCTCCTTTTGGTTTGTTGTACCCCCCTCCCCTCGGTTCTTTGTAATTTCCTTTCCTCCTTAGTTCAATGTAAATCGATATGGTGTTTTTGACTAATATTGGTATAAAAGACTTAAATAAATGATGTTGGAGGCAGACTAGAGATGAGGTATGTTACCCTACCCCCTCCTTTAAGCCCACTCCCCAGCCCCCTAGGCTTGGACTTATGGGGAAGAGCTGGTGAAACCTCTTTGCTAAGAGTGGAGCTTGGACATTGCTCGCTGGTTCCCAGGAGTTTCTCAGGCCATATCCTTTCCAAATTATTAAATAGTGGTCTGCCTTGTCACTTGGAATCTAGGATTTCCTGAACTTTAAATTCTTGGTTGGGAGCTGAAGAGACTACAGCAGGCGATAGTGGTCCTCTCTCTCCACTTAAGGACCATGGGTTTCAATAATGAAATATGGAAAAAACAGTGGATCCTCAGGGTGAGAGGGAACAAGCTGGTATATGCCAGGTCTGACTTGTCTTCTGATAGCATAAGGACTGATGAAATGAGGATTTTTTTTTAAATTTATTATGCTTTTCAGCACTTCAAAGCAGATTACATTCAGGTACTGTAGGTATTTCCCTAGTTTCTGTATTTTAGCGAAGGGAACCTTTAGGTGAAAGTTGGGTGCTTAACCACACCAGGATACCTGGTGAGAATTGGGGTCCCATATGCCTTATCGGCATTTTCTTATAGATTTTGATGGCTTTAAAGAGGATTTGATGAGTCTTTTCCCAAAGTTCCAGGAGACTAGCCACTGTATGTTCAGCTGCAGGTGTCGCAGTGGTCAAGGGTAATGGAAGAGGCACCTTAGGGTGTCTGCCATGGATGACAAAAAAGGGAGAGGATTCTGAAGATTCTCTGGTATATTTGTTATAATGAATTCCACCCATGGCAATAATTGAGCCCAGTCGTTCTGCTGCTCTGAGACATAGGACTGACTGAAGGAAGGTTTTCAGATTCTGGTTGGCGCTCTCAGTTAATCCATTAGATTGGGGTGATAAGCAGAGGAAAGAATTGAGGGATAAGTTGAGTTTGTTACTAAGGCTCTTCCAGAACTTTGCAGTTAATTGTACCCCTCTATTCAGAATATTTTTGGGTAGCCTATGTAGGTGGAAGATTTCCTTAAAGAAATGACGAGCCAAAGTAGTTGCCAAGGGTAGTGACAGTAAAGGGATGAAGTGTGCCTTTTTTTTTTAAAACACGTGACAGATTACGATAAAGCCATCAGATGAGAGAAGGTCAGTGATGAAATCAGATAAGAGTCCAAGGTTTGTCCAGAACTGGAAAAGGGTTGAAGACCCCAGGTGTCATGGTGGGGATAACTTGTTGTGAACACAGTTGGGGGAAGGAATCAACATATGCTCTGCTATCCTGGGTCATCAGAGGCCACCAATATCGGCACCATGGAGATTAACTCCATGGTCTTTCGAACTCCTTGGTGTCCGCCCCGTATAGGATGGATCAAATGAGCAGGACATGGCATCCTCTCTGGCATTCTTCTCAGCAGGAGGAAAGACTAGGCAGAAGTTGAACCTGCTGAAAAACAAGGAGCAACAAGCCTGATGAGGATTTAGTCTCTTGGCGGTAGAGGAGGTTCTTGTGAATAGTGAGCACAGTGAAAGGGTGTGTCTGGCTCCCTCCATGAGGTATCACCATTCTTCAAGGGTGAGCTTGATGGCTATTAGCTGCTGAGAAAAATGAGATCACTGGGAATCAGGAGCTGAGTATTTTCTGGAAAAGGAGGTGCAAGGGTGAAGTTTGTCATCAGATGCTGCCTGGGACATTACTGCTCCTGGCTCCAAGGGAGGAAGCATCCACTTCAATGAAGAAGGACCAGTCCAGGTGTGGGTGCTGAAGGACTGATGCCGATTCGAAGGCCCCTTTGAATGCCACTTTGCAGGTGAGGGCAGTGATAGGGGCTGTAATGGCTGAGTAGTGGGGAATAAATTAGTGATAGTAATTTGCCAACCTCAGTGCTTTAATTCCCTCAGGCCGAGAGCTTAATAGGGTCCATCTTCAGGTCTTGTGATGAGATGTACCCTAAAAAATAAAAAAGGCAATTCCAATTGCTCAAAGGAACATTTCTCCAATTTTATATAAATCTGCTCTCCCAATGACAGAGGAGGAGGTTTTACTTAACAGCGATCCTGTGGAAAGATTTTAGAGAAGATTAAGATATTGTCCATGTATACCAACACACGATTACAAGTAGTCCATGAACATGTATTTTAGAAAGTTCTAAAAAACCACAGGGGTGTTGGAGTGGCAGAATGCATGACTAGATATTCAAATGCCTGCCTTCATTTGACACCTTCTCTAATCATTATCAGATAAGATCTAGAGGTCCAATTTGGAAGAGACCTTGGCACCTTGTAATCAATCGAATAGCTCAGATGCGAGATAGTATTTATTCTTAATCATGATGGCATTCAGTCTGTGGTAATCAATACAGGGTCTAAAAACGTCAGTCCTTTTTGCTGACAAAAGAAACCTGCTCCTGTCGGCCAAAGCGTGGTGAAAGACAGAGGCATATACCTAATGTCATGATCAGTTGTTGCACTGGGGAAACAGAAGTCATGGGTGGTATGCACAGACCATTAAGCTGCTGAACTTGTAAAGACAAACCCTGCAAGTGCTGGAGCGCCAGCAAATCAGCAGCGCTCATGGCTTTTGCCATCTGTTAAGGGGCAAGGATAGCGAGCCCTTAGGCTATATAAACTTAACAGCAGCCCATCTTTTATGAGCACAAGATAGGCCTTAACAGGTGCCATGAGGCAATCTTCTGCCTGACCAGTCACCCCCTCCCTCTTGGGTTGAGCCTGCAGGTTCTGGTGGCCAGCAGAACTTTCTAGGCTGGGTACAAGGAAGGTGGAAGTAAGCAAGGTCGGTGGCCAGGCTGAGGCAGGCAGAGAGCAAAGCGGAGTCAAGGTTCCGGCTAAAGACAAGGCAATAAGAAAACAAGCCAGAGGTGAAAACACAACAGATCCAGCAGGAGCAGACAAGGCAGGAACAAAGACAGGACAAGAACACAAACAAAACAGAAGCAAGGCAGGAACACACAAGAACAAACCAGGAACAATGCAGGAACACACAGGAGCAAGGAACGAACATGTTGGAGCAACTAGCACTGCAGAACAAGCAAGAGACCTACTGCAGAGGCATCGAGTGGTAGTTCCAAACTTTGTTTATACTACGCAAGATGTGAGACAGGGCATATTACAGGAAGTCCAAGGGTTCAGGAACTGCAAGAAGTTCAGCCATGTTCCTGGGATGCCACATTATGCCGGAGGCACTTCAGACTAGAAGTGATGGGTGTTAAACTGGGTTTAAAAAAGAATGGACAAGTTCTTGGAGGAGAAGTCAATAACCTGTTATTAAGTAGACTTAAGTAATAGCCATTATCACTGTGATGCAGCAGCATGGGACCTAATTACTGTTTGGGATCTTGCCAGATACTTGTAACCTGGATTGGTCACTGTTCAAAATATGATACTGTACTTGATGGACCATCTGTCTGATCCAGTATGGCAAGTTCTTATCTTCTTAAACAGTTCCAAAGTTGCAGAAAGCATTGTAAGATGTCTCAAAATACCAATTTTGCCTATATTTGAAACCTACTGCAACTTAATAAAATGGAAGTCCATGGTGGAGTTAGAGATTGTGCCAGAAAATGTCTTAATTATGTAGTACAATAACTGAATAAGTAGCATAAACTGTAAAACAGATCCTATCATGTTAAAAAAAAACTGAATCGTTAACTGCCGCATAAAACGCCATACAAGAAAAGGAAAGATTCTGATGTTGCTTTTAGTATGTGATCAGCACAAGAGGAAGCAACAGTCTGAAGGTGCACTGTGTGCTATCGAAACTTAGAGAACTAGAAAATACTGTATCAAAAAAATTTACATCTTTAATAATCTAGAAACTATACAGATGTCAAATTGTTTACATAAAACAATTATTCATTAAACAAAAATGTAACAATACACACAGACTTCTTTATTAGTAATGTACAATTCCCATGGAATTATGCATGTTATAAGTCTAAAATGGCTTTGAAATATGAATGATCTTCATGGTTATTTCAAAATTTCTTCCATAAACACATCCAATTTTATATAAAAGAAATGTTAAATATTTTAAGGTCTATTTATAATACATATGAATATTTTAAGAACAAATTTGCCTGTTGAACTCTTAAAGGTGAATTTGAAAAGCCCAGTGCGTGCATCACTTAGGGGATGTGTGAACAAGTCGGGCTTACGCGTGCCGATCCTATTTTTATAAATGCCCAGATATGCATGGAAAACCTGCTGCGTACACATCTGCAAAGTTAACAAACAGGGATAAGATATGGGTAGGGCATGGGCATTTCAGGGCCTAGCCAAGAGATGTGCACATAAATACTTACAGTGCCCCGGTGTGCAGAGGTCCCCTACTGCATAACTTTACTTCTGCTATAGAAGTAATAAAATAAAACAATCAAGCCATTTCTGATGGGTTTAAAGGGTCTCGGGTAACTGGGAGGAGGGTAGACTTATCAAACCAGGGTGGTTTGGAGAATCTAGCTGTTAACTAGATGTACTGGCGGACGAACTGGTAAAACTAGCAATGGCATGGACACGCACATCTTTTAAAATTCCCCGATTTATGTGGCAGAAGTGTGTTTTGCGCTCCCATGTGTGCATCAATATAAAATGTGCTGCACATGTGCACACAAGCCAGGCTAGTTTATAACATGTACACATATAAACGTGCAAGTTAAAAAAAAATGGCCGTTCTCTGGGCACGCAACGACGCACACACATCACTGTGTGCCCTAGTGCCGGTCTGAAGTTACCAGCTTAGGTTAAAAAAAAAACAAAAAAAAACCTTTTATTGGGGAAATTTACCAAGCATCTTACAGCAGGACATAATACAGTAGAGCAGTGTTTCCCCAATAGGTGAGGTACAGCAAAAGAACAGATTTAAAAAAATTATTTTTTTACTGGCCAGCTAGAGACATCGGTAGGGAGAAGAGTTGCACTGGACAAGAGTTGCTGCTACTGCATGCAGCTGCAAAGTTCTCATATTTTACCCCTACACTCCCTGGCCTGAACAATCTTATCTCCAACCGGCAAGAAAATTCCGATCAGTACTGCTTCTGCTTCCTCCTTTTACCAGGGCTCTATGCGTTTCCAATTAGAGAAAGAAGCAGACAAAGGAGAAAGCAGTAGCATGTTAAGTGCTACACACCCCCCCTACGCACACACATTTTTTCCCCTGCCAGTTGAAGGATATTACGATGGGAGGGGGGCGAGGAGATAAATGTGTTGCTACATAGTTGTATAAAATACCACAGTGCAGCTCTGAAAGTACGCATGTTTCAGTACACGTGAAGATTTGCAATGCATTGAAAGCACGTACCATTTACCTAGTTCATAAACATATGTACGTATATTTTACAGGCAAAAGCAAACATGAGCATATAAAACAATGATTTATACATGGAGGCAGGTATACTTTGTGAAACTGCACAAGTATTGTTCAAGTATATGTGCATATTTTAGAGACCCTCCTAGTATTTCACTTTGAACTGCTCCACCCAGTTCACAGAGACCTCCCACCCAAAAAAAAAAGTTGAGTGATATCAATTGCATTTGATAATTAGCAGGTATAAAATTGCAAATAAATTGTTCAATGTATTCATGTAAATCTGTTATAAATTAGCTTCTGCATCTTCTTGGCCCGTTTCAGAATGCCCCAGACTACCTCTTTTTTTGCAGACAAATCTGCATGCAAAACTGAAGACATGCACATGCTTTCAATGGTTATAAAACAGATGCAAAAACAGGCTATTTACGCACGTGTGCTTTTACACACATGATGCCTTTGACAAATTACTCCATACATGGCACAATTTTTGGCCCTCAGCCATGTTCGTGGAAGAAATTTCCAGCATCTCACTGCAATTTTGCATTGGTTACAAACTATCGGCCAAATTTTAAAAGCCCGGTACGTGCAAAAATCGGTACTTCTGTACGTGGCTGGGCCCTGTGTGCAATTCCAAAAAGGCCCGGCCACACACGCACAAGTGCTGGGCTCTGAAAAAAGGGGAGGGACGGAGGCTGGTCGTGACAGCGGCCATTAGCCGCTGTTCCGGGTAAGCATGCGCAGACAGCCGCGCATAAATTACTTCTGCTCCCAAGAAGCAACAAGTAATAAGAAAAAAATTGAGAAAAGGTAGGTTAAGTTTAAGGGCTGGGGAGGAGAGGGGAAGGGGAAAAAAGGTAAGGCAGGGGGTTGGGGAAGTTCCCTCCCAGTTTGCTCCTTAATTGGAGCGGACTAGGAGGGAATTGGGGGAAGGTCCGATTGCATCACCGTGCAAACTTTGCAAAAATTCGCCCCTTGCACACCCCCGTCCGCAAATGCACGCGCCGGGAACCGCAACCACATGGACACGCACGTGCATCTTTTAAAATATATCCGTCTTACAAGTCTCCCGCTGAGAAATTTGTGATTCATATAAGTCATCAACTCATCAAGCAACCACCTCACTAACTGGTCTTGATATGATGCAATGCAGCTGGTATGATTTGAAGGGGCAGAAAGAAAAAGATGGACATGATTAATAATGCTGCTACTTATGAAGTGATTACCCTGGAAAGACCCCTTCTCTTACTTTAACCAAACACCATGTTCTTGAAGTCACAACATCCACCAGCTAGAAATCCTCACATGAGTCCTTAGTTTCCAAAATAAAAAAAAAAAAATGGACTTTTAGGAATTCCATGCATGCAATTTCAAAACCATTTTTATTGCTATATTTAATACTCCATTTTTTTTCTTTGAGTAGCCATTTCTCTGTTTCTTCTTTTAAAATATTGAAAGGGGGTACATTTTCCAGAATGACCCCAATCCCAATTATTCTGGAATAAAAGGCGCTCTATTATGTAACTTTGTATTGGAATAGGTTATAAAAATATTTTTGCAACAGTATTCAGCATCTATCACATCTTCATTCATGCAGAGACTTTTATTCCTTTTTGGCCAATCATATTCTTCATAATTCTAATAGCATTTTAAAACTATTTGGGGGAAAAAAGGCATTGCTCGACAGAAGGCATCACAAAACCTACTTAAGATTTTTATGCTGTGAGCCAGCAAGAATATTCACACTCCTGTGGAGAAGCATGTTTTTAACACAAGGCGATAAAAAAATAACATTTATTCCAGTTTGTGTGTGGATTTTATTCCATTGGCCTCCCTAAGATGACCAAGATTGTTTATCAAAACAATTTGCTTTCTCCATAGTTTACTTTGGTAGCGGTGACCCTAAGCTTCTATATAAAAATGTTGGCATAAGGAAGGTGAAGGTCCTATAGGGAAAAATATATGTGCTTAAATATTGGATTCTTTACTAGTGAATAATTTAAGAGCACAAGGATAAGTATGACTTGTACTACTTCAGTTATGACTTAGAAACATGCAGTATTATGCATTAAATGCTTTAGAGGCACATTCCTCTCTTCTCCCAAATAAGATGACCAGAAGATGCATCACTCTCATATTCAGGATAAATAATAATTAACTGGGATCCAAGATGGTTGCTGCTGATCGAGGCTGTGTGAGCACGGTGTCTTTCTACTTTTCACGTCGGAGCTAGTTTTGCCTTTGCGATGCCGCATTTGGCCCGAAAATGCTGGCTTAAAGAAAGGACTTACCCCACAGTCCTGGATTCCCCTGTTTCGGGCCCTATGGATGCCCACGATCAGCGGGGCCATCAATCAGGTGGTTTGCCCTTGGAGGTGGAGACAGGTCTGGAATTACCATCCTCCCCTTCGGACATGTCGACATCTTTATCCCCAATCAGGAGGGGTCATTGCCAATGATGCTGAAGCCCTGGAATCTGATGTGGAGTCAGGACTCCCTGTGAGCCCTGGAAAAGAAGCTGGTGTGGGTCCTGATGGGGGCTTTGTGGCTCACCAACAGAAGATTTTTGTTTTTTTAAATCTCAGAAGAGCAAATCTCCACTCCAGTTTTGAATCCCTTGAAGAGAATGTATGTCCCGGCTCTGGTAAGACTCAAGAGATTACCCTTGATTCTATATGGGTGGCTATAGTAAATCTTGGAAACGCTATAACTTCCAGTTGACTCCTATTGTTGATAGAATTAATACTATGAACAATAGTCTTACCCCTATGGAAAAATGAAAAGCTTCTTTTCAGAAAGAAATTGCAGAAGTCAAACAGAATAATCAAACTTTGAAATCTACTCAAGATTCATTATTAAAGGAAAATCAATTGCTTCAGTATAAAATTGAAAAGCTGAAAAATGTAATTCATGGGCAAAATCCTGGTTTTATAAATTTTCCTAAACTTTCACATGTTTCTGCAAAAGATAGGTTTAAAATATATTTAATGGAACATCTTAAGGTTCCTGAGGCAGCGGTTCCACCACTTTCTGAATAGTACTATTTGCCCCCATTTAAAAAGGATAATCAAACAGGCATACAAAGCCATGGATTGTTTAATTTCCAAAGGATTTAACATTACTAGAGACCTCAGATTCTGCCCTTGTACAGGCAGCCACTATGATGGTTACCTTTGCTTTTGAATTTGATCGCGATTGGGTTTTGGGACTTTTTTTTTTTTGCCAAATATCGTCTTGAGCCCTTTTCCTCATTCTATTGTTAGTGTGTTTCCTGATGTCTCCAGGCAAACAAAAAAGAGGAGGCATCAGTTCCTCTTGACGAGACCAAGGGTTTTGCAGATTGGTGCTGCTTTTCTTTTGAAATTTCCATGCAAATATAAAGGCCTTTGTTTTCTTTATTCTCTCAATTATCTTTTTTTCTTTCCGATAAACCTATTTTAAGTTTACCGCTTTTGAAACAAACAGTTCATCAAAACGGTTTACATAGTACAGTATACATACACATAAGATACATATAAAAACTCAAAACTTATATAAGAAGGTTTTAGGAAAGATGGGGCTACTTAAAATGATGGAGTGGCGCTTAGGGGAGGGTAAGATTAGAAGGTAACGTGCCCATAAGTGACCTATTGGGTGGTAGAAGAAGAGCTGAATGCCATAGAAAATAGGTAAGTTTTTAAACTGCATTTAAATTCCTTGTTGGATGATAATTGTCTTAAGTGATCTGGGATCGAATTCCAGAGTGTGGGGCCGCCGTACTGAAGAGGCCCGTTTTCTGGTAATATCTAGCCGCGCCAAGTGCACTGACGGAATTTCCAACAGGTTTATATGTAGTGACTGCAGCTGTCTGCACAGTTGATAAACACTGAGAAAGATGCAGAGCCAAGTTGTTGAGTCATTGTATATTAAGTTATGTAAAATAGATAAGATCTTCTACTGAATTCTATAGTGGACTGGGAGCCAATGCAGTGAACAAAGGATTGGGGGGTGATGTGTTCTTTCCGAGAGATTCCAGTCAACAAGCGAGTGGCTGAGTTCTGTCTTACTGTTAGGGAGTTCTGATTTAGCTCAGTCCGTTCCTCATTTAGATGGTTGAGTACCCTGTTTATTGGATATATTACTCGCTGTATTTATAAATGCTCTAACACCGTTTGCTTCATGTTCCTCTTTTTGGGTTTTTTCCCTTTTTGTGTTTGTAATTGGATCCCTTACACTGGACTTATGGAATTGTAGGAAAGTGTTTTGTATTTCCTTTGGTTATGAATTTCTTTTCCTTCTTCCTTTACTATTTCAAGATTGTATTTCTTGATTCTAACTAAAATGCATAAATAAAAAGTTGAAAAAATAAACTATTCAAGGCACATGCACTCTTCACAAGAGTAATATTTTGTCATCTAAAAATATATGTTGCATTGGTGTCTGCTCAACCTTAAAAAAAAATTATATTAAAAATAAGATTCTCAAGAAGTTACCATCACCATCTCAGGTTAAACTTTACCACCTTAAAAAAAAAGATAAGGCCTGAATTAATCCTTGATTCTTCCAACTCTTAATGCTCTCTCATTTTGTTTTGGCAACAGTAACAAAACTGACATAAATATGATTTTTTACATACTGCTCTCAAAGCCTTAGTTTAAAATTGAAATGGGTATGTCCATCTGAAGGATTACTATTCAGGAAGTGTTTTCCTATACACTATCACCTATCTGACATTAGCTATTCCTCACGAGGTAATATACTATTTTTATCCATCCCATACAAATGAAAATAATCCTATTAAGAAGTTGAAACAAATCAATTTCAGAGTGCTAATCTGAATATTCATGCAGCTGCTTATTTCTGTAAATATATTCAAGAACTCCTAATACTATGCCATTTGTCTGATTATATATTTTAAACATGCTGTACAGTTTTAATTTAACTTTTCATGGCACAGTTCCTCTACACATATGCAGCAAGTTGTCAAAAAGAAACAAAAAAAAAAAAAAATACGACTTACTTTGTTTGATTAGCCTTTTATCTGCTACCAATACGTTTTCAGCATCTACAATGATAACCTTCCCATCCCGAGGACCAACTGCAAAGTTGTCAAAACTGACATCCAAGAGGTAGAGTGCGAATTCAAAGTCATTATTAGTAAGTTGCTCTGCTATTTCAATTAGCTGCCAAGCCAGGTCCATTCGTTTTTCCCACGGTGCATTGAAATAACTCCACAGTTCTTCTCCAACATAATTTACAGCCACCATTCTTCCACATGCTCCCAAGTACTTTGCAAAAGGCCAGCCCTCATCTGATGGAAAGCTCTGCAGATAAACACATTTGTTGTTTAGTACTAAGATAAAATTAAAGAATGCATACATCCAGCAATTGGAAAAAAAAAAAAAAAGAAAATTGTAAATGATTCAAAATTTTGTATTTGGTTTTAATCACAATAATGGAATAACCGGAAATCAAAACGAACCTTTATATCAAGTGCCATGCTGTTAAACAGTTTTTTGCAACTAGTTACTTGAAAACATTAAGACTGAATAGATTGTATAATTGTGCAAGAAAAACCCAATATAAGGAGTTTGTTGTAGCTACTAAGCATTGCAACTCAAGAGTACTTTCATAATCAAACTGCAACTCTGCCTACTCAAGTGAAAGTAACCAAGACTGAACATTACATTTTAGATGAAAGCTAAATGCAAAATCGCAGAATGGAAACAACTTCAAAAAGGTAACCCCCCAGTATCTTTTGTACCACAACAGAAAGCAGAGTTGCTTACCTGTAACAGGTGTTCTCCTAAGACAGCAGGATGTTAGTCCTCACACATGGGTGACATCATCGGATGAAGCCCAGCATAGAACTTTGATCTCAAAGATTCTAGAGCTTTCAGCATGCCCTACTGAGCATGTGCAGCTGTAGTCATCACCCTGCCCCCTAAGCAGAGTCCCTCAGTCCATGGTATAGCTAATACATGGAGAAACCAACACCCAGGGGAGGCAGGAGGGTTTTGTGAGGACTAACATCCTGCCGTCCTAGGAGAACACCTGTTACAGGTAAGCAACTCTGCTTTCTCCTAAGACAAGCAGGATGGTAGTCTTCACACATGGGTGAATACTAAGCTACAAGCTGTCTGAGCAGGACAAAGCAGTAAACCGCACACTTCTGGATCACCACCTCTGACCTTTGCCTGCGAGGCAGCAGACTCACCAGGCTAGAGAAGAGTTGGGTTCTACAAAGAAAGCCAAGAAAAAGATTGAGACATAAATCCCCATGTGTAGCAGGGATCCCTAAAGCAGGGGAGTGATACAATTGCAAACAGAAGTAACTGCACATCACAGAAGACATAGCAAGCAGGGTTTCCTGACAAAAACAGTGGAGCTAGATCCTCCTGGATACAGGAAAGACCCAAAGATGTAAACAAGAGATACTCTAGGACAAAAACCGCACAGTTTCCTTCGGTGTGAAAAAACTGAAAAACAAACTGGGGTCTGAGAGCCCTCCAGAAGAGATTGTCTACCACCGACAGCCAACGGCCTGGAGAACACAGTGTCCAGGTATGACTGGTAGGCCGAATGGGCAGAAGAAACCCACCCCTCGCTTTAAAGAACAAGCAGCAAATCACAGCAAGGCCTGTGACAGACCTTGCGTGCCAAAGCATCAGATGTAGCTGACTGTGCAGGACAGCGTCAAGGGTTTCAGGGGATATGAGAGAATCCCCGAAACAAACCTGTAGCCCAAAAACTCCCGAGCAGGGCGATGAGATAGGCCTGAAGCTCATTTAAGAGCACCTGTCACAACAGGTTAATCTTGCAAGAGGAGCAGGAAGGCCCTTTGGGCAACCTAGAGAATGAGAAAAAACCAAGGCAGTACTGGCCAAAGAATGGTGAAAATAAATGGAAAAATGTGGTGTATCCTTACCTGCAGGTATACAGAGATATGCCAGACATCTTAGCTTTATCTCCCCTCCCCTCGACAATCCAATCAGAAATCAGAAGGAGTGACGAACTCAAGGAGGCAGACTGGAGGACTGCCAGAGCACGCACAAGTCACCCAGTTATTTATCAACCCCAAGCAAACAACTCACTGCCAAAACCAGCAGGGAGTAACCTGCTGAGATAGAGCACCGTCTTCTTGAAACAGTGGAGCGATTACCCCAGGGGAGAAACTTCCCCTTCTAAGGGAGCACATGGCCCAGCAATTACAACGTTGCATGACCCAGGAGTACTCTGTCTGCAGACAGGGTGATCCTGAAGAAGGGGAAAAACAGCTTGCACACTATTGCGAGCAAAGGGCAGTGCCTCTGTTGTGGGGTATCCGGCCCCCAACGCCCTCAGCCATGGACATGGCAACACAGCGAAAGGCACAATCGTCACAGCGAAAGGCACAATCGTCACAGCGAAAGGCACAATCGTCCAGCCGTAAGCAAGAATGACTGACCATAGCAATCCTTAAGGAAAACACTCAGAGTCCAGCAGCTTCCAAAGTGACTCCTGATAAACCTGGAAGATCACCCAGGAGCAACACTGGACAAACTCCTTCATGGATAGACCTGCATCAGCTTAAGAGCACCCAAGGGAGAGTGGAATTCAACTATTCTTGGGGCTAGGGTAAGTCAGAGCAGTGCCATCACTTGTCAGGCATCGAGAGAGGAACTCAAAAGGGTTGCCCCAGAACCCAGTCGAGTCTCCCTTTCCAGGGAGGAGGGGGAAGCAGCGGGATCAGGGCCTAACAACCCCCCCCCCAAAAGGAAAGTTCAGGCACAATCACTGATCGCTGAGGCACCGTGACCAACCCACCACAGGTAGCCAGCCTTGGATAGGGGAGGTCATCTGCAATCCCCAGAGAGGCCCCAGCTGAAGATGGTCCAACGACCGCAGATGCCGCTCCTCAGCCCTGTCCACCAAGGAGACATGCTGATTCAGGAGCTTGGGGCTCCAGATCAGAGAAAAAACATTTATCAGGGACAGAGCCCCAGGGACTGTTCCACAAGAACATGGTAGAGGGTGAAAGATGTATTACTCTGCTGAGAAAGGAGAGGACGCTTGAGCCACTCTCGTGATGTCCACTCACCTCAGAATCAGACTAGGAGTGCAGTCCTAGGTCAGTCCTGCAGCTGTTGTGACTGCCCAGAGGGAACAATCTACAAAAACACACACATACACACCAATGTCCAGGCAACAGAGGGCAACTGGAAGCCCTACTATGAAAGCGTTCTGGGCGGACTCATGCTATAGTAACCATCCATGGATGGTGGGACACCCATGATCCTGAGTGCTGAACTTGTGGGAGAAATCCCATGCCCCAGCAAGGACTGAGGATCATGTGCCCAAGTCTGTGGCTACCCACCGTCCCACGAGCAAGCACAGAGTGTGTAATTTCACCTCACCTACCAGTGCTCCTCAGCACTATGTGGTACGGACTGACGCGAAAGCTGAGACCATGCCGAAAGATGGCAGAACTCTAGTTGGCTGACGACTGCACAGCCAGGAAGAATAATGCCTGGCAGCAACCAAGGCCTTCGGAACAGATGCCTTATCTGTACCAACCATGCAAGCTGTGTGTCAAGGCCTCAACTCCTCCATTGGAGTGGAGAAGACAGTGTGACAATGGCAACCCCAGCACCATTGGTGCTCTAGGTAAGGCATGGTAGAGGATAGCAGTCTATGGCATCGTCCCCTTCAGTACTAGAGAAGGCACGGGAGGTGGTCCATTGAAACTGTGGTGGACTTACCTACGAGACTGGCTTATCTACGAGACCCACAGGGAATGACGGCAGCGAAGTCCCTGTTGAGCACATGTGTTTATGGAGGACTGCAGACATGTCCTGAGGTCTATAAGCAGTTTGCCAGTAAATAGCTCCATTCCTGGCACCACAGGTGACCACAGACGATCACCCAAGGGCTCAGACACCCAAAGAGCCATGGATGTCTGCAGGGAGAGGCCCTGCAGCCCCCCAACAGGCCATCAATATGAAACTGAACTGAGGACCGTTAATGCCAAGAGTAATATCCCTCGGCTCCCTGATTTATCAGGTGGTGTCGATGCTGTGAGCTCGATGGCCCCGCAAGCATTACAGCTGACTAGAGTTTCGCTAGTGCCCATTAATATTGATGGTGTGCACATCTTGGCGGGGCCCCCCAATATTGGGATTGTTGGCTGAAGGAGCAGTTCCATGCTTCCCAATGCTCTGTAGTGGATACCACCCAGGAGCCCCGAGGGCACTGGGCCACTGTGTACAGATGAACCAGGGTGCCTCAAGTAGATGGTCACCCCTGTGCTCGATTTGTAAGAAGCCAAGAACACCTGCCTCCCCCCCCCTCCCCCAAGGGCTGCAGGGGCCATGCAGGGGATTCAGAGAGTCCCAGCAGTCGATGGCCACAGTGGCAACAAGGTCGCTCAATGGCAAATCTAGTGCCTGGTTGGTTGGGCTTGATGTAGGCTAGGCGGTAATGAGAGGCACTGGTGGTCCGAAGGCCTCTCCAGTGGCCCCCATACCTTGATGGCCTCAAGGGAGTTAATGGTATTTGGGCACCACCACATCATGATGATGCTGGAACTGATGTTGTGCACCTCGATGACCTAGAAGGGTCGAGAGCATCGAGGGCTTGCCATTGCATCGACCTTGCCAGTCCCTAGGGTGGATATAAACACACTGATGGATCAAGGCTCTCATTGGCCTCGAGGGCCCTGCGGGCATCGGCAGCATCGATGGTACCTTGGTCACCAAAGCACTGAGTGCAGTGACGGTAGCAAGATAACAAGAGTTGCGAGGGCACCAACTGTGGCAAGTGCACAGAGGGCACTGTGCCGCAGGGTCAAGTGCCCCGAAAGTGCAGAGGGATCGAGTGAACCGAGGGCACTGTGCCATTGAGTGAGCCACGTCACAGCAGCATGGCACAGAGGGTACAGAGGCCTCAATGCCCAAACCAGTGCAGCGATATTCTAGTTCCACCGATGCAGATGGCACCGAAGGCTACTGTGGGATCATGAGCAGTCACGCACCTTGATGCAACGAGGGTGACCCTGGATCTCGATGGCATCAAAGGGACCATGGTACTTAAAGATGGGCCCCGTCAGACAATGCGGATGAATGGTGCACTGGTCACAGCTGTGCATGGGCAACAGTTCATGGGCATGGCACCAAAGTGCGGCAGCAAGCTGATAGCCTAGGCTCCACTCACCCTCTTCCAGGGAGATTTGCATTCCTAAGGCTGGCAAGCAGGAGGGGGAAGTAACAACATCCACGGCTCTCACCCGTGGAGACTACTTCCTCGAGACGTGGGAAAAGACGAGCTCTCGTCCCCACAGGAACGGCACGCTCCTCAATTCTTCCACCATCTAAATCCACTGATGCAGAGTGATCGGTGAACTGCCATGGAACTCTAGTCCAGGTAGAACTCAAGCGAGTCCCCAGGCTCAGAGCTTACAGGGATCACCGAAGGACTGCATAGTCCAGGCAGCACTGCGGGAAAAGAGGAAAACAGACAGAGCAAAGAGGACGCAAATACAAAAACCAGCAGGAGCAGTTTTGTTTTTTTTTTAAACAGGCTGTACAGGGGAGAACCCACCATGCGGCTGGCAGAAAATTAGAAAAAGAATAAACTACAAGAAAGAACAGCTGCAGCTTTAGAAAAAAATCACTTACAAAACTGTAAGAAGAGAGCAAAGCTGAATACCGTGAATAACATTTTCTAATAATAAAAAAAAAAAAAGAGCCCGAGCTCCACAACCGAGATGACAGCTCCGCAGAAAAGAAGAGGCTGAGGGACTCTACCTAGGGGGCAGGGTGATGACTACAGCTGCACATGCTCAGTAGGGCATGCTAAAAGCTCTAGAACAGTGGTTCTCAACCCTGTCCTGGGGAGCCCCCCAGCCAGTCGGGTTTTCAGGATATCCACAATGAATATGCATGAGAGAAAATTTGCATACACTGCCTCCATAGCATGCAAATTTTCTCATATGCATATTCATTGTGGATATCCTGAAAACCCGACTGGCTGGGGGGGGGGGGGGGGGGGGGGGTCCCCAGGACAGGGTTGAGAACCACTGCTCTAGAATCTTTTAGATCAAAAGTTCCGGCCGGGCTCCATCCGATGATATCACCCTGTGTATGGGCTACCATCCTGCTTGTCTTAGAAGATAGATGGCTGCAGCACACCTTGCTCCATTGTGAAAAGTGGGGCATATGACAGTATTATAGACTGCTCTGTTGCTGCTGACATAAAAATGGATGCTCCCAGCTGAAGCAGAACACCCTCTTCAAAAGCAAGTGAACTGAAAATTTAATTGGATTGATAATTTATTGAGCAGTTACAAGGGAGTGTTTCCCATGATGGAAAATATAAACCACTTTTAAAAAAAGCTAAAGCATAATTACTCTCCTTCAAATGATCAATTTATGAAGAATCCTGTGTGTAAACGTACATTGAGCACATGCTATAGCAGGAAATATTCAAAACTGTTTTGGAACAAAGGCTGCAGGTGCTTTTTACTTTCAGACCTTGCACCAGTTTCAAGAAGTACACCTACTTCCTTCCCCTTTGAAGCTTGGCTGCTGGTACAAAGTATCCAAGGACCTACTTTTTGTGCATCTAGATCTTCTACAGAAAATACATAAGAACATAAGCTTTCCCATGCTGGGTGACACCAAGCCCACCAAGCCCAGTATCCTGTTTCTAACAGTGGCTAATCTAGGTCACAAGTACAGGCAGGATGCCTAAATTCAATATATTCCATGCTGCTTATCCCAGGGACAAACAGTGGATTTCTCCAAGTTCACATTATTAATGGTTATGGACTTTTCTTCTAGGAACTTGCCCAAATCTTTTTTTTAAAACCAGCTACATTAACAGCTTTTACCCCATATTCTGGCAACAAATTCCAGAGTTTAATTATGCATTGAATAAAAAGGTATTTTCTCCTATTTGCTAGTAACATCATTGCATGTCCCACAGTTTTTGTACTTTTTGAAAGCATAAAACAGATTTGCATTTACCCGTTTCACTCCACTCATTTTATAGACCTCTATCATATCTCCCCCTCAGCCATCTCTTCTCCAAGCTGAAGAGCCTCAACCTCTTTAGCCTACAACTTGAATCCACAAATTATTTATGTTAAACTCCAATCCCATCCAAAACACAACCCCAGAAATGCCTTGCATAAATGTCTCAAACTACATGAGCTGTGGAATGCTGTATATACTTTTAGACCTATTAAGGGAGGATAATTTTCATACAGGGCAATTTATGTCTGTAAATACAGTAGCATGCAAATGCTCCCAACAAAAGGCAAGATACAGCTGAAGCCTATGGTCACACAAAATATCAAATTATCAAAAATGTTTTGCAACAGTCATACAAATAAAACCCAATACAACTTCAAACTATTCAGTAATCCATATTGGGATTCTTTTTTGCCCAGAAACAAAAACATGCAAAAGCATTGTAATGATTAGGGAAAGATGCACTGCAATGCAGTATTAAGCATTTATAAAATATGTATAGATAACGGCAACCCCCTTCCCCCAGAAACCAACCAAAAAGTTTTTTTGCTCAGTATCATGACCCCCACAAGAGCTAACACATACATAACTAAGGTCATTAATTGATTCAAGGGTGGTCAGGCAGTTGCTTAGCTGTGACAGGTGCACTCCTAGAACAGCAGGATATTAGTCCTCACATGTGGGTGACATCCGATGAAGCCCAGCACGGAAAGCTTTTGTCAAAGTTCCTAGAAGCTCTGACCAGCAGACTGAGCATGCCCACCCTGCCACTATCCAAGCGTCCATGCTAGGTCCCCCTTCAGTCTTGTAAACATAGCAAAATACACTAGCGAAAAAATAAAACAAACTGAAGGTGAACCCAACCTTGTGGGGAGGTGGGCAGGATTCCAGAGGACTAATATCCTGCTGTCCTAGGAGAACACCTGTTACAGCTAAGCAACTGCGCTTTCTCCTAGAACAAGCAGGATGGTAGTCCTCACATAAGGGTGAGTACAGAGCTACAGACTGCCCCATTTAACCGGAAAGACCAACAGCGGCTGAACAAGGTACCAATGGGCACAACACAACTGGGGCACTGTGGGAAGAGTCAAGGGGCATTCTGGCCCCACAAAAAGCATGAGAAGAGAGAGTTGGGTTCAGGCCTGGAACAGGTTACATAGTACAGATTGACCGAAGGCACTATCCTGATGGCTATCCCTGTCAAGGCAGTAGTGAGCTGCAAATGTGTGGAGAGCGCTCCAGGTTGTGGCCCGGCAAATTTCCGTGACAGGGACTGCATGCAAATGAGCCACTGGTGCTGCCATAGAGTGAGCCTTTACTCTGCCGGCTAGCTGAAAGCCTGCCTGCGCGTGACAGCAGGCAATGCAATCTGCCAGCTAGACAACGTCTGTTTTCCCACCGTCCTCCCTAGACTGTTGGAATCAAAGGGCACAAAGAGCTGGGTGGACTGTCTGTGGCTCACTGAGCGATCTAGGTAGAAGGATAAAGCCCATTTACAGTCTAGGGTGTGGAGAGCCTGTTCCCCTGGGTGGGAATGAGGCCTCGGATAAAAGGTGGGTAAAACGATAGACTGGTTGATGTGGAAATCAGTCACCACCTTAGGCAGAAACTTGGGATGCGTACGCAGAACCATACGCTCATGGAAGAACTTTGTGTACGGTGCGTTCGTGACCAAGGCCTGAAGCTCACTGACCCTGCGAGCGGAATTGATCGCCACCAGGAATATGACTTTCCAGGTGAGGAACTTCAGGGCTCAGGACTGCAGTGGCTCAAAGCGAGGCACATCAGTCTCACCAGGACAACATTGAGGTCCCAGGGTACCACATGATCCCACATGAAATGGCCAACTAGGGGCTGGACCGAAGTGGGCATACTAGCAACACCTCGGTGGTATGCGTTGACAGTGCTGAGGTGCATCCTGACTGGTCTGGAGCCCAGACTCAGATAAGTGCCACAGGTGGTCTAGCAGCCAGGGGAGAGGGCACAAGAAGGGGGTCTAACCCATGCCCCCCACACCAGATGGAAAAACGTTTTCCCTTTGAGCTGTAGGACTTCCTGGTGGAAGGTTTCCGGGACTCTACCAGAACCCAGGAAACAGTCCAAGAGCTGTGATAGCTGGTGAATTACTCACTCCCAAGCTGAGAGGGCCAGTACCTGGAGGTTCGGGTGATGCAGAGTGCCCTGGTTCTGTGATACGAGGTCGGGTGCTGTCCCCAGCAGAATAGGCGCCTGCACCAACAGGTCCTGGAGAAGTGGGAACCAAACCTGCTGAGGCTAGGAGGGTGCCACAAGGATCATGGTCATCCCGTCCTGCTAAAGCTTTGAGAGTCTTCGAGAGGAGGGGTAAAGAAGAGTACGCATACAGGAGGTTCTGCCCCAGTGAAGGGAGAAGGCATTGCAGGCCGGATGGCCATTCCCTGCTACTAGGGAGCAGAACCTGCTCACCTTGTGGTTGAGAGAGAGGAGGTGAACAGGTCCACATCCGGCATACCCCATTGGCGGAACAGGTCGGCTGCCACCGCTGGGTTGAAGGACCACTCAAGTGGTTGGAAGGACCGGCTGAGACAGTCCGCTAGCACATTGAGGTGACCTAGTAGGTAGGAGGCCCATAGATTCATCCCTTGGGAGAGGGCCCAGTCTCAGACCTGCACCGCCTCTTGGCAGAGGAGGCACAAGCCCTTGCTGCCCTGTTTGTTGAAGTACCACATCGCGACCTGGTTGTCCGTCCTGATCAGAAGTTCTTTGGACAACAACTGATTGCTGAATGCCCACAAGGTGTACTGTATCACCCAAAGCTCCAGAAGGTTTATCTGGCAATGTGCTTCGGCTACTGTTCAAAGGCCCTGTGTGCAGGCCGTTCTTGTGGGCTCCCCACCCCTGAGAAGCATCAGTGGTGTCACCTGGGGCAACATGGGCTGAAAGGGAAGTCTGCGTTCCAGATTGGAGAGAACTTCCACCAGGCCAGAGATACCCTGAGAGGATCCATGACAGTGATCTGAGCCTCTAGATCCTGATATGTCTTCTGCCACTGGGACTGCAAGGCCCACTGTGGGCTTCTCATGCAGAGGTGGGAAAAGGGATTTAATGAACGGAGACCACCATGTGGCCCAGTAGGTAGAGCAGGAGATGGGCTGGCACCCCTCCTGCTCTTGCAGACGAAGGTGGCCAGCAAGGCAAGGGAGATCGGATGGTCCCTGGGCAGGAAAGCTTTCGCTTGTGCAGTGTCCAACCTGGTGCCTATGAAGTCCAGCTGAGAGAACTGATAAGAGGTGCGACTTGGGGAAGTTAACTAATCCCAGTCTGCAGGGTCTGTACTGTCAAGGCCAGAGCTTGCAAGGCCCCAGAGTGGGAGTTCACTCCTGACCAGCCAGTTGTCCAGTATGGAAACACATGGACCGAGTGGCGTCTTAGGTAGGCAGCCACCACCGCTAAGCATTTGGTGAAGATGAGGGGGACTGATGCCAGTCCAAAGGGCAGCACTTTGCATTGGAAATGTGCATTCCCCACCATGAAGCGGAGGTACTTCCTGTGGTCAGGGACAATCGCAATATGTGCATATGCCTCCTTGAGATTGAGGGAGCAAAAAATCAGTCTCCTCTTCGGAGGAGCAGGATCAGCATGCCCAGAGAGACCATCTTGAATTTTCTCTTACGAGAAACCTGTTCAACACCCTGAAGTTGAGAATAGGGCGCAAGCTGCCATTCCTTTTCGGGCTGAGGAAATACCTCGGCCCTGTTGATGGCGGGGGACCGGTTCCACTATGCCCACTGTGAGGAGGGTGGAGAGTTCTGTTTGAAGAACAGCCAACTATGCAGGTGAACCCCAAGATGGACATGGGGGAGAGGTCTCGGAGCCAGCTGAAGTGTAGACTGTAACCCCTGGCAGACAATGGAGAGGACCCAGTGGTCTGATGTTATATGCCCCTTTTACCCCATCATCTAATGGGGGGCCAACTAACTCCCTCACAGGCTTTGTACCTTGAATGTACCTGCAAGTTTTTATTATGAGTTTTTGCTTCCACAGCAAGTTTCTTTTCAAATTCTCTTTGCCTTCCTTATCAATGCTTTGTATCTGACTTGCCAGGGCTTATATCATTTCCTGTTTTCTTCATTCGGATCCCTTTTCTATTTCTTTAAAGATGTTCTTTTAGATATTATATCCTCTTTTGCCTCATCTTTTAACCATGCAGGTAGTTTAGCCTTCCTTCCTTTTCTAATGCATGGAATACATCTTGTCTGGGCTTCCAAGATAGTATTTTTAAACAACCTCCATGCCCAAGCTAAACTTTTAACCTTTGCAGTTACTCCTTTCAGTTTTTTCCTAACCATTTTCCTCATTTTATCATAGTTATCTTTTTGAAAGTTAAATGCTGTCGCAGTAGATTTCTTTTTTGTGCTCTCTAGTTAAGTAAAATTGATATTGTTGTCACTGTTGCCAAGTGGCTCCAATCACTTACCTCTTGCATCAAATTTTGTGTTCTACTAAGAACCAGGTCTAAAATAGTTTCCCCTCTTGTTGGTTCTTGTACCAGCTGCTCCATGAAGCATTCATTTATTTCATCTAGGAACTTTGCTTCTCTAGAATGTCCTGATATGACATTACCCAGTCAATACTGGAGTAACTAAAATCACCCCTCCACCAATGTGATTCATCCTATCATTACAATATAATTTGTACCCTGGTATTACAGTGTCCCACTGATAATCCTCCTTTCACGAGGTCTGAGATGCCAATTATATCTACCTCATCATCTATTTCTATAAGCTCTAACACGTCCATTTTTTTTTTAAGACTTCTAGAATTGTATATAGACATTTCAAAGTATGTTCATTGTTTGTATTAACCACCTGCTGATCAGTTGACAGGGTTAATTTGGAATCTTTCTGCATTTTACTTAAAAACTCCTGGTCCACTTTGACATTTATTGCAACCTCTCTACTGGGATGTCCTAATTTCCCTGTTTTCTTAGTATCCTTCAAAGATACAACATTCCGAACCATGAGCTTCTGAACGACTGTCAGCTTTCCCCCATCTAGTTTAAAAGCTATGCTCTCTCCTTTTTAAAGGTTAGTGCCAGAAGCCTGATTCCACTCTGGTTCCTCATTTCTTTATCTTCTCTATCTATATAAAGAAATTGATGCTATGACTTAGATTGCTATAAAATAGTTTCTAATCACTATAACATTTTCTCTATTTGCTATCTAAACAGAGTAAATATTTTTTGAATACCAAAAAATGTGCTAGCCATGATTCTATTGCGCTGGAATATAACAGTGAACCACCATTAAAAAAATGCAAGGGCCTTTTCTCTAGATAAGTATTTTCTTGGGCATTTAAACACAGAAGCACCATCTTCATTTGTCTGACCCTGCCACCAGCTGTCCAACAAATTGATTAGTACCTCAAGAAAACAGATTCTGCACAATCTCCTGGGCATAGTCAGCTTGTTGTTTAAGGCTTAGCTTAAAAATTACTTTTATAAAGCCTGATGTTGAAAAGATTATTTTCAAATTTTCCCTTATTAGCTCGCTCAAAAGATATCAGCAAACATATTCCACAAAAGGTACACACAAAGTAATACAGGGGCCAATATTCAAAAGCATTTTGACAGAACTTACAAGCTAGCTAAATGCCAACTTTTGAATATTTAGGGAACATATCTGGATAATATTTAGCCAGATAAAGAGAGGCATTTCAGGTAAGAGCTTAATTATCGGGCTAACATAGTAGGATACAGCTGAAAATTAGCTAAGTTAGCTGGACAACTTTAGGGTTTCCTCAGAGTAGGCCTAAAGTTATCCAGCCATATGTGATCAGGTAACTTGAGGCTTAACTGGCTTTGTTAAAAGGAATATTACCATTTAGGTGGCTACAGCGTAAAAGTGTGCAGCACAAGCTAGATAATCTGATTTCATAATCCTCACCAAATATATGAAAAAAGAGGCTCTATTGAGCCAAGTCACCCCCCCCCCCAATCTTCTCCTAGTAAACACACACAAAGTCTCAGGGTATGGTTGCCAGCCTTCCTCCTCCCACCCATCCATACTTCTAGCAACCCCTTTCAGCTACCAGGATCTCTGTACACTACAACCGCTCCTGGGAGTGGGGCAGCCTTAGGGTATCATGACCCTGGGGGTTTCCAGAGATACCAGTTCTGTGGGAGGTTAAGATTAGGGCAAGGGGGTGAAGGGAAAAGGCTTTGAAATATATTTTTCGCCAACCGGGGAAGGGATGGAGGGAGAGGGAGTAAGTGTTAAAAGTTAACTAGGAGGGAATTGTGGGGCTCAGCTAGGTCCCTTTTTCAGATATCGATTGAGTGTAAGTGAATCAGGCCATCAGGCCCGTGCCACACTTTTTTTTTTTTTAAGCACACACTATAGCCACCCTGCTATATTTGTCCGAATATAGCCTAAGTCTCAAGTGATCTGGCCACACATCGCCGGACAACTTAACCAGAGATATTCAAAGACAGCCGATTAGATTTAATGTTATTTAGGGTTTTTGTTTTTAATTTTTTTCCTCATCATCCCCATATAGTCTTCACATCTTATTTTATGATTAAATATTACAGAAATTAACAAAATAAAATCTTGTACAGATGTTCAAAGTTAATAAGCCATATACTTTATCAGACACCTGCTGGTTAAATAATGTAGCACAGCTCCAGATCTAAAAGGGAAGGGGAGAATGATCATCCTTACTGTTAGTCATTTTTATTTGCAATGTCTTTATATGATACGATACAAATCAGTTGAAGCCTAGTACTGAAAAAGGGGATGCATGAGATCAAAGAAGCCCAGAACAAGCATGGAATTAAATAATCTGATTGAAAAGTAAAGCATGCTCTATAGGAAAATGGAGATATGCAGGGACTGGGAGAGAGAGAGATAGGGTCTGACAAATCAGCCGAATACAAAAACAAATTTTTCCACAGACAAGCAATGGACATGTTCAAGTCTATGCTTAATTAAATGAGATGCTGTAGATGGCTCATTATTAAGCAATTCAGGCTCATTTTCAAAGTCACCTATAGACTCAAGGCCAGCACACATCTATGCACCTCATCTACAGTGAAATAAACACACAGTTTCAATACCTCAAAAGCCTTTGTTAAGGAGAACAGCACTGCAGGAACAAAAATGTGCTACTTAGCAACATAGTCTTGCTTGAAATTACAATCAGTACAGAAAAAAAAAAATCAGTCTGCAGCTAATTCAATACACCCAAATACATATAACAAAAACACAAGAAACTGATCAGAAGGCGAAGGCAACTATTCTCTTTTGAAAATATTAAAAACCTCTCTGGGAAAGAAACAATGGTCTAATATGTAGAGTACCTTTATACAAGGACTGGATTCTATACTCTTGTTTCAAAGTTATTTTCACTTGGTATTTATTTCATGATTCATTTCTGTACTGTTCATGTAGTCTACTGGTTACAATTTTCTTTATAACAATTCTCATGTTCCTTTGGGAGATCATAACAGTAGATATCTTATAGCCTGATGCACCAGCTTGCATAATTACCACCTATTTTACACACTGTAAAGCAGTGGTAGACCAATGTTTAACCCATAAAAACCCACAACATGCAATTGCTATAGACTAGAAAGATTGCTGTTCTAAAAAAAAAAAAAAAAAAAAAAAGATCCTAAAAAGGATTAAAAAATATTACCAGGTTTATTAATTTAGCAGAGCTGCTTAGGTGCTCTCCTAGGACAGCAGGATGTTAGTCCTCACACATGGGGTGACATCAGATGGAGCCCAGCACAGACAACATGTCAAATTTCTAGAAAATGACTGGCATACTGAATGTGCCCAGCATGCCACTATCCACGTGGGATCCCTCTCCAGTCTCAAAAAAAGAATTACGAAAAAATAAAACAGACCTAGGAAAAACCCAACTCTGCGGGGTGACAGGCGGGTTTCATGAAGACTAACATCCTGCTGTCCTAGAGGAACACTTGTTACAAGTAAGCAACTCTGCTTTCTCCTAGGACAAGGAGGATGGTAGTCCTCAGACAGGGGTGAATTCCTAGTTACAGGCTACTCCCAAACAGACATCTAACAGATGCCAATGGGCACAATAATGGTGTTGTTGGTAACAGAGGGAGATAGCCTGAACCCAAACAATGGATTCTACAGCTGAAAGATTCTGTAGTACAGACTGGCCAAAGCTATCATCATGCCGGCCATCCTTGTCCAGACAGTAATGAGAGTTAGAGCATATATCTCCAATACTTAGGGATTTACATTGGCTTCCAGTTAAATGGAGGTGCAGGTTTAGATTAGTGACCTCTCTTTAAACTGTTAAATATTTCTTCCCTTTGTGTATTGAAAGACATTACATTTTATAAACAGAGTCGTTCTTTAAGGTCTGAAGGTAGTTGTCCACCTAGTAAACAAGTTCAAGAAGGTTTCAACTAAAGGATGAGTTTTCCCTTACGAATGGAATAAACTAATTGATTTGAGGCTGCAGCAGGATTATAAAGAACATAAGAAATTTCCAATACTGGGTCAGACCAAGGGTCCATCAAGCCCAGCATCCTGTTTCGAACAGTGGCCAATCCAGGCTACAAAGTACCTGCAAGTACCCAAACACTAAGTCTATCCCATGCTATCGATACTAGTAATAGCAGTGGTTATTTTCTAAGTCAACTTGATTAATAGCAGGTAATGGACTTCAAGAATTTATCCAAACCTTTTTTAAACCCAGCAGCACTAACTGCACTAACCACATCCCCTGGCAGCAATTAAAGGCAGTTTATTTTAGTCAAGCTTTTGGATGAGGCAGCATGATTAATTTTATTGGATTGAATATTTTAGATACTTGTCTTTGTATTGTGTATTTTAGAACAGAATGTTTGGATTACTTACCTGGTAATCCCCTTTTCTTTAGTGTAGACAGATGGACTCAGTACGAATGGGTTAGTATCCGCGTGCTAGCAGTTGGAGACGGATCTGACGTCAGCACGGGGTATATAGCCCCACAGGAAGCGCAGCGATTCAGTAATCTTCCTTGCAAAAGCTGTTATGGATGTGTGTACTGACGCTCAGTGAAAAGTGAAAAAGTGAAAACAGGACCCCCCTAACAGATTGACAGTGGCTGGAGACCGCCAGCAGTCCCAACCGGAAGGCGCTGACACCTGGTAGAGTGTATGCCCGTATGTAAGACAAATGCCATGGCTTACCTGGAATCGGTAAAACCCATGTACACAGGCAGCTGGGCGGGATGCTGAGTCCATCTGTCTACACTAAGGAAAAGGGGATTACCAGGTAAGTAATCCAAACATTTCCTGGCGTGTAGCCAGATGGACTCAGTACGAATGGGATGTACAAAAGCTTTACTCCCCGCCGGGGCGGGAGGCTGCCTGAGGACCATGTAGTACCGCCCTTGCAAAAGCAGAGTCCTCCCTGGCCTGGACATCCAGACGGTAGAACCTGGAAAAGGTATGAAGGGAGGACCACGTCGCTGCTTTACAGATTTCTGTCGGCGACAGCATCCCGGATTCAGCCCAAGATGCTGCTTGCGCTCTGGTAGAATGAGCCTTAACCTGTAGAGGCGAAGCCTTCCCAGCCTCCACGTAGGCTGCTCTGACAACTTCTTTAATCCAGCGGGCAATGGTGGGCCGAGAGGCTGCGTCACCTTGCTTCTTCCCGCTGTGTAGGACGAACAGGTGGTCCGTCTTTCGCAGGTCTTGTGTCACGTCCAGATACCTGGGCAGCAATCTGCCGATGTCGAGATGGCGTAATAAACGGCCTTCTTCAGATTTCTGCAGACCTACCGTGGTAGGCAAGGAGATATTGGTTAAGATGAAACTGTGAAACCACTTTAGGGAGAAAGGAGGGAACCGTCCGAAGATGGATAGCTTCCGGAGTGATCCGTAGAAAGGGCTCACGGCAGGACAGTGCTTGTAGCTCAGAAATGCGTCGTGCGGAGCACACCGCCAGCAAGAACACCAACTTCAAGGTGAGAGACCGGAGAGATAAGCCCCGAAGGGGTCGGAAGGTGGATCCCGCGAGGAAATCCAAAACAAGATTAAGGTTCCATAAGGGCACAGGCCACTTTAGTGGCGGACGAATATGCTTGACCCCTTGCAGGAAACGAGAAACATCTGGATGCTTGGCGATGGTCTTGCCATCCCTCCTGGGACCATAGCAAGACAGTGCCGCAACCTGAACTTTGATGGAGCTGAGGGAGAGACCCTTCTGAAGCCCATCCTGCAGGAAATCCAACACGATAGGTATGGTGGTGGCATGGGGATTGGTGCCATAAGTGTCGCACCATGCTTCAAATACTCTCCAGATCCGGACGTAGGTGAGGGATGTGGAAAACTTGCGAGCTCGGAGGAGTGTATCAATCACGGGCCCCGAGTAACCTCTCTTCTTCAGTCTAGCCCTCTCAAGGGCCAGACCGTAAGAGAGAATTGAGCTGGATCCGCGTGGAGGATGGGACCTTGACGTAGAAGGTCCCGGAGAGGAGGCAGAGGAAGAGGCTCCCCTGCCAGTAGTCGTCTCATGTCCGCGTACCAGGGTCTTCTTGGCCAGTCTGGTGCCACTAGAAGAACTAGGCCCCGGTGCGTCTGAATCCTGTGGATGATGGCGCCCAGCAGAGGCCACGGAGGAAACGCGTATAGTAGAGTCCCTGGAGGCCACGGCTGGACCAGGGCATCGATTCCGTGTGAGAACGGGTCGCGCCTGCGGCTGAAGTAGCTGGGGACTTGAGCATTGGACTTGTCCGCCAGTAAATCCATGGCCGGAATCCCCCAGTGATCGACAATCATCTGGAAAGCTGCGGGGGACAGCTGCCACTCTCCTGGATTTAGGCGTTCCCTGCTGAGGAAGTCTGCTGTGGTATTGTCCTTCCCGGCAATGTGTACGGCGGAGACGTCCTGCAGATTCGCTTCTGCCCAAACCATCAGTGGGGCGATCTCCAGAGAGACTTGTCGGCTTCTGGTTCCGCCCTGCCGGTTGATGTAGGCCACCGTGGTGGCGTTGTCGGACATCACTCTGACGGCTCTGTGCTGCAAGTCTGTGAGCGAATCGCAGGCATGCCAATCGGACCGCCCGGGCCTCCAGGCGATTGATGTTCCACGTGGACTCCTCTCTGTTCCACCGCCCTTGCGCGGTGAGTTCTTCGCAATGAGCTCCCCAGCCGCTCAGGCTGGCATCCGTGGTGAGCAAGGTCCACGTGGGCGAGGACATCTTCGACCCCCTGCTCAGGTGGTTGGACTGCAACCACCACCGCAGCTGGGTCCGAACGCTGGCCGGTAGAGGAAGGTGCGTGGAATAGTCCCGTCGACGGGGGCTCCAGCGAGAGAGCAGGGAATGTTGTAGAGGTCTCAATGGGCCCGCGCCCAAGGCACCACTTCCAGGGTGGAGGCCATGAGACCCAGAACCTGCAGATAATCCCAGGCTATGGGCCGACTGGCACCCATCAGATACTGGATACGCTGTCGAAGCTTCAACTGTCTCTTGGGCGTAAGACTGACCGTGTCCGCCCGAGTGTCGAACTGCACTCCCAGATACTCGATTGACTGGGAAGGCTGTAGGCAGCTCTTGCTGAGGTTGATTACCCAGCCCAAGCTTTCCAGAAGGGCGATCACTCTGCCGGTCGTCCGCAGGCTCTCCTCTCGAGATTTCGCCCTGATCAGCCAGTCGTCTAGGTAGGGATGGACCAGAATCCCTTCCCGCCTGAGTGCCGCTGCCACCACTACTACCACTTTGGTGAATGTCCATGGGGACGTGGCCAACCCGAAGGGTAGAGCCCGAAACTGGAAGTGGCGGCCCAGAACCTTGAAGCGCAGGTAGCGCTGATGATCCGGATGGATCGGAATATGAAGATATGCTTCCGACAGGTCTAATGCCGTGAGGAATTCTCCGGGCTGGACTGCGGCTTTGACGGAGCGTAGAGTTTCCATGCGAAACCTCGGTACTCGTAAGTAGCGATTGACTGACTTGAGGTCCAGCACAGGCCGAAAAGTGCCCCCTTTCTTGGGAACCATGAAATAAATGGAATAGTGTCCAGAAATCACTTCCCAGGCAGGTACTGGGAGGATGGCGTTCAAGGACAGGAGCCTCGCCAGGCTAGCTTCTAACGCTGCCGTCTTGTGCCGGGGACATGAAGATTCCACAAACCTGTCCGGAGGAAGATGATGAAAATCCAGAAAATATCCGTCCCGGATAACGGCGAGGACCCACTGGTCCGACGTAATCTCGACCCATCTGGGGTAGAAGAGGGTCAACCTGCCCCCTATGGCTTCGTTCCCCAGATGAATCGGCAAATTCTCATTGCGGGGCGCGACCGGGGCCCGAGCCCGGGCCAGCCCCCCGCTTGCGCTGCTTGGTCCGAAAGGACTGATTCCTGGCCGGAGGACGAGTTGCCTGATAGCGCCCCTTATATGGGACAAAGCGCTGGGAACTCCTGCCCCTGTAGGGCCGTGGAAAGGAGCGCTGTCCCCTCCTGGATCGATCTTCCAGAAGTCTAGGCACAGGAGAGGCACCCCAGGTAGTGGCTAGCTTATCAAGGTCACTGCCAAACAGAAACGAGCCCTGAAAGGGTAACCTGGTGAGACGAGACTTCGAAGGTGCATCAGTTGACCATGGCCGAATCCAGAGCTGCCTCCTGGCGGCTACGGAGGATGAAATCCCCTTAGCTGTAGTGCGAACCAAATCCGAGGCGGCATCGGTGAGGAAGGAAAGAGCGGACTCCATGTCAGCCGCTGAAGCGTTGTTCCTGACCCGAGACAAGCAGGCACGTGTCACCACCGTGCAGCAGGCCGCAATCCGCAAAGAAAAAGCTGCCACCTCAAAAGTTTGTTTCAGAATGGTGTCCATTCGCCTGTCATGGGGCTCCCTGAGGGCCGTCCCCCCTTCCACTGGAATAGTAGTGCGCTTGACCACAGCGCTAATTAAGGCGTCCACCTGAGGACATGCCAGCAGGTCCTGGAGAGCCGGCGCCAATGGGTACATGCCTTTCAGGGCCCGGCCCCCTTTGAAGGAAGCCACCGGCGCCGCCCATTCCAAATCTATGAGTTGCTGAGCTGCCTGCAAGAAAGGAAAATGGCGAGCTGTAGGACGAAGACCTTCCAGCAGGGGGTTCTGCGCAGAAGGTACCGAAGCACTGGGACCAGTGATATCCAACTCCGCCAGACACTGAGTCACGAGGTCCGAGAGGTCCTCCTTAGGGAAGAACCGCCTCATGGTTCTATATGGCTCAATCCCCGGGGGGAGGTCCCCCTCATCCGGGAGGTCTGACTCGTCCGGCGAAACCTCCTGGTCCGATTGATCTGGACTGTCCAGAGGCGGGAGGTCCTGCTCCCTATAAGGCCGTGAGGGTCCAGGCACAGGATCCCTAGGTGCTGCCACCGTAGCGGCGGCCGCAGCAGATGCCGCAGACGCAGCCACCGCAGGAACCGCAGCAACAGCAGGAACCACCGGAGCAACAGGGAAAGTAGGGCCGGGATGGGAAGCCGCCTGCATCTGGACGAAGGCATGAAACCCCTTAAAGAGATCCACCCAGGAAATGGAAGCAGCCTCGAATCGCCGGGGTACAAGCTCCCCCGGGATTCCCGAATGGTCAAGACTGCCCCCCAAATCCGGGGTAGCCCCAGGGGAACTGTCAAGAAACTGCGGCTGAGACTGGTCCTGGCCGGAGGGTCCCCCTGCCGCCTCACACTGGGCACATAGCGAGTCTGGCGCAGTACTGCGTGTGGCCCTAAGGTGGCATGCAGAGCAGAGGCCAAGGGCTGAAATGCCGGAGACAAGCGGCTGCGCCACTGAGGATGCGGCTGCGTGCTGATCCATACCAAATAGAACAAGCGCGCAATATGTGGCAGCAATAGGCGCTTAATACAACAGGCGCACAATAGTAATAATATGCGGCAGCAATAGGCGCTGAATACCACAGGCGCACAATAGCAATAATATGCGGCAGCAATAGGTGCTTAATACAACAGGCGCACAAGAAGAAATGCGGCAGCAATAGGCGCCGAATACAACAGGCGCACAAGAAGAAATGCGGCAGCAATAGGCGCCGAATACAACAGGTGCACAATAGTAAGAATATGCTTAATGGCATTCAATAGGCAATCAACACGTAAGCAGTGAGCAATATACGCTTAATGGCATTCAATAGGCAATCAGCACTGAAGCAGTTAGCAATATACGCTCAATGGCATGCAATAGGCTTTCAATAATATGCGGCAAATACTCACAGTGGCAGCCAATATGCGAAAACAATACCATATACGCACAAGGAGGAAGAAAGCCGCGCCTATTACGGGCGCGGAATACCTGAATAGGGCCACAAAATGGCGTCCTCCACGGCTTGCCACGCCGCCGATCCTCTAGGCTTCGGAGACCTGGGCGAAGAGACGTACGCCTTACCAGATCTTCGGCGCTCCCGGGCTGGAACTCAGGCGGTCTCCGGCTGCGGGGGAAAGGGCCAGTACCGTTCACCACCGCGATTGAGGAACAGTACCCGCTACCTCGTCCACGCCGGGAAGAGGGCCTCGAAGCTCCACCCGAGTCTCCCCCGGGGGACTCTGCCCCTGCTGCGGTTCGGCCGGACCGAGGACTTTCACCTCCGGGGGACCACGGTAGTCACCCCGGGAAGCTCAACTGGGGGGAACGGACAGAACGTCCCCTGAGGAGCGCGGGGCGCAAGAGTCGAGGAGACAGGGAAAGAAGAAACTAGAACGAAAAGAAAAGAGAAAAAATTAAGGTAGTCTTGGAAAGCACGCTGAACAGCATGCAGGCACTCCAAACTGCTTTGGAGACGGAAATTACTGAATCGCTGTGCTTCCTGTGGGGCTATATACCCCGTGCTGACGTCAGATCCGTCTCCAACTGCTAGCACGCGGATACTAACCCATTCGTACTGAGTCCATCTGGCTACACGCCAGGAAATGTTTGTTATTGTATTATTTTATTACTTTTTATTGTAATCCGCACCGAACTGATCTCTGGAGGCAGTGGAATATAAGTATTTTTAAAATAAAGTGTGGAGGGAACTCCATGTCGCAGTCTTGCAGATCTTGTCCAAGAGGACTGCTCTCAAGTAGGCCACAGAAGTTTCCATAGCTCTGACAGAATGAGCCTTGACATGGCCCCCAAGCTGCAATCCCGCCTGAGTATAGCAGAAGGAAATACAGCCAGTTGGATAAGGTCTATTAGCAACCGCAACTCTTAATCTATACCATACACTTCATTAAGACCACTACAGATATTGCAAAACACAGCTGCTAGAATCTTAACCGGCAAAAGCAAAAGAGATCACATCACAGAAACCCTGGCAGAATTACACTGGCTACCCATTGAACAAAGAATTGAGTACAAAACACTATGCACCATACATAAATTAATACATAATGAAAAAGCAGATTGGCTGAACACAGGCCTTCGCGTACACGTCCCAAATAGGAACCTGAGATCAGCCAACAAAGCACTTCTCAGTATTCCATCAATCAAAACAGCAAGACTAACACAAGTAAGAGAAAGAGCTCTATCCTTGGCAGGACCCATACTTTGGAACACCATGCCCGTGGAGTTGAGACTACAAAGCAACAACAAAACCTTTAGAAAACATTAAAAAACCTGGCTCTTTAAACTAGCTTATCAAAAAGAGAAAGGCGAATAATACTCAGGGGAAAGCAGGTACAAACAAACGAACAACAAACACATAACCAAAATAAATGTGTATAGTTTTTAATTAGCTTAAGTTTCATCTTTAAAGCTCAGCAATAACATACTAACTTATCTGATTACGTGGAGGCAGCTGCTGCCACTAACATAAGTACTGACTTACCCAACTATCCGGCGCAATTCATGGCTTACATGAGAAATTTATAATCACTTCCCCCATAATGCAAGAAGTCCAATGTAAATAAGTGTTAATTTACTTTGTCATAGAACTATGGACTTGTGCTAAATATAGAGGAAAAATTGTTGCTGACGATTGTGTGAAAATAGGTGAAACTGATACTGTAATTACTCATATTTTGAGGTGGGGCAAGATAATATATATCATTTGTGCTATGTCGATATAAAAGTTGATGAATAGGTAAACCAAATACATTTACACCTGTACTCATTTCACAGATCTCACCATTAGAAAAAAAATGTTTTTAATTTAACCTCAACTAAAATTGCCCTAGAAAGCAAAACTCAATTCCAGGATTAAGCACAGTGCTGTAAAACAGCTTCTGAGTATACATTTAATAATTAATTATAAATGACAACTTGTGTCAATATGTTATTGATTTTTGTTTTCTAAATGGCCTTAACAAATATTGATAAATGGCAGTAAGCATCCCCTAAAGGCAGAGACGCTAACAACTAGATGACTTTATAGCACTGGTAACCACTTTTAGACTGGCTCCTGTGAAAGCTTTGCAAAATGCTGTTCTGACATTAATTATCTCAGGGTTATTATATTCCATTCTTTTTCACTGTCCTGACCCCTTGGGCCAGTTCACTGTTAATGGTGGTCTGGGTTCCTGGAATGAATCATAACCATGAGGATTCCAAAACCAAAATGCAGGCTCTACTCACACTCAGCCATCCAGCCAGGACATTTGTTATCCCCTTATGTATCAGTTTCATTTTCTTGTTCTAAGCAAAACATGCTGGAAACTATGGACAAAATGTGGGAAAACAGAAGCAAAATACCTCCTGGATGAACAGGGTATTTCAAGAGTGACAGTTTCTCATACTAGTGAACTGAAAAGGCAGGTATACCTAATATACAGGCAGATTAAAAAAAAAACCTCAGCGGGAGAGCTGACGCGCCAAGGCGAGCACCCGCTCTCCCAACGCACGCCCAGGCAACTCTCCTGGGCGCGCGATTCTTTAAATTAGGGGCCATGCAAGGGACACTAGCGTGTCCTTAGCGTCTCCTTATTAGCGGAAGTGGCGGCGGTCAGCGGGTCTGACAACAGGCGCATCCGTTGTTGAACCCGCTTACAGCCATGGGTTCGGAAAACGGACGCAGGCAAAATTGAGAGTCCGTTTTCCAACCCGTGGGCCAGCGGACAGCATTTTTTTTTTTTTTTTTAAGTTTTTGGGACCTCAGACTTAATGTCAGCATGATATTAAGTCGGAGGGTGTACAGAAAAGCAATATCCCACGGGTATAACTAATAGGCTCATCAACATGCATTTGCATGTGATGAGCGCTATTAGTTTGTGGGGGGATTGGCCGCATGTTTTCCACCTGCTATTACCCCTTACAGTATAAGGGGTAATAATAGCGCGTGTAAAACGTGCGGTCAAACGGGGCCTGCCAGTTACTTATGCATGATTCCTTCTTACTGCACTAGCATGCTCTGCATACCAATACTGTGAAGTGGGCACAATTGGTGGAGATAGAATTCCAAGATAAAAGGTCAATGTTCCTACTTGATCTGATCTCACTTGCTACTATGGCAGCACTTGTAGCAAATTTCATGATATGCAAGGGTCAGAGACAGGGACAGATCAGTTTCAAGGCACACTTGTTGGAGTAGCCTTTTGAGGGTTTCTGATTATTTAGAGAAAAACAAGAGTAAACAATAAGCTGGCGGGCTTGTATAAATAAGGCTGTGAATTCTGGTAGACATGTCTTTAGGGGCTTGGAGTGGACCCTGCCCTAGGTGTGAAGGGCTGCAAAGGTCCCATAAAAAGAGGTAGTCTAAGGTTGTGGTCAGTTTAGTCTCTTTCTTGGATTCCTTGTATGGATATCCATACTTGCCCTAAGATTTATGTTCAGCTAAGCAAATAAGGCAATGCCTCCAGAGGGGAACCAGACATAGCTAGAGATACTTCAGTATTTATTTGAAAAGCTTTATATTCTGCTTCATTCAAGTAAAAGTTTGAAGTGGATTACAATACTACTGTCACAAAAAAGTACAGAGGCTAATAATAAAAAATGCATAAAAATAAGCAGTATAAACAAATTACAGGCAGAAAGCTGAAATCATGCTAAGGTGACATTTGAGATTCAAAATTTGACAGTCTCAAAAGCCTGGCAAAACAGCAGGTCTTCAGTGCTTTTTTAAAGGCTTTCAGACATGTAATTGTACAAAGGGCTTCTGGCAACAAGTTCCACCAACAAGGGCCTGCCACCGAAAATGGAGAAATTACTTACTTGATAATTTTGTTTTCCTTAGTGTAGACAGATGGACTCAGACCAGTGAGTTATGTGCTCCTCTGCTAGCAGATGGGAGACAGAGTCAGATTTCAAGCAGACATCATCCTGGGTACATATACCCCTGCTCTGAACTCACTTCCTCAGTAGCCTCCTTGAAAAGCCATTGTGGATATGTGTTTTACACAACTTGGTTATACTTATTAAACTTGATTAACTGATTCAACTGAATTTAAAAAAAAAAAAAAAAAAAATGTAGACCGCCAGTGCACTCAAGTAAACACCGACACCAGATTAACTATGGGTGTCTTGAACTAAGGGAAGGCAAGAGCTTACCCGTATTTATTTGTTCTCAAGGTTCTCTTTCCCAGGTTCTCCTTCTCTGGGGGCAGGTGTGGGCGGGATGCTGAGAACATCTGTCTACACTAAGGAAAACTAAATTATCAGGTAGGTAATTTCTCCATTTCCTAGCATGTAGCCAGATGGACTCAGACCAGTAGGATGTACAAAAGCTATTCCCGGACAGGGCGGGAGGCTGCTCGTGGCCCACTTAGTACTGCCCTTGTGAAGGCTGCGTCTTCTCTGGCGTGAACATCCAGGCGGTAGAACCTGGAGAAGGTGTGTAGGGAGGACCACATCACCGCCAGACAGATCTCGGCAGACGATAGCAGTTTGGTGAAAATAGAAAAAACTGAAAGGAGCAGCTACAAAAGTAAAAAATGTCGAAGAGGTGTGGTCATTGTTAAAAAATACCATCCTAGAAGCACACAATCCAGATGTATTCCACACATTAAGAAAGGTGGAAAGAAGGCAAAACGATTACCGGCATGGTTAAAAGGGGAGGTGAAAGAAGCTATTTTAGCCAAAATATCTTCATTCAAAAATTGGAAGGATCCAACAGAAGAAAATAGGATAATGCATAAATGTTGGCAAGTTAAATGTAAGACATTGATAAGACAGGCTAAGAGAGAATTTGAAAAGAAGTTGGCCATAGAGGCAAAAACTCACATTAAAACTTTTAAATATATCTGAAGCAGGAAGCCTGTGAGGGAGTCAGTTGGACCGTTAGATGACCGAGGGGTTAAAGGGCCACTTAGAGAAGATAAGGCCATCGCGGAAAGATTAAATGATTTTTCTTCGGTGTTTACTGAAGAGGATGTTGGGGAGGTACCTGTACTGGAGAAGGTTTTCATGAGTAATGATTCAGATGGACTGAACCAAATCACGGTGACCCTAGAAGATGTGGTAGGCCTGATTGACAAACTGAAGAGTAGTAAATCACCTGGACCAGATGGTATACACCCCAGAGTTCTGAAGGAACTAAAAAATGAAATTTCAGACCTATTAGTAAAAATTTGTAACATATCATTAAAATCATCCATTGTACCTGAAGGCTGGAGGATAGCTAATGTAATACCCATATTTAAAAAGGGCTCCATGGGCGATCCGGGAAACTACAGACTGGTTAGCCTCACTTCAGTGCCAGGAAAAATAGTGGAAAGTGATCTACAGAACATATAGAAGGACATGGTTTAATGGAACAAAATCAGCATGGCTTTACCCAAGGCAAGTCTTGCCTCACAAATCTGCTTCACTTTTTTGAAGGAGTTAACATGTGGATAAAGGTGAACCAGTAGATGTAGTGTACTTGGATTTTCAGAAGGCATTTGACAAAGTTCCTCATGAGAGGCTTCTAGGAAAAATAAAGAGTCATGGGATAGGTGGCGATGTCCTTTCGTGGATTACAAACTGGCTAAAAGACAGGAAACAGTAGAATTAAATGGACAATTTTCTCAGTGGAAGGGAGTGGGCAGTGGAGTGCCTCAGGGATCTGTATTGGGACCCTTACTTTTCAATATATTTATAAATGATCTGGAAAGAAATACGACGTGAGGTAATCAAATTTGCAGAGGGTACAAAATTGTTCAAAGTAGTTAAATCACAAGTAGATTGTGATAAATTGCAGGAAGACCTTCTGAGACTGGAAAATTGGGCATCCAAATGGCTGATGAAATTTAATGTTGATAAGTGCAAGGTGATGCATATAGGGAAAAATGACCCACGCTATAGTTACACAATGTTAGGTTCCATATTAGGTGCTACTACCCAAGAAAGATCTAGGCGTCATAGTGGATAACACATTGAAATCACTGAAGACTCATGCCTCCTTCGCCACCTAAATGTCAGTAGAATCCTGTTGCGATACCTGGAAAGATCAGAACAGATGCGCAAAACAGATCACTTGTTCGTCCTTCACAGCGGGAAGAAACAAGGAGAAGCAGCCTTGTGGGCAACAATAGCCCGCTGGATCAAGGAAGTAATCAAGGCAGCCTACATAGAGGCAGGGAAGCCCTTACCACTGCAGGTTAAGGCTCATTCTACTAGGGCCCAAGCAGTATCTTGGGCAGAGACCGTAAGAACATGCCATACTGGGTCAGACCATGGGTCTATCTAGCCCAGCATCCTGCTTCCAACAGTGGCCGATCCAGGCCATAAGAACCTGGCAAGTACCCAAAAACTAAGTCAACTTAATTAATAGCAGGTAATGGACTTGTCCTCCAAGAACTTAATCCAATCCTTTTTTACACAGCTATACTAAATGCACTAACCACATCTTCTGGCACAAATGCCAGAGTTTTTGTGCGTTGAGTGAAAAAGAACTTTCTCCGATTAGTTTTAAATGTGCCACATGCTAACTTCATGGAGTGCCCCCTAGTCTATTATCTGAAAGACTAAATAACCGATTCACATCTACCCGTTCTAGACCTCTCATGATTTTAAACACCTCTATCATATTCCCCCTCAGCCGTCTCTTCTCCAAGCTGAAAAGTCCTAACCTCTTTAGTCTTCCCTCATAGGGGAGCTGTTCCATTCCCCTTATTTTCGTAGCCCTTCTCTGTACCTTCACCATCACATTTATATCTTTTTTGAGATTCGGCAACCGGAATTGTACACAGTATTCAAGGTGCGGTCTCACCATGGAACGATAGAGGCATTATGACATTTTCCGTTTTATTCACCATTCCCTTTCTAATAATTCCCAACATTCTGTTTGCTGCTGTCCTCTCAACTTAACCCCTCCCCTCCTTCAAAACAGGAGGGGAGGGCCTGGATTAGTGTATAGGATGCCTGCTTTCCTTTGGTCTCTTTGCACCAGCCTTAGTCTCACCTCCTCCCCTCCTGTCGCCTGCAAACTGTAAGAATAGGTCCTAAAGAGATGAGGGCCTAAAGAGAGAGCGAGCTCATACTGAAAGATTTGTTGAGCTAAATTTTGCTAAATTAGTGTATAAATCACTAATTATACAAATAAAATAGCTAAACAAGCAACTAGTTCAGCATACTTTGGCTTTATAATAAACTACCAGCATACATTTACCTCTCTAAAATCAGTTTTGGGGGGGGGGGGGTGTTTGGGGGTTTTTTAAGTTTCACATAAAAGTTTTAAAGCATCTCTCCCAATGAAAGCCCTATTTTTAGAATCTTAGGATGTGCCTAGAATTTTTATTTTGAAATTTGATTTTTTGCTGGCTCCTAGTCCCTCCAGCAATTTTCATCACAAGCCGTTTAAGTTAAAAACACAGCACAGAACAGTGCCTTAGGACACTCTGGCGCTTATTAGAGACAATAAGCATTTTAAAATGGACTGTGTCAGTACCAATAACAGATAAATGGATGACATTTATAACTGTTGTATATTACATTTTCTTGAAATTTAGCTTCGTGTTTTATAAATGTCATACAAACTTTTACAGTAAATCACATCTGCTTTTATCTTTCTCCATGGAAACCACAGAAGATTAAGATATCAGAGCCTCTTCCCAGTCAGCAAGAATGGTGCCTGTGGAACAGTGCTACAATCACCAGCCTACCCATACAGCAATGGAGCAGGGGGGGGGGGGGGGTGCGGGAAGAGGCTGCCTCTAGAGCAAGCTCTCACCGCAGGACAGGAGGAAGAACCCCCTGCCCTAAAAAGCAGGTCCCACTGGAGCAAAGAGCACTAGGAAAACCTTTGATATCTGCCTGCTGGAACTTGCAAAACTGCTGCCTAACCTCTCCAGAGACAGCCTGAAAGGCCTTTGACTCCAGCTTTGGGCTGCTGTGCAATTTCAAACCAGGAAATACTGGGATTTAGCTTTGACACAGGATTACTAAAAGGCTTCCTGGCTGCAGCAGCCTTTATGTAGGGAACATCATCAATGGAAGATTTGTTCTATCTGCTATAGCAAGATAGCACAAGGAATGATAAAGCAACATTGCTTACCTTGTAATAGGTGTTATCCCAGGACAGCAGGATGTAGTCCTCACATATGGGTGACGTCACTGAACGGAGCCCAGGTGGGAAAGCTTTCTGTCAAAGTTTCTAGAAACTTTTGACTGGCCCTGTGAGGCCACTGAGCATGCTCAGCATGCTATGATATTCTCTGCCACAGGTGTCTTCTCTTCAGTCTGTTATATAGCATAAAGCGTTAGCAAAAATAAAATAATAAATGTATGAGGCCCAACTCCGCGGGGTGGCGGGTGGGTTCTGTGAGGACTACATCCTGCTGTCCTGGGATAACACCTATTACAAGGTAAGCAATTTTGCTTTATCCCAGGACAAGCAGGATGCTAGTCCTCACATATGGGTGAATAGCAAGCTAGAGGCTGAGTCATTTTGTATTGAGGCAACAGTGTAGTATTGTTGTGAAATGAGTCAGCCGAAGATGAGAGAACATTGGATGTAGAAGGAGTTGGGATTAAACTGGAAACAAGTTCTTTAAGACAGATTGTCCATAGGCTGAATCTTGTCGTCCTTCTTTGTCTAAGCAGTAATGAGCTGCAAAAGTGTGAAGAGAACTCCATGTTGCTGCTTTGCAGATGTCTAGAATTGGCACTGAACGAAAATGTGCTACTGATGTTGACATTGCTCTTACTGAATGTGCCTTTACTCGCCCTTGAAGAGGGAGGCCTGCTTGTTCATAGCAGAACTCTATGCAATCTGCTATCCAATTGGATAGGGTATGTTTACCCACTGCTTTACCCGGTTTGTTTGGGTCATAAACAAAAAGCTGAGTGGATTTTCTGTGGACTGCAGTACGGTTTAAATAGAAAGCGAGTGTTCGCTTGCAGTCCAGGGTGTGTAAGGCTGTTTCTCCTGGATGGGAATGAGGCCTTGGAAAGAAAGTAGGTAAATTTATAGATTGATTCAAGTGGAATTCCGAAACTACTTTGGGAAGGAATTTTGGGTGTGTACGGAGAACCACTCTGTCATGTAGGAACTTTGTATAAGGTTCATATGTGACAAGTGCTTGTAACTCACTAACCCTTCTAGCTGAGGTAATGGCTATGAGGAAGATAGTCTTCTATGTGAGAAATTTAAGATTACAAGAGTCGATGGGTTAGAAAGGAGAACGCATGAGTCTTGTTAGAACCAAATTCAGATCCCAGCTTGGGACAGGTTTTCGAATTGGTGGTTTCAAGTGAGTTAAACCTCTCATAAATCTATTTACAAGAGGTTGTGTGGAAATAGGTGTTTCTCCTATCTTGTTATGGTAAGCAGAGATTGCACTTAAATGTACTCTTACAGATGAAGTCTGGAGACCAGAGTCCGACAGATGGTATAAGTATTCTAGTAGAGAAGCTGTGGGGCAAGTGAAAGGATTTATATCTTTTGCTGAGCACCAAAAAGTGAATCTCTTCCATTTAGAAGAATAGTTCTCTCTTGTGGAAGGTTTACGTGAAGCTATAAGCACTTGAGATATATGGGATGAAAGATTGAGTGGTTGTAATATTAAGCTTTCAACATCCATGCTGTCAGGGATAGGGACTGAAGGTTGGGATGGCGCAACCGGCCCTGGTCCTGAGATGAGAGTGGGAGCTACTCCCAGACGAATGGGATCCCTGACAGAGGTCTAGGAGTGTGGGAAACCATACTTGTCGAGGCCAATGTGGGGCTATGAGTATCATGGTCCCTTTGTCTTGCTGTAGCTTTACTAGAGTTTTGGTTATGAGCGGTATTGGCGGATACACATATAGTAGGCCTGAGTTCCAAGGGCGAGCAAAAGCGTCCTTGGCTGGTTGATGGTTCTGTTTGTGTAGAGAACAGAATTTGTCCACTTTGTGATTCAGATGTGAAGCAAAAAGGTCTATTGTTGGTTGACCCCAACGCTGAAATATCCTGGTTTCTACTGCAGTATCCAGGGACCATTCGTGTGGCTGGAATTGACGACTGAGTCGATCCGCTACTACGTTGTGTATGCCTGCCAGATAAGTGGCTCGTAGGAACATTGAATGATTCAGGGCCCAGCCCCAAATTTGTGCAGCTTCTTGACAAAGGAGATACGAGCCCATACCTCCCTGTTTGTTGATGTACCACATGGCTACTGTGTTGTCTGTTTGGATGAGAACAGTCTTGTGGGAAAGGCAGTCCTGGAATGCATGCAGTGCATAACGTATCGCTCGAAGCTCCAGAAAATTGATTTGATATGTCGCTTCGAGTTTTGTTCAAGTCCCTTGAGTGTGGAGATTGTCTATATGAGCTCCCCATCCCAAGGTGGATGCATCTGTAGTTAAAGTTATCTGTGGGACTGGTTGTTGGAAAGGTAGGCCTTTGCACAGGTTGTCTTTGTTGGTCCACCAAAGTAGAGATGATTTCAGTTGTTGGGTCACTTGAATTGGATAATGAAGTGGTTGAATGGCTTGAATCCATTGTGACCTTAAAGTCCATTGGGTAACTCGCATGGCTAGCCGTGCCATAGGAGTAACATGAACTGTGGAGGCCATGTGACCTAGCAGTATGAGAAACTGATGAGCTGTGGTTTGTGTCATTAAGGAAATGGACTTTGCTAGTAGAATGAGGGCCTCTGCTCGATCCATAGGTAGAACTGCCTTTGCTAGATCTGTGTTCAACTCTGCTCCTATGAATTGAAGTAGATGAGTTGGAGTAAGATGGGATTTTTGATAATTGATGAGAAACCCCATGGAGTGAAGGAGAGCAATTGTCCTGTTGAGAGAAGTTATTGCTCCTTTTTGAGATGGACTCTTTATGAGCCAGTCGTCTAGATATGGAAAAACATGGACACCTTCTTTGTGCAAGTGTCCTGCTATTACTGCTAGACATTTGGTGAAGACTCTTGGAGCAGACGTTAGTCCAAATGGTAGAACTCTGTATTGGTAATGTTGATGGAGTACCATGAAGCGCAGGTACTTGCGATGAGGAGGGTATATTGGAATGTGAGGATAAGCATCTTGAAGATCCAGAGAACAAAGCCAGTCCCTTGCTTGAAGAAGTGGAAGTATGGTGCCTAGAGAAACCATTCTGAATCTTTCTCTCTTTAGAAATTTGTTGAGATTTCTGAGGTCTAGGATAGGACGTAGGCCTCCGGTTTTCTTTGGAATGAGGAAATATCTGGAGTAGAATCCTCTGCCTTTCTGTGACCGGGGCACTGGTTGAATGGCCTTGGATCAGAAGGGTGGATAATTCTGTTTGTAATTGATGAAGTTGAGAGTTTTGTTGTTGGCAGAATGTTGGACATTCTGGAGGAATGGAAGTGAAATTTAGTTTGTAACCTCGGGCGACTATGGAAAGAACCCATTGATCTGAGGTTATGTTTTGCCAATTTGTGTGAAAGAGGTATATTCTGCCTCCCACTGGCAGATTTGGCTTGGGATTGCAAGGTAGAATTTGTCCTCTGGTGTAATCCTCAAAAGCCTGTTGCAGGCCCTGTTTGTGCAGGAGGTTGTGGATGAGCCGGTCTGGGTTGTCTGGCTTGGGATCGTTGTGTTGGCCTGGTAGATCTACCCCTATTTGCTTGTTGATAATACCTGCGAGGCCTGTAATAAGAGCGTCTTACATCTCTACGTGGAGGACGACGAGAAGTTTGGTTTGCAGGTTCTTGAGGGGTTTGAGACAGTTGTTTAAGGGTCTCCATGTGATCTTTCAGCTGTTGTACCGCCTCTTGAATTTTATCTCCAAAGAGATTGTCCCCAAGACAGGGAAGGTCAACAAGCTTATCTTGAACCTCAAGCCTGAGGTCAGATGCTTTGAGCCAGGCCCACCGGCGAGCAGTGATTCCTGCTGCTGCTGTTCTTGAAGCAGTTTCGAAGTTATCATACACTGCTCTTACTTCGTGTTTCCCTGCTTCAAAACCTTTCGATATGATTGCTTGAGCAGGCTCTTGAAATTGTGTGGGTAAGGAAGTGATGTACTGTTCCATCTCTTTCCAGAGATTTCTCTGGTGTTGAGTTATGTAGAGCTGATATGCAGATATTTTTGTACTCAGCATGGAACTCTGGTAAATTCTCTTACCCATTGTGTCCAGGAACCTGTGGTCCCTGCCTGGTGGAATGGAGGAATGTGGGCGCACACGCTTAGATTTTTTCTGTGCTGATTCTACCACAACAGACTGGTGTGGCAATTGCTGTTTTTGGTACCCTGGAGCTGGCTGAACAATGTAGGTGGTTTCCACTCTCTTGTTTACTGCAGGGATTGAAGCTGGGTGTTCCCAGATTCTCTTCTGAAGATCCAGCAAGACTTCGTGTACAGGTACTGCTAATACCTGTTTGGGTGGATCCACGAACTGTAACACTTCAAGCGTTTGTGCTCTTGTGTGTTCCTCGGCAGTCAACTTAAATGGAATGGAATCAGACATAGTTTGTATGAATGATGAGAAGGAAAGATCTTCTAGGGGTGACTTCTTCCTTCTGTCAGGGGAAGAAGGGTTAGACATGAACTCCTCTGAAGAAAATTGAGAGGGTTCACCATCCCAGGAGTCTTCTGAATCTTCCCTATAAGTTGACTGGGTTGTTGGTGCTGGTGGGATATGAAGTCCTGAAGGCCCAGGTTGAGGATCATCGATGAAAGTTTCTGCAGATGTTCTTGGGGTGATAGGCGGTAAGTTGCCGATGACAGTGTGGTACCTTTGTAGAAGGTGACGGTAAAAGGCCTCATCTTGTATTTCTGTAGGCTGATCCGGTGGTGGTAGGGATACTGTCGATGGAATCATCGATGGAATTTGAAACATCGATGTGGATTGTGTTTGGAGCCTCGGTGTTGTGGTGATGAATCCTGTCGAGGATCTTGGAATGAAAGATATTGTAGTCATCGGTGTTATCACTGGCATCGATACCGAGGATGTAAGTATCGGCATCGATGAGAGAGTCATCGGCATTGATACCGAGGATGTAAGTATCGGCATCGATACCGAGGATGTAAGTATCGGCATCGATACAGAGGATGTAAGTATCGGCATCGATACAGAGGATGTAAGTATCGGCATCGATGCTGAGGGTATCGGCATCGACCCAGAGGTCGGCATCGACAAGCCTGTCGGAATTTGTTGCTCCTGTAGAGCTTGTAGGACAGCTTGTTTAATAAGTGTAGACAATTCTGGTTGTGAAGACACCGATGGTGTGCGCGGTGGCGGTGCCGCGATGTCCATCGATGACGTCGTAGGTATTGGTGACTGTGAAGGCCCAACCACCGACGTATCTTGATGTTTAGGCCGCTTTGGCATCGATTCGTCCTGGGACACAGATGCGGACGATGATCGATGTCGATGTTTGGCTTTTGAACGGTCTGTCAACTTAGTGGAGATCACAGATGATGGCGAGGACGGATGATCACCGGAGCCATCCGGATGCGGTTTTTTTCAGTAAAACTTTCTTTGTTGCTCCTGAAGAAGGGATTAGCTGAAGAGAAAAAAGGTGTTCCATCTTCTCTTGTCTGGCTTTTCTTCCCTTAACTGTCATTTCTGCGCATTTGGTACATGTGCTGACGTCGTGTTGTTCCCCGAGGCACAGTACACATTCCAAATGCGGATCAGTGATGGACATATTTCGGTTACATACCGGACATTTTTTGAAACCGGTCACCATTTTCGATCGACGGCCGATGAAACGAACGTGTGTAAAAAATTTTCAGCCGAAAATTACTACAAGACGGTACTCACCAGCCGGCGAGGCAGAGACTTCCCCGTGACAGAGAATATTTAGAGAAAACTGATTTTTCAGTCAAAAAAAGAGATTCCCGACTAAGGGCTATCAGTCCGCGGTGCGAACAGCAGCGCGGAAAAGTGAAGACTGAAGAGAGACACCTGTGGCAGAGAATATCATAGCATGCTGAGCATGCTCAGTGGCCTCACAGGGCCAGTCAAAAGTTTCTAGAAACTTTGACAGAAAGCTTTCCTGCCTGGGCTCTGTTCAGTGACGTCACCCATATGTGAGGACTACATCCTGTTATCCTGGGATAAACCCCAAAACACCCACTCCTCCCCCAACATATTTCGTGAAACATCTAAACTTCTTTCCCATTTTATACCCTTAACTAAAGGTCTTTAAAACGAGAAGGTCCTTCCTACTCTGTTCCACTATGTGAAGAGACCTGTCCTAGGCATCAACATACAAAGTACTTGCAAGAATCCACTTGAAAATCTAAAACTGTGTAGCCAGGAATGTGGTCAAACGGCTTATGCTATTAGTTACGGTTTCAGCAAGATATTGGTCTTATTACTATGGGAATGTATGTCGCTGCAAAACAGCTGTTTTCAAGCAGAAAAGAACATAAAACATTAACCATTTTAAGCCATATATTCTGGTACATGGAGATTTCCAAATTAAAAATGGTGCAAACTTTTAGTTTCTTTACATATACTTCTCAAAAACTGCACACATGGTGTGATTGGTGCTTGTCCTGTGAGCCTCTGGAGCAGGGGTGCCAACTCAGTCCTTGAGGGCCACAAACAGGCCAGATTTTCAGGATATCCACCACAAATATGCATGAGATAGATTTGCTTGTACTGCCACCATTATATCTCATGCATATTCGTGATGGGATATCCTGAAACCCTGGCCTGTTTGGGGCTCTCGAGGACTGGAGCTGGCCACCCCTGCTCTAGAGAGCAAAGGTGACTTTGTAAATATGAGACCTTCATGCAGCATATGTACAAAGATACAGGACTGTAAAACTAATGTACACCAGTGTAACTCTTTAAACTGCAGGCAGCCTGTATTTTCTGCAACACAATCTAATGAAAATCAAAACTACCAAATTTAAAAAATTGAAATTATTATAAACTTGCCTTTCCCCAGGAAGAGCCCAAGTGCATGCATCCAGCCAAGGACCTCACTGCAATGAAAAGATTAGATATAGCGGTGGGAAGGATAGGAAGAGATGTAAAAAAAGGAGAAAAATCCCAGGTGTAGTTGCAAAGTTTATACCAGCAAGGCAAAAGAAGAGAGAGACAGCAAAGTTGGGATGTAAAATATTAACCATGAATATCATCTGCTGGCACAAGCTGAGGACTTGCAGCAGACTACTGGGTCCCCTTTTCCTGCCGCACCGTACAGCTTCCCACGTTGGTACAGGCTGGGCTGATGAGTCCAGCTCAGGAAGCAAGCCGGCAAATTTTAGGAGGTGGCAGGAGGGTTCTCCCCGTGCACAGCTGCAAGACACTCTTCCCTGTATTTATTGTTTGAAGGGATACCTGCTCTCTCCTGAGTTTTATCTCTGTTTTGCACAAAATGAGGGAAACTTTCAAATTGTGCACAGAAGTGTAAAGTCTATGGGTACTTTATACTCTTAGACTTTACATACATTTTCAAAGGGGGAAAAACAAACTCTTTGAAAATAGGGGTCGAAAGAAAAATATGCACATAGACCTGCACCTGTGATTTCTTGCAAAATTATGCTTGTATGCAAATGTGTAACTTAGTGTGTATGCACACAAGTATTAATCCCTCCCTGACTCCGTCCCACCCCCCAGAAATGCCTCCTCTTTGCACACAGAAGTGTGTGTGTGTACTGGCACTAAGCGTGTGCTTGTACAGGCATAGAAGGTAGGAAGTTTCTCAAAAGCCCATTTCTGAGAGTACTACACTGTTCTACTAGTGGAAATGCCTTTGAAAACAGCCCACTAAAGGAATGGAAGGAACTGATCAATGTCTCCATGTTTGTTGTGTTTTAATATTTGTGTTTGACATGCTTTTGTGTTTTTGAATTTTATCTATATATTGGAGTAGTGTGGGATATAAATCAGTTTCTCTACCTCAGCAGGGCAGGCAATGCAGACCTGAACAGGTCTCACATGCTCAAAAGAAGAGCTGAAAGCCCTACTAATCTTTTAAAACAAAGGGGGGAAGGGAGAACCCATCACAGTGGACTTATTCCCTCTGCTTACAAGTGCAAGAGAGGGGAACGATCACTGTGATGCAGGCAGCTAGCATGGTTAGTTACCTTGGCTGTTATATGTGGCTGCTAAAGCTCCTCCATTGCTGCTGCTGCTCAACACTCAATGAGTTACACTTAGTGCTCACCATGCTCCATCTCATTCCACTTGAGGATAAAGCACAGCCTGGAAGCACTCAAGAGGAAAAGCTCAGGAAGGTGAAGATGAGGAGGTAGTGTGTGCTGCTCAAAGCAGGGCCCAGCTATCAGTCTCTGCATGCTGCCTATTACCACAAGGGCACATGCTGTAGCTAGGAAGAAGAGGCGGCAGCATGCATGATTACAAATCTCAGAAAGGAGCTCCTACACATGTAAGAGCCACTTCTGGAAAAACAGAACTCGGGTGCTGGCATGGATCCGAGCATGTGTGGTGACTTTTCCATGGCACAGTGAATAAGATATGAAGGCACGCTGGTTGGGAAACACTGGATTAAACAAACAACAACAACAAAAAGTAAGAATAGAGAAGACATCTGTTACATCTGTCTTCTGATCTCCTCCTGGAAAAAAAGACTGCTACCTTCCTTCCCCCAGATAGGTCCACCTCGAGTGTGTCCCACTCAGGAAAGATCTTGTTTGCCACATCCTAATCCAAGCATCATTTGTGAGGGTCCAGGCGCTGATTTAGTCAGTGTGCCAGATTGTCTCTTCCTGCAAGGTTGTGGCTCTCTGCTGTGGCATGAGCGCTGGCACAATTTTACACCCTGACAGGGTCTCAATACAAAATAGGCCTTAAAAGGAGACAGCTGAATCACCTCAGCAGAGGTCTTCTGCCTAGCCGACCGCCTACCCCTTGGGTTGAGTCTGCAGGTTCTGGCAGGATTTACAGGTAGAGCTAGGTCAAGGAAAGTCTAAATTTGGTCCGGGGTTGAAGCAGGCTGACAGCAGATGCAAAGAGGGATAAACACAGGGCAGACAGAGGGAGGAACAAGGACCAAATGAACAGATAGGGAGGTAAAACCAGAAGAGGAGCAGAAAAACTGGAAACAGACTGGAATAGGCAGCCAGACAGAGAAAAGATGGCAACTAGCATTGCTGAATATGAGGAGGAGACCTGTTGCAAAGGCACTGAATGGCAGTTCTGAGGTTGCTTTATAGTAGGGAGGAAATGTCATCATTAGGGTGTGTTCCAAATAAGGCCTGTAAGAAGTGCTCAGGAATTGAAAGTTCAGCCATGTTTCTGGGATGCTGCATGATGCTGGAGGTGCTTCAGACTAGAAGAGAGGGACATAACATCTCGAAAAGTGCATGCAGGTGCTGATTCACAATGACAAAATCGCATTTATAAAGGGACAGTTGCCTACACGAATACATGGAGGATTTTCACTTTTTGTAAAGGCATCTCTAGGATGGTGATCACCATAGATAAGAACATAAGAAATTGCCATGCTGGGTCAGACCAAGGGTCCATCAAGCCCAGCATCCTGTTTCCAACAGAGGCCAAACCAGGCCACAAGAACCTGGCAATTACCTAAACACCAAGAAGATCCCATGCTACTGATGCCAGTAATAGCAGTGGCCATTCCCTAAGTAAAATTAATTAATAGCAGGTAGTGAACTTCTCCTCCAAGAACTTAGCCAAACCTTTTTTTAAACCCAGCTTCACTAACTGCACTAACCACATCCTCTGGCAAATTCCAGAGCTTTATTGTGCGTTGAGTGAAAAAGAATTTTCTCTGATTGGTCTTAAATGTGCTACTTGCTAACTTCATGGAGTGCCCCCTAGTCCTCTTATCTAAAAGTGTAAATAACCGATTCACATCTACTCGTTAAAGACCTCATTATTTGAAAGACCTCTATCATATCCCCCCTCAACCGTCTCTTCTCCAAGCTGAACAGCCCTAACCTCTTCAGCCTTTCCTCATAGGGGAGCTCTTCCAGCCCCTTTATCGTTTTGGTCGCCCTTCTCTGTACCTTCTCCATCACAACTATATCTTTTTTGAGATGCGGTGACCAGAATTGTACACAGTATTCAAGGTGCGGTCTCACCATGGAGCGATACAGAGGCATTATGACAGTTTCCATTCTATTCCCTTCCTAATAATTCCTAACATTCTATTTGCTTTTTTGACTCCTGCAGCACACTGAGCCGACGATTTTAAAGTATTATCCACTATGATGCCTAGATCTTTTTCCTGGGTGGTAGCTCCTAATATGGCAATTAACACCATGTAACAACAGCAAGGATTATTTTTCCCTATATGCAACACCTTGAACTTGTCCACATTAAATTTCATCTGCCATTTGGATGCCCAATCTTCCAGTCTTGCAAGGTCCTCCTGTAATGTATCACAGTCTGCTTGTGATTTAACTACTCTGAATAATTTTGTATCATCCACAAATTTGATAACCTCACTAGTCGTATTCCTTTCCAGATCATTTATATATATATATTGAAAAGCACTGGTCCAAGTACAGATCCCTGAGGCACTCCACTGTTTACCCTTTTCTACTGAGAAAGTTGACCATTTAATCCTACTCTGTTTCCTGTCTTTTAACCAGTTTGTAATCCACGAAAGGACATCGCCTCCTATCCCATGACTTTTTAGTTTTCGTAGAAGCCTCTCATAAGGGACTTTGGTTTTTCAGATGGCTTTTGACAAACACCCTACATCTACCGGTTCATCTTTATCCACATGTTTATTAGCTCCTTCAAAAAAATGAAGCAGATTTGTTAGGCAAGACTTCCCTTGGGTAAATCCATGTTGACTGTGTTCCTTTAAATCATGTCTTTCTATATGCTCTACGATTTTGATATTGAGAATAGTTTCCACTATTTTTCCCGGCACTGAAGTCAGGCTCACTGGTCTATAGTTACCTGGATCGCCCTGGAGCCTTTTTTAAATATTGGGGTTACATTGGCCACCTTCCAGTCTTCAGGTACAATGGATGATTTTAATGATAGGTTACAAATTTTAACTAATAGATCAGAAATTTCATTTTTGAGTTCCTTCAGAACCCTAGGATGCATACCATCTGGTCCAGGTGATTTGCTACTCTTTATTTTGTCAATCTGGCGTAATACATCTTCCAGGTTCACAGTGATTTCGTTCAGTTCGTCTGACTCATCACCCCTGAAAACCATCTCGGGAACTGGTATCTCCACAACATCCTCATTAGTAAACACGGAGGCAAAGAATTCATTTAGTCTTTCTGCAATGGCCTTATCTTCCCTAAGAGCCCCTTTAACCCCTATGTCATCTAATGGTCCAACCGACTCCCTCACAGGTTTCTTGCTTTGGATATATTTTAAAAAGTTTTTATTATGAGTTTTTGCATGAAACCAGAAACTAGTGCACATGCCCAGAGGAACATTCAGGTTTTCCTAGAAAGCTTTAGAAATAGTGATGGCGAACTCCAGTCCTGGAGTACCAAACAGGTCAGGTTTTTAGGATATCCAAATAAATATGCATGAGATAGACTTGCATACAATGGAGGAAGTACATGCAAATCTCTCATGCATATTCATTGTAGATATCCTGAAAACCTGGCCTGTTTGTAGTACTCGAGGACTGGAATTTGCTATCACTGCTCTAGAAACATGTTTCCACATTGGTACCAATGGAGTCTCCCACTTGGGCACCTGTGATTTCACCTTGTCTTCAGAGAAAATTATTCTGTTTTCATACATCCTTAAGCAGAGCTATTTTAGTAGGTCATTAAAACTAATTAGTAAGTTTCTAGTTCAAGTATTAATAAAATTGCATGGCTTTTTCCACAAGCAGCTTATATAAATACACACCCACTATAAACCTTTGAAGCTGTTTTTACACTCTAAGGAGAAAAATGTATCTACTGGTATTTTGTAGATAGGCTGTCATATTGCAAATATAAAAGCAGCCATATTTGATACTGAAATTGCAGAAAATTCACCAACAAAAACCAGGAACAAAACAATAATATGCTAAATAGATGTTTTCCTATGGAATGCCAAAATCTACAACCAAAGTGAATGATTGTAATAGATACATGCAATGAGGCAGTCATTCAAAAGCTAAAACAAACAGAATTCAGACTTAAAAAAAAATTTGAGGCTGGGTTTAAAAAAGGTTTGGTTAAGTTCTTGGAAGAGAAGTCCATTAACTGCTATTAATCAAGTTTACTTAGGGAATGTGGTAGGCCTGATTGACAAAACTGAAGAGTAGTAAATCACCTGGACCGGATGGTATACACCCCAGGGTTCTGAAGGAACTAAAAAATGAAATTTCAGACCTATTAGTAAAAATTTGTAACCTATCATTAAAATCATTCATCGTACCTGAAGACTGGAGGGTGGCTAATGTAACCAATATTTAAAAATGGCTCCAGGAAGCTACAGACCAGTTAACCTGACTTCAGTGCCATAAAAAATAGTGGAAAGTGTTCTAAATATTAAAATCACAGAACATATAGAAAGACATGGTTTAATGGAACAAAGTCAGCATGGCTTTACCTAAGGCAAGTCTTGCCTCACAAATCTGCTTCACTTTTTTGAAGGAGTTAATAAATGTAAATAAAAGCGAACCAGTAGATGTAGTATATTAGGATTTTCACAAGGCGTTTCACAAAGTTGCTCATGAGAGGCTTCTAGGAAAAGTAAAAAGTCATGGGATAGGTGGCGATGTCCTTTTGTGGATCTCAGACTGGCTAAAAGACTGGAAACAGAGTAGGATTAAATGGACAATTTTCTCAGTGGAAGGGAGTGGGCAGTGGCGTGCCTCAGCGATCTGCATTGGGACCCGTACTTTTCAATATATTTATAAATGATCGGGAAAGAAATACGACAAGTGAGGTAATCAAATTTGCAGATACAAAATTGTTCAGTTAAATCACAAGCAAGAAAAAGATCTAGGCATCATAATGGATAACACATTGAAGTCATCTGTTCAGTGTGTTGCGGCAATCAAAAAAGCAAACAGAATGTTGGGAATTATTAGAATGGTGAATAAGACAGAAAATGTCATAATGCCTCTGTATCGTTCCTTGATGAGACTGCACCTTGAATACTGTGTACAATTCTGGCTGCCGCATCTCAAAAAAGTTATAGTTGCGATGGAGAAGGTACAGAGAAAAGCGCCCAAAATGATGAAGGGAATGGAACAGCTCCCCTATGAGGAAAGACTAAAGAGGTTAGGACTTTTCAGCTTGGAGAAGAGACGACTGAGGGGGGATATGATAGAGATGTTTAAAATCAAGAGAGGTCTAGAACGGGTTAATGTGAATCAGTTATTGACTCTTTCAGATAATAGAAAGACTAGGGGGCACTCCATGAAGTTAGCATGTGGCACATTTAAAACTAATCGGAGAAAGTTCTTTTTCACTCAACGCACAATTAAACTCTGGAATTTGTTGCTAGGGAGTGTGGTTAGTGCAGTTAGTGTAGCTGGGTTTAAAAAAGGATTGGATAAGTTCTTGGATGAGAAGTCCATTAGCTGCTAATAAGTTGATTTAGAAAATAGCCACTGCTATTACTAGCATGGGACAGACTTAGTTTTTGAGTACTTGCCAGGATCTTATGGCCTGGATTGACCACTGTTGGAAACAGGATGCTGGGCTTGATGGACCCTTGGTCTGACCCAGTATGGTATATTCTTATGTTCTTGTGGGTCCCAAAAGATGCAGGAACTTATGCACAGAGGCTCGACAACTGAGAGATTACCTGCACCAGGAACATTAGGGCCAGCGCTCGGCACTTGGGCAAAAGAGCCTTGCCCTGGGTTTTGTCAAATCTGGCCCCAATGAAGTCAAGGTGTTGAGAAAGAACTAGCTGGGACTTTGGGTAGTTGATCAGAAACCCCAGGATCTGGATGGTAGATTGGAGAGACCATAATGCCCCCTACCTGGTGTCTCTCTTGATAAGCCATTCATCCAGATAGGGGAAGACCTGCACTTCTTGTATGCTCCTACTACCGCCAGGCACTCTGTGAAGGTATGTGGCGCGGATGCAAGGCCAAAAGGTAGCACCCGATATTGAAAATGCTCCTCTCCCACCAGGAAACAGAGGTACTTCCGAAGATTGCGAGAGATCGCAATAGGAGCATAGATGTCTATTAGGTTGAGCAAGCCAAGCCAGTCCCCGCTCTTCAGGAGAGGGATTAAGGTGCCCAACGAAACCATTTTGAACTTCTCTCATAGGAGAAATCTATTCTAAGTCCTCAGGCTCAAGCTAGGACAAAGGCTCCCTGTTTTCTTGGAAATCAGTAAAACTCACTGTTCCACTGATCTGGCGAGACAGGCTCGACGGCTCAGGCTATTAAGAGGACAGAGAGCTCTACTCGAAGTATTTGCTGAAAATCTCCAAGAGGGGCATGGAGGGGATTCCGAGGGAACTCATTGGAAGTGTAACTTATACACTCAACAAACAATGGATAGGACCCATTGGTTCAAGGTGACAGAGCCAACAGTCTGCCTCCAACTGGGGGGGGGGGGGGGGGGGGTGTTCATCACAGGTACGGCTTGCTGGCTCAAGCTCCCTCGCAGCCAGTCAAAACCCCATAGCAGGGCTGGTGGTGGCTGCCTCATTCGTGGTCTGGCTGGTGCATGTTGAAGCCTCTCCCTACTAGCAGGAGGATAATACTTCCCTGAAAGGTAAAAGAGGCGTCTCTAGCATTACCATGATGGCCTTCTGCCAGCGGACTGAGGGTCTGAAGAGGGCAGACAGATGTTGGATAGTTTCATGATAATGCTTAAGCTGTGCTACCACCTCTTTTATCTTGTCTCCGAAGAGATTTTCCCCCATACAGAGGAGGTCTTAGATATGGTCTTGTACCTCTGGCTAGAGGTCAAAAGCCCGAAGCCAGGCCATGCATCAAGCTCCTATGCCTGTCACCGGTACCCTTACCACTGTTTCAAAGACATCACAAGCCAACCCTGCCCTCATGTTTGTCACACTCCAAAACCTTGTTGGCTCACTCACTTTCAGGAAGTCCTCCTGAAACTGTTAGGGAGGCACTCCACTAGATCTTGAACTTGTTTTCAGAGGTTCCTGGAGTATTGGCTCATATAGAGCTGGTAACACACAATCTGGGCTGCCAGCATGGACTCCTGAAAAGCTTCTCTTCCTAAATCATCCAGAGCCCTGTGATCATGACCTGGAGAAGCCAAAGCATGGGTCCGTGACATTGCCGACTTCTTTAGGGCGGATGCCACCACTACAGACTGGTGCGAAAGCTGTTGATGTTCAAATCCCGTGGTGGGTTGCATCAAGTAGACCGCATTTATGTTTCAGTTTACTGAAGAGATGGAAATGTGTTGCTCCCACAACCGGACAAACAGATCTTTGAAAATATCATGTACCTTATTGTGACAACCTCCTTTGGGGCATCCACAAATTGGAGGACTTCTAGATCTTATGCCTGGAATCTTGTTCAGTCAAGAGCTGAAAAGGCACCGATTCCGCCATGGCCCTCACAAACCCAGCAAAGGTTAAGTCTTCCGCCGATGGAGACTTATGCCTCTTCCTCTGGAGGAGAGGGCTCGGAGGGCAAATTCTTGGAAGTCCCCCATGGAGGATGGGGATGCCTCATCCTCCCCAAGGATCATAGGGCGGGTCATCTTCGCTCTGTGTGCCTGGTGACGCCTGGGGTGCAGCTCCCAATGAGCTCTTGTGCAGAGACCCCCAAAGGCCTCAGTAGCTCAGAGGCACAGGAACTGATGATACCATTGGAGCCAAAAAGGTATTCCAGCTCCGGAGGTGCTGTGGGTATCAGGATCACCTGGGGAACACAGTCAGCCCCAAAGGCACAGAGTTCAAAGAACCCATGAGGAGTACCGCCGACCAGGGTGTTGGCTGTGAGGGTGGTGCCAATGATCCCGATGCCCCCCCCCCCCCCCCTCACTGGAGGAATAAGTCATCAGGACAGTCTCCGATGAAGGCTGCACCGATGCCCTCTGTGGTAGTGAGGGAGCCCGGGGCATCGAGAGAGGATGCTTCAGCAAGACACCGAGCAGCAAATCCAGTCTCTCCAGTAAGGATATAAGTACTGATGGAGCTGGCTCCAGTGGCTCGATGGCCTGCCGGGCCTGGTCGACCGCTAGCCATACACGGCACTCGAACTCCTCCTCGAATACTGATTAAGATAGGACAGCTTGATGAGGCGGTGGCAAAACCAGATCTCCCTCGGAGCTCCCCACCAGAACTGTGGGGATCACACCTCTGTCCCTCAGGTTCGATGGAAGGCTATGCTCTCTCGGCCCGGGGCCATTTCAGGGCAGCTTGATCAGTGCCGGTGTATTCCCGAATTTGGAGCCATGCGATGGTGATGTTTTCTCGATTTCTCCTGATGCAGAGGTGGATGCTGAGAAGCCAGATCCTGGATCGAGAAAAAACAGACATTGGACGATCTCCCATGCCCAGCTCCACCTGGGAGCCTGACAACAGGGGGGGTGAATATCAAAGGGCCTGCGGCCTCTAAGATGCTCCTGTTGCCAATGGCTCAGACTTTTTGACCAAACTTAACCATTTTGTCCAGGCACGTATGAAGGCCCTTAATCATTTGGGAACAAAAATCACAACCCCCAGGCACAAAATGCAGACCTTATGGATATAGTCTGGGGGCAATGGTGGAAACTGGACGATGCCATAGGAAAAGAGCGCAGCGTGCAATACCCGGCAGTTACCAGGGAGCAGCACCTTCAGCAATTGACCGCGAACAATGAAGCACTTACTGCGACACCCGAAAAGTATCCCACAAGTGCGGAGGGACCCGACGGGGCTTGGGATAGAAACAAAATGTTTTCCACAAAATAAGCATCAGCTCCAAAATCATGAGGCACCAGCTTTGCAGAAAAAGACTGAGCATGGATGTGTGGATAGCAGCATGCTGAACATGGCTCAATGTGTCTGTCAAAGTTTCTAGAAACCTTGACAAATTTCTTCCGTGCCGGGCTCCATCTGATGTCACCCATGTATGAGGACTACCATCCTGCTTGTCCAAGGAGAAATAACTTTCCCTGAGCAAGATATGAGAAGTTTGAAAAATTACATAGGGACACAACCCCCCCCCCCAAACAACTTGCCATTCCAGGCTCTTTTTTTTTCCAAATATTTACAGGAGGGAGTATCTGTTTTTCTTCATTTTCAGTTCACACTGTACTCTAACTTTAAACAACACACACCATCCCCTTAGTTTTGTGCCAACTTTCCAAAAGGTAGCTTTTCTCTTGCTATTAATAAAAAACTTTCCTAGGAATCCAAGCTGTCATGGATCTCAAACTTTCCTAAATGTATAATTTTTCCCTGTTAGATAAACGTGGAACTCAAATAACTTAATATTTTAGTTTTCAAAACAGTACAATGTATTAACAAAGAATCTCTGCTTCTCATATAAATCAAGAGAGATTTTTTTCCTAACTGCTACCCAGGTTTCTCCAGGTTCAACAGGAACGACGACTATGGGTTTTTTTTCTCAGACCAGCAGATGGAAACTGAACCTTAAAAACAGATGGAGCTCCCACATAACTAGCTCAGGTCCTTTCTAATTTCTTCTCAAGTGGAAAAATATATTTATGTTTTACATTATTAGTTATGAAAACAAATCTTTCAACACTGAAAACTAAATTCCTTCATAAAATTATATACCTTTACCCTTTTCCCCCAATCCAAGTCTACTACACTTGGGTAGGCAATCCAGGTTGTTCTGAACAAACCCCATGAAACCTCATTAGCAGGTTAGAAGAATTCCGTTCCACCTAGAATGGCACAAGCCATGGGAACTGCTCAGCCAACTAAAAAATAAAAATGCTATGCACACACTATTCAGGAGGGACCTCATGTTTTGGCCATGAATGTCTAAGTACCATCCTCCTGAACTCCACATTAGCTGATGCTTCTACAGCCAAATGAATAAGGTTTCACAAATACAATACAATGTATTCAACTTTCTAAAGAGTCAGCAGATGTGTGGATTACAAATGACAGATTGCTCCATGCAGTATGTTTATTGCAAATCAGTATGCTCTTACAGTAATTTTTCAAAGTCACAATTCACTATTTCTCTGCATTTTTTGTAAAATACAATTAAAACTTAAAAAAATGCTGCTTGCATATGTATTCAACACCTTCAAACTAGTACCTTTTGCTGCAATAACAGCTTTAAGTATGCTAGGGTAAGTTTCTACTAGCTTTGCACACTGCTTCAGAGTGATTTTTGCGCAGATTTGCTCCAGGTTGTTCAGGCTGGTTGGATGATACTTTTGGACTGCAATTTTCAAATAGTGCCAGAGATTCTGAAATGGATTGAAATCTGAACATTGACTTGGTCATTGAAGAACATTCACCTTTTTGTTGTTCAACCACTCCTGTGTTACTTTGGCCTTGTGGATGGGATCATTGTCAAGCTGAATTCTCATGTTTTAGTTTGTTTTTTTTCTTTTTAGCAAACAAAGAGGTTGTCTTGCAGTATCTACCAGTACAGTATGTTGCAACATCCATCTACCCTTCAATTTTAACAAGGGAGAAGGAGAGGAAGCCATGAGGGGGGGGGGGGGGGGGGGGGGGGGGGAGCATGTGTGAGGGAGCATGAGGTGTGGCTGCCAGAGAGAGGGAACCTATGTGAGGAGACTGTGAAGGAGTGTATGTGTGAGAGATCAGGAGCAGGTGTGTGTGAAAAAAGGGATTGTGTGTATGTGAGGGAGCTTGTATGACGGTGTGCGTATGTGGAGCAGGATTGTTTGAGAGAGAGAGAGAGACACAGGAGTGTGCGAGAAAGACACAGACAGCCTGTATGAGGGTTATGTATTCGTGCTAGAGATACAGGGAGCCTGTATGGGGGGAATCTGCACATGCTAGAGAGGGGAAACCTGTATGGGGGGAGGTGTGCTAGAAAAAAAAAAAGTGAGCCTGTATTGAGGGGAGGTGCGAGAGAGAGGAAGCCTGTAAGAAGGGAGGTGTGTGCAAGAGAGGGAGCCTGTATGAGGGGGTGTGTGTGTGTGTGCACGCAAGAGAAGGAGCCTGTATGAGGGGGTATGCGTGAGAGGGGACCTGTATAAGGAGGGGTGTACGCGGGAGAAAGAAGGAGACACAGGGGTAGATTTTAAAAGCCCTGCGCGCCAGCGCGCCTATTTTGCATAGGCCGCCGGCGCGCCTATTTTGCATAGGCCGCCGGCGCGCCTATTTTGCATAGGCCGCCGGCGCGCACAAAGACTCGGGATGCGTGTAAGTCCCAGGGATTGCTAAAATGGGCGTGTCCGGGGGGCATGGCCAAGTGCCCCCACACAGTGGCCTGTGTTGGGGCCTGGCCAGCCGGCAGGCATAACTCCATGGAACAAGGTGGGGGGACGGGACAAAAAAAAAAGTTCCCTCCGAGGCTGCTCCGATTTCGGGAGGGGTCAAACTCTGGGAGTGGAGATAGAGTGGAAGGGGTTGAGCCTGGGTGGGGAGGAGGAGAGATAGTAGCAGGTGGAGGAGTTGAGGCCTTAGATGTCAAAGTGAAAGGAGACTGGCCAGGGAACTAGGGAGAGAGGGTAGAAGGGACATTTTTATAGTGAACTCCTAGAGAAATTCTGCTCAAAATATTAAAAAAAAAAATCATCTAAGTAACAACTTTTTTCTATAATACATTTTAAATTAATTACCCAAAGACTCATGTATATTGTGTTATTTTGACCAATATAAAATATGCAAAATTTTGCAGAATTTTTTGTGCACAATTTAAAGTTTGTATGCAGAATTTTAAAATTTTTTGCACAGAATTCCCTCAGGAGTATGGGATGGTGTTTGCTGAGGAATGGGCAGTGTTAGGTTTGTGCCACACAGCATTTTGAATTTTGGCCAAAAAGCTCCATTTTTTCGTCTCATCTGACCACAAAACCTTATCCTACATTTTAGCTGGGCCATTGATGCTTTCTGGCAAATTCCACACATGCTTTGATGTGGTTTTTCTTCGGTAATGGTTTCTTCCTAGCCACTCTCCAATGCAGGCCAGTTGTATGCAGAGCTCTTGATATGCTTGACTGGTGCAGCTCCACTCCAGTCTCATTCATTGAACTCTGTAGTTCCTTCAAAGTGATTGCCTCTGTGGCTTCACTCACAAGTCTCCTTGCTCCAATGCTGAGTTTTGAGGGATGACCTTGTCTAGACAGTGTCTGAGTGATGATATGCTGCTTCTGTTTCTTCACAATCCATCCAACAGTGCTCACTGGGATATCCACGCACTTGGATATTTTGTAGTCTTTTCCTATCTTGTGCATGTCTAACTTAATTTCCTTAGAATGTTCTGTGTCATTCTCATGACTTTCCTTCATATTCACAGTCTGACCAATGGTACTGGAATTAGGGGGACTTTTATCCAGAAAAGCTACATATTTTTTTTTTTGAATGATTCACAGTTAGAGGCCAATCGTAAGCCAATTGTTAAAGCAATATCTTTCATCTGGGTAAACTTGGAGCTTCCACAGCACAGGGGTTGAAATCTTATGCAAGCAGCTTTTTTCAGTTTGTTTTTTATTTTATTTTATTTTATAAAAAAATGCAGAGAAAAAAATGAATTGACACTTTGAAAATTAAATTTAAGAGCATACTGTTCGCAAAACAAAAAACTAAACATACTGTCTGGAACAATCTGTCATTTGTAATCCACACAAATCTGCTGACTTTCGGGGGGGGTGTTTGAATACTTTTGCAAGTCACTATGTATGCCTAGATGCCCAGGCAGCTGCTTTGTCAATTCCACAACAAATGAGGCCTTGCATGCTCTCAGTGTAGCTCTTTTCCTAATGCAAATGTATCTTAACTATTTCTATAGTGGCAGCTGCTTATCTACAGTATATACACTTCTATAGCCAAGTCCCTTATTGTCTGGGCTGATCTAAGATCACTAAGTTTATTTCCCCAAAACAAGACAACCTCTATCTGCTAAACAAAGAAGTTCTGTGGAAAGATATCTCCAATTCCCTTCTTAATGGGAATTTATTTTGTCCCCAGTGAAGGAGTTGGGCAAGGTAGCAAATTGTTTTCTTGACTAACATGAAATGTCTTGGGGCCCTGTTTACAGCAGAGGGAGGCAAGGGTTCATAACAGGACAATGCTGAAAGTTCACCAACTATCAGAAATGGCTGAACCAAAATGGAAGTGTTAAAGGTAAGCAGCACCTTGAATAACTTAAGTGACTCAGTACTATGAGATGCTTTGTGAAAATGTATGTATCATTGTCCACACATGTCCCCCAGGACCCTGGGTCACAAAAATTGTTAGTTTCCCCATCATTGCTCTACTTTGTGTATACTCTTGTGGGTTGATATAGGCTTCTACAGCTACATATTCTAACCTATCATTACCACTTGGTGGGTAACACGGCAAAGAGGTCTGAAAAACTGGTCTCTCTTACCCTCCCCATTTTCCATCACATTTTAAATTTTCCACCTCAGATGGCATGCCCAGGCTGCTCAGTTACCCTTGCTGGCCCTGAGGGAAACATCCTTGGACTATTCCTTAATGTCACTCCATTAGCTGGATGGAGCCCAACAATGAAGCAGCAGCCATGTTCCCTGTCTCTCTGAATTCAAATGAGTCATCTCCACAACATACCCAATTCCTGCTAGCCACAACCACCCTCACTTCTAGTTGGCCGATGGCCGCTATAATTTCTTTTAAAGATTTTATGTAACCTGACCATTGTAGGAAATAGGTAACCATTCTGCTAGATTACCACCTGTAGTTAGGAATCACTGTTGCAGACCTGGTCATACACAATTCTAGTAAACTGCACTTGTTGTGTTACTATTTGAGAGATTATTTCCATTTATATCCCTTGTGGACTTGAACCAAAATTCTTATTGATTGGCTGATGTTCCATGATTTCTTGTCCCATATTGTCAAAAAGCTTCTTGAAAAGATCTTACACTGAACATTCTCCATTTTGCAACTCCTGTAAATTACCACCATGAAAGCCAGATGTAGCTGAACTATTTATTATCTGAGGACTGCTCAACAACTAAGGAGATCCTTCCCTGCATGAAGTCAGAAGACTACATGGGGATGCCTGCTACTGAAGCAGGAAGCAACAGCAGCACAGGAAGTGCTACGATGCAATTTCTAGTTTGAAGCTGCTGGTTTCAATTACCTTCCCCCAAAGTGCAATAGATTCACATGTGACTACTGGAGTGTGTAATACAGATTTTATAAAGTACACAGTGTGAAAATCTATGTACTTGGTATTGCTAACAAAGGCATGGAGTTTAGAATGCCATCATAATTTGTTTGGTCAACTTAAAAAAAAAAAAAAAAAAAAAAAAAAAGGATTTTTGCCCAAGGCAATTGGATACAAGAATTTTTTTTCAGCATAGTACTCTAAGATCATCTTTCTGCATGGTAAACCAGACATAATATAAACAGCCAGGACATTCACATGCTCGCATCTGCCCTTTTACAAAGTTAAAGAATACACTGACAACAAGTTGGAAACAGGGCCGCAGGTTTAATACGTAACAGATTAGGTAACTTCCAGGAACCATCTGCCACCACCCAAGCAAGATGATCAGCACTAGCCACCAGGCTAGCAAGTTCCAAAAGCCTTACTCAGTTTTGTGACCCCCCCCCCCCCCCCCCCGCCAACACCCAGCAAGGAGCCCATAGTAGACAACTGCACCCAGCTGTCTTCCAAAGTCTAGTTGTAACAGGAGCGAAGCTTAGCAGCAAATTACCGTAAATAAATCTGAACCCAAGTGGTTCAGCCCACCCGCCTCAAACGCCCCCCCCCCCCCCAGCTGCGACAGAACAAACCCCCATACAACACAGAACATGAATAAGGGCGGGTAGCGACCTTAGCAGCTGCAGAGATGCCGGTCGAATGACACCAGACCGGCATCTCGCAGCTTAAACCCCACCCATAGCCTTCATGTCAGCGCCAGGGAGCCAATCACCCGCTGACACCACAGCATTCAAACCCTAACAGCTGGCAAGCCGGCAGAAACTCCTAGGATTACACCAGCCCCCCGCCCCCGCCAGCAGCCTAACACCCAGAGACCCAACCTCGCCCCCTCATGGGTCTGCTCCCTAAGTGAGCCTGGCACCATATTACTTTGGCACAAGTCCCAGTCGACCTCCCAATACAACAGGCAGGAAATGCGCCATGCAGGGGCGTAGCTATAAAGGGCCTCACATTTGGCTCAGCCCCTTCCCTAGCAGCAGGATCCCATCATATTTGAGTCAGCAGTAAGTTAAACAGGCTGGAGGCACTGGAATCACTGCCAATCCGTGATCCTACGCCTTTAAAAAGGCTCTCTCAAACAGGAACACACTAGCCTGGGCTAATCCTGTAAAGACTAGAGGCCAAAGGGGCCGATGCAATACAGTGCGCTCAGCTGAGCGCACTGTATAACTCGCGGTCGGACGCGGGTTAGACGCTAATCCACACCCTAATGCAACGGGGGGGATTAGCACTTATTTAACGCTCGCCCGGAGCGAATGAAACAGCCCTCAATCACATGCAAATGCACGTGAATGAGGCTATTACTCATTCACTCCAATGCAAGAAAATAAACGTGCGTCTCAGACGTACATTTATCGCTCAGCTATTAATGCCCAGCAGGCGCTAATAGCTGAGCACATTGAAAAGAAGAAAAAACTGCTTTTCTGTACTTCTTTAAAAGATTTAAAAAAAAAAAAAAAAAAACTCAGCCGGCCACATTGAAGACAGACGCCAATATGCTTTATAGGCGGTTTTCATAACCAGCAGGCCTCGCATTAGCAAGGAGGTGCTACGGTCACGATCCCTTAATTTGCTTATAGCATGGCGCCCCCTTCCCCCCTTGCGGGCACCATGCACGCGTTAAGTGCTGACTTTCCAGCTCCTGCTTTTCACGTTTTTTTATAGCATCGGCCCCCAAATTTGTAACTTTTGGCGGGCAATTCCCCGAGTCTCTCTGCACCTTAAAAGTTCTGGAATGGCTAGTTGGAAGCTTGTTTATATAAAACTGCTCAGCCTAAGAGATTAATACTTGCACAAAGCAGCTACCATAATCACATAGGGATAGTGAGACACAGACGGGGCAAGAAGAGTGAAAATACAGAAAATACAGAGTGCTTCCGGAAGTTACAGGGCTTTGTAGCCACTGCCATGAAGACACAACTAGCACAGTACTCCCTATGTTAACCTTGCGCCGCCCCCCCAAAAAAAAAAATTCAGTTCTGTCCATGCTTATGTTTTCCATGTGATCATAAATAAATGTAGGAACTATACACACAGATAATCATGCAGAACGTTTTGCATGTTGCTTGATGTGTTGTCAGCTTAGTAAAATACAGATACAAAAGATAACATTTAATTTATAAAACTGATTTAGAATTATTTATATTCCACTTTTCAGCACTTCACAGCGGATTATATTCAGGTACTGCAGTTATTTCTCTGTCCCCAGGAGGGGCTCACAATCTAAGGCCTAGATTCATCACTTTGCTATAAGTTTCGCATGAACAGTGCCTGCGATAAAAAATAGGGGCGTGGTGAGGGTAATTTTTTATCGCACCACAATGTACGCTATTTTACCTCTTTGCACAGGTATTTTACTGCAACGCATATTAAATTTATAGCACGCCCACGATATTTTCACTTCGCAGCTTGCAAAGTGGCCGGACAGGCGGGTTCCATGTTTTGGACTACTCCTGACTCGAGAGAGATCGAGCATCTTTTATAAGGCTCTCATATTAGTCAAACTATTTATACCACTGTAGGACGGTCAACTAGTAACTTGAGGTGATGTTTTGGTGGTGGCCTAGGATTTGGGGGCCAGTTTAACATGCAGTCAGAGGTGCTAACAGTACAGTACACATCCGTGAACATTTGTTGTGATTTGGAATGAGATGCCCACTCTTCCTAGCACCCGCAATAAACAACTTTTGATCAATGCCCCAGTAAGTTTGTATCTGAGGCAACAGAGGGTAAGGTTTCTTGCCCAAGGACATAAGTAGCGGTAGTGGGATTTGAACCCTGGCCTCCCTGGCTCCGCTGCTCTAAGCATTAGGCTACGCCTCCACTCTAGCTTTTTAAAAAGTAGCTCTTTCAAATCTTAGCTAGTAGAGTGAATTAGTCTAACATAGCATCTTTTTTTCTTATCATAAAAGTTTCTAAATATATCAAATATAAAATAGCTATACAAAAGGTTGAGTTAAACTATTTCCACCCTAAAATTTAAAGATGAATTCTCATAGCCTCTCCTGCCTTTCCCGTACACACCCCAAAAAAAAACCAAACATTACTTTCTATATATTGTGTCCAATCTTTTAGAACATTTTTAAAAATGTAAATCACTTTTCTCAAAAAAGAACAAGTTGTAATCTATAGATAATTTGAAAGAAAGAAAAAACTAATTTTGAATGCTGGGTTTACCAGGTTTATTGATAGCTTGAATTATCATAGGGTGGAAAGTCTTCTGTATTTTGGATTTAAATTACTCACCTTTACAAACCATTGCTCAAAGCAAGTTACAATTCAGGCACAGTAGAGAAGATTAAAAGCTCTCTGGGGCACAGACCTACGTTTGTACATGAGGCAATGGAAGGTTAAGTGATTTGCCCAAAGTTACAAGGTGTTTCAGAGGGGCTAGCAAGATTTAAACCCTTCATTTCCCAATTCCACTGCTCTAATCACCTAATCCATCCTTTTTGGTAGATGAGAACCTAAGAAATTAATATAGACCAGAATAGAAATTGTGCTGTACGGAAAACAATTCCAACTTTCACTTTGAGGCAAAATGTTGATTGAACAATTCCTTCTCATCAGCAAGAAAATATATTTCTCGGAAGTTAATGGACTGTTTAAAATAAAAAAAAAAAAGTGTTTACTGCACAAGAGATGTTACACATTTTCAGTCTCATGGGAGTCGTATTGTTTAGGATTGGTCAACTGAATCGTTACAAACAAAAATTTCAAAGTAAAAAAAAAAAATTCAGAAAAAGAAGTTAGTGTATACTAAATATACACCATTGTAACACAGATACAAATACGCCTCTGTTGTAATAAAAAGGTCTTTGATAACAAGCGTAAAGGGAACCCTGCCAACATCTGCACATGTACAAACATCTCCTTGCCTCTGGCTTCTTTCCAAATGGCACATAACAGTTACATCCACCATTTCCTACCCAAGCTTCCAGTATAGAGGGGAAAGAAAAGGAACAAGCGTCAGAGTCAGCAATTTCATATTCACATACTTCTAACACACAATCAGTTAAAATTTAGATCATGCCGTCATTGTGAGTATCAACACCAACATGGAAATAGTTTTATAGAGGACCGCGTTTTCAAAAAAAATTCCTGCAGGACCTAATCCCCGGGTATTAAATGCACTCAGCGGCTGTGGGAGTGTGTGAGATCTTTCTTCCCTTACGAATGTACACTCACCACCTTATCCATCACTCCACCCTGCACTGCTTGCAGCCTCCTGGGGCCCGACTGGAACCAAGATGATTCCGCCTCTCTCCTGAGCCAGCCGCCACCTCTCGTGTTCTGACTGGGAGCTGCAAAAACCCACATGCTCTACCCACATGAATGGATTTTAAAAGCCCTGCTCAAAGAAACGTGCAAATTCACATACTAAAGTAGTAAATTAGGTACCACGAAGTGTTCACACATTTCCTTACTTTTATGATCTTCCCATTGACTTCAGTACAAGTGCTGGTTAATGTAGCATTATTTAAAGAATATTTCACTTTAGCAAAAAAAATGAAACACAAATTGATGAATTTTCCCTTAAATATTTCACTGAAGCACAAAAGATGTGACCCGGTAAACTAGTTTTAAAAAATTCTATTTTCCAAGATACCAACTCACTCTAGAGAGACATGCCACTTCAGTTATTAGTGGTTCTCTGGCAAAAACTTTGACAGCATTTCAAGAAGTAGCTTAACACTTCTAAGCTGTTTAAAAAAAAAAAAAAAATCCTATTAAGCATGCTCAGTTTACCGAGCACTTACTTCTATCTCAAATACTCTTTTGTCACTCAAATGAAAGAACATACATCTGTGCTCTATATTAGTGTAACTTTATTTGGTTTGACAGAAATATATAAACATACAGTGTAATAAATAATTCGAGTTCTCAACACAGAGCTATGTAAAACCATTAAAAAAAAAGTCCCCAAAAATCAAAACTATAGGGTAGATTTTAAAAAGGTGCGCGCGCTACCCGGCGAGCGCACATGTACACCCAATTTTATAACATGCGCGTGCAGGCGCACGCATGTTATAAAATCCAGGGTTGGTGCGCAAGGAGGTGCACAATTGGGTACCTTGCGTGCACCGAGCTGTGCTGCCTTCCTCAATTCTCCCCCAACCTAATCTTCCCACCCCTTCCCCTAACCTTTCCCCCCCCAGCCCTACTCTAACCTCCCCTGACTCGTCTTACCTTTTGCGCCTGCCTCTCGGTAGGTGCAAGTTGCGCACGCAGACTGCCAGTACGCGATCCTCCGACACAGCAACAATGGCCGCTCTGTCGGAGGCCTCTGGCCCCGCCCCCAGACCATCCCTTTTCTAAAGCCCCGGGACTTACACGCGTCCCGGAGGCCTTTTTAAAATAGGCCCGGCGCACATACACCCATTTACACGCATAACCCTTTTAAAATCTGACTCTATGGGGCGGATTTTCAAACACTACGCGCGCACTTTTGTTTGCGCCACCAGTAACTAGTGGGCAACTTGCTGCTTTTAAGGAAACTGCTCTGCTATCTCCAGCACCTTCAGCAGAATTCACATGTACTGGCTTAAAAAGAACTGGTAGGTGGCTAAGCAAGCATGTTTGAAGTCCTGAGTGAGAGAAAGAGCGCCTGTAAGTGAGAGAAGGAGCGCCTGTAAGTGAGAGAAGATTTCCAAGGTCTGAGATAATTGTTAATTAGCAGAACACTATTAACTCGTGTACTGCAAAAAAGTGTTTGGTGCCTGTTCCTTCAGTAAATATCCGGCAGTTAAAGTTATAGAAACTCAGGACATGCATAATAGCAAGGAGTTATAACTATTCCCCCGCGGTAAGGGCCACTGCTGCACTCTCTCCAGCATAACACAAAACAGAAAAAAAAACTGGTATATTATAAAAAGTCTGGGAATACACCTATTTTTATTTTACTATGAAAAGCACATTTATATAGTACAAAAATTAATACAATTACCTTTATACCAAATTAATGCATTAATCATTTAAACCCAAAGAAAAAAATGTCCATGTGGTTCCTCAATATAGGTGAACTATTTGCTGTAGTATCAAATTCTGGCACCATATGTGCTCAAGTTTCAATAAATCCTTTTAACACTGAATGGTCTTCTCATATTATAGGAGGGTCAGGATCAATCCATTAGTAGCAAATTAGTAGCAATTTTTGGCAAAAAAAAAAAAAAGTTACCCTGCTTTTATCACAATTCCAACCTCTGCAGCAGTCTAGACCAGTTTACAGACCAAACTTGCCTTGACAAAGGTCCCTTGCTTCACCATAACCATGGCTTCCTCAGGAAACATCACCACCACATTACCCCCCATGTTTCAATGTAATTTAACAAGCCCTCACAAACCTCTAAATGCTGGTTTCTGAGCCATTCCATAGAGACAAGTATCCTTAAATGTTTTCCTTCATTCTAAAATTGTGACCTCTCAATTTGAATTTTGCTGTCTTGATTAGAATGCCCCCAGGACGCTTCCTCTTCAATGTGGCTAAAAAGTATATGCATTGCATGGAAGCTTCTAGAATATTTCTGAAATACCTAAACTGATCAGTAAGCAAAACTTTCCTTTGGATTTTACCGTAAGAAATACACACTTCCAAGGCTGAAAGTAGCACAGTTCAGTTTACAGCATCATCTTTGAACACTCTGTGCTTTCAAATCCCTTGCAGTCTTGTCCTCCCACAAGTGCTCAAGCATAGTAGCCACTATACCTCCTATATCTTGTCAACTTCGGCTAATTGGCAGGAGAAAAAAAAACCCTCAGGTTTGGTTGTTTTTTGGGTTTGTTTTTTTTGTTTTTTTAATTCTTTTATAACCTTCTCAAGCTCTTTTCTCATGCTCTCGTTTCTCAGTCAGTTGCCTTAAGACCTGAAGCTTTCCTCAACAACTTTCTATTCTCTATTTTACTTTCTCCGCTTGGGAGGAATGAAGGGTATTACTGGAGCTGTTTCACTTGACTGACAGCTGTATAAAATTCAAATTGCCCATCTTGAGACACCGTTCTCATTCACCTGGCAGGCCAAAAGCTTGGAAGAAAAAAAACCTCTCTGTCACTGTTATGCTCTGGGTAACAGAACTTCTCCAAAGTTATCAAAAAAAATTTATAAAAAAATATAGTGTACAAACATTTCCTTAACAATTCACAAGCCTACAGAGTTTCAAATAAAAAACAAATAGTATCTTACCAAGTCTACTTGTTAACAGTTTCCTTTATTTTTAAGTCTTGTTTTCATGAAGTCATTTTAACAGCACTGCAGAAGAGTGCTGGATCCCACAATGTCTCATAAGACATAAGCCACAACATGCCAGTGGGTGTGCATTTACTGGAGTAAATGACTGCTTTGAGTGTGTGCTCCCCTCCAGTCTGGACCACACAGCATGCCCTTACATCATGCGTCTCATTCAGTTTCCAAACGGCATTAACCACTTTTTTTTTTCTCTCTCTTCCTCCAAAGAAATGACATTAGATCCTCCTCACATAATTTAAAGCTGGATTTCTCAGCAGCAATTTACTGAACATTTATAAAAAGGTACATGAGGGTAGATCATAAAAATAAAAAAATCCTTCATGTAAGAAAATAGCTGAAGCTTTAGCTGTTCTTACTGGCAATTACAAGGTGGATTTGGGTATTCCCACAGCAAAAATGTATCCTAAAAACAGCAATTTTCCCTTCACATCCCCGTACCCTAAGGCAGCGGTGAGAAAAATTTGAGCATCAGCCCACCCCTCCTTTCATCCATACAATTTGTTGGGCCCCTACCCAAAGTTGAGTTACATTGCTGTATAGATATCTATACATCTGCATATATACAGAGTTGCATACCTGTAACAGGTGTTCTCCGAGGACAGCAGGATGTTAGCCCTCACACATGGGCGACAGACAGAACCCCCAATGCGGAAAACATGTCAAAGTTTCTAGAACTTTGACTAGGCCCACTGAGCATGTCCAGCACGCCCTATACCATGTATCCACATAGGGACCCCTCTTCAGTCTCGTAACATAGAATTATGATTAAAATAAAAAATAAAAAAAAAACCAGGAGAAATGCAACTCCACTGGGTGGCAGGCAGGTTTCGTGAGGACTAACATCTTGCTGTCCTCTACAGGTAAGCAACTCTGCTTTCTCCAAGGACAAGCAGGATGATACTCCTCTCACATGGGTGAATCCCTAGTTTCAGGCTGCTCCCCAACACAAAAGGTGACCAACAGACCATTAACCAGGTGCTAGCAGGCACAAACACCAGGGCTACCGGTAACAAAGGGGAAGACAGCCTGAAGCCAAACAACGGGCCATAGGTCAGAAGAATTGGGTTCTAAGCCTCAAACAGATTCCGAAGGATAGACTGGCCAAACCTACTGATGCATCAGCCATGCTAATGTATTTTTCATGCTTTCTGGAGTAAAATGAATGATTAAAATGTCTTGTTATGGATATAGGGTGGCCAGGTGTTTTATACAGGACTTTTTCCTCTCATTCTCATATGGCCTATTTAAGCATTCTGGTCATGTACAGAAAAGTGAATTTCATGTATGACATTACCACAACTAAAAGGTTATTTTGTAAACACTTATCTTTGCACTTACCTTCCTTAATATAGGTAGATCTATGGGATGATTATTAAAAAAGGATTTAAACATTTTTCCAGAGTCCTTAACAGGGCCCAAACTGAAAACAGTGCTCCATAATCCTGCCTTCCTCTTAATACACAAACAAGTTGCATTCAGTAACCATGGTAAACAAGCTATGGTTAATACCATCACAATCTAAAACAGGGGAAGAGCAACAAATTGCATTTAGCCATTCTGAATGCACTTTAGACCAAGTGTACAAGGAGAGTGGAAAATGACAACCCATCCCCAAAAGGTCAGCAGTTCAGTTTTCTCCTCATTTTAATTTTCTCTCGATTTGAGTTTTAAACAGCTTTAAGTTTAAATAAAACACAGTCCAGGCTGTCTTCTGTTCTCCTGAAGTTAGACAGCTACAAAAATTTAAACTATACACAGGCAGACCAGAACTGGGAAGTGGTGAGGAATGAGGACAGGGGTTCTGGAAGAACAGATGTTTTGAAGCAACAATGGGCCAAGGAGCTAAAAACTATTAAGAATTTAACACTTTATTCCACTTCTCTCTTCACATTGCAAGATTTTAAATTTATTTTTCAACATTTCTGCCTACTCTTAACAGACAAAGCAACATTTCAAGATAATTTGATCAGCATGCATAAACTAAACGTATCAGCACATGCATGCAGTATTAATGAATCAAGCAAGCATAACCTTTGGAACTTTGTGGCACAATATGTTGTCAGGACCTTAGTGTTACTGAATAAAATTTACCCTAAAGCAGAAAATGCTTCATAGATTTATCCCCCCCCCCCCCCAAAAAAAAAAAAAAAGTGGAAATTTTCCACAGCTTTCATTAAAGGATGTCATTGATTTCCAGTGTTTCTGGAGGCAAGGCAGGAATCTATGCAGTGAATATGCGAGACTGAACTGCAACCAGTGTCCAAGTTCAGCAAAATTTCTATCTGCCATCAGGCTATGCATCCCAGAAATAGCTGCAGGGACCTAATCCTAAGTATACACAGGACAAAGTTCAAAAGATTTTTTACATGGGTTTACAGTGGTTCTCAACCTTTATCCCATCATGCCACATCTCTTGGACAACTCACATGTGTGACACACTGTTCATTACAATCCACAACGGAAATAAAAAAAAAAAAAAAAAGCCCAGCATTACTTTTATTGTTAAGAATGACACAAGGGAAAGATCTGTCTGAACAGAAATTAAACAGTAAACATCGCATACCAGAACAGCACCAACTTCCAAACAGTAGCCACCTTACTTAAGAAAAGGCAACACTGAAAATATTCACCAGGACTTAAAACTCCAATACTCCTATTAGGAAAATGGTACATGCTGGGCTGCTATAAAGCCCTACCCAGAAACTGCAGGCCAGCATAAAACCTCACCTCAGTCACATGTGCAGACCCTCACCTAACAGAGAATAGAGACCATAAAGCATAATAGAAACAAAAAAACTAACTGGAAACCGCAAAAAGCAAGAGACTCTGTATGCAGTGCAACAGAGGAAAGACAGAAACATCACCAGTCCTTATAAAAACAGATCAAGAAACAAAGTCAAAAGCATTAAAACCATACCAATAAAAAGAATGGATTTCAAAACAGCTGATGAATGGAATATCAAATTAAAAAACAAAAAAAAACCCCACACTTAAATTTCCAGACAAAATATTTCAAAACAGCAGATTCAGACCAAATAAAAAATGATAAAAAAAAAACCTGTTCTCCATATCTAAGAAAGGTTTAATTTGCAGGAGGAAAGGAGTAGGGGGAGGGGCTTACTTGCAACTTTTTCCTCATACACATGCTCTCTCACATGCAGGCTCTCAGTCACACATTTACATGCGTGCTACGTCTCTCACAAAGGATCACAATCACACACATCCATGCTCTTTACCACAAACAGGTTCTCAGACTCTTACACATGTTCTCTCTCTCACACAGTTACTTACACATTTGTTTGTTTGTTAGAATTTGATACACCAACTGTAGATTGCATTAACCAAGCAGGGATACAGTAAAACATAAGGAAATAAATTTGTGCAACTAAAAGGGGAGGAAAGAAAATTGCTGTCACACATGCTCTCACATTCTCTCTCGCCCAACACACCGAAGAACAACTGGCGACAGCAGTAACCCTCCTCCCTCTTCCAACTCTCATGGCCTTGAAAAAGGAGTACCAGAGGCCATAGGGGCTGACACTGCTCCTCTGTTTGCTCTGGGCTGCACTGCTCTTCTTCGGGCCAATGCTGCAAGCACTTGTAATTTACAATTGTGTGTTCTTCCCACATGCACGGCCACTGCATACCAGTTCCTTCCTCCAGGCTGCGAATGCCGCTGGCCGAGTGCTTCTTCCAGCTCTCCTGCCGTGTTTCGCACTTGCTATCAGCATTTCAAGCCCAGGCAGAGGAAGAGAGTTTGCATCTCTCTGGGGCGGGGGGGGGGGGGGGGAACGACTAAGTGTGGCGAACACTGTGTCGCAACAATGCACAAATAGCAGAATTATATGACAAAAAGATTGGGAAATTTTTGCCTAAACAATTAGAGTAACAGTTTTCACACGTCCTGAGTACAGTATCCGGTAATTACACAGCTCCACAAGAAATTATGCCACTTTTTTTTTTTTTTTTTTTTTTTTTTAACTTCCCCCCCCCCCACCCAACACATGAAAATGTGACTTTAAAAGAATAGTTGTATGTCATGTGTGTTAAAACAAAAATAGACTATTTCTGTGTAGCAGAAGAGAGCAAAGGCAGATTGTTATGCAACAACACTGGCTAGGCTATATGAAATATAAAAAGGAAAAAGAAAAAAAAAGGGAAGATGACAGTATAAGGATGGCTTAAGAACAAGGAAAAAAATCCTGGGTAGTTACAAATGAAGTTACATATGGCCACTGCCCGCAAAGAAGCTGGATCCAATTCAAATGGCATCCCAGAGAAGCAGGACGAACGACCCACCAGGCTGGATATTAAAAAGTGCCACTAAAACATTTCCATGATTATAGAATGCTCAACCTACTCTTGCAAAATTCATCTCATTTTCCATTTTTTGTTTTTTTTTTATTCTGTAGAAAGCTTACTTCCAAGACATGTTAAATCATGATTTATGTGCTCTCTGTCTACTACGGAAGCTACAGGCTTTCCTCCCATGTGTGCAGTTTCTTCCAGCTGCAAAACTAACCTGGCATAGATCTCATTTAAAATGATAATTTTCCTCTCCAGACTAATTCAAACAAAATTAGTCACAAAAGCAGAAAAGTTGCTTTAGATGCTCTCCAATTCACATGTAGCTTGATCTTCACCACCATGGGGGGGAATAGGCATTCAATCTACTATATTTCTGTGCCCTCACTATTGCTCAAGTAAAAAAAACAAAAAACAAAAAAAACAAAAACAAAAAAAAACTTTACCTTAGAAGCCCAACAGTTGCCAAACATTTAAGACTATTCTTGTAGGGAGACAATTTTGCTAAGTAGTGCCACATTGATTAATGAAGCACATGGCTCAGTATCTCAGAGTGCTGCAAACCATATTTCATAGCTAGTCAGAAGCCCTAAGGAGGACATCAGGTATTACAGAAAATAAAGTAATACCATCCAATTTGGGAAAACTGTAATAATTTAAGTATGGCCAAAAAATCCCTTCCAGAATTAACACACACGTCTTAAATAGATGTGAAATATTTAATTAGCAATAGCAGAATCAACCACTTCTTCTCTAGTAGCACTGAGCAATCCATCAATAACCTCCATGGTATAATTCAGAGGTTTCCAAACGTATCCTGTGGGACCCCCGGCAAGTCAGGTTTTCAAGATATCCACCATGAATATGCAAGAGATAAATTCTGCATGCTTTGGAGACAATGCATGCAAATGTATCTCGTGCATATTCACGGTGGATATCACAAAAATCGGACTGGCTGGGAGTCCTCCAGGACAGGTTTGGGAACCTCTAGTATAGTATATTATGTTGAGACTGGGTACTTGCAACCTGGATTGGCCACTGTTGGAAACAGGATGCAGGACTTGGACAACCTTTGGTCTGACCCAGTATGGCAATTTCTTATGTTCTTTAAAATAAAAACAAAAAAAAAAAAAACACTACATTAAAAAAAGGTCTTTTTTTTAAATTTATATTTGAAGACAGTGCTATTTTTTCTGCATACAAAGAAATTAAGTATTTAGTGCCTAAAAATCAACTAATCTTTTAATGGTGATTAAGAATAAAATCTGATCTTTATCCAGGATGGAAACAAATTAAAGGGACTTTTGGATATGCAAATAGACTTAGAGTAGCGGTATATTTTTTTATTTCAGTTTCATACAAACTGATTGGTAAAACCTAAGTAACATTCTAAGAAGAGCCTTTTTTTTTTTTTTTTTTTTTTTTTTTTTTTTTTAAACTGGGTCCACTTTCGGAAATATTTAGACACCCAATTTTAGTTTAAATTATCAGAAGATCAGAGGAAATGATCTGCAGTATCTCAATCCACTTAGTCCTCTACACCTTAACATAAGCCCCAGCCACCAGCTAGGCATGGGTGAGAGAAAGATGAGATGGTTAAGCCATAGGAAGCATGACACAAGCAGCCATCTTCTCAGTTTGGTTTAAGTCACAGGATCATATAATGGGGGTGGGGGGGGGGGGAAGATTTATCCTCTTACCCATAGCAAATATTAAGTTTGCCATAAATAAGGAGACACTGCTGACTGAGAAAACTAGTACCACAAGTACTTTGAGAATCCAGAGACAAAGGATATTTCTGCCATGCAGCTAAGATATATACTGGTAATACCTAAGTATACATATGGTCACTGATTGGCACATTGCCAGAAAAAATGATTTTGTATCAGGAGTGGAAACTTCCCTGCTGGCAGGACACCTAAAAATTGTCACCTGGCCTGAGAGGAAAAGCTGCCACAGCTTCAGCAAGTCTGGGTCTGATGTGCCATCGCTACAGACTAGGAATGATAAGCAAATTAAAAACTAAAAAGTAAACAAAAGCAAAAATGCAAGAAAAAGATCCCCCCCCCCAAAAAAAAAAAAAACAACCCCTATCAGAAGTGAAAATCTTGAAATCAAATGTCATTTTCATACCAGAGTAGTTCCGTTTCCTCTGAAAGTGAGATTACGTAGATGTAACTTTATACAACTGCACAGATTAGACAACAAAAAGGTATAAGGACAGATTTTTAAAAAGGTTATGGGGGCCGGGCATATTTTAAAAAGGCCCGGTGACACGCGTAAAGCCCCCGGGACGCGTGTAAGTCCCGGGGCTTTACAAAAGGGGCGGTCCGGGGTCAGGGCCAGAGGCCTCAGGCAAAGCGGCCATTGCCACTGTGCCGGCAGCCTGGACGCAGGCGCAAAAAGACAGACAAAAGGACGGGGGAGGGCAGAGCGGCTCAGCACGCACAAGGTGCACAATTGTGCACCCCCCCTTGCGCACGCCGACCCTGTATTTTATAACATGCGCGTACACGCCGGATACCGCACACATGTAAGACCGCGCGTGCTTCTTTTAAAATCTACCCCATAGCTTTTCCATCCCGACCTACTGCTAAAATGTGATTAGGAAGAAATGAATTAGTGGAAAATTGTTTAGAATCTTGAGCAACCAAAATTTAAAGAGCTGAGGGGCAGAGGCAGAAATTGTACATCACCATTTATTTTTTTAAACCATTTCAAGCAAACCATAAAAGCGGTTAATATAATCAAAATATACCGCACGCTCCAGATGTTAGGTAATATAATCAAGCAGAATTGTACCAAGTTGTTTGTAAAAACTAATGGAAAAATTTAAATATATTTGACTGGTGCCCACATTTTCTAAGACCCAAGAACATTTTTTCCCCCTCATTTTCTCTGTTTTTATTTTGCTTTTCTTAGCTCTCTCCTCCTCGGTATTATCCCCATCTCATTCAGTTTTTTTCACCTCCCTCTCAGAATTACCAGGCACAGTCTTCCCTCTCCTTGCTTTTTCCTCTACCAAGAAGCTGGGAGAGGGGGGGAGATAGGACAATGCCTGGACAGCCTCTCACTGCACTCCAAGCTTCTAGGTGAGACAGTGGTAGAGAGAAACATAGGTGGCAGCACCAAAACATTGCTTCCCAGCCTGAGTGCTTCCCACAGTGGAACCAGCTGCATCTCTCGCCGGGACACACCGGCATTCTCTGCCTGGGCTGCACCAGCTCTCCCCCATGCCCTGGTAAGTAGTGCGAGGGATTTTCCAGCAGCACCGTTATAAAATATTTTCCATAAAGAGAAAAATGAAGGAACACTACCAGCAAAGATTCTGTTCTTACTTTTCTATTAGTTTATGCCAACAGATTTACCAGACGACAAAAAAAAAAAAAAAAAAAAAGCAACAAACCTTTTGTGAGTAGTAGTGTTTGGTTTTGCAAGGCTGACAAAGAAGAGAAACGGCAGTACAACAGAACAGAATTTCCAACCATAAATAAAGAGGTTTGCCTGATACACAGAACATTGGTAAAGTATTCTCTTAAAAGTTATTAACAAAAAAAAATCCAACCACAAATACAAAGACACATTGTTTCACACAACATGTCCTGATTAAGAGGAGGTTTAAATCTTTGCAATTACTTTTCTGAATCTAACAATCATTTTCCATATGGATTTTACTTAATGATGTTTATGCATAAAAACAACCTTGGTCTAGGAACAGTCTACATCAAATGGTTAAATTATTCTTACCTGATAATTTTCTTAAGCCCTGCTAGACCAGTCATTTATGGGGATTTTCCTCTTCCACAGCTGACCGAGTCAAAGAACACACCTCTTCTATGACATTCTGGGCTATGAGAGGGATGTGATCTTAGTCCAATTCAGCAGCCTACTGCCAGAGCACTGTGACCATCAACAATACCCCCTTTTTTTTTTTTTTTTAGTGTGTGTGTGTCATAAGGCCCACATCTGATCCGAGTGAGAAAAGAGATGTTATCACAGAAAGAAAACAAAACGCACTTAGAAGTATGAGCATGTTACAAGATCATAACCCTACTTGACCCTGTGATCCTGGGTGGGTTCCTAACTGGTCTAGCAGAACCTTCCTTTTCTTCCTGCTAGACGAGTCATTATGTATGGAAGTTACCAAAGTTACTCCTTGCTGGGGTGGGAAGAATACAGGGCTGCTCAATGATCCTTGCCCCAAAAAGGTAGCATCTGCCTTGGCTTTTATGTCCAGTCTAAAATTAAAACCAGACCGCTACCTTGTAAATTTTCTCCAGAGAGATCAAAGCTGACTCTGCCCAGGATGATACCTGTGCCCTTGTAGAGTGAGCCTGAAGTGCAGGGACTGCTTCCTGACAGTAATTAAACCAATGAGATTACCTCCTGGATCCATCTAACTATGGTGGCATTGGAGGCCACCTCTCCTTTCGGGCACCAAACAACGAAGTTTGTCTGTTTTCATAAAACATTTGTTAGCTTTGGATCTCTCAAGAAAATCCAACATCTCTGCAAGACAGGACTTGCCGCTCTGAGATATAACTAGGCAAACGTACTGCTACAAGGAAGGATATTTTCAGAGATAATGGATGCCTGTTGAAATTGGCTCAAAGGGCAGCCTTACCAAGGCCCTTAGCACTAAGTTGAGATCCCACTGGATTACAGTATAACTGGGCAGAAAGATGCTCTAATGTACTTTAACCCTTTCATGAAACACCCTATGTCTGGATGTATAGCACAGGGGTGCCTTTAATTCAACCTCTATAGCACACACAATGGCTGCTACCTCGACCTACAAGGAAGCGAGTGCCAGTCCCTTGTCCAAGCCAGCTTGTAAGAAATCTAGTCTTTGGGAAGTCTGCTTCCAAGGGAGAAAGGTCCTGCTTGGAGCAGTAATCATCAAAAATTCTCCAATTTCTGATATAGGCTAGGACCTATATCAGAATTTGGTCCCATCTTTACTGCCCAAGATTGATTCACATAAAATGTAGATACTATTGATATCCTAGCCTTCAGCTGTAGTGACTGTCAGGAAAAGGTACGCGCCTACGACTGTTAGATGCATGTTGGATTTTCTTGCACTCAGAGCCATAGCCCCTTCACAAGATGTCCATGACCCACTGGCCTGAGATTTGGGTCCACTTTGTGTAGTATCTCAATAGACTCAATAGGGGGTGGGGGGTTGCCTATCTCCAAGGGGGCTTGCTGAGAGACACTGGGCTGAACAGTTTCCTCTGTTTTCCTAACAAGGCTTCTTTAATGTTGAATCCCCCTCCACCAGCATAGTGGTCTTGCATGTAACTGCTGAGTCCAAAGCATTACTCCAGGGATTCTGAGGAGGCTATTACTCTCCCCCAGCACAGGGGGTAAACTTTAGAACATTTCCCCCTTTATCCCCTCCTGAGGAATATCCTATATGGAAAAGATCGTACACCTAAAAGTGACGTGCAAAGGGAATGCTTTCGGTGGGTTCCTAATACCTTGGAGAATGAGATCCCCTTCACATGAGTCTTCTGCAGGAGTAACAGACATCCCTAAGGTGGACACTATACCGAAAATAAGGGCTACCAGCAGCTCCTCTTTCCAGAATAGGCATACTATGGTGGAGTCATCTTCATTTGACGAAAAGTTCAGAGGGGGAGTTAAGTTTTTAATTCAATGCAGTTTTCTTCTTATATCATACCTATTCAGGACTCCATCTCCGAATCTCTAAAACTCTGTGAGAAATGCCTAGCCTCCATTAATACCCTACTCACAAACCTCCAACATGCCCTAAACACCTCCAAAACGGAACTGCTCTTCATATCCCATCACCAAACCCCTAAACCCACCCTCGCAAATGACCCAGCATATAGCTCTTTCTCCACTCAGCACCCCCCCGTAAGAGACCTCGGTGCCCTGATTGACCAGCAATTGAACCTAAAGAAAATCATCAACAATATCCTCAAGGAGGGTTTAAGTTCAATGTCCTAAAAAACCCCCCACTAAAACCCTTACTTCACACACCCACGACTTCCGTACTGTCATTCAGGCTACCCTCTCCTCTAAAATGGACTACTGCAACTCCCTTCTAGGCCTTCCCTACTCCACCATTAAACCGCTTCAGATGCTCCAGAATGCTGTAGCAAGGATCATCACAAATGCCCGCAAATCAGACCACATCACCCTGATCCTTAAAGACCTCCATTGGCTCCTGATCCTCTCATGCATCCACTATAAAACCCTTACCATTATTCAGAAATCCATCTACAGACAACTCCAACTGGATAGATGAACCGTTCCACTATATACCCTCTAACCGCCCCACCAGAGCAACCCACAAAGGAACCCTCCATGTACCTTCCCCTCAAGAAGGCACACCTCACATCCATGAGGGATCGAGCACTCTGTTGCTGGTACCACCCTCTGGAACTCACTACCCACATACCGCCAACTTGAGCCTTGCACCATTAAATTAAAAAATAAACTTAAGACCTGGCTCTTCAAGCAGGCTTACCCAGACTAGACCCGCCCGCACCACTGACCCTATGCTGCATCAGTACTTGACCAGAAATTATGCATTAAGTTTGTTACATTGTTCTGTTATTTATATTTTATGTTGCTTACTTATGCCAATATTCGGCCTCTCATCTCTCTATCCTCTGTTACCCCCTACCCAGTACCTGTTTGATGTATTTTCCACCTGCAGTTCTGATGTAAACCGGTTTGTGTCCACTAATACTGGTATAAAAAACCCGTTAAATAAATGAATAATAGTCTTTGGACAATCCAGGTCTCTTCCAGTAGAATCTTTAGTACACTGTAAAAAGCCCATTCTATTCCAAGATGCTTTTATAAATTATAAATACACAAAATTATTCAAATGTTTGCATTTGGAACAGTTACTAATCTGATTACATACAGAAAAGTGGACCAGCTTAGAGAAAATAAAAATATCCAATACTGTTTTTTTCATAAAATAAATTTAGAAAATGCATAGTTTCCTAAGACTAAAGATATTCATGCAGAATTAAAATGTTCAACACCTCAGCATAGCTTATGAAATACACTCCAAATGTTTATCTCCCTGCTAACATACTGCAAGATTTATTTCATGCCAAACACTGGCAAACCAAACATTCCCTACAACTGATTAAACACAAGAAAGCATACGCTATGAAAAAGGAGCTCAAAGACAATGCATACCCTATAATGTAAACAAATCTCAGTATATTTGTCCTAAAAAAAGAATTTATTCAGACAAAATATAACTAACACTTCATAGTACAAAATGTATGACTACCAATAAACTAAATCAAACATACTCCAGCAAGAATTGTGGTTTTAAAAGTTTAAAGCATTTTAGGTTATAGCAACAGGCACTGTGATGCTGCCATGCACATAAACCAAATGCAGGAGGTATGACATGCAAACTGAACTAGACAAGAAAAATCCTGTATCCAGCTAAAGCAGAGGCTGAAATTGTTTAGAACTCTTGCTTTTAGAAAACACTATCAATATAGTGCAAGCAGACAAGTTAAGCCTCCAGATTTCAATAATCCAACATTCACTAGGTTTATCCGATTATGAAAGTCACTTTTTCTATTATACATCAAATGCTCAGCCTTTGCAGTTCATTACTTAAATACCAAATGTTTAGATAGTGATTTCTAAAAAAGTTAATGAAATCCCGTAAACCTATTATGTAGATGGCTGAATTGGAGACTGAAAAGGTCATTTTCAAAACTGGATTTGTTCATTAAAACAGGATCTAAAATAAAGCCCAGCAAGTTAAAAAAAAAAAAAATTCAAGGTACTTAAATACACTGTGCATCAACTTAATTTATGCTAAGAAAAAAAAAAAAAAAAAGACAAGGACCCCTCATATCGGCTATGCTCCTGAACTAGAGAGAATCCAAGTGATGACAACGCATCTAAATAAAGTTGGAATTACCATTTTAACTAATGCCACTTCTCACAAATAGCAAATTCTCCTTAAAGCCAATTATTACAAATCTTCCACAGTGGTTATAACTGACACACCTTCCCGATTTTAGACTAGTTCTTAAATTAATCACATGTACGGTTACAGTATTAGACAAGGCCTCAACCATTGATTCTACCCCATAGCAGCACTTTAGCCAACCTTAGAAGCTATTGCCTAGCCCTGAAAACTCCCAATTAGTTTACTGCTCAATATAATTTAAAAGCCCATACTTGGGAGGTAGCGGAATGCATGGCCCATTTAGCTTGTCTTCTGCTTGCCTGTTCTTGTGACCCAAGTACATCAACAACATTATAAAAGCACAGTTTAGACTCATTACTAAAATTGATATGTTGCCATCGGTTCCTTATTCCAGATCATTTGCAAGGAGACTGTATTAAACGTGACTTGAGAAAACCCTCCAGGCATAGTTAGGCACTCTATATAAAAATTTACCCAACTATAAAGCATGCACAAACTATTTTCTAACACAGAGGTACCTGCATAAATTGTGTTTGTATATCAGATTCTTATGCAGCTAAGTTTAGTTTAATTGTTTCAAAACTGATTAAATTGTTTGCATAAATCCATAACAAATCCTTGATATCCCAAATTCATCCATGTAATTTTAAGCACCTGAAAATGCACATGTAGGTCTCAAGTTTTCAAAAAAACAAAAAAGGAGTTATCTTAAGGTGTATTACAAAGTTTTAGATCCAAAAAAACATGAATTTATACCACTCAAATCTTGCAAATAATCCAAGGCAGTCCTGTTCTTTATGCATGATATATGCTGTCATTTCTTACTGTAACTTTTGTTCATGGAAAGTAGTGCAAAAAACTGATTACCAAGAATAAAGTATTAGAGAAAACCAAGTTCATGAGATGGATTGCCAGAATGTGCTAGTGCTTTTGGCATAGAAAAGCTTCCAGGTAAAAGTGGACTTGCAGCTCAGATAACCGAAAATGTATGAGGCCACAAGAAAATTCACCTCACCACTCAAACACAGTAGCACAGCTGGTTGCAGAAAACATTATCTACAGTCAAGTAAGACCAAGTTCACATTTCAGAAAAAGATTGTTTTTAAACAAATTCTAATACCTGTTTCTGCTTCTTACTTCTTGTAACGCTCCTTATTTCCAATCACTTCCGGCATTATGTCCCCACACCATGTATAGAAAACCTTCCTGCACCCATGATCTCTTATATGCCCTGCAGCTGGGACTTCTTGGGATGATGGCTGAAGACACTTCAGCAACAGGTCCTCCTGTTCTAGTCAATGCTATGTTATTCACCCAGTCTTGCCATTTTCTGTTCTGCCCAGCCTAAGAACATGCCATGCTGGGTCAGACCAAGGGTCCATCAAGCCCAGCCTCCTGTTTCCAACAGTGGCCAATCCAGGCCATAAGAACCTGGTAAGTACCCAAAAACTATTCCATGTTACCAATGCTAATGGCAGTGGCTATTTTCTAAGTCAACTTAATTAATAGCAGGTAATGGACTTCTCCTCCAAGAACTTATCCAATCCTTTTTTAAACACAGCCTTACTAACTGCACTAACCACATCCTCTGGCAACAAATTCTAGAGCTTAATTGTGCGTTGAGTGAAAAAGAACTTTCTCTGATGTTTTAAATGTGCCACATGTTAACTTCATGGAGTGCCCCCTAGTCCTATTATCTGAAAGAGTAAATAACTCACATTAACCCGTTCTAGACCTCTCATGATTTTAAACACCACTATCATATCCCCTCCTCAGCCGTCTCTTCTCAAAGCTGAAAAGTCCTAACCTCTTTAGTCTTTCCTCATAGGGGAGCTGTTCCATTCCCTTTATCATTGTAGTCGCCCTTCGCTGTACCTTCTCCATTGCAATTATATCTTTGAGATGCAGTGACCAGAATTGTACACAGTATTCAAGGTGCGGTCTCACCATGGAGCGATACAGAGGCATTATGACATTTTCCGCTTTATTCACCATTCCCTTTCTAATAATTCACAATATTCTGTTTGCTTTGACTGCCGCAGCACACTGAACCGACAATTTCAATGTGTTATCCACTATGATGCCTAGATCTTTCTTGGGTAGTAGCACCTAATATGGAACCTAACATTGTGTAACTATAGCATGGGTTATTTTTCCCAATATGCAATCACCTTGCACTTATCCACATTAAATTTCATCTGCCATTTTGATGCCCAATTTTCCAGTCTCACAAGGTCTTCCTGCAATTTATCACAATCTGCTTGTGATATAACTACTCAAAAATTTTGTATCTGCAAATCTGATTACCTCATTTGTCGCATTTCTTTCCAGATCATTTATAAATATACTGAAAAGTAAGGGTCCCAATACAGGAGGCCGTCCACTGCGAAAATTGTCCATTTAATCCTACTCTCTGTTTCCTGTCTTTTAGCTAGTTTATAATCCACGAAAGGACATCGCCACCTATCCCATGACTTTTTACTTTTCCTAGAAGCCTCTCATGAGGAATTTTGTCGCCTTCTGAAAATCCAAGTACACTACATCTACCGGCTCACCTTTATCCACATGTTTATTAACTCCTTCAAAAAAGTGAAGCAGATTTGTGAGGCAAGATTTGCTTTGGGTAAAGCCATGCTGACTTTGTTCCATGATTATGTTGCTGGTCTTGCCTAGCCTCTCCAATCTGCCTTATTCTCCTGCCCTGCCTTTCATGTCAGCCATCCTTGCATCATTCTGCCCTTGCTAAGCCAGACTGACCTTACTTGATCACTGCCTGCCTCGATGCCAACCTTGCTCGATCTCCACCTACCTCAACCCCAGCCTGTACACAAACACTGCCTGATCTCTGCCAGCCCTGACCCTTGCCTGCTCCCGATGCTGTCTAAACTCCACCAGCCCTAACTTCTGCCCGCCCTGGTCCTGACTCCTTGTCGCAAACATTCTGCCAGAGAAGTCCTACCGGCTGCCAGAACCTATGAGCTCAACCCAAATGGGGAGCTGACTGGCCAGGCAGAAGACCTTGCACCTTGCAGCATATTAGCTGCTGCCTGATAAGGCTTGGTCCATGTTCACATGCACCAGGTTATGTCAACCTAGCAGTGGCCCAAGGGCTCACATCTCCTGAAGCATGCTACCTCTTTCCAAAATTTCAGAACCATTTTCCATTCTGCAGTCAAAATTCACAATTAAAGACCACTACTAATGATATATCCAAAACAGAAGTTACCATGAATGAAAACAAATAGTTTGGAGAGAGGAGGTTATGTTTTAATTTAAGAACACAAAAACAGTCTAGCTTTAATTCCATGGTACTAGTAACAATTACATTTCTGCATTGAAAATCTCATTCTAGTCAATCTTGAAAGCCACATTTCTAAAGAGAAAATTGATAACCATTAGTCACTGTACTTTTTAACACACATGCCAAATAACACCCTGTTATTTGTATTTTCTACCTTTTGTTACAATGTAAACCGATATGATGTGTATTTTAATGTCGGTATAGAAAAGTTGTTAAATAAATAAATAAATTCACACACGTGGCTTGGATTTTCTCCTACCACCCCCAACCCAACTGTGTGCCCTTGTCTTCAAATATGGAGCTCATTAATGGGTAAAGATGTGAATGGTTACTCACGTGAGGACAGCAAACCTACCAAAGACTAACTCACCAACAAGCCTATATTTAGCTAATGGATGCACTTTGGCCCTGAAGCATATTACATTTGCTATTTTGTTTGACTTACCTTCACACGTCAAATTCACCCATTAAAGCAATGCTCTTTATAAAATGAACTTGCCAAAAATGCAAAACTGTCATTATACCTAACATTTTGTTATGACAATTTTCAATAAAAGCCTTAGTCAATGTGGGCAATAACCAACATATCACAGAAACACACAAAATATAGACTTATTGCAGAAAACCTCTATGTTGGTAAACTTCTCTTATGACGCAGCCACTCATCTTTACAGTAAACTATTCTTTTTTTTGTGCTTTTGCATTAGTGCTCTCATCCAGTCCCGGGCCATGCCCCTTATATGTTTGTGCAAAGCACTTTTTAGATGTTTGTCACAGCTTACTTTTCGCTTATAACACAAGAACATAACATGCTGGACAAGAATATCAATCTGTCAGACTCAAGAAATGTTCTCCTTAGGTAGTGGAAAATTCTCAGGCTAGCTACAGTGCTCAGTTTAGGCCCGATATAAAGGAGCAGCATAGTAAAATTATCGAATTCAGCACACAGCTTAACCCACATGATGAAAAAATAAAAATTGGGAAACAAGTTAAAAACATGCATTTAGCCTTTTGCATAGGCAGAGGGCACATTTTAACTCCAGCGGGGGAAGTCTCTCAGACTCGTGATTTACGCATGCAAACACCGGCATTTTTGTGCATATAAATCATATGTGCAGAAAAGATGTCTGTGCACAAAGCATGTTTTCTGCACATAAAATCCTAACTACAGATCCTGGCACTGAAACTCCAACTTCTGCTTAGCTTCCTGGAAACCTGTGGCTTGCAGAAAAGGGATTTGAGGCATTATATACTGCTTAGCTTTCCAGGTCCAAATCTATTGGCTTAAGATGGACATCTGTTAACACCTAGTGAATTAACAAAGGTGAAGGAAGCTGAAAAACTACTAAATCTGCTAATATCAGTGCGAAAGCAATTGGCAAATGTCCAAACTGCAGGCTGTGCAAGAGGTGTGAACCTCCAAAGACTCTTAAAACACATTTGCTTATTATTCACTGAACCAATAACTAGAGAGACATGGCATTACTAAAGACAATCGGAGAATAACTCCAACATTTCCAACAAAAAGGCCAAATGGAAAAGTTTGAGAATAAACCCACCATCCCAACCCACCCTTGCAATTTAGTTAGATGCGTTTGCAAGGGATCTCCCAATTAATTAGTTCCGCACATCTTGTAAGCCTGCAGATAAGAAATGGTTGTCAATTGCTTTTGCACTGATGTTAGCAAATTTAGTAGTTTTCCCCCAACTTCTTTCAACTTCCACCTTTGTTAATTCACTAGTTGGCATGAGTTGTCACAGATGTCCATCTTATTGGCTTATAATCTGTAGTTTATACAATAAAATAACTTTACAATATTTTGAATTTCCTGATTTCTAAGAATCTCTACAATATAGCCAATTCCCTTCCCCCGCACAAATAAAAGCTGCTAAACTTAAAATACCTAGTAGAGTAAAAATTTCCAGCATCAAGAAACACACAAATTAAGCCAAGACCTCTCTGCATTGGGGGAATGGCAAAAGGTTAATGTTATTTGCATGGGATTTGTATGACAGGGCATTAACCTTTGCACAAAACTCCTTGCATCTGCAGTAGATTTTACACGCTAAAAACGTGCACAACTGCAGTTTAAACTGTACGCTCTGATGATCGCATCTTTTTACAAGAATGCAGTGTGGCCAGTAGTAATCAACCGACTACTCAACAAATCTCACCAGCTATAAAGCCAAGCGCAAGTGGGCTGAGAGACATGGGCACTTTTGCCATCTTTAAACAGTATTTTCTTTTTATACTTTTCTCAAGAAATTGGACATTACAGGTTTTTGGTTTGTTTTTTTTAATTTAGACACAGATATATTCCACCTTTCACATATTAGTTAAAAAGCGGATCATGGTATAAAAACACTGACCTCAGCGATTACTGACAAAGACATCACACATTAAAACAAAGTAAAACAAAACAGTGCAGGGTTTAAAACTCAAGGCATGTTTAAATGACACATTTAGCTGGGGGCTGGCTGCAAATCCTAACTTACCCATAACACTTCAGTCTTACTTAGATTTAACTAGCAAGCATCCATCGCTAGAAACTTTATGATACAGTCCAAGGATGTGGGCAATGAGCCTTGACAAGTAGAATTAGCTGTACATCATCTGCATACGTTTCATACTGCACACCAAAAAAGTGGCAATTAAGTTTCTCCAAGGGGTTCAAATAAAAAAAAAAAATGCAGCAGACACTGCAGAGCCTTGAGGTATGTTCAAAAGAACTGCACATGATCTGGATAAAGCACCAATGGTCAGCCAGAATAGAAATAAAATTATTTATGTGCATTCCTCCCTTTACCCAGACCTTCCAACTCAAAAATGTCATGACAAATTTTCAAATGCCAATTACACATCTAATGAGACCAAAATGGCTGAACGACATTCACCTAGTAAATTTGCTAAGGATATCGATAAGGTCTCAGTACTATGGTAGGTCCTAAATCCACACTGGTGTTCATCCAGACTATAACATAACATATTAATGACTGCAGATAAAGAGCAGATGGCCCATGTAGTCCACCCAACAATTTACTTGTGATAGTAACTGGCGCTCGGTGCGGCTTACCCCATGCATCGTTAAGGGTAGTAACATGTGGATTACCCCCAGTGGACATGCTGCACCACCCCTTTGTTCAAGCCTTTAGGGATCTGACCTCGTTTGTCCCATTCCAGTTCTGTAACTAGCACAACCATACTTTTCAAGAAATGTACTTAAAATCTGTATGTTAAGAACTGGCCAATAGTTTTATAGGATTAGTTAAAGCAAGGGATACACTTTTCAAAACAGAGCACACCAATGCCTGCTTCACTGTACCGGGTACAACTGCTTCTGATGATAGAGCATTATTTCCATCATACACATAATAAAAAACACCCTTTTTAAACAATGAGGCTATGAAGCAACTGTAGTGCAGAACACACTAGCAGCACAACAGATTTTTATATTAAACAGAATTTGGACCAGTAAAGTTTCATTCTAGCGAGGCATTGCGACAAACCAAATGGTGCAGCTGCAGATTCCAAAAGAGAAAAAAATTTATCCCAATCTAAGCCACTTTTGCCTCAAAAGCATCAGCCAAAGTGTCATCAAGAATACATAACTCACTCTACCCCCAGGCTCTTCCAATAGATCTTTTATGAAATAATCCCCATGGACAACCAAATTCAGTTGGCCTTTTTCCTGTACGTTGTTTTTTTTTTTTTTGCATTAATATTTCAAGATACTTTTTCAACCCTCCATTAATATGTTCTTAATGTTCGGCATCCTTCTTTCTACATGCCACCTAAATCTGCAGAAGTCACAGATTTTATAACTTCTGTGACTGAATCATAGCTCTACGCTTGGTCCTTGATCTCCTGTGATTCCGTGGCAATGGCTGCAAAATCTGCTTCTTCCTGCAGAATTAGCTGGTTGCCCACAAAATTGCCACAAGAGACCAGGGAGCCAAGTCCATGAAAGTTTGCAAAAAGCTTCCATTGTGGCACTTTCCTCTGCCACCGAACACCTTTCTGGCTCCCCACATGTTAATAATGTGGCAAGGCGAAGAGCAACAACATATCGAGCTGTGACATAAGAACATAAGAAATGCCATACTGGGTCAGACCAAGGGTCCATCAAGCCCATTATCCTGTCTCCAACAGTGGCCCATCCAAGTCACAAGTATCTGGCAAGCAGCCAAACATTAAATAACTCACAAGCTATTGTTGCTTATTAATTACCATAATAGTTTATGGATTTTTCCTTTAGGAACTTATCAAAACCTTTTTTAACCCCAGTTACACTAACTGCTGTAACCACATCCTTTGGCAATGAATGCCAGAGTTTAACCATGCACCGAGTGAAAGAATTGTCTTTGATTTGTTTTAAATGAGCTACTTGCTAACTTCATGAAGCGCCCCCCTGGTCCTATCTGAGAGAGTAAATAACCAATTTATATTAACTTGTTCAAGTCCTTTCATGATTTTGTAAACTTTATCATATCCCCCCCCCCTTGTCTTTTCTCCAAACAGCCCTAACGCCAAACACAGGTCAGCCATTCCATGCCCCTTATTTTTGGTCGTCGTCCTCTACACACTTTCAGTGCAGCTATACTTTTTTTTTTTGGAGATGCAGTGACCAGAACTGCACACATGGAGCAATACAGAGGCATTATGACATCCTCTGCTTTAATTTTCCATTCCCTTCCTAATAATTCAAAACATTCTGTCCTCCTCTGTCGAGTCTGATTGCTGCTTTCAAATCACAGGACAGTTGTCAGGCCCAGTTAGAGAGCATAGCCCAAAGTGCTATCGCTCTCCTCCTCCTTGCAGCATGACCAGTCCTGGTAGGATAGAGGGAGGGAATTGTTAGAGAGCCTGGAGGACAATAGGAGAACTAGGGAATTGTGTTTTATGTGAAAGATACTGGGGAAAGGTGGATGGGTGTCTATATAGGTAGGCAAGATGGGAAACATTAACTTGGGGTAGGGAGAAGATATCAGGAGTTGGGTATTTGAAAAGAGCATGACTGGAGCCAGGGGAGAGTCGCTTTCTCCTTTCCCCAGATTCCCCCTTCACCAAGATCTCAGGACCTCCTTTTTCTCCAGTTATCTGCTATTCTCTTGCATCCCTGATGATCTTCTCCTTCCATCTCAAGTGTCCCTGTTTTTCCACCCCCCCCCCCCCATCAGTCCCATTCCTGATCTCTCCCCTCCTCTTATTCTCTTTAACCTCCTTGAATATCCCTTCTAATCCTCATGTGCCTCTGACCTCCTCCATCCCTCATATCTGAGTTACCATCTTCATTTCCCCACTGAGATCACCTCTCCCCATTCCCAGATTCCTTTCCTTCCTTCCCCACCCACCCCAAATCACCAAGATCCCTTTTCCTTTATTAAAGGACTAAAATAACTGAACACAGAAGTGTCAGAAAATAAGTTTACAGAAGTTAAAGATATTTTACTATGCAAACATTCAAAATTATGTAAAATTGCTGCCAAATTTTAAAAGCTTGGCCACAGAATCCGCTAACTCATGCTACAGAATCCTGAAAATCTGCCACAGGAAACCGTGGGCACTGAAAAGATATCATTTCTTTTGCCTAACATTTTAAAATTGTTTTCCTACTGGTTCTGACTCCAAGCAGAGGACTAAAATAGACTAATCAAGTTGGTTTTTCTTAATTTTAGTACTGTTGATTTCTTACAAAAAATACTCTCAAAACAGTCCTCAATCACAAGAAACCCCATCCCCCTTTTACTACTTTAATATTACGTTATTATTGCTCATCTTTCTACATATTGTCTACTAGTTTGCCATGTAAAAAAACCTGTCACTATTTCTACTGAGATTAGCTATATGACTTCCTTACCCCGCAGCAGTACTGCCTTTCAGAGGGATGTACTATTGGGTCTATACCTGCATAATAAGTAATTTTAGCTGTAACATGAAGGCAGGAAGCTTTTCAGTCCTTTAAAGCATTTTCAACAGACATTTTAGACTATTTGGAAAAAAAAAAAATACACCGCATAGGGGAGAGAGAGCAAGCAAGAACCACACTCTGTAGAGCAGGACTTCCCAAACCTGTCCTGGGAACCCCCACAGCCAGTCAGGTTTTCAGGATATCCACAATGAATATGCATGAGATAAATGTGCATATACCGAGTCTCCATGGTATGCAAATGTATCTCATGCATATTCATTGTGGATATCCTGAAAACCCGACTGGCTGTGGGGGGGGTCACACGTACGAACAGCAGTTACTATCTGTGAAGAATTAATGCGATTTGGAGGAACAAAAGGCAAAGAGTAGATTTTTACACTTTTATTCTCTACCTAGCTTGATTGCAGCTAGATAGAGGGAGCATCAAGCTAGGTAGAGAGAACATGGTACAATTCTATTCTTCTTTTACCGTTCATCTCTCCAAATCACATTAAATCTTCACTGATGGAAACTGTGCTGTTCGTAAACATGACTGCATGAAAACTGGCCGTCAAAACCCACCCCCACAAACCTCACCTCAAGTTCATAATGCCCCCCTCTCACAGTGGTATAAAAAGTTCAATTATAAATAACCCGTCACAGAGGCTCTCTCCCTCCCCGAACCGGGATTTGCGATAAATACCGTTTTGGCCGTAAACGCACAGCTATCACAGGCATAACTCACAGGGGAAAAAAAGGATGTAGTTATTTCCAGTGTTAAAACCTGCACTTCTGTGCGTTACTTTATTGCACGCCATGTTAACCAGTCATTTCCATTTACTCCACCCAAACTCCTCCCACTCAAATACTAAATTTTAAATTTGCATACGCATTTCGCGATGCAGTATTTATTGCGCGAGTCAGGGCATTATTGCGTGCGTTAGAGCCCTAATGTGCGCAATAACACCGTAATACAATCTGATGCCCTGTAAGTTTGTCACCGAGGCACCTGAGGGTAAAGTGACTTACCCAAGGTCACAAGGAGCAGCAGCAGGACATGAACCCTGGTTCACAGCCCATTGCTCTAACCACTAGGCTTGGCTGGAGCAGGCAGTCTGTGCAATTCTGTTCCTATGAAGGATAGAATAAAATTTAGGCTTTGGGGACCTAATATGTCTCAACCATATGGACTGTCTTCAATGGTCTTTTTCATTCCCGAGTGTTTCTAAATGTTTTAGAACCCCCAGTGATAAATCAGAATATGGTTGTAATTAATCCACATGCTGTGAAACTGATCTCAACCTCTCTTCATCTCTCTCGCTTTTAATTTCTGAGCATAAATAGCTAACCTCCACTTGCACATAAACATTAAATATGATGTAGCAGACAGATTGGAGGGGAATGACGCTGATATCACTTACTGATGGTACTTTCTGAAATGATTAAGTTTATAGATACTCTTGATTTTGATTCAAAAGTTGTTTGACCCAAGGTAAAAATAAGGTCAAAGTTTAATTTTGGACCAGTGGAACGATGAGAATTCTACTGGTTACACTGCCTGCAGTACGAAAAAACACTGAGCCAAAATGAAATACCAAGTAATAAAATTTATAAAATGTTGAAAAGAACACAGCACTGGATCTCTCACGTATATACCATTGAATAAGGGGGGGGGGGGGGGGGGGTGGGGAAGATTGATAATCAGGTCCAGAGCTGTGAAACAATGAGATCAGAAAGAGGACATACTTTTCAAGAAGACAGAACATTTTGCTACTCACATAAGATTCTTATTTTTACAAAAATTGTTCCCTGCTAGATTTGCAATTATTTGCTGCATTCTACAAAGCCTTACCAAACCTGCCATTAATCCACATTAACAACATCTTTTTTCCTACCTTTTTTTGATGGGCCTTTCTGCTTATTATACATGTATATATCATTCTCCTAAAATGCTACAGTGACTTGGTTATGAATGAAATCTGAGGATACCTACCTGTTAATTACATCAGCACTATAATCACACGAGGTTCATCTAGTTCATTTTTATAAGTACTTTACTGGTATTAAAAGCACGGCATTCAGAGGATAAATGGTAGTGTGGCATGCAGCCACCAGCTTTAGCTAACAGGCTTTTTCTTGTAAAATGAGAACTGCATTAGCAGTGATAAAATATATTTTTTTGGTGGTTATTATGGATGTTTTGGGTAAGGAAGTGATGGGTGCTCATTTCACCCCCTCCCGAACCTAGCCCAGCCTTCGGAAACACTGATTTTGTCAGGAGTGAAAGACAGCATGTGCAGTTTTTTGCAGCGAATAAAAGTACAAGTGGAGCTACACTGCTTACACACTTTTACCCAGACAGAAGCCAGGCAATATCTGAACCTGTACGACATCTAAAACATGACCTGTAACATACTGGAAACCTAGCTATTAACAGTGTTTAAAAAAAATGTTTTTAAAGTCCTAGAGGAACAAAGGCTACCACTTTAGAGTTATGCTACAGTTTAATCAACTAGAACTGAATATGTTCGCTCTTCTCACCTACAGAAGCTGTTATTCAGTGTGCAAACTTTTGTTTGCAAGCTGGGAAACCTTGAAGAAAACACAATGCGATTCTCCAGCCCAGTGCTCTCTTAATTTTGATTAAGTCACTTAACTCACATTTCTGCAAACTTCTCAGGATGGTTCCCAGATGAAGCTCCACTGGGGACACTAGGTAAAAAGCAACATCCTAAAAGATTTTAAGACACACAGCATCTAGGTTGATATTGGATTATAGCCATTATATTTTGTGGATCTCAAAAGATAAACTTGGGAACCAATATCTTACTCTAACCTAAGAAGTCTGCAAAATCGAGATTTGCAAAAACATACACAGGATTAAAATCTCAATGGAACAGAGCAAACCCTAACACAAGTTGGCCCAAATCTCCTTCTTCCTGCATAGGAAAATAAATCCTTCAAATGTCTGTCCATTCAACGCAGGCATTTTACAGAAGAGACACCTAAAGATTTAATTTTATTGCATTCCAGGGCAATAACCATCATATGGATTTTTGGAAGCCCTCTAAAACACAGATGGTTCTCAAATACTGGTATCGTGAATGATATTTTGGAAGTGCAGCGATTGAAACAATGTTTCAACTTAAGTGCTACTTTTATTGCACAAAAGTCACAAAAGTAGTGAAATAGAATGTATAAAAACACTGCCAGAAAAAAGCAGGAGAATATCTTCTAAATTAGCTAATTGAAAATCCATCTAAGAGAAATCAGACAACAAAAGAAAACTTCTAAAAAATATATTAAAAAGCCAAACAAACCTCAGCTGAATGTTAGTGGTTCAGACTCTACGGATGCTGTAATAAGTCCAAGCTGCGTTGAAATGAGAGAGCAGCCACACAAAGCAAAGCAAAACACATGGTATAGTAAATAGAGGAAGCATGAGCACATACATAACTGATTTAGTCAGAACAGGGAAAGTAAATTGGTTGCAAGACAAAGAAAGGGAAACCTGGAGAGCATGTACAGTCACTTCTGTTTCTTTATTTGTATTTTGGGGGGGGGGGGGGGAAGTGAGGCATGGAGGAGAGGAAGAAGGGTTTGGAAAAATATTTTAGATAAGAGCAAGACACAAATAGAGCCACACAGCAAAAGATTCAAGACAGGACCAGCAAATCAATAACTATCAGCTTTAAAAACCCCTGGTTAACCTATTTTGAGCTCAAATTTTATTTGCTCTGCAATGTATAGAACTGGTAGCTTATTCTACACATTTACTCCATTTGCAGAACTATCAAATCCCTATTTCAATACATTAGGAAATCAAATCCACTACATATACCAGGGATTTAAGATGACTGTTATATAAGAACATGCTTAGGTGTTTGACTTATAAATCCTATTTTGGGACATTAACTAAAAATTGGGTCAGCAGAAACTAGAAGAATCCAAGGATGTGAATTCCATTGTTCTCATGCAACTGGGCACAATTGCTCCTTCCCCTTAAAAAAAAAGTGTAACACTAATAATTAGCAGTTAAAATTGTGATCTTTCACACACAAATGATTAGAGTTATTCACACAAGAACGCTAAAGATATTTTTTAAAAATATATCAACATTTTTGTTTTATTCCATTACTGATGTTGATAGGTAAGAGGAAAAATTATCAAGACCAAGCACTGGTCCTAGCTTTCAGTACAAGTTTAATTCACCTAGCTGTTCCTTGGCATCACATAAAATAGGATAGTGTAATGTCAATTATTTGTGTATTTTATGAGCGCTGCTTTAGGTTCTAAAACTCCAGACATCTAGAAGATACAGTAGCCAAATGATGCACTACTGGAAAATCGAGAGGACCCAAGTCCCAACAGTGAAATCACTATTTTTTTTAATACAGTTCTGGAAGACTATTTAGCTGTTTACAATAAACACTGTAAAACTAGAAATTCACAAGAATTTAGAAAGTATATTCTATATAGTGTTTGGAGAAGTCCAATTACTATAAGCCTATCAAAGAAATTTTCAACTATTTCTTTTTTTTTCTTTTTTAACTTTAACCCAGGAGTACAACATTGCTTTCATTCATTTTCTTGGATTTGATTTTCCACCTTCTCGTTAGACGTATGGTAGATGAAAAAAGCCTTAACATTTCAATCTTTACTCACAATTAGTGATAACAGTAATATGCTCTCAAATAAGTTGAGCTAAAACGTTATTAGGAATCGTTTATCCTATTTATGGAAATATAAGTAGTCAATGTATTTAAAAAAATCAAAAACCGTATTGCTGTGGCCGTATTTTGCACACTCAGAAACAGTTCTAGAACGGGCTTTTATATAAAAGAACGTTCAAATCTTCCAAGTAAGAATAGCCTTTTCTCCATTTATAACCATGGGAAGAATACAAAAGGAAAAAAGGCAAACCGATAGGGAAAGAGCACCTAAAAGAAGAAGAACAGTAAACTGCTGTTTTTTCCAACCCCGCTTATAATAAAACGAACTCTATTCTAAAATAAAAAGCAAACAAAAGCCGCATGCTCCCCACTGCTTTTCAACATACCTGTAGGACCAAAGGCTCTGGATTGAAAGCCAGTGTCATTAGGAGCTGCATCCGCTCCGTGTCCTTCAGGTTTTTGAGGAGGAAGCTGCCAGAGTCTTTGGTCTCGGCGTACCGGCGGACCACCCTGTCCAGCAACCTCTGCGAGGGACAGTGCACCAAGTCCGACCAGCCCTCCACCACCTCGGGAGTCAGCAGGCGCACGTCCCCGTTCAGGCGGGCAAACTCGGTCTTGTACATGGCCTGGATGAGATCACAGCGTGGCCTCCCCGTCGCCCGCTTGCAGATCTTCTGGTCGATGTCCGCCAGCTCCTGGCTGGAGCCGAGGCGCTTCAGGACCACGCGCCGGCTGCCTTCCCGGGGCTCGCCATATTGGGCAAAGTAGACGTTCTTCACGTTGAAGAAGTCCAGGACGCGCAGCCGGCCCCAGGTCTCGAAGGAGAGCTGCCCGTTCATGAACTTCCGACACCAGCTGGTGCCGAAGCAAGCCGGGCATTTGTTGAGGTTGATGAAGCGCCGGTCCGTCAGCTCGTTCCTCTGAAAGGAGGCGAAGAGGGAGTGCGTGTTGATGAGCATGACTATGAGCAGGCTGACCAGGAAGACCAACTTCAGGTACCGGTACAAGCGACCAAACTTCAGAGAAACAAACCGCAGCATGGTCTCCACCACTTTAGTCCGCCCTCGGGGAAGGGGGGGCTTGGCGACAGTAACCGGTATCTTCAGGGGGGGCCTCCTCAGACGGCAGCGGAGGGACCTGGTGGCCAGGAGCCGCAAATTCCACGACGGGGGGGCGGCACTTCTACGGGAAAAGTCTTCTGGCCCGGCTACACCGACAACATGCTCCCGCGGGGCTCGCGCAGCTCCGCTGCAAACCCTCTGGGCTACTGCAGCTCCAAACCTGCCGAGCTCGCTCGAGATTCAGATACATGAGATAAAGCTCGCAGGTCGCGCGCACGACTAACAACCTTCGGAAGAAAAAAATAAAAAAAAGGACAAAACCCCGCACAAGCGCGGCGCGCCGGCAGTAGAGACACCTCCAAGGACTCGCTCCCGACCCTCTCCGCCTGAGTTCAGCAGCTAACGGCAAGAGGCGGCGAACTTACATGAAAGCGTCGGCGGGAGAGCTGGCGAGGGGGAGGAGAAGAGGGCGGGGCATGCGCGTTACGCGGAAAAAGAACGCGCTCGACACGGCGAAGCCTTCCAGCCATGTTGGATTAGGCACAAGTGCAAAAGTAAAGGAGACCCGCCGGCCATTCTTTGGTCTCAGCGGCACCGGCAGGTAACAGGCACTACAACCAGCTGCATATTTTTATTCCGTTCCAAAATACTGCAGCGCCCAACCGAAAAGTAGAAATTGCGGATGCTGTCGCTTTTTGAAGACGTCACGTCCATAGAAACGGCATCAGTGCCTTTCTATAAAGCTGTCTCTTTTTGATGGCACACCACGACAAGCTCCACCTCCTCTGAAAAAGCTACCTTGTGATTGGCAAACGACACGTCAATCCGAATCCCTTGTCTTTCCTCATTGAGAGAACGTATGCGATTGATGGGGGAAGTGTTTAAAGAGCGAACCGCCCCTGACAACCAATGAAAAGGAGAGCGCTTTGTTGCAAAGATTGGCCGAGTTCACTAGCAAAGGCAGCTGCCCGTGCTGAGCTAATACCTTTCTTTCCATTTTCTACTACCGTATAACAAACCAGCTTTTGAGTGAGAGTCCAGGACATAGAACCGCAATATAAAAAAAGCAACCATCAGCTTTGGGAATTGTGGGGGATGTAGTTCAAAAATGCCTAATCATGCATCTACTGTAAAATTGGTAGGTTTTGCTGTCTTTTATAAATTATTTAATTTTAGAACTTTAGTTAAGAACATAAGATTTGCCAAACTGGGTAGGACCAAATTGTTTTATAACTATACTGTGCAATCAAATTCTATAACTGTTTTTTATATTTACATGTTTTATTTCTCAATGCATGTTTACACAAAAAATGTCCCTTTGAACATTAACCTCTTTAAGGCTAATGACTAAAAATTAAATTTCTCTTATAAATATTTATTTGCATTCAGTAATTGTACATATCTAGAAATTCTTGGGCAGTAAACATGAAGATTCCCTTTGTTCGTAAGACTAGATTTATTCATGTCTTTTGTTTGGAAGGCTGTCTGGCGGTCAAGAGCTTTTGTTTCTGTTTCCTTGTGCAGGTTTGCACTTTTCTTGTCTAACATGACAGTCACAGAACAGAAACCATCCTATTGATCCTTTATCTGTACTCCTAATTTTGGGAAGGGTAAACTGATGTAAGGAGAATATAGGGGAGGGGAGGTACAGTTTGGCATTTGGTAATTGTCTAACAAGAGCAATAGAATATATAAAAGAAGAAACTTGGAAGAAGAAAATAAAAAATAATCCATACAGGATAAATTTAGGATTTGAAAGTTAATCATTGCTGTGTTACATTTTGCTGTAGTTTTGTTTTAGGTTTTGTTTTGTATTTAGAGGCACATTGCCTAAGAACATGAGGACATAAGAAATTGCCATGCTGGGTCAGACCAAGGGTCCATCAAGCGCAGCATCCTGTTTCCAACAGAGGCCAAACCAGACCACAAGAAGTACCTAAACACCAAGAAGATCCCATGCTACTGATACAATTAATAGCAGTGGCTATTCCCTATTGCCTTTAAATTTGGTTCCAAGGATGCCACATTCTGAAAGCCCTGGGACTCCTCCTGCTGCTCTCTAATTTTTGAGGTTGAAACCCACCACCTGAAGTCCTCTGCCTATGGGCACCATAATCTTTATATATTTTACCTGGTTTGTATTTTTGTAAGCTGCCATATGTAATGGGGAAGAGTGTAGTGGTGGGGGTATACTACCAACTGCCAGGCCAAAATAAAGAGACAGAGTGAAATACAGAAATTAGGAAAGCTAACAAATTGTTCTACAGAGTAATAATATGATTTCAATTACCCCAAAATTGACTGGGTAAATGTCTCATCAGGAACTGCCAGGGAGTTTATGTTTGTAGATGGTTCACAAATTACTTTGTCTTGACTCCTTCCCATGGCCCAATGCAATGCTTCATATGTCAACCCCATGCGTACACTGCTTTTTTTCTCAAAGAAGGCTGCTTGATGTTCTCTCAGTATGTATGACGCATATAGCTGAAACTAGGGAGACTGTGACTACTTCTATATTTTGGAACTCTGTCCCCAAAAGTATGTTGCTTATGACCTGTATGAAAATCTTCATGTTAATATTTAAACCTTTTTTGTTTCAGCAGGCATTCTCCTGATGCTATTAATCTGAGTAGTTTCTGCAGTCTCTGCCTTGTTAATTTCTTTTGACAGATGTGTTTATGTTGTTTGTTCTGAATTTTATTATGTATGTTGATTTTGTACGTCATCTAGAATCTGGCACGGGATGACAGATAAATACAAAAATGATGCCATAAATGATTGCTTCATGGAGAAGTTGGTCCTGGAATCAACGAGGGGGGGGGGGGGGGCTATTTTACATCTAATTCTCACTGCAATGTAGGATCTGATGCAAGAGGAAATAATAGTGGGGTGCTTGGCAGTAGTGATTATAACATAATCACATTTATGATGAAGTGACCCTGTTTTCCCCCTTTTTGTGTGTGCAGGACCAGGCTAGATGCCCGGTCCATCTTAAATCCCACAAAGGGGGAGAGTCTTGAAGGTGGGACCAGCTGAGGCAGGATAAGAGTGTAAGCCCAACTGGGATGAGGAGGCCCCACGTCTCCAGGAGCAAGGAGCTCCTGACCCTCTCTGAAGGTTGTAAGTACATTGTCCTGAGATAAGATAGTCTACCTTTTTGTGAAAGTACTGTTATTGAGAATAAAACTTGAAAATTGCATTTGAAAAGATTGGAGTCAGTGTGGTTTTCTGCTCCAGCCTAGGTGATTTGCTCGGTCACCCTCATAGGCGAACATTAAGGAAAACTACAGCTGTAGCATTTAACTTTTAAAAAGGGAGACTATGATAAAATAAAAAAAGGTAATTTAGGGGAAAATAAAATGAGCAGTTGCAAAGGTTATAAGTTTTGCATGTGATATGGACACTGTTTAAAAACACCATCTTGGAAGCCCAGACAAGATGTGTTCCATGCATTAAAAAAGGTAGAAAGTTGGTTGGGATTTAGAATACTGACTATGTGATTGGCAGATTGTGTAAATGTGCTAATTTGCTCATTATTATCTGTCAATACTTTGAGCTATTGATCATTGACACAGAAATGTTCTGTTGATAATTTTATTTGTGGCAGACCCTCCCAGTTTGGCCACTAGATGCCACTATCCCTGTCATTATTTTTTTTAGATTTTTATATTCCGCTTTTCACACTTTTTTTTTTTTCAACACTTCAAGCGGATTACATTCAGGTACTTTAGGTATTTCCCTATCCCCAGTGGGCTTACAGTCTAAGTTTGTACCTGAGGAAACAATGGTGAGGTGCTTGGCAGTAGTGATTATAACATAATCAAATTTTTGACGTGTGCATGAAATCCCAGTGATGGGCAATGTTTCAACTCAAGTCTCTTTATCGACTGGGTAACTATGCCTGAAGAAGCTAACTTTTACTATGAGCTTTTCTGTATGGAAGTCCCTGTGGCTATCAAGAAAGACATCTCTTTGGTTGATATCTAAGAAGCAGTCACAAGATCTAAGAATCCTGAAGAATTATTTCCCAGTTATGTCTTTTCTCCAAAGCTACCATTGCCAAGTTGATTGACCAGGAAAGGATGCTGGGAATTTTGGAAGATCAGAATAACAAGATGGCCTCTCAAATCTCATCGCTGCAAAATCTGAGTTTAACCCACATTAAGGATGGTTTCGCGTTGCAGGGCTTACAAGACAAGGAGGAGGTACTGTGGGATAATTTGGAAAGAAGAAATGGAATATCTATTTATATAGGTGTAATATACAGATGAAGGAGATGGCTAGAGATTTAATTGAGGATATTTGCAAAATTGCTGTGAAAGTGGAGGTGCTATTGTTAGGTAATTTCAATCTGCTGAATGTTGATTGGGACATCCCAGCTGCAGTGTCTTCTGAAAGCAAGGAGATTCTGAATTTTCTTAAGGAGAATTGTTCTGTCAACTGGTAACAAAATCCACAGAGAAGGGGGGGGGGGGAATACTGGACCTGGTGCTTACTGACAGGGACAGTATCTCTGGTGTTATAGTTGATGATCTTCTGGGATCCAGTCGTCACCATATGGTGTGATTCATTATTAGAGCCCAAGAGATGAAGGTTCATTCAAAGGCAGGGGTGCTAAACTTCAGGAAAACTAATTTTGTTAAAATGCAGGAGTACTTCAAGGAGTTGTTAGCTAGTTGGGAAGATCTAGTGGAAGTAGAAGAGCAGCAGGCAAAACTAAGAGATATAAGGGCAACTAACCTTATTTGTTAGGAAAGTTAAATAAAGGAAAGAGGAAAAAGAGGCCACTATGGTTTTCTAATGAAGTAGCTGCAAAGGTAAGAAAGAAAAGGTTAGCATTCATAAACTACACGAGATCACAGAAAGAGGAAGACAGGCAACAATATCTGGAAAAGCTAAGAAAAGTTGGAAAAGTAGTCAGGAATGCAAAAATTCAAATGGAAGAAAAAATAGCAAATTGGGGTAGACAAGACTTTATTTTAGATCTGTTAGTGTTAGAAGGAGTGCAAAAGTGGCATTGAGAGACTCTGAGGTGAAGGGAAGGAATAGTTGAGGAAAAAGCAAAATTGCTTAACAAATATTTCTGGTTGGCGTTTAAGCTAGAAGAGCCTGGAGAAGAACCACATAAAACAAACACAAATATGATTAGAAGAGAAGTAATACTCAATCGAATTTCAAAGCAATGTGTTCATGAGGAGGGTTAGTAACTAGAGTGAGAGGCGACAATGGGTAGTGATAAATGCAGTTTCCGCTGAGGAAGGGGTCGTTACTAGTGGTGTGTCTCAGGGGTCAGTTCTAGGACCCGTTCTTTTCAACATTTTCGTGAGTGACATGGCGGAAGGATTGTCAGAAAAGGTTTGTCTTTTTGCCAATGGTACCGAAATTTGCAATAGGAAGGTGTGGGGAATATGAGGAGGGATCTAGCAAAGCTCTAGGAATGGTCTAGAGACTGACAGTTAAGATTTAATGCTAAAAAATGCAGGGCTGCAAAAACCCAAGGGAGAGGTACAGCATTGGAGGTGAAATTCTTCTAAGCACAAAAGAGGAGCAGGATCTGGGGATGACTGTATCTGATGATCTGGCCAAATAGGTGGCCAAATAGGTAGATAAAGCAACAGCAAAAATCAGAACGATGCTTGGCTACATCGGGAGAGGACTGGTCAGCAGAAAAAGGGAGGTGATATTGCCCCTGTATAGGTCCCTGATATTATCTCATTTGGAATACTGTGTACAATTCTTGAGAGCGCACCTTCAAAAGGATATAAACAGGATGGAGTCAGGTCAGAAGGCGGCTACTAAATGGTCAGTGGTCTTTGTTCTAAAGCAAATAAGGATAGACTCAAAGATCTAAACATGTACACCCTAGAAGAAAGGCAAGATAGGGGAGATATGATATTTCAGATTTCCATGCACAGGAGGCTAGCCTCTTTCAGTGGAAAGGAGGCTGTATGGCCATGAGGTCATGGGTTGATGGAGAAAGGGGGTAGACTCGCTAGTAATCTTCGGAAATATTTCTTTGCAGAGAAGGAAGTGGATGCTTGGACAGCCTCCCAGTGGAGGGGCTGGAGGCAAAAATGGCACCTGAATTCAAGAAAGAAATCCTCCAACGTCCCCGCAACAACTTGACCTTGGTATCTTCAGTGTTACACCCTCAGGTCATGTGCAGGACTTAGGTTCTCGTCACTGTAATACCTAACAATGGAAAAACACATAAACAAATTAATCAAATCAGGCTATGCTAAACTGTGATTACTACATAGACTGAAGCCATAGCTGACTCATGTAGACTTCCGCACGGTACTACAAACCCTCATTTCTTTCAAACTTAGACTATTGCAACTGACTTCTACTTGGAGCATCTAAGCGCCTTATAAAAAAAAACTACAACTTCTACAAAATGCTGCAGCTAGATTCCTAACAGGATCCAGGAAATTCAATCACATCTCGCAATCACTGATAGCTCTGCACTGGCTTCTGATACACTTCTGAATCCATTATAAAGTCTTAACATTAATACATTCCTCCCTCCATTCAGACAACACTGGCCTGTTAGGGATGGTGCTACTACCAAACATGCCACAGAGGTCACTAAGATCTCACAATAAAGGATTACTAGCTGTGCCATCATTACAGAATAGACGTCGGACAAAAATAAGAGACCGTATGTTCTCCACTGCAGGCCCTATACTTTGGAACTCTCTACCTGAGACTTTGTGCCTGACCACTGAAATAAAGTAATTCAAACGCAACCTTAAAACGTGGTTATTTCAAAATGCCTACAACCTAACTTATCCTTTTCTGGAATCTGTACTTACTCCTTCATGGACAAATTCATTATGAACCTAATTAAAGAACTCATTATCACGTTACTTTCCAGCCCAGTCCAAATAAATATATCTGAAACATCTTCTCTCAACCCCCTAACTTTATATCCCTCTGGTACCTTACGCTAAAAGTTTGACCTCTTCCCTGTATATCTCACCACCTCTGACCACCTATTCAATGTATGTGTCTGTTGCTAAAATGTATGATATATAAGAACACATCAAGTGAATGTAATTGGCAACTTATTTATTTATTTTTATTTATTTATTTAATTCTTTTCTATACCGACCTTCATGGTCATGACCATAATAATTTTGTCATGATGTAAACCATTGTGATCTTCATTTGGAACAACGGTATATAAAATGGCTAATTAAATAAATAAGAAAGCATGGAATAAATGCAGGGGATCGCTGAGGGAGTGATGGGAATTGTAAGGGACTAGATAAATTAGATGGATGTTCAGATTAGACGAACCATGTGGTCTTTTTCCATCATCATCATATTTCTCTGTTTCTATGTAGAAAACTTGAGGTTAATCAAGCCAATTATGACTCAGAAAAAAAAATGAAATCTTCAGGATATAGGCCCCCCCAATCCCTCCCCCATCCCCCAAGTGTACATATAAATTGTTGGTATCAAGTGGAAACCTTAAACCCCCTCCCTCCCAAGCCCCCTCCTGTACACCCAAACCTCAAAAGTTGGCAAGTGATTCTGCAATGGGGATCAGATTGCCCCTAGCCCTGGGCCTGGTCAGCACCATTTTTCAAAATGGCGCTGACCTGACCTTGCCTCTGTTACGGGATAGGGTCAAGATTATGGGTTCGGAGCTAGGCCGCGTGGCTGAGGTCTGAATCCCAGAGGGGGGGGGGAGGAGCCCACTATCGTCACGACGCCCCCACCTCCCCTCGCGATAAAACATTCCAGTTTTAACGACTCTAGGCCTTAGACTGTGAGCCCTCTGGGGACAGGGAAATACCTACTGTACCTGAACGCGATCCGCTTTGAAGTGCCGAAAAACGGAATGTAAATAAATACAAATAAAAGGGGTTTTTTTCTTCTGCTAACAGCTTGAACTTTTAATCATACAAAACTGAGAATAAGTTAGAGTATTTGAGGAAGCACAGACCAGGCAAAACCTTTTGATTAATCAAACTCGCTTTTATTGTGAGAGGTGAGAATGCAACCTGCCTACAAAAGGAAGGGCTAATGTGATTGCACACTGCAGTGCAGAGGGACCCAGGTTGGATTTCTAACTCGGGTCTGCAACTTCCTGAGAGGGTCGGGGGGGGGGGGGGGGGCGGGGACGATGCAGATAAAGGGGGGGGGGGGGGTCACAGTTATCCTGCAATGATTACCCTGTGCAATGGCTGAAGTAAGTTGGGAAAGGATTTAAAATTAGGGTAAAATGGCCCTAAGGAGTTGCAAATGAAGACTCATGACACCAGTTTCCAGGCCTGCTTTAGAGTGAGCTGGAAGCTCAAAGCAGCAGGAGGAAACTGCTAGATTAAAAAAAAATGGTAAAGTAAGAAATTATGTGCACAGTTCTTTGCAAAAAAAAAATGAAATGAGCTTTGTGTTAGTAAGGATTGCATAGTCTGCAATTAAAATGTATTGGTTGAGACTGCGAGGTGATGTAATATGAGAGGGTGAGGGGAGCAGTTTAATGCCCCAAGATATAAGTTCACTGGGGACTCAAAACTGTTTGAACTGTGTGAAAGGATTAAACCTCCTGTAAAAAAAAATATATATAAATCCTGCTTGTATTACTTGTTACATTGGTGAAACTCCTTTGGGCGCTGTGACTTGATTCTTTACAGTTAATAGCTATGTGAAGGTGAATACAGATGTGTGATAGAATATTTTCTGAGATACAGCATTAATTTATTTAATTTTCATTAATTGTGCTTCATATGTCCTGTTTGTTTGTGCACAGGCTTCACAAACACCCAAATAAAGATTTTTCTGAATGCAAAGAATGACTTGTGGATTTCAATAAGGGTTCCGTTTGAAAAAGGTTTGGATAAGTTCCTAGAGGAAAAATCCATAAACTGCTATTAATTAATAAGCAAGAGTAGCTTGTGATCTATCTAATGTTTGGGTAATTGCCAGGTACTTGCGACTTGGATTGGCCACTGCCTGAGACAGGATGCCGGGCTTGATGGACGCTTGGTCTGACCCGGTACGGCATATCTTATGCTCTTATACTCCACTCATGATTTTATAGACCTCTATCATATCTTCCCTTAGCTATCTCTTATCAAAGTTAACCTCTTTAGCCTTTCCTTATGAGGAGCAGTTCCATCCTCTTTATCATTTTAGTTGCCCTTCTTTCCTGGTTCGGCTATATCTTTCTTGAGATGTGACGACCAAAACTGCACACAGTACTCCAGGTGCTGTCTCACCATGGAGCAATACAGAGGCATTATGACATTCACTATTTTATTCCCCATTCCTTTCCTATTAATTCCTAACATTCTGTTTGCTTTTTTTGCCAATGGACATCCTCATGATAGACAGACCACCTAGAAATTAATAGTGCTTTTCATTTTCTTTTTTTTTTAGAAAAAATAATGAGCACTATATAAAGAAAACCTGAGAGTGGTGCTGCATAATAAGTATTGCAGTGATTGGAGGACATCTGTTGGTCAAACAAGGTATTATATTGTACCAGTCAGACTGAGATCATCCTGAGATCTTTAGAAGAACTGTTTACAGGTCTCTTTTTTTTTTTTTTTTCCTAGTTTTCTAACCCCTTTATTGACTTTCTCCTAGATTTATCGGCTGCATTCGACACAGTGAACCATCAGTGTCTCATTGACAGGCTAGCAGAGGTCGACATCAAAAATACCGTACTAAACTGATTCAAGTCCTTCCTTCAAAATAGGCATTACAAAGTCAAGATTAACAGCAAAGAATCCCCCCCTTTCATCTCTTCCCTTGGAGTTCCTCAAGGTTGTGCCATAGAGTAGTCCTAAAGTTAGCCAGCTTTCTTTAAGATAGTAAGGTATACTCAGTGGTGACACTGAATATCCCAACAAACTTAGATGAACAAGGTTATCCGGCTAACTTTGCAAGGTAGCCAGTGGCTAAAAAATATTTTATGCATTTTGCTCTACTGATATGAGCTCGTACAAAAGAAGATGGATTTAGAGAGGTCCCACCGTTGACTGGTCTTATTGGCAACTCCCGTACCCTGAGCTGCGGGCCAGCTACTGAGCCCAGTCTCGAAAGAGACAAGGAAAGCCTGTTCACAGGCTGAAAAAGGGGTTTAACCTTACCCACCCTGAATCATCCATGACAGTCCTGGACTCCAGAGCCCATCCCAGCCAACGTGCACTGTAATCTGCTGGCAACTAGAAGCTGCTAACTCTCCCCACCTCTTAGAAAAGATGAGATCAATGAGCAGCAAGGGGTGCGAGGATCCTCCTCCTCCCCCAATCAATCAATCAGTACTGTAGGGGATGGGAATTCCCTGTCTCCTCTATCATCCATAAGGAGGAAGCAGCCAATTGATGGCATGGGGGTGGCCATTTTTGCTCCCCTCTCAACCCATAGATAGGACCTGGCCAGTCACTGCAGGGGGGTGATGATGTTTCTGAGCCTCTTCCCATCTTTAGGGAGAATATAGCCAATTAGCACTGCAAGGGGAGAGCTTCCTCTATCTGCTAGCCCTTGGGATTCAAAGCTGTGTTTCGGATATCTGCCTGCTACTCAGCTCAACTGGAGATAACAGTGTCTGGTTAGGGTTTTAACCAGACCCTATAATAAAAAAAAAAAGACCCCAAAACTGGACTGTTTTGGGGTCCAAAATAGAACAGTTGGTAACCCTAACTACAATGTGGGTAAAAGTATGTGTCCTATGAAATTACGTGCATACTTTTATCCGCATACAAGGTGGGCAATTTCATGGGGAAAAACACTTTTTACCTGTGGAAATCCCTATGAAATTTGACTTCTAAATGAGTGGAACAATCTTAGTATTTTTAAATAATAAAGCATAGTGGTTCGCGCGGTGTCTCAGTGGCAAGTACATGTTGCCGTACAGGGAGCCTGGGTTCAGTTCCCAAGAAAGAGTTCTGATCCCTGGACCAGCCGGGGGTGTTGCAGAGACAGTATTCACAGCCCTGGGGAGGGAAGTTCTCCCAGTAGTCCTGCAATGGTGGCGACATCTAGTGGCCGGACTTAGGACTTACAGTTGCAATGTTCTGGAAGATTGTTTGTCACTGCAATGACTGTGCTAAATGAGTTGAGAGGATTTACTATAAACAAAAGAAAATCCCTGGGTAGTGGCAAATGAGGACGTATGGCACTGTCGCCCAACGGAGGCCAGTTCCAATTGAGCTGAATGCCCAAGGAACAGGACTAAACTGCAGCGCCAAATAAAATTGGATAAAGTACCGCTACGTGAAGACATAATGTTCTGAGATCAAAGTTGCTTCAGGATCTCCGGAAAATGTTAATGAATTTAAAATAATAAGCTATTAATATACGAAGGCCGAGAATATCCCCAAAGTCAGATGTGAATTGAGAACAGGGAGAACTGAACTGAGGAAGCCCCAGCACAGTATATGGTAAAAAATACCACATTCCTTTAATTCATTGTCAGAAAACAAGCTGCTGAGTTGATATTTTATAATAGAAAATGAGTCAGTTAGCAGATGTGTTTCCTTCTGCAAAATGAAAAGGAAATGATTTTGCTATAAAGTTGTACCCCTAAAGCATTATCAGGTTTGAATTAAAAATGTGTTTCTGGTAAGAGTTCTTTTTTAATTAATTTTGTTCTTGTATTGAAACAGTCACGACCCTGGTCACTTACAGAGTCAATGTCCAAACAGTTTGTCCCCTACTTTGAGCTTAAGCCAGACAAATTGTGGACTTTTAAAATTCCTGCGTTCTGACTGCCTCCAAGTTACCCAGCTAACTAGTTAGCTAGATTAAAACTGATCCAGATAACTTGGAGACGGTCCAGGGGGTTTTAGGATATTCAGCGTTTGCTGGATAGCTAACCTAGCTAATACCTGCATTCATCGAGCCGCGATGTATTTTCACGGGCGTGTAGCCGCAACAGTGGGCCCCTCCCCCAGAAAAGCATTGCAGCTGTATCGCCGAGTTGTTTTGTCTCACGGCAAGACACCGTGGGGAAGAACAATGTGGCACTGGCCCATATCACACGATGGTGATCCCCCTCCCCCAAGCACGGGGCCACCCTCACCTTAAAGGGCCAACCTAACCCGCCCCCAAAAAGTAAGCAAAGTGGGCACCCATGCGTGGGGTCAAATGTGACCCCCACCCTTACCCCAGGGCTGCCAATTGAGGCAGCCCCATCAACCAATAATAGTAGCCGATGGTTGTGCAATGACCCCCCCCCCCCCCCCCGTATCTGACCAATGAGGTCTTTTCTTAATTTTGGGGGTTGGTTTGGGGTGTATCAATGGCCAATGTTGTGTTTGAATGAGGGGATGCAGGGACCTTTGGCTTATTCAGTAATTGTGCTGGGAGGAGGGTGGGGTTGTCGTCACACAACCACCAGCTACTACTTTTTTTATTTGGTTGTCGGAGCCACCTCGAGTGGCAGCCCCAGGGTGAGGAGGGGGGTCACCCTTCATCCCTGCACACAGGTGACCATTTTCCATTCTTTAGTATTAAAAAAACAAAGTGGAAAATGATGGCCCTTTAAACCTAGGACGGTCCTTTAAATCGAGTGGCATTAGGGTCTCGATGCTCCAGCATTAGATTATTAGTTTCCTCAGGAGATATAGTTATATTAACGTGGCTGACAACTTTCTAAGTTGGTTGCATTATTTACAGATTGCCTATTCATGAGCTGCTTTGCATGGGTTTCTAAAATTCATGTAAATCCCATGCAAAGCAGCACATTGTAAAAGGGGAGGGAATTCTCTGCAGGGTTATACAAAATATCACACATATTGCGCAGTATCGCAGTTTAATGCATGTTAGACCCCTACCGCAGCTTGATGTATCTCCCTGTAAGTCAGGTCATGCCAGAGAGCAGTCCTAAAGTTAGCTGTATATGTTTATTTGGCTATCTAGAACTTTATCCAGCTATATTCAGCAGAGCACCTAATCAGTAGCACACTTTTGAATAACCTGCTTAAATTAACTGGATAACTTTAGCTTGATAACTTGTCTACTCTCCACCCTGCTGGATATCAGGATCTTAATAGCAATTGGACACTTTGATTTTGTTATATTTGCTGGCTCACAGGCTGCCCCCGTGAGCTGGTTCACTCATCCCTTGCTGTCTGGTCATGAAGCCCTGCTGCTCCGAGTAGACTGAAAGTGCCGTCAGGCCACGTGGCTGCAAACACTGCCACTGTCGACTGCCGGGCCCTCCTCTAGGCACGCAAGCAGGGCGCGCGCCAACACTTAAATGCCCTGTGGCAGGAACAGCACAGGCCAGCACCTCTAGATATCATCACACAGCCAGGTATTTAAACCCCAGCTGTGCAATGCTGCAGTACCTCGGCAATGGGTTGACTTGAGAGTGTGAGTTGCTGCTTCCTCATGTTCAGCCTCATCCAGCCTTATCCTTTGTCTTTAGCCTCGTCCAGTTTTGCCTTGTATTCCCGCCTTGCCTTAGTCTCCTGTCAGCCAGCCTGCCCGATTGATTCTCGGAACTGACCTTAGCCTGTGACATGACCAGCCTTACTTGCCGCCTGCCTCAGACCACAGCCTGACCGCCGATCATCGTTGCTTGCTGCCTGCCTCGACAAGAACCTCTCTTCGGCTTATACCTCAGAGATTGTCACCTGACCCTGCCAGCCTTCGGAGCCCAAAGGCTCAACCAGAGGGGAAAGGGCTTGATAAAGGTGAAGCTCCAGCTCAGTCTCTGCACTGTCCACTCTGCCCAGTTGGTGGTGAGGACCTATAGGGCCTTCCCTGTAGATTGTGTCAACCTCACCCCAACACAAGAGCCACAACTCTTAACAGATTTAAATGAAATTATATGTAAAGATATATTTGAAGTTTTAATGTTAATCTTTTCATTCCTATCGGAAAATTAGCCTTATAAAAATCATCATGTCTGTGTATGTCTATCTAGCCCCTCTTATCATGTCTGTGTATGTCTGTGTATGTCTATCTAGCCCCTCTTATAACCTCTTTTTAACCATCTAATTTCAATTGAATTTCTGCCTCAAATTAAGCACCCTGTGACTCCAGCCTCACAGTTTTATGTTTCCTCAATGCCAATGACACTTACAATCCTTGTTTCTTTTAATTTCTTATAAGGAGTCAGGCCAGGTCAGTTCAGCTGAATTTTTAGGATGGTCAGTGCACATTGTGATGTCACTGAGCATTCTGAAAACTACCTTGCCATTGGTTGACATCATTAAAAACTGAGGAACCCTTATGAGTGAAACAACAATATAATAATCTGTATGTAATTTATTTCACTCTCATAGACAGGATCATACGTCCACCTGAACATTTATTTAATTATATGTAAAGAACTCATAAAGAAAAGCACCAGGACTGCACCATATTATGTCAGTGCCTTATGTCCTCTCAAACTGTGCCTTCATGTTTCTAATCATCAGTCTTAAAAAGTTTAATTCGCCCTCTGAGATTTAAAATTCAAGTACAATGTGTTGCACTGGTGGTGGACCCTTCGCCCGAGGTAGGGTTGATGCTACCCTTAGGGCAAGCCCCACGGGTCCCAACCGTTCGGAGGGGGAACAGACCGGGAGACGGAGGCCGACTGGAGCTTTACCAATAGCAGCCCTTGTTCCCCGCAGGTTGAGCTCTTGGGTGCCGAGGCTGGCTGGTCTTAGGCGGGTCTCCGTCAGATGACTCCCAGTGGATGTTCGGAGTAGGCAGCCAGGGACCAGCAGAGGTATCGGAGGGACCTAGACAGGTCCGGACAAGGCAGGGATCAAGAGGCCCGGGCAGCAATGACGGGCCAGAGAGCAAGGATAGGAGATGCCCGGGCAGTAGAAGACCAAAGCCCAACAAGGCAAAGTCCAAGGAGATACCAGAGATGAGGTCAGGAACAGTCTGGAGTCGAGGCAGGCAGCAGAGCTAGGCGAGGTACAGTGGAGCAAGGGTTAAAGCCAGTAATCAGTCCAGATCGTAGTCCAATGAAACAAGGGTCAAAGCCAGTAATCAGTCCAGAGCGTGGTCCAACAAAGCAAGGGTCAAAGCCAGTAATCAGTCCTGAGTGAGGTCCAATGAAGCCAGGATCAAAGCCAGTAATCAGTCCAGAGTGTAGTCCAATGAAGCAAGGGTCAAAGCCAGTAATCAGTCCTGAGCAAGGTCCAACGAAGCAAGGGTCAAAGCCAATAATTAGTCCAAGGCAAAGGCTAGGTAGGAACCAGGAATGGAATCAGGAACAGGAACAAAGTCAGGAACAGGAACGAGCAACGAAGCACACGACTAGCGTGGAGACCTGTTGCGAAGGCAAGGAATGAGTAGCGAGCCCTGCCTTAAATAGAAGGGCCCGATGATGTCATTATTCGGGGCCATGGGTTAGATTCCCGCCACGGCCCCTTTAGAGGCCGAAGAGGCACACGCACACCTAGAAGGAGGCAAGACGCTGGATGGCAGCGTCTCCCCGCAGCACATGTGGGAGACCCGGCGGGAGCCGGAGGGGTCCACAGAGGAACCAGGGTCACCTGAGGAGGCAGCAGGGGTGCGGGAGCACAGGTGGTTGCCCACCGCCGCCAGTGAGGATGGGCCAGATCCTGGAACCGGGCACCAGAGGTGAGTAGGCCCAGTCGCGAGCCTGCCATGGCTGGGACATGCAACAGTACCCCTCCTTTACGCCCTCCTCTTGGAGTCCTGGGTTTGCCCGGATGGGCTCAATGGAACTGAAGGAGGAGTCCTTTTTCTAGGATGTTGCTTGCTGGCTCCCAGGAGTGCTCCTCGGGACCATAGCCTTCTCATGAGAGAAGGTACTCCCAATGGCGGCCTCTTCTCCGGACATCAAGAACCTCACTAACTTGGTAGATAGTATCGGCCTCTGAAGCAACCTGGGAAGGTTCAGGAATCTTGTGTGACAGCCAAGAGAGTACCAGCAGAGAAACATGGAACGAGTTATGCATTCCCAAGGTTGGTGGTAAACGAAGCTGGTACGTCACTGGTCCAATGCGTTGGGTGACCGGAAAGGGCCCAATGTATCCTGGAGCAAATACAAAGGGAGTTTGAGCCGGTTCTAGCGGATACTTAGCCAAACCTTCTGGCCCAGCTAGATCTCTGGAACCAGTCGGCGAAGAGCATCAGTGGACATTTTAGCTTGCGTAGCGGCCTGGCACAGACGGAGGTTGGTGTGAGTCCAAAGGGCCTGGAGGGCATCTGCCGTGGCCTGGGCCATGAGTGAGGGTACAGAGAGAAGAATTGGCAAAGAAAGCTGGGGTTGCCTGCCATACACAAGCGAAAAAGGAGAGACTCCGGTGGCTGCTGCAATGTGGGAGTTATGGGAGAATTCAGCCCAGTTATCTTGTTGGTCATTGGAATAGGTGCGGAGGAAACATTTGAGGGAGCAGTCCATCCGCTCAGCTTGGCTGTTGGCTTGAGGGTGGTATGCGGTAGTCAAGCTGATGATGATCCCAAACTTCTTACATGAGGAGCGCCAGTAGCGGGCAACGAACTGAGGGCCTCTATCGGAGACGATGTCCATGGGCAGGCTGTGCAGATGAAACACATGCAGGAAAAAGAGGCATGCTAACTCCGGGGCTGATGGTAAAGCAGGCAAAGGGACAAAATGAGCCATTTTGTAGAATCGGTCCATGATGACCCAGATGATTGCATTCCCCTTTGATGCTGGAAGGTCCACCACAAAATCTGTGGACAAGTGGGTCCAAGGCTCTTCTGGTGCTGGCAGAGGTTGGAGTAATCCCCAAGGTCGACCTACTTGTGGCTTCTGTTGGGCGCATGTTGGACAGGAGTCCACGTAGGCACGGATATCGGAAGACATGGTGGGCCACCAGTAGTAGCATTGGAGGAGTGACAGATTCTGGGTACATCCCGGAAGGCCAGCTAACTTGGAGTCGTGTGCCCAGCGCAAGACCTTCTCCCGAAGCCAGCGAGGTACCACCGTCTTCCCGGCTGGAACTGTAATGGTAGCAGACAGACAGATGCAAGTAGGATCTATGATGTGAGATGGTTCATCTTGGGTGTCTTCAGGCTCGAAGGAGTGGGATAAAGCCAGTCCAGAGTGTAGTCCAATGAAACAAGGGTCACAGCCAGTAATCAGTCCAGAGCATGGTCCAATGAAGCAAGGTTTGAAGCCAGTAATCAGTCCTGAGCGAAGTCCAATGAAGCAAGGATCAAAGCCCGTAATCAGTGCAGAGCATAGTCCAATGAAGTAAGGGTCAAAGCCAGTAATCAGTCCTGAGCGAGGTCCAACAAAGCAAGGGTCAAAGCCAGTAATCAGTCCAAGGCAAAGGCTAGGTAGGAACCAGAAACAGAGTCAAGAACAGGAACCAGGAATGAAGCCAGGAACAGGAGCGAGCAACGAAGCACACGACTAGCGTGGAGACCTGTTGCCAAGGCAAGGAATGAGTAGCAGGCCCTGTCTTAAATAGAAGGGCCCGATGATGTCATCATCCAGGGCCGCGGGTTAGTTTCCCGTCGCGGCCCCTTTAAAGGCCAGAACGCACGTGCGTGCCTAGGAGCAGGCAGGACGCTGGATGGCGGTGTCTCCCCACGGCACACGTGGGGAGAGACCCGTCGGGAGCCGGAGGGGTCCGCAGAGGAACAGGGAGCACCCTAGGAGACAGCGGGGGTACAGAAGCACAGGTGCTGTCCATCGCCACCAGTGAGGATGGGCCAGGTCCAGGAGCTGGGCGCCAGAGGTGAGTAGGCCCGGTTGCAGGCCTGCCGCGGCCGGGACATGCAACACAATGCCTCAAACGAGGTCAAAACAGGTAAAATGGAAAGCCAGTACTTATCCTGAGGTGCCTGTGAAGCAAGTGACTTGTGTAAAGAATATTTCTATCCAGTCATGAGGATCTCCTTGAACTTTGACAGGCCGGTAGGAGTCTTCATCCTCATCGCTGTATCTTCCCTTGAACTTTAATAGGCCGGTTGGCATCTTTAACCTCATCGCTGTATCTTAATATTAAACCTGAAGAAGAAAGACCTTTTTGAAATGCTGCAGTGTTGTTTGTTTTTGTAAAGGAACTTGCGACTTCTTTCCCAAATGAATATACTATCGAAGAATAAATGTTCTTGAAGCCTGGTGTTCTCAAATTTCTATGACCTGAGTTAAGTACGGGCTTTCCATTTTTCCTGTTTTGACCTCATTTGAAGCATTTTACTTGCATTTCAAAAAATAAGCATATGTCACCTGTGCTATATTAGTTGACATCGAGCATGTTTGAAAGCTGCCCTGCTATTGGTCTGTGAAGAAACAGATGTTAAAATGAAAAGCGGCTGTTTGTTGAAGTGCTTAATCGGGCTCTTTTTTTTTTTTTTGGACTATACCACAGGTGTTTGGGTTTGGCCACGGGCAGTTTCTTGTGAGAGAATCAATAACATGTTTCAAAGGAGAAACATGAAAGCACGTCTAGATCTTGCAAAAAGCTAATGATTTGACTTCCAAATGCTTTAATTAATTCAGCCCTGCCTATTAACCTCTTATTGCAAGGCCTTGCCAAAGTCTAAGGTTAGTTCTGTAGCAGTAGATTTCTCTTGTAAGGATACCTTGGGGAGCAAAGGCGACAGTTTCATAAGCAGAATGTTATTATTGAAGAAATTAATTGCATGGAATAAAACATGCTGAGTCTCTGAAAAGATGTTATGAAGAGCAAAATGTTCTCACGAGCAGACTGTACAGCAGGGGTGGCTAACTCCAGTCATAGAGAGCCACAAACAGGTCTCGCTTTCAGGATATCCACCATGAATATGCATGAGAGAGATTTGCACGTATATTCACCATTGTATACAATCTATCTCATGCATATTCAATGTGGATATTCTGAAAACCTGCCCTGGTTGTGGCTCTTGAGTACCGAAATTGGCCACCCCTGCTGTACAGAGTAAGCAAAGCACAAAAAAGTATCCAGCTATATACCAATCAGAGTCATACCTAAAGTATTTGCACTTGGGGCGGATACTTCTTTGGCACCCCACTCCCGCCCCAATCTATAATTTTAAAATTTCCTAAACATCGATAAAATATTTCAAAACAGCAGACACATCAAATAACACCCAGTAATTAAAACTAAGAAGGATTTTAAAAATCTCCCGGTCTCCATATCTGTCATCCTAAGATTATTATAGACTGGGGGCACGCCTGCACATACACACAATATGTTCCCTCTCTCTCATACGCACACCTACGTGCTTGGTGAGACACACACACACACACTTCCTGTGTCTCTCTCACACACAGACATGCTTCCTCCATCTCTTTCTCACACACACACACCAGCTTCCTCTGTGTCTCTTTCACACGCTAACACACATGTACACACACGCTTTCTCTCTCTCTCACACACACACACACACACACACACACACACACACACGTGTACAAAAACTGAACTGGAAAGCATAAGCCAGTGCAACAATGGAAAAGCAGAAAATCACTCTTCCTCAAAACAATACAATCAAGAAATATAAATCAATCAGAATAGTAAAACCATACTAAAAAATATACATTTCAAAACAGCTGATGAATAGAATAATATTAAATAATTAGAAACTCCTGTACAAATTTTTAAAAATTTCCTAAACATCAATAAAATATTTCAAAACAGCAGACATCAATTAATATTCAGTAATTAAAACTAAAGGATTTTAAAAAGCCCCCACTCTCCATACCTGTCACCCTGAGATTGTTGTGAACTGGGGGTATACACACACACACACACATACAGACACAAACAAAATATGCTCCCTCTGTCTCTTACACACATACACACTTGGTGAGAGACAGAGGGAGCTTGAGTGTGTGTGTGTGTGAGTGTGTGTGTGTGTGAGAAAGACAGACAACACCTTTCCTCCATCTGTCTGTCTGGTACCTACCATGTTTCCTTTATATCTCTCACATTATTCCTGTCTCACACACACACACACGTTTCTTCTCTCTCACCCCCACCCCCCCACATAGGCACACTTTCACACATACTCATCCACAGGCACCCTATATATATATATATATATATATATACATAGGCACACACCCACTCACTCTTCTATACACTCACCATCTCATACACACACAGGCATTCTCTCATATACACACATACACCCCCCCCCCCTCATACACACACACCCCCACACCCCCCTCTCATACACTGTCACTTACTCTCACAGGGCCAGTCTTTCGCTTCCTCGGCTGCTGGCTGCACAGCAGGGCCTCTTCTTCTTTTACTGGCCTCTTCCACGGGACCTTGCTTTTGCTGGCGGGGAGTGGAAACCCCACCAGCACATCACTGCTCTGCACCGCCGCAGGACCTTCCTCCAACTTAGTACTTCTCTGGTACCAATCCACTTAACCAAATTGTTTAGTTTTTTAACCATGGAGCTTAGAATTTTTCAAACTGTGTCAACCAACTTTAATTGTTTCTTCACAATTTTTTTAAAATATGTAAATTCCTCAGTTTATCAGAACTTTGTAGTAGTTCTAGATATATTTTATGTTCCTTTCCTATAATAATCTCTGTAGGGATAGGAAAACATAGGCCTTTCTTTTAAACTGTTTGTGCACAAAGGTTTTAATACAGTTCCATATGGGCAAATATGTTCTCACCAGATGGGTTGCAAATTTCCCCCGTTTCTTTTTTTAATCTTGGGATTAAATTGCAAGCTTACAATAGGAAGCCTTATATTTTACACCTTGGCAGTTGTCAGACAGCAGCTAGCACTCAGTGAAATAGTGGCATATTCAGAGTTCTGCATTTTTTGAAGCCTCAAGAGAGAAGAGCGCATGCATTTAAATAAATAAATTTGCATATTCTATGGCTGTGCGGTTTGATAAAGGAATTTTGTCTCATGGGCAGCAACTGACATTTTATCCACCGCTATGATGACTCATATAAAGGACCAATCTGCTAAAAATAGACTTACAAGCACACAGACAAGGACTGCAAGGCCCATCTAATCCACCCATTTTCCCTTCCTGTTACAGTATCCCAGTACCAATCTCTGCTTGATCTCAGGCTTTAGCCATGACTCCCCTGTTATTATTTGTGATAATTGTGGGTGGATCCTTGGGCCGGTGGCAGATGACCACGCCCATGGGGAAAGATCCCGAGAGGGACCACCGGTCAGGCTCAGAGTTGGGAGACAGACACACACTAGATCTTTTATTAAATTGTATAGTGAACCACCAGAGGAGGCAGTAGTGAGCTGGAAGAGCCCGGGTGAGCTGGAAGAGCCCGGCTGGGCTGCAGTCCCTCACGCACTGGAACAGCGATCCCAGGATGGCTGAGCTGTAGAGAAACTGGGATAGTGAGTAGGCAGAGTATGCAGAGCTCAGGAACAGAACCTTGAATGTAACACTCACACAATAGTCTCTTGGAACAGCCCAGAGGCTGGAATGAAGTAGGCCCTCTAGGAGCGAGTACCTGGTTCCAGGGAAAGCTCTGAGAGAGAGATGGTAACTCACTGGTGTTGTAGGCAGCGGTGATTTCCTGGCAGAAGTAGTATTCGGTAGCAGGTCCGGGAACGTGGGCCCTCGAGGAGCGAGTACCGGTTCCAGACTGCGACCTGAAAAGAAAGAGAGAGAGCAAGGCCCCCAAGGAGCGGGTACCCCTGGTAAAGTCCGAGGAGGCAGAGTAGCAAGGTATGCAGAGAGCGAATCCCATCTGCAGCGATACCTGGAAGAATCCCCCTGCTAACTCGAATAGCTAGCAAAAACAAAAGGCCTTAAGTATCCGGTGAGGATGACGTCATCTCAGGGGGACGCCCCTGAGGTTTGCGCCACTGCTGGTACTTGAGTCGGGGCCGCGCCGCGCGTGCGCCCTTAGGACTCAGGAGAACATGGCGGAAGGCAGCGTCTAGCCGGTCCGGGGACACCGGAGGAGGTCGGCAAGATGACGCCACGGCAGCCAAACTTCCATAAACCAAAGAGGGAGTCGCAAAGAGGTAAGGTGGGCGGAGTGGAGACGTCAGGCAGCGACGGTCGCAACACTCCCCACAATGACAAAATCATATTTTTGCCTCATGCCTTTCTTTTTTTTATTATGCTACTATACTTTCCGCCACCAGGTTCACTGAGAGGCTGTTCCATCTATCCATCTTATTTTCTGTGAAGATACAGTCTGTCTCTTATTGTAATTCCTGCACCTACCTCCTTTTCTCCTTTCTTCACACCATGATACCTTGTTCTAAAACTTCATTCCCACTTTAATACTTGCCTCCTGTGCATTATTCAACCCCCTGAGGCATCTGAATGTCTCCATTGTGGTTGGTGGTTGGTGAGGATTAGGGATCCCCCCTTGGGAGCAGGGCAAGACCACAAGGCAGGAACTGGATCTGTCTTCTGCCTAGCCAGTCCCCTCCCCTACAGGTTGAGCCCTTGGGTTCTGGGGGCCAGTAGGACTCAGCTGGAACAGGCAGGGCTGGACTGGAGGCTGAGGCAAAGATGAACTTGAGACAAGGATTGAATGCCAGGGAAGTACAAGGCTGGAGGCAAGGACTGGATATGAAGGACAAGATAAGACAGATAACACAGAAGGCCCATGTTATGATTTGTGGGTATGTGAGCCCTTGGCCTGAGATGCAAGTTGTCACTACCTGTGGGAAGGACCCCCACAGGTCTGCACCGTTGGGAGGCGAGGTCAGAGACCGCGGAGAGCTCTGGGTGACGCAATAGAGAGATCCTGCAGCACCAGGAGAGGACCCCCGTGAGAGTAGACTGGAGGCAATGCCTGGGCAGGGACCCCAAGGGAAGGGATTCCAGACAAACTGCAGAGCGGGGGGGGGGGGGGTGAGGCTTGACTAATTAGGAGGCAACCCCGAAGGGAGGAGGGCAACCCCGAAGGGAGAAGCTGCACAGCATAGGATGATGATGTAACGCTGTAGGCCAGCTCACAGGACAGGGAAGCTCGAGCTGAGCCTCTAGTGATGACGAGCGCCGCCCTGAGGAGCGGGGAAGTGTAGGCAGTCCCAATGTCATTCGTAGGCGCAACCCCGAGGAGTGGGAAAGCGCAAAAGTCCCAGGGAAGACGGAGAGTGCTACCCCGAGGAGCAGGGAAGCTCTGGCAATCACTGTAATATGAAGACGTGGTTCAGAGGAGCGGGAGGCACTGCCAGTCCTGTACAGCATGCGGGTGCAACCCTGAGTGGCGGGGAAGTCCCTTAGTATAACTCACGAATACTAGAGGTGTCCCAGAGGTAGTCCTGAGGTATGGGAGGCCTTGCAGGATAGAACCCAGGAGACGTAGAGCCAGCCTGTGGAGCAAGGTAGGCAAGGAGAGCGAGTCCCCGGTGCGTGCACTGGCCCCTAAGGAGTGGGTACCAGACAGGGTTCACATCCAATGTACGAAGCGTAGTAGTCGAAGACGTGCGGAACTTGTTGCCAAGTCGGCTAGCTGAGGGCAAAGGTGGAGTTTAAATACACCAGTTGGATGATGTCATCAACCAGAGACATCCCCGAGGTTCCTGCCGAGGAGGCTAGAAAGGAGGGCCCGGTGGCACGCGCACACGCCTAGGAAGGCCCGAAGTCGAGGAAGATGGTGGCAGCGTCCAGACTGCCATGAGGAGTCCCGGGGAATGCGGTGGTGAAAGCTGGCCTGAGCCGCGAGCAGCCCCGGGGAGGGCAGGAGAGCAGTGCAGGAAGTAAGTACATGCGGTTGCAGCTGTCTGCGACTGACAGTCATAACAGCCCAAAGGCCACAGAGCTAGGCAAGGCAAGGAGCATAAGGGCACCTAGGCCACAAGGCAAGGTAGATAGTGAGAAGGCCCATAAGCCAAAAGGCAAGGCAAAGCAGAAAGGCCTGTAGGCCATAAGGCAAGGCTGAGAGCAAGAAGGCTCTAAGGCCACAAGGCAAGATAAGAAGGCCCATAGGCCACACAGCGAGGAAAAGGGGCCAGAACAAAGAGCCAAGAGTAACTTAATGTGTCAGCAAGGAGGTTCTGGCAAGGCAAGTCTAAATAGAGCTGGGGCTGGGTGTGGTGCAGGAAGGAAGGAGGAGCCTGGTAAGTTCTGGAATCCAAGCCTTCTGAGCATTCCTAGTAGAGGGAAGACTGCACCACAGGCTGAGTCAGGTTCACTGAGAAGTTGGCTCCAGTAACTGAGAGCAGTGATTTTTAGAGGCCTCTGCGGTTGAGGAGGTATCATAACAGGATGGACAAAAGGATAGATGCCAATAGTCTTATAAAATTCCTTTATTGAAGTGGAGACACAAGGGTAGCCCGACTCTGGCCGAGTTTCGCCGTATCAAAACGGCTGCCTCAGGGGCTAAAACATAAATAAATAAATATATAAATAAATCATTATATAAATATAGTGAGTCAAAATAATAATTAAAAACAAATTATAACATGATATCTATTTATACATGTATTAGAGTGATGGTGACACATAAATAGCGCATTCGTATGGAGACTATAAAAAGTTGTGATTTAGTTGTCATTAAATTTACAAGCACATTCAATATTGGGATTTCACTTCGTCTATTTCATCACACATACAATTTTATTTCAATAAGAGCATGCATTTAGACATCGCACTTGGTACGAGCTTCGTTATTAAATTGCCAATCAATTAGTTGTTATCAAATTTACAAGCACATTTAATATTGGGGCTACATTTTGTATTTTATCACATATACAATTTTATTTCAATAAAAATATGCATTAATACATCGCACTTGGCACGAGCTTCGTCATCAAATAACTCACATTCGATGTATACTTTATTTATTCTTTCTAATTTATTTATTTTTTATTAATAATCAATTCATTTTACAAAATTTTTTTCATTATATACATTAATATAAATATTAAACAACAGATACATAAGTTACCAATTGATTTATTATGCACATATACAATATCAGCTTTACCATTGATTTATATATATATATACACTTCTTAAGACATTCTAACATATACAAAGAACAATTGTCTGTAAACTATTTTTTAACATTGAATACAACGTCCTATATAATATTGCCATCCTTTTTTGCATCATTACAGATTTATTACTTTTGTTGGTCATATAACGGTGAATATGATCCTCCATACACAAATTGTTTAATTTGTGAATTGAAGAGAATATATGTAAGGTAAAACCATCTTTTATATCAATTTTATTTGACCTTACCATACATCTGTGTTAACCGTGAGTTTGTTCAGTGTCTATTAGAGTTGTTTCACAACTTTTTATAGTCTCCATACGAATGCGCTATTTATGTGTCACCATCACTCTAATACATGTATAAATAGATATCATGTTATAATTTGTTTTTAATTATTATTTTGACTCACTATATTTATATAATTATTTATTTATATAATTATTTATTTATGTTTTAGCTCCTGAGGCAGCCGTTTTGATACGGCGAAACTCGGCCAGAGTCGGGCTACCCTTGTGTCTCCACTTCAATAAAGGAATTTTATAAGACTATTGGCATCTATCCTTTTGTCCATCCTGAGGCTTTTATAGATCGCCTTCCTTTGTGTTTTTTGGTATCATAACAGGAGGCAGCAGTGTAGAATAATGCTGCATAGCAGGTGAAATCCTAACAAGTAGTAATATTACTGGAGTAGCTTTCTGTCCCAGTAGAAGTGTACTTCTCATTTACAAAAAGATCATTTGAATATATATGCTATTTGATGTACAATCATATCTAATTGTGATTTTCTTTTTCCACACAAGATTTGCATTTTCTCCTATGGGGTGCAGGGAGAAACCCCTTCATAAATAAAAGCTATGGCAATTGATTATATTTTGACTTGTAAACTTCTTTAGACTCATCAGGGAATATTTATTAAACTGCAATAACATGCTAATGCACATTAAATGCTGAAATTGATGCTCAATGCCGGTTAAAAATTCATTAGTGAGCAATATTTTGCATAATGCTGCACATTTATGTATTTATTTATTTTAAAAGATTTATATTCCACTTAATCCTAAAAAGTTTTGGGCAGATGCTTGTGCCTGCATTTCCATTCTCACAGAGAAAAAAAATCAACTCATGGCATTGCATGCAAAGCAGCTCATTAATAAGCAAATTGCTTAGTGTGGATTGCAAATAAATTTCATAATCTGCGTTAAGTACATTATTTTTTTTTAATTCTTTATTTATTCAATTTTTACTTTACAAAACAAACCAGTGTTTGTAACAGAATAACTCAGGTACATTCATAATTATCATATGACAGTAGTAATCACAAAAGAAAAAGAAATATTTTCTATATCTTACAATAAGACACATTTCAATATTCTCAGTTTTAACCAGAGGGAAGAAAAACAAAGAAAACAATTTCCAATATTTTTACCATTACTTTTACTGTCAATGATTCTAAATAGGAGGGCTGAAAGTAGGAGTATTTTAAATATTAACATTTTTATTTAGGAAATAAAAGTTGGCTTAAGCATAGCATACCTAGTATATATAGTGACTGTACGGGGGTTGAGGTACTGGGTTAAGGTTTCTTTGAATCTATAAAGTTTTTTAAATCATCAGGAACAAGAAAAATATAACATTCATCTCCCTTTCTTAATATACACTTGCATGGAAACCATAATAGGAAGGAAAAACCCATTGTAAGCACTTCTTGACGGAAAACTAAGAAATTCTTTCTTCTGGCTTGAGTTACTAATGCCAAATCTGGAAAATGTTTTATAACATTATCAAGAAATTTAACTGGGTATTTTCTAAAATACACTTTCATTATTTTATTAATATGTGTTGAGATTAGGGATACTAACAGCGTACCCCTATCTAGAATTTCTAAATCCAAATTTTCCAAGAAATTTGTTAAATTCTCTTGAAATTGCATATTAGTTTGTCTATTCGGATTCCTAGACTTCGGTAGAAAATAACATGTATTAATAGCTGGCATATCATCACTTGAAAAACCCAGTCCTTCTTGAAGAAATCTTTTCAAAATAGTGAAAGGAATTTCTCCCAAAACTCTTGGGAAATTTAGGAAACGTAATTTCAGATTTTTTGCATTATTTTCAAGACGTTCCAACCTTCTTGCAAGCATCTCTCTATCTTTTGCTACAACGGCCTTAAACGTGTTTTTTTTTATCTCTTTTCTTTAATTCCACAACTCTGTCCAATACATTTTCTACTTTACTCTGGGTTTCTCCCATCTCTCGTTGTTGTTTTAAAGTAGTTTGGTCAAATTTTCAATTTAAGTTCCTCAATTCCATGGTAAAACTAGCCATCATATCCCACAAGCAGTCCAGGGTCACCACAGAAGGACGAATGGGGGAGGGGGCCCTCAGCGTCTTCACTCCCCTGCTGCTTCCCGGTTCCCGGATTCAATCGCGTTCACTCCCAGGAAGGGATCCGCGGTTACAGATGTCAAATCGCCTCTGTTCTCCACCGGGATTGCTGCGGTATCCTCAAGTTGTAATGCCCCTGGAGGTTTCTGCTAGGGCGGCATCTCCTCCGATGTTTGGCCTTCTGCTCCGCATCCAGGAGCGGAAGTGACCTCACTTCCCGGTCCCTCAATGGTGCTTCCCCCACTTTCCCTCTGTGCTGGCGTCCTCCTTAGTTCAGGGCTCAGCGAAGTCTCCTCTGCCGGCAAAGGTGTCTCTCCCAGGGCACCTTGCTCATCAGGATCCTCAGTTGCCGGTATGTTACCAGGTATAGACATAAATTTGGTTATCTCCAACTGGATTGGTAAGAGCAAAGGTTCAGAGGGGTATATCCCCACTTTGCCCTTCCTTTTCGCAGGCATAACTCTTATTTTCCATAATATTTTAAGAGAAACCAAGCTCAGATCTCAAGAGCGTCTTGCTAACGCTGCCATCTTGGAAACGCCCCTAAGTACATTATTTTTACTTACATTTTTTCATATGCTCTTAAAGTGACACAGCTCTCTTTTGTGTTGTATTTCCAAGATTCCCCATATACATATAATTCACATTAGGCCTGAAGACCTCAAGCACAACTGCAATCCTTACTCATACCTGCCCTGCTGGTGTTATCATCCAATATGAGGCTGGCAGGGCCGAGACTCCACTTGGCTCCCATATGTGATAAACAGTACTTTGTTATTTATTATACTAGTTATTGCAATTTATTGAATACTGATGTACCCAAAGTGCATTAAAACCATGCATTTTAATGCACTTTAGTATGACCCATATCAGACCCCGTATGACCCATATCAGAAAATTCCAATTCCTGGAAATGCCCTTTTTGTCTCAGAAATGCAATTAGTAGTCTTGTTTTATTATGCTAATCGGGATGACTGCAGCGTGAGCTGTCAATCACATACACTGTGATGTAAATAAAATGTTTATTTCATTTCTCCAAAAGGTAGCTTTATTAATCACATGACAGTGGTGACAGAGCATTGTTTGAATTTTTCATTAAAATATTTGAGTTGTGGTATGCTTTAACGCCTGCATACAATTTAGCAAGAAGCGCTGCATTAGAACAATTAATTTCCAAGGTAGTACCGTCTGTAAAGTGTGTTTAAACTTTTCTTTGCTGCATAATTCTCTCAGCCAGAAATGACATTTAAGAGCTATGGCCACAAGCAATATATTCTTAGACTGAGATCATATACTCAAGTAGCTGCCTTTTGACAAGTAGAAGCAATTATTTTTTGGAATTTTCAAAGGTGCAGTGATACAGAAGTTTGGATAACAACTCTGAAAAAGTTTTGAGTAGCATCACTTTTTGAATCTGCAAAGAACAAAATACGACGACTGCTACAAGCTCGACAAGTTACCACTCTTCAGATCTGTCAACTGTTCACGTAAAGTATCTTTTTGGGGGAGGGAGGGGCGCATGCAGTTGTCTCTTGTTCTTTAGGCTTCTAGCTTAGTTGAAAGCAAGACTGATATCTGATACCATGAGCCTTCATGCATAATTGCCTAGGAAATTCCTTTCTTTTATATCCCCTCCAAACTTATTTATTTGATTTATATTCCACCTTTCAAGTGGATTATGTTCAGGTACTGTAGGTATTTCCCTATCCCCCAGAATCTAAAGTTTGTACCTGAAGCGTGAAGACTTTAGTCTTGTCATTGTAGTGATGGTCTTAGAAGAAGCCCTAAACCTAACTAGCATGTGTTGCTGTTTTATGATGACTATGGCTCCTCTCCTCAGGGGCTGTGAATGCTGCCATTGTAGCTTCCCCACCGCCAGCTGACCTGGAGAGCAGGGAATTGAACCCAGGTCCCTCTGCATTGCAGCACCATATAGAGTTTCCTATTCCCTCCCATGGAGGAGGAGAGAGAGAGAGAGAGAGAGAGAGAGAGAGAGAGACTAGAGAGAGCGAGAGAGAAACTAGCCATAATGCCTCACCCTAGATAGATATTTATATCTCTATGGGAGGCCCACCTAGTAACTCGAGGTGAGGTTTAGGTATTAGTGTAGGGGTTAGGGACCACTTTGACATTCAAAGTGAGACGTACGAACAGAACAATGCTCTCTTGTGAAGATTTGATGACCTTCGGAAACTCACCCAAACATGAGATTTGTGCAATGTCCTCTCAACCTAGCTTGATGGACTCTCTACCTGGGTAACATCGGCATTAAAGCCATGCGATAGGACTTCGCAAAATGGTAAACCCAGCCCACTCCCGCCCCTAACTCCTCCTCTTTTTCGGATTTCCATCACACCATACGTTATGGTGCGATCGTATGTGTTAAAGGCGTTTTCGCATGCGTTAAGGGCTTATCACATGCGTTAACGGCACTTTTCACATGCGTTAAGCCATTAACGCATGCGAAAACGCCTTATAGCATTTTGATAATTGACCCCCTAAGATTGCCAACTGGATCCATATTTTTCAGACACTGATCCAGACCTGACTTTACCCCATTACATGCATGGATTTGTAATTCTTATTTCCCTATTGGGTTTCTAATGTATGTAAATCTATCTCATGCACATTAATTGTGGCAACCTGAAAACCTGACTGGCTAGATGTACGTCCAGGAAAGGGCTGGGAAGCACTGCTCTAAGAAAAGCAGGACTAGAAATCCACATATGCCCGGGTTGGCCAACTCTGGCCTTGAGAGCCGCAAACAGGTCAGGTTTTCAGGATATCCACAAGGAATATGTATGATAGATTTGTATGCATGTTGTTTTTAAACAATATAAAAACTATATACAAATTAAAAGTGTGCCAAGTAATAAAAGTCAACAATTTATCAAGATAAGGCATATAAGTTAGAAACTTTTAAATATGAAATATTATTTTTGTTTTGAACTAGTGAAATCATTCTTTTTAGAGAGTCCTTATCTTTCAGCATATATGAGTGTCTATGTGCTAAGAATGTCCTCAACATCAGCAGTTGTCATGCTGTTAATTACACAGCAAGGAGGGGCTGAGAGAGCTAAGATTGAAATAAGGCACCTTGGGGCTTTTTCCAAAAGATTGAATTATGATGAGGGAAAACTTCAGATATGTTGATTCTGTGACAGATTGCCAATTATGCAGCAAAAAGTTAATTTTTTTCACACAGCCACACAATCGCAGAAGCCTCGGGACATTGAATACATCTATTCAATTCATATTTAATTACGTATTTACAAGGGTAGCACAAACATAATTCTGCTTTAAGAGATATCACCCCATGTCGCAGAAAAAGAAAATGGCTTTTACTGTTGCGCTGCAGATGGACGGGAGCACCAGGGGGCGCTCCCCAGCACGGGACAAGAGATGTGTGCCCCTGCGGCGAGATGATCCAAGTCTGGGAACTGGGAACGAAGGGCCTCTACCGAACCTGCACGCCCAGGTGAGACCATCAACGCAATGATGGTCTCTTGAAACAGTCCTCCGACCGTTCCAAGCCCTTTCGGGCTGTCACTAGGTAACAGCAAGGGCGGCAGGCCGGACAGAGACAAGGGCAGACGAAGACATCTGTCATAGGACAAGACTCAGACGTAGGAAGACGAAGACTCAGGCTTGGAAGCAGACGAAGACTCAGACTTGAAGGAAAACTTGGAAGGAGTGCTGCGATGCCACGTGCCCTCACACCCCAGCTGGGATGGTCACGGACCACGTTGGAGGCGAAGCATCAAGGCTGACATCGCCTCAATTACATTAGAATTGAAGATGTAAGGCTAAAGATCCGAGACAAAATTCAGATGGGTTGAGGATGAAGATCCGAGGTGAAACTCAGATGGGTTGAGGATGAAGATCCGAGGCAAAGCTCAGATGGGTTGAGGTAGAAGCAGCTACAAGTACTCCAAAGACCCAGGCAGGATATGAGAAGGATGAAGCTCGGACACGGAACTCGGAGCCAGGATGAAGCTCGGAGGCAAAACTCGGAGCCAGGAACACCGAGACAAAACCCGGTGTAGGAACACTGAGACGAAACCCAGTGCAGGGAGAATAAGAACCAGGGTCCTCAGCTGCTTGGACTGCCGCAGAGAAGGAGATCCACAGATGGACAATGAGAGTGATGAGGATCTTCGGGCCGTGAGATGGAGGAATCCCACCAGCGCCCTACACACCCCAGCCGGGGTGGTCACGGACCACTGGGTGTTGTGTCCTTCGGTTCCCGATGCCCTCTCTCCACGTTCCTTTCCTCTTTGGCGCCTCCTTCTTTGCCTGCGGGAAGATTGGCTGCCGTGGCATCCTTCTACTGAAGTCCTCCGGCGTCCCCGGACCGGCTAGACGCTGCAATTCGCCATGTTTCCTAGAGGCCTAGGGGCACGCACGCGGCCCCGACTGAAGTACTGGCGATGGCGTGAACCTCAGGGGCGTCCCCCTGAGATGACATCACCCGGGACAAATATATAAGGTCTTGGAAATTGCTAACAGATTGTTAGCAAGGTTTCGGGTTACTCTACCTAAGTTACTTTGCCTCCTCGGACTTACCAGGGGTACCCGCTCCTCGGGGGCCTTGCTCTCTCCTTTGTTTTTCAGGTGACAGTCTGGAACCGGTACTCGCTCTTCGAGAGCCCTCATTCCCAGACTTGCTCCGTATTCTCTTCTGCCTGGAAGTCATCACTGCCAACTACATCAGTGAGTTAACATCGCTCTCTCAGAGCTTTCCCTGGAACCAGGTACTCGCTCCTCGAGGGCCTATACATTCCAGCTCCTGGGCTTCTAAGAGACATTGTGTGAGTGTTCCATCAGGTTCGGTACATGAACTCTGGGGGGGGGCTTGCAAATTGGAGGCCAACTCTCAAGAATTCTCCTCGGGTCCATAGTTTTTCTAGGAGATAAGATACTTTAATTGGTTTTGAACTCTTTGTGAATCTAAAATCTCCTGAACCTCAAATTGAATATCTTCCTCTGTAGCAACTTAGGTGGTCTGGTCTGCCCGGCCAAGAGAGAATCGCTGGTTTCAGGAGAGAGACATGGAAAACATGTGGATCCTCAAAGATGACGGTAGTTTGAGTTTGAATGCCACAGGCCCCTAATTGTTGTTCAATGGAGAATGGACCCATGAATCGTGGTGCGAACTTCAGAGATGCAAAACCAAGCTTCCTGAGCAACATTTCTTGTCTGCGTGTTTCTTCAAATACTCTGCTGCTTGCTGTAGGAGATGGTGTGTCTTCTGCCACAGTTCCTGGAGTTCCTGTCCCACAACATTAGCTGCTGGGCAAGAGTCAGAGATTGAAACAGGTCTTGGTGTACGAGAATGGCATACGAACACAATGTAGAAGGGAGATGACCATGTGGAACTTCTCACGTGGTTATTATGGCAGAACTCAGCCCATTGAAGGAGGGAGGCCCAGTTATCCTGCTGTTGGTTCACATAGGCTGGTAGAAAGGCCTTGAGACTTATTTATTCGCTCAGTTTGTCCATTACTCTGGGGGTGGTAAACTGAAGTGAAATCTAGCGTAATTCCAAGCCTTTCCAGTAATGGGCCGTGAACTGAACTCCTTGATCTGAGAGGATGTGAAGGGGGAGCCTGTGCAAACATAAGATATGTTGGACAAAGTTTAGCCAGTTCAGGTGCAGATGGGAGGCCCAGAAGAGGCGTGAAATGAGCCATCTTAGAAAATCTATTCACTACTACCCATATGGTGGTGTTGCCACCAGAGAGGGGAAGATCAGTGACAAACTCAGTGGCCAAATGGATCAAGGATTCCTTGGGGGGCTGGCAGCATCTGTAACAACCTCCAAAGTCATGTTCGCATACTCTTATTCATGGCACACATGGAGCAAGACTCTACCAAATGCTTGACATTAGTCTTCATCTGAGGCCACCAGTAATGTCGGACGATTAATTCCAAGGTTCAGGTGATACCTAGGATCCCCGCCAAGCAGGAGTCATGAGGTCACTGAAGAACCTTCTGTTGTAGGTTCCAGGGAATCAGTCTTCCCAGGAGAAACAGTAAATGTGGCAGCAAGCACAATCTTTGCAGGGTTAATGGTATGCTGTGGGGATTCCAGAGAACTCTCAGTATCAAGGGCATCATTGGTTCTTCTCAGTGGGATGGTACCACTACTCAAAATCAAACTGATTAAAAAAATAATGACCAGCGGGCTTGCCAGGGGTTCAGTCTCAGTGCTTACATTAGATGTTCTAGGTTTTTGTGGACCACATATATAGTTACTGGGTATTTGGTTCCTTCCAGCAGGTGTCGCCAATCCTCTGGGGCTAACTTGACCACTAGTAGCTCCCGATCTCTAATGGTGTATTCTCTGCCAGAGAGAATTTCTTTAAAAAGCAAGAGCAGGTCTGGGAAGACCCGACGGACCCTCGGACGAACACGGACAGGGGTGGGAGCCAGGGCCTGCGCAGTCGGCGCTGAGAGCCCATCGGGGTAAGGCCTGCAAAATATCTCTCTTACCTCCGACGTCTCCCCCGCCACGAGGCAGTCCGCTTCAGTCCGCGCCTCCGGGACACATGCCCCTCCCCATCTCAGAGCGGCATCCAATCCGGGACAGGGCGCTCCGGAGCGAATCAGGCGGTGACTCCCGGGAATTTAAACTCTCAGTACTTCCTCCAGGCGTCTTCTTCTTGGCCTCCCCAGACCCAACGGACCCTTGGACGAACACGACAGGGGTGGGAGCCAGGGCCTGCGCAGGCGGTGCTGAGAGCCCATCGGGGTAAGGCCTGCAAAAAATCTCTCTTACCTCCGACGTCTCCCCCGCCAACCACGAGGCAGTCCGCTTCAGTCCGCGCCTCCGGGAAACCCGCCCCTCCCCATCTCAGAGTGGCATCCAGTCCGGGGCAGGGCGCTCCGGAGTGAATCAGGCAGCAACTCCCGGGGATTTAAGCTCCCAGTACTTCCTCCAGATGCTGCGCGCCGGGCGTCGCTCGCCGAATGAGTGCGACAAAGGGGCCTGCCCCTTTGTGCGCCCCTTCATGCAGCTCCGTAGTGCAGCCTCAGATAGCGACTGGGATAGCAGGCACTATCCTATATAACAGCTATATATTGGCAATAGTAACGAACTGAGTCCAGGCCCACAACACACAACCTGCTCTCTCTCAGCTCAGGATTGTGTCCTCCACTACCATCTTTTAACAGGATACCTTCAGGTTCCCTTTCTCCCCCTCAACCCACCAGTCCCTACTATCCAAAGATGTGCACCTTCCCCATCCCCATTATCAGCAACCACTTCAGAAACCGCACTAATCCCAATACCTACTGCCCAGGAGGGAAGGGTTAGGTCAGCCGTCATAGTTGGTGATTCGATTATTAGGAATGTAGATAGCTGGGTGGCGGGTGGGCGTGAGGATCGCCTGGTAACATGCCTACCTGGTGCAAAGGTGGCGGACCTCACGCGTCACCTAGATAGGATTTTAGACAGTGCTGGGGAGGAGCCGGCTGTCGTGGTACACGTGGGCACCAACGACATAGGAAAATGTGGGAGGGAGGTTCTGGAAGCCAAATTTAGGCTCTTAGGTAGAAAGATTAAATCCAGAACCTCCAGGGTAGCATTCTCTGAAATGCTCCCTGTTCCACGCGCAGGTCACCAGAGGCAGGCAGAGCTCCGGAGTCTCAATGCGTGGATGAGACGATGGTGCAAGGAAGAGGGATTCAGTTTTGTTAGGAACTGGGGAACCTTTTGGGGAAGGGGGAGTCTCTTCCGAAGGGATGGGCTCCACCTTAACCAGGGTGGAACCAGACTGCTGGCGCTAACCTTTAAAAAGGAGATAGAGCAGCTTTTAAACTAGAACAAAGGGGAAAGCCGACAGTCGCTCAGCAGCGCATGGTTCGGAGAGATGTATCTTTAAAGGATACTAATGATGCATTAGAATTAGGGCATCCCGACAGTGAGGTTCCAATAATTAGAAAAGTAGTCCAAGTGCCTGTAACTAAAAACTCACCTGAGCTAAAAAATTCTAACTTATCCCTATCAATTAAAAAGCAGAATAAAAATACAAACAAAAAACAAACTTTGAAATGTTTGTATGCTAATGCCAGAAGTCTAAGAAGTAAGATGGGAGAATTAGAATGTATAGCAGTAAATGATGACATAGACTTAATTGGCATCTCAGAGACATGGTGGAAAGAGGATAACCAATGGGACAGTGCTATACCGGGGTACAAATTATATCGCAATGACAGAGAGGAGCAGTCGGGAGGAGGTGTGGCGCTTTATGTCCGGGATGGCATAGTCCAACAGGATAAACATCCTGCATGAGACTAAATACAAAATTGAATCTTTATGGGTAGAAATCCCTTGTGTATCAGGGAAGACTACAGTGATAGGGGTATACTACCGTCCACCTGGTCAAGATGGTGAGATGGACAGTGAAATGCTAAGAGAAATTAGGGAAGCTAACCAATTGGTAGTGCAGTAATAATGGGAGACTTCAATTACCCCAATATAGACTGGGTAAATGTATCATCGGGTCACGCTAGAGAGATAACGTTCCTGGATGGAATAAATGATAGCTTTATGGAGCAATTGGTTCAGGAACCGACGAGAGAGGGAGCAATTTTAGATCTAATTCTCAGTGGAGCACAGGACTTGGTGAGAGAGGTAACGGTGGTGGGGCCGCTTGGCAATAGTGATCATAATATGATCAAATTTGATTTAATGACTGGAAAAGGAACAGTGTGCAAATCCAAGGCTCTCGTGCTAAACTTTCAAAAGGGAAACTTTGATAAAATGAGAAAAATTGTTAGAAAAAAACTGAAAGGAGCAACTACAAAAGTAAAAAATGTCCAAGAGGCGTGGTCATTGTTAAAAAAATACCATTCTAGAAGCACAGTCCAGATGTATTCCACACATTAAGAAAGGTGGAAAGAAGGCAAAACGATTACCGGCATGGTTAAAAGGGGAGGTGAAAGAAGCTATTTTAGCCAAAAGATCTTCATTCAAAAATTGGAAGAAGGATCCAACAGAAGAAAATAGGATAAAGCATAAACATTGGCAAGTTAAATGTAAGACATTGATAAGACAGGCTAAGAGAGAATTTGAAAAGAAGTTGGCTGTAGAGGCAAAAACTCACAGTAAAAACTTTTTTAAATATATCCGAAGCAGAAAGCCTGTGAGGGAGTCAGTTGGACCGTTAGATGATCGAGGGGTTAAAGGGGCACTTAGAGAAGATAAGGCCATCGCGGAAAGATTAAATGATTTCTTTGCTTCGGTGTTTACTGAAGAGGATGTTGGGGAGGTACCCGTAATGGAGAAGGTTTTCATGGGTAATGATTCAGATGGACTGAATCAAATCACGGTGAATCTAGAAGATGTGGTAGGCCTGATTGACAAACTGAAGAGTAGTAAATCACCTGGACCGGATGGTATACACCCCAGAGTTCTGAAGGAACTAAAAAATGAAATTTCAGACCTATTAGTAAAAATTTGTAACTTATCATTAAAATCATCCATTGTACCTGAAGACTGGAGGATAGCAAATGTAACCCCAATATTTAAAAAGGGCTCCAGGGGCGATCCGGGAAACTACAGACCGGTTAGCCTGAGTTCAGTGCCAGGAAAAATAGTGGAAAGTGTTCTAAACATCAAAATCACAGAACATATAGAAAGACATGGTTTAATGGAACAAAGTCAGCATGGCTTTACCCAGGGCAAGTCTTGCCTCACAAATCTGCTTCACTTTTTTGAAGGAGTTAATAAACATGTGGATAAAGGTGAACCGGTAGATATAGTATACTTGGATTTTCAGAAGGCGTTTGACAAAGTTCCTCATGAGAGGCTTCTAGGAAAAGTAAAAAGTCATGGGATAGGTGGCGATCTCCTTTCGTGGATTGCAAACTGGCTAAAAGACAGGAAACAGAGAGTAGGATTAAATGGGCAATTTTCTCAGTGGAAGGGAGTGGACAGTGGAGTGCCTCAGGGATCTGTATTGGGACCCTTACTGTTCAATATATTTATAAATGATCTGGAAAGAAATACGACGAGTGAGATAATCAAATTTGCAGATGACACAAAATTGTTCAGAGTAGTTAAATCACAAGCAGATTGTGATAAATTGCAGGAAGACCTTGTGAGACTGGAAAATTGGGCATCCAAATGGCAGATGAAATTTAATGTGGATAAGTGCAAGGTGATGCATATAGGGAAAAATAACCCGTGCTATAATTACACGATGTTGGGTTCCATATTAGGTGCTACAACCCAAGAAAGAGATCTAGGTGTCATAGTGGATAACACATTGAAATCGTCGGTTCAGTGTGCTGCGGCAGTCAAAAAAGCAAACAGAATGTTGGGAATTATTAGAAAAGGAATGATGAATAAAACGGAAAATGTCATAATGCCTCTGTATCGCTCCATGGTGAGACCGCACCTTGAATACTGTGTACAATTCTGGTCGCCGCATCTCAAAAAAGATATAATTGCGATGGAGAAGGTACAGAGAAGGGCTACCAAAATGATAAGGGGAATGGAACAACTCCCCTATGAGGAAAGACTAAAGAGGTTAGGACTTTTCAGCTTGGAGAAGAGACGACTGAGGGGGGATATGATAGAGGTGTTTAAAATCATGAAAGGTCTAGAACAGGTAGATGTGAATCGGTTATTACTCTTTCGGATAGTAGAAAGACTAGGGGACACTCCATGAAGTTAGCATGGGGCACATTTAAAACTAATCGGAGAAAGTTCTTTTTTACTCAACGCACAATTAAACTCTGGAATTTGTTGCCAGAGAATGTGGTTCGTGCAGTTAGTATAGCTGTGTTTAAAAAAGGATTGGATAAGTTCTTGGAGGAGAAGTCCATTACCTGCTATTAAGTTCACTTAGAGAATAGCCACTGCCATTAGCAATGGTTACATGGAATAGACTTAGTTTTTGGGTACTTGCCAGGTTCTTATGGCCTGGATTGGCCACTGTTGGAAACAGGATGCTGGGCTTGATGGACCCTTGGTCTGACCCAGTATGGCATTTTCTTATGTTCTTATGTTCTTATGTACCCTTCTCACCATCCAACAGAAGAGGCTGATTCCCATTATGACCTCTCCCTTCACGCAACTACTTGGCCTCTCTCTTTTTTCACTAACTCTTTTCAATGCCCAATCTCTCACAAAAAACCCCCCACATCATCAACGACTATGTATTGGACGTCAAACCTGACATTTGCGCAATCACAGAAACGTGGCTGAAACCCACCGACATAGCTTTAACCAACCAACTACCTACACAGATATATGACTTATTTTCAATCCCCAGACTTAAAAAAAGGGACGGCGGCCTACTATTAGTTGCCAAAAAAGAGCTAAGATTAACCCTCCAACATTCAAATTCTGCATCAAATCTTGAATTCTCCGTCTTCAAATCCAACCACCTTCAAATTTGTCTAATCTATGCCCCTCCTAGATTCAGACCCTTCTCCCCTTATTGAATGCATTGCCAAACATATCAACACCGATACCCCAGTGATAATCTTGGGAGACCTCAACTTACATGTTGACGCTACTCCGCAATCCCCCAACTGCGAAACACTACTCTCCACTCTTAGTTTCATGGGCTTCAAATAAATCATCAATAGTCCCACTCATAAAGCAGGACACACTCTGGACTTAATCTTCTTAAATGAAGGCCTCACTCTCTCCTCCAAGCCTATATGCTCACCTGTCCCTTGGTCCGACCACTGGTTGATCACTATGGTCCTTGAGATCACTGAGTTCCCATCCCATTCTTTCCCTAAAACAACAGTCCAACTCAGGAAACCATGTACCATGGACAACCTAAGCTCCCACCTCTCCAAAGAACTAGCCCAGCTTGATCTCTCAGATGCAGTTGCGGCCACTACCTCTTGGTTCAATATTACCAATAAAATAGCAGATCAAATCTGCCCCATAACTATGAAAGTATTACACCCAACCCCTGATAACAGAAAACCCTGTTTCACACCAGAATTGAAGACTCTCAAACAAGAACTAAGAAGCAAAGAACACAGATGGCGTAAAAACCCATCCACAACGACCCTGGCTGCATACAAATCCCTCATGCACCGTTACAGGAACTCCATCCTCAGAACAAAGAGAGATTTCTTTGCCCGAAAAATCCATCACTTCATCTTTGACTCTAAAGCCCTTTTCTCTTATGTCTCGGCTCTCACCAAACCGTCCCCACCAACTATCCCTGATGACCAAGCACTAAGCAAAGCTACAGAACTTGCTATTTACTTCGAGAAAAAAATTACCAACCTGATAGCCCCGCTTATCTCAACCAATCGCCAGCCCCCCCCCCCCCCTTCACCTCTACAATCCATCAAAAAACAACATTCGAAAATTTTGAGCCCACATCATCTCTGGAGATAGAAATCATTCTCAAGAAGCTCAAACCATTCTCTCACCCATCGGACCCAATACCGTCTAATCTACTCATCTCCATCCCAAACACCATTGCTAAGCCTATTGCTGAAATCATAAATTGCTCCCTATCACAAGAGCTAGTACCAGACACTCTAAAGCTTGCCATTCTCAAACCTCTATTAAAAAAAACAAACTTGTCGGCAGCTGATCCTTCAAACTTCTGCCTTATAGCTAACCTACCGTTTATTGCCAAACTCCTGGAAAAAATCATCAACAAGCAACTCACAGAATACCTTGACGAACACAAGTTCCTTGCCCCTTCTCAGTTCAGTTTCCGCAAGTCGTTGAATACCAAATCCCTCTTAATCTCGCTTTCAGACATCATCCTCCTAAGCCTAGAAAAAAGACAACCTTATCTCCTCGCTCTTCTAGATTTATCTGCGGCCTTCGACACGGTGAACCACTCAGTACTCCTAGATCATCTCACAGACATAGGCATCACCGGAACTGCACTCAGCTTGTTTAAATCATTCCTTAGCAACAGATTCTTCAAGGTCAGAGTCAACAACAAAGAATCCCCCCCCTGTCAGCTCCACCCTGAAAGTCCCTCAAGGATCATCTCTCTCCCCAACTCTTTTCAACATCTACCTTCTCCCGCTCTGCAATTTACTTGCAAATCTAAAGATAACTCATTATATTTACGCCGACGACGTCCAAATTCTCATCCTGATCACTGAGTCCCTCCCCAAGACCCTCAACTTCTGGAATAGCTGCCTTCAGTTAATCAACCACCTTCTCACCAGCCTCAACATAGTCCTCAACACTAACAAGACGGAGATCCTTATCATCTCCCAGGACGACACCAATGGGCCAATCAACATACCACTCACATTTCAATCAAGTTTCTCCTCCCAAGTGAGAGACCTTGGTGTCATTCTGGACAACCATCTAAACCTAAAAAATTTGTCAACAATACCACAAAGGAATGCTTCTTCAAATTTCAAGTCCTAAAAAAGTTGAGACCCCTCCTCCACTTTCAGGACTTCCGCACAGTGCTTCAATCCATCATCTTTTCAAAAATCGACTATTGCAACTCTCTCCTTCTCGGACTCCCAGCAAACAACATCAGACCCCTGCAGATGTTGCAGAACTCCGCCGCTAGGATTCTGACCAACACCAACAAAAGAGAACACATTACTCCCATCCTTCGGAACCTTCATTGGCTACCCATCAAATTCAGAATTCTCTACAAAGTCCTAACGATAATTCACAAAGCCATGTACAATCTCACTCCACTTGCTCTAAGTATCCCTCTTCGGCTACACTCGTCCTCCAGACCTGTTAGAAGTGTCTACAAAGGCATCCTTTATTTCCCCCCAGCCAAGACCTCGTTAAGGAAACGCGCCCTATCAACAGCTGGTCCCCCACAATGGAATGCTCTCTCCCTGGATCTCCGTCAAGAACCATGCCCATTGACATTCAAAAAAAAGCTCAAAACCTGGCTATTCAGTCAAGCATTTCCCTAATTGGATGAAGGTTTCTCCCTATCAAGACAGAACTATCTTGGCTATTCAAAAGTGCTTCTTTTCCTTACGGACAAATGTTCTCTCTCCCTAATAGATGATCATTCTCCTTCTCATAACAGGACAGGACACTTGGAGTGACCCTGATCAGGGCATTCTACCTGTAGTCAGGACACCTCTTTCTATCTTACATTTTAACAACAAATTTATCACCGACTGGTTTAATTCTTTACCCTTTCCTCCCTATCCTATCCTTCCCTTCACGAGACCCTACCTCATCCCAGAATCACAGCCCTGTAGCTGCCTTTTGTAATCCTTATGTTAAATCCCTTCTTCTCTCTCATCTGATTTTTCGTGTATACTAATCTACCTTTAATAAATTCCCCCCCACTTCTTCTCACCCTAGATCCACACTTAATCTTGATCCGTCTCCCCCTCCCACTACTATAGTTTCTACGAGCTTATCCCAAAAGTTGATAGCATCTCATTTTGATTCTGGCTCCATTTTAATATATGCTCTCCAGTTAAATTAATGATTTGTTCTTTATTTATTTTTAATTTAACTTAACGTTTGTTCTATATTTGAATTTATATTAGCAGTTTGTATTTACCTCCTATATTTATCTTCCTGGATCCCAGTTCCTTGTAACCCTTGTTCCATGTAATGCTTTATACAATAACCGTTTCACTGTAAACCGTTGTGATATGTATTTTCTACATGAACGTCGGTATATAAAAGTTCAAAATAAATAAATAAGTACACCATTACAGTTATGCTGTAGGAGGACAGTGCCTACCCTGAATGTAGGCACATCTACCTCCAGGATGAAAGGATTGGATGGATCTGGGTGGTATAGGCATGGATAAAGGGCGAACTCCTCTTTGAGAGGCTTAAAAGCTTGTATAGTGTCTGTGGTCCAGTTCTTGGTGTCCGAGCCCTTTTTAGTTAGGGCTGTGAGTGGGGCCACCAAGGAGGAGTAATCATGGATAAATTGCCTATAGTAATTTACAAACCCTAGGAAGCACTGCAGCACCTTAAGGCCCATGGGATGGAGTCATTCCAGTATGGCTTTTAATTTATCTGGGTCCATACAGAGGCTTTGGCAAGAGAGAATATATCCCAAAAAGGAAAGTTCTTCCTGTTCGAAGGTAAACTTCTCTAACTTGGCGTGGAGGTGGTGCTCACGGAGTCTCTGGAAGGCCTGTTTTACGTTGGTGCTCCAAAAATGACTTTGATAAGGCTAGAATATTATTTTATTATGAATGTTTTAATTGTAACTTGTCCCAGACTTTGTAGGGCATGGGCAACAAATCCTTTCAAATAAATAAATAAATAAATAAATAAACAAACAAATAATAAATAAAATCATCCAGGTAAACTACCACATGGGAGTAGAGAAGGTCCTGGAAGAACTCCTTTATCATAAATTAGAAGACTGCAGGGGCATTACACAATCCGAAGGGCATCTCTAGGTATTCATAGTGTCCTTCCCGAGTGTTAAATGCGATCTTCCACTCGTTGCTCTCTCGGATTCTGAGCAGGTTGTATGCACCCCGAAGGCCCAGCTTTGTAAATATTTGCATGTCCTGAAGGTGGTCAAAGAGCTCGAAGATCAAGGGAAAAGAATAGTGTTTCTTCTTGGTAATAGAATTAAGATTACAATAATCAATGCAGAGATGTAATGACCCACCCTTCTTACCTACGAAAAAGAATCCAGCCCCTACAGGTGAGGAAGAGAGGCGAATGAAGCCTCTCTCCAAGTTCTCTTTAATATATTTGGTCATAGTCTCTGTTTTAGGGGCAGAGAGCAGGTATAGAAACATAGAAATGACGGCAGAAAAAGACTAAATGGCCCATCCAGTCTGCCCAGCAAGCTCCCTCACTTATTTTCCCATACTAATCTGTTTCACTGACCATCAAGTTCAGGGCTCTTGTTGGTAACTGTTTGATTCGAATTTCCTACCACCTCCACCGTTGATGCAGAGAGTAATGTTGGAGTTGGAGTTGCATCAAAGGTAAGGAATAAAATTGAGGCTAACTTTCTATAGCTGGCTTAATAGTTAAGGGTAGTAACTGCCACATCAAGCAAGTTACCCCGATGCCTGTTTACCCAGACTGCACAGATCAAAGCCTTGTTGGATGTTGTCTGAATGTAAATCCTCTTTTTCACATTTCCTCCTGCCGTTGAAGCAGAGAGCAACGCTGTATATGCATTCAAAGTGATCAGGCTTAATTGGTTTAGGGTAGTAACCACCGCAATAAGCAAGCTACCCCCATGTTTATTTGTTTACCTGGACTGTGTAGTTCAGTCCTTGTTGGTTGTTGTCTGAATGCAAATCCTCTTTTCCACATTTCCCCTTGCCGTTGAAGCAGAGATCAATGTTGGAGTTGCATTAACTGTGTGAAGGCTTATTGAATAAGGGTAGTAATCACCAGGTAGTAGCCACCATTCCAGCAAGCCACCCCCATGGCTCTTCTCTTCATACCCATCCCCTAACCTTTATGGATCCAGTGTTTATCCCATGCCCCTTTGAAATCCTTCACAGTTTTAGTCTTCACCACTTCCTCCGGAAAGGCATTCCAGGCATCCACCTGCCTCTCCGTGAAGAAATACTTTCTGACACTGGTTCTAAGTCTTCCTCCCTGGAGTTTCAAATCGTGACCCCTAGTTCTACTGATTTTTTTCCAACGGAAAAGGTTTGTTGTTGACTATGGATCATTAAAACTTTTCAAGTATCTGAAAGTCTGTATCATAACACCCCTGCTGCTCCTCTCCTCCAGGGTATACATATTTCGGTTCTTCAATCTCTCCTCATACCATCCACCTTTTTGGTCGCCCTTCTCTGGACCACCTCCATCCTGTCTCTGTCCCTTCGGAGATACGGTCTGCAGAACTGAACACAGTACTCCGTGTGAGGCCTCACCAAGGCCCTGAACACTCTGGGTGAAACCTTGCCAAGGACCAATCTATGGCACAATCATAGGAGTAATGAGGTGGTAGGACTTCCACCTACTGTTTGTTGAAAACATCTGTGGACTTAGTATATTGTGGTGGCAAACCCGGGAGCGACACTTTGGCGAGGCATTGCTCATGACAGCTAGGGCCCCATCTGGCGATTTGCAACATTGTCCAATTGATGTGGGACTGACCTCAGGGGCAGGGCCATAGAACAGGTTATCCTTAGGCTGTGTTTCTCTGAGCAGTCCTGTGGCTCAGCACACAGCACACTAGCCCCAAACTAGACCAGAAAACATGTCTTTTTTTTTTCCTAACAATATAAGACCTGTTATATGAATGTCAATTGAAATCCGAGTGTACCTTCATACGATGCTGATAGGTAATTCAGCTATCGTGTCTGTGAGCCAAAAATTGGGCTTCAAAATCATTAGGTACCTCAGTGATGTAGCTCTTTATTTTATTCCTAAACCTCAGGAATGACATGCTTATAATAACCATCTAAGCCTTCTATGGGTCGAGCCAGAAGGTAGCCTATGAGACTCCCCTCAGAATGCATATTCCTCTGCAAGGGATAGAACATCTCCAGTCTCCATGAACACCAATCCGCTTGGGTTTTCAAATATGCCTGTATTTAGGAGATGATATTTGCATGCTCACAGCTTCAAATGTATGTAAATCTATCTCATTCATATTCATTTGGGATATCCTGAATATTAGGATTTCACCTGTTACACAGCCTTATCCTACCTTCATGACACCTCCCCACTAGCAGAGGCCCTCAATGTACCTCATCACTAGTCTTGCCAAGCTCCTCCTCACTGCCCTTGCCATGCCCAAGTCCCAGCTCTATGAAACCCTGCCTTACCAGAAGCTCCTTTTCTTCTCATTATGTCATTTCTGGCTCCATGACCTGACCCTTGTTCTTGCCTTGCCTTGAAGCCTACAGGCCTTCTGCTTTGCCTTGCCTTGAGGCCCTTGGGTCTATCCTGCCTGTCTTGAGACTGATCTATTCTCTCTTGTATCCTGCCTTGAGGCCTTTGGGTCTATGCTGCCTGTTCTAAGCCTTGCTGCCTTCCAGCTTGTGTTCTTTGTTCGGTGTTTCCCCTTGTCTGCCTTGTCTAACTCCTGCCCTAGTCTTCTTTGTTTGTCTTGCCTGTCTGTTCTAGTATCCTGTCATGCCCTGCCTATACCAGAGTCTTGTCCTTGCTTTGCCTTTCCTATGTCTAGTCTAGTTCCATTACCTGCTTAGTGTTCCTGCTTGCCTTGTCCAAGCCTTGTCTCCAGCCTTGACCTGTCCTGCCTGCCAGCCTTGTCTCCAGCCTGCCTTGCCTGTCCAGCCTGCCTATCTGGCCTTGCCATGTCTACTCGTGTTCCTGCCTGTGTGGACTCACCACTATGATGTACTGCCGCCGCAGAGACCTACTGACCCCTGAACCCATGGGCTCAACGTGCAGGGGAGGGGACTGGCTAGGCGGAAGACTGGCCCTTGTCTTGTCCCGAGTCCTGCCTTTCTGTCCCATGCCACTCCACAGGTGGGTTTGACTCCAGGGCCCACAACACTGAATGCCTGTGCAGATTGGTGTCCATGAGGATTTGAGGTTGCCTACCCCTGAGCCTAACAGTTGTCGTGGTCATCAAAAAGCAAATGTTGCTTACCTGATGTAACAGGTGTTCTCACAGGACAGCAGGATGTTAGTCCTCACAAATGGGTGACATCGAGGATGGAGCCCACCACGGAAAACTTCTGTCAAAGTTTAAACAGAACTTTGACTGGCCCCTACTGGGCATGCCCAGCAAGGCACTGACCCTGCAGCCAGCAGGGGTCTCCCTTCAGTCTGATTTTCAAAGCTACAGGCAGTGCCTAGAAAGTAAAAACAAAACAAACCCAACACCGCGGGGTGGCGGGCGGGTTTCGTGAGGACTAACATCCTGCTGTCCTGTGAGAACACCTGTTACATCAGGTAAGCAACATTTGCTTTCTCACAGGACAAGCAGGATGGTTGTCCTCACAAATGGGTGAGTACCGAGCTGAGGATGTCCTGACTTGCACCAAATGTACCCAACGACGTGCAACAGGCACTACAACTGGGGTGGAATTTGGTAAAGGGCATCCGCACCCTACCGGGAAGGTGGAAGGGTGTTGGTACATCACGTTGGAAAAAGGTTACGCAAGACAGATTGGCCGAAGATGGAGTCCTGTCTTCCAGCTTTGTCCAAACAATAGTGGGCTGCAAAGGTATGGAGAGAACTCCAGGTTGCAGCCCTGCAGATGTCAGGAAGCGGCACCGATCGAAGGTGTGCCACTGACGTCGCCATGGCCCTCACAGAGTGTGCTTTCACACGGTCTTGAAAGGGAATGCCAGCTTGCTGATAGCAAAAAGAAATGCAGTCTGCCAACCAGGAGGAAAGAGCCTGCTTACCCACAGGACGTCCTAACTTGTTAGGATGAAAAGAGACAAATAATTGAGTGCTCTTCCTGTGAGCAACTGTACGGTCTAGATAAAAAGCTAGAGCTCGTTTGCAGTCTAGGGTATGCAGAGTCTGTTCCCCGGAGTTGGAGTGGGGCCTGGGAAAAAAGATAGGTAGTATGATGGATTGATTAATATGAAACTCAGAAACTACCTTAGGTAAAAATTTAGGGTGAGTGCGGAGTACCGCCCGGTCCTGCAGGAGCTTAGTGTAAGGCGGATAGGTAACTAGGGCCTGCAATTCACTAACCCTGCGAGCTGAAGTGATAGCCAAAAGGAATAACACTTTCCATGTGAGATACTTTAACTCACAGGAGTGCAGAGGTTCGAAAGGAGGTTTCATTAGACGACCAAGAACCAGGTTAAGGTCCCAAGATGGGGCCGGAGGACGTAAGGGTGGCTTCAGATGGAGCAAGCCTTTAAGAAAACGGGTTACTAGGGGTTGTACTGAAATAGGGACACCCTGTACACCTTTATGGAAGGCGGCTACCGCACTGACATGCATTCTGATAGAAGAGGTTTTAAGACCTGATTCAGAGAGATGCCATAAATAGTCCAAGAATTTGGAGATTGGACAGGAAAGGGGATCAAGGGACTGAGAAGTGCACCATGATGTGTACCTTTTCCATTTGTATGAGTAAGACTTTCTTGTGGAAGGCTTTCGTGAAGCTATCAGGACCCGAGAAACGGAATCTGAAAGGTTGAAAGGCTGAAGGACTAACCTTTCAACATCCATGCCGTCAGGGACAAGGCTTGGAGGTTGGGATGGAGGAGGCATCCGTCGTTTTGAGTGAGCAGATGCGGGTCCTTTCCCAGAGGAATGTGCCTGCGGATGGAGAGATCCTGGAGTATTGGAAACCATACTTGGCGTGGCCAGTAAGGTGCTATCAGGATCATGGTTCCCCCGTCCTGGCGTAGCTTCACGAGAGTCTTTGACACAAGAGGAAGTGGAGGGAATGCATAGAGCAGACCGGTTGTCCACTTGAGGGAGAATGCATCCCTCGGCCGAGAGTGCTGGCTCCGAATGAGAGAGCAGTAATCGTCCACTTTGTGGTTCTGAGGGGACGCAAAGAGGTCTATGCGGGGAGAACCCCACTTGTGAAACAGAGAGGTCGCTACCAGAGGATCGAGTGACCACTCGTGCGGTTGGAAGACACGGCTCAGCTGGTCTGCCAATACATTGTCTACTCCCGGCAGGTAAGTGGCCCTGAGGTACATGGAGTGGGAGAGGGCTTCCGCCCAGATCTGCGCAGCTTCCTGACACAGAAGGAAGGAGCCTGTGCCTCCCTGCTTGTTTATGTACCACATGGCCACTTGGTTGTCCGTCTGGATTAAGATTATCTGATGGAATAGATGATCTTTGAAAGTTCGGAGTGCATAGCGGATTGCGCGAAGTTCCAGGAAATTGATCTGGTGTTCGGCTTCCTCGTTGGACCATAACCCTTGGGTTTGAAAGTCGTCCACATGGGCTCCCCAACCGATGTGAGAAGCGTCGGTGGTTAGAATTACTTGCGGATCCGGTGGAAGAAAGGGTAAGCCCTGAAGGAGGTTGACCTGAGTCGTCCACCAGGTTAAGGATAGGCGCAGCGCTTGCGTGACTGTGACTATGGAGGACAGAGGCTGAAAAGCTTGAATCCATTGGTGTCGTAGAGTCCATTGTGTTACTCTCATGGCTAGTCGGGTCATGGGAGTGACTTGAACCGAGGATGCCATGTGTCCTAGGAGAATGAGGAACTGGCGAGCCGTGGCAGTGTTCTGAGACTGGAGCTGGCGAGCCAGGGATATTAGGGTGTGGACCCTCTGAAGAGGAAGGTAAGCCTTTGCCTGCAAGGTGTCCAAGTCTGCTCCAATGAAGGATAAGGTTTGAGACGGGACTAAGCAAGATTTCTCGTAATTGACGAGAAACCCTAAGGAAAGGAGTGTTTGAATTGTCAATTTTAGGGAGGATTGAGCTATCCGTTGGGTGGAGGCCCTGATTAGCCAATCGTCCAGGTATGGGTAGACGTGGACACCTTCCTTCCTGAGGAATGCTGCTACCACTACGAGACATTTGGTAAAGACTCGTGGGGCAGAAGCTAGACCGAAAGGGAGGACACGGTATTGATAATGGTCGTGGCCAACTAGAAACCGCAGATATTTGCGATGGGATTGTGTGATCGCAATGTGGGTATAAGCGTCCTTGAGGTCGAGAGAGCACAGCCAATCCCCTCTTTGTAGCAGAGGGAGCAGCGCGCCTAGGGTTACCATTTTGAACTTCTCTTTTTGAAGGTATTTGTTGAGGGCTCGAAGGTCCAAAATGGGACGTAGTCCCCCCGATTTCTTTGGTATTAGGAAGTATCTGGAATAGAATCCCTTGCCTCGTTGAGAGGGAGGAACGGGTTCTATAGCATTTGATTGCAGAAGAAGAGATACTTCCTGTTGTAATTGAGCCAAATGGGTGGATAGACTCCACGCTTGAAGAGGCGGGGAGTCTGCCGGAAGAGTTATGAAGTTGAGGTGGTAACCCTGTGCGATAATTGTTAGCACCCACTGATCTGAGGTGATCTGCAACCATGGTTGTAGAAAATGGTACAGTCGACCTCCTACAGGGATGTCCGGAAGAGGGGTTTGGCATGTGTTCCCTACAGGGGAGTCAAAGGCCAGCCGCAGGCCCAGGAGGAGGGGCTACAGTAGGCCTTTGTTTCCTAGGCTGACGCGGCTGAGGCCTAGTAGAGGATCGAGCTGGACGAGGCCTGGCCGATGGAGGGTAATAACGGCGTGGTCGAAAGAATGACTTCTTAGAGTCTTTCTTTTGCGGTTGCTTGGAGGTCAGCTCAGGTGGGACAGATGAGAGTTGTTTCAACGTCTCATGGTGGTCTTTCAACTCCGCCACAATATGCTGAATTTGCTCTCCAAACAAATTATCGCCTAAGCAGGGTAAATCAGCAAGACGATCCTGAACCTCTGGGCGAAGGTTGGATGATTTTAACCAAGCCCAACGTCTGGCTGAGATGGCTGTGGCTGAAACTTTTGTGGAAGCATCGAATATGTCGTAGGCAGTCCTAATCTCGTGCTTCCCTGCCTCAAATCCCTTGTGAAGAAGGGCTTGAAGCTGCGGTTGGTATTGGTCTGGTAACGTGTCAGCGTAGTCTTGCATCTGCTTAAGGATGGCTCTGTTGTACTGAGTCATATAAAGTTGATATGAAGCTATGCGTGAAATCAACATAGCTCCATGATAGACTTTCCGTCCAACACTATCTAGGAACTTGTTGTCCCTGGTAGGCGGGGTAGAAGAGTGTGGCTTAAGACGCTTGGCCTTCTTCTGCGCGGACTCAACCACAACAGAGCGATGATCCAGTTGAGGTTTTTGGAAACCTGGTGCTGACTGGACAAGGTAGGTGGAGTCAGCTTTTTTGTTAACTGGGGACACTGATGAAGGAGATTCCCAGTTTTTCTTGAGCAGATCCAAAAACACCTGGTGTATAGGGATGGAAGCGATGATTTTTGGAGCATCCAGAAATTGAAGGAGTTCCATCATCTGGTGTCTGTCATCAGCTTCAGATTGTAGTTGAAAAGGTACAACTTCTGACATCTCTTTCACAAAATTAATGAAAGATAGATCCTCAGGAGGAGATCTTTTTCTACTCTCTGTAGGAGATGGAGGCGAAGGCAAATCCGTGTCAGAAGATGTATCATCATCATCACCCCAGGTATCGTAGGGATCAAGTGGGGTTTGTAACCCTGATGGACCTGGCTGAGGCTCTAAAGGCATCGATGGAAACCGAGGTGGAATCGGTGCCGTAGGTGGAACCAGAAATGGCATCGATGGCTTCGGTGCTGTCGATGGAATCGGTGCCTGGCGTGGAATGGATGGAACCAAAGGATATATCGGTGGAGATATACCAGAAGGCACCGATGGAACCACCCCGGAAGGGGGAATCCGGAACGGTGTTTCTCCTGCCGATGAAAATCCAGTCGGAGACGGTGGTGTTGTCGATGGCACTGGAATCACCGATGGAAGGGCAGTCATGAGCGCCTCCATGCGGCTCAGTAGCGGTGCTAGCGCTTGTATCAATGGCTCGGTGGTCGGTTCCCTCCTCGGTGGCGAAGCCGGTGCCGGTGTCGGTGCCGGGGGCGGCACTGGAACCGGTGCCGGAGACGGTGCCGATGGAGGTTGCAATTTCTTCATCGCTTTCTCGATGGCCTCCTGGACCAGGCGGTCCAGTTCTGCCCGGAGACCAGGGGTAACCATACCCGGCTCGACGGGAGAGGGAGGCTGAGGCAGGGCCGGAGGGACCACCGTAACCGGTGGGATCACGGCCCCCGCACCCCGGGAGGGTGAGGGTTTCCTCGATGCCTGCGAACGAGACGTGGAGGGTGTCCGGTCTGTTCGCGGCTTCTTTGTTGGTGGCTCGGCTTGAGCAGAGGTCGATGGCTGTGGATCCTCGACAGGCCGAGATTTGTGCCGTCGATAGCGGTGCTTTTCCTTCCGATCCCCTCGCCCATCCGGGGAAGGGACGGGAGTCGACGGCCGAGAAGCGATCGATGGCGGACGGTCACCGGAGGGTTGACGATGATGGTACAACTTCGACGGTGCCGGTTCCGATGACGTCGATGCTATAGATGGCGTTGGGGTGGGTGCATGGAAGAGGAGCCCCATCTTCTCCATCCTGGCTTTGCGACCCTTGGGTGTCATTAAGGCACATTTGGTGCAAGTCAGGACATCATGCTCACTACCCAAACACATCACACAAACCCTGTGGGGGTCTGTGATGGACATAGTCCGGGTACAATCCGGACAACGGCGGAACCCCGTTGCCATGGCCTGAAGCCAAAATTTAGGCTGGGGATCGGTAAGTGCCAACAGGCCTCAAGGGCCAAATTCGACGGTAGTCGATGGAAAAAGGCAAAAAACTTACCGGGTTCCGTAAGATGACTAAAAATTTGTCGAAGGGAGACCCCTGAGGGGCAAATTTTCTTAGGAAATTAATTTCCAAATTCCTGTCAGGAACGTGGTTAGAGAGCTCCTTTCACCGCGTGGCAACTGCTGCGCGGAAAAAAGAAGACTGAAGGGAGACCCCTGCTGGCTGCAGGGTCAGTGCCTTGCTGGGCATGCCCAGTAGGGGCCAGTCAAAGTTCTGTTTAAACTTTGACAGAAGTTTTCCGTGGTGGGCTCCATCCTCGATGTCACCCATTTGTGAGGACAACCATCCTGCTTGTCCTGTGAGAAACAAAACTACAGATGCTAGCAATTGCCACCAGTCCTAACTGTCTCCAACTGTTGCTTCTTTGTTTGTTTCTACCTCTAGCCATTGCTGAAACCATTCCTTCACACTTTGGCATCTCCTGTGCCACTCTTCTGCTCCCATGGACCCCGTCCCCAGCACATCCACCCTAGGAAACACTAGCTGTGTGAGTGACAGTGTGTGAAAGTGGTGTTATTATAATTATAATTCTTTCTGAGGTAAGGAATAAAATTGAGGCTAACTTTCTATAGCTGGTCTGCTGTGTTTTTTGCCAGCTTTGATAAATAAGTGGATGTGAGAAAAGTGGATGATTGATGGTCTGATCCTCACCTGATTTAACTGAAGTACATACTACCTCAGAACATTTTTCATTAAGTCCCACAGACTTCAGACTGTGTACACTCCACCTGTAAATAAAAGTGCTACAGTGTTTAATCACAGGGCCTGTAAATAAAGGTATCTCTGTGTTGTTTCCTTAGAGGAAAGAAAAATCTTTGAAATAACTTGGAATATAGAAGTTCCTATCTTTATTTGCAAATAAGTGTGGCATGTGAAAAAGAGAGAGTGATTAATACATATTTTCTTTACTTTTTGAGTTCTCTCAATCCAGCATCCTTAGGGTTGAAATAATTATTTTTTGATTTCTATTAGCAAGAACTCCAGTCTAATTTAGACGCATACACTAGCAATATTGTAAACTGCGGAAGATTGGCGGTGTGAGGCAGTCAGTATTACTGATTTGGTTGGAGCAGGTGAACTACTGTATACTGAGACTTCGTGATCAAGAGTGGTAGATCAGGTCCAGTCTGTGCCATCAAGTAGCGTGACCTATTCCTCAATCACAAGCTACCAAAGCTTCACATCATTCCTGGGTCAGCTCTTTCTACCCACTGTTCAATTGTAGTGCTCTTAAAATGATTACCCAGAAATCAAAGATAAGTGTGTGCACCAATGAACTGTGACACAATTTTGGTAAATTGCACTAGTACAACACACATGGACATACAAGAGATCAAAGTCATTGAGTTAAATCAGGTTAAAGATAAAAGTTGTTAATACCTGGAGAATTTCAGAATTGCCTGAAGAGCCTGTAATAGCAAGTTAACACAAAGAATCAGATTTCTTGAATTAAAGTTGAAATTCAACATTTGTTCTGATTAAGAAGTATCTGATAGTATCTTGGTAAGAAGTAATCCAACTACAGGAACTGGTTTCTATTCCAAACTGTGTTAAGAATTAGAGTGAGAATCACATACGGAAAATTGTTTTTGTTACCAGAAGTAAATTATTTCTCATTGAAATTACTGATATTATTGAAAGGTTCAATAATTACACTTGTTTCTAGGAGTGAAGAACCTAAAAAATTATCCATTTGCCAGCAAAATAAAATCCTTTAATTTCATTATAAAAGTGCTTCTGAAATCATTTTTCTATTTTGAAGATACTCTGAGTGAAGATACTCTGGGTGTGCAAACTATCTCCATACCACCTTTAAAAGCAAAAACCCCAATAGCCTTACCATCTAGCTACACACGTGACAGTGCACGAGATAGTTTGGTGCCCGAAGGTGTTTATAATAGCTTTATAGAACTATATAACTTTGTTTTTGAAGAGGTATCCAACCGGTTTTGAATGCATTTATTTGCATTTTCTCAATTGTTTATATAAAAAATTAACATGTGTTTTTATATGTTTACCTACTTTAGTATTTGCAGTTAATTTTTTTTTTCAGTATTGCAGGGTATGTAGCCCTGGAAGGTTACTGATCTGCTCTGCTATCCTTACCATTATATTGTTTCCCACAAGAGTGATGTGTTTGTTTGTCAGTTCTGCAAGGATGTGCAATGCATCATTCATTACTGGTATTCCATGCCTGAAGAACATATATCCTCAAAGTGATACCTTCCAAGATGCTGTATTTGGACTAAAAAGTATATTCTTCATTTTTATTTTATTTGCCCTTTAACATTGTTACCTAGGCCTCAATTCTGAAAGTCAAACAACTGACTAGGACTCTTTTCATATTGCAAAGAAAGATATTTCAACTGACACAAGATATTGTGATTTTGTCCCATGGAGATTTACACCTGCTTATAATGTTTCTCTCAGACATTTCTCAGAATAAAGGTCATGGATTTCAAACTGAAAAACTGCTGGCATGCCATGTTCAGCCTTCCTTCTTGTGTCCTGGCCACTCACTGCTGATGCTGCTGTTCGTGCATCCCTGCACCCACTCATATTGTGAGATCAGTAGCAGTTACGAATGTTATTAACATCTAGCCTGAGGTGAAATGTGTTGAGAATAGTGACAATGTAAAACTAGCAGCCAAGATAGTTTATAAAATGTTAATATATCTTACCAATACTGTAAAATGTGTAACTATAATTGCAAACTTGAAAAAAACACTTTTTTCCCTCAATTCTACAAGCTCTGAAAGTAGACCTGTTAATATTTTTCAAATTTATCTTCATATTGTTCCTTGTATCATAAACAGCAGAGCCTCTGCTTAAAGAAAACAAAGCATTTTTCATGTCTTCCAGATTTCCGTCATGGAAGAATGCACTAATTAAACTTGTACTATTCTTAAAAGGAAAAGAAAATGTATGTTTCTACACCCTGTATCAATTATCAATTAAAATACTCCTATTAAATCATCATTTTCTATGAGGATTACAACTTACCTTACACAAGGAAAAATGATTGAATTAATATTGCTTTGAAACTTGTGCACAGTAGCATCTGTTTTCAAGGCTTCTACCTCATATATTGTAACATTCTGTTGTGATGTGGACCCTTGGGCCGAGGCGGGGTTGATGCTACCTGCAGGAGGAGGAGACCCCCTCTGCAGGTCCCCATCATCGGCGGGTGGAGCAGAGTGGTGCAAAGACCCCACTGGACCTTCACCACTACCAACCCTCATTCCCTGCAGATTGAGCCCTTGGGTACCGGGGTCGGCTGGACTTAGGCGTGGGTCTTTGAGCGACAAATCCAGAAGGATGACAGGCAAAAGCAGAATCAGAGGGGTCGAGGTCAGGGGCAGGAAGCAGACAGATGGATCCAGAAAACGGGCCAGAAGTCAGGGCAGGCGGCAGACAGACGAATCCAGGAAACAGGTTAGAGGTCAGGGCAGGCGGCAGGCAGAAGAAATCCAAACGTACCATGGTCAAAACCAGAAGAACCATCCAAGGAACAGGAGAGCAGATCCGGGACAAGAGCACGGGGCCAGGAGCAGGAACAAGGAGGAGCAGGAGCTGGAGCAGGAATATGGAGAAGCAGGAACATGCGGAGCCCTCATTAACTCACAGGAATTCATCCTGTCGTTGAGGCAAGGCTTGGTTACGTGGTTCCGCGGCCAGCCATCACAACAGTATCCCCTCCTGTACGTCCCCTTTCCAGGGGCCTAGGTTACCTCGGGTGCAAGGCATGGGACCTTTGGAGTAGTTTTTTATCCAAAAAGTTGGATGCAGGCTCCCAAGAGTTTTCTTCTGGGCCGTATCCCTCCCAGGATAGCAGATATTCCCATCTTTTGTTTTGGCGGCGAACGTTCAGTACCTCTTACTTGGTATACCTGATTTTCATCAGAAGATACCTTCTGCGGAGCTGGGGTTCTCCTGGTGGGCCAGGATAAGACCACTGACTTAAGAAGAAATACTTGGAAAACATTGTGGATCCTTAAGGTCATGGGAAGCCAGAGTTGGTATGTGTCTGGGCCAATCTGACACAAGATAGAGAATGGCCCGATGTAATGAAGTGCTAACCTCATGGAAGATACTCGAAGGCGGATGGAATGTTACAGGTGTTTAACCAGACCCTATCCCCTGGTCTGAACTGAGGCATCGGGTGCAGGTGTCTATCCGTGAAACCTTTTGCTTTCTTAGCTGCCTTTTGAATCATGCCCTCAGTTCGGGTCCAAAGATCATGAAGCTCCTGCACTGTCAGTTGGGCCGCCAGTGAAGGGATGACCAAGGGTAGAGGACGTGGGGGAAGTGGTTGTTTCCCATATACTAAAAGGAAAGGAGAAGACCTAGTAGCCACGTTAATGTGAGAAATGTGTGAAAACTCCACCCAGAGAAGGAGAGCAGCCCATTTGTCTTGTCTCTCATTTATGAATGCTCGGAGAAAGGTTTTCAGGATCCAATTCGTTCGTTCTACTTGTCCGTTCGCCTGGGGGTGGTAAGTCGACGTAAAATCTAGCTTGATATTGAACTTGCGGCAGAGGGCCCACCAATACTTGGAAGTAAACTGGACGCCTCAATCCGAGGTGATGTGATGTGGCAGTCCATGGAGGCAAAAAATGTGTGTGGTGAATAGCTTGGCTAGCTCCAGGGTGGATGGCAGGGCTGGAAGTGCAATGAAGTGAGCCATCTTGGAAAAACGGTCACTGATAACCCAAATGTGGTATAGTTAGTGAGGTTTGGGTGGACCCTTGGACACTGTGGCAGCTGACCACACCCACGGGGGGAAGTCCCGTGAGGGGCCACAGGTCAGGCTCAGCTCTGGACACACAAACACAGATAGTTCTTTATTTAGACAGTTTGAGAGGCCACCAGAGGTGGCAGTAGTGAGTAGAAGATGTAACCCGGCTGGGTTAGTATTCACCAGGGCGCTGGAACAGCGGTTCATCCAGTAGCAGTGCTATAGTGGAGAGAACTGAGAAAGTGAATACAATAGAACATTCACAGAGTCCCAAATATGGAGAAGCCCCGAGATAGGCTGGCCCTTGAGGAGTGAGTACCAGATCCCTGGAGGTAGAGAGACTTGTTGGCAAAGTACTCACACAGCGGTTCCATGTAGGAGATGGCACTGGTGCTAGAACGGGGGCAGGCCCTCGAGGAGCGAGTACCTGGTTCCAGGGAGACACCTCTGATGTTGTCTGTAGCGAATTCTTCCAAGTAGAAGAGGAGATAGATGCAGGCAGCGGGTCAGGGAACATGGGCCCTCGAGGAGCGAGTACCGGTTACCTGATAGCGACCTGAAAGAAGCAAAGAGGCCCCCGAGGAGCAGGTACCCCGTTAGCAGGAAGAGTCCAATGAAAGTTGGAAGGCAGAATAGCTGGGTACAGAGAGCGAATCCTATCTGTAAGATCACCCTTGCTAACTCAACGGCTAGCAGTAAACTGTAGGCTTAAATATCCAGGCAGTGTGATGTCATCACAGGGGAAGCCCCTGAGGAATGCGCCAATGAGGAAATAAGAATGAGGGCCGCGCGGCACACTTGCCCTAAGGTACCTGAAGAGCATGGCGGGAGGCAGCACCCAAGCCGGTCCGGGGACGCCGGAGAGGAAGGCAGGTGGACGCCGCGGCAGCCAGGCATCCATGAAGAGCAGGAGGAGTCGCAAAAAAGAAAAGGTAGGCAGAGTGAAGCCGTCGGGAAGTGACACTTGCAACAAAATGATGCAGTTACCACTAGAGAGAGGGAGGTCTTCTACAAAGTCGGCAGACAGGTAGGTCCAGGGTTACTTGGGGGCTGGCAGTGGCTGTAACAGCCCCCAAGGTCACCCTACCAAGGGCTTTTGTCGAGCACAGGTGGGGCACAAGTCCACATAGGCCTTCATGTCCTGGTCCATCTGAGGCCATCAATAGAATTGCTTGAGTAAAGCGAGGATTCGGGCCCGGCCTGGGTGACTCACTACTCAAGAATCATAGGACCACTCCAGTACACGTTGCCAAAGCCTAGTGGGACCACTGTTTTTCAGGTAGGAACAGTGTGCAATACGGCTAGTAGAATATGTGCACGGTCAATCATATATCCAGGGGGATATGGGATCTCCTCGACCTCAAAGGACTATGAAAGGGCGTCTGCTCTGATGTTCTTCGCTGCTGGTCTGTACTTAACAATGAAGTCAAAACGGCAGAAAAACGGACAAGCAAGCCTGGCGGGCATTTATACGGTCTAGCGACGTCACCAACATTTCCAAGAACTGCTGCTGTTGCTGAAGTTTCTGTGCCAGATCTGGTATGGCCTGGAGACCCGAGAGGTCTGCTGGGTCCATGGCCTCAACAAACTGTTGCGATGTGGAACCTTGGGCCGAGGCAGGTCCCCGTCGTCAGCAGCAGAGCAGAGCGGTGCAGAGACCCCACTGTATCTTCACCACTATCAACCCTCGTTCCCCACAGGTTACTTGGGTACTGGGGCCGGGTGGACTTAGGCGCGGGTCTCTGAGCGATGAATCCAGGAGGACGACAGGCAAAAGCAGAATCAGACGGGCTGAGGTCAGGGGCAGGCAGCATACAGAAGGATCCAGAAAACAGGCCAGAGGTCAGGGCAGGCCAGAGGTCAGGGCAGATGAAATTTGAAGAATGTACCAAGGTCAAAACCAGAAGAACTATCCAAGGAACAGGAGAGCGGATTCGGAACAGGAGCACAGGGCCAGGAGCAGGAATGAGGAAGAGCAGGAGCTGGAACAGGAACACGGAGAAGCAGGAACACGAGGAGCAACTCATTAACTCACAGGAGTTCATCCTGTTGCTGAGGCAAGGCTTGGGCAGCAGGGGCTGCCTTAAATAGTGCTTCTGCGCTGACATCCGGGGCCGCGGGAAGCTTTCCTGCCACGGTCCCTTTAAATTCAGTAGCAAGCCGCCTAGGAGCAGCTGAGGCAGGCAGAAGCGATGGCAGCGGCTCCAGGATGCCGCAAAGAGGACCGGACTGGCTCAGGGGGTGAGTGTGGCTGGCCGAGTGGTTCCGCAGCCAGCCATCCCAATACATTCACTCATTTTCCATAAGCATTCATAATTCAGTCAACTTTCAAAACCATTCATGCATTCACATACCTTTGTACATATTGCCACAGATCATGCTTGCAACACAGGACTAAGTTGGGAGACTGCTCAGAATATGCAAACTCTTCACAGACTGCAAAGCTGCACAAATTCTACTATCACTGGTGGCCTTGGGGCAGAGTTGGGCCCACACATAAGAGGCCTCTAAAGTTTTTTGGGGTATGACATTTTTGCAAGAAATTATCTTTATTTGTATTTTAGCACTTGAGTAACTAATTTCTATAAAAAATATTAAAATGATCCATAACATAACTGTGGCAGGGTTAATATTTGCATGAGAATATACATCTTGCTTCTTGTTTTGAATACTTTCTATATGTGTGAATAGGCTCTGTTACTACTTATGATATTTATTTTCTATAAATGTCCCATAATGAAAATATAATATAAACATGTTTAAAACACTTTCACTTCTGTTTAAAGTTATGTCAGCTATAGCATGAAAATAAGAAAAACATCTCCATGTTATTAAAATTAGCATGAATATTTGTTTAAAGGTATAGAAGCTATGAAAACATAAAATATTTAAAAGTGCACTATTGGAATGTCACATGTGCAAATTCATCAAAATTAAGTCTTTAAGGGCCTGATGTACAAAAGAATGTATTCCGATTGTGTGTCTACCAGAGAAATGCTTAGTATATAGGCTCCTAAATGGCCCCAGATAGCTGTCTTCCCCAAAACCCATCACTGTTCTGTTTTTACATTCACTGTTTTGTTTTTGCTACTATGAATATAAAATATGCATGTGTACTTTTCTGTGAAATTAACACACAAACAGAATGGTTCAGGTTGACTATGATGTCACAATTAACATCATAATTCATTATATGAACCAATCAGATTATTTTTTTTTTAACTATTATCAGCTATTTTTTTTTAACTATTTATCAGCTATTGAACTGATAAAAAAAAATATGAGGTTTTCAAGGTGCCCATTAGATCCATGGTCCATACAATAATCACAGTTTGATTAAAATGCAAAGGCTGCAGTAAAATAAGGTACATTTTGTTCAAATAAATGGGTATTTACAGTACATTGCATGCAATAATCATCATTAAATTACAATGCAGAAGTTACGATAATATAAGACACTTTTAATTTTGAGTATAATAAAACACATTGCATAAACCTTAGATATTGCTGGGCCATTTCCAACCTGCCAGATAGACCTGATTGATTTATGGGATGTTGTAACCTTCTGCTACTGATCTGGTCACCTTCCACCAACCTGCCAGACTAACCCAGTTGATTTTGAGGTATTATAGCCTACCAGTAGCACTAAACTCCCCATGGGGCCGATGCAATAAAATAAGGCGCCTATTTAACCTGCTGTCGGATGCGGGTTAAATAGGCGCTAATCCACCCCTTAATGCAATAGGGGGATTAGCGCCTATTTAACGCGTGTCCGACGCGGAGTGGATGAGTTAGCGCTCATCACATGCAAATGCTTGTGAAAGAAGCTATTACTCATTCACTCCAAATGCAAAAAAAAAAATGTGCGTCTCAGACGCACATTTATCGCTCAGATATTAATGCCAGCATTAATAGCTGAGCGCACTGAAAAAAAGTACAGAAAAGCAGAAAAAACTGTTTTTCTGTACTTTCTTTAAAGTTAAAAAAAAAACCTCTGCCAGCCGCTTTGAAGACTGACCCCGAAATGCTCGGCGTCGCTTTTCATAACCGGCTGACTGCAGTTATGAAAACTGACGCCGAGTTTATCGGCATCGGTGTTCATAACCGGCAGACCGCCGGTAACCATGGGGCGGTCTAGCACGACCCCCTAATTTGTTTATTGCATGGCGCCCCCCTTGCGGGCGCCATGCGTGCACTAAGAAAGCGGGCGCTGAAAAGTCAGTGCCCACTTTCCCCATGTGTCTTGCAGTGTCTCATGCTTAAAAGATCTCTATTTCTCATTTTTCTCCTGTCCATCAATGATGGCTTATGCCTTGGATCAGTTTGTAGCGGCCCTGGATGGATACTGCTTTCTTATGGAGCAGAAAGCAATTCCTGGCAAAAAGGAGAGCATCCTTGATACAGCAGAGGATTCTCCTAGAATCTTAGTGTGTGTGTCTTCAAAAACAGTGCATAGAGTATCGATTAGTGGGTAACATTATGACTTCAGGGTGCAGACTTTGAATTCCATGTCCTGTTAAACAAATTAGATGGTACTGTAAACAGCGCTGGTAGTATTTACACACTTTACTAAATGACATAACTATAAATTCCTAGAAGATACCATACCATGTTTTTAAATAGTTTTTAAATAGTTGGTACAATAATCTCCACAAGGCATTACTATTCAAAGAAAGTACAGAACCTCTTGTGTTCCCTTTTACCACTGCAGTGACCTATTCCTTCCTGTTCCCTTCCAATGGTACTTCCCAAAGTCTCATCTGTAGGGACGAAACTGGGGGCCAGTGGGTGCTGCATATCCGATGGGGGAGGTATTTGTTAGGTCCAGGGCAACCCTTAGTGATTGCCGACTTCCTCTGCTCTTCCCCTGCTTTACTGCTGGGTCCATGCCCCTCTTAGAGGACCATCATTCCGCCACTTGTCTACTACTGGGACCATAACCCCACTAGGGTTATGGACCCCTTTGGGGTTTGCGCTCCTCCTGGGGGGGGGGGGAACCAAAGTTCCACTTCCCTCTGCCACTGAGTCCACAATCCTACTGGAGGAACCAAAGCTTCACGGCAGCTCTGCTGCTGGGCCCACACCCCCCAGACCAAAGCTCTGCCAATGCTCCACCACAGGATCCACACCTTTCGACCAAAGTTCCATTATTATTCCGAGGTTTTGCTGTGCCTCCCTAATTCGGAGGGATTTTAGTAACTTGTGAGTTATAACAACTGCTAGGCCAATGGCTTACAGTGCAGTCCTTCATAGCTGGGAGAAATGTCTTTGCTCAGTGAATCTAGCTTGGTTAAGCCCGTGCAACTCTCATCAGTTGGGAGAGGATCGTTAACACAATACCCTCCTTTCAGCTACAAGGCCAAGAACAGAGCAGTAAAGAAAAATAAATAAAATGTCCTTCCTCATCTGCTTAGAATTCTTTGCCCTTTTTTTTTTTGAGATCCAAATGCCAAAGGTTTTCAAACACACACTGGTGTTCAGGCTGGATATTTGTCCACTTGGCCAAATTATCCTTAAATTAATTTCCCATTCCTGTTGCGAATCCCACAGGCTGAAGGCTCACATTATAATGCACAACTCTGTGCATTTCTTTTGCCTTTTTGGCACTGCAATTCACTACCACTAATAGCATACGTCCTTCCCCCTACCATCAACCTGGGGAAGAAGGCTTTTGCAAAACAAACCAACAAATCACCTTCCAAAAATAATACCAGGTTCTTTCCTGCGAGGAACAAGGACGTAGAGGAACCAAGGCTTTTGTCTAGTTCTTGGGTAACCTCTTCCTTCTTTCCCTAATAAGGAATAGGTGACAACTTCCTTCCAAAAATGAAAATACAAAAAGAAATAATCTGCTCACTAGTTACTCACTGTGGGCTAATGGCTATTCTCTAAATGAACACCAAGGATCCAACACAGAGGTATTTGGCCTGCAGATCTAATGCAGAGGAGAAGGAGATAAAAAGTTACTGCTTTCTACGATGTCAACTAAAAATTCCTACCAGCACTAGGAGTTATTCACTATTAAGAAATCTGCACTAGACGGCATCTAAGTGGGGTGCTGTGGATAGATGTTACATTCCTCTGGTCCTCTTCTACAGGGGCACGTTACTTAGGAAGATTCCCAATGGGGCCTTACAATTAAATTAAATGTGCTTGAATTGGAGTGAATGATGCCTGAACCCTTCCATAACAAAGAGAGCTTTGTAAAGGTGAAGAAGGGTAGCTGGGAAAGCATATAACTTTTGGAGAAGAAGCATTGAACCCTGAGCCATAAATAGGTAACTTGATTGGTGGAAGAAGCCCACATAATGGTCCCCTTTGTTTGCCTCTTGGTGTCAGCAGTGGAGTAACTGCTATTAGAACATGTGAGAGATCTGGAATACTGATTTTAGTGCATTGCTGTGGGTCCCTTGCAACCTGTGTATGATTTTAGCAATTTTGTGGTTATAATTTCAGGCTTTGTGGTTATAATTTCAGATTAAATGATTTGTGTCCTATAGAATATATATATGTGCATCAACCTAGGTATAATAAGCAGTTGGGGGGTGGGGGGGGGGGAGTGGTAGTTATATTTAGGTCCAGCAGGTCTCTCGCCTGTTATGAACTTCCTTTTATACCTGGTCGGGAAGTAATGCACTTTCTCTGGATATAAAGTTAACAGAGAAAATTTCAGATTTTCTGTAAATTGCAGGTTTCCAGGCCTAGACTTCTCTGCTTCTCAGAGTTTTGGGTGGCGCAGGAAAGTTTATTATACCTTGTCTGTTCTCTAAAAATGATAATGGAACCGCTGCCGACGTTAGGGCCTGCTCCGCGGCCCAGCCCTGCCTCTCCACGTCGACTGTTTCCTGTGTCAGCCCTATAAAAGGGCTGCTCCTGCATTCCACCTTTGCCTTGCATCGGAGTTACTTCACTCCTGGAAGTCCCTATCTCCCAGCGCTCCGTCAGGTCCTTCTCGTTCATCGTTGGAGCTCCATGTCTCGTCTGCTTCTTGTGCCATGTCTTCATCTCCTGAGGTCCTCGTCCAGGTCCAGGGCTCCTGATGTCTCGTTTCCCGATGTCTCGCTTCCTGATGTTCCAGGTTTCCTCCAGTGCCTTCCAAGTTCTCCTGAGCTCTTGAGCCTTCTTGTCCTGCCAGCTCCATGGTTTTCCGGGTGACGCGTCTCCGTCAGTGGAGTTGCCTGCAGCTGGATTCATGTCCTGCGCTCCTGAGCCTTCATGACCTGCCAGCTCCTGTGGTTCTCTGGATGAAACCAGCTCCGTCATCGAAGTCTCGCCTCGGCTGGATTCCTTCCTGCGCTCGTCCCGCTCTCCTCGTGGTCCGTGACCAGCCTCCTCAGGCTGTGTAGGGCGCGCAGTGGGGTAGGGTGGTCCGTGACCAGTCCCGCGGTTGGACTGTGTAGGGCGCCCTGAGAGACAGTTGCAATGTCTAACCTCCCCAGCTTCTTGTCTCGTCTTGACTCTTCCAAGTTCCTTGTCTCGTCTAGAGTCTTCCAAGTTCCTCGCCTCGTCTGTGATGTCTTCGCCTTAGTCCTAGTCCAGTCTTTGTGTCACAAGGCCTCTGTCTGCCCTCATCCTCAGATCGGCCTGCTGCTCCATGCCGATCCAAAGCGGCAGGTCCAAAAGGGCTGGGAATGGTCGGAGGACTGTACATCTATCAACATCAACTTGTTGGCTCCAGGAGTATGCAGGTCCGGCAGAGGGTAAGACCTTGTCTCCGCCATGCTGGGATACAACGCCAACCCTCGGTTCGGTCCTAGATTCATCTGGGGTCGGCCCGAGGCCCAAAGGCACATGAAAAACCCTTCTGTAACTTATGGAATTAGACTTTATGTAATGCGTATTGGGTGTGAGTTTGGCCCTCAGAAAGCCATGAACAAACAGCATTACCATTACAATATAGTAAACTTCCCATACTAAAACAACTCTAAAAACCTTATCTATGAAAATGCAACACTGCACATATTACACAAGGCCCTAGAACACGAATAACTCTTATTAGGAAACCAGGCTATTATAGATCCCTACACAGAAATTACATGCTAGCAATATACCTCACCTCGGTCACATATGCAGAACCCAGAGAGACTCTGACCAACTACAGATTAAAGAGATCAAAAAGTATAAACAGAAATGTGCTGAGAAGAACTGAACTGGAATCCACAAGAAGCCAGCCTCTACCTGCAGAGCAACAATGGAAAAACTGAAACAATACCATTCTTCATAAAACATTAAATAATAAAATCAAGAAATATAAAACAATCATAATAGTAAAATCATATTCATAAAAAGAATATTTCAAACAGTTAATGGACAGAACATACAAAATTTCCCAAACACCAAGAAAATATTTCAAAATATCTGATGAATAAAAAATCCAATAATTAAAAAATGTTCTATCCCCCAAAAATTAAATATTTCAGAAGAGCAGAATTATCAAATTACACCCAATAATTAAAACAAATAAGGATTACAAAAAATCTCCTGCTCTTCATACTTGTGATCTTCTGATTTCCAGTCACCCTGAGACTGAGGTGCCCCCCGCTGTCTTCCGCAAATGGAAGTTGGGCCTCTCTGATGGCCAGCAGCAGCTTGAGCTCCGGCCACCGGTGGCTTGCAGCCTCTCCTTTGGCTGCCGGCTGCCCCACTGTCTCTCCTGCTGCCGCAGGCTTGCCACCTCCCTCGGGTGTACATTTGGTCGTGCCGGGCCTGGTTGCAAATGCATGAATGAAAGAGAGAGCATGTGTGTGATTGAGACCCTGTGTGTATGAGAGAGAGGGAGCATATGTGTAAATGTGTAGCTGAGTGTGTGTGAGAGAAAGAGAGAGAGAGAGAGAGAGAGAGAGAAAGAGAGCTTGTGTATATGAATGTATGATTTAGAGAAAGGAAAGAGTTGCCAACAAATACCCACCACAATAATCTCAGGGCACTTGGAAATCAAACTTTCCTAGGGATGGAGAGCAGAGAGTTTTTTTTAACCTTATTATTTTTAATTATTGATTCTTTGTATCTGCTGTTTTTGAAATATTTTATTGGTGTCTGAAAAATTTTTATACAAGGTTTTAATTATTGGATGTTCTATTCAGCAACTGTTTTATAATAATTTGTTCTTTTTATTAGTATGGTTTTACTACTATTGATTTTATATTTCTTGATGTGTTTTATGACAACTGTTGATGTTTCTGTTTTTCCATTGTTGATACGGAGTCTCTGGCTTGTTGCGTTTCCAGTTTTTGTCGGCATGTTTTTATTTATACTTTATGGTCTCTTTATTCTTTGTTAGGTGAGGGTCTGCACGTGTGACTGAGGTGAAATGTTCTGCTGGCGTATAGTTTCTGTGTAGGGATCTGTAGCAGCCTGGTTTATGCTGTTTTCCTTATAGGAGATGAATTGATGTTTTAGGGCCTGATGTAATATGTGTAATGTTGCCTTTCTTAGGTAAGGTTGTTACTGTTTGAGTGCTGTCAATTAGTGCTGTTCTGGAATGGGTGAATGACTATATATGTAATTTCTGTTCAGAGAGAGTACTCTTATCTTTCCATTATGTCATTCTTATCAAGAAAAGTAATACTTAAAGCTTTTTTTAAATTTCCACCATAGATTGTAATGTGTGAGTGTTGTCCTTCAGGTGTGTCATGATGGGATAAAGGTTGAGAACCACTGATTTAGATGGATAACTCAAAAATTATCTTTCTAAATGGCAAATATTTGTCTATTCGGCCCCTTTTCAGCTCTGTGCAATTTCTGCTTCCAGTGCAGTTTATATTACAGGGATTGGTGGGCGTAGGTAAGTTCATATCCTGCTCCCGGCAGAGAGTTTTAGGGTTCAGAGGATGGGGGGGAGGGGGGGGAAGGTTGGGGTGGGGGAATCAAACTTATTTAGACTGCTGGGGGGGGGGGGGGTGTCTGGTAGCAGCAGCCATGGCACCAGCAGTACATTGCAATAGTGAGAGAACTGGGGGAAGGGCTTGGGGGACATTTTTCATAAATTTAAAGAAAATTAAGGGCTTACGGGTGCAGGGCTGTAAATTGGATTGTAGGCTCTTTACTTTTTTTTGTTGTTGACAGTGCTACTTGTCTGAATATCTTTTGAAGATATCTGGTTAAGTAGGAAGTTATCCGGCCACACAAGGCTGAATAACTAAAATCCCTAACCAGTTATAGTCAGACATAGTCGGTTAGGTTTTTTAGTTATCCGGCAGTATACTCAGTGGAATGTTTATCCTGCTGAATATACGGGACAAGTTATCCAGCTAACTTGTCCATTAACGTCTTACTGCATGTTAGCCTGCAGGAGTATTTGAATAACTCCCCTTTCAGCGCTCTTCCCTCTTCCTTGCTCAGGAATCTCTTGGACCTCCAAGAACTCCAGATCCTGGGTGCCCGGGAGCTCCTCCATTAAGCCTCAGCTCACTCCTAGGACAGGAGATTGATCAGAACAACCCAAACCAAACTGGGCTCCTAAATTTTAAAACACACTCCTTTCCAGACACCTTCCTTTGAGGAGTGTCTGGAACAGGGTTGTTAACTGGCTCCAGATTTTCAGGACAGTTTGATCCAGTCCTGCTTTTATTCACCAGCATGCAGGTATATATAATCTTGCTTTTCTTAGGGAATGCAACAAGGAAATCAGAATAAATCCCAGCATGGAATGGGGTAAAACCAGGACTGGATCAACTTATCCTGAAAATCTGGAGCCAGTTGGCAACTCTAGTCTGGAAACTACTACATTCCTACTTTACCACCTCATATCATCATCTTTTGCCTATGGAGACACTAATGTCACTAGTAAATTATACCTTTGAGGGCACCTTTACACTCATATATTACTCCCTACTCTAATTTAACCAAACAGGAAATTATTTTAGGATGCTTCTCACTCGAAAATCATTAGTTTTCTTTTTAAAATTGCTTTAAGAAGATCCTTTCTTACTGTAAGACAGATGAATTTGTTTTGCATTTGTTTTAAAATCCTGAGGCATGTGATAAAGTTATGTACATCATTACAGATTGTGTAATCTGCTGCTTTTTGTTCCACTAATACCTCAGCCAGTCTAAATATTCAGCTAAGAGACAGGAAAAGAAATTAAAATAGAAAAGATTTCATGTGCCAATAGAGCCCCCTGGTGGAAAATCTTTTGGTTAAAGAAGCAAAGTATAACTATGAGCAAATATGGTGTAGTTGTGATTAGATATACATGTGGGAAGATTAATGATCATTTCTAAGACATGTGGTATATTATACTTGGACATCCACCCATGTGTATAGTTGAAGCCTTGACAATTGGTGCTGCTGGTCACAATTTTCAAAACTGTGCTAATTCAGCCCCTTTTCATATCTGTTGCCATGTGTTCAATAAATGCACACTCATGTGCCTTGCTACCTCTGATCCCCATCTACATTTCCTGTGGGCAAAAGAACACTCGGTGTTGATGCTCACATGTATTTTTACTCTCAGACAGGGTAGGCAATTTTCAGGCAGCCAATTTACCAGGGTAAATGACTTTTTGACAATCATTTCTCCATTTTTCTGTGCATTTATAGTTAGGCAGATTTTGCATATGAACCAAGGTTACTCTCGTCACAGATCCAATGAAATGGATCGCCTCTGTGGCTGAGATCATTACTTGGATGCCAGTGTAAAATCCTGAAAAGAATTAAACAAGCTTTGAAATATATATAGGAAGAGGATGAGGATTGCTGCAGGTCAACGGCAATGCATGATTCTTGCTATATATTTTTGGTGATTTTAGCCTTGATCCCCAGAACAACATACCGGCTATTTTACTTTAAAAAAAAAAAAAAAAAGTGTTCTTTTTCCAGCCTCCTCCTTTGCACCCTCCTGTTACCCTATTAATGGTTAAATTTCCCAAGGAAAGACCTTAAGAGCTTCAGCCTACATTCCCTGCCATTTCTGATCTTTAAAATGAAATAAATGTGAAATAAATTTGCTTAAACAGTGTTTTCCATAGAAAGCAGGATGAATTAGCCATGACATGTCAGAGGCGTCATCCAGCGGAGCGCACTGTTAACCCGCGATTGGACACGCGTTTTCAATGCGCTAGCTTTACCCCTTATTCAGTAAGGGGTAATAGCGCGTCGAAAATGTGCGTCCATCCCCCCCCGAACATAATAGCGCCCACAACATGCAAATGCATGTTGATGGCCCTATTAGGTATTCCCGTGCGATTCAGAAAGCAAAATGTGCAGCCAAGCCGCACATTTTACTTTCAGAAATTAGCGCCTAGCCAAAGGTAGGCGTTAATTTCTCCGGGCACCGGGAAAGTGCACAGAAAAGCAGTAAAAACTGCTTTTCTGTGCACCCTCTGACTTAATATCATGGCGATATTAAGTTGGAGGTCCCGAAAGTTAAAAAAAGTTAAAAAAAAAAAAAAGTTTTAAATCGGCTTGCAAGTTGAAAACCGGACGCTTAATTTTGCTGGCTTCTGGTTTACGAACCCGTTGCTGTCAGCGGGTTTGAGAACCGACGCCGGCAAAATTGAGCGTCGGCTGTCAAACCCGCTGACAGCCGCCGCTCCTGTCCAAAAAGAGGCGCTAGGGATGCACTAGTGTCCCTAGCGCCTCTTTTTGCCGTGGGCCCTCATTTGAATACAGAATCGGCCCGTTAGCTAGTAGAACTTTTAGCTCTACTATTTGCGGGAATTCCTGTATGGGTGTTGCCTCAGTGGATATCAGAGCTAATTCTAGCTCCTCCAGGGAGGCAGGTGGGTATTTAGCATGGCTGATTCATCCCGCTATCTATGAAAAACACCATTTATGGTAAGCAAATTTGCCTTTTATGCCGATTAGCAGGCTGAATTAATCATGACAAGTGGGCAGTCCTAAGCTGAGGGTTGCAGCAAAGCAACCTTCAGCTTAGGATTCCACCATAGAGTGTAAAATACTGCGAGAACAGGTTATGCAAAATTTATTATCAGTTCTCAAGAGATTGTCTAGATAGTAGTGGAACATAAAAGTGTGTCTTGGCGACTACATTGCAGCTTTGCAGATGTCTTCGAGAGGCACCTCTTGGAGGTGGGAAATGGAAGAGGCAATAGCTCTTACTTAATGAGCTTTGACAAGAGTCTGTGACTTGTAGCCCTGTGACAGTGTAGCAGTGCTGAATTAGTCCACTATCCAGTTGGACAAGGTATGCTTGGTAACTGCTATGTCAAGTATTTTAGGATCATAAGATACAAAGAGTTGTGAAGCTTGATGATGTGGCTGAGTTCTCTTCTTGTAGTAGGCCCTGTTAAGATTGTGGACCTTTGGGCCGGCTGAGACAGTTGGTGGTTTGCCGTGGGGGCCCATGGTGAGGGTCCCAGCCGGGAGGCAGCTCGGAGGAGACTCGGAAGGGGCTGCACCACTGGAAGTCCGAGGTCCCCCCAGGGGGAGCCCCTAGGGACCCGGACCTCTTGGACTTAGGTGGGACCCTATGCGACCAAGGATCCAGGCAGTGACCGAAGAGATGGATGAAGGATGGCTGGGCCCGGGAAGCTGAAGAGTCTTCACCCTCGGAAGCCCGCGGGAGGAGCCCATGAGAGCCCGAGCAGCTAGGACTTAGGAAAATCCTCTGGGCCAGCACGTACCGGATACCTGAGATGGTGGAAGAGGCCGAAGGAGTCCAAGAGCAAAGCCAGGTCAGAAGCCAGAAGTCAGAGATCCAAACCAAAGCCAGGGACGAAAGCTGAAGACAGAGTTGTGGGGCAGAGCCGGGTCGAAAGCCAGGAGTCAGAAGTCAATGCAAAACCAGGAGCGGAAACTGAGAACGTAGGCAGAAGACAAAGCCGAGTCGGATGCCAGAAGTCAGAAGATAATACCAGAACCAGGAGCGGAGGCCTAAACGTAGTCAGGAGCAAGCCAGGTCAGGAGCCAGAAGACGGGATGATCAGGACACACTGCACCAACTAAAGACACAGAAGACTGTGGAACCTCGTTGCAAGGCGAGGTATTGGTGCAGCTGTCGGGTTTAAATAACCCGGCAGCGTCTGACATCAGCAAGGAGCTGTCCACAGTTTCCCGCGCTGGCCCCTTTAAATCAGCAGCCCCGGCGCCCGTGCGCGCCTAGGGGGCATGGCCAGCCACAGATCAGCGTTGGCGTCTCGTTCGCGGGGAGAACGCCGCGGAGGGCCGTGTCTCGGCTCTAGGAGGCCGAAAGGAAGGCATACTTGCGGCTGGGCCGCCTGGTGAGTGCAGGTCCCGGGGCATGGCCCGGGACCATAACAGATCAAGACTCACTTGCAGTCAAAAGTATGAACGGTTTTCTCTACTTCATTTGCATGTGGTCTCAGAAAGAATGTAGGAACTACAATGGATTGATTGATATGAAAAGCCAGGATGACTTTTGGAAGAAACTTGGGGTGAGTCCAGAGCATCACCCTATTGTGACAGAATTGCATGTGAATCGTGTTTGGCATTCGCTGTCTCTTCTGGCTGATGTTACTGCCACAAGAAATGTTATTTTCCTGTTACAATGCTGCTCGTGGAGCTCATCTCGCAAGCAGCTTCTCACCTCTGCGCAAACCCGACACCGTAGGATGCTTTCTTGCAGCCTAGGCCACCCCGGACCACTGCTGCTGCGTTCCCCAGTGGGCCTGCCCCGCTGTGGGCTCCTCTTTGCGGCATAGAGCTACCGCCTCGATGCCACCGTCCCTCCACTTCTTGCGGCATGGAAGCCGCCACCGACTGTCTCTTCGTGGCTTAGGAGCCACCGACTGTCTCTTTCATGTAGCAGGGACTCCGCCAACACCAACTTCTTTCACCTCCCGGGCTCTGCATAGGTGCGCACGCGTGCCTCACTATTATATTTAAAGGGCCAACGGCGGGGAAAGCCCACGGCCCCAACAGATGACATCTTCAGCCTGTGCCTAGTCAACCCTATAAAAGGGCTCAGCTTCCTTTCTTCGGGGCCTTTGCACTGGACTTCACAGTGGTCTGTGGTCTCCTTCCGGTCAAGGTCTTCCGTGGTCTTCTTGTGTCTAGATGGTTCTTTGTTTCTGATGTTCCTGATCTTGTCCCTCGTCGGAACTCCTTCATTGCCTGTTCCATGTCCTGATATTCCATGTTCCTGATGTTCCTGACATTCCATGTTCCGGCGTTCCATGTTCCTGATGTTCCAGTACTGGTCCTGATGTTCCCGTCTCCGGTTCTCTGTCCTGCTTCCAGGTTTTCTGCTTGTCCACCTTTCCTGGTGTGCCACTGTCATGGTCCGTGACCAGCCCATGGGGGGCTGTGTAGGGCGCTTCATGGCACAAAGACCTGTCTTCATGTCTGCAGTGCAAGTCTCTGGAAGGCCCTTGCTTTTAATGCCGAGATCTGTTCCTGAATCCGAGTTCCGAAGTCTTGAATCCTAAGTCTTGAATCCTGAGTCTTGAATCCTGTTTCCGGTCTTTAGAGTACCTTGTTCCATGCCCTAGACTCAAGCCAGAACCTGCTCTGCTTCAGCGTGGTCTGCTACCAGCCACGGGCGGCTGTGTAGGGTGCGCTTCGGTGCAGGCCTCTCCTGAATCTTCGACATGTTTCCGGTTTCAAGTTTTCACTTTCTTGCCTGGAGTCTGCTTCGCTTTCAGCGTGGTCCACTACCAGCCATGGACAGTTATGTAAGGTGTGCTGCGGTGCAGTTCTCACCCTGTACTAGTGCCTGAATCCTGAATCCTCGCCTGAGTCTTCCAAGTATTCTGAATTCTCGCCTGAGTCTTCCAAGTATCCTGAAACCTTGTCCAAGTCTTCTAAGTTCCATGTATCCTCGTCTGAGTCTTCCAAGTTCCTCGAGTCCTCGTCTGGGTCTTCCAAGTTCCTCGAGTCCTTGCTTCCAAGTTCCTGAGTTCTATGTCTCATCTCGTTCCTGCCCTCAGCCTCCTTCTGGCCTCATGCACTCATCAGTGGTTCTGGAAGGTCCTCCCGCACTCATCAGTGGGTCTGGAAGGGCTACCGAGTGGCCGGAGGACTACTCTTGCGTTGCTGGGTCTCACCAAAGCGTGCAGGTCCAGTGGAGGTCTGAGCCTGCCTTGCTCCAGTTCTTCGATGTTCCATGTTTTGATCCTGGTCCAGCCTTGTTCCAGCTCCAGCCCGTGCCTGAACACTTATCTCCCACGGTGTGTGTCTTGGGGCTCCTCCCTGAGCCGCGCCATAGCACAAGGGCTCACAATCTCTCTTGAACAAGCGACTGCACCTCTGCACTTGCAACATTTCCATGTCAAGAATTTAAAAGAAACTGATTCTAATGGCTTGAAAGGCGGTTTCATCAATTGAGAGAGGACAGCATTCAGGTCCCATGGAAACAGAGGTTTCTGTACCAGAGGTTTAATATGTCATAAAGCCTTTCATGAGTCTTAACATCAGTGGATGAGTTAAGATGAGTGTATTGTCAACATGGTAAGCCACTACGATGCTGAGATGTACTTTTACAGAAGATGTAGCAATGTTTGATTCAGAAAGGAAGAGGAAGTAGGTCAGTAATTGTTTGGGATTGCAAGAAAAGGGTCCAAGGCATTTTGTTGACAACATAAGGAAAATCTTTTCCATTTAAAACCATAGACTTTCTTAATTGATGCCTTCCTATCCAAAACTATGATATTTACAATCTCTCTGGATAAAGAAAGATCAGCGAGTATTACGCATTCAACATGCAAGCCATCAAGTAAAGGGATGAAAGGTTCACATGAATGCCTTCATCCTGAGTTAACAAGGCAGGGTCTGTCCCCAAATAGATGTGAAGACTGCTGGAAAGCTGTATGACATAAGCAAACCACATCTGTCTGGGCTACACTGGAGCTATGAGGATCAGTCAAGCTTGATCTTGTAGCACTTTCTACACTGTTCTGGTGATCAGAAGTAAAGGAGGAAAAGCATACACGAGACCTGTGTTCCAATTGAGCAGAAAGGCCTCCTGAGTTTGCTGGGTAGAACTGAGAAAAATTTCTCCAGGTTTCTGTTGTGATTTGATGTGAATAGGTCAACCATTTGTAGACCCCATAAGCTGAATAGTACGTCAGCCATGGATTGTTGTAGAGACCATTTATGCAAACAGAAAATCTGCTGAGATGAGCCACCAGTGGTGGCTTGTAGGACAGCTTGATTCCTGTTTGCCTATTGCCAGATCTTTAACACCTCCTAGCAGAAAGTCTATGACCCTGTGCCTCCCTGCTTTTTTCCATAGAACATGGTGATTTGCTTATCGCCATGCTCTTCCTTTGGAGCAGATGCGTGAAAGTTGTTATAAGCATGTCTGATTGCTCTCAGTTCCAGGAGATTTATCTGAAAATGACTTTCCTTGAAAGAACAAGTGCCTTAGATTTGAAAAATTTCTGTATGGATGTCCTATCCTTTTGTGGAAGTGTCCATTACTAAGGTTACTTGATTGTGAAGTGAATCTCCTTCTTGAAGTATGTGGGGTTCAAGCACCAGCGTAATTCCCTTTTCATGTCCCTGGAAACTTGCACCGTGGTTATCAAAGGTTGAGTTAGTTGGTCCCATTGACAGTACAGAACCCATTGCAGGTGACAGATATAGAAGTGGGTTAGAGGAACTTCATAAATGGCTGCCACCATATGACCTAAAACAATGAGAATCGCTCTGGCTGTTGAATGCTGCAAGGTCAGTAGCTTGTGAATGAGCAATCTCATAGTGTTTGCTTGAAAAGCTCTCTCCTGTAGAGAATCTATTCTGCCCTAATAAATTTTATCTTCTGGATCACTAAAAATCCCAACTTCTGCACAAGCTGAACTGTCTTTTGCAGTAAGTAACATTTCCTCTCATGAGTTGGCTGTGACTATTTATTTATTTAAATTCTTTTAATATACCGATGCTCAAGATGAGGTCTTATCATACCGGTTTACAATGGAACTAGGGGAAAACCAATTAACAATATATAGAAGGTAAAAGTTACATTGAACAGGGAGCATAAACATGGGCTTTGGAAGAAAGGAAAGATTTCAAACTAATACAACTGGAGAGTACCAAAATGGTAACGAGACATATGGTGATTAACATAAGGTTGCTGAATTCGGCTGGAGATTTATCTTAGGCAGATGTTAGCATAACATTTCCAGAGGAAGGAAGAGCAGGGGAGGTAACGGGGGGGGGGGGGGAATAGGGAAAGGGTGGGTATGTGAGAGAGTTAATATAGGTTGAAAGAGGCTTCTTTCAACCTATATTAACTAGGACTAGCCAATCATTCAAGTGTAGGAAGGCTTGAACATCCTAATGCCATAAGTGTGCTGCTACTACCAAAAGGCAATCGGTGAAAACTCTTGGAGCTGTCGACAGGGAGAAGAGAAGTACTCTGTATTGATAATGAGAAGAATTAATCCATTTTAAAGTGAAATTAGTTCCATTGGGTAGGATGGATGGGTATATGAGCATATGCATCCTTCAAATCAAGGTCATTCATCCATTTTCCCTTCTGGATGTAAGGAAAACTCACACAGAATCCATCAAAATGAATGCATTTTGAATTTTTCTTGGAGTAGATGTTTGTTCAATTCTCTCAAATACAGAATGCGCCTCAACCGTCCTCCCTCTGATTTGTTAGGTATGAGAAAATACCAGGAGTAGAAACCCTGTCTATGTTGGGGTGCAGGGACTTACTCTATCTCCCATTACTAAAGAAGAAATTCCATTTCCAGACTGAGTTGTGTTAAGTGAGATGGACATGGACTTGGGGCCAAACAATGAGAAAGAGATGGTAGCTGAGAGAAACGTAAACAGTATCCAAATTTCACAAACTTCAGGATCCAGAGGTCCTTTGTTACCTGGCACCACTCCTCCAGCAAGATCTGGATTCTGCCTCCCACTGGATAATGCAACTGATGAAGTTTTGTAAGATTCAAAAACTAGGCCCAGCTTTTTGTTGGGCCTGTTGTGCTGCATTAGGTAGATGGTGTTCATATTGATGATGTCTAGCCAGTAGTTGCTGCTGTTGCTGAGCTGGAAGAGGCGAGAGCTAGCACCTTTGAAAATATTGGAAAAGGCATCGCTGAAATTATGGTCTCTTATGAGAATAGAAGGAGCGTTTCAAAAAAGAAGGCTGTTCAGGCCCTGTTGAGAGAGATTGGACTGCCACATTTTGTTCTTTTATTTGAGTGACCATTTGTCTGAACTTTTCTCAAAAGAGATGCTCCTCCAGACAAGGCACATCCACCAACTTATCATGAACATCAACATGAATGCTACTGGATCTTAACCAAACCATATGGGAGGAGCCAAGATGGTGGCATGAATGTTCCATGAGCTCTATCTGCCGGTTTGAACTTTTTTCTGCAACATTTCTCTTTGTTATGCCATTGAAGAGGAAAGGGAAAGTAAAACGTTTTCCCTCCGAACTCTCTCCACTCCCTATACAGCAAGTCATCATCAAGTTCATGGTATCTGCAGTTCGTGAAGAAGTTGTGGAGGTCCCCATAGGCGAACCTGGTGAAGGAGCACCGGTCTTGCCCAGGGAAGACGTGACACTCAGTCCCTCTGACACCCGAACACTGCAGTGATAGCAATTCCGGATGATGAGGTCATCGAGTTGGCGTCAGCTCAGGAGGGAGTCAATGCTGTGGTAACTGGCTCCTTAGCTGAAACATCATTTGCAGGAGAGAAGTTAGAGCAGGGGATCGCTAGCCCTGCTTTGGCGCTGGGAGATCTACGTTTGGACACTGAAGAGGTTTCCAATTTGTCTTTGGGAGTGCAACCTCATCGGAGCTGGCAGTGTTTCCTGCTCAACCCTTTGTTCTGCCATCTAAGCCCTTGGTTGTAACACTAGAGGCTATTTGGGATCTTATGGTGAATTTTGCTTTGTCTTTCACCACTTGCTCCAGTAAGGTAAATGAAATTTCTTTTAAATTGGAAGCTCTCATGCAAGACACTTTTACAAAACATCAAGCTTCCTGGGGGAAGATAACTCCTTGGAAACTGATGTTAAATAGTTACAGTCTGTCAAGGTAGCTTTAATCAAGGAATGGGAAAGCCTATTGAGGAAAGTGGAATATATTGAGAATAATCCGAGACATTTGAACCTAAGGTTCCTTAACTTTCCTCATTTTGTGGGTGAACAGCCTTGAGTTACTCTTAAGAAATTTTTTACAGAGGTATTGCATATTCCCTCTTCCTTTAATTAATAAGTTGTACTTTTTGCCATTTCGTTCTTCTTTTACTCAAGAAGTTTCTGCTCATTCTTCATTCAATTTTGAGAACTTGACTGCCATCCTAGAAATTGTTGCGAGAAGCCACTTTGCTGGTTTCTTTCAGTAATGAATATGATATTAGCTATATTATGAAATGTTAGTTTAAAAATCTGAATGTTTCCTTTTATGGTCAGGAAGTCAAGATCTTTCCAGATTTGGCTCAGGAGAGAAGAAGAGGCTTCTTGGCCCTCTGTCTGGAAGTTAGGAATCTTGGAGCCTCCTTCCTACTGAGATACTCCTGCAAATGTATTGTTAAACTTAGAGCAGATTGTTATATTTTCTTAACTCTGGAACAGCTGTGCTTTTTTTTGGACTCCAAGCTACTTGTCTTCCATCACATTCGGTATAATGCATTTATAAATTACACTATCAAGTGGATGAGTAGCCTTGTGGGTAGAGCAGCAGGCTACAAACCAGGATTCAAATCCTACTGTTGCTCCTTGTAACCTTGGGCAAATCACTTTACTCTCTGTTGCCTTATCTATGAAATTAGATTATAAGCCCTCTGGGATAGGGAAATACCCTATAGTATCTGAATGTAATCCACTTTGAAGTGACAAAAAGCTGAATAGAAAAATCTAAATGAATATAACTGCAGAGTAATGTCACCTTAATCACTGTTTCTAGTAATGTATTTTTATTCTAATGTTTTTCTCCTTTGCTTTCTGCTCCTTCCCCATATTTTTGTGGACATTTTTTCTTTTGAGATCTGAGCTTTTTTTATTGGTAAACCTTTTGTTTAGTTTCCTATGTTTGGATATTGTAATCAATATCTGTCTATACCTGTGATCCCTTTATTTCTGTGCAAAGATGATGTCTTTGTAGTTTGATTAAAAATTCAATAAATAAAATTTTTAAAAAGCCATACATCGAGCTCCTTTGGAGGCAGACAAGGTGTACAATAAACAGAGCAAAGAAGATTTCATATGCACTCTTCTGTGTCTAGAAGTGGTTGAAGATAATAGTTTCAGCTTTTGGTAGCTTGAAGGAAAGGTTTAAGGTTTTGCATGCATTCACAGAGATATTGTACCACATAAAATTGGTGAACAGAAATACAAGCAGTTAGCATTGAACTCTGAAAAACTTTCTTTCCAAAATTGTCAAGAAGTCTGGTAACTTTCCCTGAAAGTGAATTTGAATATATTCTGCTTTTCTTAGCTATTTTCAAGGCAGATTCTATGACAATGGACAGATGAGATAATTGGACCAGTCCAAAACCAGCTGATTTTTGCACCCTATAATTGAGATCCAATTTTCTTGTCATAGGAATGCAAGAGAGAGGGTTTTCTCATATTCTCATTTGCAGCTGATTAAGAATGTTGGGAACTGGGAAACTTGCTGGTTCTGATTGAATATTCAGAAATTGGAGGCGTCCAGAGACTTCTGTTTTTGGATGTTTGTCCTTGCACATATTTACTCTGAGTGTGTTCCCCAATTTTTCAATAAATTTAGAAGAAGAGAGGTCCTCCAGGGGAGAGAGGTATGTTTCAGAGAGTCTGGAAGTGGGTCAGAAGGTATTTATGTCGAATATCCTTCAGAACCCAAGGGGATTGGGAACACTAATCCAGGACACCAATGATGAAAATGGAGAATTGGGGAAGATGGGAGTTCTCCTATTTATTTCTGAGGGGAGTAGCCCTGGACTATCACCTTTGAACAACTTGACTCTGCTATAATCAAGAGAGATGATGAAGAACCTCTCAGCAGGGGTTTGATGATGTATTTACCCTAATAAGGGAAACTGGGATTCTGTCTTGTGGCATTGTCATAGCATTATTGGAGAGGAGAGGATGGAAAGTACCTTGAGTCTCTGTCATAGTTTCACTGCTCAGCCCACTGAGCAGTCTTCCCTCCACCAGGGTTATCCACATTGAACCTTGCCAGTTTCTTCCTCACTGATTACATAAAGCCCAAGCCTCAGCCCTACTTAACCCAGCTTCCAAACTGTGCCTGAGCCCACTTTCCAGTCTGTACACAGCTCCCAATTCACACCACCACCATGATGCTCTGCAGAAAACAAGCCCTACAGGCCCCCAGAACCCAAGGACTCAGCCTGTGGGGGAAGGGGGCTGGTTAGGCAGAAGATCAGCTCCAGTTCAGCCCTGTGGTCTTGTCCCGCTCCTGCGGAGTTGCTCTCTGACTCCAGCCTGCTTGTCTATGGCAGTCCCTTTAATTAATAATTCCTCCAAATCTGTTATTTGGTCGAATGACTGCCTGCCCTCTCATCTGGAATAGGTGATGGAATATCCTTCTCAGAGATAGGAACAGGCTCCTGTTCTTTATTAGGAGGCTTATTTTAGATAAGTGGTACCAGAAAACATATTGGTTCTGGTGTTTCTAAACATAAATTCTCTGACAATAGCCTGAATGGGGAAATGGCTCTGGTAATTGGAGGGGGGGGGGGCAGAGATAAGAGATCTCCTTCTGCACCTGCTCTTGGTCAACCAGCATAGAGTTGTGTTGACCATGGTCTGCATAATGACCACAGTCTGAGGCTCAGAGCATTGAATGAAAATGCAATGTCATTGATGCCTCTGAATTTGATGAAGCAAGAGATATGCTTTCAAGGTGCTGGGTGCTTTGGGATCTTGAAGAGGGGTGCTTCGAATGCATCGAGTGACTTTGCTTCAAATGTGTCGATGAAGTTGGTGCCAAGCAAGTGTGTTGACAGTTTCGGAAATGCTTGTTGCGCAGGAGGTGGACCCTTGGGCCAAGGTGGGGTTGACGCTACCCGTAGGAGGGATCCTACGGGTCCCCACTGTCAGCAGGCAGAGTGGGCTGACTGATGGAGGCTGGCTGGAGCTTCGCCAATACCAGCCTTTGTTCCCCGCGAGTTGAGCCTTTGGGTACTAGGGCTGGCTGGAGTTAGGTGGGCTTCCGTGTGTAGTCGTCAATGAAGAGATGGAGAGGTCAGCCCAGAGGCAGCAACAGTGAAACTGAAGAATCTGTACTGGATGAGGCGGAGTCCTGGAGACTCGGGCGCAAATAGGAACCAAAGTCTGGCAGGGAGTGCCCAAGCAAGAACAGGCCAAAGCCTGAAAGGCCAAGTCCAGGACAAAGACAGTGGAGGCGTCGTAGAACAAGCTGAAGTCAGGGCAGGTGGCAATCAAGGAGTGGTGGCGAGGCAAGGCTGAAGTCAAGTCCAGGAGAGAAGCAATAGTGTGGACGGGCAAAGCAGAGGTCTGGACTAGATGATCAGCAGCGTGGTCAGGCGAAGCGGAGGTCTGGACTAGGAGATGATCAGTAGCGTGGTCAGGCAAAGCAATGGTCAGGTCCAGGAGAAGATCAATAGCGTAGTCAGGCAAAGCGGTCGTCAGGTCTAAGAGAAGATCAATCCGAAAGAAAAGCTGGGTAGCACGAACACAAGAACGAAGAAGACAAACCAGGAACAGGAACTCAAAGGGATCAGGAATCAGGAACATGAAGGAATCATCAGGAGGCAACGAAGTACACGAACAGTGTGGAGACCTGTTGCAAAGGCCTTATATACCGGAGCCTCAGCAACATTATCATCCGGGGCCATAGCCAAGTTCCTACCTCGGGCCCTTTAAAGGAAGCAGAGATGCGCATGTGCGCACCTAGGGAGAGGAGTAGTGCTGGACGGTGGCGTCTCTCTGCGGACCACGCAGAAAGGCCCGCCGCGGAGCACAGGAGTCTGTCGTAAAAGCAAGAGCACTGGGAATGGAGCCGGTGGCCTATACCGCGAGGGACGTGGAGTCAGGTGCTGGATTAGGCAGCAGAGGGTAAGAGGGCCGCAGCCACGGGCCGCAGCCGGCACGCCCCCCCCCCCCCCCTTTGGAGGTCTTGGTTTGCCCGGATAGGCACGATGAAACTGGAGGAGGAGGTTTTTATCCAGGATGTTACAAACTAGTTCCCACGAATTATCATCTGGGCCATACCCCTCCCAGGAAAGGAGGTATTCCCACAGGTGGCCCCTATGGTGAACATCAAGAACTTCTTGGACCTTGTAGGTGGTGTCAGACTCTGCAACCAGCTGGGATGGTTCAAGAACCTTGCGTGAAGGCCAGGATAGGATTACTGGCTTCAGAAGTGACACATGAAAATTATTGTGGATTCCCAAAGTTGGTGGCAGCCAAAGCTGGTAAGTAACAGGTCCAACATGACAGGTGACTGGGAAAGGTCCAATGTATCTAGGTGCAAACCTTTGGGATGGTATCTTAAGACAAATGTATCGTGTACTCAACCAGACTTTCTGGCCAGGGAGGAACTCAGGAGCAGAGCGTCAATAAGTATCCGCAGACTTCTTGGCCCGGGTTGCGGCTTGGCATATGCTAAGATTCGTCTGATTCCAGAGAGCCTTGAGGGCATCTGCAGTAGCTTGCGCAGCAGGAGAAGGTACTTTTAGCGGTATGGGTAGAGGTGGTCAGGGCTGCTTACCATAAACAATAGAGAAAAGCGACGTGCCTGTGGCAGCGGTAATATGGGAGTTGTGGGAAAACTCTGCCCAAGGAAGGAGTTCGGACCAGTTGTCTTGATGGTCATTTATATAGGCGCGAAGAAAGGACTTCAAAGAGCAATTTATACGTTCAGCTTGTCCGTTGGCTTGTGGATGGTAAGCTGTGGTGAGGCTGATGTTGATGCCAAATTTATTGCAAAGAGCGAGCCAGTAACGGGTGACAAAATGTGGACCTCTGTCCAAAACGATGTTCTTGGGTAAGCCGTGCAGACGAAATATGTGGAGGAAGAACAGGTGTGCCAATTCTGGAGCTGTTGTGTCCGTTGGTTCCCAACATCCTCTCTCCGCCCTCCTTACCTCTTTGGCGCCTCCCTCTTCGTCCACGGGAAGATTGGCTGCCACGGCGTTGTTCTGTCGAAGTCCTCCGACATCCCAGGACTGGCTAGACGCTGCAAACCACCATGTTTTCTGGAGACCTAGGGGCGCACGAGCAGCGCGGCTCCGACTGAAGTACCGGCGATGGCGCAAATCTCGGGTGCGTCCCCCGAAGATGACGTCACCTGCGACGGATATATAAGGTCTTAGAATTTGGTAACACATCGAGTTAGCAAGGGTTACTCTACCTAAGCTACTCTGCCTCCTCGGACTTACTAGGGGTACCCGCTCCTCGGGGGCCTCACTCTCTCCTTTGTTTTTCAGGTGACAGTCTGGAATTGGTACTCGCTCAGGATGATGAAGACAGGGGCCAGCAAGGAAGGCCTCTTTGATGTGCTGAAAGGCTGTAATGGCTTCCGGGGTCCAGTTCCGGATATCTTGGCCCTTGCGGGTCACAGTGAGAGGAGCTGCCAAGGTCGAATAATGGGAAATAAAGTGGCAGTAATAGTTTGTAAATCCAAGAAATCGTTGCAATGCTCGGAGGCCTATGGAGTCTTGGATTCCTTTAAGTTTTTCAGGATCCATAGAAAACCCTTGCTGTGAGATTATATACCCCAGGAAGGGCAAATCAGAATGTTCAAAGAGGCACTTGTCCAACTTTGTGAAGAGATGTTGAAGGACCGTGCGCACATCTGCATGGTGAGTAGCAAGATCCTTAGAAAAGACAAGGATATTGTCAAGGTATACTATGACCTTGACGTACAAGAGGTCTCTGAAGATCTCATTAATCATCCGTTGAAATACGGCTGGAGCATTACAAAGGCCAAAGGGCATCACCAGATATTCATAATGCCCGTCCCTGGTGTTAAAGGCCGTTTTCCAGATGTCTTCAGGACAGATGCATACCAAGTTGTAGGCTCTGCGTAGATCTAATTTGGTAAAAATGGAAGCTCCTTGTAAACAGTCGAACAGTTCTGAGATCAAGGGCAATGGATACTTGTCTTTATGAGTGAAGGCAATCAAGCTACAGTAATCAATACACATCCTTAGGGATCCATCTTTCTTCGTAATGAAGAAAAATCCCGCTCTGGCGGGAGAAGTTGATTGTCGAATGAATCCTTTAGCTCAATCATAGGTTTTGTCTCTGGTAGTGACAGAGGGTAGTTCCACCCTCGAGGAGGCATAGTTCCAGGCAAGAGCTCGATGGGATAATCAAACCTCCAAAGAGGTAGAAGGATGTCTTCCTTCGGTTTTGAGACGACATCTTCAAAGTCTACATAAGGAGCTGGAATGCTAGAGGAGGTGGTAGCCAGGGGAACTGTAGGAAGCACTACCACCTTTTTCAAGCAGGGTGACAAGTTGGACTACACTCAATCAGCTGGAGTGACCCCCAATCAAGCTGGGGAGAGTGACGTTGGAGCCAAGGTAGTCCCAGGACTTCCGGATGAATCGATTGTTCCAAAACAAGGAGTTCGATTTCTTCAACATGGAGGGTGCCAGTGAGGAGACGAATTGGCTCTGTAGTCCAGGAGATCTGGCCAGGTAATGGCTCACCATAAATCGATGCAATACACAAGGAAGTTTCCAAGGGACGGGTACCAATACCCGATAGCTGAACTAGATCCTTGAGAATAAAATTTCCTCCGGCTCCGGAATCAACCAGAGCAAGGGCTGGGAAGGACCCAGGTCAGTGTAACTGGTAAGGACAGCTGAGGGGCCGGTGAAGTAGTATCCAAGTTCAGGACCCCTACTGAACATAGGTCTGGTAGTTTCCCGGAAGGACTGGGCAAGTCTGAAGACATGAAGACGATGGCCTGGTGCTCTACAATACAAACACAGGCCTGATTGTCTCCACCGGAGGCACTCTTCCAGGGACAGCCGCCCACGGCCCAACTGCATGGGTTCTTCTGCTTTGGCCACAAGAGGAACCCTACCGTGGCAGGGCTGGTGGTCGGTGGTGAGCAGGAGCGTTCCCGAGTGGAAATTCTGGGCATCAGATTCTCCCGATGGTGCTCTTGGAGACGATGGTCAATTCGACCAGTCAGATCGATAAGATCCTCAAGCGAGGGAGGGAACTCCCAAGCTGCCAATTCATCCTTCAGCTGAGGAGATAGTCCATCCAGGTAGATAGCTCATAGGCAATCTTCTTGCCAAGAGTGTTCTGTGGCTAAGGTCCGAAATTCAATCATGTAGTCAGACAGGTTCCTTTGGCCCTGTCGGAGGTGAAGCAGATTAGCACTTGCCACAGCATGCCGCCCGGGGTTGTCGAAGGTCCAACAAGATACGGCCACAAAGCAAGACAGTTCTTGCAGGAGCGAATCCGAGTGCACCCATAAGGGTGAGGCCCAGGCCAACGCCTTCCCCTCCAGACAAGACAGGATAAAGGTGACCTTCATAAGTTCGTCTTGGAAGATGGAGAGCTGCAGAGCAAAATGCATGTAGCATTGGTTAATGAACCCTCTGCAGAGGTTGGAGTCACCATTGAAACGAGGCGGAGCTGGTAGGGCCAGCAAGGCCCTGGAGGTAGAGGGAGACGGCTGTTGGTTGGAGGAACCTGGTACTGGAACTGGATTACTGGATTGGGCACCAAGCCAGGCGTGCAGATGCTCAATGGAAGAGGCCAGTGCCTCGAGAAATCATTGCTGTTCTTGTACCTTTGAAGCCAGGCTAGGAATAGCCTGGAGGGCACATGGCTCTGCCGAGTACATGGCCTTTACAACCTGTTGCGCAGGAGGTGGACCCTTGGGCCAAGATGGAGTTGACGCTACCTGTAGGAGGGATCCTACGGGTCCCCACTGTCGGCAGGTGAAGTGGGCTGACAGAGGCTGGCTGGAGCTTTGCCAATACCTGCCCTTGGGTTGAGCCTTTGGGTACCGGGGCCAGCTGGAGTTAGGTGGGCCTCTGTGTATAGTCTTCGATGATGAGATGGAGAGGCAGCAATAGTGAAACTGAAGACGGACGAGGCGGAGTCACGGAGACTCGGGCGCCAATAGGAACCAAAGTCTGACAGGGGGTGCCCGAGCAAGAACAGGCCAAGAAAGGCCAAGTCCAGGACAAAGTCAGTGGAGGAGTCGTAGAACAAGATGCAGGGCAGGCAGCAATCATGCAGCGGTGGCAAGGCAAGGCTGAAGTCAAGTCCAGGAGAGAAGCAGTAGCGTGGTTGGGTGAAGCAGAGGTCTGGACTAGGAGATGATCAGTAGCGTGGTCAGGAAAAACAGTGGTCGGGTCCATGAGAAGATTAATCCGAAAGGAAAGCTGGGTAGCACGAACACAGGAACGAAGAAGACAAACCAGGAACAGGCACACGCAACAATACTTCATTGCACCAGAGCCATATACTTGTGCATTGATGGGCTGTACATTGTCAGAGCCAATGCACTCAACGTCTATGGGACTATTGCACTATATGCTAGCAGCATCAATACATGAAGAGGTGACAGTGCTGATCCACTCTTTCCAGAAGGCCAGTGTGTCATGTTTCTAGGAGACCGTTGCTCCATGGTAGTCGATGCACTGTGTGCCAACAATGCTGATGCACCATAATTGGACTTATGTTTCTTCAGTGTCAGTTGCTCCAACATTCTTACAGAGTGATGCCACTTTGTTCTCAATACAGAGCAGCCAGCACTATTCAACTCTGAGGTCTTGGCCTGCTTCACTGACAGGGTTTTTTTGGGTTTTTTTGAGGAGCTCCTGCTCAACTCTTTTCCCGGCAAAACAGATGATGCTGCACTGTAGAAGGATCAACTGCGGCTTCTAAGAAACTTATGCATTTCCTCCATGCTTTAGGACCTGAAATGCTGAATACACGGCCACATCCATCTGCAGGCATAACAGTTCACCTGGTTGTGGTCCAGACCTAGGCAATGGTAACATAATTTGGTCTGATCTGTGAAGGACATCACCTTACCACAGATGCAGTTCCTAAAATCATTCACTGTGGGTTTCTTCTTGCAGACATCATGAGGAGGCAAGTTTTAATATATATGGCTTTTTTATGGTAGCACTTAAAAGTGCTGTTATGGGTGTTGCAGGGGAAGCAAAGCAAATGAAGGAGGAAAAAGCTGATAAAAAAAGAATGAAAATATTTTAGATTTCTGAAAAAATATCTGGAAAGGCTGAGTTCTCATCCATGCTACACTTGGACAAAAAATGACTGAAGAGGGCTCACGAGGCAATGTCTGCATGGGAATTCCCTCAAATGCTCAGTAGAGCTAAAATGTCTACTAGCTAGGAATGATGAGTCTGTTCGGTGCTGCTGGATGTCGTCACCCACATCACGACTAATTCAGCATACTTATCAATGGAAAAATACTCTCTGTGTTAGAGAGATTTTTTTTTAGATGATTGAACTATGAATATATGTGAAACATGCACAAATGGTCAGTAGCCAGGGTTGAAGCCTTGACAACTGGTGCTACTACTCATAAGTTTCAAACTTTTGCTAATTCAACCCTTTTTATATTTGTTATAGTATTTCTAATATACATGCACATTTTGCTATTTTATTTCTTAAATTTGTTGCACTCCTGCTGATATTGGTCACAAGCACAAACCTCCAATGGACAGAACTTTCTATAGAAGAAACCCACCTCAGTAGGAGGAGCTATAGACCAGGGTAAACTGGATTTAGACTACAGCTGGGACATGAATGTCCTAGAAATCACTGTAATACTGTGTATTATATTTTGTGTTTTCTTTAGTTTTTTTCTGTCTGTACTTAATTGCATTAATGTTTAAACATAAATTTCTGTATTTTTCCCCTACTACTTTCATTTTTTTTAAAGTCTATATTTTTCACATTTATGTGGGGAATTTTTAAGTTTTGGTTGTAGATACTGGTACACACAAAAACAATAATCTGCTTCCTGAAATTGAGAATAAGCCTTTTCTTTTACATTTGTTCACTCTCTTTCTAGATTTTTTTTTTTCTTTATAACATATCCTACCTCAGTCACATGCATTTATTTGTTCTGGTTTTATTTTTGCTGCCTGAAAAAAATAAAGAGCTGGGTCACTTGAATGGCTCAGTGGCAAGTGCTGTGCGCAGCCCATGTGAAAGTCCTGGCTCAGTTTCCAGGCCAGGACTGAGAAGCCTCTTGCTCCCTGGGCTAACCGGGGTCAGAGGTGCTGCAGAGACTGCAAAGCTCCTGGGTGGAGGGGGTGAGGCTCAGCCCTAAACTTAGTGGCCAGACTCAGGGTACACATTAGCCAGGTTGTTGCGTGATCGGTGATGACTAGGATGGATCAGATGCAGGGATGTGCAAATTACGGAAATCCTGAGTAGTTGCCAACGAAGGCTCACAGCACTGCAGCTAACAGAGTCTGGTTCCAGTTGAACAGGAAGCCCCAAGGAGCAGGAAGAAAACTAAAGAGAAAAACTGTAACTTCAGTTCTGGCTATATTTATGTACAAAAATGGAAAACCAGGGGGCTTAATTATATAGCTAATACTATGCAAGTGAAAGCTGGTTATTGTGTTTATGCTCATTACCTTTACAAGCTGCGCCATTTGATTCAGTGTGTGAGTAAGGCATTTCTGAAGGCACAGCACCTTGTACTACAGCTTTATTAGGTTGCTTGTAAATGAAATTAACAATTTTAGTTAATTTTAAACCCATATTGAAAAATGGAAGTTAAATGCAGCAAAAGAAAATGGCTAATGAGAAGATCTCTTATACTAGATGTCCAGAGGGTTAATACATTATTTACTTCTGTATTCTGTATTGAGTAATACATTTCTTTTTCACCCATTCCGAGTGTTTTCTTACCATATGCCAAGATATAAATCGATCACCCAGTGGGCAGCATTGTAACTTCTCACACAACCATTCTTTTATAGCCAACAGTTGGAAAACCGTAATAATAAAATGGCATACGTTCTTCATAAATCTTGAGAAAAAAAGAAGAAGAGCCAAGAAATGAAATGTCTTGTGAATAAAGGACATTGCTAGTGAATGGATGCCTATCATTATTCAACTTAGTTTAATAAAATACCACCTACAGTTTTTCTTGTATTATTTATTTATTTAAAACCTTTTTTTTTTTATACCGGTGTTAGTGTGTACATCACAACGGTTTACATTATAAGAAAATGCTTAGAAATATATGTAACAAGGGCTAAAAACGGCAAGGGCAGGGCGCATGCGGAAATCAGTATAGAAAGACAGAGCAACTGGAGAGAGGTTCTTAACATAAGTAACTATCAGTACATATCGTGCTGGATAATATCATAATTGCTTGTTATTATATACATTATATACATGAATGCATAAACACAGCAGAGTACATAGGTAAGAGAGATGATGGCGGGTTATAGCATGGGGAGATGGCGGGTTATATCAGGGGGAGAAATCGCTAGTCAGGAAAGGCCTGTTTAAACAACCATGTTTTTAGTTTCTTTCTAACCCCCTCATTTATCAAAATGCGATAAGGGCTTATCGCATGCGAAAAGCTCTGTTTACGCATGCGATAGGCCCTTAACGCATGCGAAAATGTCTTTAATGCATGCGATCGCACCATATCGTATGGTGCGATGCAAATTCCCAAAAGAGGAGGAGTGGGCTGGACATGCCACTGTGTGAAATGCTATTGCACAGACTTAATGTTGATTTTAACTACACCTTTTTGAATTGTGTTAAGCCGTGTGATAGCCTGCGTTGCTGGGCGGTAAGGTTTTCTTGCATGTAGTGATATCTCTGGAACAGCCTATTTGAGTAGTTTGAAAGCCTGGGGGAGGGGTGAGAGAGACTGAGAGAGAGAGAGAGACTAGCCATAATGTCCTCTCCCAAGATAGGTATTTGTATCCCTATGAGAGGCCCACCTAGTAACTCGGGGCGAGGGTTAGGTGTTAGTGTAGGGGGTTAGGGGCCACTTTGACACTCAATGTGAGACGTACGAACAGAACAGTGCTCTCTTGTGAAGATTGCATGGCCTTCGGAGTGAGGAAACTCACTCCAAGATGAGATTTGGGCAATGTTCTCTCCTCCTAGCTTGATGTTAGATTCGAGACGGAGAGTTGAAGGCAGGGAGTTCCAACGTGGGGGGCCTGTGATTGTGAGGGCATGTTCCCTTGTGGCATTTAAAACTGATATGTCAACCCCTGTGGTCAATCAAGTTTGGATTTGTCATCGCATATCTAAGTATTTACTTATCACTTCCTAGATGAAAAGTTAATTAATAAACATGACAAACAGGAATTCGATGATGGTGTGTGTGTGTTTCCAATACTTAGATCTTTGCAGCTGTCTTAGTATAATGTGTATTAATAGCAGGAAATGTCTGCTGACAGTCATTTTCTCCATGCTAGGAGTTTGATACACTTTACAGGATGTAGTACTGACTAAAATCAACTATTCACAGCAAACAATTAGAGAATACATTACTAATGAAAACTAATTACAGGACAGTTGAAGACAAATCTGAAGACCAATAAAATGCAGTGGAAAAAAAGAAAAATAATCAAAGTTTAGTATCAGAAATCGAAGATTCATATATTAAAAAAACCCTCAAAAAATAAACCTGATTTCTTTATAGCTTCATAGATGATAGTGATAAAAGCATAAATTTCTGGAATTAAAGAATACGGCTCACAATGGCTTTGTTCACTATGGGGCGGATTTTAAAAGGGTTACACGCATAACTATAAATACCTGCTCCTGCGCGCGCCGAGCCTATTTTGCGTAGGCCCGGTGATGCGCGCAAGCCCCGGGACGCACGCACGTCCCGGGGTTTGAAAAAAGGGACAGGAAGTGGGCGGGGCGGGGGTGGACCGAGTGCCTCCAGCACAGCGGCTGTGCCGGGGGATTGCGAGCCGGAACTCGGGGTGGGTTAGGTAGGGCTGGGGGCCGTGTTAGGTAGGGGAAGATGGGGGGGGGGGGCAGAAGGAAAGTTCCCTCCGAGGCCGCTCTGATTTTGGAGCGGCCTCAGAGGGAACAAGGAAAGCCATCGGGGCACCCCTTTGCGCGCGCCGAACCCGGATTTTATAACATGCGAGCAGCTGCGCGCGCATGTTATAAAATCAGTTGTAGATCTGTGCGCGCTAGGTTGCGTGCACAAATCTACACCCGCACATATCTCTTAAAATCCGGCCCTATGTTTTGATGGTGTCCTACTATGGAGTGGAGGAGTAGCCTAGTGGTTAGAGCAGTGAAACCAGGAAACCAGGGTTCAAGTCCTACTGTTGCTCCTTGTCCTACTGTTGCTCCTTGTGACCTTGGGCAAGTCACTTAGAGGGTTATTTTCTAACCCTATCGCAAAAAAAAAACCCTATTGCAAAAAAGTCCCTTTTTGCGTGCGATACTGGATGCCGTGGAAACTTTGTTGACAGCGAAAAGGTAAGGCCCCTTATCGCCTCCAGTAGCGCACCCAATAGCACCACCTTTTACGATGGCGCTATTGGGTGCGAAAGCCGGCAGCGATAACACCGCTGCCGGCTTTCGCAGGCCCGCCCCCCGTTCGTGCCAGGATTCACAAACCGGTGAGAAAATAGAAATCCAGCCCTTAGATTGTAAGCCTTCTGGGGATAGGGAAATAGCTACAGTACCTAATTGTAATCCACTTTGGTGCTGCAAAAAGCAGAATATAAATCTATATAAATAAAATATTAGTACCAGCTCCCTTGAATACCTGGATCTACCCTATTTTGTGCAGAGGGAAGCAGGGAGCTGCTTTGAGCCAGGGATTTCTGAACCGTGATTAACAGCAGGCATTAGTTTTCAAAGTATTTAGTTGTCATGCATAAGCCTTTTGAAAAGATTGTTTTTATTTGATTTTACAGGTTATTGTTGCACGGCTGCACATTAATAACATATAAACTCCAATCATATTTGTTGAAAGTCAATTCATCATAAAGAGCTCTAATAAAATCCATAGAGCATTTTGGTTAGGATTTAATAAATATGCACAAGCAATAATAATAATAAATTAAAATCAAAACATTGGGCTGCTATATCATATCACCATAGAAATCAGTTTATTTATAAAGATTTAATTAACCACTTTTCCATTAAAGCTCAAGGCAGTATACAATAAAACTAATCAAAAAACATGAGCATATCAAATTTACAATAATAATAAACAAAAAGATATCAAATATATCCAATCAACAACATATAAATAGGAGCATCAATAAAACTACAACTAAAATTACCATAACCATAGAAATAAAAAGACATTAAAATAAAATCCTAAAATCCAGGATAAGAATGCAAAATAATCCGTAAGTATTCAATGAAGGAGAAAAAAAGTATACTGGCTCTCCTACTATATATTACTTGCCAATGCTGCTCCTTTGGCAAGAGGTACCCTTCTGAATCATTTTACTATCACTGAGGCACCTTGTCATCTTGATGGTTCTGGGTTCTATATCATAGAGGAAGGATGCCCTTGTAATTCCTCCAGATCGGGAAATGAGTTCTGGCCTCACCAGCATCAATCTGCAAAACAAAAGCAACTTAAAAAAATGTCAGAAGCTTCATTTACTAAAAAAAAAATACTCTGCTCTCAGAAAATTAGAAAAGGTAAGGGGTACATTTCATACTTTGCTACCTCCTAAGACATATATATATCTATATATATATATATATATATATATAATCTAATCTCTTTTGCTCAGTCTCATTACCCCCTCAATCCTTACTTAATTTAACTCCCTTCCCCTCCCTCTGTCCTTTCCTCTCCTACCCTCCCTTACTAAATTTGTGTCCTACAACTTATTTTTTCCTCCCCTGTTTCACCAGAACCCTTTCCTTCTCTACTCCATCTCTCCTATGAATAATCTCATGAACATATCTCTGGTGCGATTCTTTTCATTTAAGCTATGTCCTTTTATGCCTAACTCTACATGCTCTCTCATCATATAGCCGATGTGTAGATTGGAATCTATTATCACTCTTTTTCCCATTTTTGCTATTTGCCAAAATGTAACTTGTTAACTGTGAGGGACTTCAAAGGGGCATGGGATAAACACTGTGGATCCATAAAGTCAAGAGACCGCCAATGTAGAGTGGGTGGCTCACCAGAACGATGGCTACTGCCCGGAGACAATACCCTTATTAAATAAACATACAGATGCTTACTGTGACTCCAACATCGCTCTAAGCTTCAACGGCAAGAGGAAATGTGGAAAAAAGGATTTGCAATCACAAAGAGGGGAGTAGCTGGCTTGTTACGGCGGTTACTACCCCAAACCAAATAAGCCTAATACTTCACTTTCCAAGCATATACAGCATAGTTCTCTGCTTCAACGGCAGGGGAGAAGAAAAGAGGGTTCGCACTCACAAAGCGGGGAGTAGCTGGCTTATTACGGCGGTTACTACCCCAAACCAAATGTGCCTGATACTTCGCTTTCGATGCATATCCAGCATGGCTCTCTGCTTCATGGCATGGGAGAAAGGCTGATACATCAAGCATTTCCAGCATAGCTCTCTGCTTCAACAGCAGGGGAATAAGAAAAGCTGAGGCTTCACGCATATCCAGAATAGCTTCAACTGCAGGGGAGAAGAAAAAAAAAAAAAAAAAGGATTCGCACTCACAAAGCAGGGAGTAGCTGGCTTGTTACGGCGGTTACTACCCTAAACCAAAAGGGCCTGATACTTCACTTTCAATGCATAACCAGCATGGCTCTCCACTTCAACGGCAGGAGAGAGGAAAAACAACCAATAGGGGCTGTATGACATAGTCTGGGTAAAGGGAATAAACATGGGTGTAGCTTGCTTATTGCAGCGGTTACTACCCCTACTACCCCTAACTAATCAAGCTAGGTATTTCACCTGGATGCAGCTCCATCACTGCTCTCTACATTAATGGTGGGGGTGGAAGGGAAATAGAACCAAGAGTTAAGAGAAAAAGATAAGTATGAGAGAAAAAAATGTGTGAAGCTTGCTGGGCAGACTAGATGGGCCATTTGGTCTTCTTCTGCCGTCATTTCTATGTTTCTATGTTTCTAACTGTTTTTAATATGTGTTACTCGAATGTGTTTTTGTGTATTAAGTTGTTTAAACTGTAAACCGGAGTGAAGGCTGCCTGCTATACTTCGGTATAAAAAAGAATCTTAAATAAATAAATATATATATATATATAAAATGCGAAGTGCCTGGTTATAATCACCAAAACACCAAAAGCACCTTATTCTCCTAGCAGTTTATTTTTTTAATATTTTTTAAAAACATCTGCACTTTAAAAAACACTTAGCTGTAAGATTTTTCAAAGACCTGATGAGACCTCATTTCAAAGGCTGGACATTATCAGCTAAATTTTAAATCCCCTGCGGGGAAAACGGGGAATACGCGCAGATTTTAGAAGAGGCCCAGCCGTGCGCGTAACCCCCATTATGTGCATAAGAGCCAGGCCTCTATCAAGGAGCGGTCCCAGGGGCAGGGAGGGGCGGTCTGGGGGCCGGGGCAGGGCGGAGCTGGAGGCCACGGTACAGCAGCCATTTGCTGCTGTGCTGGGGGATCATGTGCCGGCGCACGCAACTTATGCCAGCTCAGGAGTTGGCTTAAGTTCCGAAATATAGAAAATAACAAAAGGTAGAGACTTTAAAGGGGTCGGGGAAGGAGGGGGGAGGGTAGGTAAGGGGGTAGGAAAGTTCTCTCCCAGTCCACATGGGAGTGGACTGGGATGGAACTGGGGGAGGCCCAATCTCGTCGCATGCGTAAACTGGGCAAATCTCCCCCCCCCCCCCCCCCGGCGTGCTCCAGCCCAGATTTTATAACATGTGCGCACCGGCGCACGCCTGTTATAAAATCGCATGTCCATGTGCACATGCCAGCTAGCATGCCCAGGAGGGAAGGGTTATGTTGGCCATCATAGTTGGTGATTCGATTATTAGGAATGTAGATAGCTGGGTGGCTGGTGGGCGTGAGGATCGCCTGGTAACATGCCTACCTGGTGCGAAGGTGGCAGACCTCACGCATCACCTAGATAGGATTTTAGACAGTGCTGGGGAGGAGTCTGCTATGGTGGTACATATGGGCACCAACAACATAGGAAAATGTGGGGAGGGAGGTTCTGGAAGCCAAATTTAGGCTCTTAGGTAGGAAGCTTAAATCCAGAACCTCCAGGGTATCATTCTCTGAAATGCTCCCTGTTCCACGCGCAGGTCATCAGAGGCAGGCAGAGCTCCGGAGTCTCAATGCGTGGATGAGACGATGGTGCAAGGAAGAGGGATTCAGTTTTGTTAGGAACTGGGGAACCTTTTGGGGAAGGGGGAGTCTCTTCCAAAGGGATGGGCTCCATGATGTTAGATTGTGGCATATTTAAAACTAATCGGAGAAAGTTCTTTTTTACTCAACGCACAATTAAACTCTGGAATTTGTTGCCAGAGGATGTGGTTAGTGCAGTTAGTATAGCTGTGTTTAAAAAGGATTGGATAAATTCTTGGAGGAGAGGTGCATTGCCTACTATGAATTAAGTTGACTTAGAAAATAACCACTGCTATTACTAGCAACTGTAACATGGAATAGACTTAGTTTTTGGGTACTTGCCAGGTTCTTATGGCCTGGATTGGCCACTGTTGGAAACAGGATGCTGGGCTTGTTGGACCCTTGGTCTGACCCAGTACAATACTCTATTCTGTGTCGGCTAACTGTGTCAGCCTATTGCAGTGGTTCGCCATGGGCGGAGTCATCTCCATTGCGACCAAGGGCCCACAATGCCTCAAACACAACACCCATATTGCATCAGATGTTAAGTCTAGCGCATCCAAAATGCACGTCCAGCCACATGTTAAGCGGCTCGCTGACCTGAGCACCCGATATTGCATCGAGCTATTCAATAGATATTGATACTCTGAAATAAATAGCATCCTTGCTCCTGGCACCTACTAATGTACAACCTGCTTTATACGTTTAATGATAGAAATAGAAAAAAATCAGTATCGAAATCATAATAGTATAGTTCCCTCACATTATAATCAGAAGCTATATTAAACCAGGAATATGTGAATTGTGCCTCAGTAAGATATCTAAAGTTCAAGTTTAGTTAAACAAGGTTCGGCATAAACATCTATCAAATGCCATTAAAAAAAAAAAGCAAGATATAGATCCGGGTCCATCAAGATCTTCAAAATGAGAGAAAAGCCTAAGTGATTCAGGCCCTTAGAGTTATTTGTAACATAAAAGGTTTTTAAAACTATGAACCATTCTAGTCAGCATATATTAAAAAGTCACATTAATAATAAACTACATATAACCACAGAATTACTTCAGTCTTAGATTATTTTGGTTCATCAAAAATTGTCTCTGTGTTTCACTTAACAAATAAAAAACATAAACACACTTTTTTTTTTCCCCAGAAAAAGAAAAATGGAATACATAAGATTATAAAAATGTATTCAAACCTTTTAAAAACAAGTTAAGTGTTAATATGGAATTGTATTTATATTATTCTTTCTTTTTCTTTTGCAAAGAAAATAATTTTTCATTTTTATAACCTACTGATATGTTATAATTTGTTTTGTCTAGATTCTCTTTATGAGTTGTTGGTTTTTTGGTTTTTTTTGTTATTGTTGGCTCTGTTTCCTACTTCTGTATAAATAATTCTTGCCCTCATGCTATTCAGATTCACTTTACTGTTTACTTGGAGCACACTCAGGAAAAGAGGTTTACATGTACAAATAGCTTTTAACAAAAATATGACATCCTATGGCCGTTTGCACAGTCAGTCTTACGGCTTTGTCTAGCTACACGTTATCCTATCCCTAATAAAAGAGATTAGAAGATTAATTGAATTCAATAACTCATGGCAATGGTTAGACTGTATTACTGAGACACTACCAGGAACACCGAGCACCAAATACTTCAGTGGCTGTAATACATTTTTAATGAACCTTATAAGAAATAATGAATAAATTCAATAGCTTCAGTGAATTTCTTGAATTTCCCAGAAGCAATGAGCACTATGGATTTCAATTACTCCAAAATATAATTAATTCATGTTTTGTATAATGTCTTATTCTTCTTGCCCTTTCTAAGGGACATCAGAAAATGACATTTAACAAAACCCTTTACCATCCTCACTACATAACTGCAAGAAACCAGACATACAGGTCTGCCTCATTTGAGGTCCTCTTGTCTCAAACTTGATTTTTCATTAATATTAATTTTAATTATTGCTGAGCATTGCTAACCTCTCTCCGAGGGTCGATGAAATAAGACCCGTGTTAAAGTCGGCGCAAATGTGTAGCGCATATGTTTTATAGTGTGCACGTCTAAAACAGCCGGCCCTGCGGGATGTAAAGCAGACTTCTATACAAACGAGACCGTGCAAAAAAAAAAACAAACTGTACTAGACAAAAAAAATCACATGCAAAACCCACGCTAAAGCCCCAGTGCAGAAACCTGCACCAAAAACAGGTGCAAAAAAAGTGGTGCTATTGAAAAAAATGCTGCAGAGATGCTTATTGGCTGTTTAAAGTAACAAGGGTCAAACAGAAATATGATTGGTGTGCATGCAGGTCCATCACGTTTTCTGGGACAGTCCTCTTTGCAGGGCTATAATAGGCTACTCTTTCCAGGGTCCTGTGTGGGTGTTGTTAGGAGTTGGTTGTACTAAATTGTGATTGCTGAGGGGCATCTTTTGAGCGGCTTCGATTTTTTTATTTTTGCTGTTATCACATCCTTTTGTCTTTTGTCTGTGACTGAATCTTTGGAGAGCATCTGCTTATTGGTCTGTAATTATCTGTCTGTCTGCCTGTATTTGTCTGCTTAGGTTCCTGAAAGAGCAGAGTGTTCGTGGCAATGATGAGAACAGAGCTTAATAGAGGGGGTGCAAGTGAAGGAAAGGATGAACGTGACAGGTGGGTGAATGGTGATGGAGTAGATAGGAGGTGACAGAGTTGGTTGAGCTAGGGAGGGGAGATGGGGGGGGGAGGAGGAGAGAGAGGTGTGTGTCAGGTAGAGGATTCAGCTGGGGGGAGGGGGAAGGCGGCAGGTGGAGGTTTTAGAACAGGGGGGGAGAGGGAGGGGGATGAGAGCTGGGAAAAGGAGTAGTGCTCAGCAAGGAAGGGACCCACAGCACTGTACTGACAGTGAGGAACAGATGAAAACCAGCAGCTAACAGGAGGAGAAACAGTAGAAGCGGGATGTGCACTTCTTGGAAGAGGAGAAGGGACTTCTGGTGTGGTGGGTCTGTAAAAAGCACACACTGTCTTGTCGGAAGTCATTCATCAAGCTGAAGAGGAAAATCTGGGCAAGTGTTGCAAGGGATCTCGATGGCCAACATACAGTGGATCAGCTCAAGCACAGTTGGCGAGACTCCAGGTTGGCTCTCAAGGCCAAACTGGCACAAATAAAGCGGTCCAAGTGCCAGATGGAAGGGGGGCCCATCAAGCGAGAGGAGCACCCGACACAGATCGAAGAACTTGTCCCAGTGACTCTGCAGCGGGGGCAAGGATTTGGACGCTGTAGAAGGAAGTAGTCTGCAGAGGGTGGAGACAGAAGGGCCTGCCGCAGAGGCGAGTTCTGCACGGTGGCCTGTCACGGCCAAAGAGAGCCAGGATGCACTCATGGGAGGCAAAGAAGAACCCACAAGTCTGCAGCTGTTTAGGGAGCCATCAGCTGCCATACAAGAGGACAGCTTATTGAGCTCCACCTCTGGCCAGACACATCCTTGCCTGAAATCTCGGAAATACCAGTCACACTGGCACCTGTATGGGCGGCAGGTCTCCCGGTGACGATGTGGCCAGTGGTGGGCCTGAAGCACCACCCGCCTCTATGGATGCGATGGCGGATCAGCTGGCGGTGGAACCGGTTGCGAGGCATGGGCTCATAGAGCCCAAAGTGACAACTGGATAGAGGGCTATTCATGCAGAGATGGAACATACGCGAAAGGAAATACACAGGGTGCACAGAGAAGTCAGAATGTCAGCAAGGGAGAGCACATCCACAGCCAGTGTGATATCTGATTGCATCCGTGCCTCATCTGATGAGATTGCTGGTGTCCTATGTAGTCTGCGAGATATCAATTGGATACTGAACCCCAGGGGCCAAGCACATCCCTCTTCTCTGAAACCTCCGAGCACAGCAACCCCCCCGCAGAGAGGCAGAGGTAGTGGCCATGGTCACAAGCAGTATCCTCAAGGCAGGTTCCCATCATGCTGATCCTCGAGACAAACTTCACTCCGTGCTGACTCCCATCAAGACTTTTTCTAGACCTGACCCTGGGCTGCACCTTTGTTAGTTCCGTCTGGACTTCTCCCAGTCCCGTACTATAATATCAATATCATCTGCCACATCAGATCACCAATGACCATCCTGAAGTCTGCTGCCTTGCTGGATCACCAATTGCAGTGCCTAAACTACTCTTCATGTTATCGCTCGTCACTGCTGTATGTGGAGATGGTGATTGTGCTCCTGCTCTTCCTTCTGGCGCAGATGCTTCTGCTCGGACGCCATGCTGGACAACCAATGTCAAACTCAGGAACCACCTCCCTTGGGAACAGCAACACAACCACTGTCATCTGCCATGCCGGACCACCAGTAACTGCCTCTGAACCCCACTGCACTGTCTTCTTAGGCTGCATGGTAGCTGAAACTTTACTTTTCCAATGGGGCATCATTATTTGCGTTTGTTGCTGCAGTGTGCGGAGAGGATGGTTGTGCTCCTCCTCTTCCTTCTGGCGCAGATGCTTCTTCTTGTTAGGAACACGGCTCGCAGGATGGCCCCATGAGCCTGTCAAGGGGTGGTCCGAGCCTGCATCCTTGGTCCAGAGATTTGCATAAATTTCTGGACCAAGGATGCCGGGCCTGTATTTCATGGACCTCACAGGCCTTGCCTCCTTGGTCCAGAGACTTCCACAATGGTTTGGCAGTTCCTGGACCAAGCATGCTGGGCCAGCAACATCCGTGAAACACCCAGGCCAAGGCCCAGCATCCTTCCGGCAGTGACTTCCACTCCACTGTGGAAGTCTCAGGAGTAAAAATAGGGGTCCTCTGTTTCATGGACGACACAGGCCCAGCATTCACATCAATGAGAGTGAGACCAATGAAGGACAAGGCTGAGGTTAAAAAATCTAAATTTTTTAAAAGGAGTATTGCAGATCCAAAGGATACACAGGTTCTTTCTCCAGTCGATGAGCCTCAGTTGGAGATCAGATTACTACAATTCTGGAAACTTCTCAGAAGAATTTGGTTACACCGGCTACTCTGATCTTTCCTGATGGAGTCTGATAGAGACTGGATTCTTAAAATGTTTTTTCGCCATCGACTGGAGTCTTTTTTTGAACTTGAATGTTCGTGCATACTCACATTTGGCCAGGCAGTCACAGAAAAGCAGTTTCTATTATTAAGGCCTAAGGTTTTGGAGTAGGGAGCTTTTTTTTTTTTTTTAATTCCCTTGAAAATGTATTATTTCTTGAGTAACATATTTTCCTCTGTCTCTTGTTCTTCTCCTATTGCTTAGGTAGGATGTAATTGTCTAGTAATGAAGCTCGTTCATAAATCTTTTTTGGCCTTTCTATGTTTGCTAGTCCTTTCCTTTTAATGATGTTATTTGTTATTTCCTGAGGTAGTAATACTGGAATTCCCCTTATTGAGGACTTGGATTATGTGAGATATTAATATTGTTTCTTTTCCTTTTATTATTAATGTTTCCTTTCCTTTTTTTTTTTCCTTTTATGTCTGGGCTGCAATTCAAGTGTTTTCTTGAAATGCATTTGAAAATATGCATAAACAAAAAATTAAAAAAAAAAATCAAAATTTATTCAAACTGCATTAACTAGAAAATGTATTAATGCCAGTAAAATTCATCAAACAGGAACATTGCCACATTTTTTAACTTCGAACATTTTGAGAAAGGTATTTTCTTCTGGCATTCATTGGTGCTGATCTGAGAAGGAGCTGTGGGGCCAAGAGGAAGGAGTTGCAGGGTCACCCGGCAGGCCCAACCTGCTGCACAGCCAAGAGGAAGGAGCTGTGGCATCTCCTAGTGGTCCCAATATGCCGCACAACTGAGAGGGAAGAGCTGCAGAGCTGCCCAGTGGTCCCAGCCTGCCAGGCAGCCAGAAGAAAAAAAGACTGTGATGCGATTCCCAACCTGCCCTGCGATGGAAGTGAAGAAGAGGGCCCGTGGCTGCTGAGAGAGTCCTTGGTATGTGTGAGAGGAGCCGATATGTATATGAGCAGGAGAGAACCTGTGGGCGTGTCTGAGCCTGTTTTTGAGTATATGTATATGCGTGTATGAGACAGGGAGCATGTGTGTGTGAGAGGGTGCAAGTGTGTGTGTCTGAGCATGTGTGTGTGAGAGGAAGAATTGAGACCAGTGAAAAAACCAAGCTCTAGGGATGATGGAGTCAGAGGTCTAAATAGTTCTTTTTGAGCAATAACTTCTGTAGTTTATATCAGGAAACGTTGTGGTATCCAAGTATAGGATGTTCTCTGAATGGATGGGAGTCCAGGCCTACCACTTCTCTTCGTGTGTGTGTGTGTGTGTGTGTGTGTGTGTGTGAGAGAGAGCATGTATTATTTATTTATTTATTTATTTATTTATTTATTTAAAGTTTTTCTATACCGGCATTTGCGATGAATATCGCATCATGCCGGTTTACAATTAAGAGGTGAAGGAACAAAGTAATAATAAAATAATAATAATAAACATTAACAGGTGCTGATAAAAGGTTGCAGTTACAATAAAACAAGGGAATTACAGAACTTGGAGCAGTGAAAAGGAGCTAGGAATTAAACATAGAGAACAAATTTGCCAATTAATGGTGTGAACTAAGTTACAGCATTTGCAACGTTAATGAATTGCCCTGTTGAGGTAGTCATTAATTACCATGTTAAGAAAAAGTCTAAGCGTTAGTTAATGGTGAATTAAGGTTCAGTTGGTGTCTGGAAAGGCTTTCATAAATAACCATGTTTTGAGTAGGTGTGAGAGAGAGATCTTGTGTGTGAGTATGTAAGATGGAGCATATATGTAATGTTTATGTGTGTCTGAGCAGGTGTGAAAGATTGGGGGTATGTGTGAGCATGTGTTTATATGAGTGTATGTGAGAATGTATGCATGTATGTATATATATATATATATATATATATATATATATATATATATAAGGAAGAGAGGAGAAAGTTTGTACATTCCTCTCTCTCCTCTCTCACAAATCTACAACAATCCCAGGGTGAGTGGAAATCAAAAGTCCCCAGGTATGGAAAGCATGAATCCTTATCCTTATTAGTTATTAGTTTTAATTTTTGGGTGTTATTTTATGTCTACTGTTTTGAAATATTTTATTGGTATTTGGGCAATTTGAAACACATTTTATATGATTTTTTAATTATTGGATCTTCCATTTATTTATTTAAAAGTATTTATATACCGTTTTTCAGAACAGGGTTTTTTGTCAAAACGGTTTACAGAGTAAAAATAAAATTAAAGTAAAATAATAATTAAAATAATGTTAAAATACAAAAACTGGTATATACCTAAAAAGGTACTGATATTAACAAAAGTCTAACTAATAATGGAGCCGAGCCCTAATTCATTTTATGATCATGGAAGGGAAAAAGGGGTAGGAGGGAGTTTGCAATGAAGAGAAATAAAATAAACTTATGGAAGCAGGGGAAGATACTAGGTAATAGAGTGTTGTTGGTTGGAGTGTGAAGGGATGTTGAATGCTATTTGAAATAAGTATGTTTTTAATGATTTTTTCAATTGTTGAGAATTGGATAATAGACGAAGTGAATTGGGTATAGAGTTCCAGAGAGAGGGTCCTGCTACTCCATTCATCAGCTGTTTTGAAAAATTTGATTAGTATGTTTATACTATAATGATTTGTATATTTCTTGATTTTATTTTTTAATAGCTGAGGACTGGTGATGGTTTTATTCTTCCGTTATTGCACTGCATACAGAGTCTGACTTGTGATTTCCAGTTTAGCTTTTGCCTGCATGTTTCTATTTATACTTTATGATTTTTTTTTTTGTATTTGGTGAGGGTCTGCCTGTGTGACTGATGAGAGGTATTCTGCTAGCATTTAGGGATCTATAGCTGCTAGGCTTGTTCTGTTTTCCTAATAGAAGGTATATTGGTGTTTTAGGACAATGTAATATTTGCAGTGATACCTTTTCATTGATAGGGCTCTTTTTAAGCGCTGGCAATTAGTGCTGTTTGGGTGTGGGAGGTTTGTCATTTAAATTGCAATTTACTCATGGCTTTCTTAGGGTTGTAGTAGACCTAATGCCATATGGGTTCCAAGTATCTATTTTTGGAGGGACTGGCCATTGGTTCCAGGGCAGGAAGTGGAAACCTGGAGGGGGGTGGGGGGGAAGGGAACAGTTTTTAAAGTTTAGGTTGCTGGAAGGAACTGCGCTTTTTTTGGTGGGCACAAAACAGAGACTGAATGAAAAGGGGGGGGGGGGGGGGGGATCACAATAATTGTTCGCACAGGGCAGCAAAAAGGCTAGCACCAGCCCTGCAGTCACCACAGCGTTCTGGAATGAGTCTGGGCGAGAAAATGCAAGGCACCAAGAAGCTTGACCAGGCCTGTTAGAAGATCTGTTATCAGCCTTGATTTCTTCATAGAGACCAAGAACAGTCCCAGTCTACAGGTGCACACCACATCAGTCTCTGGCATCCCCAACAGCATTTTCCTCAGGTAGGATATGGGCTGCCTGCTTCTGCAAGCAGCTCCAGCCAGGACAACTTGCTCCTCTCAGGCCCTCCTCTCTTTTTCAGCAAGAACCAGTTTTCTCTCAGCCTTTGTCTCTTTCTTTCTGTCTTTAATATGCCATTGTTCCAAGTGAAGATCACAACGGTTTACAAAAGGAACAGTCACCCTTTAGGGTCATTTAAAACTTTGGTGAAACACTTTTAGGTATAACACATACTTTGGTAAAACATAAATGTTAGTATGTCCCATACTTTGGTAAGATACATATTTAGTGAGGTACATAATTTGGTCTGACAAATACTTTGGAATAACACACAGGGGGGGTCCTATGAATCTCTTCTGCCCTTGTAAGGCTTCTGTTGCTGTTATTATTGGGCTGACCCACAAAATGAACAATTAGCCTCAGAAAAAAAGGACAGGTAATCCAGGACTACACCAGAGCTGCAGGGCCACACACCTACACAAATGCCAGCAACAGAATATTAATGACCTTTATTTTTAATCTGAGGGAAAACCCGAAGCCACATAGATTAACTGCCGACACACCCTAATTACAATCACACACAGCTTTAAAACAAATCCTAACATGACCCGGGCTGAACCAGCGCCTCCCCCCCCCTGCACGATCCCTTTTTAAAGCACTCCATTTTTTTTCGAAATGTATTTAAATTACTCACTCCCCTCACAGTATGAGAGATCCTCCCCTTTCCATGGGAATGCTTTGGGGACGACGACGATTTGAATCCCTCTCTGGCAGCGGAATGAACGCGAGAGCCTCGCTAAAGTTTCTTCACGAGGTGGGGAGGGCGGGAAGACAAAGCGGGCTTTTTTTTTTTTTTTTTTTTTAAATAAGATCCCACAGGATAAACGCATGGATGCCGGCCCATTTATTGGAAGGGAGGGAAGGAAGGAAGGCCCACGAGGGAGAAGAAATCGCGAACGTTTTCCAGAGCCTCGGAAGGCGCTCCAAATTCGCACTTAACCCTCCCCGGCGCCTTCCCTCGGCCCGGCCCGGCCCGGCTGTGGGCTGGGTTGCCGTCCTAACCGGGGCGCAGTAGACAGGGGCGGCTGCTCTGGGGGCTAGCAGTGGTTGCACCGGTGCAGCCAGGACTGAGGCTTGGAAGATCTCTGTCATCATTGTGTGCGCTGAGATAGCAGAAACACTTGGATTTCTCAATGCATTGAATTTGAGTCTTTGCCAATTCATTTATTGTGTTTGCATACTATTCCTTTTTATATTGGTTATAATCACATTTTTTAACATTTGTTGATGTCATTGTGACTTTTTTTTTACTCGATGCTAACTACATATTTTTGATGCGTTCCTTTTTTTTTCTTTTGCGTTAAACCCATATAGCTTATACGTTTAAGGGCATCTTCCTCCGCTGCACCTGGTCTCCCTGGCAATGTGCTTACCTGTCAGCTAAGGTAATGAGGCTAGCGCGGGCATTGTAGTTTCCAGGATGGAGGAAAGGTGCGTGAGGCAGCAGCGCGCCCTCCCCTGTTGGACTACAGATCCCAGAGGTCCGAGCGGCAGTGGCAGGGCGGGGCGGAAGAGAGAGAGGGGCCGTCACTCAGTGCCTTGCAAGCCGCTGCATGGCATTTGGGGTTTCCGTGTCAATAGTATCCGATGCCTAGTCATTATTTAACTTCAAGCGCAGCTGGCGGGACGAGTTTTGCTGGTGTGTGTTTTTTAAAGGAAGCTTTGCAGGAGACTTAACACCATGAAGCACCGGAGTCTGAAAGATGCAAAACAGGTTTATCACCAGGGGGCTCTGGAACTGCTCGTCTTCAACTTTTTGCTCATTCTCACAATTCTGACAATCTGGCTGTTTAAAAATCACCGTTTTCGCTTCTTGCACGAAACTGGCGGAGCAATGGTCTACGGTGAGTTTGAAAATGCGAGGCATCGTGTTTCTGGCGCCGTGCAGAGTATGTAAAAGCTGTGCTAGAGTAGGAGCGCTTAATCAGCAAGTGATATGCAGATACTCATTTGAAATAGACACTTCCTTTTGTAGTGAAGCAACTGCAATGTGAACGAGGTAGGATTAGATGTCCCTGTCTGCCGCTGTGCAGATTCAGGGATCTGAAATCACATCTGCCAATGACAATATTCCAAGTATATTGAATAACAGGAAGAAAACACATTCCAAATTCCAGAACTGATGACAAAGGGCCAGATATACAAAATGATGGTGTTTTTTTTCCATTTTCTATAAGAAAAAAAAAAGCTTTGTACATCTGTCCCAAGGAAAACCTATTTGATATTCCACAAACTGCTGTCCAGAACTTGCTCAGCACTTTGAAGTAATTTGTTTTGTGGGGAGCTGGATCGCAATGACTTATCTTGGGGTCCTACCCTGCTGAGAGAGTGTACAGTGATCAGTTAGTTTCCTGCTATTTTAGTTGTTTTCTGCAAAGATATGGCTGCATTCTTCATTTAAAAATGACTATGCATTAATAACATTTAGGGCAAATGGTGATTTAGTTGTGTAAATTGACAACTCTGAAAACTGCTTTCCTAACTGATTAAAAAGTTCATGCAGTATGTGAGCATACTTTTAGCTGCACTAAAATGGGCTGGGTTTTTTGTATGTTTGCAGCTTTAGCTAATTTGGTAAAAGTACCCATGCATTTTGCAACTACGTGGGTTACTCAAAATTGTCCCCAAAGTGAATAATTGTTTATTTGCCTGTATTTTATTATCACTTTAACCATTGCAGCTGAAAGTGATTTAACAGCAGAAGAATCAGTAATACATTATTAAAATATATAATAACATTAACATCACAGTAGTATACAGGTCAACCACAGATACTTAGTATGCACACTGTTAATGTCCTTTAGTGAATCGGCCCCATAGTTAATACTATGACCAGGAGTAAACTCTAGTTAAAAGAGAAAAGGATGATTAGAAAACCAAAAATGCCTTGCTCAACATTTGGAACTATGTTGTTAGCTAGGAGAGTGTAAAATGTGCTAGATATAGACTTACAGAGATCCCTTCTTGGAAGGATGATTATTGAATAATTTATTGGTTCCCATAGAAGACTGGAATGATGAGAGGAACAAGCTGGCAGGCCAGGCTCAAATAGCAAGAACGTTATTCAAGGTCAGCAATACAAAACCTCACAACCTGTCTTCAGCAGCATAAAGCAGTTTGTGTAGACAACAAACAAACAACAAAAAGAGCTTTCCTCAGAAGGAAAACCTAATTGATATCAAAGAGAGCTATCCTCAGAAGAGGAGGCAGGAAGCCGCATCTCCTTCACTTTTTCTCCAGGGAGGTAGCCGTAGTCAAGTTGAAAGCAGTCTTGGATCCAGACCTCAGGGCATGGCCATCCCTAGGCCAAGTGGCACTTTGTGCAGTGGGAGGGTAGGGAAGATGCAGGCTCTCTTGGCGCTCTCTCACAGTCAAAAGGCTCCTGTTCCGTTGGGGCGGCCCCAAGGGTTGCGCATCCCCAAAATGTTTTTTCATTTTGTGTTTATTTTCCTTTCGTTATTTGAAATAGTGCGTGCTGTTTCTCAAAAAAAAACAGAAGAAAAACATTTCTTAGGGATCTTTTTGTTTTGTTTGTTTCAGGAATGAAACAAAATGTCATATTGTTAATATTTCCTGAGTTGTTTCAAACGATGCTATATCCCTGCTCTCTGACACAAGGCTGGGCTTGCATGGTCAGCTCAGCAGTAGCCACCCATCAGACAGAGGGGGCACCCAGTCCCAGTTTCAGGCTCTAATAGTTAATTCGGCTGCATAGGTCCTCACTATTCCTGAATAGGGGCCAATTGGGAGCGGCATTGAGATTCGCTTCTGCCCATGGTGCTGTTTTCCTGCAGCATTGCAAGGTGAAGAAAGATTTACTATTTGGCAAAAGAGGCAGGAGGGGGATGGCTGAGAGTTGTAAACAGAAACAGCCAGGTGAAGAATGAAATATTCATTTTATGGAAGGGGGGGGGGGTGGGCTGTGATGGCCAAGACAGACAGGAGCAATCAGGTAAGGGATGAAATCTTTTTTTGAAACCAGCTGTGAGATGTCATTATAATATTTCTTTGCCACAAAATGTGAGTTGGTGGTGGGGGAGCCTTCAAATCAGGTGTTGGCATGCATTGAACCAAAAAATGTCTGAAATTAGTCACCCAGATGGACCAGGTATTTCTCCGAGAACAGCAGGATGTCAGTCCTCACTCATGGATGACAGCATTTGATGGAGCCCAGCATGAAAAACGTCAAAGTTTCTAGAACTGTGACTGAGCCTCACTGAGCATGCCCATGCATGCATTATGCCATGCAGGGTCCCTTATCTTTCTTTTTTCATGGAGCCCAGTGTTCATGGTCTCTGAGTCTCACCTCTTTTCTTGGGGCTTTTTGCCTCTGCTTTCAGAATTCTTTGCCTGGTTGTTGCGGGGGTCCTACTTTTCTCCTCAAAGGGTCTCTAGGTAGAATTTTTTTTTTTTTTTTTTTTATTATTTGCCTAAGTTTCATTTCACAGTCTGTTCCCTCCCCAGGGCAGCAGTGCCTCTGTGCTCATCAGCCATGGATGGTCTTGCCACCATTGAATTCGATTTAGCAGCATTTTTTTTTTCCATTGTCGACCGGGTTCCAGCGATGCTGTCTATTGTAGGAGGATCATGTCCATCACGGATCCCCATTCCCCCCTCTGCTTTTGGGGTATCGCGTGACATTGGAGGTTGCTGCAAATGCACACAGATGATCTCCAAATGTCACTGGGCCCGACTAGAAAAGACAGAACAAGTCTTTGAGTGCCAGAAGACTGATCCATTGGCATCAAGATCGAAGGAACACTGAGCCACACCAATGGGCACAGGGCTGTCAGCATATTGGGGGGGGGGGGGGCATTGGTTCCCTTGTGCAGTCCAAACTGTGTAGGGCTTGTTCTCCTTGGTGAGCATGAGGCCTGGAAAAATGCGTAACCAACCTTCTTCTTGCACAGAATCGTCTCAAAAGAATTTGTACTGTAAACGGTTGGTTATGCTGATGACATCAAAGAGATATATATTTTCTTTTCCTTTTGTCTGCAGTATATGTTACAACAATTTAGACTCCTGAAGAAGCGACTGACGGGTCGCGAAACACCGGCCGCCGTCGGGTCTAATATTGATTTACCACGGGAACAGACGGACTATTTATACTATGAATTGCTTTATGAATTCATTTGCAAAGCATTACGCCATCATTAAAAAAGAAAAAAAACAAACAAAACACACCGCAAATGACAATCAGACCGGACGGCTTTGCAAACACGCATTGCCGTTGTCAGGCTTGCTGATGCGGTTTTATCATATATAAGAAAACTTCTTTTTGATAATATACAGTCACAGCGTTGGAAGTGAAAATACAGTGTCCTTTTGTTGTTTTTTTGCGATTATTGCCTATAGGACTGTTTTGGTTCTTTTTACTCTTCTTGGACTTCTAGCTTAACCATTTAGTCAACCTTCCAACATTTTTCCAGGCCTCTTGCTCCCCAAGGAGAACAAGCCCTACACAGTTTGGACTGCAGAAGAGCCTTGGCCCTCTTTCTGGAGCGGCAGAAGCCCTTGGACAGTCCACCCAGCTTTTTGTTTATTTTGACCATTGCGGGGTGGGTATCGCCATTGCCAAGCAGATGCCTTACAGTTGGCTAGCAGACCGCATCTCCTCCTGCTATGCCCAGGTGGGATTGCATCTTGGAGATCCTGTCAAGGCTCAGGCCGTCCAAGCCATGGTAGTGTCAGTGGCTTACTTGCGAGCAGTTCCTAATGGAGGAGATCTGAAGAACTGCGACATGGTGTTTCTCTCCACACATTTGCATTGCATTTTTGTCTGTCAGGGATAGCGGATGAGAGAGCAGGTATGACCAGTATTGTCTTCCAGAACTTTGTTTGAAGTGCAGAACCTAACTCTGTTCCCGCCGAGAGCCTCTTGTGTTTGTTCAAGCTGCCTCCCCCGTTAGGGTAAACATATACAAAAAAGGCCTGTTGCGAACAAAAATGTTGTTGTCCCCTTTTGTGTTGGGGGCTGGGCCACCTGTAGCTAGAGATTCACCCATGGGTGAGGACTGCCATTCTGCTTGTCCTCTGAGAACTGCTTTGCATATTTAAAGTGAGATGAGCTACTGTTTTTGTTTTGCTGTTTATTTGAAGTCCTGTAAATAAACCTTTGTCTCTGACCAGAACAGCCAAGTCTTGCTGTCTTCCTTGGCTGTTCCAGATGCCACTACTGGCCCAAAACGCTACACATGGTGGTAGAATTGGGATAGGTGACCTAAAGAAGGAACCACAGGCACCACAGAGTTCTTTTTCTTTTTTCTGGAATAGATAAGGTTCAAGAAGTGAAGCAGGGCCGGAAGGGTCAGCAGAAGTTTTTATTTTTTTCCTTTCCCTGGAGAGTCACCTGCTTAGCACTCTCCCTCCCCCAGAATGCAGGCAAATATAGAACAAATAATACAGGTCCTGGCTATTGGGCAGCAACAGCTGCAAAATGTTTTACAGGTCCAGATCAACCAGCAGCGGGCGCTGCTGGAGCAAGTGGCACAGGCAGTGCAAATGGCAGTGACCAACCCACCTCCCTTGGGCCACAGCCTTACTTAAGATGACTCTTGGAGAGTACCCTGTCAGTTTTTTTTTATTATACAGAATCACCTCATGCAACTGAAAGTTACACCTCAAAGAAGGGAGTAATTTGTGCACGGTAATTTATGTGCATAATTTTTTAAAATCAGGCCTGATTTTCAAAAGCATTTATACACTTAAAGAGTTTTACATGGGTAAATGCACTTTACCCATGTAAGTGAGCTTTTGAAAATTGCTACAATACATGCCATTAAATTGTCCATTGGTTTACCTTCACTAAGTGCACTTAACATGGGTAAATGAGCTTTTGAAAATTGCTATGATTAGTATGTTACGGGGCCAATATTCAGCTGCTGAGCAGTTCAGCTAGTTAGCCTGATAAACATAGCGGGCTAACTAGCAGGATATATTCAGCGGCGCATGTTTATGCAGGTAACTTTAGGATAGGTCAGTGACATGGCCAGAATTAGCCGTATAACTTATGTGACTAATTCCATTCCTCCCAGAAACGCTTCCTGCCCACCTCCTGGACACCCCCAAGTTATGCGGCTAGAATTTAGCCTTATATGGCTTTGAATATTGCCAGTTGCCCATTTAGGTGGATATTTTTTAAATATTGACCTCTACATTTACAGGCTTAACTCTCTTTTTTTTTTTTTTTTTGAAAATTCATCTGATAATGTGTAAGTGCCAATGTGGGCCAAACTCCATCCACCGCAGAACACCTCTCCTCTGTGCACGTAAATTTATGCACGAAACCGATTTACATACACACTTTTACTCACATTGGCCCTGATTGATTTTAAAAAGCAGATTTACACAGATAAACCCTTTTGAAAGTGACTCCCATATTCTCCTAAATACTGTAAAGATTATGGTTAAAAGAAAATCTTGATTTATGCTCCATGAGTTTCTCTTATTTGAAATGGCCACTGACAGACAATGCAAAGTTTCAGTGATGACTTCAGGGAGGCATGTGGAGGGAATTACAGCAGGCAGACATGCCTCTTCCTTCCTTCCCCCTTACAAAAAAATACCAACATTTGCTATTGGTAAATTTAAGTTGTAAATACTAACCAGAGCCTTATAATTTAAAAGATGTAAATAAATTGTACTGTAAAGGTTTGGACCTGCTGTGGCATCTGGAACAGTCAAAAAAGATGGCAAGACTTGGCAGTTCTAGTCAGGAACAAAAATTTAATTACAGGGCTTCAAAGAAATAGCAAAACAAACAGTAGATCACCTCGCTTTAAATGTCGAAAGCAGTTATACATTCATCATATGGGCATACCAATGGATCGAAATAGCTCTCCGGGGCCTCCCTAACCCTTCTGGGCCCTGATCCTTTATACCTTTTAGGAAGGGATCCTCCTGGGACCCAGAATCCTTTGCGGGTCTGTACCTTAAGATGGACCGGGGCAGATGGCTCTAGCCTGTGTGTTAAGGTGGTTTGAGGGAGTCTTTTTGTATACTCTTACATACCCTCCCCCTCAGCTCAGAGACACCTCTCTTGACAGAAAGTCAGCATTGACATTCTCCTTCCCAGCCCTATGTTGAATTTTATAATGGAAGGGCTTCAGGTCTAACAACAAATTCATCACCCTGGAGTTATTCTCCTTGTTTCAGTTTATCCATATGAGTGGTTGGTGGTCTGTCATCAGAGTGAACTGCCATCCCAAGAGGTAATTCTGTAATGCTTCTAGAGCCCATTTTACAGCTAAGGCCTCCTTCTCCACTATAAGAGTACTTCTTCTATGGTAGGAGCTTCCGACATATATAAGTCACTGAATGATTTTGGCCAACCTTGATTTGGCCTAGTCCTACCTCTGAGGAGTCCATCTGAATGATGAAGGGTTCCATAAAGTATGGATTTATTAGGAATGGGTTGGAGCAGATCACTTCCTTCAGCTCCCAGAATTCTTTCTCTGTCACAGACAACCATTGCACTTTTTCTAATGATTTCTACAGTAAGAGCTTCATGATAGCCTCTGCCTTCTTGGAGTAATTAAGTATAAACCTTCTATAGTAGCCTATCAGGTCAAAGAATGCTCTTATTTTTCCTTTGGTTTGTGGGACCAGTGCCTTGATAATCGTCTCAATCTTTCTGAACTGTGGGTGGGCTTGACCCGTCCTTAAAGAATAGCCTAAATATTGGACTTCTTGTCCTCCCAGCAAGTACTTCTTTGGGTTTGCCATCAGCCCAGCCTTCCTCAGAGTGGGTAGTACAGCTTGCTCAGGTGTGTCCTCCAATCTTGGCTGTATACCACTGTCATCTAGGTGTGCAGCGACATAGCCCTGGTGTGGGCGGATCATATGGTCGACCAATTGTGGGAATGTTGCAGGGGTACCATGGAAGCCAAACAGGAGGACCGTAAACCAGAAGAGCTCCGCTGATGTCAAGAAGGCCTTCTCCCTTGCGATTGGCCTTTGAGGTTCAGGGTCGATGAGCTGATCCTAGACACTCTATCAGCTCCTCCACCCTAGATATTGGGTATGCGTCTAGTTTGGAGATTCTGACTTTTTAAAAGTCTATACAAAATCTTATGCTCCTATCCAGTTTTGGTATCAGGACTATGAGTGAAGACCAGTCACTGATATTCTTGTGACTCCAAGCTGGAGCATTTCCTTTACTTCTGTTTCGATAATGTGATGCCTGACTTCTGGAGTCTGGTATGGCTATTGACATATGATCACCCCAGATGGTAGTATTTATTTATTTTTATATACCGGTGTTCGATTTTACATATCACATCGGTTTACATTTTAAACAAAATTAAAATAATGATATTGTGTTGGACAAAGTGGGTACATCCCAGCAAACTGAAGAAGATTTCCCTATTCTGCTCGAGCAGCTGCTTTAAGTCTATTAAATGGCACCTGAGTCTGGTCTGCCGCAGGCCAAGTTCTGGTCAAATTCCCCTTGTACCACTCCACGCTCCTTTGGAACCCATTTCTTTAGTAGGTCGACATGGTAAATCTGAGTTTTCTTCCTTTTATCCAGCTAAGCTATTTTATAATTGATATGGCCCTTGCCAATGGGAGAGCAACTTGCTTTCTGAAGAAGGCAAGAGAATGAGAACCCAGGCTCCAGAATGGAAGATTCTCTGAAATGTGGGACAGTTATATGCCCGTCTGAGCTTTTCTTTAAGCATAAGTGGGCTGCCTCCCTGGCTTTCTTAAGGTGCTCTTGTACATGTATAACATAGTCCACGAGATTCTGTCTGGGGTTTCCTTCATCCTCTTAAGCCTCTCGAGCCACATCTAATACGTCTCTTGGTCTTCTACCCTATAATAACTCGAAAAGCAAAAAGCTCATCAAGCTCTGGGGCACTTTGTAGATTGTGAATAGTACATTGAGAGGTAGGAAGTCCCAGTTTTTGCCATTTTCATCTACAAACATTTGCTTAAGTGTCCGATTGCGGCACTCCACGAAGCCATCAGTACTGATGTACTTAGAATTTTCATCTAAAGCAGGCTATAGAGTTGCTTCATTACTTTACAGATGAATGGGATTCTTTGATCTGTCAGGATCAATTTAGGGAGCCCCTGCCGAGAGAGAACTTCCATTAGGGCTGCTGCCACCATGGGGGTTTTCATATATTTTTCAGGGGTAGTGCCTCAGGGTATTTTGTAGCATAATCTAAATTCATGAGAATATACATCTCAAGTTGTTCTTTCTAACGTCCCCAGAAAGTCCATGGCCACCCTCTCAAAAGGGGTTTTGATTATGGGCAAGAGAATAAGAGGTGTGCCGTAACACCAGCAAGCTTAGTGAGTTGGCAGATAGGGCAGGCCTGGCAAAACCAATGGACCTGTTTATATAATCCTGGCCAATAAAACTGGGCCAATATTTTCTCTTTGGTCTTCTCTCCCAAATGAACCCCTAACAGGTCACTATGTGTTAATTACATGACCTTTTGCCGGTATGCCTTGGAGATTAGGAGTATCTCTTAGTTCTCTTCCCCCCCCCCCCCCCCCCATAATCTCCTTATGACTTGGTATAGCAAGTCTCTTTTCATTATGAAACATGGGGAAGCAGGCGGAGTCGCCAGAGCTCTCAGAACTGGCTTACCGTCCAGTCTTTGTAGCTGCTCCCTTGCCCACTTAAAGGACTTGTCCTCCCAATGGGTGCGATTTACCTTCCCTTTCCCAGTTAAAAGGGGTCAGGCATAAGATTAGAACTATGGAAGCAGTTATTCCTTTGACTTGGAGGTAGCCTCCCCCTCTTGTCTCTTGGTCAGCTGCAAAGCTATACTTTTACTGACTCCATTGTCTCCTGGATTTTGGTGTTTTTGAGATTGTAGGAAACAAGTTCATGTCCTCTATGGGGAAGAGCTTGGGGAATGGTAACTCCTCATTATTGGTAGTAGGTGTCCCCATCGTGAGCAAGGGCCAGAGATTGTTAAATTTCTAAGAGTCTCACCCAATTAAGACGGATTAGGGGAGCCATGGAAGAGCCCCCACCTCTACTTTGTCTTGGCTGATGGATGTCTTTAACTGCAGTTGGCAAGTTGCATATTGTCTGTGGTCACCATGTACGCAGGTCAACATTACCACCTTATCATAGTTGATTTGGACCCAATTCATGTCAAATGAGGGTCTTCATGTTCCCCAAATCTACCTGGGACTATGTTGGAATGCCACCTATTTCAACCGAAATTATGAAGGAGCCAGTCTCTTGCATGGGAATGTCCACAAAATGACAATAATGTAGTGTGTCAGCATTAATGTCATAGCCTTTTCTTCATGGTGGACACAGTTCCTGGTGAAATAGTTGCTTTCTCCATAAGATAAGCATGAGGGCCTCCCCAAATTGGGCATTGGGGATAGAAGCAGCATTTGGGCTGGTTCTTCCGGCAGCAGGAGCCTTTGATTCTTAGGTCTCATCAGCATCTAAGCCCATCCCATAACTTCTCCAGGAAGTGCAATATCTTTGGTATAAAGAGAGTCTGGTAATAGGCCTTGGCTACTTCTAAGGTCTTCTCTAGTGTCATATTTGGTTATTGGCAGATCCACTGCTGCATGGGCTGACCGAGGCTATCTAGGAATTGCTCCAAGAAAATTGTCTTGGTGACCTCCTTACCATCTTCCCCTCTGGGTGGAGCGACTTCGCGAAGCCAATGGAAAAGTTTGCTTGGATTCTTCCCAGGCTGCAAGAGCCCACACTGGAAGCATTGTTGATAGGTCTCTGGGGTGAGCCCAACTCTCTGAAGAATGGTGGTCTTCACTTCATAAGAACATGCCATACTGGGTCAGACCAAGGGTCCATCAAGTCCAGCATCCTGTTTCCAACAGTGGCCAATCCAGGCTATAAGTACCTGGCAAGTACTCAAAAACCAAGTCTATCCCATGTTACTGATGCTTGTAATAGCAGTAGCTATTTTCTAAGTCATCTTGATTAATAGCAGGTAATGGACTTCTCCTCCAAGAACTTATCCAAACCTTTTTTAAACCCAGCTACACTAACTGCACTAACCACATCCCCTGGCAACAAATTCCAGAGTTTAATTGTGCGTTGAGTGAAAAAGAACTTTCTCTGATTTAGTTTTAAATGTGCTACATGCTAATTTCATGGAATTACCCCAATCCTTCTATTATCTGAATATTGAAAGAGTAAATAACCGATTCACATTTACCCATTCTAGACCTCTCATGATTTTAAACATCTCTATCCTATCCCCCCTCAGCTGTCTCTTCTCCAAGCTGAACAGTCCTAATCTCTTTAGCCTTTCCTCATAGGGGAGCTGTTCCATCCCCTTTATCATTTTGGTCACCCTTCTCTGTACTTTCTCCATCGCAATTATATCTTTTTTTCAGATGCAGTGACCAGAATTGTACACAGTATTCAAGGTGCGGTCTCACCATGGAGCGATACAGAGGCATTATGACATTTTTCTTTTTTATTCACCATTCCCTTCCTAATAATTCCTAACATTCTGTTTGCTTTTTTTTAACTGCCACAGCACACGATGATTTCAATGTATTATCCACTATGATGCTTAGATCTCTTTCCTGGGTGGTAGCTCCTAATATGGAACCTAACATTGTGTAACTAAAGCATGGGTTATTTTCCCTATATGAATCACTTATTCACATTACATTTCATCTGCCATTTGGATGCCCAATTTTCCAGTCTCACAAGGTCCTCCTGCAATTTATCACAATCTGCTTGTGATTTAACTACTCTGAATAATTTTGTATCATCTGCAAATTTAATTACCTCACTCGTCATATTCCTTTCCAGATAACTTATAAATATATTGAAAAGCACGGATCCCAGTACAGATCCCTGAGGCACTCACTGCCCACACCCCTCCACTGAGAAATGTTGGGAGTGCAGCCTTCGGGAGCCAATGGTGTGGGTTCAGCATGCGTCATTTGGCTCATAGGAGAGTGGAGCCCTTGGGCTATGGAGCGGCTCAAGTCAGGACATGAGTCACACCCATAGTGAGGGGTGTGTGCAGGAATGGGTGGTACAGGAGCAGAGCTAGACTTAGATGTGGAGATGTGGAGACTTGGACATGAAGAGACGTAGACTTGGAGCTGAGGAGACTTGGACAGGAACAAGGAGGGATGAGCAAGACCCTTAGGTGCCCTACACAGCATGTGGGGCTGGTCTCGGACCACACTGTCTCCGCGCCATATACAGCCGGGACCTCGAGTAGAATGGACAGGCTCAGGAAGTCTCTTAGCGCAGGGTAGCAGCGACCCCCCCTCGGATCCTCCGGAGTTGGGACTAGGAAGACAAGAGAAAACCTTAGAGCTTGGCAACTCGGACTAAAAGCAGGGAATCTCTGGAGGCATGGGTCCTACAGGACCTGGAGCATTAGGACCAGAAACATGACGGAACTTGGAAAGACAAGGAAGGCTTGGAATATCAAGGAAGCTTGAGACATCAAGGAACTTGGACATAACTGGAATGGACTCACGGACATCTTGGAATGGACTCATGGAGCATAGACATCAGGACATGGAACAAACATCAGGCTGAAGAGTCATGGACATCAAGACATGGAACAGGCATCAGACTGAAGAGAAGTCTTTAGGAGCATCTGGATAGATGCAAAGACCCGTTTATAGGGCAGACCCAGGAAGGAGGCAGAAACTGGATGTCGGTGGGCCGTGGCCACTTCCTGTCACTGGCCCTTTAAAAAGAATTAGAGGTGTGTCTGTGCGCCTAAGGAAGGCCAGGAGCAGACTGCAGGACCTTGGACAGCGGCCTGCACAGGAAGAGGCAGACCAAGGAGGTGGTGTCCCAGCTGTGTAGGAGGGCTCGAGGCAGGCAGCGTTCCTGCTGGGCCAAGAGGCAGGGCCCAGCTGCGAGGTCGAGCTTAGTCGGCAGCCTCGCAGGACTGCGAGGGAATTGGCCTCGGGGCAGCGGCTCCAGCCGCAGAGGAGGGGCAGGGCCCGATGTCGTCCTTGCCACAAGGCAGCAGCAGTCCGGGCCTCGATGCCAGGTTTTGTCAGCGGCCTCTCAAGGCCATGAAGAGCAGCATTGATAGTGGCAGAGGGGCCGCGAAGGTAAGGCCCTGTCCGCGGAACCGCGCGCAGGAGCGCAACAAGAAAATTGTCCATTTAATCCTATTCTGTTTCCTGTCTTTTAGCCAGTTTGTAATCCACGAAAGGACATCGCCTCCTATCCCATGACTTTTTACTTTTCCTAGAAGCCTCTCATGAGGAACTTTGTGAAACGCCTTCTGAAAATCCAAATACACTATATCTACCGGTTCACCTTTATCCACATGTTTATTAACCCCTTCAAAAAATTGAGGCAGATTTGTGAGGCAAGACTTGCCCTGGGTAAAGCCATGCTGACTTTGTTCCATTAAACCATGTCTTTCTATATGTTCTGTGATTTTGATCTTTAGAACACTTTCCACTATTTTTCCTGGCACTGAAGTCAGGCTAACCGGTCTGTAGTTTCCCGGATTGCCTCTGGAGCCCTTTTTAAATATTGGGGGTTACATTAGCCACCCTCCAGTCTTCAGGTACAATGGATGATTTTAATGATCGGTTACAAATGTTTATTAATAGATCTGAAATTTCATTTTTTTAGTTCCTTCTTCAGAACCCTGGGGTGTTTACCATCTGGCCCAGGTGATTATACTCTTCAGTTTGTCAATCAGGCCTACCACATCTTCTTGGTGTACTGTGATTTGGTTCAGTCCATCTGAATCATTACTCATGAAAACCTTCTCGAACGGGTATCTCCCTAGCATCCTCTTCAGTCAACACCGAAGCAAAGAAATCATTTAATCTTTCTGCAATGGCTTCTAGCTCCTTTAACCCTTCTATCATCTAACCGTCCAACTGACTCCCTCTCAGGCTTTCTGCTTCGGATATATTTTAAAATTTTTACTGTGAGTTTTTGCTTCTACAGCCAACTTCTTTTCAAATTCTCTCTTAGCCTATCTTATCAATGTCTTACATTTAACTTTTCAGTGCTTATGCAGGATCTTTATCCTGTTGGATTCTATGCCATCTCAGGCATAAAGCGCCATCCCACCTCCTGGATGCTCCTCTGTCATTGTGATATAATTTGTACCCCAGTGTAGCACAGTCCCATTGGTTATCCTCCTTCCACCATATCTCTGAGATGCCAATTAAGTCTGTTATCATTCACTGCTATAAATCTTATTCTCCCATCTTACTTCTTAGACTTCTGGCATTAGCATACAAACATTTCAAAGTGTGGGTTTTTTTGTTTGTATTTTCATTCTGCTTTTTAATTGATAGAGATAAATTGGAATTTTTTAGCTTAGGTGAGTTTTTAGTGACAGGTACTTGGACTATTTTTCTTATTATTGGAACCTCACTGTTGGGGTGCCCTAATTCTAACGCATCATTAGTATACTTTGAAGATACCTCCCTCCGAACAATGTCCTGCTGAGCGACTGTTGGCTTTCCCCTTTGTTCTAGTTTAAAAGTTGCTCTTTCTCCTTTATAAAGGTCAGCGCCAGCACTCTGGTTCCACCCTGTTTAAGGTGGACCTCATCCCTTCGGAAAAGACTCCCCCTTCCTCAAAAGGTTCCTCAGTTCCTTACAAAACTGAATCCTTCTCCCTTGCACCATCGTCTCATCCACACATTGAGACTCTGGAGCTCTGCCTGCCTCTGGGGACCTGCATTTTGGAGAATACTACCCTGGAGGTTCTGGATTTCAGCTTTCTACCTAAGTGTTACGACTGTCGCTGCCCGACATCTCCACTCCACCCACCTTACCTTTTTTGTGACTCCTCCCACGGTTGATGGACGTCTGGCTGCCGCGGCATCTGCCTGCCGTCCTCTCCCGTGTCCCCGATCTGGCTTGGGCGCTGCATCCCGTGAGTTACCATAGGGCACGAACCTCAGGGTCTTCCCCCTGTGATGACATCACACATCCCGGATACAAAAGCCTACACTTTTTGCTAGCTAATTGTTAGCAAGGGAACTCCTTACGGATGGGATTCGCTCTCTGTACCTAGCTACTCTGCCTCTCCAAATTTTTGGACTTTATCCTAACGGAGTACCCGCACCTTGGGGGCCTCTCTCATTTCTTTCAGGTCACTGTCAGGAACCGGTACTCGCTCCTCGAGGGCCCATGTTCCCTGACTCGCTGCCTGAACTTATTGCTTCTGCTTGGAAGAAACCACTGCCTACATCAGTGATTTACCAACTTTATTTCCTCAGAGCTGTTCCCTGGAACCAGGTACTCTCTCCTCGAGGGCCTACCTCTATTCCAGCTTCTGTGTTACCTTCTGGGAGAAACCGCTGTCACAGCCTTAGAGGGAATCGCTGTTCCAGTATCCTGAGGAACCCTAAGCCCAGCCGGGCTTCATCTCTACTCACTACTGCCACCTTTGGTGACTTCTCAACTCTGTGTAATAAAAGGTATAACTCATGTTGTGTGTCCCAAAGTTGAGCCTGACTTGTGGCCCCTCACGGGCGTTGTCAGCTGCCACAGTGTCCAAGGATCCACCCAAAACCTTACAAACAATAACACTAAGAGCCTAAATTTGGCTTCCAGAACCTCCCTCCCTATGTTGTTGGTGCCCACATGTACCTCCCCAGCACTGTCTAAAATCCTATCTAGGTGACGTGAGAGGTCTGCCACCTTGGATGTAGCAGTGTCGTCATTGTTTGCGGTCTGGAAGGCAGCTTCGGTCTCCAGTTAATAAGATACCTAGGCAGTCTATCTGTCCTCCGGCCAGCTGGTCAGTCTAGCAGTTCACTTAAAGAATCCGTCCCAAAATGGGAAAACTCCATTGACATAAGTGGCAGACCTGGAGGAACTGAGCATATAGGGATATAGAAGAGACCAGTAGGGACACAGAAGAGTGGTCCCAATTCCAATCAAGCAGCCCTTGTGCTGGTTTGGAAGAGCATGGTCATCTGTCAGGAAACCATCACCTTGGTGTGGCAGGAAGTGATCTTGTAGCTAGGACCTGCCCTCCAGGTGATGCCTTATTTTCTCACATCGAGGATGTGTCTCTAGAGCCATGTGCCCAGAAGGGAAGGGTTAGGATGGCTGTTATAATGGGTAATTCAAACCAATTCAACATCGGCATTGGATAAGATAGTCAATAACATAGCAGAAAACCTTAGTCCGTCCAGATAAAACTATTAACAAAGATGAGAATAACTCCAAACATAAGTAGCCCTGGTACAATGATGAATTAAGAAGCACTAAACAGAACCTGAGAAAATTAGAGAAATTCCCATCTGCTGAATCCCTAGGAAAATATAAATCTTTCCTTACAAAATACCACACTAACTAATAAAGCCAAAAAACAGTACTATGCAAAACAGATTCATGGGATTATATTTAATTCTAAACTGCTCTTCGAGGTTGTAAAAATTGAATTAAAGACCCCCCCATACTCAGTCTCGAAACTACAACTTTGCAAAGACCTCTTGCAATGATTATGCTATTGTATTCTTAGACAAAATCAATAAGTTGAAAACACAATTCCCTATCTGTTCCACAACAAAAGTACCTGAAGATCCAATTAACAGTGTCTAAACTGTAGATTAGTCCGATCATTAATAAAATGAATCCTGCCATTCATCCAAATGACCCAGTTCTAGTCAGTTCCTTGAAACAAGTACAGGGGGTAATCACTAAGACAATCATAACATTAATTAACTTGTCCTTCTTGGAAGGAACTGTTCCAAATGAGTTAAAACAAGCGGTGATAAAACCAATCATAAGAAAATAAGTCTGATAGAATGAACAACTGGGTCCACTATCGCCCAATATCCAACTTGTCTTTTCTCGCAAAAATTCTTGAGAAAGCAGTGTTATCCCAGCTTGTAAATCACCTGGAAGATCAAAACATTCTCTTCCCAAATCAATTTGGATTTAGAAACCATCACTCAACTGAGACATTACTCATGTCACTAAAGGACTTGGTTTTACGAGGGCTTGATGCAGATGCAACATACTGTCTTGTGCTAATTGACAATGGCTGCCTTTGACACTGTGGATCATAATCTGTTTACTCCTGGGGGAATTCTGTGCACAAAAACTTAAAATTCTGCAAAATTCTGTATGCTTTATATTGGTCAGAATAATACAATTTACATGATAGTCTTTAAGTAATTACATTTTAAATTAATACAGAAAAAAGTTATTACTTAAAGATGCAGAATTTCCCTAGAAATTCACTGTAAGAGTGTCCCTTCCATTCGCTCTCCCTACTCCCCTGGCCACTTTGCCCTCTCAGGTCCCAATTCCTCCACCTGCCAGTATGTCTCCCCTCCACCTCTAGGCTCACTCTATCGCCCCTTACACAGGCTCCCTCTGTCCCGCTCTCACACACATGCTCCCTTTATCTAGGGCACATACACACACCCTTATACAGGCTCCCTCACTCTCTTGCACACACACATCCCCTCATACAGGGTCCCTCTCTCTGTCTTGCATACACACCCACACAAGCTCCCTTTCTCATGCATACATCCTCACATATGCTACCTATGTCTCTCTCTCACACACCCCTTCACACAGGCCGTCTCTCACACATACACAAACCCTTCCACAGGCTAGCACCCTCACATTCACATGATCCCCTTTTCATACACACTAGCTTCCAATCTGTCACACACATACACACTCCTTCACAATGTCTTCATGTAAGGCTCTCTCTCTCACCCTCCCCACTCTTTCTCACATTCCCTCCCCTGCTCTCTCACACCTACCTCCCCCCCCCCCCACACACACACCTCTCTACACATACTTACTCTCACCGGGGCCTTCATCGTTGCCATGAGCAGAGTGCATCCTGCGGCATGCTGAGGCCTTCATCTTCGCTGCAAACAGCATGATCCGTTCGTGGTATACTGGGGCCTTCATCTTCGCCATGAACAGTGCGTTCTCCGTTCACAGCATGCCAGGGTCTTTTCTGTCATTTTCTGCACAGAATTTGGAAATTCTGTGCAGGGGAAGGGAATTCTGCGCAAATTCTGTGCTCAGCAGTAGTGTAGAATTCCCCCAGGACTACCTGTTATGGCATCAGATGAATAACATTGGTATTACTGGGAGAGTTCTCTTCATTTTGGTCTAACAGAACTTTCCACGACAAACTTGGCAGCCGTATATCTGACACTTTCCAGTGTGACACAGGTGTCCCTCAAGGCTCTGACCTCTCAGGAGCACTATTCAATATTTACATGCTCCCTCTATGTAAATTACTGATGAATCTAGGAATAGCATTCTTCTTGTATGCTGATGACATACAGTTTTACATACCACTCTCCAGATCCTATGAAAACACAACTTCGATACTTTCTACCTATATGAGAGCAATACAGCAAGAACTAATGCAACTTAAACTAACATTAAACCCTAAAAAGACTGAAATCATTTGGCTGAATAAAATCTCATCGTTAGTTAAACCATCTGCCTTAAACCTAGATAATTTTCAAATTAATCCTTCAAATCAAGTACAGGACCTAGGTATACAGCTAGATGAGAACCTTACTATGAAAATGCACATAAGTAAATTACTGAAGACAAGTTATGCCAAGTTGCAAATACCTCATCGGTTGAAACCATTATTAACTTTTGCGGACTTCCAAACTGTATTGCAAACTCTAATCTTCTCAAACCTAGACTAACTCCTAGGTCTTCCAGCAAGTCACTTAAAACTGATGCGCTTCCTGGCTGTGTTGGTGCTGCGACCGAGCCTGCTCACCTGGCACGCCCATCTACCAGCTCCTCTCTCAATCCCAGCGCTGCTCATCCGCGGCTTCCACGAGCATCCCCAGGCCCATCGGGGCCTTTTACCTCGCAGCGCTCCTCGCGCCAGGGCTCGGCGTCCTCCTCGTCGTCTGCCCTGCCCCTTAGTGCGTGCGCATGGAGCTCTCCCGACTTTAAAGGACCTAGCATGGGAAACTCACGAGCAGTGCCCAATTCTGACGCCACCTGAGCCCTGTATAAAGAGCAGGGCTCAGCCACTAGCTCATTGCCTTGGCAATCGGGTTGTTCACTCCGGTGTATTCTAGTTTGCCTGTTCCAGCGTCTCCTGTTCCTTCTACTCTCCTGGTAGTACCCTTCGGACTGATCTCATGATACTGACCTTTGCTTGCTCCTGATCACGTCTGACCGCTGTCTGGAACCGACCTCTGCCTGTCTACTGACCACTGCCTGGACCCTTTGCCTGATCTGACTACTCCCAGACTGACTACAGATACTAACCCCTCGCTATCCACTCGGACACTTTATTCTGGCCTCCTGCAACCTCTGGACATTGGCCGTGCACCCTTGTTCATGGTGGGCACTCCCCTGCGCTTCCTCTCTAGGAGACCTTGCGAGGCCCACCTAAGACCAGGTGGCCCAGGTTTCCAAGGGCTCAACCTGTGGAAACCCTGGGTTGCTATTGGCAAAGCTCCAGCTAGCTTCTGTCTCCTTCTGTGCTCCGCCTCCTGGTGGCAGGTGCTCTCTGGGCCCAATCAGAGGGCCGTACCAATCCTGCGCCAGGCCAAGGGTCCACCTCCAGTGCAACAAAAACCACTACAACTATTACATATTGTATATATTAGGATCCAGCAAATATGATCACATAACACCCTTGCTGATGTCAGTGCATTGGTTACTAGTACAATCCAGAATCTACTATAAAGTATTAACAATATTCAATATCATTCATACCAATAGCACTGGCTTGTTAAGAGTGACACTGCAACCTTACAATCCTAAATGAACACTACAATCTCAAAATAAAGGATTATTGACTATTCCCACAATATGGAGCATACATCTAAAGCAAATAAGACATCATGTGTTTTCCATAGCAGGTCCAATGCTCTGGAACTCTGCCTCAGACACTACATATTTTACCAAATAGAGATTTAAATGTGAACTAAAAACATGGCTATTCAAAAATGCATATAATATAAATTTAAAACATCTGAAGACATTGAACCACAAAGACAAAAGATAAGAATAGAATCATGAAGAATAAACCAAGTGAGAGAATGTAAAATTCTAAAAACAACCCTCGGAATAAGATGCAAAACTACCAGTCTGTCTTAATTTTCTGTAGTCTTTGCTTTATGTAAGCATTCATTCAGGGTCATTCATCAAAATGCATTAGGGTGTTATCGTGGACGTTAGGGCCCTAATGCTCACGATAACACCATAACACATGCATTATTTTTCACATCACATGATATGTATGCAAATTCCTAAAATTTAGTCAAAGGGGAGGAGTTTATGAAGATGAGGGACGTTTAACATTGCATACAATTGTGTAATACACACAACACCAGAAATAACCTTTTTTTCTGGCATTAAGATGTGTGATATGCCCAAAACAGGATTTGCTATAAATGAGAGAGAGACTTTTTATAAGGTTCTCATGTTAGTCATCTATTTATAACCACTAGGCAAGTGGAGAGCAAGACACATCAATTAGGAAATCCAAATAATATAGGGGTGTGTCAAATCGGATGGATCATAAACAGCCACAAAGACCATAAAGAAGTAGAGGAGGTCTTTATTCTCTCAATGTAGTTATTAGGCAGACATACCTTGCAGATAAATACAATATCAAATAGTTGTGATATCACTATTGGTCCCCTGACACGGCTGTGTTTCACACTGCTGCATTGGGAGGGACAATACAGGAGATCAATGTCTATCTTCACCAATATGGTTAGAAGACAAATCTTTGTAAAGGTAGTCCAGGATACACAGTTTCAAGTGAGCCCTGCAGGCATTTAATGAAACACAGTTGCAAATATCCGCAAAAGCAGTACTATACCCTTTGGAGTCATCTATTTATGCCACTACAGGAGGGTCATCTAATAACTCTATGTGAGTTTTTGGTGGTGGTCTAGGGTTTGGGAGGCAGTTTTACATGCACAGTACAGATCAGCCAAGATCTGATGTGATTTGGAATGAGATTTTTCTCTTTTCTCTCTTTCTCTTGCTCTCTCTTTCTCGCTCTCTCTTTCTCTCAAACATTACATTAATCACGGGCGCTATTCATGCAAAATGATGAATATAGGCCATTGTTTGTCTGTTATAATTATGAATGTCAATTTGTAAACTGTTCTGATCTATACATGGAACAGTATATAAAATAAATAATTTGATCATTAGAAATGTAGATAGCTGGGTGACTGTGAGCGTGAGGATCAATGGATAACTTTCCTGCATGATGCGAAGGTAGTGGACCTCACATGCCACCTAGATCAGAGTTTAGAGAGTTCTGGGGAGGAGCTGACTGTTGTGGTACATGTGGGTGTCAATGCCATAGGAGGGAAGTTCTGAAGGCTAAATTTAGGCTCTTACGGGCTGATACAGTAAAAACGTGGGAGAGCGGGCGAGCGCCCACTCTCCCGGCGCGCGCACAGGCCACTCTCCTGTGCGTGAGATTCACTATTTTAATTTATTAAAATTAGGCCCGGCGGTAAAAAGAGGCGCTAGGGACACTACCGCGTCCCTAGCGCCCCTTTTTTGACGGAAGTGGCGGCTGTCAGCCAATTTGACAGCCTACGCTCAATTTTGCCAGGTCGGTTCTCGAGCCCACTGACAGCCATGGGTTCGGAAACCAGACACCGACAAAATTGAGCGTCCGGTTTTCGACCCGCCAGCCGCGGGCCCATTTTAAATTTTTATTTTTATTTTTTTACTTTTTTTAAACTTTTGGGACCTCCGACTTAATATTGCCATGATATGAAGTCGGAGGGTGCACAGAAAAGCAGTTTTTACTGCTTTTCTGTGCACTTTCCTAGTGCCTGGAGAAATTAGCGCCTACCTTTTGGGTAGGCGCTAATTTCTGAAAGCAAAATGTGCGGCTTGGCTGCACATTTTGCTTTCTGAATCGCGCGGGAATACCTTAGTAGGGCCATCAACATGCATTTGCATGTTGTGGGTGCTATTAGGTTCGGGGGGGGGGGCGGGGGGTTTGGATACAAATAAGGGGGAAAAGCTAGTGCGTCCAAAACGTGCGTCCAAATGCCGGCTAACAGTGCGCTCTGTCGGAGCGCACACTACTGTATTGGCCTGTTAGGTAGGAAATTGAAATCCAGAACCTCCAGGGTTGCATTCTTAGAAATGCTCCCATGCCAGGACCCCAGAGGTAGGCTGAGCTCCAGAGTCTCAATGCGTGGATGAGACGATGATGCAGAGAAGACGGTTTTAGATTTGTTAAGAACTGGGGAACATTCTGAGGAAGGGGAAGCCTTTTCTGGCGGAATGAACTTCATCTTAACAAGAAAGCAACCAGGCTGCTGGCACTATGAATACAAACAAAATATATACTTTGAAATGTCGGTATTCAAATGCTAGAATTCTACAAAAATTAGATGGGAGAGTTGGAATGTATAGCTTTGAATGAAGAGGTAGATATAATTGGCATCTCAGAGACCTGGTGGATGGAGGATATCCAATGTGACACTGTGATACCACGGTACAAATTATATTGCAGTGACAGGATGAATCAAATTGGTGGAGGGGTGATGCTATATGTTAGAGGGCATAGAGTCAAACAGGATAAAAGTTCTGCAGGCAGAGCACAATCTTTTTCTTGGTCAGAAATGGTGGCTGTACATCCTGTAGATACTTGTAAAGCCGCAATGTGGTCTTCTGTACATTCTTTTACAAAACATTATAGATTAGATGTTCTCGCAAAAGAAGATGCTGCTTTTGGAGCAAGCCTTCTCAGAACGGGTTTAGCATCATCCCATCCAGAATAATTAGGCTTCAGTACTTCCCAATCATTCTAGACAGGTGTAGGAGAAATTTATACTTGCAGTGTGAGACCTCTGGGGACAGGAAAATACCTACAGTACTTGAATGTAATCTGCTTTGTAATGGCTGATAGACGGAATATAAATAAATAATAAATAAGGGAAACAAAATGCATTGTAGAATCTTTATGGATAGAAATTCCATGTGAGAAGGGGGACAGAATAACAGTGGGGATGTACTACCATCCATCTGGCCAGAATGAACAGACAGACGATGAAATGCTAACAGAGGTTAGGTAAGTTAATAAAAATAGCAACACAGTAATAATGGGTGATTTCAATTACCCCAATATTGACTGGATAAATGTCATATCAGGACATGTTAAAGAGGTAAAGTTTCTAGATGAAATATATGACTGCTTCATAGTGCAGCTAGTACAAGAATCGACAAGGGGGGTGGGGGAGCTATTTTATGTATTTATTTGACCTAATCCATAGTGGAACATATGATTTGGTGAAAGAGGTTATGGTGTTATGGCCACTTGGGAATAGTTATTATAATATGATCAAATTTGATTTAATAACTTGAGGGAATCTACTGTGATAGCTTTTAACTTTCAAAAAGGAGATAATGAGAAAAAAGGTTAGGAAAAACTGAAAGGAGGAGCTGCAAAGTTCAAGTGTTTACATCAGGCATGGTTCTTGTTTAAAAATGCCATCTTAGAAGCCCAGACCAGATGCATTCCACATGTTACAAAAGATGGAAGGCCAAATGAGGTGAGCGAGCCTATGCTATCCAAAAGAAACATATTTCTAAAATTAGAAAAAGGGATCCCAATGAAGGAAACAGCATAGGCACTAGTAAGCATTGAAAAGCAAGGCAAAGACAGAGTTTGTATCTCTCTCACACACAAATGCTTCCTCTGTTTCTCACCTCCACCCTCGCATGCACACAGGCACCCTCTCATACACATACACACAGGCACCCTAGAACACATACGCACTCACAGGCACTCACTCTTTTATATACACATACATCCTCTCATACACACACACACACAAAGGCATCATCTCATATATATACACACACACACAGGCATCTCATATATATACACACACACACAGGCATCATCTCATATACATACATACACACACACCCTCTAATACTCTGGCACTCACTCTCACAGGGCCAGTCTCTTGCTCTCTCATACACGTTTTGGATCTCCTCTTCTGCTGTTGGCTGCACGGCAGGGCCTTTTTTCTGCCGCCACTCCAGGAAACACTGGCGGCACCACAGGTTCTCGTCTTCATTTGCTGCCGGCCTCTTCTTCCTCAGGGCCTTGCTTTTGCTGGCGGGGAGTGGGAACCCTGTCAGTGCGTCACTTCTCCATGCCGCCGCAGGACCTTTTATATGCTGGCAGCAATGGCACCCTTCCCCCTGTTGTCACCCGGGGCGGACCACCCTCTCTCGCCCCCCTTTAGTACGCCACACTAAGGCAAATCTTTGTTCTTATGAAAGCATCCTCTAGCGCTAGAATAGTTTCTCTTGGATGGTTTAACAAATCTCGTCCAGTTCTGGAAAACATGAGGCTAGAGGACATCCTGAGTTCAGATTCAGACATCTTAACCTTCCTTGGAGATTGTCAGAGTTCCTAAGCTCCATTACTGCCCCTGAAATACTGATTATCGGTGTCTGATGCATTTAAAGCAATTCAAATATGTATTATTGTTCATGTATAAAAATATTCCATATATTTTGTGGGGTTTTTTTTTAACATGATCTAGGATCCCATAAAGACTGAAATTGCATACTGCTGTAATATCTCAGCACACTGGTCTAAAATTGGAGGAGGAGCAATATGATCCATACAGGATTCAGCTCAGTGATGTAACTAACGATTTGTGCTTGAAGAATAATTCTGACTGCCAGGTAGTGCACTGTAATAGATATGGAATGCTGCAAAGAACAAACCACTGGTCCATTTGTAAAAAAAAATCTGGGTTCAGAGAAACTCAAAGCAGAAATATTTAAAGAATATTTTTAGGACTGATTCCAGAAGAATTAATTTTGCTTTCTTTTTTTTTTTTTGTTTGTTTTTGGGCCTCATACATTTCTTTTGCTCCTTTGGGCTTCCTGTTAATTCAAAACCACATAACAGCGCTGAATTAGCCCTCATTTGCAGCTACTCAGGTTTTCCTCCTATTTTATAACACCCACCTAACTCAGTTGGTGTAGTGATAGTCCTTGACCGGGGCCCACAGATTACGGCTCCCTCTGGAAACTGCTATAGGTGCGCTCTTAGTCCAGCCACTAGGTGTCTCCATTGAATGATGGATGACGCTCCCTCACCCACTTGGACTGGAAATGTTGTCTACACAGCAACCTCCACTCCATTCAACCTGAGGAGCAGAAGCCCTGGCAGTCGATCCTGAATGGTCCACATAGCAGCGTACAGCACTGCCACTGAGCCAGGCCAAGGAAGAATTAATTTTTTTTCAGAGTCTGCACATCTCAATTGATGCCACTTTATTCCAAATTTGAAAAGGAACTCTAGGAGTGCCCAGTTTCTGAATATTATCTACCTCTGAACAGAAAGCTGCCAGAGGAGAGTTTTCTGTGACTGTTGTTAAAGGTCCCATAATCTAGCACAGGACAGACTAATAACTTTATCTTCAGCTGACAGAACGTGCTGAATATTGTTGTGGTAAGTACAGAGGTCTAATTCTTCTTTTTTTGCCAAAAAAAAAAGAGCTGAGAGGCCAAATACATTGTGCTGCCTTCAACCTTATCACTAGCAATGTATCAAGCTACAGGGAGCCAACATGAAGTTATCGTTCTATATTTTTTCAGTAGTATTTAAAAGTCAAGGTCAGTGTAGAAAATGGAATATGGAAGTCTATCACTTTCAGTGGGTTATAGAATATGACGACACTGAAAATCATTTCAAGTGAGAGACTTCTGTAATTCTAAGCCTTGAAAGTAGATTCAGGCGCAAGCTCAGGCTCTTGTGGACCAGTAGGGACATTCAATAATGTTACTAGGTGATATATTTAAGACAAATAGGAGAAAATATTTTTTTACTGCACGCATAATTAAACTCTAGAATTCTTTGCCGGAGGATGTGGTGAAAGATGTAGTATGGCTGAGTTTAAAAGTGGTTTCGACAAATTTCTGGGAGAAAAGTCCACAAACCATTATTCAAGTGGACTTGGAGAAATGCACTGCTAATTCCTGGGATAAGCGGCATTGGAATCTATCGACCATTTTGGATCCTGCCAGGTATTGTGAACTAGACTAGATACTGGAAATGACCTGGAGGCAGAGTTTGCCCTGCTATATGTCTGCTATCACCAGTCAGAATACACTGTAGGCACAGCACCCAGTTTCCTGTTGGCAGCTGAGGGATAAATTCAGTGGAAAGAGACAATTTTCTGATTGTCCTGAAATGCAGTGGCAGTTCTGTGATACATTTGCATATTAAATAAGATAAAACTTTATCCACATGGGTTGGGGTGAGGGACTTAACATGTGTTTGAAGACCCTACGGGAATGGAACCCGGCAGTCTCACTCTGGTTCTGCAAAAAAGCAGACAGCGCACAGTCTCGAAATACCTAAAGCATTGCTTTCAGCTTAATGCAGAGGAACAGAGAACCTCAAATTGTAGCTACAGTCCTTGTGCATGCCATCCACAGCAAAAGGGAGTAAAAAAGGTGAGTGTTAAGTGTAAGAACATAAGAAAATGCCATACTGGGTCAGACCAAGGGTCCATCAAGCCCAGCATCCTGTTTCCAACAGTGGTCAATCCAGGCCATAAGAGCCTGGCCTAGATTGGCCACTGTTGCAAAAAATGAGCATATTTGTGCACAATAGTGCATATTTACGCTAGTGCTATTTTATAAACCTCAAACATAATACACAGGTAATGGTACATGAATATATTTTCTTGTATAAAATGGGCACTCAAGGGCGGGGCCAGCATTTACACATGTAACGGGTATGGCCGTTACTTGTGTATATTTATAGCTGCTAATTAGGTGCAAGTCAGAATAGAAATCTTTATAGCCAAAGAGTGTCTGGGTGAGAGGTCTGGGTAAACTGGGGAGTGCAGGCTGAAGAACCAGAGGGTTTTGATGACTGGACAAACTGGCGGACTAATTGGTTAAACTGGTAAGTTTCTTCACATATGCATGTTATAAATTTTGATAATTTACACGCATAAGTGAACAAGTGCTAAAATATGCAAATTGAATTACCTCATGTAAATGACTCGGCCACTTATCCGGATAATTTTTGACTTAGTTGGATAAGTCTTAAAAAAACTACTACGTAGCCGGATATGTAAAATAGCCGGATAAGTCATCAAACGCTAGTTATCCATCTATCTTATTTCTCTGCCTAAGTAGCTCTTTTCTTTGACTTTTCTGGCTATCTTACTTAGCTGGATAATTCGCCACAGCACTACTTAGCCGTTTAGCTGGATAAGTCAAAACTTATGCGGCTCTGTTTCAGATACATGCCGCATATTTTTTGATACGCGAACATGTTGAGTAGATCTGTGCATATTTTATACAGTGTGCGCGCATTTGTTTGCACAATATAAAATACATGTATATGCACGTGCACGTGTTCCTATGCATATATGGACGTGCTCACAAATGTTTTAAAGTTATCCTCCCTGTCTTCATTACAAGTTACTTCTTCTCGCCTATCTTCATCTTCCCAGTAGGTGTCAGAGGTGCAAGAAATAGTTATAAGATCTGTATTGCTTTCATAGCGTCTATGTGATATTAATTCAATGCATGTTTGATGTCCTCTACTCATCTTCTGCATCTTCTTCCTTTTGGCTTCCAACCATTTTGTCATTGTGTATAAATTCTCAGGGGCAACTTATTCCAAGGCATTCTTATAAGATGGCCAAACTGCATAATTTATTGTCTGATATATAGTAGGAAGATTGAAAACCACATATGACTGATCCTCTCCCTTCAGGCCATCCCTAGGCATCTCATTTCTGTAGTTGTTAATTTCTGTTCAGGTGTAGATGTTAGAGTTCATGTTTGACACTAATAAGATGGATTTGATGAAATTGGCTTTTGCGCTTATATGGTTATGTTGAAGAAAGGGTGCTAAGTGTCCTAATCCTCGAGTTGATACTCATATTGATTTTACTATCCAACCTTCCATCTTTTGTTATAGTCCTTAATGTCCAGTTCGTTGGATATATTCTTTTTAATTACTTTGTTAATGATTTGATGTGATTTTGTTTTTGTCATTGAGTGTTTAATTGTTTATATATTGTCTGGTTCACTGGATAGTTTTTTGTTTTTTTTTTGTTAATGTTTGAATACCAGCTTTTGGCAAGATTGTATACCACATTATATGGTTTTCTAGGGGAAAATAGTATATAAATTTCTTAAATACATAAATAAGATAATTCAAACAAATGAATTTAAGTATGTATTGTTTATCATTACTTTCAGCATTTCTCTGTTTTCCTGTTACTAGTACTTCAGAATTTTCAGTAGGGATGTGCATGGCAAAATATTTCCTATCATTTTATAGTATATTTTCATTTGGTTTAGTTTTTTGTTTTGTAAATTTTTCATTTTTAAATTTAAATGTAATTTTTAATGTGCACTGACTCAGAATAGTGCACCCTATTTCAAATTAGTGTGCACTAAAAATGAAAAAAAAAAAAAGAAAATTGGTGGAATTTTTGGTATTTCTTGTTATACAGACATATACAATATCAGTGTTTCAAATGAAGGCACATTCCCAATTTTCAGTATTAACTCTCATGAGGTAGTCATTGCATTGTGTGTTTAACGTATTTACATTAGTCTGAAAGTGTTGCTCTTGTTCTAAGAGCTAGGTCATCTGCAAAACATAGTTCATTAATGGCATTGTTTTTTTTTTTTTCACAAATATTAATATAGGTAGTAAAGAGCAAAAGTGACCATGCACAACTTTGGAACAAACCTAATGTTACCAGAAAAGAATGCAGATTTCATGATTTAATCCTTACAATATTGTTACTACGTCTTACAATTGTTTAAGCGTGAACAAAATTAGTCTTTATCACCAGTTTCAGCTCAGGAGGTCTGTGCATTAAGCTCTTACTGTCTTTTATCCAACCCAAGATGTCAGGTCAATAGGAGAATTACCTGGCTATCCATGCAACACTGCTGAATCAGGCCCTTGAGGATCCTGGATGTTTGGACTCAGATGAAAAATATCTCAGAGATCCCATATTTATTTATTTATTTATTTATTTTATTTAATTTCTTTTCCTATACCGATGCTCAAGACTAGGTCTTATCGTACCGGTTTACAATGTAACTGAGGGGAAACCAATTAACATCAAGGTAGAAAGTAAAGTTACATTAAACAGGGAGCATAAAACCTGGGCAATGGAAGACAGTACAGAGTTTAAACTAAGAAACAATTAGAGAGAGATAAATATATAAATCAACAAAAACTGTAAGATACAAAAACATAGGTTTATCCTAGGCAGTTGTTAGCCTGGTATGTCCAGAGGGAGAAGGAAAGGGTGGGGTTGGGTGGGGAGAAGGGATTGGGGAGGGGTGGGGGAGTGAGAGTCAGTGATGGTTGAGGAGATCCTTCAGCGGTAGGCTTCTGCGAAAAGCCAGGTTTTCAATTTCTTTCTGAAAGTTGAATGGCATTGTTCTTGGCGTAGGTCTTGTGGAAGTGAATTCCAATGTAGTGGACCTGCTGTTGAAAGAGCTCGCTTGTGAATAGTGTTGTGGACCGATGATTTGTTGGGGGGGGCCTTGAGCGAACCTTTGTAGGCAGTTCTGATCGGTCTTGCGGAAGTATGTAATTCAAGTGGGAAGGTGAGTTGGAGAGTGGATTGCTGGTAGACTGATTTGTGGATGATGGCGAGAGCCTTGAAAAGTATTCTATATTGGATGGGCAGCCAGTGTAGAATTTTTAGTATTGGTGTGATATGGTCCTTGCGACGAGTGTTTGTAAGGATCCTAGCCGCTGCGTTTTGCAGCGGCTAGGATCACGAATCAGATGGGTCCACTGTGTCCACTTGCAGATATGACACAGCAGACTGTGTAAGTGACGCAGCAAGAGAACGCGAGTTACATTTATTAAGCTGTCTTCCAGGGCTGGTGCAAAGGTATTAGGTGCCCCCCCTCCGGGTCACACCCCTCCTCACACACAATTAAAAATTGTGCGTGTTTAATAATTTTACATGGAAAAGGACATTCAAAGTACAGTCTTCTGAGGTAAAAATATCACTTACATATATGCATGTCCTGTTGTGGTGCCAACCAGAAAAACCTGCAGAAAAAAAAGGACCTTGGTATTAGACCTATTGTAATGTGTGTGGGGTATGGGCTGGCCCCTCAAAGTCATGAATAAACTGTATTACATTTCAATATTGTAAACTTCCCATACCAAAACAGCACTAATTACTAGCACTCAAACAGTAATAACCCTACCTGTGAAGAAGCAACACTTCAAATATACCAGGCCTTAAAACACCAATCTACCTCCTGTAAGGAAAATAGAATAAGCCAGGCTGCTATATGTCCCTATACAGAAACTACCTGCTAGCAGAGTACCTCACTTCAGTCATACATGCAGAACACAGACAGTCCTTCATCAAATACAGAATAAAGACACCATAAAATATAAATAGAAATGTGTAGGAAAAAACTGAATTGGAAACCACAGGAAGCCAGACTGTCTGTAGTGCAACAATGGAAAAACAGAAACTTCACCAGTCATCATAAAACAAACAAAATCAAGAAATATGAATTATCAATAGAGTAAAACTATACTAATAAAAAAATAAATATTACTTAACAGCTGACGAAAAGAACAATGTTCAGTAATTTAAGTCATAAAAATTTGCCAAATAGTGATAAATTGTTTAAAAACAGCAGACATATCAAACAGCACCCAATAATCTTTTGATTTCTAGATACCCTGATATTGTTGTGGATTAGCAGAGGGAGAGGAAAGGGGTTGTTGCTCACATCCTCCCTCTCTTTTATATATTCACACATGCTTGCTCACTCACACATACACACAGACATGCCATCTCTCTCTCTCTCTTTCATACGTGTGCACATATACCAACATGCTATCTCTCTCATACATACACACACAGACATTTCTTTTTCTCTTCTATGCACACAGACATGCCCTCTCTCTCTCATACACACATAGACATGCTTTCTCTCTCGCACATGCATGCAGAAATCCTCTCACTCACGGCCCCTCCCCCAGCAGCACAAGGTCAACAGCAACAGCCTTCTCCTTCAGGCCCCGAGGCCCACGGTACGTCCTCTTTCTTCAGAGATATGGGGGTTGATGCTTCTCTGTGACCTGTTCCTAACAACCGAGGATTATGCTGCTCTGCTTCCTACAGCTGAGCAGGGCCTGGGGGCCGATGTTTCTGCTTCCTGAATGGATGGGAGCCATGCTGCTCAGCTGATGCTGCTTGTCCCGGTTCCAGGCCGTGCTGCTTCACCTCCAGCACTTAACTGCTGCACAGGCCTGGGTCCTGTTCTGCCTCTTCCTGTGGCGGGGATGTGCTCCTCTTCTTCCTGCCTCTGCTGGCGAAGCCATGGCCTTGCCTTTCTCCGGTCGGTGCAGGACCACACCATGACGCGTTCTCTTCCAGGCCGCACAGATGGGAAGATGGAGAGACTATGCTGTTGCCACCCACCCTCCTCCAACCGGAGGTGCTCTAGGTGGGCTGCTTAGTACGCCTACTGCTCCCAGCAGCCCCGCTGTCCCCTGAGACAAACTTTTTTTTGCAGACTTTCACGTTCTCAGTCTACAGGCAACTCTCTGGAGTGCTGCAGCTTTTCTCGTTCAGAGGTCCTGCAGGCACTCCATACTCTTCAGCTAGAGGCAAGTCTCTATTCCTCTGATGGGCACATTCCAGAAATGTAATATAATAATTTATGTGATAGGCCTGACAAATTTAAATAAATGAAATGGGTGAAACTAGGGCAATAACATCTCTGATTTAGGGCATGGATTTAAGATTAGTAAGCGACTACTGGGACCTTACACGAGGTTTCCCAATCTTGCTAATATTGCTTTAGGGAGGGGGAAGGGCTGGAGAAGTTTTTAAGCTATCAGCATTGAGATGGGAATCTGAGGAATTTAGGGAGGAGAAGGATGGAGAGAGGAAGAGGGGATAAAGGACCAGAGATGAGGGAGAGAGGACCAGACATGAAAGGGAGATTAGAAAGATAGAGGAATGGAGATATGGGAAGGAAGATTGTGGAGGGGAGAAGGAGAGGAGGGAGGGAGGTTCTGGGGTCAGGGGAGGGAGGATCTGGATTTAGAGGGGAGTGTGATAGAAGCTCTGGAGCTGGGGGGGTGGGAGAAGGAGGGATGTTGTGGATTCTGGGGGGGGGGGGAAAGAGAGGATCTGAGATCAGGGGAAGGAGGATCCAGATGGGGGGGGGGGGGGGAGGGAGATTTTTTAAAAGATGATTGAGTTAGGAATGTTTATGAAAGATACGTGAATAAACAATTGCTAGGGTTGAAACCTTGGCGACTGGTGCTACTGCTCACAAGTTTTAAACCTGTGCTTATTCAACCCCTTTTTGTACAGTTAAAACAAAACAAAAAAAACAGCAGATATTTTCCCCAGAACTTTAATTTTCTGCAGTTTCTGGATGGGGAAAAAAGTTGCACAGTTAAAACGGAAAGGTTGAAATTCAGGAAGGTTACCCAGATATTCAGCGGAAGATGCCCTGATAAGTCTTCTGCTGAAGTTACATCTCTTTCTGCCATGGGAACACGCCTTGTTCCACCTCTTGTTACGGTCGTGGACCCTTGGGCCGGTTGGGACAGAGGATGGTATGCTATGGAAGGCCACAGCAAGCGTCCCAGCCGGGAGGCGGCTTGGAAGATAGAGGAGGCTTTACCACCGGAAGTCCGAGGTCCCCCCAGGAGGAGCCCGTAGGGACCCGGACCTCTTGGACTTAAGTGGAGTCCTATGCGACCAAGGACCCAGGTAACAGCTGAAGAGTCGGACAATGACTGGACCCAGGTGGATGAAGAGACTTCACCCTCAGGAGCCCGTGAGAGCCCGAGCCGCTGGGACTTAGGAGAAACCGGTGGGCCAGTAAGTACTGGATACCTGAGATGAGGCAGAAGCTGAAGTCGAAGTCCAGGAGCGAAGCTGAGTCAGGAGCCAGGAGTCAGAGATCCACACCAGAGCCAGGGACGAAGCAGGAGACTGAGTCAGGAACGGAGCCGGGTCAGAAGCCAGAAGGTCAGAAGCCGAAGACGAAGTCGTGGGACGGAGCAGGGTCAGAATCCAGAAGTCGGACGTCGATGCCAAAACCAAGGGACGGAAGCAGGAGACAGGTCAGAAGCAAGCCGGGTCGAAGACAGAAGCAATCCAAGCGCAAACAGCAACTAGCAAGCCAGGAACACCTGAAGAACCTCATTGCAAGGCAAGGAAGAACCAGGGAGCAGGGCTTAAATAAGCCAAGGCGTCTGACGACATCCAGGGGCAGTCCTGAGGTTTCCCGTGCTGGCCCCTTTAATTCTCCAGCCCCTGCGCGTGCGTGCCTAGGGGGCAGGGCAGCCACGGCGAAACTCCGGCGTCTCCCTCGAGGAGGGAGAGCCGCGGCAGAGGCCCGAGCAGGCCTAATCGGGTCCACGGCGGCCCGGGCCGGCCTCGAGGTAGGTGGGGGACCCGGGGCACGGCCCGGGGCCGCAACGCCTCTCCCGGGACAGAATTTAGCCAGGGAGCTGGGGGGAAATGTTGCAAGCTTGGGTTCATCTGGGTAATCCAAAAACGGACTTGGGCGATCCCTTTTGAATATCAACCTCCAAGCAAGTAAACATTTGTGCAAATTCCCAGTGGGACCTAATATAAAGACTCAGGCAAAAGGCCCACAGCGCTTTTGATTTAAAACATTTGTTTCCAAATTTCTTTTATGGGGGGGGACGGGGTGGTTTGAATTTGTTTCCTTCTAGAAACTTAAGTAAATGAAAGCCATGAGGAAAACGATGCCCCCGTTTCAAAACCGTGCAAGCGACTTTCCTTGTGGACTTTGAGGTCAATGTACTAAGCATAGAGAATCTCCCCAAGAATGACCGGACACTGCAAGGTGCAGGGCCATTTGCATAAAGTGCAGCTGATTCCTGCAGTGGCAGTCTCCCGACATTTGTGAGGTATCCCCAAAGCAATTACATCTCCATACAAATGTAAATTAGCTTGTGTCAACTCCTTAACGAGGTGATTTGCCTGATTTTTCAGCTCATTCATGATGTTGCATAATTTCCAAGGAATGACTTTGCAAGTCATTTTGCAAAACTGGTAGGTGGTGCATACTATTTCTGTGTTTTGCTTGCACTCTGGCCTTTGCAAAGCCATTCATTTATTAGTGCATCAGCCTCCTTACTTTCTTTTTTGATTTTTCTTCACTCTGCTTCTTAAATCACATCTTTAGTATGCTGAAGAGTCTAAGACTGCACTGAAGCAGGACCTCTAGGACATGTTTTTTTTTTCCACCAGCTGCTTTGATTTTATTTATATGGGCACAATGCTTTAAATCAAATTGCATGGAAATGCAGTAAACTCCCTTTTCGTTCCACTGCCCCCCCCTCACCCCACAAGATCTTAAAGTCTAAAGGGGCAATTTTTAGATAACAGGCACTCTTAGCATTTTATTTATTTATTTAAACAGTTTTATATACCGACAACCATTTGCACATTGTGTCGGTTTACATGTAACTTACTAACCAAAGTATATATAGGCATTGCCTTTACAAGGAACAGAATACAATCACACACGGTAACAAAGCAAGATTTAGATGAATTAGTGAGAGGGATTCAAACTGGGAATAACAAGTTGGGAGTGGGGAGAGAGTAAAAACAATAATAACAAAAACATAATACAGTTATGTACAGATTTTCATGATGTCTTCGTAGAAAATTGCTGGGTCTTGTTTTTGGGAAAGGAGACGAGTGCATGCGTGCACTCGTGTACTTTTGCAGTGAAAATTAGCCACATTTATGCTGGCATGCTGTCACAGTTTTCACTGGATTAAACGGCATGCATCACACTGAACAAGGAAAGCTGGTAGTGTGATAAATGAGTGGAGACAAAACACTGGTGAAAATGTCACGTGCTCACACTATTTTCCTATCCCAACCTAAACATGCCATGAGAATGCCTCCTCACGGGCTACTTATAAGTATGTGCATTGTGGAAGCCAGGCTGGGGAGGAGAGATTTCAGCTAGACTATTTTACCCAAGTAAGTGGCATTAAAAATTGGCCTCTAAATGTTACCTGAGGCGGTGGGAGACTAATGGTTTGTTCTAGTTCACAGTGGGTGGCAATGGCAGCAGATACAAGATCATGTCCACTTCCCAACCCATTGCTTTAAGTACAAAGTCAGTCTCTCTCTGCCTTTGATTGCCTCTGATCCTCCAAGGATGTTTAACTGGAGCTTGACTTCATCTCTATAATGGATAACCGAGTAAACTGGGGCTGCCTGATGTGAATGCCTAATGTTCAGCCAGAATGTCCATAGATGTTCTGAGTCTTTCTGTACTGGGAACAATCTAAACACAAGACAAGATGTACATTGATCTGGCAATATTCCCATTTCATTTCTTTGGGATATTTTTCAGACTTTCGTGCAACATACCAGTACTATTTTAGCTTAAACTTTCCCCAGATATTATCAGGGCGGTGGAGGACACTGCTGGGGTGGGAGGGGGAGGAGGGAATTAATGTAAAACGAATACTTTGCAGTATCTGTTGTTCAGGGCTGAGGTGTCTATTTCTAATTCATTCTCTCCACTGTTTGCTTATGAAAGAGCTTCAGTGACTGGAGCACAGATAAAGTGAAAAAAGATGTAAAAACCATAGAATTGTTTTACAGTTCCTCTCTTCTTTCTTCCCAAGATTTTGCAGGAAATCTGTTTGCCGTCCTTTCCTTGACTTTGACCTCTAAGTTGATGAGAATGCATTACAGTATAGCTCCAGGAAGTAACCTCGGTCAAACAGTTGTTGCCAGAGTGCTAACACAGAAATGACAGCAGAAAAGGACCAAATGGTCCATGCGGTCTGCCCAGCAAGCTTCTTATGGTAGTATCAGCCGCGCCGTGCAGGTTACCCCCATGTTCTCTTAAGAGTAGCAACTGCTGCTCCGTGCAGTTATCTCCAAGCCATATGATAACCCATAAAATAATTTCCTGCTGGCAACAATTTTACTGGGTGATGAGCCTTCTTGAAAATTCAGACAGTGTGGTTTGACATACTTTGCTTATGGACTGGGCTGTATAATCAGTCTTGTGTTTGTATTTTTTTTCCCTTACGTCTGCGTATCAGTACCTCAAACCTTAAAAGTCAGGGCCCGTGATAATTGTCATCTGAATCCAAATCCTCTTTTTCCCCCCCCACCCACTCCCACCGTCAAAGCAGAAAGCGATGAGGTTGTGTCAAAAAGCACCAAGGCTTATTGGTTAAGGGTAGTAATCCCTTGCCTTGCTGCTCCATGGTAACCCCCATGCTTATCAGTCTCCCAGACCGTAAAAGTCAGGGCCCTTGTTGGTTTCTTTAACCCCCTGCCATTGAAGCAGAGAGCAATGTTGCAAATGCATCAAAAGTATCAAGGCTTATTGGTTAAGGGCAGTAACTGCTGCACCAGCAAGTTACCCCCGTGCACCCTTTTCTTTATTTCCATCCTCTAGCCTTCACAGATCCACAGTGGTTATCTCATGTCGCTTTGAATTCTTTGACTGTTTTTGTCTTCACCACCTCCTGCGGAAGGGCATCCCGGGCATCCCCTACCCTCTCTGTGAAGAAATATTTCCTGATGTTGGTTCTGAGTCATTCCCCCCCCCCCCCCCCCCTCTAGAGTTGGCTTGGTTTGTAGCAAGGGTGTGGTGAACACCACTCCTGGAGTGGCGCAGGATTGCAAGGCTGGAACTCGGTAGGAGCGGTCCGGTGAGGCTGGAACAAGGAACGAGGTGCAAGCAGGAGTGGGGGGCTCAGGAATGGAGTGCAGATGGGGGGCTGGAGCTCTGGAGCAGAGTGTAGGCTGGGCTGGAGCTGTGGGGAGGTAAAAGTGCACCGGAACACACGGGAGGTGAATGGAGGTGAGTGAACTGGAACACACACATAGAAACATAAAAATGACAGCAGAAGAGGACCAATGGTCCATCCAGTCTACTCAGCAAGCTTCCCATGGTAGTATCTGCCATGCAGGCCCCCCCCCCCCCCCCATATATCAGTTAGCGATGTTCTTTGCTTATGGACTTGGAGGTGGAAGCAGTCCTGTGTGTTTTATTTCCTTAATGTCTGTGCATCACTACTCCAGACTGTAAAAAAAAAAAGTCAGGGCTCGTGTTGATTGACCCTGAATCCAAATTTCTCTTTCCCTCCACCCTACCCCCCTCCTTTGACGCAGAGAGCGATGTTGCGGTTGCATCAAAAGCACCAAGGCTTATTTGTTAAGGGAGGTAATCCATGCCTTCTGTTAAGGGTAGTAACTGCTGCTCTGTTCAGGTTACTCCCATGCTTATCAGTTTCACACTGGAGCTGCATGGAGGTAAGAGTGAACTGAGGGACAGATGGGAACACAAGATAGGACAGGACAAACAGAACATAAAACAGAGCCAGAAGGCTACAAAACAGGAAAGCCCCAAGAAGCTAGGCAGAGAGAAGCTTAGCGAAAAGGGAAGTGTTACGTTCGCCGGTTGCGCCACCCCGCGACCGGCCTCTTCGGCTCAGGCAGGCCCTGTAACGCTGGTGGCAGCGGGGAGCCGCAGCCGACGCAGCTCCTCGTGGGCTCCCGACCGGGTAGTCATGGCCTGCCTCTCCGGAATGCACACTGCCTTGGGCTCCTTCCTCTCCCCGATCCCCTTGCCTTGGCTTCTTGGCTCTTGCTCCTCTTCCTCCCTGGAGAGTGTCCTCAAGCGCCTGACCCATTTTGCGATTGGACTGCCTTTGGACCCTGACCTTTGCCCGGATACGTCTGAGATTCGCCGCCTGCCACGACCACAGCTTGGATATCTGACTGCGAGATTCACCGCCAGCATCTACCCTTGCTTGGACTCCGACCCTCTTCTGTGTCTGGACCCTGCACCTGGCTCCGGCCAGCGTCACCACTCCATCGGGACTTCCAGAGACCCCACATATGTCCAACCAGGCCCGGTACCCAAGGGCTCAACCTGAGGGGAATGTGTGCTGGTAGTGGTGAAGCTTCAGTGGGGTCTCTGCTCCCCTATGGCCTTGCTTGCCGATGGTGGGGACCTGTGAGACCCATCCCCATAGGTGGCGCCAACTCCCCCTCGGCTCAGGGGTCCAAAACCTGAACAGTAAGCCAAGGCCATGGATCCGGCAGAGGCCTCTACCCTGCAAGCCATTCCAGGCTTGGCTCAGAAGATCCTAGAACAGCAGAGGGTCCTAGAGACACTGGCGGATTCCATGGAAAGTCTCAACGCCCGCCTAGTCTTGGTGGCTGCAACTAGTGCAGTGCCTCCATCTACACAGAGTTCTCCGATGGCGCTACCACCTTCTTGCCTGGTTATTCCTCTGTCTGCTCCTCCTCGTCATGCTGGTGACCCCCAACAGTGTCAGAGGTTCCTTAATCTTGTACACCTCCAGCAGGTCCAGCGTCTAAATCCCTGCCAAGCTCGTTTGGTGCTCTTTTTCACGCGATTTGATTTCTAGCTCAGTTATCATCCTGTAGCCAAGAACCTCAAAGTGAATGCACTCTTGTTCCTTTTCTACAGAGGATTATGTCGAGCCTATACAGCATATCGTAGATCCAGCCTGTGTCATTCTCTCCGCCACCCAGACCGTGCCGCCAGATAAGACAGTCATACTCAGAAGACTCCGAAACAAGGTCTTAGGTTGGGCTCTTAATTCCCACATCGCCGGCCACCCTGGACGGGCCTGGACGAAGGCCCTTCTCTAACAGTTCTACTGGTGGCCAGAGATGCATAAGGACATCCAGGCTTATGTAGACACTTGCCCCATCTGCGCCCAGCAGAAGACTCCAGTGGGAAAACCATGGGGCCTATTGCATCCATTACCTGCCCCTGAAGAATCTTGGATGCACATTTCCACAGACTTCATTGTGGATCTTCCTGCTTCGGAGGGTAACACGGCCATTTGGGTGGTAATCGACCATTTTTCTAAGATGGCACATTTTACAGCACTGCCTAGCCTTCCCTCAGCTTCTCAACTGGCACAGTTATTCGTACAACACATTTTTCATCTACATGGGCTGCCGCATCATTTAATTTCCAACCGGGATCCTCAGTTTAGCGCCAGGTATTGGCAGAACCTCTGCAAAAAAATTCCACATCACTCTAGACTTCACGACTGCCTATTACCCCCAAGCAAATGGCCAAGCGGAACGGACTAATTGGGCCCTGAAACAATTTTTAAGAACTTATGCCAATGCTCGTCAGGACGATTGGGCCCACCTGCTCCCCTGGGCAGAGTTTTCACATAATTCATAGCCTTGTACCAGTACTGGAGCGTGATCCTTCCAAATCATCTACAGGAAGCAGCTGCTTCCACCCTTACTGCTTTCCTTGTCTGTCCTGTCCCCTGCTACCCAGATGACTGCTGTAAAGTTGAAAGAACTATGGATTTACACTCGATGGATGATCTGGGAGGTGGCCCTGATGGCCAAGAAATTTGCCGACCACATAGAAGACCAGCACCTCAATTCCAGCGAGGATAAAAAGTATGGCTCAGCACCCGACACTTTCGCCTGAGGGTCCCATCCATGCGCCTGGCTCCATGCTATATTGGTCCCTTCCCTGTGCTCCGACAATTAGAGCTCATAACTTATCAGCTCCGCCTACCTGCCTCTCTGAAGGTATACAATTCCTTCCATGTCTCCCTTCTAAAACCTCTTGTACTCTCCTGGCCCTCCCAGAAAACCCAGAGCCTCCTCAGCTTGCCGCCAAAGTCGAGACCACGTACCAAGTTCCCCAGGTTCTCAATGCTAGGAAACGAGGTCGCAGATGGAAATACTTTCTATCCTGGGAAGGATTCGGCCCAGAGAATTCCTGGGAACCATCCTCCAACATCCTTGACGAGCCTAATTAGGCAGTTCCATGTGGATCATCCCAGAAAACCTAGACCCTCGGGAGGGGGGTACTGTAACGTTTGCCAGTTGCGGCCCTCTGTGACTGGCTCTTGTACTTACCTGCGCCGTGGCGCAGCTCGGGCAGACCCTGGAAAACTGGTGGTGACATGGAGCCGCTGCTCGCACAGATCATCGCGGGCTCCCCACTGGGCAGTCACGGCCGGCCTCTCCGGTGCTGCTCCCTTCCGGCACGCGGCCGCACATTGCCTCGGGCTCCTTCCTCTCCCCAATCCCCTTAGGCAAGTGCATGCACCGCCATTGGGATTTAAAGGGACCACAGCAGGTAATTGCCATGGCCCCTCCTTCCTGCTATCAGCACATTTTTTCTATTTAAGGCAAGGTCTGGCCCATGCCCACAGGTGGCGCCAGCTCCCCCTCGACCCAGGGATCCACAACCTGAACAGGAAGAGTCTTGGGAAGTCTCAGGCTAGGCCAGAGGCTAGGAACAGAGAAGCCTAGACCTGGAGGCCTGATAGGGCAGAAGGCTGGGAGGCAACAGGACAGGTAAGGAAGCTAGGAACAAGGTTGAGGGGGCCAAGGAACTAAGCACAGGGAAACAGGAGTCAGAAGGCTCAGGGGCCATGATATAAACAAAGAAAAGGCCTGGAAAGGCCACAAGGCAGAGGTAGTTAGAGCAAGGAGCAGAAAAGCACTCGATTCTGAAGCATTGAGGGAAAGGACAGACAGGTTTAAGTAGAGCAGGAGTCTGGGTGTGGTGCGGGCAGGAGAGAAGGGCTTGGCCCTCCAGGGTCAAAAGCTTGTGGAGGTCCTCTGGTGATGCATAGGCAGTAGGGCTGGTTGAGGCAAGAGTCCAGGAATGTGCAGGTTCAGAGCTGGGCTCACTGGAGTCTTCTGATGGAGGGGAGAACACACAGCAGCCGGAAATGCAACAGGAGTTTCATTTTGTGACCCCAGTTCTACAGTTTTCTTTCCAGCGGAAAACGTTCAAAGTTCATGCATCACTAAAACCTTTCAGGTATCTGAAGGTCTGTATCATATCTCCCCTGCACCTCCTCCCTTCCAGGGTATCCATATTTAGATCCTTCAGCCTCTCGTCATAAGTGTTCTGATACTGACCCCATGCCATTTCGGTCACCCTTCTCTGGGCCGCCTCCATCTTATGCTTATCCTTTTTGAGATACAGGCTCCAGAGCTGAACACAGTATTCCAAGTGAGGCCTCATGGAGGACCTTTGCAAAGACAATATCACCTCCTTTTTCCTGACGTCTATTCCTCTCGATGCAGCCCATCATTCTTCTGGCTTTAGCTAATGCCTTGTCGCATTGCTTCATCGTCTTCAGATATAGTTGTACTGGAGACAGTACTGAGAAGGGTGACCAAAATGATAAAGGGGATGGAAAAGCTCACATTTGAGGAAAGGCTAAAGAGGTTAGAGCTCTTCAACTTGGAGAAGAGACGGCTAAGGGGGGATATGATAGAAGTCTACAAAATCATGAAAAGATCTGAATGGGTAAATGTGAATCGGTTATTTCTCTTTCGGATAGTACAAGGACTAGGGGGCACTCCATGAAGTTAGCATGTGGCACATTTAAAACTAATCAGAGAAAATTCTTTTTCACTCAACGCACAATTAAGCTCTGGAATTCATTGCCAGAGGATCTTTATTTAGATTTTTATATTCCGCTTTTCACACTTTTTTTTTTTAAGCACTTCAAAGAGGATTACATTCAGGTACTGTAGGTATTTCCCTATCCCCAGAGGGCTTACAATCTAATTTTGTACCGATATGGTTAGGGAAGTTAGTGTTTCTGGGTTTAAAAAAGGTTTAGATAAGTTCCTAGAAGAGAAGTCCATAAACTGCTATTAATTAAAAGGGTGAGAAGGCCACTGCTTGTTGCCGGCAATAGTAGCATGGGATATATTTAATGTTTGAGTACTTGCCAGGTACTTATGACTTGGATTGGCCACTGTTGGAAACAGGATATTGGGCTTGATGGACCCTTGGTCTGACCCAGTATGGCATATCTTATATTCTTAACAAGTTATAGCCTGGGATGGCTGTATCCCAGTCATGAGACTCCATGAATCATGTCTCCATAATGGCAAGGATGTCCACATCTGCCTCCACCTGTGGATCTGGGATTTTGTTACCCAGGCTATGAGCATTTGTGATCATAACTTTTCAGCTTTCCTCCCTTGCTTGCTTATCTTCATAGTCATCTTTTCTGGTCCTTTGCTTAAACATAGAATGTAGAACTGATTGATTTTATCTACTCTCGCTTCCTGTATTGCTTGGGGGTGGCATTTCATTTTCATTGGCCACTTTCTTCTACACTCATCCTGTAGTTTAAATGCCTGATGTATGGCCAGAACTTCTCATTTAATATCTTCTTTCTTGCCACTGTCAAATGTAGGCCATCCTTACCGTATAACCGTATGCCAACTCCTATGCTCACTAATTGCAATGAATGTTTTCATTGAACTCTGTACATAGCATTTTCTCTTTGTTACTGTTATTTATCCCCCTCTCCCAATTATGTTACCCCCAATTTTGAACATAGCAACCATTTATTCAGTTTCCTGCTTGTTATTTTGACTGTTCTATGTTCTCTGTAAAGGCTATGCCTACCTATACCGTGATTTTAAGTTATCTGTAAACCGACACGATGTGCAAATGGTTGTCGGTATATAAAAACATTTAAAATAAATAAATATAACCTTTTACTGCTCCATACATGACCCTAGCCTCCAAAGTATCCAAAGCCATTTTCTTTACACCATGTTTTGAGCCAGGAATTGAAATTTTCTATCTGGCTTATCCTTTCCTTTCCCATTCCTTAAACAGATAATATTTCAGAAAAGGCAATATTCTTTAGTATGGGTTCATCCTCCTTCTCCTGACACTGGAAATCTTTCTGTACTGCTTGGATACAATTTCTAGCGAGGTTATTGGTCCCCAGATGGATGATAACATTGATATTAGTCTTTACTTTCTTCTATAATTGCACCAATTACCTGGTTTGCATTTCTACCAGCTGAAGATTACAAACTGGCTAAAAGACAGGAAACAGAGAGTAGGATTAAATGGACAATTTTCTCAGTGGAAGGGAGTGGAGTGCCTCAGGGATCTGTATTGGGACCCTTACTTTTCAATATATTTATAAATGATCTGGAAAGAAATACGACGAGTGAGATAATCAAATTTGCAGATGACACAAAATTGTTCAGAGTAGTTAAATCACAAGCAGATTGTGATAAATTGCAGGAAGACCTTGTGAGACTGGAAAATTGGGCATCCAAATGGCAGATGAAATTTAATGTGGATAAGTGCAAGGTGATGCATATAGGGAAAAATAACCCATGCTATAATTACACAATGTTGGGTTCCATATTAGGTGCTACAACCCAAGAAAGAGATCTAGGTGTCATAGTGGATAACACATTGAAATCGTCGGTTCAGTGTGCTGCAGCAGTCAAAAAAGCAAACAGAATGTTGGGAATTATTAGAAAGGGAATGGTGAATAAAACTGAAAATGTCATAATGCCTCTGTATCGCTCCATGGTGAGACCGCACCTTGAATACTGTGTACAATTCTGGTCGCCGCATCTCAAAAAAGATATAATTGCGATGGAGAAGGTACAGAGAAGGGCTACCAAAACGATAAGGGGAATGGAACAGCTCCCCTATGAGGAAAGACTAAAGAGGTTAGGACTTTTCAGCTTGGAGAAGAGATGACTGAGGGGGGATATGATAGAGATGTTTAAAATCATGAGAGGTCTAGAATGGGTAGATGTGAATCGGTTATTTACTCTTTCGGATAGTAGAAAGACTAGGGGCACTCCATGAAGTTAGCATGGGGCACATTTAAAACTAATCGGAGAAAGTTCTTTTTTACTCAGCGCGTAATTAAACTCTGGAATCTGTTGCCAGAGGATGTGATTAGTGAAGTTAGTATAGCTGTGTTTTTAAAAAAGGATTGGATAAGTTCTTGAAGGAGAAGTCCATTACCTGCTATTAAGTTCACTTAGAGAATAGCCACTGCCATTAGCAATGGTAACATGGAATAGACTTAGTTTTTGGGTACTTGCCAGGTTCTTATGGCCTGGATTGGCCACTGTTGGAGACAGGATGCTGGGCTTGATGGACCCTTGGTCTGACCCAGTATGGCATTTTCTTATGTTCTAATGGCTGCATCATTCACACCACTTTGACTTGGAGATATCAAGGGCAAGGTAAAGCATGTTATATAAGCTTGGCCCTTCAAATACTATTTCCCAACCCTAAGTCCATGCCACTTTTTGGGTGACACTATGGGGTAGATTTTCAAATAGCGCGATTTGGCGTACTTTTGTTGGCGCATCAGGCGCAAACAAAAGTACGCTGGATTTTAGTAGATACGCACGTATCCGCTAAAATCCGGGATTGGCGCGCGCAAGGCTATCGATTCCGTATAGCCGGCGTGCGCCGAGCCGCACAGCCTACCTCCGTTCCCTCCGAGGCCACTCCGAAATTGGAGCGGCCTCGGAGGGAACTTTCTTTTGCCCTCCCCTCACCTTCCCCTCCCTTCCCCTACCTAACCCACCCGCCCGGCCCTGTCTAAACCCCCCCCCTTACCTTTGGCGGAGGATTTACGCCTCCCGGAGGGAGACGTAAATCCCCGCGCGCCAGCGGGCCGGAACGCGACCTGGGGGCGGGTCCGGAGGGCGCAGCCACGCCCCCGGACCACCCCGGGCCGTATCCATGCCCCCAGGCCCGCCCCGAAACGCTACGTCCCGCCCCGAAAACACCGCGCGGATTGGGCCCGCCCCCCGACACGCCCCCTCGGAAAACCCCGGGACTTACGCAAGTCCCGGGGTCTGCATGCGCCGGTAGGCCTATTGAACATAGGCGCACCGGCGCGCAGGGCCCTGCTCGCCTAAATCCGCCTGGATTTAGGCGGATTTAGGCGAGCAGGGCTCTTAAAATCCGCCCCTATATGAACAGTATAGGACTTGCTTATTTTGTGTCAGCTCTGCATCTGGAGTTCCTAGCAACCGTGTGCCTGTCACTTAGAAGCAAAGGCTCCTGGTTGTAGCACTCATCAAACCCTGAAGCTATACCTCACAGCTGCCACATGTGTCCTAGCAAAAAAACTTCAATATTGTGATATGATAGTGCAAGTTCCTGGCTGCTTGCTGTATGTCCTCCTGCAATACACATTGGTCTGACCTGACCCACAAATATGTTAGTCCAATTCATGGCCATGCTGCAGCTTTTGTTTTTCCTAAGTGAGGGTTCAAACTGTGGCTGACATCCTGGCTGAACAATGACTAACTGACCATATATGATCTGGGAGTCCCAGTAGTGTGGATTCTTTTTTTTTTTTTTTTTTTTTCATTTAAAGTTTTATTATTTTAAGTTTTAATAAAACTTTAAGTGTGGATTCTAAAGGAATGTGAGTAACCAAACACATTTCTAATGCTCCAGATGTGAGGCTTGGAAAGCAGCAATTTGATGAGTGAAGCCGAGAAAGTGTGTAGTGGCTGCCCACTCACAAAGCTTTGTGGCAAGTGCATTGTGTGGCCACACAGCATTAACGGGTGTTGCATCGGAGGTGGACCCTTGGACCGAGGTGGGGTTGACGAAACCCATAGGTGAGGACCTATGGGTCCCCATCGTCAGCAGGTGGAGTGGGCTGAAGGTAGAGGCCGCTGGAGCTTCACCTATACCAGCCCTTGTTCTCCGCGGGTTGAGCCTTTGGGTGCCGGGGCCGGCAGGACTTAGGTGGGCCTCGAGGTTGGTTAATGAGAAAGATTGGTTTAGTCCAGAAACAGCAGACGCTAGGTGGCGTAGTCCTATCCTGGACTGGGTTCGGTACTGGAGCTCGGGCGCCAATGGAACTGGGATTAGCTGGGGGTGCTCGAACAAGGATAGGCCAGAGCCTAAACATGCCCAGGGAGTAGGCTGAAGGAGGCGTCAATGACAGACTTGGATCAGGGCCGGCGGCAAAGCAGAGGTCGTGGCAAACAATGCTGAGTTCAGATCTCGGAAAAAGTCAATAACGTAAGTCAATCAAGGCAATGGTCTGATCACGGAGTAGTCAATAGCGTTAGTCAAGTGTAGCAAAGGTCTGGGTCTGGAAATAGGCTGTAGGATAAGGTGTAGCAGAGGTCTGGGTCTGGAAATAGGCTATAGCGTAGTCAGGGTAGCGGAGGTCTGGATCTGCAGATAGTCTGTAGCATAGTCAGGCATAGCAGAGGTCAAGGTCTGGAGATAGGATGTAGTGTGTTAGTATTTGTAGGAATGTGGGCCCCTGAGCCGATGTGAAGGATGGAACCGCCCACAGGGAGGAGCCCTATGAGCCTCACCTTCAGGAGGTGAGGTCTCGGTGACTTCAGACACAGCTATAGATTAGAGTTTTTATTAAGAGATAGAGAGGCACTGCCCATGGAGCAGGGAGTGCAGGAGAAAGTCTCAGAGTTTGTGATATGGGGTAAACCCAAAGGAATACCTCTGTAGTGAAGATACGACAATGGTCCACAGAGCGGGGTACACCGATGAGGTTCCTCAGTATTTATGATACAGTAGTGGTCCGTGGAACAGGGTACACCACTGAGGGTTCCTTAGTAGAGGTGATACGGTAGTGGCCCGCAGCGCGGGGTACACCGATGAGGGTTCCTCACTTAGAGATGGCGCATAATGGTCCGCAGAGCGGAGGTACTCACAATAGCGAAGGTTGCAAGAGAAACCCCAGGGAACAGGGTAGGTAGCAATCCAAGGCCCTAGGAGTGGATAGCCAGAGACGAGGAAAGGGCCCTCGAGGAGCGGGTACCCAGAGTGTCTCACGCCGAAGAGGCCAGAAAGCGACATCCGTAGTGAGTGAAGGGGATTCGGCAAGGAGGGAACTCGTTGCCAAGTCATTGATAGGCAGTATCCTGGTGGAGTGACATCATCTGGAGGGGACGCCCCCGAGATTCCGGCCATGATGTGCTTAAGACTGGCCCGTGCGTGCACGCACACACCTAAGGGATTCCAAGGGCAAGATGGCGGTCGTCAGCGCCTGTGCCATTCAGGGAAGCCTGGGAGTGGTAGGCAGGCCGGTGATAGCTGGCGGAGGCCACTAATCTACCCAACTGAGTCAATGCTGTAACAAAAGAGGTGAGCAAGAGCGGGCGCAGCCATCTGTGAGCAATGGGCGTAACATAGCGTAGTCAAACAAAGCAGAGTCGATATCCGTAGAGTCAGTCCAACACATAGACAGGGCAGGAATGAAGAATACAGAACCGGGAACAACGGAGGTCAGGAACGAAGATTAGAGAGAATTCTCTAGTAGCAACGAGTACTCAGATAGCGAGGAGACCTGTAACAAAGGCAATGCTATGGAGCGAGGCCTGAGCTTAAATACACTGAAGAGTTTGGACGCGGCCCTTGATGATGACGTCAGTTTCCCACCGCGGGCCCTTCATAAGGATTAGAGATGCACGCGTGTGCGCCTAGGGAGGGGCACGGCGCGGGTAGTGGCTTCTCTCCGCGGGCCACGCAGAGAGGCCCGACGAGCAATGGCATCTTGAGCGGCAGTACTGGGGACCAAGGCAGAGCCGGAGGCACCGGGGGCGGCCCCAGTTTGGAGCCGGCGGCCTACCGCTGCTAGCAAGGAGGAACCAGGAGCTGGAGTCTGCATGAGAAGGTGAGGAGGCCGCGCCACGGGTCTGCCATGAACGGCACATGTAACAAAGGGCCTTTCCAGCATGGAGAGAGAAAGCATCAGCATCTCCCAAGAATACTTATACTGAACAATAAAAAAAAATTATGCTTTATACAAAAATCAAAGTGTTCTTGTGTCCCTGGCCATAAGCGTCAATAAATAATGGCGTGGCACTTAACAGGCCCTGATGCTCTGGCATGTACACCTGACAGTACAAGGCGTTTGTCATGTAATCAATGCTGTTACCTCCCCCCACAGCCCCTCTCTATGTCCCAGCCAGTTGATGGAAACACAGAGCCAGAGAGGAAATAGAGAAAGAAGCATGTGCTTACCTATGAGCCAACTGTCGCTGTAGAGGACATTCTCAAATTGTTCAAAGAGGCCCAATTGCGCAAGTATAAAAGAATCAGGCACGGCTTCCAAGTACCTGGCCACCACGTCAGATGTGCATGTGAGTATCACAAACCAATTGCACGTTGAGGGAATGGAAAAGCTTTCTGTTGCATAAGATCTCCCTGTTACATGGTGAGATGATGGCTATGTGAGTGCAGTCGATAGTTCTCACAACATTGGGAATGTGTGCAATGGCATAAAAGTCTCTTTTGATATCCATTAAGTCCTGCCTATCTCTTGTGCCGTGGCTGCCTGCATACCAAGCGCTATCGTGGGCCTCGACGCTCTCCCTGCAGGGCCAGTGGCTCAGGCTCCAGTGCAGGGAGTTTCCTAGGAGGGGTAGTAAGTTCCCATGTCTATTCTGGTACTTGTTATTGTTGGTCGTCTTCTTCTTCTTGTTGGCTGCGGCGAGCCTCCTCAAGCATGCAGTATGCCCTCACAAGTACAGTTGTCACAAACATAATGGGTGTAGGAAGGCAGGCCAGGGAAGAACGAGTGTTTTTATTGGGCCAGGAGGTCATGGTAGGTGTGGTTGCTAGAAGGCCTCATAATTATCACATGTGATAATAGCCACAGTAATAGCCACAAACAGCTCTAATGGCTGCGTATGAGCGATAAATACTTTCCCCCGTACCACCCAAAAAAAAATAGGTGTAGTTATTTCTGTCTTTAAATCCCGCATTATTGTGCATTAATTGGTCACGAAATGTGGTAGAAGAGCCTTATTTTGCATTTACTCCTACTTGTATACCAATGCTAAGGTGCATTGCAATATTTTTCACGCGCATTACAGACGTTTAACATGCATTCGGACCCTAACATAAAATGATAAATTACCCTTGTAAGAGAGGGAAATATATCAAAAACTATGCGGAGAAAAGGACTGGAGAAAAGGATTTAACAGCAGAACACAAAAACTTCTAAAGTGCACACTAAGATAGAGAGGAAGATATATAAATATATTGAAACAAATCACTTAGCCAATTGCAGTGTTGTATGCTTTTGAATCAGGCAGCACACTGAAAAGTGATAAATAACTCTTTTCTATTCAGTCTTACAAAGCAGTACAACTGAACGGCTGGTTCACAGATGGCCATGACCATGACAGACAGAAGTGTATTCCAATCCAGATCTCTCCATAGGGCAGGTTAGAAGTCTGTAGGGTCTAGCTAGCAGCCCATTATCAGTCAGATCACACAACGGATCTGAAGGCAGTTCTAATGCTCCTATAAAAGGCTTTCCAAAGAGTCTGATCTGGTGGTTTGAGAATCCTTTTCAGCTCATCACCTTGAAGGCCAAGAAGCAGGGACATAATACAGAGAGAGAGTTTGTGACGTATTAACCATCCCTCGCCCCAAAACACAGATGCACGTCTTCAGCTTACATCTTGTACTAAAACTTTAAGTCTTTGCTTTAAACGTATCTTCTTCAGCGGGCATTTTTGTAAGATCTATGGATTTTCCTTTTGAGTTGTCCTTATTGGCTCGTGCTAGAAATGTTTAATCCTAATTGCTGATGTTTTTTAGTAGTCTGTATTATGTTTGACTGATTTTTATATTTTTAATGTTTACATTGTCTACATTACCTCTAGTCTGCCACCAGGTGACTAATAAATAACCAAATAAAAAATTGACACACCACTAAATCCTACCACTTAAAGCTTTTCCCATAGATATCATAAAAAAAATTATTTATATGCACAATATAGTTCATTTTATCTTTTAGCCAAATAATATATTGCTACTTTATTTCCAATTTATGTGATATTCCTAAAAATGACTATTCTTAGGGTCAAATTTACTGAGTTTCTTTTCTCCCCAAAGACATGATGAGGTCAATATTCAAAGCTGGCCATTTAAGTAACTTGGCTGGATATAACTTATCTGGTGAAGTTACAAGGTATATGCAGCGGCATGGCTATGTCACCGAATATATGAATATATATCTGCGCTTAGCCTTATGAGTTATAACTGGATAAGTTAGACCTACTCTATAGCAGGTCTAACTTACTGGGTCATTCATCCAACCGTGATGTGCCGGTGTTGTGTGCATTAGGGCACTCGATAAGGCTCTACCACACGTGATACCGGCCGCCTCACGGTGGTACCATGCAAATTAGGGGAACCGGAGAGTGTGGGCGAGGTTTAGGCGGAGTTATATCCTGGAAGTGCTATGGACTAAATATAGCCATAAATATAGTCAGTTATAACTCTTGCGGCTAAAACCGAATATCTCTAGTTAGCCACCTAAGTTATGTGGCTAACTCTCTCCACTCTGATTCACCCACTCCATGCCCACAATTTATGCAGCTAACATTTTAGCCAAATAAGGGCCTCATTTTCTAAAGTATTGCAGGCCTGCGATACTTTAGAAGCTGAGGGGCGGGGGGCCGAAACGGGGGTCGGGCCTGCGCTAGCCGGCAGCAATCGCACCATCGCGGTGCGATTGCTGCCGGTTTCGCACCCAATAGCGCCACCATAGGAGGTGTAGCTATTGAGAGCGAAATAGGCAGCGAAAAGGCACCTACCTTTTCGCTGTCCGCGGTGTCGGCGCAGAGTCGGCCCCGGTGATGCCCCGACTCCTCCTCTTCCGGGGCCGACTCCGCCCCCATCCTGGTATCGCACGCGGTAAGGGACTTTTTGTGTTCGAAAGGTCCCTTATCGTGTGCGAGCGGCTTGAAAAATGAGGCCCTAAGTGACTTAAGCTGGTAAGCAATGGCCACTGAATGTAAGCGCATATTCAGCAGTCACTACTTAACCACATGTTTAAATAAATAAATAGATAAATAGATAAATAAATAAGCTATACTTATGCGGCTAAATAGCACTGAATGCACTTTGAATATTGACCTCAATGTTGGAAAAGTGCATATAAAAGTTTCTATTTGTGAAAATATTATTGTCATAATGCTTTTGATTATTGATTTATAACTTGTGGATAGGGGATGACAGATCAGCAGTGGAGAATTTCAGTTTCTCTTGAGGCAACATTTGGCTATTGATGTAACATCTAAAAGTCATATATTATTGACATGACATTGCATCAGTACAACTTTATTCCAAATACAAATGGAAGCTAAATTGTATACGATACAAACCAAGCAAAGAATTGTACATAAAAACACAACTTTTTGATGGAACTGCAAAACCCATGGGAACATTTTCAAAAGGATTTATGCACTTAAAACTGGGTTTTACGTGTGTAAATGCACTTTAAGCATGGAAGTGTGCTTTTGAACATTGGTACAATATATGCCATTGAATTGTCAATAGGTTTTACACAATCAAGTGCACTTTAAGTGCATAAATGGGCTTTTGAAAATTGCTATGATATGCTACTTTTACGTGCTTAAATCCTATTGAAAATTACCCCCTTAGGCTTTACAATGATGTTTACCAGAAACTTTTGATGGAATTACAGCATTATAATACACCAGTGCATATCAGTTATTCTTTACATCCTTATTGCATATTTAATACAGCATAGTACTTTTAACATGGAAGACACAATAGATTATATTAAAAACCATTCAGAATTCATGTCTAATGAACTCAGCATATCACTTAATTTCCCCAAATCACTATTGAGATTCATATTCCACAGATTTATTTCTTTTTCTTTCTTGTTTTCAAATCTCCAGGTCTTGTAATGGGATTAATTATACGGTATGCTATAATTCCTTTGGATCTTGACAATGGAACTACCTATAGCTGTGAGAAATTACAAAGCAAACCATCAACACTACTTGTTAATATCACAGACCATGTCTACGAGTACCAGTACATGAGAGAGATCAGCCAACAAAATGTCAATAGTCACCAAGGCAATGTGATGTTGCAAAAGGTAAAAATACCCTGAATATCCTATTTCTTACTATCTGTTTATTTGTTTGTCATTCATGTAAACATTGCATCTGTTCATAACAAATTCCATATTGGGCTCAAAGGCCCATCAGCCCAGCATCCTATCTCTGATGGGACCAATCCGTGTCACCTGGAAGTAGTATCCAACAGATCCCGGGAGATCCATTCCCTGTTGTTCACTACCAGGTCCCAGAAGTAAGAAGCAGTGTTCAAGTGATCAAATATGCGGACGACACAAAATTATGCTGAGTAGTTACATTTATTTATTTAAAACTTTTCTATACCGTCACTAAGTTATATACCATCGCAACGGTTTACAAATAAGCACATAGACTAAGGTAAGTAAATGTAGGTTATCGTACATTCTAACAGGTGCCAATAAAGTTCGGTTACAATTTCATAAATAAAATCATTATTTGAGTATTGTTGATCAAGTCCAGGTATATTATTGAGTTACTATCTCTTTGAGATATTACTTCTTAAATGTAGGATTGAATTTACTCAATCCTACATGAAGTATGTCTGCATTAATGCAGATGAAGTTCATCTGCATTAAATCTCAAGCGAATTGGATGAATTGCAGGAGGACCTTGTGAGACTGGAAGATTGGGCTTCTAAATGGTAGATGAAATCTAATGTGGACAAGTGCAAGGTGTTGTATATAGGAAAAAATAACCCTTGCTGTAGTTACAGAATGTTAGGTTCTATCTTAGAAGTTACCACCCAGGAAAGAGATCTAGGCGTCATAATGAATAATATTTTTTTCATTTAGATTTTTATATTCCACTTCAGCACTTCAAATACATTGAAATTGTTGGCCCAGTGTGCTGTGTCGATCAAAAAAGCAAACAGAATGTTAGGAATTATTAGGAAGAGAATGGAAAATAAAACGGAGGATGTCATAATGCCTCTGTATCGCTCCATGGTAGGCCCCCACCTTGAATACTGTGTACAATTCTGGTCACAGCATCCCAAAAAGGATATAGCTCCACTGGAGAAAGTGCAGAGAAGGGCAACCGAAATGATAAGGGACATTGAATGGCTGTCCTATGAGGAAAGGCTAAAGAAGTTAGGGCTGTTCAGTTTGGAGAAGAGACGACTGAGGCGGGATATGATAGAAGTCTACAAAATCATGAAAGGACTTGAACAGGTTAATGTAAATCGGTTATTTACTCTCTCAGATAAAAGGACCAGGGGGTACATCATGACGTTAGCAAGTAGCTCGTGTAAAACAAATCGAAGAAAATTCTTTTTCACTCAGCGCATAGTTAAGCTCTGGAATTCATTGCCAGAGGATGTGGTTTCAGAAGTTAGTGTTACCTGGTTTAGAAAAGGTTTGGATATGTTCCTAGAGGTTAAATCCATAAACTGCTATTACAGTAATTAATAAGCAGTAGTAGCTTGTGATCTATCTAATGGTTGGGTACTTGCCAGGTACTTGTGACTTGGATTGGCCACTGTTGGAAACAGGATGCTGGGCTTGATGGACCCTTGGTCTGAGCCAGTATGGCATGTTCTTATGTTCTAAGCTTATCTAGCTAATAGTTGTTAATGGAGCTGTCCCCCAGAAACTTGTCCAAGCTCCTTTTTATGCTTTCCAAAGTACAGAATGCTGGAGAGAATTATATAAATGGGAGCAATGCTGTCCAACTGCAGGCATAATAACTCTCCAAAAGAGGGATGGAAGTTAATCAAATTTCACATACAGGAGGAAAATGCAGGAAGACAAATTTGAAAACTAGAAACATTAGGCCAGTATTTTCAGAGAACTGAATCTACAGGAAAAAAAAACCACCTCATTGCTTTGTATGGGAAACAGTTAGAGCTATAGAATCTTGAGCACCATTCCATTGCAAACCCTGACCTCAGCCTTCCGGAAACACACGGAGACAGACAGGAAAAAATAACTGAAGCAATTGTCATTTATCAAAGCCACCTTCCTCTACATTCCAAAGTTACCTCCTGCCCTCCCACACACCCCCACAGATGCACCTACCCATAGCCTCCCACACACCCCATTACACACATTGTCCATTTTCCACACTCTCACCCCATCACACACACTAACCTTCCCCACATGCCATCACACACATGCATACCCCCACCCTCTCCCCCCCCGACACACCTACACCCCCCATCACATGCATGTCAACAAATAAACACACCCATTTCCCTCTACATGCACACCCATGACCACAGACATACTTCATAAGCGTCACATACCCAAACCCAGGTATTTTTACACTCCACACATTTCTGTACTTCAGTACCCACCACTCACATACAAGCACACAAATCCACAACCCATACACTCCTAAACCCACTCCCTTCCACACAAACCCGAAACTCACACTCCTACACCCACACACCTACACATACAATCAGATACCCTTCTTCCACCCATGAATGTACATGCAGACACCCACAAATGTTCTATACACACCAAACACTTGAACATATCACCACCCACCTGTCCCCCTACCTATGGCCCCACAAAGAAACCTACAACCCAAAGATTTCTATACACACACACACACACACACACACCCTACACACTTCTATAATCGCACCACAATCCCACACAAACTCACAACTCACACACTCGTACTTTCACCATGTACACAACCACATGCTTCTACACTCCCAAACAAACCTACACATTCCTACATTCACACCCACCATGTACACAACACTTACACCCTGGTGCAAGGGTCTGAGGTGCAGGAGTATTAGGTGTCCTAGAGGAACCTTTACTGCCTTAGGCACCTCTCCCACCAACCAAGCCCTCCCCTCTACACCTGGAAACTTTTGATTTCCAGTCACCCTGAGATTATCATGGATGAAGTGGAGAAAAAAACTTCTCACTCTTTCTCATGTGCACACTAACACACTTTCACACACACTTTCTCACTTGCACACATAGTTGGTTTCTCTTCTAACTTTCTACCTTGTAACTCATGAGAGGATCTATTTACTATTACTAAGGAGGACAATTGTGAAGTTGATTGGGAGGCATTTATATTAAGCTCAGCTGTCTACCTCCACAAATCTGTGAGAGTCACATTGGGGAGTTCTTCAAAGCCCCCTTAACCAAGAGTAGAAATAATAGGTGGATGGAAATTATTCACAGAGTTCAAAGATCGATTAACAGGAACAATCTCGGGCTGAACCGCAGATATAGTCGGTACAGCCTCCGTTCCAGCAATTCTATCAGAAACGATTCATCGGGTTTAATTCCATTTGGTAGTGGGGGTGGTAGGCCTATTGCAATGTGCCTATGCCAGGACTCAAAGAGGTACCTTCTGTGCAGTCACTAATTGGCAACTCGCTCATTCTCAGTAAATGGATGTCCATGGGGCAGAGAATTGGAAAAGGAGTAGGAGATGATGTTAATATCTTTGCTTTCCTTTTCTTACCCATTTCAAACAAACAAAGCCGCACGATCCTTGGATGTGAGTGGCTTAGGCGGTGCGCCGCACAGCCGGAGAATTTAAAGAGCCGGTGGGATGTTTTACGATGATGTCACTCCTGCAACTCTCTGTGGGGAGAGGCGGTTGGCAATCAAGCTCCTGGGCCGCTCGAGGTTCTGGTCACAGCCCCACCAGTTCTCCAACTCCTTTCCTCCTCCGGAACTCCCCCTCCTCTTGTTTAATTCACAAGTTGCAGCAGCCAATGGAACTCCTTTTTTTCCTTCAGGCCTTGTGGGCTCATGACACTGCTCCTGCTCCTGCTCCTTTCTTCCAGTGTTGGCTAATGTTACTCCTCCTTCTGTCCTACTCCTTTCTTCGGGCAGGGCAGGCCAATGCTGCAGTCTGCACCTATTCGTTCTCCTGTGGACCACATTGATTGCGCCTCCTCTTGTGATTTGACTTCCTCTTCTAGGCCTGCACTGGCAGGAAGAACAAGGATCTGCAATCGCTATGGTCGCCTAGTCCTTCCACTGGCCTGGCCCCCCTGTACACAACTCCTCACCCCTACTCCCATGCCCTCCAATCTGACTGAAATTTTTCACTGCATTCAACCAGTAAAGACTTTTCTATTAAACAGGCACCAAAAATGGTTTGTGCAAAATCGATCTTTGGCATCACTTGTAGCAGCGGCTTGTAAACTGCCACATTCCACCAGGCAGTGGTGCGGAGGGGCAGCCCACCAGTACCGGGCACCTTTAGGGGCAATCGCTGAGAGAAAAAGAGACCAAAAAGACCAAAAAAATTGAAAAAACACTTTGCGCTGAAACTGAGAATGCTGTGAACTCAGGGATGAAGAGACCCGCCTCCCCCTGACATCATCACGCTCAGCGGCGAGCCGGTAAAAGGCCACATTCCACCAGGCGTGCAATCCTTTGTTCTATGCTTATTTTAATTCCCTTTTCCTTTGTTAATTAACCTTTTTCATAGTGTTTAGTAATCTCTTGTTTATTAAATATGTTCAATGTATTTGACTTAGGAAACCTATTTTCCTGCATACTCTGTTTTTAATGTAAACTGGTATGATTTGTATCTGATACAAGAATGTCGGTATATAAAAATGCAAAATAAATAAATAAAATAAATAAGTGAGGTCATGAATTAATGAAGCCTTGCTGATGCTAAGCAACCTGTACAATACCTGAGACTTTACCTCAAGCAGGCATACATGAAATCACTGCCTCCCGGAAGTCTGAGCAGACCTTGTTTTTGGAGTTTCTAAAAATATTTTGCATTAAGGAAATATTACTCTACTGGTCTGATTCCTTTTTGAGGGCTCCTTTATGAGGCATCAAATCAGAAACATGGTGGCCTTATATTCGCATGGAGTTCCCTGGAACTGAAAAAGGTGCTTCTGCTGTTGCAAAGCCAGTTCCTTATGTTCTTTGACCTCACAACTTGCAGCATCTTCCATGTCTTCCTGATCTAGCTCTCTAGAAAGGTCTGGTGCCTCCATGGAGACCTTCCTTTATCCTCTGGGAGGAGGAGAGAAGCCCTGCTAGCCCTGCCTACCTCCTGCTCTGATTGGTCCCAGCCTTCAGCTTGTGTCACTCACTTTTGCTCCCTTCCCTCACTGTTGTTAACAAATAACACAACTTTTTTTGTTCCTGGGCTAAAGCTGTGCTGGCCTGGGCTCCACAGGAATGTTCTTCAGCCCCATTTCTAAACTGTGGAGCCTCACTTTCTAAATATTTACTAACTTGTTGTTTTTGGGGTTTTTTTTTCCATATTTACTAAGATTCCTCTCAGCTAAATATTTGTGACTATTACTATTTCATAGTTAAGTGGCTAAAAATTCTTCTTCCCCACAATATTTCCCCAGATTGTGCCAAATTAAGAGATATTACCATCACCCTTTGCTTGCAGTTCACTATGTATAATGTCAAACGTTTTTTCATTTCTGACTTCCTTTTGTTCTCACCAATGCTTTGGGTAGTCAGGAAATGGAAGAGGTTTTGCATAGTCTGGTCTTTTTTACACCATACTAAATAAGTATTTCCAGCACCCGGCAAGTGAGCAAAAGAAATAAACTGCATGTCTGTATTTTCAAACTAGTGCTTTACTTATTTCCTTTGGCAGTAGATTTACTAAACTGTAGGTCCTCTTGATTATTTTTAAGAAATTTGCAACTTGTTCAGTGCTATGCAATGTTTTATACAGTTCATGAAGTTACATAATTAACTTTTCAGCATAATTTTCACAGGTAAAATAGCTTTTTGGTGGGGGTTAGGATAGGGGTAGGGGGTGGGAAAGTTAGAGGAAGGGGGTGGAAGGTTAGATTAGGGGGTAGGGAAGTTCCCTCCCAGGCCGATCCTAATTTGGAGCGGCCTGGGAGGGAACAGAGGAAGGCCGTGGACGTCGGCGCGTGCAGGTTGCACAAATGTGCACCCCCTTGTGTGCGCCGACCCCAGATTTTATAACATGCATATCTGCGCACACATGTTATAAAATTGGGCGTCCATTTGCATGCACGTCGGGTAGCGTGCGCACATGGACACGCGCGTGCAACCTTTTAAAATCTACCCCATGGTGTTTTGATTCATAAATGATTGTGCTTACTCTACATTATATTTTATTTAATATATATGTGAACCCTTGGGCCGAGGCAGAATTGGCTGTACCTGCAGGGAGGATCCCTGCAGATTTCCACCTTCGGCAGGTGGAGCACGGCGGAGGTGGAGAATATCGGAGCCGGTGGCGGCCAGTTGACCAGGCTCATCAAAGGTCTGCTTGAAGACCTGGACAAAGCATTGCAGGTCCTGGAGGAGTGGGTCCTCTCATTCCGATAGGGGGGATGCCCAAGAAAGCACTTTGCCATCGAGAAGGGAGAGGATACAGGTGGTCTTCACCGTGTCTGAGGAGAACTGTGCAGGCTGTAGCGTGAAATGCATGAAGCATTGATTAAGAAATCCCCGGCATTGCTTGGGGTCGCCTGCATACAGAGGAGGAGCCGGTAATTGGAGAGAGGGTGCTGTGGGTGCCAGCGAGGCTGGTGGTGTGGCCGCGGCGGTGGAGATATCAAGGTGGGTGCCAACATCTCCAAAAACTGCTGCTGCTGCTGTATCTTCAGTGCTAGGCCTGGAATAGCCTGGAGGCCTGAGAGATCCGCCGGGTCCATGGCCTCAGCAAACTGTTACGCAGAGAGGTGGACCCTTGGCCAAGACGAGCTTGGCGCTACCTATAGAAGGCTTCCTATAGGCCTTTGTTGTCGGGAAGTGGATGTAGGTGACGGAGACCCAATCGGACCTTCACCTATACCAGCCCACATTCCCTGCAGGTTGAGCCCTTGGGTGCTGGGGCCGGCAGGACTTAGGAGCGGTCTCTGGAGAAGACGATCCTGAAGCCGGAAGGTGAAGGCAAAGTCAGGCGATCCAGAGGTGGCGCTGGCAGCGAGCAAAAGAAACGGTGAGCATGGCAAGTGGTCGGGGCAGTCAGCATACAAAAGCAGAATCCAGGGACGAGCCGAGTCGAGAACCAGATGAGCAAGCCAAGGGGACAAGGAGCCGGAACAGGAACGGAGGCACACAGGGCAGGAATAGGATCACAAGGAGCAGGAACAGAACCGGGAATTGAAGCAGAAGCAACCAGCAGTTCAAAGCAGAGCGCATCATGTTGCTGGAGGCAAAGGTGAGGCAGCAGGAGCTGCCTTATGTAGGTCCTGGGGCGGTGCCACACATCCAGGACCGTGGGAAGTTTCTTCCGCCGCAGCCCCTTTAAGGCATGGGGGAGGCCTGTGTGCACCTAGTGGTGGCCAAGGCCGGCACCCTGCCGCGCCAAGGAAGGGCGAGGGCCGTGGCTCGGAGAGAAGCGAAGAGGGCCCGGGCCTGGCCGAGGGGGTAAGGGTGGCCGGTCGTGGCGTTCCACGGCCAGCCACCGTAACACTTCTCTATAATCCTGAGAGCAGGGAGAAGGCTTTAAATATGTGACAATTAGCCTCACTTCGATGATGGAAAAAATAACAGGATCAGTGTCAAGGGAAGGTATTTTGAAATATCTTGAATCAATTACAGTTTCCAAGATAGCATGGGTTCATTGGAAGAAAGTGATATCAAACATGCAGAGTACCTGAATTTAACTCTTGAATCAGACTTCTGGGGATGCAGTAGAGGCAACATTCACAGCCCCTGCAAATCTCTGTGCAACAGTGACACCTAGTAGATATACTCAGGGCCTGGGATTGCAGGGCTCCAGGAAGATCCCTGGTGTGTGGCCCCACAATTGAGGACTGTTATTTGAAATGACAGGGCAAGTGAGTTGCATGGAGGATATAAAATAGGGATAATTCTCCGGGACGTTGTGAATGAAGGTTCATGGTGCTATAGCTCAACAGAGGGCAGTTCAGTTGAACCAGAAGTTCAAAGGAGAAGAAGGAAATCGCTAGACCAGCAAAACTCCAAGAGTGATTTGTTTTTAGAAAAAACGATGACCATTTGGCTAAATATTTTACATAAATGTGCTTTGTGTTTGCAAACTTGAAAACTCATTTTGAATGGGAAACTTCTTGCAGTTTCTCCCATACAAAGTGTTGGCTGGTATGCATGACATTCTTACAAAAGTATCCGCAGACTAAAATACGCACCTGAAATTATGCAAGGTGATCTTAAAAGAGGAAAATACCTATAATACCTGAATATAATCTGATTTGAAGTGCCTGAAAAGCAGAATATAAATTTTAAAAAAATGAAATCACCAATCAAAATTTTCCTCCTTTGACCTAACCACCCTTTTCCTTGCAGTTCAGAGCCACACACGTTATGCAACAGTGTTAGTACTTTTTCCGTCGATAAGCAGGGCTGAATTAGACATGATTTATGGGTGACGTCATCCAACGACATTGTACTTGTCTCTCAAAGCTTAGTAAAGCTTTGAGCTCTACTGAGCATGTGCGGGACTTCCCAGTCACAGCCCGGATGTGCACTCAGTCTCTCTAGAGATTGTTTCCAGAATCAGTTAAACGTTTGCTTCTTTTCTTCAGTTTTTTTTTTTTTTTTACTTTTAGTTGCCTCGTTGCTCTGCAGCACCCACAACAGAACTTTTAAGTGCTTAAAAAAAAAAGAAAGAATTGTACTTTCCTGAAAATGGTCGAAGAATGACAGCCGTGGTAAGATGAAGTACCTAACGATGGGTTAACTCTGCTTTGCTCCAGATATGCCGGTTGACCTCTGTGTTCTCAACCCTCCAGGATGCCACATATAGAGGAACTGCCTAAGTCTCAGAAGCAGCAATAGATCCTCCTCCCACAGTGCAGCGTCACCTGCCTTTTTGGGAAATGAGTCGAACAAGAGCTCCTCATTACTTCCCCCATTGCCCTAAATCAAAACCATAGGGTTGAGTGTTACAATCGCCCTGCATCGAGATGGAGCTTGCATCGAAGAAATGTAAGTCAGCATGAGGTGCTGCAGTGTGCTTGATGGATGTGCTTGATGTACTGAGGGATGCGCACTGTGCATTGAGTGACAGCTCAACGCAAGCTGCACCATTGGATGCACACCACACCAGCTGCACCACAGGACATGTTCAATGCACAGTGCAGCGATGCATGCAGCACTCTATGCAAAGGCAGGAGGCATCGAGGCACTAGGAGCAGCTGTATGCAGACCAGTCTAGGCCAGCTGCTGAAGCTCTTATCTTATCTACATCTTTCAATTATCACAGCCCTCCTGCATTCCAAGTTGATAGAGGAGGGCTTCTGATAAGGGACTCCTGCTCCAGTATACTTCATACTGCTATTTGCCTCTTCAAAAAAAAAAAGAAAAAAGAGAGCAAGCCAGAGAGAAACCACCTATTGAAGTGCAGAAACCTGTCCTTATTCTTGGAGAGGATGTTCCACCACCTATGCCAGATCTGAGAGCAAGTCAGTCAGTCAACCAGCCCGCAGGTCTAGTGCAAATTTTCTTTGCCTCTTCATTATAAGAGACAAAAATAATAATAATAATAATAATAAAATAATCCAACGCTCCTCCTCAGTGTTGCTGTAGCAATTCATTAGACCAGCATCCCAATATCACTCATCATGGTGAAAACATCCTCAGATCCCTTGATATGGGGGTTCTTAATCTTCTCACTCAATGGCAAGCTGTTCCGAGGTGGTTGTCCAGGGGGTTTCCCCCCTCAATGGCAACCAGAAGAGCCCTGAGGTTTGCCTTCATCGTCATTGGAGTCCTGGGCTAGTAAATCCTCACTTTCAGGCGAGGGTTCTACAAATACAAATGCACTTCCGGAAACGCCTGCGTAAGGATTTGGTAGGAGCACTGTTAGTCCCTGTGTGGAAGAAAGACACAAGAGCTAGGGGGACAAGAGATTTTGAGAAGAGGAAATGGACAAAAAATAAAAATAAGTGGCTACATTTCCCATATTCCCCTGAGAGCGAGCTATGCAGAAAGCAGGAAAGGCTTGAGTCAGCAGTTTAGGCACTATAGATGGGGGGAGTGTCCTGACCAAGAGGGGTGGCAGGGAAAGAAGTAGTGGTTGCTCCATCAGCACCATGACTGAAATCCCTGAGAAAGAAGCAGACCCTCCTTTCAGAACACCTTTACCTCTCTATCAGGCCGATGCTATACCATGTGCTGGCTGCGGCACACAATTTAACCCGCGATTGGACAGGCGCTTTGGACACATCCAGAAATACCCATCCAATCGCGCACATAGGTAATAGCGCTCATCACATGCAAATGCATGTTGATGAGGCTATTATTGATTCCTCCTCCATGCAAAAAAAAAAAAAAAATGTGCACCAGAGGTGCACATTTTTACTCTCAAATATTAATGCCATCTCTGGAGCTGGTGTTAAGTCTTGATGAGCTCAAAAAGTGTACAGAAAAGCAGAAAATACTGTTTTTCTGTACTTCCTCTGACTTAATATCGTGGCGCTATTAAGTCGGAGGAACTAAAAAAAAATGAGCAATGTCCCCAAAAATAAAAAATTAAAAAGAAAAAAAAAAAGTGCGCCGGCAGTCAGGTTAGGTAAACCGCTGCTCTAAAATTGAGCGTCCGTTTCTCTAAGTGGCTGGCAGCCACCTCTCCTGGGTGCCCGTTGCTAAGGAGGCACTAGGGGCACGCATAGTTTCCCCTAGCGTCTCCCTTTTACCGTGGCATTTAGCATTGGGTGCCCCGAGGAGGTGGATTGGTGCGTGCTAAGATAGCGGGCACTCAATCACGAGCGCCCCTTTAATGCACGCCGATACTGCATCGGCCCGCATGTAAGTGTATTGTAAAGAGGGTTAAGTAGAGCCAGCATTAGCAAAGTAGGGAAAAACTGGACTTGACCTAAAGCCCACATGGAGTGGAGGAGAACAGCTGAGAGGACAGCAGCAATTTATGGCCAGTTACCTTTTGAGCAAGTTTAGGATTTATAAAGAACAAGGAGTTGTGGTATCTGCGTGTAAAAATTGTAAATTTAAAACTGCTAAGCTAGAGAGCAAATGTGCTAAGCCCAGCCAGCCAGTTGTTCAGCCAATCCTAACGGAAGTAACCAGGTGATTGGTTAAAGGAGGTACTGTGAAGTATTAGATATTGTTTGCATTGTTTTAATCTTAGGTAATGCAGGCCTGACAGTTTAGGACAAAGTTCGTGGGACAGGCAAGGACAAGGCATACTGCCCGATTTTCAAAAGCATGTACACACTTTTAACTGGGTTCTACATGTGTACATATACTTTACCTGCATTAAGTCACTTTCTAAGGATTGCCACAAGATATGCTGTTGAATTGTCCATATGTTGTACCCATGTTAAGTGCACTTAATGTGGGTAAATGACTTCAAAATTGCTGAGATAGTATGTTACATTTGTATGTGTAACTCCTTTTAAGATTCACCTGTTAGCATCAAAGACCCTTGCAGAGAAATCTTCAGGTCTGTCCAGATATTGGATTCCTCATCTGAGCCAGTGGCTCTCCCAATCTACAACACTCTGAACTGTTTGGAGATGAGAATTTGCTAACACCTATCTCTGGCATTGCTACAGCTACAAAGCTGAATCTCGAATGCAGAGGTCAAACTCTCTGGATTCAGAGTCATCCAACTGCCACATCAGTCAGTTGTTGGGCTTGCCCGTAATAATGCTGTTAGACATTCTTGGCAAGGACGTTTTCCAAATCTCCATGATGTTGCATATAGGGAAAAATAACCCTTGCTGTAGTTACACGATGTTAGGTTCCATATTAGGAGCTACCACCCAGGAAAAAGATCTAGGCATCATAGTAGATAATACTTTGAAATCGTCAGCTCAGTGTGCTGCAGCAGTCAAAAAAGCAAACAGAATGTTAGGAATTATTAAGAAGGGAATGGTTAACAAAACGGAAATGTCTGTATCGCTCCATGGTGAGACCGCACATTGAATACTGTGTACAATTCTGGTTGCTGCATCTCAAAGAAGATATAGTTGCAATGGAGAAGGTACAGAGAAGGGCGACCAAAATGATAAAGGGGATGGAACATCTCCCCTATGAGGAAAGTCTGGAGAAGAGACAGCTGAGGGTGGGATATGATAGAGGTCTTTAAAATAATGAGAGGTCTTGAATGAGTAGATGTGAATAAGTTATTTATACTTTCAGATACTAGGGGGCACTCCATGAAGTTAGAAAGTAGCACATTTAAGACTAATCGGAGAAAATTCCTTTTCACTCAATGCACAATTAGGCTCTGGAATCTGTTGCCAGAGGATGTGGTTAGTGCAGTTAGTGTAGCTGGATTTAAAAAAAGGTTTAGATAAGTTCTTGGAGGAGAAGTCCTATAAATGCTGTTAATCAAGTTGACTTAGGGAATGGCCTCTGCTATTACTGGCATCAGTAGCATGGGATCTTCTTAGTGTTTGGGTACTTGCCAGGTTCTTGGGGCCTGGTTTGGCCTCTTTTGGAAACAGAATGCTGGGCTTGATGGACCCTTGGTCTGACCCAGCATGGCAATTTCTTATGTCCTTATGTTCTTATCTGAGGCCCTTGAACAAATGTCTGCTTTGGGAGGAATTCTAAATGAATTCCCTCAGAAGTCTTCTCCCTTACATCGAAGCACAGGTATGGATATGTGCTGTTGAGCTGAAGGAAGCTCATGCTCATATACCATCCATCCTTTCCTTTGGTGCTACGTTCACTTTAAGTTGGATTCTTCCAGTACAATATACTCCCATTTGCCTTATAAGCAGCTCTGAAAGTCTTTACTTAATGCCTTATAATTGTAGCTGCATGCCAGAGGATTCCAGTTCTTTCCCATACTTAGATAACTGGCTAAATCACATTGAGCTCTCAAGAATAAGCTTTTGTTTTCTCTGCACAATATGACTGGTCTTCAAATTTAGATTTTTCTGGGTCGTTTTCAAAAAGTCAGATCTAGTACCTGCTCAGATAATAAAATCCATTAGACCATGGATATACTCGCTACAAGAGAGAGGGCTTCTGATGACCGATCATGTGTACCCAGTGATATCATTCATACACATACTACTGACCTACCAGCACACAATGGCAGTGATTCTTGATTTGTCAGAAGATATGTCTGCAAGCTGTTGTACGTCGTCCCAGCAACTTGCATTTATATCCGTTATCTTCACGGGGTTCTCTACTCTCAATAGAATCTGCGGTTTCATCCATTGTCCACCACAATCCAGGTTTCTAAGTTGAGAGTTACCTACTAGTAAACCCCCTGCCTCTCACATGGTTCAGTACGGGGCACCTCTTTGCGTTTTTCCTCATTGTTTCTTGCTAGCAGCAGACACCATCTTGAAAGGCAATAGGGGCTCTGTGGGATCATTTTGATCCCAGAGCGCCTGGTCTCATGAACAGAGTCACTATCAGATCAATCTTCTTGAGTTAAGGGAGATTAGATTCACTCTTTCAAAATTCACATACCTATGTTTTATGTCAGGAAATAGGGAAACACAATATCATAGCCTCTCTGTATGGAAACGTTCAAGATTGAAGAATGTGGAACCAGACATTGGCCTCTCCTACATGCTCCCTATCTTCCGGGAATCTCCAACACACAGACGGATCACCTCAACAGAGTATTCCAATTGCGCGATTGGTCCTTGCGACATACAACTAGTGAACTATTCATTTTATAGGGTCAGCGCCTGTTTGCACCAATACAGAGTGGATAGCTAGATCAGTTTTGTTCTTATTTGTTCTAATCCAGCGATCTCAGATTAGCTTAGGGTGCTTTCCTCCTCAATTGGGGGGCAAGTCTCGGATACTTTTCCATCACTTCCACTGATTGCCAGGGCAGTGCGAAGGCTTCTGCAAGAGCATGCTTCCTTACTACTTATACTCTAGAGTGGCCCGGACAGACATACTTTGCATTTTTTATATAACTTTCCAGCAGTGTCCCCATAACCTGAGGACAGACATATGTTATTAATGCAAAACAAAAAAACAAACTATCATCCAAGTCTTCTGTACCTCGGTCTGAGGGGTTGGATATTGAATGCTCATCTCTCCTTATCTAGAGCAATTGAGGACATTTTAGTTTCAGCAGGAACGTAATCCACCAGTGAGGGTTATATATTCCCATGGATTAAATATTCCAAATGGTACCAACAGAAAACCTTTGTCCCATTTTCTTGTGAGCCCAAGCTCTTGCTAACGTGCTTATTCCTCCTTTCTGACTCAGGCCTGCCGGTAAAGTTACATCTCAACATCTTAGTGGCTTCCACGTTTCAGGTGCATGCTAAACCCATCTCTACTCATTCACTGATATCTAGCTTTGTGAAAGGTTTGTGCCATTTTTACCCTCAGCACAACAACCTTCCATTTCATGGGACTTAGATGTTGTCTCTTTTCACCCATGGGGCTTCCTTTCAACTCACTACAGATGGATTCTCTTCAATTTTGACAGGGAAAAGTAGCATTTTTACCTCAGCTACCTCAAACTTCAGGCTTATGTCCTCTATATACCATACATACAATTGTTTCTATGATCAGGTGGTCCTTTCCACTCAGCTAACATTTCTACCAAAGTCGTCTCGGCTTTCCATGTCATTCAATTAATCCTATTGTATTCTGAGACTGCATGTCCATGAAGGAGAATGAATCCTTAGATTATAAAAGTGACTTCATGTGGTAGAAGAAAAGACCTCAATCGCAGCACCAGTCTTCTTATCTCTTGGTCACATGCAACACTAATCAACTTGATCTCAAAGTTGCCTACTGTACTTTGTTCACCAGGTTAGCGGAATATGGTCAAAACTGCTACATCTTAGCAGGATTGCAGATAACAGACTTGATTGAACCTCATCAGCTTAGAGCACTAGCATCTACTATTGCTCATCTTAGGGTAGAGCTCTTCAAGAACATTTGAAAAGCTGCAGCTTCATCACCAGTTCACACCTCTATGTCCCATTGCTGTCTGAACAACCTCACAGGGCTAACAGTAACTTCAGACAAGTCGTTTTACATGGCCTATTCTCGCAGTAGTCTACTCTCCATAGTTGCTTACCCAGTAAATGCTCCGCTGTAATCCTCAGCTTGGGACTCCCCACAGATCATGTTTAATTCAACCCTGCTTATTGATGGGGAAAAAAGCAAGTTTGCTTACTGAAAATGATGTTTTCTGTAGATAGCAGGATGAATTAGCCATGAGATGCCTGCCGCCTCCTTGGAGAGTGGACTACCTGGCTATATTTAGCTTTGATATAAACTGAAGAGGTTCTCTAGGTAACACCCACACTTGCTCCGTAGAGCTCAAAGCTCTACCAGCTTGGTGAGACAAATCCATTCGGTGCCACCTGATAATGTCATCTATAGAGCATGTCTAATTTATCCTATCATCTATGTAAAACATCATTTTCAGTAAGCAAATTTGCTTTTACCTGCACTGAGGGGAGGCAGTTTTCAAAAAACATTTTTATGTGGGTAAACACATGGTTCCCATGCATAAACCTTTCAAAATTGTTTCTATTAGAGCAATAATTAGACTCCCTGTGGATCTGAAGTAGCTGTGGGACTGCAAATGCATTTTCAAAATCAACTAGTTCCTTCCTTGTAATTCATAAGAAGGCAAAACAAACAAACCAACAAACAAAAAAACAGAACAACTGTATATTTGTAGTCAAATTTCTCAATTTCATATATATCTATACATTGTATCTACACTATAACTCAGTAACATGGAGTAAATTTTCAAAGAGCCATTGACCAGCTAAGATAACCAACTCTATTTTTGCTGGCTATGTTTAGAATTATTTCCAGCCAGTTTCTAGATAGCTAGATTGTGACTGAAAATTATTCTAAATTAATTTAGCCAGCCAAACTGTAGTTGGTTATCTGGCCACTAAGTGCCTTAATGAACATTTATACCAAAGGATCTGACCACCTAACTTAAAGTGGGTAGATCCATTTGACAAAAATATCATTGCCCCCCCCCCCTTCAAATTAAAAGCACACCCCCAACACCGTTCTCAAATCTGATTCTTTCTTGGTCATGGCTGGCAAGCATCAGAGGGGCAGTGGCGTTAGGTGCCCCATGCGCGGACCTGCACGGCCAGTTCCCCTCACCTCGGGGGGCCAGGAGGCTCGCTTCTGCCCCATTTGCGGCTGGCCTCTGTCCCAGATGCCGACCTCGGCGAGCACATCCTGCTTCTATCTTCCCTGCGTCTCCTGACGCCACTGCTGCTGTCAAAGGTCCCCCCCCCAGACGCACGCATGCACCATTTCCTCCTATTGAAATGGCCATAAGAACATAAGAAAATGCCATACTGGGTCAGACCAAGGGTCCATCAAGCCCAGCATCCTGTTTCCAACAGTGGCCAATCCAGGCCATAAGAACCTGGCAAGTACCCAAAAACTAAGTCTATTCTATGTAACCATTGCTAATGGCAGTGGCTATTCTCTAAGTGAACTTAATAGCAGGTAATGGACTTCTCCTCCAAGAACTTATCCAATCCTTTTTTAAACACAGCTATACTAACTGCACGAACCATATTCTTTGGCAACAAATTCCAGAGTTTAATTGTGCCAGCGGCAGGGAAGTCCCTGCTGCCCAGAGTGATGATCTCTCTCTCGCCTTAGCAACAGGTCCTGCTTCCTCATGAATGTGAGTTGCTACATTCCTGCTCAGATCTGTTCCAGTTCCTTGACCAGTGTTCCTGCTCCAGCTCCTGCTCCTCTCTGTACCTTGGTTCTGCCCCTGCTTCCTTTCCAGCTCCTCATCCCTTCGGCTTGCTCTCCTGGTTCCTGACTCAGCTCGTCCATGGATTTCACTTTATCTGCTTCCTGTCCTGACCTCCTGCCTGCCTACCGTCTCTCTCTGTCTTGCCGCCTGCCCCGACTCTTGGCCAGTCCTTAGATTCTCCTGTCCACTGCCGACCCTGACCACTGGTACGTCTGACTTCGTTGCTGTCTTCTGTCTTTGTTGGATTGTCTTCACCTGGAGACTCGCTCCTAAGTCCTGCTGGCCCCAGTACCCAAGGGCTCAACCTGCGGGGAACGTGAGTTGGTATAGGTAAAGGTCCAGTTGGGTCTCCACTTCGCCTGCATCTGCCTCCCGACTACGAGGGCCTATAGGGGGCTCCCCCTATAGGTGGTGCCAAGTTCGTCTCGACTCAAGGGTCCACTCACCCGCAACAATGGAGGCTTTTTTATATTTATTTCTGCTATGAAGCTGGACATTTTTTTTGCTCTGCCTGCTGCCTCCCAGATATCTGCTGCCCTAGGTTAAAATCTGCTTTGCCTATTGACAAATTCAGGCCTGCCTGCTCTTTACTGTCAATCTGAAAGCTCCAGCTGCTGCATGTAACCTTTAACCGTGAAGCTTCTGGAGTTGTGGGATTGACAACGGAGTGATCACAGTTCAGGAAGAATGTGATTTTCACATGCAATCCGATGAAGCTCTGGTATCATTCGGGGGTTATTGGGAATCAGACCCATATTTTAAGAATATAAGAGCACTGTTTTGGAGAAGAATATTGCTTGGTAAAGTATGTACTCCCCTGTGTTTTAAATGAGAGAATTTTTTAAAATCAATACTATTATTTAAGCAATATTGATATAAAAGTTAATTTTCAACTTTCTCCACTCAGTAGCCCAAGTGCATTTCTAAGTTCTGAGTGAAATGTGATGTGAGATGAACTCTTCTACACCTGCATGGGATCAAGATCTATTTGAATCCATGAAGGACTTTGTTATTGAGGCTATATGAAGGATGAACATCTGTTATTGATCTCTTATAAAAATGTTTAATAAGCAGCATTTCCATGATTAGAATTAGTGGCAGGGTGCTGGTGAATTGTCCTGACGCAGCTAAGCAAAACATGTCAACTTTATAATTATATGTGAAACATCATAGTGAGAGAGATCGTTGAAGGATCCAATATCATTTTTGGTAGTAACATTGGGGTAGATTTTCAAACCGCGCGAATTGGCGTACTTTTGCTGGCGCATCAGGCGCAAGCAAAAGTACGCGGGATTTTAGTAGATACACGCGTAGCCGCTAAAATCCTGGATCGGCGCGCGCAAGGCTATCGATTCCGTATAGCCGGCGCGCGCCGAGCCGCGCAGCCTACCCCCGTTCCCTCCGAGGCCGCTCCGAAATCGGAGCGGCCTCGGAGGGAACTTTCTTTTGCCCTCCCCTCACATTCCCCTCCCTTCCCCTACCTAACCCACCCGCCCGGCCCTGTCTAAACCCCCCCCTTACCTTTGTCGGGGGATTTACGCCTCCCGGAGGGAGACGTAAATCCCCGCGGGCCGCTTGCGCACCGGGACGCGACCTGGGGGCGGGTACGGAGGGCGCGGCCACGCCCCGGACCGCCCCGGGCTGTAGCCACGCCCCCGGAACGCTTCTGACACGCCCCGAAAACGCCGCGCGGTTCGGGCCCGCCCCCCGACACGCCCCCTCAGAAAACCCCAGGACTTGCGCGAGTCCCGGGGCTCTGCGCGCGCCGGTAGGCCTATGTAAAATAGGCTCACCGGCGCGCAGGGCCCTGCTCGCCTAAATCCGCCCGGATTTGGACGGATTTAGGCGAGCAGGGCTCTTAAAATCCGCCCCATTGTGTATTATTACAAGAGTGCTCAGCTATTTGACTGGATTTTATTCTTTTTAATTTTTGTAATCCAATTCCTCTTCCCCCACCCACCCCCACCGTCAAAGCAGAGAGCAATGTTGCAGTTGCATCAAAAGCATCAAGACTTATTGGTTAAGGGCAGTAGCCACTGCAGCAGCAGGTTACCTCCTTGCACCCTTTTCTTCATTTCCATCTGCTAACCTTTAGTGTCTATCCCATGCCCCTTTGAATTCTTTCACTGTTTTTGTCTTCACCACCTCCTCCAGAAGGGCATTCCAGGCATCCACCACTCTCTCTCCGTGAATGGTTTTGAGTTGTCCGCCCCTGGAATTTCATTTTGTGACTCCTGCTTTTCTGTTTCCTTTCCAAAGGAAAAGTTCGAAGTTCATGCATCATTAAAACCTTTCAGGTATCTGAAGGTTTGTATCATATCTCCCCTGCACCTCCTCTCTTCCAGGGGGTATATATACAGCCAGATAACTTAAAAAACCTAACCGGCTATGTTTGAATATAGCTGCTTAGGTTTTTAAGTTATCCGACCTTGTGTAGGTTCTTGCCCAGCCTGGATCTCTTCTTCTTCTTTCATCCAGTACCTTTGTGTGTGTTTATCCATTCCGGCCCAAACTCTTGGTATTGGTCTCTTGCTTGGACCTGACCACGTTTTCCTGCTTCCTGGACCTGACACCTTGCTTCACTTAACCACGTTTGTCTGCTGCTTGCCCCTACCCTTGGCCTATTTTCCATATCTCCAGCTTGCTGCCTGTCCTGACCCTGGTGTGCCCTTGGCCCCTTGCTCTCTCTGCCCTAGGGACACACCTAAGTCCTGCTTGCTGCCAGAACCCAAGGGCTCAATTTGCAGGGGAGGCAGCTGGTATAGGTGAAGCTCCAGACCGTCCCGCTACAGGGCGCGTAGCCTAGGAGGCTGCATCAACTATGTCGCAGGATATAGGGCTCACTCCCACGCCAATCATTACAAAAGTGGGAATTGGTACTTGTGCTCTTGGCTTTCCCAGCCTTTCTTCCACTGGCTTTTCCATTTGGTTGAAAGTTAAAGATATAGTTTGATGTCTTTCCTTCCTACTAAAGTGGCTCACCCTACCCCTCATCCACTTGCTCCATTTCCTGCTTTACTTATATAGATTTTTTGTTGTCCAATTACTGCATTTCTTAAGAACATAAGAAAATGCCATACTGGGTCAGACCAAGGGTCCATCAAGCCCAGCATCCTGTTTCCAACAGTGGCCAATCCAGGCCATAAGAACCTGGCAAGTACCCAAAAACTAAGTCTATCCCATGTTACGGTTGCTAGTAATAGCAGTGGCTATTTTCTAAGTCAACTTAATTAATAGCAGGTAATGGACTTCTCTTCCAAGAACTTATCCAATCCTTTTTTAAACTCAGCTACACTAACTGCACTAACCACATCCTCTGGCAACAAATTCCAGAGTTTTATTGTGCGTTGAGTGAAAAAGAACTTTCTCTGATTAGTTTTAAATGTGCCCCATGCTAACTTCATGGAGTGCCCCCTAGTCTTTCTATTATCCGAAAGAGTAAATAACCGATTCACATCTACCCGTTCTAGACCTCTCATGATTTTAAACACCTCTATCATATCCCCCCTCAGCCGTCTCTTCTCCAAGCTGAAAAGTCCTAACCTCTTTAGTCTTTCCTCATAGGGGAGTTGTTCCATTCCCCTTATCATTTTGGTAGCCCTTCTCTGTACCTTCTCCATCGCAATTATATCTTTTTTGAGATGCGGCGACCAGAATTGTACACAGTATTCAAGGTGCGGTCTCACCATGGAGCGATACAGAAGCATTATGACATTTTCCGTTTTATTCACCATTCCTTTTCTAATAATTCCCAACATTCTGTTTGCTTTTTTGACTGCCGCAGCACACTGAACCGACGATTTCAATGTGTTATCCACTATGACACCTAGATCTCTTTCTTGGGTTGTAGCACCTAATATGGAACCCAACATTGTGTAATTATAGCATGGGTTATTTTTTCCTATATGCATCACCTTGCACTTATCCACATTAAATTTCATCTGCCATTTGGATGCCCAATTTTCCAGTCTCACAAGGTCTTCCTGCAATTTATCACAATCTGCTTGTGATTTAACTACTCTGAACAATTTTGTGTCATCTGCAAATTTGATTATCTCACTCGTATTTCTTTCCAGATCATTTATAAATATATTGAAAAGTAAGGGTCCCAATACAGATCCCTGAGGCACTCCACTCCCTTCCACTGAGAAAATTGCCCATTTAATCCTACTCTCTGTTTCCTGTCTTTTAGCCAGTTTGCAATCCACGAAAGGACATCGCCACCTATCCCATGACTTTTTACTTTTCCTAGAAGCCTCTCATGAGGAACTTTGTCAAACGCCTTCTGAAAATCCAAGTATACTATATCTACCGGTTCACCTTTATCCACATGTTTATTAACTCCTTCAAAAAAGTGAAGCAGATTTGTGAGCAAGACTTGCCCTGGGTAAAGCCATGCTGACTTTGTTCCATTAAACCATGTCTTTCTATATGTTCTGTGATTTTGATGTTTAGAACACTTTCCACTATTTTTCCTGGCACTGAAGTCAGGCTAACCGGTCTGTAGTTTCCCGGATCGCCCCTGGAGCCCTTTTAAAATATTGGGGTTACATTTGCTATCCTCCAGTCTTCAGGTACAATGGATAATTTTAATGATAAGTTACAAATTTTTACTAATAGGTCTGAAATTTCATTTTTTAATTCCTTCAGAACTCTGGGGGTGTATACCATCCGGTCCAGGTGATTTACTACTCTTCAGTTTGTCAATCAGGTCTACCACATCTTCTAGGTTCACCGTGATTTGATTCAGTCCATCTGAATCATTACCCATGAAAACCTTCTCTTGTAGTTTTACCAAATTAAAGTGGTCTGAGTTATCAGTTACACACTTATCCATTCTATCATGTTGGATCGGTAACTGGCATCTGGACTAGTGGAGACCATGGTGGACCCCCAGCACCAATGAAGGACTCGCACTCCTGGCCACAGGATCGCTTTGGGGGTATCACAGCTGATGCCAGTCACTGATCTCCTCTGTTCCGAAGAGGATTAGATCACTCTCTTCTTCCTCCCAGTTGGTGTTGGCATAGGCAATGTTAGGGGTGGAGCTCGAGAGGTGAGTATAGCTGGCAGTCGAACAGGCAATGCAGGACACCAGTCCTATGGTATTAATGGCACCAGAGCTGGCACCATCCATCTTGGAACCACTGTTGGAAAAACTCCATGCGCTCATTGGTGCGTTACTGACACAGCTGGCATCGGTTCCTGGGAGGGGTATGTTGATCCTCCCTATTATTGTGATATTTGTACCCTGATGTAGCACTGTCCCATTGGTTATCCTCCTTCCACCAGATCTCTGTGAAGCCAATTATGTCTATCTCATCATTTACTGCTATACACTTTAACTCTCCCATCTTACTTCTTAAACTTCTGGCATTGGCATACAGAGTGTGTTTTTTGTTTGTATTAACAACCTGCTTTTCAGTTCTGAGGGATAATTTGGAAATCTTTAGCTCAGGTGATTTTTTACATATAGGCACATGGACTACTTTTGCTTTTATTGGAACCTCTCTGTTGGGATGCTCTAACTCTTCTGTTTCATTAGTATCCTCCAAGGATACAATCCTCTGAACCATGCACTGCTAAGTGACTGTCGGCTTTCCCCCTAGTTTAAAAGCTGCTCTGTCTCCTTTTTAAAAGTTAGTGCCATTAAATCCCATCTGTTATTCTACCTTTGAGAATATAAATCTGCTCACTGGTTCTCCTAAAACCTTTTTTTGTTTCATCTGTATGAAATAGATGGATCAAGGATGGTCTCATCTATGAGAATTTGTACAGTGCTACATACCACTTGCAGTGCTTTATATAAATTAATTTTAGTCATAGCAGCAACTGTCTTTGAAAATTGCTGTCAAAATGGGAAAATCCCTTTAGTCATCAGAACCTATGTCCAGTGGAAAAAAAGGATAAAGTATATGCCTAAGGATAAAGACAGAGGGATCTTTGCAAGATGTCAGCTAGACTTTAACATAAACTGTCTGTATTTCTTAGGGTAAGAAGTTAATAAATTACTCGCCTCATCCCCCACCAAGGTCAGAGAACTTTTAGTAACAATGCATTGGAATTTTTGTGTAAATTCTGAGCTAAATGCCTTTTGGAGGAATAGTGTGTAAGAAACTGATTGAATTAAAGCTAGGACATAAAATAGTTTCCTAGATAATAAACATATAAAATACCATTGATTTTTTCAAGATTTACACTACGCTGCATGGTTACTGCACTGCAAAGCGGACATTACCAAAATGGGAAATTCATGTATAATGTCCCAAGTGTTAATGCATGATCAGGGTCTACCTGGGTTGTTTATTTCTGTATTAACTATATATATACAAGCCGCTAAGCCCGTTAAAACGGGCTACATCCCTCTGTCTCTCACCTCCCCCTCATTCTCTCTCCCCTCACTCTTCACCACCCCCCTCCCCCACCCACTCCTCTCCACCCTCCCTCTCCTCCCACTCAGTCCCCTCCCTCCCACTCAGTCTCCCTCCCCCCTCCCCCCTCCCTCTCCCCCCTCCCCCTCCCACTCTCTCCCTCCCTCCCTCTCACTCAGTCCCACTCCCTCTGTCCTCTGCCCTCAGTCCCACTCCCTCCCTCTCCCCCTCAGTCCCACTCCCTCCCTCTCCCCCTCAGTCCCACTCCCTCCCTCTCCCCCTCAGTCCCACTCACTCAGTCCCCCCTCTCCCTCCCACTCAGTCCCTCTCACTCTCTCCCTCCCTCTCACTCTCTCCCTCAGTCCCACTCAGTCCCCCCTCTCCGTCCCTCAGTCCCTCCCTCTCACTCACTCAGTCCCTCCCTCCCTGAACTCACTCCCTCCCTCCCGCTCTCTCCTCCCTCCCTCGCTGCTGCCACTGCCCGCTGCTGCCACCGCCGCCGCGAACCGCCGCCCGCTGCCGCTGCGAACCGCCGCCACCGTCGCTACCGCCGCTGCGAACCGCCACTCGACGCCGCCATTTTTTTTCCCTGACGCTGCCTGAGACCGTGCTCGCCCGCACATGCGCGGTAGAGCTGGTCTCTACTGCGCATTTGCGGCACGTCAGTCAAGCATCGTTTATAGGTATTGATATATATATATATCTCCTTTTTGAAAATATGTAACCTTTTATCCCCCTATTGAAATATGTAAACCGTTGTGATGGCATTACCGAATGACGGTATATAAAACTCAAACTCAATTTGTCAGGTCTGTTGCTAAAGACATAACAAATTTAGCGATGGGTTCGAAAACCGAGGCTATACACAATACTATATGTCTTCTAGGTGGCGCAATCAAAGATTTGTGGATCTTAGTTGCCGTATAAATATATGGTACAGTAGGTTGTGTCTGATAAAGAAACTGATGTTCCTTAGTAGTAATTATGAGATGCCAAAGCTTGATCTAATATCTCCTTAATTTGTTTCTGAATGTGTAAAGTCGGTTCATGATCTAATGCAACATAAATTTTAGTATCACTCAATTGTGCCATGGCCTCCTTCGTAAGCTGACTTTCATCTAAAGCCAGGATGCCTCCACCTTTATCAGCGGGACGTATTACTATGGTGTCATCAATTGTTTGGTCAAATTGAATCTAACGCATTCATCTTTTACTTCCAATGTCTGTAAATCTTGCAACACCAACTCCTCAAAGGCTACAATGAGTGGATGGGGGTGGGGGGGTTCTGAAGGCATCCACGATGAGGCTTTGTATAACTCATAGATTTCTCAACCTCAAAGGACCTAGGTCCAAAAAAGTCAATAAAAATCTATGAAGTTCTACCCGCATTGTAAATGGATCATATTTCTCTGTAGGTATAAATGACTCCATAAAAATGTTAGTTTCGAAAGGTAATAATTTTGCCAGTAAATGCAAGAAAGTCTCACATCAGAAACACATGCTTCACTGGGACATTGCCTAATGGCACTGTCCTGGCCGGCCCATGTCCTGGCTATTCTCCGGTCCGGCCCTCTTTAGGAACCCAGCACTTCCACGCGTAATGGGAGATACGTGTGTGACCGGGCCACTTGGAAAATGTGCATGGCACATATCTCTCGGTATTTGCGCGTGCCGGGGGATTTAAAATCGACTGGTTAGCCTAGATGAAGGGAGGGTAGCCTTGCAGCCCCAGGATCCGTCTGGTAATGTTTCTTCTATTCCTCTGGCATTCAGAAGGGATTTCAAGAGGGAAGCCCATGGTGTGGAAAAATCTTGCTGTATGACTTGAGGGAAAAGTCCTAGAACTTTTCCCCCTGTTTCACATGAAATCTGGTTAAATACCTTCTGCATTTGTCCAAGTTGGTCAGATAACAGATCCAGTTAAATTTCACCTTGGTGCTTTTGCCACCGTGTAGAAGGTAATTATTTCTCTGTATAATAGGGCGACCTTCATTTGAAGCTCATTGCTGAGCCTTCTACTATGGGATCTCAGTATGATACTCATCCAATTATTAGAAGTTCTTTTGAGCTTCTTGGGCTCTTGTCAGAAGAGAAGGCGATCTGGCTGGTCCGGGATCGCCGCCATTAACGCGGGCTCGAGCGTCGGGAGCAGGCAACGAAGGAAGGAGGGAGAGAGGGGGGGGGCTTAGGAGAGGAGTTAGATAGGCACCAATGGGAGGCAGCAAATTCATATGCTGCCTCGCCATTGGTGGACGGCAGAGCTAGTGGGTGGAAAGAGCAAGGACTCAGGCAGTTGGGAATCAGGCAGCGTATCGAACAGAGGTTTTTTGCTCGCTGCGAGCCTGTTTTCCAATTGCGCGATCTTTGCTTTCTGGTTTTTCTTTTCAGAGCGAGCGCGTAATAGCTATGCGGCGTGCACGGGGTCAGCTGGCGGAGAAATCGCGAGGGAGGTCTGCCAGGCCGGCGGCGGCGCCGGTGGTAGCAAGCGGCGGAGTTGCGCTGGAGCCGGCTCGTGTGCTGGGGGCTCAAGACCTGGTGCACGCGGTGAGTGCGGTCATTCTTCCGGGGCTGCGGCCGTCGCCCCCCTCGCCGGCCCCCCCCCCCTCCTGCTTTCTTCCAGGGCGGCCCTTCGGCTGAATCGGGTGAAAGTGGCCCGGAGCCCGATAGCCCCCCCCCCCCTGGGTAGCCCGGGCACGCACTTCGGCCTGGCCTTTGCTCGCGGTGCGAAGGGACCCTCCCTCCCACGGCCGGCGGCGGCCGTGCCAGTCCCTGAGCCCCTGTTGCCTCCGGGGCCTCCCCGCGTGGGTTCGGACGAGCCTCGCGCCCCAGCTCAGGGCGGGGCTTCGGTCCCTGCTGCGGCTCCTCCGCCTGCCTTCCCGGGACTCCCCCGCTCACGGAAGGCGCGACCTCGGCGCCGCGTTTCAGCGCGACCGGAGACTACCAGCCACGTGGCCGATGGGGCCGGCAGCAGGCCTAGCCCTATGCGGCCCAGAGCGCGTTCGGGACGGCCTGGCAGGAGCAGGAGCTCGGCCTGGAGCCTCGACGCGATGGCACCGGAGGCCTCTGCTGGGTTCGGAGGGGTGGTAGCTTCGGTGGCCAGTTCTTGCGTTGGCCCCGGTTTTTCCTCCTGCCCCCTCCCCCCTCCCGCGTTAGTGCAGCCCTCTGCTCCTATGCCGGGCTCGGGTCCGCGGGACACAGCGGCGTTGCTCGCTGATATCCTCGGGCACATGGCCCGGTCTGGCTATCGCTTCATACAGGGGCCTGTCGATGGCCCCGCTGGGGGTGGTCAAGGCTTCGGGGGACGGTCTACAGCGCACGCGCCTCTCGGAGCGGGGGAATTTTTTCCCGGTTGCACGGGGGGGTTCGGTGGGTCAAGGGAGGTGGAGGACCTTACTGGGCAGTTTGCCGGTGCCGGAGTGCCCTTGGTAGTTGGTGCTGTACGCAGCAAGGAGGCCGGTGGCCAGAGGGGTTTTTCCGCAGGTGCCGAAGAGGATGATTTGCCTGGCCCGTCCAGCCGTGAAGCCTGGAGGAATCGCGAGGTTCAGGGTTCCGGTGCCGCTCCCGCCCATGGGTCGAGGGCCGTCGGTGGTGCCATGCGGGAGACAACCGGCGTTGTGGACGTAGGATCTCCGGTGGCAGGCGCCGTGGGCGTCCTGGATGCTGCAGGTAAGCAAGCACGGGGTGCGGTGCATGACAAGGGGGGGCGTAGGTCCAGAAGGGAGTCCAGTGAGGGCTCCTCCTCGTCTGGGACGAGCTCTAGCGGGTCGAGGCCGAGTAGGGTGGTGGTTTTGGGGGAGGGGCCCAAATGCGACGTGGGTCACCCAGCGTTGGCGTCCCTGTCTGAATTGTGGGAGGAGGTTCCGACACGCTTAGTCAGGCGCATTCGTAAGCGTAAATTTGTGAACATATTTAAATTGCTAGAGGGTAGGCGGGGAGGAAAGAAGCTTTCCAAGAAGGCTAAAAAGCGTCTCAGGAGGAGCGGATCGTTACCGCGCATTCCAAAAAACATTGTGAATTGGATGCGGGGGTTTTTAAGGCTGGCGAGCGTAGTCAGTCATTTTGATGCTTCCCAGTATGGTGCTTTACTGTCCTACGCGGATAGCATCTTGGGTGCTTTCCGGGATTACGACGGTTGGGCTTGGCTCAACTATGACGAGAAATTCCGGGACAAGATGGCGGGGAATAAGTTTATGTCCTGGGGTGCCCAGGACATACATCTGTGGCTGACGCAGATGACGAACAAAGGTCTGGGATCGGCACGGAAGAGTCCGGTGGGAGGGGGGGCTAGTTTGTTGGCGGGCCCTTCGGTGGTTGGCGGTGGCAAGCTGCAGTCCTTTCGGGCGGGGGGGGGCGCGGGCCGGGGAGTCTGTGCCCCGAAGCGGGGGTGGGGCGGCGGACGTGTGCTGGCGGTACAACAAGCTCACGTGCTTGTTTCCAGAGTGCAAGTTTCGGCATGCCTGCTCCACCTGCGGGGGAGCCCACTCAGCCGTTAAATGTTCTCAGGGGGCTGGGGGGGGGGTTGGCAGGGGACCCAAGTAGGTCCCTTTTAGTGTGCAAGGCGGACTCACCTATCCGGGTGGAGGAGTTAGTGGCGGGCTTGCACGATTATCCGGATAGGGTAGCGGCTGAGTTATTGAGGGCAGGGTTTAGTCAAGGGTTTCGTATCCCTTACCGGGGACCGGGGCAGGGGGGTAGAGCGCGGAATTCTAGGTCGGTCGTGAGATTGGCCTCGGTGGCCAGGGCGAAACTGCGGGAGGAACTGGCGTTGGGCAGGGTGGCGGGCCCCTTTTCGGTCCAGCCGTTCGAGCGTATGCACTTATCCCCCTTGGCTGTTATTCCAAAAAAGGTCGAGGGTAAGTTTCGCTTGATCCTGAATTTGTCGCATCCTAATGGGGGGTCAGTCAACGATTTCATTCCCAGGGAGGCCTGCGCGGTGACTTATGCCTCCTTCGTTGACGCGGTGGCGTTAGTGCGTAGAGCGGGGCAGGGTGCCTTGCTCGCTAAGGCCGACATCGAGTCGGCCTTTCGCTTGCTCCCGATACACCCTTCCTGTTTTCCGTTGCTCGGGTTTTACTTCGAGGGCGGTTTTTTCATCGATCGGTGTCTGCCCATGGGCTGTGCGGTTTCCTGCGCCTTTTTCGAGGCTTTTAGCACGTTTATCCATTGGGCCACGAGAGGGTACAATTTGTGCGATGATTCGCTGCATTACCTGGACGATTTCTTGTTTGTCGGTCCCGGTGGGTCGGATGCGTGTCTCCGGCAGTTGCAGGGTTTTCTGTGCACGGCGGCGCGTTTTGGTGTCCCTATTGCGCACGACAAGACAGAGGGTCCGGTTACCAGGTTGACTTTCTTGGGTATTGAATTAGACTCCGTGGCCATGGTGTGCCGGCTTCCTGCGGACAAGGTAGACAAGCTGCGGGTCCTGGTACATGTGGTTCGGGGTGCAGTTAAAGTTACCCTGCGGCAGCTGCAATCGCTGATCGGTTCTTTGAATTTCGCGTGTCGCGTCATACCCATGGGGCGGGCGTTCATACGCCGCCTGTCAGCCAGGACGATTGGGGTACGGTTGGGTCACCATTTTATTCGGGTGTCCCGGCCGGTCAGAGAGGAATTGGCGGTCTGGGACGAATTCTTGCAGTCTTTCAACGGGATCCGCATGATGTTGGAACCGGAGGTTTCCAGCGCTGCCCTGGACCTGTACTCAGACGCGGCGGGGGCGTCAGGTTTGGGGCTCTATTTTCGGGGCAGGTGGTGCGCGGAGCCTTGGCCGGCTGAGTGGGTGACAGGGGGTATAGTGAAGAATATTACCTTCCTGGAACTTTTCCCGATGGTAGTGGCACTCACTATTTGGGGAACGGATCTGGCTAACAAACAGGTGGTGTGGTGGTGTGACAACCTGGGGGTCGTGCAGGTGGTCAACCGGCAGTCGGCTAAGTGCGCCAAGGTATCCGCACTTTTGCGCGCTTTAGTTTTGTTGTGCCTTCAATTGAATGTTAGCCTGCGGGCGCAGCATGTCCCCGGGTCCATGAATCTCATCGCCGATGCTCTCTCTCGTTTCAAGTGGGACACGTTCCGGGCGGCGGCACCTCAGGCGGAACGGCAGGGGGAGCGGGTCCCCGAACACCTGTGGCACCTGGGACTGCTGAAACCTGGGCGTTGATCCGGCGATCCGTGGCTCCGGCGACCTGGAGGTCCTATGTGGCAGGGCATGCGGCGGTTACTCGTTTTCTGTTATCCGCGGGGTGGCATGGGGGACGGGTGCGGGAGTCGGAGATGGTGAACTTCATCATGTGGGCGAAGGGTGCTGGGTTCACTCTGGCGTCCGTCCGGAGTCAGTTAGCGGGGTTTGTCTTCTTTCGCAAGTTGGGGGGCGGGGATAACCCTTCGCGCGGTTTTCTTATCAAGAAGCTGTTGGCCGGGTGGGGTAGAGGTGACGGGATTCGGGTGGATAGACGGCTGCCGATTCGGCATGGGGACTTGATTGCGTTAGCCGACGGCTTGCGAGGGATATGCAGTTCGGATCTTGAAGTCTCGTTGTTTCGCCTGGCCTTTTCTTGGGCCTTCTTCGGTGCGCTGCGCATTGGGGAATTGGTGGCAAGGTCAAGGGGAGACCGGGGGCGTCCGGAGGGGTTGCTGGTCGGTGATGTGTGTGTGTCGGCACAGCGCGTGACTCTGCGGATTCGGAAGTCAAAGACGGATCAGACAGGGAGAGGCGCCTGGATTTCGTTGATCCGGGCGGATTGCGAGTTGATCTGTCCGTTGCGTTTGGCCTTCGCTTATGTAGCAGTGCGGCCAGAGGCGAGGGGTTATTTCTTGGTACATGGGGATGGGTCCCCCCTTACTAGATATCAGTTTGCTGCGGTGCTGCGGCGGGTGGTGGTGGCGTTGGGTTGGGATGCGAGTCGGTATACATCGCATTCCTTTCGCATTGGCGCGGCTACCACGGCGGCCGAGCTGGGTTGGTCGGCAGCCAGGATTCGGGCGTTGGGGAGATGGAAGTCGGAGGTGTTCCGGGCTTACGTGCGGCGGTAGCATGTTCGCCTGGTGAGGGGTTTCTCTTCCCGGCCTGTAGGTAATGAGCATTTTTCTCTTGCAGATCGGGTTTGGGAGGCGTCGCGGAGGAACTGTGCCTGGATCGTGGGTCATTCCTTTATTCATCGAGCCTATCGCCGCGCTATGAAGAGGCCGTACGGCGAGCACTTGAATCTGGACTGCGCAGGCATCACGGTCCGATGGATTGGGAAAGGGGGGATGAAGTGGGGGGATTTATGCGACATCATACAAGGCAACATTGACAGATGGGGTGTCCCGCGATGGATTCTTATCCACTTGGGGGGTAACGATATTGGCAGGATGACTTGTAGAGAGCTCATCAAAGTTATGCGGAAGGATCTGGCTTCCCTCATGAATCGTTTGCCCCACACTACATTGGGTTGGTCGGATGTAATCATTCGCATCAAGCATCGGGTGGAGCCTTTATGGCGCAATGGAGTGAAGAAATTGAACCGCCAAATTGGCAAATGGTTAGTGCGGGAGGGGGGTTTCTGGGTTCGGCATCAGTGGTCTTGGGTGCTTTTAGACGGCTATTTCCTCGGGGACGGTGTCCACCTGTCTGACATCGGTATTGATCTCTTCAATGATGCCTTGGAGGAGGGGATTAAGCAGCAATTGGGTGTACAGCGGCCGCAGTGGGGGAACAAAGACCAAAGCTAGGTCTTTGTTGGTGGCGGAAAACCCGAGCCATATGTTGTTTGTATATTGTAAATTGTGACGGACTGTGCGGAGGGGGGGGAGGAATGCCCGTGTAGCTTGGGGCCGCTACACGGGAAGGCCTAAAGAGCAAGAGGGGGGCCGATGCTCAGGCCGCAAGCTTACCCTCGCTGTGACGCGGCGGGGTGAGTGGGGGAAAAGGGGGGGCCAAGGTTAGCTTATCACCGGGCTGCGGTGTAAGCGAAGAGGGGATGAGGTGGAGGAGGGGGGGTATGTTGAATTAATGTTAAGAATTTGGCTCGGGTTAAGTTTAATAATAAACTGCGGCCTATTGTTATTACCATACTAAAGTTTGTGCGTATCATTTACCAGGGCCAGGGTGGCGGGGGGGGGTAAGGGCAGCAGCCGGACGATGGTCTCGAGTCCCCGTGTTAGAGAAGGCGATCTGGCTGGTCCGGGATCGCCGCCATTAACGCGGGCTCGAGCGTCGGGAGCAGGCAACGAAGGAAGGAGGGAGAGAGGGGGGGGGCTTAGGAGAGGAGTTAGATAGGCACCAATGGGAGGCAGCAAATTCATATGCTGCCTCGCCATTGGTGGACGGCAGAGCTAGTGGGTGGAAAGAGCAAGGACTCAGGCAGTTGGGAATCAGGCAGCGTATCGAACAGAGGTTTTTTGCTACCCGCCCACCCTCCCTTTTTTGCTATGTTTCTTGTTGTGGACTTTATGCATGTCGCAGTGGTGGCGGAAAACCCGAGCCATATGTTGTTTGTATATTGTAAATTGTGACGGACTGTGCGGAGGGGGGGGAGGAATGCCCGTGTAGCTTGGGGCCGCTACACGGGAAGGCCTAAAGAGCAAGAGGGGGGCCGATGCTCAGGCCGCAAGCTTACCCTCGCTGTGACGCGGCGGGGTGAGTGGGGGAAAAGGGGGGGCCAAGGTTAGCTTATCACCGGGCTGCGGTGTAAGCGAAGAGGGGATGAGGTGGAGGAGGGGGGGTATGTTGAATTAATGTTAAGAATTTGGCTCGGGTTAAGTTTAATAATAAACTGCGGCCTATTGTTATTACCATACTAAAGTTTGTGCGTATCATTTACCAGGGCCAGGGTGGCGGGGGGGGGGTAAGGGCAGCAGCCGGACGATGGTCTCGAGTCCCCGTGTTATAGTATCTGACCTGGAAAATCATAAATTCTGTTAGTGGTCACTTCAGCAGGAAGTGGTCTATTTGCTCCAGACTCTAATGCCTTTCCCACCTTGTTCTAAGTTTTTTCCTAGTAAGCTATTTAATGCATGTTTTTAGTCATTGCCTAACATTGTGCATAAGTCTATGAAGGTGATCTGCCATTATTTTTGGATACAAGTACCATAGCATGATGGCATACAAAGGTCAAATAATCCATCCAGTCTGCCCAGCAAGTTTCTTATGGTAGTAACTGCCGTTCCGTGCAGGTTACCCCCAAGCCTTATGTCAAGGGTAGTAATATTTACATTCAGTAACCAAGCAATTATCAAACAAAATTACTGCTAGCAACATTTCTACTGGATGAGCAGCCTTCTTGATAATTCAGATAATGTTTCTTGAATGTGCTTTGCTTTTGGACTTAGCCGTAGAAGCAGTCCTGTGCTTTTATCCTACTGTCTGCATATTAGTAGCCCATCTGAAGCCCCGAAAAGTCCAGTCAGGTTTTCTTCTTGACATCAGTAAACCTGGGATGGCCATAGCCAAGAGCTGTATTTATGTTGGGTAGTGAATTGTGCCCTTTTTCATGATCAGGAGAACCTGGCTTTAGCGGGGTATGTCAAGGATCTTAGTGCTGGAGCTCTAACTGCATCCGAAGCAAAACGGGATTTTTCTCCACACGTTCACACATCAACCCTGCAAACTGTGATTTTTCTCCACACGTCCATACCTCGTTCCTGTTTCCCCATCTGAAACTGAATTTTGAAAAGTCAGTCCTACGAAGTTTCTTTGACATGTGAAACCCAACTTTATTCCCTCCTATTATGGTTCAGACTGACACAAAAGGAAAAGAAAAGCAGAAGGAAAAACAGATAACGTGAGATTGGCCTGATGCCACGCAAAACAGTAGTGCCTTTGACACTGCTTACTTTTTCCCTTTTTGTTTGAGGCAGCCTGTTGCTTGGGAATCCCCCTGTGTGAGGACTACCATTCTGCATCTCCTCAGAGAAAGTGAAGTTACTTTTCTGTAGTTGGTTCGCCAATGGACAGCAGGATGTTAGATCTCACAAAATCCTCTCATCTCCCCGTGGAGTTGGTTTCGCCACATCTTACCTTTATCATGGACTGATGGGCCCTGCCTGGGAAGCAGGGAGGTGACTAAGGGCACACAAGACCAGTAGGGCATGCTCAAAGCTTCTAGTAGCTTTGAAGAGACATCTGAAGGGGGATATGATAGAGGTCTAAAAAATCATGAGAGGACTAGAATGGGTAAATGCGAATCAGTTATTTACTCTTTCAGATAATGGAAGGACTAGGGGACACGCCATGAAGTTAGCAAACAGCACATTTAAAACTAATAAGAGAAAATTATTTTTCACGCAACATACAATTAAGCACTGGAATTCATTGCTGGAGGATGTATTTTGGGCAGTTAGTGTAGTTAGATTTAAAAAAGGTTTGGATAAGTTCCTGGAGAAGAAGTCCATAAACTGCTATTAAACAAAGTAGACTAACGCCCACATTTTCAAATGCTGGCACTCGTAAAATCCGGGAGATACGTGTGTGGCCGGGCCTTGCGTGCGTCAAGCGCATTTTTAAAGTGGCCAGGCCACATGTATATCTCTCGATATGCACAGAAGTGCCAAGGTCAATGAAAGGTATGGGCGCGGGGCGGAGGCCGGCTGGGTCAGCGGCCATTAGACCCTGTTCCGGGGAAGCATGCGCCAGTAGCCAGCCGGCGCGCGAAACTTATGCCTGCTTGGTGGAGCGGGTAAGTTTTAAAACAAAAAATTCTAGGGTTAGTTTAGGGGTCGGGGAGGGAGGGGAAAAGGGAGGGAAGGGTAGGTAGAGGTATAGGAAAGTTCCTTCCCAGTCTGCTCCAATTAAAAAGTGGACTGGGAAGGAACTGGGAAAGGCCTACTCGCATCGCCGCATGTTGTTTTTTAAAATCCCCACCCCCCCCATGCGTGCGGACTTTTGAAAATCGACTCCTTAGAGAATAGCCACTGCTATTACTGGCATCAGTAGCATGGGATCTATTTAATGTTTGGGTTCTTGCCAGGTACGTGTAGCCTGGATTGGCCACTGTTGGAGACAGGATGCTGGGCTTGATGGACCCTTGGTCTGACCCAGTATGTCATGTTCTTATGTTCCATGTGTACTTTTACCCACAGGAAAAGTAGATGAGATCAGAGGTGGGTTAGAACAGGGGAGGCAGCAATATATGTAGTTTTACATTTTCCAAAATACACATGTTTTTCAGGGAAAATGTATCCAAAGAAAAAATCAGGTGCAAATCTGTACAGATACTTTTTCCCAGGCAATTCTGAAGGGAAAGTATGTACTTTTTTTTTTTTTAGCACTGGTGTAAAGTCTGTAGGGAAAAGTACTCGTGGATTTTGCAGTAATCCGCCTGGCTGAATGAACTTGGCTTTTTTTATTGCTATGTGCTATACTCCTTTCCAATATTAGTATCTTCCAGAGATGCTCACTCCAGAAGACAACACTGCTGTTGTAAACTGGCAATCACTTTAAACATTTTAAAGTTTGTTAAAATATTTTACATAAAAAACTGCTCTTACTGCTTTCTAGCCTGGCCAATCCAGGACCCATCGACCCTTTTCCATTTATAGCAGTGTGTATCATACCAACACTTGTAATGCTTTGTTTGTCATCACCTCTTGTTTTTCCTGATAGATGACATTTGACCCCGAAGTCTTCTTCAATGTACTACTGCCTCCTGTCATATTTCATGCTGGATATAGCTTAAAAAAGGTAAGACAACTTTCTGTGAATTAAAGACTTATGACAGAATTCCTTTGATTTTCCAGCAGCTGTTAAATCTCTTTACAACACGTTAATTTCAAATGAAAACAGATCTACAGATCTCAGTAAGCACGAGAACTCCAAATATGTCACATACCATATGCAGCATGCAGTGTACCTACCTGGGAACTTTTGAGTTCTGGTCACCCTCAGATTGGTAAAGATTAGCATGGAGGAGGGGTGTGTGAAAACTTCTCTTCCCTCCTCCGTGCAGATCTTCTCACACACACACACGCACACATTTGTACGTACACACACACTCGTACACACACACACACACACACACACACACACACACACACACACATTCGTATGTATACACACACACTCTACCTCTTTCCCAAGCCTGATCCCAACATCCCACAGGCCATACCCCACCAGCCTCTCTGCCTCCTGTTCAGCTACAGCCACCACCGCCACTTCTTACTCCTCCTGGCTTGCACAGGCCAGCACTGCCGCCTCCTTCCTGCCAGCGCAGGCCAATGAATCCTCTTTCCTCTTGCTGACGCAAACCAATCAATTCTTCTTTCTCTATTACTAGCAACAGTAACATGGAATAGACTTAGGCCGGGATTTTCTAACGACGCACAGTTCTATGAATTGTGCGGTGCAGGGGGGGGGGCGAAGCGGTGGGCCTGTGATAGCCGGCAGCGATTGCACCTCCGCGGTGCAATCGCTGCCGGCTTTCGCACCCAATAGCACCATCGTAAAAGGTGGTGCTATTGTGTGCGAGATTGGAAACGAAAAGGCTCCTTACCTTTTCTTTGTCCACGCTGTCTTCGCGAGGTCCCCCCTGGTGCCGCCCCGACTCCTCCCCTTCCAGTGGCTATTCCTCCACGACTCCTCCCCGATCTAGCTATCGCATGCGAAAAGGGACTTTTCGCGTGTGCTAGCTTAAGAAAATAACCACCTTAGTATTTGGGTAATTGCCAGGTGCTTATGGCCTGGATTGGCCACTGTTGGAAACAGGATGCTGGGCTTGATGGACTCTTGGTCTGACCCAGTATGGCATGTTCTTATGTTCTTCTGTTCTCTTTTGTCCTGCCAATCCCCAGTTTCTGATATTTCTCCAGAAACCCAGCAGTCAATAGAAAATGATGAATTTGCCGGACCATTCCTAGGTATGCCAATGTATTGGTTCTTGCTCCCTCGCATACTGTTAAATTGACATTATTTACCAGAAATGTGTTTGTGTGAATATTTATATGTTGTTACAGTTTGCAAACACCTTTAAAAAATTTCTAGGGCTAGGATTCATAATTTAAATGTAAGATTTATTTTATTCCTCAGAGACATTTTTTTCGCAACTTGGGATCAGTCTTAACGTACGCCTTTTTGGGAACGGCCATCTCATGCTTTGTCATCGGGTGAGTAAATAAATAAAGCTCTGGGCCAGAGTTAAGCAGGAACACTGCAATCACATATTTACCCCGGTAAATAGCTTTGAAAATTACTGTTCCCCCGAATAGTTCCATTAAAGTTGTGAAAATCACAAGCAATTGCTATCAAAAGCTACAGCTTGGAATCTGGCACTTATGTGAAGCGTAGATAACTTTGGATGTGGAAGCAATGTTTTACTTTTAATGCGTTTTTAATGAAAGCTAAATGACTGACTTTATTTTTAGAAATTGTATGGTAATTAACTGTTAACACAGTAACTAGTTTAGCTGTTTTTTTATTTTTTGTTTTTGAGTATTCACATTTATACAACTTTAATAGCTAGCAAGTAGCAATCAAGATGTAGACTGAACTACATTATTAACATTATTTTAAACATAATGCTAATATGCATAATGTGATATTGGAAAATATAAACTGTTACGTTAGACAATTTAGAACTGATATAATTTATCTCAAAATGGAACAAGTAAAAAAAACAAAACAGAAATCGTGCCAGTGAAATTGAAAGTGAACAATTAGCATGGTGACCTGGAGGTAACTGAGCACATACCAGGATATGTTGGGACTGGGTCGCTGCAGTTTCACACAGCCAGAAATGATTTCGCCTCAGTGAGGTCACGTGAACGGGATGTGTGATGGCGTGCCACATGGACCAGACCGTCAGCCAACCCCAGCTATTGCTGTTCTTCCTGACCCTTCTCAGCCTAATTGTACTATACAATATACCAGCTGTGGCAGCCCCTGAGCGCACGCACACACACACACACTCAAATAAAAATCCTGTGTTCAATAACGTCTCTGTCAGTGTGATCACCCAAATAATGCCACCACAGGCTAACGAGAGAAAAAAAAAATCTGTGCTGCTTTCAGCCCACTCTGATGTTTCACAGTTTTCAGTGAAACAACCAGCAGTCTCCCTTTGATACAATTTCAAACATCCTTTCCTCGTTTCAGTCATGATTTCCTTTTTTCTAGTTTTGCTTTTATCTTGCGCTCACATTCGCAGGACAGCCATCTTTTCCCCTTTTACCAGGTTAGTCATTCTTGGCTGGAAAATCTGGAGCCGACGAAATCCCTTCTACAGTTATCCAGAGCGCTTTGCGGTGGGGGCTGTTCTCCTCGGACCCTTGGTTGTTGCTATCACCTCCTCTCACTTGCTGTGAGGCTCTTGCATTTTCCTATGCTGAATAATTTTTCATAAGATTAGGTCCCTGAGAAAGCAATTGGGAAAACAATTTCCTACTTCCTTCATAACAGAGAAGCTGATCTTAAAGGGTAAGAGCATCTTTGCAGCTGTAAAATGACTCTGCTCTGAATCTACCGGTTTGGGCAGCACATATAGTGCAGAGCTGTGGTAGACGTTTTAGTCCTGGGCAAAATCGGAATCTTTGTGATTCCTTTTATGGCTTCAGCACAAGAACTATCCAAAGGTATTGTCGTCGTAGTGAGCTTCAGATGTGACAAAGGGGACCACTGTGGTGGTCTTGACAGCTCATGCGGCTCAACATCTTTTGAGTATTCTTATATTGATCCAGTACAAAAAAAAAAAAAGTGTCACAAGCTACAAAGAATCCAATTCAAATGGCACTTGAAGATCTTCTGGCCCCTAAAAGCCAGAGACAAGCTTTGCTAACTGAGTTACGTATCCTGAGCAACCTTCTGCCACCAGGTTCTCATTAAACATTCAGCTCGGGTCTAAAAGGAGCTCAGTATGCAACAGCAGTTACACACTCTCCGCGGCGCTACAAGACTCCAGGGGGTTGACTTTTAATCTTGTCTTGTTTATAGATCATTCTGTAAATTTAGTATCCAACAAACACTTGCCTAAAAGAAATAAGGGTGGGGGGGAGGGGGTGGTAGCTGGATAAAGCAGTTTTGTTTTATAGAGTTAGATGGATCGGTTATTATGTTCTCCGACCCGCCTTCATGTGAAGCATACAAGTCCTGGCACTGATGACGTTTAGTTTGGATTCTTACCATGCTAGGTTTGAGGATAGCTTTTCAGAAAGAGTGGACCAAAAATTGTAGGTGAATTGTAGCTTGGCTTGTATATTGCTGCTGTAAATTTCATGGGCTTTGGGAATGCTGGGACTGGTTTTTCTTGGGGAGATTGGGGCCGGGCTAAGGGTAATAGGTTCCAGATGTTGAGAAAACCATGATTTTGTGCCAATAAGCTGTAAACTCTGCAGCTGGCTCGTGCAGTCAGAATGCAACACTGTGACTATTGCTGCATTCCAGGCAGACAAAAACAGGGAATAGGAAACCTAGATAAGATGCATTGGATTTTAGTTTATACACATTTACGTCAGTGTTATGGAGTATAGTGCTCTCTGGGAACTTTAGACATTGCCTTGAGATACTGTTTTTGGATGAAAAAAGTACACTTTAAAGATATGTTTGGTCTCTGTGCTACTTGAAGGTCAGAACAAATTTGAAACTGAGAATCAACAATCCTTGCATTTTGCATGGATTGCATTTCTTCCACTTGTCACATGAGAAAATCATAATGAATTTTAACATCTCAGCTTTGCCAAACAGAATAGATCAAGGCTTTGGGTGAAAATAAAAGGATCATGTCCAAATAATAAAATTGATCCAAATTCTCAGCCTCTTGTGAAAGCAATCAGTGGAATAACTTGATATCTTTGCCAAAGAGGAGGCATCAATCAATCAGTGAGTGGTTACTGCCTGATTCTTGGTTTCACTTTTGCTCCTTGTTCTTTAGTTTAGCTCGGCAAGTCTCAACCTAGTCCTCGGGACACATCTAGCCAGTCAGATTTTCAAGATACCCACATATCTCATGCATATTCAAGAATATGCATGAGATAAATTTGCATGCAGTATCTCTACTGTATGCAAATCTGTCTCATACATAATCATTGTGGATGGGCTTAATGTGAACTGATTGGCCCAAGATGTTGGCTATCTCCTATGTAACCTGCGACCAAAAATAGGATATACCCTGACATTCCCACCACATATGAAAGTATGAGCCAATTTCCCCACACCCCATCTAACACTCCAGTGATGCATCCGGAAAGAGTTTCACGTAATAGAGAGGAGTACTATGTTCGGTGTAATAATTGTATCCTTCTAGCACATATAGAGAGCCGAAAAGTGGATACCCAGATAGCTTTCCAAGCTTTGAGATTTAGATCCAAATCCAAGTCTACACTCCAAGTTTGACATTCAATATGCCATGATAGAGGACCATTATTCATTTAATGGAGGCCTGCACGTCTATAAGAAGGTCTCCATATCAGTCAGGGTCTCCAGTGGTTTAGTCAAATCAAACCTTCCTACTAATTGCAAAAAGGTAGCACGTGAGTTTGAGTGAATGCCAAATTCCATCTGCAGCTGCAGAAAAGTCTGAAATCCTTTGTCATCCCGAAGGTGCACTATTAAAATCAAACTCTTATCTTTCCATTCCTTCAGCCCCGGAGAGAAGGAACATCCAGAAAAAACCGGGTTACAATAGATAATCGCCAACGGAGATAAATGTTCCCGATCCTTACCCCCAAATTTTTAAACCTGTCTCCTAACCTGCACTGAAAGGGCCAGAATGGGACTGTTCCTGAAAAATATTTAAACAGCAGGGAGAATCAGATGTTCTCACAGAACAAGCAGGATGGTAGTCCTTACATATGAGTGACATCACAGAGTGGAGCCGAATCACGGAAAACTTCTGTCAAAGTTTCCAGAACTTTGACTGGCCCCTACTGGGCATGCCCAGCATGGCACTAACCCTGGTGGGGCCGCTTGGCAATAGTGATCATAATATGATCAAATTTGAATTAATGACTGGAAGTGGGACAGTAAGCAAATCCACGGCTCTCGTGCTAAACTTTCAAAAGAGAAACTTTGATAAAATGAGAAAAATAGTTAGAAAAAAACTGAAAGGAGCAGCTACAAAAGTAAAAAGTGTGCAAGAGGTGTGGCCATTGTTAAAAAATACCATCCTAGAAGCACAATCCAGATGTATTCCACACATTAAGAAAGTTGGAAAGCAGGCAAAACGATTACCGGCATGGTTAAAAAGGGAGGTGAAAGAAGCTATTTTAGCCAAAAGATCTTCATTCAAAAATTGGAAGAAGGATCCAACAGAAGAAAATAGGATAATGCATAAACGTTGGCAAGTTAAATGTAAGACATTGATAAGACAGGCTAAGAGAGAATTTGAAAAGAAGTTGGCCGTAGAGGCAAAAACTCACAGTAAAATCTTTTAAAAATATATCCGAAGCAGAAAGCCTGTGAGGGAGTCAGTTGGACCGTTATATGATCGAGGGGTTAAAGGGGCACTTAGAGAAGATAAGGCCATTGTGGAAAGATTAAATTATTTCTTTACTTCGGTGTTTACTGAAGAGGATGTTGGGGAGGTACCCGTACTGGAGAAGGTTTTCATGGGTAATGTTTCAGATGGACTGAACCAAATCACAGTGAACCTAGAAGATGTGGTAGACCTGATTGATAAACTGAAGAGTAGTAAATCACCTGGACCGGATGGTATACACCCCAGAGTTCTGAAGAAACTAAAAAATGAAATTTCAGACCTATTAGTAAAAATTTGTAACCTATCATTAAAATCATCTATTGTACCTGAAGACTGGAGGATAGCTAATGTAACCCCCATATTTAAAAAGGGCTCCAGGGGAGATTTGGGAAATTACAGACCGGTTAGCCTGACTTCAGTGCCAGGAAAAATAGTGGAAAGTGTTTTAAACATCAAAATCACAGAACATATAGAAAGACATGGTTTAATGGAACAAAGTCAGCATGGCTTTACCCAAGGCAAGTCTTGCCTCACAAATCTGCTTCACTTTTTTGAAGGAGTTAATAAACATGTGGATAAAGGTGAACTGGTAGATGTAGTGTATTTGGATTTTCAGAAGGCATTTGACAAAGTTCCTCATGAGAGGCTTCTAGGAAAAGTAAAAAGTCATAGGATAGGTGGCGATGTCCTTTCGTGGATTGCAAGCTGGCTAAAAGACAGGAAACAGAGCGTAGGATTAAATGGACAGTTTTCTCAGTGGAAGGGAGTGGGCAGTGGGGTGCCTCAGGGATTTGTAATGGGACCCTTACTTTTCAATATATTTATAAATGATCTGGAAAGAAATACGACGAGTGAGGTAATCAAATTTGCAAATGATACAAAATTGTTCAGAGTAGTTAAATCACAAGCAGATTGTGATAAATTGCAGGAAGACCTTGTGAGGCTGGAAAATTGGGCATCTAAATGGCAGATGAAATTTAATGTGGACAAGTGCAAGGTGATACATATAGGGAAAAATAACCCATGCTATAGTTACACAATGTTAGGTTGCATATTAGGTGCTACTACCCAAGAAAGAGATCTAGGCGTCATAGTGAATAACACATTGAAATCATCAGTGCAGTATGCTGCGGCAGTCAAAAAAGCAAACAGAATGTTGGGAATTATTAGAAAGGGAATGGTGAATAAAATGGAAAATGTCATAATGCCTCTGTATCGCTCCATGGTGAGACCGCAACTTGAATATTATGTACAATTCTGGTCGTCGCATCCCAAAAAAGATATAATTGCGATGTAGAAGGTACAGAGAAGGGCTACCAAAATGATAAAGGGAATGGACAGCTCCCCTATGAGGAAAGACTAAAGAGGTTAGGACTTTTCAGCTTGGAGAAGAGACGGCTGAGGGGGGATATGATAGAGGTGTTTAAAATCATGAGAGGTCTAGAACGGGTAGATGTGAATCGGTTTTTTACTCTTTCAGATAATAGAAAGACTAGGGGGCACTCCATGAAGTTAGCATGTGGCACATTTAAAACTAATTGGAGAAAGTTCTTTTTTACTCAACGCACAATTAAACTCTGGAATTTGTTGCCAGAGGATGTGGTTAGTGCAGTTAGTATAGCTGTGTTTAAAAAAGGATTGGATAAGTTCTTGGAGGAGAAGTCCATTACCTGCTATTAAGTTCACTTAGAGAATAGCCACTGCCATTAGCAATGGTATCATGGAATAGACTTAGTTTTTGGGTACTTGCCAGGTTCTTATGGCCTGGATTGGCCACTGTTGGAAACATGATGCTGGGCTTGATGGACCCTTGGTCTGACCCAGTATGGCATATTCTTATGTTCTTATGTCCCCCTTCAGTCTTCTTTTTTCTGCGCAGCAGTAGCCTTGCGGTTAAGGAGCTCTGAAGAGATTCCTTACAGGAATTTTCCTCACGGAATTACTAAAAGTTAAATTGCCCCTCAGGGGTCCCTCCTCTAACTTTTCTTAGTCCGCGGTACTCCGGTAAGTTTTTACCCGTTTCCTGTCTATTTCCATCGAGTTTGTCCCTCGCAGCCTACTGGCCTTCGACCGTACTGCGGCTCGATTTTTTACATGACCATGGCGTCGGGGTTTCATCGGTGCCCGGACTGTATCCGCACCATGTCTATCACAGACCCCCATAAAGTCTGTGTAATGTGTCTAGGACGTGAGCACGATTCCTTGACCTGCACCAAATGTGCCCTAATGACACCAAAGAGTCGCAAGGCCAGAATGGAGAAGATGGAACTTCTCTTTCGTGCTCAACCCCGACTCCATCCATTGCATCGACGTCGTCAGAACTGGCACCATCCACTTCGTGCCAGCATTGACCACCGACCAGTGACCGACCGGCATCGATGACTTCTCGGCCATTGACACCCTCTATTCCCCCTTAGGATCGAGGGGATCGCAGGGAGAAATATCACCATTGACACCGTAAGACTCGGATCAACGAGGGAGCGAAATCATTGACCTCGCCATCGTCCGAGCCGCTGTCAATAAAACCCCATCCAGGAAAGGCACCGACCATTCCTGCGACCAGGTCATCGAGGCAACCCTCACCCGATTGGGGATCGGGAGCCGCGACTCCGCCTTTAACGGTGGTCCCTCTGGCTATGCCTCTGCCTCCTTCTTTTGTTCCGGAGCCGGGGCTGCTTGCTCCAGGTCTCCGAGAAGAACTGGACCGGATGGTTCAGGAGGCCATCCACAAGGCGATGCAATGTCTTCAGGTTCCTCCAGCACCACCTCTGGAACCGACCATAGACCCGATTCTGGCAGTGCTGGCACTGCTGCTATCCAGCATGGAAGCGCTTATGGCCGCTTTTCCATCGATGGATCCCGGGTCTCCGATGGCTCTGATGCCCTCCCCACTGACAGCATCATTGGGAGGCGAAACACCGTTTCGCATCCCTCCATCGGGGGTTCTGCCTCAGCCATTGATGCCAATATGTCCCTCACCACCGACCCATCCATTGGTGCCGATACGTCCAGCGCCACTGAGTCATCCATCGATGCCTTCAATGCCTGTACCGGTGCCTTCGATGGACCCAAAAAGCAAGAAGGAAGACGGTCTAAAAAAGCCGTGAGGAATAAAACAAGGAATAGCCAAAAGTCCTCAAAAAAATGTTTATTCAGTCAATGAGTGCCCGACTCTAGGCCTGAGTTTCGCCCATTTGGGGGCTGCGTCAGGGGCTCAAAACAGCAGAATATCACTTTTAAATTGTACTTTACAATCTTTCAAGCCTCATTCAGAATGGCGTCCAAAACATGAGTGACAGATTTTGTTGGTGTGCTCATTCCATGTCAGTTAATAAACAGACTCTTAGGCATACGATTATTGAGCACTCAGGTTCTTATCAGAGCAGCTACAAAGATAATGTGCTTTCAAACAGCAGCATAAATTCTGAATGCCAATCAAAGCGGTTCCAAACGCCGACAGGAGGTAATGTACATTCGAACAGCAATGGATGTTCACCATCAGCCAAACTGTAATAGCGTATTGAATAATCTCAATACATTTAATGTACACAATGCATACCAAATAATATAAAAAGCTTTTTTTGAGGACTTTCGGCTATTCTGGTGCCTTCGATGCCATCATCGGTGCCTCCAATAATTCCTCTGATTCCTTCGGAGCCTAGACCGGGTCCTTCAGCTATACAACCACCCTGTCCCCCACTAGTTCCTAGAGGGACGGCTGTGGATCCTTATGATACCTGAGGTGATGATACCTCAACAGACACCGATGATTTACCTTCACCACCTTCACCTACTGAGAGTAGAAAGCGTTCTCCCCCAGAGGACCTTTCCTTTATAAATTTTGTGAAGGAAATGTCTGAATTGGTTCCTTTCCAATTACAGACAGAGCAGGATGATAGGCACCAGATGATGGAGTTGCTCCAATTCCTGGATGCCCCTAAGGTAATCACCTCTATTCCCATTCATCAGGTTCTTCTCGATCTTCTCAAGAAGAACTGGGAACATCCTGGATCAATTGCTCCACTACATAGGAAAGTTGACACTACCTATTTGGTACAGTCAGCCCCAGGTTTTCAAAAATCACAGCTTGATCACCACTCGGTTGTGGTAGAGTCTGCACAAAAGAGGGTGAATAGGTCAAAGCCTCAGTCGACTGTTCCTCCTGGAAAGGAACAGAAGTTCCTAGATAACATTGGTAACTGAGTATTCCAAGGAGCCATGCTCATCTCCCGAATTGCTGCCTATCAGCTTTATATGACCCAATATAACAGGGTCATTTTTAAGCAGATACAGGACTTCTCAGACTCCTTGCCTCAACAATTTCAGGAACAATTACAAATCCTAGTACACAAAGGGTTTGAGGCAGGCAAGCATGAGATTAGAACATCTTATGACATTTTTGACACCTCTACTAGAGTGTCTGCGGCTGCTATTTTGGTGAGACGGTGGGCCTGGCTCAAGTCTTCTGACCTACGCCCAGAAGTACAAGACCGGTTATCCGACCTGCATTGTATTGGAGATAATCTGTTCGGTGAACAGATTCAACGGACAGTGGCAGAATTAAAGGATCATCATGAGACCCTAAGACAGCTCTCTTTGATGCCTTCCGAATTCTCCTCAAAACAACCCTTTAGAAAAGACTTTAAGAAGTCTTTCTTCCGCCCGAAGAAGTCTTACCCGCCACTAACCAGATCCCGTGCTAGAAGACCTTATCAAAAACCGCAGTCTCATCAAGCCCGTAAACAAAAACCACAGGCAGCTCCTCAACCAGGACCTGCTTCTGGTTTTTGACTTCCACTTAGAGAGCAGCAGCCAGATTCCTCTGTCGCACATCCCAGTGGGAGGTCGATTGTGCCACTTCCACAACATGTGGCATTCAATCACATCCGACCAATGGGTATTGGCAATCATTGCTCAGGGTTACCATCTCAATTTTCTCGCCCTGCCACTGGACTCCCCACCTCTACAGATGTGGAGAACATCCGATCATTCCATTCTTCTGGATCAAGAGGTTTCCCTCCTTCTCCAGTCAAGAGCAATAGAACCCGTACCATATTCTCAGAAGGCCTAGGGTTCTATTCCCGGTACTTTCTAATCCCCAAAAAATCTGAGGCATCCGTCCTATTCTGGACCTACGGGCCCTCAACAAGTACCTCCAGCGAGAAAAGTTCAAGATGGTCACCTTGGGATCGCTTCTACCTCTTCTACAAAGAGGAGACTGGCTCTGCTCTCTAGACCTCCAGGACGCATACACCCATATTGCGATAAGTCCAGCTCATCGCAAGTACCTGGGATTCCTAGTAGGCCCCAAGCACTGTCAGTACCGAATGCTTCCATTCGGCCTAGCATCAGCACCATGAGTCTTTACAAAATGCCTCGTAGTCATCGCAGCCTTCCTCAGGACCCAAGGTGTTCACGTCTACCCCTATCTGGATGATTGGTTAATAAGGGCTCCCACTCAGCAAACTGCTCTGTCGTCCCTCAATCTAACCTTACACAATTTAATTTCATTAAGGTTTCTCATCAATTACGACAAATCCTATTTAGTCCCATCTCAAACCTTATCGTTCATTGGGGCAGACTTGGACACCTTACAGGCAAAGGCTTTCCTGCCTCGACAACGAGCACTAACTCTCCTGTCTCTTGCTTGGCAGCTGCTGTCTCAGCACTCCGCGACTGCATGCCAATTTCTTGTCCTTCTGGGACACATGGCATCCTCAGACCATGTCACTCCAATGGCCCGCTTGGCCATGAGACTCATGCACTGGACTCTGAGGTCTCAATGGGCTCAAGCTATTCAGCCTCTGTTGACCGTTGTCCACATCACCAACTCACTCTCTCGCCTGGTGGAAAAATCAGACCAATCTCCTCCAAGGCTTGCCCTTCCAGGTACCAAATCCTCAAATCACTCTCACCACCGATGCTTCCAACCTCGGTTGGGGAGCCCACTTAGCCGATCCGCAGACGCAAGGATCTTGGTCTCCAGAGGAAGCCAAACACCAAATAAATTTCCTGGAGCTTCGAGCAATCAAATATGCTCTCAGGGCTTTTCAGGATCGCCTCTCAGATCAAGTCATCCTGATTCAGACGGACAACCAGGTGGTAGTGTGGTACATCAACAAGCAGGGAGGCACAGACTCCTTCCTTCTGTGTCAGGAAGCTGCGCAGATTTGGGAGGAAGCTCTCCCATTCAATGTACCTCAGGGCCACCTGGTTGCCGGGAGTGGACAATGTGCTGGCAGACAAGCTGAGTCGCATCTTTCAACCTCACGAGTGGTCTCTCAACCCCTCTGTAGCAAACTCCATCATTCAGCAATGGGGATATCCTCAGATAGACCTCTTTGCGTTCCCACAAAACTGCAAAGTGGAGAACTACTGTTGTCTCATTTGCAGCACACTCTCTCAACCCAGAGACATATTCTCCCTCTCATGGGCAACTGGTCTGCTCTACGCATTCCCTCCACTTCCACTTCTCTCGAAGACTCTCGTGAAGTTACGTCAGGACAAGGGAACCATGATCCTGATAGCACCTCACTGGCCACGCCAAGTATGGTTTCCAATACTTCAGGATCTCTCCATCTGCAGGCACATTCCCTTGGGAAAGGACCCACTTCTGATCACTCAGAACGACGGGAGCCTATGCCATCCCAATCTTCACGCCTTATCCCTGATGGCACAGATGTTGAAAGGTTAATCCTTCAACCACTTAATCTTTCTGAACCAGTTTCCTGTGTCTTGATTGCTTCATGGAAGCCTTCCACGAGAAAAGCTTACTCTTACAAATGGAACAGGTTTAAGTCATGGTGCTCTTCTCAATCCCTTGACCCTTTTATCTGTCCAGTTACCAAGTTTTTAGACTATCTCTGGCATTTATCAGTCAGGTCTAAAAACTTCTTCCATCAGAATGCATGTCAGTGCGGTAGCCGCCTTCCATAAAGGTGTGGGGGATGTCCCTATATCAGTAGAACCCCTTGTAACATGCTTTTTGAAGGGCTTGCCCCATATCAAGCCTCCACTATGTCCTCCGGCCCCTTCTTGGGACCTTAATCTGGTTCTCGGTCGGCTCATGAAACCACCTTTCGAGCCTCTTCACTCTTGTGAACTTCGATATGATTTTCCTTTTGGCAATCACTTCAGCTCGCAGAGTTAGTGAATTGCAGGCTCTAGTTATCTATCCGCCTTACACTAAACTTCTGCAGGACCGGGCGGTACTCTGCACTCACCCTAAATTCTTGCCTAAAGTAGTTTCAGATTTTCATCTTAATCAATCCATCATATTACCTACCTTTTTTCCCAGGCCCCATGCCAACCTAAAAGAACAGGCTCTGCATATCCTTGACTGTAAACGGGCTCTAGCGTTTTACCTAGACCGTACAGCTGCCCACAGGGAAAGCACTCAACTGTTTGTTTCTTTCCACCTTAACAAGTTGGGGAAACCTGTGGGTAAGCAGACTCTCTCCTCCTGGTTGGGGGACTGCATATCCTTCTGCTATCAGCAAGCGGGCATTCCATTTCAAGACCGTGTTAAAGCACACTCTGTGAGGGCCATGACGACTTCAGTAGCGCACCTATGATCGGTGCCGCTTCCTGACATTTGCAGGGCTGCAACCTGGAGTTCTCTCCATACCTTTGGAGCCCACTTTTGCTTGGACAAAGCTGGAAGACAAGATTCCATCTTCGGCCAGTCTGTCCTTCGTAACCTCTTTTCAACGTGACGTACCAACACCCTTCTGCCTGCCCGGTGGGGTTCAGGATGCCCTCTACCAAATTCCACCCCAGTTGTTGTACCTGTTGCATGCATTTGGGTACATTTGGTGCATGTTCGGACATCCTCAGTTCGGTACTCACCCATATGTGAGGACTACCATCTTGCTTGTCCTGTGAGAAAGCAAATGTAACAGGTGTTCTCACAGGACAGCAGGATATTAGTCCTCACGAAATCCGCCCGCTGCCCCGCGGTGTTGGGTTCGTAACATTTTATTATTTTATTTTTCGGCACTGCCTGTAGCTTTTAAATAAGACTGAAGGGGGACTCCTGCTGGCTGCAGGGTTAGTGCCATGCTGGGCATGCCCAGTAGGGGCCAGTCAAAGTTCTGGAAACTTTGACAGAAGTGTTCCGTGATTGGGCTCCATCCTGTGATGTCACTCATATGTGAGGACTAACATCCTGCTGTCCTGTGAGAACACCTGTTACAGGTAAGCAACATTTGCTATACAAAGAGCAGCATCACAAGGTTAAATATATCGGCTTGAGCCTTTTCAAGCAGCTATCATGGCAAACTAGCATTATTTAACCAAGTCTTTAAGCCCACCAGTCTAGCCACCCAGTAGTAAAGCCGAAAATTTGGCAAAGCCATTCCCTCTTGTCGCTTTGGAAGCCACAGTTGATTAAGCCTTATATGAGCCTGCCTATGTGCCAGATAAATTTGGTAATAGAACTGTGAAGGTCTGCAAAACTCTTTACTGGAACCGGGCAGGGGAGATGCTGGAACAAGCTATACAGATACCTAAGCTCGTTTTCTACTTCATCTACAAAGACAAGCTCACTTTTTTTAATTTCCAAAATTTTTATTGCAAACAACAACTTGAAAACACAAAATTTACTATGAAATTAAATGTAAATAAGAATAATTGTCACAGAGTCTCTGAACTAGTACAGCTATTATGATTCTTTTAAATACTTCTGCTGAATTAGTATAAAATGCAATGCCTTCTTTAGGCTCTGGGAGATAGAGGTGACTGGTGATGCAGGCTTATCTGAGCTTCTGACATAAAGTGGAGGCTACAGACAAACACATTTCTCAGAATACACCTTTGCTTGCCCAATCATAGCACAGGTAATATATTTCTATGTTAGGAGCTAACCTATTGCTAATGCAGTTTTCCTGTACAGCCACTGGATAGCAGCATAATGCATAAACAAATCCTAAACAGGCAGAACCTGGGAATACAGAACAGTAATGCAGCATAAAAAGAAGTATTTAATGGTGAAAGTGGTTAGAATCCTGATTGTATGAAAGATCGCTATTCAGTTTTGTTGGAAAAGTGTTTGTACAGGTGTTCCTAATTTTGGGGGTGGGGGATGCATCATCTAATTCTAGGATCCATGATAAAAAGGGATTTAGCCACTTTAGAAGTCTGAGACCATGTTAATGAATCACAGCCTTGATGCATTTTATTCATTGTCTGCAGTGAATGAGAAGAACAGGGTCTCCTATACCAATAAGTTTATTGCCAACAAAAGCCAAAACACAAGGACATGGGGACACTGCTTCCAATCTTAAAATAACTTTAAAACGGGCTTTAGAACTATAGTTATCTGTAACATTAAATGGACCAGGGGGATTTGGGGGTCTTGATAAATAAATTCTAAGGAAGCCTTCATATCCCTTTTAACAAGGAAAGGCTGTGAGGGAAGGGAATCGCTTACAGTAATTTCCTTTCCAAATGGCAGGTGGTAGTTCTGCCAATCTAACTCTGTCACCATGAGATATTAGTCCTATCTCAGGTTTCTAAATTCCATCCCATATCAATATAACCCTTGTTGTCCTAGAAAATGCATTAGAGTGGAGATGGAAGGCCAGAAGCAGAGCAAGATCTTATGATAGCGTGCAGTTAAATTGGATAGGGGGTGCACTACTGAAGGAATCTGCTGTGGGTTTTTTTTTTCTTTTCCTTTTAAATCAATATTTTTATTACTCTTGCTTCTCCCAGACGTAACTGGAAAAAGCGATGGTTATTTGGAGATCCCACCAGGTGGTGCTCACACTCTGTAACTGTGACAGATTCAGATGAAGTTGGTCAATAGCTATGACTCTTATCTCTTTCTTGCCTCTGTCGTTAGAGGAATGTGTACTGTTATACAAAGTTACAGGCTTTGTGATTGAGAATTTTGTTGTAATATAATTGTCCATGACCTGAACGGTGAAGGACAGTTTTCTTGTTGCAAAGCCTAAAAAACGGAAGGAATGTATTATAGTCATTGAAGATATAAAAGGAAAAACAGAATGTCCCTGAAAATAACTGACTGCGAAAAACTGATCTTTGGGTTGCCTCATTTTGGCTACTTAAGAATTACAGACCATAACAGTTCAACTTATTTGTTAACTTACCTGTTTAAACAGTTAGCGTACAGAGCCAATGGAATGTGGTACTCTCAGGCTGAGTGCTTTCTGTAGCTGATGACTATAAGATAGCAAGCGTCAAAGAATGTCAGCTGATTGTGTGACATTAAAACTCACACCCCGAGTTTTGTTTTCTGTTTCTAGCCTGCCATACAAAGTGATTGAGAACTAAACTTCCATATAATCTTATGGCAGTTTCCAGGGTTGGCGCAACCAATAGGCAGGGCTAGGCAGTTGCCTAGGGTGCCACAAGTGGGCGCCGTCGGTGTACGCGAGGGTGCCTTTTTCAAAATGCCAAAGAAGGTATGAGAGCAGTCGCGGAACATGAACCAGAAGGAGGTGTTCAGAGTGCGGCATGGCAGTTCGCAATTTCAGGGGGAGAAAGAGAGAGCGAAAGAACATTGTAAGAGAGGCACTTTCAACTCAGGGTGGGTTTCTTTGGGGGGGGAGGAAGGGGGTGGTGTTACATTGGTCTAACCAGGGTGTTACAGACCCTTGCACCGGTCCTGGCAGTCTCATGTAGGTAATCTGAAAACAGAAAGAGAACACCATGTTAGCCCACAAAAAAAAAAAAAAAATCTTTTCCTAAAATAAGAAAGCAAACGAGGCAATTACGTAGCATGATACCTTTTTTTGAAGTAATAAAGATCTTATGGGACTCCTGAAGGCCTTTTCTGAGACAAAGTTACATTGCCCAGGGCAGGGACCCATATCAGTTTGGATTTAGAGAAGCCTACGGCATAGAAACCTGGTTAGTGGTCTGGTCAGTTGCACTGCATTGCTGCACTGATAAGGACAGTTCTGCTGTTCTCGTCCATCAGGATCTCTTTGCAGCCTTCAGCACTTTTTTACCATGATATATTAATTGACAGACTTCACGCATTTGGGATTGGGTTCAGTATTACTGTGGTTTAAGTCATTCATATTTAATAGAAAACTGTGAGCAGGAGATCGGTATTCTTCCTGGAATTATTGAGTCAGGTGTTCTTCAAGGATCAACTTTGTCCCCTGTCTTATTTAATATTTATTTGCAACCGCTGGGGGAGATTTTAGCTTCTTTAGATGTCCCATAATTTATTTATGCAGATAATATACAGCTTCATCTTATTTGTAACACAGATGGTAGTTCTCTGCTACATGTACTTAATCTACTTTTGCAATGTTTTAGGATAGTAAAAGCATAGATGGGTAAAAGCAAATAGGTTCTTCATATACAGAAAACAACTATCTTCTGGGCTGCGAAACGTCCTCCTCCAGAAAACTTCACTGTATTGATTTTTGAGGATATTATTTGCTTGTTCAAGAAGAGGCTTGGAATTTGGGAATTTGATTTGATTCTAGAATGGCCTCAAAGCCCCAGGTGAAAATGGCAGCCAGAGTTGTCTTATTTTTTTTTTAAATTTAAAATTACTCAGATAATTGCAGTATTATGTATCTACAAATGATTTTAGGATAGTGATGCAAGCTTTGGTTTTAATAAAATCAGATTACTGTATTGCCTTATGTAGTGGGACCCCCATTTGGACGGTGTGCTGTGTCCTGGGAGCTACGCTGCCGAGGTTCATCTGGAGGCGGAAGCTTAACTTCCTAGGCCCTTGGCATGGACATGTCCGTAGATGCTTCAATCCACTCACAAACCACTACTCTTCTTTGCTGTGCAAGGGTTCTTTAGGAGGGGCCAAAAGAGATACCAGGGAAAAAATAAAGAACAATATCAGCACACTCCACTCACTGTCAGTCTTGTCCAAATTGGTGTTGATCAAAAATGTATAAAAATCCAGACAAGAATTATAAAGATCAAAAACAGCATGAGAAAAATCAATGTAAGAAAAGCCATGGTCTCTTATCCATGCCTCTCCTTCTTATAGTTCTTTTCTTCCCTGCACCAGCATCCATGTCCAAAAATCCTTCCCCTTGAAGGGTAGGATATCTCCAATGCAGTTCCAGCATCCAAACTGCTAGGGAAAAGTGGAAATCCCCATCAGTAGAAGAAAAACCTATTCCTTCAGAATCAAGAGATCCAGCAACTCCTACTGGAATGTCCAAAATGCTCAACACTCTCTTCACCCCTTGCTTCACTCACCTAGTAAAGGCAAAAAGAGTCAAAAAGCCAGCTCTTCCAGATGCCTAAGGGATATCCCTTCTGTTGGGATCTGGTTCCACTCAAAATCCAAAAATAGGTGGAGAGAGAGAGGAGATGTGAAAGAGAAACGACGGAGGTTACCTGGAGGTCAGGACGCTGTCCCGGCCTTGTTGGAGCTTAATCCGGAATTGCCTGCTGACGTCATTGGAGTGACACCATAGAGGCCTATAAGATCGGCCCACTTGCGGTGCACAGCTGCCGCCGGCGTGCTGCCTAAGCTGCACGCGCCAAAGCGGTGTGAAGCTTTGTTTGAATTTGTTGGACTGGAATATGTTTTCCTCTCTTTCCCTTGCCACTATCTCCTTCTCACTCCTCAAGCTCTTTGAAACATCCAATTTTATCTAGGATCCAATAGCGAGAGAAGCAGCTTGTGAGAATTGTCTGGCCCAATTTTAAAAGCTTTTTCTTCAATATTATGCCTCATTCGGTGCGTAAGAGACTGGCAAAGGAGAGGGTGGATCCTGCAACTGCCCCTGGAACCCACATAACGGGTCTGATGGATTCTCACATACAGCGATTATCTAGATTGAATGAGGCGCAGGATGTGGGAGGGACCGAGGGAACCATCACAGCCTCCCCATCAGACCTATCAATATTTTTATCCCCAATCTATCGGGAACCTCCAGCCAATCCGGCGGCCTCCAGAGCCCAGGGTGTCATGGGGGCAAGCCCTTCTGTGGAAGTCACAGGTAAAGAGTTTTGCCCGGCAGGGCCAGAGTCCTTTGGAGAGTCTGGAGGAGAAATCCGGATAGGATCCTTTGGGGGCTGTGCGGACTCACTGGATATAGAAGGTAGAGAAGATCAACTGAATCAAGCTACGGTGGAAGGAACATCTTATCTTGTTAAAATACCAGCCCCAAATCTGGTAAGACCAAATTAACAGGCCGATACAGTAAGGTGCGGTAGAAATAGGTGCGTTAGGGCCGGGCGCACCCGCATTTGCCGCACGCACAGTTCGGATCACATACCGCTCGATACTCTATTTAAATGGCATGCAAATGCAAGCCGCGTCCAACGCGTGTCCATGAAGCGCAATCCATTTTACTGTATAGGCGCTATACAGCCCCAAGGGGGCCCGTGAATTTGGGCGCTCAAGCCAGCGAAGCGCATGACGTCATGGCGTATGTTCATACGCTTTCGCTGACTTGGGGGCCCGTCAATTTCGGCGCTCAAGCCAGCGAAGCGTATGAACGTACGCCGTGACGTCACGCGTGCCCGTTCATGTGCTTTCGCTGGCTTGAGCGCCCGTGCACTACGGGCGTGCGTTCATCCGTCTTCGCCGGCGGGGGCAGCTGGAAGCCGCTTTCGCCGTCGGCTGCCCCAGGAGGCACGGGAGCCGTGGTGCGCGCTTCCGGAGGAGGGCAGAGAAGACTGAAAGAAAGAAAAAGTAAGTTAACTTTGGTTACTTATTCACAATACTTTACATGTCGAGTCGCTTTTCGCCCTACGCCTTGCGTCGGGAGGAGGGGATTTTAGGTTTTTAGTTTTTCTTTTGGAAAGTTGCTTCGGGAGGAGGGGAGAGAGGACTGGGGCTGCCCTGGGGACCGGCACCCATGGACGCGGCCAGGGCAGGTGAGCGGGGGCTGGGGGAAAGTTTGCCATCTATCCTTACCCCTGCCTCTAAAGCAGGGGTAAGGGTAGGCGGTAATTTAGCAGGTTAAAGACGCGGCTAAACTGCAGGTTAAAAAGGCGATAGTCGGGGCGCACGTTACTGAATGGGAGGGAATAGCTAATCCGATTGTTTACATCTCATATACATGCTGCGGGCGGAAAGGGTTACCCGTTGATTTAAAGAAGCGGTAAGGATGGGTTAAAAGGGATAGTGAATCGCAGGTTGGACTAACGCGGCCAAATTGTGAGTAGAAAGCGGATTAGAAGAAGGGTAACCGCAGCCGCACTTTACTGTATTGGCCTGATAATTACTTTGGACAAGATTTGGGAAGCAATTGCAAGTTTACATAAATGTTTTGCCTCTCAATTGAATCCAATAGTGGATAAAGTGAATATTATACAAGATAGAGTGTCCAATATGGAAGAATTTAAGGTTAAAGTATTAAAGGATACTGAGAAAATTAGAAAAGATGTGGATAACTGGAAATTGGTGCAGGATACATTAGTGAAAGAAAACCAACAACTACAGATTAAAATGGAAAATTTAGAAAATGCAAATAGAAAGGGGAATCTTTGTTTGATTAATTTTCCAAAATTGCCATGTTACCAAAATAAATGTTTAAAAGATATGTTGGAAATATTTAAAGTTACAAAATCGGCTATACTGCCATTAGCAAAGGCATATCATATACCATCATATAAGAAACAGGAAAATGTAATAACATAAGATGGTGCACAAGCAATGGATATATTAACTCCAAATTGAAATATGTCATTATTGTTGGAGACATCAGATAGTGAGCTTGCACAGGGGGCTACCATGATAGTTAAATTTGTTTTTGAATCAGACAGAGATTGGGTGCTTAGGTTGCTTTACAAACACCATATTGAAAAATTTCTAGCTTTAAAAGTTAGATTATTCCCTGATTTTTCTAAACAGACACAACAGAGGAGGAGACAATTTTTACTTATGGAACCAAGGGTACTCTAAATTGGAGCATCCTTTTTTCTTAAACACCCCTACAAGTGTTGTATTAGCTACAGGAGTAATTCATACGTTTTCTTCTCCCCTCCTCAGTTAACTTTCTTTTTAAGCGATTAAAAATGCTGTGATTTAATTATCATTCAGTTAACACCTTTAATAAGTGAGTGCTCCATGTAAAGTAAATATACTCACCTAGAGTAGCTGCTTAAATTGTTATGAATGATGTTGATTTAAAAAGATTATTAATGCATAATTTTCTATTCTAACTTGGATCCTTATTTGTGGACTATATGAGGAAGGAGGAATGAACATTTTTCTGTACTTGAAAGAATTTGGTGTTTAATTTTCTGTATTCCACTTGTTCTAATCAAGATCTATTCTTGTAAAAGTTTGTGTTAAAATGATAAAAAACAAAATTCAAAAACAGCAAAAATCTCCAACTCCAGCTTATCTATCGGTTAGTCCTCCTGGGGGAAGACAAAGACCAAACCACAGTACTCCTTCCAACTTCACTCATCACCTTCCGTCTACTTTCTGAGCATGCTCCATGGACATTTATAGCTCATATTAGCCTCCCAGAAAGAGGTGGGGACAACTCAAGGGGAGGTTTTCAAATGGAAACAAAAACTATTTAACATGGAAAAATAAGGTGAAACTCTTTAGTAACAGGCAAAACCAGATTATACTTATATTTAGAGATGCCCAAAATTATGTTTCATGTCCTACAGCTCGAATAGAACGCGGCTGCTAGAATAAGAATTGGCACCAGAATTCATGATAGCATTAATCCAAAGCTACACTGGCTATTATTCAGAAAACTCCTTATAACGAGATCTCTTCCTGTCTCAATAAATTGTTAGCTCAATTAGGTACCAATGTGTTTGCTTCGGTCCATAGAGCAAAGTCAATACGTTGTTCATGCCCTATGAGATTATCAGCTTCAAGACTCTAGGAACAGAACATTTTCATTCACAGGGCCAGTACTATGGAATGCCTTGAAAAGTCCAACAAGAGGAGTTGATTTGTTCACTGCAGTCTCTGCTAGCTACATTGTACAAATCAACTCCTTTTCATCGCTTATGTAGACAAATTATTTAGTGATGTCAACTTTCCAATGAATTAGCTCTGAAGGTACCTGTAACACCACCCCCTAACCTCAACCCACCTCCTGAAAACCCATCCCAATTCAGTGCCCCTGTACAGTGGTACCTATATATATAGAGAGAGTAAATGCAATGTTATGTAAAATTTGATAACAAAGGGCCAGATTTTAAGATTTACGCGCAGGCGTAGATTTGTGCGCACAACCCGGCGCGCACAAATCTATGCCCGATTTTATAACATGCACTGTAGCGGCATGCATGTTATAAAATCCAGGGTCGGTGCGCGCAAGGGGGTGCACCTTGTGTGCGCCGAGCCGCGCAGTCTTCCTCCGTTCCCTCCGCTCCAAAATTGGAGCGGCCTCGGAGGGAACGTTCCTTCTGCCCCCCCCCCCCCCACATTCCCCTCCCTTCCCCTACCTAACCCGCCTCCAGCCCTACCTAAACCCTCCCTTACCTTTATCTGATAAGTTGCGCCTGCCTCACCTGTATCTTATGCACAGGAAAAGACTGGGGGTATACACATGCCATGAGTATTTTAAATGCCTCGTGCATACTTTATAAAATGAGGTGTATCTTTGCTCACGCTGCAATATGCGTGTTTATGGCGCAATGCTTGTTCCTTTTAAAATTTACCAGTATGTTACTATGCTCTATCCACCCTCCTAATACCCTACAACCCACCTCCCGAAAACTCACCCTGATTCAGTGTCCCTCTACAGTGGTACGTATAAATAGAGTGTCAGACTGACTCTCTCTCTCTTTCCCTCCCTCCCCCCCCCATGTTCAGGACTCCTGCTTCTTTTTCACCTCTTTATTCTGAACGCGCATACAGGCATGTATGCGTGTTCTTCCCTGTTTCTTAAAATTTGCATTGTTCGTGCACGACCCATAAATGCACGTTTTTGCACGAGCAACGCTTTTAAAATCTACCTCATAGTAAATAGCCGCTCCATGTAGGTTACCCCATACTTTCTGTTAAGGTAGTAACTACCTCTCCGTGCAGGTTACCCCCATGCCTTCTGTAAACGTTAGTAACTGCCACTCCATGCAGGTTACCCCATGCCTTCTGTTTAAGGTTAGTAACCGCCACTCCGTGCAGGTTACCCCCTGTCTTTTGTTAATGTTAGTAACTGTTGTATGTGCAAGTTACCCCCCTGCCTTCTGTTAAGGTTAGTAGCTGACACTCCATGCAGGTTACCCCATGCCTTCTGTTAAGATTAGTAACTGCTGTTCCATGCAGGTTACCCCATGCCTTCTGTTAATGTTAGTAACTGTTGTATGTGCAAGTTACCCCCTGCCTTCTGTTAAAGGTAGTAACTGCCGCTCCATGCAGGTTACCCCATGCCTTCTGTTAATGTTAGTAACTGCCGCTCCATGCAGGTTACCCCATGCCTTCTGTTAATGTTAGTAACTGCCGCTTCATGCAGGTTACCCCAGTTAACACATTCATTTCCATCTTTTAGCCATAGGGAATCCTCTGCATTTATCCCACACCCTTTTGAATTCCATTACCTTTCTAGTCTTTACCACCCCTTCCGGGAGGGCACTCCCTGCATCCTCCACCCTTTCTGCAAAGAAATATTTCATGAGTCTTCCCCCTTAGTGCTTCATATTATGACCCCCTAGTTCTACAGCTTTCTTTCCACTGGGAAAGGCTTAATTCCCGTGCATCATTAATAACCTTCATATATTTAAAAATCTGTATCGTATCTCCCTTGTCCCTCCTCCAAAGTGTGCATATTTAGATCCTTCAGACTCATCTCATGTGTCTTCTGGTGCAGACCCCCGCACCGTTTTGGTTGCTTTTCTCTGGCCGTTTCCATCCGGCTCTGTCCTTTTCCAGATGTGGTCTTCAGAACTGAGCAGCAGCATTCTAGGAGAAGCCTCTCCAAGGACCCCTACAGGGGCAATTTTGCCTCGTGTTTCCTGCTGGGGGGGTGCCCTTCCCCTGGCTTTTAGTCCCTTCCCCTTCTCCTCTTCCATCTCCAGCACCACACTCACCCTCCTCGCCCCACCCAAGCTCTTTTTTTCTTTCTTTCCCTATCCCAGATGCCCCTCTCTCTCTCACCCTATCTTCCCCGCTGATCCTCTCTCTCATCCCTCATCCGATCCCTTTACACCCTGTCACTGCCGCCCTCACCTCTCCCTGTCCCTCTGCCAATCCCTTCTCCATCGGCTGATTCTGCTCTTTCACCCCTTCTTTCTCTTTTTGCTGATTCCAGCCATCATCCTGTTTCGTGGCTCACGTAATTCCTATTCCCCGGTCTAACGTGGGGGCTTCTTCCCTGTATTCCAGTGGCAAACAATCTCGGAGCGGTTACAAAGCCAATCAGGCGTCAGTTCTGAAGCTGCTGTGATTCAGTGATGTGACCAGCAGGGGGTGCCAGAATACTTGTTCCTAAAATCTGGGTATTTCATCAGTTCTGTGCCCTCCCCCCCCCCCCGTCTTTCACAGTTTGGTTCTCAGAGACTCAAATAGAAGCCCCCCCCCCCCCCTTATCTTTTATACAGGCCCTGTGTTGCTGGCAAGGCTACTGTAGCAAGGGCATTACCAAAGCAGCAGCATTCTTCCTTTTTGGTAATATGCTTTTGTACAAATATTAATGGAATAGTAAAAGCCCTAACAGAATAACAAGAATGCCTACACATCCACCTGATCTACCCTGGATTAATTGTAATACCTGACGGTGCCAGATGCAGTGTGCTTTTATTAGCAGTCTTCGGATTTTAAGCAGAAGGAAATCAATCATGACAATGCGTTCCCACCACCAGTAACACAGCTCATAATCATTTGTGAAGCTAGTCGTGTGTTATCCAAGGGAAGCGCTCTTAACAGAAGGATTGTTCACGCCTACGCTCGTTAAACCAATTGGCCCATTTCTGACGGAGAAACAAAATGAAACCATTCCGGGAATGGCAATGGCCCATCTAAACAGCCAGACAATGCACACAGGTTTCACAGTAACTGATAGAAATCTCCGTTAAGCTGGCAGCTTCGCACGCCTGACTGCTCCCCCTGACTGTGTTAGGCAGTAGCCCTGAGCTGCAACCTCTTGTAAACCAGATAACGAAGGGCACGTATATAGCTGAAGGTTCCCCTTTCCAAAGTGACCATTTGAAATGTTACATTTCTTAGGTAAATATTACGTTCAGCCACCCTTTCCTTAGATACAAGACAAGTCTACTTGCCTTTGTGGTATTTAAAATAGTCAGGATTGCTCTGGAGGGAGGGGGGAAAGGCTGGAGTAAAATATATTGAAATAACAGATTCAAGTGCGTTAAAATCTACTTTTGCATCCTTTGGACCTTTTTCTAAAATGAAAAGCAATTGACCACAAGAGTTTTAAAATCGTCAGAGACCTACATAAGTTTGTAAAACATATAAGGGTCAATTTTCAAAGGGTTTAGAGACATTTACTAGGGCTGAGTGCCTAAAGTTAGGCTCCTAGTTTCACTATGCACCTAAATTTAGGTGCCTAAAACGTAGGTGGCTACAGGGGCAAAGTTAGGGCAGGAAACCCCTGTTAGAAACTTCAGATCTAGGCACCTAACTTGGCAGCCTAAGACGATAACTTTAAAAGACCTGCACATGCGCCCATATATGCGTGTATATGTCTGTAGGCAGATCTACTCCAGTATTTTATAACGTACACAGGTTATAAAATACGCATATTTCTTCCCTGCAACATTTGCATGGAAGAAACAAAATACACATGAATAGATATTCAAGTTAGCTGGATAAGTCCCGCTTTATTGGGTTAAGTAGAAGCAAAGCCGCCTCATAGCTGGACAAGTCTTAAAAGTGGCACCTACCAACCAAGAAAGACAGCCGGACAAATCCTAAAAATGCACCACCCATCCCGCTAAGTCAGGTAGCCTGACAAGTCTCCCAAAAGCATCACTTAGCCAGCCAAGTAAGATAGATGCGTAAGTCTTAAAAGGCACTATTTAGCAAGTTAAGAAGCGTCCCTGAAACCTATCCCACCCGGCCAGATGAGCAGCGCTTTCCAAGGCTTATTCGGCTGAGAGGTGGTTTTGTCGCTACTCTGCCGAATAAGCTGGAACTTATGTAGTTAAGTGGCGCTGAGCTGCTCTGCCTGTGTTTTTCCTTTTACTTTATATGGAGATTTTACGTGCCAAATTTAAGTAACACTTACCCCAGGTAAGTCACTTTTTGTGCTCATAAGTCCGCAAATTTTCCAACATACCCGTGTGAGTGAAATTACCAGTTTCACCAACTCCTTCTCCAGGTCCTCGAGACACTCCTGGTTCTTCAACCTGAACTGCTCCCAGTTCACCCAAGACCTCCTTCCCAGTCAGTACTTCACAATAAAGATGATTAATATCACTTACGCTAGATAATTTTTATGTTTTTTAAAATCTTTTATGTTACGATTGCTCCCGTAGCTGGAGCTACGGGAGGCCTCTCACCTTTCTCTGGAGGCTGCTCCGAAGCCAGGGCCTCGCCTGATCTGTTTGCCCAGCTTTTGCTCCATGGCCTGGGAGGCCTTAGATGCCCTCGGGGCCTGCCTGGGGCCTGCTTCAGTCTTTGCCTGGTTTGGGCCACACCCTTCTCCCTAGGGGTCAGCCCGCAGCCCTTCTCTCCAGTTATAGGGCCAGCCAGGTGTGGCCCATCTGAACTCCCAGGGAGTTGCTTGTTCCTATCCTATAAAAGGACTTCCTCTTCACTCAGTCCTTGCTTTGGCAATGGCACTAGTCTACCTAGGTTATGTCTCCCTTGGAATTCCTGATGTTCCTGCTTGTTCCTGATGTTCCAGACCTGATGCTCCAGGATGTGGGACCCATGCCTCCGAGAGTTCCTGCTTCTGTTCCGAGTTCCTAGACTCTTGCTTCTGATTCCTAGTTCCAACTCTGGAGGACCCGAGGGGTTTCCACTACACTGGACTGAGTGACTTCCCGAGCTTCTCCCGCTCTTCTCATGGTCTGCGACCAGCCTCTGGGCTGTGTAGGGCGCGAAGGAGACAGTGTGGTCCGCGACCGACCATTGGGGCCACCTGTTGACAATGGAATGGTCCTGCTCATCCCTCTTGCTCCTGTCTTCGTCCTGAACTCCTCTGCTCCAAGGTCTTGCTTTCTTTGCTTCAGTCCTGTGCCAACCTGACCTCCGTCCGGCCTGCCGCCTCTTCTGTTCCCTGCGGCGTGTCCGAGAGGGCTGGGAACGGTCGGAGGACTGTTCGGAGACCACCATAATAATGTGGTCTCCTGGGGCATGTGGGTTGGCGGAGTGGCCGGGACCTGGACCGTCTTCACCACTGCAAGGGCACACCTCACTTCTCTTCCACCTAGAGAGCCTTGATATGCCAAGCCTCGAGTGCTTGCTAGAGACTGACGCTAGCCATAACACTTTTATATTTCTAATTCTTAATATGTCTGAATTTTATGAAGTACTGTTATTGACTGTTATTAAACTAGAACAAGGGGGAAAGCCGACAGTCACTCAGCAGTGCATGGTTCGGGGAAATGTATCCTTGAAGGATACTAATGAAACAGGAGAGTTAGGGCATCCCAACAGAGAGGTTCCATCAAAAGCAAACATAGTTCATATGCCTATATGTAAAAAATCACCAAAGCTAATGATTTCCAAATTATCCCAAACTGAAAAGCAGGTTGTTAAAACAAGCAAAAACCACACTTTGAAATGTCTGTATGCCAATGCCAGAAGTCTAAGAAGTAAGATGGGAGAGTTAGTGTATAGCAGCAAATGATGAGATTGACATAATTGGCATCACAGAGACTTGGTGGAAGGAGGATAACCAATGGACAGTGCTATATTAGGGTACAAATTATATCGCAATGATAGGGGGGATCAACTTGGTGGGGGTGTGGCACTTTATGTCCGGGAGGGTATAGAGTCCAACAGGATAAAGATCATACAAGAGACTGCTCAGTAGAATCTATATGGGTAGAAATCCCATGTGTGTTGGGTAAGAGTATAGTGATAGGAGTATACTACCGTCCACCTGGACAAAATGGTCAGACAGATGATGAAATGCTAAGAGAAATCAGGGAAGAAAACCAATTTGGCAGTGCAATAATAATGGGAGATTTCAATTACCCCAATATTGACTGGGTAAATGTAACATCAGGACATGCTAGAGATATAAAGTTCCTGGATGTAATAAATGATTGCTTCATGGAGCAATTGGTTCAGGAACCAACAAGAGAGGGAGCTATTTTAGATTTAATTCTTAGTGGAACGCAAGATTTGGTGAAAGAAGTAACGGTGGTGGGGCCACTTGGCAACAGTGATCATAACATGATCAAATTTAAACTAATAACTGGAAGGGGGTCAATAAGTAAATCTGCAGCTCTAACACTAAATTTTAAAAAGGGAAACTTTGATAAAATGAGGAAAATAAAAAAAAAATGAAAGGTGCAGCTGCAAAGGTTAAAAGTGTTCAACAGGCTTGGACATTGTTTAAAAATACAATCCTAGAGGCACAGTCCATATGTATTCCACGCATTAAGAAAGGTGGAAGGAAGGCAAAACGATTACCGTCATGGTTAAAAGGTGAGGTGAAAGAGGCTATTTTAGCCAAAAAAACATCCTTCAAAAATTGGAAGAAGGATCCATCTGAAGAAAATAGGATAAAACATAAGCATTGTCAAGGTAAGTGTAAAACATTGATAAGACAGGCGAAGAGAGAATTTGAAATGAAGTTGGCCATAGAGGCAAAAACTCATAATAAAAACTTTTAAAAATATATCCAAAGCAAGAAACCTGTGAGGGAGTCGGTTGGACCATTAGATGACAGAGAGGTTAAAGGGGCTCTTAGGGAAGATAAGGCCATTGCAGAAAGACTAAATTAATTCTTTGCCTCCATGTTTACTAATGAGGATGTTGGGGAGATACCAGTTCCAGAGATGGTTTTCAGGGGTGATGACTCAGATGAACTGAACGAAATTACTGTGAACCTGGAAGATATAGTAGGCCAGATTGACAAACTAAAGAGTAGCAAATCACCTGGACCAGATGGTATGCATCCTAGGGTTCTGAAGGAACTCAAAAATGAAATTTCTGATCTATTAGTTAAAATTTGTAACCTATCATTAAAATCATCCATTGTACCTGAAGACTGGAGGGTGGCCAATGTAACCCCAATATTTAAAAAAGATTCCAGGGGCGATCCGGGTAACTATAGACCAGCGAGCCTGACTTCAGTGCCGGGAAAAATAGTGGAAACTATTCTCAAGATCAAAATCGTAGAGCATATAGAAAGACATGATTTAATGGGACACAGTCAACATGGATTTACCCAAGGGAAGTCTTACCTCACAAATATGCTTCATTTTTTTGAAGGGGTTAATAAACATGTGGATAAAGGTGAACCGGTAGATGTAGTGTATTTGGATTTTCAGAAGGCGTTTGACAAAGTCCCTCATGAGAGGCTTCTAAGAAAACTAAAAAGTCATGGGATAGGAGGCGATGTCCTTTCATGGATTACAAACTGGTTAAAAGACAGGAAACAGAGAGTAGGATTAAATGGTCAATTTTCTCAATGGAAAAGGGTAAACAGTGGAGTGCCTCAGGGATCTGTACTTGGACCGGTGCTTTTCAATATATATATAAATGATCTGGAAAGGAATACGACGAGTGAGGTTATCAAATTTGCGGATGATACAAAATTATTCAGAGTAGTTAAATCAGAATCAGATTGTGATACATTACAGGAGGACCTTGCAAGACTGGAAGATTGGGCATCCAAATGGCAGATGAAATTTAATGTGGACAAGTGCAAGGTGTTGCATATAGGGAAAAATAACCCTTGCTGTAGTTACACGATGTTAGGTTCCATATTAGGAGCTACCACCCAGGAAAAAGATCTAGGCATCATAGTGGATAATACGTTAAAATCGTCGGCTCAGTGTGCTGCAGCAGTCAAAAAAGCAAATAGAATGTTAGGAATTATTAGGAAGGGAATGGTTAATAGAACGGAAAATGTCATAATGCCTCTTTATCGCTCCATGGTGAGACCGCACCTTGAATACTGTGTACAATTCTGGTCGCCGCATCTCAAAAAAGATATAGTTGCGATGGAGAAGGTACAGAGAAGGGCAACCAAAATGATAAAGGGGATGGAACAGCTCCCCTATGAGGAAAGGCTGAAGAGGTTAGGGCTGTTCAGCTTGGAGAAGAGACGGCTGAGGGGGGATATGATAGAGGTCTTTAAGATCATGAGAGGTCTTGAACGAGTAGATGTGACTCTGTTATTTACACTTTCGAGTAATAGAAGGACTGGGGGCATTCCATGAAGTTAGCAAGTAGCACATTTAAGACTAATCGGAGAAAATTCTTTTTCACTCAACGCACAACAAAGCTCTGGAATTTGTTGCCAGAGGAGGTGGTTAGTGCAGTTAGTGTAGCTGGGTTCAAAAAAGGTTTGGATAAGTTCTTGGAGGAGAAGTCCATTAATGGCTATTAATCAAGTTTACTTAGGGAATAGCCACTGCTATTAATTGCATCAGTAGCATGGGTTCTTCTTAGTGTTTGGGTACTTGCCAGGTTCTTGTGGCCTGGTTTTGGCCTCTGTTGGAAACAGGATGCTGGGCTTGATGGACCCTTGGTCTGACCCAGCATGGCAATTTCTTATGTTCTTATGTTCTTATGATAAGATGTATTTATTTATTCTTTTATTATTATTCTTTTTGAATTTTAAGTATTTTGTAAACCGTTGTGATGGAATATTTTCTTAATGACGGTATATAAAACCTAATAAATAAATAAATAACAAGCAGCGTAAATATATGCAAGTAAGTTGCCAAATCCATGCTATTAGTCTCTTATAAAATATCAGCTTACTCACGTAAATGTTGGTCCCGCCCCTGAATGCTTCAAGACCACCCCTTTTGCACATACACACCCTATTTATGCGTATATTGAAACATACCATGTTTCTCCGATAATAAGACAGGTCATATTCTTTTTTGTATCTTCAAAAAAATGGCTAGGGCTTATTTTCAGGGATGTCTTATTTTTGACCAAGCCGATTTTATTTCGGCTGCCCCCCCCCCCCCCCCCCGAAACGATACCTGAAACCCGCCCCAAGCCTTGAAATTTGATTAATTACCAGAGGGTTGGAAAAAAACCCCAAAACCCCAAATCCACCCCAACCCTTCAAATTTACTTCATTGCACCTCTCCCCCCCAAGACTTACCGAAAGTCCCTGGGGGGGGGGCGGGGCAGATGGGAGGTTGTAAAAAAAAAAACAAACCCCCAAAAACCCATATCCATCCCAACCCATGAACAAAAATATGTGGGGAAAAAAAGCTCCCCAAAACAAAAACAAATCTTTTTCCCCTGTGCATCCCTATATTCCACTAACACATATACCAAAGTATAATAAACTGGAGTCTACTCATCCATTTGTGATATTTCTTTCACGATTTGTCCTTTCTTTGCTGTATGCTTCAGTCTAGTGAGTGCACTAATAACTATTGAATAAACTATAAAGGAAAGTGTTGCGCTCGGGGGTGGACTCTTGTCCTGGAGCAGTGGAGAACGGCTCCCTGGTAAGGACAAGGAGGCAACTGCCCCCAGTGGGGGGATCTGGAAGGGAAGGGGCGCTGGGATGTAAGACTCCTGGGATTGGGGTGTCTGAGAGAGGGGAGCAAAATTGCTGGGGGGTCTGAAAGGGGAGAGGTGGTTGGGACCGCTAGGGAGAGGGGGGAAGGGAAGCAAGACTGTGTGGGAGGGAGAGAGAGAGAGAGAGCATGCATGTGTGGGAGATAAAGAAAGCATATGTGTGGGAGACTGACCCCCTCTTCCTCTCTGACTGCTAATCCATGACAATTTTAGGGCTTCTAGAAATCAAAAGTTCTAGATATGGATAATGGGGGATTTAAAAAAAAAAAACCTTATTAGTTTTAATGGGTGTTATTTGATGTGTTTGAAATATTTTATTAATGTTTGGAAAAATTTGTATGTGAGTTTTTAATTTTTGAATGCTGTTCTATTGATTACTGCAGTTCATATAGAATTTGGCTTGTTGTGGTTTCCTGTTCAGTTTTTGTCTGTAGATTTCTATTTGTATTTTATGGTCTCTTTATCCGGTATTTGAAGGTCTAGCTGTGTTTTACATGTGTGACTGAAGTGAGGTATTCCAATAGTGTGTAGTTTGTATATAGGGATCTATAGTAGCTTGGCTTGTTCTGTTTTCCTAATAGGGGCTGTATTGGTGTTTTAGGCCTAGTGTAATATTTGCAGTGTTAACTTTCATAAATAGAGTTATTGCTGTTTGAGTGCTGGAAGTTAGTGTCATTTTGATTATAGAAAGTTTATTGCATTGTAATTCTATTTTCTTGTGGCTCTCTGAGGGTCATGCCCAAGATGCATAACAGTAGGCCTAATACCATATGAGTTCCTCTTGCTTTTTTGCAGGGTTTTCTGGTTGGCAGCTCAGCAGTGCATGTAAATATAATATACATATTGTAAGTGATATTTTTACCTCAGAAGACTGTGCTTTGAATGTCCTTTTTCATGTAAAATGTTATTATAAATGCATAAATTTTAATTGTGTGTGATGGGGTGTAGGGCACCTAATACCCTTGCACTGGCCATGAGCATTGTGTTATGCTCAGGTTGTGAACCCTTGGGCCAACGGCAGGATGGTGTACCTTAGGAAGTGGATCCGTAGGTTCTCCCGTCGGGTGGCGAGGCAGGACAGAAGATGCGACCAGCTGACCCTCGGCACTGAAGCGACTGTGGAGGCAGACGAAGAGTTGAGACGTCAAGAAAAGGAACAGAGTCTTCACCACTGGAAGTCTGCGGTCCCCCCAGCAGGAGCCCGTAGGGACCTGGACTGCTGGGACTTAGATGGACCTTTGAGAGGTCAAGGAGTTGAGAGTTCGGTGCAACAGCTAAATGGAGCTTTACCCCTCGAAGCCCGCGATCCCCCCAGGAGGAGCCCGTAGGGACTTAGGTGGGCCCTTGGAGACGATGGTCCAGAAGAAGTCTGAGGTCAAGTGCCAGTCCGAAGTCACACACCAGGAATCACCGCTAGCCAATCCGAAGTCAGGAACCAGGAACACCAAGACGCGACAGGAACGAGGATCCGAAGTAGAAGACCTCACCGAAGCAAGCAGACCTGACTACGAGGGACGTTGCCAAGTCAAGGAATGAGCAGAGGAAGCCTCCTTTTATACTTCTTCTGCTCTGGTTCATAGGGAACAGCTGTGAGTAGTTAAAGGATCAGGTCCCTTTAAATCTGATGAGGAGGCATAGCCTCGCGCCTAAAGATGGCGGCAGCCATCTTGGATTTCCTCCACGGAGGTAACAGTGCTGGACGCCGCGAGGGAGGAGCAGGGATGGCTCCCCACCTGGCGACCATCTCTGGGGCCTGTGCCGGAGCGACGGGCACGGGATCAGGGACTTCCCCCGGAGCTCCCGCGGCGGGTTGCCGTCGCGGCTTTCCACGGCTGCGGAACACAACACATTGCTGTACAAATGTTTAACAAAGTCTCCCGACTCATGGTGTCATGTTGTGTAATGGGTTAGGGCGCAGTTTTTCACCTGGCCATAGGTGCCATATTGCCTGGCTCCGGCTCTGAAATGGTCATGCATTTGGAGCAGAAAACCTCATTAATCACTTGTCGATTAGGAGGGAAAAAAAACAACCAACTATTAAAAGGGAGAGGGACCAAGCAGTACTTACCTAAGATGACCTGAAGGCTGCTAGTCAGAATACTAAAACAGCAGGGAATGCTAGCATTATGATCACCTGTATGGACAGTATAGCCTGGTAGCTCTCAGGGTTCAAGGGGTTTTTTCTCTAGGGAGCAAACATGTTTTAAGGCCTTACTGGCAGAGAATACTGTGAATTCATTCTGCTCTAAAAAAAAAACAAAAACAAAAAAAAAAAAAAACAGTTCGTACACAGTCTTGTGATTCTCAAGATGTTTATTTCCAAAATTAAAGCCGAGGATAGCAAATTTCAGTTAGAACCATTCACAAACAATAATCAGGAAATCTTCATTAAAAGTTAATTTTTACAGATGGTTAAGAGCAAACAGAACTAGAGAGAGTCCCAGTCTCAGCTGCAAAGACTCAAGACAAAAGTACCAAGGATTTTTTTTTACTGGCACTGAGTCTCAGAATAGATATGAAGAAATACTTTTTTTTACAGAAAGGGTGGGGGCTGCCTGGAATAGCCTACCATCAGAAGTAATGGTAACCAAAACCTTGATAGAGAAGCGTGCTTGGGATAGATACCAAGAATAGTGATAAGGGCCTCTAAGAAGGGGGGAGAAACAGGAGATATCCTGGGCCTTAAGGAAGAGGGCTAAAAGGGGGAAACGATAAAGCTGACTTGCACAGTGGCGATAGAGTGGGGGGTGGGAAGCAGATCTTCATGGTGGAGTGTGGAGGTCTGCTTGGAAGGAAATGTCTGCTGGAATTGGAGGAGGTGCTCGTGGCGGGGAGCTATGTTCTCCCTATGTTCTCAAGGAGAGGGGGGAGGGATGGAGGGTCATGTGGCGATGGGGGGTACTGCTCAAGGATGCATGCCCTTTATTTCTGGCGGGGTGACCACCTTGCATTATCACAGCCAGTAACGCATATGCATTACCGCCACTGGTAACGTGTGTGTGTGTGTGTTATCAGTCGCAATAACCATTGCTGTTAGGGATGTGAATTGGGCTTCAGATGATTGAAAATATCGTCGATATTTTCAAAATCGTCAGAAATCGGGGGCTCCCCCGAAACGATAGGAAAACCCCACGATATTGATCGTGGGGGTTATCATCGTTTTGGGGGAGAGCGGGAAAAACGGCACACAAAAATAACCCCTAAACCCACCCTGACCCTTTAAAACGAATCCCTTTGCTTCCCCCCCCAAAAAAAACATTTTACAGGTACCTGGTGGTCCAGTGGGGGTCCCGGGAGCGATCTCCCACTCCCGGGCCATCGGCTGCCACTAATCAAAATGGCACCGATGGCCCTTTGCCCTTACCATGTGACAGGGTATCCGTGCCATTGGCTGGCCCCTGTCACATGGTAGGAGCACTGGATGGCCCGTGCCATTTTTAAAGATGGCGCCAGCCATCCAGTGCTCCCTCCATGTGACAGGGGCCGGCCAATGGCACGGATACCCTGTCACATGGTAAGGGCAAAGGCCATCTGCGCCATTTTTATTAGTGGCAGCCGACGGGCCGAGAGCGGGAGATCACTCCCGGGACCCCCACTGGACCACCAGGTACCTGTAAAATGTTTTTGGGGGGGTCGGGAGGGTGGGGGAAGCAAAGGGATTAGTTTTAAAGGGTCGGGGTGGGTTTTTTGTTTATCGGCTCGGGCGCAGCCGATAAACAAAACCACGATCGGGCCCAATGAAAAACCCCCCACATGTGAATCATAACTGGAATCCAAACCAATTCTGGCTCCGATTCACATCTCTAATTGCTGTGGTGTTTACTAAAAGGTTTGATGTCCTATAGCAAATATCATATTTCTGGCAGGACATGAATGTGCATTAAAAATGTTTGCTAATGTATTTTTTAAAATTTCTTCTTTATAAGATTTTAAATTATAAACAAAGTGAATTACATGTAACAGAAACACATGGATTTCTACATTAGAAATCAAAATATAAAGAAAATGCCAATTCAAATTAAAAACCTGCAATGTAGTTATCCACATCAAATCAGAAAATACCTAGAAAGAGGCAAATAATTAACTATTAAAATTAAATAATTTTTAATTGCACACACCCCCTGTTTTCAGTTTATATTTGGTATTTGTACTATTCCTGCATACCATTATGATGTCATCACACATATATGTTTTGATTTGCTTTGTTTGTGTATTCATACACTTATATGTTTATTTTATTTTCATTTGTTATTATATGTGTGTTCAATCTTTTAATTGTATATATAATTTGTTTTTAGTTGCCCCTGAGGCAGCTCTCGACCAAAGAGCGAAACTCGGCCAGAGTCGGGCCAATTCCAATAAAGGGCTTTTCATACACCGATCTCCACTTTTTTCACTTTAGAAAAGGTCAGCACATCTTAGGGAGGTGTAGTTATTTTCCCGAGGGAGCATCGGAATGCTAACGCTAGTCCCCAATGGTCCCATGAGAAAATGTAAAGGGCCAAAAACACCCATTCAAAGTTCAAAAATCAACCTGGGGAGGGTCTTTGGAGACCTTCGACTGCCTCCCCATTGCCTCCTGAAGCGGCTCTCGTCCTCCAAAAGTAAAAACAAGAATTAAAATGCAAAATGCACGACGATTGCTCCCTTCTCCAGCCTCTCCCTTTTCCCAAAAAAAGTGCCTCATAAGCTTTATGACCTTCTCTTCCAAGAACCCTCATCAGCCCTCAAATCTTACCCCTCCATCCAAAGCATGAAATATCCCTGATGTCTAGTGGCAAAGCTCCAGACATAAAAAAAAGACCCTGGTGGTCTGAGGGGGCCCCCAAAGCCCCCATATTTTCCAACATCATTATTATTTGTCAGTGGGGGCCCAGAGTGCCCCCTAGCTCTGGGCCTGTTGACACCAAATTGAAAATGGTGTCGACCCGACCTTGCCCCATCACGCAATATGTGGAAAGGAAGGGATTGGGGGCTAATGGGGGAGGTTCTTGGAAGGTGGGGGGGTTGTAAGGCTTAGCAGGCCCTTTTTGAAAAAGGGGAGGGGTTGGGGAGGAGAACGGGCCATTGCCATACTATTTACCATTAAATTTGTTTTTACTTTTAGAGGGCTAGAGCCTTCAAGGAGCCTCAGGGTGAATTCTGAACTTTGGGAGTTGGAGTAGATTTGGGCCACCTGGCCCTTTAATGCAATGACAGCTCCGGCTGAATAGACTTCCATTGTGCAATTAGGCCCCATACTGCGGCATGATTTTTTATTGTGTGTTTGTGCGACAATAAAAATCATGCTGTGGTACTGCATGATTGAGCCCTGGGAGGGGCTCAATATCGTGGAGATGATATTTGGACTCTCCCACAATAAACTATTGCGACTTAATAATCTCCCCATAAGTTAAATGCTCAGATATATTTTTGAAAATCATCATAGAAATAGATCTGCATATCAGGGGCATAGCCAAAACTAAATTTTTCAGGGGGCCAAAGATTAACATGGGGGGCAATAGGGACTCAGATGGCACGGATGATGAAGCCAATCCTTGCTCCCTGGAGGACAGGGAAATTTCTCTGGGATTGGAGCCATATAGAACTATGTTGCGGTTCTTTCATAGAGATGAGTTATTGGCTGTGATTTCCCAGATATTGAAGATGCTGGGAGTACCTGGGGCTGAATCCATGTCTGAGCCAAAGGAAAATCCCATTTTGATTGTTTTGAATAAAGCCTCATGTTTCTTCCCTATTATGGAGGCCATTCAAGAATTAATTGATCTTGAGTCGGGCGTCCCAGAAGCTAATTTCAAAGGGGGATGAATCTTGGAAGGGCCGTACCCCATGGATCCAGCTGCACAAGAGCAATTGCACTTTCCAAAAGTGGATGCACTTGTGTGTGCTGTTACTAAGCGGATAACTATTCCCATAAAAGGGGGAGCGGCCTTGGTAGATGAAGTCCGTAGAATTAGCTACTCACAGGAGGTAATTCCAGGGGAGGTCCCGGGGAGCAGGACAGATAGCAGTCCAAGGCGGAAAGGCCCTCCGAGGAGCAGATAACCAGAGTGTCTCATGCCGAATGTAGAATCTGGAACTGGAAGTCCAAGGATGAAGCGGAATTCAGCAAGAGGGAACTCCTTGCTAACTCGTCAAAGTGAAGGGCCAGCCAGCTTAATTACAAGAGATGGGTGATGGCATCCGGAAGGGACGCCCCCAAGGTTCCTGCCATGACGTGTACAAAGGTGGCCCATGCACGCTCATGCGCACCTAAGTAATTCTTGGAACGAGATGGTGGTCGGCAGCGCCCACGCTGTCCTGGGAATGCCAGGCTGGTCGGCGCTGGTTGGCGGAAGTCGCCATTCTTCCAACGGATGACAATGCAGCAAAGAAAGAGGTAAGCATTAGTGGTCGCAGCTGTCTGTGACTGGGCGTAACACTTCAATGCTCTCTGCTGTCTCATTGAAGCCTCAGTCGCAGGACTACTCAATTTGGCTTCACCTACCGATGGAGGTCTGCACTCACCTGCAGTTGTGTTTGCAAGCGGACCAGAAAGGGGGTTTCAGTAAGATCACCGGACTGGCTAGTACTCACGACAGATGCAAGCCTTCAGAGTTGGGGAGCTCATTCAGGAGCTGACAGCACAAGGGCATTGGAGTACAGAAGAGTCTCTCTGGAGCATCAATTGGCTGGAGGCCTTTGTCGACCTGTTGGCATGCTTGCGAATCAGCAACCAATTGCAGGATCAAGTGGTTCGGATAATGTCGAACAATACGATAACAGTGGATTACATTAATTGGCAGGGAGGAACCAAAAGCCATCAATTGTCACAGGAAATATCCCAACTTTTGGAATGGAAGGAAATGCATTTTCAGGAGATCTCAGCCTTGCACATTGCAGGAAAAGACAATTTAAGAGCAGACTTTCTCAGCAGATAGAGTCTGGATCCAGAAGAATGGGAATTGTCAAACGAAGCGTTTCAACTAATAATGGATCGCTGGGGCCTTCTGTTTCTGGATCTGCTGGTGACTTCTTGCAATATGAAGGTTCCTTGATTCTTCAATTGCAGGAGAGATCCAAAACCCTTGGGCATCGATGCCCTTGTGCAGGAGTGACTGGAGGGAAAGCTGCTGTATGCTTGTTGTGACCGTCGCTGCCCGACGTCTCCACTCCGGCCTCCTTACCTCTTTGGCAACTCCCTTCTGGATTGATGGAAGTTTGGCTGCCACGGCGTCATCTTGCATATCCGGTCTTGCATATCCGGCGTCATCTTGCATATCCGGTCCGGGAACACCTCCGGCGTTCCCGGACCGGCTAGATGCTGCCTTCCGCTATGTTCTCCTGAGGCCTAAGGGCATGTGCACGGCACGGCCCCGACTCAAGTACTAGCAGTGGCACGAACCTCGGGGTGTCCCCTTGAGATGACGACATCATCTTCGGATATTTAAAGGTCTTTCATTTCACTAGCTAATCGAATTAGCAAAGGGTTTCCTACCTAGCTGCCTCCAGGTGTTGCTGCGGATGGGATTCGCTTTCCACATACCTTGCTACTCTGCTTCCTCGGACTTTACCAGGGGTACCCACTCCTCGGGGGCCTTACTCTCTCTCTTACTTTTCAGGTCGCAGTCTGGAACCGGTACTCGCTCCTCGAGGGCCCACGTTCCCGGACCTGCTACTGAATATAACTTCTGCCAGGAAGTTACCGCTGCCTACAACACCAATGAGTTACCATCTCTCTCTCAGAGCTTTCCCTGGAACCAGGTGCTCGCTCCTCGAGGGCCTACTTCATTCCAGCTCCTGGGCTATTCTAAGAGTGTTACCATCAAGGTTCTGTTCCTGAACTCTGCATACCCTGCCTACTCACTATCTCAGTTTCTCTACAGCCCAGCCTTCCTGGGATCGCTGTTCCAGTGCCTGAGGGACTACAACCCAGCCGGGCTCTTCCGGCTCACTACTGCCACCTCTGGTGGTTCTCAAGAACTGTTTAATAAAACAACTTGTGTGTGTTTGACTCCCAACTCTGAGCCTGACAGGTGGTCCCTCTCGGGATCTTTCCTCGTAGGCATGATCATCTGCCACCGGCCCAATGATCCACCCACAACTATCACAAATAATAACAATGCTTTTCTCCCATGGCCCATGTTGGGCAGAATGATATGGAAGATCGAGAGTCACAGGGGGGTGATGATTCTGGTAGCACCAGATTGGCCCAGGAGACCTTGGTATGCAGATCTGGTGGACTCTTCCCTCTGGTTTCCAGTGCACAGGGACCTGATATAGCAGGGGCCTGTCCCTTACAAAGATCCGACTTGATTTTGTCTTATAGTATGGCCTTGAGAGGGCTCAGTTGCTAAAGCATGGATATTCTACTGCAATAATTGCCACTGTGCTGTGAGCGAGAAAGTTCTCCACTTCCTTAGCCTATGTGCGGGTTTGGTGAGTGGTTGAGGCTTGGTGTGAAAATCGAGGAGTTCTTCCTTGTTTGGTTAAGATCCTGCTCATTTTGGAATTTTTGCAGGATGGTTTGAATAAAAGGCTGACCCTTAATTCATTGGCCTGTTTCCGAGGTCAGGTGAATGGTGGACCCTTGGCTCATCCAGATGTGGCCAGCTTCTTGAAAGGAGTGAAGCATCTTCGTCCTCCCTTGTGATTACCAATGACCTTGTGGAGTCTTAATCTTGTTTTGGATTTTTTTAGTGGGCCCTACTTTTCGACCGCTGTATAACCTTTCCTTGAGGTTATTAACCTTGAAAACGGTGTTTCTTATGGCAATTTGTTTGGCACATAGGGTATCTGAACTGCAGGCCTTGTCGTCGAGAGCCATTTCTACGAGTGACTCTGAGAGCGATACAGCTGCATACTATTCCTTCCTTTTTTCCAAAAGTGATCTCGTATTTTCACGAATCAGTCCATTTCGATGCCATCTCTGGGCAGGGAAAGGCATGCAGAGGAATATCGCCTGTTATGGCCCTTGGATGTCAAGAGGCATATTTTGAGGTATTTTGAGGTTTCCAAACCTCTCAGTAAGACGGATCGCCTGTTTGTTCTTCATAGTGGAAGTAAAATGGGTGAACCGGCATCGCCAGCTACAGTAGCCCGCTGAATTAAGGAGGTGGTCACGGCTGCATATGTGGATGCTGAGCAGATGTTACCTAGTCAGGGTAGGGCTTATTCCACTAGGCCTCAGGCAGTGTCATGAGCGGAGCTTAGATTGTTGTCGCCTGTCAACATTTGCTGACCTGCAGTGTGGTCCTCTTTACACACCTTTTCCAAGCATTATTGACTGGATGTGCAGGTCTGGGGAGGACTTGCGGTATTGACTGGACTGCGGGCAGCCTCCTGCCCTGTTCAGGAGTAGCTTGGGTACGTCCCACTGGTTTTGGATTCACCTGACTGAACACTAAGAAAGGAGAAATTACTATTTAACCCAGAGCTTTCCAAAGTGTGTGTCGCGACACTTTACTGTGTCGCCTGAGGTGTGCCGGTGTGTCGCGCAAGCCCGGTGCACGTGACACACCGGCAAGTGGGAACCAATGCAGCCGCCGGTGGACCTCATCCCACTGGCGGCTGAGCAGTGAAGTTTCGCTGGGCTGGGCTGTGTGCCGGAGACACACAGCATGAAGATCGGTGAGCCGTGGTGGAACTTACCGTATTTTTCGCTCCATAAGACGCACTTTTTCCCCCCAAAAGTGGGGGAAAAATGTATGTGCGTCTTATGGAGCGAATATAAAAAAACAAAAAAAACAAAAATCTAACAACCCCCCCCCCCCCCCCCCCGCTGACTCCCCCAAGACCTGCCGACTTAATTTACTGCAACCCCCCACCCTCCTGACCCCCCCCCAAGACCTGCCGACTTAATTTACTGCAACCCCCCACCCTCCTGACCCCCCCAAGACCTGCCAAATGTCCCTGGTGGTCCAGCGGGGGTCCGGGAACGATCTCCTGGGCTTCGGCCGTCGGCTGCCAGTAAACAAAATGGCGCCGATGGCCCTTTGCCCTCACTATGTCACTGAGACCGACCAATAGCAGTGGTCGGTCCCAGTGACATAGTGAGGGCAAAAGGCCGTCGGCGCCATTTTGATTACTGGCAGCCGACGGCCCACACCCAGGAGATCGTTCCCGGACTGCTCCTGAACCCCCGCTGGACCACCAGGGACGTTTGACAGGTCTTGGGGGGGTCAGGAGGGTGGGGGGTTGTTAATTTAAAGGGTTGGGATGGGGGTTTTTTTTTGGGGGGGAGGAGTTCCCAGAGAAAGAAAAGTTTTCTGATCTGGGGAGTGGACCGAAATGGCCCTCCCCAGACCCGAAAACAAAATGGGGAGAAAAAAAAAAGCTATACACTCCCCTAATTTGCTCCATGAGACGCCCAGATGCAGAGCAGGTTTAGCACAAATTTTTTTTTTTTTTTTAATTTTCCCCCTTGGAATCCTAGGTGCGTCTTATGGTCAGGTGCGTCTTATGGAGCGAAAAATACGGTACGTCACCACGGCTCGAAGAAAAAGGTCACGCAGGTGCTCCTCCTCCTTCATGCCCACGCGGCCCCAGAAGAAAAATGTTGCCGGAGCCGCACGGGCAGGAAGGAGGTGGAGCATCAGCCACGTGCAGAAGAAGGGCAGCGGGCTGAGAGGAGGAGGCCCGGTAGCAGGGTCCCTACTGCGGATCGGCCCGCGAAGAAGAGGGACGCCGCTGCCGCGGATCGGCCCGCGAAGAAGAGGGACGCCGCTGCTGCGGATCGGCCCGCGAAGATCAGGGCCGCTGCAGAGCCCATCCTGCAGCGACCCGTGAAGAGGAGCCCAGAGGTAAGAGAGAGGCTGAGGGCCCGTAGAGTGCGTTTGAGATGAGTTGAGAGATTGTGTGCATGTATGAGATGAGTTGAGAGACTGTGTGTGGGAGTGAGGACCTGAATGTTTGCAGAGACAGCATGTGAGAGCCTGTGTGTGTGTGAGAGACACAGCATGTACCAGTGAGAGCCTGTGTGTATGAATGTATGAGAGAGAGCATGTGACAGTGAGAGTCTGTGCTTGAGCAAGTCAGACAGCATGTGCAAGAGAGAGACTGTGTATGAATGATTGTATGAGAGAGAGCATGTGAGAGCCTGTGTGTGTTTGTGTGTGTGTGTGTGTGAGAGATGAAAGCATGTGAGAATGAGAACCTGACTGTATGCTTGAGGGAAGAAGATAGATGGAGAGAAAAGAAATAGAAAAAAAAGACAATATGAAAGGAATTGGCAAAAAAAATAAGAAAGGAAAGGTGGGACAAAAAAGCCTCTGACCAACTGATAAAAAACTAAGATCAGACAGCAAAGGTAAAAAAAAAAATTACTTTTTACTGATTGGCACATGTAATTTTTGGTAATGTGCAAAAGTAGCATTTTCTCTATGCGGATCTCACAATGTACGAGATCAACATGGAGGAAGTGGAAACCCACGGGGCCTACACAGAGAAGGCAACAGAATGGGCTTCAGTGCCAATAGCAGCAATCAGCGCCTCCCAAATACCCATGCGGCATCAGTGACAGTGGAAGCAGAGGAATGAGAGAGGCTCTTGAGGTTGCTGGCAAAAGAAAGAGAGGGGGTCTGCCTTTAGTGTGCATGTGAATGAATGGGAGTCTGCCTGGGGGTGTATGTGTGTGAATGCATGGGTGCCTGCCTGAGGGTGTGTCTGTGTATGAGAATGAATGGGTGTCTTCCTGGGGTTTGTATGTGTGAGAATAGGTGCCTGTCTGGGTGTGGTGTATGTGTGTGTGTGTGTGTGAGAATGAATTGGTGCCTGCCTGGGGGTCTGTTTGTGTGAGAATGAATGTGTGCATGCCTGGGGGTCAGTTTCAGTGTGTGAGAATGACTGGGAGCTTGCCTGGGTGTGTGTGTTTGTGTGAGAGTGATTGGGAACTTGCCTGGGTGTGTGTGTATGTGAGGGAGCCAGAGAGAGTGAGAGCATGAGTGTGTATGAGAAAATCCAGGGGAGTAAGAGTTTGTGTGTGGAGGGGGAGAGAGCGTCTTAGAGCCTGAGAGTGTGTCAGTGTCTGCGAGAGCGAGAAGTTATGGTGGGTATAAGAGCATGAATATGTATGTATGTATGTATGTGTGAGAGAGAATGGACATGTGAGTATGTGTGAGAGAGAGAGGATAACCTCCTAATCCTTGACAATATCAGGGTGACCGGAAATCAAGAGCTCCCACGTATGGACAGCAGGGGCTTTTTAAAATCCTTATTAGTTTTAATTATTGGGTGTTATTTGATATATGTGCCATTTTTAAATATTTTATTGGTATTTGGGAAATTGTAAAAAATGTATATGATTTTAATTAATAGAAATTCTATTTATCAGTAGTTTTAAAATATTCTTTTATTAGTATGGTTTTACTATTATAACTGATGCTTTATGTTTCTTGATTTTATTTGTTTTATGAGGAATGGTGGTTCTGTTTTTCCATTGTTAATATACAGAGTCTGGCTTCTTGGGGTTTCCATGTCAGTTTTTGTCAAATTTGTGCTCCTTTATTCTGTATTTGGTGAGGGTCTGTCTCTGCTTTGTGTGTGTGACCATGATGAGAGATTCTACTAGCATAGGGATCTATAGCAATCGGGTTTGTTTTGTTTCCTCAGTAGGTGGTGTATTGGTATTCTAGGACCCAGTGTAATATTTACCCTTGCTTATTCACAGGTAGGGTTATTGTTGTTTGAGTCCTTGGTGTTATTACTGTTATGTTATGATGGGATTGCAGTATAGATTTTGAGTGTCTTTTTTGCGAGGTTTTGTGTTAGTTCACAATGTGCCTGGCAGTGGAAGGTGTTTGTGCTGCTGTTACTGTGAGGTGACACCAGAATTTGAAAATATCTTTTAGTATGATGAGCTGTAAGGGAAACATCCAAGCTCCATTGTTTGGGGGAATTTCAGTGGATGCACAGAGTTACAGAACTGGAGGTGCAAGATTTATATTGACATTCTGTCCCTTCCTATAAATTCCAGTCTTCACTCTCATAGCCATATAGAATTAGTTGAATGAGGCTATCAAATAATTATATAGTGTGAAACTGGCCAGCTTTTTAAAATTACGCAGAAGACCCTTTGGACTTTCTTATTAACACCAAATATTCAAAATCTGTGTTCATCCCATCAAGCTCATATATCTCATTAAAGAGGTAAATTGAATAATACAATAACTTTGTTTTATTATTGTTATTCATAAATTAGAACAATAACATTAAGCTTGGAATATTATATATTTTTAATATAAATGAGAGGTTTTCACAAGATGGGTTGTGTCGTGAAACATTTTATTATGTATATATTTAAGGAAACATACATAAATTGTCGAAATACATTTAGTTCGTTTAACCTTTAACCTCTGGTTTGCTAGTAAACTGAATTACTGTGTCCCGAAATTATGTTTGTCTAAAAAGTGTGTCACCAACATGAAAAGTTTGGAAAGCTCTGATTTAACCTGATAATTTCCTTTTCTTTAGTACAGACAGGTGAATCCACCTTTCCGCCCTTGGCTGCCAAATGGTTGTGCTATGGTCCTCCTGCATGGCTGTGTGTTCCAGGGAGTACTGGTGTCAATCCAGTCCCTAGTCTACTGTTATTTCGCTTTGTCTGAGCTCAGTGTTTGATTTTTGGCTGAGTGCTGGAATGATTGTCTGTTAATAATCAAGTTTTGTTAGTTTGTCCACAGTTGGCTTTTGCAGAGAATACTGGCGGGCTGATGTCACTGCAGGGGGAAATATACTGTGATATCACAGGCCCCCCCCTGCCAGGGGGGGGGGCGGGTCTCCATCTGGTAGAGCTGCATAACCCACTGGTTTTGGATTCACCTGTCTGTACCAAAGGAAAGGAAAGGAAATTATCAGGTAAGTAGTAATTTCTCCTTAACTCCCTTCCTGAGGTCATGCCTTATTCTTCTTGTCAGTAGTTGGGAAATGTAGTGAAACTGTTCTGCCACCCATGCCGATGACCTGCCTTGATTTCCCCTTCCTCAGTAAACACGGGTGGCACAATATGCAGTGCAATCCACTATAAAGTCATATCTATGTATTCCGCATACATTTGTATATCTAAGTATCATCTAATTCCGTTCTTCATTTAAAAAATGTTCATTAACAGTTTGCCTGGTAAATACTTCATGTGGAAAGGAACTACATATTGAAAATTGATTCAATCAGCTTTAATATTTATTCATTACCTTTATCCAGGAAACACCTAAGGCAGTTTTCTACTTAATTATTTTTGGCCCAAGAAAGGTAGCTTAGATTCTGAAGATTAAAACTTAACAGAGCATTCAGCCATGGCTTCTAATTGTTGTCAAAATGAGACTTAAAAAGGCACTGATGAATAGTTTATAATCACAGATATGCATATATATAAACAAGCAAAGCTGACCCTGTGATTAATCCTGATAGGCACTCACTGCAAACAATGGCCAAAAGAGTGAAAAGCAAGTTAAATCAGATATATTTTCATATTTTCAATGATAGGCTGAATGGAAGAAAAGATTGGTATTTGGAGGAAATCTATTATGGAGAACCCCTATCCCGGTCACTGTCAGCAACTATCAACGCAAGCTAATCATTTGGATGCCAAATTTCAAAGAGATCGATATTCAGTGCCACTTAGCTGGAGCTAACCTAGCCGGATAAGTGGTGATATTCAGTCTTATCCATGTAAGAGGTCCATTAATGGCTATTAATCAATTTTACTTAGGGAATAGCCACTGCTATTAATTGCATCTGTAGCATGGGATCTTCTTAGTGTTTGGGTAATTGCCAGGTTCTTGTGGCCTGGTTTTGGCCTCTGTTGGAAACAGGATGCTGGACTTGATGGACCCTTGGTCTGACCCAGCATGGCAATTTCTTATGTTCTTAAGGGCCTGATTCATGAAAACCTTTCTTCCATTCTGTGCCTATGGGAAAAAAGTGAATCAGGCCCTAAGTTAGATGGATTAAGTTACACTGCCATTGAGCAAGTGTAAAATTAGCTGGATATTTAGTTAACTCACCCTGGGATTCATCATTCCGCTATAAATATAAATATAGCGGAATGATGGCCTGTGGGGAAAAAAGGGGTGGGGGGTGAAAGTATGCAGCTGGCCGCATTGCGGCAGTGCGTTTTCGCCTGCTGCGACCGGGCCGCACACTTTCGCCCCCATACTAGTGCCGTGGGAAAAGGTGTAGCCATTTCCCGTGGTACTGCCGGCGATAATATGGAAATCGTTATCGTCCATGGCGCTGCTGGACCATAACCCCGCCCAAACCCCGCCCACACTCCTCCCCTTCCCCTGATTTAAATAGTACCGCTGCGATCACAGCACATCGCAGTTTAACCTGTGAGTTATCCAGGTATATTCAGTGGTGTAGCCGTGCTGCTGAATATCCTGGCTAAGTTAACCGGATATGTTTATCTGGCTAACTTTTAGCAGGCTGTGTTTTGAATATCTACCTCCAAGGGTTTAGCTGTCTAAATTTGAGAGTTAATTTTTCAAAGGGGCCCCCTAATTTTGCCCATTAGTCACCTACAGTTAGGAAGTTTTCTATTTCAGTAGGCATATAAATTTAGGTCCTTGAAAAGTATGTTGGGTCAGGGCAGGGAAAGTAAGTTTAGATGCTCAGTGCGAGATCAGCATAGAGAAGTGCTGGTTGCGTGAGTTTTGAGTACCATGGGTAGACACACGAGGAGGAGCAGTAGAACAGGCTCCCCCTTTTGCTGCCTGTGGTTTGTGTTTGTGTGTGTTTGGAATGGTAGCCTGCCTGGGGGTCGGGTGTGTGTGAATGGGAGCCTGCCTGGGGGGGGGGAAGTGGGTGAATGGGAGCCTGCCTGGAAGTGGGGGTGGGGGGTATGTGTTAATGGTAGCCTCCCTGGAAGTGGGGTAGGGTGTGTGTGAATGGGAGCCTGCCGGGGATAGGGGTATATGAATGGGAGCCTGCCAGGGTGAGGGTGTATGTGAATAGTAGCTTGTTTGGGTGCGAGCGTGTATGTGGATGGTAGCCTAACTGTGGAGGCATGTATGGGGTGTGTGAATGGGAGCCTGGCTGGGGAGCTGGGGATATGTGAATGGGAGCCTGCCTGAGGGGCTGGGTGTGTGTGTGAATGGAGCCTGCCTGGGAGTGTGTGTGTGAATGGGAGCCTGCTTGGGAGGGATGTGAATGAGAGCCTATCTGAAGGGGTGTGTGAGAGAGAGAGCATGTAGGAGTGGGAGCCTAAATGGGAGCATGTGGGAGTGGGAGCCTAAATGTGAGAGAAAGCATGTGAGAATGAGAGCCTGTGTGTTAGTGTGAGAGTGGTAGCCTGCATCTAAGAGTGAGAGCCTGTGTGTGTATGTATGTATGGAAGTGGGAGCAGGAACCTGCATGTGAGAGTGAGAGCCTGTGTGTTGTATTTGTGGGAATAGGAGCATGTGTGTAAGAGCAAGTGAGAATGAGAGCCTGTGTGTGTGTTTGTAGGAGTGGGAGCCTGTGTGAAAGCGAGCATGTCAGAGTGAGAGCCTATGTATGTGTATGTTTAGGAGTGAGAACCTGTAGTATGTGAGAGAGAGCATGAAAGAGTGGGATCCTGTGTGAGAGGAAACGTGTATGTGTGAGAGAACATGTGAGAGAGAGTCTGTGTGTATATGGAGGAAGGAAAGAAGAAAGAATAAAAGAGACCTTGGAAAAGGAAGACAAGGGGGAAAAAGAGACCACAAAGGTAAAAAAAAAATGATTTTGCCTTTCAGCGATTGGAATGATGCCATCTTTGGGAACGTGCATTTCTTATATATTTATTTCAGTATCTTAGTCACAAATCCCAATTACATTGAAGCAAAAAATTAAAATGAATAAAAGAGATGTTATACCATGGACGACATTCAATGAGACATCAGAACTAGAAATTGAATCAATGCTAAAAAAAACTAAATCCCACCTCACATGCAAATGACACAATACCAACCATAGACAAACAAAAAGTTGCAAACACAGTATCTCCAACATTAACAAAGATCGTGAATCTATCCTTAGAGGAAGGAACTATGCCAGAGACACTAAAAGGGGCAATTGTAAAACCGATTTTAAAGAAAGAAAACAGTGATCCAATTAACCTAAGCAATTACAGACCAGTATCAAACCTTCCCCTAATCGCAAAATTAATTGAAAAAACCATACAAAAACAACTTGCAGAACACTTAGATAGCAATAATATCCTGTATCCATCACAACATGGCTTTCGAAAACACTATAGCACAGAGACACTACTGCTTGCGCTAACAGATAACATCATGAGAGGTTTCGATAGTGGTAAACATTACATCCTTGTGATGCTAGACCTCTCAGCAGCCTTTGATACTGTAAATCATGACATACTTTAAATAGACTAGATAAAATAGGATTAAGTAACAAAACTATCAAATGGTTTAGATCATATCTAAGCAATAGATATTTTCAAATGCAAATCAAAGACGTAATGTCAGAAAAGATAAACCTTCAAACAGGAGTACCACAGGGTTCAGCCCTATCGGCCACACTCTTCAACATATATCTCTTACCATTATGTCACCTTCTGGCTGGTCTGGGCATCACACATTATATATACGCTGACGATATCCAATTAATACTACCCATTGACGACACAATTGAAAAAACATTAAAAATAGCAAATATATATCTAGATATCATCAAACTACTACTAAACCAAATGGAGCTAGTAATTAATATTGAGAAAACAGAATTTATGCATTTAGAACGAAAAAACACGGAGATCATTCAAAACCCAATTATACTCAATAACAACCAAAAAATAGTTAGCAGACAAAGTACGGAACCTAGGTGTAATAATTGACATGGAACTAAGCATAAAACAACACATATCTTTAAAAGTAAAGGAAGGATATGCTAAACTCATGGTGCTTAAAAGACTTAAACCTCTTCTGCCAACTTTCGATCAGTACTACAAGCATTGATTTTTGCAAGTACTGATTCCTGTAACGCCCTCCTACTAGGCCTACCATACACCGTTAAGACCAATACAGATATTACAAAATGCAGCTGCTAGAATCTTAACCGGCAAAAGAAAAAGAAATTACATCACAGAAACTCTGGCAGAATTACACTGGCTACCCATTGAACAAAGAATTCAGTACAAAACACTATGCACCATACATAAATTAATAAATAATGAAAAAGCAGATTGGCTGAACACAGCCCTTCGCGTACACGTCCCAAATAGAAACCTGAGATCAGCCAACAAAGCACTTCTTACTATTCCATCAATCAAAACAGCAAGAACAACACAAGTAAGAGAGAGAGCACTATCCTTGGCAGGACCCAGTCTATGGAACACCATGCCCTTGGAGTTAAGACTACAAAGTAACAACAAAAGCTTTAGAAAAAATTTAAAAACCTGGCTCTTTAAACAAGCTTATCAAAAAGAGAAAGGAGAATAGTACCCAGGGGAATGCAGGTACAAACAAACAATTGAACAACAAACACATAACCAAAATCAATGGGGTAGATTTTCTAAATTTGCGCGATCGCGTACTTTTGTTCGCGCACCAGGCACAAACAAAAGTACGCTGGATTTTATAAGATACACGCGTAGCCGCACGTATCTTATAAAATCCGGGGTCAGCGCGCACAAGGGGGGTGCACATTTGTGCAACCTGCGCGCGCCGAGCCCAGCGTGCGCTGCCTGTTCCCTCAGAGGCCGCTCCGAAATCGGAGCGGCCTCGGAGGGAAATTTCCTTCGCCCTCCCCCCACCTTCCCCTCCCTTCCCGTCCCCTACCTAACCCACCCCCCCCAGCCCTATCTAAACCCCCCCTTACCTTTGTTCCACGGTTTACGCTTGCTAAAAGCAGACGTAAATCTGCGCGCACCAGCGGGCTGCTGGTGCGCCATTACCCGACCCAGGGGCTGGTGCGGAGGCCTCGACCACACCCCCGGGCCAGTGCCATGCCCCTGGCCCCGCCCCCGCAACGCCGCGTCACACCCCCGAAATGCCGCGTCATTTTAGACGCGCCCCGACACGCGCCTTTTAGAAAGCCCCGGGACTTACGCGCGTCCCAGGGCTCTGTGCGCGCCGGCGGCCTATGCAAAATAGGCGCACCGGTGCACGAGGGCCCTACGCGTGTAAATCCGGCCAGATTTACGCGCGCAGGGCATTTAAAATCCGCCCCAATATGTGTATAATTTTATTTGTTATTTAGCTTAAGTTTCATTTTTAAGTTCATCAATAAAGGATAAAAGTACGATGATAAAGCTAATCTCGTATCCTAAACTGATACAATGAGAAATGAACATGATTCATTACACTTACCAATTAATATTATTTACAAACTATGTTACCAATCCTTAATGGCACCTGTGTAACTTAATATACTTTAGCATCATTTTTATGTGCCTTAATATAAACCGTTGTGTCGGTCCCCACGGAATGACGGTATAGAAAAATGTTAAAATAAATAAATAAATATATTTTGCTTTTTCTTCAGTATTCCAGTATTCACAGTGTCTGGTTTCTCATTCCATTTCAGTTCTGTCTGCATGTTTGTTTCTCATTTGTAGTCCTTTATTCTATCTTAGATAAGGGTCTCTCTGTGTTGCGCATGTGTGCCAGAGATGCAGTGTTTTGGCTAGCATCTAGTTTCTCTGCAGGGATTTGTAGTAGTCTGGTTTGTCTGTTTGCCCATTACATAGTGTATTAGTATTCTAGGGCCCAGTGTAATGCTTGCCTTGCTGCCTTTTCATAGATAAGGTTGCTGCTGTTTGAGTCCTGAGAGTTACTGCTGTTATGATTATGGTAAAATTTCATTTATTTATTTATTTGCTGGGGTTGTGCTACTTCACAAAGTGTTTGACAGTGAAGGGAATTTGTTTTGCTGTCATTGAGGTGACACGGGAATTTGATTTTTTTTTTTTTGCATGTCCTAGTTCTGTCCTGCACCTGTTGCAAATCTTTTTATGATGATTATTATGATTATTGCTGTTTTATTGTAGTTTTATACATGTTTAGAAAGAGGATTCATAAAAGAATATATTGATATTTGTTTTTATTATGTGATTGGATCGGATGTTTCTGAAATGTTCTTTTATTTATTTTTCAAAATCAAATCAGGAGAAATACTGCACTTACATCAATACAATCAAAGAGAAATGTGCAGTCAAACTTTATGAAGAATCAGCACAGTCAAAGAATGGTGTTCATAAATTTTTAAATCAGTAGGGCAAGTCCACGATTTGCAAATTGCAAGGTACCCAAAATTTTAATAGAACCCCCCCCCCCCCCCCCGACATGGCCCTGTGTTTCGCCATGCGGCTGCATCGGGAGGGACAACGAAAGAATTTCAGGATCTTAGTCGCAATTTGGTGCACAACTTTATAAACATATCAATACAATCCAAGAGAAATGTGCAGTCAAACTTAGGAGGGGGAGCCTCCCTTGCCCATGCTTATTTAAAATTTAAATTGATCAGTGGCTGTGGTCATGGGTGCACGACTTTACCGGTTGTGCACCAAATTGCGACTAAGATATTGAAATTCTTTCGCTGTCCCTCCCGATGCAGCCGCACGGCGAAACACGGGACCGTGTCGAGGGGGGGTCTATTAAAATTTTGGATACCTTGCAATTTGCGAATCGTGGAGTTGTCGTATTGATTTAAAAAATTATGAACACCATTCTTTGTGTGGATTCTTCATAAAGTTTGATTGCACATTTCTCTTGGATTGTCTTTATTTTTTTACAAGATATTGTGTATTTATAAACTGCAATAAATATAAAATAAGTTAATATAAATAAGGCATTTTTAATGTAAGTGCTTGAAGTAATAGAATTAAAATATTTTAAAATGTCACTCATGCATGATGGCTGATGCAAACTGCTCAGAAATCCATTGTAGGGTGCATGCTAAGACATTTTTTGGTAAGTATACAATTAGTAGGGCCTAGATCTGTATGTCTACTGCCCACCATGTTTACCTTGGCACCCCCCCCCCCCCCCTAAAAAATTCAGTTCTGGCTATGCCACTGGGTTGAAGAAGAACAGAGAGAGTCTGGGGCCACCGCTGGATCTCAAGCCAGCGGCGGCGGCTGCAGAGAGATGCCCCACGTGAGAGACAGGCAGAGTGTGTGTGTGTGTGCTTGTGTGAGGCAGTTTGCTTGTGTGTGTGTGTGTGTGTGTGTGTGTGTGTGTGAGTGGCAGCGTGTGTGTGTGTGTGAGAGATTGCAAGCCCAGCGGGGTGTGAGAGGTTCTTATGGCCTGGATTGGCCACTGTTGGAAACAGGATGCTGGGCTTGATGGACCCTTGGTCTGACCCAGTATGGCATGTTCTTATGCATGTTTTTTCAATGTTCCCAGATATCTCTGTTCACCTACTCAGGGTTTCCACCCTGTGTTATCCTGTTATACTCATTCTCCTTGTTATGTCTTTGCTCATCATTGTAAATTTTTGATATTTTTAAATTTCAAACATCGTTCAATGTAACACGTTGTTCTGTATGTAAACCGGAGTGAAGGCAACTCTGCTATACCTCGGTATATAAAAAAATGCTAAAATAAAATAAATAAAATAAAATGTGAGAGGGTGCTTGGGAGGGGGGGAGAGAGAGCAAGTGTGAGGGAGCTTTCGTGTGGATGCCAGAGAGAGAGAGGGGGTAGTGGGCGGGGGGCAGCGAGGGCGCCATCTCATCCTTCGCCTCAGGCAGCAGATTGCCTGGAGCTGCCCTTGCCCATGTGGTCATGGGAGTTGCAGTGTGAACTAGGCATGGTGCAAAGTAAGAATCCCTTTAATATGAGGGAACTGCTTAAGGCCATGAGGATGTGGGCTGGAATGTTGCACAGAAATATTGGAAGGGGTCAGAACCTTTGGCAGCCAATCACGTAATGAAGTGTTACTAAGTTAGTGATGCCACTAGTGCAAAGCAAATGAGAATCGCACTGTTTTAACATTTATATCTTTCTAAAAGAGAAATGAAACAACTCCAGATTTATGCGTAAGAGGTTTTAGCTGAACAACAGAGAATTACCACAAGTAATAGGATATTACCAAATGTGTTCCTCAATTGTCCCTGGGATCTTATTTCTTTTAAAGTTCAGATCTATTCACCGTAAAAAGTATAAATCATGTTTTGTTTTTATTTGGTTGCTGAGAGAATCTCATTGGGGTTTTGCACTGTTGCATTTAAAAGTAAAAATTAGATTCAAATCTATTGACAAGGTTTTCCCCTTTATGAACAGACCTTAAAAGCCAATTTGCAATTAAGATTATCTACAACTGAGACCACGGAAAAAATTACAGCAAGCTGATGGGAGCTCAGCTCGTATTCAGCTCATGCCTTATGGATAACCCTTTTCCACTCCCCTGCGTACAAATGAACCTCAGGGACCTGTGTCCTTTCAGTTTTGGCTCAGACCTCCACCCCTAGCAGCAGAGCCACGTCCCATCTGAGTCATTCCCTTAAAGGTGCAGCAGTTAGAGGGCCTGGAAGTATTGGAATAATTGCCAGTCCATGATCTCTTGTGTCTTTAAGGGGGATAATGTGAAGTTGCACCAGCACTGTCCTTGGGCCAGACATGTAAAATCTGAGGCCATGAAAATCTTTCTGTTTACTTCTGGCTGGTAATTATTTAATCTTCTTTCCTCTAGGCCCCTTCATAGTTCAGGAATGCTTAGACTGGGTGGAAGCCTGAGGCTTAATTTCTCTTCAGCAGCTTGAGAGATTAAACCCCTGTGTAAAGTAGCAGCCTTAACCAGAGGGAGAGCGAGAAACAGCAGAGACAGGGCAGGGAGAGAGTGAGTGTTGCCCGAAATTAAAAAGGTTTTGTAGCCACAGCCATGAAGAGTCACATAGGCAGGGTGGGGTCCTGGCCAAAGTTCCTACCCGTGTTAACCTTGGGCCCCCCCCTGAAAAAAATTAAGTTCTGGCTATGCCCCCAGTGCAAACCCAGAACTGCCACATGGGTAGATTTTTGGTGCCCTAGTACCTACAGTCAGCAGAGACCCATGAGCTGGCAGAGGCAATAGTTCAGAGTGGGCTACGGTCAGAAAAGAGCCAGCAAGCGGCGGTCATCCATTGGCTGCAGATCTGAAGGGGAGCTGGCGGCATCAGCAGGCCTGCAGCCTTTCACGGGGCGTTGACCGTATATCTCACAGTGGTGCTCACCAGCTGCACTGGGAACCACTTAGCTCACTAGTTGTGCCACTATATGCCTGCATTCCCCCTCACCGACTGTAGCACTAGGTAAGGCTACAGCTCACACACATCCATCGCGGGTGGATTATTGTTTTGTTTTCTCGTTTTTTGAATGTACAGCTCATATTATACACACTCTTATTTTTGTACAGGCTAAGACTGTTTGTGTTTTCCATGAAAGGTTTTACGATTCATTCTGAGATCCCCCTGCTATACCTACTGCAAGCATACTCGCTCCGGCAGGTGGTGCTTGATTTAAGGTGCAATCATCTGGCAGCAGATTGGCTTTAAGATAACATATTCTGTGTGCCACCATCTTTTGCACGCCATACATTTGACAGTGTTTCTGCCTCATTTGCCTAAACAATTATGAGGTTTTATCATCCACAGTGGGAGATTCTTTTCTTTTTTTTTTTTTTTTTTAACTAATATGTGATTGAATCAGACTCTAAAACTGTGCTATTTATGGAGAGTTGTCATCTCTTCTCAAATTAAACTTGCAATTCCTTAATATACCAGACCAGAAGCTTTAAATATATTTTTTCAGTCGTGCTGCAGTACTTGGGAATTTGTGGAATAACAGCCAAGGACAGGATGGGGGATGGTCAGTGGGGGGGAGAGGATTGCATTTTTTTTTTTTTAAGGAATTTTCTCTTGTTAAAAATAATGTGGAGGACTCCAGCTTAGTTCTGCGTGCCGCCTGCTGAGCCAGGAGTTGCTGCAGAGCTGCACAGTAAATAATCAGGTTTCCGAGAAAGGAACGGGGTTGCTTTTGAAAGCAGTTGCCTCAATGGGGAGCAAATACAGTGCACGGAAGTGGCTTTATGCTACTCAGTTTGCGTAACAGTTTGTTACATGATTAACAGTCTTGCAGAGCTCTGTGGTACAGATGTAGGATGATGACTGTTTCCTTTGACTACAAAAGAAATGCTTATGAAAATTTATAATGCTAGGAGCGAAGTTATATATATTTCTGTGTTTGTAAACATCTCTCTCTATCTATCTATCTATCTATCTATCTATATATATATATGCACACATACATTCACACGTACACATATGCACCTAAAGGAAACACTGTTGCTTTATAGGGAACTAGGTAGAAAATTCTCCCCTAAATCTGGAATCTTTTGACAGTGTATGTATGTATCTATCTATCTATAACACTTGTAAATGCTGCACAGGACGACCTATTTGCGTTAGGATCATTGGAAAGTCGTGAACTCAAAAAATACACACCAACATCATCCAAAAGTCAAGACCAAATAACAAGATGCAAGAGTTAAATAATGACCATCATACTAGACATCATCATATAGTTAAATACTTTAGTACTCTGCCTTATATATAATCATCGGTCAATGGTTGAAAAACTTTTTTTTATATTTTTATGTATTGTACCACTAGTGAAAGTCCATCACCAACTTAAAATGAAATCTTTGTTGTTCAAACTCGAACATAGTACTTATCTTGTTTAAAGCATTTCAAGTTGTCAATTCGAGCCCAAATGTCCACATTTCTCAATGGTATATTGCCAACACCCAACACGGAGCTGTGTGTCGGACAAGGACCTTTGTCAAGGGCTAAATAATATCAGAGTAACTACAGCATTATGGCGTTCTGTGTCTATCTATATACAATTTGTACTCATGCATACACACACACACACACTGCTAAAAAGTTCCAGATTTAGGGGGGAATTCTTTAGGTAGCTCCATATAAAGCAATAGTGTTTCTTGTAGGTGCTTGTTGAATTCTGTGACTTTTTAGCAATCTGTGTTATAGTTGGGTTAAATTTCTGCAACAAATAAAAAAAAAAAACCCAAAACAAACCTAAGAAATTCTATCAAGGATAAAGTAACCCCTTTAAAGGTACATCAAAACTTTTAAGAGTTGTAGGATTGCAAGATTCTTTTGCTGACCTATGTAAAATGGTATAGTCTGATACTTTCTGCAGTCTGTGGAATACAGGGAGAGAGCTGTAAGCGCATACATCTGTTTAATGTGTTGAGGGATTCTACTTTGAAAACGCAATAATAACTAAAATGCATCTGCAGTGATCCGAAGTCCATTGAAGTAATGCGTTCTAGATAGAAAAAGTTAGGTCACTGTCCCCTTGAAATGTACGAGTCGTGTCCAGGAGCCAAGGGCAAGGTGAAAAATGCTTCTATTTTGTTTCTGCTCAAAAAGCAAGCAGATGATTTGGAATGGATTTCACTTTGTTCTGGCAAAGCACTGTGCACAATCTTGTTCTGTTTCAAGTTTCTAGCACATTGCCATTTACTTCAAAACTGCACCTGACATGAAATACTTTTAAGTAGTACTGCACTTCCAGTGAGATATTAAACCTGTTCATGTCATTCCCTCCAGATCAAGCTCTCAGGGTTCTATAATGAACAACTCTAGCACCACATGACTGAATCCATTTATACAATATAAAACAATAAATACAGCATAGTGCCATTATTTTTTTTTTTTTAATAATTTGAAATTTTATTGAGGTTCGTCCATACATTATACCATATTTCATGGGACATGGAATTCCACTTTTGAAAATACCAGCCTTGTTATGCCTGGTGGTTGTTAATTTTTTTTCTTATCCAGAAATATCTTTCCATGAGACATGAAAAATGTCGAAGTAAATGCATTGGCACCAGCTGCCAGCAGCAGACTTTAGGGTGTGTGCTGTAAATCGCCATCTCGTCTCATGTTTTAAAGTTATGTACATTTATTGCAAATTTGTTAGTGTTGTGACTGTGACCCATTTAGAATAACTTATGCTTCACAGGCAGCATATACATTTTATAAATAAATAAAAGTTCATCTAGAGGGACTCATTCGTGCAAACCAAGAAAAAACGTTTCCCCCTACATCCATAAACACAAGAAAGAGGGGCAAAAATTAAATGCGAATGTTTTTGTTTATCAAGGCTGACGTGATTTTAGGTCCTCCTGAACCTATTGTTTCTCAGACCTCATTATTTCTTTGAGATGCATGTACTTTCAGGAACCTATGGGTGTGGCGCTATATGTTAAAGAAGGCATAGAGTCAAACAGGATAAAAGTTTCGCAAGAAACAAAATTGTGTGTAGAATCTTTATGGATTGAAATTCCATATGGGAAGGGGAATAAAATAGCAGTGGGGACATAATACTATTCACCTGAGCTATTGCGGCAATGAAGACACATCAGACAGGATTCATGGCAAAAAGGGAAAGGGGCTGACCACTCCCGTGGGTCCCTTTTTATTGTACATACATCCATAGCATACAAATGTGCCCTCACATCATTGGCTCTCCTAGCCATAGCATACAGACGTGTCATTAGACCATTGGCTCAGGAGGTGCGTACAAATCATTTCATTGGCTGCTGAAGCCTATACCATATATGTGTCTGTCTTTTGCCTGTAGCTGATTACGTGGCAGCCAGGTATCCTCTCCTTAGGCAGTGGGGGTTAATTATAAGCTAGAGATTTAAGATGTGCTAGTCTTGCTGCATTCAGTGCAAAGGTCAGAGAGAAGAGAAGTTAGAGTTAACCCCTGACATGCCCTGCTGGCCATCAGGAGCAAAGCTCATAATTCCCCACATGAGCAGAATGAATAGACTGAAAAGCTAACAGAAATTAGGGACGCTAACAAAATAGCACCACAGTAATAATGGATTTCAATTATCCTGGTATTGACTTGGTAAATGCACATCAGGACATGTCAAGGAAGCAAAATTTCTAGATGAATTAAATGACTGCTTTATGGAACAGCTGGTACAAGGACCAACAAGAGAGGGAGCATGTGATTTGGTGAGAGATATAATGTTGGGGCCACTTGGCAATAGTGATTATAACATGATCAAATTTGACTTGATAACTTGAGAGAGGATATTAAGGAAATCTACCATGATAGCATTTAATTTTCAAAAGGAAAATTATGAGAAAATTAGAAAAATGTTTAGGAAAAAACTGAAAGGAGCAACTACAAAGGTTAAGACTTTACATCAGGCATGGATGCTATTCAAGAATACCATCTTGGAAGCCCAGAACAGATGTATTCCATGCATTAAAAAAGGTGAAAGAAAGGCCAAACAACTTTGAGAGAGATTATTATAGCAAAAAGAGCATCTTTCAAAAAATGGAAAAGAGATCCATCCAAATGAAGAAAACAGGAAACAGTATAAGCACTGACAAGTAGGGATGTGCAGCAGGGACGGATTCGTCCCATTTGGTATTCGTATTCGTGGGGACCCAAATCCATTGCATCGTTCTCGGGGGACCCCGATACGTTCATTAGTTATGTATGTATTCGTTTCCCAAAAAAAACCCCATCCCAATCCTTTAAATTTAATTAACTACAACCCCCCCACCCTCCTGACCCCCCCCCCCAAGACTTACCAAAAGTCCCTGGTGGTCCATTGGGGGTCCTGGTGCGATCTCCTGTCAGCTGCCGGTATTCAAAATGGCGCCGATAACCTTTGCCCTCACTATGTCACAGGGGCTACCGGTGCCATTGGTCGGCCCCTGTAACATGGTAGGAGCAATGGACGGCCAGCACCATCTTGTGCTCCTACCATGTGACAGGGGCCGACCAATGGCACCGGTAGCCCCTGTGACATAGTAAGGGCAAAGGCTATCGGCGCCATTTTGAATACCGGCAGCCGAGTGCAGGAGATCGCTTCAGGACCCCCGCTGGACCACCAGAGACTTTTGGCAAGTCTTGGGGGGGTCAGGAGGGTGGGGGGTTTATTCGTTAGTGATGCATTGTATTTGTGGGGGTTCACCATATGTTTCGTGACTCCACGAATACAACGAATAGGGACATATACATTGCGGATTGCCAATACGTCGAAAACAAATGCACACCCCTACTGACAAGTTAGATGCAAAGCATTGTTAAGGAAGACTAAGACAGAATTTTAAAAGAAGCTTGCTAAAGAAGCAAAAATTAATAATAAAAACATTTTCGGGTACATTCAAAGCTAAAAGACCGCGAGGGAGTCAATTGGACCATTAGATGATCGAGAGGTAAAAGGTGCACTAATGGAGAACAAAAATGATTTCTTTGCTTCAGTTTTTACTGAGGATGATGTAAGGAAGATACCCATGCCAGAAATGATATTTAAAGGTGATGATACAGAGGAAATGAACCAAATCTCAATGAACCTGGAAGATGTAATAGGGCATACCTTAAGAGTAGCAAAACCTGGACCGGATGGTATATATCCCAAGTACTAAAGAACTGAAAAATGAATTGTAGACCTATTATTAACATGTAATCTATCATTAAAATCAGATAAGGTACCTGAAGATTAGTGGCTGGAGTAACACCAGTTTTTAGAAAGGTTCCAGTGGTGATCCAGGAAACTACAGATCAGTGAGCTTGATGTAAGTGCTGGGAAAAATAATCAAAACTATTATAAAGAATACAAGTGATGAACATATAGTCATTGTTTAATGGGACAAGCCCAACATTGGTTTAGGCAAGGGAAATCTTGCCTCACTAATCTACTACATTTTTTTTTTTAAGGCATGAATAAACATGTGGATAAAGGTGATCCAATTGATATAGTGTATCTGGACTTTCAGAAAGCATTTGACAAAGTATTGAGAAACTCTTGAGGAAATTAAAAAGTCATGGGATAGGAGGTAATGTTCTATTATGGATTGAGAATTGGTTAAAAGAAAACAGAGAGCAAGACTAATTGGTCAATTTTGTCATTGGAGAAAGGTGACTAGTGGAGTGCCCCAGGGGTCTGTACTGGGACCGCTGCTGTTTAATATATTTATAAATGACCTAGCGATGGGAACAATGCATGAGATGGAAAAACTTGCTGTTGATAAAAAATTATTCAAAGTTTGTTAAATCACAAGAGGACTGTGAGAAATTGTAAGAGGACACTGAGAGACTGGGCATCCAATGAAAGATGGCATTTAATATGGATAAATGCAACGTGATGCAAATAGGGAAGAGGAATCCAAATTATAGCTACATGATGCAAGGTTCCACATTGGCAGTCACCACCCAGGAAAAAGATCTAGGTTTCATTGTGGTCAATATGTTGAAATCCTCTGCCCAGGAATTATTAGGAAATGAATGGAGAATAAAGCAGAGAATATTATAATATCGTATCACTCCATGGTTTGTCCTCACCTTGAATACTGTGTGCAGTTCTGTTACGCACGTGGACTCTTGGGCTGAGGTGAGATTGGTGCAACCTCCGAAGAAGAACCCCGCAGGTTCACACCATCAGCAGGTGGTGCTGGTCAATGGCAAGACGTGAGGCAATCTGAAGTCTGGCTGACAGCAAGCAGGGAGGAATCGAATAACACGCCCAGATAGACAGGCAGAAACAGCAAGTCGTGAGGCAGTCCAAAGTCAGGGCAGGCAGCAGGCAGGAGATAGGAAAAATTCAAGTCAGTACAGACGGCAAGCACGGAAGATCCGAAGAACAATCCAAGTCAGGGCAGGTGGCAAGCGGGAAGACTAGAATGAGGAACAGACCAGGTCAAACCAAAAGAGAATTCCGAAGCACGCGTCAGGACAGGGCACAAGGAACCTTTTACAGAGGCATCAGATGGAGGGCAGAGCTGCTCTTAAGTAGGGGCAGCTCTATGACATCATTAGAAGGCGCCATCGAATATTCCTGCTGCTGGCCCTTTATAGCTCTGACTGCCACGCGTGCATGTGTGCCTAAACAGTGGTTTGTCCGGCACGGCAGTGTCTTCGGAGGTCGGCCACATCTTCAGGTGAGTGGCGTCGGAAATGCAGCATGGATCGGGTGGCCAGCGATGGGACATGAACACAGCTGGCCGAGGGTAACAAGTTCTGGTCACTGCATCTCAAAAAAGATATAGCAGAATTAGAAAAGGTACAAAGAAGGACAACCAAAATGATAAAGGGGATGGAATGATTCCCTTATGAGGAAAGGCTAAAGAGAATAGGGCTCTTCAGCCTGGAAAAGAGATGACTGAGAGGAGATATGGTAAAGGTCTATAAAATAATGAGTGAATTGGAATGGGTAAATGCATATCGGTTGTTTACACTTTCAAAAAGTGCAAAGACTGGAGACATGCAATGAAGTTATTAGGTGATATATTTAAGACAAATAGAAGAAAATACTTTTTTACTCAACACATAATTAAACTCTAGAATTTGTTGCCGGAGAATGAGGTAAAAGTTGTTAGGGTAGCTCGGTTTAAAAAAAGTTTGAACAGGTTCCCAGAAGAAAAGTAAATAAATCATTATTAAGGTAGACTTGGGGAAATATTCTGCTTGTTCATGGGTAAGCAGCATGAAATTTATGAACGTAGGGATCCTGCCAGCCACTTGTGTCCTGGATTTGCCACTGTTGGAAACAGGATACTGGGCTTAATGGACCCTTGGTCTGACCCAGCATGGCAAAACGTACGTTCTTATGTTCTAAAGCAAATGCCCTTACACTGCTTCAGTCTTTCACTGCCTTCATAATTCTGGAAGACTGCTGCCAATTCTGAAGGCCTAGCCATTGTTGATTAACAAAATAAATAGAATTTCTTCTCAGAAAGACATAAAAAAGGGATTGTATTAGCATAAGTTTGAAACTTTTGAGTAGTAGCTCCAGCCATAAAGACTTTAACCCTGGCTACTGTCCAGATACAGGTCCTTCGTATACATTCATAATTTAGTCATTTTTTCAAAATATTCTTTCATATCTTATGCTTGGATCAGGAATGGCTGAGAAATCATACTGAAAAGTCATTTTCTTGGAAGATTTATATATCAATAAGGGAATAGATTTGTAGATGGATCTGATTGTCCAGGGAGGGATAGGGAAGAGGGCTAGAAGAGAAGTGGTTGCATGGAACAGCATTCTAGTAAAGGTGAGAAGAGCAAAAGCAGTATAGGAATTTCAAAAAGGCATGGCACAAGCACAGAAAATCCCTAGTTCTGAGAGAGAAAGAGTAGTGCCAGAAATCAAGTAGGGTTTGCGGTATTGCAATAGGTAGAGAAATTGGGTAGCATAGGTGAATCTTTTGGTTACTGTCTATGATCATTTTCGCTATTTCTATTTCTGTCATCTAATCTTCAAGGTTTATTTCATGTTTATTTACAAATATGAGATTGATATAATATCACTGGCCGACTGACATCTTAAGCTGTAAAATGTTCTGAAGATGAAGTGGTAGATTTTTCTCTCCTTGACTGGAACCAATTTTGGCCCAATCTGCTTATTTAGGTCAGAAGTGGGTGTGTGTTCAACAGAGACTCTTTTTCCACTGCAGGAATGCATTTCCCATCTGCCATGAATACATTATTTTTCACACTAGTTTGTGAAAAAAAAATGTATTGCTTGTCATATGGCTGGTTGTGCTTCATTAAATATACTAATTTTCTTAAGGAGTTTAAAGCTACAGTTCCAAAGCAATTCAGCATTTCCCTTAACTGCTTTTACTGTCTCAGCTGTTGACTGATTTCCAGACTGGGCATTTCCTCCTGGAGTAGCCCATCCCTTTGTAATGATAACATTGCTTGGGCTGTGATGCCTGCCCCTGTAGTTATCTATGCCTCTCCAGGGCTATACTTACCTATAGGCTTTACCTCCTTCTGAGAGAAATATTTGCTCTTCTAGGTTGCTTTCATGCACCAGCAAGGGCAGTTTGAAAAACCTTTGTTTCTTTCTCTCCGCCCCCCCCCCCCCTTTTGCAGGGTTTCCTCATAGTGCTTGTGATGCTTGCCTTTGGCTCCTTTAGTTTTTCATTTCTGTAAAGAAACTCATCTATGAGCCTACCTGATCTAGCCTTCAGTGCATTTATGAGCACATCATATATGTTTGGCAAGTTACACAATAATATTGCAATCACATGACTATCTTTCAGATCTTCTCCCCTGCATTTCAATTTCTCTGTGATTTCTAGCAGTGTATTAATATGATCTACCATTTCTTGAGATTCTTTCAGTCAAACTATAATTTGTGAAGCAGAAACAGTTTGCTAATTAAATTATACCTTTCATGTATTATTTTCAAACTTTCAAACATCTGTCTTGTAATGGCACAGCCATGGATGTGTATTAATTGATTCTTTTCAGCAAGAAGAAGAATAATACTGGCTCCAAAGATCTGCATTTGTAAGTTTATCCTTGCATATCACATCCTATAATTTATCTTTATTCAGCAGCATTTCCATCTTAAACTTCCTTATCTGAGAAATGCTTGCATTCAGCTTGCATACAGCTGTTCTTAGATCTATATGGAAAGCCATATTTTCTTAGTTAATTGCTTTCTTTTGTTCTACTCGGTTTGTGGTCACAGCAGGATGCCTGCTTTATTCTCAGCTTGTTTCAAGCTTTTATGAGCTCTATGTTTCCCTGGATCAGTGCAGCCTGGATTCAGAACCTTTTTATCTAGGTCTGTAGCATTCTCTGACTCCATAACCTGATGGATTTTTCTCTTCTTTGTATATTTCCAGTTCTAATCTGCTTATTTAGGGTCAGAACTAGGTGCATGTGCAGTAAGGTCCTCACATCTCCAGGATAAATGCTTACTGTGAAGCGGAAATGACTCCACGTTTTTCAATGGCAGCATGCAAGGATACTTTACTTGGGAACATAGAACATAATAAACATATTATATATATATATAGTTACATGGTTCTGTACAGGTAATTGTGGTGGAATATAGCCATTATAATAGGCAGGGAGAAAGGAGGAAGCATGACTCACTAGTACAGGTTACATCCTGTCTAGAAGCCCTTGCATATCCAGTCCTCTCACACAATGTCGTGACATGGCTGGGGAGGGGATGTTAACCCCATGCTGTCTGTGCTGGAGGATGACCTTCTGCTATCAGCCCTCCAACAAGTGGAAGAAATGTTAATTTAAAATTTTTTTTGTTGGCATGTATCAAAGTGACTTATGCTATGGTTACAGTCATGGAAAGGATTTGATCCCTCTAATGGGACATTCCATGTCAAATGTATCAATTTAGAAAATCATGCATGCTCGACCTTCTTCAAATTGAATAAAATTTTGTTGGATATTCACTAGGGCCTCAAACAAAACTATATAAAATTTTTTGGTTGGATATCTATTGGTTTAAGAGCTAGAGGCAGCTGAATAAAGGTCACTGTTAGAGTACTATGCTCCATGCAACAGAAAATGGCCAATTTGTCCAGGTACTGCAGCCAAACAACCCTTGTTAGGGGCCTGAAATTTTGTGGATTATTACAACCCCTGGTGATAAGTTTCTATGCAAAGTTAGGAACCTAACATGAGCTTGCCATCCTTTTTATGGGCCAACAAAATACGTGAGAAATTTTACAAAAGAAATTTAAGTCCTACTTTGACTCCTCATTGCTTCTGATGTTATGACCCCTCCTGTAGCGGTGCTACGGGAGGCTCCTTACCTCTTCCTGGAAGCCGCTCCAAGCCAGGGTCTCGCCTGCGAACTGTCCAGGATTTGCTCCAGGGCCTGGGAGGCCTCGATGTCCTTGGGGCCTGCCTGAGGCTGCTTGTGTTTGCATGGACTTCCTGGTGTGAGCCACGCCCTTCTCCCTAGGGGCCGGCCGTAGTTATAGGGCCAGCTAGTTGTGGGCCTGCCAAACTCCTCCCAGGGTGTCGCCGGTCTGCAGCCCTATAAAAGGACTTCAACTTCATTCTGTCTTTGCCTTGCATCAGAGTGACTTCCCTCTGGAGGCTCCTGCCTGCCAGAGCCTCGGAAGGTCTTCTGTTCTTCGTGGAGCTCCTCGTCTTGTCTGCCTTCGTGCCACGTCTTCATGTCTTGATGTCTTGCCTGATGTCCCTGACCATGTCCTGATGTTCCGCCATGATCTCCCACGTCCTGATGTGTCTTCCTGTCCAGGATGTTCTTCCCTGCATCTTCGTCTGGTGCTCCTGAGCCTTTGTTCCTGTAGAGCCATGGTTCTTGGATGATGTTGTGCCCGAGAATGGAGTGGCCTGCAGGTGGGAATTGTCCCGGTGCTCCTGAGCCTCCGTTCCCGCCAACCACAGGTGGAACTTTGGATGACACCGTCTTCATCACTGGAGTTCCTCCTTGCCTGGGTTGTCCCTGCGCTTGTCCCGCTCTCCTCGTGGTCCATGACCAGCCTCTTAGGGCTGTGTAGGGCGCGCAGTGGGACAGGATGGTCCGTGACTCAGTCCTGCGGGTGGGTTGAGTAGGGCACCCTGAGAGACAGTGCCAATGTCCTCCTGCCTTATGTCTTGTCTTGTTTGGATCAAGTCCCTCGTCATGCTTGTGATGCCTTGCATCAACCCAGTCTCGACCGAGATGCTGTCGCATCAGTCATAGTCCTGTCTACGTGTCAAGGCCTCCGTCTGCCCTCAACCTCAGGCCAGGCCTGCTGCTCCATGCCGATTCAAGCGGCAGGTCCGAAAGGGCTCGGAATAGTTGGAGGACCATTCCCCTACCAACATCACATGTTGTTGGCTCTGGGAGCTTGCAGGCCTGGCAGAGGGTAAGACCGTGTTCATCCATGCTGGAGCATGCCGTCAATCCTCGGCTCGGTCCTGGACGTGTCTGGGGTCTGGCTGAGGCCCAAGGGCACACAAAACATCCTGAACACAACATCTGATGTTTACTTTGATTCAGGCCAGAACTGGCCCATGACTTACATCTAGGAATTTCACTAGGCGGCTTTGCAGCTAACTGGAAGCAAAAATATAATTACATACAGACATGATGTCACATTTTTATGCAAATGTTTACCATTTTTTGGGTACAAATATCTCTACTGTGTAGTTTTTAATTTTTTTTCTTTCTAATGTCATTTGAAAGAGCACCTTGTTTGCTACAAAAATCACCTTGTTTTGTCTTGGACCCAGTCTTGCTTTTGTCAGAATTATTGTCCCAAAGACAAGCATTTACATGCGTGAAAGCACTATGTGAAAAAGAGTCATCTTTGGCACCCAACTTTGAAATATGAAAATGAGATAGAGATGTGAAATTATACAATGCAGCTCAGTTTATTGTACTTACTACACTTTTAGCTTTTGACACATATTTGTTTAGACATTTTCATAAATTAGTCATCAAGGTCAGTGCAAAACTTTGTATGCTATTTAGCTACCTTGTGTTGGTCATTGGTGGCTAAGCCACTGCCAATTCAGCAAAACTGACAACCCCATCACCTAGGGGCCACTCCAGACAGCCAGACAAAGTACCACCTATAGGTTTCCAAACTTTTATTTAAGCACAAAATAAGAAAAGGCAGGACACTACATATGAGAATTGCTTAAACTGTAGATTTCACAAAAATTCACTTAGGCACATGCATGACAAAGTGGCTTGTGAATAAATGTATTGCTTGCCTGATGAAGTTGTAATGGGTGCATCAAAGGCAGCAATAATGTGCTCTTCTGCAACCCAACAGGTGTCTCTATGGGGCGGCCAGTAAAATGACCTGGCAGGACCTTGGGGGTGCAAGAAATTGACAAAGACATCACGTTCCTCAATTGGGACTTTGCATATATGGCCAATCCACCAGGAATATAATAGATGCAAGCTAAATACTGACCAGCTTGGAAGCTGGATACTTGAAGGGCGGGAATATATTCACGTTCATGTTCTAGAGCACTTGCAATGTATGAGGTGATGTCATTCTGTTGGGGTGTTGGATGAGAATGTGGACCCCCTTGCCCAAGGGGGAGTTGGTGCTACCTGAGAGGGCGAACCCCCGCAGGTCCCCACAATCAGGAGGCGAGGCCGAGCTGGTGCAGGGGCCATATGGAGCTTCGCCAATACCAACCCCGTTCCCCGTGGGTTGAGCCTTTGGGTGCCGGGGACTGGCTGGTCTTAAGTGGGCCCTGTGAAGGTGGTTGGATAATAGCCAGAAGGATCGTCGATAGCCAGTCCAAGATCAAAAGCCAGAGGATCACCGATGGCCAGTCCAAGATCAGAAGCCGATAGCCAGTCCAGAGTCAGAAGCCAGAGAGTCACCGAAAGCCAGTCTGAGGTCAGAAGCCAGAAGATCCATCCAGAGGAACCAAGGATGGGAAGAGGAACCGGAGCAGGAACAGAGCTCAGAAGGCAGGAGTAGGACTCGGAAGGCAGGAACGAAGGCACAATGAAGAACAGAGAACTCCACAGAAGCGAAGCAGACTCGTTGCCAAGTCAAAGAACAGAAAGAGGAAGCTCCCTGAAGTAGTCCCTGGCCTCAGACATCATCCGGGAGGCTGGACAATACTTTGGGTGGCTGGCCCTTTAAAAGATCACAGGAGGCGCGGCCGTGTGCCTAGGGAGGGCCAGACTCTGAGAGGGTTGCAGGTGGCGATGGCCTTTGGCCTTGTGCCGTGAAGAGGCTGTCTGGGGTCGTCTCTCCTGCCACAAGGGTGGCGAAGGCCCAGTGGCAGAAGCTGCAAATGTATTTGGGGCTTGGCTCGAGTGACGAGGAGGCCTCCCCACGGCTGCGCGGGTCCTGGTGGAGCTTCTGGCGCCAGAGGGGAAGGTAGGAGGAGCCGGACGCGGCTATCTGTGGCTGGGACGCCTAACAGTAACCCCCTTTTTAGGGCACCTCCCCGGGGGTTTTGGTTTGGATGGATGGGTCAGGTGGAACTGAGCAAGGAGACCCTTGTCCAGGATATTGGTGATCGGCTCACAAGTATTTTCCTCAGGTCCGAAACCTTCCCAAGCCAGCAGGTATTCCTACTTCCTCTTGCGTTTTTGAATGTCTAGAACTTCCCAGACTTTATAGGTGGAATCGTCTTCGGAGGAGAGAGGCTGCGGTTTGGGTAGAATTCAGGATGGCCATGTTAGCACCACCAGTTTTAAGAGTGACACATAGAAGGTGTTGTGGATTTTAAGGGAGGACGGGAGTTGAAGTTGGTAAGATACAGAGCCTACGTGGTGGAGAATCAGAAATGGACCGATGAAGCGGGGAGCGAGATGCATAGATGGGAGTTTCAGGCGGATAAACCGCGTACTCCACCACACCTTCTAGCCAGGTTTAAGAGGTGGGCCAGATCTTTGAAGATCCGAAAAGTTTTTGGCTGGCTGGCTTTGTGCAGGGTTTGTTGGGTGAAAGTCCAGCATTGGTGCAGTTCCCTGGCAGACAGCTTGTGGCTGGTGAAGGGATGGTCATGGGCAAGGGCAGAGGTGGGAGAGGTTGCTTGCTGTATACTATCTGAAAGGGCGAAGAGCCGGTGGCGGCCAATGGTTGGAAGTGGAGGTCGAATTTAGCCCAGGGTAGTAGATCCACCCAGTCGTCCTGTTTGTTATTCACATACACCCGCAGGAATTGTTTGAGAGTCCGGTTAGTTCTTTCTGTTTGACTGTTGGTCTGTGGATGGTAGGCTGATGTAAATTCTAGGGTAACATCGAATTTCCGACAAAAGGATTTCCAAAATTTATCAGTGAACTGCGGTCCGATAGGATGACCTTAGGCAGACTGTGAAGGCGGAAGATGTGGTGGATGAACAGCTGGGCTAACTGAGGTGCAGAAGGTAATCCGGGCAAAGCCACGAAGTGTACCATTTTTGAGAAACTGTTAACGATGATCTAGATAGCAGTGTTGCCTTTGGATGGTGGCAAGTCAACAATAAAGCTGGTCAAGGTGTATGTCCACGATTCGCTGGGAATAGGTAGTGGTTGGAGTAGGCCCCAAGGTGGACCCATTGGATTTTAGTGCTGGGCACACATGTGGCATGATTCAACATAGGACCGAGTGTCCTTGGCCAGCCCTGGCCACCAGTAAAATCAGTGGAGCACAACTAGAGATCGGTGTTGTCCCAGATGGCCCACGCTGCGAGAATCTTGTGCCCAGGTCAACACTTGGTTCTGGAGACATGGTGGAATGAAGGTCTTCCCTGGGGGAATCAGTGTGGTAGCGGCCAGCAGAACCCGAGTTGGGTCGATGATGAAGCTAGGGGTTCCAATGCATCCATGAGGTCGAAGGCTCGAGAGAGAGCGTCCGCTTTCAAGTTCTTAGCGGCTGGACGATACCGTAGGACGAAGTTGAATCTCATGAAGAACAAGGCGCAACAGATCTGCCATGGGTTGAGGGCCCACTGCAGATACTCTAGATTCTTATGGTCAGTATAGACTGTAATCTGGTGCTGGACCCCTTCCAACCAGGGGCGCCATTCTTCAAAGGCCATTTTGATGGTGAGGAGTTCCTTATCGCCAATGGCGTAGTTGTGTTCTGCCGCAGAGAATTGGCGGGAGAGGAAAGAACAGGGATGGAGGGTATTGTTGACGGAGTATTGACTGAGGACAGCTCCAACTCCTTCAGTGCAAACATCCACCTCAACAATGAAAGGACATCAGGGGTCTGGGTGATGGAGGCAGGGCTTATGGAGAAATGCTTCCTTCAAGCGGAGAAAGACAGAGACTGCATCGGGCGGCCAATGCTTGGGGTCGGCTCCCTTATGAGTCAGGGGAGTCACCAGGGAGGCGTAGTTGAGGATAAATGAACGGTAATAGTTTTCGAAGCCCAAAAATCGCTGTTCGGGTTGTAATCCAGAAGGCTGGGGCCAGTCTTGGATAACTGAGTTTTTCAGGATCCATGCTGACCCCTGATTATACCCTAAGAAGGGAAGAGCTTCTTGCTCGAAGATGCATTTTTCAAGTTTAGCGAACAGCTGGTTCTCCCTGAGACGTTGGAGTACCCGGGAGACGGGAGATACCAAAATATCATCAAGGTAAATGAAGACGGACTGGTACAATAAATCTCGGAAGATTTCATTCATTAGATTTTGAAAGATGGCCGGGGCGTTACAAAGTCCGAAAGGCATAGCTAGGTATTCATAGTGTATTGGGACCCTTACTTTTCAATATATTTATAAATGATCTGGAAAGAAATACGAGTGAGATAATCAAATTTGCAGATGACACAAAATTGTTCAGAGTAGTTAAATCAAAAGCAGATTGTGATAAATTGCAGGAAGACCTTGTGAGATTGGAAAATTGGGCATCCAAATGGCAGATGAAATTTAATGTGGATAAATGCAAGGTGATGCATATAGGGAAAAATAACCCATGCTATAATTACACAATGTTGGGTTCCATATTAGGTGCTACAACCCAAGAAAGAGATCTAGGTGTCAAGGTGGATAACACATTGAAATCGTCAGTTCAGTGTGCTGCGGCAGCCAAAAAAGCAAGCAGAATGTTGGGAATTATTAGAAAGGGAATGGTGAATAAAACGGAAAATGTCATAATGCCTCTGTATCGCTCCATGGTGAGACCGCACCTTGAATACTGTGTACAATTCTGGTCGCAGCATCTCAAAAAAGATATTATTGCGATGGAGAAGGTACAGAGAAGGGCTACCAAAATGATAAGGGGAATGGAACAACTCCCCTATGAGGAAAGACTAAAGAGGTTAGGACTTTTCAGCTTGGAGAAGAGACGACTGAGGGGGGATATGATAGAGATATTTAAAATCGTGAGAGGTCTAGAACGGGTAGATGTGAATCGGTTATTTACTATTTTGGATAGTAGAAAGACTAGGGGGCACATTTAAAACGAATCGGAGAAAGTTCTTTTTTACTCAACATACAATTAAACTCTGGAATTTGTTGCCAGAGGATGTGGTTAGTGCAGTTAGTATAGCTGTGTTTATAAAAGGATTGGATAAGTTCTTGGAGGAGAAGTTCATTACCTGCTATTAAGTTCACTTAGAGAATAGCCACTGTCATTAGCAATGGTAACATGGAATAGACTTAGTTTTTTGGTACTTGCCATGTTCTTATGGCCTGGATTGGCCACTGTTGGAAACAGGATGCTGGGCTTGATGGACCCTTGGTCTGACCCAGTATGGCATTTTCTTATGTTCTTATGTTCTTCTCTGGTGTTGAAGGCCATCTTCCACTCGTCACCTTTTTTAATACGGATCAAGTTATAGGCTCCCCTAAGAGCCAGCTTGGTAAAGTCCTGCGTCCCATGGAGTTGGTCAAAGAGCTCTGAAATTAATGGGAGTGGATAGCGATCCTTGATTGGTTCTTCCTTGGTTGCATAAACACTCGCACACCATTGACTGGAGGACTCTCCAAATTGCGGCTTGGGGTCCTGAATGTTTTACAACTTGTCTATATCTGAAGTCACAGCCGCAAGTCCAATTTGCTACTACTATCATTCCTCTGCCTCCACAGTACATCGACTTTTCTGATGTATTCTCCAAGGAAGAAGTGGAGACCCTTCCAGTTCATTGTCCTTTTGATTGTGCCATTGATCTGTTGCCTGATACCGTTCCACCCCGGGGATGGGTATATTTGCTGTCCTTACCAGAGACTCAAGCCATGTCTAAATACATAAAAGAAAATCTGGACTGGGGGTTCATTCGTCCTTCATCTTCTCTAGCCAGTGCAGGGTTTTTTTTTTATCCAAGAAGGACGGCTCATTAAGAACCTGCATAGATTACAGGGGGCTCAATGCTATCACCCGCAAGGATCGCTATCCTCTCCCCATGATTGCGGAGCTCTTGGACTGCCTCCATGGAGCCAGAGTATTTACCAAGCTGGACCTGCATGGTGCCTGTAACCTGGTCTGAATAAAACCTGGAGATGAATGGAAGACTGCGTTTAACACGTGCGATGGTCATTAACGATTATTTCGTGATGCCATTTGGACTGTGTAACCCAGTTATTCATTAAATTCTTTCAGAATTTAATGAATAAGTGTTTCGGGACATGCTTCATAAGGGAATAATTGTCTACCTTGACGACGTCCTAATCTACTCCAAGGATCTAACCACCCATCACTGTGACTTCCGTCGGGTTCTCCAGCGCCTAAGAGAGAATCGCTTATTTGCCAAACCTGAGAAGTACCTATTTGAGCAGCAATCACTACCCTTCTTGAGTTTCATCGTCTCCACCACCGGCTTCTGAAAGGACCCGGGTAAACTAGTCAGCATCCGGGAGTGGCCGCAACCAATGGGGTTCCGCTCATTACAATGCTTTCTTGGCTTCGCCAATGTTTACAGGAACTTCATTCCACACTACTCACATATCGTGGTACCAATTATGGCTCTCACCAAGAAAGGTGCTGACTCTAGGCACTGGTCCGGTGAGGCTGTTCAAGCTTTCAAAAAACTCAAGGCAGCATTTCTGCAAGAACTGTATCTCCACCACCCAGATCCTACTCGACCATTCATTGTGGAGGTGAATGCCTCTGACATCGCAGTAGGGGCAGTTCTTAGTCAGCATCCAACTAAGGGACTCTATTCCCCTGCTCCTATTTCTCTCGCAAGTTCTCTCCGGCGGAATTGGTGGCAAGGAGTTGCTGGCGATAAAGATGGCTTTTGAAGAATGGAGGCAATGGCTGGAGGGGGCACAGTCTACACCGACCACAAAAATTTAGAATATCTCAGCAAAGCACAGCATCTGAACCCATGCCAAGCCCACTGGTCCTTGTTCTTCAGCCATTTGATTTTATACTACGCTATCGTCCTGCAACAAAAAATGCTCGAGCATATGCTCTCTCCAGACTGTATTAGTCTGAGGACATGCAAGATCCACCCAGCTACATTCTGGACCCAACTAAAGTTCTATTGGCCATCACGGATACTGTGCCACCAGGAAAGACGGTGGTCCCACTCCGTCTTCATTCCAAAGTGTTATCCTGGGCACACGATTCCCTCAGCGTGGGACACACAGGGAGGGCACGAACCCTAGAACTGTTACCCTATTACTACTGGTGGCCTCAAATGTCTCAAGATGTTCGTGACTATGTCAGCTCCTGTCCGACTTGCGCTCAGCAGAAGCCGCTACCTGGCTGGCCATGGGGGCTCCTTCAACTCCTGCCACCAACACGAGAACCTTGGACCCATATATCCACGGATTTTGTGGTAGACCTACCCATTTCTTCTGGGCACCAAGTAATATGGGTCATGGTCGACAGGTTCTCCAAGATGGCACACTTCATTCCATTGCCCAAGCTGCCATCAGCTCCTGAGCTAGCGTGACTGTTCACTCTGCATGTGTTTCGGCTGCATGACCTCCCGCTGTACATAACATCAGACTGGGGCCTCAATACACAGCTAAATATTAGGGGGCACTATGTAAAAAATTTGCAGTTGGATTTCACCACAGCCTTCCATCCCCAGGGGAATGGTCAAGCACAACGTGTCAAAAGGGGCTTAAAAATGTTCATCCGCTCATTTGTGAACTGTCGCCAAGATGATTGGGCTACACTCTTGCCATGGGCAGAATTTTCATACAATTCCCACGTGCACTCCGCTACCGGGAACTCTCCCTTACAAATTGTGTATGGCAAGCTTCCAAGGCCTCCACTTCCATTGCCGCTCTCAGTAACCTCTCCAGCGGCTCAGCTTATGGCTGAACAGCTACATAACTTATGGTAATCTACCAATTCCAACTTACTGCAGGCTGCTGACGCAGCCAAGTGGAAGGTGGATAAACACCGTCAACCTGCTCCGTTGTTTAACGCAGACCGAGTTTGGCTTAATACCCGCAACATCCGCCTGAGGGTTCCTTCCATGAAACTCAACCCCAGGTACATCGGAACTTTTTCTATCAGGGAACGCTTGGGACCAGTAACCTACCACTTACGGCTTCCCGTAAGCCTCTGGATACATAACTCTTTTCATGTATCACTATTGAAGCTGTTGAAATCTTCTCAATTCCATACTGCTCCTCCTAAACCACCTGAAGTAGAGTCAGATGATGACCCAATGTACCAGGTTCAGGAGATCCTGGATGTCCATCGGCATCATAGATGCTGGGAATATCTGATTGCCTGGGAGGGCTTTGGTGCAGAAGAGAATTCTTGGGAGCCATCGTCTAACATCCTGGATAAGAGTCTTCTCCAGTTCTTTCATCAAATGCACCCCGTCAAGCCTGGCCCTTCTTGGAAGGGGCATAAGAGGGGGTGTACTGTTCCGGCTCCCGGGCATGGCAACTCCTGACCGGGCCTGGCAACTCCTGATCGGGCCTCCCACCTGCTCCACCACCTCTCTTCGGCTCAGCACGGCACGGTCTGCTCCGCGGCTGGCCTCCCACAGCCCGCCGCATGGCCACCAGTGCTGTCTTCCTCTCTTCAGCGGGGCTCTCCCTAGGTGCGCGTGCGTGGGAGGCCCCGGCCTTTAAAGAGACAGGTGCGAGAAAGTTAAGCCCGGCCCCTGAAGATGACATCATTCAGCATGGGTATTTAAACCCCACAGGTCCTTCTGAACATTGCCTTTGCAACAGGTCCTCTCTGAGTGCTAGTTGCTAATGTCGTCTTCCATTCTTGCTTTGTTCCAGTTCCAGCTTACGTTCCTACTTTGTTCCAGTTCTAGCCTCCATTCCTGGAAGCTAGAACTGGCTAGAACTCCTTGGTTTGATCTCCAGGACCTTGACCTCACTCGTCTTCTTGTCTGCTTGTCTGCTGCCCATCTTGACCCTTGGCCTGTTTCACCGTCTTTGCCTCTTTGCTGCCAGCCCCGGATCTTCTGCCTGGACTCTGGTTCTGCTCTTCACTGTCTGCCCAGACTGATCACCTTGTCTTTGTCTCATTCCTCCCTAGCACCACCTCCTGGAGACGAGTTCCATTGGGGGCCATCCCTCTGTGGATATCTACCACTCGCTCCAGCTTAAGGGTCCACAACCATAACAACAAGAGATGTGTACAGCCCCTGTCTAAAGCTATTTACATTCTTTTTCCCAGATACTATTTTCTGGGTGTGCAACCTCTTTTGGGGCAAGTGTTTTGAGAGCAGGGCTTTCATGTTCCTTCCCAGGTTCTGAGTGGCTTGGGTAGATCCCAGGTGTTTGGACTACTCTGATAGGGATGATAAGATAAAATTAGTTTTTTTTTTCCTGAAGTCTTCCCAGGCCTGTCCAGAGTCCCACCCAGAGTCCTGCTCCTTTGTCTGGATGTGTTTCTTCTGTCAGTATTCTAAATGTGTTTTCTGATATTTTAGAGTTCCTTTGTTATGGGATTCAATGGTTGAAGAGGTTTACTGATGATTGTTGTTGAATTAAGTTTACCCCTGCTCGTGGGGCAAAGTTGCTTTTGAAGGTTCATGATGGTAGGGGAGAAAAACCCAAATGTTTGAACTGATCTGGTAGGACTTCAGGAAAGAAACCTTTATTTTACCTTTTCACCCAATAAATGGCCTAATGTGACTTGGTGAATGACCCCCTTAGATTGCAAGCTCTCTGGAGATAGGGAAATACCTTCAATACCTGAATGTAATATGCTTTAAAGTGTCTGAAAATTAGAATATAATTTAACTAAATAAAAGCTATCTGAATTTTCCTTAACTTTTAGAGGGGATTACTGTAGAAGAGAGTTGATTCACATTTGTAGGGCATTATGGGGAAACTCTTAATGCCGCTGCCTGTCTTGTATCTACTCTATGGATAACTGTCAAGCTTTGGATTCCATTGCCATCTATTTGCCATCCTTCATGAGTACTAGATTCAGTAGGAAAAAATATATAGGATAAGGTCCAGAAACAATTCCGATGATGAAGCAGAGTTCAGCGGGCATCACGTGTCCATGTTCCTGGAGTATTGGCAGTAATTTGCTTTTCTTTTTACATGTATTCTTGGGAATCTCTCATCATTTTTATTGCAGGAGACAATATTATATACATGGACAGTTTTGTTATTAAGATCTAGTATTCTTGAAACCTGTGGGCCAGACCCAGAATCACCTGGAATAATGACGTTCGCTGAGCCCGTGGCCTCAGCAAACTGTTGGGAGAGGGTGGGTTAAAGAGACAACATCAGTTTGTTTTGCATAGTCAAAATCATGTTGTCAGGGTGTTGCAGAGTCCCTATGCCATGGCTATTGCTTGTTATGATGTTGAAAATTTTGCAATAAAAAAGATTAAACATAAAGAGACAGCATGCATAGATTTGATTTTCAAATTCACATGCTTTATGTTGCAGTCATTTTTGGCTCACACAAATTACAGGTGCAAAATTACTCGCAGTCCATGTAGGCAGTTTTCAAATTGAAAGCTACCAAGTCTGCAGGTGGAATGTACCTGTGAACTTTGGAGCTCTACGGGCTAAAGCTAATGAAACTGCCCAGGAATTGTACAGGATCTGCAAGCTCATTTTCTAAGGAAACCTCCCCATGGTATTTTTTTTCTTTGAAATTCTAGGGCTGGCGGGGATTGTGGTAGGGGGACAAGTGTACCCGTGAATTTAAAGTGCGTGTGGAGATTTCAGAATAAAATCCCCATGCATACTTTGGCTCCCATGGATGACTCTGCACGTCATAATGTTGCACATATACTTCTAACCACTGATGGGAGAGCAGTTTTGAGCCTGGTAAAATTTACCTGCTTAGTCATCTGGGCTGATTCCTTGGACTTTTGTCCTTCCTCTGCATTATTTTGCTTTTACAATTAAAAGTCACATTTTTAAAAATGTTTGAATGCACAGTCTGAGGCAGATGTGGGGAGAGAAAACAAGCTATTTGACATGATGAGGATGCATATGTCAGCAAAGAGCAGGGTAATTACTTTTTTTTTTTTTTTACTGAATTGCAAAATAATTGCTGCAGCAAAATCCCACACCACATAGGCATTTCTTAGTGTGACTGCATTTAGATTGTAAGAAATCTTTCATAAAAAGCCATTTACTTCCAACACAGAGATTGTTTCAGTGATCCCCCAGGAAGTCATTATGGTGCAGGAAAAGTGATGTCAGTATTTTTATTTTCTGGGAAATGTTTGTGAAACTCCTGCAGAAAGAGCGACAGAACAGAGTTTTTGTTTGTTTGCGGTTTTTTTTTAATACAATTAGTAATCCTTAGGTTGATCTGCTGATCTGACAGTTTTAGCCCTTCATCAGCTGTGCAAGCAAGATGGTAATAATTCAAGGGCACGATCATTGCAAACTGATTCTAGAAACTAAAATACGCATTACATTACATTACATATTTTGTTTTCCTGCTGTTGCCTCAGGCTGCCTTTTGTGAAAGACACACTGATCTCAAAGGTTTACATTATTATAGCTAAAGTATCAGCTTTTAATTGAAGAGGTTTATTGTTTCCTGAAGAATCTGTGGTGTTCATTCCACAGCGTCTGATTAGTAAGTACCTTTATTGAAGAAAGTTCTCCATGAAACCTATTTTCCACTTCCAAAGATGATTTCAAAGTAATAAAAGGGCCGGTTTTCAGCTTCCTTTCAGAACTTCTCAAAGGGAAGCTCCAAATTCTTGGCCGGTGCTGCGGGGATCCTTTTACCCTGTGAGGGGGGGGGGGGGTGGGCAGCTTTCAAAGGGGTTTTTCTCCATGGGCAAATGCCGGTTAACCTTTAGGGAAAGCCCCTTAGAAAAACTGTACCTATTGCAGGCGTAACCCCTTTTACTTGCACCTAGGGGCATGTAGGAAAAAGAGAAGAGACGGACCCTTTCTGGGCAACCCTTCATGCCACCAGGATTCCAATGTGGGGGACGAACAGTCGTTCTTAAACCCTGCTCTTTTCAAGACCAGCCCTTTCTCCATCCTCTGCGCACAGCACTGACAATTAACACGGCCTCTGTGCCCATCAAACACACACATGAGAAGAGTGGTGGTTTCCAACTTCTTTTACTGCTAGTTGATTAGACGACTGAATCATATTTACAGCTTCAATTCGTTTCTTGGCTCAAGTCAATAAACAATAAGGCAGCAGAAAGATTTAATAAACTTGTGGCTCCACTTCTCTAGCAAAGTCTCTTCTTTTACTGGAAGCACTTTGTTTACACTGAATCCCTTCTACTTTCCAATGACTCCAGATTTATCAGATTGAAGTTAATTCAGCCCTCCCTTTAACTCCCAAGTTATTTTCCCAGCTCTTCCCATTGAAGGTGGTCAGAATTTAGTCCCAGATTTTTTTCTCATCCTAAATCCTCTTGAATTCTGTAACTCCTTGTGCAGCACCTGGTGGGCACCTTACTCTCCTTTTAGGTAACAAAGTTCTTGGTACCTTTACATTGTATCCTTTAGTTTCCCTCTTTTAGTGTCCTTTGATGGGATCCTCTCCTCCAGATGAATTGCTCCATATCTCTGAAAGACTCCACTTTCTCAATAGTTTGGTTACTTGAGTCCCGGGTACCAAGGGCCATCAGCTCCAAGTGGAACAAAAATAGTCTTTAAACTCAAAAAAGGGTTAAAACCAAGCAAGAAGCAGGAAGAGTAGAAGAAAGCTTCCTTGCCTCCCAACAGAGGAGACAGTGCAAAAAGACAGTTACTTCAAAATATACTTCCTCTGAATCAGGTCACCATCAGGTCTATCCTGTGAAGGAGAGCTAGCACACTGCAGGTCTTTCTTACCCTCAAATCCAGCCTCGGATACAGGAATGCTCCAATCCACTGCAATAAGGGGGACTGGCTCTCACAGAAGGATTCTCAAAAGCGAAAGAGTCCAAAGCAAGCTTAAAGGCTGGATAGACGAGTCACGGGAGGCTGACCCCCTACAATGGGAAAACTTCCTTACTCTTTTGCCAAAACTCAGGAAAAATTAGCAAGCAGGAGACCAAGAGCTCCTGTCAGCTTGAAACTGTAACTAAAGATCCATGAGGATAGGTGGTGCTTTGGGATGATAAACAGCAAAGTCACCCCATCTGCTGTTCCCACATGGGGGAGCAAAACCCAAAAATCTCTCATGAATTTCTAAACAGAATCTCCTAAATCAATTGCTACACTCCTTTTAATTAGGGAAACCAAAGGGCTGGGGCTAAGGGCGAGGCCAAGATGGTAGAGGACTCATGGTGGAGAGGGCTTAATGTAACTCTCCGTTCATTCTTCCCAGGGAGCACTTGAAATTTCTGAAGATGCATCTAAGCTCGCCATTACAATCTGTACGGAGACTGAAAATTCACCTCTACAGGCACAAGGTCTATGGGGTAAAGTCTGATAAAGAATGTGTTGGGATTTCAGACTGAAACCCGCACACACATACCCTCATCCACCCCCATCGTCCCCTTGGGAGTAGGGCGGTGGGGCAGTTTTTAAAGGGGCTTACCCATGAGTAAATGGGTGTTTATCCGTGGAGAAGGCCCCTTTGAAAATTGCATCCAAATGTGTAAATATTCAAAAGGGCTCTGCATGGAAAAATAGCATATACTTGCATAAGTATTATGTATTCACGCTATTTTATGAACATAGAGGTGAAATTTAAGGCCTACGTGTGTGCGCACATGGATGAGCCAATTTTATAACATATGCACGTATATGCACATGTGCTATAAAATTGGCAATCTGCTTGTACATATGTGCATGATTCTATATTAACACACGCATGTACGTACGAATACCATCTGGAGCGTGTAAGTGGGGGAATTTTAGTAAGTACGCGCGGGGACATAATAGGCCTTTTTCCCCAGTTCACCCCAGTAAAGGAGAAGACAACCTAAAACCCCCAGCTAACTTGCCTCCTTTTTACTCTGTTAGCCCCGAGCCTTAAAACCCCACTGACTAGCCTCGTTTTTTTTGTGAAATGACTTACATGCCATCTATAGCGGAAGAAAAGTTACGCGGCAGGGGACCCCGACACACACTTGTGCACGTAACTACTTCCGCACTGATTTCATGGTGCAATCCTGGCCCGCCCATGCCCCGCCCAGATCCCGCCACATTTTCAGAAAACATTTTTTATGCGAGTACCGGGAGATACGGGTGTAACCGCTCAGGTTTTAAAATCCATGCGGCGTGTACCAGCCCGAATCATGCGTGTATCTTCCAGCTCTGATGCGCATAGGGCTTTTAAAATAGACCCGACAGAAAATAAGAATCTTTCTTTAGTTTTCATGCACATTTTACTGGTGCAAAAAAAGGGGCAGTCAGGGTGTTCCGAAGCAGAGTCAAGTGGTGCGAGTGAAAGTTGCTATTTTAGAAGAGATACTCACATATAAAGTATCAAACTTGTCCATACAATTTTACATCTGGTAATTGACTAGCACAAGTGAAATTGGACTTGTATGATATAATTAAAACTAAAACGCTATTGGGCAGGGGTGGCCAACCTATCACACATCAAGAGCCACAAAACCAGAATTCACAGTGGCAGAGAACTGCCATACATTTCAAGAGAGTGTGTGTGTGTGAGGGGGGTGCAGGGTGTAGGCGAGCAAAAATGTCCTTGAAAGAAAAGACCAACACTTTCTCTCCCAGTCACAAAGACACACACACACACACACACACACACACCTTCCACTTTCTCTCTCTCCCAGACACAGACACACACAGAAAACCCTTCCACTCTCTCACTCTCCCAAAGATACATATATACACAACCCTTCCACTTTCTCTCTCCCAGACACACACAGAAAACCCTTCCACTCTCTCTGGCACAGATACACATACACATAATCCTTCCACTGTCTCTCACTACCAGACACACACACAACCCTTCCTGTATCTCTCTCTCTCTGTCTCCCAGACTCAGATATACACAAAACCCTTCTACTCTCTCTCTCACAAACAGAAACATACACACACACACAAAACATTCCAATCTCTGTCCCAGACACAGACACACACTACCTTCCACTCTCTCTCTGATGCACATACAGACACACATACAACCCTTCTACTTTCTCTCTCTCTCAGACACAGACATACACACAACATTCCTATCTCTCTCATATACACACATACAGTCTCGATTGCACATGCAGAACACAAACATCTCTCACCAAATACAGAAAAAAGAAACCATAAAGTTTAAGTAGAAATGTGCAGACAAAAACTGAAATGGAAATCGCAACAAGCTGGACTCTGTTGCAGTACAATGGGAAAACATAATCACTACTATTCCTCAGTATACATTAAACAATGAAATCAATAGCGCAGGCGTGCGCTGCTATTGCAGGCTTGCGCTGTTAGCACAAGCCTGCGATAGCTTTAGAAAATGAGGCCCTTAGTTTGTAAGCCCTCTGGGGATAGGGAAATACCTACAGTACCTGAATGTAAACCGATGTGATATCTCAGATCGAATGTCGGTATATAAATAAATAAATAAATTCTTTACCCCAAAATTCATCAGTTATATCCTGTTCATGTTAGTTCAACTCCATATCACAAACTACCTATAATAAACTATTTTTTATATATATAACTTTCAATACACCATTTACCCAATAGGTAGCACCAAACCTTTTTACCAAACCAATCACTACACGAAGACATACATTTTATCATTCAATTTTGAAAATGTTTTTAAAAAGTTATATTTACAGTATTACAACAGCCTATTGATAAGAATAAATAAATTATGAAGGGCTATACTACTGATGCATTAGTATAACTCATCATATAACTAAAATCACCATACATCAATCTTTAAAGTTATCAGAATAAATCATATTTTCACACTAAATCTTTTAATTAAACACAAAATCTCCATATACCACTGACCAACCAGCAGTTTGAGTGACCCATAGTTGTTTACTGCTGATAAAAAAAAAAAAAAAAAAAAAGATGCTGCGCATATGACCAACATTCCATTTATTTAACTATTTGTTTATTTGTTTTTTTTTGTGTACCAACATTCAACAAAAGTCATCACATTGGTTCACATATAACAAAAGGAAGAGAAATTACAATGTGAAAAGTAGAAGCAGAAATATTATACAAAATAAGGGAGAAAATTAAAGAAGACAGGAGAGAAAGAGAAATAAGAGATAATTAAGTTGAATTTGGTAAATTAATTCTTTTTAACATGTTGAAAAAGCTTTTAGAAAAAGCCATGATTTTAGATCTTTCTTAAAAGTTTGTGAGGATGATTCAAGTCTTAGTTCTGTTGTGGTTCTGCCCTCATGGGCAACCTCTTACCTTCTCTCTGGTGCCCCGCGGCCTGGAGGCTGCAGTCCCCGGTCTTCCTTGCGGCTGGAGCCGCTTCTCAGTCTGCCCTCTGTGGCTTGAGAGCTGCCAACAACGCTGGGCCTGTTCCTTACCCCACCCTGCTCTTCGGCGTTAGCAGCAGCATGGCCGCTGGCCATGGTCCTGCACAACTTCCTGTTCCTAAGGCGCGGGCTGTGTCTCTTCACAAGATTTAAAGGGCCCTGGGCCCCACCTGATGACTGTTTCCTGTCTCAGCCCTATAAAAGGGCTTCTCCAACACTTCTGCCTTGCCTTGCATTGGAGTTACTTGTCTCTGGAAGTCTCGTCTTCCAGCGCTCCGTCAGGTCTTCATTCTTCATTGGAGCTCCATGTCTTGTCTTGCTTCCAGTGACTTCATTGCTTCCTGTGGCTTCCTGATGTTCCATGTCTTCATGTCCTGAGATTCATAGTCCAGGCTTCCTGATGTTCCGGACTTCCTGATGTTTCAGTCTTCCTGATGTTCCAAGGTTTCGTCCTCCTTCGCTCATTCCGAGTCTTCTGAACCTCCAACCCTTTGGTTCTCCAGATAACACCTTGCCTCGTTATTGGAGTCTCATCTCGGCTGGGTTCTCTTCCTGCGCTTGTCCCGTTCTCGGCATGGTCCGTGACCAGCCTTCTCAGGTTGTGTAGGGCGCGTTACAGGGACAGGGTGGTCCGTGACCAGCCCATTGAGTCCACCCATGTTGGTGGGCTGTGTAGGGCACCCTGAGAGACAGTGCCAACGTCTGAACCTCCCCAGCTTCTCGTCTCATCCAAGAGTTTTCCAGGTTCCTCGTCTTGTCGAGTCTTCCAGTGTCTTCTTGTCTACGTCACAAGGACGTCTGCCCTCATACTCAGTCCGGCTGCTGCTTCTTGCTGACACCTAGTGGCAGGTTCGAAAGGGCTGTGAACGGTCAGAGGACTGTTCATTACCAACATAATGTTGTTGGCTTCCAGAAGCATGCAGGTCCAGCAGAGGGTCAGACTTGTCTTCTCCCATGCTGGGACACGCCTCGCCAACCCTTGATGCTGTCTTGGATTCATCTGGGATCGTGCTGAGGCCCAAGGGCACACATCCCCCACAACTGAGACTGCTCTCCTAGCGACCCCCCTTCTATAACAAGTTCAACTGGAAGGGTGTTCCATAGTAGCGGGCTCTTCACAGTTTATCATTATTCTTATCGGTAGGCTGTTGTAATATATATATATATAACACTTTTTGAACATTTTTAAAAATTGTATGATAAAATATATGTTTGCATGTAGTGAATTGGTTTGATAAAAGGTTTGGTGCTACGTATTGGGTAAATGGTGTATTGAAAGTTATATATATATTTAAAAAAAATTGTTATAGGTAGTTTGTGATATGGCACTGAACTAACAGAAACGGGCATATAACTGATGAATTTTGAGATAAGGAATTATTTTGTATGGATTAGCATTTCAAAAGAATTTGATTAGTATTTAAAAAAATGTTCTAAAGAGGATGTTTCTATATTTTATTGCTTATAGATATCAAGATGTGGAAGTCATATCTATTCAATTCAATATATGTCATCTTTTGTCAAAGATGAAGTTTAACACTGCGTGACATGCATGTGTATTGTAATAGCAATTGCTCATCTAAGTGCACATTTTTTGTACATTATGAGGGAGGGAACATATACATGTTTGTAGTGAGGGTTTTTACTTATTTATAGTAATTTTTAACCCCCCTCCCCCCAATTACCAGACATCTGTTCTGATCGGTTCCAGAATATGAAGCTTATTACAAAAACCAGACTAAAGTCTTAAATTTTGAAGATCAAATGCAACCACAATGCTCAAGAACTAGATTTTGTATGTAACAAAAATCATTGCCAACCGTCTACATGGATTTTCAGTCTCCTGTATCATTGCCATATAAAGAACGTAAACGTTAATTGGTGCTAAATTCATTTGTAAAGAAGGACATTCCACAATTAATATTCTTTGGTTATTATAACACTAATTTACTTTTCTTATCAAATCCAAATATGTTAATATTTTGATTTCAGCTAGAAAATATTACAACACCAAGGATTACTAGCAGTCATCTGGTTTTTAAGCTGGCACTGCCAGAAATCAGAATTTCAGGATAAGCTCAGAAGAAAAACCCTTCATGTGACGTGATAGTTTTGTATAAATACTGAATTTTTTGGCTAAGATGTTAAAAGTGATTTGTAATTATAATCAATATTATTGGTCAAGTCAGTTTGTATGGTTTGCGTCTGTTAAGTAAATGCCAAAACATAACTATTTTGGGAATACTAGTACAGCACAGTCCTTGCTTCAGACTACTACTGCCACCGTATTACACAGAACATGCAAAAGAGGTTATAACTCCTGCTCACAAGTTGCAAACCTGTGCTAATTCAGCCCTTTTATGTGCATTAAAAAGGGAACAGTAATGAATGTTACAAAGAGTTTATGTACTGTTATAGGGTCCCTACATCTGGGAAAATTCATGGATGTACTTAAAGTAAATGATTGAGTGGAAGACCACATGAAGCTATCAATAATTGAACAAGGGCAGTGACTCAGGCTGAATAACAGATAGATAAACTTTGCTTTTATCCTAAAGAAGAATGTGATTGCTGGATGGATATTTTTATTTGATTTGCAGTAAGATTTTGTAGGAGGAGAGGTAATTATTTTGTAGCTTATGGTTAACTATTGGTATCCTTTGTATAACTGTGAGTATACAATGGATAAACAATACCTGATACTTTCTTCTGCTTGAAAGAAAGCAGTGTATGGAAAACCATAATACAGTATCTGTGAGTTGGCAGGTAATGGTGAGGAAATAAGCCTGAGGTTTGTATGCATTGCCCATTCAGAACTAGATAGAATAATGCAAAATAAAAATAAAATGTCACTTTAAGTATGTCAAGTCATCGCAGATACTGTCGAGTGCCCTCATCTCTAGCAGAGTTTTAAGTTATGTGACATCATTTTTTTATGCCTTGCTTTGTCAGTTTTTGCCTAGTCTCTTATAAACAGGCAAATGTCAGCCCTGTCGCTTGTCACCAAGCGAACTGATAATATCCTGTCAAATATTTTCAATTGTTTTTCGAATGCTTAGAAAATTTCAATACAATACTTTGGTAGATGTGAACAAAACGGAATTTCAAGGGAGCAGCAGTCTGCGCTCACAGGCCAGTCTCATTGACAAAGAGCACCCAGAGGTGCACTGTTGTGAAACGAAGAGATAAGACGAGATATGTTTGACTATTTGTCTTTTCTTTGGCAGATTGATAATGTACGGCTTTGTGAAGGTCATGATGCAGGTTGGCCAGATAAAAAGTGGCGACTTTCACTTCACAGACTGTTTGTTTTTTGGCTCTCTGATGTCTGCTACTGACCCAGGTAACTATTTAAAATGCATTGCCTTATTTCGGTTTTATTTATTTTGGGGAATGTATGCAGTGCTTTTGCCTCAGGGTGGCGTCAAAATACTGCCAATCAATAAAGGTCACAATGTCAAACCATAAAGCAATACTCAGAAGATCAGTATTGTTTTTTATGGGAGTGGTAGTGAAGGAAATTAAAGTGAAAGATTTCAAAGGCCAGCATGGCTAAGCAGATGGATACAGAAATACTGTGTGAAGCCTTTCACTTCTACATCTCCAGTATGTGTCAGGCCCAAGGCAGAAGTGGCTAAAAGAAAAAAAAAATTGGCACAAAGAAAAAGAAAATGCAAAGCAAACAGTTACATTCATGGAACAAACATTGTACTCTTGATGACTGTATTTGTAACCCCCTGTGCAGCTAGGGTCACCTTCCCAACCTCAGGGAGCATTGGGGTTACTGTCCCGAGGTGGAGAATCAAGCCTCCAGGGCCGTGAGCTAGGGGCAGGATAACCTGCAGGGCAAATAGCAGGCTGAGAATCTTCTGAATCAAACTGTTAGGTTTTGTAGATTTCATGGAACCTTGGCCTGAGGTGGGAGTTGACTACTGGAGGGGTTGGGCCCCACAGGTCCCCACCGTCGGGAGGCGAAGTGGAATGAAATGGAAACACAGGCAACAGGACCACAGCTGTGGCCCAGGAGAGAAGCATAAGAGAGCAGTCTGCGTCATAGGTACCTGCATTGAAGCAGTACTGTGGGGTGCCCCGAGGAACGGGGTCTGAGAGAGACAGTTCCAAGGTATCGCAGTGCTGGGCAGGTCAGGAGATAGGATATACCAGTGGAAGGATCTCCAATGCAGAGACACACAGGGCAGGCCCTGAGGAGCGAGGAAGCGTGGAGACAGGATCTCTGGTGTAGAAACATTGAGGCTACCCCGAGGAGCGGGGAAGCGTAGAGACAGAATCCCTGGTGTAGTAGTGCTGGGGCTACCCTGAGGAGTGGGGAAGCGTAGAGACAGAATCTCTGGTGTGGTAATGCTGATGAGCCTACCCCGAGGAGCGGGGAAGCGTAGAGACAGGAACTCAGGTGGAGTGGAGAGCCAGGCATAACATGACTTGAGTTGGGTCGGCCGCGGATGGCCATGGCCGACGGTCATAACAGTATTCCACTTCCTAAGGGCCCCCCTTCCCCCCACCGGGGTTTGGGTTTCCGAGGATATGTGGCATGAAATTGCTTGATGAGATCCTTATCAAGGATATTGGTGGCAGGCTCCCAACTGTTCTCTTCTGGCCCAAAGCCCTCCCAAGACAGAAGGTACTCCCATTTCTTTCCACGTTTCCTCACATCAAGGACATCTTGGACTTGGTATATCTCGTCTGCTTCAGATTATAGTGGTTGAGAGTCCAGTGGCTTCTTGGAGAATCCAGACAAAACCAAAGGTTTAAGTATAGATACGTGGAAGGCATTGTGGATCTTGAAAGAGGAGGGAAGCCGGAGTTTGTAGGTGACTGGATCCAAACGGCTGAGCACCGGAAAGGGACTGATGTATCTGGGAGCAAAGCGAGACGAAGGCAGCTTGAGCTGGATAAACAGGGTGCTGAGTCGCACCTTGTCACCCGTTTAAACTGGGGGCTTCATGGTGATGTGCATCAAAGAACATTTTAGCCCTTTGAACTGCTTGCTGTAGCAACTATTTTGTGCTGTTCCATAGTTGATGTAACTCCTGGGCGGTCAACTGGGCTGCTGATGAGGGAACAGGTAATGGAAGCGGTAGTGGGGGAAGAGGTTGACATCCATAGACTACCTGGAAAGGTGAAGAGCCGGTGGATGAAGACAGATGTGAATTCAAGGTGAACTCAGCCTAGGGAAGGAGGTCGGACCAATCATTCTGCCACAGGTTCACATAGGCCCGAAGAAACTGTTTAAGAGTCCTGTTAGTTCTCTTTGCTTGCCCATTGGCTTGAGGGTGATAAGCAGAGGTGAAGTCTAGAGAGACTTAGAACTTTTTGCAGAGGGACCTCCAGAATCGGGCAGTAAACTGGACTCCGTGGTCTGAAAGGATATGTTTTGGAAGACCGTGGAGCCAGAACACATGGCGGATAAACAAATGCGCAAGTTGCGGTGCTGAAGGTAGGCCAGGCAAAGCCACGAAGTGGGCCATTTTGGAAAAGCGGTCGACAGTGACCCAAATGGTGTTGTTGCCCCCAGAGGGAGAAAGGTCCACAATAAAATCCGTCGCGATATGGGTCCACGGCTCACTCAGGATAGGCAGCGGTTGTAAGAGTCCCCATGGGCGTCCCACTGGAGGATTGTGGTGGGTGCAAGTGGGACAAGACTCCACATAGGCCTGTGCATCCTTCTTCATGATAGGCCACCAATAAAACCACTGGAGAGTGGCCAGTGTCCTAGACTGCCCCAGGTGTCGTGCGGTCAGGGAGTTGTGAGCCAAACGGCAGACCCTCCGGCATAGATAATGGGGAACCACCGTCTTCGCAGGTGGAACCGGAAAGGTGGCAGTCAAGATGACCTTAGCGAGTTCGATGATATGCCGTGGGACATCTGGTACATCCTCCGGGACAAAGGATCTGGAGAGGGCATCAGCTCGGCAATTCTTGTTGGTCGGTCGGTAGCGCAGAAGGAAGTTAAATCGGGTAAAAAAAAGGGACCACTGGGCCTGATGATGGTTCAAGCATTGAGCACGGTGTAATTACTCGGAGGTTTTTGTGGTCAGTATACACTGTGATCTGATGCTGGGCTCCCTAGAGCCAGGGATGCCATTCCCCAAAGGCTAGCTTAATAGCCAGCAGCTCCTTATCTATTGCGTAGTTCCACAGGGGAGAAGTATCTGGAAAAGGAGCATGGATGTAGGGTAGTCGAGTACTGGCTTAGAAGCGCCCCTACTCCCACATCAGAAGCATCGACCTTGACTATGAATGGGCGACTGGGATCTGGATGACGGAGACACGGCTCATAGAGGAAGGCGATCTTGAGATCCTGAAAGGCGGTCATGGCCTCGGGTGACCAATGGGAAGGATTAGCCCCCTTGCGAGTCATGGCCGTGAGTGGTGCAGTCAGAGTAGAATAATGATGACTGAAGGACTGGTAGTAATTGGCAAAGCCAAGGAATCTTTGTAAGGATTGAAGGCCCGTAGGCTGAGGCCAATCACAAATTCTTTTCAACTTCTGAGGGTCAATTCTGAAACCTTGACTGGAGACTATTTAGCCAAGAAAGGGGACGGTCACCTACTCGAAAGAACACTTTTCAAGTTTGGCATAGAGTCGGTTGTCTTATAGATGCTGGAAGATGCGAGAGACATCATGGCGGTGGCTTTGTAGATCCATGGAGAATACTAAAATGTCGTCAAGATACACCACAACACATTGGTATAACATATCCCTGAAGACCTCATTCATCAAATTCTGGAAGACAGCAGGGGATTTGCAAAGGCCAAACAAGGTATTCAAAGTGACCGTCTTGAATATTAAAAGCTGTCTTCCATTCATCTCCTTTACGGATTCGAACTAAATTATTGGCTCCTCTGAGATCCAATCTGGAAAAGATTTTCGCTCCCTGGAGCCTGTCAAAAGTTCAGAAATTAATGGTAGGGGATAGCGGTCTTTCAGGGTGATCTCATTCAAACCCCAGTAGTCGATGCAGGAATGGAGCGATCCATCTGTTTTCCCTACAAAGAAAAAACCCGCTCCGGCAGGAGACTTGGAGGGTTGAATGAACCTCTTAGCCAGGTTCTTGTGGATGTTCTCCGACTTGGCATGAGTCTCTGTGAGCAACAATGAGTAGATTCTGCCCCGAGGAGGCTCAGTGTTAGGTAACAAGTTGATTGCGCAATCATAGGTATGATGCAGAGGCAGTGCGTCCATGGCCTTTTTTGGAGAACACATCTGCATATGTTGAGTATGAGGAGGAAGGCCAGGAGGTGAAAGTGAAGTACTCAGGCAAGGCAAAGGTTGAGACGGGCTCCAGCAGTTGGCGTGGCAGGAGGAAACCCCAGCAGGAAAGTTGTTAAGATGGCCCAGTCAAACTGTGGGGTGTGCTGTTGTAGCCACGGCAGTCCTAAGACCACAGGATGTATGGCCTTGTCCAGAATGTGGAAGGAGATGGATTCCACATGCAGGGACTCCGTTCGGAGAAGAATAGGAGCTGCGGTGTGGGTAACCTGGCCAGGCAGTGGCTCTCCATGGATGGAAGAAAAGATTAGAGGTACCGGGGAGCGGATGGTGAGATTTCCACCAGCACCAGAGTCCACAAGAGCCAGAGTATGGAACTCCTGATTGTTCAGCTTGATAGAGACAGGCAGACTCAATGGAGGAGAAGGAGAAGTCAGGCCTAGGAGCAGTCCTCCTGCTGAACCTAGGCCTGGGAGTTTCCTGGACAGACGGGGCATTTGACTAAGGCGTGTTAAGATTTGCTACGATATAAGCAGAGGCCTGATGGTTGGCGGTGGTGTCGTTCCTTGGGTGAAAGCCTGCTCCGGCCCATTTGCATAGGTTCTTCCTCAGCCTTGTTTTGAGCTGAGTTCAGCCCAGGGAAAGACGAGCGTTGAATGTGGGAAGAGCTTGGCATAGATCTTCTGGAAGCTCAGGTCTCCCGTGAATGCTCCTGGAGATGGCGGTCAATCCTCCCGGCAAGATCTATCATTGAGTCTAAAGATTCTGGCAATTCATGGGCCACCAGCTCATCTTTGATTCGAGAGCTCAGTCTCTCGAGAAAAATGGATAGAAGGCAGTCAGGGTCCCAGTGGAGTTCAGACGCCAGGGTCCAGAATTCTATGACGTAATCTGTCAAGGGCTGGGTACCCTGTTGGAGATGGAGGCGTGGATCCGGAAGAGGATTTTCTACTAGGGTCGTCGAAGATGGAGCGAAATAATGCAAGAAATCCGGGTAGGTCTCGAAGAACCGGGTCAGCACGCTTCCAGAAGGGTGAAGCCCAGGCAGAGGCCTTGTCATCCAGCAGAGAAAGGATGTAGGTGGTCTTGGTATCATGTTGGAAAATAAGCCGGTTGCAGGCAGAAGTGCATGTTACATTGGTTCAGGAAACCTCAGCACATCAGTGGGTTTCCAGAAAAGCGTGGAGGTGCCGGCAAATGCACCATCGGCTGAGGAGACTGGCACAGAGGTAGAAGGTTGAGCTTGGGAGACGTCGTGGTAGCTGCACAGCGGCATCCAATCGTATGCTCAAGTTGTCTATGGCAGCTTCTAGTGTTTCCAGGAACGTTATTGCTTGTTAATTCTTTGTGCCAGGCCAGGAATGGCCTGTATAGCCGAGACCTCTTCTGGGTCCATGGACTTGGCAATCTGTTAGGTTTTGTAGGTTTCATGAACTCTTGGCCCAAGGTGGGAGTTGACACTACCTGAGGGGTTGGGCCCCACAGGTCCCCACCATCGGGAGGCGAGCTGGAATGGAAACACAGGCAACTGGACCATGGTTGTGGCCCAGGAGAGAGGAGGCGTAGGAGAGCTGTCTGCGTCACAGCCACGTGATCGCAAGCACCTGCACTGATGCAGTACTGTGGGGTGCCCCGAGGAACGGGGTCTGAGAGACAGTTCCAAGATATTGCAGTGCAGGGCAGGTCAGGAGATAGGATATACCAGTGGAAGGATCTCCAATGCAGAGACACACAGGGCAGGCCCCGAGGAGCTGGGAAGCATGGAGACAGGATCTCTGGTGTAGTAGCACTGACCACCCGAAGAGCAGGGAAGCGTAGAGACAGGATCTCTGGTACAGTAACTCTGAGACTACCCTGAGGAGCAGGGAAGTGTAGAGACAGGGTCCCGGAACAGGAAGCGCAGAGCAGGCCCTCAAGGAGCGGGTACCCAGAGCCAGAGTCCTCAATCGGAGAGCAGAGATCTGAGGCAGGAACCGCAGGTCCAGAGAGCAGGAACAAGCACCAGGGGAGCTCAGGGAACTCGTTGCCAAGTTGGTTAGCATAGGCCCAAGGAGGTGCTTAAGTATCTTTTTAAAATCCGCACGGCACGCTCTGGCCTGACCTCTGCATATATCTCCCAGCTTTTGCGCGCACACAGGGCATTTACAATCGACGTTTAAGTGTATAAATCCTTTTGAAAATTACCCCCATTCTTTCTATTTTCAAAAGTATTCATGTTAAAGTAGGCACAGTAACTGTTGCGGTTCCGGAAGTGGACCCCTGTTCCGAGGTAAGGTTAGTGCTGCCAAAGAGGTGCTTAAGTATTGATGTCATCAATTGGGGATGACCCCGGAGTTTCCACCATTGGGCCTTTAAATAGAGGATGGGTGCCGTGCGCTCGCGCGTGCCTAAGGAGGCCCAGAGTCGGAGAGTAGGTTGGCGGCGTTCCAGCCGCATGTGGAGCATGAAGAGCCAGGAGGATCGTGGCGGTAGCGGCTGGCCACAGCCACGAGTTCACCCGGAGTGGAGAGCCAGGCATGACATGACGTGAGTTGGGTCGGCTGCGGACGGCCGCGGCCTACGGTCATAACGCAAACATGATGCCAGCTCAAGTAGATGCAAAAATTAAACAGAATCACAGTTCCAGAAAATCCCTAAATCTTCTCCTTATAACTTCTTTTCCTTAAATAACAGTTCCTTCTTACAGCAGCACAGTGTCTCTTGTTATACTTTGTTTCTTTTCTTTCGTCAGCCTTTTAAGCAAACCTAGCCTGGTCATCTCTTTTTCTTACTTAGCAAAATAGTTATTCACAAGAATGTCCTGTTCAGCTCAAGGGAAAAATCCTTCTGGTGCAGCATCAGGATGATCCGAGCACCGGACCCGGGCGCGTGCCCAGGTGCGCGAGTATTTGCGCGCACGTCTTTTGGCGCTGCCCTGGAGCGCCCATGCCCACACCCAAACCACATCCACACCTTTGTGAATTGGAGTGAGGTATTTGTGAATTGGGAGATGTGCATGCTTGTAGGTAGCTTTTAAAATCTGCTGGCCGCACATCTCCCGAATTTGGTGCACGCCGGGCTTTTAGAATTCACCTCTTAAAGTGCATTTATCACATGTAAAGCCCATTGACAATTCAATGGCAATGTATTGTAATAATTTTCAAAAGCTCACTTACTCAGATAAAGCTCAGTCTAGGGAGGATAACTTTCATACCGGCACGTGGGCGCACAGGTACGCGCATATGCCGGCTCGCGTGAATGGACGTGGCCATTTTATAACACATGCGCATGTTATGAAATTGGGTGTATGCGCGTACATGTGCATGCTATTTTATATTTGTGCGTGCATGTGCGCGCAAATGCCAACTCTACCGCGTAAGTGGGTGGATTTTGCTAGGCGCAAGCACCAACGCAAATACTCATTTCCCCAGTTCGTTCCCTGTTCGCCCCAGTAAAGGATAAGACTTCCCCCCCCCAGCTAGATAGACTTTCCTTTACCCTATTAACCCCCGATCCTTCAGACCCCGCTGACTAGCCCTAATTTTTTTATTTTAAAGCTTCTGCTATGGATGACATGTAAATTTATGCAGTAGGGGACCCCAGTGTGCGCTTGTGCATGTAAATACTTATGCACATACTTCAGGTTTCAGACCCGGAACACCCATGTCCCGCCCATGCCCTTCCCAGACTCCACTCACACCCCGTATCTGTTTTAGGCTTTTCAATTTCTGCACGTACCTGTGTGCTTTTTAAAATCCGCACGGCACGCTCTGGCCTGACCTCTGCATATATCTCCCAGCTTTTGCACACACAGGGCATTTACAATCGACCTTTAAGTGTGTAAATCCTTTTGAAAATTACCCCCATTCTTTCTATTTTCAAAAGTATTCATGTTAAAGTAGGCACAGTAACTTACAGCTGCTCTCGAGCAAGTGTAACTTCTTCTCATATGTCACTGAGCGTATCCTGCACAATCTGCAAATTTTCAAAGCAGACATGCGCAAATGTCTGCTTTGAAAATTCAAGCTAAACTCCACAGGTACTTTTTACCTGCAGACTTTAACCCTCCACAAGCTACTGAAAATTACTCTCAAAAGATACATGAAAGCATGCTAAAGTTTCATAAAAACATGCTATGCATGTTTTAAAAATGTGATAAAAACACAAAGTAGTCCTGTATATAATCTGGACACCTTTATAAACAGTTCCAATACATAAATGGAAACATTTTTTGGTATGTAAATAAAATGAATACTGTCCATGGTCTCAAATCCTCCTAGAACGGCTTCTTATCGAGTCACACATGAATAAATAAGTTCAAAGCGCTTTCTACTGAAGCATTTCCAAAGGAACACGCTATTGAAAATATGGTTCTCGGAGGACAAGCAGAATGTTACATCCTCACAAGTGGGTAATGCCAACAAATAGATTACAGCTGGTGAAGTTTACTTCAAATCTTCTAGAAGCTTTGGATATTCCCAGCTGCACATGTGTGGGCCATCTTCCATTACAGACATCATGAAGACCCTCAGGACCCTTCAGTTCTCTTAATTTCTTTGGAACCCAAAGGTCATTTTTTTATTTCTTTGAAGAGAAATTTGAAAATTTGCCGTGTTTTCATCAAGGGATCTCTCTGTTATTCATATCTCACTTCTCTTAGTTTACTGTTCCCAATTTTCTTGAATTTTTTCATTGGCCACCGTGTGCATTAGTATCCGTGCATCAGATGGCCTTGGTTGGTATTTTCTTAAAATCTAATAATTTGATTTTTCCTTGATTTATTTGGCCAGTGTCCCAAAATGAGAAGAGAATCAGTGGTTTCAATAAGTGCCCTTCATGTGGATGCATCTTTCTGTCTTAGATCTCCATGACAGATATATGCTCCATCTGGTGAATAACCACAATGTGCCAGTGTTTGATTTGCAGGAAGTTGACTTCCAAAGGATGTTGTTCCCACCTTGAGCTGATGGAAAAGCTCTTTGGGAAAAGCAAATCCAGTCTGTCCACATCAGAGCAATTGATACTGAAGGGCCCAGGAGCTGCACCAGATGCTGCGGTGCTGGCAATGCATTGACATCAAGAAGGCATGAATCTCCCTCTACATTGTGCACCCTCAGAGGCCAGGAAGATAGACCATCATATAGCTCCTACTCATCTGATGAAAGTGAAGGATTCCTCTTTATTGTTCCAACAACAAGGAGTAGAAATATTGAGCATCGAGCAAAGACTAAGAAGCATAGGCATCTGTTTACATCGGTGCATGATGCCAGGAGCAGGGAGATGATGACTGTGGCTGTAAATCATCCTGAAGCATTTGCATCAGTCAGAGGAATTGTAACAGCCTCCAAGGACCCACATGCCAACCACCAACCTTCCTCAAGTATCCTAGGAAGATATGGCCACTCCTTTCTCTTCCTATGCAATATTGGCATGGACAATTTTTGAGGAGGCATTGAAAAAAAGGATCCAAGCAGCACTGGATTGCAGAATTGCAAGCATCAATGTATTAGCTTTGATGCTATCAATGCAAAGTGAAGTTCAACCTCTATTGGATTCTCTTATGGCATCTGGCAGAAGGAACCCGTTGCCGGTTCCTGGAGGTGCATTGGCATTGGGAAACACCACAACATTGCCAATTTCAAGTGTATTAGGAGGATGAGTTTCCCCAATACATGAAAGTACATTAGGGTCTAGTGCTAGCAGACAAAAGGAGTACCCAGATGCACACTCGGATCACAATGCCAACCTATACTTCTGGCTTGGAGTCTGAATAATTCTGGGGGTACACATGGATATGAGGACTACTCTGATCAGGAGGAGTCAACAGATCTAGTGTCATACCATTCTCCTCTACAAAAAAAGGAGAAAATCTCTGGAAGACCTCTCATTGCCAGTTTTCTAAAGAGAATTGTTGTGTGAGTGCTAAGGAGCGGTCCCAATTTGGAAAAGAAAGTGGGCCCTTGGGCCATGGCATGACCACAAAGGAAGACTCCGGAGAAGCGCCGAGGCAGGCGAGATGCATCTGAGCACGGGCGGACAGGCTAGAGATTCAGGACCCTGACCTCTGCTGAACCCAAACGCACCAGAAGCGACCCAGCAATGCAATGCTGGTCTCTGGGGTAGCCCTCCGGCCACTCGATAGCTCTTTTGGACCAGCCGCCTGGGAACGGCAGGTGCGACGGGATGGACAGTAGTCAAGGACAGGCGATCACATTGGAATAAGATGACACTGGAACAAGGACGAAACATAGGCACTTGGATGAGATGTAGGCAGGGCTGAAGCTCAGGATGAAGGAGGGATCCGAGAGGCACAAAACAGGATCCATCCAGAACAGGGCTCCAATGACCGGGAATGGACACCAGGTTAGATCCGGAATTACTCACGGCTGGTCAAGGAGGCAGAGTCTGGCGGGAGAGGCTGGGCTTAAAACCCGGAACCAGGAACAGACATAGGCAAGACTAAAGCTCAGGATGAAGGAGGGATCCGGGCAGAACTCGAAGTGGGATTCAGCCAGAACGGGGCTCCAATGACTGGGAACAGGGACCGAGTTAGATACAGAATTACTCACAGGCTGATCAAGGGAGTCCAGCGAGAGAGGCTAGGCTAAAAACCCGTAGCCGACAAAAACATCCAGAAAGAGGAACTGGAGAGAACTAGGATACCTGGAGATGGAACATCTGAAGACAGTAACATTGGATGAGATGAAACAGGAACATTGTAACATCTGAAGACAGGATCCGACAAGAGTCCAAGAACCATGGACAAAGACAAGGGCGCTCCCATGAAGAACAGAGAGCCTTGAAGAAGCGAAGATGGACCTCAGAGCCTCCTGGAATGAAGAACTGGAACAGATGAAAAGTCCAGGAGCAGACTGGCTCCCTGTGAAAGCCACGAGGGACTGGCAAAGGGCCCTTTTATAGGGCTGAAGAGGAGATTCCCAGATGAGGTCATCAGGTGGGGGCCGCAAGGATTTTCCTGCCACGGGCCCTTCAAATAATCCAGAGACATGTGGCCACATGCCTAGAGAGAGGCCAGGACCGGGGACAGTGACGGCGGCATCCACGCTGCAAAGATCAGGTTGGAGACAGCACTAGGCCACGAAACAAGACCCTGATGTTGGTGGCTCTATGCTGTGAAGGCAGACAACTGTGGCAGCTCCGCCCACCGATGAGAACAGGCGGTGGTGCTCGGGCCGTGTTGGACAGCATCAGCGGCAGCTTCCGGGCCAAAGGTGAGAGACTGCTCATGGCTAGGCCCACGAGCAGTATCACAACAGCACCCCCTCCTCAAAAGACCCCCTCCCCAAGCCTCCTTTCTGCAGCTTGGAGGGGCCGAAGGGACCACATCCACACCATCAGGGGGAGATCGAGGCTCCAAGAACTGGAACTGAAATTCCTGGATGAAGGACTGAGGAGATGAAGTATACAAGGCTGAATACATGGAACGAAGGTAGTCAACAATCCAGGCAAGGACATCTTGCTGGGTTGCAGGACGGTTAGGCTGCATCTTGGGAATCACGGAATGCAGAAATCTTGGCAAGGCAGAAAACAAGGATGAAGGAACCAAAAGCTTAGGCAGCTGGGTAAGCCATCGAACCTGGGTGGAGGCGCCTCCTGCAAGTCGTGAAAAATTATACTCAGGCCTTACAGGTGCTTACTGCAGGTTGTAGGAAAAAACAAAATTCCAAACAATGGCTGGCGCCTCCAGCAGGTTGAGGGATTCACGAGAAAACTTTGGACAAAAATTCTTGAGAAAAAAAATTACTTGTAGTTTTTTAGATCTTGAAACGCCATGTTCAAGATCTAAAAGACTACAAATACAGTAAGTTCAGAGCTGCTATCCGAATTCAAGAGACTTTGCCCACTTTGAATTTATTTGAATTTATTTAATTCTACAAATACCGTTTTAAGACAATATATTCCTTCTACTTTCTAGATGCTGTTATTAAGCCCTTGAAAAAGAACGGCTTTGTTCGAAACATGGACCCATGTCGGGGGTGTTAAGAACCAAAGGCTTCAGAGTCATTTAACAAACATTGGTGATCTTTAAGATAAGTTATACTCAGCAAGCAAATTAAAAAAATTTAAAAAAATATGTTCACTGGTAACTGACCGATGATTACAAATAAGGCTGAGTCTGCTTCCACGATGAAGCCTATTATCACTGGTCAATCTCTATAAATGAAAGCGTCTTCTATATACTGTGGGCACTTCTGGCATTCTGTTTGTTACTTCTAATTCTGCCAAGTTTACTTTATTTGCATAATATTCTTTTATTCCTTGCATGGTGCTTTGGATAGGGTGTATATATTAAAAAATCAACAAATGCTAGAAAATACTTTTGCACTAAGTGAAAGACTGTTTTTCTCTCTCTGTACATCCATCTAATCTATATAAATAACTATATATATCTACAATATAAATGGGTTCTGACCGACAGCCCACAAATGCTCAGTAGAGAGCAGCTCTACTGCGTATGCGTGGAACAGAGAGCTCTGACCGACATGCCATGCATCTCTCTCCATGACACGAGAACTGACGCGAGTTCAGCGCGCGGACAAGTTGGGGGAAGGGGGAGGGAGTTGGAACGGCAGGAACATCGAGAGCTCTGACAGATATGCAGTGCCACAAGGGAAGGAGTGAGTCACATAGTGTAGTGACTGAGAGGCGACGGGAGGGGATGAGAGTGAGGGATGGGATTGGGAGAGGGTGGGAAGTGACTGAGGAGGGAAGGAGAGGGAGTGAGAATGAGGGGGGGAGGTTAGAGTGAGGGAAGGGGGGGGGGTTCAGTGAGAGGGGAGGGAGGCAGTGGGAGAAACAGGGTGAGTAAGACTAAGGGAAGGGAGTTTGAATGGGGCAGGGGAGGGAAGGGAGGTGAGTGAAGGAAGGGGGGTGAGTGACCGAGCGGGAGGAAGATGAGTGACCGAGGTGAATGAGGGAGAAGAAGTGTAGAAGACTGACATTCTCGAGTCACATAGCAATGACTGAGGAGGGAAGGGGAGGGAGTGGGAGTGAGAATGAGGGGGGGGGGGGAGGTTAGAGTGAGGGAAAGGGGGGGGGTTCAGTGAGAGGGGAGGGAGGCAGTGGGAGAAACAGGGTGAGTAAGACTAAGGGAAGGGAGTTTGAGAGAGGGGAGGGAAGGGAGGTGAGTGGAGGAAGGGGGGGTGAGTGACCGAGGTGAATGAGCGAGGGGAAGGGGGGAGTAAGGGAGAAGTGTAGAAGGGTGCCATTTCTGAAACCCGAACCGAAAACATTTTTAATGCATATAGAATACCAGATCTTTGAGACACTGGTTTAATGTCAGTTCAGCTTCAAATGGTAATGTTTCCCAAAAATATAATATAATTGTTAATTTTTCTGTTTTCTTATATGGTTAAAAGTGGTTCACTAACAAGTCTGTACAGATAATTTCTCAACATTAGTTATTAATATTTTTCTGTTCCCCAATGAGAATCTCATAATTGTTAATAGACAATTTATAGGTGTTTTTGTGTTTTATTGTTATTGCACTGTAAATGTTTGCTAAATTTCGGGCCCAAGAATTAATTTAGAAAGTATAGGATGTAGTAGTCTAATCTAGAAAGCTGTGATGACCAATTTCACTTTCCTGTCATTTTCCGTAGTAATATGAACATACGGTATAATTCAGGCAGTGTTAAAGCAAAAAGTTCAAATTCTGTTTGTCTAAGGGAATTGCTTGAACAGCCTAATATAGAAGGAAAACCAAGGAGTGGGAAAAAAAAAAGAACTTCACTTGTAATTGAGGTGCTCAGAACTGGTGTATGGGAGAGATACTCAGACTGAAGATGTTTACCTTGTGGCAGCTTGTTTTAAGCACATCTTTTAAACCACTAGTTTTCAAATTCACTATTCTCCTCTATGACAGTATCACTACTGTACAGGAGAGCCACTAATTGCCTTGTACAATCAGGATCTGCTTGGTACAGGTGCACAATGATGTTATCAGCATCATCACTTATATATATATATATATATATATATATATATATATAATCGTCCTCTCTAAGCCAGCTGGTGACACGGTTCTGAATACTGTTGGTCCTAGAGGGTTCAACTGAATTGTAGGGAAGATGATTACAAACTTTCAGCTCCAACAGCTTAAATACGTATTGTATTTGAAACAAAGTGGGTTATTCCTATGTGGCATATGAAGTTGTGAAACCACACAGAATATGATGGGTCATTAATATTCATTTCATCCTGGCCTATGGGAGGCCCTTAATGGGATAAAATTAGGAGTTGGGTAAAATTGAAAACTAGATTTTTTTTGGAAGAGGTCAGGAATGGGAACTCTGGTAATGGAAGCACACTAGAATGACTTGATTCAGACCAGGTTTCTAAATAGCTAGAATTCAGCCAGTCTGATTGGTTTTAATGAAGAGAGGCTGACCGGCCAGCAGGATCTTTAAACCAGCAATGTAATTGCTGGCATTCTGCCAACTGCCAGCCAGCTTGCCGGCAAAACTTCCTCCCTCCCTCCCTTTCCTCAGGCCAGCCTCCCCTCTATACCACTACCCACTGCTCTACCTTAATTTGCGAACCTTTTCTTATTGAACTGGAGCCGTCTTAGGTCAGAGGGGAAGGGGGTCTACCCACCTCTTTATCCCAACAAGCTTCTACTTATCTCCTCTCGGCAAATGGACAATATTTTGTGTTCCCATCTTTCTCATCGCCAACCGCCACATGAACCGGTTTCATTTCACGTTCGTGGCTATGAGGAGATGGTAAAAGCAATGCTGTCTGTTTAAGATGAACATTTATCTGGCACTGCATAAACAAGCTCTCATAGGCAGCAGATCCCTACTGATTTTAGTGGGACTGCCTGCGTGGTGGCCCGTGATGTGGCCACCCTCTCTCTCGTGAAGGAAGCACCTCCATGGTCATTTAACCGCAGTGCTCACAAAAATTAACAGAAAGCCAAACTTGCGATTTTTGAGCTTGCGTCTTTAGCTCTGAAAAATGGTTCAGTGCAGTGATGTGCAGGAAGGGCTTTCTAGGTGGCACTTACCTTAAGAAGGAGAGCTTCTCGGTACGACATTGTTGGCACACCACTGATCTGATATGGCAGTGGTCCCCAACCCTGTCCTGGGGGCCTAGCAGCCAGTCGGGTTTTCAGGATATCCACAATGAATATGCATGAGAGAAAATGTGCATGCAATGCCTCCATAACATGCAAATTTTCTCTCATGCATATTCATTGTAGATAACCTGAAAACCCGACTAGCTGGGGGGGTCCCCAGGACAGGGTTGGGGACCACTGTGATATGGAACCCCCTTTTCCACAGTGGTGCATCTTTAGTCTGATTTTTAAAGCACAGGAATGAAAGCTAGAAGTTGAGTTCTCCCGAAGTGTAACAGTTTCAAAACTACATGAACTCTCTCACTATAGTCACAAGTCACGTAGGTAATCAGAAAGCTGCTTTTCTATTTGGCGTTGCCATGGCTACTGCTACAGGGAGAACTGCCATTTGTGCTACCATATTGATAAAGATGGATATTTGCTGTCAGGTCTTGGTTCTCTTCAAAATTGTGTGTATTTACAGCCATTCCTTCTGAACGAGATGAGAGCAGTGATTCAGACTGATTGTAACACAACGTAAATTGGAACTGAGGGCACAGTTTTCAAAGTCATTTAGCTGGGTCAATTGGCCTGTCTGAAAATTGCCCTCACTCAGAAGAGGGTTGTCCTCCGCCTAAAAGGCCAACTTTTTCTTTTTCTCTATATCCCCAACCAGTCTCTCTCTCCCAGACACACACACACATACACAGACAAACTCTCATTCTCTGTCTCAGACACAGATACACACACTCACTGACATAAAAATTCATACATACGCTCACTCTCTGGCACAAAGACACACACACACACACATATACATTCTGCTGTTCTGCCGCCGCTCATGTGCTCACTCCCACACCAAGACCACCCATTATGTAGTTCTTGCTCACTGCCAGCCCTTCCATAAGTCTGCAGCAGTCACTTCCCTTTCCCATTTCCCACTCCTTTTTGGCACCCACACTCTCCAGGAGACTAACTGCTGTCACAGCCAGTGCATGTAGGTCACAGGACACTGGTTGTCCACCCCCTGCGCTAGCAGAATATCTCACACGTGCAGAGCATAAGAGAGACCATAAAGTATAAACAGAAATGTGGAAACGAAAACTAAACTGGAAACTACAAGAAGCCAGACTCTATATGAAATGAAACAATGGAAAAACAGAAACATCACCATTCCTCATAAAATATGAAATAATATAATCAAGAAATAATACAGCCTCTCTCACACACACACATGCCTTCTCTCTCACTTTTTCCACTCACACACAGTCCTGCTCTTGTTCCTTTGCACACATACACAAATTTTTTCTTCCTTACACACATGCTTTCTCTCACAGATGCACACATGCTCTCTCTCTCTCACACACCCATACCCACATTTACACATGTTCATTCTGTCACACACTCCATCTTTCATACACACACAGGTTCCCTTTCCCTTACACACACACAGACACACACGTATACACACACTCACATATGCTCCCTGTTTCTCTCTTACTTACACACACACACACACACACACATACACACACACTCACACTCTGGGACTCTATCTCTCTCTTCTGGGACTTCTCTTGGACCATCACGTGTTCTGCCATGCTTTCAATCTCCACGGGATGGGATCAGCAGTAATCCCACCAGGCCTTTTCTTCGACTTTTGTGAGATGGGTCTGCGGCGGCTCCACCGGGCCATATCTTTGGCCACTGTGGGATGGCATCCATGGTGGCCACTGGGTCCTCTTTCTTTTTTATGTTTGAGGGGGGGGGGGCAATCTCCCCCCTGCTTAAATTACAATTATTATATTTGTACAATTATTAAAATGTGTTAATCGCTTAACACTAGAAGGCCTAAGTGTTGTACAATGAAACAAACATATTTAAAAATACAAAAACAAATATAAAACCAATCAAATGACGTTAGCACTTAAAACTAAAATACTCTCTTAAAACAGAGAAATATTTTAACATAACGTTTTAAAAAATATAAAACATTTCTGGATGTAGGACATTTCCGGAGATAGGATATGCAATTCCATATAGGCAGTCCCCCGGGCCAGCTCAAGCTCCGCGGATTGCTTGGAGAGGGGAGGCGGACATGAAGACAGGCAGCTCTTGCAAGCTGCAATCCCCTCCCCTACTTAGTAGCCAAAACGTCTTAGTAGGTGGACATTTTAAATGTGCAACTTCCGCCCACGAGCTGTCTGCTGAGAAGGGGAAGGATTGCGGCGTGCAGTAGGCAGACAACACAGGAGGACTTCACTCGTGAGCTGCAGTTTGTGCTTCAAAGAGTCGCATGCGGGATGCCAGCTGGCCACCCCTACATTAAAACATCATAAAGCATGAACTTCTCTGCCAGAAACTATGCATTGCATTTGATGATAACAATTGAATTTGCTTGCTGCCATTTTGTAGTCTTAATAGTTAAAGTTCAGAGTTTAATCTTAGTTCTGTTATTAACCCATCTGCAAGAAATGGATGATGTCTTATTGCACAGAGCAGCAGAAATATGAACTGAGACTATATGTCAGGCAGAAGAGTAAGGACCTTGGATGTTAATTTTATTTTTTTTAATTTACATTGCAATGTTTTACATAAAGCATTAAACTTGAAAAGTAAACAAGAGACAGTAAATGTGTAATCGTAATTAAATGTGAACTGTTAAAGCAATGTTGAAAAGAAATCTGTTTTCCACCTGGTGGTTTCCTCTTGCTCCTTTGTGCTTCCAGCTCAGTTGGAACCTGAACTGGGAATGTGGTACCACGAGTCTTCATTTATGACTCGCTGGGGCATTATCTCCTATTTTATAATCGCCTCCCAACTTATTTTATCAATAGTTATGGCAGGGACATCCTTGACTGAGGGTCGCGCACAAGGGTTCCTTCACAACCCTGACATTTTGGATCCTAGATCAGGCCATGAGGTGCTGGCACTGTATGATGACCCTAGGGAGTGTAAGACTAACCTGAGAATTGAATTCAGATCCCTTTGCATGGCTGTATGCAGCACTTGCTGTCCCTGATACAAAATCTTTAAATTCCATCTTAAATCTTTAAATTCTAGTTTCTCATACTGCTGCTTGTAGTTGGCAAGAGTTTCAGTGCCCCCCTGACTCTAAGTTTTAGGCCACGTATGAGCTCCCCTGAAATGAGAAATTGTTGTTTTTCACCAAGGTGCAAGCTGTAAAGCATGGGCTTCCCAAGTTTTTTCCATGACCTCAAATGGGGGTCACAAAACTTCAGCTGAGGGTCAGAAGTGCCCCAAACGGCGGCGCTCATCAGGAACCAGCAGCAGCGTTAGTAGTGGGCCTGCAAGATGCACACACACGCTCAGTGGCACTGCATGAGTTCCTTTGGTAACAGGAATCCCCTGTGAGGGGACCACTACAGTCTGTGGCTTTGCACTGCTCACAGGCCCAAGCTTGACTTTCAGGATTAATGCCACTGTCGCCGCTTGCAGGTCGCAGTCGGGCTCAGAACCAGCCAGAGTGCAGTGGCCAGTGGAGATTGCCATTGCTCCTTTCTTTCCCAGCCACCACTGACCTACCCAAGATAAAAACACTGCCTCTGTCATCAGCCTGTCCTCCTTTCCCACCAATTGACATCCACCTTTGGCCCAAGGTCCAAAAGAAAATATTGCTGCTGACTGGCCAGAAGGGAATGTTTGGAAGGGGCTATTTGGAAGGAGGGATGAGAAATAGGAGGGATTTAAGGGCTGGATAAGATGGAATGGGTTTGGCTCTGGAGGGTGAGAGAGGGAGGAATGACAGAAGATTAGCTGGGGGATGAAAGAGGAGCTGGGGGGGGGGGGTGAGAGAGGGGATCAGCTGCTGGGGCAGACTATGAGAGAAGGGGAAGGGAGGCTAGAAGGTGAGAGATGGGATTGGGGTTGGAGAGAGGAGGGAATGGGAGATGAGATGAGAGGGGGGTGAGAGGATTAGCTGGGGGTTGGAAGGGGTAAGATGAGCTGGAGAATTGAGAGGAGTATAGACTGAGAGGGGGGGTGAGAGGGGATCAGCTGCTGGGGCAGACTATGAGAGAAGGGGAAGGGAGGCTAGAAGGTGAGAGATGGGATTGGGGTTGGAGAGAGGAGGGAATGGGAGATGAGATGAGAGGGGGGGGGTGAGAGAGGATTAGCTGGGGGTTGGAAGGGGTAAGAGATGGGCTGGGGAATTGAGAGGAGTAGAGACTGAGAGAGGGGGGTCCGTTGGAGGGGAGGAGATTAAGAGAGGAGGCCCTCTTGAGGGAAGGAGGTCCTCTGGAGGGGATAGAGATTAAGGGGGGGATGAGCTGGAGCGTGGGGAAGATGAGCAGTGATTGTTGAAGGGGGACCACATCCCTTCTAATTCGTTTTGGTCATCCTCTAAGTACTAAAATGGGATCACAGCGGTCAGAAGTGGTCTCATACAGGAAGAAGCGAGAGGGCTCTGTGTTTAGTGATGGCACAGGTTCCTAGACACTGGAAGCAAAGTTTTAGGCATTTGGTATTAAGCATTCATTAAAGAGTCAGGTTCCCCATGAGAATAAAAAGAAAGGAAACTTATGTGTGTCCTCTTTCTCTATGCACTATATGTCTCTTGCATTAAGAAAGCGTTCCTGCTGCATTACAGGAAGCAGTTCCCTTTTCCTAAAATATCAGCTTTGTGCCCGCCTACCCTCCAGCTCGCAGGAGATCGCTGGCCTTTTAGGATTCCTCTGCCTCTCTGCACGTACATCTGTATGCCAGACTAAGCGCTGCCGAGACTTCCAGGGCCTGCTGACAGACAGACTTAAGCAGATCTCTTCCCTTTCATTACTTTAGTACAAGAAGAGTGAAACCGCACAACTGTCACGTTTTGAGCTGTACCAGGTTTCCACTTCAGAGGGCTTATAACAACAATCTTGCAGAAAGATATTCTGTAAAATGCCTCTAAGGTTTACAATTACATGCAGATGTGTTTTTTATCCTTATGCAGGGGTATGGACAGAATGCTCTCTGAAAATGCATACTGTATGTACAGTATGTATGTATCCAACATTGTTAGGTGATCCAGCAATTGGTTCAGTAGCTTAGACTCATTCAGATGAATTTTCAAAGGAGTTAATGCGTGTAAATGTAGCATACTATTGTAGCAATTTTCAAAAGCCCACTTACACAGGTAAAGTGCATTTGCACATGTAACACCCGATTTTAAGCGTGTAAATGCTTTTGAAAATCAGGCCCTGTGCTTGCAAGGAGCCTTTTCCCACTGCTATCTCTGAATTCGATTGCATGTTATTTTCATTAGTCACTAGCTATACATTTTTGAGAATGACTTTTTGGAAAAAATTTTTAAGACTATAAAGATGAGAGCTTGCTGAAAATTCTAAGCACCAGTAGATAGAGAGGTCAGCTTTCAAAGTGATTTACCTAGGAACGTGGTAAGCGATGGGAGAGAGAGAGACCACATTGGCCCCTCCAGACTGCCACTTTGAGTAGATGAGCACGCAGACTCCCACACTCCACCCAGCACCAGCTCCCCACGTTCGCCGAAGTTTGCGTTTTAACCCATGGTCCCTCCAGACCATGATGTCTGTGCCAGGCAAAATGGTAGAAGATGTGGTAAAAGCTGTTAGTGCAGCTGCCTTTAAGAAAAGAAACTATCAGAAAGAACAAAATTACTGAACATATAGGTAGCCATAAGCCAGTATGGCTTTAGCCAAGGGAAGTCTTGCCTCACAAATTCGCTACACTTTTTTGAGGGCGAAAACAAACGTGGATAAAGGTGAGCCAGTTGATGTAGTGTATCTGGATTTCCAGAAAGCATTTGACAAAGTCCCTCTTTGAGGGGGGTGGGGGGGGGAGGACAGGAGACACTGGGGCACACAGCCCCTTTGATACCTCCAGAAGGGGGAATGTTACGCTACTACGGGTGATGCTTTCGCTGAGAAGGAGAGGGTGGTGTTGTACTATTATCTGTGTGTGTTGGGGGGGGGGGGGGGGGGTCTTGCTGGGACAGGAGAATGAGCTTCTATATGGGGGATGCTGAGGAGTAGCCTAGTAGTTAGAGCAGTGGCTACGAACCAAGAGACCAGGGTTTAAATCCTGCTATTACTCCTTCTGACCTTGGGCAAGTCACTTTACCTTCCATTGCCTTAAAATGCACTAAATATCTCATGTGATAGGAAAAGGGGTGTGTTTTATGGTAATAGGCAGTTTATCACAATTTGCACTAATACCTATGCGAAGCGCAATAAGGGGAGTGAGGGGGAGAGAGAGAGAGAGACAGACTAGCCATAATGCTGTTAAACTAGATTGGTATTTATATCTCTATGCGAGGCCCACCTAGTAACTCGAGGTGAGGTTTAGGTATTAGTGTAGGGGTTAGGGGCCACTTTGACATTCAAAGTGAGACGTACGAATAGAACAGTGCTCACCTGTGAAGATTTGAGGACCTTCGGAGTGAGGAAACTTACACAAAGATGAGATTTGTGCATTGTTCTCTCAACCTAGCGAAGGTCATCAAATCTTCACAAGAGAGCACTGTTCTGTTTGTACGTCTCACATTGAATGTCAAAGTGGCCCTTAAACCCTACACTAATACCTAAACCTCACCTCGAGTTACTAGGTGGGGCTCCCATAGAGAAATAAATACCTATCTAGGGTGAGGGCATTATGGCTAGGCTCTCCCTTCTCTCTTCCCCCCCCCCCCCCCCCCCCCATGGCAGCTAGGCTGGCTCTCCAGGAGCTTAGAAACAGCATTTGCAAAATACATCATAGCACAGTAAAGCTCTATCGTGAACTCAGTCACAAATCACACCCCAAACACCTCCCTTTTTTCTGATTCGCATTGCACCATGTGTTATGGTGCTTTCGCAGGCGTTAAAAGCGTTTTCGCATGCAAAAATGCCTTATAGCAATTTCATAAATGACCGTGTCAGATTGTAAGCCTTTTGGTAGGGAAATACCTACAGTACCCGAATGTAATCCACTTTGAAGCACTGAAAAAAGTGCAAAAAGCAGAATATAAATCTAAATAAATAATAAATAAAATGTTGTGCTTCAGTGGGGGTGGGGGATGTGATTGTGATGTCAGGTTTTGGATGACCCTTTAAGGAGAATGGTGGGGAGGGGTAGATAAGGTTGAGACACTGGGAAATGCATTTGCCCACTGATACTTTGAAAAAAAACCAAAACTAACTACCGTACATCTCTTGAATTGTAGTTTAAATTTTTGGCTTACCACAAATCATGTGGCTTGATGTGATTTTAATATTAGTGGACTTTACATGAATTTGCAAGCAATGGGAGTCGTTGACACTTTTTCCATAGAACTTTTATTGCCATTAAAGTGCTTTAATGCATTTTCAATGCGCGTTCAACATGTGGACATAGTCCAATAAATTGGCCCCTTACTTTGTTAACTTATTTCTGAATTGTATTTATGGTGCTTGTGCAGATAGACCCTGCCTCTAATTTAACTACTAATATGATGTTTATATTCAATTCTTCATCAAAAGAACATCAATATCAATGGAAACTGTTATATTTATGTGAATGGAAACCTCATTGATGAATATCTAGTGTTATCTTTTGACACATGACAAACAGTCTGTGTGGATATAGACACACCAAAAATTTTTTATGGCATGTCTATATGTGATTTGTCAGTGTTGTAACATTCTGTAAGAGCGAAGCATTGTTTTATCCTGTTTTCTAGATAAACTAAAAATACTGTCGGTGCCCCTGACAAAGTGAGACAAAACATGAGCCGTGTTGGGCGAGACAGAGTGAGATATCTGGGCTGCTTCCTGACCGTTTTTTCAGATCGTTGGAAAAGGACTGAAACATAAACCATGTCCTTTCTATACGTCATATATATATATATATATATATATATACAAAAATTTTTTTTTGAAAAATTTAAAAACCTCAAGTTTGTGCATGGGGACCAATGATTAAAGATTGTTATAAGCGCCATAAAAAAATGTTGGCGTGTCTGTAGTGGTCATCACACATTATATCCACACAGACTGTCGTGTGTCAAAAGATAACACTCGATATTCATCTATGAGGTCTCCATTCACATAAATATAACAGTTTCCATTGATATTGGTTGCAGATAGACTGGCATAGGCTTTAAGGCATAAGGCGGATAAGCTCATTAAAATCTCATGCACTTATTTACTAGAACCATTGGATTTAAAGATTAAAGACAGGGGCATCATTAGCCATGGGCACACAGGGCCATCTCTCCTGCTGACCCTGACTATCAATCTGCATAGTGTTTTAGCCCCTTCCCTCCAGGCAGCCTGCAGGGAACAGAAACAATGGCAAAGCAATACTTTTCTTCTCTGCAAACTCTGCCCCACAGGAGAAACAGGAGGCGAGAAGCTGGACAAGGGAGCAGAGCAATTTGTTTATTGTTCTGCTATGTCACTCTAGTTGTATTCCCTTCCATTTCTGGCTACATTGGATCCTAAATGCTTCAATAATATAGACAATTTTTTTTTTCAATATTATAATGCTATATTGCACAAAGAAGAGATATATTATTACCCCTGTCTGTCATGGTTGTGAGCCCTTGTGCTGTGACATGGTTGACGCAGCCTAGTAGGTGAACCTACTAGACCCACACTGACAGCTGATGGAAACACCCTTGGCTGAGACTGAGCTGGACCCTCACCTATAAAAGCCATATGCCTCAGAGGTTGAGCTTTTGGGTTCCAGGGACCAACAGGCAACTATCCCAAAATGTGGTAGAAAAGAGAAAGTCCAGGGCCAGGCTGAGGTCAGAGCAGGCAGCAAGCAGACAGGCCGGGGGTCAGGGCAGGGAGCGAGTAAGGCGTAGTCGGGTTCCGTAGCAGAGGTCAGTGGCAGGGCTGCAAACAGGAGAGTGGTCCGGGACCGTAGCAAAGGTCAGAGGCAGGCAGCAGGCAAAACAGTGGTGCAGGTCCATAGAAAGGTGAATACCAGGAAAGCAGGCAGACAAGGGAGCGGGATAGGACCAGGCAGAAAGCAGGAATGAGGCAAAGTTAGGACCAGAGTGGGAACGAAGCAAGGCTGGGACTGGAGCCAGAAACAAGGCAGGAACAGGAACACAGGAATGCAGGATCAGGAACATGGCAAGATGCACTGCAGAAAGCAGGAGGTATCTTCAGGAAGCGCAACTGGGGGTTCTTATACCCAGCCATGCTGATGATATCAGGGGGCATCCGAGCTGCTGTTTCCGCTTAGGCCTTCTTAGCGCCATCAGTGGCGTGCGTGCGCCTAGGAGGCACCCATTTAGCAGGTGAAATGGCGTGTTGTGGCCCCGGTCTCTGTGACTTTGGGTGAGTGCGGCTGGTGACGGGCACACCATGCGGCCGGCCAAACATTACGCCATCTCTTAAATGTATCCTGCAGTTTGAGGAGGGTAAAATAGCTGGCATGAAAGTTTATGCTAGTTCCTAGCTATTTGGATAGTAACATGTCTTGGGAGTTTTGCAGGATACAAGCCTTACTGCTGGAATGAGACTTTTCCCCCTCTATGTGATATTTAAACAATTTTGTCAGCTGTTTTTATTTCCCGACCCAGCACGCCTGATAAATGTCAAGCAGGTGCTATAATTGTAATCCAGCGCACTAAAATACAATGCAGCCAGTGAGCCAAACCTAGTTTAGTCCTCCCACAACAACCTGGCAGACAGTCAGAGGAGTGATTTCTTTTTTTTTGTTTTAGCTTCCCTAATGACAGGGGTTCCCAAACTTTTAGCTGATGTGACCCCATTTTAACACTCGGAAAATTCACACGACCACAGAGGATGACCAAAACAAATTAGCAAGGGTGCAGTCCCCCCCTCAAACCACCACACCAATCTCACCCTCACCACACAGCGGCTGATCCTTTCTCTCAACCTCCACCCTCTCTGGTCGTTCTCTCTCAACTTCCATCCCTTCCCAAGGACCTCCTCTCTTAAACTCTTTCCCTCAACCTCTGCTCCTCCAGCCCTTATTGCATCCCCTGATAATCACCAACGAATCCTGTCGTCTCCCCCTCATCCCATCCCTCCTTCCCGCCTCACTTTATTCCCCCCTTTCCCTCTATCGCATCCCAGCCTTACGTCCTCCTCTCCACCTCTTTTCTCACATCTCCCCAGCTGATGCCCCTCGAACCCCCAACAAGAGACGGCGGCATCGGTAATGGAAGTCAGCAACCGGGCCTGTGAGCCAGGGCAAGCTTACAGGTCTTGCAGCGGGCCAAGTCCCTCTTCGCACAGGGCTTCCTGTTACCACAGAAACTCATGCGAGGACAGGGCCTCTGCAGAGTGTTGTGAGTATGGGCTGGTTCGCAGGCCTCCATGCTGCCTTCTAATACTAATGTGGCTACTTCTGGCGTCTGGCAAGCACTTCCGTTTTGAGGCATTTGTCACTTGAGTGGAAGGTTTTCCGACCCACAATTTTGGAAGCCCTGCCTTATGAATTATTGCAGTAACATGAAAATAATGACCTTGCTACGTTGCATATTTATCCTCTTGATCTCTGTCTTTCCAGTGACAGTCCTGGCTATCTTCCACGAGCTACATGTTGATACAGACCTTTACGCATTGCTTTTTGGAGAGAGTGTCCTAAACGATGCTGTGGCTATAGTTCTCACGTAGTAAGTACAATTCTCTATATTTCAGAAACAGTTGGAATTGTATATTCCACTAGCAGAAGGTGATGATGTACAACTATGCTGTAGCTGTTTAAAGAGGATTTTCTCAGGTGTAGTCAGATATGTCGCAGATATTTTCTACTATTAATTTAAAAAAGTGTTAGGTAGCCATTCAGTGTCATCAACTTACCAAATTGGCAAGGCTGAAATACTTATCAAGCATGCAATTTTCAATTTTCAGCGTGTTGTGCATGCAGAAATGCCCCCATAAGCGTGTATGTGGGTTACGCGCAAGCAACGCAGAATTTAAAAATCCACAAAATATGCATGCACATATTGTGTACGTGTAAGGGGGGGGGCGGAAAAGGGACGGGGTCAAGACTTGTGCACGTAACTCCAAATTTTAAAACCCAAAACTGCAGCGCGTGCATGCTAGATATGCACGTAACTTTACTGCTGCTCCTGATGAGGAGAAAGTCTTTTATCTCGGGTTTTGGGGCTTATACAACAGGGCGAGGGATCCAAGTCAACTCGGGGGGTATGTAGGATGAAGAACCAGGGAGGCCTGAAAGTCCTCACTAATTGCGAAACTGGGAATGAGCCTCGCGGGAGCACATTTTAAAATTGGCTGACATGCACGCGTAAAAGCACTAGCAGACATGGTCCTATGGAAGACACATACGTGCTAGCTGTGCTCGAGTGATCTCTTAAAGTTAGGAGCAAACTTATGTGCGGTTGCTGCATTTTAAAACATGAACACGCAAGGGTATGCACAATAAAAAAAAATTCCTGCCAATTCAGAAACAGTGGGGGTAATCCCAATACCAATCACATCAAACAACCCACACTAAAAAGGTTTTTTTTTTTGCTATATGTTGCCCTACAATTTTTCTTCTTTTTAAACAATTTCACCAATAATAATTTTATGAATATTTAAAAAATATACTTTTAACTACATTTTTTCACACTTACATATCCTCTCAATGAGATTTCTAAAAAATGTTTAAAGGTGTAGAGTGATGCTTTTGATTTTTTCACACTTTCATCTAAAGATGTCTTTTTGAATATATACAAAATAACAAAAAAAAAATGTTTTTTGAGAAAACAATAAAAGGATTATAAGGTGGACGGTGGTGCTTATGATTAAACAAAAAACCAAGTAAGGTACACCGGGAGGGTGCCCTGAAGTTTTATGAAGCATCACTCTACACCTTTAAACATTTTTTAGAAATCTCATTGAGATGATATGTGTGAAAAAATGTAGTTTTTTTAAAAATATTCATAAAATTATTATTGGTTAAATTGTTTAATAAGAAGAAAAATTATACGGCAACATATAGCAAAAAAACCTTTTTAGTGTGGGTTGTTTGTGATCAATAAAAAATTCCAGCATATCCTTGCCTGCATGCTGTATGCGCGCACGCGTGATCAACCTCTTAATGTCACCACTTCTTGTTACACAAAAAAAATTATTGGGTTCTTTTCTTAAAGGATGACATGGGGGAGACGGAAGCGAAGAGGCAAGACTTCACCTCCAAACAGAGGCATAGCGAGAGTTTTTCGCACCCGGGGCAGATACTTCTTTGGCACACACACACCCCCAATTATATAATTTTAAAATATCTTAAACATTGATAAAATATTTCAAAACAGTTGAAATCAATAATTAAAAGTAATAAGGATTTTAAAAATTCCCCGCTCTCCATACCTGTCACCCTGAGATTGTCATGAACTGGGGGTACAGACACACACACACACACACACACACACACACAAAATATGCTCCCTCTGTCTCTCACAGCATGTATGTCTGTGAGACAGAGGGAGCTTGAGTGAGTGTGTGTGTGTATGTGTGAGTAAAAGAGACAGACACACACATTTCCTTCGTCTCTCTCTCTCTCTCTCTCACACACAAACATGCTTCCTCTGTATCTCTCACACACGATTCCTGTCTCACCCACGCACACACCCACACATACTTCCTCTCTCTCACCCCTACCCCTACCCCCACCCCTGCACACAGGTAGCCTCTCACACACATGCACCCAAAGGCACACACACACCGTCACGCTTCTATAACTCACGTCTCATACACACACAGGCATCCACACACACCCACATCCACACACACCACACACCCTCTCATACCCATACACACTCACACACACACATGACCTGATACATACCCCCTCACACACACATACCCCCTTATACACACACCTCTTCATACACACACCCTCACGCTCTCATACACATACACACGGCCTAATACACACACTCCTCATACACACACACAAACACTCTCATACACACACCATACCCTGGCACTTACTCTCACATGGCCAGTCTCTGTTCTTCTTTGGCCTCTGGCGGCACCGCAGGCCTTTTCTTCTGCCACCGCGCTGGCTCCAGGAAATGCTGATGGTGCCGCTGGTCTCTGCCACTGCAGGTCCTTGCTTTTGCTGGCGGGGTTTTCCTACCATGTCACTGTTCCATGCCACTGGCATGAGTTCTTCCTGCCGGCGGCAATGGCACCTCTCCCCCTGTTATCACCTGGGGCGGATCACCCCCTTTGCCCCCGCCCCCCCCCTTAGTATGCCTCTGCCTCCAAAGCCCTCTAGTGAATTGTAGACTCCTTAAACCATTGTTTTCAATTGCACAATCAGGACACTACACTACAGAAAGAACAGTCTCTTTAAATTTTTTTCAATGTATCCAATTCAGATTGCAATATGTAGGAAAATTACTTTTTTTACTGCAATAAGATTTAATACTTGTTGCAATGTACTGTACTTCTGTAGGCATTAGAGATGAGCATTTTTCTGTGTTGGGTCGGGTTTCGGTTTGGGCGCTTTGTGGGAAAAATTTGTTTTCCTGCGGGTTGTTTTTCGGCAAAACAGATCGGAAAAAACGAATCGGAAAAAACGAATCGAAAAAAAAATGAATTGAAAAAACTCACCCCAACCCTTTAAATTTACTTTATTACAATCCCCCCACCATCCCGATCCCTCCCCAAGACTTACTAAAAGCCCTGGTGGTCCAGCGGGGTCCCGCGAGCGGTCTCCTTCTCGGGCCGTCGGGCCTGCCAGGAATCAAAATGGCACCGGTGGCCCTTTGCCCTTACCATGTGACAGGGGCTACCGGTGCCATTGGTCGGCTCCTGTCACATGGAAGGAGCACTGGATGGCACGCACCATTTTCTAAGATGGCGCCGGCCGTCCATTGCTCCTACCATGTGATAAGGGCCGACCAATGGCACCTGTAGCCGACGGCCCGAGAGGGAGAGATCGCTCGCGGGTCCCCGCTGGACCACCAGGGCTTTTAGTAAGTCTTGGGGAGGGATCGGGATGGTGGGGGGGGGGGGGGGGGTTGTAATAAAGTAAATTTGAAGGGGTGGTTTTTTTTTTTTTTTTTAAATAAATGTGCCTCTCCCCCCCTGCACTAACCCGAAAAATGAATTTTTCCCCAAGTTCGGGGAAAATCTGTTTCAGGGTTCGGGTCCCCCGAACCAGGACAAATTAGGCAATTTCGTCGAAATTGCCTAATTCGTGATAAACAAATGCACATCTCTAGTAGGCATTACTGATACCTCTCGCCTTCAGGCAGTAGGTGAAAATTAAACAAACTGGATCTATCCCTGGACTGGATGTCACATGTCCTCTTCTGCTTCACTGGGAATTTGTAAGGGCTGAACTGTCTTGGCCTGGGGCAAGTTCCCGCTCCTTAGCAGCTTCTCTCTTCTCTCTCTGTGGAAGATCAAGTCCCTCTCCAGCAGGGATGTGCACCTAAGACTGGTGATACTCCCTTTCTCCTTGCGAGTCAGACCCTGATGTCTACTTCCTACTGTTTCAGAGGGATGTCTGCTTTTTCTCCCCTCTGCATGGATTCTTATCTTTAGAGAGAGAGCAGGACCCAGCCTTCTTACCTAGCCACATCACTTCTCCTAAATCTGACTTTGCACTCCCTCTACTGGCAAGAAGAGATTATAGCACCACCAAAGGGGAAGGTACAAAATTATAACATTCTCTGCACCAGGTATGGATTTACCCCGTTACCAAGACTATTTACTCTGTAGTAAGGCCAAAGTGGCCCTGCATTATAAACCCCTCAAAAGAAGAAATCAACTTTGAATTTAAAAATTATTTTCTCCTTTTCAGGGCGTGGTGCTTAATAAGAGAATTTGTATTCTTTAACTATATCGGCATTTCAAATTTCTGGAAAAGCAGCAGTGAACCATGCACATGTAGCAATTCCCTTGCAGACTCCCTAGGGAGTTAGTGTGGCACCCAGAAGTAAAACCACAAAATCGGTGGACAGGAGCACAAAGCACCCTAAATCAACAATGTCAAAGGCAACGTGTGCTGCAAAATATAGTAATTTGGTCTGATGAATAGAAATCAATCGTAAAGTTCAAGCAAAGACCGGATGGCCTTATTTCATCAACAAAATGTTTTATTCACATGGGCAAAGTATCATATGTGCTCTGTCCTCTGACATGGGACTGTGTTTCGCCAAGGCTGCATCAGGAGGGACAGCTTAAACCAGAGAGATTTACAGGTTTCTGAAAACAAAATGAAATCAGACCAAAAGGATGGCAGAGTATGTTAATAAAAAATGTACATACCTCTTAGATATGGTAAAGTCCATTTAAATGAAACAACAAATCTTCATATAGGGCTTTAAAGCAGAGAGCCATAAAATGGCTAAACATTATAAAATCAAACAGAAATGTGCGCCAAAAAAAGGTGACCAATGGTAAGAGAGGGGTGGAACCAGGAGGTGTGACATCACTGCCTCTAACACTACAGGAACGCGGACCACTCATTTCTTTATTAACACCAAAAGGCATAAGTGTACGCATTGCATAACTCCACCGGTGTGGCGGTGATGTTTCAGGTTTTCTCACCTGCTGTGAACAACTGTGGATTCATGCAATGCGTACACTTATTCCTTTTAATAAAGAAATTGAGGGGACCGCCTTCCAGTAGCATCAGAGTTGGTGATGTCACACGTTCTGGTTCCGCCCCTTTCTTACCATTGGTCGCCTTTTTTTGGTGCGCATTTCTGGTTTTATAATTTTGAGTAATTTTATGGCTCTGCTTTAAAACTATATATGAAGATTTGTTATTCCATTTAAATGGACTTATCTAAGGGGTATGTACATTCTGTATTAACAGGCTCTGTATTTGCCATCCTTTTGGTCTGTATCCTCAGTGATATTTCATTTTGTTTTCAGAAATCTGTAAATCTGCCTGGTTTAAGCTGTCCCTCCTGATGCAGCTTTGGCGAAACAAGATTCCACGTCAGGGGACAAAGTTGCACCTATAACCAGTCTTTGAATTGTTACTATTTTGCACATACGATACTTTGCCTACGTGAATAAAACATTTTTTTTCTGATGAAATAAGGCCATCTGGTCTTTGCTTGAACTTTATGATTGATTTCTATTCACCAGACCAGATTACTATAGGACCCAGAAGCAAAACCCAAATCATTAGGAAATTACTTTTTTTTCAGTGTGTTTTTCTGCAGTGCTGTTCTCCTGCTTCTCTGGGCTTGGAGCGCAATTAGAACTGACTCCAACTGGAACCATGGAGCCATGAAGCATTCGTTCACAGTTCTCTGATTATTTTCCCCAATGTTATTCCCTCCTGTCTTTCTTATCTAGTTCCGCCATGACAGTGATAGTCCTCTGGTTAAGAGACATGGATCATAGTTCCTTGCACAAGTGTCTTTAAGCCAGCCAGCGAGTGTCACTGTTAGGCATAAACACAGGCAGACATACTTTTTACTACTGCTTCTTCCTCACTTTTTTTGGTGAGTGCATCTAATAGTTGTTGCATGGTCCTCTGGGCTAAAGCCTCAGTGTGCTGCAGTATCTCTTCTGTCTCAAGCATTACTAGCCATTGGCCATCAGGAATACAGTTTTCATTTATGGAACTGGTCTTCAGTCTTATGGCCCGATTAACTAAACATTTTTTTCTCATAGACACAGAATGTAAATCAGACTGTTAGGGATGTGGACCCTTGGGCTTTGGTGTGATTGACGCTGCCAAATGAGCAAATCCGTCCGGTTCACTCCGACAGCTGGAACTTCAATTATACCAACCATTGTCCCCGCAGGCTGAGGCCTTCTGATGGGCCGGCAGGTCTTAGGAGGGTGCCTGGGGTAATGGCTAGGTGAAAATCTGTCCAGGTGAAGGTCAGGGCAGACTGCTGACCAAGTAAAGATCCAGGAGACAGGCTGAAGGTTGGTGCAGGCAGCAGACAGCAGAGACGAGATCCAAGCCAGGGTCGGAACCAGGGAGTCAATCCAAAGAGGAACAGAGAGACAGAGGAGAAGACAGATGAGACCAGGGCATGAGTAAGGCAAGGGCAAGGAACGGACCAGGCAAGGACAGGACAAGGAGCCGGGCCATAGAGAAGGCAGGGCAAGGCAAGGAACAAGTCAATGAACAAGGAAAGGATAAGACATGGACAGCAACATGCACTGGGACTCAAGGAGACCGGGAGACCTATTGTCGAGGCAGAGAGGGGAAAGTCAGACAAATCCTTAGAGAGAGGCTCTCTCGACGTCATCCTAGGGTGCTGCAGGGATTTCCCACCATGGACATTTTAAGGCTCCAGGTGTGCTGTGCATGTGTACGGGAGGGTGGCTGGGGTGACAGCCGGCGGTGTCTCTGGCCGCATTGTGCTGTGTTCAAGGCAGGAGGTTGAGTGCTGGGCGCTTGGTGAATTCAGCTGCATTGGGGGTAAGTGTAGTGGCTTACAGGGCCATCCTGTGAGCTTCCGAGCATAATTCAGACCGCTCATCTGCAGGATAAGGATGTCAGATTCAGACATTACTCACACATATCCAGTAGTTAAAGGCTTCATTTCCTCTGCAGTAAATAGTGGCCTTTCAAGTGCTTTTCCTATGATGGAAATTTCCTGCTTCATGAACTGCTCACTGCATCAATCCATAGAGTGAATGGGTAAAACACTACAGTCCAAAAAAGTGCATCCTGTAGAAGAGTCTCTTGTTTGTTTAGCCTTTTCCAGAGACTGCTATTGTAAAGATCTCAGAGGAATCAGATGTGGAACTCGCAGGAGCTGTGGTGGTTAAACCTAAAATACATTTGATAATTGGTTCATTTCTTGCTGTGCAACCTAAAAGACATTGTTAGAAAATTGAAGGTAGATATCCATTTGAATGCACATATCTAGAGTCATGCTGAGTACTGACTAATATTTCCCTATCAGTCAGTACTGCAAAAATGTCAATTTTCATCTGTTTTTACTTGGCCTTTTTTGTTGGGATCATTGGATTGTTGATTTCAAAATGAATAATCAATGAGCAGTATAATATCATTAAACACTAACTAAATGTTAATGCTCAATATCAAGACGTCCCAATCACTAACCACAGGCAAGGTGGCTATATTTTACATGAAGTACACAAGGAAAGCTATTTAGAGGCCTGGGACTACACAGAGCAGTAGCGCAAGGCCCATGTGGCTTAGTTCTGGGACTCGGTGAGGAGCGGTATATGCAACCCCAAGACTGCGTTCTATTAGGCCTCTTCTTGTGCTAGGGGGCGATTCTTCCCTTGTAGTTCCTGCATGGCTCATGAACCACAGCCAAGGAAGCCCCGCCTCTCCAGCACATACCAAACAGGCAGGGACCCAGCAAAATACACACGAGAACTGAGACCCTCCAGAAACCAGGGTGCCACCCGACTGTCCCCGTCCCAGAGCAGCAGTAGGGTCTCTAGACAGAAGTATTTGAGGAGGTGACAGGGGAGCAAGTTGAGTATGGAAGCAGGCAAGCCAAAGTGACATTTCTATACATCGCCAACCCCCACAGCATGGCTTGCAGTATTTAAATTAGCTATGAAAGACACAAGGACAACCTGCCAAATTAAACTCATTCCTGGCCAGCTTCAACCACCTAGTAATACTATCAGTAGATTATAAGCCTTCTGGGGACAGGGAAACAGCTACAGTATCTGCTTTGAAGTGCCTGAAAGGTGGAATATAAATCAAATAAATAATAAATAAATATCATGAACATTATTTTATAGCATCATTTAATCAATTCTTCTGTATAGATATGGGAGTGACGTCTGGCATCTATACAGGAAGAGAGACAATCTCAGTAAATGTCCTGCATCTCCAGTTTTGTTACACACACACTGCATCAACAGAAATTCTCTCACTAGCAGACATAGGAATTTCCCCTTGTAACTTAGCATACAAAAACAAATAGATTCTAGCATCACCATATTAACAGAAACATAAACACCTTTCACTGCCAGACACATTTTGAAGTAATACAAAGTCCTGCAAAAAAGAGACAGAACCTGTGTAGCAAACCTGCTATACCATAACAGCACTAACTCCCAGGTCTCAAATAGCAGTAACCCTGCCTAAGAAAGGGCAGCAATACAAATATTACTACAGGCCTTAGAACACCAGTACACCAGCCAGACTGCTATAGATCCCCACACAGTCACTACCTGCTAGCAGAATCCTTCACCTCAGTCACACATGCAGAATATAGATTGACCCTTATGTAATACAAAATAAGGGACTACAAATTAAAAATAGAAGCATGCAGACAAAACCGAAATGGAAACTCCAAGAAGCTAAAGACTCTACATGCAGTGCAATACCAGAGAATGAGAAACAAATGCATTTCTTCCTGAGCTGAGCAAAATGCAAAGATATAAGAAATGTACATTCCAGAAACTTACACATTCCATTAAAGAAAATACAATGTTTTCTTTTTTACCTTTTGTTGCATTTTATTTTTTTAAATTGGATTGATTTTGGTCTCTCTTTTTGGTCTTCTCCTATGTTCTTTCCAGGGTCTTCTTTCCATTTTCCATTTCTTCTCTCTCCTGTCTAATTCACTCCCTATATCTGTCTGACATTGATTTTGCATTCATCATTTTTATCCATTACTCTACTTCTCTATCCATTCTAAATTTCACCCCTCTCTCACTGTCTTTTAATTCTCTAACCTTCAGACTTCCTCTTTCAACTGCCCACCTGCCTACCAGCTTTCCATCCCTCCTCACCCTATCTTCAACCCTCCTGTTCCCTCATCTGTCTCTTATTCCTTTCCCAGGCTTTTATTGCCCCTGTTTCTTTTTCCCACTCCCTAGTCTTCCATTTCTACCCATTGTACTCGCCCCCTTTCCATCTCTCATCTACCTTCCTCTCCCTCTCTTCCCTTCACTGTCACTCATTTCCTCCCAGACTGTTCTTCTGTCACTTATCTCCTACCCACTACCCAGTCTCCTATTATCCCTCTTTCACCACCTCTCCAAAACCACTCCCAACCTCTCTCACCCCATTTATAGACCTATCCTTTTCTGGAGGGCAATCAAGATGGCAGCGTAGCAGGAGAGAGGAACGCCAGCTACCTCTAGTTTTCTTCTATAGTTTATCCTAAACTGAAAATGCCTTCAAAGAGGAAGGGAAAGGTGAGGGTTTTCCCCCCAGAACCCTTGCCAGGTCCCAGCCAGCTGGACATTGTACGTTTCCTGTCCCAGGCAGTGAGTTTGGAAGGAGCTGAGGAGCCCGTTGCGAGTGCTGCGCCAGGAGAGCAAGTTGTGTCGCTGGAGGAGGTGTCCCTCAGTCCCGACCTTGGAGCGCCACTGGCGCAATACGACCAATTCAGGGAGCTCGCTCAGGCGCAACTGGATGATGCGTACGGAGCACCGAAGCTGATAGAGGAAGAGGAGAGGTGTCGGCCCATTTGCGAGCAGACCAAGAAGTCTGTGGAGAGAGGCCTGACTCATTGAGAGATCCCACGGTAGTAGAAGAAGTGCAGGACCCGGAGGCTGGAGAGAATATCATGGTTTTAGAAGCTCTGGGTGAGTCGACTTCAGGGATATCGAGGCCGGAGGCGGTAACCCTCGAAGCTATTTGGGACCTTATTGCAGGCCAGGGGTCTTCTTTAAACCGGCTGGAAGAAAAAGTTGACTCTCTTATTTATAATTTACAAGGGAAGAGTTTGGGACTTCAAGAGCAGGAAGCGGTCCTGACAAATAAGCTATCGGAAATTGAGAAAAGAATACAAACAGATGCTACTGTAAATTCTGTAATTAAAGAGCAACTTTCAACCTCTAAACGTTTAGAAATATTAGAAAAAGGACTGAGAATTAAATGTGAGGATATTAAACTTTTCTAAAATTATGGGTGAAACCCCATATATAATTTTTAAAAGATTTCTAACTGTTTGCCAGGGTTTTACTGATCAAAATATGCCTTCAATTTACTCATGTAGATTTCTACCAAACAGGGCAACTGTTAGAAATGAAAATGCAAATATTGAAATTCCATCTAACTTAACGAGCTTTCTTGAGACATCCAATTTTGAGATTATAGAGTGGAAAGTTCTTAGCTTCATTTATTTCTACTCATGATGTTACAGTTGTAATGCGAAATTATTTCAGGAAGTTTCTTGTGAATTTTTGTGATCAAGAGATAAAAATGTATCCCGATATGGTTCCAATCACAAAACATCGTAGAAAAGAATTCTTATTATTAAGGCAAAATATAACCTCCCTAGGGTTTTCTTTTTCTTTAAGTTATCCTTGTCGTTGTATTTTAAAGAAAGGGAAGGAAATATTTGTATTTTTTCAAGTTGAACAGCTGCGACAGTTTATTGAAGCCCACAGACCTGCAACGTCATCTCCCAATGTCTAAAAGGTAGAAGGTCTATTGGAAATATGCCACTGTAGGCTATGTAAAGCCCATCCTAAATTGGTTTCTTTATATATTCCTGATAAATATTTGCCTTTCTTAGGTTATTCTATACATATGATAAAGTTTAAATATCCTTACCATATTTCATGATTCAAATGGAAGCTTAATTTTTTCTGAAAATATTTTGAGAATGTTAGATGACTAAATATTGAATATGTTGTGTTTATTTTCATTAATGGAAGGGTAATTTAATGTAAAATCATTAAATAAATAATTTAAAAAAAAAAAGACTTATCCTTTTCCTTTCTCTGACATCTCCACAGCACCCCCGTTTCATTACACTGGCTCTTACCCTCTATCGTATCCTCCATGCTGTTCACACAATCTGTCAATCCCATACTACCCTTCAGTCTCCTTTTCTTACCCCATTTCACACCCCCAACCCATCTCACATCCTTCCACTCAGTCACCCAATTGCTGAGTCCTGACTGTCCCCCAAAACCCCTGCTCTTCACCCCACTATATCCAAGTCATCATTCTCCCACTCAAATCTCAGTTCCTGCTCTCCAAGGCTCTCACCACACCCTGAGTCTCCATTCTTGAACTGCTCTACCCAATTCCTGAGTCTCTGCTTTCACCCTAGTCCCTGAATATCATTCTTCCCCTGCTGTCCCCCCAGTCCTTGCTACTGTTTTTCCTCTGCTCTTTCCCAAGTTCCTGAGTCCTGTTCTTCTCCTGCACTTCCACCCAGTCGCCAAGACCCTTTTCTTCCAGATTCCTACCGTTCCCCAAGTCCCCATTCCTCCCCTGCTCTCCTCCTAATCCTTGAGTCATATTCTTCCCCTGCTGGCCCCCAGTTCCTGATTCCCTGTTCATCCATATTTTCCTCAGTCCAAGTCTTCATTCTCCCCCTCTGAGTCTCTGTTCTCCCATTTCCCCCAGTCCACGAGTCTTCATTCTTCCTCTATTCTCCCCCTAAGACCCCCTTATTCCCTTTCTCTCTTCCCAGTTCATTCCTATTCTTCCCCTGTTCTAAAGTGTTTATATTCCGCCTACAGTGATAAATAATCTTCGTCCCTGGTTTCCTAAAGCCCACTCAGTCCCTTTCTTTTGGTGCTGGCCCCACCCAAGTCCCTCAGTCCTTGCTCTCCCCCCCCCCCCCCCCCCAGTCCCAGGTCCCCCCATGCTCTTCCCCTGCAGTCCCATTTTTCCTTTGCTCTTGTCCCCAAACCAATTTCCGACTCCCTGCTCTATCCACTTCCTAAAGTGCAAGTGCAGTTCCGCTTTCCACCTTGGGACCACTTTCTCTGCCCCGTGCGGTAGAAATAAAAGTTATTTACAACACGGGGGCTCTTGTATCTACGGAGCCCCGCGTGGTTCTTACACCAACTGCTTGAATGCACAGGGATGTGTGGGGCTTCGTAGATAAGAGCCCCTGTGGTTCAAACAACGTGTATTTCTACCACATGGGCCACAAGAAGGAAGAAGGCCCAAGGTGGAAGGAGGAGTTGCAGCTGCATGGTTTGCAGGTGCTGGCTGTAGTTTGAACTTGGGGGACACCTTTGCAAATCATGCAGGGAACAGTAAGTCAAAGGAGAGTTTTTTTTTTTTTTATAGCAGCCGCTGAGATTCGGGGCATGGCCAGTGTGCTCAGAGCTAACAACGCCCCTGCCTGCAGCCTGCATTGACAGATTCTAGAGTAGGGGTCCCCTACCTATGGCCTACAGTCCAGATCAGGCCCACTGAGGTTGTTTTATTGTCCTACCATACCTTTCTTTCTCAAGGCTGGATCCTGCCAATGGAGAAATTTAATTTATGTGCAGTGGCAGGGCTGTGGCAGAAAGATTGATTTGGGGGAGCAAGAACATAAGAAAATGCCATACTGGGTCAGACCAAGGGTCCATCAAGCCCAGCATCCTGTCTCCAACAGTGGCCAATAAGAACCTGGCCAATAAGAACAGTGGCCAATAAGAACCTGGCAAGTTCCCACAGAGTGGTAAGCAGCAAGTTCCCAAAAACTAGTTTTTGGGAACTTGCCAGGTTCTTAGTGGCCACTGTTCTTATTGGCCAGGTTCTTATTGGCCACTGTTGGAGACAGGATGCTGGGCTTGATGGACCCTTGGTCTGACCCAGTATGGCATGTTCTTATGTTCTTGCTCCCCCAAATCAATCTTTCTGCCACAGCCCTGCCACTGCACATAAATTAAATTTCTCCATTGGCAGGATCCAGCCTTGAGAAAGAAAGGTATGGTAGGACAATAAAACAACCTCAGTGGGCCTGATCTGGACTGTAGGCCATAGGTAGGGGACCCCTACTCTAGAATTTTAAACCTGTGAATGCAGGCTGCAGGCAGGGGCGTTGTTAGCTCTGAGCACACTGGCCATGCCCCGAATCTCAGCTACTGTTGCTAGTAATAGCGGTGGCTATTTTCTAAGCCAACTTAGGGTGGGGGAGTCTGAGTCTCCATCAGCAGAAGTGAGAGAAAATGCATGGCAGCAGCAATGACAGAAAGTCTTGACCGGGTTTCCCAACCAGAGCAGCAGAAGAGGAGCTGGCGGACTTGTGCGAGTGGAGAGCTGCTGGCAGGGAGACCTGGCCCCACCCATGGAAGATCAAGAGACGGGGAAGAGAGTGAGAGGGAGTGAGTGAGAGGGAGGGGGAGTAGGCTGAGTGATGAAGGGAGGGGAGAGGAGAGGCATGAGTGAGAAAGGAATGGAGGGATTGAATGAGAGGGAGGAGGAAGAGGTGAAAGCAGGGTAGGAAGGAGTGCATCCCCCCCCCCCCAAACACACACACATGCCCACATCTCTACATGACAACTGGCAGTTTCAGAAGGATGCAGTGTGGTAGGGTTGCCAAAAGTGATGGATTTAGGATTTTGCCATCCCTAGGCACTGTTGGTGCTGTCGCCCCCTCCCGCTCCCATGCAAGGGACAACAGAGCAGAAAGCGTAAAGCACAGCCCGCTTGGCTCTACTCTATCTGCTCTAACCTTACCTCCTCCCCTCATGTTCCCTGCATGACAGAAGAAGAGGAGGGGCTGGATTAGGGAGCAGAGTGGCCTTTTCTTTGCTTTCTGCTGTGCGCTCTGGCTTCACTCATCTCCTCCTGTTCCCTGCCACAGGAGAAGAGAGGAGGAGGAACTGGAATAGAGAGTAGAGCAGTTTTGCTTTGCTCTGTCCTTTCCAGCCTCTCCCTCCTGTTCTCTGCACTGGGAGGGGAGAGGCTAAGAACAAAAAGCAGAAGGTTGTTCTCTGCTGAGCGAGATTAAAACACAGCTGATAGGTAGCAAATCTTCAGACAGCCTTCTGCCTCCCAGAGTTTTGCCACCCTGGGCACAGGCCTCGTTGCCCTATTGATAAATCTAGGCCTGGTTGCAAATTTCTTAGAAAATAATAATAGAAATATTATTATGGACGCTTTGATAAAGCAATGGGAACCCCGTCTCTAGCCTCCCCCCCCCCCCTTTTCCCAGTGCAATAGTGATTTTTAAAAAGCTTGTTGTCAGATATATTAATTAGTTTTACTGTTTAAGCAGTTTCACCAAAATTGGTAATATCACCAGGGTGCCCTGGATGCCGGAGAGCTGTAATTTGTGGGGCTCCCCTATCTCCGTTTTATTCCAGACTGCTGTATGCCGGTAGAGGGCCCGACGCACAAGAAATTTTTATTTCCTGTAATTGTTTCATTTCCAGATGTCCCCTGAATGAAATCCCTTTGAAAATTGCGGAGTTGGTATTCAGGTTTTTAAAAAGAGCCGAGGGAACCGGCCGTTTGCTAGAAGGGGAGAGGTTCAATCGCAGTAAATCTGTGTGCACGCGAAAGGGGCGAATCTCTCTGAGGGGAAGACCGCAAAACGAAGCAGGTTACACCAGCCTTTCAATTCATCAGAAGGGCTGGACAGGTGCCCCACACAGCCCCTTGGCTGTCTCAGTGGTCTGAAATGCCCTGTGCAGCCCCCCTTTCCTTGAAAAGTTGGGGGTCCCCTGTTCTAGAGCATGGGGTGAATGAAATCCAATACTTGTGAATTAGCTTCACGCGTTTCCCTGCAAAGGTTTGTGCTTGTTTGGTTCACCTGTTATCCTAAGGGTACAAAACACTTGCTTTGTATCTGAGGAGTGCTCTCAGGAAGTGCTGACCCACTTATGAGGGAATCAAACACATTAGGTCAATTTATCTCCCAAAGGCCTAGAAAGAGCTAACTCCATGTGCTGCCTTTCTTGTTGTTTGTCACTGGCAACGTTGTCTCTTGCTGGTCATATTAAAGTTTATTCCCACAGAGTGGTAAGCAGCAAAGTTACTCGGCCTCAGATTGGTCCCATCTATCGAGACTTATAAGGCAACCGCTTGCCTTTCATTACCAACTTAAATAAAATATTATTGCTTCAGTACTAAGTCATGTTGGGTTTCTAAATTGACATGAATCAGAGAAAAGATTTATTCACGGTCCCTCTTTCACTTCTCAGTCCATCTTCCTGTTTCTGTCTTGTGTTCTGCGGGGCCACTGACTTTTATCTTGTAAGAAGTGATTTGATTTAGAAGCACATCTGCTTAGGAAAAATTTGCCAATGAAAAGGCATACAGGTATTTTGCCTCTTTAGCGTCAATTCTCTAAAGCCACAAAGGTCCCCTGCTTAATACTTTTTTTTTTTTTTTTCACACAGTAGACTTGCATGGGCATAAGATTGTGTATTTATGTGCAGTTCACTAAAACTGAGTGCATCAGCATGGGTGACAAGCTGAATAGCAGCGTTCAAGCACTCAACCTGCATGTGCAGCTTTGAGAAAAGTCTCCTCGGGTCAGTGCTGAGAAGAGTGAGCAGGAGGACAGTAGCTGGAGTTGAGGAGGGTTTGCGTAACAAGTTTGGGGAAAGCACAGGCAGATGTTTGATGTCTTCAGTCTTGCTGGCATGTTGTGTCTTGTCTGTGCTCTGCTACCCTTTGTCGTGCCCTTTCTGGTGTCTTCTAATACAGAGTTTGCCAACTTTTTCAATCCCAAGGCACACCTTCATTAACAAAAATGTTGTATGGCATACCAACCGCTGCAGAGAAGGATGTATATGGGCAAAAAAAAAAAAGAGCCAGGGAAGCTCTGAAAGCCCCATCAGTCTCTCTTCCAAATCTTAAAACAAAGGGAGAGAGGGAGCAGAGACGCACATGAACTCGTAACAATAGGCCAGTTCAGTCTACATACAAAAGCAGGAGAAGGGAGACGTCGAGAAGTCCTCAAAGGAGGTGGATGATAAAATAAAAGCAAAAAGAATAGCGTTCAAGAAATATAAAGAATCCCAAAATAAGGAACAAAGGAAGATTATCTGGTGAAACTGAGGAAGACGAAGAAGGAAATCAAGAAAGCTAAACATCAGGTGGAAGAAAATATTGCCAAAGAGGTAAAGAGAGGTGACAAAACATTTTTCAGATATATCAGAGAAAGAAGAAAGGTCTGGAGTGGTATAGTGAAATTGAAAAGTGACAATGATCAATGTGTGGAGAAAGATGGGAAATATTAAACAAATACTTCAGTTTGGTGTTCACTAAAGAAGACCCTAGAGAAGGACCATCGCTAGTGAACAAGACTGGATGGGGATGGAGTAGACGAATCTCCATTTACAGAAGAGTATATATGGGAAGAGCAAGAAAACTGAAAGTAGACAAGGCCATGGGGCTTGATGAGGTTCATCCCAGGATGTTTATTTATTTATTGGATCTTATATACCATCACTCGAGTTCCATCGCAACGGTTTACAACAATAAATACATTATAAACAGTAAAATAGCCAAGTAAAACATAAAACAATATAAAACTTAAAAATTGATACTGAGGGAGCTCAGAGATGTGCTGGCAGGTCCTCTGCACGACCTGTTCAATAGATCCCTGGAAACAGGAGTGGTGCCGAGTGACTGGAGAAGAATAGTGGTAGTGTGCTGCAGCAGTCAAAAAAGCCAACAGAATATTAGGAATTATTAGGAAGGGAATGGTTAATTAAACAGAAAATGTCATAATGCCTCTATATCGCTCCATGGTGAGACCACACCTTGAATACTGTGTACAATTCTGGTTGCCGCATCTCAAAAAAGATATAGTTGCGATGGAGAAGGTACAGAGAAGGGCAAACCAAATGATAATGGAACAGCTTCCCTATAAGGAAAGACTGAAGAGTTTAGGGCTGTTCAGCTTGGAGAAGAGATGGCTGAGGGGGGATATGATAGAGGTCTTTAAGATCATGAGAGGTCTTGAATGAGTAGATGTGAATTGGTTATTTACTCTTTCGAATAATAGAAGGACTAGGGGCAAAGGGCCATCGGCACCATTTTGATTTGTAGCAGGCCCGACAGCTCGACGGCACAGAGGGAGAGATCACTCACAGGAACTCGCTAGACCACCAGGGCTTTTAGTAAGTCTTGGGGAGGGATCGGGATGGTGGTGGTGGTGGTGGGGGGGGGGGGGGTTGTAAGAAAGTACAATTGAAGGGTTAGGGTGTTTTTTTTTCCAATTCGGGTTTTTTTTAATTCGTTTTTCGGGTTTTGGGTTCGGGTTCCAGCTTTGTTTTTTCCGGAAAAATGATCTGTGGGAAAACAAGTTTTCCCATGAACTGCCCGAACTGAAACTCAACCCGAGCAAAGAAAAACGAAGCTCATCTCTAATAAATAGAGCTTTTGTTTTAGACATTTGGCTGTCTTACATACCTGGTTAAGTCAGAAAAGTACTAATTAGATGGACAAATGGCACTTTTCAGACTTATTTGGCTAAGTGCTGATACTTAGCTGCATAAATCCGAACTTAAGCCGAATAACTGCCACTACATTTCTGGATAAGTCTGAATTCTCATGGGTCACAGTTTTTACATATGTGAGCATGTGTGTGCGCATATGTACTTGTATTTTATAACCTGAGCATATCATTTGTGCACAGGTTATAAAATAGAGATGTGAATCGGTTCGGTTCCGGTTCCGATTCAAATCGTGCAATTTTTTTCGTCCGGCCCGATCGCGGTTTTGTTTATTGGCTGCGCCCGATAAACAAAAACCCATCCCGACCCTTTAAAACCCGCTCCCTTAGCCTCCACCACCCTCCCGACCCCCCCCCCCCCCCCAAAATGTTTTAAAATTACCTGGTGGTCCAGCGGGGGTCTTGGGAGCGTTCTCTCACGCTCGGGCTGTCGGCCGATAAACAAAAAACCCACCCGGCCCTTTAAAACCGCTCCCTTAGCCTCCACCACGCTCCCGACCCCCCCCCCCCCCCCCAAAATGTTTTAAAATTACCTCTCGCTCTCAGGCCATCGGCTGCCACTAATAAAAATGGTGCCGGCCATCCATTGCTCCTACCATGTGACAGGGGCCAGCCAATGGCATGGTTACCCTGTCACATGGTAAGGGCAAAGGGCCATCGGCGCCATTTTTATTAGTGGCAGCCGATGGCCTGAGAGCGAGAGATCGCTCCTGGGGCCCACTGGACCACCAGGTAATTTTTTAAAATATTTTTTGGGGGGTCGGGAGGGTGGTGGAGGCTAAGGGAGCAGTTTTAAAGGGTCGGGGTGGGTTTTTTGTTTATCGGCCGACAGCCCGAGTGCGAGAGAATGCTCCCGGGACCCCCGCTGGACCACCAGGTAATTTTAAAACATTTTTTTTGGGGGGTCGGCAGGGTGGTGGAGGCTAAGGGAGTGGTTTTAAAGGGTCGGGTGGGTTTTTAGGTTGTGTCCTAACTCCCGTTAGTGTGCACTAACCCGATTAACGATTTTTCACGATAAATCGGTGGAATTTCTATTGTATCACACTCTTTAACGATTAATGACTACTTAAAAAATATCGGACGATATTTTAAATAGTCAAAAAACGATTCACATCCCTATTATAAAATACATGAGTAGTTTTGTAAGTTATCCTTCCTGTGAATCAGGGATATATTATATTGAGAAAATCTTCATTATCGTTGTTTATGTATATCACGCATTTCCAACCGGAGAGATCAAAGAATGCTATAATTAGTTAGGTTTACAATGATTATAATAGCATTAGGATTACAATGTTATAACTGGTTAGGTTTAAAGTGAGTATCGTTGTGTAGATAGTATAAGCAGTTGCACAGTGGGGGATAAATAATTCTAGTAGTAGTAGGAAATAGTTGTTATGTTATAATGGATATGAAAATATCCATATATAATTGCTATTATATAATTACATAAATATAAATATACAATTGCTTTGCAGTCACAAAATCTTTGCAAACTGCTCACAAATATTAGAATTACAAGATGCTATGATTTTCCTATTACTGGATTTGGTTTTATTGACTAATCATTAAATAAACATGGCAATATCAATTGACAATTAGCATTACTGTGTGGGTCTGAGCATCTTATTTGAAGCAGTGAAGCCCTAGATTCTGTTTTTTTGGGTGAGTTGAGATGTGTTTTCAGAAATGCTGGGCACAAGTTTTTACTTTCAAAGATGTACAGAAAAGTGGCTCGGGTGAAATCATTTGGGAATGTCTGCACTTGCCATTTCAATTCAAATTGGGCACTGCAGATACTTCTCTCCACTTAACCATAAACAAAATCATAAGAATAAGAATATGAAATGCAAGCCAGGAGCCAGGAATTGCGACAATGGAGATGTTAGCAAATCACTTGTAAGAGACCATTATAAAGCTGCTTTTTCAGTACAAGTGACAGCATTGGCATTAAAGCGTCTTCGATGCCGAGCTTTCTGCTGGGGGTAGTTTGAAACAGGAGCACAGGCTGTCACGCATCAGCTTGTCTTGAGTCCTGCCAGATGGTTTATTTCTCCAAATAAGCATTCTATTATGAATGAAGTAGATTTTTTTTGACAATGAAGTGCTAGTTTCACCCCAAATCGTTTGGGCCTCAGGCGAGCAAGGAACGGAAAACATAGCAGCTGTCATAAAAGAGAAAAGTATTAGTCACATCCTGAAAAAAAAAAAGGTATTTAGAGCATATGGGAGGCAGCACCACCATGGATGTGTCGTTAACCCTCTCTGTTCTGCCCACCCACGTGCCCACAAGCATCCATAAACTATGGATGTGCTTTTATTTTTCAAATCAAAAATGAAATTTGAAATGTCATTTCTTTGCTTCCAGCCCTGCTATCCCCCAATCGATGACAAAGCCCACACTTTAAACATTTTATAAAAATTCCCCCCTTTTTGGATTCCTTCCCAACCCACCTTAACCTCACGTAATCTCAGGACTAACAATGGGGCAAGAGAGATCCGCAGTTGCTTTTGCCCCCATTTCAAACCCAGGGATGGGATGAGATTAATGGGGAGCCAAGGTGAGATAGAGCTTTATAAAAAGTTTAAGGTGTGGATTTAGTTGGCAGAGGGAGCGGGGCTGGTGGCCAACTTTTAATGCACACTCACAACAAAAAAAAACAAACAAAAATAGACAAAACAAAAATAAACCAAAATGACATGAACATTCTTAAAAAAAAAAAAAAAAAAAAAAAAAAAAAAAGATAGACATATCCAACTAACTTAGAAGGATTATCCAGCAGCATAACTATGCTGCTGAATATCCCCATACTAAGCACTACATAGGCCTCTGTTAGAGCAGCACTGGAGGCAGCGGGAGTGGGGCAGAGGGTCCCTTGTTCCCGGCAGGAAAACATAAGGTATTGGGGGAGATGGGGAGAGGAAGGAGGCAGTGCCTCATATCATCCCTGCAGGTGGGTGGGGGGAAATGGGGGGAATAAGCTGAGCTTCATATTTAGCAAAACGTGGAACAGGGGATCCAGCGTACCATGCCAGGCACTTCTCAAGGTTTAAAACAGGTTTCGGGGGTGAGCATAGCACAGCCTGTCAAGGCATTTGTATTACGTTTTTGGGGGAATTGGCCCAATGGTCTTTTATTTCTTTTGTTTTGACTGTTTATGACAGCGCTACTTAGCCAGATATCTTTTAAATACAGAGACTGTGGAGTCCACCAGATGTCCCTAGTTCCCAGCCCTTAGGTAGACAGCTGCAGAGGGATACACCGTTCTGATCAGCACCTCCCCAGAGGTTGTCTGGAACTGGAAGTCCCTTAGGCCCAAGCGAAGGGGCTAGTCTAAGTGAGGTAGTTTGCTTTCAGAAGAGAAGGATGGGTATCATGCTCTCTGAGTTAGGCCCCAAGTGTGACATTGGAGAAGAGAGGCACATGCCTTGCCAGTTCTTTTAATAGGGTTGGAAAGTAGAAGGCTAGTGAGAAAAAGTTGATGTATTTTTTTTGGTTTCTACATTTTTGACCTGTTCCATTCCTGGCAGGCTGTATCCCCTGCCCAGGGTGGTTAGAAGGGACTGTACACCACCTTTTCGACCAGCATACAAGGAGGTAGCAACATTCTGCGGTGAGAAGAGATCCCGAGTCATGTTTTTTGCAAGTTTGTAGTTTTCCACTTGTGGAAAGGGAGAATTTTTCTGCCCCCTTCTTTTCCTTTAACTGAAGACCTTTAGTGACTATTTCCAGTATAGGCTTTTCCTCTTGGGAGGCCAGCATTTATCTGTTGAAGAGGAACATCAAGGGAGACAAAACATCTGGAGACACCCAACGGAGTTTCCACTTGGGACTCAGGACATGCCAGGCGTAGTCTGGGATTCAAACGTGGACCTCAGATTCTGTGGGAAGGGATCTGCTCAAAGTTAGGATACCTCTGCCACCTTGGGACCAGTCAGTTTCAACCCCTGCCTGGAAGGACACATCCACAGAGAGCATTCAAATCCTGGCTCATGTAAATCTGGGGACCCTAGATGTGTCTGGACACTTTGTTTTGCATCTATTGATTCTTTTAAGAGGAATTACAGTAAACTTTGATTTCAACACCCATTCAGTGAGTCTTGCCTGGTTTGTAAATATACAAAGAGATATGGTAACACACGCGCGCGCACACACACGCACACACACACACACATGGGATATCATTACTGCCTAGGCCAAGAAGATCTGCCTTCATCCCCACAGAAGGAACCCACACCTTGGGGACAAAGGACATGAGAAGAGTGAAGACAGCCCTAGTTATAAACAGTGATAATCCAGAGAAAAGGGTTACATAAAGATATCCAGTTAAGTAGCACGTTATCCTGCCATACAAGGCTGGATAACTAAATAATCTACCCGGCTATATTCAAATATAGGTACTTGTAGGCAGATAACTTTAAGCTAATATATTCAGAAAGATGTTTATCCCCTCACTATACAGGACAAGTATGGATAACTTGGATAACTTGTCCACTAAATGGCCTATTGAATATTGGTTTTGTAGTTTTGTAATGATGATAATTCATTACGAGGTCTATATTCAGACACAGACAGGATTGTAAAGTTAATCAGATAAACTTATCTGGCTAACTTTGGAGGCATATTGAATAGTACAGCCACACTATTGAATAGAGCCGGCTATCTTACCAGGTCATTCATCAAAATGCACTAGGGCCCTAACGCCTGTGATAACACCATAACGCCCATGATAAGGCCATAATGCATGTGTTATTTTTTGCATTGTGAGATGCATATACAATTTCTGAAAATTTAGACAAAGGGGAGGAGTTTATGAAAATGAAGGGTGTTTAACGTTCATGTGATAGTGTAAAGCATGTTATTGCTGTGTGATATGCCCGAAGTGGGATTTGGGATATTTATCACAAGTCCTGTTTTGGTGGAGGAGGGAGAGGAAGAAAGAGAGAGAGAGACTCTGGGGTGATGCACATATTAGTCAAGTATTTATACCACAGTAGGAGGGTCATTTAGTAACTTGAGGTGAAGTTTTTGGTGGGGGTTTAGGGTGTGGGGGCCAGTTTTACATGTACAAACAGCACAGTACACATCAGTGAACATTTGATGTGATTCGGAATGAGGAAAGATGCACAAAGGTGAGATTTCTACAATGTACTCTCGCCCTAACTTGATGCACTTATAAAGAGTCTCTCTCCGGAAATGCCTGTCTGGGAAAATATTGCAGTTGTGAGAAATTTAATGTGCATTGTGGTAAATACCTGTGCTAAAAATAGCATGCATTGTGGTAACTAAAAAATTACCCTACCCACACCCCCCCCCTTTTTTTTTTTATCACAGGCGTTACTCGTGCAAAATTTATAGCAAAATGATGAATCTAGGCCTTAATTAGTTAACCAGCGATCTATAGCCAGCTAACTTTAGGACAGCTCTTTGACGTGACCAGACTGTCACATGATTTGGACTGCGGAGCAAAAAAGGGCTTTTTTTTTTTTTTCAGCCTTTCTGAGACATTTAATTTAAAATATATTTATAACCCACATGCATCCAGTAGTTATTAGCAGTTTATAATATACATATTTAAAATCCAAAAAATAAAACAACATAATAAACAGTAAATAGATAATCTGTATTTTTATATGCTTCTGCAAATCAGCTTTCTTATTCATCCCCAAATGCTATCCTCTCAGCAGTACTTTTTAAAACATAGGATGTGATTATTTTTATTCACCAAATAACTTTCTGCCAGAAATTTTTAAGCCCAGAATTTGGAAGAATCAAATTCAAATGGAACAGCGCATTACAAATAGTCTAGTTCTGCTTACAGGAGAAGCTCCAGTTTATGTGAAACAATGTGTTAACATGACTGAACTGAATTGAAAGTTTTCCAGAAAGTAAGAGCTAATAACGTCCTCATTTTTCTATGGAGAAAACATGAGAGTTCCTTTAGAAAGTACAAGGTATGCATCTGTGACCCTTGTTTTCAGTGGAGGAATGGAAATAACTGTCTAGAGGAGGCCAATATTAGATTTTTTCATTCAGTGCATCTGAACAAATGATTCCTTTCATGGTTTTACAATCCCTTCGAAAGTTTATTACCGCTTGTATCTAATTTGCAGGATGTGCAAGCCATGTGAGTCTCCGCTGAAACGTCATGGACTCCGTGGCTTTGATTTTATCAGTTAATGCAAATTGCTAGCAGCACGCTCATGCAGAACAATTGTGTCCCTGCTAAAATTAGTATCCACAATGGAATGTATCAGCAGGCTATCACTGATTTTAGTCTATAATGCACTCAATAGTCTTTTTAGTATAATAATGAACAATACCAGATGTGGGCATGGAGGAACAGCAACAGTACAAAGACAATAATGGAGCATAAGATTTCTGCACTGAAACTCCGTGAAACTGTCACTAAACACAATGAGGTCCATATTCAAAAGCCATAATAGTGTTGCGATTTCTGTTATGCCTTTCGGTCGCAGGTGCGAGTACTCACTGCTTGTTCTACACTTTTACCCTCCCCGGGTCTGCTCGCCCAACGGGCCTGCCTGCATCGCCACGTTCCTTGGACCTCTTCGCGGAGGCATGGACACCATTACTTCCTGTTCCGATGTTAGGCCCTCCTAGGCGCGTGCGCGTGTCACAAGTCCCGCCTTTGAAGCTGCTTCAGCGGGAACCTCAGGGGTGTCTTCGTTTGATGATGTCATCGGACTTATATTTAAGCTCCTGCTTCACCCCCAGCAAGCCAACTTGCCAACAGGTTCCGTACGAGTCCTACGCCTGCCTTGTTCCTGAGACGCTGCTCCTGCTTGCAACTTGGACCTTGTCTGGCACCCGCTCCTCGGGGGGTCAGTGTGCGCTCTATGGGGACTTGCTCCCTGGCCTACCCCACTCCTCGGGCTGGCCCCGCGCCTCCTGGGTCCCACCTGGCTACCTGCTCTATCTCTCGGCTCTCCCTGGAATTACAGCAGTTTCTTGTGAGTCCTCAGTTGGCCTTCCCCGCTTCTCGGGGTTGCGTCATATTATTCAAGACTGTTCGCGCTTCCCGCTCCTTGGGCCATGCTCACCTATCCTGAGATCAACCTAAGCTTCCCTACTCCTCGGGGCTTGCTCCTGGACATTCTACCATTGTCAGCTGTCCCGCTACGTGGGCCCTCCTCTCTACGGCTCAGCCAGTCACTTCCGGTCACCAGCTACCTGTCTACATCAGCTACTGCTCTTGAGCTCAGGCTTCCCCATATTACGGGTTTGCCTTCACTCTCTTGTCTACGCCCACTACACTGCAGCTCCACCTCTCGGGGCTCTCCTACTGGAGTACCTCCTGCTTGGCTGTCTCGGCGCCGACCATCCTGTGGTCTGCCTGGTGTTCTCTCTCCTCAGACTCTCCAAGTACTGTTTACAGACTACTACCCTACGGGATCATCTCCTGGTCCCTGGAGATCCCTGCACGACTGTGCACAGAGCTTTCCAGTACTCCAATACCTCACTTCTTGAAGGTGTGGACCTGAGGGGCTCCTCCCCACAGGTGGCAACAACTCACACCTTGGGACAAGGGTCCACACACACACCAATCATAACAGATTCTGTTTGTGAGACTAGCCCACAAGCAGCCTCTTACCTTTTCCAGCAGCTAAGAAGGTGGGCAATCCTCACAGCCCGGAGGCCGCTGACATCTCCTCCTCTTCCACAGTGTATCACTACCATCGTTGCTGCTGCCGCTTGTCCTCTTCACGGCCTGGGGCCATCCCTGGTCCTTCTTCGCAGCTAGGTCACCACTGCCGCTGCTTCCTTCTTCCACGGCCTGAAGGCCACCGACAGCACCGTCTCTTCCGCGGCCAGGAGGCCGCCCTCTCTTCGCAGCCTGGAGGCTGATGATGACCCCACTGCTCTCCTGCGGCCTGGATGCCGCCTTCTTCATCTCTTCATGGCCTGGAGGCCGCCGCCGAAGCTTTCCTCTTCAGCAGCCTGGAGACCACCCAGAAGCTTCCCTTCCATGGTCAGAAGGCCGCCATTATCCTTGTCCTCTTCCATGGCCAGAAGGCCATTCCAGAGCTCCTCTTCATGTGGCCTGGAAGCCGCCATCATCGTCTTACTTCACGGCAGGGAACCACCGTCATCAGGGTTTGCTTCTTCCTGTGCAGCAGGATGCCGCTCTCCAAGGTCCTGCCTTCTTCCTTAGGTGCGAGGCCGTGCCTCCTTGCTTCATTTAAAGGGCCAGCAGTGGGTTGCTTCCTAGGCTTCTCCTGCTGGATGTCCTTAGGCATTTCCTCTTCAGCCCTATACAGAAGGCCTTCCTTCACTCAGATTCTTCAAGTCACTCTGTTCCTCGTTGGTCCTTTTTGTCTTCGTTCATGGTTCCTGAACCTTCATTGTCATCTTCGTTCTATGTCCTGGTCTCTCAATGGATCCCGTCCTCTTGTCTTCTGATGTCCTGATGTCTCAATGTCTCCATGTCCAGACGTCTTCCTATCTCCGAATGTCCTGATGTTCCCTTGTCTTTGGATGTCCAGACGTCTCCGTCCTTTGATGAATTCGTTTGTCATGTTACAGATGTCCCTGTGGTCCTCCTCTCTTGAGGTCCCTGATGTCCAGATGCCAAATATATTCCAAGGTACCAGTGTCCTTTCGTATCCGATGTCCGCCGTTCCAGCCCTGATGTTCTGCATCCTAATCCTGAAGTATCGTCACTCCTCAAGCTCCAGGTTCAGCTTCGTCTCGCCTCGGTTCTCGTCTTCAGCTGACCTTCCTGGGAGTAAATCCGTTCCTATCCAGTTGAGTTTGGTGGCTGGAACTCTCTTCCAGTTGGATCTGTCTTCGAGCACTGCCTGGATTCCTTCTTCGCCCTGATCCTCAGTCCTGTGTTTGTTCCACTCTCTGCGTGGTCCACGACCAGCCTCTTCAGGTTGTGTAGGGTGTGCCATGGGACAGGATGGTCTGGGCCCAGCCCACGTCAGCTGTGTAGGGCGCCCTGAGGGGCAGCGCCTGTCTAAGTCTCCGAGTATCCTGAATCCTTATCCTTGCCTGAGTCTTTCCAAGTTCCAAGTCCTCATCGGAGTATCCGGATCCTCGCCTGAATCTCTAGAATCCACCTCTGATCTTCATCTACATCTGAGCGTCTCGTCTGAGCTCCAAGCTACCTTATATCCTAGTCTCTTCTGAGTTCCGAGTTCCAATTTTCCTAATGACCTCGTCTCATCCAAGTTCCAAGTTTCCTCATGTCCTCGTCTCATCTGAGTTCCAAGCTACCTCTTGTCCTCGTCTTGTCTGAGCTTCCAAGTACCAAGAATTCTCACCTTGTCTGAGTCTTCAAGCGTCCTCATCTCATCTGTGCTCCAAGTTACCTCTTGTCCTCGTCTCATCTGAGCCTCCAAGTACCAAGTGTCCTAGTCTTGTCTGTGCTCCAAGTTAACTCTTGTCCTCGTCTCATCTGTGCTCCAAGTGTCCTTGTCTTGTCTGAGTCCCAAGCTCCACATGTCTTCGACTCGTCTGAGCCTCCGAGCTTCCTCGTCTTGTTCAAGTCTTCAGCCTAGTCCAAGGCCGAGGTCCCGTCTTGTTCCAAGATCCAGTACCATCACCTGTCCTCGAACTCTGTCCGTCCTGCCGCATCTGCCGCTACCCAGTGGCAGGTCCGAAAGGGCTATCGAGTGTCATTACTGGGTGTCTACCGGTGCATGCAGGTTCAGCAATGGTTAGAGCGGTGGTCAGCCTGCTCTTGCCATGCTTGGACACGTCTTGCCTGCCGTGGCGCTTCCACAGAGCTCCTCTCTGAGGTCACGTCGTGGTCCAAGGGCACACATCTCTCCGGAATTGGGCGCGCTCCCTCCCACAGATTCCAACAAATAGCCAACTAAATGGCTTACTCAGCTTACCCAGCTATATTTAGCCTTTATCCAGCTAAATTCTAGCCAGGTATCTAGTAAGAAGGGGATGTTCCATGGGCGAGTAAGACATAGTCTGAGGAGGAGTGGAGTTAGCCGTGCAAATTATGTCCTAAAATTAGCCGGTTAGACATAACCACACCACTCACAAAACACTAGGTTTGTATTGGAAGAATCTACCATATTCAGGTAGGACAGACCATTCAACCAGACCTCATACACAATATCCAGTGCTTCAATGCACGGAACTGATACCACATATTTTGAATAAACTTATGTGTGGAGTGGTTCTAATCATTGGTCATTGGTTGTTAGGTTCAATTTCTTATTTTTCATTTTTTACTTTTTTTTCCCCTTTTGATTTTTGCATTTGTGGAAAGTACTTATCTTAAAAGACGTTTTTGTTTATACGAAGTACTTATCTTAAACAATGTTTGCAGCTGATGTCTTTAAACTTAGGACCGGAACACCGGAGAAAAAGAAACAACTACGCCCGACGCGGCTCACGTTTCTTGTCTTGCTTCTTCAGGGGCTCTTAATAAGTTGTCTGTAAACACAAACATTGCGTCAAACATTGTAATTCAACAAAACATTTATAGAATATACTTGCTCTTTTATCCATACATCAGTTATAACGACTCATGTTTCCCGACTTCCACAGTCTGCAAAACAGCTGTTCCTCCATTTTGAGAATCTAAACCGGCGGCTTTTTAAACCAATTACCGGCTCGAATCCAAACCAATCGGGCGGGTTCAACTTCTAACAACAGAATGGCGTGATGACATTGTATCCCCTCATACGTTAAAACAATGTGGTCCAATCAATGGCTTCATTCATCCCCCTAGGAGAGACTGCCTGCAATGTGAAAATCCATTTTTGTTCAATAAAGTTTAGTTTAAATGAACTATCTCCGCTATCATCTGACTGGACTATTTGGTCCAAAATTGTCCATTTAAGATCTTGAAAACTATGCCCTTTATCTATGCAATGTTTAACCATTGGAGCTTCCAAATTTGACGTGTTAAGTCTGCTACGGTGTTCTCGGAGACGAACCTTAATTGCTCTTTTTGTACGTCCAACGTAGATTAAAGGGCAAGTGAAGCAGTTTTTTGTGATACATATAGGTTAGACATAACCGGCTAACTGTAAGATAGCTGGGTATATTCAGCAGAACGACTGCACTGCTGAATATACCCTGCTAATTAGCCGGATATGTTCATCTGGATAACTAGCTGAGCCACACAGTGGCTGAAAATGGACCCCATTATTTTCTTTTTAAAAATATGAGAGAGAAGATATATCACTCTTGTACAACATCAATAATATTTATTATTTCTCCAACACTACTAATATACTCAGCTCTGTAGACAAGGTATACTGTATGATCACTGGATCCCTGTACCAAAGAATATAAGATCTTGAGTTTGACTCCAGGAAATTAAGCAACATTAAGGGCCCAATTCACTAAGAGGTGAATTTTAAAAGAGACGCATGCACCAAAATCGGGATATGGGCATGCATTTAGCATGTCACTCGATTTTATAAAGTTGATTACTATTTAGTATTTATTTTATTTTAAAAACATTACATTTCCCTCATGTCTAATGTTTGCGGCAGATTACATAGGAAACATACATAGAAACATAAAGGCAGAAAAAGACCATATGGCCCATTTAGTCTGCCCATCCATCTAATTTATCTACAATTCCCATACATAATTAGTTTACACAAATAGAGCTAAAACAAAGTAATAATGGTAAACATATAAAAATGAGAAAATCAGGATTTAAAATAAGAGATTAAAGTCATAAACAAAACAATAAAATAATGCATAATTTAAAGAAAGCCATGACCCAGCAGAAGAAATTTGCTGACTATCATTGTAAACATGAATACCAGTTTCAGGTTGGCAACAAAGTATGGCTGTTCACAAGGAATCTACATCTGAAACTCCCTTATGCTAAACTTGGCCCTAAGTACACAGGGCCATATACCATTACTGAGAAAATTAACACAGTAACCGCATGCCTTCAGCTTCCTAACACTCTTAAGATACCATCCCAAGCTGGCCACACCAGATGGTTTCAACAGGCAGAGAACACCTCCGGATCTAGTTCTAGTCTATTGCCAACCTGAATTCAAGGTTGAGGAGATTCTGTAGTCTAGGGTATCCCATAACAAAGTAGAGTACTTGATTCATTGTAAAGGATATAGCCCCAAACATAGATCTTAGGTTGATGCATCTGACTTCCATGCAGTTCGTCTTTTTAAGAAATTTGTTGAAAAGCAACACAGAGGCCATCCCGAGGTTGTCCCTGAAAGGAGGGAGGTACTATAAGGATCCATTATAAAGTGCTCCTCCACCCTGCAGGTGGTGCTGTGGGCCACTTGAACTGTCTGGTCCTCCTATCTCTGTACTCCTTGTTTCTCCTTGGCAATCATATTTCCTGCATAGACTTGTACTTATACTGAGGCAGTCTCAACAGTCAGTTGCCTTAGTTAGTCCTTCCTTCCGGGCCTCGTATTTTGGCTCTGCTCCAGTTTCTAGAAGACATCATTATCCTCAACGTCTACATTCAGCACTCCTGTTTGTTCTCCTGCCTGGACTCCTGATTTCTGGTTCGTTCCTGTTCCTTATTTTTTTTCAGGCCTCTTGCTTCTTGCCAATTCTCATGCCTCATTGGCCACCAGCACCAGAGGGCTCAACCCGAAGGGAAGGTGGCTGGTCTAGGTGGAAGTCCATCCTTTCCTGGGATTAGACTGCTTATTTCTGGGGCTACCCTCAGACTGCACCGTCATCCTTTCAAATACAAACTAAAACCACATCTGCAAATAAAATTAGGCAAAGGGACCTCAAACTTTACAACATGCTACATTAGTAAAAAAAATGGAGTGACTGACTTGACATATTGTAAAAAGCTTCTTTAAAAAGTGGGTTTTATTAACAGCTCTTTGAAAAGTGGCAATGCAAAAGATACCTCTAGTAAAATCTGGGAGCACATTTCACGATTGTCTAATAACAGAAAAAGCGCAATCACGAGCTTCTGATAAATGAACATGGCGATAAGATGGAACTTCCAGTAGAAATCAATTAGCAGAGCGAAGACTGCGGGTGGGAACATGGAATCTAAGAATTGCATTTACCCAGGATGTAACAATTTATGAACTGCATTACATTTTATACTTGATTTACCATAATAAATATAATGAATAGAGAATTGAAGATATATAATCATAAGGGCCAAATTGTGGTTAAAATTGTGGCAGCTGAATTTTGCATCATTTGGAGAGCCCTTAGCGAGTTAGCAGGAAGACTTATGAACAAGAAATTGCTGTTATCTAGCCCGGTTAACACCAGAGCCTTTAAGATGATTCCGAAATCAAGAGCAGAAAGTTGGGGCTTTAGCCATTGCAACATCCTCAAACAGTGTTCTGATTGGACCTCTCAGAATTTATTCTTTGGCTGAGTGTATAGTAATTTATCAAATAATTGCAATAACTAGGATAGTAAATTCACAATAAGAGGCAAACAAAGTTATTAAGCTCTACTACAGAGCCTGTACAGTAAGCTCAAATACAGTAATATAGTAGAAATCATCATGAAACAAATACACACAATATTAGCATTAGGTGGACTGCTACTGGAAGTTTTAACCTCTCCCTTTATTTGCATGGAGAAAGTGAGGAAATGTAAGAGATATACCCATGCCAGAAATGATATTCAAAGGTGATGATTCAGAGGAATTGAAACAAATCTCATTGAATCTGGAAGAAGTACTAGGGCAAATTGACAAACTAAAGAGTAGCAAATCACCTGAAGCAGATGGTAGACATTTCAGAGTGCGGAAAGAACGGACAAATGACATTGTGTTCTGCTATTGGAAATTTGTAAACTATCAATAACATCATCTATGTACCTGAAGACTGGAAGGTTGCCAATGTAATGCCAATTTTTAAAATGGAATCAAGGGGTGATCCAGAAAATTACAGACCAGTGAATCTGACATCTGTGCCAGGAAAATGGTAGAAACTATCAAAAAGAACAAAATTGTTGAAGATATAGATAAGCATGGGACAAAACCAACATGTATTTAACCAAGGGAAGTCTTGCCTCACAAATTTGCTACACTTTTTTGAGGGCATAAATAAACGTGGATAAAGATGAGCCAGTTGATATAGTGTATCTGGATTTCTAGAAAGCATTTGACAAAGTCCCTCATGAGAGACTTCTTAGGAAATTAGAAAGTCATGGGATAGGTGGCAGTGTCCTGTTGTGGACTGCCAACTGGTTAAAAGATGGGAAAAACAGATTGTAGGGCTAAATGGTAAATTTTCCCAATGGAAAAGAGTGAATAGTAGTGCCCCAGGGTTCTGTTCTGGGTCTGATGCTGTTTTAATAGATTTATAAATGACCTGGAAATGGGAACAACAAGTGAAGTGATTAAATTTGCCGAATGCAAATTATTCAAAGTTGTCAAATGACAGGATTGTGAGAAATTGCAAGAGGATATTGCAAAACTGGGAGACTTGGCATGCAAATGGCAAATAAAATTTAGTATGGACAAGTGGAAAGTGATGCACATAGGGGAAAATTATAGCTACATCATGCCAGGTTCCACATTAGGAGTCAAGAAGTCACCACTCAGGAAAAGGATCTAGGTATCATTGTTGAAAATACATTGAAATCTTCTGCTCAGTGTGCAGCAGCAGCAGCCAAGAAAGCAAATAGAATGCTAGGGATTATTAGGAAAGGAATGGAGAATAAAACAGAGAATATTATAATGCTTCTATATCACTCCAATGTGCAACCTCATCTTGGGTTTTGTGTTTAGTTCTGGTCACCACATCTCAAGAAAGATATAGCAGAATTAGAAAAGTTACAGAGAGGGGAGACCAAGATGATAAAGGGGATGGACAATTTCCCTATGAAGAAAGTTAAAGAGGTTAGGACTCTGCAGCTTGGAGAAGAGATAGCTGAGGGGAGATATGATAGAGGTCTATAATAATAATCAGTTGTTTACTCTTTCGAAAAGCACAAAGACCAGGGGACACACAGTGATGTTACTGGGTAATACATTTAAAATTAATATTTTTTTTCTATGCATAATTATAGAAATGAAACATAGAAATGACGGCAGAAGAAGACCAAATGGCCCATCCAGTCTGCCCAGCAAGTTTCGCAATTTTTTTTTTCTCATACTTATCTGCTACTCTTGTCTCTTAGTAACCTTTGGTTTTATTTCCCTTGCACCACCCCCACCATTAATGTAGAGAGCAGTGTTGGAGCTGCATCTAAGTGAAATATCTAGCTTAATTAGTTAGGGGTAGTAACCGCCGCAATAAGCAAGCTACACCCATGCTTATTTGTTTACCCAGACTATGTAATTCAGTCCTTGTTGGTTGTCTGTATATAGATCCACTTTTCTTCATTCCCCCTGCCGTTGAAGCAGAGAGTTATGCTGGATATGCATTGAAAGTGAAGTATCAGTCTTTCTCCCCTGCCGTTGAAGCAGAGAGCTATGCTGGATATGCGTGAAGTATCAGTCTTTCTCCCCTGCCATTGAAGCAGAGAGCTATGCTGGATATGCATGAAGTATCAGCCTTTGGATACTCTGGAATTCATTGCCAGAGGATGTGGTGAAAGCTATTAGTATAACTGCTTTTGAAAAAGGTTTGGACAAGTTCATGGAGGAAAAGTCATTAACCGTTATTATTGTGGAATTGCAGATATCCACTGCAGCTCGGAATCTATCTCCCCCTTGGGATCCTGCCAGGTACTTGTGACCTGGATTGGCCACTGTTGGAAACAGGATACTGGGCTTCATGGACCCTTGGTCTGACCCAGTATGGCAAACCTTATGTTCTTATGAGAAAGGGGTAGGGATAAGGCATTAATAATTATTGGATTCTATCTAGTGGTATCTGTATAGGAACTTCCAACCAAAGGACTAAAAAGTCCTCTTTTCCTACTGATCAAACATCTCAGAATTAACTTCCACTTGTGGCAGAATGCATCAGGACTCCTTCCAGAATTCTGAAAATTGGCCACTAGATGTCACCATTGCACAATATGACTCACTCCCCACCCAAGGGACTCTGAACCAGGTGCCTCCACAGGTCAGCTCGTTTACCTATTTTGACATTGTTATGATATAATCTGCCTATTGTTTTACTTGTAGTATGTTCCATTTATTGTGTCTTTTCGGAGATAAATGTATTATTTAAAGAGCCATCAGATGGTAACAACTAAAGAAACATGGGTTAGGTTCAAATCAGTGAAGGAGATGAGAAATCTCATATGCTAAACAAATCTGATTTTTGACTAGCAGTTTCATCCTCCTCCTGGGGGGCTTCCAGCTCAGTTGGAATCAGAGCTGGGATCCTGGCACCATGAACCTTCTTGTGCAAGTACCCAGGGATGTTTTCCCTATTTTATAATTCCCCCCCCCCCCCTGCCCCCATAATACCAGTGAAAGTCCAAGTCAGGGGGCCACACACTAGTGTCCTGAATTTAGCCATTAGGTGTCACCCTTGAGCTAGGACCATGACTCCCTTCCCAGCCCCACTCCCCAGGAGCTGCATCCCCAGTGTGGAAGACCCAGGTTGGGATTGAACTGGTGACCTTCTGCTTGGCACAGCTCTGCCACCGGCTGGCCTCTAGACATGCTTTTAACATTCCAGGTCTCCTTTGTGCCATAACGAAAAGAAAATGTTTTAATGCATGATAATCTAGCTAATTTAGGGTCTGATTTATTAAGCTTTTTTTTTTCCCCTCCAAAGCCTTAATAAATCAGGCTTACACCAGCTTGAGAGATTATCGGTTCTTTCATATGAAAAACAGCCAGAATACAGATTAATATGCTTTAAATGATACAGTAAACAACAAAGATCTTAAAGAATTAGCTAAAATATAGACTATATCGATCACAGTGCAAATTATTTGTTCAGGGACTTTTGTTGAATTGTCTTTTTTAAACAGCTACAGATGCTATTAGATTCACAATCATTTTCCAAGATCCTGGAAATGTAAATCCTCCTACTGTCAGTGATGATCCTTAGAAATAAAAGAAGCAATTTTGACCACTTGTCTGTTTCTCTTTATAGTTATTACAAAGTGAAACTGACAGAATCCTCATTGAACCAAAATACAGTAAGGATGCTTGTTAGTCACAAGATTTCAGAAAAAAAAAAAAAAGCTGAACCCACAGGCTGTATGTGTCAAGGCCACTTTGGCTGGTAATTCTTGAGTATCTCAGTCTAGCAAGCTAGGACTGCTCCTTTTTTCATTTCTGAAATCATGAAGTGAGAACAGCAAGCTACTGGGAAGGTTGCACATACTTCTCCCTCAGCTGCCTCAGTAGCCGACTCCAGAAGTCTCCCCATGGCCTACCTCAGGCCTGAGCTGCTCCCACCCCCATGCTCCTGGAGCAGCTGGCCCGGTACTGGGGGAGGATGCAGCCCATGTGCAAAACTTCTCCCAGCTGCCTTAGTGATCTACTCTGGAAATCACTACGACCCAGCTCTGACCTGAGCTGCTTCCAACCTGGGACTTGGGCATTTGCTGCACATCTGCATACTTCTCCCAGCTGCCTCAGAGGACGCTCCAGCCCCCTTGGGTTTTACCAGCTAGCCAAGAGATGCAAGGAGGAACATTTACCTCAAATCAGTAGATATTTCCCTCTCTTTGATTTCCTATGGCTCCACCACATCTACTCTTCCTGATGCTAATCCTCCCATCGTATTCCTTGCTACAAACACCAAGACACCAAGTCCATGATCCCCATTCTCTACCTCGCCTGTCATTCTGCCCTGCCAACTGCTCTTGAGCTTCAAAGGTTTCTTCCTCTTGTTCAGCCGTTTCTACTCTCCCTGATGGCATGTCATCCTCCTCACTCGTCACACCGCTGCCTCTCTTCTCTGTGTTCTCCTGCTCCTTCTCCTACTCTCAGCTGCTGATATCAGTACTATTTCTGGCTCTCCAAGGTAACTTTCACCCCATCTCTGCACCTTATCCCCATTCCCCTTTTCCCTCCCTCTTCTCTTCCATTCTCATGCTCCCTATGGAACGCCCATTCTGTTTACAGCAAGCTTGCCTACATTCATGACCTTTTTATCTCTCATATCTTCATCTTGTCATGACTGAGACCTGACTTTCCCCCGAGTACTCTGCCTCAGTTGCTGCTCTCTGTCATGGATGTTATCTTTCTCCAGTACACCTCACATAGAAGGCTGTGGTGGTGGTATTGGACTGCTGCTCTCCTCCTCCTGTAAGTTTCAATCTCTTCTTCCACCTCACTCTCTCTCTCTTTTTCTTCCTTTGAGGCCCACTCCATCCGCCTATTCACCCCACTACTTCTCTGGGTAGCTGTCATTTATCGACCCCCTGATAAATTCCTCTTCTTCTTTCTGACTTTGATCCATGGCTTTCCTTCTTCTTGAACCATCTTCCCCTTCCCATATTCTTGGGGACTTTAACTTCCACGTTGATGACTCCTCTGACTCTTGTGCCTCAAAATTCCTTCTGTTAACTTCCTCATTTAATCTCTAGCTCTGTTGTATTGCCCCTACTCACAAGGAGACCACTGCCTTGACCTAATCCTTTCCTCCAATTTCTGTCTCTCAGACTTCTCCACCTCCTCTCAGACCATCATCTAATAACTATCACATTAAACCTCCCTCCCCCGCAAGCTCATCCAGTCACCACCAATACCTTCAGGAATCTTCAGGCTGTCGCCTCTTGTCTTGACTCCACCACCATCTCCTTTCGTCCACTACATTGTCTGAGTCAGTTGTTGAGGCAGTTTCTTCTTACAATACTACACTCTCCTCTGCTTTAGACACTCTTGCCCTTCCTCTTACCCGTCCTATAAGGCACATCAAACCTCATCTTTGACTCACCCCTGGCATTTGCTTCCTAAATTTCTGTTTTCACTCTGCAGAGCATCTCTGACTAAATTTCCATGCTTATGAAGAATTCATACATTTCAAATTCATGCTGACCTCCTTTAGTCTGCCATTGCATTTACCAAGCAAAACTACTACATCCGTATGACAAACTCTCTTGTTTCCAGTCCTCACCATCTCTTTGCCACACTCAATTGAGAACTTCCTTCTCCTCCCTCTTCCTTTTCCCTCTCTGCCCCTATGGCTGACTACTTCCATGACAAGGTTTACAAAATTAGTTTCAAGTTCTCAACCAGGTTACCTTTATTTCTCTCTCCCCTCCATTTCTTTCCTCTACCCTTTCCCTGGCCTCTGCCACTCTCTCCTCCTTTTCTAAAATTACAGTGGAGGAAACTTCCCATCTTCACTCCCAAACTCACTGCTTGCTCCTCTGACCCCCATTCCCATCCAGCTCCTCAGCTCTTTCTCCTGCAATCATCACTTCCATCTGTCACATCCTTAATCTATCACTTTCCACTGCTGCTGCCTTCAAACATGATATGATCATAATCACTTCTCAAAAATCCCTCACTGGATCCTACTTGCCCTGTTAACTATCATCCCATCTCCCTTCTCCCTTTTGCTTCCAAATTGAATGTGCTGTTCACTGCTGCTGTTTTGACTTTATTTCATCTCAAGCCATCGTCGATTCACTCCAGTCTTGTTTTCAGTCTCTCTATTTCATGAAAACAGCCCTTTCCAAAGTCTCCAATGACATTTTTATGGTTAAAACCAAAGGCCTTTGCTCAATCCTTTCCCTCCTTGACCTGTCTGCTGCTTTTGACACTGTTGATCACCACCTATTCCTTGATTGTATTCACTTGGATTTAGGGACTCCATTCTATTTTGGTTCTCTTACCTCTCCCTTAGCACTTTTAGTGTGACCTCTGGTGGATCCTCCTCTACTTCCATCCCACTATCAATTGGTGTGCCTTAGGGTTCTGTCCTGGCCTCTTTTTTTTCTTCTCTGTATGCTGTTGTTTCTCAAATTTACCTCGTACTCAGAAATTTCATCAGGAATCCTGTTCCAGATCTCAGCCTGCTCATCTGACATTGCTGCCTGGATGTCCCAGCATCATCTTATACTCAATGGGGCAGATTTTCAAAGGGTTACGCGTGTAACATGTAACCCCAAAAACCTGCTCCTGCGCGCGCCAAGCCTATCTTGCATAGGCTTGGTGGCGCGCGCAAGCCCTGGGATGCGCGTATGTCCCGGGGCTTGCAAAAAGGGACGGGGTGTGGGCGGTCCTGGGTGGGGTGTGGCATGGCTGGAGCCTCCAGGCACAGCGGCCATTTGCCGCTGTGCCCAGGATCGCGGGTCGGCCATTGGCCGGCGTACGTAAGCTACGCCTGCTGGTAGGCAGGCGCAACTTCCCCGACAAAGGTAAGGGGGGGTTTAGGTAGGGCTGGGGGGCGCGTTAGGTAGGGGAAGGGAGGGGGAGGTGGAGGGAACGGAGGAAGGCTGTGTTGCTCGGCACGCACAAGTTGCACAATTGTGCACCCCCTTGCGCGCGCCGACCCTGGATTTTATAATATGCGCGCGGCTGCGCGCGCATATTATAAAATCGGGCGTAGATTTGTTCGCACCGGGTTGCACAAACAAATCTAGGCCCGCGCGCAGGTTTTAAGATCTGCCCCAAAATGTCCATGACTGTACTTCTTATCTTTCCTTTCAAGCCCACTTCTTCTTTTCCTCTTTTCTCTATTTCTGTGAATAACACTCAACGCACAATTAAACTCTGGAATTTGTTGCCAGAGGATGTGGTTAGTGCAGTTAGTGTAGCTGAGTTTAAAAAAGGATTGGATAGGTTCTTGGAGAAGTCCATTACCTGCTATTAATCAAGCTGACTTAAGAAATTGCCTGTTATTACTAGAATTAGTAGCATGGGATCTACTTAATGTTTGGGTACTTGCCAGGTTCTTATGGCCTGGATTGGCCTCTGTTGGAAACAGGATGCTGGGCTTGATGGACCCTTGGTCTGACCCAGTATGGAAATTTCTTATGTTCTTATATGCATATCCTCTGAGACCCCCTCAGGTAACCTTGGAGTAATCTTTGACTCCTCTCTCTCCTTTATACATATCCAAAACACTGCTAAAATGTGCCATTTCTTTCTTGATAACATCACCAAAATCCATCCCTTCCTTGCTGAACACGATACCACTCTCTTATCATCTCCTGCTTACACTATTGCTGCCTGCTCTTCACAGGGCTGCCAGTGTACCATCTCTCCAGTACAATTCAACCAAAATTCAGCTCTACCATTTATATTTCATCAAAGTCACTACACCCATATAACCCCTTTTCTCAGGTCATGACATTGGTTTCCTATCCATTCCTACATGTATTTCAAGCTGCTCTTACTCACCTGCAAGAGCCTTCACTTTGCAGCTTCTCACTACCTCTCTTCTCTTCTCTCACTCTACACCCCTCCTCGTGCAACTGTCTTCATAAAGCAAGCCACCCCTATCTATGCCCTTCTCCTCTACTACTAATTCCCAACTCCGTGTTTTCCACCTGGTTACAATAGCAGGAGTGGAGAAACCTCACATACCAAAGTTCAAATGTAAACACAGAAATGTGAGGAAATAATTTAGATCCCAATGTAGTCTTTTTGATGATTTGGTGCAATCATGAGAGATCCAAATATCAAGTTCAAAGTAACATCTTTATTAGTTTCATGCTGATATCATCACTGTATTGGTTATAGAATTCTTAAGCCTTAAAGTCCCTCTTTTAAGCATTAAAGTCCCCCGTCACGGCCATGTTTCGACAGTAGGCTTCTTCAGGAGAGACCTCACTAGGATGCCATGCAACAGCTTATAGCCCAGTGATATACAAAGATCATTGTCTTGGTCAGAGGGGAGGACTGGGCTGTAGTAGCTTTCATAGTTTGCACAATCTTTGTAAATGAGGTTCATTGGTGCTCCAGATGTGTTTGTAATGCTAGCTGCCAGTCCCAGTGGCCTAGTATGACTGCAGCTGCTGCTATATCTAAGTTTGGACTTAGTATAAGCCCTTCATACTGGCTCAACAAGTGTCAGGTGTTGCAGGCATCTGCTGTGAAAGATCTCTGCTCCCTAAGGCCATGTACAACAAGAAGAAAAAAAAAACTTTGTTTCCTTTTTTTTTTTTCTTAAAAGGGAAAAAAAATAATCCTAGTCTGTTAGGCTTTGACTCACTAAAATCCCTTTTCTATCCAGACAAGGTTAGGCCCTTTAGCCTAATGGATTCATCTCTCATGGCTGTCTATGGAACCAGGCCCAGAAGCCAAAAAAAAGGGGATAGTTTGGGACCCTGTGCTGTGGTGGAGCTAAAAAACAAATTCCACTGCTTTTACTATTATTGATGGCATGCAGTGGCTCTTGGCTTCAGGGAGGGCGCTGGAGGATGGAAGAATTATTCTGGGGGCCAGCCTTTCTCACATAAAAATACTGTTTGTTATTTACAGAAAGAAAATAGCAAAAGTATATTTATCTTTGCAAGTTCTGTCTGAGTAGTCAGACATACAAGGTTTTAGCATTGTACATGGTACTTCCTTTTCCTGTGCTAGCCCTCTCCCTTCTTCCCTTGGTGTGATACAGACATTTAAATACCTGAAAGGTATTAATTCATAGCTCTCTGTGCTACATTGTTGAGAATAAGCTATTAGCTTGGTTGATTTTTAATATTCATTTTTAAAAGCTGTTGCTCATAGTCTGGTTGTTAAATCTTTCTGAATTGTTGATTCCTTGATCTATTGGAATTATTTTACTTTTTCCTTTGCTTGCATGTAGAATCTTTTATTTCCAATAAGAAATATATAAGGGCTGCTTTTTATTCTAAGAGAAACTTAGCTTGGTGAATCTGCCGTGGGGTTCAAAGATTAGATTTACTTGTCCTATCTAGTCCATTGTACAACCCTGCCTCTATAGGGGAGGAGCCATTGTAACGAAGGTACTAGAAGAAAAAAAAGTAAATCCAGTCCTAACCACACCCAGGCATACTTCCCATTTTAGGACCGATGCAATTAAAACGCGTAGTATTCAGCGTCCCCTTTCCTAACGCGCCCCCTGGCACCTCTCCTGGGGGTGCCATGCAATATTCCAATTAGGGGTCGTGCTGTCAAGGAAGCGCTAGGGTCGATTGCGCACCCCTAGCGCCTCCTTGACAGCGTGCACCTTGGAGAGGCCGGCTGCCCATGGCCGACTGCTGGTTTAGAAAATAGACGCTGAATTTATCAGCATCCGTTTTCTAAATTGGTGCACAGCAACGGGTTCGGAAAATGGACATTGGTTAACTGAGCATCCGTTTCCCGAACCTGACCGCTGGTACTTTTTTAAAAACTTTTTTGTTTTACTCTTTTGTTCCTCCTACTTAATTGTTGCGGTTCCGGTCGCGACCATCGCGACCGGACCCTTACCTTCTCCTGGCGAGAGGGACACCGGCTGGACCACGGATTCCCCGGGCCTGCTTGGGTCTACATCGCGGCATCCCCATGAGGGAGATGCCGCCGAACGCCGTGGTAACCCCGCCCCTTAGGCTCGTGCGCGTGCAGGGGGAACCCTTTTAAAGGGCCTCTGGCGCGAAGAGCAGAGCCGGCCCCCTCGCTGACGTCAGACGCCGAGGGAGATTTAAACTCGGCGTCTGATCCCAGTTCCTCGCCTTGCAACGCAGTCGACTCATCGGAGTGAAGAGTTGCTGTCCTGACCCTGCCTGCCTGATCCTGGTCCTGCCTGCCTGATCCTGATTCCGCCTGTCTACCTGTCTGTTCCTGCCAGCCTGGTCCTCCTGCCCGTTCCAGTCCGTGGTAAGGAACCAATCTTCGGAGTGTCTTCTGGTCCTGATCCTGCTCTGTTCTCTCGTCTACGTCTTCAGCTGCCTGCCCTGATCCTGGTCTGTTCTCTCATTCCCGTCTTCAGCCGCTCTCCTAAGTCCCAGCGTCCCGGGTCCCTATGGGCCCCTCCCGGGGGAACCACAGGCTTCCAGGGCGAAGCCACCTAAGTCCCAGTGGTCCGGGCCTCCACAGGACCCGCCTGGAGGGGTCACGGACTTCCAGGGTGAAGATCGTCGGCCTTCAGCAGCGACACTGCCTTCCAACCTATTCCATCTGCGGAGAACTACTTCTTCCTTTCTTCGCCGGTCGGACCAAGAATCCACTTTCTGACACACAACATTAATATCGCAACAGTCAATAATATTAAATAGGAAGATGTACAGAAAAGCAGTATTTTATGCTTTTCTGTACAACTTTTGGGAGTGTTCAGAAATTAACGCCTGCTCTAGGCAGGCGTTAATTTCTGAGTGCAAAAATGTGCATATTGGACGCATAATGTTTTAAAAAATTTAAGGTGGGTAATAGCCTCATTAACATGCATTTGCATGTGATGAGCGCTATTAGTTTCACCATGTGTTGGACGCGTGTTGTGGAGGCGCTAATTCCCTTATTGCATAAGAGGATTAGGTTGTGCCTACACAACCTACGTTCAACTGCAGATTAAACAGTGTGCTCTGCATCTTTGTGTCTATGGGAAAAACTCTTGTGAATCAGGTAGTGTTCACTTTAGACGTTTTTGTGTTCTGCTGTTAAATTCTTTTCTTCAATCCTTTTCTCCTGCATAGTTTTTAATATATTTCTCTCTGTTAGTGAGTACTTTCAGAGGGTATATTTTTTCTACTGCTGTTTAATCCCTTTCTCCTGCATCAGAGTTTATTAACCTGGGCTATCCCATCTGTATATTTTCATAGTGAACTTGTTTGTAGAACAAAACTCTCCAGCTGATATTTATCTATAGCTCTCTGTGCTACATTGTTTGAACTAGGCCTTGCCAACTGAAAAACGTTTTTTTACATAGCTGTAAAGAGAGTATTTTTTGGTTAGTTTTTATACCACATTTCCTTTTTCAAAAGGGAGAGAGTAAGAGTTTCTACCTCTCCGTGAAGAAATATTTCCTGATGTTGGTTCTGAGTCGTCCTCCCTGGAGTTTCATTCCGTTTTATTTCGTGAAATCAGTTCTAGTGATTTCCTTCCAACAGAAAAAGTTTGAAGTTTGTGTATAATTAAAACCTTTATGCTTTCGACGCAACTACATCACTTTCCGCTTTGATGGCAGGTGGGGGATGGGGAATGGTGGAAGAGGAATTTGATTCAGATGACAATCAACACGGGCCCTGACTTTTACAATCTGGGATACTGATGTGCAGACAAAAGTGAAAAAAATACAGAACTGCTTCTAAGGCCAAGTCCATAAAACATGTCAGCGCTGTCTGAATTTTCAAGAAGCCTCATTGAATAACTGCACGGAGCAGCAGTTGCTAACCTTGAGAATCATGGGGGTAACCTGCACGGCGCGGCAGATACTACCATACAAATCTTGCTGAGCTGACTGGATGGACCATTTGGTCCTTTTCTGCCATCGTTACTATGTTTCTATGTTACTATGTCACAAGAAGCCAGACTTTTTCAATGGAAAGGAAGCTATAGGACTAGACGTCACAATATGAAGGCCCAAGGGCCTTCAGATTCAGGAACAATGTCATGAGGTATTTTTCACAGAGAGGGTGGCAGATACCTGGAATACTCTCCTGAGAAGGTGGTGATGACAAGAATAGTGACAGACTTGGAAAAAGCATGGGATAAACACAGAGGATCCCAAGGGAAGAGAATGTTAGAAGGCACTGGGCAATCTTCACTGAGCGACAGTTGCAGCCCAAGCAACAGTGATATGGCTGCAATTTGCTTTCTGGAGGGCAGTGCTGCACTGCTGCACCACTTCGATAGTGGACTTTCTTTTCTCATTGTGTCTTTGGGAGTTGTCCATTGCTTTTGATCTGGTAGAGCGGGGATTCCCGAACATGTCCTGGAGGACCCCCAGCCAGATAGGTTTTCAGAATATCCATAATGAATATGCATGAGGTAAATTTGCATGCACTGACTCATTCAGAACTAGATCTGAAAGGGAAGGTTTTGCAGTAGTAACATTTCTTTTTTTAGAGGATAGAATACAAATTGGAAATGTTCTTTAGCTCGGAAGGTAGAATTTGGGTTGCCACCTCTTTGCCCCCATTGCTTTTTAATATTTATCTGTCCCCACTGGGGCAGCTTTTTCATTCATTCGGATTTGTCCCATTTTTATATGTAGATGATATTCGAATTTTAGTATGTTTGGGGTCAGATTAAACCACTAGGGTTCATCCTATTACCATCAGCCACCAACCAGTCTCTAAAGCTTAAAGCATTAATTTTGAATTTGAATAAGACCAAAATTTAACATATTGATGGTAGTCCACAAAACTTTTGTTTGCAGATTGAAAAAGCGATTGTTCCAGCCAAGGAGGAGATTAAAACATTAGGGGATGATGTTGGACGATGGTTGGAGTTTTGAAAATCATATTTCCAGGGAGGTACATATGGCATATCTATGGTTGAGTATGGTCTGTCAAGTGAGACCTTTCTTAAACATTCAAGCATTGAAATCGGTGACTTATGCTCTAGTGATGGCCATGGTCAACTACTGTAATGAGATCTATTTTGGTTTACCAGGGGCATTAATACGGTGCCTGCAAGTTATCCAAAATAAAGTGGCGAGAGTAGTGTGGGGGTACACGAGGCAGGACCATGCAGCACCTCTTTAAAAAAAAATAGCTACATTGGCTCCCTATTAGATCCTGCTGTAAAGTTATTGCTGATCTTTAATATCTTAAGGGGTAAGGGTCTGCCACATATGAAAAATTATTAGAAAAAAAACAAGCAGGTTGCAAAGATCACAACATCAGTTGCAAGTACAGTTGCCATCTATTAAGATATTTATTTAATTATTTATTTATTTAAAGCTTTTCTATGCCGGCATTCATGATACAATCATATCATGCCAGTTTACAAATAACAGGGGGGTGCAATAACTTTGTTCTTTTTAACCAGTGCAGAGGAAGCAAAAAGTTACAATATAACAAGGTTGTTGAAACTGGGGGAGGGAAAAGACAAGAATAGACATGAATAATAGAATCTTTACAGAGGTAGATTATTTACATTGTGCAGTAAAGACATTCCAGCATGTTTTATTATTATTCCGCTTTTCACACTTTTTTTCAGCCCTTCAAAGTGGATTACATTCAGGTACTGTAGGTATTTCCCTATCCCCAGAGGGCTTACAGTCTAAGGCCTGGATTTATCAAAATGCACTAAAAGGAGAGCCAGCCTAGCTATCAGGGCCTTCCTATGGGAGGGGGGAAGAGAGAGAGAGAGGAAAAGCGGTCTAGAAATTTTATTTAAGCTAAATTTTATTAAACTAATACATGGGAAAACCTGAAGTCGCAACCCTAAAGGAGACGCAGCAGGATTAGAGGTTGGGTTCCGTGTGGGAATTTGATCTCCTTTGGGTAAACATAAAATCACTGCTGGGCAGACTAGAGGGGTCGTTTTGGTCTTTATCAGCCGTCATTTACTCTGTTACTATGCAGGCACTTGAAATCACTTCATTTTCACATTTACTATGTTTATGAATAACTAGTCGTGCCAAGCACTGCTTTTCATCATGATTGTTGATTTATTTATTTTTTTTAAATTGTGTCTGCATAAGACCCTGAGTTCTTAACTTTCAATTCCGTAGTGTTGCCAGGGGCTTAGGGAGCGAGGTTAAGTTCCCTCTGGAAAGGGAGAGCATAGAAGAACAGTAGTTGCTAATTCATGGCGCCCTGTTCCCCTATGTCTGCCATACTCATTGGAGATGAATGCGTTTAATCAGCTGTAGTGTTTCTTCTATTACGTTCCCCCTTTTCTGCTTCAATACCTACATATTCTTCTCTTTTGTTCTGCTTCTTAATTGCAGGAACCTCAGAACCTTTCCAGAGATCAGGGCATTTAAATGGTGACATGGACAGGGGAGCCACAGAAAAAAAAAAGAGAGAGTGGAATATGGAAGTCATGAGGGGAAGAGGTAGAGAGGAACCATGGAGAGAAGGAGAGGAACAGATGGGAACTACAGGGGAGGGGAGGGAGAGGGGCAGAGGATAGACACAAGGCAGGGAAGGGAGAGAAACAGAGGATGCATGTAGAGAGAGAGAGGATAGGACAAGAAATACGCCCAGAGAATGAGGAGAAGGAAAAGAGGGCATGAGGAAGGAGGGAAACAGGGAAACCCCCCAAGGGAGGGAGAGAGAGCAGAGGGGGAGCCACAGGGCAGAAAGGGAAGAGGAAAAGAGGGAGCATGGGGAGAGAATGAGGAAGAGAATAATTTAAGAAGCTCAGGAGTAAAGAAAGTAACAGGAGAGGGGGAGAGGGAGGGAGTGACAAATGGGGCACAAAGGGAGAAGAACAGAGGGGTATGAGGAGGAAGAGGAGAAAGCCTAAGAGGGCATGAAGGCGAGAAAGAGATGGAAGACTGGGGGAGGTGGGGGGGTTACGAAAAAGATGGCTGGTTGGATGTCAGAGACCAGAGAGAGCGCTCGGATAGTGTAGTGGAGAAATGTGACAGCGATAGAGGAGTGAGAGATGGAAAGAAGCACTTCAAAAGAATGAGAGGTGTGAAGTGATAGATGAGACTAAGCAGAGAGGAGAGATGGAAGGGGAGAGGGAGATCTGGAGAAAGCAGGAGGGTCATAGAAAGAGAAACATGGGGGGACAAAATAGGGTAAGGAGTCAGAAGCCAGAAGTTGAAAACAGAGGAAAGGGAACAGTAGGATGTGGGAAAAAAGCAAAAGATAAAAATGTTTTATTTTCATTTTAAATATGTTTGTGAGTGGAAAGATTTTAGTTACGGTATATGGAGGGCAATATTCAAAGCGCATTCAGCTCTATTTAGCTGCATAAGTGTAATGTACAGCGGCGCCTCTTAACCACATAAGATGTCGGCGAACAGTGGGCAGATTGGGGCAGAGCAACTTAGCTGTTTAACTCATAGAAACATAGAAATGATGGCAGAAAAAAGACCAATCAGCCCATCCAGTCTGCCCAGCAAGCTCCCACACTTATTTTCCCATACTTATCTGTTTCACCAACCGCCAAGTTCGGGGCCCTTGTTGGTAACTGTTTGATTCAAATTTCCTGTCCTCCCCTGCCATTGATGCAGAGAGTAATGTTGGAGTTGCATCAAAGGTGAGCATAAGACTTAATGGTTACGGGTAGTAACCATCGCATTAAGCAAGTTACCCCAATGCTTGTTTACCAAGACTGCACAGATTCATGCCTTGCTGGATGTTGTCTGAATGTAAATCCTCTTTTCCACATTTCCCCCTGCCATTGAAGCAGAGAGCAACGCTGTGTATGCATTCAAAGTGAAATATCAGGCTTAATTGGTTTAGGGTAGTATCCGCCGCAATAAGCAAGCTACCCCCACGCTTATTTGTTTACCCAGACTGTGTAGTTCAGTCCTTGTTGGTTGTTGTCTGAATGCAAATCCTCTTTTCCACATTTCCCCTTCCCATTGAAGCAGAGAGCAATGTTGGAGTTGCATTAACCATGTGAAGGCTTATTGAGTAAGGGTAGTAATCACCAGGTAGTAGCCTACATTCCAGCAAGCCACCCCCATGGCTCTTCTCTTCATTCCTATCTTCTAGCCTTTATGGTTACACAGTGTTTATCCAATGATCCTTTGACATTCTTCATAGTTTTAGTCTTCACCACTTCCTCTAGAAGGGCATTCCAGGCATCCACCACCCTGTCCGTGAAGAAATACTTCCTGACCTTGGTTCTGAGTCTTCTTCCCTTTAGTTTCAAATCGTGACCCCCTAGTTCTACTGATTTTATGCGGCTAAGCGTGAATATGTACTCGTATAGTCAGCGACATAGCTGTGCCGCTGAATGCATCGTGTAACTTAGCCGGAAAACTTATATCTGACCAAGTTACTTAAGCAGCCAGCTTTGACTGTTGACCTCATGTATTTTTTAAATTCTAGCTGTAATAATTGACAGCTGATATTGGTGGTGTTCTGTAGTCTCTAATTTTGTGTGGAGCTGTTGTGCTCTCTATAGCTTGTTTCTGTTCCCTGCATTCCCCACCCTTATCTCTCTGAAGTCCAAAATCCAAATTTGAGCTGATGGAAGGTGCATTATAGAGCTTCTTCTAAGGGCTGATATCCCCTTACCCCCTTACTCCTCCCTAATGCCCTGTCTTATGCCTCACTGCCATCCTGGGAAGCCTTTGATCAAGCTGTGGGCTGCAGCATGCTCACAATCACTGCGATGCTGCAGCCCTGCCTTCTCACCCTCTAAGTACGGGGATGAATCAGCACCAGCATGACCACCCAAAAGGGAAGTTCACTGGTTTAAAACGAGTGTGTAAAACGAATGATGGCCGGTTTTAGTTCATTCTGCATGCACATTTAAAAATACCCAGAAATCTTTGGGGGGAGGTCAGAAGGAGTTGCCTGCCTCTCTGCTTCTGTGCTGTTTCCTGGAACAGTCTTGCAGTGGGAGTGAGAGTCCTGCCTTCATCGGGGGGGGGGGGGCTGTTTCAGTCGCTGCATCTGTGGATTCTAGCGGGAAGATCAGAAGGAGTTGCCTGCCTGTCTGGTGTGCCGCTTCCTGGAGCAGCCGTGCAGTGGGAGCGAGGGTCCTGATGTTCTTGGAAGGGGCCTCTGCTGCTGCTGAAGCTGGGGTGCACAGCTTGTACAGGCTGTTTATCCGGCAGTTCATCAGACTAAGGGGAAGAAGAGAATGGAAATTGTGTGTCCAGTCTCATCTAAGACAACGTCCCCAACTTTGACTCCTCGAGCAAGTCTGGATTTCTTTTCCAACACTGAATGTTGTCCAGGGATTGGGGGCTGAGATTTTGCTCCTCTCCATCCTGATCTTAGCTACAGCTCTAGAGCAAGTGCCCCAGTTACCCGAAGTGGTTCCTGAGATGGCTGTGCATGCTGGGTCGGATGCCATTACGAGGTTGGACTCCAGTTTCAGTCTTGTTGGAGAATCTTGTGTTCGCATTTATACTTTTTCAGGTTACTTGTATGTATGACCAGTTCCCTGTAAAGCGTTACTATGCCAAGTTCATGTTTTATGTAAACCGATGTGATACTCAAAGTGTCTATCGGTATATTAAAATCTTTAAATAAATAAATAAATCTTCTGGTACCTAGTTTCCATCAGCCCCTTTACCATTATTACTGCAGGACTGACAGGGCTTCTTTTGAATTATTGCATCAGCAGATGTTTCAGGAATAGCAAAGGAAGATTGAAAGGTTGGAATCTGAGGTGGATACCCTACAGAATTCTTCACTTGCTTTTATAAAAGATGATGAGATTTTGCATAGGAAGATGGAGATCAAGGATAACTTTTTGCGGCATTTCAACCTGCTTATTTTGATCTTTCCAAAGATTTCCTCTATGTCTGCTTTGGATGTGTTAAAAAAAGTTTTATGTTGACCTTTTGAATGTTGGGATGAGATGTAACTGTCTGGATAAGAGCATGACTGTTCAGATAAGTAATTGTTAAACAATTTCCGCCTGTTGCAGGATCTCGCCGAAACAGTTGTTGGGGTATAGGTTCATGAAATGCCATTGATATACATTTTGTAATGGTAACAGTGGTTGCATTAATTTGCTTTTACTTACAAAGAAAATTTTAAATAAAAATGAAAAGAATATAGATTATTTTTGTGGGTAAATATTTTACATTATACACATTTGGGATGAATGATTGAGTAGCCCAGGTTGTCCAACCAAGACTGTTTTGGGCCATTTATTAGGACTTAAAAGTTCCTGGCTTGCTGACACTCCTTTTTATAAACAATTTTTTGAATACTGATGACTACAAGTTAATCTCTTTTTGCACTATCTTTATTGAATTGTGGACTGTGTTGCATTGAGATAGTACGTTCATTCTTTGTTTTTGTTTTGATTTGTTCCTGATAGGATGCCATCTTTCATAAAGGTTTTCTATTTACCTGGTAGGGGAATGGATACTCCCATTGTTCACCCATCAGCCGATCATGTGGTTTTGGCTGTAGGTGATATTGTGCCTGCCCAGTATCCTCTTCTCAAGAAGATTCTCCTATGAAAGCAACTTTATTGGTTACCTTTGTTCTGGAGGCTACAAAGATTGGACACTAACAACTTTTTTAGGTTAAGGGATAAGAGTTTTTTTGATTGTAAATAATATATTTTTTCTGATGTGTCCAAGGCTCCCCAGTGTAGGAGGAAGCGTTTTCTCAGATATAAGCCAAGGGTTCTTGCTTTGGGAGCTAGTATTTTTTGTTTAGCTTCCTTACTAATGTCAAGCTAGTTTAAAGGATGTAAAGTTCATTTTTTATGGTTCAGACCAGTTGGAGAATAACAAGCTAAGAAGTTAATTGAAAGGTTATTAAGTGAATTGGTTGATTATTTCTTTTTTTCACTAGTTTCTTTATTACTGCACTGTTGTGTGGGCTATTTACTTGTGATGTATTGAGGAATTATATTTGATGTATTGTTTCCTTTTATATATGTTTATGCTTTACGACATCACTGTATTTGATTCTAATTCAAGTATTTTGAATTATGTATTTTTGAAAATGCTAATAGGTCCTAGGTCAGGAAATACCTTGGATCAATGATGGGATTAGGCCTCAGGCCGGGCCCTGCTCCTTGTTGCACTGGAGGTGGACCCTTGGCCTGGCGCAGGATTGGTATGGCCTTCTGATTGGACCCAGAGAGCAGCTGCCACCAGGAGGCGGAGTACAGGAGGAGACAGAGGCTAGCTGGAGCTTCACCAATAGCAACCCAGGGTTCTTTCAGGTTGAGCCCTTGGTTACCCGGGCCGCTTGGTCTTAGGTGGGCCTCGCAGGATCTCCTAGAGAGGAAGCGCAGGGGAGTGCCCACCACAAACAAGGGTGCACTGTCGATGTTCAAAGGAGAATGTCCAAATGTCACAGGAGGCCAGAACAGAGAGTCCGAGTGGATAGCAAGGATCAAGGCCAGAGTATCAGTCCAGAATGGTCAGCCGAAGCAGGGGTCAGAACCTTTAGTCAATCCGGAAGTAGGCAGAGGTCAAGTTCCAGGCAGTGATCAGGAGAAATCAGTGGACAGGCAGAGGTCGGTTCCAGGCAGCGATCAGGAGTAGTCAGAACAGGCAGAGGTCAGTACCGTGAGATCAGTCCGAAGGGTACTACTAGGGACGAGAGATGAAGGAACAGGAGACGCTGGAACGGGAGATGCTGGAACAAGAGATGCCGGAAGGCAAACTAGAGACACCAGAGTGTACGACCCAATTGCCAAGGCGAGGAAGTGGTGTCTGACCACTTCCTTATGAACTATGAATCAGGGCGTGCCGCGGAGCTGGGACCCGCCCTTGGCCCTTTAAGAGGCCGGGCGGTTCGCATGCACACGCCTAGGGGCGGGTTCAACGCCAAGGAGGACGCCGAGCCCCGCCGTGAGGCCAGGTGAGTGGAGGAAGGCCTGGCGGTCGCCACCGTAAGACACCGAGGCCGAGTTGAGCTGGCAGCAGCAGCGAGGGAGGACGACCCAGGGCCCGTAGGAGCATGGACGAGGTGAGCAGACCCGGGCACGGGCTGACCGCGGAGGCCTGTTCCCACCAAAGGCCCGTTTTTTGCAGTTCATTTTTCATGTTTAAAATGTTTTCAGTTTGGCAAATGAACCGAACCAAAAACAATTTTAATGAAATGAATCTTGCCACAAAAAAAATCCCCAAAACAAAAAACAAACTGAACAGAGAGTTTTGTGGCTGCACATCCCTACCACCCAATGTGAATTTGATTAACTGAGCAGATGTGTTTCCAGTGGTGAAGGCCTGGTGGGAGGATCTAGGGAGGTGGGGTGGGTATATTGGACACCATCGGGCTAACGGGGTAGGAGGCATATTCAGCACTGGTGATGATTAGGGTCTGAGGGGCTGCCAAATTTTGAAACTGCCAGGGCAACCAGAAACCTGCTGTGTCCTATCTAGGTGTACACCCTTGTTTCAGAATGTATTGGTTTCTAGAACGGAACATCTGGTCTGGTCAGGAAATTTCAAAGGGCATGTAGATAGCTGGACAACATAACAGAAACTAGCATTCAAAAATTTGCTGTTGCAACACTTCCTCTAAGACACTTTAGTGTATGATTTGTTTCCTCGTTTTATATCCTAACACTTAAAATAAACAAGAAGAATAGTTTCTAAAATAATCTGAACTATTAGATTCTAATTTAGATCACATGCTTGTGAAGGCACATTTAATCCCTCTAACAGTGCCAAAATGAGTCAAGTAACATCTGGTGTTATCTTGCTTTGTCTTAGGCTAACAGCTGCATTTCAAGTCTTGGTAGACACATTGCAAAAAAAAAAAAAAAGCGAAAGAAATCACTATGGAAACTGCTGCTATTTATTGCCGAGCAGTGGAAGTGTGAGTGATCTCCATGAGGAAGGATCGCTGTCAGAGTAATATGCCATTCATATAAAATAAGACTCCCTTATTTGTGATTTTCATTTGGAAAGGGGAAAAATGTGTTTAAAATAAATGAAATGCACAATACTGCTTCATCTGAATGGAACATTTCCTTGCACTGTATTGTCAGAGTTTGTGACTGGAACACTTGGAGAAAAATTATCTCTTTTTGGGGGGTGGGGAAGGGTACATTTTCAGCATTTGTGAAAAGGGAAGCTTTTTAGCAAGCCCTGGTGTTCGAACTCCCCGCTCTGGGCGTGGTTAGGAGCCACAGCCCTGCTTCTGCCTCGTGTAATCAGCAGATTGCATTGGGGTGAGGGCGGGGAGGGATCGTGGGCAGAAACCAGGGCTGCAAAAGTCTCCCTTCCAAAGCTGGGCCCCCCATTATATCTTTGGGAGGTTCCAGACGCAGTAAGAGAGGACTTGCTGCCCTGCCCCCTTAATCATCTGCAGCAGCTCTGGCACGCCAGCCCCCAGACCTCCTGACACACACAGAGACTGCCAAGCCATCACATTTTTCTTTCACTTTTCAAAATTTGGCTTCCCAAGGCAGTTTTGTGCTGAGTGTAACTTTTTTTTTAAGAGCTCTAACTTGGAAGCCCCTGATGCACTAATTATAGAGATGCTTGTCTGGAAAAAATGGTAATCAAATGACCCTGGAACCGGCATGGAAAGCAATGCTTTTTAAAAGGAAGGCGTTTTCTTTTAATAGACTATTGTCAACAATTGACAGAAAGCCTGCCAAAATATCGTGGCCTGTTTTCCCAGCTCAAGACTGATGTTTGATCGTCACTGTCCATCTGCTACTCACCCTTTACTACCCACTCTGCCCACTGGAATTGAACATCAATTGGTGAGAATTTGATGCCCCAGAACATGAAAACCTGAGAAAAGAATCTCCATTATTATTTCAGTATTTATGTGGTGCCCTAAGAATGAATTACATGCGGCTACAATGAGTCCTTCCTTATTGGGGAAATGAATGATCATGTCATAAGGCCTTTGAATGATAAAACCCGGACTTCTGGTTCCCTGCTATTCTGTTTTGTTGCGACCCTGCGGTTTTTCTCCTACTTTGTATTGAAGGAGTGGTTGCAGCAGAGGCTGAGACGCAGAGGAGCCAGGATTCAAGTCCTGCTGCTGCTAGCAACCTTGGGCAAATCACTTCATCCTCCATTGCCTCAGGGGGCCTATTTATTACATTTCTTCTCCTGTTTTGGGTCTATAGGAAAAATACTTAGTAAACAGGGCCCTTAGATTACACCTGAATGTAACTCGCCTTGAGCTGCCAATGCAAAAGACATCAGCTAAATCTAAATAAATCCTTCCAGTTCATTTGCAACCAGGGCTGGGATTTCCAACTGCTTGGGTATTTTACCCCAACATACCTAGTCTGGTCGTTATTTTATGATACTTCTGAACCTGACACCGGTTCTGATGGACTAGGGCCCTTTGAAGTTTCTAATGTATCCAATGTCCTGTATCTAGACAATCTATTGTTGCTGGTAGACAATCTCACCTGCACTGTGCACTTTAAGAACACCAGTTTGGCCATCCTGTGTCTTCCACTATAGTAACAGAGTCACCTGGAGCCCGGAGAAGCTTGGAAGTTCCCCCCTCCCTCCAGTGATGACATATTGCTACACCAAGGCAGCCTGTGAAAAGGGGAGCACAGAGGAACATAAGAAATGCCATACTGGGTCAGACCAAGGATCCATCAAACCCAGCATCCTGTTTCCAACAGTGGCCAATCCAGGCTACAAGTACCTGACATGTACCCAAACATTAGATAGATCACAAGCTTATTAATTACCATAATGGCAGATTTTATTTATTTAACATTTTTATATACCGACCTTCATGAAAAAAATTCATATCAGATCGGTTTACATGTAACAAGGGGTATAACTTATTTAACCATATAACAAGAGGCGAAAGATACATATAACAAGGAGGTATTAACTAGGAGGGCTAGGATAACCGGAGATATAGGACAGCATAATTGAATAAATTAGATAATGCAATAATATAAAGAAGGGAGGCATAAATATAATGCCTAAACTTGGAGGGGCGTTTAGTTAGGAGTCAGTGTCCGGTCTGGTGGAGAAAAATTGTTGGATATGCCAGTTAGGGGAAGGCTTGGAGGAAGAGCCATGTCTTGAGTTTTTTTCGGAAGGTTAGAGGGCATGGTTCTAGTCTGAGGTCTGTGGGCATGTTGTTCCAGATGTCTGGGCAGCTGTAGAAAAAGCTCGTTCTTTGGTGGATGATAGGCGAGTGGATTTTGTAGGGGGGGTTTGCAGGGTGCCTTTATATGCTTCTCTGATAGGTCTAGAAGATGAGTATTGTTTGAGAGGAATCTGGAGGTCTAGTTGTTGCTGATTATGAATGGTTTTATGAATTATGGTGAGGGCCGTGTGTAATATTCTGTATTTTATTGGCAGCCAGTGAAGGTTCCGAAGTATGGGGGTGATGTGTGCTCCTCTGTTGGTATTGGTCAGGATTCTAGCCGCAGCGTTTTGAAGCATCTGTAATGGTTTGATAGATGAGCTGGGGAGCCCGAGAAGGAGAGTTGCAGTAATCTGTTTTGGAGAAGAGCAAGGTTTGGAGCACGGTCCTGAAATCCTGGAAGTGGAGGAGGGGTTTGAGCCTTTTCATGACTTGTAATTTATAAAAGCAATCCTTGGTAGTGTTATTGATGGATTTCTTGAGATTCAGATGGTTATCGATGATTACTCCTAGGTCCCTTACTTGCGTGATCTGGGTGTTGTAAGTTGGTGGATTGATTAAGGCCGAGTGGTTGGGGGAGATGAGTAGGAGTTCTGTCTTGGTTGCATTGAGAACTAGATTCAGGCTGGTGAGCAGGCGGTTAATAGATTGGAGGCAGCTTTCACAAAAGGCGAGGGACTTAGGGAGGGATTCTGTTATGGGAATCAGAATCTGCACGTCATCTGCATAGAGGTAGTGTGTTAATTTTAGGTTAGTGAGCAATTGACAGAGGGGCAGGAGGTATATATTGAAAAGGGTGGGTGACAAGGCAGAGCCTTGTGGTACGCCTAATGTTGATTTGACGTCTGGGGATTCATTGTTATTGATTTTTACTTTGAAGCTTCTGTTACTGAGGAAGGAATTAAACCAACTGTGGGCAGATCCTGTTAATCCGATTTCTGAAAGGCGATTTAGTAGGATGGAGTGGTTCACGGTGTCAAAGGCTGATCAAATGTCAAGGAGGACTAGGATGAAAGAGCATCCTTTGTCAAGGCCCATGAGGATGTGGTCAGAAAGAGAGATGAGTAGGGTTTCTGTACTTGATGATTTACGAAAGCCATATTGGGATGGGTAGAGGATATTGTGTTCTTCCAGGTAAACCGAGAGTTGTGTATTTACCACTTTCTCCATGATTTTTGCCAGAAAAGGGAGGTTGGATATGGGGCGGAAATTAGAGGGTTCTCTTGTGTCCAGATTGGGTTTCTTCAGGAGGGGTTTGAGTGACGCCGTTTTTAGCCTGTCCGGGTAGATTCCTTGGGCGAGTGAGCAATTTATGATATTGGCTAAAGGTCTAGAGATAGCATCCGGGATGAGAAGCAGTAATTTAGTTGGGATGTGGTCTGCTGAGTGGTTAGATGGTTTCAGCCTCTTAAATATAGATTCGATCTCCAGTGGGGTTGTGGGTTCGAAGGAGTCGAGGATGGCTCCGGTATGAGGAATGGAATTGGAGAATAGGGAGGGGGAGGTTGCATTGGTGGGGAGGCGCGCTAATGTGTCTACAGTTTTTTTCTGAAAGAAGAGTGCTAGGTAGTTTGCTTTGGATTGAGCTTGGTCGTCTGGTATGGTGGGGGTAGAGGATTTTGTGAGTTGGGAGACATAAGAGAACAGGGTCCTGGCATCAAATTGAAGATCCTGTATTCTGCTGGCATAAAAGTCTCTTTTTGTCTTTAAGATGGAGTTCCTGTAGATGTGGAGGGTGTGTTTGTAGTCGAACAAGTTTGTGGAGTTGGGGAACTTGCGCCATTCGCATTCTTTGTGAATTGAGGTCTTGTTTCATCTGCTTAAGTTCTGAGGAGAACCAGGGTTGTTTCTTCTTATGTGTCGAGTTGATTATTTTCACAGTTTTAGGGCATAGTTTATTCGCTATTGCCTCAGTGATATTGTGCCAGGATAGGAGGGCTGTATTGGGGGTGGAGGTGTCCAAGTTGGGAAGTTCTTTGGTAAGATTATCACTGAGCGTGTCTGAGGTGCAGGTTTTCCTAAAGTGGATGGTGGAGAGGGGCTGAGTTGGCTTAGGGCTTCCTTGAGTCGTGAAGGTGGTTGAAATCATTGAATGGTCTGACCAGGGAATGGGGGTACAGATCGGATCATTATTGTAAGATATATTGGAATTGATGAAGATAAGGTCAAGAGTGTGTCCTGCCTTATGGGTAGGTTTATCAATGATTTGCTTGAAGCCCATAGCCCCAAGAGTGGTGAGGAGCGCTTCACAGTTGGGGGTGAGAGGAGAGGCGTCTACGTGGAGGTTGAAGTCCCCCATGATTATGGCTGGCGAGTCCATGTTGATGTGTTTAGCTATTGTTTCTATGAGGGGGGAAGCATCGGAGTCCAGTAGTCCTGGAGGAGCATATATTAGTAGAATTTGTAGGTGCTTAGATTTAAATAGACCTAATTCGAGTTTGGTGGGTGTGGTGGTTTTGATTGGAAATGAGTTGAATTTGAATTCCTTTTTGGTAGCTAAAAGAAGACTTCCTCCTCGTTTCTTTTGTCTGGGGATCGAGATAATGTTATAGAGGTGTATAGGTAATTGATTTATTAGGGCTATGTCCGAGCTTTTTAGCCAGGTTTCCGTGATGGCACAGATGTCCGGCTTTGAGTCCGAGAGGAAATCATTAAGGACATGGGTTTTCTTCGTCAGAGATTGTGCGTTGAGTAGAGTAAGAGAGAACATGGTGAGACCTAGCAGCTGAGTGAGGGGGGACGTCATGATTGGAATAAGGGATCTAGTAGTGTGTCTTGATGGTTGTTGAAAAGCCTTCAGCTGAGGAAGGTGGCGGTGATATATGATAGGGATAGGGAAGGTTTGCATGTTGACTTATCTAGGCGGGGAGTGTGTCGTGGTGGAGAGCTAGTCTGACTGTGGACGGAAGTGTCTCCTGGAGACACTTCCGTCTCCAGGAGACACTTCTTAAATTCCTAGAGGTTCCTAGAGGTTAAATCCAGATTATGGATTTAACCTCTAGGAACTTATCCAAACCTTTTTTTAAACCCAGTAACACTAATTGCTGAAACCACATCCTCTGGCAATGAATTCTAGAGCTTAACTATGCGCTGAGTGAAAAAGAATTTTCTTCGATTTGTTTTAAATGGGCTACTTACTGACTTCATGGAGTGCCCCCTGATCCTTCTATTATCTGAGAGAGTAAATAACTGATTTACATTAACTTGTTCAAATCCTTTCATGATTTTGTAGACTTCTATCATATCCCCCTGTCATCTCTTCTCCAAACTGAACAGCTCTAACTTCTTCAGCCTTTCCTCATAGGACAGCCGTTCCATGCCCCATATCATTTTGGTCACCCTTTTCTACAGCTATATCCTTTTTGAGATGCGGTGACCAGAATTGTCTTTGACATGGTCAGCCAGGTGACTTTGCTGTGATAATTTGGACCAAGTTGGCAATTGATATTATTGTTGCCTCCTGACTTGTCATTTTTTATCAACTGGGGTTGCAAACATCAGCATGGAGAACAGTTACTTCTGTAGCTCTGCACGGGTCCTCATTATTTTCGAGCCTATTTAATATCTACAAATATCTGCTCTGTAAGATTTTATCAGACATAAGAATGATCTTCAAAGTGTATGCTGATAATATACAGCTACTCTTTACAAACATTTTCAACTTATCTCAAACAATGAAGCATAATTGCCCAGGTTTTACAGGTGCTAAATCAGAAGACAAGAGGGAATAAGTCAACGCTAAATTTAGCTAAAACCAAATCTTTATGGATTCCCCATTATGTGGTTCCAGATCCATCACTTCATTTGTCTCTTGATGGTGCAGATAATTCTTCGTCAGATAATTGGGTATGACGCTGGACTCGCATTTGTCTTTGTAGCCACAGGTAAAATCTGTTGTCAAATCTGGCTTTTTTAAGTTGAAGCTTATACGGCGATTGAAATATATACCATCTAGGGTGGATTTTCGAGCAATTGTAGAAGTCTGTAATGGATTACACTAATTCTCTGAATGTTGGGCTTCCCCAGTGTCACTTCCCTAGTGTCAACTCAGAGCTTTACAGCTCCTACTAAATGGCACAGCATGTCTTGTTACTGGCTACCCTATCAAGAATCATGTTGCTGAAGTGGCTTGAGTCATTTTTGACCGAACGTTCACAATATGTTGTCAATGTCAACTGTTCGCATTCCATTTCGAATGCTCTGGTTACTGTTACCAACTGCCTTTGACTGAGATTATTTTGCTGTTCCAGTTTCCAGAGAAAGATGATTGTTTATTTTTAAGTTTTGATGAGATTCAAATTTCTTTAACAAAACAGGTGTTAACATGAATCAAACTATCTTTGTGACCCCAGATAAAAAGTGTGGTTGGAATTGCCTTTTTTAAACTTTGCATTTTACACTAATTGAAACTGTATTTGAATTTGCCTGATTTGAATATACACTTTAGTAACCTTAGCCATGGATTATTGTAATTCTTTATATATTGGGATACCGCAAACGACATTACATGCCCTCCAATTAGTGCAAAATGCTGCGGCTAGGGTAATTTTATGTGCTAATGTGCATGATCATATTTCACCAGTCCTTTTAAAATTGCACTGGTTGCCGGTTATAGGGAAGATAAAATTCATACTGTTAACCGTAAGGCTTTTCATGGACTTGTTCCTGCATAAGTATTAGCATTGCTGAAAGTTTATGCGCCAGGACGTTCTCTGAGGTCTGCAAATCGTAATCTGTTAACTGTATCTTCATTCAAACAGCTTCAGTTCAATGAGCTCAGAAAGTGTCTGTTTTTTTTATCTCTGTTCCATCACTTTGGAATTCTTTACCAGAGCAGTTAAAAAATTAAACATTGCTTCCAGTTTTTTTTAAGATTCTGAAAGCCCTTTTGTTTACATTAGCCTCCAAGGATCTGGTATGATGTTTGCTCAGTTTGGTCCATACGCCTTGGATGTTAGAGCCTTATGGTTTAATGGCTTAGTGGGGTGTATTACAGTCCAGTATGTGATAGTTTGATTATGATAAGATGGCATGTAGCAATATTATTTGTATAAATGATATTTTAAGTTTATATAATGTATTTTGTTTTGTTCTCCTTTTGTAGTATTTTTATGATTTTATTCTTTATTTTATTTGGTTTTAAATTGGTTTTAATTTATGTATTTATGGATTTTATGGATGTTTTTCTGTAACCCTCCCAGATGGTATGCTGTAAATGTATTAAATAAATTAATAAATTTCCCCAGTACCTATAGCTCAATGGGTGATATTTAAAATGTTAACTATTGTATATAAATGTATGCAAGGTAATGGCTCCTGATATGTAATATGATGATCTTACAAGACATATGCCGACTCGCACTTTGCGCTCTGCCAATTTGAATTTATTGGTTCCTGGTATTAAGAATGTTTGCCTCCAGAAGTCTTGTAGGAGAGGCTTTTCAATTATGGGGGCCAACTCTTTGGAAGAGTCTGCCATTTGAGTTGAAGTTGATACAGGATTCTGTTCTGTTCAGAAAGAAACCAAAGGCATTTTTACAGTGAATCCTCATCCCCAATCATTCCAGGCAGTAGAAGACCGGAGCTGGGCTTTGAATCCAGGTCATTTACTTGGCCCATATCTGTCTATTTCCTATCAGGTGGGGCATAGATGATCAAAATCATTGCTTGCAGGATGGTTAACTATGGCTGGAGAAACAGTTCATTTTGCCCCTGATTCTAGTAGATTATTTTCTATAGCCTTGGCTCATGGCTCAATAATCATGCCTGGCAGGAAATACCATTCAGCGATCCAAAATCATGGTGTTTTTGCTCATCTTTATTTATAAATATATTAAAATTGCTAACACATAACTGTGTAAGAGTAATACAGTTTGCAAAATCTGTGTTTATTTAATTGTGTAGAATAATTGTGTCGGGTTGTTTGTTTGCAAGAATTACTATTTTGAGAGTTTCTGTTTTCTCCAGCTTCTGTATTAGTTGCAATTTCTTCACTTGCTGGGCAATAATGAGTTACAGCTATGTCGTGATATTTAATCCTGGGAGAATTCTGCGCACAAAAACTTAAAATTCTGCAAAATTCTGCAAACTTTATATTTGTCAAAATAACACAATTTACATGACAGTCTTTAAGTAATTACATTTTAAATTAATATAGAAAAAAGTTATTACTTAAAGATGCATAATTTTAAATATTTTGAACAGAATTTCCCTAGAAATTCACTGTAAGAGTGTCCCTTCCACTTGCTCTCCCTACTCCCCTGGCCACTTTGCCCTCTCAGGCCCCAACTCCTCCACCTGCCAGTAGCTCTCCCCTCCACCTCTAGGCTCAACCCCTTCCACTCTATCGCCAGTCCCAGAGTTTGACCCCGTTCTCAGTACTGCCCCTCTCACAGGCTCCCTCTCTCTAGTGCACATACACACACACCCTCATACAGGCTCCCTCACTCTCTCGCACACACACATCCCCTCATACAGAGTCCATCTCTCTTGCATACACACCCACTCAGGCTACCTATGTCTCTCTCTCATGCACCCCACACAGGCTCTGTCTCACACATACACAATCCCTTCACACAGGCTAGCACCCTCACATACACTCATCCCTTTTTCATACACACTCCTTCACAATCTCCTCATATAGGCTCCCTCTCTCTGGCCCTCACACTCAAGCCTCCCCCCCCCTACACACACACACACACTCACCTCCCTTGCTCTCTCTCACACCCTCCTATCACATTTGACTGGGTGGCCACCTGTAACCAATTTGATCACATAGGAACCTCAGTGATCAGCCACAGTCATTTACTCTCCCCTGGGGAATAGGAAGTGTTTTTCAGGATCAGGAGGCTCTAATTCTCGTTGCTTTCCTGTCCCTTCAGAAAGGGGAAATACAACTGGGTTTCCAGAGGCGCGGGTTCCCCCTTGGATCCGGGTTGTCCACCTCTTGTACTCCGTTTCCCGAAAAAGGGATTTCAGACCGGCAGTCGCTCTCTGTTTCCAGTGGGATCTGAGAGTAAGTTGGGCATTAGCGCTCTTTCCTAGGTCACCCTAAGACACAGCAGATCTATTTTGTGAGGGAGTTATTCCGGATTTGGTCTCCCAGTCATACCTGGGGTTTCCCCTTGTGGGTGGCTCCCCAATGCAGATTAGGGGTTTCTCCCACATGGGAGCCACCCTTCTGATATACGTGTGGTTTCTGTGGATGGCCACTCCTGTCAATCATTCTCGCATGCGGCATGTGAGGAGGAGTCTGATCCATTTGCATCCCAGTTCGCAGGTATGCCTTTCAACCTCTGGCCATATCCAAGATATCTGGTTAAGTAGAGCTGTGTAAAATTAAAAAAAAATATGTAAACAGGCCTGTGGCCTGATTCTCTCCCACCCCTTCCCCAACTGTCAGATAAGGCCCTGTCGGGCCATGCATCTCCCATCGCCGAAACCTTTCTTACATATACTAAAAGTCATCCAGGTTTGCAGGGACCTCTTCCCCAATTGTCTTAAATTATGGAAATTTGGCTGCCTGCCAAGACCCCTTTCACCAGCCCGTAGCTCCGATGTGCCAGCCTCCTTGCCTCACCCCCCCTAACCCTCCCCATCTCTCCCGATACCTTTAATCCCCTGCTGGGAGCGATGGACACACCCTCTCGCTGCCGGCACTTCCAGCTGCTCTGATGGGGACTGTCAGGGAGGAAGGAGGGACGCGTGGCACATCAACACCACGGGCGGGGGGGGGGGGGGTCTTGTGGGGGCAGCCCAATTTCCATAAATTAAAACAACCGGGCAAAGGAGGCTCAACTTGCAAACCAGAGAAACTTTTAGGATATGTAAGAGGGCTTTGGAGAGTGAGGGATGCATGACCCAATAGATCTCTGTATGGAGCAGTGATGGAAGTGCCGGAAACATGAAAGTACATCCCCTATTGGGCTGTGCATCCCCCACTCCAAACACCTTTTACAGCTTGGACTTCCTTCTTCGGTTGTCTTAAATTATGGGAAATCAGGCTTCCCTCCCCAAGACCCCCATCCACCCTTAGTACAATGTGCCACACACACCTCCGTCCTTCCTGACCTTCCCCATCCAACCAGATTCCTTTAAATCCCTTGTCTGGAGCGAGGGACATATTTCCATATTCCTGGCATGTCCAGCACTGCTCTGCCAGAGCTCTAAAAGGATGTGCAACCCCCACCCTCCAAACCCCCTCTTACATATCCTAAAAGTCCCCCCAGGTGAGGCCCCTTTCCTTCGTTGGTTTAAATTATGGAAATGGGCTGGACCCCAAGACTCCCCAGCCATCTGCAGTCGTACAAAGCTGGTCTCCAGTATACATTTATACAGTTACGGCTTCCAAATGGTTCTGGATTCTCAGGACAGATTGATCTTGTCCTTATTTTACCCCACTGCATACAGGGACTTGTAGTTCTCATTTCCCTAATGTATTCCTGAAGAAAAGGAAGACTACGACTTCATGCACGTGGTGGAGGGTAAAATCAGAATTGAATCAACCTGTCCTAAAAATCTTGAGCCAGCTGGCAACCCTACAGTATACATAGTGCAATGCAGTGTGGAATAGATTAATGTAATAGTTTCCCTAAATACGTATCGCTAATTCTCTGCCATGCTATGGTTCAAGTATGCAATTACTAAAATTCTGATTTAGTGACAAGCTTTTATCCTTTTTTTTTTATTATCCTGGGAGTCAGGAGATAGTTACACATTCTAGTCACAAAAAAGAAAGTGGTTTAGCTCTGCCAGTGTGTTCAGAGTTTGTATCTCATATTCGTGGTATGTACAGGCACCCTGACTTTATTAGGACTCTTCCAGCACGGGATCCAGTCTTCCATGCTCTGACTTAAGTTCACCGACCCTGTCCACAGTTTGTCCTCCTTCCAGTACCAGAACTAACTTATTTATTTATTTATTTATTTTATTATTTTCTATACCGGCTTTCATGACCAGAGGTTGCATCAAGTCGGTTTACATTTAACAAGTTGTGCATTGAACATAGAACTAGAGGTATTGAACTGGTGCGGAAAATAATAGTTACAATGAACGGGGAAGTTAACAACTGGGATAGGAGGAAAAAGAGAGAGGGACAGGAATATTTACATAGTAAAAACGCATTTACAGTTAATATTTACATAGTATGCTATAATGGATCTGTGTCTCGAGGACGTCAAGGGCTAAATGAAATCAAAGAAGTGGTAGACTATTGGTGAGGAGGGGTTTACACTAGGATGAGGGAAGAGGAAGGTTGGGGGCGACAATAAGTGGTTGAAAGGGAACCTGGATCAATCAGAACTCTGGTAGGCTTCAGTGTTCCCAAGAGCAGGAACTTTCTCATAATGTCTGCTGAAGGGCCAGTCTGCAATGATCTTCCCGATCCTCTGTTAGCTGATGTTGGCGACCACCATTTTGTTTCTTCCACTAAAAGACTAGATATGTTGACCTGAGAATCGTCTGCAATGCAAACTGTCCTTTGCACATACATTTCTCCTAACAAACAGGCCGATTCAGTAAAGTCCGCGGGAGAGCGGGCGAATGCCCGCTCTCCCGGCGCGCGCACAGGCCACTCACCTGTGCGCATGATGCAGTATTTAAATGAGGCCCGGCGGTAGAAACGGGCAAAAGGAGGCGCTAGGGACACTAGCGCGTCCCTAGCGCCTCCTTTTGGCTCGGAGCGGCGGCTGTCAGTGGGTTTGACAGCCGATGCTCAATTTTGCCGGCGTCGGTTCTCGAGCCCGCTGACAGGTACAGGTTCGGAACCGGACGCTGGCAAAATTGAGCATCCGGTTTTCGACCTGACAGCCGCTGGCCAACTTCAAATTTTTTTTTATTTTATTTTTTTACTTTTTTTACCCTTCTGGACCTCCGACTTAATATCGCCATGATATTAAGTTGGAGGGTGCACAGAAAAGCAGTTTTTACTGCTTTTCTGTGCACTTTCCCGGTGCCCGAAGAAATTAGTGCCTACCTTTGGGTAGGCGCTAATTTCTGAAAGTAAAATGTGCGGCTTGGCTGCACATTTTACTTACTGAATTGCGCAGGCATACCTAATAGGGCCATCAACATGCATTTGCATGTTGAGGGTGCTATTAGGTTCGGCGGGTTGGATGCGTGTTTTCTGCCCCTTACTGAATAAGGGGTAAGGGAAAACACGCATCCAATGACAGGTTAACAGTGCGCTCCGTCGAAGCGCACTGTACTGTATCGGCCTGCAAGCAAGGAGAGATTGATTCATGTAGAAAAAATAGGTTTTGAAAGCCATATATAGTTCATCAAAATTCAGAATTTGAGATTCAGAAGGCCAGTTAATATATCGGTGCAAATGTATCTGACAATTTAGGACAGTGGCTTTTTAAAGTATTCGAGTCAGGAGTAAGATTCAGAATGTGTTGCCAGCAGGTAAGGTGACAAAAATACCATTTGTCCTGCATTGTAGTCCAATTACACATACAAAAAAAATATACAGCTTGCCAGTGCATAAGTCAGTGCTACATGGAAATACATTTTAAATAGAGCAAAATACATAGAAAATGAAATGCCATTAAAATTGTTCTGCCTCTCATTGGTGAGTAGGTGAATTGTTTTGCTATAGTTCTTAATGTCAAGCTGAGCATTATCCATGGAGAAGAAAGCTCAGCTACAGCTCACGACCCTTAAACATATGAAATGTAGGAAATGACATTTTGCAAAGGAAGACATACATTATTTTGATTGACTGTAATAGTATTAATATTATTCAAGCCTAGCAGAATGGTGTATACCTTCCTTTGGAAAATATTTTTGAGGGACTTGTCTTTCTATGAGATACCCTCAGTTCAGGTGTTTGCTGTGCTGATTTTCTCTAACAAAATATATATTCAAATTGTATACAAAAAGAATGCAACAATTTTGTGGCATTTTCTATTTGTGCTAGAGCTGTCATAGAAAAGAATTTATTTTTTACTGCCTTCTACTCTTGTTAAAATCTCTACAACCATGAGAATAAATTCAGTGCAATTTGCTTCTGGTATAATGGTGTATAATATTCATGAAGAGTGTCATAAAGAATATTTACTTAGTTTATTTATTTATTTATTTATTTATTTAGACATTTTATAAACCTTCGTTCTATATATAGATCATAATGGTTTACAAAGTGACATTCATAATAGCAAACAAACAATGATTTGTTACAGAGGTAGTATTCCTATACACGTATTAATAACTATCTTGTGAATTTTCTATTATATATGAATAACATCTCTCGTTGGATTAATTTCCATATTTTGATTATTATCTTTTGTCTTTCTTGTCTTTGTGGTTATCAGTTTTCAGGTGTATTTGGTTAATTCATACGTGTTTTTGAATAGCCATGTTTTTAGTTTGCATTTAAATCTCTGTCAGGTAAAATATGATACATCTTGGGCAGAGAATTCCATAGCTTTGGGCCCGCTACAGAAACACCCAATCTCTTATTTGTATCAGATGTGTGCTCCTTATTGTTGGAATAGTCACTAGTCCTTTATTTTGGGATCTTACTGTTCGCTGATGTGTGTAAGGTTGTAGTGTCACTCCTAACAAGGAGTTATTGTAATGAACGATGTTGAAAATTATCGTTAGTACTTTATAATAAATTCTGGAGTATACTGGTAACCAATGCAGTGAGATCAGTGAGGGTGTAATGTGGTCATATTTCTTGGATCCTAGTAGGAGTTTTGCTGCAGCATTTTGTAGTGGTTTTAATTGACATGCTGGAAGACCTAGTAGTAAGGAGTTGCAGTCGTCTAGGTTTGAGAATATTAGAGTTTGCAATACAGTACGGAAATCTGCCATTGCTAATAATGGTTTCAACCGATGTAGTATACGCAGCTTGGCATAACCAGTTTTGATTAGTTTACTGATGTGCATTTTCATTGTTAGGCTCTCATCTAGTTGTATTCCTAAGTCCCGTACTTGGTCTAGGGATTTATTTGAAAATTGCCCCGATCCAGGACAGGTGGTTTAACGAGCGAAGTGTTTCTACTTAGCCAGATGATTTTGGTCTTTTTGGGGTTTAATGTGAGTTTAAGTTGCAAAGGTTCTCGCTGTATTGCGTTCATATAGTTAGAAAGTATCAAGGCTGTATTTTCATATATTTTGGAAAGTGGTATGTAAAACTGTATGTTATCAGCATACAAGAAGAAAGATATTCCTAGAGTCAGTAGTTTACATAGAGGGAGCATGTAAATATTGAAAAGTGTTGCTGAGAGAGCTGAGCCTTGAGGGACACCTGTTTCACACTGGAAGGAGTCAGATATATGGTTGCCCAATTTGACTTGGAGTGTTTGGTTGGATAGAAATGAATAGAACCATCTGAGAACCTTGTCATCGATTCCAGTGTTTCTCATCTGATGGCATAGCAGATTATGGTCCACTATGTCAAAGGCTGCTGTTAAGTTGATTAGTACAAGGCAGTAAGATTCATCTGTGTGTAGCCCTCTTAGAACCGAGTTCATTAGTGAGAGGAGTAATGTCTCAGTTGGGTTTCCTAAATCCGAATTGATTTGGGAATAGAATAGTTTGATCTTCCAGGTGATTATCAAGTTGGGATAACACCACTTTCTCAAGAACCTTTGCTAGAAATGGTAGGTTGGATATTGGACGGGAGTTGTCCCAATCATCCATTCTACCAGACTTGTTTTTTATGATCGGCTTTATCACCACTTGTTTTAGTCCATTTGGGACAGTTCCTTCTGAGAGAGACAAGTTAATTAATGTTGTGATTGCCTGAGTGATAACCCCATGTATTTGTTTCAGAGAGCTGGCTGGAATTGGGTCACATGGGTGAGTGGCAGGTTTAATTTTAGTAATGATTTGACTAATTTCCAGCTTTGATACTCTGTCAAATGCAGACCACTTAACTATGCCACTCAATTCTTCAGGTGTTATTATTGTGGTACAGTTGAGGAATTGAGTTTTCAGATTGATTTTTTCTAAGATTGCGTTGCATATTCATTGCAGGAGCCTTTTGTGTAGTTGTTATTTCAAGAGATGGAAGATGTTGGGTTTTTAATTAAATGTTTAACAACATCAAAGAGCAGTTTAAAATTGAATATGACCCTGTGGATTTGTTTGGCATAGTAATCTTTTTTAACTTTATTGGTTAGTGTATGGTATTTTGTAAGGAAGGATTTGTATTTTCCTAGGGATTCAGCAGATGGACATTTCTGCCATTGTTTCTCTAATTTTCTAAGGTTCTTTTTAGTGCTTCTTAATTCTTCATTGTACCAGGGCTTCTTAAGTTTAGTGTTTTCGTCTGGATAGGACTACGTTTTCCACTATTTCATTGACTTTCTCATCCCAGGAATCAAATGCTGATGTGGGGTTGGTTTGATTTAGTTCATGGAGCTTATCTTCTATTGCTTCAGTGAGTTTTCCATCTCTGTCTGGTTCCTGAAGGTAAAAGTATGTTTATTCTATTATGATTTGGTTGGTAAAGGTTATTTCTGCTTTTACTAACTGTCAATCAGACCAGAGCAATATTGTGTGCAAAGTGTTGATTAGGCAATTGTTGGTGTTAGCAAATATTAGGTCTAGAGTGTTGCTCGCTTTATGGGTGGCTTTTGAGACAAATTTGGCCATCCCAGGGCTTCCATTGCAACTAAATACATTTCACGGTCTAAGGTTCTCGGAGCTTTGTCTACATGGAGGATAAAGTCTCCTACGATTAATGCGGATTCTAGTAATGGAAACACTAGTAAATAATTCGATCAGTAGGGAGCAATCTTTTTGAAGTATTCCAGCGGGTCAATAAACCAGTCCTATGTTTAATTGCGGAGATTTTAGAATTGCAAACTCATGTGGTGGGTGGATCTCTTGTTAATAGTGGACCCTTGGCCCGGAGCGAGAAGTCACCCACCTGAAGAACCTGGTGCCTTTCGTCTCCGGAAGGTGGAATCCGGTGTGAGTCAGACAGCGAACAACCAGGAACAAAGTCCAATCCGAGTCTATGCGGGCAGCGGGCAAAGCAGGGTCCAAGTCCAATCCGGGTCGAGGCAGGCAAAGCGGAGTCCAAGTCCAATCCGGGTCGAGGCAGACAGCAAGCAAGGCAGGGTCCAAGTCCGATCCGGGTCGAGGCAGGCAGCAAGCAAGGCAGAGTCAAAGTCCAAAATCCGGGTCTAGAGCAGGCAGCAGGCAAGGCAGGGTCCAAGTTCAATCCGGGTCAATGGCAGGCAGCAGGCAACGCAGAGTCAAAGTCCAAATCCGGTTCTATGGCAGGCAGCAGGCAAGGCAGGGTCCAAGTTCAATCCGGGTCAATGGCAGGCAGCAGGCAACGCAGAGTCAAAGTCCAAATCCGGTTCTATGGCAGGCAGCAGGCAAGGCAGGGTCAAAAGGCAGAAGTCCAACACAGCACAGGAAACAAGCAAGACAGGGAACCTATTGAAAGGCAATCAGCTGCTCACAGCGTCGCCCTTAAATCTCCCGCCTTGGCTGACGTCATCTTCCGGGGACGGCCTCTCTTCCGCGCCTCGACCCCTATAAGGGGCGGGGCTAACCCCGTGACTGCCGATGCTGCTCCTCGGGAAGGCGCCATCTTGGTGCCGCGGCCGGAGCGCCGCGGCCCGCGCGCAGAAGAAGTCGGGGCGGACCCGCTGGAGAAGGTAGGGGGGCCGGATCGCGTATGAACGCGATCTGGTAGCACAACATCTCTACCTTGAGGGGTATTAGCTTAAGTTCTTTTTTACTGATTATTAATAACCCCCACCTTTCCATTTGGGTCTTGGAAAGTGAAATATGTCGTAGTTAACATTGGATATTTGGTTTAATAACACGTTGTCTTTGTTATTCAGCCAGGTTTCAGTTATGCAGCAGATCGAGGGGTTGAAGTCCTCTAGAAGATTGTTAATTAGTGGGATTTTTTTTAGAAGAGATTGAGCATTCAATAGGAGCATAGTAAACAGGCAGGAAGAGAGTGAAGGAGAGTTGTTACTTATTGCGGAGAGGATTGTCTTTGTGATCCTTCTTTCTTTTTTTGGGCTTTCTTTTTTAGCTCTCCATATATACCTTGTCCTAGTGTGAGTTCAATATTGTATATTTGATCCATTATGGTAGTAGGGTTAGCCAGAGGGCAGTAATTAATGTTATTATCACTTTAGGCTTGCACTTCATGCTCGCACGAAGGGGGCGCACAAAGGGGCAAGCTCGTCACCGCCAGGTTTAAATCATCTGAGATAGTGGGCGGTGGGCGGGTGGTGGGCAGGCGGTAGGTGGGTTTGCCTAACTGTCACTGGTGGTTTCCCGGGCTTCCTCTTCTTTCCGTGGGGGGTGGAAAATCTGCAGCACGATTCCCCGCTGCCTCCGGTTTCGGTGCACGTGCCGGTTTTTTCTGTTGCAGCCGGGTAGGTTGTTCTAGTTCATTGCTGGTGGGTGGGTGGTGGGCAAGCTGTAGGTGGGCAGTCCATGCGGCACCAGCACTTCTCTCCTCGTTCTGGGAGGAGGGAGGGGAGCTCCTCACCTAGTTGTCCTCCTCGCAGCTGCCGGTGTCGTTTGGTGGGAGCCCGGCAGAGAAAGCTGTGCAGACTGCACACACTGCAGGTCCCGTCGTCACTGCTGCATGGTAAAATTCGCATCAGTCATTCTTCTAGGAAAGAATATCCATGAACAAAGTGAATAAAAATAATTCATTCATTGTTATGGCAGTCTTAAAGGTGAAATTAACCTATGACTTTTTGGTGAATTACGAAACAGGTGTCACAGATACAACATTAACTTATATAGTTGGATTATTTATTTTATTAACTTATGTTAAGGCTGATGGTGGGCCCTTTTCTGAACAAAACATTTATAATGCAGGTAATGATCAGCTGCTTAAAAAAAAAGATAGATTCTGTTTAATTCTTGTTGTCACCACTTCAATCCAAAGCCCATAGTCAGCAACTACCAAACTGTAAATTTAAAAAATGTAAGAATAGAATTTAAATAAATTGTTTCTTCTGAGCTAAAATTGGCATCATTTCATCTGGTTCACACATGTCACATTAAATGCATTTGGGATCCACATTATATTTGTTGATAAAAAATCAGTTGAATAATCCAATGCCTTTCTGCCCTGTGTAGCTTAGCTATGACTAGTTCATATTAAGCGAATTAGTGGTTCTGACGTAGACCTGTTTCATGTTTAAAAATATGCAAGATTGTTAAAGAGATTAGACTATGTGGATGCAATGGAAGAATGCATTTTTTCAAATATCCTTTCACTACCAGAGCAGCATTTAGAGACCAATGTACTAAAGGGGGTTAGGATTAATGCCCACATTTAATGTGCATTAATGTAGGCATTACCTAACACGCATGCAGCCTTTTCACAACTGGGCTGTAACTTTTGGGGGAAGTTCAATTGGAGAGTGGGAAGGGTCTGCAGCGGGCTGCAACTGTGGGGCAGAGGAATGCAGAGGGGAGGGAAGAGCACCAGCATGGGCTGTGACTTCAGGGGAAAGTCATCGGAACACCATGGATTAAGATTTTGGGGGATAAAGGTATTAAGGACTTGTCATTGCGAGTATAACAGATCCCATAAAATAGATCTAATTTCTGTTACTCACTCCCAGGCAGAGCTATAGCTTTCATTAGTCTATTTGGCTAATAATGCGTTATGGACTTTTCCTGCAGAAACTTGTCCAAACCTCTTTTAAGCCCTGCTAGGCCCAGGCGCCTTGACCGTGTTCTCTGGCGACAGATTCCTCCGCTTGATTGTGCACTGAGTGAAAAAGTAGTTCCTGTGGTTTGTTTTGAATTTGCTGGCTGTTAGTTTCATGGAATGTCCCAAATGAAAGGGTTAACAAATGTTCTTTATTTGTTCCACCCCGCTCATGATTTTATAAACTTCTATCATGTCCCCTGTCAGCTGTCTCCTTTTCCAAGTTGAAGAGCTCCAGCCTGCTTAGCCTCTCGTTGCAGTAGAGATGTTCTGTCCCTTTTATCATTTTAGTTGCCCTCCTCTGCACCCTTTTTTTTTTTAGTTCCGCTGTGTCTTTCTTAAGATGGGGCAACCAGAACTGCACACAGTACTCAAGGTGTGGTCGCATCTTGGCTCAATACAAAGGCAATATGATATTTTCTTTTTTATTCTCCATTCCTTTTCGGAGCATTCTTAACATTCTATTTCCTTTCATGACCGCCGCCATGCACTGAGCCAAGGATTTCGTATTGTCCACAAGGACTCTGAGATCCAATACATAAACCAGCATCGCGTACCTGTGCTTGGAACGATTTTTCCCTATGTGCATCACTTGGCGCTTTCCCACGTTAAATTTCATCTGCCGTTCAGTTGCCCCATCTCCTCTCATAAAGTCCTTGTGTTGTTCTTCGCAATCCGCTGCTGTTATAACAAATTTGAAAAGATTTACGTCGCCTGCAGATTTGATCATTCCCTTTTCCAGATCATTTATGGATTATATTAAACAGCACAGGTCCTGGTACTGATTCCTGTGATATTTCACCAGTGGAGGATTAGCCTGGTGGTTAGAGCAGCAGGCTGAGGAGGGGAACATTAGGGTTCAAATCTTCATATTGCTCCTTGTAAGCTCTGACAAGCCACCTGGCCTTCCACTGCCTCAAGAACAAACTCAGGACCTGGTTCACTAAGGCTTTTCTCCCATTCTGTGTCTATGGGGATAATGAGGGGATAAACTCTTTCAGGCCGATACAGTACAGTGCGCTCCGATGGAGCGCACTGTTAGCCTGCTATTGGACGCACGTTTTCCCTTACCCCTTATTCAGTAAGGGGAGGAAAACGCGCGTCCAACCCGCGGCACCTAATAGCGGCACCTAATAGCACCCTCAACATGCAAATGCATGTTGATGGCCCTATTAGGTATGCGCGCGGGATACAGAAAGTAAAATGTGCAGCCAAGCCGCACATTTTACTTTCAGAAATTAGCGCCGACCCAAAGGTTGGCGCTAATTTCTTCCGGCGCCAGGAAAGTGCACAGAAAAGCAGTAAAAACTGCTTTTCTGTGCACCCTCCGACTTAATATCATAGCGATATTAAGTCGGAGGTCCCGAAAAGTAAAAAAAGTAAAAAAAATAAAAAATAAATAAATAAAATGTGAATTTGGCCCGCGGCTGTCGGGCCGAAAACCGGACGCTCAATTTTGCCGGCGTCCAGTTTCTGAGCCCGTGGCTGTCAGCGGGCTCGAGAACAGACGCCGGCAAAATTGAGCATCGGCTGTCAAACCCGCTGATAGCCGCCGCTCCTTTCAAAAAGGAGGCGCTAGGGACACCCTAATGTCCCTTGCGCCGCCTTTTCCCCATTTTTACCGCGTCACCTAATTTAAATACAGAATTGCGCGCACCGGTGAAGGGCCGGTGCATGCGCCGGGAGAGCGGGCATTCGTCCGCTCTCCTGCGGACTTTACTGAATCAGCCTGCCTATTAGGGACAGAGAGATACCTTCAGTGCCTGAATGTAAACTGCTTGAAGTGCCTGAAAAGCAGAGTATAAATTAAAGCAATCTGCTGTAGTGAACGTTTGGGTTTTTTTTATTGTTTTAAATGCATTTTATTGAAAGCCGCTTAGGACATAGGATATCAGCCTACAAATTTTGTTAAATAAATAAATAAGAACAACAAATAAGCCAACAAACAAGAAATACCTACAGTCCCTGAATGTAATCCACTTTGAACTGCTGAAAAAAGTGCGAAAAGAGGAATATAAAAATCTAAATAAAAAAAAAAACCCTTCTCTGTTTGGAAAACTGACCATCTAGTCCTACCCTCTGTGTCAAGCCTTTTAGCCAGTTACCAGTCCAAAAGTGAACTATCTCATGTCTTTGCAACTGCCTGAGGACTCTCTCACTGGGGACTTTGCCAGATGCTTTCTGAAAATCCTAATCCACTATATCAACGGGCTCCCCGTTCTCTACATTTGTTTACACCTTAAAAAAATTCTAAAAGATTGGTAAGGTAAGACTTCCCCTTGCGAAAACCATATTGATTGTTCCCCATCAAGCCATCTTTATATGGCCAGTGAAAATGTTTTAAAGAATAGCTTCTACCATTGTGGCTGGCACCAACATCATTTTTACTGGTCTATAGATTCCTGGATCACCCCTGGAGCCCTTTTTTTTTTTTTTTTAATTTTAATTGGCGTCACATTGGCCACCTTTCAGATTTTAGGAGTTGTAGCTGTTTTAAAATGATAAGTTACAGACCACTAGTAGCAAGTCAGCAATTTCATATTTTAGAGCAATAGCTGTAAATCTGAGAGACTAGTCTCAGTATCTCCTGGCCTACAAGTGAAGTTCATTCCTGTCAAGGTATGCACAAATTTAACCCATTAAAAAAGACGTTACCCCCACACAAAGGTTTTCATGGAGCTAACATAGTAGAAAAGGTAATGGGATCAACTAGGATACTACCTAGGATATTAAAATAACTTACAGGCCGATACAGTACAGTGTGCTCTGGTGGAACGCACTGTAACCAGCATTTAGACACGCGTTTTCGACGCGCTATTACCCCCTTACTGAATTGCACCCGAGACTAATAGCGCCCGCAACATGCAAATGCATGTTGATGGCCCTATTAGTCATTCCCGCGCTATACAGTAAATAAAATGTGCAGCCAAGCCGCACATTTTACTTTCAGAAATTAGCGCCTACCCAAAGGTAGGCGTTAATTTCTGCTGGTGCCGGGGAAGTGCACAGAAAAGCAGTAAAAACTGCTTTTCTGTGCACCCTCCGACTTAATATCATGGAAATATTAAGTCGGAGGTCCCAAAAGTTAAAAAAAAGTTAAAAATTTTAAAAAAAATTTTTTAAATGGGCCCATGGCTCGTGGGTTGAAAACCAGATGCTCAATTTTGCCGGCATCCAGTTTCCGAACCCGTGGCTGTCAGCGGGTTTGAGAACCGACGCCGGCAAAATTAAGCGTCGGCTGTCAAACTCGCTGACAGCCGCTGCTCCTATCCAAAAAGAGGCGCTAGGGACGCGCTAGTGTCCCTAGCGCCTCTTTTTACTGTGGGCCCTAATTTAAATAAATTAACTTACTGAATTGCGCGCATAGGAGAGCAGGCGCTCGCCCGCTCTCCCGCGATTTTTACTGTATCGGCCTGTTAGAGAGGCTGAAAGGACGTATTGTCAATTCTGTTCAATCATTATTTGGAGAGGAAAGTGATTCCAGAAGATTGCAGATGGGCAGGTATTGTCCCCCTTGATAAAAGCAGAAATAGGGAAGAAACTATTAATTCACAGCATATGTGGAGAAAAAGCTAACAGCTGGTCAAGGTCTAAAAACATAAAGACTTACTTTTTGTGTGCAATAAACTTAGTGCCCCACAAAACAGCCTCTTGTGAAAGGTTTACAAATCTTATTGGCTTAGCCCAGGGAGACGATAGTCTTCCTCAGTTAGGGACGTGCATTCATTTTTTTATTTTTTTTTTTTTAAACAAAATGAAAAGCATAACGAAACAGTCTCATTTCATTTAAAAATAAAACAACCTCCCCGGTCCCTTTATTCATTGATTTTTGTTTGAGAAAGTCAACAAGAAAAGAGACTGGAGCTATTTTGTGAGGCCCACTGGGGATTGCTCCTGTCCCTTTCTTTACTGGAGACCCCTGTGGAGGTGAACAACCTGCACACTTTCACCCATGAGAAAAGTAGCGGACGCAAAGCTGGAATTAGGTTAGGGACAACGTACGGATTTTGAGGAGACAAAATATGGGCAGGAAACAGGTGCAAAGCTCTGCAGGTATTGTTTTCTCTAGAAAGTTTTCAAAGAGAATGTATGCACACTTTTGTTACTTTGATCCCCAGAGGCTCACAATCTTAGGCCTAGAGTCACGAAGCTGAGACGTATGTTCGTGGGGGGGGGGTTGTTGCTATAATAGTGGGGCCTCCCCTGGAAAAGCGTTGCAGCTCCGCGGCACCTACTTTTGTCTTGCAGCCAAACACCGCGGGACTAAAGAGCGCAGCAAGCGGCTCTTTAACGCGACGGCGACCTCAAGGGACCGCCGTCGACTTAAAGGGCTGCTGCCCCCCCCCCCCCCCTCAAAAAAAAAATGTCGTGGCAAAATGGGGAAGTTATGTGGAGGACACCCGGCTCAACCCAAAGCTGCCACTCGAGTCAGCCCCCGACTCCCCCAAAAGTTTAAAAGTTGCTGAAATTGTCTGCACAGCGATGGCTCTGGCCTCCCCCCACCAAAAAAAAAGACGTATTAAAAAAACATTGGTGGCTCAATGCTCCCATTCATCCACCAACCAAAGGTGAATTCAAAGCGTCATTGCCCCCCCTCTTCTCCCCGCCCCTCACATCTGACCTGGCTTTGCCCTAGACATGTAACTGGGACAAGGTCCAAGGGTCGGATCTAAGTCCAGGTGGCTGAGGTTTCATCTCCCAAACCTGAAAAATGGTGCCAACGAGACCGGGCGCCAGGGGGTATCCTAGCCCCATCGTGGGATCCCACACTCTTTTGGGGGGGGGGGGTGCATGAGGGGGGTCAGGGGTGGGGGCACCTGGGGTGGTGGGTAGGCCCAGACTTGGACCCAGATTACTAAAATCTTTTTAACATTACCTTTTGGGAAAGGGTAATGAGATTTTTAATTCACCTTTGGGGGTGGAGAAAAAGGGGGGGGGGGGCACTGAGCCACCAAGAGGTTTTTTTTAACACACCTTTGGGTGAGGGGGGGGGCCAGGTCCATCAGCACATGGACACTTTCAGCTATTTTTAATTTTGGGGGAGTCAGGGCCACCTTGAGTGGCGGCCCTGGGTTGAGCCGGGGGTCAGCAATGCCCCCCCACCCCCACTCAACTTTCCTATTTTACCACAACACTATTTTTTGGGGGGACGGCTCTTTAAGTGTGAGGCAGGAGCACCTATTAATGACCTTCATTGAATGTATTTGCATTATTCACGCATGCAGATCTCATGCAAAGAAGGTCATTGTAATAGGGGAGGGTGCCAGGGTGGGGACATGCAAAATATCACACGATATCGCGATATACGCCGTTTAATGTGCGTTAGAGCATTCCTGTGGCTTGACGCACCTCCCATTAAGTTTGTACCTGAGGCAATGGAGAGTAAGGTGACTTGCCCAAGGTCACAAGGAGCGACAATGGGACTTGAACCCTGGTCTGTAGCCCACTGCTCTAACCATGAGCTTACTCCTCCCACATACTTTCCTTTTCAGAATTGGTGCCAAGTCCCTGGGTAAAAGAAACCTACCCACCTAGTTTTAGAAGTAGCCCTCTCCATGAGGGTAATTTTCATTTGGCGTCACATGGGTACTTGGCATCCATGGGCCTACAACCAGTTTTTGAAGGGAAAGTCGTGAGGTTTCCGTTTCAAAATCCCATGCAAAGAATGCAGGGTAGCGGCTGCACCGGGAGTTTGAAAATGAAATTTCAGCACAGAGTTCGGCATGGCTTCTCCCCCCAGCACCGCCCTGCTTACCCTACGGCAGTCCCTTTTAACACTGCCCACCGTAGGAAGGTAAATACAAAGAAAAAGGACTGTTGGGAACTTTAGTAAAATATTTGTGTTTTATTTTCTTAATGGGTTTTTAAAATGTATCTCGGCCAGGCCTCTTCGTACACTCCCGCATCGAGCTGTAAGAGCAGCGCGTGACTCTCCTCACTCCCAGGGGCAGTAACTGTTACTTCAGTTGCTCCGTCAGCTCGACCAGTCGGCAAAATCTATATTTTAAAATGCGGAATAACTTCGTTCTGCTTGAGCGGTGGGAAGAGCTTGTGTACGTGGTCATGCATTTGTGGCATCCTGCCGCCGGGTGCATATTTTTAATTTACGGAAGTGGCAGACGTGGGCCCAAAACCCACCAAGGAATTTAATATTCGGGGGTAATGAAAATTCCGCCTTTGCTAAAAAAAAAAAACCTCGGGGACTCGTTTACTAAGCATTTTCCCCCCATAGACACAGAATGGAAGAAAGGCCTTAGCAAAATCAGGCTCTTAATGCGCTACTGTGACAAGTCACCACATGTGACTTGTTCTGAGCACCTGCCAGATCATTGGAAAAGGACAGTTTAGCCAAGCCCTTGCAGCACACGGTGTCTTAATTTTCTTTCACTCTCAGTTCCTTTACAGAGCAGCACAATCCCATACCCCTGAGCAGGGGCGGATTGACCTATCGGGGGGATCGGGCTTCCCCCGGTGGGCCGGTCTAGCTGGTCACGTGGTCTCCACCGCGTGGCTAATCGTCTCTTGCAGCCTGCACTCAGCCCAGTGACCTCCATCAGTTCAAGGTAGGTGGCGAATTGGCGATTTCAGCCTCGCAGGCCCATTGAAGTAATAATAGTATAGTACCCCCCCCTCGAAGCAGGGCAGACACAGGTGGTAGCTGGTAGCTGTACCCAGCCAGCCCCCACCAGAGAAATTAAAATTGTGGCCGGCGGAGGCCGAAGAAAAGAAGATGGGCCGGCGCCGCCCAGACAGTCCCCGCGGGAGACCAAGCCCGCAAGGGCTGAAAAAATGAAGATGGGTGCCGCCCAGGCAGCCTCCGCTGGAGACCAAGCGGCTGGGGACGAAGAAATAAAAATCGTGGCTGGCGGGGGCGAAAAAATGAAGATGGGCGCCGGAGGGGGCCAAAGAAGTGAACACCGTGCTGCTAGCCGCCGCCGGAGACCAGCTGTTCAGCTGGGGGCCTTAGATCGGCAGAGTGCTTCTGTGTGTGTGTGTATGTGTGAAAGGAATGGCGCTTCTGGGTGGGTGGGTGTGTATGTGAGAAAGGAATGGTACTTCTGTGTGTATTTGTTTGTGTGTGTATGTGAGAAAGAAATGGTGCTTCTGTGTGTGTTTGTGTGTGTGTGTGAGAAAGGAATGGTGCTTCTGTGTGTGTTTGTGTGTGTGTGTGTGTGTGAGAAAGGAATGGTGCTTCTGTGTGTGTTTGTGTGTGTGTGTGTGTGTGAGAAAGGAATGGTGCTTCTGTGTGTGTGTGTGTGAGAGAAAGGAATGGTGCTTCTGTGTGTGTGGTGTATATATGAGTCAGGGAGGGTACTTGTGTGAGTCAATGCGTGTGTGCGAGAGAGAGAGATGAGCATGTTTTTGGCTGGCTTGTGGCTGTGAGAGAGAGGGCATGTGTGTGATTGAGCCTGTATGTAAGTGAGATATACCCAAAAAACAAATCGGAAGCTGATCCAGTTGGCTGTGTTACAGTAAAGACAATGAGAATCGGATGATCAAAAGAAGCCCTTTATTTCAATGCCCGACTCTGGCCGAGTTTCACTCATAGAGCTGCCTCAGGGGCAACTAGAATTAAACAAATAAATATAAAACCTTAAAACAACACAATTAAATAATTCAAAACAATAAAGACATAAAATACATGTATAGATGTACATACTTAAATCATAAAATAAAATACATGTATAGGTGTTCAGATAAAAATTAAAATAACACAACTAAATAATTAAAAATATAAAATACATGTATTAATGTGTAAATTCAAAACATAAAGTGCTCGATACATGTATAACTATATGAACTCATGGAATCCAAACAAATTAAATTAAAATTGCATTTGGACATCAGCATGTTGCAGACAGAAAACAAAGAATGAATGATTCAATAGAACTGGAGAGGCTGACTTTCTATGAGTATAATTCTTAATCAGAGGATATAGTGGAGTCAATGTTATTACAGTTAGTGCTTACTTCAGTTAGCAGGACTTAAAATATGCCTGCAGTAGTAAGTAAGAACTTTATTTATTATTTTTATACATTGCTAGTACGAGATACAATTATATAAAAAAAATCAATGGTTTGTTTAAACTTTATATATTGTTGTTTCTATTTAGGCACTAATGATATTGTGACAGTGTGACAGCAGCCCTGCAGGCATATTTTAAGTCCTGCTAACTGAAGTAAGCACTAACTGTAATAACATTGACTCCACTTCTTATCTTATCTTCTCCACTATATCCTCTGATTAAGAATTATATTCATAGAAAGTCAGCCTCTCCAGTTCTATTGAATCATTCATTCTTTGTTTTCTGTCTGCACCATGCTGATGTCCAAATGCAATTTTAATTTAATTTGTTTGGATTCCATGAGTTCATATAGTTATACATGTATCGAGCACTTTATGTTTTGAATTTACACATTAATACATGTATTTTATATTTTTAATTATTTAGTTGTGTTATTTTAATTTTTATCTGAACACCTATACATGTATTTTATTTTATGATTTAAGTATGTACATCTATACATGTATTTTATGTCTTTATTGTTTTGAATTATTTAATTGTGTTGTTTTAAGGTTTTATATTTATTTGTTTAATTCTAGTTGCCCCTGAGGCAGCTCTATGAGCGAAACTCGGCCAGAGTCGGGCATTGAAATAAAGGGCTTCTTTTGATCGTCCGATTCTCATTGTCTTTACTGTAAGTGAGATAGAACATGTGTGTGATTGAGAGCTTGTGTGTAAGTGAAATAGAGAGAGCATGTGTGTGATTGAAATCCTGTGTGTAAGGGGAGCGAGAGCATTGTGTGATTGAGAGAGACTGGCCAGAGAGGCGACATGTGTATGTGTGAGACTGATCAGGGAGATGACTGGTGGTATGTGTGTGCTTGTGTGTGTGAGAGAGAGATACTGGTTGGGGAGATGATTGGTGTGTGAGAGACAGAAACTGGTCTTGAGGGTGTGACGTGTGTGTGTGTGTGTGTGAGAGAGAGAGAAGAGACTGGTTGTGGTCTCTAAGGAAGAGGACCACGAGGACAGCTTCAGCAGCTACTGCTGCTTCTGGTGTGGCCTGCAAGGGAAAGAAGTAGGAGAACTGCTGGAGAGGGTAAGTAAAGGTGGCTTTTTAAGTTCATTTTTCTTGACTAACTGCCATTTTAATTATTGGGTAGTATGTGATGTCTGCTGTTTGAAATATTTTATTGGTGTTTGGTAAAGGTTTCAAAATTTGCATGAGTCTTTAATTATTGGATATTCTATTCATCAGCTGTTTTGAAATTATTTTATTAGTATGATTTTATAATTATGATTCATGATTTATATATCTTGATTTTATTGATTGTTTCATGAAGAATGGTGACATTTTTGTTTTTCCATTGTTGCACTGTATAGAGTCTGGCGTGATACGTTTTACAGTTCAGTTTTTGTCTGCACATTTCTATTTATACTTTATGTGGCTTTATTCTGTATTTGGTGAGGGTTTGTGTTCTGCATGGAAAGACTGAGATGAAGCATTCTTTTAGCATGTGGTTTCTCTGTAGGGATCTGTAGTGGCTTGGCCTGTTCTGTTTCCTGATAGGAGGTGTATTGATATTTTAGATTCTGGTGTAATATTTGTGGTATTCTTTTTCATAGGTGGGGTTGTTATTCTTTGAGTTTTGGCAAATAGTACTGTGTTGATACGGGAGGACCATGCCGAAATATAGGGGTGTGTACATATATATGTAAATTATATATGTAAATTATATTGTATGTGTAATTGGGTTCCCATGGGCCAGTATGGAGAAAAATCCCCCGGGCCACTATTTTCCCTCAATCCGCCCCTGAGGCAGCAAGGTCATTCCGTACGTGTACAGTAGACATTTGAACACAGGCTTGCATAAATATTATGTGGAAACCAAAATACACTTCTCTGCTGTTTCCTTTCACACTAGAAAGTCTGTGGCTTGGGACTAGTAATTTCCTTACAGGGATATCCATCACTAGAGTAGTAGCTTTCAGCCTACCGTGCTCCCACTCGGACTAATCTTTGCTTATCTGATTGATCTTTGCTCCCCAACAGTCTCTGCCTCTCGGCAGACTCTGCTCCGCAGGATCTCTCCAAGAGAAGAGCAGCCCTAGTGGCTAAAATGGCAGGCTGTGAACTAGGGAAGCCAGGATCCTAGCCCAAGGTCACTTCACTTCACCCTCCATCGCTCCAATACAAACTTAGTGGGTCATTCGCAAAATCAAAATAGGCAATTCATCAGGCAGTAAACATTGTTTACCGTGTGGTAAATGGCCTAATGCAGAGATAACACAAGATATTCGTCATCCTGCTGCTGGGACTGCATGTATTAAAATGAGCTGATTTTCATGCTAATCAGCTCATTACTAGCTTAAATTATGCAAATCAAATAACACAATTTACTTCAAAAATCACAAGCCGTGCTGTTTGATGAGAATTTAGCTACAACTCAAAAGCTGTAGCTGACTTTCTTCAGGAGAATTGGGATGTTAATGCACATCTCAGTGCTCCTGAGGCCCTGTTTTAAAGGGGTGATAGCTGCAAGGAAGCCTCCCCCCCCCCCCACACACACACACACACAAGGTGACAAAAAATGCTCCAGAGGTTTCCATAGTCCTTTCTGTCATATAAAAAATAAAGTTCTGTGTTGGCTCTACCCCCAACCCCCCAATCCTTCCCTTCAAGTAAAAATCTGGCTCCCGAGGCTGGACTTTCCCACCCTCTGGAACCACCTAGGCTCCAGGACCAGCCGCATCCTTTTAACAAAATGGTGCCGACAGGCTGGGCTCAGCCTTTCCCCCTGTCATGTGATAGGGCTGGCCAGCATCATGGGTAAAGTTGGCTGCTGCTGGGTGAGGAGCCTGGGGGATGCTCCAGATCCCCCTATATCACCAGGGACAAATTGTAAGTTATGGGGGGGGGCGGCGGTGGGTGAGCTAGGATGGGGAGGTCTGGCTTCCGGGGTCAGATTGTTTACTAGAAGGGGAGGGATTGGGAGGGGGGGTTGGGAAGGGGCCAAGTGAATTAGCCCCTTAGATTGTAAGCCCTCTGGATAAGGAAATACCTGCAGTACTACTACTACTACTACTACTACTACTACTACTACTACTAAACATTTCTAAGGCGCTACGTGACATACGCAGCACTGTATGAATATACAAAAAGACAGTCCCTGCTTTGAAGTGTCGCAAAAGGCAGAATATACATTTTAAATTAAAAAGTAAATCCTTAATTGGCTATACCTGGATTCTGTGAGGACCCGGGCCTCAGTGGGCCTCAGTCTATGTTGCACTGGCTTAGGCCTCAGTGACTCAATGACTCAGCACTGCCACTTCTATAACAGCCCTCCTCGCATACTGCTCCCTGCCTCAGCTTGGGTCTACTTTGTTCTTGTTGTGTCCTTGTTTGCTCTTGTTGCTTAAGCCTTAGCTCTTTTTCCTATTTTAGTTTCTGTTGCTGGTTTCCTTTGTTTTTTTTGGAGTGGCCTCTTAGTGGCCTCCAGTTTGCTTTGTTTATTTTCCTTTCTTGTTCTCTTTGCCCCATTAGCGTGGCCTTCAGGTGTGCGTCTGTCTGTCTGTTTTTGTCCCTGTCTTGGATGTGGTGCACTCCCTTCTGTTTCTGTTCCCGGTCTGTCTGTGTGCAGCCTTACAGCTTTAGTGGGTGTCCCCACCCTTGTTCCTTAGTGCACCCCCCCCCCCTCAAGCCCTGACAGCCACCTGAACCTGCAGACTCAACCTAAGGGGGAGGTGGCCGGCCAGGCTCCTGACTCCAGCCTGCTCTAGAATCAGGTGTTACCCTGTATACCGGCACTAAGCCATGACAGCAAGCAGAGGCCAGCAAAACCCCAGGAGAGGCAACATGCAGCCTGGTGAGTCAGGGGGAATTCTTGTACTAAAGACATTCCTGTTCATGACTCTTTTAAAATCTGTCTTCCTAGTCCAGGTGCCAGAGTTTGGATTTGTCCCTTGTGTTTTGTTAAGAGTACCTCTGATGTCAGTTGGGCATCAGACTCCAGTTACAGCTTCAGTCAAATCCGACCTAGCTTCTAAGACGCCAATACTAGTTGAACTGAACCTTGCTTCAGATTCCAGCCCAGGTCCTGCCACTGTATCTTTGTTTCAGCCAACAAAAGCTGTTTTCAGCTGAACTTCAGAAACTTACATGAAACCAGCTGATTCAAGTCTTGTACTTAGGACATCTGCATTCGCATCAGGAAAGGCTCTTGCTGCCTTTACAGCCTTTTTGCCTGACTCCTCTCCAGTCAAGCCTGCCTTAGTGTGAGCTCTAGCCAAGCTTGTTTCAGCTCTTAGGAAACCAGCACCTGTCTGGGACATTCTGCAGGCTCTTGTTTCTCATCCTGCCGAACTGAGTCTGGTTCCAGACTCCAGGCTGGGTCTGGCTTCTGTGCCTGGGTTCCAGCCAGCCGGTCCAGCCCAATGCTGTTCCAGTCAGCAAAAGCTCTTCCAAGTCCTGATGTTAATATCATGCCAGTCCTTACCTGCTAAACCAAATTTGGTTCCAGATTCCAGGATGTGCCTTGAATCAGTCTCTGCAATGGAAGAATCAGCTCCTGTGGAGGGCCTGGCATCCAAATTACAAGACCTGCATCTGTCTCCAAAAAGGGAGTCAGATTATTCTCCTGGCCGTATGCCTAATCCAGTTCCAGCTTCAAGGAATCTGATCCAATCAGCTGCAGCAGCAGTTGCTCCACAGCCTGCTTTGGATCCAGTTCCAGTGTCAGCTGCTCTACAGTCAGCCCCAGATCGAGTTCCAGCATTGGTAGCAGCCATCTCCTGTCCTGCTTCAGAGGACCTGCTCCAGCCAGCAGCTGTTTCCAGTCTTGTGTTATAGGATCTGCTCCATTCAGGCAATGATTCCATTCCAGTCTTGGACCTGCTCCAGATGGCCTCTGATCCAAGCTCCCTTCTCCAGGTGAACTCCGACCTTGTTCTAGGCACTCTGCTCCAGGCAGGTGCCAACTCCATTCCAGGCCCTCTGCTCTACTGCTGCACTGTTTCAGATGATGTTCCAGATACCTCCAATCACTTTTATCAGCTTGGATCTCAGGGGAGGAGGCGCTTTAGAGGGCGTCGGGAATCTGCTTTTTTTAAGGGGAGGTAATATGAGGACCCTGACTGCAGTGTGGTCCTCCTTCCTGCAGGGGACCTCAGTGGGCTGCAGTCTGTGATGCACTGGCTTATACCTCAGTGACTCAGCATTGACACTCCCATAAGAGTCCTCCTCACATACTGCTCCCTGCTTCAACTTGGGTCTCCTTGCTCTAGTTGTGGCCATCTTTGCTCTTATTGCTTAAGCTTGAGCTCCTGTTCCTGTTTGGCTTTTTGTTTCTGGTTGCCTTTGTTTTTTGTGTTGCCGCTTAGTGGACTCCTTGATTATTTTCCTGACTCATTCTTGTTCTGTGTTTGGCCCCATTAGCGTGGCCTTTAGGTGTGTCTGTCTGTCTGTTTTTGTCCTTATCTTGGTTGTGGTGCACTCCCTTGCTTGTCTTGTGTTTCTGTATGGACACCTTTCTGTTCCCAGTCTGTCTGCATGCAGCCTTGCTGCTTTAGTGGGTACCACCACCCTTGTTCCTTAGTGCACCTTCTCTCAAGTCCTGCCGGCCAGCAGAACCTGCGGGTTCAACCCAAGGGGGAGGTGGCTGGCCAGACAGAAGAATCTGACATTGCCAGCTCTGCTTCTGACTTCAGCCTGCTCTGGAATCAGGGATTACCCTGTACACCGGCACCAGGCCATGACAGATTCTCCAATTAACATCACATTCCTGATTGTACCTGGGACAATTTCTAACAGTCCCCTATTCTTCATCTCCTATTTCTTACCTTGATTTCTCTTTAGGGTTTTCTTTACAGCATGCTCTGTGTCTCTGGCTAGGTACTTTCTCCCCAGCTTTGGACTGCTTCTGGTTGTGTAAGGTTCTCACCCCATCACAGCTACCCAGACCAATTGCATGTGCAGGCATGCTTTCTTGAGATGGTTTTTTTTGGATGCAAACTCAAGTTGAATCAGATTATTTTATCTTGCTTTCAGATTCTTTGATTCTCTGATGCTGGCACTAGAATAGAATAATTTTGTACTGGTTGGTAGTTGTGAATAAACAAATTTATTTATTTATTTATTTATTTAATGTCTTTTTTATACCGATAACCGTTCACACATCGTATCGGTTTACAGTAAAACAGGAACCATTGGGCAGAACCCTTACATATAACATTGCAAACAGGTTAACTTTTGGGCAGGGCCCTTACATAAAATTGAGAACAGCAAAATCACTATATACATATCACCAAAACTATATACAAAAGATAAGTACATAAATAGCCGAGTCAAAGTACAAAATCGATAGGCATACAACGTAATCCGAGAAATAAATCATAAGTCGCGTATCAGATTCTAGGAGAATCACTTATTTAATCAGTAAGGATTTATGTAATGGGAGGTGATGTGTGGTAAGCTTGCTGGAAGAGCCATGTTTTCAGTTTTTTTTTTAAAGTGGGTGTGTATGATTCCAGGCGTATATCAGGAGGCAGGGAGTTCCATATAGAGGGGCCGGCTAGGGAGAAAGCTCTGTTTATAGTGGACGATAATTTGAAAGATTTGATAGGTTGTGCACTTAGGGTTCCTTGGAGGGCAGTACGTGTGGGTCTATTCGAGGTGCGGGGGAGGAGTGGGGGGTTAATCCAATTCAGGTTAGAGTTCAACAGACTTTTGTGGATGATGGAACAGGCTTTATAGAGAATTCGAGAGTGTATAGGGAGCCAATGAAGTTCGATGAGTGTAGGGGTGATGTGATCTCTTTTTTTCGTGTTTGATAGTATCCTGGCGGCAGCGTTTTGTAGTAGTTGTAGGGGTTTGATATGGGTAGCGGGGATGCCTAGAAAAAGTGCATTACAATAGTCTACCTTAGATAAAATGATAGACTGTAGTACAGTGCGGAAATCAGAAAAGTGTAGCAGTGGTTTGAGTTTTTTTATGGTTTGGAGCTTAAAGAAGCATTCCTTAATGATAGATTTAATGAAAGGTTTGAATGTAAGATGGTTATCAATGAAAACACCAAGGTTGCGAACTTGTGATGGGAAAGTTGTGGAAGAGTATGCAGGTGGGATGTCTGGGAGCGGTGGCCTGTTAGATATAATTAAAAGTTCAGTCTTGCTGGGGTTTAGCGCTAGTTGCATGTCATTTAGTAATTTGTTGATGGCTGAGAGACAGGATTCCCAGTTGCGAAGGGCAGTAAGGAGAGAGTCAGAGAATGGGAAAATAAGTTGCACATCGTCCGCATAAATAAAATGCTTGATGTGGAGGTTAGTGAGGAGGGTGGTAAGGGGGAGCATGTATATATTAAAGAGGGTGGAGGAGAGTGAAGAACCTTGGGGCACACCTTGGGGAAGACTGATGGGGTCAGATTCATTGTTATCAACTAATACTGTGAAAAGGCGATCCTGGAGATACGATCGTATCCAGGAAAGGGCATTGCCAGTGATCCCGATGCTCCTGAGGATGTTAAGGAGGACATCATGATTGACTGTGTCGAATGCCGCTGAGATGTCAAGCATGGCAATCAGATAAGAAGAACCTGAATCTGTACCTCTGATGAGGGTATCATGTAGAGAGAGTAGCAGGGTTTCAGTACTTAATTGCTTTCTGAAACCGTGTTGTGTGGATGGGAGAATCTTGTTTTGCTCCAGGTGATCTGAGAGCCGTGAGTTGACAATTTTTTCAAGAACTTTAGCTAGGAGGGGTAAGTTAGAGACAGGTCTGTAATTAGATAAAGTGTCGGGGTCAAGATTAGGTTTTTTGAGTAGTGGTTTCACTACTGCTTGTTTAAGAACATTGGGGACTGTGCCATGCTCTAGGGAACAGTTAAGGATATTTGAGAGGGGTTTGGCAATCACCTCGGGGATAGCTAGCAGGAGTTTAGTGGGGATAGTTTCGGAAGGATGAGATGATGGTTTTAATTTTTTAAGGATGTTTTGTACTTCGAGAGAGGATGAAGAGTCAAAAGACGAGAGGGAGACTGGAGAGTTGATGGTGGGCAGATAAATATTGACGTTATTATGTGAGAATTGTGCAGTGATGGAGGAGACCTTGTTTTTGAAAAATTGAGCTAATTCATTGCAGCGGTTTTTAGAGGGATTGGCTGATAGTTGCGTGGGGGCAGGAGAAGTGAGGTCCGCCACCATGGTGAAAAGGGCCTTAGGGTTGTATTGCATACCATGTATTTTTTTAGCATAGTAACTACGTTTAGCCTGGAGGATGGAGTTTCTATATTCGTGCATTCGCTGGTAGTATAAAGTTTTGGTTGCAGGGGATTGATATTTGCGCCATGACCTCTCAGCTGTTCTGAGTTGGATTTTCAGATTCCTAAGATCAGGCGTATACCAGGGTTTTCTGTTTCTACGGTTTGGGTTAATAGTTTTCGTTATAAGAGGGCAATGTTTGTCAGCAATGTTGAGGGTGAGATTGATCCAGGTAGAGAAATTCTTTCACATCTGCTGTTCAATACATGCGTGATATAGCAAGGTAGAATAGTTTAGGGCAGATTAAATCATTGCACTTATTTCATTATAGATATAGAGGTAGATTTTAAAAAGCTGCTTTTCCCGATTTATGTAATTCCTGATATTCTAATTAGTATCTTCTTTTCTTTTCTTTAATTATGTATTAATTTAGCCTATTTTATTTGTTTTTATTCTGTCTTATGATTTTATGTATGTTTTATCATAACCTGCCCCGACCCTTGGAGGGGCGGGATATAAATTCTTTGAAATAAATAAACGGTATTTTAAAAACCGCAACATACGGGTATAACATGGGGACACCAAGTAAAATTTTCCAGAGAAAAAAGGGGCAGGACAGGAGCGTTCCGGAGAGGGGCCAGTATGTACGCGAGTGAGTAGCTATCATAAAACCTGCCAAAATGACGTGCATCAGTCTTTTACTTGCATATATATTTACTCCTGCTCAATATCAGATCGTAAACATCTTGAAAGTGAAAAACTGACTGGGTCTTCGTGATATGGGAGATCTCAGGCTGACGAGCCAGGAGGGTCTTCAGGAGCTGCAGATGGGCTAACGAGTAAAACTGCAAATTTCCTTCTCGCGCGCCTGTTACAGATTTTGAGGAAGTATGTGGGTAAAAGCAGACATTTGCTAAGAAAACTACACGAGTTGAATTTTCTCATGTAAATGATTAAACTTAGGAGCCCAAATACGCAAGGAGGGCTGAATTTTGCTACTTACCCAGATACATTTTGACTTCTCTGGGTAAGTGGCGGCCTTCATGCCACTTAGTTGGATAAGTTTGAAAACCCTCTACTTATCAGCTTAGTAAGATGGGCGGATAAGTGCCAAAAGGGTACTTATCCGACTATGTTCAACATTACATGCCATGTATCTTTTAGATACGTGAATATGTTGTTGGGTAGATTTGTGCATATTTTATATATTATGCACACAATTGCATTCACATCCACATATGTGGGCACTCATGCCCTTGTTTTAAAGTTACCCTCGTAGAATATTCATGGCTGGCAAAACGTTTTTTCTGAAGTAGGCAAATGGAAATTTGTGTCACTCCACCACCACTCCACAAACAGAAGGAAGGGTGACAAATTTTCACTGGGGAATTGGAGAAGGAGTAACAGCCTTAGAAGCTACCTGCTGTCATCTCACAGGTCGTGGGGGCCCAGCGAGCTTCCTTGCAATTGATATCAGCACCACAGTTTCAGGGCAAGTGCCCCTGTAAATCTGGTATCTGTAGGCACTCTTTCAGTGGGCAGCAGGTGATGGGGCTGTTCCTTCTGCTTGCCTTGGGCCGACACTGCTCTCAGTCACCTCTGCCAGCCTCATCCTGTAGAGATTGACTGGCATTGTCCTATTTTAGGCTTTTCCTCACCTCTTCCTAGTCCTGAAATCCTTGTCGACCAGCTTCCCTGCTGCCCTCAACTTCAAGCTTGTGAGGTCATCCTAGTGAGACAGGCTGTGGAAGGCTTCAGGGTGGAGACCTATCACTTCCTCCCCTAATGGCCAACAGTTCTCCACTGGGCCCTAGGCCAGTGAATGATGTCACAGGGGGTTCATGCTGGTGCATAACTGGTAAGAAGCAGCAAGGAATGGAGTGGGGGTGGAGGGCAGCAGGAGATAGGGAAGCTCTGTTGGAGTGAGCGGCAGGGGTAAGGCATGAATCAGGAGGGGAAGCCTTGACACCTCCATTGGCATGAGTTGGGGCATGAGAGAAGATGGGGAGGACAGAGTCTGAGGAAAGGGCTGGGCTTGCCAGCAGTCGAGAACAGAGAGCACTGCACGTATATATATATGCTCCTGGTGCAGCAGCTTCAGCACACGGCTCTCCAAGTTGCAGCTTTTGTGCGCACTCAGAACTGCTGCTTCTTCCGGTAGGTTGTGATTTCCTTCTACTGCTCTGGAGCAGGGTCCTGTGGATGGTGTTGCAGGCTCCTTCTTGTTCTCCATGGAGTGCTTAGTCCTACCAGCTCATGTCACCAGAGCCGCTGCCCAGGACCGCTGGTCCCCTGCTGGAGGAAAGTTTTAGGTGTCTGTGGGTTCAAGACTGCTCGCCAGCTTCTGCTCCTCTGCGTGCAGCAAGGAGGAGTAACAGTTGGTAAGGGCACGATTGGTATTTGCTTTTGATACCTTTCTTAAGATGCCATCCTAGGTGGTTGCTTGTGCTGCCTAGTTGATCAGACATCATGTGGGCTCAGATATTTGGTAACTTCAGACATGAATCCTTTCTGTCTACAACATCCCTAGTACCCAAGTTTTAGTTATCACTTAATACTGCAAATAAATGCAAGGTGTTTTCATCACGTAACTGGGCCATTCTAGAATGAGGGATCCTCTTACTTGACAAGCAGACACAGGGTAGTCCCATCGACAAGATCAGAACACCTCTTTATCAACATTCTTCACATATAGCAAGCAGAACTCAGTAAATGTTCATTAATGCTGCATCTATTATTACTTACTGTATATGTACAATGGCATGGGAATAGAATAATCTACCTCTTCATCCCAGTCATTCTGCATATGTCTGGTCAAGAAATCCAAACCTCTCCTCATTGACAATGAGGTCAATATTCAAAAGCTATTTAGATGGATGACTAAAATGTTATCCGCCTAAATGGCAAAACCAGCATATTAAAAGACATGCACCTAAATTCTAGCTAGATAATTAGTTATACAGCTAGAATTTAGGTACATAAATCAGGAGTGGGTGTGAGGCATTTCGGGACTGGAGATGAGTTAGCCACATAAGCTAAGTTGCAGACTCTAATATTCAGAGTTAGCTGCTTGGTTTATGCAGCCAGCTCTAGTCATGCCAGATATGTTTATCCAGCAACTGAGTATTGCCCTCATATGTATTCTTCCTATATATTCAGTTTCATATGTTACAAGAAGATTTCTGCAGAAAAGCCTGTTGCCTATAACAGCTACAAACATTGCTCCATTTGGGTTACAGAAAAGTTATGGTTCCTTTGTGCCAGATTATTGTTGGCAGTTGATTAACATCTTTTACATGCTGCGTCATTGCACTTGCTTTGGGTTTGTTAGACTTCATGGAGAACAGACAGTTACATTTAAACTTTAATCTCATCCATGCTTTTCTCACCAGAGAACTTTTGTAACACTTTAGCAGGTAATTCCACAAATGCTCCCCTGTCTTAAAAAATAAAAACAACAAAAATTTAATATCAACAACAAAATTCTAGAGTCCATCTAAATACTTTTACTGGAGGATCAGCACCAGACAACTTACAAGATTAGATGGTTAAACAAGGTTTAGTGCTTTGCCTCTGGGACCACATATGAATAGAATTGATTGTGCTGAGTTAAATCTATTTGATGGTTTCAGTTCAATATAGCAGGATAAGTGGATCACATGGCCAGCTACAATGCTGTTTATTTCAGTTTTCCCCTAATAGCAATCCCTGCCCAAGAGAATCCTAAGAGTAAACGTTCCAAGGACTGAATTACCCCTTGGTCTCAGATGATGTGCCTTCTGAAAGCAAAAATAATAGGCAGGGATTGTAACTGTCTGCATCTCTATCTCAACCTTATGAGTAAAATTCCAAAGGTGTAATGTGCAGAAAAATAGCATATACCCATGTAAGTAGCATGTATTTGTGTACATGCTATTTTATAAACCTGGAATGTAAGTGTGTATTTTCGGTTTTGTGTGCATATTTACTGGCGCAGAAAAGGGGCATTTTGGGAGTTGCTATTTTTTAAGAGACTTACACATACAAATTATCAAATATATTCATACAATTTTACACCTACTAATTTACTAGTGCAAGTGAAATTGGACTTGTCTATTGTCTGCAATTTTTGGGTGGGAAGTCTGGATGGTGAGGGGTTCAGAATGATGTACTTAGAGGGTCTAGGTGAACTGGAAAAGGATTGGGTGAACTGATGGAGGTATCGGTGAACTGATAATTTCAAGTATGCATGAAAGTATTTTCAGAATGGTATATGTGCACATTTTATAATACAGTGCCACCTAGGGTAGTGTGTGCAATTCTGGTTGCGACATCTCAGAAAAGATATAATTGAACTGAAAAAGGTACAGAGAAGGGTGACCAAAATGAGGAAAGGCTAAAGAGGCTGTTTAGCTTGGATATGAGATGGCTGAGGGGGGATATGGTAAAGGTTTATAAAATTATGAATGGAATACAGTGGTAAATGTGAATCACTTATCTACTTTTTAAAAAAAATACAAAAACTAGTGGATACTCTATGAAGTTAATAAGTAGCACATTTAGAAAAAATCTGAAAATTATTTTTCACTTAACTCACAATTAAGCTCTGGAATTCATTGCTGGAGGATGTGGTAAAAGAAGCTAGCATAGATGAGTTTCAAAAAGGTTTGGACAAGTTCTTGGAGGAGAAGTCCATAAATTAATAATTATTAAACAGAAAGACTTGAGAAAAGCCACTACTTATCCTTGGGCATTTGCAGCATGGGATCTCCCTACTGTTTGGGATCCTGCTAGGTTCTTGTGACCTGGATTGGCCATTGTTGGAAACAGGATACTGGGCTTGATGGACCCTCAGTCTGGTCCAGTATGGCAATTTTTATGTGCTTATGTTATTTTTTTCATGAGTAAAATATTCACACATGAGAGCCAAGATTACGTTGTAGCATTCTCAGCATGGCGTCTGTCTCTATACAGTTTCTGAATTCTTACCTACTATGACATGCTGGGCAGAAGAGGACTTTCTCTGCCGTTCCTTTGAACTCTCCTCTTACTGGTCCCATGGATGCCCACATTGTGTGGGGGATGCCAAAATTGGGAGTAGAGTCAATAGAGTCTGTTCCAGAAGAAGAAGAACATGATTGCATGTGGTTCAGCTGCTTCTTTTGTTGTTGACACCTCTTGAGGAAGAGGGGGATTTTTCTGCCATTAGTACCTCATGATCTGTTGAGGAAGGATCATTTATGGAAACCTCAACTTCTCTTATCAGCTGCTTTTTAGTAAGACCAACCCAGTATATTCTGGAATCAATTTGGGAGGCCATAGAAGGACTGGGGCTTTCTATAACTGTACAATTAAATCCTCTTGACACTAAATGTTCCGAGGTTGAAGTTCGGGTCCAAATTTTGGAACGTTTTAAAACAAACACGGGGCAGCAAACTGATCTTCTTGCACAAGAACTAGTTTCCATTAAATCATTGAAACAATCTATTAGTTGCTCTCAAATAAGATGGGAAAATGTTGAAAATTCCATAAGAGGCAGGAATTTGAGATTTATCAACTTTCCTAAGATGCCACTCATATCACCTAAGGATATGATCAAAAGATATTTCCTGGAAATGATGAAGGTTCCAAACAAGCTCTTCCTCCGGTTTCTAAGGCATACTATTTACCTCCATTTAAACGAGACTCTGGAGTACCCGTAAGGGCCTTAATTATGCCTACAATGGATCTGGATAATATCTCAGCTATACTCGAGACTTCTGACAGTGAGGGGGCAACTCCAGCAACTTTAATTGTTTCGTTAGTATTAGACCTGGATAGTGACTGAGATTTTGAAGGTATTTTCAGACATCATGCTGAGACCTTTCTTAATTACAAAGTTTGAGTTTTTACAGACGTGGCCAAACTCAGAAAAAGATGGAGAAGTTTCTTGTTATGAGACCCTAGAGTACGTCAGATAAGTGCTTTTTTTTTTTTTTTTTTAATTAAAATATCCTTGTAAATGCTGCATTAAATATAGAGATGCATCTTATATATTTTTTCAACCTGCCCAGTTGTCTCAATTTGTAAGTGATAAGATGCCATCTGGCAGTATCCCTCTTCAGTCCGCAGATTTTCTTGAAATGGTAGATGATACCCTTTATTAATAGAGCCCCTGTCTGAATGTTAGTTTTCTTATTTCCAGTCCTGGAATTGTGTCTGCATCCTATAATTTGTGGACTTGTTTGAAAAAGACATGTTTTGTTACTTTGAATTATTTCATTTTACTTAGAATGTCTGTTTTCATTCTCAAGAATTTTCTTGGATATTGTATAATAAACGTGCATAAATAAAAAGTTTAAAAAAGATATGTGCACATATGTTTATAAAATAGGTAAAGTAAGTTCTTTCATTGCATTACAAAAATTCACGCATACAGAAACATACATGCATACTTTCAGAGCAGAACTATACTGAATTTAATAAACCGTGCAACAACACACTGAAGTTATTTATACCCAATCGTTGGATGTAATTGTATATTTGTTTAATTGTTCAATCTGTTTGATGTAATTTTCTGTTCCTTGTTCTGTGTAAACCGAAGTGGTATGCACTAGTGCATGAACTCCGGTATATAAAAGCCTTTAAATAAATAAATAAATAAATAAGTTTATAAAATAATAAGGTAAATCTCCGCTCATCCACTTAGGGGTAGATTTTAAAAGGGGCGTGTGCGCGTTCATATGCGCGCAGTTTCTGGTGCTCGCACATGGATGCGTGGATTTTATAACGTGCGCGCATTGCTGTGCACGTTATAAAATGTGATATTCGTTTGCACATGCGCTCCAGATTTTAACATCTGTGCGCGCCAATTAAGGAGCGGACTGGTAGGGAACTTCCTTAACTCTAATCCTATCCTTCTTCGCTCTTCCCCTCTACTCCCTGACCCCTAAATTATCCCTAACCTGCGTTTTTTCTTTTTATTTTTCATACTTACTGCTTCTCTGGAGCAGAAGTAATCTTCATGAGCCGGGCGGCTGCTGGCAAGCGCTTCCCCGGGAAAGCACTGTCCTGGCCCTCCCCTTTGTTCTGGCTTGACACTTCAGTGCGTATCGAGTGATACGCGTCTGGCCAGGCCCTTTAGAAAATGCACATGGTGTGCGCAGGGCCTGGCTACTCCTGTAACCCCCAAATTTTACGCGCGCAGGGTTTTTACTATTGGTCCGTAAGTGCGTAAATCCAGTTAGGCTCTATCTCATAGAAATATTGAATGCTCACTAGTAATTCTGCAAATTTATTTCCAATAATTTATGAAATTTGAACACACAACAATATGATTCCTTTCTAGTGTAAGCAGAACCCCAAATATGATGCACTCTTTTTGAGGCTGGTAGCCATACAAGAGGCTATTGGTGGTGGAGATCTCTTTGTGTCCATGTTAACCATGTTTGAAAAACGTTTTATAGGTCTGTTGCTGTACTACTAAAAGACCACAGGATGACATTTTATATGAGCGAGAATTGACTTTTAATGTGATGTTGGGGAAATAGTATGTGTATGTTCCTTTAAAGATTTGGGCTGTTATGATTGAGGGATCAAGGTAACTAGATCTATAAAAGTGGGAACTTTTGGTGGGTTTTTGCCCTTTGGTTCCTGCCCTTTCCAGAGTAGCATGGGAAATGGGGAACTCCAGAGATCTGGCCAACTGGAGTAGCCAGTCTGCGGGCTGGTAGGCCCAATGACCCTCCCAGTAGGATTGGGACCCTATAGGGGCTCCTCCACCTCATGGGGAGAGGCTCAAGACCATGAATAAGAAATGGGTATATTTCCTCCTCTCAAGGAATTAGCCAGCAGGCAGAATTAAGAATGGTTAAGGCAGAAAAGTCTATCCCTTCCTCTGAGGGAGTAATGCCAGAGAAATGAGTGCAGTAGTCTGGGTAACCTGCACTAGGAGGATTGTGGTGTAGAAGCTGGAGGAAAGGTCAAAGACTGTAGGAGTGGGAGTAGATCATGTAAATGGAAAGTTGCATTTGGTCTCCATTGGATGTGAATGTTGATATGGGATGGGTATGGTACTGAGTGAACCCTGTTCCTTAAACAGGGTTTGGACTGAGGTACAAAGCTTCATGGACAGCTCAACTTTTGTAATAGTCATTTGTGTGGGCTTCCTCAAAATTTGATCAGGTCCATCCAGTTACTTGAGATTGCTGCAGCGTGTTTGTTAATATGGCGATCAAAGTTTAGCTCTTATTCATAATGTGCTTTATGGGGAGGCTCCCTGCTCTTTGGAAGGCAAATTGCTTAAATATACCCCTGGGAGAACATTGTGTTCACAAGGAGAAAATGTACTTACTGTTCCTTCATTAAAGGATTATAAGCTCATGGTTACATGATCTAGAGCATTTTCATATGTGGAGCAGTCCTCTGAAACAGTTTATCAGTTGGAATTTGTGGGGAAACAGATGTAAAGATGTTCCAGAAGAAGTTGAAAGCTGCTTTTTTTGAGGCATTTTATTGATGCATTTATTTTATGTACTGTTGTTGAAAAATTATTGGATGTTTAAAGATTTGTAAAGCATCCTGAATATGATAGAAGTGGTAGGATATAAAAAAAAATTCTAAAATAAATAAATAATAATCGTTGAGTTCAGACTCACTCTTAAGGTCCTTGGTTAAAGCAATTATGCGAGGAAAGAGACAAGAAGCCAGTTATGTTATTTGTTGATTATGACTTTTGGAAACCCATGAATTTCTAATGCATTCAATAAGTAACTTTATAACCTGCTTCACATCCATGTAAATACTGTAGTTGCTGGCTGGTTCATCCAGAAAATAAAATTAATGGTTTGAAAGTTGGACATTTGGTGTCTGCTATACTAATTTAGCCAGCACTGGGGTGTGAGGCATGGTCTCAGAGCTCATGAAGGGGAGCTGAAGGGTATCCTCCCTGTCCAATCAGTCAAGGAAAATAATGGGATCATACACTACTTCTGCTGTTACCATTAAAGTCCACTTCACCATCTGCACGGCCAAACTTTAGAACCCACCAAATTTTGAAAGGATGACCCTTATACAATAGGGAAACCCTTTCCATTATTTTATGTACCCTCTCAGGGGGTTATGGTAGCAATGTAAAAACAAGTTTGAAAACCTTTTTTTTTTTTTTTTTTTTTAATTCTTGTTGAGCATTGTGAGTTACTGGCAGCACTGTGCACTTCTATACTAGAGACTCGGGATCAGTTTATTGTCCACTGAAGATAGCGAGGTTAGAGAAAATCATGTCATGAAGGAGGTATGCTTATGCTGTGCATATGGCACAGCAGATGTTTTAACAACTGTAAATGTATGTAGTTAGAGTTGGTGGGATAACTTTCAAAGCGGACTTGTGCGCGAAAGTTCCCTTTGAAAATTGGTGTATCTTATGTAGGGATGTGAATCGTTTTTTGAAGATTTAAAATATCGTCTGATATTTTTTAAATCATCAAAAATCGTTAGAGTGCGATACAATAGAAATTCCCCCGATTTATCGTGAAAAAATAATTAATCGGGTTATTGTCCACTAAAGGGAGTTATTTGGGGGGAGGGTGGGAAAGCCGGCACACCAAAACAACCCCTAAACCCACCCCGACCCTTTAAAACTAATCCCTTACCTTCCCCCACCCTCCCAAACCCCCCCAAAACTTTTTACATGTACCTGGTGGTCCAGTGGAAGCCCCGGGACCGATCGCCCGCTCTCGGGCCGTCGGCTGCCATTAATATAAATGGTGCCGATAGCCCTTTGCCCTTACCATGAGACAGGGTATCCGTGCCTTTGGCTGGCCCCTGTCACATGGTAGGAGCACTGGATGGCTGGCTCCATTTTTAAAGATGGCGCCGGCCATCCAGTGCTCCTACCATGTGACAGAGGCCGGCCAATGGCACGGATACCCTGACACATGGTAAGGGCAAAGGGCCATCGGCGCCATTTTTATTAGTGCAGCCGACGGCCTGAGAATGGGAGGTCGCTCCCGGGACTTCCGCTAGATCACCAGGTATTTGTAAACCGTTTTGGGGGGGTTCGGGAGGGTGGGTAAAGCTAAGGGGTCAATTTTAAAGGGTTGGGGTGGGTTTTTTTTTATCGGCTCAGGCCTCATTAAAAAAAATTATCGATGTGAATCGGAATCAGAACCGATTCCGATTCACATATCCATCAATCAGATTTTTTTCTCCCTCCAGCCGAACCCGATCATTAAAATGATCGGGCACCGATTCACATCCCTAATCTTATGTACTTATTTGCTATCTCAGACAACCTGAAATGAGTTTTATATCCTTAGGAATCAGACATATCATAACATAGTTCTTTGGACGATTTTTTTTTTCTGTCAATAGGCAGATTGAATTAACCAATACATGTGTGTGATATCTTCTGGCAGCACCAAACACACTTGTCTCTCCAAAGTAGTAGAGCTTTGAGCGATGTTGAGTATGTGTGGGTGTTCCAGTGTGAACGTTGCCTCATGTGCCTCCTCAGTCATTTCTTGACTGAGCTCAACTATGGACATATACTCAACCATGGACATATACTCTGTCTCTCTTCATATTTTGTTCTTCAATCTTACATTTTTTATATTTCTACTTCAGTATATTCTTTTATTTTTACCTCTGTGCTTCTGCAGCACCACACAGCATTTTTCAGTGGTACAAAAAACAAATAAGGAAAAACTTATTTTCAAAGGCTTTGCCTTCTCAATATGTCAGGCCAAAAGAAAAAACCTATGGTGAGCAGCTTTAAAAATTGCATCTTTGCCAAGTTAATGTCCATCACTGACAGCCATGAGCTTTGCTATCGATGCCTTGGACCAGAACATGGCTAGGCAAATTCCTATGCCTGTGGCTGGATGTCCTAATCTCCCATTGTTCCAAGGCAATTCAAATTGAAGAGCTATGTTAATGTCAGAGTCGCAGCAGATCCTCCTTCCACATTGCAACATCATCTGTCTGACCGGGTAAAGAGTTGAGCAGAAGCTCCTCAAAGACTCCCTCATCAGCCCAGGTCAAACCATGGGGGTTTAATAGTGTCAGTCACCCTGCATCAAAGAAGTGGCATCAGTCTCTGGAGAAGAATTGCAAGCACTCCAAACACGGTGCACCTGTGCTGTTGAAGCGGCTATCATTGGCGCCATTGGCATAAGGTGTGTCCATGCCTGACACATGAAGTATCAAGGCACTTGACATTTGATATACCAATGCGCTCGACACATGACACACTGATGCACTTGATGCACAATGCATCAATACGCCCAGTGCAGGATGCACCAATGCACGGTACACCAGTGTACTTTATGTATGGTGCATTTGCCTGAAGATGCACTAAAGCTCACAATACCCGTAGCCTGCACTTCATCCATACATCTTGAAGCCTCCTTGCACCATTTGTTCCTCCAATTCATGACCCCACAATGCACAGCGCAAGAATATACAGTATAATACTGACACCGTCAATGCTTGCATCGAGACAACATCCTTGATCTGCACTGATTTCCTCAAAATGATTCACTGCAGAACTGACAAAACAATCGAAGCCACATTTTTCCAAAGTGTCCAAGCATTCCATGCCATCAAAAATATCAGTGCATCAGGGCCACCATCTGACCCATCAGATTGCTTTGACAACACTTTATTAGCTCATCTTAGGTCTATGGCACTGCCTCCTCCAACAAGGATTTTTATTTATTTTTTATTTATTTTAACATTTTTTATATACCGGCATTCGTAGGACACATCATGTCGGTTCACAATTAACTGAGAAAGGAAATTACAATGAACAAGGGTGGCTAACTGGGAGAAATTGGGTAAAAGGAACTGGGTAGATAAGGAAGTGCAAGAGAAGAGAGTCAACAAGCATGAATAACTTAGTTGAGTGACATGGATTAGATATACTGCACTTATAAAGTTACATATAAAGAACTTATTTACAGGTTGGGGGGGGGCGAGTGCCCTTATATTCAATTATATGCTAGGGGGAGAGGGGAGGGAGCGGGGGGGAGGGGGATGGGGGGAGGTAAGCGGTAAGAGGGTAAGGGGGGAGGGAGCGGGGGAGGATGGGGGGAGGGGGAATGAAGATGTGGGATACGAGGGAAAGTAGAGGGAGGTTGCTAAGGGGTGAGGGCAGGGTGGGGGGAGGCTGCAGGGGGCAGGGGACGGGTGAATGGTATGGGAGGGTGAGCAGTGGGTGTACTGGAATGGATGCTATCGCAGGATGCTATTGCAGGGACTACATTTGGAAATAATGGATCTAGTATGTTCCATAGTCCTGCTTGCCTCTAATAGACTGCTGTTCAGATGCTGGAACCTATCCTAGTTTCAGAGTATAGTCCACTGTTCACACCAGGTCAACAGAAACATCAGTCACTTGATGAAATTGTAAATTTGGTGAGAAATTTCTTTGCCTCCCTGACTAAGCAGAAGAAACTATACAGCCTCTCCTCTCCTTTATTATCAGACTGGAGTCCCAGTCTCACCTATCAGCTTGAATACATCATTAGAATCCATAATTTGGGGTCCTTCATCATCATACTCTCTGTCAGCGGAGACCAGTCAGTCAGAGGTACTTGACCAAGGTGTATCTCTTCAAGGGCAACCAGGAGAACCTCCTGGTTCACCCTCTTTATCACTGGAGTCCTGGATAATTGAGCCCCTCCCAGTAGGCTCAGAAGAAGACTCCAAGTATACCTTCTGATCTACTTTGGGATACTCCCAACCACACATCATCCCCAGAGGACCTCACATATTCTAAATTTGTGGAAAAGATGGGAATGACGCTTGGTGTCCATGTCTGCATGGACACCAAGCGTCACACCATCAGAGCCAGCAGCCCTTCCAGTTCACATCATCCTCGTTATATTGCAGATGTGAATGTGGCAAACTCCTATTATGGGCATTCCTACATAATTGAAACTTGACCTTTAATACAAGGTTCAGAAGTCTCTGGACTTTGGTATCATCCAGCTATGACATCAGTCTGTAGTGGTCGAGCCTACTATGAAAAGTAAATAAGACCAGAATTCAGTCAAACTCACCTGCAGGAAAAGATCACAGACTACTTGATAATTTGGATAAAACAGTCTTTCAAAGCTCCATGATCTTTGATCACATCATTGTCCACCAAATTTATATGGTGCAATACATTCATGACTGCATTCAGAAGCTAAAGCCTTTTTTACAGCCTACAGAAGACATACTTATTATCCCCAACCATTTTTGGATTTGGAAGAGGGCATCTATCACCTTCTTAGGTCTGCGTATGAGTTGTTTGACTGCATGTCATATACTTTTTCAGCCTCATTTGGGGTGTGATACATGGTATGGCTGAAAACGAGCAGCATTGGGAAGATGTCCTTGAAAAGTTGGCCAATCTATCTTGTTTACATGACAACCTTTTTCATGAGAAGCTCAGAAGAATGGTCCCTCAGAATAAAGATCAGACCATAGCTGTGCAATCTCTTGATGGCTTCCAACCAGCCTTCTACTTTGAGACACTTCTTCATGTACAAGCGACCGTACTTCCACAGATGTCCTTACCAGTCTTTTCAACAGTATTATTTGCCACCTCTTCCATTCCAGCATCAGCATCCACTTCCAGTCAGGCCTTGATAGCAGGAATGCTGTTAGCCTAAAACCACACATCAGACCCAACCCAAACCTTGGCCCAGTTTTTTATCCTTCTGAATGGTACTCCTGCATTCTGGTGGGGGGGGGGAGAGAGTCTTTTTAGAAATGTGGCAAGAGATAACCATGGATCACTAGGTCCTCAAAATTCTGCAGTCTGGTTACCATTTATGTTTCTCCTAGCCATCACCCTTCCATATTGTGTGTCTCTCAGTCCAGATTCATCTCACCTGCCGCAGCTTCCCTTGGAAGTCCATTACAACACTTGGGCTTCCTTGTCAGTTTTGAGAAAGCAAACCTAGTCCCTACTCTGGAGTGTCACTAGACTCACCACAGGAGAAAACATAGAAACATGACTGCAGAAAAAGGCTATATGACTCATCTAGTCTGCCCATCCATCCAATTAATTTAGCATTATAGTTCTCATCACTTCCTTAGAGATCCTCAGTATTTATCTCAGAAAGAGCAAACATCACGAGATCACTAAACTACAAGCTTCTGTCCTCTCCATACTTATCAGACAGAATGCTGCTGGTGGTTTTAGAACATATGGCAGTAGCCACTCATTTGGTTCCACTGATCCAACTCCACATTCATTATCTTCAATGGAGCCTGCATTCTCATTGGAATCAGCTAACTCAACCACTGTCATCTGTGGTACATATCACAAAGTGGTGGTTACACCCCCCACTTTTCATGGAAGGATCCTCTCTTTGAGTGCTTCCTCATCATGTAACTCGACAAATGCCTCCACCAAAAGGTGAGGGACTCACATATGATCCTTTTGCATCCAGAGCATTTAGTCTCTTGAGGAAGTTTGGTTTCAGATCAACCTACTGTAGTTAAGAGCAATAAGCATTCACACATTGTCTCCAGGGAAGATGCATCTTGATTCAGATTGACAACCAAGTCACAATGTTTTATGTCAACAAACAGAGAGTCACAAGGTCATGGCCTCTCTGCTAGGAAGTGCTGAAAATTTGGGATTGGGCAACCAAGAATCGAACTGCCCTACAAGCCACTTATTTGCCAGGGATCTCCAACACACTGGTAGATCACCTCAGCAGAGTATGTTATCCACATGCGTGGTCACTACAGCAATTAGTAGCAGATAGACTATTTGACATGGGGTGGATCTGTTCATCTAAGAACAAAACAGGAAACAATCAATTTTGCTCAGTTCTACTCAGCAATCTCAGGTTAGGTCAGAACATTTTCATACTTGACTGGGAACAAAGCCTCAAGTATGTTTTTCCACCAATAGCTTGATCACCAGAATGGTTCAGAATCTTCTCAAGGATTGCGCTCATCTGATCTTCATAGCTCCAGCCTGGCCCAGACATATATGGTTTTCATATTTATTTCATCTCTCCAGGATTAAATGGACAATTCTCTCAGTGGAAGGGAGTAGGCAGTGGAGTGCCTCAAGGATCTGTATTGTGACCCATACTTTTCAATATATTTATAAATGATCTGGAAAGAAATACGACGAGTGAGTTAATCAAATTTGCAGATGATACAAAATTGTTCAGAGTAGTTAAATCACAAGCAGATTGTGGTAAATTGCAGGAAGACCTTCTGAGACTGGAAAAATGGGCATCCAAATGGCAGATTAAATTTAATGTGGATAAGTGCAAGGTGATGCATATAGGGAAAAATAACTCATGCTATAGTTACACAATCTTGCGTTCCATATTAGGAGCTACCACCCAAGAAAGAGATCTGGGCGTCATAGTGGATAACACATTGAAATCATCAGTTCAGTGTGCTGCGACAATCAAGAAAGCAAACAGAATGTTGGGAATTATTAGAAAGGGAATGGTGAATAAAATGGAAAATGTCATAATGCCTCTGATTCGTTCCATGGTGAGACCACATCTTGAATACTGTGTACAATTCTGGTCGCCGCATCTCCAAAAAGATATAGTTGTGATGGAGAAGGTACAGAGAAGGGTGACCAAAATGATAAAGGGGATGGAACAGCTCCCCTATGAGGAAAGACTAAAGAGGTTAGGACTTTTCAACTTGGAGAAGAGACAGTTGAAGGGGGATATGATAGAGGTGTTTAAAATCATGAAAGGTCTAGAACAGGTTAATGTGAAACAGTTATTTACTCTTTCGGATAATAGACTAGGGGGCACTCCATTAAGTTAGCATGTGACACATTTAAAACTAATCGGAGAAAGTTCTTTTTCACTCAACGCACAATTAAACTCTGGAATTTGTTGCTGGAGGATGTGGTTAGTGCAATTAGTGTAGCTGTGTTTAAAAAGGATTGGATAAGTTCTTGGCGGAGTTGACTTAGAAAATAGCCACTGCGATTTCTAGCAACAGTAGCATGGAATAGACTTAGTGTTTGGGTAGTTGCCAGGTTCTTATGGCCTGGATTGGCCATTGTTGGAAACAGGATGCTGGGCTTGATGGACCCAGTCTAACCCAGTATGGCATGTTCTTATGTTCTTAATACACCAGGGGATGGACCCTGCATTGTTAACGCAAGATGAAAGTTGCTTAATCATCCTAACCTACCAGTCCTCAACCTAATGGCTTGGATGTTGAGTGCTTGTTAATCACGGATCTCGATCTACCCAGAGAAACAGTAAACATACTACTCACCTTCAAATGGAACAGATATTTCAAGTGGTGTCAACAGAACGCTTTGGACCCGTTCTCTTGTGAACCTAAGCATTTGCTAAAGTATTTACTCCACCTTTCTGATTCAGTTCTTGCCACATCTTTAGTGCATGTACGTCCTAGTACTATAGTGGCATACCATAGAGGACAGTAAGTCAATTTGTACTCATCCACTCATATCTAAATTCATGAGGAGGCTATGACATGTCAAACCTCTGGTGCCATGAGACTTAAATGTTGTCCTTTCTTAACTCATGAAGCCTCCTTTTGAACTGTTGGAGTCAGCTTTGGTTAAGTTCTTGACATGGAAATTACTGTTCCTGGTAGGAGTTACATCAGCTAGAAGATCATTGAACTTCAAGCTCTCATTCACTATCCACCATACTTGCAATTCTTCCACAACAGGGTGAGCCTTCTTTCTCAACCCAAGTTTTTGTCAAAGGTTATCTTGACTTTTCATATCAATCAAATTATTGTCTTGGCTAATTCTTTCTAAAAACTCACGTGCATGAAAGGAAGAAAGCCCTTCATATCTTGGACTTCAAATGAGCCTTGGCTTTTTACAAGAAACTAAGCCCATTGTCATTCATCTCAGCTGTTCCCGTCACACAATCCTAACAGACTAGGTGGGCCAGTCACCAAGCATATGCTATACCTGTGGTTCTCAACCTTTTTTCTGTCAGGACATACCTGACAGATGGTTCTCACATGCATGACACACTGAACACATGACCATCATAGGGCTAAATGTAAAAGTACAGTTTGCATCCACAGGAACCCCCCTGACCCACAATTATGGATGTAAAGCAGAATTATGACATTCCCAGTACAATTCACCTGACAAAAAACATATTCTGGTTCTAGTGTCATCTCAGCAACAGCAACACAAACTCCTACTACCAATCTCAATAGCCCTACTTATGAAAAGACAGCAGTTTATCACCAATGCATTTCCTCTTGAGAAATACAACAAATAAGACTGATACAAATGCTTACCTGCTAGTAAAATACCTCACCTCAGTCACATACACAGTAGGGATGTGCAGAAGGGACAGATTTGGCCGATTTGGTTTTCGGATTTGTCGGGACCCAAATCCGTTGCATCCATTTTTGGGGGGGCCCAATTCGTCCATTAGTTACATACGGTATTTGTTTCCCATTAAAGTTGAAAAAAAACCCATCCCAACCCTTTAAATTTAACTAACTACAACCCCCCACCCTCCTGATCCCCCCAAGACTTGCCAAAAGTCCCTGGTGGTCCAGCGGGGGTCCTGGAGCGATCTCCTGCACTCAGGCCGTCGACTGCCGGTATTCAAAATGACGCCGATAGCCTTTGCCCTTACTATGTCACAGGGGCTACCAGTGCCATTGGTCGGCCCCTGTCACATGGTAGGAGCAATGGACGGCCGGCACCATCTTGTACGCCTACCATGTGACAGGGGCCGATCAATGGCACCGGTAGCTCCTGTGCATGTCATCTTGAGAAATACAACAAATAAGACTGATACAAATGCTTACATGCTAGTAAAATACCTCACCTCGGTCACATACACAGTAGGGATGTGCAGAAGGGATGGATTCATCCAATTCAATATTTGAATCCGTCAGGATCCAAATCCGTTGCATCCGTTTTCGGGGGTGCCCGATTCGTCCATTAGTTAATTACAGTATTCGTTTCCCATTAAAGTTGAAAGAAATCCCCATCCCAACACTTTAAATTTAATTCACTACAACCTCCCACCCTACTGACCCCCCCAAGACTTGCCAAAAGTCCCTGGTGGTCCATAGTAAGGGCAAAGGCTATTGGCGCCATTTTGAATACTGGCAGCCGACGGCCAGAGTGCAGGAGATCACTCCAGGACCCCTGCTGGACCACCAGGGTCTTTTGGCAAGTCTTGGGGGGGGAGGTCAGGAGGGTGGGGGATTTATTCGTTAATGATACGTTGCATTCGTGGGGGTTCGCCATATGTTTCGGGAACCCACAAATGCAACAAATAGGGACCTATACGTTGCGGATTGTGCATTCGTTCAAAACGAATGCACATCCCTAATACACAGAACCGACCTAACATACTCCCAAGATCTGCAGTAATGCACATAAACTAATCTGCACACAGTTACACCTGTATTATAGAATGCACTCAAACAGTAACAACCCTACCTATGAAAAGGCAACACTACAAATATTAAATCAGGCCCTAAACAACAGTATACCTCCTATTAGGAAAACAGAACTAGCCAAGCAGCTATAGATCCCAACACAGAAAATTGTATAGCTATACTAATAAGCAGAATAAATGTTTCACAACAACTATGAACAGAATAATATCCAACAATTAAAAACTCATAAAAATGATTTAAAATTCCCAAACATCAATAAAATATTTCAAAACAGCAGACACATCACATAATATTCAGTAATTAAAATGGCAGTCAATCAAGAAAAATAAACTTAAAAAGCCACCTTTACTAACCCCCTCCAGCAGCTCTCCTAATCCTCTTCCATGCAGGCCAGTAGCACACACCAGAAACAGTAGTGGCTGAAGCTCTGTACTCATGGTCCTCTTCCTTAGGGCCTACGACCAGTCTCTCTGTCTCTCACACACACACATACCAGTCATACCCCCATGACAAGTTTTTGTCTTTCACATACCAATCATCTCCTGATCAGTCTTTCTCTTACTCACACACACACACACACACACACCTGTCACCTTCCCGAACAATCTCTCTCATGCACACACACACACATACATACACACACACACACAGGCTTCCCACTCCCATGCTGTGTCTCACACACACCCCCAGGTTTCTCACTCCTATGCTAGCTCTCTCTCCACATGCACAGGTTTCCCATTCCCATTCCCATAATCACTTTCTCTCTCACACACACACACTCCAGTTATCTCCCTGACCAGTCACTTCCATTGTCTCTCCTATATACACACATCACCTCTCTGACCAGTTCCTCTCAATCACACACATTCTCTCTCTCACACATTTACATAGATGATCTCAATCAAATGCTCTCACTTACACACACAGGCTCTCAATCACAGTTACACATACACACTCTCAATCACACATACATTCTCTCACAGATAGGCTGGCTGGCTGTCTCTCTCATTTCCTGCACCCCCTTCCCCCGAGCACAAATGGTAGCTGCAGAGCCCCCGCAGGCCAAGAAAGAAGAATCCCTTCGGCCACGGGAGGCGAATTATGCTGTCTCCTGTGCCAATTTCTGGCTGTTTCTGATTTTGCTTCAGGCTCATGCTACTGCTCGGGGCCGATGATGCCGCTGCTACTTTTTCATGCAGCACGGCTCTTTCTTCTTCCCGTGCACCCCACTGCACATCACTTCCTGTTGCGGGCCATGGTATACAGGTGCGAGAAGAAGAAAAGGCCCAGCCACAGTTGCCAGGCTGGGCCTAACACTGCTGCCATTCCCATCCGGGCTTGAATGTGCTGATAGCATGGGCAGCAACGGCAGCAGTAGAATATAGCCTGCCTCTCGCTCGGTGAAGGAAGAGGAGGGAAGAGCAGTGGGAGACCGGTAGCACGCGACACACCTGCTGCTGCTTGATGACACACTGGTGTGTCGCGACACACCGGTTGAGAATTGCTGCCCTATACAACTGGATAGTGAAATTCATTCAACACTGCTATACTTTAGCAGGTTTCCAGATCACATTCTCTGTCAAAGCTCATCAAGTGAGAGCTATGGCCTTTTCCATTGCTCATTTATGAGAAATGCCTCCTGAAGACTTCTGCGAATCTGCCACCTGGTCATCAGTTCACACCTTTGTGACCCATACCTGTCTCAACAATCTCTCAAGGACTGACAGTAAATTCGGAGACGCAGTTTCTGTTGAGCAGTTCTTCGTTTTATGTAAACCGGAGTGATTTGTAGTCCCTACAAGAACTTCGGTATATAAAAATTAAAAATAAATAAATAAATAATAACTTATTCTCACAGTAGTCTCTCAGCTTGGGACTCCCCACATGTAATGGCTAATTCAACTTGCTTATCAATGGAAAATGCAAGTTTACTTACAGTGAATGCTGTTTACCCTAGAGATGTGTATCGTTTTTTGTGTTCGTGTCGTTCGTTTTTCAGCCGGTTTTTTCGGTTCGGGTCTTTTTTTTTCGAGAAAAATCGATATTTAGTTAGCGCGCGCTAACTCCCCGTTAGCGCACACTAACAAAAACCGTTAGATTTTGTTACTTTTTGTTACTTTTGTTAGTAATCGGAAAAACAAATTTTTGCGAAAAAATGGGAAAATCCCGATCTTTTTCGGGCTCCCTGAAACATGCTGAATTGGACAATTTTGTTTAAATTGTCCAATTCAGCAAAAATGAATGCACGTCTCTAGGATTAATTAGTCCACCTCCCTGGAGAGTAGACTACAAAGCTAGATTTAGCTCTGATATAGACTGAGGAAGCTCATGAAAACACCCATGCGGGAACTCCTGCACATGCTCAGTAGAACTCAAAGTTTCTACTAGCTTGGAGAGAAGAGTCAGTTTGGTTGCACTGGATGACATCACCCATATGTAATGGCTAATTTATTCTGCTTTTAACAGAAAATACTATTTACAGTAAGCAAATTTGCTTATTAAACATCTGGATTCCTCTTCTGAGTGAGCTGAGATTCTGACCATTGTCACTCTAGCAAAACCAGTTAAATTCCATAATTAGTTTAGTTTTAGTTTAATTAGATTTGATATACCACTTTTCAGAAATCAAACTGAAGCCATTTACAAATACAAATAAACAGTGAAATGCATTATAAATATAGCAATATATAATAAACAATAATTAACATGTTACAAAATATATAAATACTTAGTCCCAAAACTGTGTTTACGTGATGTTTCTATGATTCTTTTAAATTATATTTTTAATGCAATTTCAGTTTAACAAAGCACAAAATGACTTTGTTCAGAAATGAGGAGATTAACAACATTTATATTACAAGACAATAATATATTCAAACCTAACTAAATATAGCCTCCTACATAAAAGAAAAAAGTGAGGGAAGGAGAGAAGGTATGGGAGAAATAAGAAAACCCTAATTCATAAATGAAAAACACTAACGAGTTACTATGATTCCTGAAATTAAACTAAATACAAGAGTATACTAGATCTCTACGAAAGCAGGGGAAGATATTAACATCCTTCTAGCCTCTAAAAAGGCTAGGATTCAAGTTAATCAGGAGAGAAGAAGAGAAAAATATCTGAATGATATTTAACAAAACATTTACAAGGATAACACAAAACAAAAGAAGCGCCTAATGAAATACAGGCCAATGCAATATCATCGTGTGAAAAATGTGTGTCCAAACTGGGCACAGGTTTTTTGAATGGACGCATGTTTTTTGAATGGACGCTCGATCAAACAGGCAAATGAGCTGCCGCGCTAAAAGGGATGCACAATGGATAATTTGTGTCCCTAGCGCTCTGCATTGGGCGTCCAGGAGAGTGGCTGTGCGTCCATAACAGCCTGGCCAGAGCTCCTCCTCCCCCCGGCATGGCTATTCCCGATTGGAACTTTTCACTGACACTTGTCAGTGAAAAGGACCAATACCCTTTCAGGACAGCCTTCTGAAAGGGGGATTGGTCCTTTCACTGACATGTGACAGTGAATGGACCGATCAGCAGTAAGTGAAGGAGTGAATAAATGAAGATTAAGTGCCTGATACTTAATAATAACTTATTCATTCCTTCAATCGGGCCAGAGCTGGGGATGCTGCCTTCTGTGGTTCCTCCTACTGTATCACGACTATACTAATAGAAGGAATCACACAGAAAGCAGGATTTTTGGGTTTTTTTTTTTTTTCATGAGCCATTGCGCGCGGCATGCAGCGCCTGCTGCCAGGCAGGCGTTAAATTTGCCACATTAAAACGGGCGCCTTGGCTGCGCAGCAATTTTTTGCATGGCAGGGTAATAGCCGACAGCCTCTTCCTCACGAAATTTGCAGGTGATGAGCACTATTAGCTATGCGCTCGGTTGGACGCACGTTTTGGACATGCTAATCCCTGCATTGCATCCGGGCGTAAGTCTAGCGCGTTCAAAACGCATGTCCGCGTGTTAAGCGGCGCGCTGACCTGAGCGCCTGATATTGCATTGGCCTGAAAGTATCCTAAGAGCCAAAAAAAGCCTTCCCTCTTTCTTGTGTCATCTAGGACATTTCCATTTAGATTCCTAAAATATGCTGCAATCACTTTACTTACATCAGCTTCAGAAAAAAGGTAACACGTAAGGTAACTTATCTTTCTACGGTTTTAATACAGGCTTTTATTCTGGATGACCACGTTGGTACTACATGGTGGTATATGTATTTAAAAAAAATAAATGGTAATATGCGATAGCCACAAGAAGGCATGCTACACTTTAAAAAAAAAATGGATATAATTATCAAAGAGTGTCAGTTTCATCACTAGGCCCACTTGAAGTTCATCTTGATTTAATACTTAGTGGTTACAGAGATGTTATGCTAATATGTAACTGTGAAGAAGCCCACTGGAATAAGGACTTAAATATGTATAAGAGAGGTGGATACGACAGAGATATTCAAATATCTGAAATGAATAGGCAGTCAGGAACCCAATTTTTATTCTGTTTTTCTTCTAGAAATTTTGTTAAAAGGAAATGGCATTTTTCACATTTTTTCATTTTATTTTTTTTTAGGCTTCCCAACATATGAAACTATTTCCCTGCCCCGTCCTGCTGTATTCTCCTCCCCAAAGCCCTGGGGACCCTGTCTGCTGATGCTGTCTCCTTCTTCTTCCCAGGTTCAGGTGGCCACTACCACTGCCACCTCTCTCTCCCTCCCCTCCCCCCCATGCTGAATTGCTGCTCCCGCATTCTCCTTCCTCATTGGATCCAATCTACTGCCACAACTACTGCCTCTTCCCTCTCGCCCTCCCTTCCATACTCTGGTCTGCTGCTGCAGTCACGTCCTCCTGCCCTGCCCCCCCCCCCCCCCCCCCCGCTCCCTCTGTTTCTGAGTTTCTTGTTAACCATGTCCTTCCCGTGTGTAACGGTGCAGTATTGAATCTTGTTGGTTAAATCTGGTTTTGAGAATAAAAATTCAGGACTGTAGCCTCTTCATCAATCCCAATTTATTCTTAGGAGCTGGCAGGCATAGAAGCAAAGGGATGAGAAATCCAGGCTGGTTAGGGAGTTGTTCTTTTAGGTTTCAGATGTAAACAAAATGAACCGAACACTACTTATTGCTTCTCTTCTCTTTCTAGTCTATGGAATTACAGACTATAGGGTATTAAGTTCTTCTCTTTTATACCTACAAAGGGGCTATGCAATGAATGCAATGAATTTTCAGTGTGTGACTCAGTAAAACCATTGCATGCAAAGAAATTACCTCTGAACATGGTATGCAAGAAGTTTTACCAACTGCACTTTAAAGGTTTCCCCACACTGGTATAGTGTGCATGGTAAACAAAGAATTATGCCTCTTAGCACTGCCATTCTGTGGCAGCATTTGTGGTGAGTTCTGACATCCCTCCTGCCGGTGAAGGTCCTGCCTCCTCTGGGATCCCTCATCTAAGACCCGATTCTGGAGGGGTGGGTGGAGGGCCTTCTGGTGAAGGTTGCCTTGTGGGGGAGAGGGGAAGTCTTTATTGTGGATGGGGTATGCCTCTCCTTGGCAGGGTGAATGCCTCTTTTTGGGAAGGAGGTATCCTGCTGGGTAGGGGGATGGTGCTCACAGGGAGCTTGGGAGGCGGCCAATTTCAATTTCAGGCTGCAGCAAACTCACTAAAAATGTAATACCTATTCAAAGGCAGGAGATACATTTTCAGGCTTTACTGAGCCCACAGGAATAGCAGATGTGGAGAGCAAACCACAGTCGTTCCCATGGGTCTGGTACAACCTAATTTGCATATGATGCTGTTCATTTGCATGACAGGGGATACTAATTTTAGCAATTCCTCACTAACATCTTGAAGGAGCATCTTAATGTGCATAGCATATTATTTTTAGCATGGGCAAAAAGCCCTTAATAGGCATATTAAAATTTATTTATTAGGCTTCAAAATATCTCCCAGTCTGTCCAAAACGAAAGCGTGGAGCAGAATTCCTAACACTGAGGAAGTAAATCTCGTTCAGTTTCAAGATGGCAATAGATTTCTTGTTTTTATTGGACCTGGTAGTTTTCTTCTGCTTCTTTGTACTTCCAATTCGGTCAGAACCAGGGCTGGGATCTGGCATCATCAGCCCTGCATTGACATCTATCCGGGGATTTTTTTTCCTCTTATTTTATATCTCCTTCCAACTTGAAGGTCGATTTTAAAAGCCGATTGCGTGGCAAAGCTGGGAGAAATGTGCGCGTCGGGCTGACGTGCGCTGAGCAGATTTTAAAAAGTGCGTGAGTACGCATGTATCTCCCGTTATGGGCACAAATAACATTTTTTTTAAAAGGGGCGGGACATGGGCATGGTCTGGGCGGAGCATGGGCAGGACATGAGCATTCTGGGAAATTACTTTGAAATGTGCGTATAAGTATTTACACTCACAAGTACACTCCGTGGTCACCTACCACGTAACTTTGCTTCTGCTATGGATGGCTTGTAAGTATTAAAAAAAAAAAAATGGGGCAAGCCAGTGGGGTTTTAAGAGTTAGGGTTAAATAACAGGAAGTACAATCCGTTAACTGGGAGAATTGGGAGCAAACTGGGAAAAAGGACTATTGCATCAGCACAATTATCTAATACAATCCCCCCGCTTATGCGGTAAGACTGGTATTTGCATGTATATGCATGTGTCCATATAAAATTGTGTTTGCATAAACACACATGCAGCCTATTTTATATCCTACGTGCATATATGTGCGTATGTTATAAAATGACCACGTCTCTGGGAGCAAGCCGGCATACGCATGTACATGTCTGCCCGCGTGGTTGTTTGATAGTTACCGTCATAGGTTTTAGTCTGGTCAGTGAGGTGATGGTCCTGGGCCAGGAGCTGTACACCAGGGCTCCTTCCCAGAACCCTGCAATCATGATTCCTGATGGCCACTAAGTGGTGCCATCCATCCATGACCTTGACTCCTACCGTTTTCCCTGAGGGGCTGTGAATGCTGACTCCACAGCATTCACAGCTTCAGTTAATCTAGGGATCAGAAGGCCTGACCCAAGAATTGAATGGGGTACCTTGCTTATTGCAGGGCCCAGCACTTGCCATCGGGCGAGTTGGGAAGAGGACTTTGATGGCAAGAAACACAAATCTCTACTACATGTAACACAGGCATGTACATTTTTGTTTAGAGTTCAAAATCATTGTGTCCATTTAAATATTTAAAAAGCTATATTTAAACCTGCTTTATAGACTACATTGGAATAAGGAAGAGAGCTATGTGGTCTGAAAGCTCATGTACTACAGCATCTTTTGATTATTATGTTGGGATAATGCACATTATGATAAAGCTTGATGATAAGACATGGTGTGGGAAAGGGGAAACTAATCTACTCAGGATGGTAGAGAACCAGAGGAAAAAAATGTCTATGCCTGATAGCTGGGATATATCTTTAGGAGAGTGGATGGAAATAACTAGGTAGACCATATAGGCCAATTGGTCTTTATTTGCTGTCACTCTTCTGGGTGCGCAATCCAGTATTTAAATGAAGGCCCATGGTAAAAAGAAGCGCTAGGTTCACTAGCGCGTCCCTAGCGCCTCCTTTTTGACCGGAGCGGCGGCTGTCAGCGAGTTTGACAGCCGATGCTCAATTTTGCCTGCGTCTGTTCTCAAACCCGCTGACAGCCACGGGTTCGGAAAATGGATGCCGGCATAATTGAGCGTCCGTCTTCTGACCCCCGGGTTGATTTAAACATTTTTTTTTTTTTAATTTTGGGGCCTCCGACTTAATGTCGCTAATGTGGCATGAGATTTAAGTATTTCTCTCTGCTGTCCAGCTATGATATTAAGTCGGAGGGTGTACAGAAAAGCAGTTTTTACTGCTTTTCTGTACACTTTCCCAGTGCCAGCAGAAATTAACGCCTACCTTTGGGCAGGCGTTAATTTTTGAAAGTAAAATGTGCGGCTTGGCTGCACATTTTACTTTCTGGATTGCGCGGGAATAACTAATAGGGCCATCAACATGCATTTGCATGTTGCAGGCACTATTAGTTTCGAGGGGGTTGGCTGCGCGTTTTCGATGCGCTATTACCCCTTACTGTATAAGGGGTAAAGCTAGTGCATCGAAAACGCGCAGCCAAACCCATATCGGCCTGAAAGGTATGTATGAGGTCAATAGTCAGTTTGGGTAACATTTTGAGTTACTGTACAAAACCTGAGATCTGAGTATTTCTCTCTGCTGGTGATGGAGGTGATTGAGACATTCCAGGGCATGGTTACATTTTAGCCCAGGAGTGCTATCAGCTGGGTAAGTCTGGTCAGAAAAATAGTTGTCCTAAAGTTACTCGAATAATTGTATCCAAGTAACTTTAGCCGGGTATATTCAGCAGAATACTTATTTGGCTCTGTCCTGTTGATTATTTGGATACAATTATCTGGGTAACTTTCCTGCTCACCAGCCCACTGAATATGGATCTCTGTATTAATATATTACAGCTTACAAGGAATCCAGATTGCCCTCAAAGATATTGAAGCGTGTTGACTTCCCATTAGTGTCATTACATTCCGAGTGTACATAAATATTTCTTATTGCTTTCACTATTGGACTGCTGGTCCTTCTCATTTGCCACTGTGCAGAACCAATTCATTGTGCTTTCCTCCAGAGGTTAATAATTTGCTGCCGCTGACAGTCTGAGCACTGTTAACGAAAAGGTTACGCCGTGGGACGGGATCTGTTCAGTGGCTTGCGACCAGATCACTGCTGGCAATTTTGTACAGGCTGTGATTTTTTTTTGTATGAGGAATTTCTGCAGCAGTCATAGAAGTGCAACGCTTTGTCAAGAAGACATGTGAATGCGGACGAGCAGGGCGACATCTGGCCCATAAATAATTCACTGAAATCTCCTTTTCACTGCAGATTTCTATTACATTTCCCGTGTTTTAATGGCAGGTTCATGTGGAAAACCATATTCTCTTGATACTGCTAGAATGAAAATGTTTTCTCGCTGATAGTTCTACACTAAAATGCGGGAGGCATGCTTTGATAAAGATTGCTTTTCCCCCAAGTTACCACTTTGTCTTTTTATGTAACTTAAATCCCAGAGGCACATCTGTGCCAAAGAGGTTTTATACTTTGGACAACAGTATTACAAAAGTGTGATTAAATTCATTATTCTTTCTCTTCCTTTCAGTTCAATATCAATTTACAGTCCTAAGGAGAACCCCAATGCGTTTGATGCTGCTGCTTTGTTCCAATCTGTTGGGAATTTCCTGGGGATCTTTGCTGGATCATTTGCCATGGGGTCTGCGTACGCTGTTGTCACAGCTTTAATATCCTTTTATGCTTTTATTTGACACAGAAAAGCTCTGCGTGGATCACATGCTGTTAGGATACTGCCGGAAGCAAGGCTTTGTTTTCTGGTGCAGCTGTGCTCGCTCAAACAGTTAATGCTTCAATTTTGGAAATAAAATCGAGTGGTGATCTGCATGGCTACTGCCTATGCTGATAAAAATCAGCTTGCTAAAAATGAGAAAAACAACGGGAGAGAAAAGAATGCCATGGACTAGTCAGAAGCAAGATTTCCGCAATGATTACTGTACTGTACTTGCTCAGGGAATCTTGTCTTTCGTGTTCATGCAACCCAAGGGTTTGTGTTTTAAAAGATGATAATTTATTGCTAAATTTGAAACAGTAAAAATCCCAAGAGGGTTTTATAATTGCAATAAAACCCGCCATAGCCGGCCTTATCCTGTCAAGATAATAGCCTTGTTGAGTTTCATGCCTTCCGGCATGCAACTTAGCTATTGTCATTTTCTGTTTGGGATGTGCACACTGTGCCGTGCTTTATGGCTTATCATAAACCTGGTAAATCGGGGGCATGCAACCGGAATTTCAAAGTGGGAATTGCAGATCTTAATGGAGTTAGCAGGGCTACAGTAAAACAACTTATTGCTTACATCTCTATTGTAAACAAAGGGAAGTTATCAAGATAATGTGGCTTTTGAAGCAGCTAAAATTGTAAAGCCTTTTTTATATATCGATTTGATTTAGGCGGATTCATAACACAGCAAAAACAGTTTCTGGACTGGCTTTTCCTGTTGACTGGTTAAGGATCCTAATATACAAAGAATCTGATTTTCAAAAGCATTTACATGCTTAAAACTGGGTTTTACATGCGTAAATGCACTTAACTCATGTAAGTGGGCTTTTGAAAATTGCTACAGTATATGCTATTAAACTGTTGCATTAGTTGCTTTTAATGTGGTTAAATGGCATTTGAAAATTATGATAATATGGTATATTTACATGAGTAACTCCTTTGAAATTTCACCTGAGAGGCATTAAAAATGAAGGAAATATGCATCCTTGTTGTTGTTTATAAGGTCATCTTTTAAAATTAGATCTGGTGTAAGAACACATTGTTACAAAGGAATTTGTATTTGTTCCTTGCCATTATTAATCAAAATTTTGCAACTCAATAACACTAGATGTGTTCATATGACTCACATATTGCAATATATAGAGGCAACACAAGCAAATGTGTGAAGGCATATGAGGAGAATATAACTGAATATGTACTGAAATGTAAATGTCAAATATGGACTCAGAATTCTCCTGTAATCCCATACATACCATAATACCAGGGATGCCACCACTCAAACCTTTAATTTTATTCAAGGGTAGAAATTACATCAATAAAAACAATATAAACCTAACATGCAATACAACATACATACCTAACCCTCCCACTAAAACCAGACCATCTAGAATTCTAGTTTCAATGCCATATGCTGTCTTCATCAGGGGATACATGCACAAATACAGAAAAACATACTCTTCCATACAGCTTAAATAATATGTACTAATGGACAGGTCACATTGTCCTATAAACACTTGGGGGTAGATTTTAAAAGGTGTGCACAGGAGTAGATTTGTTCGTGCAACCCGGCACGAACAAATCTACTGATTTTATAACATGCGTACGCTGCCGCACGCATGTGGGTTAGATAGGGGAAGGAAGGGGGAAGGTGGGGGGAGGCTGCGCAAAATCGGCAGCCTGCGCACGCCGAGCTGCGCAGCCATCCTCCATTCCCTCCAGTCTCCCCCCACCTTCCCCCTTCCTTCCCCTATCTAACCCACCCCCCAGCCTTAACTAATTACCCCCTACCTTTATTTTACAAGTTACGCCTGCCCGAGGCAGGCGTAACTTGCATGTGCTGGCCGGCTGTTGGCGCGCCATGTTCCAGTCAGGGGCTGCTCCGGAGGCCGCGGCCCTGCTCCCGGAACGCTCCTGGGCTGGAACTACGCCTGCAGCCCCGCCCCGGAATGCCCCCCGGTGACGCGCTGGCCGTGACACGCCCACGACACACCCAAGACATGGGTGTGTCGTGGGCACACACAAGCCCCAGGACTTACACGCGTCCCGGGGCTTGTGTGTGCCGCCGAGCCTATGCAAGATAGGCTCGGTGCACGCAGGGGCTGGAAGGGGCAGCTTTTTGGGGGTTACGCACATTTCTTACGCGCATAACCCTTTGAAAATCTGCCCCTTGGTGTATTCAGATCCAAATATTCCTTAAACTGCCAATATTTCCAACTGTATAAATATAAAAAGAGAAAAGAAGAAGAAAAAAACAAAAAGAAAAGAAAATCTAAGGCTTTGCATCAAAATTATCTCACCATCATTATCCCATAATTCCAAGTAATATTACTACTAAAATACTGAATACTGAAAATACTTAAAAAGGTTTAGACTCAACTGTATTTACTCTACCCTGTGACTCAAAAACTTGTTATTAGAAATTGTAAAAAATATTAAAAACTATGGGCTGGATTTTAATAGCTACGCCAGGCGTAGATTTGTGCGCGCAACCTGGCGCGCACAAATGTACGCCCGATTTTATAACATGAGCGCACAGCCGCACGCATGTTATAAAATCCGGGGTCAGCGAGTGCAAGAGGGTGCACACGTGAACCTTGCGCGTGCCGAGCCCTAGGGGAGCCCCGATGGCTTTCCTTCCGCTCCCCCCCCCCCACCTTCCCCTCTTCCCCTATCTAACATGCCCCCCAGCCCTACCTAAATCCCCCCTACCTTTATTTTGTTATTTACGCCTGCCTCTGGTATGACCGCTTTGCCGGAGGCCTCGGTCCCGCCCCGGACCGCCCCTGGACCAGTGCCCCGCCCCATTCCTGCCCCTTTTTCAAAGCCCCGGGAGTTGCGTGCGTCGCCGGGCCTATGCAAAATAGGCTCGGCGCACGTAACCCCTCTGCGCACGTAAATCCAGCCAGATTTATGCGTGCAGTGCTTTTAAAATCTGCCCCAAAGTTTTGATGTACCTACCTCTATCAATTATTCACAGTTACACTTTTATTCATCTCAACACCTCTTAAAATTTAGAATTGCAATTTACCAATGGATAATATAAAATGTATACATATATTACTACATTTTATAAAAAACCCACAGAAAATGTGCAATTTATTTATTTATTTATTTTTTATGCAATTTTACAATGATTTCAAGATAAACTTGCACAGAAAATTTGGAGAGCATATCACAAACAAAATTATATGAAACATTATGTTGTACAATCAGAAAACAAAGCTTTTTAACATACGCTCTTACAAAGTCCTCAATTTTGGGGGGGATGGATTTACTCCACCTAAAGAAATAATAATATATTATCTATAAAGGAAATTTCCAGACTATCAAACAGCGACTAATTCAATCTATGAGAGACTAGGAGTTTCCACTCAGGGTATTACAGGAGTCACAGATGTCATTGGAGTTTTCCCAATCAAGAATTGAGTCAAAAAAGCAAATAGAATGTTAGGAATTATTAGGAAGGGAATGGTTAATAGAAAGGAAAATGTCATAATGCCTCTGTACCGCTCCATGGTGAGACCGCACCTTGAATACGATGTACAATTCTGGTGGCCTCATTTCAAAAAAGATATAGTTGCGATGGAGAAGGTACAGAGAAGGGCAACCAAAATGATAAAGGGGATGGAACAGCTTCCCTATGAGGAAAGGCTGAAGAGGTTAGGGCTGTTCAGCTTGGAGAAGAGATGGCTGAGGGGGGATATGATAGAGGTCTTTAAGATCATGAGAGGTCTTGAACGAGTAGATGTGACTCGGTTATTTTCACTTTCGAATAATAGAAGGACTAGGGGGCATTCCATGAAGTTAGCAAGTAGCACATTTAAGACTAATCGGAGAAAATTCTTTTTCACTCAACGCACAATAAAGCTCTGGAATTTGTTGCCAGAGGATGTGGTTAATGCAGTTAGTGTAGCTGGGTTCAAAAAAGGTTTGGATAAGTTCTTGGAGGAGAAGTCCATTAATGACTATTAATCAATTTTACTTAGGGAATAGCCACTGCTATTAATTGCATCAGTAGCATGGGATCTTCTTAGTGTTTGGGTAATTGCCAGGTTCTTGTGGCCTGGTTTTGGCCTCTGTTGGAAACAGGATGCTGGGCTTGATGGACCCTTGGTCTGACCCAGCATGGCAATTTCTTATGTTCTTATTTAACGACACATTTACATGGAAATTTTAAAAAGTATTTCCCCCTAATTAACAGGACCAGTGAGCTTAACAATAAAAAAGCTTTTCTCCTTTTCTGAGTTTCTCGTGAAACGTCTGGGAAGGCACGAATTCTACACCCCAGAAAACTTTCATTCCTATTCCTCAAAACCAATTTTAATAACCATTCCCTGTCAGTCTCTAGAGCCAAAGTCACTATGAGAGTTGCTGAGACTGCCATCTCCGAATCAGATGTCTCCAAGACTGCAGATATATCAAGCTCTGGTGGCTGTTCACGTAGAGGTCTTATTATATCAAAGTCTCCTCCTTGTTCTCTTGACGTTATTCTTGTCTTAGGGAGATAGAATATCTTAGTTATTGGCGGAAGCGCAGCATCTGAGATTTTAAGCACCTCTTTCAGTTATTTCATAAAGACCTCTCTTGGAGATCTTAAAGGTAACTGTGGAAAATTTATAATTCTCAGATTTCTGCCTCTTACCACATTTTCAAGATTTTCAATCTTGAAAGCGATGTTGTTCTTATCCTTTATCATCATTACTTGATTTTGTTGTATCCCATTTAAATCAGTTCTGATAACTGAGACCTGATTTTCCAAGTTCACATATTCATTGGAAAAAGACTCCATTTTAGCTTCATGTTGTTTAACTTGCAGTGCTACTGGTATTAGTTGTTGAAGTATGGAATGTCTCATATCATTAATAGCCTCCCATAATGTTTCTAATGAAAAAATCAGAGGTCTTACCATAGGTGGAATTTCTATTATGGGTGCAGCTCCGATTGCTCCTGTAGTCTCCCTCTGTTCTCCAGCTTCCATTCCGGGTAGCCCTGGTGTCTCTATCGGGTTTGAGGTTACAGCTGCCGCTCCTCCCAGCCCCGTCTGGCAAGACCCCGCAACACTTCGGTTGTTGGTTCCTTGCCCCTGGTACAGAACTCTCCTTGTAACTGCAGGATTCACCGGAGGGGTCCTCTCTACGAAACTGAAAGAAGATGTTGAGCCAGGGAGAGAGGGGAGCTCAACTTCCCCTCCTCCTGTCTCCAGCGGCGTCTGTTCCGTTGTTGTGTCGCTGCGTCTAACGTGAAGGTCCATCGGACCGGGTGTGGGCGTCACCGAGGCCGTTGCATGGTACGGAGCCCTCGGTTTTCGCTTCCTCCCCATTTAATCAGCAAAAAGGTTGCAGGAAAAAGAGTTCTGACTCTCAGCCGAGGATACTCTCGCCGAACTAAGCAGCCTGGCGGCCATCTTGGTTCTGCCCCCCTTGCAATTTAAATATTGCTACCTTATATTGACAAGTTATCATTTTATCCACTTCTTATCTTTCAGACCAAAAATTTTTTATATCCCTGAACCATCAGCTCTTTCACCAAAGAGCACCACAAACATCCGAATATAGCCAATTTGTATTATACAAAAATAAAAAAAGAGAAACTTTGTTGCCAATTCATTATTGTTATAAAAGAAACTCCCTATTAGGGTACATCAGTAAAAAGTCTAATTAAATAAGAACCTGCAACATACAAAAGCCGCTGGTGTTGCCAGTTTTCAAACACTTCACTGCCACAAATCAATTATCACCTCCACCACTGGAAAATAATCTGCCGAAAAAAATTATTTATATTATAAAATGCTCACTACTAGAGATGTGCATAAACACTTTTTTAATGCTGATTCATTTTTCGGTTCAAGGGTGGGCCATTTAGGTTCACCCCCGAATCAGAAATTTCTCTTCCGTTGCCAATTTTATTTAAAAAAACAACAAAAAAAGCCCCAGTCCTTCAAATTTAATTAAATGGAAATCACCCTACCCTCCTGATCCCCCCAAGACTCACTCAATGTCCCTGGTGGTCCAGCGGGGGGCCCAGGAGCTCAGAGCAATCGCCAGCTCCCGGGAGCCGTCAGCTGCCAGTATTCAAAATGGTGCCGGCGGCCCTTTGCCCTTACCATGTGACAGGAGCTACCGGTGCCATTGGCCGGCCCCTGTCACATGGTAGGAGCCATGGATGGCCTGCGCCATTTTGAATACTGGCAGCTGATGGCCCTCGGAAGCTGGAGATTGCTCTGAGCTCCTGGGCCCCCGCTGGACCACTAGGGACATTGTGTGAGTCTTGGGGGGATTGGGAGGATGGGGGGCTTTCCATTTAGGTACATTTGAATTATTAGGGTGTTTTGTTTTTTTTCTTAGATGTGCAATTCCTGAAAAAATGATAGGAAAACCCTTTTCCTATCGATTTTTTTTTTCTTCCCAAAATGCAATGAAATAGGAAACTTCGTCTTTATTTCCTATTTTTTTCAAATGACTGCACATCTCTACTCACCACAATATTTATCATATGTATAGTGCAAAAAACAAACTATATCTAAAAAGGCTTGCATATGTACTTAAGTTTAACAAATCCACCCCTTCAAACACTTCTCCAAAAACTTCTGAAAACACCGCACATGCGGACAACCAAGCTGCACAATTATAGTAGTGGGAAGGAGGAAATCCCCCCCCCCCCCCCCAGCATCGTATAAGCAAATGCTCATTGGTGGAACTATCTCTCAATCACAACCAGCTAATTGCAACATGTTAAACCCTATAAAACACCCCCCACCATTTAAATAGGGGGGACAGGTGGCCATTACATAGTCAAAAGGACTCAAAACTGCATGCAGAAGCAAAAGTACCTAAGATATCTAAAGAAAAATATTCCATTCAATGTCTTGAATCAAACCCACTGGTTCTGTTGTTTGCCATTCAAAAATAAATCACTGTTCCTTATGGGTTAACATCTTAGAGAGATTGCCTCCTCTTTGTAATAACACTTGAGTAATGACAAAGAATCTCAAATCGTCAGATGTGTATTCTTCAGTTTTCCAGTGATTTACAAGTGGAGCATCTTCTTTCTCCGCACGGATTCAGGACATATGTGCCAAAATTCTTATTCTTACTTTCTTTTTTTGTTTGACCAATATACATGTGATTACAGGGGCATACCACTGCACAGACAACTTGAGCAGTTTGACAATCATATTTACCCGGAAGTATATACATGTGTTGTGCATGCACAAAAAAACTGTGTGATTTCAAGTACATTAGAACAAATGGAACAAGACCTACAACACAACTGTCCAGTTAATAATACATATCTATTTGGAAAAGATACATTGATGATGTATTATATGTTTGGATTGGTTCATTGGTTGTATTACAACATTTCATACAATGGATTAATACTTTGGATCCGAATCTTCAATTCATCTTCCAATATCACCAGCAATATATTTCATTTTTGGATTTACAGATCTATAAAAGAGAAGGTGAGTTACACACCTCTATATTTAGAAAACCTACATATAGGTTACCATCCATAGTCTCAAACATAATATAAAAGTTACCATCCATAAAGTCTCAAACATAATATACCTATCGGTCAATTTTTAAGATTGAGATGTATATGCTCCACGGTTGAGGAATTCAGAAATAGGGCAGGTAAACTCATATACAGATTTCAAGAGCATGGGTACCCTAAGGGGGTCATTTTCTATGCGGATTCTGGGTGGCGTCCGCACCGGAAGGGGAGGAGTCGGGGCGGCACCAGGGCGGACACTGCGAAGACACCGCTGACGGCGAAAAGGTAAGGACTCTTTTCGCTGCCAGCAGCGCGCCCAATAGCACCACCTTTCTCGCCCCCCGCTTCGCCCCCCCCCCCCCCTGTCCCCCGTTACCGTCGGATTTTCTAAAGTCTGCGACCTTAGAAAATCCAGGCCTAAGTGATGTATCAAAAAGGCCTATAAAAGAGTGTTATACACAAACTGAGAGAATTTATTGATTCCCTCTGGTAAATCACAAGTCTCTAGATTTATTTGTGCGATTCCATATTCCCCGTATACAAGTCGCATGAAAGAAATAATACGCCATCATTTGGCAATTCTGAGCCAGGATGTTTTATTTAAAGACCCTCTGGACTTTGCCATAGAAAAGAACCGGTCTTTGCATGATTATTGTAAGCTCTTCGTTTCTCCTGTCCCAAGATGCTAATCAGTCCTTATTAACTGGACAGTTTTGCTGTAGGTCTTGTTCCATTTCTTCTAATGTACTTGAGATCACACCGTGATAGTGATACTTCATAGTAGAAAAAAGCATGCATGTTCCATTTCAGAATGGCTTGTTCCTCTTCAGTGTACAGTTCTGTTCATAATGCAGTGAGGATAAGAAACAATGTGCAAACCTGCAGACATCTTTCAATATTTATATTTATTCTGCATACAAAACCTTCCTTAGCTCCTTTGTAGCATTGTCTTTCACTTCCTTCTACTTAATGACAGATGTTTTTCAAGAAGTCACTCTGGGGCTGTGAAATGTAGCATTCATCTCTGATAGAATGTATAATTTTCAGAGGACCGATGGTTAATGATTAATGTCAATTTGAGGCTACTGAAGCAGATTAGTCTGTTGTAATTTTTTTTTTTAATTCAATAACTAGGAATGAATGAAGGCTGTTCTGTACTTGGATAATGTGCTTATATGGGAGGGCATCGTCTTGCTACCGTTTGGTACCAGCTTTTCAATTGTGAGCAGTCCTTAGTTGGAATCTGTAATGGTCTTTTTCCTTAGCATTCTTTTATCACTTGACAAAATTTACGAAGTTATGTGAGTTCCCCATGCTAGAGACAGGACTCTTCTTCCTCTTGTCTTGGAGTGCCTTCCTGTCAGCAGAGGCTGCTGGTCTCACAGGTAAGTGCTATATCTTTTTGCAATGAAACACAATTAATGGGATGCACAAAGTGGAAGGTAGGACTTCCGCTTACTCCGTTTTTACAAAAAAAGAAATATAAATTGGAATTGGCTTGGTGGTTATCGTACCAAGAACACTGATTTTCTAGTAAGATTATCCAATTTCTGAAGGGACTTTAAAGGAACCGTCCCTCTTTTGCTACCCAGATCCCTTCCTGTAAATTGCTGGGAACCTCTCCCTGTGTTTTAAAATTTCCATAATGGCAAAAATGTAACTTACCTTGACAGACCACTAACCAGAATACGTGAAAGTGTCTCCACTGACTCTGCAGTGCTCTGTGTGAGCATGTCCAGGTTTCAAAGAGCAATGAATAGTAAAGAGCATAAGAACTGCCAAATAGAGACAGACCAAAGGTCTATCTAACCCAGTGACCTGCCCTCCAACAGGGGCAAGAAAGAGCATTTAGAAGAAATATGTTAAAAACAGGACATGTGTAGAGTGGCCCTCTTCAAATGATACCATACTCTCTTCTAGTTTCTAGCAATCTTGGTTTAGGGTGCATGAGAAGACAAAATCCTTGACTGTTATGTTTAATAGCTTTGAATAAAATAATGTAGTCAGTTCTATAAGAGATGTAGAACTAGACCACAACAAAATATTCCTTTCATCAGGTAAGTGAGAAATGGGCTCTTTTTTTGTACTGACCTGATGAACGGAAAAAAACTCCTGAAAGTCAGTCACCAATGCATTAAGAAAGGCTAATAAAAAATAATCTGTTTGTTGAGCATTATTTGTATGTTTATTACCTTGTAATTGATTTGTATGTTATAAATTTGACTAACTCTTATTTGAACCCAGTTTACCTTCACTTCATCTGCGGGAAGTGAATTCCATAGTTAAATATGCATTGTGTAAAGAAAATGGTAGTTGACAGCAGATAAAGACCAAAAAGGTCCATCCAGTCTACACATCAGGGTGTTTAGAATTGTAACTGCTGCGGATTTTAAAAGGGTTATGCTCGTAATTTATGTGCGTAACCCTTTAAAACCCGCTCCTGCATGCGCCGAGCATATTTGGCATAGGCCCGGCGACGTGCGCAAGCCCCGGGACGCGCGTATGTCCCAGGGCTTGAAAAGAGCGGGGCGGGGAGGTCCGGGGACGGGACAGAGGCCTCCAGCACAGCGACTGTGCCGGGGAATCGCACAACCTACGCCTGCCCAGAGGCAGGCGTAAATAAGAAAATAAAGGTAGGGGGCATTTAGGTAGGGCTGGAGGGGGGGGGGGGCGGGTTACATAGGGGAAGGGAGGGGAAGGTGGGGGGTGCAGATGAAAAGTTCCCTCCAAGGCCGCTCCAATTTTGGAAATTGGGGGCTCCCCTAGGGCTTGGCGTGCACAAAAAGATTTAAAATAACTGTGCACCCCCTTGCGTGCGCCGACCCCGGATTTTATAACATGCACGCATGTTATAAAATCGGGTGTCAATTTGTGCGTTATTTCTTAGAGTTTAGACATGTGGATCCAGAACAAGTGGGTTATGCACCTTTACCAGCAGATGGAGATGGTGCAAAGCTGGCATCACAGTATATATATCCCTCAGTGACAGCAATCCGCCAGTATTCTCTGTTTCCAGCAGATAGTAGATGTGCATCTCCCTACTGGGGAGTGCTTAAAGTTTTAGAAGGAGAAAAGAAGAAAGAAAATTCACTCCACTCTCCTGTGGTGATACCATATGGTCCCTAAATTGAGAATTCCTGAGGTGATGTATATTGGATTCTCCGTCAGATGTCTGCCTTGGACTGGTAGCTGGTTTTCAGCCGGCATGGACCTAGCTGTAACAGAGAGCTGAAAGGCAAGCGGATGCAGGAAGGCAAGCGCAGCGGTTGACGGTATATGCCCTCTACCTCCATGGCTGGAGACCGATTCTATATTTAGCCAGCATGGGCTGAGCTCAGGTAAAACAAAACAAAAAAACAGAAGGAGGGTTTTTTGTAGGGATTCCTCCTTCCTCCAGTCTCCAAACTTAGCACGCCAATCCAACATTCATTCGTTCCTGCCTCTGGGGGAGCTTGGCGGGTTGAACAGTCTTTTTGGGCTAGGCCCTGCTCTTAGGCTTATCACTGTGTGCTGCATGGTAGGCTGCAGTGGCATTTTCATATGTTTCATGCACCTTAGGCTGCCCTCTTCAGCACCGTTGGTTTGTGCAAGTGTATCTAGTTGCGCATCCAGTTGTGCACCCAGTATTTGGACGCTTAGTTGGGCGCCTGCTTGGGCATCCAGGTAGTAGTGGTGTCTATTTAAGGCACGTGCTTACCCATACGCATGATCTGAGTGGTCTTGAGGGCTCTCAGTTTTTGGGCGCTCATCAAGGCAGAGGGTTAAGAACATAAGAACATGCCATACTGGGTCAGACCAAGCGTCCATCAAGCCCAGCATCCTGTTTCTAACGGTGGCCAATCCAGGCCATAATAACCTGGCAAGTACCCAAACACTAAGTCTATTCCATGCTACTGATGCGAGTAATTGCAGTGGCTATTTTCTAAGTCAACTTAATTAATAGAAGATAAAGGACTTCTCCAAGAACTTATCCAAACCTTTTTTAAACCCAGCTACACTAACTGCACTAACCACATCCCCTGGGAACAAATTCCAGAGTTTAATTGTGCGTTGAGTGAAAAAGAACTTTCTCCGATTAGTTTTAAATGTGCTACATGCTAACTTCATGGAGTGCCCCCTAGTCCTTCTATCTGAAAGAGTAAATAACGAATTCACTTTTAACCATTCTAGACCTCTCATGATTTTAAACACTTCTATCATATCCCCACTCAGCTGTCTCTTCTCCAAGCTGAACAGTCCTAACCTCTTTAGTCTTTCCTCATAGGGGAGCTGTTCCATCCCCTTTATCATTTTGGTCGCCCTTCTCTGCAACTATATATTTTTTGAGATGCGGCGACCAGAATTGTACACAGTATTCAAGGTAGGAATGTGTATTCGTTTTCAACAAATATGCAATCCGCAACACATAAGTCCCTGTTTGTTTGATTTGTGGGTTCGCGAAATGCATGGCGATCCCCCATGAATAAAACATATCATATTAGTTTCATTCTTTTGGTTCGCAGTGATTTCTTAGCGGCCGTTTGAAATAGGAGGAGGCCATGTGGGAGTATCCATAAGAAAAACCAGCCCTTTCCTGTGAGTCATGATTGACCTAACAGCCCTGTCATAGAGTGGGTTAGACAGGTTGGCAAGGAGACAAGAATGCAACCTATCAGAGCTAAGCATTTTTCTAATGCAACCATTCGCCGCTCTCACTCAGTGCTCTGTGACGTTGTTCCTGATGACGCAGTACTATTTATACCATAAGCACGCGGTGTGCCATGCTCTTTCTTTGAGGGGGTGGTCCGAGGAGGTAGCTTTACACAGAATTAGTCTGTGTCTCAAATCTGTATTCAATTGCTAGCTACTTTGATAGAATTTTCCATTGAAAAAGATATTTGTTTTTGCTGCAGTGCCAGCCAGCCAGGCTTTTTTTGACCACATTTTTTTTTTTATTAAACTCAGATGGTCTCTCTGTCTCTCCCACTGAGACAAGCTGCTAGCAGTGGCATTTTGCTGCTTATCTTACCCTCCCTGGGATAGGTAGTTGCAGGCACAGGCAGGGTGTGGGTGGGAGATAGTGTGAGTTGGTATTTTCAAACAAGAAGCAGCAAGTTGGTATTTTCAAACAAGAAGCAGCAAGTCATGGGATAGGAGGCGATGTCCTTTCGTGGATTACAAACTGGTTAAAAGACAGGAAACAGAGTAGGATTAAATGGTCAATTTTCTCAGTGGAAGAGGGTAAACAGTGGAGTGTCTCAGGGATCTATACTTGGACCGGTGATTTTCAATATATAAATGATCTGGAAAGGAATACGATGAGTGAGGTTATCAGATTTGTGGATGATACAAAATTATTCAGAGTAGTTAAATCACAAGCGGATTGTGATACATTACAGGAGGACCTTGCAAGACTGGAAGATTGGGCATCCAAATGGCAGATGAACTTTAATGTGGACAAGTGCAAGGTGTTGCATATAGGGAAAAATAACCCTTGCTGTAATTACACGATGTTAGGTTCCATATTAGGAGCTACCACCCAGGAAAAAGATCTAGGCATCATAGTGGATAATACTTTAAAATCGTCGGCTCAGTGTGCTGCAGCAGTCTAAAAAGCAAACAGAACATTAGGAATTATTAGGAAGGGAATGGTTAATAAAACGGAAAATGTCATAATGCCTCTATATTGCTCCATGGTGAGACCGCATCTGGAATACTGTGTACAATTCTGGTCGCCGCATCTCGAAAAAGATATAGTTGCAATGGAGAAGGTACAGAGAAGAGCAACCAAAATGATAAATGGGATGGAACAGCTCCCCCATGAAGAAAGGCTGAAGAGGTTAGGGCTTGGAGAAGAGACGGCTGAGGGGGGATATGATAGAGGTCTTTAAGATCATGAGAGGTCTTGAATGGGTAGATGTGAATCGGTTATTTACACTTTCGAATAATAGAAGGACTAGGGGGCATTCCATGAAGTTAGCAAGTAGCACATTTAAGATTAATCGGAGAAAATTATTTTTCACTCAACGCACAATAAAGCTCTGGAATTTGTTGCCAGAGGATGTGGTTAGTACAGTTAGTATAGCTGGGTACAAAAAACATTTGGATAAGTTCTTGGAGGAGAAGCCATTAACGGCTATTAATCAAATTTACTTAGGGAATAGCCACTGCTATTAATTGCATCAGTGGCATGGGATCTTCATAGTGTTTGGATAATTGCCAGGTTCTTGTGGCCTGGTTTGGTCTCTGTTGGAAACAGGATGCTGGGCTTGATGGACCCTTGGTCTGACCCAGCATGGCAATTTCTTATGTTCTTATATTCACTAGGAATTGTGCTGGCTCAGGCTTCCAGTCAAGTCTTTTCTCTGCTGTTTAATTTTTTTGTGTACATAGAGCAGTTGTCGTGTACATCAAAGCACCGCACTGCGTCTGTGGGCAGTTTTTCAGACTCATATATACTGGGACAGCAGTGCTTTTTTTAAGCCAAATCCCCAGTAGACCTCTTTTGTAGTTACACATTTGGTGCGTGCACATACAGCAGTCTCAGTTGCAGTGTACATGAAGGCACTGCCGTGCGTCTGTGGCCAGTTTTCCAGACCCACGTATATTGGGACAAAGATGTTCATTCACCAATAAAGAAATAATGTTTTAATTGAAATCCCTAGTAGGCACTAGGCAGTGACAATAAATCCATGATATCAGGGAAAGGTAGACGTGGGTGAGTGATTGGGACTGGCATAAGAGGCACTTCAAAAGGCAGTGCCAGTCCCCCATTAAAGTTAAAAAGGGAGCTGTTCCAATCTAAAAACTCTGGAGGGGCAGGCAGTTCCATCTGGAAAAAAATGAAATTTAAAGTTGATGCACCGCCACCACCTGTTTCTGACCCTGTAGTTTTGGAGGTGATGGGAGGCTGAGTCATGCAAGACAAAAATGTGAGACCCAAAAGCAGCAAGGCGACAGCTGACTTGACTTAAAGTTGAAAATGTAGCGCAGGCACTGTTTGCTTCTGATTCCGATGCTCGCCATAGTCTGTGATCCCCGTGTGAAAGGGAAACTCGCCCTACAGTCCGATTGTCTCACATTTATGAATGACTTACTGTTAGTAAAAATCCGTGAACAGGAGCACCATAGGCAAAAACAGATTAGGCATGAAGCAGAGGAGGAAACAGCGGGCACTTCAGAGAGTAGTGCTAGCCCAAGCAGGAGCAGCACTCTGTCAGCAACAGCTAGTATTTCCTGCTCCACTTTAGTACACCAAAGCCATATTGCCGATAAACAAGCATCTGTTCTGGAATAGGCTAGAGCAAAAGCAGCTGGCAAGAAGGACTCTCAGCCCACCCAAGCAAAGGAGACACCAGCACAAATGTCAGTGACACAGTATCTCACAGAGCCCATAGAGGACATGCAGACAGATCCGCTGGCATATTGGGCACACAAGTCCACAAGTCCACTATCTGACCAAACCTAGCAAAAGTGGCTCATCTATCATGTCCACCAACCAGTGTGCCCAGTGAACATGTATTTTCAATGACAGGGGATATCATGAGCCCTCACCGCTCAAGGCTGGCACCAGAGTTGATGGAAGTGATAGTGTTTTTGAAAATAAACATGCCTTTGCTTGGGTTTCCAAATTTTCCCTGTGAATGGCAAGATGAATAAAAGCAATTTAAAGACTTCTGGCAGCTCCAACTGCCTCATATGCTCCAGATAATATCAGCATATGTACCTGACCTCAACCGCTGTACCTGTCCATTCAGCCATTACGTCACTACAAGGGCCTGAACTCAAACGCTGTGCCTGTCTGTCCAGCCCTTACGTCACTACAAGGGCCTGACATCAAACACTGTGCCTGCCCGTCCAGCCCCTACATCACTACAAGGGCCTGACCTCAAACGCTGTGCCTGCCCGTTAAGCCCTTATGTCACTACAAGGGCCTGACCTAAAACGCTGTGCCTGTCTGTCCACTGTCCAACCCTTATGTCACTACAAGGGCCTGACCTCAAACGCTGTGCCTGCCCGTCAAGCCCTTATGTCACTACAAGGGCCTGACCTAAAACGCTGTGCCTGTCTGTCCACTGTCCAACCCTTATGTCACTACAAGGGCCTGAACTCAAACGCTGTGCCTGCCAGTCAAGCCCTTACGTTACTACAAGGGCCTGATCTCAAACCCTATGCCTGTCCATCCAGCCCTTACGTCATTACAAGGGCCTGACCTCAAACGCTGTGCCTGCCTGCAGTGTCCATTGTCCAGCCCTTATGACACTACAAGGGCCTGACCTCAAACGCTGTGCCTGTCTAAGTTTAATTCTAGTATGTCTAATTTCAGTTTCATGTATGTGTGCATCACTTCTTTACAGAATATTCTTTTTCCTGTTTTGTAACATTTGGAATGTAAGAACATAAAAAGCTGTTATGGTGTTTGAGTGGATTCTTGGGTACTGTGAGAGATAACCACACCCATGGGGAGGAGTCCCGTGGGGAGCCACAGCACTGGGCTAGACTCAGGATGCACAAACACAGAGTTTGTCTTTTATTGTACAGCTGATGTATACCACCAGAGGTGGCAGTAGTGAGTTGATCCAGAGGTAGCAGGCCAGGGACCCTCAACAGAGGGAACCCGTCTCACCAAGATGGTATAGGGATATGCAGGTGTAGGTTTCCAAGCACGGCAGAGCTGTAGATGAGACAGACTGTGAATTAGATTATGCACTAGATGGTAGCTGTAAAGTTGATGATTCCACCAGGCAGAAGTAGATGGTAACAGGCACCGAGGCAGGGAGAGCAGACCCTTGAGGAGTGAATACCTGATCCCAGTAAGGCACCTGAAAGAAAGCAGAGGGCCCACAAGGAGCGGATACCCAGCTTAGATGAATACCCTGAAGGGCAGAGAGGACTTCCAGGGGCAGCAAGGAAGCGGCAGAGTAGCTTAGACTGGATGAGTCCAATCCTTGCTAACTTAACAAGCTAGCAAAAAAGCATAAGCTAAATACTCGGATGGCGTGACGTCACTCGAGGGGGACACCCCCGAGGTTCCTGCCATGACGTGGATAAAGACGTGGGTGGCATGCGCGCGCGCACTGTAGGAGGCTCTTAGAAGAAACATGGCATAAGGTTTTGCCATAGCCGTTCTGGGGACGCCGGAGGATGTGGCTTGCAGACACGGCGGCAGCAATCTTCCCATGGCTAGTGGGGAGAGCAGAGAAAAAGGTGAGGAACAAGGGTCGAAGCTGTCTGAGACTGACAGACGCAAAAAAAGCTGACTTAAGTTGTTTGGAGCTTGCATATTTCATATGCTCAATAGTTTTCATTACTTTCATAATATGGGCCATGTTCCCTAAATCTTTCTTAGGTGCCAACATTAATGTTTCTAGTACTATAGAAAACTGGTGGTAGTGTACTCTAGTTTATTCTGTGTTCCCATAGTTTACAGAGGCACTGTGTAAACTACAAAGTCAACATAGATTGATATTGTAGATTTGGACTTGAGTAGCAGTTTTCTTATTTCTGAGAGCTCTTCAAGTTCCTTTGTCATCAGCTGAAGTGCATAAGTAAATTTAATAGCTTCTGGGTATTTACAAGGGCCTGACCTCAAACGCTGTGCCTGTCTGCAGTGTCCACTGTCCAGCCCTTATGTCACTACCAGGCCTTGACCTCAAATGCTGTGCCTGTCCATCCAGGCCTTACATCCCTGTAAGGGCTTGACCTCAAATGCTGTGGATGTCCATCCAGGCCTTATGGCCCTACAAGGGCCTGACCTCAAACACTATGCCTGTTCGTCCACTGTCCAGGCTGTACGTCCCTACAAGGGCCTGACCTCAAACAGTTTGCCTATCCGTCCAGGTCTTATGTCCCTACAAGGGCTTGACCTGAAACACTCTGCCAGTCTGTCCACTGTCCAGGCCATACATCCCTATAAGGGCCTGACCTCAAATGCTCTGTCTGTCCGTCCACTGTCCAGGCCGTACATCCCCACAAGGGCCTGACCTCAAACGCTGTGCCTGTCCGTCCAGGCCTTACGTCCCTACAAGGGCTTGACCTCAAACGCTGTGGCTGTTCGTCCAGGCCTTACGTCCCTACAAGGGCCTGACCTCAAACACTGTGCCTGTCCATCCAGGCCTTACATCCCTACAAGGGCCTGACGTGAAACACTGTGCCAGTCTGTCCAGGCCATACATCCCTACAAAGGCCTGACCTCAAATGCTGTGCCTGTTTGTCCAGCTTAGAGCTTGGATATTTCATATGCTCAATAGTTTTCATTACTTTTATAATATGGGCCATGTTCCCTAAATCTTTCTTAGGTGCCAACATTAATGTTTCTAGTACTATAGAAAACTGGTGGTAGTTGTACTCTAGTTCATCCTCTGTGTTCTCATAGTTTACAGAGGCACTGTAGGGTACAAAGTCAACATAGGTTGATATTGTAGATTTGGACTTGAGTAGCAGTTTTCTTATTTCTCAGAGCTCTTCAAGTTCCTTTGTCATCAGCTGAAGTGCATATGTACAGTTAATAGCTTCTGGGTATTCACTAGATGCCAACGGAACCACCACACTTTCAAGATCAACCCATTCCAGGGAGCCCTTTCCTGTGCAAAGGAAAGGGAACTCTCCCTGGGTGTAGCCAGCCTATCTCTTAACACCCACTGACCCATGTTGAACCGCTATTCACATGGAAACCTCCTCCAAGTCGACTCGCCATGCTTTGAAGGCTCGTGCTCCACTCTAGGGGCCAACAACCCATTCTAGGGAGCTCTTTCCTGCGCAAAGGACTCTCCCCGTGTGTAGCCAGCCTATCTCTTACTACCCGTTGACCCATGTTGAACCAGAACCGCTGTTCACATGGAAATCTCCTCCACATCGACTCGCCACGCTTTGAAGGCTCATGCTCCATTCTTGGTGCCAACCCATTCTAGGGAGCCCTTTCCTGCACAAAGGAAAGGGAACTCTCTCCGGGTGTAGCCAGCCTATCTCTTAATGCCCACCAACCCATGATGAACTGCTGTTCACATGGAAACCTCCTCCGCCTCGGCCAAAATTCTCATTTGGTGCTACGTCCACCAGATTTTAAAAGACCAGCGAAAGCTCACTATACGCCAACGGAAACACCCCACTCTGGCGGGAAACCCATTCTAGGGAGCCCTTTCCTGCACAAAGGTAAGGGAACTCTCCTCGGGGCCACTCTGTCATGCCCCTATCAAAACCACAGGGACCTGTCTACCTCAGCTCTGCCAGCCTGTCTTGCCCCTATCAACTTTCTGCCATTTTGCCTTGCTGCCATACACCAGATGACTCACTCTACTCCTTGTGGTGTTCTTGCCACTATCATGGTTCCTCAGTGTGTTGGTGCTAGTCTTTCCACTGCTTTGTCCCTTCTTTAAAAAAAACTGAAAGGAGCAGCTACAAAAGTAAAAAGTATGCAAGAGGTGTGGTCATTGTTAAAAAATACCATTCTAGAAGCACAGTCCAGATGTATTCCACACATTAAGAAAGGTGGAAAGAAGGTAAAACGATTACTGGCATGGTTAAAAGGGGAGGGGAAAGAAGCTATTTTAGCCAAAAGATCTTCATTCAAAAATTGGAAGAAGGATCCAACAGAAGAAAATAGGATAATGCATAAATTGTTGGCAAGTTAAATGTAAGACATTGATAAGACAGGCTAAGAGAGAATTTGAAAAGAAGTTGGCCATAGAGGCAAAAACACAGTAAAAACATTTTTAAATATATCCGAAGCAGAAAGCCTGTGAGGGCGTCAGTTGGACCGTTAGATGATCGAGGGGTTAAAGGGGCACTTAGGGAAGGTAAGGCCATCGTGGAAAGATGAAATGACTTCTTAATGAAGAGGATGTTGGGGAGGTACCCGTACTGGAGAAGGTTTTCATGGGTAATGATTCAGATGGACTGAATCAAATCATGGTGAACCTAGAAGATGTGGTAGACCTGATTGACAAACTGAAGAGTAGTAAATCACCTGGACTGGATGGTATACACCCCAGAGTTCTGAAGGAACTAAAAAAATGAAATTTCAGACCTATTAGTAAAAATTTGTAACCTATCATTAAAATTATCCATTGTACCTGAAGACTGGAGGATAGCTAATGTAACCCCAATATTTAAAAAGGGCTCCAGGGGCGATCCGGGAAACTATAGACCGGTTAGCCTGACTTCAGTGCCAGGAAAAATGGTGGAAAGTGTTCTAAACATCAAAATCACAGAACATATAGAAAGACATGGTTTAATGGAACAAAGTCAGCATGGCTTTACCCAAGGCAAGTCTTGCCTCACAAATCTGCTTCACTTTTTTGAAGGAGTTAATAAACATGTGGATAAAGGTGAACCGGTAGATGTAGTATACTTGGATTTTCAGAAGGCGTTTGACGAAGTTCCTCATGAGAGGCTTCTGGGAAAAGTAAGAAGTCATGGGATAGGTGGCGATGTCCTTTTGTGAATTGCAAACTGGCTAAAAGACAGAAACAGAGAGTAGGATTAAATGGACAATTTTCTTAGGGGAAAGAAGTGGGCAGTGGAGTGCCTCAGGGATCTGTATTGGGACCCTTTCTTTTCAATATATTTATAAATCATCTGGAAAGAAATACGACGAGTGAGATAATCAAATTTGCAGATGATACAAAATTGTTCAGAGTAGTTAATCACAAGCAGATTGTGATAAATTGCAGGAAGATCTTGTGAGACTGGAAAATTGGGCATCAAAATGGCAGATGAAATTTAATGTGGATAAGTGCAAGGTGATGCATATAGGGAAAAATAACCCATGCTATAGTTACACAATGTTAGGCTCCATATTAGGTGCTACAACCCAAGAAAGAGATCTAGGAGTCATAGTGAATAATACTTTGAAATCGCCGGTTCAGTGTGCTGCGGCAGTCAAAAAAGCAAACAGAATGTTGGGAATTATTAGAAAGGGAATGGTGAATAAAACGGAAAATGTCATAATGCCTCTGTATCGATCCGTGGTGAGACCGCACCTTGAATACTGTGTACAATTCTGGTCGCTGCATCTCAAAAAAGATATAATTGTGATGGAGAAGGTAAAGAGAAGGGCTACCAAAATGATAAGGGGAATGGAACAGCTCCCCTATGAAGAAAGACTAAAGAGGTTCGGACTTTTCAGCTTGGAGAAGAGATGGCTGAGGGGGGATATGATAGAGGTGTTTAAAATCATGAGAGGTCTAGAACGGGTAGATGTGAATCGGTTATTTACTCTTTCGGATAATAGAAAGACTAGGGGGCACTCCATGAAGTTAGCGTGTGGCACATTTAAAACTAATCAGAGAAAGTTCTTTTTTACTCAATGCACAAACTCTGGAATTTGTTGTCAGAGGATGTGGTTAGTGCAATTAGTATAGCTTTGTTTAAAAAGGGATTGGATAAGTCCATTACTTGCTATTAATTAAGTTGACTTAGAAAATAGCCACTGCTATTACTAGCAACGGTAACATGGAATAGACTTAGTTTTTGGGTACTTGCCAGGTTCTTATGGCCTGGATTGGCCACTGTTGGAAACAGGATGCTGGGCTTGATAGACCCTTGGTCTGACCCAGTATGGCATGTTCTTATGCGTTAGCAAGGGATTTCCTACGGATGGAATTCGCTTTCCGTACCCAGCTACTCTGCCTCCAACTTCTATTTGGACTCTTTGCTGTTAACGAGGTACCCGCTCCTCGGGGGCCTCTCTGCTTCTTTCAGGTCGCTATCAGGAACTGGTACTCGCTCCTCAAGGGCCCATGTTCCCTGACCCGATGCCTATGTCCATCTCCTCTTCTACTTGGAAGAATTCACTACAGACACCATCTGTGAGTACTACTACCATCTACTCCTCAGAGCTGTTTCCCTGGAACCAGGTACTCGCTCCTCGAGGGCCTGCCTCCATTCCAGCACCAGTGCCATCTTCCATGGACGACTGCTGCGTGACTACTTGCCAACGAGTCTCTGTGCCCAGGGATCTGGTGCTCGCTCCTCGAGGGCCAGCTCTCCCTATCTCGGGCTTCTCCATACTGGGGACTCTGTGAATATCTCAGTGTTCTCATTTTCTCAGTTCTTCTTCCTACAGCACTGCTACCGGAGAAGCCGCTGTTCCAGCGCCCTGAGGAATACTAGCCCAGCCGGGTTCCATCTTCTACTCACTACCGCCACCTCTGGTGGCTTCATAAACTGTCTAATAAAAGATATAGGGGAGAATCAAAATGACTGCAGCAAGAGAGGTTGTGAGATGAGGAGCTCTCTTGATTACAGATTACCTTAAGAGATATGCCCCAACAAAGCGAAAGGGCAAGCTTCGGGTGGAAACCCCGACCATCCCGACTCATACCCTTTCTCAGCTGAATATTGAGAATTTTTTTGCACCGATGGCAAATTCAACCCCGGAGAGGAGATCCGATGCAGCACCTGGTGGGAAGCTTGGGCTGACGCCGCTGGATATGATGACATCGTTGAGCCCCGGGGCTCCCAAAACACCTTCACCTCCGTGAGCTGACCAGATGCAGGATCCGGGACTAGGCATTCGACCAGAGATGTCGAGTGAATCTCAGTCCCTCTGGAGGGAACCTTCAGAGGTGGAATGACTCACTATTGCTGTCGGAGGAAAAGTTTCATTGCAGCACATGGAACAGCTCATGCTGGAACCGAGAGCTAAGGGAGATCTGGAAATGAACCCGACAGCTTCTTTACACCAGGCGGCTGAAGGACTTTCGGCGAACCCAGATTTGGGACAGAAACGCGGACAAGAAGGAGGGGTAAGAGAAGTTTCCTCTTTTTCTACTCTAATTGTGATAAATCCTCAAAATGTTTCTCTAGAAACAGTATGGAAGGCTCTTATCTCCCTGGAATCCGCTATTGGGAACTTAACAAAGATAATGACGAACACACAACAACGGGTTTGCCAAATAGAACCTTTATTAACAACTCATTCAAATAAAATACAAGTCTTGGAAAACCAAGTTGTACAGATACAAACAATACAGAATACCTTAGTACAAGGAGAATTGATTAATTTCAGGAAAATTGAAAATCTGGAAAGCGAATTGAGAGCAAAGAATCTAAGAGTCTTAAATTTTCCGCATATTGCTCTAATCTCACCACTAGAGCAATTTAAGAAATATCTGTTGGAAATTTTGATGCTACCAAAAGAATCAATACCATCTGTTACTAAAATCTATTTCATAAAAACAGAGAGAAAAGAATGACAATGTAATCAGCTGGAAATCTCACAGAATTTCTTGAACAACCTTCGGAAGAACAGATTGACTATTGTGGGATGCTGTTAGTAAGCTTTTCATTAATCTTTGATAGAGATATGATCTTGAAACACTTCTTACGAAATAGAGAAAAGAAGTACTTAGGATATAAGTTATGGATGTTTCCAGACTTGACAAAAACAACTCAACAAAGAAGAAAAATATTTTTGGCAATGTGTCAGGAGGCTAGGGTTGTGGGAGCACTGGATGGCCGGCGCCATCTTTAATGGCGCCGGCCATCCAGTGTTCCTACCATGTTTCAGGGGCCGGCCAATGGCACGGATACCCTGTCACATGGTAAGGGCAAAGGGCCATCGGCGCCATTTTTATTAGTGGCAGCCGACGGCCCGAAAGTGGGAGATCACTCCCGGGACTCCCACTAGATCACCAGGTACCTGTAAAAGGTTTAGGGGGGGGAAGCTAAGGGATTAGTTTTAAAAGGTCGGGGTGGGTTTTTTGTTTATCGGCTCAGGCGCAGCCTATTAAAAAAAAACCCGATTGGGCCGGACGAAAAAAAAATCACGATTCACATCTCTAGAAAATACCTATACTATCTGAATGTAATCTGCATTGACGTGCCGAAAAGAGGAATATACAGAAAATATGTTTTTCTGTGGGTAATCCTACTTATTTATTTACCCACTGAAAAACTCAGTCTGAAAATTCCTCCCTCAAATCCTTTGCCCCCACCCCTATATGTGAGTAAAAGTTCATGCACATTCACAGTGTGCGTATTTTTATCTATTAAAAAAGAGGGGAGGAACATTGCACTCAGAGATTGAATAATCAAATCTATGCATGGAATTTCCAGAGTGTACGTCATGCTTGCTTTAATGCTGGTGCAAAGTACTTGAGTACTTTGTACCTGCGTTCCACACATCAGCCATGTTTTCAAAGAGAAACTTTGTTAAATGTGCCTGCTTACATTGCAAAAGACATGGGATCTTCAAAATTGCCCCTGAAGAGGACAATTTTCAAAGTTATCAGAGTTGGGAGAATGGAGAGGAAAGGGGAAAGAATGGCAGAGGGAGAAGGAGGAGGGAGCAAAGACAGGAAAGATAAAGGAGTGAGCAAAGCAGGAAGCAGTTGGAAAGGGAACAGTAGATGCCTGGTGCTGCTGCAGGAAGGAGAAAATGTGTTCTAGCACCGAGGGAAAGATGGCTCTCACAGGTCTCTTCTTGCTTTCTTCTTCTTACCTTGTTGGTGGCACCTATCTTGTAGATGCCTGTCCACATATGAGAGAGAACTGAAGAACAAACTTTGTGGGAACAGGAGGATTGTGGGAGCACAGGGGTAGGAGTGGTGGAACTGGAGATCTGGAATGTAGTCATAGGTAACCCACTGTCAGAGTTTGTTCAAAGTAAATGGTTCATTTACCTTGATGGTCCATTACCTGCTATTAAGTTCACTTAGAGAATAGCCACTGCCATTAGCAATGGTTACATGGAATAGACTTAGTTTTTGGGTACTTGCCAGGTTCTTATGGCCTAGATTGGCCACTGTTGGAAACAGGATGCTGGGCTTGATGGACCCTTGGTCTGATCCAGTATGGCATTTTCTTATGTTCTTATTTTTATAATTTTCTTGTAAAAGTCTTAAGAATATTTACTGAAATGATAGAATAAAATTCTTTGGCTATATCTGGGTGCTGTTACAGCCATTTCTAAAGGTTCACTTATTTACTTTAATGTTGGATTTATTGTATCACCTGCAGCATGTTTGTCAACTTTTATTTTGACTTATCTGAGAAACATGCTCTGAAAACATTGGCCTGGACCACTACAATTTCTAAGTGTTGTGAAAGTGGAGCCTTGGGCCGAGGGGGAGTTGGCGCAGTCTGCAAGGAGGAGCCCTCAGGTCCCCACCGTTGGCAGGCGGAGCTGACTGAAGCGGAGGCTCAATAGGAGCTTCATGAATATCAACCCTCATTCCCCTTTGTTGCACTCACCGGCCAGCTCCCTGCATCCCCCGACGCGCCGCAGCTACTCGGCCTTCCTCTCCTCCTGCGCCGGGCCTTCTCCAGCATACAGAACACCGCCAGCCTCTCACCGGCCGGGCCCTTTCCCTACGCGCGCAAGGCTGTGGCGCATCTTAAAGGGCCAGCAGCAGGAGCTTCCGCGGGCCCCGTCAGATGACATCATCACCTGGGCCTATTTAAGCCTGGTTCCTGGGCACCTCCTTGACTTGGCAATGAGTTCCCTTCGTGCTGCGATTCCTTGTTTGGATCCTGTGTTATTCTGCCTTCCAGTGCCCGCTCCTGCCTTCCGGTACCTGCTCCTGCCTTCAGTACCTGCTCCTGCCTTCCAGTACCTGCTCCTGATTCCTGTTCCCGTTTCAGCTTCCTGTTTCTTCTCCCCTCAGACAGACCGCCCTGGTTTCAGACTGGATCGGATCTCACGCTGTTTGCTTGCAGCCTGCCCAGGACTTCGGATCAGACTTCATGCTGTTTGCTAGCCACCTGCCCAGGACTTCGGATCGAACCTCTCTGTTTGCTAGCCACCTGCCCAGGACTTTGGATCAGACATCCTTCTGCCAGGCCTCAATCGCTTCTTGGATCTCGTGCCTACTTCGTCGGCGCTTCGACACAGGGGCCCACCTAAGTCCAGCTGGCCCCGGCACCCAAGAGCTCAACCTGCGGGGAACGGGGTTGGTAGTGGTTAAGTTCTAGCCAGCCCCTAACTTCCACCAGCCTCGCCTCCTGACATTGGGAACCTGCGGTAGGTTGTCCTCCCAGGTTGCGTCAAGTCCAACTCAGGCCAGGGGTCCACATCCCACATCAAGGTCCCAACAGTTTGCCAAGTCCATGAACCCTGCAGAGGCCTCGGCCCTGCAGACCATACTGGGCCTGGCTCAAAAGATCTTGGAGCAGCAGAAGGTATTGGAGTCCCTCGCCTCAGCAGTGGAACGCTTTAGCCAACATCTGGATTCCACTGTTCACCCAGGTGCTTCGGCGTCTGCAGCGATGAGGGCCCCAGCCCCTCCACTGGCTGTACAGTTGGTGCTGCCCCTTCCGGCATCTCCTCGCTTCGCTGGGGATCCTCAACTCTGCCTTGGCTTCTTGAACCAATGCCATATGCACTTTTGTCTCCAGTCTGTGCTCTTTCCAGATGACCTCACCAAGACAACTTATATACTCTCCCTCTTGGATGGTAAGGCCCTAGCTTGGGCATCACCATTCTGGGAGCGGGCTGATCCAGTGTTGAAAGACTTGCAGTGCTTCCTCTCACTCTTCCGCACCATCTTCGACGATCCCAGGAGGCAGTCTATTTCTAGTACCGTCTTGTTCCCTAACGGACTTTGTCATTGAGTTTCGCACCATGGCATCGGAACTTCACTGGGGTGAGGATTGTTTGCGCTCAGTTTTTCTGGAAGGCTTGACAGGCCAGATTAAGGATAAGTTAGCAGCCAAAGACTGCCACCCTCGCTGGATGGCCTCATAGAGCTGGCTGGACAGATAGATCGCTGACACCAGGAGCGATCTCAAGAGTTACATGCTCCCAAGAGACTTCCTCTGTCTACCCTTCTCCCAAATAGCTAAGGTTGCCTCCGAGGAACCCATGCAACTGGGTCCGAGGAGCGCCTCCGACATCATCGTGCGGGACTATGCTTGTATTGTGGTGAGGCAGGACATCTCCTGGCTCAATGCCCGGTACGCCCGGGAAACGCACGGGCCTAGGTCATGTTGGGGGACTACTCCTGGGCCTGACATCTCCCAATCCCCCTCTCACACTCCCCATCTCTCTCAAGGTGGGTGACCAAGAATTCCACACTCTGGCCTTGGTGGATTCCGGGTCAGGAGGCAATTTCATCCTCAAATAACTGGTTCAACACATCCGGATTCCCACTCGCCTCGCTCCGGTACCTCTTGTATTCTCCTCCATCTCCGGGGAGCCTCTACCGGGCAAGGTATCCCATACCACAGTCCCGCTCATTCTTCGTAGCACTGGTCTGCACGAAGAGACCATAACCTTCCACATCATTGACCACTCCATCCATCTGGTGATACTCGGGCTACCCTGGTTAAGGAAACATTCTCCGCAATTTGATTGGGCATCCTCGCAACTCTTGCATTGGGGTACTGCCTGTCAGGACTCATGTCTAAAGTTGCCCACAATCCATCTCTGTTTCTCCACAGCGCTCCTTCCTGCCGAATTGCCACCCTGTTATGCCTCCTACGCGGAGGTCTTTTCCAAGCAAGGCGCAGATGCCCTGCATCTGCATCAGTCCTTTCACTGTGCAATTAACCTCCTGCCTAATACCAAACCACCCTGGGGAAGGGTCTACCCGTTTTCCCTCTCTGAGACCCAGGCCATGTCAGACTATATACAGGGAAACTTAGCCAAGGGATTCATCTGCAAATCCACATCTCCTGCCAGGGCAGGTTTCTTTTTTTGTGGCTAAAAAGGGCAGTTCACTCCGTCCCTGTATTGACTACAGGGGTTTCAACGCCATCATGTTGAAAGACCATTATCCTCTGCCTCTCATTGCTGAATTATTTGATCGCCTGCAAGGAGCCTAGATCTTCTCCAAGCTTGACCTGTGGGGAGCCTACACCTTATCCACATCTGGGAGGGCGACGAGTGGAAAATGACCTTTATTACTCGCGATGGGCACTATGAGTACTTAGTCATGCCATTCGGACTCTGTAATGCTCCGGCTGTTTTCCAGAATATGATAAACGAGATCTTCCGTGACCTGTTGTACAAGTGTGTCGTCATCTATTTGGATGACATTTTAGTCTTCTCCAGGGATCTCCCGACCCATCACCAGAACGTTGCCCGATTACTTCAACGTCTTCGATACCACAGCTCTTCGCTAAACTTGAGAAGTGTTCGTTCGAGAAGGAAAGCCTACCCTTCCTAGGGTATATTGTCTCCCGGCACGGATTCCGCATGGACCCGGAAAAGCTTAAAAGCATTCAGGAGTGGCCACAACTGATGGGTCTGCGGGCTGTTCAGTGATTTCTTGGGTTCGCTAATTATTACCGAGCCTTTATCCACAATTACTCCAGACCTGTAGCCCCAATTACTGCTCTGACCCGCAAGGGCACGAATCCTAAACTGTGGCCTCCAGAAGCCATAACAGCCTTTCAACATCTGAAGTCCACTTTCCTCCAAGAACCTTGCCTCTGGCATCTTGATCCACTGTGCCCCTTTGTGCTTGAGGTGGATGCCTCTTTCGAAGGAGTAGGGGCAGTATTAAGCCAGCACACTCCATCTGTGTTCCTTCTTTTCTAGACAATTCTTGCCAGCAGAATGGAACTACAGAATCGGCGACAAGGAACTTCTGGTGATTAAGCTTGCCTTCGAGGAATGGTGCCCCTGGTTGGAGGAATCCCAATACACCATCACGGTATTCACGGACCAAAGGAATTTACAGTACCTTCATCAAGCCCCGCGGTTGAACCCTCGCCAAGCCCGTTGATGAGGGACTGTGTGAGAGGGGAGGGGGTGTGGGGGAGGGGAGGTGAGAGAGGAGAGGAGGGGAGAGGAGAGGGGTATCAGAGAGAGGAGGGGAGAGTGAGAGAGCAGGGGGGTGAGAGAGGGGAGGGTGAGAGAGAGAGCAGGGGATGAGCAGGAGTGTGTGTGAGAGAGAGCATGGGAGATGAGAGAGCGGGGGGAGGCATGCTTGAGTGTGGGTTTCAGAGAGGGAGCCTATATGAGGAGATTGTGAAGGAGCGTGTATGTGTGTGTGGGAGTTTGGGGGCTCGTATGTATGAAAAAGGGATCGTGTGTATGTGAGGCTGCTAGCCTGTGTGAAGGGATTGTGTATGGATGAGACAGAGCCTGTGTGAAGGGGTGCATGAGATAGAGAATTAGGTAGCCTGTGTGAGGATGTATGTGTGAGAGAAAGGGAGCTTGTGTGGGTGTGTATGCAAGAGAGAGGGCCCTGTGTGAGGGGATGTGTGTGTGCTAGAGAGTGAGGGAGCCTGTATGAGGGTGTGTGTATGTGTATTAGAGAGAGGGAGCCTGTGTGAGGGGCAGTACTGAGAACAGGGTCAAACTCTGGGACTGGTGATAAGAGTAGAAGGGGTTGAGCCTAGAGATGGAGGGGAGAGATACTGGCAGGTGGAGGAGTTGGGGGTCTGAGAGTGCAAAGTGGCCAGGGGAGTAGGGAGAGTGAGTGGAAGGGACACTTACAGCAAATTTCTATTTTATTTATTTAGTTATTTAAAAACATTTTTATACCGGTATTTGGTGGAGACCGTCATATCGGTTTACATTGGTTAACAATTATTTAAAATAATAAAATCCATCAAATAAAACAGACAGTATACAACAATGTCACTATTACATTATTAAAATTGGTTACAATTTGCATTATAGACCCTAAACATATCACATGTACAGACAATTATGATCATAGACAGTTGCATGCCTTTCATTTATAGGATGTTCTATTTTTCTTGCTTTTGTTCTAGGGAAATTCTGATCAAAATATTTAAAATTCTGCATCTCTAAGTAATAACTTTTTTCTGTATTAATTTAAAATGTAATTACTTAAAGACTGCCATGTAAATTGTGTTATTTTGACCAATATAAAGTTTGCAGAATTTTGCAGAATTTAAGGTTTTTATGCGCAGAATTTTACATTTTTTTTTTTTTGGGGCAGGATTCCCCCAGGAGTAATAAGAGAGTGCATAGCTTGTCTTTAAGTGCTGCAGATTTTGTCTGTAGGGAAGCAGAGAGAAGATGACCCTCATCCTTTCTTTCAATTCCAGGAATTGTTGCTGTTCTGTTCTGTGCCGTCACCCAGGCCCATTATACCTACAATAACCTGTCACCAGATTCCCAGCTGAGGACAAAACAGGTAAGGACCGAGGGGGGCATCTGACTTTGACTTGTCTGCTGACACTGTGGCCATGCCTGAATGGAGCCTGTAAATGGGCAAAATTCTCTTCATTAGGAGGAGCATGTTTGTAGAGATCTTGTCAAGTAAAACAGCAATTCTCCTGGTAAGAGAAAAAAATATATAATTGCATGTTCTGTCTGTCCTGAGGAACTTGAAATGTAGAGAAACATGCAATAGCAATCTGAAAGATGGAGGTGCTGCAGCTGCTGCTGAGCTGTCTGAAGGCATCAAAACCAAGACCCGGGGTGGGGTGGGGGAGAGGCGCGCGAGAACGGACGGGCCACTTGGAAGTGTGAGGAAGGTTAAGGTTTGCCATTCGTGCTTCGCAACGGCTTGACACCATGGGGCACGGCCCTCAGCGTGAAGAACTGGGAGTATGGTTGTTCTGTCCGCATTCCCATGTAAGATGTAGGAGCAGCAAACACGATTTTTGAAGGAATGGCTTTTTTTTTTTTTTTTTTTTTGCATTTCTCATCAGTTCCTTGAACTTCACAGTAACCTACTTAAAGGTGCAGCCCTCTCAGGATTCCTATTTAGAAAATCATGTAGTTTTTTTTTATTTTTTTTTGTTTCTGTTTTGAATTTTATTTTGTTTTTTGAAAAGACTGTTAACATTTTGTAAGCGTGCTTAATGCCCCCAACACTATGAATCGACATATAAGACCACCATATTCTTCTGCATTACTTAAAAATCGGCGTCGCTGGGTACAGCTTGAGATTGCTTAAATCTTTTCTGTCCGGTAGATCACAGTGGGTTATTTGGTGCGGTTCTTACACTTTTTCTGAATGCTCCCTCGTGGTGTCTTCCAGGGAGCTGTACTGTTATCCATGCTTTTCAACATCTGTACCCTCCCTTTGAGCCAGTGGTGGTAGCTCGTTCTCGTATGCTTTTGACATACAGCTATGTGCGCCACTGAGGGGCCAATGTAAAAAAGCACGTCAATACTTGCGTTGGTTTCTACTCCTGCTCTAGCACATATTTTTCTACGCTAAGTTAACTCTGGCATTTAACAGGAGTTTTAACATGGAAAGACATGCTCTAAAACAGTAGAGAAAACCAGAGCTAAAATTAGCACAGGTGCATGCAAATCCTATTAACTATTCCCAGCAATACCAAGAGGTGTGTTAATCACAGACAGCTTAAGGCACAGTTAAGGAAAGTTAACTCCTGAGTCAGCACATTTCTGGCAAGCTTGTTATTGTATTGTTGTGCCCAGTATGTTAGTGTCTAGCTGCTTCTACCACAGTGGGCACAGCAGTAGAATAACGGCCATCAGAAATGTGAATTACTTCACCTTGGTCCCAGGGATTTAATTTACAGCGTCAGCTCTGCGGGTAGGCACCTACAGCTGAACGGCACAACAGTGCTTATGCATCCCAACTTTGGCATACTGTTCAGTTGTAGATGCCCACCCCAGAGAGCATATACCTTGTTCAGCTAGTTTTAGGTGTCTACTACAGAGAGCTTATTATACTTTCATTTTACTTGCCATGCCTTGCTAAAATGGCATTGCATACAAAACTGGTGTTGTGCATCCCAACTTGTAGGCACATCCCCACATACTGGGCCATTTTGGCAAGGCATACCGACAGGTGCCAGCCTTACACTGGAAATTGAACTCCTGGGTCTGAGGTGGAGTAAACTCACATTTCTGATGGCCAATGTTACTCTGCTGGTGTGCCCAGCCAGACGCTACCACATGGATACAGCAATAAACTAACATGGCCACCAAAATGTGACCTAATTTTTACTCCACTTCAGACCTAGGAGTTACATTTCCAGAGTTGTGTGAGCAGAACAATTTCAATTGTCCTCAGCCATACACACACACAAAAGAGTTTCTCCCTCACCACTCACACCTCCCACCCCCAAGATAGCCCACTTACAACTCTACCGTCCCTCACATCCCACACCTCACAACATGGGGGGGGGGGGGGAAAGAAGGCTACAGAGTGGACAGTATAAGGGGGAGTGAGAGATATACACACACACACACGCACATACACCCCTCTCATACCTCCCCCTGATGGACAGTGCAAGTCTTGCATGCAATACCATTGTACCACAGTGCCAGTGTGTACTGTTCAGCTGTAAGTGCCTGCCCCATTGTAGCAAGGCATGGCAAGTAACATTGAAGTGTAAGCTGTCTTGGGCAGGCACTTAAAGTTGAATAGTAGGCACTGAACTGTGAAACAATGGCATTGCATGCAAGATCGCATCTTGATTTGGGCGCATTCAAGGCCATTTGGACAAGGTATGCCATGTAAAATGAAAATGTAAGCTCTCTCGAGCAGATAGCTACAGTTTTCACGCTTTTGTGCCTGAGTTGGGATGCACAGTGACAAAGTGTATACTGTTTGGCTGTAGGTGCCTTCCCCAGAGAGCTTACCCTTTGATTTCACTTGGCATGCCTTTCCCAGTGACCTTGTAGCTGAGGTTGGCATTGAGCATCCCGACTCGGGTACAATCTTGCATGCAAGGCCATTTTGGTCTCACGCCTTCCAGCTTCAAGCACTTATCTCCCTATTCCTGTTTTTAAAGTACTTTTTAAAGCACTTTTCGGCATTAGTGTGGATTTTCAGGTTGACTCACCTATTTAATTTAGTGTGCATATTTTTTACTCCTGTTTGATTTGCATCCCGTTAGCTTATTGCAGCCTACGATATTATTGCTTTCTACCACATGCATCAACCAAAATCTGTGCTAAAATGTAACTGTTTCAATGTATTTTTTAATTTTATTTATTTAAAAACGTGTATTTCGCACATATCCGTATGTTCCAGGCAGATAACAAATGCTTTCACAAAAATTCATTATAGCATGGACTAAAACATAATGCAATAAATATAAACCAACATTAAAACAAACTAAATAAGATCAAATTGCAATCAGAAACTGTCATCCGAAACCAACAAGGAATAAATTAATTTATAAAGCTACCAAGCTGCTGTCTGCATAGCTAATAAACAGATTCATCCTAATTAAGGAATTCACTGCAAGTTACTGAAAGCCTTTTCAGAAAAAAAAGTTCTTTACTGCCTTCTTAAATGTGGACACACAGATTAATGATCTAATGTAATCAGGAAGCTCATTCCACAACTGGGGGCCAATAAGGGGAAAAAGCATGATAGGTTTTATTACACTGGCCCCTGGGTGAACACTGAGTAGAGGCATTGCTCACCTTAGTGAGTGTACGTCAGATGTCGCCCAACGGCTGCAAAGTAACAAATTCACTGTTTCTGGATTTTCAGAAAGCATTTGACAAAGTACCTCACGAGAGACCCTCCAGGAAATTAAAAAGTCATGGGATAGGAGGCAGTGTTCTACTTTGGACTGAGGACTGGTTAAAAGATAGAAAACACCGAGAGCAGGGCTGAACGGTCAATTTTCTCAATGGAGAAAGGTGAATAGTGGAGTGCCCCAGGGATCTGTACTGGGATCACTGTTTTTTAAAATATTTATAAATGACCTAGAGATGGGAAAAATAAGGTGATCAAATTTGCTAATGATACAGAAGTTTCAAAGTTAAATCACAAAAAGACTGTGAGAGATTGCAATTGCCTTGTGAGATTGGGAGACTGGGCATCCAAATGGCAGATGACACTTAGGACAAGTGCAAAGGTTCCACATTAGGAGTCACCATTCAGGGAAAGGATCTAGGCGTCATCATGGATAATATGTTGAAATCCTCTGCTCAGTGTGCAGCGGCGGCCATGAAAGCAAATAGAATGCTAGGGATTATTAGGAAAGGAATGGAGAATAAAGCAGAGAATATCATAATTCCTCTGTATCTCTCCATGGTGTGACTGCACCTTGAATATTGTGTGCAGTTCTGATCACCACATCTCAAAATAGATACGGCAGGATTAGAAAAGCTACAGAGAAGGGCAACCAAAATGATAAAGGGGATGGAACGGTTTCCCTGTTTGGAAAGCCTAAAGAGATTGGGGCTCTTCAGCTTGGAGAAAGCTAAGGGGAGATACGATAGAAGTCTATAAAGTCAGTGGAGTGAAATGAGTAAATGCAAATCAGTTGTTTATTCTTTCAAACAGAGGACATGCAATGACGTTACTGGGTAATTCATTTAAGAAAAATAGAAGAAAACATTTTTTTACTCAGTAAATAAACTCTGTAATTTGTTGCTGAAAGATATAGTAATAAGGAAAAGTCTAAATATTCCACAGGTCTGATACTACGGTGGGAGTGATGGTTTGTGATGGGAGTTGCTTTTTGGTGACCCCTTGAGTGATGGGGAAATCTCAATTGATCAGTTGAGCACTGTTTTATTTCCTCTGGGGTACATATTCAAAAGCCATTTAGATGGATAACTCACAAGTAGCCGTCTAAATGGGTTAAACGGCATATCGAGCCTCTTATCTGGCTAAATTATAGCCGGATATGTTGTTATCTGGCTAGCTGGATATAAAAGGGGCGTTTTGGGGGAGTTCCGAGGAGGGGGGTCCCATTATCCGGCTAACTTAGCCTTGTGGGGCCGAATAACTTTAGACTTATCCGGATATATTCAAAAAAAGAATATATCTGCTTAAGTTATGTTCCATTAAAAAAGAAAATTGCAGCCTGTCCCTCGCTTCCCTGCCTCCCGGAGATTGCAAATTTGAAATTTTAGATTTCTAAGGGGAAAGTCAGAATGGGGGTGGGGGAGCGGCAGGAGGACTCCCAGAGCCAAAAATGGGTTTTGACATTAAACGGCACCGTTTTGGGGGGGGGGGGGGGGATGACTAGTTTGGCCCCGTAGGACCTTGGCAACTCAGATGCTGGGAGGGCGGCGTGGGACAGGCCGTAATTTTCTTTTTTAAGGGAACATAACCAGATATATTCTTTTTTTGAATATCTCTAAGTCCAAAATTATATGGTTAACTATAGCTGAATAACTTTATACATAACCGGCGATATTCAGAAAGAATATATCCGGCGACCTGTAGCCGGATATCTTGTCCACTAAACGTCCTACTGAATATGAACCCCTCTGTTTTTGCTCGTCACTATTCATTATACTCAATGGGGCAGATTTTCAAAGCCTACGCATGTAAATCCAGGCGGATTTACGCACATGGGGGGGGGGGGTTACATGTGCCGGGCCTATTTTCAAAAGGCCTGGCGGCATGCGCAAAGCCCTGGGATGCGGGTACGTCCCGGGGCTTGAATGCGGGGGCGGGGCCGGAGCCTCCAGGCACAGCGGCCATTTGCTGCTGTGCCCGGGATCGTGGGCCGGCCTTCGGCTGGCACGCACAACCTACGGCTGTCCGGAGGCAGGCGCAACTTATAAAATAAAGGTGGGGGGGGGATTTAGGTAGGGCTGGGGGGCGGGTTAGATAGGGGAAGGGAGGGGAAGGTGGGGGGGACCGAAGTAAAGTTCCCTCCGAGGCCGCTCCGATTTCGGAGCGGCCTCGGAGGGAATGGGGAAAGCCATCGGGGCTCCCCTAGGGCTCGGCGCACGCAAGGTGCACTAGTGTGCAACCCCTTGCACGCGCCGACCCTGGATTTTATAACATGCGCGCGGCTGCGGCCACATGTTATAAAATCGGGCATAGATTTGTGTGCGCCGGGTTGCATGAACAAATCTACTCCCGTGCGTAGCTATTAAAATCCGGCCCAATGGGGTCACTATTTTTTCAGTGGGGGTATTATGCTCCTGGTTAGAAGCGCTTTACTGTTTGACCTGTCTGAGGGCTGAACACATTCCAAATTCCAATTCCAGCTGTCAACTTTTCTCCAAGATTGTTTTCATCTATTTTTGCAGTTGGCACCTATGATTTGGATTTGTATACATGCCACTAGCAGCAGGAGGGCATTCTGGCCCTGCCAGATCTTTATCCAGCAAACATCGATGGACGCAGTTTGCAACTCTTCAGCTCTTGCAATTTTTCTTTTGTTCCAGTAAGAAACACTGGACTTCTTGTTATTCTCTAATTGTAGGCAATTTTGTTTTACTATTTTGCACTACTAACCGGTATCTGGCTGCTTGTTGGCATGGCAGGACAGGGGATTTGTATTTGGAACTGCGGCGTTTTGGCTAATGCTGCTTTTCTCTATGTTGAATGTTTGATAAATTGCCTTTTGTTTCTGAGTTGTACTGAAAAATTGAAAATGTTGGGACAGTTTATGTTTCACACTTTATGTTGTATTGGTGGGAGGAGGTTGGAGAGATGGGGAATGTGGATTGGTTGGGTTGCTGTTCTGTGCTGGGTTGGGGGGGGGGGGGGGTCATTTTAAGGCTAATCCATCTTTTGGGTCTCCATGACAATCCTGTCTGGGAGGCTGTGGGTTACTAGGAGTAGTATAAGTTTAGTGGAACTTCAGGATTTTGAACCTCTGGCTTTGTGTGATTTCAGGTCAGGAGCCTTCCTGGGGAAGCTATGCTAGCTCAAGAGGAAGTGAGGGTTTAGCAGCATCCCAGGTAATGTGGGCAGGGCCAGGCTCAGCCAGACTCCTATTGGCTGTGAGTAAACCCACCCCGGTTACACAGCTGTGCTTTAAATAATAGCCTGTAAGAAAGCGCCATTGCTGGCACAGCATCCCCCGTGGATTGGCAGTGGATTTTGACTTAATGTGGCACCGGAAGAAGTGCTAGCTGTTTTGGGTCTCTCCCATGCTATCGCTGGGTAAGGGGAACTATTAGGGATGTGAATCGTTTTTATAATGAATTGAAATATTGTACGATATTTCTTAATTCGTTATATATCGGGTAAATCGTGAAACGAACACATTTTCCCCCGAATTTTCGTGAAAATCGTTTTTTGGGTTAGTGCGCACTAACAAAGTTTATTTTTGTTATTTTTTGTTACTGCGCACTAACTCCCATTAGCGCGCGCACTAAGCCGAAAACGATTTTTTACTAAAAAAAAAAAAAAAATGCCGATCCACGGGAAAACGAGATTTTCCTGCGGCCACACGAAGCTGAAAGCGCAAACGATCAGGCACCCGATGCACATCCCTAGGAACTGTACCTTGTCTAGTTTGATTATCCCCTCCTGCAGCCATAAGTCAGGAAATACCTGTTTTGCTATTTCTTTGGTTTCCTGTATTAAAGAATCAATGGAAGTGCAGCTACAGCGTGGTCCTTTTTTCCCTGACAGGCGTGGGGTTTGAGCCATACTAACCCTAGTAACCTATAGCCTCCCGGGTGAGATCGCCATTGAGCCCCGAAAGGAGGATTGTCTCTATTTAGTGGGGCAAGGGGAATGGTTCTTATAGCTGGGTTCTGGAGGTTTTCTAGAGTAGGTTTGGGGTGGTTTGTTTGTTGTTGCTGTTTTAAAAAAAAACAAGGTTCTAGATAGCAGGGGTAAATGGCACAGCAAGCTGGAATTTACTTTTGTGTAGTGGGGGAGGGACATTCTCTATTGATGATGGAATCTTTTGATCTAGATCTTTATTTTGTCCTTCGATTATTTTTTTTTTTTGTTATCTTCAAAAAATTAACATGTGTTTCCATTCTGTAGTCTGACCAAATATTATTTTCCTATGGTTTTAAAGATGAAATGTTTCCTTAAATGTCAGAGGAATCTCTTCTCCTATTAATAGAAAGTGCATGTTCCAATTTGTGATAAGAAGTGGGGTCCAGATTCTAATATTACATGAGACCCACCTTACTAAGAAGGAGCATGAGAAGCTGAAAGGGGTTTGGCTGAGGCAGGCATTCTGTGCTTCCTTTGGCCTCAGAAGTAGGGGAGTTTGTACTCTTATAGATAAGAACCTATCACTGATTGTCCGACACTCTCAAGCTGATCCTCAAGCTGATGTCAAGCTGATGTCTTTCCTTGAATGTACCTTATATTCTGTTAATTTTACATTACTGAATGTTTGTGGGCCCAACTTGGATCAAAGTGAATTTTTTTGGTTTTCCAGCATTACAGAAGAAATAGCTCTTTTGGGGTTTGAACACCACTGTATTGGGGATGAGTGGGATCTTTGCCTGGATCTCCCCGGTAGTTAAGACTTCAGTACCGAGATTGGGCTTTGGGATTCTCTTAATTAATAAAAAAACTTGATTGATTCCAACTTATTGATATATGGAGATACCAGCATCCTGCGGATAGGGATTACATTATTATTTTAGGTACTTCCCGAATTTTGTCTCTAAGATTTATACAAGTGACATTCTGGCTAGTTCTATCTCAGATCATAATCCTGTTGAGATAAATGTCTCTGTAAACACCTTTGGGCACCAAACTATCTCAGGCACTGTCACGTGGGTAGCCAAATGGTAAGGCTATAGGGGTTTTAAAGATGGTATGGAGATAGTTTGCACACCCAGGGTATCTGGGTCAGAAAATAAATCAGAATAGAAAAATGATTTCACAGGCACTTTTACAAATTAAAGGATTTTATTTTGCTGGCAAATAGATAATTTTCTAGGTTCTTCACCTCTAGAAATAAGTGTAATTATTGAACGAACAAACCTTTCAATAATGTCAATAATTTCAATGAGAAATAATTTACTTCTGGTGCACAAAAACAATTTTCCATATGTGACTCTCACTCTAATTCTTAACACAGTTTGGAATAGAAACCGGTTCCTGTAGTAGGATTACTTTTTAAAGCTTCAACAGCAAGAGGAAATGTGGAAAAAAGGATTTGCACTCACAAAGCGGGGAGTTAGCTGGCTTGTTACGGCGGTTACTACCCCAAACCAAATAAGCCTGATACTTCACTTTCAATGCATATCCAGCATAGCTCTCTGCTTCAACGGCAGGGGAGAAGAAAAACTGATACTTCACGCATATCAAGCATAGCTCCCTGCTTCAACGGCAGGGGAGAAGAAAAACTGATACTTCACGCATATCAAGCATAGCTCTCTGCTTCAACGGCAGGGGAGAAGAAAAACTGATACTTCACGCATATCCAGCATAGCTCTCTGCTTCAACGGCAGGGGAGAAGAAAAACTGATACTTCACGCATATCCAGCACAGCTCTCTGCTTCAAGGCAGGGGAGAAGAAAAACTGATACTACACGCATATCCAGCATAGCTCCCTGCTTCAACGGCAGGGGAGAAGAAAAACAACCAATAAGGGCTGAATAACATAGTCTGGGTAAAACAAATAAGCATGGGTGTAGCTTTCTTATTGCGGCGGTTACTACTCCTACTACCCCTAACTAATCAAGCTTGATATTTCACTTCACTGCTCTCTACATTAATGGTGGGGGTGGAAGGGAAATAGAACCAAAGAGCTAAGAGAAACAGATAAGTATGAGAAAAAAATGTGTGAAGCTTGCTGGGCAGAGTGGATGGGCCGTTTGGTCTTCTTCTGCCGTCATTTCTATGTTTCTATGTAGAACAAATATTGAATTTCAACTGTAATTCAAGAAATTTGATTCTTTGTTATTCCAAGCTCTTTAGGCAATTCAGGAAATCTCGAGGTAAGAACTTTTATCTTTAACCCGATTTAACTCAATGACTTTGACCACTTGCTTGTCAATGTGCGTTGCACTAGTGTATTTTACCAAAATTGTGTCACAGTTTATTGGTACGTACTTATCTTTGATTGCTGGGTAATAATTTTTGAGAGCGCTGCTTGTGAACGCTGGGTAGAGAGCGCTGACCCAGGAATGATCTGAAGCTTTGGTGGTTTGTGATCGAGGAATAGCTCTCGCTGCTTGATGGCGCAGACTGGACCTGATCTACCGCTCTTGACCGTGAAGTCTCAGGATACAGTGGTTCACCTGCTGTGCTATCCCAAACCAAATCAGTAATAAAGACTGACGGCCTCACACTGCCAGTCCTCCGCAGCCTATAATGTTGCTAGCATGTGTGTAAAATGACTCTGGAGTTCTTGCTATTAGAAATCAAAAAAATAATTATTTCAACCCTGTCTAAGGATGCTTGCTTTGAGAGAACTCACAAAGTAAAGGAAATATTTAATCACGCTCTTTCTCTCTCATTCCACATTTATTTTCCAATAAAGACAGGAACAAGTTGTAGGACTTCTACATTCCAAGTTATGTCAAAGATTTTTTTTCCTCTGAGGAAACAACACAGACCTGGAAATTTATTTACAGGTCTGTGATTTACAGGTCCTGTGATTAACCACTGTGGCACCTTTATCTACAGGTGGAGTGTTCACAATCTGAAGTCTGTGGGACTTAACAAACATTTTTCTTTCCGAGGCAATATGTATTTCAAGTAAAGTAGCTCAGAATCAGACCACCAATCATCCACTTTTCTCACATCCATTTATCTATCAAAGCTGGCAAAAATAAAATAAAAATAATAGGAAGATATAATTTTAGCTAATTTCTTATCTCAGAAAAGGATTAAAATTACAATAAGCACACTTTCACACACTGTCACAAACAGCTCTGCCGGCAGCCTATAGCTCATAGCCCTCTCTCAGACTGCACGGGCTTTTTCTGCCTCAGACTGCAACACTCTTTGCAGTGAAGTCTCAGGATACAGCGGTTCACCTACTATGCTATCTCAAACCAAATCAATAATAAAGACTGACGGCCTCACACTGCCTCAGGATCTATGTGCTTTCTCTGCCTCAGACTGCAACACACAGCCCTGCCTCAGATTTCCAGCACCATAGCTCTCCCTGCCGCCTCCAGGGACACAGATCTCTCTCAGTCTCTGGCACACAGCTCTTCCTGCAGTCTCCATGTGCTTTCCCTCTGCAGCTTCTAACACAGCCTCTGACATACAGATCTGCCTCAGTCTTCATGGTTCTCCTTGCAGGTTCTATCACAGCCTCTCTCTGCAATCTCCACTTGCATTCTGAAAAAATCCTCAGAAGAGATCCTTACTCCTCTGAAGCCTCTTCAAGAAATAGTTCTCATCTACTTTAACAAGCCTTCTTATCCACCAAGGAACCTTTTAAAAACACCTTGACTAAGGAATACAGCTTTCAAAAGAATTTTTAGTATGTTCAAAACATTCTTTTAAGGCAGATTATGTCTCAAAATCTATCTGTGCTTTGCCTCAGCTTGGGATTATTTTGCAGACCTGATCACCCCAGCTGCCTTGCATAGAACCTGGGGTAGGCTAGTGTTACCATGGCATTGTCTATGGGATGGCAAGGAGTTTTCTTTTCTTTTCTCTCTCTCAATCGGGCTGATACAGTAAGGGCACGTAAGAAACAGTGCGGCAGTGTCGGGTGCCCGCTTGTTTGCCACGCGCATATTTTGGTTCACATACCGCTCGATTCAGTATTCAAATTAGACGCAAATCCAAGCAGCGTCCAAAGCGCGTCAATGAAGCGGTAGGCGCCTATACAGTAGCCAGGGTGCGCTGGTACCTGTCATTTGAAATGTCATTACAAATGTAATTGGTAATGTCATTTGAAATGTCATTCCACCAGGTAAGTGGATGGTTCTTTTCTACAGACCCCGCTGCCTTGAGTGCCCAGCCGGATGTCCAAGCCGCGACCTTGGACGTCCAGCCGGGCGCTCAAGGCAGCGGGGCCTCCGATCATGGATGCCCGGATACAGGTGGGAAGGTCCATGAACGGACGCCGTGACCTTGGACGTCCGAGGTCGCGACTTCCATTCATGGACCTTCCCGCCTGTATGCCCTGCTGCCTTGAGCGCCCGGCCGGTCATCCAAGCCGCGGCGTCCAAGCAGGAGGAAGGCGCCATATGGGCGTCCGTATGGGCGTCCGTATAGGGCGTCCGTATAGGGCGTCCGTATAGGGCGTCCGTATAGGGCGTCTGTATAGGCCGTCCATATAGGGCGTCCATAGAGACATCCGTATGGGCGTCCATGTCTCTGCTGGACCCCGGAGCCTCAGGACGCCTAGCGGATGCCTATCTCTCCGGTGTCCATAGAGTCGTCCATGTTCGGAGCCTCAGAGATGCCCAGAGATGGATGGTACAGTTGAACCGAAACAGAACACATACCTCCTCCAGTCTTGCTGCTGGGTTCTCCGGTCTTGCTGCTGGGTTCTCCAGTCGGATGGGTTCCCCTTGCTGCTGGGCTCCCCTGTTCGCCTCTCCAATCTGCCAAGCATTTTGAGCATTTCTCAATCGAGCATTTCTCATTCTGCTTCTCAACCGAATGAAAAATATCGCCAGAGTCAGTATATGCATGTTGTCCATGGCGCTGTCCGGTACGAAGCTGACTGAACACCACACTAACGCCAGGGATAGGGTAGGCGGTAAATATTCAGGTTAAAGACGTGGCAAATAAGCTGGTTAACAGGGCAATAATTTGGGCGCACGTTACTGTATCGGAGGGAATAGCTAATCCGATCATTAACATGTCATATACATGCGGCGGGCGGAAAGGGATACGCATCCTTTTCGGCAAGTGGTAAGGATGTGGAGATTGCAGAAAAAGCTGATACTGAATCGCGGGTACGCCTTACGCATCCAAAACGTGCGTCCAAAGTGGGTTAAAATCCGGGTAACCACGGCCACGCTTTACTGTATCGGCCTGTCTGAGAGCTAGAAAATGAAACCAATAAGAAAACTCCACTTGCACAGTTCAAAATCACAGCAAACTTTCAGGTTAGCTTCTAAATAAATGTAACCGTAGTCCTGTGTATTTTCATGACCATATTAGCTGTTTTGACATTTTTCAGCTAATTATATTTTTAACTTACATAATAAATATTTTTCTACAAAGCAAGGGTTAAATTCATATTTATATGATCTCATCTGGTGACCACTACCACCAAATCCCAGTTTCTGACAGGTTTTAATCACCTTTTAAACTTTAATTTTCCTACAGGCACTGTGTAGGCAGCCTCTCGCTGACATCACTGCCCCAAGTCTGTGAGAACCCCTTGGCCTGCACTGTAATCATGCCGGGGCTTTGATTACAGCCCTGACACTATCCTACTGGCTTAAAGATGGCAGCGGCAGCATTCCTAGCGCTGCTGCTGCCACACTGAGCTGCATTTATCTATTTTAGAAAAACTTATCATAGCACTTCTGGGTTCTCTGTGGCCCCAGCAACAATTGGGCAGGTATTTATTTTATTTACCCCATTTACATCTCCTTTGAAGTTCTACAGACAGAATGTACCCATGGAGGTTTAACACTTGCCTTTGGGAGATGTATATCCCAAATTTGTTCAAAGAAGCAGTTTCTGACATTAATTTGTATAACCCAGTGGAGGATTACCTGCCTATTTTACGATGGGAGGCTTTTAAGGCTTTTCTTAAGCGTAAAATAATAAGCTACACCAGCTTCCTTCGGAGAGAGCATAGGAGAAAGGCTGATGAACATTGATACAAAACAGGGATTTAGAGGTACAACACAAGAGAGAATATTCACCTCATTGAAATTACTGGAAAATAGAAGGGAGCTAAAGTCTCTGGAAGTTGGGAAAATTTGTATAGCCCTAAAATACACTGAATTGAAATTTTATTAGCATGGTGACCGAGCTAGGAGCTTTTCTGGTTAGGTCTGATAAAACAAAGGCCTGTAGATTGCACATACATATCATTAGGACACTAGCTGGGATATAAAGGTAATCAAATATTCTTTTGTTCAGTACTTTACAGACTTATACGAGGCTTCTGCTGAAGTCAGTAGAAAAGCTATCCAAGAATTTTTTTTGCCAGTTGAATCTGCCAACAGTGTTGGATATTCAAAAAAGACTGGTTGGTAGCTCTCATCTCTCTGCTAGAAATTCAGGCTGCAGTTAAAGCACTTCCAGGCAGGAAATGTCTTGGCCCAGATGAGTATCGAATAGATTTTTTAAAAATTGTTTTTGCCTGAGGTGGCCCCCTTTTTATTGCCAGTTTATAATCCGAAAGGCAAAATGGGTCCAGTGCTCGGTGATATAGCAGATGCCACCATCTCCTTTCTACATAGAAAGGAAAAGAGTATAACGCCATCAACCCTGCTAATAATTCTGGATAGATGTAGATTCTGGATAGATGTAGATTTTTTACATCTATCCAGAATTATTAGCAGGGTTGATGGCGTTATACTCTTAGAAAACTTTCAATTAAACAAGAAAGCTTATGGATGCTATTTAAAATATTTCTTTGGGACTTTAGCAAATTAAGAAAAATTTCAAAAAAATATTGACGTGAGAGAGAGAGAGTGGTGGTTGGAAGTTGATGATTATATCCATCATAGGGTACATGTGCACCACTTTTATAAAATATGAAACTTTCAACCTATCCCTAACAAAAAACTTTTCTTGAATATTGCACTAAAGAAAATTTTGAAAAAAATGTGAAATTTAATACAGTAATAACACAGTGGGTGTTTGTTGAAATATTATAAAAAGAAAAAAAAATAAAAACACAAAAAATTTTCTTGCAAAATCAGTCGGCATAATACAGGACATGATTGTCCCAGTGTAATTGATTATATTTATAGTTCACTGTTCTAGTGGTGGAGTGAATTTAGGTGCGTCACACTTTTTGATTTGGCCATCGAACCCTTTGCAGCGGCTATTAGGCAAGAGCCGGATATTCAGAGTCTCCAACTGAGGGGCCAAGAGCGCGAGATTTCTTTATATGCGGATGGCGTTTTGATTTATTTAATGGACCCTCGTTTGTCTGGCACTGATTTTTTGGCTCTTTTCTATGTTTATGGTACCCATGCAGGTTATAAGGTTAACTTAGACAAGTCCAAATTATTGTCTGTTTGCTTTTGTGTAGTGTGCAATGGATTTAAATGTCTTGGAGTCTATTTTCCCCAAGTTTCCTAAAGATTTATATGTAGAAACTTATGGTGCATTGATTGGTTAATACAAAGTGATTTACCTGCTTGAGAATCTTCAGCTCTCTCCTGGGGGGCAGAATTCATCTGATAAAAATGAATGTGCTACCCAAATTGCTGTTCTTGTTTCAGCATGCCCTCTGTTCCATCCCAGCCCATGTATTTTGATGATTTACATAGCTTATTAAATGTATCTGGCAGCACAAACAAGCCAGAGTGAAACACAAAAGGCAGCAGGAGGAATGGCCTTGCCTAACCTGGGCAAGATTGGTTTGTCCTAAAGCTTGACTAAGTAATTCAGAGGGTTCTTGGCATGGTCTGGAAAAGGATCCGGCAGAAGCAGTACATTTGCTATGCTTCCTTTCCTACCTCATGATTCTCCTCTTCTGGCACATACCCTTCAGATTTGGAGGCAGGTAATCAGATTTCTGGGGAGGGATAGTGAATGTTTGTCTCCTATAGTCCCAATCTATGAAAATCCTATTATCTTGGGATGTACTTCTTCACCCACTTTTAGAGAGCGGAGGGATAAGGACTTATTTTTTTGAATCAACTTTGGGAAGATAACGGGTTTCAGACCTTTCATGCTTTGTCAGGAGTATGATCTGGACCCACTTCTGCTCAGTAAATGCAACTGAAACATGCATCGTTGGGGTGGATTAGACCTCTCAAAACCATTATGGCCCTTGAATGGTATGTAAAACTCTTTAAGTTACCTAGATACCTCTTCTAAGGGTATTGCAGCTATATACTGGGGTATAATTCTAGGTAATGTCATGCGCATGCAGGCTGGGATCAGGGGTCACCCCCTTAGGAGCATGTAGGACTTCAGGGCTGGGCTTGTGTTGGGCTTACGTTGGTTTTCTGCCTAGCAGCCCCTTCCCTTCAGGGAGCCAGTAGGGATTGGATTTGATGACTGAACATCATGGTAAGGCAGGCTGAACAAGGTCACTAGGTAAGGCAGGAGGCCCGGAGGCCACAAGGCAAGGAGAGGTCTGAAAGGCAAGGAGCAAGGTAAGATAAGTCCTGGAGGCCACTGTTGAGAAGGTGGACCCTTGGACCGAGGGGGAGTTGATGCTACCTGTGGGGAGGAGTTCCACAGGTCCCTACCGTCAGTAGGAGAGGCTGGAGACAGGCAGAGACCCGTCTGAACCTTCTCCAATACCAGCCTACGTTTCCCTTGGGTTGAGCCCTCTGGTGCCGTGGCCAGCTGGACTTACCTGGGGATACTGTGGATGATGGAGGCAGGCGGCGTATCTCGTGGTCAGTGTACAGTCCGGGGTTGAGCCAAGGAAGTCCAAAGTAGCAAGGATGAAGACAAGAAACTCAGGAAGGCTGGAACTCAGTAATGCAGGAACAAGCAACTCACAGCTTACCAGGAGTAAGGAGACTTGTTGCCAAGGCGAAGGCTGGAAGTAGGGTCCAGCCTTAAATAGCCCAGAAGGGCTGATGTCATCAGGGAGGGCCAACGGTGTTTTCCTGCTGTGGGCCCTTTAAATGCCAACAGGTGGTGCGCGTGTGCCTAGAGGAAATCCCATGCAAGACAAGGTTGGCGGTGATCCTACTGCGGGGAGGAAAGCAGGACAGACGTAAACTGGTAGCTCAGAGCAGCGAGGAGGGGACGGGACAGAGGCTTGCATTGGCGGTTGCTCCCTGCCACTGCCAGGGAGCCCGAGCCTGCTCCTGCTGCGGCGGGGGTAAGTGAGGCCAGCCGCGGGGCTCTGTGGCCAGCAAGCTTAACAGCCACAAGGCAAGGAGAGGCTTGAGTAGGGCACAAAGCAAAGAGCAAGTTAAGATAAGGCCCAGAGATCACAAGGCAAGAAAAGACAGGTAGGCCGCAAAGCAAGAAGCAAGATACCAAGGTAAGAATGACCAGGTCAGAGAGCCGAAGTGATTCAATGAAGAGTCACTGAGGTACTTGCAAGGGAAGGTTAAATAGGGCTTTATCTTGGGTATAGTGTGATTAGCAAGGAGGTTCTTGGCCAGGCTATAGGTGAGGCTCGCTAAGTACCCCTGGTGGAGGGAAGACTGCACAGCAAGCTGAACCTTGGCATAGAGAACTGTTAACAGTCAAAATCGTGACGGGTAGATTAGAGAGTGAGCATCCCGTAGTTTCTTATTGACTTTTAGAATGAGGACTTAGGTCTCTTCCTTAATTCAAAAGTATGGAGGTCAATATGGATCTCCGTGCACAGAATCTCAATCTATACTAACATTAAAATTATGGTTAAACTACTACATAGAACCTTCAACACTTCAAAGATGTCCACTATCTATGATACTAGCTGCTGGAGAGCTTGGGGGAAATAGGAATTTACGTGCACATGTGGAGCTATTGTTAGGGAGTGCGTCTCAAGTTACGAAGAAATTGATGATATTGCGGGTACAGTTGTACAAGTCACACACAATGTTGGGTCTTTTGGGAAGATGGAATGGGACTGATTCCTATGAAAAACAGAGTGTTGGTTGGGCAGCTCATTCTAACAGCCAGGTTTACAATTGCAACCTATTGGAAATTTAACCCTGGGGTGGATTAAAGGGCTGGCCCAAGTACAAGATATAGCAGACATTAAGAAACTTAGGTATGACCTCGAGAGTGAACATTTTAAATACAATAGAGTATGAGATCCCCATCATAAGTTCTATGAAAAGACCTGAACTTTTTCAACTTATTTTCTTATTTCTTTCTATTAGTTAAAGCACTTACTTCTTCGGTTGATACTGGTATCTAAACATAACTTTTTCTCCCCTGCATATGGGTCTATATTATTAGTCTTGGGGGAATTCTGTGCTATTGGCATAGAAGATGAAGGCCCCAACATACTGTGAATGGAGTGTGCCGTTTTCGGCAAAAATGAAGCCCCGGTGCACCATGTGCAACAAAGATGAAGGCCCCGGCGCGCCATGTGCGGTGAAAATGAAGGCCCCGGCATGCCGCAAATGGAGCGTTCGCGGCCAAGATGAAGACCCCCGCGGGACATGCTCCGCTTACGGCGTAGATGAAGGCCCTGGTGAGAGTGAATGTGTGTAGTGAGGTGTGTTTTGTGAGAGTGGAGGGGATGGGATGGGTGTGAGAGAGGGGAGGGGGTATGGGGAAGAGGAGAGTGAAAGTGAGAGAGAGCAGGGAGGGGGTGTGAGGGGGAGGAGAGGTTGAATGAGGAGGAGGGGGAGGATGTGTGAGAGAGAGAGAGAGAGTAGGGGGTTTGTGCAGGATGGTGTGAGAGAGAGCAGAGAAGGTGAGCGAGCAAGGAGGTGTGAGAGAGACCAGGGAGGGTAAGCGGGGGGGGGGGGGGGTGCTTGAGTGTGGGTGCCAGAGAAAGGGAGCCTATATGAGGAGATTGTGAAGGAGTGTGTATGTGTGTGAGAGATTGGGAGCTGCTGTGTAAGAAAAAGAGATTGTGTGTATGCGAGGGTGCTAGCCTGTGTGAAGGGATTGTGTATGTATGAGAGAGAACCTGTGTGAAGGAGTACGTGAGAGAGAGAGAGACACATAGGTAGCCTGTGTGAGGATGTATGTATGAGAGAGAAAGGGAGCTTGTGTGAGTGTATATGCAAAAGAGAGGGACCCTGTATGAGGGGATGTGTGTGTGTGTTTGTGTGTGTGTGTGAGAGAGAGAGAGAGAGTGAGGGAGCCTGTATGAGTGTGCGTGTGTATGTGCACTAGATAGAGGGAGTATGTGTGTGTGAAAGAGAGAGGGACAGAGGGAGCCTGTGTGAGGGGCAGTACTGAGAACGGGGTCAAAATCTGGGAGTGACAATAGAATGGAAGGGGTTGAGCCTAGAGGTGGAGGGGAGAGATACTGGCAGGTGGAACAGTTGGGGCCTGAGAGGGCAGGAATAGGGAGAGCGAGTGGAAGGGACACTCTTACCGTGAATTTCTAGGGGAATTCTGTTTAAAAGATTTAAAATTCTGCATCTTTAACTTTTTTCTGTATTAATTTAAAATGTCATTACTTAAAGACTACACTATAAATGTCATTACTTAAAGACTACACTATAAATGTCATTACTTAAAGACTACACTATAAATCAAACAATCCAACAGGTGTACTGCAAAATAGATTGGAAATGTCCGTACAAAAACCAAGAAAAACAATTCAAACAACAAAAGAAGTTCAAAGATTCCGAAATGCCAAATATTTATTGAGATGTCGGTCCCCCGACACGGAACCGTAGAATGGCGTTCTGTTAGTTATTATTGGTTTCACCCTCGCTCAAGGACATCCCTTCGAGATTTATTCTTTGAACACCCTTTGTTGTATCTGATGGGAGACTTCCTCCGAGAGTGTTATGCCAGATTATCCTGTATGTAATTCGTCCCTCCCGATGCAGCCCTTGCGAAACAACGGTTCTGTGTCTGGGGACCGACATCTCAATAAATATTTGGCATTTCGGAATCTTTGAACTTCTTTTGTTGTTTGAATTTTTTTTCTTGGTTTTTGTATGGACCTTTGCAATCTATTTTTCAGCATACCTGTTGGATTGTTTGATTACTTAAAGACTGCCATGTAAATTTTGTTATTTTGACCAATATAAAATATGCAAAATTTTGCAGTATATTTTTTGTGCGCAGAATTCCCCCAGGCATACTATATGTATATTTTTTTCTTTTTTACCATGTTTGTTATTTTTCTCTCTGCAGACTTTATGGGTTGTATTAGCAATAATGCACATTGTTATGTGCCTAAAATACTTGTTAAATAAAGAGAGATTAAAAAAAATTAAGGAGCTGGGCCAGAGGTGTGTTTAGGTCAGGTAAAGAACTTTAGTAGTTAGTGCTGATTTTCAGAGGTTGGTAATAGCCAAGGTCATTTAGCATACACAGAAAATAGCATTCATACCAAAATGTTCTCCAGTAGGTTTTCAGCTATTCACTAAAATTTGTGTGCATCCACATTTAGATGAGAAAATGTTATATGCAAAATAGGCTTTGGCAAGTGCATGTGAAATTACTTGGTATAATATCCTTAGACCTAAATTTAACATTGGTCTTAGAGCAGGTGTTAAAAATGTGGGGCCCACTTACTAAATTCTGTAAAACATGTTTTTAACGTGCATTAGTATGGTGTTTTTAAAGCACTAGTCACAGGAAGGGGAATTATCAAACGGACTTATGCAGGTAAAACAGAAATGGCCTTTTACCAAATTGCCTGCCCAATATGTGGGTAAACTTAAGCACACTTGAAATGACTGAAATTGACCTTCATAATAGGCATCATCGTATAGTGCTTACGACTTTATTATTCTGCCTTGTATTTAATCATTGGTCAATGGTGATAACAAATGTTTTTCTTTTTTTGTATTTTTCAAAAATGCTCTTATCAAAGTGAATAAAAGTTCCCACTTAGCTCTTTAAAGACTGACGCCGTTAGATATCAAACACATCTACTTTTTTGGCATCACAATAGATGTATTCGATATCTAACGGCGTCAGTCTTTAAAAAGCTAAGTGGGAACTTTTATTCACTTTGATAAGAGCATTTTTGAAAAATATAAAAAAAGAAAAATGTTTATCACCATTGACCAATGATTAAATACAAGACAGAGTAATAAAGTCGTAAGCACTATACGATGATGCCTATTATGAAGGTCAATTTCAGTCATTTCAAGCATCTGTAATTGAATATAGGAGGCTCTTATGGTTTATTGAATTTCATTAGTTGCTGTCATCATAATCCTTCATTGTTGGTAAAAAGAAGGTTTACGTGGGAGTTGGTTGATAAACTTAAGCACACGTCATGTTCATGTGTAAATTTACCTGGGCCGAGCAGAGGCATTCCCACTGGCAGGGAGGAGAGGAGTTTGCTGTTACATGCACACTTTACGTTTTCATTTTCAAACGTATGCACATAACATTTCTCAAAAAATATCCTGTGCACATCTTAGCTGGTGTAATTGTGATCAGGAAGTTTTGCTGGGTTAATTTTGAAAATGGAAAGTACACACGCATATGTGCATATATTTCCTTTGAAGTAACTTTATGTGCATATTTCCCATCTAATTTATGTGGGCTGATAGAAAATGATCCCCCAAGTGGTGTTAAGTCTTTAGTAAACAGCACATTAAAACTAGTTTTCTATGCCAGTAATGCATACTGTATACATTACCAGTAGTGGTAATGCATTTTTATTGTTGCATTGCGACTGTGGAAAGGTAAGACCTAAGTCCAAAACCCTTCTTCTCACCAATGTTTAAAAGGCCTATGGTGGCCAAAAGTAATCCCACCAGCAGTCCCATGTTTGAAGGCCCTTGTATAGCCCAAAACCCTCCCCTTCCCAATTGATGCATATAGGACCAGCTATGGATCAAATGAGCCCTACAACCCTCATAGACTGTTCCTCAAGAGCTTAGTGTTAGGATTCGTGGGTTTCGTGGACCCTTGGCCCGAGGTGACAGCTCACAGTATCCTCTCTACAAGCTCCTGCGATCACGTGGCTGTAATGCAAGATGCCCTATCTAAACCCCCTCACCTTTGTTCAATAAGTTGTGCCTGTCTCTGGGCAGGCGTAGGTTGCGCACGCCAGCCAAGTGCCGGCACACTATCCCCCGGTACGGCCACTGTACCGAGGCCTCGGTCCCACCCCACCCCTGCCCCGCCTCTTTCACAAAGCCCCGAGACATACGCACGTCCCGGGGCTTGCGCACGTCACCGGGCCTATGCAAAATAGGATAGGCGTGCGCAGGAGCGGTTACAGGCGTAACCCTTTGAAAATCTGGCCCAGACTGTCAAACTAAATGCTTTTTGGGGACAAGCGCAAATCTTGCTTGAGCGATTTCTAGGGCCCTTGCCCCATGGGGTGGTAAAATTCTATATCTCTATTTGTTTGTCTAGTGGAGGGAGGCGGCTTTTGGCCAGCTCACTTACGCTAATTAAGAAACTGATTCTCTCCCATTGGCATAGTAATGAATTGCTTTCTTTTAGAATCTGGAGGCTGGCAATGATGAACTAATCATCATTAGAGTTGTTAAGAATTAAGTAATTTAAAGGCAGGAAGACCTATTTTCATTTGAGGGACTATTTTCTTTTATGGGGTAAATTAGCTGAACTGGAATGATGTTGTCTTTTCCTATTATATTGTATTTATGTTATAGTTAGTGAGGTTTTGGGTGGACCCTTGGACACTGTGGCAGCTGACCACGCCCACGGGGGGAAGTCCCGTGAGGGGCCTCAGATCAGGTTCAGCTCTGGAAACACAAACACAGATAGTTCTTTATTTAGACAGTTTGAGAAGCCACCAGAGGTGGCAGTAGTGAGTAGAAGATGTAGTCTGGCTGGACTAGTATTCCCCAGGGCGCTGGAACAGCGGTTTCTCCGGTAGCAGTTCTGTAGTGGAGAGAACTGAGAAAGTGAGTACAATTAAACATTCACAGAGTCCCAAGTATGGAGAAGCCCCGAGATAGGGAGAGCTGGCCCTCGAGGAGCGAGTACTAGATCCCTGGAGGTAGAGAGACTTGTTGGCAAAGTACTCACACAGCGGTTCCATGTAAGAGATGGTACTGGCACTGGAACGGGGGCAGAACCTCAAGGAGCGAGTACCTGGTTCCAGGGAGACAGCTCTGAGGAGTAGATGATAGCAATACTCACTGATGGTGTCTGTAGCGAATTCCTCAAAGTAGGAAAGGAGATGAATGCAGGCAGCGAGTCAGGGAACATGGGCCCTTGAGGAGCGAGTCTGTTACCTGACAGCAACCTGAAAGAAGCAAAGAGGCCCCCGAGGAGCAGGTACCCTGTTAGCAGAAAGAGTCCATTAGGAGTTGGAAGGCAGAGCAGCTGGGTACGGAGAGCGAATCCCATACGTAAGATTCCCCTTGCTAACTCAACGGCTAGCAAATAAACAGTAGGCTTAAATATCCGGGCAGCGTGACGTCATCACAGGGGAACGCCCCTGAGGAACGTGCCAATGAGGAAATAAGAATGAGGGCCTCACGGACGAGCGCCCTAAGGTACCTGGAGAGCATGGCGGGAGGCAGCGCTTAAGCCGGTCTGGATACGCCGGAGAGGACGGCAGATGGACACCGCGGCAGCCAGGCGTCCATCAAGAGCAGGAGGAGTGCAGACAAGGAAAGGTAGGCAGAGTGAAGCCTTCAGGCAGCGACGGTCGTAACCATTTATTTCTCTGTGGCTGGTGCATCCATTGTGACTTGAATAATGTCACCAGTGTGAATGTATGAGGTGCGGATGGTATGTATGTAGGTTGTCTGTTGGAAGCATGGGGGTTCTTGTTTAAAAAAAATTTGTGATGAAGTGTTGATCATCTGCCTTCTGGTGATTTCTGTAATTACTAGATTTTGCTTATATCTAGAACATGTTGTGCTGTTTGACACTTGATTCACACTTTAATAAAAAATATTGTTGAAAATATGAAGTAAAATAAAATCTAAACCAAAATAAATCAAAGAGTTTGGGCAAGAGTGGATACAGTGGTTAGAGTGGATAGAGTTAATGGAGAACAACTTGGAGATCCCAACTGAGAGCTAATGCTCCCTGTTGGTGCAATGAATATATAATGTATTTAATTAAAATCATATTGTGATGCACCTCCAAAGGCTGTATATAGATCTGTTAACAATGAAATGCTTAAAAGCAGATGCTTTATGCACCACCTAGTACCTATTTCAAACCACAGTTAATGCCACCGGACGAAACTGATTTTGCAAAATATTTGGCTTTTCAAAGAGTAATATTTTGTGCGTAATTTTACACTTGCAAAATTGTATGCTAATTAATAATTAATCATTTGAGGCGATGCAAAATCATTGCTTATTATCTAATGCAAAAAGCTAAGTAGTGCATTTCGAAAAGGCCACTTTAATAAATGATCCTCAAAATATCCTCTTTAAAAGCGTCTTAGTAAATGATGCTTAAAGATGAATATTTTCAAGAACAATCCACAAAAGAGAAAAATCCAATTTTCATACCCTTTGCCTTTGGAGCTCAGCTCTGCTTAGGATGTCCCCGAAATGGTTATGTTCCTAGCCATCGCCCGGTACACTATTTTTATCTTTCCCCTTATACAATATCGCCTTCTTAATATTTGATGGTGTTAGAATGGTGTGTGCTGTAAATGTGGTTTAAAAATCTAGTTCTGTAAGTTAATACTGACAAGGCTTCCGGTTTTCTATAAAATTTTGAAAATGCAATAAAATAGAGAAGAATAACTTTTATTCACAGTTATTGTTTAAAATCGGAGAAGACCGGTTAAGTCCTAGCCCTGCAAGCATACGGTCTCCTTCATAATGCTCACGTTTTTTTCCTGTGTGCTGCCAATTCCTGCCACCTTCTGCCTGCTGTCTTTTGCTTAATTATTAGTTATTGCCTTGGGGGATGGGAGGATAGAGAGTGGAAGGTCACCTATGCCTCCAGGGTATATTAACAGGTGTTCATTATCCAAATCACGCTTAATGTTTAAAGTGCACCTGCAAAATAAGGCAAATGGGCTTTTTCGTGCCTGTGCTGCGATTTTCAAAGTTTCAGATCCTTCTGCCCTGTGCCCCTACCCTGGATATTAAAAGGTTTATATTGTTTAGCTTAGTTGCTGTAGTCCTTTATCGATGGTGGAAATGACTAAGATGATGTGAATTGAAGCAAAGGTGTTATACTTGACAGTGAGCAGTAGCACTGTTTTCTGATGGTGATCGCTGCTTCGGGGGCAATGTCAGAATGATGATGCTTATGATGCTAACACGAGGTTGTACTACCATAAGGCAAATGAGATAGTAGACTTCATTATAGAGTCACTGACAGTCATTCTCCATCAGCTATCTGTAATATTTATTTCTAACCACTGTTCCACCTGTAAAATTCATTCATCACAGTTAGTAATTATAATAACACTGTCAAGGCTGTAAGCATGATCATTTGCATAGTGCTTTGTTATCCACACAGGGCCCTTTACCATTATGGGGGTAATGTTTAGCCAGAGTAAAGTCTGTGGATACTTTTTCACTGCAGATTTTTCACTGATTATCAAAGTGAAATAATGTGCATAGTTTTGCTTTGACGATTACCTGCATGCATTATCAGGTGTGAATGCATGCTGATAGCTTTGCTAGGATAGTTTTTCCCACTGGAATCTACGCACAGAGATGATAAATTTCAAAGAGCTCTCTGTGGCCCCATGTATACGTGTATATGAGCCCATGGAGATATACTCTGGGGACAGGAAGATACGAATATAATCCACTTTGAAGTACCTGAAAGATGGAATATAGAAATAAATAAATACTATTTTAGAATCTGTGCGGAATCCCATGCACAGATTCTAAAATACACATAGCCACGTCCCCAAATGCGTGTACATTACAGTACATGCAAATGTTTGTGCATATGTTAATTCACATTTGTTTTATTGCCCACGCATGAATACTTCTGGTTTTGCTGGGATGGGCTCATTACCCCACCCAGTAAGGCAGCCAGATATTACCACCAAGGATATGTTCACACTGGCATCTGTTCCCAATTTGGGGAGTCAGATGGTACAATCATATGGTTGCACAGGTCATACACCTCCCCCTCCTTCTCAAGATGATCATCTAATCTCTCAGGAGAATTTTGGTAGGGTTATGAAGCATGCAGCAGGCTAGAAAGATCTCACATACTTTTGTAGGGTTATAGAGAAAACACCCCCCTGATCTGTCCAGGCAGTGGAAATGTGTTTTGAATAGACCAAAGGTTCTCTCAATGATTGCCCTGCTCTGCTGGTGGGTCCTGTTGTAGCACGCATCTGCTGCAGTCTTTAGATATGCCAGAGGGATCATGAGCCAGGTTTTGAGTGGATATCCTCTATCACTTGTAGGGGAGAAGGCAGAGAAGAGCTGCGTGAGAGTGAGATATCTCATGATGGCAGACAGCAGGGCTGTTCCCAGGTGGAGGCTGGAGTGGACATCCTGGGCCTAAGCAGTAAGTCCACCTAGATACCTGGGAGAAAAAAAGAGCAGACCTTAGAAACGATGTAGTTGTGTGATAGCAGCACACCTGCCTAGAAGCCAATTCCCAGTGACCGTGACATTCCTGAATTCCTGACTATGAGAGGGTGCAGGCGTAGTGGCAGGATCCTGGAAACCAGGGCACTACATCCATGATTATAGACTGAGTGTTGTGGGAATGGAAGCTCTTGCAGTTGCGGAAGGTGGTCTCGATGCCTGCTGGTGCTCTTATAGGAACATGAATGCAATCAATAGCCCCTAACACTGAGGGAAAGCATGCAGTTTGGTAGAAATCAGTCATAATTAGTTTGTTGTTGTCTTTTCCAAGAGAAAGATATATAGTGATGTGTTTTCTTGGGAAATGCAGCCAGAAATTGATCAATACATATGGAGGTGACTGATTGGCTTATTTTAGCCGTGACCCCTAGACATGTCTGGAAGGTGCTGATGGCAAAAAAGGCCAGAGCCGTAGTGACTTTGAGGTATACTGGCAAGGTGTGGCCTCTCTGAATGGAAGGGCGCAGGTCCTGCTCTAACTGTTGGCATAGGTATAGTATGGTTTCCTTGTTGAACCTGACTCTGCACTGACAGATCCAAAAACTGTGCCCTAGTCCTGTATACTCTCTGTAAGGAGTACCTCTTCCTCCTTCTCTTTTCTCTTGCTCTCCATCCTCAGCTGTTGTGCCATGAGTATCCATATGTTTATTCTACTCATTTTAGATTATTTCTCCAGCCACTCATCCACCCAGTCTGCTCCAGTATGCCCCAGGGACACACCCTTAATCCCCCCCTCCCCCCATATGCTCCAGTCACCATACATACACAGGGGCCGATGCAATAAAATTGTGTAGAAAGCAGGTGCTGAACAGTCAGCGCCCGCTCTCTCAATGTGCACATGGCGCCCCTAAGGGGGACACCATGCAATATTTAAATGAGGGGGTCACGTAAGCAAGCGACCCTAGCGCATCCTTGCTAACGCGAAGCCAATCGGTTTCATGACTGCCGTACGCCGGTCACGAAAACCGACACAGAGTTTATCGGCATCGGTTTTCCTTACTGGCGGACAACCACGGAAACCAACACAGATAAACCCGGCACTAGTTTTCGTGACCGGCGTACGGCAGTATGGTAAACCGACGCTGATAAACTCAGTGTCATTTTACCTTACCGGCGGACTGCCATGGAAACCAATGCCGATAAACCCGGCACCAGTTTTCATGACAGGCGTATGGCATGGAAACCAACGCCAATAAACCCGGCATTCGGTTTTTGTGATCGGCATACGGTAGTAAGGGAAACCGACGCTGAATTTATCAATGTCGGTTTACTTTGGCGGCGGACAGCCAGGAAAACCGACGCCAATAAACCCGGAGTTGGTTTTCGTTACCGTTCGCTGCTGAAAACCAACGCTGAGTTCTATTTCTTTAATTTTTCATCTTTTTTTTGAGGCACACAACTATTAACGCCTGCTCCTGAAGATCCTTAGAGATCTTTACTTTGTTCTTCGTCATGGTTAGTTGTCCCTCTGTTATTTCTCTGGTTTCTCAAACTCTTGCTGGATCCCAAGCAGTTTGCCGTACTCCAATTGCAGGAAGGAAGGAGTAGCCAAAACCTCCTGGATTTCAAACTCATACATAGTAACGTACATAGTAATGATGGCAGAAAAGGACCAGATTGCCCCATCCCATCTGCCCAACAAGCTTCTTGTGGTATTATCCACTGCTCTGTGCAGTTACCCCCAAGCCTTATGATAAGGGTAGTAATATTTGTGATCAATCACAATCAAACAACTGTCAAACCCATAAATTACTACTGCAACATTCTTATTGGGTGAGGAGCCTTTTTGATAATTCAGATAAAGCTGCTTGACATTCTTTGCTTTGAAACTTGGCCATAGAAGCCATCCTGGGCTCTTTCCCTTATGTCTACGTGTCAGTATCCCAGATCATAAAAGTCAGGGCCTGTGTTAGCTGTATGTGTACAGTTCCCCTTTACCCTCCCCCCACTGTCAAAGCGTGGAGCAATGTTGCAGTTGCATCAAACGTATACAGGCTATTGACTGAGGGAAATAAACCCCATGCCTTCTGTTAAGGGTAGTAACAGCTGTTTCATGCAGGTTATCCCCATCCACTTTCTTCTTCATTTCCATCCTCTAGCCTTTAGGGTTCCACAGTGTTTATCCCATGCCCCTTTGAATTTGTTGACAGTTTTCTTCTTCACCACCTCCTCCGGAAGAGCATTCCGAACATCCGCCACCCTCTCCATGAAGAAATGGGCCTGAAAAATCAACAAAAGGAAAATTTCCTCTCTACGTCCTAACTGCTAGAAAATCATAAGGGACTGCCTCTAGACCCTCTGGAGAGGGCTGCGTAAAAAAACTCTCAAGGGGGACGGCCATTCCAGACCGCTCAAAAGGAGGGGCTGTATTTGAATGCTAACCTCCCCCCATTCCCCTACCTATTCTGTTCTAAGAGTTCACCTAGGCCTTAATGGTAACAGAACTGGATGTCTGTTACCATTAATGAGCAACAATCAAAGATGGTTCAAAGCAGGTCGGATACATAGGTTGATGTCTGTAATGATTTGGAGACTTTGTGCTGTGGGGAGATTAATGCATCCTTGAAGGCAAACCTGGTGAAAATGCCCTGGTTGGGACAAGCTGGGACTTCTCCTAAACCAGCCCCATTCCCCGCAGGTTGACCACTTGGGTTTCAGGGAGCGGCAGGACTTAGGTGAGTCCCCTGAGCAGTCCAAGTCAGGGCAGGCAGCGGGCAGGGCATAGTCATCATTCGTGCCAAGGTCAGGTCCAGGCAGCAGGCAGGGTAGTAGTCAATGTCTGTAGCCGAGGTCTGATCCAGTTGAGCAGTCAGAAGGGCTGGAATGAGGCAAGGCTTGGCTAGGCAAGGCTGGGACTGGAGCAACACACACTATGTTAGGCAAGGGGACCTGTTGCTGAGGCAATAGCTGGAAGTGCGGCTGGAGTTTAAATGCCCAGCTGCACCAATGTCATCAAGGTGTACCACTGCCTCTATTCCTGCATTAGAGGCTATATCAAATGTGCACAGTTGCATGCATGCACCTAGATGTACCAGGCTGGGAGCAAGGGCAGTCTTCCTGCAGCTGGCCAAAGACAGCAATGTCATATACATTAGAAAACACTCTCAAAAATCAAAATGAATGTCACGGTTCTGGCTGTGAGCGCCGCAATCAGACCCTTACCTCCGTGTTCCTGGACCTGTTCCCGCTTCTGTTGGCCTAGTTCGCAGCCTGTTCGGCGGTGTCCCCTTGAGGGCCGCGCTGCCAGGAAGCCTCCCATGGATGCTCTTTATCTAGGCGCACGTGAGCGCCACTTGGGCGCTTTTCTAGGCCGTTTCCCACCAGTGGTGACTCCGCCCAGTTCCTGACGTCAGACGCCGTGGCCTTGATAAGCCGGCCGTGGACACTCAGTCTTTGCCTTGCAGCGGGCTTACCAACCGGTTCCTTGTTGCTCCGTGCCCCGGAGTGAGCCACCTTTGGAACTCACTCCATTCCTGCTTGCCAGCTACAGTACCTGCTTGGTTCCTGCTTGCCTGCTACAGTTTCTGCCTGGTTCCAGTATCCGAGTCCTGCTACAGTTCCTGCCTGGTTCCAGTATCCGAGTCTTGCTACAGTTCTTGCCTGGTTACAGTATCCAAGTCTTGCTACAGTTCCTGTCTACTGTTCTAGTCTGGTTCCAGTTCTCAGTCCTGCTCATCAGCCTGCCCGCTCCAGTCTCAAGATCATCAACCCGCCTAAGACCCAGCGGCCGGGTTCCTACGGGCTCCTCCCGGGGGAGCACCAGCTTCCAGGGTGAAGAGCACCCCTACGTCCTGCCTGAATATCTGCCTACCAGCCTGCGGTGTACCAGAGATATTGAATACCTTTCCCAGTCTCTTGCAGGTCGGCCCAAGGGTCCACTAAATTGAGACTCCATAACAATGAAGAAATAAAATAAAAATTCCAATGGGAAACTATATTGAAAACTAATAAAAATTAGTCATATTGGAGCATACCTATGACATGTATTATATTATTTATTCACTTACTCATTTAAAATAGTACAAAGAAAAAATATCTCAGTCATGGAAATAATGGTCCATTGACCACCACACAGCCACCCAGCTGGCAGATCTATGATAACAAACGGCCACTACTTTTTCATACTTATAATATAAACATACCATATGCCATCACAAATGTACATTCAAATTGGTCTCGTTTTTCCCAATTCATCATAATTAGTTGAATAGCAACTGAAATAAAGAAGTAGAACAATTTTGCTTTTGGTAATGAATGTGGGAAGAGCACCAAGGGATTTCAAAATAACATTGTATTAGAAGTAGTAAGATTCAACATAAGGGAAACGTCCTAAACTTCTAGCCAATAAGAGTATGTGACAGGACAATAGAAAATAAGATGGGAAAGAGAAGCCCTAGTTACCCTACAGGACCAACAATTATGTGCTGCTGAAAGTCCCGCTTTATGTAGAGTCCATGGAGTCCAATAAGCATGATGAGCTAGAAACAACAAAGATTGAGTTACATGAGAAGATAAGGAGGGTCTCAAGGAAACTTTCCAGTAGGAGTCCCAGGGGCAATCATCTGGCAATGATAATTCACGAGCCCAAGCCTTTTCCAGGCTTAAACAATGAGGAAACATTTTTTCAAGTATTTGTGTATATTAGAGGCAATGTGACCATGGGAGGATGAAGAAAGTAATAATGTGAGTGCCTGAGAGGGCTGGGAAAATGAATTAGTATTAGAATATGTCGATCGTATAGAGGACTGTAATTGCATCTATTGAAACCGCTGAATAGACAGTTGATGAAAGGATAGTAAGTGTGCGGAATTCAACAAATGCTCGGCCATCCCTATACCTTTCTGATACCATACCATATGAGCAATCTGAAATTATAAGTTTAACTAAATACACATTATAGAGGATTGCTTCAGAGGGATCTTTAAATCTTTAATTGTCTGCTTGAAAGAGCAATGAGCAGAATAGGTAGAGGGAAAAATGGGATATGAACAATAACAGGATAAAGATGGTAAACCTGAAATTGCCCATAATGGTAAAGGTCATACCACCATTTTCTCTACTGCCAGCCATATTGGTTGATTATCCACATCTTGCTCATCAGTAAACCATGCCATACTTTGCTGTAGAACAGAGGCCAAATGATAGCTATAGAAGTCAGGGAAATTAATCCCACCCATGTGTTTATGGAGCTTTACCTTAAGTAATGCAATACGTTCAGGTTTATTATTCCATAAAAAGTGGGACAGAAGACCATCTTGTCTAGCATATAATTTGCATGAAAGAAAATGGGGAGCATACTGAGGATAAAATTAGTATGTGGTGTGAAAACCATTTTGATAATATCTAGGCATCCCCACCAAGATAAATGTAAGGAAGAGCATCCTGTGATAGTGTTGGTGACCAAGTATAAAAATAGATTCGCAGGTATTTTAAGCTGTTGGTTATCTACTAAAATTTTTAAGTTGAAGAGAAAGATGATTAGCTAGAAAACTGAGAGGCATCATTTCCAGTTTACACCAATTGATGTGGTAGCCGCAGGATATCATTGAAAAGTTAGAGATATGATACATGGTAGAGAAGTTTCAGGTTTAGAAATATAAAGTAAAACATTGTCTATGGGCAAATAGTTTATGCTCAATATTCAGAGGAAGTTCTATCATGAGGTAGGTGATTTTTCATGAGGTGGCTGCCTCAGACGGAAAAATTCTGATGCTGCAAAAAGTGCCCCCTCAGAACTATTGGTTCTCAGCCGCCTCATCCTGCCTGAAGACCATCGGCAGCGCAGCTTTACCAACATACCTGTGGAGTCCTCACTCTCTGTGGGTAGGAAAGAAGAATCAAGTGGTGGTGCTGATTTGATGACATGCCATGGCATCCCAATCCCTTCGCAGGCAAGAAGAAAGAAATTGTGGTGTTGGCACTGATTGGATGATGTGCGCGGGGTATCCCCACTTCCCTTGGCCAAGAAAAAAGGACTTGCAATGGCAGCTCGCTTTTGATGGTGTGCTTGTAGGGTCTCCACCCTCCGCGGGCTGAACTAGAGCTGCCAGCCCCGAAAATTACTGCCCACGGGGTTCCCATCCTCCCACAAGCAGGAAAAAGAATGCAGGAAGAAAGAAACGGGAGGCACTGGCACTGGTGAAAACTTCTTATGCTTCTCCTTCCCCTCACTCTGCTCAGCTCTCTTATATTCTCAGTGAGAAAGGAGCTGAGCTGAATGACTGAAAGGGGATGGGTGTAGAGCGAGAAGCAAATGGGAGGTAGGTGAGTGAGTGAGAAGGAAGGAAGAAAGGGGGCTGTGAGTGTGGCGGAAATGTGAATGAGAGGGAAGGGGTGAGTAAGAGACGGTAGGGATGATTAAGGGGAGAAGGGAGTGAGAGAGAAGGCAGTGATTAAGGGGGAAGGGAATGAGAGAGGAAAGGGGTGAGTGAAAGGGAAGGCAGGAAGGGGTGAGTGAGGGAAGGGGTGGATTGAGAGGGAGAGAGGTGAGGGAAGGAAGGAGTGATAGAATGGGAAAGGGGTAGGAATGCGTGAGAGAGGGAGGTGCTGGGGTGACTTAAAGGTGGGGTGAGTGGTAAGGAAAGGGGAGGAGCAAGAATGTATTGGGGGATGTGAATGAGAGTGCAGGGCCAGTAGAAGTAGGCAGCTTGTAGAGCACCGCAGTTTTTGAAGTGGAACAACGGGAGCAGGACTGCAATGGTTGTGGCCCAGTATAGCAAGTTGTCACGTGGGCTCATGCAAGTGGAAAGTAGGAGGTGCAATCACTGCAGCTAAAAGCAGTAGGAGCAGCAGCGGCATTGGCCCATGTGGTCAGAAGAAAGGAGCAGGAACAGTGTCTGCCCGTGCCCCAAGAGGGGAGAAGAATGTATGTGAGCATGAGAATGTGTGTTAATTATGAATGTTAATGATGAATGGAAATGGAAATGGCTGCGTGTTCTGAAATGTGAATGGGGCAAAGCTTTTATCAAACTATTGGAGAGTATGGTAGCTTGGGAGATAGTGGCTTGGGAAACAGCAAGGAGGAATAAGGAGGCAGACTCTGGCTGTTTCCTTTATGTGCAATTTATTTACAGTGAAAAGCAAAATCAAATAAAGAATGAAACTCATTTTTTTAGGTAACACGCAGACAACAATCATAGCAGGTCTTTGCATAAACAGGATTTCTGCCTGCTCCCTGGGGGCCTCCCTAACCCTTTAAGACCCGGAGTTCTTGTACACTGGTGAGGGGCTCCTCCCTTCACACAGGATTCCTTGTGGGTCTGGATCTTAAGAAGGACTGAGCAAGGCAGCTGTGCCTGGTCCCTTAAGGCAGTCTAGGGAGTTTGTTTAGACTTCTTCACAGAGAGTAAAAAATAATCAATGTGGGCACTTAGAGAAAATAAGGTCAGATGAAATTTAATGTGGACAAGTGCAAGGTGTTGCATATAGGGAAAAATAACCCATGCTATAGTTACACAATGTTAGTTTCCATATTAGGAGCTACCACCCAGGAAGAAGATCTAGGCATCATAGTGGATAATACTTTAAAATCGTCAGTTCAGTGTGCTGCAGCAGTCAAAAAAGCAAACAGAATGTTAGGAATTATTAGGAAGGGAATGGTTAATAAAACAGAAAATGTCATAATGCCTCTGTATCGCTCCATGGTGAGACCGCTCCTTGAATACTGTGTACAATTCTGGTCGCCGCATCTCAAAAAAGATTTAATTGCGATGGAGAAGGTACAGAGAAGGGCTACCAAAATGATAAAGGGGATGGAACATCTCCCCTATGAGGAAAGGCTGAAGAGGTTAGGGCTGTTCAGCTTAAAGAAGAGACCGCTGAGGGGGGATATGATAAAGGTATTTAAGATCATGAGAGGTCTTGAACGAGTAGATGTGACTCGGTTATTTACACTTTCGAGTAATAGAAGGACTAGGGGGCATTCCATGAAGTTAGCAAGTAGCACATTTAAGACTAATTGAAGAAAGTTCTTTTTCACTCAATGCACAATAAAGCTCTGGAATTTGTTGCCAGAGGATGTAGTTAGTGCAATTAGTGTAGCTGGGTTCAAAAAAGGTTTGGATAAATTCTTGGAGGATAAGTCCATTACCTGCTATTAATTAAATTGACTTAGAAATTAGCCATTGCTATTACTAGCAACGGTAACATGGAATAGACATAATTTTTGGGTACTTGCCAGGTTCTTATGGCCTGGATTGGCCACTGTTGGAAACAGGATGCTGGGGACCCTTGGTCTGACCCAGTATGGCATGTTCTTATGTTCTTATGGGCCCTAAAGTGATTGACTGGGTTAGAAACTGGTTGATTGGGAGGCAAGAAAGGGTAAATGGAGGTCAGAAAAAGGAGAGGGGCGTTATTAGTAGTATGCCACCAGGATCAGTCCTTGGACCAGTTCTTTTCTACATTTTCATGAGTGACATTGCAGAAGGACTGTTGGGATAGGTTTGTCTGTTTGCTGATGATACTAGGATCTATAACAGGATAGAAAACCAGAAAGGTGTGGAAAACTTGAGGAGGAATCTAGCAAAGCTTGAGAAATGATCTAGGATTTGGTAGCTAAGATGTATGCATTTAAGACGCAAAACCCAACAGGGAAGTACAGTATAGGGGGTGCAATTCTTATAAGTACAAAATAGTGGGATCTGGTGGTGATCATATCTGATCATCATAAACTGGCCAAACAAGTAGATAAGGTGACTTCAAAAGCCAAAAAGATGCTTGGTTGCATAGGAATGGTCAACACAAAAAAGGTGATATTGCCCCTTAATAAGTCCCTAGTTAGACCTCATTTGGAATACTGGGTACAGTTCTGGAGACATGTTTGGAAGGATATAGTGGTATTTCTTTTAAAGCATATGAGAACAGACTTGATCTAAACCTGTATACCATAGAGGAAAGGTGAGATAGGCAAGATATGATAGAGGCAACTGAAAAATCATTCAAGATGTTAAAGTGTTCAGGAAGAAACTTAAAGGCTTATTGTTCATAGAAGTTGTTAATTAGTCTATGGGTTTTAAGCATGTATTTTTATTATTATTTTATTTGTATGAGTTGTTTATATTTTGTTTTATGTTTTTTATTGTAATCCGCTTGGAATGATTCATCAAACAGGCAGAATATAAATGTGTTAATAAATAAAGAAAACAATAGAGTTATTTAAATAAATACAAAGTTTCCATGCAAATAAGGTGGGCTTGCAAAAGAAAGGAAGTTTAAGAATGAGGGAGTCATGGGATGAAGGTGAAAGGTGGTAGGCTCAGGAGTAATCTAAGGTAATATTTCTTTGCAGAGAGGGTAGTAGATGTATATAGCAGCCTTTCTGAGGAGGTGGCAGTGACAAGGACAGTGTCTGAATTCAAAAAAGCATGAAATAAACACAGAAGATTTCTGAAGGAGTTGTAGTGATTGTAAAGCTGAATAGTTGGTGTGGATGGTTAGACTAGATAGCCATATGGTCTTTTTTCTGCCATCATATTTCTATGTTTCTAATATTCTGATTCAAATCAGCATTTTAATCTATTCACCTTTTGTATACTCCTTTGTGTCATATGATCAGGGCTTAATTTATGGGGAAATGCAGTTCCGGTACTTTTCCAGTTTAGAGGCAAAGCAGCAAGGGTGTTCTGCTCCAGCCCCTCCCTTCCAGGCAGCCTGCAGGGAAGAGAAGAAGAGGGATTGAGCCTGGAGCACACACTGAAGAAAACAGCCAATTTGTTCACTAATCCAACTTCTCCCCTCTTGTTCCCCCATATTCCTATTGTAGGGAACAGATGGGGATGGGGGGATACCTAAGCAGACACTGCAAAGCATATATTCGAAAAGGGGTTTGAATTAGCACAAGTTTGAAACTTGTGGACAACAGTGTCAATTGTCAAGGCTTCAACTCTGACCTTGATGAATGGCACTACTGCTTACAACTTTCAGACTTGTGTTAATTCAATCTCTTTTTGTGTCCATTACTGAGGGCTTAATTTCTGGTAAAACAACCCAGAACGGTGTTCTGCCACCATTATTTATTTTTTTATATACCACTAATATGATTAAATTAATCCATCTAAGTGGTTTACAATAAAACATATATAAAATCTTTATGAGAGTAAAAACATCATTTAAGCAGTAAAAAAAAAAAAAAGGTGGGTGGGGTTGTAAATAAAAACAAAGACTATAGCAGACACATGTAAAACACAGCTGGATAGACTAGAATTAGAATTACTTGGTTAAAGATAATAGGAGGTGAACATAGGAAGATAGTTATGTGATGTAGGCAGTGGTACAAAAATAAGTTTTTAAAGCTTTTTTGAAATCTTTAGTATTGGGTATTAGGCGAAGTCTTCAGGTAAGGAGTTCCAAAGAATCGGGCCAGCAACTGAGAATGTACGTCTGCGAGTCAGGTCAAGTCTTGCTGTTTTTATTGTTGGTATTTCAGGAATACATTTGTCCATTGAGCAAAGTTGTCGTGGGTTTGTCGTGGGATTGTGGGTTGTGGTAAGAATTTTTTATTTGATATGATATGAGACTGGTAACCAATGTAAATGCTGGAGTGATGTGATCATTGCGGGATAGGTTGTATAATAGGCATGCAGCGGAGTTTTGAATGAGTTGAAGAGGATGGATTGTCGATGCTGATAGTCCCAAGTAGAGGGAATTACAGTAGTCAAGGTTGGATAAAATCTTGGACTGCAGATCTGAAATCGGATGTAAATAGGGAGGGGTTTAAGTTTCTTTAGCATTTGCAATTTGAAGAAGGATTTTTTACTATTGCAGTTACATTATCAAACATTGATAGTTTCGAGTCTATGAAAATACCCAGGTTTTTGGCACAATTTGTAATGGGAATTGTATGTCCTTTATTATTTATTTATTTATAGTTTTTATATACCGGGAGTTTCTGTATACAATACATATCACTCCGGTTCACAATTAACAGAAGAACTACTGCCGGGGGGCAGTTTACATGGAACAAATCTTGGAACAAGTAAGAACAGTTGATCTAAATAAATAGGAAAAAACAAAACTAAGCTCACTTTAAGTAAATAAATAGGCAATAGATAGTCTTGATTAAATAAGGCAGAAAAACCGTACATTAAAACCAAAGGACAGGGTTGTTATGTCCTTCAAAGGTGAATTCACTAGGAGGATGGTGTATTGTCTGGAATGGTTGATAGGAAAATCAATTCTGTCGTTGAAGCATTCAGTTTTAGCTTGTTTTATGATAGCCAGGTTTTTATTGTTGATAGGTATAGGTGTAGAAGGTTTTCTTCCATGAATCTGTAAAAGGGATTATAAATTGGATGTCATCTGCATACATTTTAAAGTTCAGATCAAGTCCAGACATAATGTGACAAAGTGGTAAAAGGTAAATATTAAAGAGGATTGCCGAGAGAGCTGATCCTTGGGGAGCACTTGAGTTTGTAATGTACCAGTCACAGTGGAAGTTGCCAAGAGATATTCTTTGAGGGCAGTTGGATAGAAAGGATTGAAACCATTGTAGGGAAAGCCCAGATACACCAATGTGTTTCAAATTTGACAGAAGGATTTCAAATGCAGCTGAAATGTCTAATAAGACCATGATATAGTCTGTATTGGTGTCAAAACCTCTGAGGATTGTGTCGAATGAGGAGATAAGGAGAGATTCCATACTGTGCCCTTTTCTAAAGCCATATTGGTTGGTGTGTAGAACATTATTTTCCTGTATATAGTCAGAAAATTGCTATAGTACAACAGATTCTAGAACTTTGGCTATTGATGGGAGGGTAGCAATTGGACGGTAGTTTGAGATGTCTGATGGGTCTTGCTTTTTCTTTTTTGGGATAGGTAGGATAGATGATTTTTTCAAGAAGATGGGAAAATGCCTTGGGTAAGTGAGGCGTTGACTATGTCTGATATGGAGGAGGCAATGTGTTCTTTAATACTCTTCAACAAGTAGCCAGGGCATGGATTAAAAGGGCAGTTGGATGCTTTAGATTTTGTTAAGATGCGAATGTGCCATGTTAAATCCAGATAGGGAGCTGGATACTTGGGGTAGAGTGGATACAGGAAGTGGGAGTGAAGAAAAATTGGCAGAGATATTTTCTATTTTTTCTTTGAAATGTGATGCTATTTTTTTTTTCAAACTTTCTTTATTGTGGTGTGATAATACAGACAACAACAATCTCGAGAACCAGCGAACTCGTACATACCACCAAATTTTCAACTTTCAAAACCCCCACCCAAAATAACTAAAAACCAACCCAAATTATACATTATACAGCCCCTTCCCTCAGCCCCCCCACATACCCCCCCCCCCCCCCCCCCCCCCCCCCGGCAGAGAACCTCATACACCACTATATAGGGACAGCATCACTTAGTGAAAATCAGGATACATGTCATGTGTACCAAAAAAAAAAAAAAACCCTCACCCCATGACCATGGACGAAAACGCAAATATGAGCAGGCGAGGACCCAGTACAGCAGACCTTTTTTTAAAAAAAAAAAAAACATAACAAAAAGAGACACCCATGCTGCTACTTTGAAGCTAGAACCCAGACTCTGTATGGTAATCAGACCACATTGAGCTCTACTAAAGGTGCCAAAGATTTAATGTGGGAGGTGAGAGTCTTATAGTACGGTCTCCAGATCGCTCGAAAGTCACCTTTTCTGTGAGGCTGAAAAGATTTGTACAAGGACCCATATTCCAGTTGATAGAGCTCTGTCAATAAGACATTCCACCCAGCCGCGGTCGGAGGACTCGCATCAATCCATTTTAATAAAATACATTTCTTTGCTATCAAACATGCTTTAGAGACAAAGCCAATGTTATCGACATTGAGACTAACTTCTCCAATATCAGTGTTCAAAATGCAAAATGAGCATGACCACTGGACTGGCTCTCGTAGGATCACACTTAAGTTGTCACGAATAGCTTCCCAAAAATCAGCTATCTTCGGGCAGTCCCACAAACAATGGATCAATGAAGCAGGTGAATGAGCACACTTTAAACATTGCGGCGAGGCAACGCTTCCCATCAGGTGAGCCCTCGCCGGGGAATACACAATGCGGTGAAAAATTCTCTGTTGCAGTTCACGAAGACCAATGTTATTAGTAATTTTAACAATCGAAAGATAACTGTCTCTTAACATGTGTACCTCTAGATTTTCCCCACAATCTCTAGACCACTTAGGAAGCAGAGTCGTAAACACGGAGTGTGGTACAATAGAATGATAGAATTGGTATAAGCAAGACAGGGATCCTTTCCGGGACTTAAAACACTCCACCAAAGAATCATAAGTAGCATTGGTAATAGTAGATCCAACAGATCCTTTCAGGGAAGCAGACACAGCAGCTTTCAAGTGGCCATAAATAAGAAAATGAGAAGGTTGAAAACCAAGTTTCTCTTGGCATTGCGTGAACGTATAAAACTGTCCAGACGTGGAATCCGGACCTCCTGCATTTGCCACAAAGAGGATATGTTAAAGCTATGTTGACTAGGTAACATTTTTTGTGATTCCGGTAAAGAGCAGCGCAGGGAGAAGTGCGGAGAGACATACCTTGGTAATCCCAAAAGTTTCCTGGTATACCCCCATATTTTCCGCATTGTAACAACCAAGCTATGCCCCATATAGGATTGTGAGGACTGAGGGGCCAGGGCATGTAGAACATAAGAAGGGTCATCTGGGGAACACAGGGCCCGTAGCAAAGTGGGGTCAGTATATTCCTTGGTACCCAAAATCCAATCCCCCAAAAATCTTAAGTTTGCTGCCCATGAATAAAGGACAAAATCAGGAAGGCCGTAGCCCCCATGATTTTTCTGAGCAGTCATTGTGGAATAGGCCAAGCGTGGACACTTATTATTCCAAATGAATTTACGAATAATAGATTGTAACATTTTATTATCCTTGGAAAGCAATATAAACGGTAGCATAAGCAATTTATATAAGATCTGAGGGGCGATAACCATTTTAATGACCGCAATGCGCCCCTGAAGGGACAAGGGGAGATTCTGCCACCCCGCTAATGTTTTTGCTGCCTTCTCTATAGCCGGGGGTACATTTAAGCCATACCATTTCTTAGGATTGGGATGGATGAAAATACCCAAATATTTAATGGTTGGTGCAGCCCATTTGACCGGGAGATCAGCCCACGTACCCCGCAAGTCTCCACCCAAGTCTAACGCCTCAGTTTTATCTAAGTTTAATTTAAACCCCGAAACCCTCTGGTAGGAATGAAAAATAGCAATAGCAGCCGGAAGAGCTTTACGAGCATGGGACAGCAAAAGCAAGATATCATCCGCAAAGAGCAAGGTTAGAAACTTTTGCCCATTAACCACGATACCTGTAACGTCGGAATCCATCTTTAACTTGTACACCAAGGGTTCCACAGTCAATATAAACAAAAGGGGAGATAGGGGACACCCCTGTCTGGTGCCTCTCTGTAGGAAAAACTCCCCGGAGAGTTGGCCATTCACCAGGATTCGGGCAGAGGGATTTGTATACAATAAGGTGATATACTCATAAATTCTCCCCATAAACCCCAATTTGGTCAAAACCTGCTTAGAAAGGGCCAAGCTACCCTATCAAATGCTTTCTCAGCGTCACATGCGACCAAGATAGGGTCCAAAACTTTCTGGGTTTGGCAGCATTCTAAAGCAGCCAGTACTTTATGTATATTAACCGTAGATCTTCTCCCCGCTACAAACCCCACCTGGTCCGAAGATACTAACAGAGGCAAAATGAGTTTCAATCGATTGGCCAGGACTTTTGCAAAAATCTTAATATCTAAATTTAACAGCGAAATTGGTCTGTAGGAGGATGCCAACAAGGGGTCCCGTCCTCCCTTAGGAAGTACCACAATGGTGGCAACCCGCATGGAGCTGGGCATTTCTTGTTGATCTGTCATATTTTCAAAAACAGCACGGAGGATAGGAGAGATCTCTTCTACCAAAGCTTTATAGAAAACCGAGGTCATGCCGTCAGGACCCGGAGCCTTATTAGCAGGTAGTGACCGAATCGCTTCGCAGATCTCTGAGACTTCAATTGGGCGCTGTAATCTCTCCTGCTGAGCCTCTGACAAGCTCGGTAAAGGGAGCTCCCGTAAGAAGTCCGCGATGGTCACATCGTCCACTTTTTCCTCAGAGTATAATTTACAGTAGTAAGCAGAGAAAATGTCCGCTATATCCGAAGAAGTAGACTTAATATTCCCTGCAGAATCTTTTAAGTTGGCAATGAATTTAGAGGAGTCTTGCGTTTTCAAGAGGGACACTAGTAAGCGCCCCGTTTTATTTCCAAACCGAAATAAGAAAAATTGCTGGGCTCTTAGTTTCCGTTTAGCACGCTCATGCAATAAGGTATTAAGAGCATTACGCGTCTCCTTATATTGGGCTAGCTTATTGGCATCCTCCTTAATATTGATTTGTCTCTTAAGCCACCGCATCTGCTTATCCAAAGAAATGAGATCTTTATCTAATTGCTTCTTCTTGAAACTAACATAACTGATAATATCTCCCCGCAGAACACATTTTGCAGTTTCCCACAACAAAATCGGGTGGGCGAGATGTTGCTGATTATCTTGTAGAAATTCACGCCATTTCCGTAAAAGAAATGCCGGGAACTCCGGGTCAGTTGCCAAAAAAGCTGGTAAGCGCCACTGAGATTGGGCCCCTCCAGCCCTCTGGCCAAAAGTGCCCACAACTGGGCAGTGGTCAGAGACCAATAAGGAAGCGATCGAAGACCCCGTAAACCTAGAAAAAAGGGACTCAGAGATTAATAAATAATCAATCCGTGAGCGAGCATCATGTGCTCGAGCCAGGTGAGTAAATTTGCGTTCCTCAGGGTGTAACACCCGCCATAGATCCAACAATTGGAGGTGTTTACATAAAAAATTGGGACCCTTGTTTGGACTCACTGTATGGCCACCCCTTGGCGGCTGTCTATCTAACTGAGGATCAATAGCAAAATTAAAATCCCCCCCAAGGACCATAGGATAGTCCCCCAAGGATGTGAGATGGGAAAGCAGAGTAGTATAAAAAACATGATCATACGAATTGGGGGCATACACAGACACCAAAATGATTGGGGATCCCATCAGAACGCCTTTCAAAATAAGAAATCGGCCTTGAGGATCTGCCACTTGACTTTGGATTTGGAAAGAGGTGGCTTTGTGAATTAAAATAGCTACACCTCTGCTTTTGGAGGTACCGGTAGCGAAAAACACTTGGCCCACCCATTTCTTACGTAGCTTACGGACCTCATTGTCAAGCATATGAGTCTCCTGGAGAAAAGCGACTTGGGCATGAAGTCGAGCCAGCCGAGTCAGCACTTTTTCTCGCTTTATGGGGGTACCCAAGCCTGCTACGTTCCACGTCACCATCTCCACCGCCATGGATCCCGGCAAAAAAGATACCTCGGCAGCAACATCCCGTCACTCCCCCCCTGCCGGGGCAAAAAATGGTTAGCACACAGAAAAGTTATTATCACATATCCCAGCATGAATATTAGAAACCAAATACCCCTGAGGTTCTCTGCCATATACCCCCCTAGTCTCCCCAAATACATACCCAAAAAAAGAAGTAACAACAAAGAGAATACTTCCCCACCCCCCCCCCCCCACTCATGATAAAATAAAAAAAAAAAAACCCCGAAAACCCCCTGTCAAATTTAGAAACCCTTAAGCGGGTTGGAGATCACACAGGTGTACCCATGTGCATGGCTGCCACCCCACTGAACATAAACGAAGTGTGCGAGATAAAGCCAACTCGCAAGCCATGCGTTGCTGCACCATAGTCTGTTAAGGAAGAAAAACAATAACCACCAGAGCCTGCTCTCGTCCGTTCCCCAGGGAAAATGTACAAAAATAAGAGTCAATTCCTGCTAATGGGGCTAGGAAATCCTGAGTACAAACAAAAACAAAAAAAAAACCCATCGTAGCAGGAGACCCACAACGGGAGATTTAATGCATCTCCCGTGGTTAGAGAGTCAGAGCCAGCGGCACATAAAAAAAAAAAAAGAAAAAGAACGGTAGTGCAAAAAAAGGCATGTAAATAAAATAAAAGGCACCCTTCAAATCGCTGCAGCAATGGATATACTCCTAGGATATAGAAGTAGACAATACAAAGCGTGTGCTATAAAACAGTTCAGGACGGCTCCGAAACGGCCGGAGAAGAAAGATGGTCCACAAAAGACTGAGCCTCGGCAGGCGAAGAAAAATACTTGTATTGACCCTGATGAGAAATACGAAGCCGCGCCGGGTACATCAGCGCAAATCGAAATTTCCTGTTGACCAGCTCACTGCAGACGCCATTAAAGGCTTTACGCAGCAAAGTAACCCGCGGTGAGAAATCTTGAAAACTAATATTCGATGAGATTCATAGAAGAACTCCCTCGTTTTCCGAAAATGCTGCAGGACCAACTCTTTGTGACCAAAATGTAGAAAACGTGTCAGAATCACTCTGGGTCTGTGCGCTCCGTCACCGGCCATTTTCCTGCCCACCCTGTGAGCACGCTCCATTAGGCCCCCCGATGGAGAGGCGAGAGAAGGGACTAAACTCAAGAGCCAGGCTTCCAGGAGACGCGGCAGCTCAGTGTCAGGTAGGGACTCGGGTACCCTGCACGGAGACAAGGATGATTTAATGATTGACAGTAGGCCTCCTCCTCTACAATTGGGACAGGGTTGAGAGAAGGGAATGTAACCATCAGGACAAAGGTTGTTTACATGACTGTGTCATATTCATATAACCATGTTTCGGTGATGAGAATAATATTAGGTCAGAAATAATTGGTGTTCTTTTCCTGAGAGATTGGGCATTAATAAGTAGCATTGTGAATGATGCAAACAGGCTGAAGTTTTGGATGTAGAAATAACTGATGGTATGGGGAATAATTACTGTCGTTTGGAAGGATGGTGGGTGGGGTGTACAGGGCCATATCTTCTGTTACCTGTGATGACAGGGATGTCCATTTTGAAGATGGGATGATGAAGAGCTTGGAGACTGAAAGAAACAAATAAAAATAGAGTTAATATGAAGGTATTTTATGGAAAAAGGTGAAGTAGCGAAGTGCGCACAAAGGGGCGCACAAAGGGGCAGGCCTGTTTGTCGTGCTCCTTTGGTGCGCGATGCACCGGCGTTGCTGTGGGCCCCTTTAGCCGACGTTTCCAGATGATGTCGGAGGTAGGGCGAGACTGGCCTGCACTGTTTAGGGGGAGCTGTAGATGAAAGACAGCTCAAGTCAGAGGCAGCGAATTCTGAGGAAAACTCCTGCGCTGATACTGGGAGCAAGTGGTGGTAGCAAACAGCAGAATGTGCAGGTGAAGATAGAGCCAAGAAAATGGAGCAGAGCCAGCAGTGTATATCAGTTCTGGCTCCCCTGAGGAAAGAACAAAACCAGTAGTTGCATGGATTATTTATGGCCCCTCAGCCCTTAGAGGAAGCAGAGAAGATCAAAGCGTTTTGGATCTGCTAACCTGAAACAAAGGCAGCCACATTGCTTTGATTCTGTGTGTGTGTGTGTGTGTGGGGGGGGGGGGGGGTGTAAGATTCACATCTGGCCCTGAACATACCCCTTTGCCCTGGTCACATCTGACATCGGTCCCATCCATCTCACCCCCTCCCTAGTTCCACTTCCTTTTTGTCTAAAAATTAAGCCCTGCATATGATTTTCAGAATCAAACCTGATTGTTGGCTAAGCAGAACATCTACATAAGAACATAATAAGAACATAAGAACATGCCATGCTGGGTCAGACCAAGGTCCATCAAGCCCAGTATCCTGTTTCCAGCAGTGGCCAATCCAAGTCACAAGTACCTGGCAAGTACCCAAACATTAGATAGATCACAAGCTACTATTGCTTATTAATTACCATCATAGCACTTTATGGATTTAACTTTTAGGAACTTATCCAAATATCTAAAAAATGAAATTTAACTATCCTACATAAGAACATAAAGCTTGCTATACTGGGTCAGACCAAGGGTCCATCCAGCCCAGTATCCTGTTTCCAACAATGGCCAAGCCAGGTCACAAGTACCTGGCAGGATCCCAAGGGGAAAATAGATTCCAAGCTGCTTATCCCAAGAATAAGCAGTGGATTTCTGCAACTCTCCCTTAATGATTAAGAACATAAGAACATGCCATACTGGGTCAGACCAAGGGTCCATCAAGCCCAGCATCCTGTTTCCAACAGTGGCCAATCCAGGCCATAAGAACCTGGAAGTACCCAAAAACTAAGTCCATTTCATGTTACGGTTGCTAGTAATTGCAGTGGCTATTTGCTAAGTCAACTTAATTAATAGCAGGTAATGGACTTCTCGTCCAAGAACTTAGCCAATCCTTTTTTAAACACAGCTATACTAACTGCACTAACCACATCCTCTGGCAACAAATTCCAGAGTTTAATTGTGCGTTGAGTGAAGAAGAACTTTCTCCGATTAGTTTTAAATGTGCCACATGCTAACTTCATGGAGTGCCCCCTAGTCTTTCTATTATCTGAAAGACTAAATAACTGATTCACATCTACCCGTTCTAGACCTCTCATGATTTTAAACACCTCTATCATATCCCCCCTCAGCCGTCTCCTCCAAGCTGAAAAGTCCTAACCTCTTCAGCCTTTCCTCATAGGGGAGCTGTTCCATCCCCTTTATCATTTTGGTCACCCTTCTCTGTACCTTCTCCATCGCAACTATATCTTTTTTGAGATGCGGTGGCCAGAATAGTACACAGTATTCAAGGTGCAGTCTCACCATGGAGGGATACAGAGGCATTACGACATTTTCTGTTTTATTCACCATTCCCTTTCTAATAATTCCCAACATTCTGTTTGCTTTTTTGACTGCCGCAGCACACTGAACCGACGATTTCAATGTGTTATCCACTATGATGCCTCGATCTCTTTTTTGGGTGGTAGCACCTAATATGGAACCTAACATTGTGTAATTATAGCATGGGTTATTTTTCCCTATATGCATCACCTTGCACTTATCCACATTAAATTTCATCTGCCATTTCAAAGCCCAATTTTCCAGTCTCACAAGGTCTTCTTGCAATTTATCACAATCTGCTTGTGATTTAACTACTCTGTACAATTTTGTATCATCTGCAAATTTGATTACCTCACTCGTCGTATTTCTTTCCAGATCATTTATAAATATATTGAAAAGTAAGGGTCCCAATACACATCCCTGAGGACTTTTCCTCCAGGAAGTTGTCCAAACCATTTTAAACACAGCTTTACTAATAGCTTTCACCAAAACATCTGGCAACGAATTCCAGAGCTTAGTTATGCATTGAGTACAAAAATATTTTCTATTATTTGTTTTAAATATACCACCTAGTGACTTCATTGTGTGTCCTCTGGTCTTTGTAATTTTCGAAAGAATAAACAACTGATTAGTGTTTACTCCTTTCGTTCCACTCATTATTTTATAGACCTCTATCATACCTTCCCTCAGCTGTCTCTTCTCTAAGCTGAAGATCCCTAACCTCTTTAGCCTTTCTTCATAGGGGAATTGTTTCATCCCCTTTATCATCTTGGTCACACTTCTCTGTACCTTTTCTAATTCTATATCTTTCTTGAGATGTGGTGACCAGAACTGCACAATACTCAAGATGAGGTTGCATCATGGAACGATACAGAGGCATTATGATATTCTCTGTTTTATTCTCCCTTCCTTTTCTAATAATCCCTAGCATTCTATTTGCTTTCTTGGCTGCAGAAGATTTCAACACATTTTCAAAGATGACACCTAGATCCTTTTCCTGAGAGGTGACTCCCAATGTGGAATTTTGCATTTTCTACCTATAATTTGGGTTTCTCTTCCCTAAGGGCATCACTTTGCACTAGTCTACATTAAATTTTATTTGCCATTTGCATGCCCAGTCTCCCGGTTTTGCAAAGTCCTCTTGCAATTTCTCACAATCCTCTAGTGATTTGACAACTTTGAATAATTTTGTGTCATTGGCAAATTTGATCACCTCATTTGTTCCCATTTCCAGGTTATTTATAAATATATTAAAAAGTAGTGGTTCCAGAACAGATCTCTGGGTCACTCCACTATTCACCTTTTTCCATTGGGAAAATTTACCATTTAGCCCTAATCTCTGTTTTCTATCTTTTAACCAGTTGGCAATCCACAATAGGACACTGCCACCTAACCCATATTTTTCTAATTTCCTAAGAAGTCACTCATGAGGGACTTTGCCAAATGCTTTCTGGAAATCCAGATATACTATGGCTCACCTTTATCCACATGTTTATTTACGCCCTCAATAATATGTAGCAAATTTATGAGGTAAGACTTCCCTTGGCTAAATCCATGTTAGCTTTGTCCCATTAAACTATGCTCATTTATATGTTCAGCAATTTTGTTCTTTATGATAGTTTCTACCATTTTGCCTGGCACAGACGTCAGACTCACTGGTCTATTTTCCTGTTTCACCCTTTGATCCCTTTTTAAAAATTGGCGTTACATTGGCAACCTTCTAGTCTCCACTTGTATCTGAAGTTTTTAATTGCTTCACAACTATTTAGCAATACATATCATTAACAATTAGTGAGAATAAATTGTGAATAATCAAAACTTCTCAGTTCTGATCATCTTACTTTCATGCATCAAACTAGCCACATAGAGCATGATATTCAGTAGATATATGATTTAGCCGAACCTTTCGGTTCGGCCTTCATTATCGGATTGCCGCGGGAAATTTCATTTCCCGCGGTTCGGGCCGATTTTGTTTCGGCTGTCCTGAACCAAAAAAAACCCAAAACACCCCAACCCTTCAGATTTGATAAATTGCAATCCCCCACCCTCCCGACCCTCCCAAAACTTGCCTGGGTGGTCCAGCGGGGGTCCCTGGAGTGATCTCCTGCTCTCGGGCCGTCGGCTGCCAATAAACAAAATGGCGCCGTGGCCCTTTGCCCTTACCATGTGACAGGGGCTATTGGTTCCATTGGCCGGCCTCTGTCACATGGTAGGAGCAATGAACGGCTGGCGCCATCTTAAAAAATGGTGCGGGCCATCCCTACCATGTGACAGGGGCTGGCCAATGGCACTGATAGCCCCTGTCACATGGTAAGGGCAAAGGGCCACCAGCGCCATTTTGATTAGTGGCAGCAGACGGCCCGAGAGGGGGAGATCGCTCCCGGCACCCCCGCTGGACCACCAGGGACTTCAGGCAAGTTTTGGGGGGTTGGGAGGGTGGGGGGTTGTAATTAATTAAATCTGAAGGGTTGGGGTTTGTTTGTTTATGTGCCCTTTCTCCCCCCCCTAAAAAAAAAACGATAAGAAAACCACACAAAATTTTGTGGGTTTTCCTGTCATTTCGGGGACCCCCCGAAATACGATGAAACAGGAAATATCGTCTATATTTTCTATTTCGTCGCAAATGAATGCACATCCCTAATATTCAGATATCTGACAAGTGGGTGAATTTTCTGGGTAAAACTACCTGGATAACTTTACTCAAATATTCAGTGGAATGCAGCTAGTTATGCATTCCACTGAATATATCCGGATAAAATCCAAGTCAACCAGATAACTTCAGAACTGTTCTCTGGCATGGCCAGTTTCACTTGATAACATCTAGATAATGCTGGATATGTAACTAAGATAGCTGAATACGTTAGCCCCTCCCTGGTATGCCCCCAGGGTGCTTCTGATTTATCCGAGTAAATTATATCCAAGTACATACTTAGCCAGATAAATCAGCAGTGATCAACATAGCAGACAATTCAAATCATATGGTTTGTCTAGCCAACTTCCACACTTAGCCAGACAAACGTTTTGAATATGGACACTGCCCTGTAGCATCTAGAACATATGAACTTTACCTATGACCTTTGTTCCCATTCTTTATTTAAGCATCCCTCCTAGTGTTGCATCTTCAATTCTTTGTCTTTCCTGGATTGTTTATTGACTATTTAAGGTTAGTTTGTCTCCATATAAACCTTCCACTTTGGCTGAAGGAATGTGATTGCTGCCAGTGAGCTGCCTCGAAAGCCTTTGCAGGTGCTGTGATTTTTATGCCCGCTGTTGGTCCATATCATGACATATTCCTATAGTTTTCTTTAGTGGGTTTTGATATGTCTCACCTAACAGTATGTTGGAAAACTTCCTGCTGCACACTCTTGAACTGAAATGGATATGTTATTGCTTTTTTGCTTTGTCTGACTTTTTTGAAGCATTATGCAATACCCTTTGTCTCTAATCTTTGTACAGTCAGCAATCAAGGCACTGATCAGTAAGAGTTTCTTCATTGTTATGCCTAAGGGAATAGCTTTATACGGTAGAGGCCTAAGTGATTGCAGTATATTTGGAATGCATGCGAAAGCAACCTTCCACAACTGAATATAACAAGCCAGATTTAAGATGTGTACAGAAAAGAAGGTAAAAAATGACTTCCTGCAAAACTGAGTAATTCAGGGCTGTTATTTCAACATTTATATAGCATTCTGAGCCCATGTGTTTGTATAACAAGTTACATAGGTATAGCGAGTCCATGCCCCCAGGTACTTGCAATCTAAGGAGCCGATGCAATTAGCTGTGCGTAAAAACGTGCGTCCAAACTGGATGCCCGTTTTTTTCATGCGCGCACATGCACGTCTCTGGGGCTCCCAATACAGTATGGTAATATGCTGCGCTAAAAAGGATGTGCTAGGGATCAATTGTGTGTCCCTAGCACGTCCTATGCATAGGGTGCCCAAGAGACGTGGGTTAGGGAAAATGGACGTTCAATTTATAGTATCCATTTTCTTAACCCGCACACTGCCACGGGTTAGGAAAACAGACATTGGTAAATTGAGCATCCGTTTACCTAAGCTGGCCACCGTCAAGACTTTTTTTTTATGTTGCTGCTTTCTGTGGTTCCTCCTGCTTCGTATCACAACAATGCTCCGCGTTCAAAAGTGCACATTGGGCGCTCGACTATTTTTTGCATCGGGGATAATAGCTAATAGCCTCATCTACATAGCAATTTCATGTGATGAGCGCTATTAGCTACGTGTGAGTTTTGACGCACGTTTTGGATGCGCTGATCCCCTTACTACATCAGGTGTTAGCCAAGCGTTCAATCACTGGTTAAGCTGTGTGCTAGCCTGAGCACATGATATTGCATCGGCCGCTAAGTGGGTAACTGCAACAATAGGCGATAAAGGAGTCAAATTATGAACCTGTGAATGGCTTTGCAAATGCAGTACTGCGTGCAAAAACAGCAACGAACATAAAAGTTTGTAACAATGGTCTCATACGTCAATTTTATCAGACCCATGACGTATGATACCAGTGTTAAGAGCGGGATGGTCATCTTTCTTTATGAAGTTACAGCTGTCTGGGATAAACTAAATCTATTCTGATACTAAATTTAAAAATGTTTTGCAATTGGTAGGTCTTTATTAGGCTTTGCCTCTCTTCATTATCTTCATTTGATATTTATTGATAGAGGTATTCTGCCTGTTTTTTGATACTGGAAAAAATACGTAAAACATACTGAGGTCCATATGCAGATACTGAGGGGTTAGATAAGTTAGCCGGATACTGAATATACCTGGTTATCTCAAAAGTTAGCCAGATAGGATTATCTGGCTAACGTTAGACCTGCCTGCGGTGCGGCCAGAGTTAGCTGGCCTATCCATCTAAATTCTAGCCGGAGAAAGAGTCATCTGGCTAGAGTTTAGCTGGATAATTTGCCGAATATCATCTAAATGGCTTTTGAATATCTACCCCACTATGTAAAATATATATTAGATCAGATTTTATTGCAAAGCAGCGTGATATACAATTTTTTTTTTGTTTGTTTTAGAGTTAGGGGCAAGCGGATTCAGATTTCTCCAGCTCCAACACTCGAGCATGCTACATAAAAGTTGCCGGGTGAAAAGCAAGGAGTCTCCAGGTTCATACTTGCTACCTTAAGTGACTGTCCTAGAGACGTATTAATGGCTAGGCAAGACATACTGGAAACTGCAGATGTTTGAATTCAAGGGGGCATGTCAATAGACATGATCGATATCTGGGCTATAAATACATTCTCAGTCTTTGCGCAGACTGTCAAACTTGTTGCTTCAGTAAAATGGGGCCTCAGACTTCTCACACTTTGGTTTGTGCCACTGCATAGTCTTGGCACATCAAATTCCTTGGGAGCATCATGGGAGAAGACTGTAGCTCAGAGATGACTGGTCATTTTCGGTCAAAAAATAGTTTATAAACTTCAAATAAGCAAACAAACTTTTGGAAATACAGTATATATTAGACTGAAACCTGGTTGTTACAAATTTTAAAAAAAAATGTATTTGTTAACCTTTTAATGGGTTAACCTTTTAATGGCTGTCTTTGTCACTTTCTTATCACTCAGCAAACACACCCTTCTTTTTCTCCTTCATACCACCATTGTAATATAATCTGTCATTCACTTGTATACAGACCTGTCACCGGGCCAACTGTTGCCCTGGGCAGTCCAGGTGGCGGGGGCTGTAGTAGAGGAAGCAACTGGATGGCAGGGCCCCATTGGATATCACAGCTATCCATTCGAGGTTCCCCTCCAATAACGCAGCCACAAGCCAGCGGACACGGAAGAGTTCAGGAGAGTTCCTGCCGCTACAGCGTTGCCATGAAGCCCTGGTACCTCACCCCCTGATGAGGTGCATTGGCGCTCCCTGAGCCTGGCACCTCAGTTAGCTACCCATCTCGCCCAGCCATTCTGACAACCCTGCTTACAGGTATAGGCATCATCAGGTGCATTTTCAAAGGAGTCACGTGTAAATATAACAAACTGTCATTGCAATTTTCAAAACCTATTTATACACATAGGGGCAGATTTTCAAAGGGGTCCGCACGTAAGATACAGGTGTACCCCCCGAAAACCTGCCCCAAGCTCCCCCTGCGCGCGCCGAGCTTATGTTGCATAGGCTGCCGGCGCGCACAAAGCCCCAGGAAGTGCATAAGTCCCGGGGCTTTCCTGGGGGGCGTGTCGGGGGCATGTCGCGGCTGGCGCGTCATCGGGGGCGTGTCGGGGGCTGTGTCTTGGCCGGCGCGTCATCGGGGGCGTTCCGGGGAATGGCCGCGGCCTCCGGACCAGCCCCCGGACCGGACCATGGCGCGCTGGCAGCCGGCCCAGTGCGCACAAGTTACGCCTGCCTTGGGCAGGCATAACTTTCGCAATAAAGGTGGGGGGGGGGGAATTAGTTAGGGCTGGGGGCAGGTTAGTTAGGGGAAGGGAGGGGAAGGTGTGGGGGGGTGGAAGGAAAGTTCCATCCGAGGCTTCTCCGATTTCGGAGCGGCCTCGGAGGGAACGGAGGCAGGCTGCGCGGCTCGGTGCGCACAGGCTGGCGATTTTGCGCAGCCTGGTGTGCAAACAAAAGTACGCGCGGGCATACTTTTATAAAATCTATTCCATAAAGTGCACTTACATGAGTAAATCCTATGGACAATTCAATGGCACATATTGTAACAATTTTCAAAAGGCCCTGTGTCTTGACCTGATGAATGGAATATAGCTCCCAAAAGCTAGACAAGAAATGTATTACTTTATTCCAATAAAATGATATCAACTTATATTTTTTTTTTTGGATCGTTATTTTTCATGTTTAAAAAGAAAAGTAAAACTGCATGTGTCTGATCTATTCTTCCATCTTCCAAGATGTTTTCATGTTTTCATTTCCTAACAAGTACAATATTCATTGATCTACCTGTTGAGCTGTCAAATTGTACTATCTTTTCAAAAAATGAGGAAAGCTGGTCAAAGTCCAGGGTGCTCACTTCACTACCCAGTCCTATAAATTGAGCCAGAAAGAAACCATTTTCTGGCTGAGATCTTTCTTAAAATGAATGTATATTAGTAAAAATTGCACAAAAATGCTGCAATTCCTGTAGCCTGTCTTGCAATTGGTGGTCTGCAGGCTGCCCCACAGACCACCACTTTTACCCCTGGGCCTGAGCCAAGATGTAGCAGGATGCAGCCACCAGTGCATGAGGCGGGATGCTGCCAATAGTTCTGGGCCAAGCCTGACCGCTGCTCCTCTTGGCAACGAAACAATAATGACGACTCCGGCACAAACGCGCCCTCCCTAGGTGTGCGCGGGTGTCCCTGCTCCACATTTAAAGGGACCATGGTGGGAAATTCCCTTGGCCCCTATCAATGACATCAGCACCTAAGCCCTATGAAAGGGCAGCGCTGTCCCTCCTTGCCTCAGCAATAGGTTTATCTGCCTTGTTAGCAGTATGAGTTGCCAGCATCCCGTTCTTAAGTTCCAGCTCATCTTCGTTCTTCAGTTCTTGTGGTCAGTCCTTCTGAGCAGCCTTCTTTTTCGTTGTTCTTCAGTCTCGTGGTCAGTCTTCAGTTCTTCGGTGTGCCTTACCTCCTGTGTTGTTCCTCGTCTCCCTGCCCTGTCTGTCCGTCCGGCCTTCCTTTGCACGGATCTTCTGTTTGGCCTCGGCTTGCTTCCTGGACTTCTCTTGATTGCTGCCTGCCACTGATGACTGCCTGACTACTAGGCCTCTCTAGAACACAGCCTGCCCTAACCCAAGTCTGCCTTCGAATTCTCCTGCACGCCTGACGTCACTCGTAGATTTTCTCTTCGTCAGCAGAGGCCACTACCTAAGACCCACTGGCCCGGCACCCGAGGGCTCGACCTAAGAGAAATGTGGGCTGGTATAGGCAGATCTCTGCCTTGTCCAACTCCGCCAACCGTGGGGGGGATCTGCCGGGCTCCACTCTGTCAACTCCACCACAGTCCAAGGGTCCACACCTGCAGCAGCCTTCCCAATTTAAAAATATTAGCTTTCCCCAAGGAATAGAGTTGACATAAAGCAAACGCTGGCACAAAATAAAATTCACATTATAAAAAAAATATACAAACTATGCTGTAGGACTTTTATTCAATCCGTAATTCTGGCCTTGTATTTTTATTGCTAGGCAATTAGCTGTATAGTTGTGCTTAGTAAAATGGCAAACACAGTAAGTAATGCCTGCTGGAAGTCTGATAAAGCACTCAGGCTGAACATTTATCATAAAGAGTACAGAGTGGGCAAGGAAATCACAGTGTGTAGCCTGAGGTGCTTCACAGATATAATCTCCCTTGACCTGAATTTCAGAACAGAGATAAAGAGAATGTGCACTGTACTGGAATTCATTTCTGTTCAGTGATGGAGGTATTGATCACAACCAGCCCACCACTTTAATCTTGGGCATTCAGAGCAGTACGTGAATTTAAATATATATATATATATGTGTGTGTGTGTGTGTGTGTGTGTGTTTACATGTGCTAATAACTATAACCAGAGGTGAGCAAGAGGGGCAGTCATCCTGGGCACATATGACTGCCCTTGGGGGCAGAAAATTGAAATGCATGAGTGCCCACAGTGGATGAAAAGCCATGAAGAGTGCTGCTCTGCTCCTAGCATTCAGGTTGGGGCAGGAGGGAAGGAGGAAGAAGAGGGAAAGAGGACTGAGAATAAAAGTGGAGGGGGTGGAGGAGAAAGGTGAGTGGAGATTGGGGTCGGGGAGGTGATGTAAATACATTTGCCTGCCTTGGGAGCTAAACATAACTTGTTACAGCTGTGATGTTAGTAGCCCAAACCCTTTATAACAGCAATTAGTGAATCATGCTTAGCTAATTTTCTTTAGTTTACAATGTGTTTTTTTTTTTTAATTATAGAGGACACCTGCTGTGAGCCAGGCATTTCCTAGTGGAGGTGGGGTGAAAGGGACAATTGGGTTTATCGGGTCATGATCTTTAATCACAGTAATAGGAAACTAGGGTAAAAATGACAGAGTTCTTTAGTGTAGTGTATCACTGTTTCCAGCAACTGGATCATGATTGGTAGGGAACGGGGAAAGGCAGCGCAACTCAGCGCGCGCAAGGAGCACAATTGTGCATCCCCTTGCGCGTGCCGACCTCCAATGTTATAAAATCGGGCGTCCATGTGTGCGCGGTGGGTAGCGCTCATACCTCTTAAAATCTACCCCAGTGCTTGTTCACCAAAAACACATTATTCCAATGACATTCTAGGGTAGATTTTAAGAGGTACGCGCGAGCGGCCTTGGAGGGAACTTCCCTACCCCCCCCCCCCCCCCACCTTTCCTTGTCCTACCTCCCTTGCCCTTTCCCCTCTACCTTTTCCTTTTGTGTTCTTTTATTTCCAAACTTACTTCAGCCCTGGGGTTGAAGTAAGTTGTGCGCCGGCCAACTGCCGGCACGTGATCCCCGGCACAGCGGCACTAACATTTTTAGCATAAGAACATAAGAAAATGCCATACTGGGTCAGACCAAGGGTCCATCAAGCCCAGCATCCTGTTTCCAACAGTGGCCAATCCAGGCCATAAGAACCTGGCAAGTACCCAAAAACTAAGTCTATTCCATGTTACCATTGCTAATGGCAGTGGCTATTCTCTAAGTGAACTTAATAGCAGGTAATGGACTTCTCCTCCAAGAACTTATCCAATCCTTTTTTAAACACAGCTATACTAACTGCACGAACCACATTCTCTGGCAACAAATTCCAGAGTTTAATTGTGCGCTGAGTAAAAAAGAACTTTCTCCGATTAGTTTTAAATGTGCCCCATGCTAACTTCATGGAGTGCCCCCTAGTCTTTCTACTATCCGAAAGAGTAAATAACCGATTCACATCTACCCGTTCTAGACCTCTCATGATTTTAAATACCTCTATCATATCCCCCCTCAGTTGTCTCTTCTCCAAGCTGAAAAGTCCTAAACTCTTTAGTCTTTCCTCATAGGGGAGCTGTTCCATTCCCCTTATCATTTTGGTTGTTCTTCTCTGTACCTTCTCCATCGCAATTATTTATTTATTTATTTATTTGGAGCTTTTATATACCGAGGTTTAGCGAAAGCCTTCACCCCGGTTTACATTGGAACAAACAATTATACATAGATTATATCTTTTCTGAGATGCGGCGACCAGAATTGTACACAGTATTCAAGGTGCGGTCTCACCATGGAGCGATACAGAGGCATTATGACATTTTCCGTTTTATTCACCATTCCCTTTCTAATAATTCCCAACATTCTGTTTGCTTTTTTGACTGCCGCAGCACACTGTACCGACGATTTCAATGTATTATCCACTATGATGCCTAGATCTCTTTCTTGGGTTGTAGCACCTAATATGGAACCCAACATTGTGTAATTATAGCCTGGGTTATTTTTCCCTAAATGCATCACCTTGCACTTATCCACATTAAATTTCATCTGCCATTTGGATGCCCAATTTTCCAGTCTCACAAGGTCTTCCTGCAATTTATCACAATCTGCTTGTGATTTAATTATTCTGAACAATTTTGTGTCATCTGCAAATTTGATTATCTCACTCGTCGTATTTCTTTCCAGATCATTTATAAATATATTGAAAAGTAAGGGTCCCAATACAGATCCCTGAGGCACTCCACTGTTCACTCCCTTCCACTGAGAAAATTGTCCATTTAATCCTACTCTCTGTTTCCTGTCTTTTAGCCAGTTTGCAATCCTCGAAAGGACATCGCTACCTATCCCATGACTTTTTACTTTTCCTAGAAGCCTCTCATGAGGAACTTTGTCAAATGCCTTCTGAAAATCCAAGTATACTATATCTACCGGTTCACCTTTATCCACATGTTTATTAACTCCTTCAAAAAAGTGAAGCAGATTTGTGAGGCAAGACTTGCCCTGGATAAAGCCATGCTGACTTTGTTCCATTAAACCATGTCTTTCTATATGTTCTGTGATTTTGATGTTTAGAACACTTTCCACTATTTTTCCTGGCATTGAAGTCAGGCTAACCGGTCTGTAGTTTCCCAGATCGCCCCTGGAGCCCTTTTTAAATATTGGGGTTACATTTGCTATCCTCCAGTCTTCAGGTACAATGGATGATTTTAATGATAGGTTACAAATTTTTAATAAGAGGTCTGAAATTTCATTTTTTATTTCCTTCAGAACTCTGGGGTGTATACCATCCGGTCTAGGTGATTTACTACTCTTCAGTTTGTCAATCAGGCCTACCACATCTTCTAGGTTCACCATGATTTGATTCAGTCTCAATAGTGTAGCATGCATTATAACCCATAAAACTGTAGCTTCAATCTGTTAATAGCATCTGTGTGCTAAATAGCATGAAGCCACAACTACTAGCCTGAACATACTAAACCGATTGTGCACCGTTCTCTTTTCCTTATGGCTCAGCCCCCTTGCTGAAAACCTGCATGAAGGTAAATCTGGCTCATGAGACTGGATGTCTGTACTGAGGGTAGAAGCCAGAGAACATCTGAACCTGAAAAAAGGAGGTGAAAGACTTTCAAGACCAAAAAGCACCTGCCTTAGATATCTGCCAAACAGGAGAAAAGACTGGCATCAGAAGCAGCTTTGGCCAGCCCAAGCACACCCATCCCATCGACACCAGGGAGGGAAATTTACCAGCCCTGAGTCAAAAGGTCACCAGCATCTAACCATTGCCCCCTTCTGTGAGCCCCATCTATTATTGAGGCAGCAATGGCACATTGACAACTGTTCATGCTGAAGCCTCAGAATGCCTGCAGTGGTCTTTGGATAGATTAAACACATCCATGGACTGAACTGACTATCACCGTAGCCAGAAAAGCAAGTTCAATTAGCCTACAAGACCACTGTGTGCACTGTGGTGGTCAGATGACCTACACCATCTCCGAAGCCACTTTCACCCCTTCCTTGATTCCTATTCCATCCATGCCAAAGAGGGCCAATTTCTAACCCAGTCAAGTCACGTTAGGGCCCATATTAAGTACACTTGGTTTATTTCTAAGTTGCCTATGTAGAACTGGTCAAAGATAGACCTTACTGAAATCCAAGTGCACTACATCTAACAGTCTCCCAAAACCAACTCTATGGTCACCCAGTCAAAGACATTAATCAGATTCAAGGCCATGCTGCCTTGAATGTTGTAATTCATTGGATTTCAGAAACCGCACTGTCCTCTGTTTTAGCAGTTCCCAGCCTCCTCTTTATTTCCACTTTGTGAAGAGGCACCACATTTGCCTGTTTCCAGTTCTCCAGAGCTACTTGACTCTAAAATAGAATGGAGCTACCAGAGCGTCTCTTTCCCTTAAAACCCTGTCCAGCTTTTTCTATTTTTCATTTAGCTAGCTCCTCACAAACACAGTCTTCTGAAAATCGTTGGAGATTTACCTTACTTCCAATCCTATTTGTGTCCATTTTCTGTAGTTGTACTCTTGGCCCTTCCTTAGTGAATACTGAACAGGAATATTTGTGAAGCAATCCCACGTTTTCCTAACGTATTTAGAAAAAAGTCTTCTCTCTGTTGTTACCATCTTAGCTATTTTTTCTTCCATTTGCATTTTTTGCTCTTCTGACTACTTTCCAGATATTATCACCTGCCTTCCTATTCTCTGATCTTTTGAAGTTTATGAATGCTGATTATTCTTCCTTATCTTTTCAGATACTTTTGTAATCCCTGTTTCGGGGTACATAAAATGTTGGGGTGGAAATTCCCTTCCATCTTTTGTGTGGACTCTTCAAAGTAGGTCATTCAGCTGATGGTGATGGTGATGGTGATAGCCTGCTTCAAACCCCTATCCTTCTGCTTTCCAGTGTATGAATGGGGAGAACATCCCCTCACTCCCCTCCATGGTCTCTGACTACCTCCATAAGACAAGCTGGCTCAATAATGGACACTGATATTCTGTATCAATTCCAAAACAACTTGCAACTTTATTTTCTGGATAAACGGGCAGCCAATAACTAGATGGATGAGAAGGTGTTTCAGAAGATGCTGAACAAGTCATAAAAAAATCTTGGGCATCGATACAGTGAATAATTACAGTTACAATTACTGCTGAGTATGTTATCCTCTTCACCATTGTTTTTCTCCCTCATCTGTATGGGAGGGCTTGTTTTTTTTCCCTTCCAGCATAACCAAACCAAAAACTCTCATCCAATGGGGCAAACAAATACATTAGCACAAAATTCCATAACAATACTGTACACCATCACTCTCCTCTTCCTCCCCCCAACGGTTTCGACCCATTTATACCGGTCTCCTCAGTACCATCCTTCCAGGCTGGTTTTCCCCCTGACACAGCACTAGTATGCTGAGCATACAAAAGATTAACTAATTCCTTTGTAACAAATTTCCATCTGACTAAAACATCAGCTCTCAGTCATTGCACTACTGCAGTTATTAAAACAGTGAGAGAAGCCTAACCTGCCTCAAGTCTACACAGAAACACAAGCCTTGGGCTCCTCTTTTGAATATTCTCTAGGTACTCAGACTCGAGAGTTACTCTGTGGCACCTTCACTCGTGGCTGTCGCCATTCCAACAATGGAGCAAATACACAGTATTGAACCTATTCTTGGTCAGGGAACATATGGTGAACTAAAAAAGAAAACACACAAAAAAGAAACCTATAAAGAATACAAGGCAGATATTTCCCATGATGAATAACAACTCTCCAGTAATCTCATCCTGTTTAATGCTTACTCTACTACTTTTGAATGTTCAGTCATTGTCAAAAAAAATCCCACTGATAAACGATCTACTAGAGGAATTAAATCCCACCATCAGATAATGTACTCTTGAATCAAACTGATCATACCAACTATGATGTCTTTAACTTCCCCAGACACAAACATAAAGGTGGAGGCTACTAATAATATTTATTTTAATTTATTTATTTAAAGCCTTTCTATACCGGCATTCATGATAAAATCTCATCATGTCTGTTTACAATTAACAAGGGGAGTGATAACCTTGAAACATTTAACAAGTGGAGAGAGGCAAGAAAGTTACAATAAAACAAGGGGAGCATGAACTGGGAGAAGGATATGTAAAAAAGGGAGAAGGATATGTAAAAAAAGAACTTAAACTTACACCTTACAAAGTACTGATCAACCCACCCTATGAAGTAGCATTATTAAAATCACCACAACTAAACATAGGATTAGTCTATTGCCCTCCAGGGATACTTCAAAAAGACTGCTCACCTTTAATCGAATTATTCACTAAAGCATTTCCAATACCTGAATCTACACGAATTGTAGGGGACTTTAACCTACATGTAGATAAAACACCAAAATCCACTGCATGCAAAATCTTTTTAGATCCAATGCAGGCAATGGGATGGTCACAATTTGTAACCACCCCACTCATAAAGCAGAACATATCCTAGATTTAGTATTTGTCAGCTATAATAAATATCTAATCAATACCTCCCACATAATACTGCCCTGGTCTGATCACCAGCTAATAAAAGCGAACATAAACCTCCTCAACTCAAAGCAAACAAACCTCAATAATAACCAAACATTCACCTTCAGAAAAAAATATAAAACTAGATGTACTTGAAGAATCTTAAAAAAATAAACTGATTTTAATTAAACTAATGCCTTCTTAGCCTTTGACTCCAGGGAAGACATCATCAATGATATTACAGACAACCCAAGCCTAATGCAGGCAAAAATGTTCCAAAATGAACAGGATAACTCTAAACAAAAGAAACCATGGTACACCGAAGAACTAAGAAGAACCAACAGACTCTGAGAAAATCTGAGAAACAATGGCGAAAATTCCCATCTACAGAATCCCTAGGAAACTACAGATCCCTACTAGCAAAATACCGCGAAGAAATCAATAAAGCAAAAAAAGACTACTGTGCAAAACAGATTCACGGGGTAATATTTAATTCCAAATTACTCTTTGAAACCATAAAACACATAATCAAGGACTCATCTTCATCTATCTCAAGTAATGATAACTTCCCAAAGAATGCCTGCAGTACATATGCCATCTCATTGTTAGATAAAATTATGTTAAAAACACAATTCTCCTCTTGCTTGCCAATGAAAGAACCAGAAGAAAATATTGAGCAGCCTAAATGGAACTCATTCAACATAGTCACTAAATGGAAATAAATCAAATCATTGCCACAATTAAGCTAGCTATCCACCCACTAGACCCTATTTCGGTGAGCTCCCTGAAAACAGTAAACAATGTAATTACTCCAGCTATTGGCAACCATAATCAACCACTTGCTCTCAGAAGTTTTGGTCCCTTATAGGGCAAAACAAGCTGTGATCAAACCAATCCTAAAAAATAAAACTGGCAGAATTGACAACTGGGAAAATATCCAACTTAACTTTTATTGTAAAAGTTCTAGAAAAAGCAGTATTATACCAATTGGGAAAACTACCTAGAAGACAATGATATTCTATACCCAAATCAATTCGGATTCAGAAAAGATCGCTCAGCAGAAACTCTACTCATATATTTTAAGGACCCTGTATTACAGGGATTTGACAATGATGAATCTTATATCCTGGTTCTAATAGACTTAAAAGCAGCCTTCAACACTGTGGACCTTACCCTGCTATGTCATCAGATGAGAAAAATTGGAATGGTTCTCTCCTAGCATCAGGGCATTCCAAGTAAAACTGGGCAACCACACCTCTGACACATTCCCTATTGATACAGGTGTTCCTCAGGGTCCAGCACTTTTGGCAATACTTTTCAACATTTATATGCTTCCTTTATGCACACTACTAGCAAAACTAGAAATCAACGTTTTCTTATATGCAAATGACATACGGTTCTACATGCCTTTCATCAAAACAATTGAATATACAGCATCAACATGCTCGACATGCATTAAGGCAATACAACAAGAACTGACACAGCTTAAACTCAAATAAAACTGAAAACGTATGGCTGAAGAGAAACCCCTCCACAGTTAAACTGCCGCCCTTAGTTCTGGGTAACTTTCAGATTATACCTTCTGAAGAAGAACATAAGAACATGCCACACGGGGTCAGACCAAGGGTCCATCAAGCCCAGCATATTAGAAAATCATAGCAGCTTCTTTTTACTCTTACTTTTATTTGTTTTCCTTTAAAAAAAAAATTAGTTTCCCATACTATATCTACTTTTAGTTTTGCCTACTGCTCTTTTTCTCCCCTTAGGTTATCCAATCCAGCGAACAACTCCTTGAAGTACTCCCCAATTTTAAGAAAGTTAGTTTTCCTGAAGCCTAAGATCCTCACTTTTGAATAAACCATTACAGCTTGCACTCTAACACTGAACCATACCATCTGATAATCACTGGATTCCAGATGATCATCCACTACATTATCAGAAACACTCTCCCTATTTATAAGCACTAGGTCCAGTATTGCTCCTTCCCATGTAAGTTCTCTTACCAACTGATGGAACAATTTTCTCTGCAGAGGATCCAGGATTTCCCTGCTTCTAGAGGACACCACAGTTCAGATATCCCACTCAAGATCCATTAGACTGAAATTACCTAGCAATAGCACCTCCCCTTTCATAGCTATTTTGTGAGTATCCTTCAATATATTTCTATCCATTTCATCTGCCTGCAACAAAGATCTGTATATCACATCAATGTAAAAAGATGTTCCATTCCATCTTTTCAAATTAACCCATGGTGCCTTCTCCTTTTCTGGTAGACCCTGCAGTTCTGTTGCTTTAATATTTTTTTAATATTGTACCATTTCTCCCTGGCCTTTCTGAATAGATTACAGCTTGGTATAACTATAATCCTGGTTTTGGGTTTCCATGCACCACATTTCTGTGACCCTTTAGTGTATAGCATGCAGTTCTACTTGCATACATGCTTATATAAGCCCTGTGAGAGAGTATATAAACTCCCTCAGAACACCTTAAGGGACTGGCCATAGCTATCTGACCCGGTCTTCCTTAAGAACAAGCCCCACAAGGAATTCTGGTTGAAAAGAGGTTCCCCTTACCACAGTGTAATGAGTCAGAGCCTAGAAGGGTTAGGGAGGGCCCCAGGTAGCAGGCAGGAAGCTGGCATAGAGATGGATAACATGCCTGATAATTTTAAAGCTGCACTTAAGGACTGCTGAGGTAAGCAGCCTTTGTACTGTTTTTGTTCTGTTAATAAAACTTTATGTGTGTGAAACAGCTAGAGCAGTGTTTCCCAATCCTGTCCTGGGGACCCCTAGCCAGTCAGGCTTTCAGGATATCCACAATTGAATATGCATGAGAGAAAATTTGCATGTTTATGGAGGCAGTGCATGCAAATTTTCTCTCATGCATATTCATTGTGAATATCCTAAAATCCTGACTGGCTGGGGGGTCCCCAGGACAGAGTTGTGAACCACTGAGCTAGAGTATACCTGCTTCCATTCCTTCTGGCTGTTCCCAAGCCAACACTGTTCCCAGCTACCACAGGCCATTTCTAGAATTCTTTATGATTAGAAGGCCAACAGTTGCTTTCTGTTTCTTCCAATAGAGAATATAAGAATCGACGCAGAAAAACTAAGGCATTCTCTTACATTTCACCAGTTTTGTGGAATGTGCAGCCAATAAATCATAGGACTGAAACAGATTTAAAAATGTTCAAAAAGCAAGTTAAATCAATTTTTTAAGGAGATATTTGGATAATGATTGATGTATTTTAGTTGTTTGGTACTTTGTATTTCATCTCTATTGTATGTTGTTGTTTGATTTTGTGGCTGTTTTAAATTGTAATTTGTACTGAATGCTATTGTATGAAAGATGTGGAACATAAGATTTTAAATAAATAAAATAAAATGGGATCGACAGCACGCAACAGAATTAATTTGGGAAAATTAAACTGGACCTATACTTCCTATTTGCCATCTGTGGTGATCGCAGGGTAGTGCCTCTCCTTGTGGTCACTGAGATGGGTCTCTGCATTCCTCTACATATGGGAGACAGCAGAGACTAACAAGTGAGACCTTGCTTCTACGCCCTTGGACGCAGCCTCAAGCTTACCTCAGGGCCATGTAGATAGTCCAGACTGGAGGTATCGCCTCCTTTTGGAGAAGGGTGGAAAAGATACAGTCACTCAGGGCTGTGGTGGTTGGCTTACCCATCCACCACAGATTTTCACAAAAAAAACCCCACAAAAACTCTGGAGACAGGTTGCCCAGGGAAAACGGGAGAGTGAATGAGGCAAGAGTCCAAACTTTTCCCCAGGGGAAGTCCTCAACACCGCGTCTCCCCAGGCTCGAGTCACTTAACGGGGAATGGTCAGGGTCCTCCAAGGCCTAGAACAGCATTGTGAACCGGCCCCCTTTCCAGCTGGGTTAACAGTCTTTTCCTCCTTGCTTGGCTTAGGAGTACAGAAACCAAAACACAATTGTTCCCACCACTGGGCCTGGATTAGAATAACCGCTGTGCCCATGAATGTCCCGAACACTGCTATAGAGCCACTCCTTTTGGCAGCTACATTCAAAGAAAAAAATACAAAACACAGGTTTTTTTCTTTGTTTTTTTTTTAACTTCAGTGTCTACAAGTGTTCAGAGCACTGCTGTAAAGTTGCTCGTTCTCTAGTCCCATTCAAAGTAGAAAAACAAACCAAAACCCAGCCTTTCCTTTCACTGGGCCAAGCTGAGAGGTCCTGCTGGGTTCAACCTCCCCACACCTCTCGCAGATCCCAGATACAATTTAAATTGTAAAAAATTCCCCACTATTCTTGCAGTCCTCAAGGCTTTGGCTTCCTGGGGGCTTAAGCCTGAGTTCTCACCTCCATTGCTGTTTAGTCTGAGGTATCCATCAGTTCTGCTTTTTCCTTTGTTTCTGTGGGCAACTCCACTTCCTTTGGTTCTGGTTGTTCCTAGCACCCTCCTTCCTCGGCCGTCTGTGCCTCCGTTGCACCCCAATTAAAGTTGCCTAGATCAGTGGTCCCCAACCCTGTCCTGGGGGCCCACCAGGCAGTCAGGTTTTCAGGATATCCTCAATGAATATGCATGAGAGAAAATTTGCATGTTATGGAGGCAGTGCATGCAAATTTTCTCTCATGCATATTCATTGTGGATATCCTGATAACCCGACTGGCTGGTGGGCCCCAGGACAGGGTTGGGGACCACTGGCCTAGACTACTGCCCAGAAGCCCGGGTTCCACCCCCTCCTGCCTCGCTGTTTCCTGTTTAGGCTCCCAGGTCTCCTGGTTGGAGCTAGGCCACCTGGGAAATATAGTCTTTAGAGATTTAAGGGGCTTCTTGGGACTCCTAATTTTTTTCTTGTGCCCTGCTGTAGTCTCCTGGGGTTTACTGTGGGAGTCAGCTGTCTCCTGAGTGGATACTTCCTGTCTCTCCTCTCCCTGATCATCACACCATCATATTTTGTTTTCATGTGACTGAAAAACGTTTAAACTTCTTCCAGGTGTAATGTGACTCTTACTGTTGCATCAGTGTCAGCATGGACACTGAGTGAAGAGGTTATGAAGAGGGCACAGTGGTTATCAGAAACCCCCCAATGGGAGCTGTCTTGCATAGAGTAGGTTTCTATAAAACCTTTTTTTATTCAATCTTCTATCCTAGGAAGGTGGCTGGGACTCAAGAGTGGGGTTTCCAGGCCTCCAGAATCCACAAGGATCCTGCAAGTGAGAGAACTGGATGGTAATTGGATGTAAGGGGGAAGTTATCTCTTCTGCATTAGAAGATTATGTCAGTGGGTTGGTAGAGTGGATTTCCAGGCTAGAGGAAGGGCTGCCAGGTTTGTAAATCTACTACAGAGTTGCTGCCTGAGGAAGAGTCAGGCCCTGTTCAGGAGAATTACTCCAATTTTCCTCTTGCAATGAAGGAAATCTGTACCATATTGATCAGGTGCAAATACAGGGAAAGTCCAAAAGGGAGAGTATCTCTAAAGAATGCCCCTGAAGGAGTTTTGGAGGAAAGGATTCCCTCATGCAGCAAATTTCTGAGACTGCAACAATTCACTATTTGGATTTTTTATTTTTTAATTCAGCATGGATGGCACGAGACACAAGTGTACCATCTGCCATATTGTTTGCTTGCATCGAGTACCCTAGATGGTTTTATTTTGGAACATCTTCAGCCTTCTGTGGTTGCGTATCTTTTTGTGTCCTGGGAAGTAAATGAGGACAATCCACAAGCCCAAGGGCCTTGAAAGAATTTGCCTTCTCTTCTGTTGGGAAACATGGAGTACTAATTTGCACGCTGATCCCAACTGGCCCCCTAATAGCTGGCAGGACTAGTGCTATACAACTTTAGGGTTGGAGAGTGGGCATCTGTTTCTGGTTTCATGCCCTTCCTCTAAGCTGACATCAGTGTATGATGCATATTGTAAAGGGAATAAAAAGCTCATGCATATTAAAAGTAGCTCAACAGTTGTAGTGGGAGCCATCCTAAGACATCACAAAAAGGTGGTTTCCCTAACATTCCCAAGGCTTTCAAGTCGTGATTTTTTTTTTAACATAGGATGCACTTATTAAAATCTAGTACATGGAAAGGAGAATGGAATTTACATTTCCCATGTTTCCACGGCAAGAGTAAAGGGAAATTGGATTCAAACAGCATCCAAGGAGGGCCCTGATCTCTGGGAGATCAATAAGCACTGGGGTAACCTGCACAGTGCGGCAGATACTGGCATAAGCTTGCTGGGCAGACTGGGTGGGCCCATTTGATCCTTTTCTGCCGTGTTAAAGTTTGTCTCAGAGTTTAACTAAATCTAGCAGTATTCCAAAGGCCAATTTCACCAGAGCTCTTGTTTGCTGCAGAATATGTCCTCATTTTTTGTGTCACTACAAGTAATTAAAGTGAAAACTATGAAGTATGATATCTTTGGCAATAAATGATGAATATGTATATTGCTGTAATAAAGTTAGAGGTGTGAGACTAAGTGCCAGATTGAAATTTTGGGCAAAAGTAGGTCAGAAAAATAATTGCGGAGAGTTGCAAGTTAGTTTCCTTGCACGGTTTTGAAACTGTGCCTTTTTTGTGTGTAAGAGATTATTTTCATGCCATTCCAGAACAGGGCCAGTGCTAGCTTTTCTTGCTGCCCATGCCAAACAATTACTGTGCTGACCCCCTCACCTCTGATCATTCAGTCGCTGTCCTAGCCCATCAAAAACATGTCCGGCTCCCTCCAGCAATCTATAGGCCTGATTTACTAAAGCTTTTCTCCCGTTCCAGGTCTGTGGGAAAAATGCTTAGTAAATGAGGCCCCATATTTTTTAAAACTGATATCAGCCTCCTCCCCCTATCCCGAGCCCATGGTCAAGGGAAGTGTATTACAGCCTTGCACACATGCTGCCCCCCCCCCCCCCATTCCCACACCCTCTGTACACACATACAATTCAATCATGCATTTATAACATATTGTACCTGAAAATGATCATTCAAAATACAGTCTTCTGAGGCAAAAATATTACTTACAATGTGCATATTATATTTCCATGCACTGCTATGGCGCCAACCAGAAAACTCTGTGTAAAAAAAAAAAAAAAAGACACTTTGAACTCATATGGAATTAGAGGTTTTGTAATGCGTGTTGGGTGTGAGCTTGGCCCTCAGAAAGCCATGAATAAACAGAATTACCATTGCAATATAGTAACCTCCCATACCAAAGCAAACCCTGTCAGCACTCAAACGGTAGCAACCTTATCTATGAAAAAGCAACCCTGCACATATTATACCAGGCCCTAGAACACCAATACACCTTATTTTAAGAAAACAAAACAAATCAGACTGCTACAGATCCCTACAGATAAATTATATGATAGCAGAATAGCAGAATGCCTCACCTCGATCACACATGGAGAACACAGACAGATCCTGACCAAATATAAAGGGACCAGAAAATATAAATAGAAAAGTGCAGAGAAGAACTGAACTGGAATCCATAAGTCAGTCTCTATTTGCAGAGCAACAATTGAAAAACAGAAACCGCGCCATTCTTCATAAAATATTAAATAAAATTTAAAAAAAACTATAAAAGATCAATCATAATAGTAAAATATTCATAAAAAGAATAAATATTTCAAACCAGATAAATAGAATATCCAAAATTTCCCAAACACCAATAAAATATTTCAAAACAGCAGACACATCAAACACCAAACAATAATTAAAACAAATAAGAATTAAAAAAACAAAACAAAACATATCTCCTGGTGCTCCAAGATTGTTATGGATTAATGGGGGAGGGGAGGGGAAGACTCTCACACACACAACCCAAGCAGGTCACCATTCTCACACACACACACACACACACACACACACACACAAACACACACTCTCACTCACACACACATGCACACGCACATGCACCACCATGCAAGCTTCCGTTCACACACACACACATATCCCAGGTAGGCTCCCATTCACACACACACAGACAAGCTTTCTCTTTTTTACACACCCATGCAGGCATAAAGTATAAATACAAATCTGTCAACAAATACTGTAATGGAAACCACAAGCCTGACAGTATTATGCGGTGAAACAATGGAAAAACGGAGCCATCATTCATTGCAAAATATCAAGCAATAAAATAAAAAGATATAAAATATCATTCATAATATTAAAACCATACTAATAAAAAGAATGTATATGGCAAAATAGCCAACGAACATCCAACAGTTAAAGAAAACTTGCATAAATTTGTTTTAATATTTCCCAACCACCAATAAAATGTTTCAAAACAGCAGAAACATCAAAGTTCACCCAATAAAAACTAATAAGGATTAAAAAATATTTGCTCTCCATATCTGGATCTTTTGATTTCCACTGTCTCTAAGATTGTTGTGGATTGGGGGAGGTAGGGCTGCACAAACTTTATCTCTCTCTCTCTCTCTCTCTCTCTCTCTCTCTCTCGCTCACACACAGAGACACACACACACACACAATAACACATTCATTCTCTCACACACTCCCTCTCTCATATACATGCCTATGCTCGCGCGCATATAGACACACACATACACACAAACACACATACACAGGCTTTTTCTCCCTCACAGACACATTGTGTGTTTGTGTGTGTGCCTGTACCTGCCTATATGTGACATTATAGGCTCTCACGGGATCATACACACACACACACCTATAGCCACAGTCTCTCAGACACAAATGCACACAGGCTTTCACAGAGACACACAAGCACAAGGCTCTCATACACACACACACAAACACACAGGCTCTCACAGAGACACATGTACACAGGCTATTACACAGACACACACAAGCCCTCTCACACACACACACACACACACATGCATTAAGGCTCTTTCACAGACACCGCCCCCCCCCAAGTTTTCACACAGACATCCACGCAGGCTTTCATACAGACACATACCCATGCACACAGTTTCTCACACACACACACATGGCCTCTTCTTCACTTCGGGCCATGGTGAGATAAACTCCACTGCGGTCCCATGAGCCTCCTTTTCACTTCAGTTGTGATAGGATGAGCTCCACCTTGGCCCCATCTGTCGTCTCCTCACTTCGGGCCATGGTGGGATGAGCTCCACCATGGCTCCGATGGTCTTCCTGCACTAGGGCGGGGGTGGGGTGGGGGTGGGAGAGAGAAGCTGTGCGTGCATGTGCGCAGCTTAGAGAGAGCACCGCCTGTGGCCTCTCCTCATTTTCAGTTTCTGGTGGGTAGGGCTCTGCCCGCAGCCTCTCTTCTTCAGTTGCCAATGATTTGAGCTCCACCACCGCACCCCTAGGTGTATCGCCCCGTGCAAATGCATGGTATGCAGGGCTGGTGCAAGGCGAAATTTGAACTTCCCCCACACAATTAAAAATTATGCATTTATAATAAAAGATTGTACATGGAAAAAGACATTGAGATAAAAATATCACTTACAACATGCATGTTATATTTACATGCACTACTATGGGGCCAAGAAGAAAACCCTGCCAAAACAAGACACTTGGAACCCATATGGACTTAGGTCTGTTGTAACACATATTGGGTGTGGTATTGACCTTCTGAAAGCCATGAGTAAACTGAATTGCAATTACAATATAGTAAACTCCCAAAATAGCACCAACTGCCAACACTCAAACAGTAGCAACCTGTGAAAAGAAAACACTGCAAATATTACACCAGGTCCTAAAACACCAATACACCTCCTATTAGAAAAACAGAACAAGTCAAGCTGCAATAGAACCTTACACAGAAATTACATGCTAGCAGAATATTTCACCTCGGTCACACATGTGGAACACAGATGGACCCTCACCCAATACAGAATAAAGAGACCATAATAAAGTATAAATAGAAACTCGTAGACAAAAACTCAACTCAGAACAACAAACCAGACTCTGTATGCAGTGCAACATTGGAAAACAGAATCACCATGCCTCATAAAACCTCAATCATAATAGTAACACGATACAAATAAAACATAAAAATTTCAAAACAGCTGACAAAAAGAATAAAATCCAGTAATTAACCTCCTGTACAAATACTGCAAAATATTTCAAAACAGCAGGCATCAAATAACACTCAATAATTAAAACTAATAAGGATTTAAAGAACCCTTTCTCCATATCTGGGAACTTTGATTTCCAGTCATGCTGAGATTGTCGTGGATTAGTTAGCAGAGGCAGGATGGGGGCACACAATCTTTCTCCTCTCTTTCCCTCACATGTTCTCTGTTCCCTCCCCACACACATATACACATGTTCTCCCACAAACACATGCTCTCTGTACTCCTCACACAGACATATGCTGTCTGTCCCTCTGTCCCCCATGCCATTCCTCCCACCCTTCGTGTTCCCCTATCCCCCCCCCCCCCCAACATATGCACTCTCTGTCCCCTGGCCCCCACAATACACCTGCTCTCACACACACACATACTTTCATACAAATATGCTCTCACATCCATGTTCTTTGTCCTCCCCCCCACCTCACATACAGACATGCACTCTGTTCTGCTCACACAAACATACACGATCTGAAACACCACAGATGCACTATTTCCTCGGATAGTGAAAGCAGCAGCCTCCTCTCTCTATTGTTTGTGGGATAGACACTTTTTTCTGCTGCGCGGGCCCTGCTGCTCTCGATCCTCTCTTCAGCCACGCAGGCTGCAGCCGCTCCCGATCCTCTCTTCAGCTGCGCAGGCCCTGCTGCTCCCGATCCCCTCTTCGGCCATGTGGGCCCTGTTGCAGCTGCTCCCGATTCCCTCTTCAGCTGCGCGGGCCCTGCTGCTCTCGATCCTCTCTTCAGCCACACAGGCTGCAGCCGCTCCCGATCCTCTCTTCAGCTGCGCAGGCCCTGCTGCTCCAAATCCCCTCTTCAGCCATGTGGGCCCTGTTGCAGCCACTCCTGATTCCCTCTTCAGTCACACGGGCGCTGCTGCAGTCACTCCCGATCCCCTCTTCAGCCATGTGGGCCCGGCTGCAGCCACTCCCAATTCCCAGCTGCTCCTGATCCCAACTTCAGCCACGTGGGCTCAGCTGCAGCCGCTCCCGATCCTCTCCTCCAATGCTGGTGCTTTCTTTTAACCCCGCAGAGCTCCCTGCTTCCAGTCTCATTGGTCCTCCTTCTTCCCGCCTGCACGGGCCCACTTCCTCTTCCAGCCCACGTGCAGAAAGGAGGCCCAATCCTACTATCCTGCTCTAAAGTCAAGTCCAGGCTGAAGAGACGGTGGAAGCACTATGCTGTCACCCCCAAACCTGTGGCGCTCTAGGCTGCTGCCTAGTTCACCTTGTGCTTCCACCGGCCCTGATGGTATGCATACCCAGTCGCAGGGATCCTGTTTCAGAAAGGTGATACAATCTGGAGAAGGAACTGTGTAAGCAAAAATCTTTGCAAAACACATTGCAATGTTTGTAGTGAGATGTTTTGGGTTTTTTTTTTAATGTAGTGGGTTGATGATTACTTTAAAAAATCTGTGTGGTTTCTATATTTGAATGTACATAAGAGATTTCATGATATTTGCAGAGTTGCATGCAATATTTCTGGGTTACAGAAAGATTTGCCCCACTTGTCCCTCTGTATTTTTAGAGTAAAATATTTAAAAACATTTGGCTGGATAACGAAGTAGTTATTGGCTAGATTGTCATGGTTGAAAACTGTCCACCACAGAGTGGGAAAAGATGTGCACCTGCTTTCACAAGACTTTTAGACTGATTAACCAGGGATATTTTTAGTTCAAGGGAGTAAACCTCACAAGTACATTTATATTTTCAAATATACATGTTAGGAATTGTAAGTATGTGAACCCTTTGGCCAAGGTGAGAGGTGGTTCTGCCCAGGGGAGGGGCCCCGCAGAGCCTCACCATCGGGAGGCGGAGTCTCGGCTGCGGGACAATATACAGCAGAGGTACAGAAGAAGAAAGAGAAGGTGACCCCAGGAGGCGGGCCACGGTGTGACAGACTCAGTTCGGATGGCTGGAGTCAGGCAATCGCTAGGGCACTACCCGAGGAGCGGGAATGCCGGAAGACAGTTACAGTCACAGAAGTACACTGGTCCGTAGAGATGGTACACAAGAGGGTTCCTAGGTGGAAGGTCATGGTAGTGGTCCGCAGAACGAGGTACACCAGCGAGGGTTCTTCTAGTAATATCACGGCATGGGTCCGCAGAGCAGGGTAGACCCGGAGGTGACTTCTCTAATGATGTCACGGCAATGGTCCGCAGAGCGGCGTACACCGGAAAGAGGGTTCCCACGTAGATATCACAACAGGGGTCTACAGCGTGGTACTCAGCGACTGAAGACGAGTAGTAGTTCCATAGAAAGCCTCAGGAAGCGAGGCAGGCAGGAGTCCGGGTGAAAGGCCCTCCGAGGAGCAGATAGCCAAGAGACGAGGAAGGGCCCCCGAGGAGCGGGTACCCAGTAGTCTCACACCACAGAAGCAGGAGCTGGAACAACGCTGAAATGAGAGTAGGTACATAAAGCAAATGAACTCGTTGCTGGCTGTCTGGGCTGGCGAGTTTAAATATCGGAGTTGAGTGACATCATCTGATGGGGACACACCCCGAGGTTCCCGCCATGACGTGGTTAAGGCAGGTCGGGGAGCGCGCACTCTTCTAGGGAACCCCGAGGGTAAGATGGCAGTCGGCAGCGTCCATGCTGCTCAGGTAGGCCCGGGAATGGAGGCCAGAAGGCCGGTGGTAGCTGGCAGAGGCCGCGAGTTCGCCCAACGGAGCCTAAGCAGTAAAAAGAGAGGTGAGCAGCAGCGGTCACAGCCATCTGCGGCCGAGGACCGTAACTGTACATGTGCTGATTTGCTCCTATTTCGCCATCACAGAAACAGCAGATGTAAAGTATGTAGTCTGTGTACCTTGCAGGCAGTTTTCAAAGGTCACTGCATCGTTTGCCTTTGAAAGTGAGTTCCAAAGTCTCGTACTTTACCACAGTGGGGGCTATCGAAACTTACAACCTTAGGTGGTAATTTTCGAAAGTGTTCCATGCGTAAAAGTAGCATATAGTGTAACAATTTTCAAAAGCCCATTTATGCGCATACATTCCAATTCCCTCCTTACTGTTTCCAGTAAAGTGAGTGATAGTCGTATTGAGCTAGAGGAGAGTAGATGAGAACAGGATTCCATGCACATAACAAGAGACCTGCCTTCTGTTCAACTTGGAATCATATGTAGTCTGTGACACTGCAAATTTAAAGAACAATATTTGCACTGTTCTGAAATTCATAATTAAATTTGCTATGTAGTCCAACAAAGAGCAAGACATTTTCTTGAGTAGTTTTTCCACCGTGATTATATCTTACTTCTGTTCAAACTCAATAATATGACAACCTCTCACTTGTAGATGACTTCTTGATCTTGTTCCATATTTGCTGAATGCTCAATTTATTTCTGGCATCTGGGTATCAAAATGTGGCCTACCCATAGATTCTTTTGCCCAGCTTAATAAATTATTATAACAGAGTACATATTCATCATGAACAGAGGGTTCAGAAGCATAGTACATAGCACAACGGAGCTCTGGGAAAGAGCAGTGCAAATACAGATGCAAGACAAAAGAAAAGAGAGAGAAAACAGGTGATAATGGGGCTTTGGATATGGTAGACATTCAGACCCAAGTCATAGCTGAGACTGCAGAGCATATAAAGGAATTGCAGTTAGAGAAGAAGAAGAGATAAAAACAGGGAGCGAAGCATTCAGAAGTGGCCAACTGGTTCCTGAAACTGCTAAGGACCCCTGTGTGAGGTAGGAGGAATATCCCAACTGCCACAGCCAAGACAGCATTTTCAGTCTTCCTCCTTTGCACTCTACCCTCTTAGTTGAATGAGCATGCAAGCTCTGTCCTTTCCCATATTTAGCAAAAAGGTTTGTAATAATCTGAACAGCTCTCAATACTAGCATGGTATCTCGCCATCACTAAACCCACGGCATCAACCTGGTCAACACAAGGACTGCATAGCCTGCCAAACAAACACAATTACAAGAGTGCTTGCATTTCCATTAGGTCTTCTTGTTCTGTTCTTGCAGCGTGCCACAGACAGACCCAGCCGCTAGTTAATTCTATCATCAGATAGAGGAGGTGTTACTGTTTTCTTATTTCTTTCCCGAGTTGACATATGGGATCAGCTGAATCAGCCCTGTTTTTATCCTGCTGTATGCATGGATTTCTAGACTTGAGGGAAAGCCCAAATGTTCAATGGGATAGACCCGGGACTGTCTCAGTCTGTCTCTTTTTACATGGAGACTCCTTATAAAATATTTGACTCATTTTTGTAATTCTTATCCTCCTTGTGACATAGCCCGTATTCAACCCTGGGATGAAATCCAGATAAAAGGATATAATGGTATCTCTTAGGCATGTTTGCAGGGTTGAATGCTATTATGGTGGATTGCTGGGAGATTTGCCCCACATGTTCTTTTACGTTTAACTGGGTAACAGAGAGGCTGACATTCAGCCCAACTTAACTTTTGAAAAATGGTGCCAAGCGGGCTAGGGGGCACCCAGAGCCCCAACACTGGAGTAGTGGTGAGGGACTGTGTTTCCACTTGAAGCCAATTATTTATTTTAATGCTTGGGGGATAGAGGACGGGGGTGGTGGGTGGTGGTGGTGTATAGGGGGGGTCCCCTACACCCCAATGATTTTGTATTATTATTGGGAGGAAGGGGGGACAATGCTGGCACATGTTTGAGAGGAAAGGGGATGTGGAGGGAGATTCTTTATTTCATTCTGGCAGGGTTGAGGGTTATCACATGAATACTTTTGCTATCTTTTACATGGAGTGGTGGCCCCAGGGTAAGCAAGGGATCAGCTTTGACCCCTCCCCCCCCCCCCCCCCACACACACTTTTTTCCTTTTCTTGAGCCACATTTTTTTGGTTTGGCGTGACCTTTAAGGTGATGGCAATCCTGTGAGGTTGGGACTGCCATCATGCCTAAAGGGCCGATGCTGCGTTGTTTTGCTCCATGGTGTTTTGCTGGGCAAATGATTATCTTGGTTTCTGCATATGCCTCAAAACAATTATGCAGAAGTAGCCAGCGTGGAGAAGCCTCACGTGCAAAAGTGCAAATGTAAACAAAGAATTTCCAAATGTCAAGTTCAAAGTAACATCTTTATTAGTTTCATACCGATATTATCACTGTATTGGTTATAGAATTCTTAAGCCTTAACGTCCCCCTTTAAGCATTAAAGTCCCATGTTTCTCCAGTATCACCGAGCTCTGTATATCACTGGGCTATAAGCTTCTGCACCGTATCCTAATGAGGTCCCTCCCGAAGAAGCCGACTGGCAAAGCATGGCCGTGTCTGGGGACTTTAAGGCTTAAGAATTATTTAACCAATACAGTGATGATATCAGCACGAAACTAATAAAAATGTTACTTTGAACTTGACATTTCAAACTTTCGTGATTGCACCGGATAATCAAAAAAAATATTACTTGTAGATTTAAATTCCCTCACAATTCTTTGTTTACATCAAAACAGTTATGATCATATTTTGTTTTCTAATTTGATGTCAAAGATTTTGGAGAGGTGGGACCTACCCTATTTATTTATTTAAAAATCATTGATATTCTGCATAATCTAAAATATTCAAACACGGATTACAATAAAATGTTCCTAAAATATGCAAAACAGTACATTAAAATTACAACAAAACAGCACATCCTCACCTATGGCTATCTCTACGCTTCTAAATCATTCTCTGCAAAAGCTCTACAAAATAGTTCTGATTTCAATACTTTTCAGATTTTCAAATACTCAGATTGCCACTGGTAGACTATTCCACATGCCCGGCCCAATGATAGAAAACATCCTGGCCCTTGTTTTATGCATCCGATATTCAGATACTGACATAATTGCTAGAAGTTCCTGACTTGAGGATTGTAGTTCTCATTTGGGCACACAAGTGGAAATCTTATTTCTTAAGTTATGTGATGCCTCATAAATCACTCTGTGCATCGTAGCTAGCAATTTTATCTGGCACTAATTGGCAAACAGTGAAGCTTTTTAAAAAAAAAAAAAAAAAAAGCTTAACAGAGGTCCCCCATGGTAAGTTGAAAATAACCCAGACTGCTGCATTCTACACAAGTTGTTTGGAGGAGATTTAAATTGGATTGTAGACCCTCTGTGGGACAGGCAACCTAGTGGACAATCTGTTCCCATTAGCAACTGAAAAGGAGTGCAATTTTTGTGTAAACATCTGAACGTTTGGATATTCCTTAATCCTTTTGTTAAAGATTTTACACTTTGTGCGAGGGCTCATGACATAAAAACCTGTATGGCTTATATTTTACCATCCTAGAATTTGTTGGCCTCCGTTACCAGGGTGATTATTGAAAATTTGGTGATCTCTGATCCCTGCCCGGTAACCTGTACAGTGAGTGTGGGTGAGTTGTATGATGAACCCTCCTTGTGGAAAATGCCTTCAGAGTTACTAAACGATGAGGATTTTCCAGTTTACTTTAGTGGATAAATGGCACCTGTACGAAATTGTGAAGAGCCAACATAAGGAAGACCCGATCATTTTTTGGGAGACTACAAAGGCAGTAATGCTTTATAGAAGCTAAGCACAAACAATTGAATAACACAGTTTTAGCTTTAGAAAAGTGATTACAATCTTACAGGGTGAGATTAACTAATATTCCAGACAAGAAGGTGCTGGAGAATTTTAAACATACTCAGCAAGTGCTCAATGAGCTGCTACACCAGAGAGCTATTGTTTTTTTGTAGTCTGTCAAACACAAATTTTATCCTTATGGCAAAATTGTAGGAGGCTGTTGATCAATGTTGTCAAAAGAAAGGCGCCATCTTCATTTATTTTTGCTATTTGAGATTCTAAGGGGGGGTGCCAAACATTTTTCCCCCAAGGTTGAGAGTTAAGTCTTTGTGGCCTATTGTCAGAGCTTGTACTCTGAGACTGAAACGGACACTGTCATGATGAGGTGCTTTATGTCTGATATTGATCTTCCAGTTGTCAATCTAGTAGGATTTAGAGATATTTAATGCACCTATTTCAGACTCAGAGGTCCTGATGACTATTCAGTCTTTGCCTTCCTTGAAATGTCCTGTTCTAGATGGACTGGAAGCTTCATTTTACAGATCCTTTCCTGTCAAATTGCCTGCTACCTTTTGCAGTGTGTTTGAAGCAATGTGTTGTAAGGATAGTGGGCCAACAATGAGTGAAGAGGACTGGAAAGCTCCTCTGCATACAGTTCCCAACAGCCCCCAGGAGAAGACTCCAGAAGTCACAGCAAGCCAGCCAGGTTTCAAACTGCACAGCCCCACTTCAAGGCCCCTGCACCCCTTGCAGCAGAAAAGGACAGAAGGCTCATCTGCATAACATTCCCAGCAGCCCCCAGGAGAGGACTCTAGAGGTCACAGCGAGTGATCCAGCCTTCGAACTCCACAGCCTCAGCTTCCAGAGGTCCCCACACCCCTTGCTGCAGAAGAGGACCAGAAGTAAAACTCAACCTTCTCAATGAAGTGGGAACATTGAGAGGAGAAGATGTTCTTGCTGGTGGCTGAAGAGGATTGGTAAGTATCGCTTTGGGGAAATCTTAGGACTTAAAAATGTTTGGAGAGAGGTGAAATAGAATATATTCTTTAGAGTTTATATGTGTCTGAAATAAGCAAACCAGAAAGTGTTAATTCTAGTGTCTCTCTCCCTCTCTCCCACCCACCTCTAGCTCATCTTTGATTTATAGGCAAATGACACTTCCTCATTCCAAATCAATCAGGCTCTTATCTAAACCACACTATTGCACCAGTCCTTATTGAGAGTTTAATCATCCTCATGTAGGTTACTACCAGATTAATAATGAATACATCAATAAATTTAAAAGACTATAGTTGTACACATTTCTACCCATATAGCAACCTAAGGGGGTCATTTTCAATTGCTTTCACACGCGAAAAGTCCCTTTTCGCGTGCGATAGGGTGATCGGGGCGAAGTCGGTCCTGGAAGAGGAGGAGTCGGGGCAGCACCAGAGCCGATGCTGCGGAGACATCGCTGGCGGTGAAAGGTAAGGACCCTTATCGCCGCCAGTTTTGCGCCGAATAACTATGGTGTAGTTGTTCAGTGTGAAAGCCGGCAGCCAGCGCACCACAGTGATGCGATGGCTGCCGGCTTTCGCAGGCCCGCCTCCCACTTCGCCCCCCCGGTACCGCGCGATTCACTATTCTCTGCGAGAATATTCTCTGCGAGAATAGTGAATCCATGCCTAAACTTATCTAGGAACTCACCAAAATTAAGATGAAAGCATCAATTTAGCAGCAAAAAGGGGGGGCCTTGAAGTCTTTTCCATCGAGTGTCACATGTATGATTTCTTACCCCCTGGTGAGAGATTGTATGTGTGCACCCAGTGTAAAGAGCTCCTGGCTCTTAGAGAATGAGTCTGATCTCTGGTGGCTAAAATGGAAGACCTGCAGGAGCTGAGGCAGACAGAGAGGTATATAGATAAGACCTTCAGGGCAGACCCACAAGGGCTGCCAACTCCAGCACGTTAGCCCTGGTGCTGCTTTGGAGAAGGAAGGCCTCCTGGTCGGAGAGCATCACCCTGGTGTTGCAGGAAGTAATCCTGTAGCAAGGACCTGCTCTCCAGGTGATATATTGTCCTCTCATACTGAGGACGAGTATCCCAGGGCTACTGCCCAGGAGAGAAGGGTTAGGTTGACTGCCATAGTTGGTGATTCAAATCATTGAAATGTAGATAAGATAGCAGGGTGGCTGGTGGACATGAGTCCCGCCTGGTAACTTACCTGCCTAGTGTGAAGGTAGCAGACATCATTAATTATCTAGATAGGATTTTAGATAGTGCTGGGGAGGAGCCGGCTATCGTGGTGCATGTGGGCACCAATGACATAGGAAAATGTGGGAGGGAGGTTCTGGAAGCCAAATTTAGGCTTTTAAGTAGAAAGCTGAAATCCAGAACCTCCAGCATGGCATTCTCTGAAATGCTCCCTGTTCCACATGCAGGTGCCCAGAGGCAGGCAGAACTCCCAAGTCTCTCTTCATGGTTGAGACGATAGTGCAGAGAAGAGCGATTCAGTTCTGGAAGAAACTGGGCAACCTTTTGGGAAGCAGGAATTCTTTTCTGAAAAGATGGGCTCCAGGTAACCAGAGTGGAACCAAGCTGCTGGTGCTGTCTTTTAAAAAGGAGATAGAGCAGCTTTTAAACTAGAACAATGAGAAAAGCCAACAGTCATGGTTTCGAGGGAGGTGTCTTCGAAGGATACTAATGAAACAGGAGAGTTAGGGCATCCCAACAGAGAGGTTCCAATAAAAGCAAAAGTAGTCCATTTACCTATAAGTAAATAATCACCTGAGCTAAAAGATTTCAAATTATCCCTATCAACTGAAAAGTAGGTTGTAATACAAACAAAAAACATCCTTTGAAATGTCTGTATGCCAATGCCAGAAGTAAAAGAGGAGTGTTAGAGTTGAGAGTGTATAGCAGTGAAAGATGAGATAGAATTAATTGGCATTTCAGAGACCTGGTGAAAGGAGGATATCCAATAGGACATTGCTATATCAGGGTACAAATTATATCACAATGATAGGGAGGATCATCTTTGTGGGGAAGGTGACGCTTTATGTCCAGGAGAGCATAGAGTCCAATAGGATAAAGTTCATACAAGATTCTAAATGCACATTAAAATCTTTATGGATAGATATCCAATGTGTGTTTGGTAAGAGTATAGTGATAGGAGTATACCGCCATCCACTTGGCAAAATTGATGAGATGGACAACAAAATACTAAGAGAAATCAAGGAAGTTAACCAATTTGGTAGTGCAGCGATAATGGGAGATTTCACTTACACCAATATTGAATGGGAAAATATAATATCAGGACATGTTAGAGAGGTAAAGTTCCTGGATAGAATACATGACTGCTTCATGGAGCAATTGTTTCAGGAACCTATGAGAGAGGGAGCTATTTTAGATCTAATTCTTAGTAGAAAGCAGGATTTGGTGAGAGAAGTAATGGTGATAGGGCCTGTTGGTAATAGTGATCATAACATGATCAAATTTGTACTAATGACTGGAAGGGGGGACAATAAGTAAATCTGCATCTCTAACACTAAACTTTCTATAGGGAAACTTTAATAAAATGAGGAAAATAGTTGGAAAATGTAAGTGTACAACAGGTATGTACATTGTTTAAAAATATCATGTTAGAAGTGCAGTCCAGTTGTATTCCATGCATTAAGAAAGACCAAATGATTACCAGCATGGTTAAAAGGCAAGGAGAAAGAAGCTATTTTAATAAAAAAAAAAAGTACCTTGAAAATTGGATCCATCTGAAGAAAATAGGAAAAAAGCATAAGCATTTTCAAATTAAATATAAAAGCATTGATAGGACAAGCTAAGAAAGAATTTGAAATGAAATTGGCCATAGAGGCAAAAACTCATAATAAAAACTTTTAAAAATATATACAAAGCAGGAAACCTGTGAGGGAGTTGGTTGGACCATTAGATGATCAAGGGGTTAAAGAGGCTTTTAAGGAAGATGAGGCCATTGCAGAAAGGCTAAATGAATTCTTTGCTTCTGTGTTTACTACTGAAGATGTTTGGGAGATACCAGTTCTGAAGACTGTTTTCAAGGGTGATGATTCAGATGAACTGAACCAAATCATGGTGAATCTGGAAGATGCAGTAGGCCATATTGACAAACTAAAAAGTAGCAAATCACCTGGACCGGATGTTATACACCCTAGGACTCTGAAAGAACTCAAAAATAAAATTTCAGATTAGATAATTGAGTTGAGAACATTGTTTATATGTGAGAGAGATTAAAGTTAAACATATGTAATGTGATTATTTTTATTTAATTTAGGGGCAGATTTTAAAACCTGCGCGCAGCCTGCCTCCGTTCCCTCCAAGGCCGCTCCGAAATCAGAGCGGCCTCAGGGAACTTTCCTTCCGCCCCCCCCCCCCCCCGCACCTTCCCCTCCCTTCCCCTACCTAACCCGCCCCCCAGCCCTACCTAGAACCCCCCCCCTTACCTTTGTTGAAGAAGTTACGCCTGCCTCCCGCTTCTGGCAGGTGTAACTTTTAAAAACACAGGTGGGGGGGTTAGATAGGACCGGGGGGGGTGGGTTAGGTAGGGGAAGGTGTGGGGGGAGGGAACGGGCAGTGCACGCAGGGCTCGGCGCACGCAAGTTGTACAAATGTGCACCTCCTTGCGCGTGCTGACCCTGAATTTTATAAGATACACGTGGCTACGCGCGTATCTTATAAAATCCAGCGTACTTTTGTTCGCGCGGGAGCACTTTTAGAAAATCTACCCCTTAATGTTTAATTTTTATATTTTATGAGTGTATTATTTTAAGTTGATTTTATGTTTATTTTAATTGTAAACCGTTGTGATCTTTATTTGGAATGATGGTATATAAAATTTAATTAATTAAATAAATGTTTGTAAAAATGTGTAACCTATCATTAAAATAATCCATTGTATCTGAAGATTGGAGGGTGGCCAATGTAACCCCGATATTTAAAAAGGGCTCCAGGGATGATCCAGGAAATTAAAGACCGGTGAACCTGACTTCAGTGCTTGGAAAAACAGTGGAAACTATTCTAAAAAATGAAATCACAGAACGTATAGAAAGACATGATTTAATGGAACACATCCAGCATGGAGTTACCCCAGGGAAGTCTTGCTTTACAAATCTACTACATTTTTTGAAGGAGTTAATAAACATGTAGATAAAGGTGAACCGGTAGATGGATTTTCAGAAGGCATTTGACAAAGTCCCTCATGAGAGGCTTCTAGGAAAAGTAAAAAGTCGTGGGATAGGAGGTGATGTTCTTTCTTGGATTACAAACTGGCTAAAAGACAGGAAACAGAGAGTAGGATTAAATGGTCAATTTTCTCAGTGATAAAAGATGTGGAGTGCCCCAGGGATCTGTTCTTGGATGGTGCTTTTCAATCCGTTTTTATTTGACCTGAAAAGGGATTTGATAAGAGAGGTGATCAAATTTGCAGAAGACACGGATTAGTTATATCACATGCGGATTGTGATAAATTTCAGGAGGACCTTGCAAAACTGGAAGATGGACATCCAAATGGCAGATGAAATTTATGGTGGATAAGTGCAAGGTGATGCATATAGGGAAAAATAACCCTTGCTGTAGTTACACGATGTTGTGTTCCATATTAGGAGTTACCACCCAGGAAAGAGATCTAGGCGTCATAATGGATAACACATTGAAATCGTCTGCTCAGTGTGCTGAATGTTAGGAATTAATAGGAAGGAACGTGGTCATTTTATAACGTACGCATGTATTTGTGCAAGTTTAAAATAACTTGACTGTGCACGTGTTCATGCAATTTTAAGTGGATACGCACCTGTGCATGCAAATGCTTCTTCCGCGTTAAGTGGGGGAATTTTTTAAATCCACACAAGCCGATGCCGTTGGCCATTTTCCCAGTTCATTCCCAGTTTCGAACCCCCTTAGTTTAATAGCCTCCCTTCTCCCCTATTAGTCCCGACCTTTAAAACCCCGCTGATCTGCCTAGATTTTTTTAGTTTTAGAACTTACTTGCCATCCTTAGCAGAAGTAACGTTATAGGGCAGAGGATCCCGGTGCATGCCAATGCACGTAAGTATGGACGCACAAATTTCATGGTAAAATCCTGTAACGCCCCTGTCCTGCCCAGCCATGCTCATGCCCATGCCCTGCCCTTTTTTGTAAACTTTTTATTTGTGTGTGCAGCGGTATGTATGCTCGTATCACAGCAGCTTTTAAAAGCTGCTGTGATACGAGTGTTCTGTTTAAACTGTTTCATGTAAACCTTGGCTTTCCTTAAGCCCGTTGGCATCCTAGTTTTATGTAAACCGGATTGATTTGTATCCTTACAAGAATTTCGGTATATAAAAAAAAAAATTAAATAAATAAATAAATAAAATGCACTCGGTGCTCAGCAGCCCGTTATATTTGCGCATCCTCTAATTGATGCATGCGTTGTGCTTTTAAAATTCACTTTTTAAAGTGCATTTACATGTGTAAAACCTATTGACAATTCAATGGCAAATATTGTACCAAGTTTCAAAAGCCCCCTTACACGAGTAAAGTGCATTTACATATATAAAATCTGGTTTTAAGCTTTTAAATCCTTTTGAAGCTTATCCCCTCTATTTATATGTTGTATTGTTAACTGCTTATTTATATTTTATTTATTTGATTTAGATCCTTTTAGCCATTTCACAGTGGATTACATTCAGGTATTGTAGGATATTTCCCTGTCCCTGGAGAGCTTACAGACCAAATTTTTATCTGAGACAATGAAGGGTCTACTCCTGGGGGAATTCCGCGCTACTGCGGAATGCAGAATTTGCGCAGAATTCCTCCCTCACCTCGCAGATTTCTTCACTCGTCGCTCTTCCCACAGATTTCGTTGGCGCCGCGCAGATTTCCTCCCTCGCGGTTTTCTCCCGTGCCGGAAAAGGATTAAAAAAAACCCCCGGAAGCATGCCGTGCACGGACAGCGGCCAATCCAGGACAGCGGTCAGGTGGCGCACGGAGAGTGGAGGCATCGCATCGCAGCACGGCATCGGCAGCTTGAGGAGCAAGCAGCAAGGAGGAGAAGAGGGAGAGAGAGAAGGGAGGGAGAAAGAGGAAGACAGAAGGGGGAAAGAGAGAGAGAGAAGGGGAAAAGAGAAAAAGAAGGCAGAAAAAGAGGGGAAGGGGAAGGGGGAGAGAGAAGGGAGGGGAACAGAGGGGAGGGGGTAGGGAGAGAAAGAAGGGGGAAAGAGAAAAGGGGGAAGGAGAAGGGGAAAAAGAGAGGAGAAGAGGGAGGGAGAGAAAGAGAAGGGAGGGGAAGTCAGGTGGTGCATGGAGAGTGGGGGCATCACAGCACGGCACCGGTGGCTCTAGGTAAGCAAGCAAGGAGGAGAAGAGGGAGAGAGAGAAGGGAGAGGAACAGAGGGGAAGGGGAAGGCGGACAGAGAAAGAAGGGGGAAGGGGAAGAGAGGGGCTAAAGAAGAGACCCTGGCCCTACCCTGGCCCTGAGAGTGTATGTTTGAGCCCTTGTGTTTGTTGTGATTCAGTGGGTAGGTGTCCACCTGGGAGTCTGTATGGGGGGGGAGTGTGTGTGTGTGTGTGAGAGAGAGTTGCATGTGGGGAGACAGAACGTGTGTGAGAGAAAGCATATGTCTGATATCATGTAAGAGAGACAGTGAGCAGGGACTGCTGCAGTTGTTGCTAACCTCTCCACCTAGGGATACTCAGGTGGAGAGGTTAGCAACAACTGCAGCAGTCCCTGCCAGCTTAGCTCATCTGCCAGCGGCAGCAATTGACACTGCTGGCAGATGAGCCAAGTTGCCAGGGCCACTCATTGCACTGAAATGCAGAATAATTTGCCAAAAATATTGTGTCATTTTGAAAAATAAATGTACAGAATTTTGAAAATGTGGGCGCAGAATTTTCAATTTTTTTGTGGCAGAATTTTTAATTTTTTTGCGCAGAATTCCCCCAGGACTAAAGGGTGAAGTGACTTGCCTAATGTCACAAGGAGCGGCAGTGGAATGTGAACCCTCGTGTTCCTGGTTCATAGCCCGCTGCTCTTACCTCTAGGCTACTCCTCTACTCCCTAGTATGATTGTATCGATTAAGCAATCTATAAGAACTTTTAAATAAATAGTTGAATAAGGTATGCCTCCCCATCTGAAGATGCGCTAAAGCTGGTGCTAAGACCAGATGCTCAGGCATCTTCCTGTCTCCATTCCCACGGACATCCCTTTCCTAGAAGTGCCCATAGCACCTTACTTTTTTCGACAAAGCTTTCTATAAAATCCCTACAGAAATTGAATACCCCACATACGTCCGAGAGCAGCTGCATGCATTAGAACTGGCAAATTACAGGTAATATTTATGTACCCTCTGAGCATCAGGAAGTCCAATTTCATTACCATTTCTTCAGCTAAATTCGGATTTAGCCAGTCAAATGGTGAGATTTGAACATCTTGCTGTGCTGATTGGCCCTAAGATAGGCAGGTAATTGTTTATCTTGCTAAAAGGTTACCCAGCTAGCTTTGGGGTTCGGCAGTGTTGGCTGTCCAGATAAGTTAGCCGGATGAATGCCGATTTGCAGTGATATCCAACTAACATATCCGGATAACTTTAGGAGTGCCAAAAAGTAGTCCTAAAGCTCTCCGGATAAACTTATCCGGCTAACTTTGAAATAGTCGGGTGCATTCAGTGGTGTGAGCATGCTGCTGAATATCCTGACAAAGTTAGACAGATAGGTTTATCTGGCTAATTTTGCTACCCAGCCAGCTTCTGAATATGGATCTCCAGAAGACCACCCTTCTGTCTTAGTACTAAGCTCTGTCAATTAAGCAGTTTTCACTGCTGTCAGAGACCAGCTTTGCTTTTGCTTTTAACATCTTTAGTAACATTAGAAAATTAATTGTAACCCTTCTGCTTACCTGGCAGGGTGTTCCTGGGTCCAGCCCACCTAGGGCAGACTCTGTCGGTCTTCATGGTTCTTCTGTTCTTAGTGCCTGGTGCCTCCACCTGGGGAAGAAGGTGTTAATGGTTGGGATTTCCCTCCCTTCACCCCAGGAAACAAGGCTGGTAGTATGTACAAATATATACAGGTTTATTAGACTATACAAGTGTTTACATTTCTAAATGACTATGTACATTGCTAATAGGATGTCAAACAGCACACTAATCTATTCGTGGTTAGTAGGCCACGCAACTATATACATTTCTATAAGATAGCGAGGACATTTAATATTTGGCAGATTGGGGCTATTGGCCCTCACAGTATACCACCACATAGAATAGAAGGAACCTCTTGCATTCCTACTTAATCAAGTATTATTATTATTCTCCCCTTTCTTTTCCAAGTCTCACCCATGTAACTGGGCTGGTGGGCAGTGTTGGTCATGGGGGTCCATCCATCCATCTCCTTCCACTCTGCTGAGAGGGCTGTGCCAACCAACTCCTTTTGGGCTGCTGTTGGGGTTCACGCCCTCCAGGGGGTCTCAACTCCACTTCCTGGAACACTGCTGGGGATCCCGCCCTCCTGCGGGACTCGACTCTGCCTCCTGGTCTGTCGCTGTGGTCCATACCTTTCTGGGGGACCCGACAGCACCTCCTGGACTGCTGCTGGGGTCCACACCCTCCTAGGATACCCAACAGCACCTCTGTGCCTGTCGCTGGGGTCCATGCCTTCCTGGTGAGACCTTATTTCGCCTCCTGCACTGCTGCTGGGGTCCTCTCGCTCCTGAAGGACTGTTCCACCTCTGGATCTGCTGCTGGGGCCCGGGGCCCCTTGCTCCTGGGAAACGCTCCACTTCCAGATCTGCCACTGGGGTCCTCTTGCTCCTGGGGGACTGCTCGGTCTGCCACTGGGGTCCCCTCCCTTGGTAGGAGGGTTTTCCCGGGCTTGGGTTTCGAGCTCCACTAGGCTCATAGCTAGAGTTCAGTGATTCAGGCCCTCTACAGTCTCAGGTTTCAGTGATTTTAGCTTTGCTAAGCCTATGGCAGGTCATTTTCTGTCACCCAACCTAGATAAATCACCTGTCAGCCAAAAGGCCAAGTTTTGCTTTCTCTGTTGTCTAACCCTGTATGGGTCACCTTTTCTCAGCCAAAGGGCCAAGATCCAGGCAGGATCACAGAAGACTGTGTGCACACCCCTCCATCCTGCCTGGCTATCCTTGCTGTTGTCTGGGAAATGGGTACCCAAGTGTCTGAATACCCTTGTTAGGGTGAGAATCTGTTTGCTTCCTAGGACTGTTCTCCAGTACATTTCTCTCATAAATTCCTTTCCCAGTCATAGTTCTGTAATTTAGGAGTTTGAATTCTTTGATTTTTAGTGATATTTCCTGCAAAATTACCAGCAGTAGTTTAGGGGGCTGTGACATGCAAATCCCATACCTGAATCTCTGACTTCAGTGGTCATTTCAGTATCTTCACAGTAAGGGGTCTGGCAATCTTTTCAATTTCCTGGGCTGGCGACTCAAGTTACATAGTTGAATTGTTTCTTTTTTCTCTGCTGCAGTTCACTTAAATGGTAGCATGCTCAAACCCCTCTCTCTGTTGGCGGGGGGGGGGGGGGGTTCATAAGAATAATCAACATTTACAAGCAGTGATAGCACCCCTCAGGAGAGATATACATGGCCATGCTGATGTTTAAGGCCCCTTTCAGACCCAAAGTACAGAATCAGAATTTGGACTATTCCATGAGGACAAGCAAGATGCCAGTCCTCACATGTGGGTGACATCATTAAATGGATTCCCGCAAGGACTTTGATTTCAAAATTTCTAGGCAGGCTTTGAGCATGCCCTATTGGGTATGTGTAGCCCTAGCCACCTCCCTGCCTCCCAAGCATAGCCCCTCAGTCTCATCTTTTCTGCTGACCCTGCAAGTCATGGTTCTTTTCTCTCTCTCACAACTACTGCAGTGAAAGTTTCTGGAGCTGCTGAAGCTGTTTTTTCTTGCAGGGCCCTGCAGCTTTGATTACTTTCTTGAGTACCTTTAGGTAGGTTTTTGTCTCTTTCTTTTTTTTTTCTTGTTTCTTACCCTTTATTTCTGTTGACTGCATGGTGTGCCAAGCTGGTGTTCAGCTCAGTCTGATCAAGGTTTTTTTTCCCAGCTTTCATGTTGTTTTTTCCTTTAATCTAATGCCTTACATGGCATGGAGTTTTTCAGGGCACCTGCATGGTCAAGTTTGGCCTCTTACCTAGGGTCATGTGGGACTTGCCAGGGCATAGTCAGTGGTGTCTGGTGTCCCTGCCTTTGAGGCCCCCACAATTATTAGACTATTGTTCCAGGCAGGAATTCTGGGAGACTTAATCCGGCCAATGGGCATCAATGGAGACCTTGAAATCAAGGGATTCAGAGGCACTGCCAGCACATTTTATCCCCCTCTTGACCCATGCACGGGATCCAGGACCTGGTTGGTACCTGATGAAGTGTTCCCATGGAGAGGAGAGCTCATCCTCCCCATAGTCCTAGGAATCATACCATTCTCTATGGACCTAAGTTATTTATCACTTCTGGTGCACTGATGACATGACCACTTCCTGCCAGCCTGTCTTTCTAGGGCAGCCTTCAAGGAGAAGCTAGAGAGGGTGAGCATGGGAGCAATCAGCTGTACTGATGCTCTGATGGTACCATGCCCAGAAGATGTCAGATGCCCATGCATATAGAAGGGACACTGCACAGATGGGACTCAACACCGAGCACCACAGCATTGGCGGAGTCAATGCCAGCTGTGGACCAGTGGAATTAAGACTGGACTCTGCAGTGCTGGCAGTGGAATTGGCACTGATGCAATCAGATCAGGGCATTGTTCACATTCATGAAATTGCCATTGGTGCCATTATAATTGGCACTATCATAATTGGTGCTGGTGACATTAACACTGATGAAATCTGTGCCATCTGAATTGGTGCCAGATCTATCAGAACTGGCACCGATGAAACTAGCATTGGCACAGACAAAATCAGCACCAATGGAATTGACACCAGGTGCCATCAGCATCAATGGAATTTGCACTGGGGGCCATCAGAATTGTTGCCATCAGGCACCATTGATGACAATTTAATCAGTACTGTCAGGCACCATCAGAATCAGCTGCAGGTGCTTTTGGGCACTGGGCATTGAGTGCAGTGGTACTAGGCACTGGCAGAAACAATACTGGGCACAGTAGAGTCAACACCAAGCACCATGCAAGCAGACAGAAAAGACCACTGTGACGTCAACAATGAAGATGTATCACCATGCAGGAGACACCGACATAGGACATGACTGCACTGAGGGCGCCACAGTTCCAGAGCATCCATGTCTAGTGCCAAGGCACCAAGGGAAACCATGCCAGGCATCTCATCAATGTCGGGTGCTGCCGTACTGTTGGAAATCATTGAAAGGAGCTGTGCATTCCTTAGTGACAAAGGTCATTGACTGCCAGTGTATCAATAAGGCAGAGGATCCCTCCTCTGTCAGCTTATGATGTTACGGGACCGGGCCATGCCCGGGTCCGTCCTACCTCGGGGCCAGCCCGGCCCGCACGGAGCTCTCCTTGGCCGCATAGGCCCATTCCCCAGCCTGCTGCGGCTCTCCCTGCTCGAGGGAGACGCCGCCGACTCGACGCTCTTGGCCCCGTCCCCTAGGCGCATGCGCCTGGGGGCTGAGGCTTTAAAGGGACCAGCATGGGAAATTCAAATGGGACACCCTGGGTGACGTCAGATGCTGCAGGATATTTAAACCCTGCAGCTTGAACAGGACGGGGCCTTGCAATGAGGTCCCTCAGTTGTCTGAGTCTCAAGTTGCTGCTGTATCCCTGGATTGCCTGTCTTCTGGATTCCGACCCAGCTTTGCTTCCTGACTTATCTTCAGCTTCCGCCCCTTGGTTTTGGCATTGATGTCTGACTTCTGGCTTCCGACCCGGCTCCGTCCCACGACTTCGTCTCCAGCTTCTGTTCCTGGCTTTGGTTTGGATCTCTGACTCCTGGCTTCTGACCCGGCTTCGCCCTTGGACTCCGACTTCGGCTTCTTCATTACCTCAGATATCCGGTATTTGCTGGACCAGAGGATTCTCCTAAGTCCCAGCAGCTTCGGCTCCCATGGGCTCCTCCCAGGGGAGCTGCGGGCTTCCGAGGGTGAAGACTCTTCAGCCACCTGGGCCCAGCCATCCTCGTCCATATCGTCGGCCACAGCCCGGATCCTTGGTCGCATAGGATCCCACCTAAGTCCAAGAGGTCCGGGTCACTACGGGCTCCTCCTGGGGGGACCTCAGACTTCCAGTGGTGAAGCCTCATCCGAGTCTCTTCTGTGCCGCCTCCCGGCTGTGACGCTCACTGTGGTCCTCCACAGCATACCATCCACCGCCTCAGCCGGCCCAAGGGTCCACGATCGTAACAGTTTGCAAGGCCATTGACCCGGCAGACCTTGCAGGCTTGAAAGCCATCCCGGGTATTGCCCAGAGGCTGAAACAGCAGCAAACCTGCCTCGACACCCTGATGGCGACAGTGCAGGGGTTAGCCGACCGCGTTGGCAGAGCCACGGCTGCCAGTTCCGCGGTACCCGGAGCTGGGGCTAATTCCGGAGCTACAGCACCCATCCAGATGCCGGTACCTTCACGGTTTTCAGGAGACGCGAAGCTTTGCCGGGGCTTCCTGAACCAGTGCTATATTCGATTCAACCTTCTTCCGCTTCACTTTCCGACAGACCGGGTCAAGACAAGCTTCATTATTTCTCTGCTGGATGGGAGACCCCTGGCGTGGGCCTCCAACCTCTGGGAGCACCAGGGCCCTCACCTGGACAACCTGGTGCACTTCATCTCTGTCTTTAGGTGGGTTTTCGATGAGTCCTCCCGCAAACCTGCTGCCGCATCAGAGCTGCTCCAGCTGTGTCAGGATAACCGGCCTTTGGCGGAACACACCATGGACTTCCAGACTCTCACCGCCGAATTGAACTGGGGAAGTGACAGCTTGCATGGTATCTTCCTGGAAAGTCTCTCCCCAAAGCTCCAGGATGAACTGGCGGCCAGAGACCTCCCAGATGACCTGAACAATCTCATTGATCTAGCAGGTCGCGTGGATCGCCATATCCTACGCTGGTTCCGAGAAAAGAAGTCTGCTCATAGGCCTGGGACCTTTGGAACCATGCCTTCCCGAAGTGGGAGTTCTCTGCCAGTTTCTTCAGGGGCCCAAGACGTCGAACCCATGCAGGTGGGTCGGGGACCCATCTCCAAAGAAGAAAGAAGGAGATGCTGGTCTCTGGGCTTATGCCTGTACTGTGGTGGCAAGGGCCATTTTGTTGCCCGTTGTAGCGAGCGTTCGGGAAACGCTCGGACCTAGTGACAGTCGGGGAGCTAACCCTAGGACACACCACTTCTGACTCCCCATGCATCGTGCCGGTGACCTTACTCCTCCCCGAGGAGGGAGTTCGACACTCAAGCCCTAATCGACTCTGGAGCCGGGGAGAACTTCATACTTAAGGATTTAGTTCAGCAACTCCAGATTGGAGTTCAACCCCAAAGGCCCCCTTTCCGCGTGTCCTCCATTCAGGGGAGACGCCTTCCTGGCACCATCACTACCCGCACCAAGTCTCTCATCCTATGCACGGGCATTCTGCATCAGGAGGAGATCTCCTTCCTCATCCTAGAGAAGTCCATGCATCTGGTCATCCTGGGGCTACCTTGGCTTCGGAAGCACTCACCTGTAATCTCATGGGATTCCCTCTAGGTGGCATCCTGGGGACCAGCGCGCTTTGATTCCTGCCTCGCTACAGTTTCTCGGCCACGATACCTCTCCTGACATCGACCGTGGGCCTGCCACCCCACTACCAGGACTATCTCGATGTGTTTTCCAAGGAGAAGGCCGAGATCCTCCCGGTGCACCGTCCCTTTGACTGCACGATCAACCTGCTCCCGGGTACCACGCCACGAGGACGGGTCTACCTGTTGTCCCTTCCGGAAACACAAGCCATGTCTGCGTACATCCGGGAGAACCTGGACCGAGGGTTCATTCGACCATCTAAGTCCCCGGCTGGAGCGGGCTTCTTCTTTGTAGCGAAGAAAGACGGATCCCTCTGACCCTGCATAGATTACCGTGGCTTGAACAGCATTACCCGGCAGGATCAGTACCCTCTGCCTTTGATCCCAGAACTTCTGGACAGGCTACAAGGGGCCAAGGTGTTCACTAAGCTGGATCTCCGTGGGGCGTATAACCTGGTACGGATTTGTCCGAGCGACGAATGGAAAACCACGTTTAACACAAGAGATGGCCATTATGAGTACTTAGTCATGCCCTTTGGCCTCTGCAATGCCCCGGCGGTTTTTCAAAACCTCATGAATGAGGTCCTCAGAGACATGCTACACTCCTCGGTCGTTTACCTCGATGTGCTCATATACTCCAAAGACTTGGAGACGCACCGCCAGGATGTCCGACGAGTACTTCAGAAGCTGAGAGACAACCAACTTTACGCTAAGTTTGAAAAGTGCATTTTCGACGTCAGTCAACCTGGAATTACTGATCTCAAGGGCTCTGTTTCTCTTGGTTAGTGAATTGTGCTCTTTTCTGGGTCTGGTGGGGCCTGTCAGAGTTTACTGTGCTGGAACTCTGCATCCGAAACAAAGCTGCAAAGTGGGATTTTCTCTCCGCATTCATATCACTCCCCTGTTTTGGCGGGGGGGGGGGGGGGGGGGGGGGGCCTGACACAAAAGTGAATTTGAACAGTCTATCCTATGGAGGCCCTACGAGGTGTAGAACCCAACTCCATTCCCTCCTAAGGCCTGTTATTTGGTTCAGACTGCCACAAAAAAAACAAAAAGGAAAAACAGATAATGCAAAGTTGGCCTGATGCTACCCAAAACAGTAGTGCCTTGTACCTTGGGATCCCCCCACAGGTAAAAACTGCCATCCTGCTTGTTCTTGTAGAAAGTGAAGTTACTTGAGTAATATTGGACAGCAGGAAGTCAATCCTCACCAAATCCTTCCTGCCTCCACTTGATTTCTCCAAGTCTTAGTTTTATCATGGACTGAGGAGCCCTTCCTGGGAGACAGGGAGGTGGCTAGGGCTGTACAGAAAGCTTCTAGGCTTTGCTGGGCTCCGTCTGATGATGCTACCCACATGAGAGGACTGGCATTTCAGGTAAGTAACTTCACTTCCCTCTGATAATAAAACTAGCTCTTAAGGTATTAATAAGAAACTAGATTGCACTTTTGTACTGAAAATGCCCTCTGTTTACCTTTTCTCTTCTTAATTATTTCATCTCATGCATTTTTGCTTCATTCCATAGCTTTCTCTCACTAGAAGGCAGCTTTTTCTTCATGCCTTTGTCAAAGCTGCTTTCATTCAGACTCCTTCCCTAATTGGGTACCATCCAGCATTGCTTTCATGAAACTTTTTGAAAAATTGGTTTGCACTGAAATTTGCATCCTCTTTTGTGAAAATTAATACTGTAGAAATGAGATTTGAGATCCTACTCTAAACACTGTAACAGCTGCCGCCAAGATTTGTTAGGAATACCACATTTGCAATAGAAAGAGAAAAAGTGAAGAAGCATTATATAGGGTCAGCCTTCTTAAACATTATTGCCTAATCTCATGAAAAGGGCCTGAATTATAAAAGAGTCAATATAATTTTCTGCTTATGAGTTAAACCTTTTTTTTTTTTTAAATAGGAATTTGATGAATTTCTGATTATCAGCCTTAATTAGATAACTAGATAATTAGATAGCTAAAGCAGTGTTTCTGAATCCTGGCCTTGCAGGCACATCCAACTGATCTAGTGTTCAAGATTGTCCCAAGGCTGTCACCTGGAGCTGGGCACTGCCATATCTGAAAGCAGACGAGACTTCCTCTGGCAGTTCCATTCTGCAGGGTTTGCAGGGAGAAGTGCAGTGTCCCTTGCTTCAGCGGCCTGAATTGAACTGTCCTGTCCTGAAAGCACTCCAGTGAGGAAGCATTCTCCTGCCAGCCTTCAGGAGATCCAGGCTCCCGTGGGTAAAAAAAAAGATTATCATCAGTTTATTCCCCCCCATGTCAGTTGTCTGTTGGGAAAAGGGGATCTCTCCCCTATAGCAGGTAGTACAGCCCTGGACATGGGCTGGCAGCCTCACTTAAAATCCTGAGCCTATTACCTCAGCTCAGTTTTTAGTTTGCAGAAAAACCAAAGAAACAATAAAAAAAAAAAAAAAAAAAGTTCATTTCAACATGGCTCTTAGCAATCTCTGCATTTAATTACCTTTGGGCCTCTTGGAGCAGGCAGTACAACTCACCCCTATGCCCCATCATGGCTTCCCTTTCCTCTCTTGAAGGGAAGAAAGAAAAAAAAAAACCAAACCTGGATTCAAGACTAAATCAAATAAACAGATCCCTTACCTCACTTTGAGTAGCCAGCTAGACTAGGAAAGTGTCAGGATTAACATAGCTGGGATCAATGGCAATGTACCTCACCCATATCCATAGGGGTTTGTGGCGTGGTGCAGTCCTCCTCCCCGTCTATGGGGATGGTTGGAAGTTCAACCTCCTCTCCCCACTGGGTGTGGCTGCTCTGAGGGTGTCTCCCTTCTCCCAGCTGAGGCCTCACAGCATTGACAGCAGAAAAAAGACCAAAATTTCCATCCAGTCTGCCCAGCAGGTTTCTTGTGATAACTGCTGCTCCGTGCAGTTACCTCCAAATCGTATGCTAAGGGTAGCAATATTTTCAGTTAAAGCCAAGCAACTGTCAAACCCATAACAACATTACTGCCAGCAACATTTTTACAGGGTGAGCTCTCTTCTTGATAATTCAGACAGTGCTGCTTGAATGTTTGGACTTCGCCATAGAAGCCGTCCTGTGCTTTTTACCTTAACATCTGCACAGCAGTACCCCGGACCATAAAAGTTGGAGCCCAGCATTGGATGTCATCTGAATCTAATTCTCCTTTTTCTCCCCCATCATAGAAGCAGAGAATGATGTTTCAGTTGTGTCAAAAGCATCAGGGCTAATTGGTTAAGGATAGTAATATCCATGCCGTCTGTTAAGGGTAATAACTGCCACTAATGCCGGTAATAAACCGTGTCTATTTCCTAAGTCAACTTGACTAATAGCAGTTTATGGACTTCTCCAGCAACCGGTTCAAACTTTTTTTAAACCCCGATAACTGCCTTAACCACATCCTCTGGCAAAGTGTTCCAGAGCTTAATACATTGAGTGAAAAATAATTTTCTCCCATTTGTTTTAAATGTGCTACTTGCTAATTTCATGAAGTGACCCCTAGTCCTTGTATTATCTGAAAGAGTAAATAACTGATTCACATTTATTCATTCTAGTCTGCTCATGATTCTATAAACTTCTATCATATCCCCTCTCAGCTGTCTCATCTCCAAGCTGAACAGCCCTAACCATTTTAGCCTTTCTTCAGAGGGGGAGCCTTTCCATTCCATTTATCATTTTGGTCACCCTTCTCTACCTTCTCTAGTGCATCTATATCTTTTATGGGATACAGCGACCAGAACTGAACACATTATTCAAGGGGTGGTGTCACCACAGAGCATCCACCATTTTATTCGCCATTCCCTTTCTAATAATTCCTACCATTCTGTTCGCTTTTTTGACTGCTGCAGCACACTGAGCTGACGATTTTAAAGTATTATCCACTATGACGCCTAGATCTTTTTCCTGGGTGGTAGCTCCTAATATGGAACCTAACATTGTGTAACTACAGCATGGGTTATTTTTCCCTATATGCATCAACTGGCACTTGTCCACATTAAATTTCATCCATCATTTGGATGCCCAATCTTCCAATTTCCTAAGGTCCTCCTGCAATTTATCACAATCCACATGTGATTTAACTAATCTGTGCAAATTTGATCACCTCACTCGTTCCCCTTTCCAGACCATTTATAAATATATGACAAAGTATGGTCCAAGTACAGATCCCTGAGATGCTCCACTGTTCACCTCTTCTGTTACCATACTCTTCCCCAATACACATGGGATTTCTACCCATAAACATTCAACTGTGCATATAGTTTCTTGCAGAATCCATATCCTGTTGGACTATATTCCATTTCGAACCCCCATTCGTGCCACCCTATCATTGTGATATAATTTGTTCCCTGATATAGCACTGTTTCACTGGTTATCCTCTTTCAACCAGGTTTCTGAGATGTCGATAATGGCTACCTCTTCATTCAGTGCTATACACTCTAACTCTCCCATTGTACTACTTAGACTTCTGGCATTGACTTACAAAAAGTTCAAAGTATGTTTTTTTCGGTATTAATCTCCTGCTTATCAGTTGGCAGGGATAATTTGGAATCTTTTAACTCAGGTGATTATTTATAGGCACATAGACTATTTTTACTTTTATTGAATCCTCTCTTTTGCAATGCCCTAACTCTCCTGTTTCATTAGTATTCTTCGAAGATACTTCCCTCCGAATCATGCACTGCTGAGTGACTGTTATCTTTCCCCTTTGTTCTAGTTTAAAAGCAGATGTCTCCTTTTTAAAGGTTAGCGCCAGCAGCCTGGTTCTACCCTGGATAAGTTGGAGCCCATCCTTTCGAAAAGACTCCCCTTCCCCCAAAAGTTGGCCGGTTCCTTTCAAAACTGAATCCCTCTTCCTTGCACCATCATTTCATCCACTCATTGAGACTCCGGAGCTCTGCCTGCCTCTGGGAATCTGCGCATGGAACAGGGAACATTTCAGAGAATGTTGTTCTGGAGTTTTTGGATTTCAGCTTTCTACTTAAATGCCTAAATTTGGCTTCCAGAACCTCCCACCCACACCTTCCTATGTCATTGGTGCCCACATATATCACAACAGCTGGGTCCTCCACAACACTGTCTAAAATCTTATCTAGGTGATGCATGAGGTCTGCCACTTTTGCACCAGACAGCCAAGATACCAGGCGATCCTCATGTCCATGAACCATCCAGTTATCTACATGCATAATAATCAAATCACCAACTATGATGGCTGACCTAACCCTTCCCTCCTGGGCAGTAGCCCTGTGAGACTCATCCTCAGTGTGAGAGGACAATGCATCACCTGTAGCAGGTCCATGCTACAGGATCATTTCCTGCTACACCAGGGTGATGTTCTCCGACCAGGTGATCTTCCTTCTCCAAGGCAGTACAAGGGCTGCCAGACTGGAGTTGAGACTTGGTTACTATATCCCTGAAGGTCTTATCTATATACTTCTTTGTCTGCCTCAGCTCCTCCTGGTCTGTCACTCTAGCCTCCAAAGATTGGACTCGTTCTCTGAGAGCCAGGAGCTCTTTACACTGGGTACACACATACAATTTCTCTCCAACAGGTAAAAAATCTGTTATGGTTTTTAATGAATTAGTGAACCCCGGGCCGATGTGAGAAATGTCACATCGGCCCCATGGGCCTCACCATTGGTGGGCGTGGTCTCAGCAACGTAGGACACAACTGTGAGAGAGACTTTATTAAAGAGAAAAGATAGTACATAACCTGAGGAGCGGGAAATGTAATAAACACAGTCTTAGAGCAAATATAGTAGTCAGGATGATGATGTAGATACAAAGGTCCGGTAGTGGTCCGCAGTGCGGGATACACCCAGGGATTCCTGTAGGCAGATCTAAATACCTCAGAGTGCAGATCCGGTAGTGGCCTGCAGCGTGGGGTATGCTGAGGAAGCTGTACTATAGATGCCAAGGAGGCAGAGGTCGGTGATACAGGAACCAGGCCGTAGAACCTGTAAAGATGGTGTAGTATCCAGAGGCATGGATAGAGTAGCATAGACAGACTGAAGAACGGTAGTGGCCTGAGGAACGGGGTATGCCATGGAATCTTCAGTAAGGTTGAAAAAAGTTGGAGAATGTACTCACACAAGGAAGTCCCAGCAGAGATACCTGAGGATCAGATATCTCAGGAAGTCCCAGGAAGGATGGCCCTCCGAGGACCAGATAGCCAAGACGCAGAAGAGCCCCCGAGGAGTGGGTACTCAGAGCGTCCAAATGCCAGGAGGAGAGTCTGGAACAGTAGCTCCAAGTTAGAGCGGATTTAACAAGCGAGAGAACTCCTCGCTAACTCGTCTTAGCAATGTGTGAGTCAGTATATGTACACTAGTGGTGTTGATGTCATCGGGATGGGACACCCCCGAGGTTCCCGCCATGATGTATTCATAAGGAGGCCCTGCATGCGCGCACACACGCCTAGGTGATACCGGAAGTAAGTTGTCAGTTGGCAGTGCCCACGCTGTCCCGGGGATGCCGGGGAAGTCGGTGTTGGTTGGCGGAGGCCGCCATTCTCCCAGTGATTGATGGTGCAGGGAAAAAAGAGGTGAGCATGAGAGGTCGCAGCCGTATGCGACTGACGGGTGCAACAGTACCCCCCTTCTTAGGGCCCCTCCCCAGTGGTTTCAGCTTTCTGGGCTGCAGCTCAGGTGTCTTCTTAGAAAACTTGGACAAGATGAGTGGTTTCAGCAGGGAAATGTGGAAGGCATTGTGGATTTTTAGTGATTATGGTAACAGCAAGCTGTATGTGACTGGACCCAGGTGACATAGTATAGGAAATGGTCCTATATAGGGATGTGAATCATTTTTCTGACGGATGAAAATATCGTACGATATTTTCTTATTCGTCAGGTATCGGGGGGGGGGGGGGGGAGGTCCCCGAAAGAGATAGGAAAACCCCATAAAATGTTTGTGTGGTTCTCTTATTGTTTGGGGGAGGGGGAGAGAAAGGGCACGCTGAAAAAAAAAAACCCCAAACCCACCCAACATTTTAAATGTAATTATATAGAATCCCCACCCTCCCAACCCCCCAAAACATTTCTAAAGTACCTGGTGGTCCAGTGGGGGTCCTGGGAGCAGTCTCCCACTCTCGGGCTGTCGGCTGCCACTAATCAAATGGAGTTGATGGCCCTTTGCCCTTACCATGTGACAGGGGCTATCGGTGCCATTGGCCGGCCCCTATCACATGGTAGGAGCAATGGATGGCCCGTGCCATTTTTTTGGGGGGGTCGGGAGGGCGGGGGATTCTAAATAATTAAATTTAAAGGGTCGGGGTGGGGGGGGGGGGGTTTCGGCTTGGGACAGCCGAAAAAAAGCGCTCAGAACCTCGGGAACAAAGATTTCTCGCGGTTGTTCTACGAACACGATACCGGAAATGAGTCCAGTACCGATTCACATTTCTAGTCCTATATACTGAGGTGTGAATCGAACTGAAGACAATTTGAGATGAATGAAATGGGTACTTAACCATACCTTATCTCCGGGCTGAAGTTGTGGAGCTGCTCTGTGATGGGCATCATAAAACTTCTTCGCTTGTTGTCCAACCTTTTGAAGCAGAGCTTTAGTGTTTTCCCACAGCTGATGTAACTTGTGTGCTGAAGCTTGAGTGGCCGGAGAGGTCATCGATAAAGGTATCGGTAATGGCTGGCAACCATAGACTAGTTGAAAGGGCGAAGAACCTGTAAAAGCTGAAGGATGTGAATTCAGCACGAATTCTGCCCAGGGGAGCATCTCGGCCCAATCATTCTGTCTTGAGTTGCCGTAGGCCCAGAGGAACTGCTTTAAAGTGCAGTTCATCCTTTCAGTTTGTCCGTTGGCTTGCAGGTTATAGCCGGAAGTCAGGCCAGAGAAATATCACATTTCTTACAGAGAGATCTCCAGAACTTGGCTGTGAATTGTACTGCTCGGTCCGAGAGTATGTGATTTGTTATGCCATGTAAACGGAATATATGACGGATAAAATGTTTTGCAAGTTCAGGAGCAGAAGGTAGCCCAGGTAGAGCCACAAAATGTGCCATTTTGGAAAACCGATCAACAGTAATCCATATGGTGTTGTTTCCACTAGACATAGGGAGATCAACAATAAAGTCCGTGGATATGTGGGTCCATGGTTCGCTAGGAGCAGGCAAAGGTTGGAGAAGGCCCCAGGGATGACCAGTAGGTGGTTTCTGTCTGGCGCACATGGAGCAAGATTCTATGTAGGTCCGGACGTCCTCTTTCATTGAAGGCCACCAATAGTATCTCTCCAAAGTGGACAGAGTTTGGGATTGCCCAGGATGACCGACTAGACGTGAGTCGTGAGCCCATCTGAGAATATTTTTCCTAAGTGCCCAGGGTACCACGGTTTTTCCGACCTGCACTGTGTGTGTGGCTGAGTGGAGCACCCGAGTAGGGTTGATGATATGCTTCGGCGTGTCCGGGATATTTTCTGGAGTAAATGAGCGAGAGAGAGTATCCGCACAGGTGTTTCTTGTCTGCTGGGCGATATCTCAGAAGAAAATTGAATTTGTTAAAAAAACAATGACCAGTGAACTTGTCTGTGGTTCAAGCGTTGTGGATGACGCAGATATTCAAGGTTTTTATGATCCATAAAAACCGTTATTTGGTGTTGAGCACCTTCGAGCCATGGGTGCCACTCCTCAAATGCCAACTTGATTGCGAGCAACTCTATCTCCAATTTCGTAGTTTTGCTCAGCAGGGGAGAAACGCCGAGAGAAAAAAGAGCATGGGTGGAGTGTATGAGTATCACTGTGCTGGCTGAGGACAGCTCCAACTCCAATATCTGAGGCATCTACCTCACCGACGAAAGATCGTCGACGGTCAGGGTGGCGAAGACATGGCTCCTGAAGGAAGGCTTTTTTGAGTTTCTGGAAGGCTGTTACAGCTTCAGGGGACCACTGAAAGGGATTGGCTCCCTTGCATGTCATGGCGGTGAGAGGCGTGGTCAAAATGGAGTAGTGATGAATGACCTATAGTAGTTGGTAAATGGTGATGCTGGAAGTAAGATGGCGGTCGGCAGCGCCCACGCTGTCCCGAGGACACTGGGGAAGTCAGCGTTGGTTGGTGGAGGCCGCCATTCTCCCAATGATTGACAGTGCAGGGAAAAAAGAGGTGAGCATGAGTGGTCGCAGCCGTCTGCGACCGGGCGCAACAAAATCATACATGTGAAACTCGATGCAAAAGAGAGGAAGGACCCCATCTTGCTGCTGCTCTGCTGCCATCATCTTAATTTTGTTGATTTCTTAGTTATGTTTAGGTTGCTAAGGTTGTATGATTGTGGAAATTATCCTTTAAATTTATTGGTGTATTCCCTATTAATCTGGTAGTGACCTGCAAGAGGATAATTAAACTCTTAAGGGCTGGGGCAATCCTGTGTTTTAGATAAAAGCCTGTGTTTTAGATAAAAGCCTGATTTTTAATCTGAACATGTCTTTTTCCTAAAATCAAAGGATGAGCTAGGGATGGTTGGGACGGAGGGAAAGACAAACACTAGGATTACTTACCTTGGGCTTGGTTTTTATTATAGGCACATACACACACACAGTAATGAATATATCCCACTATTTCACTTCTCCCTCAAACATTTTAAGTCCTAAATTTCCCAAAGTAATACTCAATGTTCCTCTTCAGCCATCAGCAAGATGATCTTCTCCTCTCATTACTCCCACTAGAAAATAACTTACGTAGCTCCTGGCTCCCTGCTCTTTTTGATTAATCAAAAGGCATACACGGAAACACTAGGAAAGAATGTACCTAGGTGTTACGGAAGTCCGGTGGTGATGGTGGACCCTTAGCCCGAGGTGGTATTGGTACTACCTGAAGGGGTAAACCCCTCCCTGTCTCCACCGTCAAGAGGTGAGTCTGGAGCGATGCAGGGGCCAATGAGAGCTTCGCCACTACCAGCCCTCGTTCCCCGCAGTTTGAGCCCTTGGGCACCGGGGCCATCTGGTCTTAGGCAGTCCCCTGTGGAGAGGAGCAGTGAAGACATGAGAAGCAGGCAGCGTAAGGTCCAGTCCAGAGGTCGGTGGCAGGCAGCAGTCAAGCAACGTGAGGTCCAGTCCAGAGGTCGTGGCAGGCGGCAATCAGGCAACGTGAGGTCCAGTCCGAGGTCAGGTAATGAGGAGATCCATCTGGAGGAGAAGCGGAACAAGGATGGGACAAGTGGGCAAGAAGAAGGAGCAGGAGATTGGAACCAGGCAGGAGGGAGAGGTCAGGAGCAGGCAGGCAGGAATCAGGAATGCAGGGGAACACAACGAAGAAGGCCAGGCAGAACCCGAAGCGAGAGCCCTGTTGCCAAGTCGTCGGACCGAGGTCACCACTGGATTTAAATAGGGACAGGCCTCGACGTCGTCGGAGGAGTCGGCGGCATCTCCCTGCCTTGGGCCCTTTAAATTTGCGCGGGCCGTGCGTGCGCGCTCCTAGGGGGCGAGGCCAAAGTTGGTGGCGTCCCTGCTCGCAGTGGAGACGGAGCGGCCCCAGCGGCGCAGGGAGAGTGTCGGCCCTGCCGAGGGCTAGGAGCAGCGGAGGAGTGTCAGGGAGTCGACTCGAGGCCGGTAGGCCTAACAAGGATTCTTTGAAAAATGTCTCTTTTCCTTCTCTTAGTCATTATTCAAGTACCTCTGTATTACTATGTATTACTTTGGCTTGAATATTCATGAAAGAGTAAAAAAATAAATAAATAAAAATAATAGTAAATACAGCATTGCCAAAAATATTTTATAAATAACAAAGAACCCGAGCGTTTAGTTGTATAAAAATGATAAATCATTTATTGCATTCCCATCTGACCAACATGATGACTGTCAGTGGTATGGACAAAAACAGTCAACTGGGTATGTAATTAATACATTAACATTTTTACATATCTGAAGTTCTTTGAGTTCTAAGCCCAGCTTTTGCCTTTGAAGTGCTGAATATTGATTGCAACACTATTCTTCTTTCTATTTTTGATTTGATAATTTTTTATAGTTGGTTAGTTTGTGATCTACCTTTTAATCTACTTTCCAAAGGAAAAGATGGTTTAGGAGATCATTATGTGTGTGTGTGTATGTGCGTGTAGGTTTCCTTTTAATAACTTTCATGTTTGGTGTCCTGTCTATAACTCATTAATAGGACTTGCCAGGGGGAATATGAGGATTCTGACAGGGGGGATATTTTTTTCAGATTCATGCATATACATGGACCCACGGGCACGTGCAGAAATGCATCCCAGTAGGAATTCAGCTTTATTTTATTTATTTATTGAAAATATTTCATACCCGCTCTTCCATAACGCAGGACAGGGTATAATCAAAACATTCACAATAATTTAAAATTAAATTCAGTTGAACAAACAATAAAAATAAATCTCTGGATGCTGTGAGGAATATCATACCCAAACTTTATTAGCTCTGGGTGGAACTTCTTGAGGTCCATTTTCAAAAGCATTTAGCCAGCTAACCTAGAAATGTTCCAGGGGTGTAACTGGGAGGAGTTGAGTTAGCTAGTTAATTGGGTCATTCATCAAAAAGCTTTAGGGTGTTATCACGGCCATAATGCCATAGCGCATGTGTTATTTTTCGTATCGCACGATGCGTATGCAAATTTTGAAAATTTAGTCAAGGGGAAGGAGTTTCATGAAAATGAGGGGTGTTTAATGTTACATGCACTAGCATAAAGTTTTCCTGATGTTAAGCTGTGCGATATGCCCAAAATGGGAGTTGCAAATCCCATTGGAAATAAGTGAGTGAGTGAGTGAGAGAGAGAGAGAGAGAGCGAGCCTCTGTGGTGGTACACATATTTGTCATCTATGTGGGAGGGTGAACTAGTAACTCGAGGTGAGATTTTGGTGGTGGTCTAGGGTTTGGAAGGCAGTTTTACATGCCCAGTCAGATGTACAAACAGCACGGTACACATCTTCGAAGATGGGGGATGTGATTTGGAATGAGGAAAGGTACACAAAGATGAGAATTCTACAAAGTACTCTCACTCTAGCTTGATAGCACCCAGGTAGAGAATGCATCAAACTAAGGCGAGAGAACATTGTAGAAATCTCATCTTTATCAAATCTTTACGTCAAATCTTCATGGAGGTCTACTGTGCAGTTCGTACGTCTCACTCTTGTTGTGGAGCTGGACCCTTGGCCCATGGCAGAGGCCGACTGGAGCTTCGCTGATACCAGCCCTTGTTCCCCACAGGTTGAGCCCTTGGGTACCGGGGTCGGCTGGTCTTAGGCGGACCTCCGCGTGGTTGATCCCGAGAAAGGTGTTCAGAACAGGGAGCCAGGAAGCAGCAGAGACACAGGGTCCAAAGGAGCTGAGTTCAAGACAGGGCCTGGATCCAGAAGCCCGGACAGGCTGAGGCAGGCTAGAGAACAGGAACAAGTTAAGTCCGTGCTTGTAAGTAGGCAGAAGCCTAACAGAGGCCAAGTCCACATAATCAGCTGGAGGCAGAGTCAGGTTCCAGCTGGAGTCAGGACAGGTGGCTGGAGATGAAGTCAGGGCAGGTAGCTGGAGACAATGTCGAATACAGCTGAAATCAGGGCAGGCAGTTGGAAACGAGGTCAGGGTACGAGCACAGGTCAGAGCCGGTCAAGGGCGAGCAAAGCTCAAAGCTAGGAATCTGTCCAAAAGCGTATAGGAGAAGCAAGGGTCAAAGCCAGGAATCCATCCAAGGTAATCAGGAACAGGTAACAGGTACTGGAAACAAGAACGCAGGACAGGAACAAACAAGCACAGGAGCAGGAACAGGAACGAAGGAGTAGCAACTAAGCACATGACAAATGTGGTGACCTGTTGCCAAGGCAAGGACCAAGTGGCGGGCCCTGCCTTAAATAGCAGGGCCCAGCGACATTATCATCCGAGGCCACGGGAAGGTTTCCTGCCACGGCCCCTTTAAAGTCGGAAGAGGCGCGCGTGTGCGCCTAAGGCGTCTCCCCTGCATGCATGTGAGGAGACCCGACTGGGACCGGAGGAGGCTGTGGAGCAGCCGGAGGAACCTGGGGAAGTGGTAGGAGCATGGGCACGTAGATGACTGCCTACCGCTGCTAGACAGGGAGGGCCAGGTTCGGGACCCGGACGCTGGGGTGAGTAGGGCTGGTCGCGGGCCTGGGTCAGCCGGGACACGCAACAACTCTGCATGTAAAACTGGCCCCAGAACCCTAGACCAGCACCAAAACCTCACCTTGAATTATTAGATGGCCCTCCTATAGCAGTATAAATAGTTGACAACTATATGTGCTACCTTAGAGGCTCTTTCTCTCTCCACTCCACTTCACTTTACCTCACTCTATTCCTCTCCTTCTTCTCTCCCCTCTCCATGCCCAAAACAGAATTTGTGATATTTATCACAAATTGCATTTCAGGCATATCACATAGCTTAACAGCAGGAAAAAAAGATGTAGTCATTTCCAGCTTTAAAAATATACAATAGCACATCACATGCTGCAATAATTCCCCTCATTTTCGTCAATCCCACCCAAACCCCCTCTCCAATCCCACCCCTTTAAATAAATTTGAAAAATTTGCATTTTCACCACAAGTTGCAATAACTTTCGCACGTGTTATGGCGTTAAGGCCCTAACGCCTGCAATAATGCCATAAAACGTTTCGATAAATGATCCTGTAAGTCTGTTTGAGCCAAACAGCTGTCCTAAAGTTAGGTAGCTTTAGTTAACCAGATAACGTTATGATAGCCAGTATAGTCAATAATGTGGTTTCACTATTGAATATACCTCCAAAGTTAGCCGGAGAAGTTCATCTAGCTAACTTTGCTACCCGGACTGTGTCTGAATATGGACCTCATTGTTTTCTAAGATTTTTTTTTGTAGTTACAGAAGCAGTACTGTGAGCAGCTGGATCTCTAAGTGCTAGAGATCAGCTGTGTTGCCTGTTAGTTTTATGTGGAGGCTGGCAATATATGTTTTGTTGGGTTTTTTTTAGCTGAAGGTTTAATTCTCTTGCCTAAGCAATGGTCATAACATCATGTCCTCAAAGGGGGAGACAGACAAAAGGGTACTAAACCACCCCGATTCCCGCAGTATTGTGCAGATTGACAATCTCGGCCAAGAGACCATCCACAGCTCGTGGTTCAGACCCTGCACTTGGATTTATGCCAAAAAGAAGCTGAGAAGCTATGGAGGCAGACAATGTTACCCTTATGATCACGAGAGTGAGTGATGGGTGAACAGGGCTTCAAAGACGCTAAAGCGAAACTCAAAGTGCTAATGGAGATAATGACATTTAATTTAACTGCCCTCATTGTGTTAATGATTTGGCGAATGTTCTGATGGCAGTTTAAGAGCTGTTATCGCTGTAACCACTCTGTGCCACTTTAAAGCTGAAAATGTACAATTTTGTAGGATAACAATCTTTCTTTCAGAATGTGTAGTGGTCACAGAAAACTGGAGCAGTTGAGCCGTTATTAAAAGTTTTTTTAATTTACACAACTTAAAAAAGGTATAGAATTTTTTTCCACCGGCGATAAAAGCCATACAGTATTAAAAATTAATTTACACCTGCACTTCTTGCAAATTCAATAAGAAAAATAAGGACATTGTAGTACTTTACATCAAAAATTATCTGTGAAAACTGCATTTTGGCACCTCCTGACTTTACATACTGGCTGCTTATAGATCTTTCAGTTCAATTACATTTTTCTATAATTAAAAAAGCATCGATTTATGAAATAAATTACACAACAAACATAGCAGTATTTTATTCTTACATATGTCATTATTTGTTAAATTCACAGCCTACTGTTATCACTTATTCAGTATGAAGCAAAGCAACCAATATTTGAATGTTAGAAGCCTCTGCAATGTATTCAGGGCATGGAGTATTTTGACTCTTAGTACATAAGGGTAGGTTTTTGAGCACTTGACACATGTTCAAGAATACAGTGAAGGAAAATAGTGGCCTTTATGTCCCCAGATCCAGTATAAATACAATTGTTTCCATATTCCTTTTCAATTCTGTAAAATTCCTTTGGCACATATAGTTTATTGATTGATTAATTAATTTAAAGGATTTTTTTTACCCACTCTCCAGCATCAGAGTAGGACAACCCCCCCCCCCCCCCCCCCCCTCTTAATAATCTGGAAAACATACAAACCATAAATGAGACATTAAGTAAAATATAAGATTGAATATCTGAAGACATTTGGCCCATGGCAACCAATAGACTTAGATGGCTTGTGTACATGCTATTATTTTTTATTAAAATGAAATCCTGTGTCTGAGTCTACTTAGATGCCTAGCTCTAGAGGTTCACATTCAGCAGGCCAGTGAGCAGGTAACTGCCTGGATATTCAGTGGCATTTAAGTCAAATAAGTCTGCCACTGAATATTCCCAAGTAAAGTTACCTAGATAAGCTTATGTTTTCTAATCAAACATAACTGGCTAAGTTTATAGCTAGATTCATTTAAGCCATGCCCTCGGAGTGCCCTCTACCCTGCTTCTTTTTATTCAGTTAAAAGTTTATCTGAGTAATGATTTACCTGGGTAAAATTTGCTGTTCAGAGAGGTGGGGAAATTCAAATCTCCACCTCCATGGTTAGCAGACAAGCTCTAGGTGATATCGCTTGCAAATTTACAAACTTGCAAATGTATAATCTAGTCCAGTAAATCAGAAGGTTTCATGTATCCCAGAAAAAAGTATCACCAATAGGTTTTTTGTTGACTTTTTATTTCTATATAATAAAAAATCTAAAAGGACCCGAGAGGCTACTCATGGTTGAAACATGACTTATCAGTGTAGTTTTGCAATTACTAGTACCCTTCTGTTTTACGCATCCTTTCAATAAATATCTTTCAAGTTAAATATCCATTTGTTTTAACTCAGCATCCAAGGAGCGGTTGAGGTGAACATTTCTATATACTGAGAGCTATGTGGAGGCAAATCTTATCCACAATAGTTTATACTTCAATTTTTTTTTTTTTTAGCTTGAAGGAGCTAGTGTAGGTGGACTTTACCAGAAACCATTCAGAGTGTGAGCAGTGCACTGAGGCAAAGCAAGCAAGTGGCTCAATCCGCCATATCTAGAGTTGTTTGTTGCCCTGTGGGCAAGTTGGTGAAACTGAGGAACTTCGGGGATGTTACCATGTCCTCCAAGAGGGTCTCCCTGGAATATATATGCACTCCTTAAATAGGCAGCCTCAGTTTTACCTGCAGATTAATCCCCATAGTGACTTGTAATTAGCATGCATTGCCGTTGCCCCGGCCACATATGACGTGGCTATAGTGCTGGCATTTCATGGCATCACGGCAGAGGGAAGACAGCGGTGCGGCATGCTGTGCAGAGATACAAGCACCGGAGACGGCTGGCACTGGAAGGGAGGGCGGCTGATGTGACCACAACAGTATGCAGTGGGTTTCACAGCACCCAATTCAGCCAGAGCAGCTCACAGGACTAAAATGGCTATGGGGGCTTCTCAGGCCCTTAATGCCCCTTACTCTATCCAGTCCCCATTTCCCAAGACCCTTGCCGAGCCTTGTGAGCCCCAGCAGGATTTGTCCCTTACCACGGCCCATATCCCGAGGATTGCCGTGAGGGATCAGAAGGTTGGGGGAGGGGTAGTGCCGGGGCCCATTGCCATGCAGAGGCACTTCCTTACTCCTCCAGCTCCTATACTATTAAAAAAAAAAAAAAAAAAAAAGCTACAGATAACTAAACAACCTTAAAAAAGCTACTTACACAGAAGCACACAGGAACATTAAAAATAAACCTTACAACAACACCCCACTCTCTACCAACCTGAAAAAGTCACACTGCTTGTTCATCCAGCCACCAAAATAAAGCCAGATATAACCAAACTCTTTCACTGCTAATCACTCAAATATGGTTATTGCCCCCCTCCCCCCCCTCCAATGAATGCAGCTAAGAGTGGGTGAATGACAGCGCACATATTACTATTAGACATGGCGGAAGTGGGCCGTGCTGGGGGTGGAGCTGGAGTAGGGAGTTTTGTTTTGAAATCCATGCACATACTTTCTGCAGGCAGTTTTGCACCTGCCCCATTTACCGGGTTTTCAAAGGGAAACTCCATGGAGAATGTGATTGCAGTCCCACAGGTTCCAAGGGCTCACAGGACCGTGAGCTGCATAGACAGTCTTATAATTGCTCTATCTATTAAGAAATGCTTCACAAGCAAATACCCAAATTAAGCAGTCTCGCAGACATACAAAAGAGAAAAACATTTTCACCAAAATATAGTATAATAAAAATTCCATAGAGAGCCACAATATAAACCAAAGAAACCAAAATTCTTCCTGCTTGCTTTCTTTCAAACTTGCAAAAATATATGCTGTGTTTCATTTGTTGTTATTAACTTTTTACTTTATCTTTCCTACTTTATCCTTTTAAGATTTTGTAAAGTTTTGATTCCTTTAAAATCTAATAAACATATTAAATACAAACAGGCAAAAATGTGTTAGCATGGTTCACCTGTCAGTATTTTCTTCGAGGCACAGTCTGTTTTCCTGGTGTTGACTGAAACAAAGACTACTCCCTTTTTATTCCCTCTCAACCAAGAACTGTTGCGTCGGAGGTGGACCCTTGGGCCGAGGTGGGGTTGACGCAACCTGCAGGTAGGGACCTACGGGTCCCCACCATCGGCAGGTGGAGTGGGCTGATAGGCAGAGGCCGCTGGAGCTTCACCTATACCAGCCCTTGTTCCCTGTGGGTTGAGCATTGGGTGCCGGGGCCGGCAGGACTTAGGTGGGCCTCAAGGTTGGTTAACAAGAGTGGTTGGTTCAGCCCAGAGACAGCAAATGAGAGATGGCCTGGGCTGGGTACGTACTGGAACTCGGGCTGTTGGCACCCGAGTTCCAGTACGTGCCCAGCTCAGGCCATCTCTCGTTTGCTGTCTCTGGGCTGAGGGCACTCGAGCAAAGGTAGGCTGTAGCCTAATAAGTCCACGTCAAGGGAGTAGGCTAGGAGAGGCGTCAATGACAGGCTAGGATCAGGGCCGATGGCAAGCGGAGCTCGTGGCAAGCAATGCTGAAATCTGAACACTGAGAAGTCAATTCAAAGCAATGTCAAGGTCTGGAGATAAGCTGTAGCATAGTCAGACGTAGCGAAGGTTTGGGTCTGGAGATAGGCAGTAGCATAATCAGGCGTAGCAGAGGTCTGGGTCTGGAGATAGGCAGTAGCGTAGTCAGGCATAGCAGAGGTCTGGGTACGGAGATAGGCAGTAGCGTAGTCGGGTATAGCAGAGGTCTGGGTCTGGAGATAGGCAGTAGTGTGTAGTCAGGCGTAGCAGAGGTGTGGGTCTGGAGATAGGCTGAAGCATGGTCAGGCAAAGCAAAGTCGATATCCGTGCAGTCAATCCAAAACATAGACAGTACAGGAATGAGGAGAACGGGAACCAGGAACAACAAAGGTCATGAACAAGGCGTAGAGACGATTCTCTATCAGCAACGAGTACTTGAGTAGCGAGGAGACCTGTTGCAAAGGCAATGCTATGGAGCGAGGACTGAGCTTAAATACACTGAAGAGTTTGACGTCATCATCCGTGGCCGTGGCCAGGTTCCCGCCACGGGCCCTTCAAAAGGATCATTGAAGTGAGCGCTCCTAGGGAGGGGTGCGGCGCGGGTAGTGGCGTCTCTCTGTGGGCCACGTGGAGAAGCCCAGTGAGCAATGGCATCCTGAGCTGACTCACTGGGAACTGTGGCGGAGCAAGGGCGGCCCGAGGTCAGAGCCGGTGGCCCACCGCCACTAGCGAGGAAGAACCAGAGGCTGGAGTCTGTATAGAAAGGTGAGAGGGCCGTGCTGTGGGTCTGCCACGGATGGCACGTATAACAACCATAATCAATATGACATCCAAAACACATAGGGGTAGATTTTATAACACGCGCATGCGGCCTACATGTGCGCGCGTTACTCAGCACGCGCACATGTATGCCCAATTTTATGACATGTGCGTGCAGATGCGCTGGTTATAAAATCCGGGGTCGGCGCACGCAAGGGGGTGCACAATTGTGCACCTTGCGCGTGCCGAGCCGCGTTGCCTTCCTCCGTTCCCTCCCAGGCCTGGAAGGAACTTCCTTCCCACCCCTTCCCCTAACCTTCCCCCCCCCCCAGCCCTACTCTAACCCCCCCTGCTGGCCGATTGCTGGCACGCGAGGTCTGACACAGTGGCAAATGTTCGCTGTGCCAGGAGCCGCTGACCCCGCCCCCTCCCCGCCCCCTTTTTTCAAGCCCCGGGACTTACACGCGTCTTGGGGCTTTATGCGCGCCGCCGGGCCTTTTTTAAAATAGGCCTGAATAACAGGTTGAACAGGTCTCCTATAAACCCATCCAAAAAAAACCCCCAACCACTAACTAGCAGAAATATATATAATAAAAGTCTCCTTTATTTTCACAGCAGGAGAAGCAGGCCTCCCTTATTCCCCACACACAAACACTGAATGCTAGGAAGAACAAATTTCCTGAAACACGAAAAGTGATTGACTGGAAGGACAGGCCAATACCTTAGGAGGCCAATGTACTAAAATGCATAAATCTCAGCATTAATTAGCCCACCCATGTTAATGACATGTAAATGAGTTTTGAGTTCATTTTCTAGCATTAACACGGATGTTATTGCAAAAATGTAATTATACCTCTCTGAGGTGCAGCTAAGGTTTTTCATGTTAATGGGTTTGCTTGCTTTTGTTCATTTTAAAGTTGTATTTTTCTATGCACTAATAGGTAATAGAGGTGTGCTATTGTTTGAACGTGACATGAAAATAATTATACTTGACAATTCATTCTGTGTTGCCTTCAAATTGAGCAACTGGAAAAAGCTGATTTTTTTTGTTTCATATCGTTTTTAGTGCATGCTAAAACTAAAAACCAAAAATGAACCAAAAACATACCCCTAAAAGAAATGAAATGGAAAATAATTCAAAACGTTTTGCATAGTTTTGTATCTAATTACTACATTAGCATAGGCTTTTGCATTAAAACTCTCCTGAGTTAAATAACTGATATTAAAAACACTGTTAACACGCAATCACAGGATTGTGTACGAACAGTACTTGTTAATGCTTTTTCTTCTCCTATACTAACATTAACCAAAAAGAACAAGTTTCCTTTAATGATATGCACTAAAACTGAGCAGCAAGTAAAATAAAGCTCCTTTATTTTCAGTCGCTGTCATTCCATATCGAAAAGTGCAGGTCTGCTTGTTCTCACACACAACCCCAAACACTGAACAGGAGAACAACAAATCTCTATTTCACACAGTGACATCGAACGGCACTGACACTAACCAATGGACGACGCCGTCTCTGTTCCCACACAGACTAAACCCTGTCCAGCAGGAAGTGCAGGTCTCTTTTATTCTCACACTCCATCCAACTCTATTTACAAAAAAAAAAAAGTCTCCATTTTTAACCTCCCAGGGTGAAAAGAATATAATTCAGAAATCCAGCACTGCTTCCTTTGTGGCAACGCACTATTCCACTTCTTCCCCCTCACCAGAGCCCACACACTAACCGTTCCCTCCAAGGCCGCTCCGAAATCGGAGCGGCCTTGGAGGGAACTTTCCTTGCCCTCCCCTCCCTCCCCCCTTCCCCTACCTAACCCACCCGCCCGGCCCTGTCTACACACCCCCCCTTACCTTTGTCGGGGGATTTACGCCTCCCGGAGGGAGACGTAAATCCCCGCGCGCCAGCGGGCCTGCTGCGTGCCGGGCCGCGACCTGGGGGCGGGTACGGAGGGCCGGCCACGCCCCCGGGCCGTAGCCACGCCCCGTACCCGCCCCCAAAACGCTGCCGACACGCCCCCGGAACGCCGCGACGCCCGGGCCCGCCCCCCCGACACGCCCCCGACACGCCCCCCTCCGAGAACCCCGGGACTTACGCGAGTCCCGGGGCTCTGCGCGCGGGAGGCCTATGTAAAATAGGCTTCCCGGCGCGCAGGGCCTGCTCGCCTAAATCCGCCCGGTTTTGGGCGGATTTAGGCGAGCAGGGCTCTGAAAATCTACCCCTTTATTAATAATAACCAAGAAATCTAAGATCTTCAACTGCACATCTTCTGTGTCACCAGTCTCAGGCTATGAGCACAGCTGCGATGTTGTTCAGTGATACTTCGCTTCGCTGTACACATATAATTTACTCAGGTAGATTACTGTATACTCACGTAAGCTGGGTTGCAGTTTGCGGAAAACCTTAGAGAATACTGTTTGCCTGCAAATGAATGATTTAAAAAAAAAACAAACCTCTTCCTTCCACCATGTGATCACAAACCGTACAAGGTCCACGCCTTAAATTTCCCACAGGTACTTAAGTCTGCAGCGGATTACTGACTCTCAGTGGGATGCTGAAAAGACGCCAACGAGTCTCTAAGATTTCAACCTGTACTAAAAACTCATATGGGCTTGTATGAAAACATATTATGGCAATACCGCAAATTGGCCAATGATTCCTGATAAAATTCATCACAGACTTAGCTTGCCCCCCTAAGGGGGTCATTTTGGAACGGCCCACACTGGTGTAAAGTTTATAAGTTTACACAAATTTTCAGAGCGAAGGTATGCACCTACTTTCCTTTTCAAAATTATTCCAGAAAACATTTGCATCTGTTAATTTGTGAGGCTTTTAAAAATTCATAAGTAGGCGTGCGTAAGTGCAGTTCATTCTCTAATCCCACCCTCTGGAACGCCCCCCCACTGCGTATAAAGGTACACGCATAGAAACCCTACATGCATACATATGTGTAAGGCAGGCAGTTTTCTGAAAGTTAATTTTACTCCTGGAAATGACTTTGAAAATGACCCTCTTATTAGCAATGCACAAGATAATGCATTATCAGCCTCTTTACATAAAGATTAGGACAGTGGGTCACAACCCATGAAAGAGCTCTCTTAAAGCCTCTCTTTACCAGGGGGCGGAGGGTAATCCTTCTGCTGGAAATGTTGGCTCATTTTATCTGTGTTGTAAATTGCTTCCAGTGGTAATCAGAAGCCATAAATAAATGTAAGCCCTAAAGTAAATGTTGACTCATATCAGCTGAGTTTGGAACTCAGTAGTGGTGGTACAGGATCTTTTGAAGAACAAAAAGCAGGCCTTAGGTGACAGGTGTCAAAATGCAAAATTATATTCTTATGTGTAGGTTTACCCTATATAATTGGTGTAGATGTGCAAACTAGATTTTTTATTCCGCTTTTTTCAAGCACTTCAAAGCAGGTTACATTCAGGGAGCGAGGGTATTCCCCTGGGCCTAGAGGGCTCACAATCTAGCTTGTACCTGACAGATAGGCCGTAATGGTCTTTTTCTGCTGTCATGTTTCTAAATTTTTGTAGTTGTTTCAAAACTCATAGACTTTCCTAATTTAAATATCCCAAAAAATGGAATCTGAACAGTATCATCATTTTTCTTATCATCCATGCCAGACCCTCTGAACATGTGGGTTATGTCTCCCAGCCAGCAGATGGAGAAAGCAAAAAAAAAAAAAAAAAGCTCAAAGCTGACTTCACTTCCCCTGTAGGGTCTGGTCATGCCTTCAGCTCTTCATTTTTTTCAGTATTAAGTGACTGTGTTTATATAAAAGAAAAAAAAACCCCAAAAATAAAAGTATTGGGCTTTTCTCCTTTGGGACAGGTGACTCAGTGCATTACAGGGGGATATCAAGAACTTCCTTAGTCAGAATTGATTGCAAGGAGACTCACATTGCTACCTGTTTTTGTGGCCAGTTAAGTTGAAAAATGTAGCCATATTATAGATTGCTTTCTTGGTGATATTCTTCTGAATTTCTGTATTGCATGTTTTGAAATCTCTATTTTTCCAAGTTTTGAAATTGCTAGTCTGTATTAAGTAGCTTTGGGGTAGATCTTAAAAACATGTGCACGCGCGTACTTTTGTTCGCGCACCAGGCGCGAACAAAAGTACACTGGATTTTATAAGATACGCGCGTAGCCGCGTGTATCTTATAAAATCCGGGGTCGGCGCACACAAGGGGTGCACATTTGTGCAACTTGCACACGCCGAGCCCAGCGCGCGCTGCCTGTTCCCTCCGAGGCCGCTCTGATTTTGGAGCGGCCTCGGAGGGAACTTTCCTTCGCCCTCCCCCCACCTTTTCCTCCCTTCCCCTACCTAACCCACCCCCCCGGCCCTATCTAAACCCCCCCTTACATTTGTTGGCAGATTTACGCCTGCTGAAAGCAGATGTAAATCTGCGCGCGCCAGCGGAGTGCTGGCGCACCATCACCCTACCTGGGGGCTGGTCCGGAGGCCTCGACCATGCCCCCGGGCCGGCTCCACGCACCCGGGCCCGCCCCCGAAACACCGCATCACGCCCCAAAACGCAGCGTCATTCCCGCAACGCCCCCCGACATGCCCCTTTTACGAAGCCCCGGGACTTACGCGCGTCCCGGGGTTCTGCGCGCGCCGGCGGCCTATGCAAAATAGGCACGCCGGCACACGAGGGCCCTGCGCGCGTAAATCCGGCTGGATTTACGCGCACAGGGCATTTAAAATCCGCCCATTTGTTAATTTAAAAAAGTCTGGTATACCGGGCTATAGTTTGTTAAAGGACAGGAAAGACAGAAAAGGGGGAGGAGTAGCTCTTTATGTCAAAATCAATATCCAAGCAACTGAAATGCAAGGAAGGTGGGGTAAAGAAGAAGCATTATGGGCCATCCTATAAAAGATGATGGTGCATCCATTTTTACTGGAGAGCTTTACAGGCCTCCGACCCAAATGGAAGAACTAGACAGAGATCTGGTTGAAGACAACCAAATGGTAGGAAAGAAGGGAGAAGTGTTGGTTGTTGGAGATTTTAATCTGCCAAACGTTGACTGGAGAATCCCTTCTGCAGAATCTACCAGAAGCTGAGAGATAGTGGATACCCTGCAAGGGGCTCTGTTCAAACAGATGGTAATGAAACCCATGAGGGAAGGAGTTATACTCGATTTAGTGCTCACTAATGGGGATACTATCTCTAATGTCCAGGAGGGTGCCAACCTCAGCACCAGTGATCATGAAACAGTATGGTTTGAAATCGTAAACAAGATTCAGAGAGGTTACTTGAAGACCTGAGTTTTGAATTTAAAAAATATAGAATTTGTTGAAATGGGGGATGTACCTGGAGGTAGAACTAGAAGACTGGGAGAAAATGAGAGAGGTAGAACAACAGTGGGCCAAACTAAAAGGAGCAATTACAAAGGCAACAAATGTATATGTGAAAAAAGTAAAAGAAGTAAGAAATCGATCTGGTTCTCAAAGGAGGTGGCTGATAAAATAAAGGCAAAAAGAACAATATTTAAGAAATATATGGATCCCAAAAAGAGGAACACAGGGAAGAATATCTGGTGAAACTGAGGGAGATGAAGAAAGAAATCAAGAAAGCAAAAAGTCAGGTGGAAAAAAGGATTGTCAAAGAGGTAAAGCAAGGTGACAAAACATTTTTCAGATATATCAGAGAAAGGAAAAAGATCCAAAGTGGTATAGTGAAATTGAAAGGTGACAATGTGTGGAGAGAGACGAAGAAATAGCCAAAATATTAAACAAATCACTAAAGAAGATCCTGGAGAAGGACCGTCTCTAGTTTATTTTATTTATTTATTTAGTTAGTTAGTTAGTGATTTTTTTATATACCGCGGCACGTTAAAAACATCACCTCGGTTTACAATGAACAATAAATCAGCAACAGGCTTTACAATTAAATGAAATTAAGAGGAAACATTATAGTTGACAGGACTGTGGATGGGGGAAGAGTAGATATTCCGTTTACAGAAGAGGATGCATGGGAAGAGCTAGGAAAACTAAAAGTGGACAAGGCCATGGGGCCGGATAAGATACACCCCAGGATACTGAGGGAGCTCAGAGATGTGCTGGCAGGTCTGCTGAAGGACCTGTTCAATAGATCCCTGGAAACGGGAGTGGTGCCGCAAGATTGGAGAAGAGTGATGTTGGTCCTACTTCACAAGAGTGGGAACAGAGAAGAGGCGGGAAACTACAGGCCGGTTAGCCTTACCTCGGTGGTGGGAAAATTATTGGAGACTCTGCTGAAGGAAAGGATAGTGAACTATCTACAATCCAGTGGGGTGCTCAACCTTAGGCAGCATGGATTCACCAGGGAAAGGTCCTGACAGACAAATCTGATTGATTTTTTTTGATTGGGCGACTAGAGTATTGGATCAGGGAAGAATGCTGGGTGTGATTTATTTGGATTTTAGTAAAGCTTTTGATACGGTCCCATATAGGAGACTTGTGAACAAAATGAGAAGCTTGAGAGTGGGTGCCAAGGTAGTAGCGTGGATTGCAAACTGGTTGACTAACAGGAGACAGCGTGTAATGGTAAATGGAACCTACTCTGAAGAAAGAATGGTGTTTTGGGACAGGTTCTGTTCAATATCTTTGTGAGTGACCTACATTCCAGCCCTGATGTTCTGAGTCCTGACCCTGAAGTACCTGTTATGACTGTCGCTGCCCGACGTCTCCACTCCGCCCTCCTTACCTCTTTGGCGACTCTTCCCGCAGTTGATGGACATCTGGCTGTCGCGGCGTCTGCCTGCCGTCCTCTCCGGCGTCCCCGGTCCAGCTTGGGCGCTGCATCCCGCCATGTTGATCAGCTACCATAGGGCACGCGCGCGCCGCGCGGCCCTGCTTCTTATTCCTTTTTTGGCCGAACCTCAGGGGCATCCCCCTGTGATGATGTCACGCATCCCGGATACAAAAGCCTACTCTGTTTGCTAGCTAAATGAGTTAGCAAGGTGAAGGGACTCCTTACGGATGGGATTCACTCTCCGTACCTAGCTACTCTGTCTCTCCTTAATTGGACTTACTCTATTGAAGTACCCGCTCCTGGGGGGCCTCTCTCTTTTCTTTCAGGTCGCTGTCTGGAACCAGTACTCGCTCCTCGAGGGCCCATGTTTCCGGACTCATAAGAACATAAGAACATAAGAAAATGCCAAACTGGGTCAGACCAAGGGTCCATCAAGCCCAGCATCCTGTTTCCAACAGTGGCCAATCCAGGCCATAAGAACCTGGCAAGTACCCAAAAACTAAGTCTATTCCATGTAACCATTGCTAATGGCAGTGGCTATTCTCTAAGTGAACTTAATAGCAGGTAATGGACTTCTCCTCCAAGAACCTATCCAATCCTTTTTTAAACACAGCTATACTAACTGCACGAACCACATTCTCTGGCAACAAATTCCAGAGTTTAATTGTGCGTTCAGTAAAAAAGAACTTTCTCTGATTAGTTTTAAATGTGCCCCATGCTAACTTCATGGAGTGCCCCCTAGTCTTTCTACTATCCGAAAGAGTAAATAACCAATTCACATCTACCCGTTCTAGACCTCTCATGATTTTAAACACCTCTGTCATATCCCCCCTCAGTCGTCTCTTCTCCAAGCTGAAAAGTCCTAACCTCTTTAGTCTTTCCTCATAGGGGAGTTGTTCCATTCCCCTTATCATTTTGGTAGCCCTTCTCTGTACCTTCTCCATCGCAATTATATCTTTTTTGAGATGCGGCGACCAGAATTGTACACAGTATTCAAGGTGTGGTCTCACCATGGAGCGATACAGAGGCATTATGACATTTTCCGTTTTATTCATCATTCCTTTTCTAATAATTCCCAACATTCTGTTTGCTTTTTTGACTGCCGCAGCACACTGCACCGACGATTTCAATGTGTTATCCACTATGACACCTAGATCTCTTTCTTGGGTTGTAGTACCTAATATGGAACCCAACATTGTGTAATTATAGCATGGGTTATTTTTCCCTATAAGCATCACCTTGCACTTATCCACATTAAATTTCATCTGCCATTTGGATGCCCAATTTTCCAGTCTCACAAGGTCTTCCTGCAATTTATCACAATCTGCTTGTGATTTAACTACTCTGAACAATTTTGTGTCATCTGCAAATTTGATTATCTCACTCGTCGTATTTCTTTCCAGATCATTTATAAATATATTGAACAGTAAGGGTCCCAATACAGATCCCTGAGACACTCCACTGTCCACTCCCTTCCACTGAGAAAATTGCCCATTTAATCCTACTCTCTGTTTCCTGTCTTTTAGTCAGTTTGCAATCCATGAAAGGACATCGCCACCTATCCCATGACTTTTTACTTTTCCTAGAAGCCTCTCATGAGGAACTTTGTCAAACGCCTTCTGAAAATCCAAGTATACTATATCTACCGGTTCACCTTTATCCACATGTTTATTAACTCCTTCAAAAAAGTGAAGCAGATTTGTGAGGCAAGACTTGCCCTGGGTAAAGCCATGCTGACTTTGTTCCATTAAACCATGTCTTTCTATATGTTCTGTGATTTTGATGTTTAGAACACTTTCCACTATTTTTCCTGGCACTGAAGTCAGGCTAACCGGTCTGTAGTTTCCCGGATCGCCCCTGGAGCCCTTTTTAAAGCCTGAGCTCACTTCTGCTTGGAAGGTTTCATACGTCCTCGTCTCGCCAGAGTCTTCAAGTGTCCTCGTCTTGTCTGGTCTGAGTCCCAAGCTCCACGTCTTCGTCTTGTCTGAGTCTCCAAGCTTCCTCATCTTGTTCAAGTCTTCTAGCTTAATCCTTGGCTGAGGTCCTGTCTTGTTCCAAGTTCCAGTACCATCGCCTGTCCTCGACCTCTGTCCAACCTGCCGCATCTGCCGCTCCCCAGTGGCAGGTCCGAAAGGGCTATCAAGTGGCCGGAGGGCTATGCCAGAGACCAGCATTTACGCGTGTAATTTTTTGAAAATCCAGCCCAAAATTAGCAGTGAGTATATTGTTGCCCACTCTGAAAGTATTTGGTCTAATCATGACTTTGGTGTAGGGATTATTTAATTCCTTGGTTAATGATTGTGATGTTTCTTGGTTGTATCAGATTGGGGTTGTGGTGGTGATTTGGAAGCCAAAACAAATAATTGACTTCAGTTGTCTTAGCTTTGACACAGGATACTGAAGAGCTGAAGGCAGCATCAGACCCTTATAGGGGTAGTAGAGTCAGCTTTGAGATTTCTTTCTCTATCTGGCAGGGTGGACATAATCCACTTGTTTGGACTCTGACAGGACTAAAGGAAAGGAAATGAACAGCTGAGTTTAAATTTCACCCAGTTCCTTCTTATGGACCATTTCAGACAAATCTCTCTGAACTAATTTTTAAAAAGTGAGGATCATTGGATCCTCTAGACCAGTGGTTCTCAACCCTGTCCTGGGGACCCCCCCAGCCAGTCGGGTTTTCATGATATCCACAATGAATATGCATGAGAGAAAATTTGCATACACTGCCTCCATAACATGCAAATTTTCTCTCATGCATATTCATTGTGGATATCATGAAAACCCGACTGCTGGGGGGGTCCCCAGGACAGGGTTGAGAACCACTGCTCTAGACCAAGCCGCACCCATGATGCAAAGCAAGACACTATATAAGAATCTAAAGTCTGTTGCTGGGTTTTATAAAAAATCTGCTTAAATGTTAAGAAAAATCTGAACAGCATTACCTAAAAACAAATCATATTGAGTCATTGGGACAAATATAAATCTTTATTTCATACAGCCATCTCAAAATATGACAAATTTCATATAGAGTTAATTGCAGATATGCTTCTGGAAGCATATCAGTGGCTGAAACTGATACTGTTGTTTGTGACCCCTCTACCTTCCTTGATTCCTCAGAGATCATGTTTTATCTTCCCCAGCTCTACACGATTCAACAAAAAAAAAAACAAAAAAACACAGAGGTAGAAAAGGATATGGTGCTATAACATTGTTACCTCCTGATGACATCAGATGTAACATCAATAAAAATGTGTTTAATTGACTTAACATATTTACTCTTACACATCTAGGCATGCTTGGAACCTTGTCTGTAATCAATCTTATTACATTTAAATTTAATTTGACAGGATTAACTTCACTTTAAAATACTATCATATTTTTCTTATAATCTGACATTTGTACATCAGACTAATCTATAGCTTTCCGTTCTTTAAGACTACCAATATTTTGCACTTAGTCCTCATACATCTTCTGTGCTTTTTATCTGATCTCAGTAATAAGGATTATAAGCTCCAACACACATTTTTTAAAGATAGCAGACCATCTTGTCACAAAATGTTAATAATCTTCCATATACAGCTGGGTTCCTTGATAATAATCATCAACCCCAACAATATTGTATTTACCCAGCACTATTCTCACAAACTACCTGTGTAATTTCGTCCTAAATCACCCTCTTCTTTAACTGTTTTAACTCTGACCACTGAACTCCAGAATAATTAGATTCAGCATCTGAAAACAGATTAATTTTCAAAGGAATTATATATATTAATGTAACATACTGTCGAAGCCACTTTCAAAAGCCATTTACCCACGTTAAGTGTAATTACAGGTAGATTTTAAAAGCATTGCTCATGCAAAAACGGCCTCATACACACACATATGTGGGCCGCGCATGAGCAATGCGGATTTTAAGAAGCCGCAAAGTACGAGCATACCGGTGCCTGGGTTAAGAACAAGACAGTGGAAAAGGGGCAGGGCATGGGCGTTCCTGAGTAGGGCCAAGGGTTACGCATGTAGCTCCAAATTTTAGTTAAGCTGATCGTGGCATGCATTATGTGCGTCATCCGCGTAACTTTACTGCTAGTCCTGATAAGGAGAAAGTCTGGAGATCTCACGTTTTAGGGATTTTCAAGACTGCTGAATTACCATATATACTTTTTTTTGGGGGGGAGGGGAAGAGAGAGAGAGAGAGAATATGACACTCTATATATCTACCACTGTAAGAGGGCACTTTCAGTTCAGGGTGGGTTTGAATCATAATAACCTTATCCAAACCTTTTTTAAACCCAGTTACATTAACTGCCATAACCACATTCTCTGGCAATGAATTCCAGAGCTTAATTATGCATTGAGTGAAAAAGAATGTTCACTGATTTGTTTTAAATGAGCTACTTGCTAACTTCATGGAGTGACCCCCTAGTCCTTCAATTATCTGAGAGGGTAAATAACCGATTTACATTATCTGTTCAAATCCTTCATTCATTTCCCTATGGCCAGGGTGCAAGGGTCTGTAGTGCAACACTGCATCCTCCTCCAACCCACCCCAAGTTGAAAGTACCCCTCTTACAGTGGTAGATATATATATATATAGTGTCTTATTGTCTCTCCTACAGTGCATTCTCTCTCTTTTTCTCTCTCTCTTTCTTTCTCTCTCTCTCTTTCTCCCCCCTCCCCCCGGTAAGGACATGAAAAAAGTTTTTTCCCCCTTGTCTGAGCATACACGTGTAAAAGCCACTAAAACCCTAATAATACGCATGGGACATTTACCCAAGCCACCTCTTGAGATCATGTGCACACATCTGCATGGTGGGGCATTTTAAATAATACACGTATATGTGTGCACACACGATATAAAACTGCAGCATATCTCTGCTCGTGTGCCGATTCGCGTTTTTATAGGCGCACGCGCGTTCTTTTAAAATTAGCCAGCTATTGTGGGTAAAACCTATTGACAATTCAATGGCATATACTGTAGCAATTTTTAAAAGTCCACTTACACTGGTGAAATGCATTTACACATGTAAATCCTATTTTTATGCATGTAAATGCTTTTGAAAATCAGGACCTAAGCTTTTTTAGTTAGCATTAGTAAACCATTCAAACCATCATCGGTATAGTTAAAACTGATCTCCCACCCAGGGGCAATTCTATCATTAGGTCAGATAAGGTGGCTGCCTCAGGTGGCAAAATTGTAAGGCCGCAACAAATCCCTCCAAAACGTGCCTGCTGCGGCCACTTCGCCCAGGAAAATACCTACAGTACCTGAATGCAGTCTGCTTTGAGGTGCTAAAAAGTGCAATAAAAATCAATTAAATAAATCCAGCCCCAGGACACCAGCAGTGTGGGCTTAATGATGTGCCTGAGGGGGCTTCAGTCCCGTGTGGGACAGGAAGGAATGAGCCACAGCAGTGTGGATTTTAATGGTGTTCCCATCTCCTGCAGGCAGGACGAAAATAACCAAATGCGGCTCAAGTTTAATGACGGTGCCCATGGGGTTCCCACCCTCCACGGACAGGGGGAAAAAAAAAAAAGTACCGCAGCAGCGTGGGTTGAATGGCATGCCTGCAGGGTTCCCACCCGCCATGGGCAGCACCGAAGATGACGTACCCCATGTGAGCAGGAGGAAAAGAACCACGGAAGAATGAGGAGAGGCAAAAGAAGGGAAGGGGAGCCAAGTTGAGCTGAATAAGGGAAGGGGGGGTCAGGGAAGGGAGGGGGTAAGTGAGGGATGGTAAAGGAGGGGTTTGTGAGTGAGAAGGAAGGGAAGGGGCTAAGTGAGGTTAGATGTGAGTGAGAGGGACAGGATGGAGTGGAGGAGTAAACTAGGGGCAATGGGAAACCAGGGTTCAAATCCCACTGCCACTCCTTGTGACCTTGGTCAACTCACTTTACCCTCCATTGCCTCAGGCACAAACTTATCCAAACCTCTCCCATTCTGTGTCCATGGGGAAAATACCTTGATGAATCAGGCCCTTAGATTGTAAGCACCCTGTTGAATGTAAACTGATTTTTAAGAGCCTGAAAAGCAAAATATAAATCAAATTAATAATAAATTAATAAATAAATGACTTAAAGAGGATGAGTGAGGGGGAAGGGGGGAGGGGAGTAAGTGTGGAATGAATGAGATCAGAGATGTGAATGAGAGGGAAGGGAAAGGGGTGAGCAAGGGAGAATTGTGAATGAGAAGAGAAGGGACATGAGTGAGGAGAAGGAAAGGGGCGAGTAAGTAGGAGGGAAGAAGGTGGTGGGGGAAAGGAAGGGGAGGAGGGAGAAGAAAGGAAGGGGATAGTGTGCTTTAAGAGGGGAGTGAGAGGAAAGAGGGGGGAAAGGGTAGAAAGTAGAGAGGGAGCAAGAATGTATGGGTGGTTTGAGTGGGAGAGAGTTCACTTCCGGTAGAAGCACTATATGGACTAGGTAACCACCGAGAGCACCATAGTTTTGGGGTGGCCCAGCAGTGGAAGGATCACACGATTGTGACTCCTTCTCCTTCCCATCTGCTTGGCTCCGGGAGAGGAAGTTGTGTTTTGTGAACCTGCCTGGGTGGGAAAAGAAGGAGGTTCAGAAGGAGCCAGGAGCAATGTGTTGGCCCATGTAGCCAGAAGAAAGGAGTAGGAGTAGTAATGGCTTACACCCTGAGAGGAAAGAGTAGTTGTCCCATCGGTTGCTTGGGCTGAAGGTCCAGATTGCTGCCGCTTGTGTGTTCTGGAGGAGGAGAAGAATGTGTATGTGTGTGAGTGAGAGTATGTGTGTGTGAACAAGTGAGAGTGTGATGAGCATGTGTGTGAGAATGAACATAGCTGTTAGAGAGTGTGCGTATAAGAACAAGAGAGGACAAAGTTTGTGTGCAGCCCCTTCCCTCCACTAATCCATGACAATCTTAAAATGACTTGAAATAAAAAATTCCCAGGCATGGAAGGTGAATAATTTTATTCTATTAGTTGTAATTATTGGGTGTTATTTAATGTGCCTGCTCTTATGAAATATTTAATTTTTGGGAGGGAACTTCATACAAATTTTATATGAATTTAATTATTGAATGTTCTATTTTTTGAAACATTTATTCTTTTTTTTTTTTTACTATTATGATTTTTACTGTTTTTATAATTATTACTATTATGATTTTTACTATTATGATATTTCTTGATTGTATTTGTTTTATGAGAAATTTTGATGTTTTTGTTGCACTGTAATAGTCTTTCTTATTGTGGTTTCCAGTTCAGTTTTTGTCTGCATATTTTTATTTATACTTTCTGGTCACTTTTTTCTGTATTTGGTGAGGCTCTGTCTTTTTTTCAACATGTGTGACCAAAGTGTGAGGTATTTTGCAACTGTGTAGTTTCTGTGTAGGGGTCTATATCAGCCTGGCTTGTTTTGTTTTCCAAATAGAAAACGTATTAGTCTTTTAGGGCCTGCAGAATATTTACAGTGCTGCTTTCTCAATAGTAGGATTGTTACTGTTTGAGTGCTGGCAGTTAGTACTATTTCAGTATGGGATGCTTACCGCATTCTAATTCAGAATACTCATGGCTTTCTGAGGGCCAAGGCCACAAGTAACACGCTTTACAATACCGTATGGGTTCCAAATGTCTTTTATGCTTTTTTGTAGGGTTTTCTGCTTGGCACCACGCAGTGCATATAAATATAATATACATGTAAGTGATATTTTAACCTCAGAAGACTGTACCTTGAATGTTCTTTTTAATGTAAAATCTGTTATAATTGTGAGTAACGAGAGCCAGGTAGTGTGTGTGTGTGTGTGTGTGTGCAAGGGGAAGTTGGGGCAGGTTTTCGGGGGGGTACGCGTGTATCTTACGCGCGTACCCCTTTGAAAATCTGCCCCTTTATTCCTACCTGCTTTTTTTTTTTTTTTTGCCACAGATAGGAATGAAGTTCCCAGATTCTGTTTGTTTTTTTTTTTTTTTTTTTCAGAAGGTCTGTCTGCAGCTCTGTGACTCCCTTACCATATGTGCTTAGTTCACTGGTGGCAACTCACTTTAATTTATAAATCTGATACTTCAACAGGCAAGATTCAGAAGGGAAGGAAATGATATCATCAGCCAATAATGTTACACACAGTAGGCAGCTGAAGAACCTCAAAAACAGAGACAGGGTCAAATAATCCAGGGTCATAAAGGTTGAGGCAGTCTAATCTTACAGGAAAAAAAAGTTAAAATCTGCTTAAATATTTTCCATTTTTCCTAGGAACATTATTTAAATTTCACAAATCTCTACATCGTTAAATTTCTTGTGTTCATATTTTTAAAACAGAGTTGGTACAGAGTTTATTTAACATGTTTCCCGACCCTTTCCTGGAGGCATACCTAATCAGTTAGGTTTTCAGGATATCCATAACAAATATGCATGAACTACATTTTCATACGCTGGTCAGTGTATGCAAGTCTATCTCCTGCATATTTATTGTGGCAATCCTGAAAACCCAGCCGAATAGGTGTGCCTCCAGGAGAGGGTTGGGAAACACTAATTTAATGAATTGTTAACTTTTATTCTGGTTTTGAAAAGTGTGTGTGCAAGCATTTGTACTAGTTTTTTATAACATGTGCATAACATTTGCATGCAGATTATAAAATGTATTTATTTATTTATTTATAACTTTTTTTTATACCGAAGTTCAGGTAACAGAATTACTTATCACTCCGGTTTACATGTAGTAGATGACCTTACATGCATATATGGGTGCACATGAGCAGTTTCAAAAGTTATCCTCATATTGTATTGTAAGTTTAGGGGTGCAGGGACCTATCTGCTACAGGACACTTCCAGTTCACCTCCCACTTTATGATCCTAAGTTCAGGAAAAAGACAATGGGTAGATTTTAAAAGGTTGTGCAGGGGCGTACATGTGCGCGTGCTACCCAGCGCACGCATATGTACTCCTGATTTTATAACTTGTACATGCAAGTTATAAAATCAGGGGACGGTGCACGCAAGGTGGTGCACAATTCTGCACCTTGCATGCGCCGAGCCGTGCTGCCTTCCCCCGTTCCTCCTAACCTAACCTTCCCACCCCTTCCCCTAACCTTTCCACCCAGCCCTACTCTAACCCCCCTCAAAAATTGTGTTTTACCTTTTGTGCCTGCCTCTGGGCTGGTGCAAGTTGTGCGTGCTGGCCGACTGTGCCGGGAGCCTGACCCCGCCCCACCCCAGACCACCCCCTCTCCGCCCCTTTTTGCGAGACTCGGGACTTACATATGTCCCGGGGCTTTACGCGCGTCACTGGCCTTTTTAAAATAGGCCCAGCGCGCGCAAGGCCAGTTACACACATAAATCCTCTGGATTTACGCTCGTAACCTTTTTAAAATCTGGCCCAATGTGTTCTCCTCAGAAATAGACTTTTATTTATCAGATTTGCCAGGATTTAGTATTTAGAAGATAACAATTTCTGTCTCTAACATCCAGGCCACTAAGCAGCAATTTACCCTAAGAAAGTTCTTTCCCATGGGTGGTTTAAAACATGCCATAAACCTTAGCGTATTCAATATATTAATACTCATGGCTAACTTACTTACCCTGGGTTCCAACTTCGGGCAATCTCCCTGTTTACCTCTGAAGCAGGCTCCAGCTGGAGAGCTGGAGAAGGTGGGCAGGGGAGGAGACTTGCTTCTGATCTGGTACTAGCAGAGCTATCGGCTGTCTGGGGGCTTTCTTCTGGGTCCCACACTGGTAGAACTGTTGGGCTGCTCTTAGCTCTCCATTCCTCAGGCTCCATACCACATCCAGACCCCGGGCAGGGCCTCTCCTCTCTCTGGTCTCCTGGCCAAACCTTAGTTTACTCCCTCCTTGATAGTAGGAGGTGCTGGGCTGCTTCGGGTCTGCTCTTTCTTTCAGGGTCATGCCCCCTTCTCCTTATTTGCCCCGTCTTATACTTTCTAACTGATAAATATGCATAAGCTCATGCATAATCACATGGTGAGTAGAGGGTCTTTGCCACATTGCAGGTCTTTTTCCTCCTCCCCATTTCTTCGGGAGGGGGGGGGGTGTTCCTGCTCCATCTTGGACCAAGGCTGTATGCCAAACTGTTGTACCAGTGTCAGCATTTTCCCCATCTCAGACTGCCCCCCCTTCTTCCAAGACTGTGGGTCCTTCTGTCCTCTGGACTCCCTTGGCCTGTCCCTTACAGCTTAAGTGGCTGCATAGTCCCTCTGACTTAGTTTATTTACACAGGCACAAACAGGCAGATCATGATAAACATCCTTTAGTGCTTGTTTACAATTCTCATCTGTCCAAAGTTTCTTCCTTTCGCTGTGATAGTGTTTTGGGGGCCTGTCAGCATGCTTGTCTGCCTTTTAGCTATTATGATTCATATTTGGTGCTTTCAGAGGTAAAACATAGCATATCTCCCTACAGTATGTATATTTATGAAGGGCAATCAGATTCTGATCATGATACAGAATATATTTTGCCATTGTAGCTGCCTCATGGAAGTTCTAGTTTGACAAAATACAAATCTAATAAAAGTCTTTACAACATCAACACTGGTGTTACCATATATCCCCATCTAAAAAATAAAAATTCACATAAGATGACTTGAGAGAACAATGAAAAATACATTTTTGAAAAGACACATATATGCCACCAGACAGCAGAATAAAGCTGGAAGAATTTATAGGAAATACTAATTTAAACATCCCCATGATGTTTAGAGAAGCTGCTCATCTAAACTTTATAAACCACACAAACAAAAAAGATGAAATATACAAGCTTTTGAGATCTTGTCTTGTGTATCACAACCTACAAATATTCTGTTTTCAATGCCAAGGTTTGCACATATCCAATCTCTAGATGCTGCAATTCTTAGGTTTCCCATTTTGTTCCCTGCATTCAGACCATGAATAGTCTCATTGGTAATGTATGTCTTCTATTTGCAAGGTCAATCATTTGCCTGTTGGGCATTGATTCATATATCTGGCCATTTATACATCCTCATCTTTTCCAATGAGTCTGACATCAGTGCCGAGAAAATTGTGTGTCACAGCTTCAAGGGTCAATTTGATTATACCCCCAAGCAGGGGGGAGCAAGAGCCAAGAGCAAGCAGATTATGCATGCGGTTTTCTGCAGTGGTCAGGAGCAGGCAAGAACAGTGTAGATCTTCTGCCTGGCCAGCCACTTTCCCGTCTGGTTGGGCCCTCCGGTGCTGGTGTCTGGCAGGTCTTCTGGAGAGTGGTACACAGGATCAGGAACAGGGTACTCAACAGAAACAAGGAGTGAACCAGCAAGCCAGGGAGAACAAAGAACGAACAAAGACAGGTCAAGTCCAAAACAGAGAGCAAGGCAAAGAATATACAAGTAACACCTAGACTGGAAGAAGGGCTGCAAGGAGACCCACAGGAGACAGGAGGGTCTCTGAGATCCACAGGGAACAGGAGGGTCACTAGCAGTCTCAAAGGGAACAGGAGGGTACTTTTAATTCTGTGTGGGGTTTAGGTGAGGGTAGTTTTCGTGGGGGGGGGGGGGAAGGTTTACACACACTGTCAGAAGTACGAACAGCAAAATTGACATCACTGAAGAATTTTTGTCATTTGAATTGATGAAATGAACAAGAGGAGTTTTGTACAATGCATTCTCTACCTAGCTTCAAAAAAGCTAGGTAGAGAATGCATCAAGCTAGGTAGAGATTGCATTGTACAAATCAACTCTTCTTATACCTTTCATCAATTCAGAAAATCTTCAGTGATGTCAACTTTGCTGTTCGTACCTCTGACTGTATATGTAAAACAAATCCCCAAACCTACCCAACCCCCAAACCCTCTCTATCTCTCTCGTTATATCACTGTAGCAAATGGGAATAGCAATCAAATATGATCTATAGGTTTCAGAGCTCTGCCAGTTCCACTGTAGCCGGTGCTTTTTACAGTAATTGTATTAGCAATAATAGAGGTAATTCAATTATTGTTTTCATCTTAAATGTACATATTTTAAGTTTTGGAGACTAGATTACCCTAAATTGAGCAGCTGTTTTCCCTGTCACATTTTCAAAACAAATGGGGGTATTCATATAGCAGAACCATTTTCTTATACAGACCAGTGTAAAAGAGTGTGCAAAGACACAGTACCTTCGATATTCATGTTTAAAGCAGAATTTCAGTATAGCACTTCAAAAGTCATCTTTACTGAATTGCTCTCCTGTGAGTGCATACTGCTATTCTGTAGACCTTTTAGGAGAAAAATTAGCCTTTCATAAAGTTATATCTGTGCTTCATGGCATCTTCTGGAGCTGCGTGCTGCTTGCTCTGTCACTCAAAGGTCCTCCAGGACATGCGAGTTCTGCCAGGGAGAAAGCTAGCAATCAGGAGTTATTGCTGACATGGTCCTTCAGTGTTAGGTCCTTGGGCAAAAATGAGTCTTCAAGGGTTGCCTGAGTGCAGCTTCAATAGGTCTTTCAAGGCACATCTGTTCAGTTCATTAAAAAATCACTTTTTTTTTTTTTTTTGCTAAATTTGGTAGTAACAGAAATGGAGAAAATAACTTATCAAATGTTTCTGAACAGTCATTATCAGAGCAATTCTGGCAGCAATTGCTTCTGCAGTGGGGACCAGCTAGGCAGATGAGCCATTGCAGGGAAGAAAATGACTGCTCCTAGTGCAGCAGCTCCAGCCTGGAGAAGAGTAAGGGAGCTTTGTTTTGCTTTCCTACAGTGGACGGGTTGGAAAGAATTAAGTAAAAAGTCTGTGTCTGTCCATTGGGAGGGCAAAATGACTCTAAAGGAAGGGATGGGAAGTCACCAAATTTTCCTCACTGTAAGAAAATACAAATATCTCAAATGAGTTTCAAAACCAGAAACACTTGGCCAGGATTTTAGGGGCAACCCAATCTTCCACCACAATCTCCAATTTCTTATAGCATGGACGTTGCGTTCCTCCGGACACATAAAGAAACCCATATAACATATACCCCACAACATATACATCCCCCCCGCCCACTCACTCACCATTCCATATCCCCCCCCCTCACATACACACATATACCTGAGCCCCACCAACACTCCATACACACACATATACATTGAACCCCAACACCTCCTCACAACATATCACCTTGAGCCCCAACTCCTCCTCACACACATATACCTGAGGCCCCAAGAGCAACCTCCTCACCACACATTTATACCTGAGCACCCAAACACATCCTCACACCAATATACCTGAGACCCAACTCCTCCTCACACACATATACCTGAGCACCACCACCTCCTCACACAACATATACCTGAGCCCCCAACACCTCCTCACAATACCTGAGCCCCAACAACCCTCTCACAACACATTTATATACCTGAGCCCCAACACTCTCCTCACACACCATATACCTGAGCCCCAACTCCTCCTCACACACATATACCTGAGCCCCAACACCTCCTCACACACATATACATGAACCCCAACACCACCTCACACACATATACCTGAGCCCCAACACCTCCTCACACACATATACCTGAGCCCCAACACCTCCTCACACACATATACCTGAGCCCCAACTCCTCCTCACACACATATACCTGAGCCCCAACACCTCCTCACACACATATACCTGAGCCCCAACACCTCCTCACACACATATACCTGAGCCCCAACACCTCCTCACACACATATACATGAGCCCCAACTCCTCCTCACACACATATACCTGAGCCCCAACACCTCCTCACACACACATACCTGAGCCCCAACACCTCCTCACACACATATACCTGAGCCCCAACACCTCCTCACACACATATACCTGAGCCCCAACTCCTCCTCATACACATACCTGAGCCCCAACTCCTCCTCACACACACATATACCTGAGCCCCAACACCTCCTCACACACATATACCTGAGCCCCAACACCTCCTCACACACATATACCTGAACCCCAACACCTCCTCACACACATATACCTGAGCCCCAACACCTCCTCACACACATATACCTGAGCCCCAACTCCTCCTCACACACATATACCTGAGCCCCAACACCTCCTCACACACATATACCTGAACCCCAACACCTCCTCACACACATATACATGAACCCCAACACCTCCTCACACACATATACCTGAGCCCCAACTCCTCCTCACACACATATACCTGAGCCCCAACTCCTCCTCATACACATACCTGAGCCCCAACTCCTCCTCATACACATATACCTGAGCCCCAACTCCTCCTCATACACACATACCTGAGCCCCAACACCTCCTCACACACATATACCTGAGCCCCAACACCTCCTCACACACATATACCTGAGCCCCAACACGTCCTCACACACATATACCTGAGCCCCAACACCTCCTCACACACATATACCTGAGCCCCAACACCTCCTCACACACATATACCTGAGCCCCAACACCTCCTCATACACATACCTGAGCCCCAACTCCTCCTCACACACATATACCTGAGCCCCAACACCTCCTCACACACATATACCTGAGCCCCAACACCTCCTCACACACATATACATGAACCCCAACACCTCCTCACACACATATACCTGAGCCCCAACACCTCCTCACACACATATACCTGAGCCCCAACTCCTCCTCACACACATATACCTGAGCCCCAACACCTCCTCACACACATATACATGAACCCCAACACCTCCTCACACACATATACCTGAGCCCCAACACCTCCTCACACACATATACCTGAGCCCCAACACCTCCTCACACACATATACCTGAGCCCCAACTCCTCCTCATACACATACCTGAGCCCCAACTCCTCCTCATACACATATACCTGAGCCCCAACTCCTCCTCATACACACATACCTGAGCCCCAACTCCTCCTCCTCACACACATATACCTGAGCCCCAACACCACCTCACACACACATATACATGAACCCCAACACCTCCTCACACACACATATACCTGAGCCCCAACTCCTCCTCACACACATATACCTGAGCCCCAACACCTCCTCACACACATATACCTGAGCCCCAACTCCTCCTCACACACATACCTGAGCCCCAACACCTCCTCACACACATATACCTGAGCCCCAACTCCTCCTCATACACATATACCTGAGCCCCAACTCCTCCTCATACACATATACCTGAGCCCCAACACCTCCTCACACACATATACCTGAGCCCCAACTCCTCCTCATACACATACCTGAGCCCCAACACCTCCTCACACACATATACCTGAGCCCCAACTCCTCCTCATACACATACCTGAGCCCCAACTCCTCCTCCTCACACACATATACCTGAGCCCCAACACCACCTCACACACATATACATGAACCCCAACACCTCCTCACACACATATACCTGAGCCCCAACTCCTCCTCATACACATACCTGAGCCCCAACTCCTCCTCCTCACACATATACCTGAGCCCCAACACCTCCTCACACACATATACCTGAGCCCCAACACCACCTCACACATATATACCTGAGCCCCAACACCTCCTCACACACATTTATTTATTTAAAATCTTTTCTATACCGTCGCTAAGTTATCTACCATCGCAACGGTTTACATGTTGGCACATAAATTAATGTAGGGAGAAACTTACTATAGTACATTCTAACAGGTACCGTCAAGGTTCGGTTACAATAAATCATTAAATACAAACAGTTGTCAGTGAAGTTGGTCATGACCGAGTGTACCAGGAAGGTACTGTTTACGGGTAAAATTCATTATTCTTAGTGTTACAATTATGTTAGTAGTGAGGTAGAGTTCATAGACCTTTCTACTGTATGTTTTTAAGAGCTGTGCATCGGTGCTCTTCTGCCTATTCCTGACTGTTTTCTATTTTCCCGTCTCTTTATAAAATGCTTGTTTAAAAAGCCATGTTTTCAAACTTTTCCTAAATGTCTTGAGATCTCTTTGTAATCTGATCTCCGTAGGCATTGTGTTCCAAAGCGTGGGGCCTGCTAATGATAAGGCCCTTTCTCTCACTTGGGTTAGTCTTGCCGTTTTTATTGAAGGAATGGTTAAGAGTCCTTTATTTGCTGATCGGAGGTTTCTGTGTGGGACGTGTACTCGCAGTGCTGTGTTTAGCCAGTCCGATTTTTCATCATGTATTAGTTTATGTATGGTACGTAAGGCTTTGTATTTTATTCTGTGTTCTATGGGTAGCCAATGTAATTCTGCTAGAGTGTCAGTTATATGGTCTCTCCTTCTTTTTCCCGTCAGTATTCTGGCTGCTGTGTTCTGTAGTATTTGAAGTGGTCTTAATTTTGTATTTGGGAGACCCAGTAAAAGTGCATTGCAGTAGTCAGTGCTAGAAAAGACTAGTGCCTGAAGTACAGTTCTGAAATGATCTGGTGTTAGTAGTGGTTTTAGCCATCTGAGGATCATTAGTTTTGCATAGCCTTCTTTTACTTTCAGTGATATGTGCTGTTTTAAGTTGATTTCGGGGTCCATTATTATTCCAAGGTTACATACTTTTTCAGCTAGTTCGATTTTCTGGTCGTTTTTGAGGATTATTGGGGTTTGGCTGATTTTAGTATTTTTGCGTTCTAAGTGTAGAAATTCTGTTTTATCAATATTAATCACAAGTTCCATTTGGTTTAGTAGTTGTCTTACAATGTCTAGGTACATGTTAGCTAGATTTAACGTTTTCTCTAATGTGTCTTCTATGGGTAGGATTAGTTGAATATCGTCTGCGTAAATGTAATGTATGATTCCGAGTCCTGCAAGTAGATGGCATAAGGGCAGCATGTATATGTTAAAAAGGGTCGCAGACAGGGATGATCCCTGTGGTACTCCTGTTTTTAGTTTGATTTTGTCTGATAATACGTTATTGACCTGAACTTGGAAGAACCTATTCTTTAGATATGAACTGAACCAGTTTAATGTTTTGCCATGTAATCCAATTTCTTCTAGTCTATTTAGCAGTATTTTATGGTTCACTGTGTCAAAGGCTGCCGATAAGTCAAGCATTATTAGAATGTAGTGTTTACCGCTATCAAAACCTCTTAGAATGTTATCTGTTAGCGACAGAAGTAGTGTCTCAGTGCTGTATTGCTTTCAAAATCCATGTTGAGATGGGTACAGTATGTTATTGTCATCTAGGTGTTCAGTCAGCTGTTTCTGTACTGTTTTTTCTATTAGTTTAGCTATTAAGGGAAGATTTGAGACTGGGCGATAGTTGTTCAGGATCAGGTGGTCACTGTTTTTTTTCTTTAAGATTGGTTTTATAATTGCTCCTTTTAGTATATCTGGCATAGATCCTTCTTCTAGGGATAGGTTTATTATCTTAGCTAATGTATAGGAGACTGTTAGCTGATTTCTTAAGTTCAAATGTCGGTATTGGGTCGATTCTGTGTGGGGCTGGGTTAATGTTTTTTAGCATGTTTTCTACCTCCATCTCGGATATCTCAGTAAATAATGACCATTATTTGACATCTCTTTTTTGCATTTTAATTTCTTAGTTGGTCATGTTTGGAAGTTTGTTTCTTAAGTTAGTAATTTTATCGCTGAAGAATTTGGCGATCTCGTTACATTTTGATTCTGGTAGATTTTGAGGTGATTCTTGTTTGTCATTGGTTAGGTTAGACACTATTGAGAATAGGGTTCTTGGGTTGTTAGCAAACTTTTCTATTTTATTACTGAAGTATTCTTTCTTAACATTGAGAATTAGTTGTTTGTAAAAAGCTAGATGTTTTCTGTATTTGGTTAGGGTATCGGTTGTTTTGTGTTTTCTCCATCTTTTTTACATTGATCTGAGAGTCCTTTTTGCATTTTTTACTTTTTCATTGTGCCAGGGATTGTTTTGATTTGCTTCTCTTTTCCGTATTGATTTGGTAGGGTTTATTTCGTCAGCTATTTTTTTGGTTGTGTCTAACCATGTTTCCGTGGCGGAGCTGCAATTGCTGTAGTCAATATTAGTTAGTTTTTCCTCTAGTTTGTCGTTTAGCTTTTCCCTATTAAAAGGTGGTCGATATTTAAATTCAATGGGTTTATGATTTTGTTTGATTTGTGGTTTAAGGAATTTTACCTTGGAATGAATAAGGAAGTGGTATGACCAGGGAATTTGTGTGTAGTCTGTGTTACAGTGTTCTAAGCAGTTGTAGTTGATGAAGGTGAGATCCAGAGAGTGTCCGGCTTTATGTGTTGATTTGTTTGTTATTAGTGAGAAACCTAATGCTGTCATAGCGTCTATTAGTGTTAGGCATGCATTTTATAAAGGGTGGGCGTCCATGTGAAGATTAAAATCTCCTAGTACTATGGTTGGTTTAGAGATGTTTAAGTGTGTAGTGAGGAACTCAATTAATGGTGAGATGTTTAATTCAAGGAGGCTTGGTGGGCAGTAGGTAAGGCATATTTGTATATTGTTAGTATCAACAATGGCAATTTCATGATTTGGGGGGGTGTTATTTGTATAGGTTTGCATTTAAAAGTTTTTTTCGATAATTAGTAAGAGACCTCCTCCATGCTTATTTATTCTGGGGACTGAAAACACCTTGTAATTTTTGTGTGCTATTTGATTTTTTAGAACTACGTCAGCTTTGTTTTAACCATGATTCAGTTATTACAGCAAAGTTTGGTTTATTGTCATATAGTAAATCCGTGATGATTGGGAATTTTTTTGCGACTGATTGTGCATTAACTAAGATGAATGTTAGTATAAATAGGTTGTATATTGCAGAAGTTTTAGAACTAGGGTTCTTTTTTATCTGTATCAGATTATTGTGTGGCGGTTTCTTTGTCATTTTTGTTCTATATCTAGGATTGTTCGTTAAATAATTGTTCCCATATTTACCTTTGTTGGTGCAGATGGGGATTGGTTGTTTAATTGGTAGTTCATCTTTTTTGTCCATGTTGCAGGTTGACGAGTGGGTTGTTTAGTTGTTCTCTGTTCATTGGTTTCTCAGGGGTGTACGAAGGGGCGTACAAAGGGGCATGCCCCTTTGTTGCGCCCCTTCGGAGTGCGACGCCGGCACGCAGCGCCTCTGTTTCCTTCCGGGATTTAAATCCCCCCTCTTGGCGTGCTTGCCAACGTCAGTGACGTTGGCAGCGTCAGTTAAGGGGGAGGAGCGATGGCAGCACTTCCAGGGGCCTCGGGGGTGATGTGGGCAGCGTCTGTGTGAAAGAAAAAATAAACAAAAGAGAGACAGACAGACAGAACAGAGGCAGTGGAGAGAGAACACAGGTACCGGGAAGGGAGAAAAATGGTCAGGAGCCCTCGGTGGTTTGCAGGCAGGTCGGCAGCAAGGCAGAGCACCGGTCACACATATACCTGAGCCCCAACTCCTCTTCACACACATATACCTGAGCCCCAACTCCTCCTCACACACATATGCCTGAGCCCCCAACACCTCCTCACACATATACCTGAGCCCCAATTCCTCCTCACACGCATATACCTGAGCCCCAACACCTCCTCACACACATATACCTGAGCCCCAACACCTCCTCACACACATATACATGAGCCCTATCTCCTCCTCACACACCTATACATGAGCCCTATCTCCTCCTCACACACACACACATATACCTGAGCCCCAACTCCTCCTCACACACATATACCTGAGCCCCAACTCCTCCTCACACACACATACCTGAGCCCCAACACCTCCTCACACGCATATACCTGAGCCCCAACACCTCCTCATACACACACACATATACCTGAGCCCCAACACTTCCTCACACACATATACCTGAGCCCCAATTCCTCCTCACACACATGCTGTACACCTACAGACACAACCATCTTAGGGTTTGCACTGTGTATCTGGCAGTCTGTGCGTCCACATCTCCAAATGTAACGTCTTCCTTCTTGACTTGCAAACAGAGAAAACAATTTGTTTTTAGCACATGGAAGGCCACCATTATTTGCTTACTTTCTGACGTTTGCATTGATATAAAGGTTAACATGCACAAAAATATTATAAAGTGGTACCTTTTCATTGGACTAACGTAATACATTTCTTGATTAATTTTCAAGATTTGCAGTTGCTTTAGCAGGTCAAAACAAAATTTGACCTTTACTTCCTTGCGTTCAACTGGACTAATATGGCAACTAACTCTCCTTTTTCTTAAGTTGAAATTTATAGCAGAATGGTTGGTGACAACTGAGTCAACTGAGAGACAGCTTCAGATTTTTTTTTCTTGTTTGCCTGTCTTCGTTTGTGCCAAGTTACTGGGGTGGGGGCATTTGGAATGCAGTGCAGGCCAACATTGCACCACCTCTAACTGCTTCTCTGAATCACCACAGTTCTATCTCAGGTCTCTCACAACACTACACGAAGACATGTCTTCTCCCATATGTCTTCTCCCACACTCCACACATACACATTCATTCTTTCAGCCTCACTCACACCATACCATATACACATGTTTATGCACCTCGATCTTTTTCTTCAACACTCTTGAACTCCTAGGGCAAATGTCCAAGACACCAAAATATGGTCTTAGAAAATGTTCCACTCTGAAATAACCCTGTATCCTCTCTTTCATCAATTTTTTCTTTTTATTTGAATATATTGCAACGTTTTAAAAATATACTGAGGCATAGCATGTACCCAATATGTAATGTAAGAACTCCGCCATGCCCTGGCACAATTTTATGCTGGAAAGTATTCCTGAAGTCATGACTCTGCATGCTTAAGAACATAAGAAATTGCCATGCTGGGTCAGACCAAGGGTCCATCAAGCCCAGCATCCTGTTTCCAACAGAGGCCAAACCAGGCCACAAGAACCTGGCAAGTATCCAAACACCAAGAAGATCTCATGCTACTGATGCAATTAATAGCAGTGGCTATTCCCTAAGTAACTCCAGTGTTATTGTTCTAACACGCATTTATTTATTTATTTATTTATTTGAAACTTTTATATACCAACAAGCATGAGGTTCCCACCATTTGCCTTTGCAAATGGTGGGAACCTCGGGGGCATCCCCTCTGGATGATGTCATCCTTCCAGGACATTTAAGCCTGCTGGCTCTGCCTACCTACAACTTGGCAACGAGTTCCCTCATTGCTGAATCCGCTTTGCTCACTATGGACTTCCCATTCCAGTTCCTGCTCCTTTGGAGTAAGATGCTCTGGGTACCTGCTCATCGGGGGCTCTTCCTCGTCTCTGGCCATCCACTCCTTGGAGGGCCTTTTGCCTTGGACTTGCTACTTGCCCTGTTTCCCGGGGCTTCTCCTGGAACCTTCGCTACTGTGAGTACCTCTTAAGAAATTTTGTTTACTAAAAGCATACCATTCATTTTAAGAGAAAAGAATTTGATGGGTAGAAGTTGCTAGAAGGCTTGCTGCTGGATTGACATGTAAAAGGTCTGATGTTTGATTAACAAGTCAAAAACCAGTAAGTATTACATGTTGTCTCTTCAAAATACTTATCCTAAGAGACAACTGTCATTGTCAGTAGGGAAACTGGGCAATATAGAGGCAGCTATCTGTGCAGATTCTATCTTGGTGGGTGTTAGACATAGCAAGGGCAGTAGCCGCATCAATGGCCAACTGGATGGCATCATCTAGAAAGGGCCAGAAGGAGGAGGCAGTGTCAGCAATATTTGTCCTTATTGACTGGAACGAGGAAGTAGTTTGACAGCGACATGTAACAGGCAGGAGGAGGCAGTGGTGGCATTGACCATACAGACTGGAAGAAGGAAATGGCAACAGCAGCAGCAGAGGTGATCTCAATGGCATTGGCCTGCATGAGCTTGATGGAGGAATCAACTCATGCAGATAAAGATGGAACCTGTGGCAGCTTTGATTCACACAGGCAGGAAGGAGGTACTGACAGCTTCCAACAGCATCAGCTTCAGAGATGGGATGTTTAGATACTGGTAGGGATGTGGGAGAGAGTGGGGAATAAACCTGAAAAGAGGAGACGTTGATAAAGAGAGAGAGTGTATTAGGGAAGGGATAGGGGGATAAGGCGAGAGAGAGAATGGTTGGGATGAGGTGGGCTGGAAGGTAAAGAGAGAGGAAGGAATAGCCTGTGAGGGAGGAATTGTCCATTGCCTTGTGCTGTAGAATAACAGTACTCTTGGGGGAATTTTGCACCAAAATATTCTTCATCTATTTGAGTAATCAGTTCTCTGCCCAAGTTCACCAAAGTGGAAGCAACTTCTCAGCTCACTGAAAGAGGTACATGGTTAAGCCTTGGCTTGCTTACAATAATATCTCTCTACTCTGGCAGCTCTCTGCCTCCCGAGCTTTCAGCATCTTCACAATGTCAAGCCTCAACACTGCAGCCATTTTTACTTCCTTGATTGGGCAGCCAGCATGCCCTCCTTCAGGATCTTTCATGTCCCCTGGGGGGGGGGGGCAACCCCCCCCTGTTTGCTCATCCCTGGTTTAGATCCATGTCTATTCTCTTTGATTAAGTGGACTACCACTATATTGGATGAGCTTGTTCAGAGAATAGTTAATATCTCTTTACAATCAAGGCTATTTCCAGAGGCATTAAAGGAAGCTATTATTTGTCCTATGATTAAGAAATTGGGAGCTGATGCTTCCCAACTTTGAATTACCATCCAGTTTCAAGCATTTAGGTATAATTATTGAAAAAGTGTTTGTTTCACAGCTCGCTGTATTATTAGAAAAGTCAGATGTTTTTGGATAAAAACCAATCAGGAATCTGGAAGATTTTAGCACAGAGACAACATTAGTAGCCTTAATAGATGATCTTAGGAGAGGCTTAGAGGAGTAGATTCACTGGTGGTGCTATTAGATTTGCTGGCTGTTCTTGATACCCTGGATCCAGGGCCAGTGGAAGAACTAGGTGACTGTCTAGAGTGCCAGAGGTTGAGACGGGGGCAGCAGCTTAGTGCTTCCACTTGCCCTGCTTAGGTGTGGTTTTCAAACAGCAGTAGAGAAGATTTCTGACTATTACTGGAATCACCCTTCAGTATGCAACACGGACACTCTCCCAGGCATGTAAGCGCGCTCATTCTCTATTCCCAGCTGTGCACTGGGAGCAGAGAATGTTGATTTTATTTATTTTTTTGTTATAAACGTTATTGATTATATTTTATTTTGCTCCTCTGTTCTATTTTATATTTTGTTTTGTGTTCTGTAAAATTTCCTGGAGCCTGTACCTGATGGGTGATAAATTGAAGAAAATAAATAACCTGAATGTTAACAGATGTAAACTGAATGTAGTACGTTAGATATTGAGTTATATCAAAATTGTGATCTGAGAAGGGGTGGTACAATCTCAATCTTAAGTTTGCAATAATTGTTTATATTTTGTTCTGGAAAACGGCAGAATCATTTCCAGTATGTTGATGTGATACATGTTAATTCACACCAAACATGGCTCCCAGTGAACAATGCTGGAATCCATCACGATAATTGCAGCCCTGATGCAGCAGAATTTGCAAAAAAAACGGCCATCACGCAGATGGTGGTCGCAGAAAAATTCATGGCTTTTTTTTTTGGGCAAGAATAGACAAATTACATATTAATACTAAGGTTTGCCATCTTTGAAAGAGAAAATACATCTGGTTTTTTGGAGGTGGAAAATATCATTGTAAAAAGTCTTATCAAAAAATTATGTTTGGATCTGTAAATGTACAAACAATTACCAGTGTATTGTGCTTGTTGGAAGAGATATGATACACGTTTCATACATATAGTAAGCTACTTAAAATGAGTGAATGGGATGAAATAATTGAATGGATATTTACAGGAAGATAAGGAAAATGCAGAAATGTGTTTGAAATAAGTGAAATGGTGAGACTGGAAAGTGAATGAGTGGAAGAGTAATGGGAGGGGATTTGATTTTTTAGGACTTCGTCCAATAGAAACGTTAGACCATTGTTTTTAGATCTAGTAGGTGAAAGTAAGGCCTTTCATGGGAAGGACAGGTCATAGGAAGAAATAATTGCGTAACAGTTTCCTGTTATAGAGCTTCTGAATTGAACACATGCAGCGATTTCTTAGGGTGATTTATGGTTTGTTCTTGGAGGATTCAGTGGGAGAAATCACAAGAGATTGGGTATATGTGGTTGCTGATACTAAACGTTGCATAAACTCGAGTTTCAATCATCTGGGATAAAACTTGAAATTTAATGTGGGTGCATGGAAATCAACAACTATTAGTTGACATGGGAATGATGCCTGGCAATTGTATAAACCAATCGCAATGAAACTGATAAAGCCATCTAAAATGAAATGAAAATGACCACTGACAGGAGCCTTTTTAAAAAAACAAAGATGTTTCAAGCACTGTAGATCTAGAAAATGGACCAATCAGGCTCTTTATTCAGGCCTAAAGGACTCATGGTGTTTCACTGATAGATCCACTTTGCTCACAACACAATAATAAATCATCATAGTCACTTGGTATGATGATTTTTGGTTTGTTAACACTGCAAAACCAAGGTCCTCAAAAATAGGTGTAAGGTGATGCAGTGCTTCATGAGTGGTGCTGCCAAACTTTCCCATCTAATACGGTTCCGGTGCTCTGCTGGCCGGACTCGTAGTGTTCTGGAAATCTTGCCAGTATAAAAAAATTGTTTGTACCACATAGAGGTTTTGTCAGGTACAGTTTGACCAGAGGTGCCTAAGCGTTTGCATACAACTGTGTATGATCATGCTGGAATCTCTGTAACTTTAAACAGGAGGTTATAAGCCTTCCCAACCTGATTTTGGAGCTTTAACTAGGCTTCTGGAGGATAAAGATTTGGTAGACTAGGCTAAATAGGCAATTGTGGAATATTTTTCATTTAATGATATGTGTGCATTTGCTATTAAATGAGATGCTTTTAAAGCAGCTCTTAAGGGAATGATTATTAATTTCTGCACTGGAAGGAAGCAGAAACTGAACAATATGGAAGGAGAAATCAAACACATAAGGAATCAACACAACAGCCTGAAAGGTATTACTTTATTATTGTTGCAACTTCAGTAGCTGAAATACAAATGTAGTGCCGTTTGTAGTCAACATGCAAGGAAATCAATTTACTTACAGAAAGCTAGGTATTTTTCTAAAAGTAATAAAAGTGGTCACTTAATAGAGCAATATTTAAAAGCAAGAAGGAATAGAAAAAGATTTCGAGCTGTACAATCATTACATAATAATGAGATTGCCTAACAGTTTATGGCGTACTATTCTAGTCTGTATCCATCAGAAACTGTATGTAATACTGAAAATATATATGTATTTCTTAATGCATTGGAATTGGTCTCAGCTGAAAGGGCAATAATCAAAGCTATTTCCCTGGGTAAAGCAGTGTGTTTTACCTGCAGAAATAGGCTGTTTGAAATTACTCACCCTCAGTGTGCATAAAATTACATTGGAGACATTTTGTAGGGCATGCTTAGGTTGAGGGACAGAAATACCATGCATGCATGGCAGAATGAGCAACAAACAAACCTAGCAAATTATATATTTAAGCTATGAAACATAAGAAATCGATACTGGGTGAAACCATAGGTTCGTTATCCCCAGCATCTTTTCTGACAGTGGCCAATCCAGGTCAGAACAACACGGTAGGATCCCAGAGAATAGATCCAAACCTTCTTGCTTATAACCAGGGATAAACAATGCTTTCCCAAGTCTACAAGGCCAATAATGGTTTATGGACTTTTCCTCCAAGAACTTGTCTAAACCTTTTTAAATCCAGCTGCACTAACTACTTTCACCACATCCTCTGGCAACAAATTCCACAGTTTAATGGCGCACTTTCATTGATTTGTTTTAAATGTGCTACTTGTTAACGTAATGGAGTGTCCCTGTTACATAATGCCTCAGTGTCATTTCTAACACTCACTCAGGGTAATTCCTGTGGCCCGCTAGCACTGCCAGGTCCATTTGCACCTGTGCACATGCCCCAACGCTAGCAACTTCCCACCCACTAACTGAGTCCCGCTTGCCTCTGGGCTAATACCACACCTGCAAGCTATTCCCTGGTGGTTTCTAGGAATACTGGGACCCCACACAACCCAGGAGTAACACCGTTTCTAGAATTATATGTATAGACCAAATACAAAAACATTGGGAATATTAATCAGTCCAGCACAGGCAAAACTAACAAACTATTGAGTTTATTACAAAAAGTGAGAACAGTGAACAGAAAAAGATTAAATTTGCAACCAGCAAACAGGTCAAATAAGGATTAAACAATAAAAGTTAACAAAATACTTTTCATTACTTATCAGTGCCTGGAGAGCTTAAAGAATTGTGATATCCACTTAAGTTGAGCAGGGTATCAGCACAGAGATCTGCTGTTTCTGTACTCCTAGCGGATCCTAAACAATTCTAGCACCTTCAGGGCTAGTTTTCTGTCTGAAGAGCCAATCACAGCATAAAGTACTAGTATTAGCTCTCTGACCAGTGGTCTTCTGAATATTAATAGTTTACAGGCCACTGGAACTGCAGGATGTTACAGTCTTACAGCTTCCTCAAGGATACGGAGATATATATGTTGTCTAAGCCTCATTCTGAGCCAAGCAAGCATTCCAGGCCTCTGAACTATAGGGCAGAGGTCAAACACCATCTGCAGGACAACTCAGAGGAAACAACTTGTAAAAAACAAGTCACAGGGCAAAACAATAAATCGCAAAACCCCTGTTTTATCTTTTTTGTGATGGGCCAACCAGACCTGCATGCAGTACTAAAGATGCGGTCACACCACAGATCAATATCTGTACTGTAGGTATTATGATATCCTATGTTTTATTTTCCATTCCTTTCCTAATAATACTTAACATTCTATTTGTTTTTTTAACTGCTGCCATATGCTGGGCTGAGGACATCAGAGTATTTTCCACAATGAATCCAAGATCCTTTTTTTGGGTGGCAATGCCTAATATGGAATACGGAATTGTGCACCTATAGTTTGGATTATTCTTCCCTGTATGCAGCACTTTGCATTTTTAACATTAACTTTCATCTGTTGTTTAGACACCCAATTCACCAGTCTGCAAGATCCTCTTGCAGTTCTTCTCAATCGACTTGTAATCTACCAACTTTGAATAATTTTGTATCATCTGTGAATTTGATCACCTCGCTCATCACTGTCTTTTCCAGATCATTTATAAATTTATTAAAAAGCACTGATCTGAGTACAGATTCTCGAGGCATTCCAATATTTCCCTATCTGCACTAAGAAAAATGACCTATCCCATGACTTTTTAATTTCCTGAATAGTCTCTTATTAGGGACTTTGTCAAATGCCTTCTGAAAATCCAAATACAGTATATCAACCAAGTTGCTGTTTTCCACATGTTTATTAACCCCAAAAAAGAAATCTAGCAGATTTGTGAAAAGACTTTCCACGTTGTCTCTGCACCATTAGTCTCTGTCCATTCAAATGGTCAGCAATTTTGTTATTCAGAATAGCTTTTAACATTTTGCCTGTCATTGATATCAGGCTTACCAGCCAGCAGTTTCCCAAGTCACCCCTAGAGCCCTTTAAATTAAAAAAAAAAAAAGGGAGTTATATTGGCTACCCTCCATTCCTCCAGTAAGGCTGAAATTTCTCTTTTAACTTCTTTCATAACTCTGGTTTTATGCCATCTGGTCCCAGTGATTTGTTACTCTTTAGTTTGTCGATTTACTTTACTTCATCTTCCTAGTTCACTATGATTTGATTCAGTTCCTCTAAATCATCAACCTCAAAGAATGTATCCCTAACACCCTCCTGAGTAAAGACCAAGGCAAAGAATTAATTTAGTTTTTCTGCTATGGCCTTGTCTTCCCTGAGCAGTCCTTTTACTTCTCTGTCATATAGTGGTCCAACTAACTCCCTCAATGTCTTTTTACTTCAAATGTATTTTAAAAGTTATTTTGAGTTTTTGCTTCTCTGGCAAATTTCTATTCAAATTTTCTCTTAGCCTTCCTTATTAATACTTTACATCTAATTTGCTAGTGCATATGTCCTTTTCTGTTTTCTTCATTTGGATCCAACTTCCAGTTTTTGAAAGACGTGCTTTTGGCTTTAATAATCTTTTTCACCATCCAGCCATGCTGGTAAGTCATTTGGTCTTCTTTCTATTTTATTCCATGGAATATGTCTAATCTGCACTTTCAAGGTTGTTGTTTTTTTTGTTTTATTTTTTTTAAACAGAGTCCACACTGCATGAAAACTTAACTTTTGCAACTGCTACTTTTAGTTTTTTTTCTTACTAATTTCCTCATTTGATCATAGTTTTCCTTTTTAAAGTTAAATGTTACTGCAGTAGTTTCATTAGTGTCTTCCCTTCAATGTTTCTATTAAATTTGATTGTTATGATCACTGTTGCCAAGCAGCCCTACCACTAGTATCTCTTGTACCAGATCCTGTGTTACAGTGAGAATTATATCTAATGTGGTCCCCACTAGGGATGTGCATTCGTTTTAAACGAATGTGCAATCCGCAACACATAAGTCCCTATTCATTGTATTCTTGGGTTCGCGAAATGCATGGCGATCCCCCACGAATAAAACATATCATATTAGTTTCATTCTTTTGGTTAGCAGTGATTTCTTAGCGGCCGTTTGAAATAGGAGAAGGCCACGTGGGAGTATCCATAGTAAAAATCAGCCCTTTCCTGTGAGTCATAAGTGACCTCACAGCCCTGTCATAGAGTGGGTCAGACAGGTTGGCAAAGAGACGAGAATGCAACCTATCAGAGCTAAGCATTTTTCTAATGCAGCCAATCACCGCTCTCACTCAGTGCTCTGTGACACTGTTTCTGATGACGCTATACTATTTATACCTTAAGCACTCGGCGTGCCACGCTCTTTCTTTGCGGGGGAGGTGGCTTTACTCAGAGCTAGCTTTTTTTTAACTGCACTTTTTTTTTATTGAACTCATACTGTCTCTCCCACTGAGACAAGCTACTAGCAGTGGCATTTTGTTGCTTATTTTACCCCCTGGGGTAGGTTGCAGGCAGGATTTGGGTGTTGTGGATGGGAGATATATTCAATTTCTAGCTAGTTTGATAGAATTTTCCATTGAAAAAGATATTTCTTTGTTTTTGCTGCTGTGCAAGCCAGGCTTTTTTTTTAACTGCAGTTTTTTTTTTATTGAAAGACTGTCTCTCTGTGCTCTTTTAAGCCAACAAGGCAGTGCACTGGGCGTCTGTGGGCAGTTTTGCAGACTCACATATATTGGTACAGCAGTGCTCTTTTAAGCCAAGAAGGCAGTGCACTGGGCGTCAGTGGGCAGTTTTCCAGACTCACATATATTGGTACAGCAGTGCTCTTTTAAGCCAACAAGGCAGTGCACTGGGCATCAGTGGGCAGTTTTGCAGACTCACATATATTGGGAAAGTGGTGCTCTTTGAAGTCAAATCCCCAGTAGGCTTCTTTTGTAGTTACAAGTTTGGTGTGTGCACATACAGCGGTTCCAGTTGTAGTGTACAACCAGGCACTGCATCGTGGGCCTGTGGGCAGTTTTGCAAACTCACATATATTGGGACAGTGGTGCTCTTTGAAGCCAAATCCCCAGTAGGCCTCTTCTGTAGTTACAAGTTTGGTGTGTGCACATACAGCGGTCCCAGTTGTAATGTAATCAAGGCACTGCATCTGTGGGCACTTTTGCAGACTCACATATATTGGGACAGCAGTGCTCTTTGAAGCCAAATCCCCAGTAGGCCTCTTTTGGAAATAATTTTTTTAATTGAAATCCCTAGTAGGCAGTGATATTAAATCCATGATGTTAGGGAAAGCTAGACGTGGTCGAGTGATTGGGACTGGCAGAGGAGGCACTTCAAAAGGCAGTGCCAGTCCCCCATTAAAGTTAAAAAGGGACCTGTTCCAATCTAAAATCTCTGGAGGGGCAGGCAGTTCCATCCGGAAAAAATTTAAATTTAAATATGATGGATCGCCATCACCTGTTTCTGACCCTGTAGTTTTGGAGGTGAGGGAAGGGGACTCTGAGTCATGCAAGACAAAAGGGTGAGACCCAAAAGCAGCAGTGTGACAGCAAACGAATTAGCGTTGAAAATGTAGCACAGGCACTGTTTCCTTCTGATTCCGATGAATCATCTTGTGTGGGATTCTCATCAGAAATGGAAGAAGTAATAGCTGAAGAAGGTTTAGGAGGATTAGTTAGTTCTGTCTTAGCCTCCACTTCAGTGCTGCAGAGGAGAGATGAAATTGATGATGAGGAGGAAGAGCAGTCAGCGCAGGCACAGAGTGTGACTGATGCCCCTGGCATTGCTTCTCAGGGTGCACCCACTACTTCAGCTCCAGTGCCAGCATCCACCACGAAGGCTATAGAGAAGGGATCACGAAAGAAATCTACATTCTGGAGCCACTTTAAAGTGACGGAGGACCTGCATTTTGCTCAGTGTAATTACCATGCCAGGGCTATTAGCAGAGGCAAGCAAATGGGACATCTAACTAATTTTGGCATGACTCATCATATGCAGAAGCAACACCCAACAGTACTGCGATCTGAGGATGGTGGCAGTACCAGTCAGGGGGACCCCTTTTTCCAGGCAGCGTAAAGTGGTTGAAAAGCAGAAGAGTCACCCCAAGCCCTCAGCCCCATCTAGCAATCAGGTGGCAGGCCAGCAGCCCCCTGCCATGTGTCAGAAGTGACAACTCACCATGGAGGAAATGAGATGGTGTTCGGTACACTATCCCGGGGAAGGAGGCAGGCAGGCAGCCTCAAAAGATGTAACCAGGAGCACTGGGGAAATGATTGCCCTTGATGACCAGCCCTTGCAGATAGTGGAGAATGTGGGTTTCAAGCATTTGCTGAAGGTCTTAGTTCCAAATTACAAAGTCCCCTCCAGAACCACATTTAGCTGAAAGGTCATCCCCAGCCTGTACAACCAGTGTCGCAGTCGCATCCAAGCGCTGCTAGCTAAGGCAGAGGGGAGTGTGCATTTCACCTGCGATCTCTGGACTGCACTGAATGCTGCACACTCTTACTTCTCCCTGACAGCACACTGGTGGGACCTGGCTGAGGCAGGGGCAGGCAGCAGTTCTATTAGTGAACAAGCATCAGGGTTGAGCTGGGCTTTACTACACACCCACCTTACGGAAGATGCCCATACCTCAGCCAATATTCTAGCATGCATTAGACAGATGCTGGTGGGCTGGCAGTTACACCAGAGAGACAGGAATATTCAGGCAGGGTTCTTTGTCACAGACAATGGTGCAAACATGGTAAAGGCAATATCAGACAGGGGCTTTCAGAAAATCCAATGTTTTGCACACACTCTGCACCTGGTAGTGAATTCAGCTCTGGGGTTGGAGTCCAAGCACCAAGAGAATGAATACCTGCAGGACTTAATACACAAGTGCAGGAACATAGCAGCGCACTTCCACAGAAGTGTGAAGGCGGGGCAAGTTCTCCAACAAAAGCCTCACAAGCGTCTCATTCAAGACATTGCCACCCAGTGGAATTCCACCTATATGATGCTGCAGAGTTTAGTGGAGTAGCAGATACCCGTTCATGAACTTTCTGCGGCAATGGACATAGGTGTGCATAGTTCCCTAGGGCATCATGATTGGTTAGTCATGAATCAGCTGTTAAAATTCCTGCAGCCCTTCAAGGATGCCACGGAGTAGCTGAGTTGCAGAAGTACCACCTTGGCTGACATCATCCCTATAGTTATTGTTCTGGAGGAAAATTTGGAGGGCTTTAAACAGGAAGAGGGAATGACAGCAGAGGTGCTGCATTGTCTGAACTTTTTTGCAGAAGCAGGTGCAAGAGAGATTAAGGCCTTTAACAGAAGACAAGACATACATGCTCGCCACAGTCTGTGATCCCCGTGTGAAAGGGAAACTCGCACTACAGTCCAATTGTCTCACATTTGTGAAGGATCTGCTGTTAGTAAAAGTCCATGAACAGGAGCGCCATAGGCAGAGACAGATTAGGCATGAAGCAGAGGAGGAAACAGCGGGCACTTCAGAGAGTAGTGCTAGCCCAAGCAGGTGCAGCACTCTGTCAGCGATAGCTAGTACTTCCTCCTCCACTTCAGTATGCCAAAGCCATGTTGCCCATAAAAAATCATCTGTTTTAGAATGGGCTAGAGAGAAAGCAGCTGGCATGAGTGACTCTCAGCCCACCCAAGCAAAGGAGACACCAGCACAAATGTCAGTGACATGGTATCCCTCAGAGCCCACAGAGGACATGTAGACAGATCTGCTGGCATATTGGGCACACAAGTCCACTGTCTGTCCACATCTAGCCAAAGTGGCTCAGCGATATCTGTCATGTCCACCAACCAGTGTACCCAGTGAACGTGTATTTTCAATGACAGGGGATATCATGAGCCCTCACCACTCAAGGCTGGCACCAGAGTTGATGGAAATGCTAGTGTTTTTGAAAATAAATATGCCTTTGCTTAGGTTTCCAAATTTTCCCTGTGAATGGCAAGATGAATAAAAGCAATTGAAAACCTTGCAGCAGCTCCAACTGCCTCCTATGGTCCAGATAATATCAGCACATGTACCTGACCTGAAACACTGTCCCAGTCTGTCCACTGTCCAGGCCGTACATCCCTACAAGGGCCTGACCTCAAATGCTGTGCCTGTCTGCCTTCTAGTATTTCTAATTTCAGTTTCATGTATTTGTGCATCACTTCTTTCCAGAATATTCTTTTTCCTGTTTTGCAACATTTGGAATTTCAGAACATAAAAAGCTGACTTGAGATTTTTGGAGCTTTCATATTTCATATGCTCAATAGTTTTCATGACCTTCATAATACGGACCATTTTCCCTAGATGTTTCTTAGATGCCAACATTAATGGTTCTAGTGCTATAGAAAATTAGTGGTAGTTGTACTCTAGTTCATCCTCTGTGTTCCCATAGTTTACAGAGGCACTGTAAACTACAAAGTCAACATAGGCTGATATTCTAGATTTGGACTTGAGTAGTAGTTTTCTTATTTCTGAGAGCTCTTCGTCATCAGCTGAAGTACATAAGTATTAAGTACAGTTAATAGCTTCTGGGTATTTACAAGGGCCTGACCTCAAATGCTGTGCCTGTCCACCCAGGCCGTCCATCTCTACCAGGGCCTGACCTCAAACGCTGTGCCTGTCCATCCACTGTCCAGGCCTTATGTCCCTACAAGGGCTTGACCTCTAATGCTGTGCCTGTCCGTCCACTGTCCAGGCCTTATGTCCCTACAAGGGTCTGATCTTAAACGCTATGCCTGTACGTCCAGGCCATATGTCCCTACAAGGGCCTGACCTCAAATGCTGTGCCTGTCCATCTAGGCGATACGTCCCTACAAGGGCTTGACCTCAAATGTTGTGCCTCTCTGTCCAGGCCTTATGTCCCTACAAGGGCTTGACCTCAAACGCTGTGCCTGTCTGTCCACTGTCCAAGCCTTACATCCCTACAAGGGCCTGACCTCTAAGCTGTGCCTGTCTTTCCAGCTTGGAGCTTGGATATTTCATATGCTCAATAGTTTTCATGACCTTCATAATATGGGCCATTTTCCCTAGATGTTTCTTAGGTGCCAACATTAATGTTTCTAGTGCTATAGAAAACTGGTGGTAGTTGTACTCTAGTTCATCCTCTGTGTTCCCATAGTTTACAGAGGCACTGTAGAGTACAAAGTCAGCATAAGTTGATATTCTAGATTTGGACTTGAGTAGCAGTTTTCTTATTTCTCAGAGCTCTTCAAGTTCCTTTGTCATCAGCTGAAGTGCAAAAGTACAGTTAATAGCTTCTGGGTATTCACTAGATGCCAACAGAACCACCACACTCTAGGGGCCAACCCATTCTAGGGAGCCCTTTCCTGCGCAAAGGAAAGGTAACTCTCCCTGGGTGTAGCCAGCCTATCTCTTAGTACCCGTTGACCCATGTTGAACCAGAACCGCTGTTCACATGGAAACCTCCTCCACGTCGACTCACCATGCTTGAAGGCTCCTGCTCCACTCTAGGCTCCAACCCATTTCAGGGAGCCCTTTCCTGCGCAAAGGAGAGGGAACTCTCCCTGGGTGTAGCCAGCCTATCTCTTAGCACCCATTGACCCATGTTGAACCGCTGTTCGCATGGAAACCTCCTCCGCCTCGGCCTTCAAAATTCTAGTTTATATATCTGCTACGTCCACCAGATTTTAAAAGACCAGCGAGAGCTCACTAGATGCCAACAGAACCTCCCCACTCTAGGGGGTGAACCTATTCTAGGGAGCCCTTTCCTGCCAAAGGAAAGGGAACTCTCCCCTGGGCCAGCCTGTCTTGCCCCTATCAAAACCACAGGGACCTGACTACCTCAGCTCTGCCAGCCTGTCTTGCCCCTATCAAAACCACAGGGACCAGACTACCTCCGCTCTGCCAGCCTGTCTTGCCCCTATCAACTTTCTGCCACTCTGCCTTGCTGCCATACACCAGACGACTCACTCTACTCCTTGTGGTGTTCTTGCCACTATCATGGTTCCTGTGTGTTGGTGCTAGTCTTTCTGCTGCTTTGTTCCTTTATCGGTGCCTTGTGGTTTTTTCTGACACTCTTTCTGCTTGCTGTGTTCCCCCTTCATTGTGCTGTAGGATGTTGATGCCACTTTGCCTGTCGTGCTGCCTTCAAGGGTTCATGAAACTGTGATTGGTGCTCTCTTTTGAAGCTGTGGTGTGTTTTTTACATTCTCGCTGCTGCTTTGCACCTCTATTAAAGCACTCTTGCCAGTCCTGGTACCCCTTTGCCCCTTTACAGTGCCTTAGGCAATTCATGCCACTTTGGTGCCACTTTGCCACAGTCTAAGTACCTTGGAGCTCTTTTCTCGTTCTGATGATTGCTGCCCAGACGTTTCATCAGAATTGATAAGAAAACCCCAATTCTGTAGCCAAAAATAGGCTGTAAATACTTCCCCCATTGACTTTAATGGGAAAACGTAAAATGAATAAAACTAATCAACGAATTGGTTTTTCACCCTATGAAACTAATGCAACAAATTTGGATCCCAGCGAAACGAAAACCGAATCAAAACAAATTTTTTCCTTCTGCATATCCCTAGTCCCCACTCCTGGTTCCAGGACCAGCTGCTCTGTAAAGCCGTCTTTTATGGCATCTAGAATTAGGATTATACAACAAGCTTTGGCTCCTAAATTCCCAGTTCCCTACCATAAATTTATTAATACCATGAGAGATGCTGTGCAGTTTCTATGACAATCAGCTGTTGGAGGGTTGCCTCAGAGTACGAGCGGCTGGAAGTCTGGAGAGACAAGTCCAGGCATAAGAAGGTAAAGGCAAGGAAAGTGCACTGTACACAGAAGTCCAGGCACATACCTGCAAGACCTGCTAGATGACTTCCACCTGCACTGCCACCCTTCCCCTCAAGTCGATCCCTCAGGTGCTGGTGGCCAGCAAGACATGGGTAGTGGAGGTAGGCCCTGATCCAAGGGAAGGATTGGGTATCTGTAACAAGCAGGAAAATGGAACACACCAGGAAACCAGGAACACTGAAGGCGCTAAGCAGGAATGCTGTAGTCAAGACCCGGAGGCTAGAAAGTCTTCCGGGTTCTGATAGCAGGAACTGGGTCAGAGTATGAAGACCATGCTCTGGCAAATAACTGACCAATGGCCTGGAATATAAATACATATCTGGACAGGAAACCAGATGGCTATGGGCACTGAGGAAGGTTAGGAGGACAGAGCTAAGAAGAATAAACAGATAGTCAAAGCAGCTTTCAACACACTCTACAGACCAGAGGTACTTTTATCATTGGATCCTCACAATTTCAAAAGAGCCTAGCTCAATCAGAGCCCTTTATTTTCTGAGAAAACTAAATTTCAGAGCAATTGTCACCAGCAAGTTAACAATTTCATATCATTTTCTAAAAAAACAAAATCAGAACTAGGCAAGAAATTAAAGTGCCTGTTGTACTTTGGACATTGAAGCGTGGGCCCTTGGTCGCTGTATGAGATAACACCTCCCACAGGGTGGAGCCCTTTGGGGACTTGCAGCGATAGGCTAGATCGAGGCAGAGATGGACACAGAGATATAGCTTTATTGTACTGCAACGTAGATGGTAACCCGAGGATTATTGGGTGATGATTCCAGCTAGGAGAGGAGGAACCAGATGGTAATGTTCTGTCTGTAGATTGCAGGGTGGTAAAGGCAGTTCCACAGTCTCACCAGGCCCGCGGTGCAAGGTAGGCTGAGGATCTAGAAGGAGAGATGAGACAATGCAAGACAGAACTAGAGCGGCAGTACTCACTCTGATGCTGGTGGTTGTAGTAGGAGATAGCCCCGAGGAGCGGAGGTCTCGGACGAACAAGGCCCCTGAGGAGCGGGTACCATAGGCATCCTGGTAGTAGGTAGACAACCCCGAAGGATAGATAGGAGCAAGGCAAGGCCCCCGAGAAGCGGGTACCTTAGGCGTCCTTGTTGGTAGCAGATGACCCCCGGAGGGTAAAGAGAAGCGAGGCAAGGCCCCCGAGGAGTAGGTGCCTAAGTCGTCCTGGAGCAAGAGTACACAGAGTGGGAGAGTCTGGTAATGAGGAAAGATCAGCATGGAGGATTCCTTGCTAACTTGTACAGTGAAATGTGAATGGAGATTAAATACCAGCGTTAGTGATGTCATGCGGTGGGGACGCCCCCGAGGTTCCCGCCATGACGCACGTAAAGGACAGGGTTGCGCGCGCGCATGCCCTAGTTGACTCCTGGAGAAAGATGACGAATGCAGTCGCCCATGCCGGACCGGGAATGCCAGAGGGTTCAGTGTGGAGAAGTGAAGGCAGCCATCTTACCAAACTGAACAGAGTTAGGCAGAAAAAAGGTAAGCAACAGAGGGTGCAGCTGTCTGCGACCGACGGGCGCAACAGTGCCGAACAATATAGTGATGATAGCGGTGTACAGGGCTAAAAACTTTGTTGTGTTTTTCATTTCATTTTGAGAGGGAGTCCATGAATTTTGTTTTGTTTGTTTATTTTGTTTAGTTTTAAAAAATGAAATAAACATTAAAAAAAATCAAAAACAGACAAAAAATACAAACTGGGTCTTTCATTCCCACCACCCATCCATCCCACCCAGAAAAATGCTGGGGCTAGGATTCTCCTGATGATGCCTAGGGCAAGACCAAAATCTTGGCCTTCTGTAGGCCTGTGCCATGGTAGGACGCTGCAACCTCAGCCTAGGCCCTATGTAAGGCCCAGGCTTGTAGGCCGCCTAGTCTCAGTGCTGGGACCTAGGCTAGGCTCCAGGTCATCAGCCTTGGCCCAGGCCTGACACCAGGAATCAGCCTCTAACACCTGGCCCTTGGCAAAAGCCCAAGCATAACGCCCAATCTGAAGGCTGGGTACTGATGCCAATGCCTCGACCCAGAGTCAAGGCCAGGCTCGAAGGCCAGAGCCCAGGCCTTGTAGCTTCTTTGTTCTTCAAATGACGTGTCTGCTGGGGACGTGCTGGAGTATATTAACTCCGGCTTATCCTTCTCAGCAGAGGGTGAAATTTTGATGTACAGCAGTTTAATGGACATTGTCATTTGAAGAAGAAAGAAGATAGAAGAGGACCTATGCAGCCTGTGCTCTGGCCTCCAGGCTTGGGCCAGACTCTGGGCCCCCAGGTGTTGGGTCCCCAGCAAAACGTTTGGGTCTGGACTATCCTCGGGTCTAGGCCAAGGCCCAGATATTGGGCCCAGGCCTCGGTCAAGACCCAACATTCCACTCAGGCATTTGCCATGGCCCCTGCATCAGGCTGTAGCCTATACCTAGGCAAGGCCCCACCCTAGGCTTAGGCAACAGCATTGGGCTCAGGCATAGGCCGCGACTCCTACTTTGGGTCTCAGCCTATACCATAGACCTCAGGCCTAGGCATATTCCTGATGACTGACATTTTTTTTTTCTTTTTTTTTTTTTTTTGCTTTTCAAAACAAAATGAAATTCCTATGAAATTTCATCAACATTTAAATCATTTCATTTTGAAAATGAACCAAAAGGAAAAAAGGAAATGCACATTCCTAAGTACTAGTAGTATTGTTTCAGACAAGTTAATGCTGTGGTCACTAAATGGAAATCCTATTAAATTTTTCTTCTAAATTAAATAAGAATATATTAACACACACAAAAGAAATGACAAAAGATTTCATGAATACTCCTTTGAATGGCATCATATTTGTCACACTCAGTGCCAAGTCCAAATATTTCAGAGAGCACTTCCAATTAATATCTTTCTGATCCTGTAAATGTCCAGCATGGAGTGAAACCTTTGTTTCTGAAGCTCTTTCAAGAATAATATTAGGGGATGGAGGTGGTAGTTCCCTGCTCAGCAAAATGAAGCAGAATAAATTGTACACTGTCTCTCTCCTTTGAAATTAAATTGATAGAGGAAGAAGTATACTATAATAGCAAACCAAGAGGGTCATTTTTCAAATCGCTTAGGGCGTTATCACGCACGTTAGGGCCCTAATGCCCACGATAATGCCGTAATGCACGCGATAAAAACCGCATCGTGAAATGCGTATGCAAATTTAAAATTAGTATTCGAGTGGGAAGATTGGGGGCAGAGTAAATGGAAATGAAAGTTGGTTAACATAGCATGCGATAAAGTAACACACACTATCATGGGATTTAACTACACCTTTTTTCTGTGCGTTATGGCCAAAATGAGATTTATCGCATATCCCATTTTGGAAGGGGAGTGGAGGATCACTTATAATTGATCTTTTTGTACCACCTTAAGAGGGGGCATTATGAACTTGGGGTGAGGTCTGTGGTGGTGGGGTGGGTTTTGGGGGGACGTTTTACGTGCACAGTCATATGTACGAACAGCACAGTTACCATCAGTGAAGATTTAATCTGATTTGGAGAGATGAACGGTAAAAGAAGAGTAGATTTGTACCATGTTCTCTCTACCTAGCTTGATGCTCCCTCTATCTAGCTGCAATCAAGGTAGGTAGAGAGTAAAAGTGTAAAAATCTACTCTTCTTTCACCTTTCATCCCTCCAAATCACATTAAATCTTCACTGATGGTAACTGTGCTGTTCGTGCATATGAATGTGCACGTAAAACTGCCCCCCAAAACCCACCCTACCCCACAAACCCGAGTTCATAATGTCCCCTCTTACAGTGGTATAAATAGTTAACTTTTTTGTGAGCCTCTGCAGAGGTTCTCTCTCTCTCTCTCTCTCTCGCTCTCCACTATAAATCCCATTTTGGCCATAATGCACAGCTATCGTAGGCATAATGCACTGGTTAGAAATCACTTTTCCTCTCATTCAGTGGTAGCTGACAGAATGAACATAACTTGTGCAGCTCTTTCTGAAGAATTGTCTTAAAACAATTAGCATCCTATTCTTGGATGATGTCTGCTCTCCCAAGCAGTAAACTGTTGTATTAGATGTTTTATTGCTGTAATCCACTTTTTGTTAGAAATTAGAATCAGTAGAATATGAATGTCTTTAAATAAATAAAAAAAAAATGGCTCTTTCAGCGTGCTTTCGGTAGCAGCTTATAAAGGAGGATTATATTTTAATCATCTAAGACCGCAATATTTTAAAACACAGACATGTCTTGTTCTATATTGAGCAGGCTAGTTAGTGGACGAGTTATCCCGCCTAAAGTTAGCCAGATAACTTGTCCCGTATCTTCGGTGGGATAAACGTCCCACAGAATGTAACCAGCCTAAAGTTATCTGCAGCCGGATAACAAAACCCTAACCGGCGGTTTGAATATAGTGACTTACGTTTTTGTTATTCGGCCTTGTGTCTGGCTAAGTAGCGCTGTCATTACCCAGCAGAATAAAATACAGACCAGAAGACAGCCCCCGCCACCCCCACCCCCCAAGCATGATAGTAAAAACCTTGTCAGGCTGGAGTATCATACCCCCTCCCCGAACTGATATATAACGCTTGATTGTACGGCGGGCCCCGGTCTCCGGTCCCCCCTGTCCTCCCCCAGTGCCGATTGTGAAACAGCGCCCTCTATCTCCCCGCCTACCCCTCACCCACACACACACACAAAACACTCCTGGCCCTCGTCCCTCCCCATCCTTCTGCCCTCCCCATCCCTCTGCCCCTGCTCCCGGCACCTCCCGTGCTGCTGCTTCAGAGCATAGAAACATAGAAATGACGGCAGAAGAAGACCAAACAGCCCATCCAGTCTGCCCAGCAAGTTTCGCACTTTTCTTTTCTCATACTTATCTGTTACACTTGGCATTTAGTAACCTTTTGGTTCTATTTCCCTTCCACCCCCACCGTTATTGTAGAGAGCAGTGTTGGAGCTGCATCTAAGTGAAATATCTAGCTTAATTAGTTAGGGGTAGTAACCGCCGCAATAAGCAAGCTACTCCCGTGCTTATTTGTTTACCCAGACTATGTAATTCAGTCCTTGTTGGTTGTCTGTATATAGATCCACTTTTCTTCATTCCTCCTGCCGTTGAAGCAGAGAGTTATGCTGGATATGCATTGAAAGTGAAGTATCAGACTTTCTCCCCTGCCGTTGAAGCAGACATCTATGCTGGATATGCGTGAAGTATCAGTCTTTCTCCCCTGCCGTTGAAGCAGAGAGCTATGCTGGATATGCGTGAAGTATCAGTCTTTCTCCCCTGCCATTGAAGCAGACAGCTATGCTGGATATGCGTGAAGTATCAGTCTTTCTCCCCTGCCATTGAAGCAGACAGCTATGTTGGATATGCGTGAAGTATCAGTCTTTCTCCCCTGCCGTTGAAGCAGACAGCTATGCTGGATATGCGTGAAGTATCAGTCTTTCTCCCCTGCCATTGAAGCAGAGAGCTATGCTGGATATGCATTGAAAGTGAAGTATCAGGCTTATTTGGTTTGGGGTAGTAACTTCCTTTTTTGTGAATGCAAATCTTTTTTTCCACATTCATTCACTTTATGGATCCACAGTGTTTATCCCACACCCCTTTGAAGTCTTTCATGCTTCTGGTCTTCACCACTTCCTCCGGAAGGGCATTCCAGGCATCCACCACCCTCTCCATGAAGAAGTACTTCCTGACGTTGGTTCTGAGTCTTCCTCCCTGGAGCTTCAAATCGTGACCCCTGGTTCTGCTGATTTTTTTCCAACAGAAAAGGTTTTTTGTTGACTTTGGATCATTAAAACCTTTCAAGTATCTGAAAGTCTGTATCATATCACCCCTGCTCCTCCTTTCCTCCAGGGTGTACATATTTAGATTCTTCAATCTCTCCTCATAAGTCATTCGATGAAGACCTTCCACCTTTTTGGTTGCCCTTCTCTAGACCACCTCCATCTTGTCTCTGTCTCTTCGGAGATACGGTCTCCAGAACTGAACACAGTATTCCAGGTGAGGCCTCACCAAGGACCTGTACAAGGAGATAATCACGTCCATTTTCTTACTCGATATTCCTCTCTCTATGCAGCCCAGCATTCTTCTGGCTTAAGCTATCACCTTGTCACATTGTTTCTCCAACTTCAGATCATTAGACACTGTCACCCCAAGGTCTCTCTCCTGCTCCGTGCACATCAGCCCTTCTCCCCCCATCGAATACAGTTCATTCAGATTTCCACTCCCCATATGCATGACTCTGCACTTCTTGGCATTGAATCTCAGCTGCCATATCTTCGACCACTCTTCCAGCTTCCTTAAATCCCGTCTCATTCTCTCCACTCCTTCCGGCGTGTCTACTCTGTTGCAGAGCAGAACAGAGGGTCCCTCGTCCCCGGAACAGATAAATAAAGGAACCGGCTGGGATGGGAAGGGACAGGCAGATTGAGGGGGTGGGGGGAGTTCTTCGTTGTGGGTGGGTGGGGGTTAGGGTGGGGAGGCAGACGGTGTATTTCACATTCTGGTCCGGGCACCGTCAAGCTTTAAAAAGATTTGGGGAGGGAGGGGCTTTGGCATTATACTTTTTTTTGGAGGGGGATTATACAAATCACTAGAGATGTGAATCGGAATCGGTTCCGATTCCGGGTTCGGGGACTATTGTGAAATTTTTTTCGTGTGGTCCAATCGATTTTCTTTTTATTGGCCGCGCCTGAGCCGATAAAAAATCCACCCAATTCTTTAAAACACATCCTTTAGCTTCCCCCACCCTCCCAACCCCCCAAAAACTTTTTAAAAGTTTTGGGGGGGTCGGAAGGGTGGGGGACCTGTTGGTCCAGTGGGTCGGGATGGGTCGTGGTGGGTTTAGGGGGGGTTTTTGTGTGCCATTTTTCCCACCCTCCCCCAAAATTATGAGAACCCCACGAACAATTTTGTGGGTGTTTCCTATTGGTTTCAGGGAGCCCCCGATTTCTGACCAGTTTGAAAATATCGTACGATATTTTCAGTCGTCAGAAAAACGATTCACATCCCTACAAATCACATCTTCTTATGAAGCTGTACTTTCTTGCACCACGTTTAACTTACTGTAACTATTTTAACTTGATAATATTAGTGGTATTCCTGACTCACTCTCTATCTAACATGAGATAGTCACAGGGCTTCTTGTCCGTTTCAGGGAAGAATAATCTCTAAGACACCACTGGGGGAAGAATATATTTAAAATCCATGTCTCTTTCAAATAAGACCACAAATGGGCTTAATGTTACCAAACCATATCTTTTTACTTGATTGCAAGTATTTACAATAGAATAAACAGTCTATTTGCATTCTTTATAGCCTGCTAGAACTTAACAGAACTCTGTTCTCCCTCCACAGGTCAAGAAAGCAGCTTCTCCAGACAGATTCAGCTTAGTTTGGGTACTTCTGACTCTAAAGCCATGGGGATAATATTCCCTAAAGGGGATGGAAGAGTTTGGTACTCAAAGCTGGTAGAGTGCACAGGGCCAAAATAGAAATACTGCCTAATAGTAGAAGGCTTGACTTCTATAGCATTCCTCCTTACCACAGGGCTTTCCGATCTTTCCCTCTGCCCCCCCTGGGAAATAACTCTCTGTCTCTTGTTTCACAAAGTACTGGAAAGTAAACTTCACACAAGGATCTCTGCATGCCCTGTGCTAGCAGACACCTTTTACTACACATCCAAAGGGGAATACCGGACCGTATCACTTATGTCATAGAATGCATTTCTCTTTTGGTGAAGGCAAATGGCCTTTACGTACTTAAGATTTTGCACTCCAGAGAGGGGCTGAAGGCGAAGGAGTCATTTGTTTTGTACTGCATCAACTGTCCACTAGCCTCAGCCACCGCAGACACGTTGAGCTTGTTTGATTCTTCACCCAGCTTAGACATTCCACATCTTCAGTTCTGCTTTTGTTAGTGCAAACTACAGGAATCCCGCAGTGCTTAAAACCGTGACGGTCTCTCGGCATCCCCCGACGGTTTGGAGTTGCTGGTAGGTCTGGTGTCACTCAGATGGTTTTAATTTAGGAGGGTTCTTGCCCGTAGCACCATGGTGTTCATTTCTGTGATCCTACACAGCATCTGTTCCACCTTCTTGTCAAGTTGGTGCCAGATACTTAAAAAGATAATCTGGTGAAGCCCTGACACTACAGTATGCTGTTTAATAAATTGTGTTTAGAATTTGAAGTTAAGTTTAAAGAGTCACAGAATAGGTTCAACAAGAGGAATTGGACCAAAAGTGTCAGCTGTCTAGTAAGCTATAGCGAGTGTTTTAGAAACTCTGAGAGCTGCAAGCACAAGACTTGTGTTCCAGTACCCTATGGTAAAAAAAAATAAATAAATAAATAAATAACAGCACAATTCTCTAGAGGCAGGTTTTCTCAGCCTGATGTGGTTTGGTTTCATAAATTAATTGACCATGTAGTGTCTGTTAACTCTTTGTTACGATTCCGGCTGCTGAGCAGCCTCCCCTTCACCAGAGGACTCCGGGGAACCCCGTTCTGAACTCCAGCACATCCTTGGTTTCTTCCCTCAGCCAGTCCTACAGCCTCCACTCCACCAGGGGACCTCCTTGAGCACACTCCCCTGGCTGTCCAAGCTCCTCTCACCTGCCTGCACCACACCTAGCCCTCAGCATTACTTAACCCAATTTGTCTCTTGCCTCAGTGCTTCTGTATCGAGTTCCTTTGTACTCCTTGCTCTAGCCACTTCGGTCTTGTGGCTTGCTATGGCCTTTCCTTGTTTCATCTTGTAGCCTCCAGGCCTTCTGATCTCTGTTTTACCATGCCTTGTCCTTTGGGTTTTGACCTGACCACAGCCTTCTGTCTCATGGTCTCTGGGCTTCTGGGTCCTTCCTTGTTTGGGCCTTCCCTGACTTCTGGCCTAGTCCTAAGGTTTCCCTATGCCTTTTCTTGACTCCAGGCCTATCTGTGTCTCTCTGGCCTCTGGCCTAGCCTTGAGACCTCCCTAGGTCTCTTTCTGACTCTAGGCCTCTTCTATCTTGCCCTTTGGGGGCCTTTTGTGCCTACGCTGCCATTGGGCTTTATGTTTTATGTTGTTCTTGTTTTGTTCTGTCTTAGTCAGTTTCAGTCCCTGTCTGAATTTCAGTTCCAAGCTTACCCGCACTCTGTTCCAGTGTTCCTAAATTTCACTCTTACCTCCATGCAGCTCCAGTCTGTGTCCCAGTTCACTCTTATCTCCATGCAGCTCCAGTCCGTTCCTGAGTTCTAGCCCAGCCTGCACTCCATTCCTGAGTTCCAGTCCAGCCTGAACCTCTGTTCTTGAGCTCCAGCCTAGTCAGCACAGCCTGCCTTGCTCCAGCCTCACCGGACCACCAAAGTCTAGCCCTAGTCTCGTCATGCCATCCTGTCAACTCCGGGGGTGATGTCCACCATGCTCCTGCAGCAATGGAGCCACAACACTCTTCATATTCGTGTTCTATTGCAATGTCAAAACTATGTTGTGCTAGTACATTAAAAAAAACCCAATCTTTCTTATGCACAGTTGCAATGAGAAAGGATGTGAAGAGTATTCCAGTTGTACATGTTGGCCACCTACCTAGGAATCAGAATGTCGATCCCCAATAAAAGAATTCCAAAAAGCATGGGGTGAGCACAGAGAATCCTTAGTTGTGACGATGCCAGAAATCAATTGGGGGTCTACATATTCCATTAGGAAAAGAAATTGGGCTTCTCTGCCATAATATTCTATGTTGCTATGTTACCTTATAACTTTCCTTCCGTCATGGATCCTGTTTGCCTCTCATTGAAAGACTCTGATTTCAGTTCTATATGGGTCACACAATAAATTGAACAGGAAAAAGGGGCAGTATACTTTCAGCTTTGGTTTCTACACCTTACCATCCCCCTTGCACCATGGGGAAATCATACTTCTGTTAGTAATCGGTCTTTCTGTTTCCAAATGGCTGAAGGCTTTCTTTTCTTTCAGCATTTCTCTATTATTTAAAGATTGATTGGATGGGCACCTAAATCCCAATCTAGTCGCTTATAAGCCATAGAGCCACATGTAGCTAAAGCATTGATCCAGTACAAAGGGACACGCATTATAGGATGAGCTCTCTGTCAGATCGATACAGTAAGGCCGCGGTAGAAAAAGTGCGGCAGTGTCAGGCGCACCCTTCCTCCCCGCACGCACAGTTCTCTTGACCTAGCGCCTGATACTCTCTTCTAATTGCATGCAAATGCATGCCGCGGCTGTGAAGCGATAGGGAAGGGTTATGCCCGCGCAACCCATTTTACTGTATAGGCGCTGAGTACAGCGCCTATACAGTAACCTGGGTGCGCTGGTACCTGTCATTTCAAATGTCATTTCAAATGACATTTGAAATGACAGGCACCAGGAAGTGTAAAAAAGTGTAAAAAACAGAAAACCAAAAATATGTTTACCGCCTCCCCCTAGTAGGTGTTAGTGTAGTAAAAAACATTGCTTACCTGCCCTGGTCCCGTCCGGTCTCCGGTCCAGCCCCTGTCCGGTCTCCTGCAGCCCCGTCCGGTCCCCTCCTCCCGAAGCAAAAAAAAAAAACAAAAACGAAAAAGTAGCAAGGCCCTTCTCCCTTCCTCCCGATTTCGCACGGGCGTCCATCCAGGCAGAGGGAGCCAGTGACTGCCGTGACCAATCAGAAACAAGTAAGCGTGATTTATGTTTGCTTAGTCAAACCCGTATCAAACGAGTAGTACGTGACTGCCGTGACGTCACGACGCACGGGCATTCATTCCGGCGGGGGCCATGCGATTCCGGCGAATGGCCATGCGATTTTGGCGCTCATGGCATTAGCGCCAAAATCGCACGGGCATTCATTCCGGCGGGGGCCGTGCGGTCATCCAGGCAGAGGGAGCCGGCGGTCGTCGGCTCCCTCTGCCTGGATGAATGGCCGTGCGATTTTGGCGCTCATGGCATGAGCGCCAAAATCGCACGGGCATTCATTCCGGCGGGGGCCGTGCGGTCATCTAGGCAGAGGGAGCCGGCGGTCGTCGGCTCCCTCTGCCTGGATGAATGGCCGTGCGATTTTGGCGCTCATGGCATGAGCGCCAAAATCGCACGGGCATTCATTCCGGCGGGGGCCGTGCGGTCATCCAGGCAGAGGGAGCCGGCGGTCGTCGGCTCCCTCTGCCTGGATGAATGGCCGTGCGATTTTGGCGCTCATGGCATGAGCGCCAAAATCGCACGGGCATTCATTCCGGCGGGGGCCGTGCGGTCATCCAGGCAGAGGGAGCCGGCGGTCGTCGGCTCCCTCTGCCTGGATGAATGGCCGTGCGATTTTGGCGAAATCGGGAGGAAGTCGAGAAGGGAGGCCGTGCGATTTTGGTGAAATCGGGAGGAAGTCGAGAAGGGAGGCCGTGCGATTTTGGCGAAATCGGGAGGAAGGGAGAAGGCCGTGCGATTTCGGGAGGCCTTGCGATTTTGGCGAAATCGAGAGGAAGGGAGAAGGGACTACCGTAGCAGGCCCGAGCCTTGCTACTTTTTCGTTTTTTTTTTTTTTTTGCTTCGGGAGGAGGGGACCGGACGGGGCTGCAGGAGACCGGACGGGACCAGGGCAGGTAAGCAATGTTTTTTACACTACACTAACACCTACTAGGGGGAGGCGGTAAACTAACACGTTAAGGCCGCGGCAAAACAGCGGGTTAATGAGGAGATAGTATCAGCGCCCGTTACAGTATCGGAGGGGAATAGCTAATTCCTTCATTATACAGCTTTTTCGTTCATTTACATGCTGGGTGCGGAAAGGGTTATGTGTCTGTTTTAGGAAGCGCTAAGGACGCGTGAAACTGGAGACTGTATCGCTGGATCGCCTTACTCGTCTGTATTGTGCGCTCCCAGCACGTTACAGACGGGGAATCTTTAACCGCACGTTACTGTATCGACCTGCATGTTAGGTGGCAATCAAATTACAAACCTCCCCGCCTCCCCTCTGTGCACCTGGACATCATCTCTCACTCTCTCCTCCCCACCCTAGCTTCATCTTGTGCTGCACTTCCTTCTTGGACAAACCAATCGAAGGCCACCACTGGGAGGAGGAGGGCACTTCCTGTTCCCCGGTCCCACCAGGTAATAACTACAACTACCTCCCTTCCTCCTGGGCCGTAGGCTATGCCATCGTCACCATGGCTACCAGGCCTGCAGGATTCTTCTTTCTCCCTCGTTTGGCTGCTGTTGCTTCCTCCCCAAGTGAGATCGGAAGCAAATGTACAATGAGACAGGGTTTTGGAAACATTGTGAGGGAATTCCAGTATTCTCTACCCGTTCGTACTCTCTGCTGTAGCAGCTAAAAGACATAAAAACTACTTCTGGAAAATTGCTTCTAGTGAAATGCAAATGAATTTGTTTCTATGCTGGTACGATAATTTACAATTTTTAATGTTTTTTTTTCTGAAATATGTTTTCTGTGATTTTGCTGCTAATAATCGCCATTTTGCAGAGCTCAGCTACATTGATAAACCACAGGGAAATTTGTGCAAGGGAGAATTAAAAATAGAATTAATTATTTCTTTTGCAGTTAAAAGACTGGGGGGTGGGGGCCATCTGTTTCTTTCAGTCTTAGATAATTGCAACAACATAAAAAATTAAGTGCCTTGGTTTTCATAGTAACATAAAAAAAGAAGTGGATTTTTGCTATCTTTCTCCTTTCTTTTATCTCGTACTAAACAGCCTTTTGGATTTGATGCCTGAAAGCACTAAGTATTTGATACAAAGAGAATTTAAACTTAATTCCCAATTATTTCTTGTCACTCACTTGAGTGGGGGAGAGGCAGAGCATGGGTAGGATTTGCAAGTGGTTCCATTCTTTCAGGACAAATTGATCCAGCCCTGCTCTTACCCCCATTGCATGGTTTCTGTGTTGATTTCTATAGCAAAAGCAGGACAAGTCCATCCATGTAGTTGGGGGGGGGGGGGGGGGGGAGTAAAATCAGGACTGAATCAGCCTGCCCTGAAGGAATGGACACCGTTGAGAAGTGTAAACATGGGAGCACGGAGAATGATGGAAGCAGCCATATGTAACGGTCAGCCTTTCCCCCACCCTCTCCTGGAGGCCCACTGGATACCCAGTGTATGTAAGTTTATCTCATGTGTATTCACTACGGATATCCTGAAAAGCAGACCGGTTAAGGGTGCCTCCAGGAGAAGGTCGGGAAGCACTGTATAAAGGTGTGTGTGTGGGGGGGGGGGGTGGCAGAGCACTGCAGCAGTGGCAGACATTGGGGAAGGAGGCAGCCTCTGACGGCAGCTAGGGGTCAAGGCCGGAGGGCAACAGAGACTTTTGCCATGATGCCGCAGCGAGAGGCAGACAGACTGCGGGCTGGGGCTATATTTCTACTTTTCAGATAACGAGGCCAGCACTAGAGGTTAACACAGCAGCACCTTCAGACTCGCAAAGCATGTGAGCTTTCTAGACCATAGGAATTCTTTTTTCAACTGTGGCTGCAAGGCAGAAGAAAGAAAGCAAATGTGTGATTCTTTCTTTACCTAAACAGGCCTTTTAATACTGTTCATGGCACATTATAGAGTTATGAATAGTGAAATATGGAGCCCAGTGAGTTATTATTTCCTCATGATCAATAGAAAGCCTTTTGAATATTTTAAACCCTAAAGAAGAATTACCCTAGACTTATTTTTAAATATCAATGGAAATGAACAGTAGTAAAATCAGTTATGGTGAAACTATTTAATTGTGGGAAAGCTTCTGTTTTAAAACTAGCCCTTCGTTTTTAATAGGCTACTGTGGTAGTGAAATGACAGTGCTGCTGCTGTTTGCTCAACCTATAGGGAAGGCCCTGTAGATCCTCACTGCTAGCTGGCAGAGCAGACAAGGTGCAGAGACTGGTCTGGAGCTTTGCCTACACCAACCCCTTCCCTCTCAGGTTAGGCCTTCAGGTTCTGAGGGCCAGCAAGTCTTAGATGCAGTCTCGGGGACATAGGCAGAAGAGTAGATCCAGGGCCAGGCTGTGATCCGCGGCAGGCAAGAGTAACGAGAGTCCAGACTAAGGTCAGTGGCAAGGGTCAGTCCTAGAGGCGAGAGTTTGGATAGGCTGGGTGAGGAGGGCGAGGTAGGCTGGGCTGGAGAGATGAAGCTGGGGCAAGCTGGGGAGATGAGGCAGGAACAGGCTGGAGAAGCGAGCAGCAACTATGAGGAGGTCCATATTCAAAAGCCATGTAGACAGATAACCATTAAATGCCTTACCTGGCTATATTCAGCCCTTATCTGTCTAAATTCTAGCCTGGTAACTAGTTACCCGGCTTTAATTTAGCTGGATAAGATGGGAGCCTTCCAGGGGCAGGCATGAGACTTTCTAGTGAGAAGTGGAGTTAGCTGCTTAAGTTAACTAGCTAACTCTAATATTTGATTATATATAACCGGATAACTAGCACAGCCGTATAGCGACTGAGTATGGACCTCTTAATGTTCATTCAAGGAAGGTCTGGTTAATAGGGCCCGTTATTGTCTATACATTCTATTTTGTGTCTGCATTTATCAGGTCTTGTTAGGTTATTGTCAAACTGAGATTTTATATTATTAATTTGTAAAAGATGCTTCTTCAGAAAAATCTTTTTTTATCCTCTTATTGATTCTATTTATACAGTTCCCTTAAGAAACATAAAACCAAAATGTTTCCTAACCTTCTTCTGGAAGCACATCTGTTCTGTCAGGTTTTGGTCTCCAGGGTATGCAAATCTATCTCATGCTTATTCCAGCTGGTTAGGTGTGCCTCCAGGAGAGAGTTGGGAAACCCTGAAATAGATGACAACAGCTTTAGGCAGCATTTCAGTGATGTCCACTTCTGCCACTGAAAACATTGCTACCTTATAGCCACTCACTTTTAGAATAGTATAACTTGGAGAAGGGATAAGGTAGAATGAATCAAGAGTGAACATTAAAAATGTTAGTAAGAACTTTTCATTTGTCTGATATTTGTGTCCTCTTTATTCGTAATTATTTAATTATGTATGTTTTTAGTATGTAAACCGATTAGATCTAACTCCCATTGTATAGGCGGTATACAAATTATTTTAAATAAATAAATAGCTATTTGTCCGAGCTCTGTACTTTCTGGGGTAGATTTTCAGAGGGTTACGCGCGTACGTTACGCGTGTAACCCCTGAAAACCTACCCCAAACCCCCCTGTGCACGCCGAGCCTATCTTGCATAGGCTTCCGGCACGCGCAAAGCTCCGGGCTGTAAGTCCCGGGACTTTCCTGGGGGTGCGTGTTGGGGGACGTGTCGCGACGGCGCGTCATTGGGGGTGTGTCGCGGCTGACGCGTCATCCGGGGGCGGGGCCGCGGGTGTGGTTCTGACCGGGGGCGTGGCTCGAGGAGGCGTAACTTTCATGACAAAGGTAGGAGGGGTATAGATAGGGCTGGGGGGGTGGGTTAGGTAGGGGAAGGGAGGGGAAGGTGGGGGAGGCCGAAGGAAAGTTCCCTCCGAGGCCCTGCGATTTCGGAGCGGCCTCAGAGGGAATGGAGGCAGGCTGTGCGGCTTGGCGCGTGCAGGCTGCAGATTTTGGGCAGCCTTGCGCGCGCCGACCCAGGATTCTAATGGATATGCGCAGCTATGTGCGTATCTATTGAAATCCTGCATACTCTTGTTCGCGCCTGGTGCATGAACAAAAGTATGCGTGTGCGCAACTTTATAAAATGTGAGTACTATGCATGTCTTTCTTAAAATTATTTTTTTCAGCATGGTAAAGATGAAGAGGAAGGTGAGGTCTTACCCCTCAGAGACCTCAAGACTCCTCAAAGTTCCATGGAGCAGTTTGGGGTTGATTGTGCTGACTTGGAGCCTTCATGCATTACTTGTGTCAGGCTGGAAGTGACCCCCTCAGCTAAGCTCTATATTTTGCTGAGCCCTGCAGATCAAGTATTCCCTTCTGTTCTAGGATATGTGTCAAGTTGCAAGCTGCTAAGCATGTCAGCTGTCTCATGGAGTGTGTTGGGTGGCATGCTTGTTTGAGGGAGCAGCTTGGCTGCCTCTGGGCCTATTCAGAAAATACTGTCTGTGTGTGGCTCAGTCTTAAAGGTCGTAGAACAGCCAGTTTATCCAGTGAGTGATCTGAGCTCTCAGGCAACCGGCTCATATGAAATGACTTTGTCCCAAGCTTGGCCCAGAGGGAGATGTGAGATCTTCTTCATTGACGTCCATTAAATTTGTTTCTAAATGGAGGGCTGTTCTTAAGAAGCCTGAGATGATGAAACTTGTGCCAATCAGATTGACATCACTACTCTGACATTATCTGCATCTAAATAAGCAGATGCCTTGAGAGAAATTACTTCTGATTTGCAAACTAAAGTCCAGAACCACAATGCTTTCCTTGGGACTTTAACCTGGAACTTCCATTTGTGAGTACTTCTTACAGACTTCAACGACTCAAGCTTTTGCCAAAGCTTTCCTGCAGCGTACCCCGAACCTCAGGCCACTACCGCTTCCTCTTCAGTGAAGGTATATTCTATTCCACTGAGCTACTGGGGATTCTCTCACCAAGCTACAAGATCCACTTCCGCATTCCTGCACCTCAGGCTCTGCGGGCCATTACCGGAGCTGCACGCCTGAGGTATTCTCCAATCGTCCTGAAGGGACTTCCTGGTGTATCCCGCTCTGTGGGCCACTACTGGATCATCACATCAGTGTTATCACCTTGGTAAACTCCACTTCTCAGAACTGTATTTATTTACATCATCCCGCTCTGCGGGCTTGTGCTTCCTTCCCTTATAATAAAATCTCTAACTACAGCTGTGTCCTACATCACTGAGACCATGCCTACCGATGGTAAGGCCCACGGGCTCCTCCCTGTGAGTGGAGACAACTCTCATCTTGGCCCAGGGTTCACATCTATACATAACAGGTGAGAGTCTTGTCTGCATCAGTGACTCATCTGTGAGCCGTGCCGATCAGAGTGGCCGCAGTGAGCCGAGTAGAGGCTGTGCAGAGAGTAGAACCTGAAGGGAGGTGTACCCAGACTATTGACCTGAATGTTTTCCAGTTTGGGGACTCCCTGGTTCCCCCATCTTGGAAGGCTAGACTACAGCAAAAAGTAGCATAAGGTGCTAGCATGTTCTTGTGGTCTGAGTGAGATTTGGGGTGTGCAAAGGGTGTAGAACACCACATAGATCTTACAGATGGTACCCCTTTCCGGAAAAGATCAAGGAGAATAGCCCCAGGTGACTTAGGAGCTCAGGCAGGCAATGATTATCGCTGAATTACATAGTCCTTATGCCTCCCCCATTGTAGTTGTTAGGAAAAAGGATGGGATGGTACGACTGTGTGTTGATTACCATACTCTAAATTCCAGGGCCACATCTGACTGGTATACTACACCATGAGTTGAGGATGCCCTTGACGCTCTGATTGGAAGTCAATGTTTATCTGTCCTGGACCTACGCAGTGGGTATTACCAAATACCTATGAGCGAGGTTGACAAGGAGAGAACCACATTTATATGTCGCAGGCACCGCATCGGCTGGCCTGCCCACTGACCGCCCACCAGCACTGGCTTGAAAAACACGGCAGCGAAGCAACCAAAATGGCCGCTGACAGAGGCCACCCACTGCCACAGAGGGCAGCGCAGAAAATGCACTGAAGATGCTCCCCCTCCCTGGTAAAAGGAGGGAGAGGAGAAATTTGCAGGTGTCACATTGTCTGGCCTGCCCACCACCACCAGTTTGAACAGCGCAGCGGCAACACAGGGGGAGATACATGGCCTACTTGGCCACCAACGGAGGCCACCCACAGGCACCGAGAGCAGTGCAGAAAACATGCTGGACATTCCCCCTCCCTGGTAAGAAGAGGGAAAGAAGAAAGTCGCGGGCACTATGTTGGCTGGACCATCCACCTCCACCAGCTTGAACAGCGTGGCAGCAATGCTAAAGACACCTGTGCCATGGGGTGTGTGTGCCCTTGGCGTGCACGCGAAGGAGGGCAACAAAGGAGCTTGCCCTTTTATGCACTCCTTGATGCAGACAGTGCACTCTGGACGAAACTAATACAACCATGGATCATACGTGCATCATTGAGACTATCCTAGGATGGGGTCTATATGGAGATCTAAGGAGTGCCCCAAGAATGAAACAAAGAAGAATCACAAACTTGGTCTTCCCAACGATAAGTACTAACTCTTCTGCTGTCTCATCCTGCTTAATGTTTAGGCTGCTCCTTTTAAGTGTTCAGTCTCTGTTAAAAAAAAAATCCCTTTGATTAATGACCTGCTAGAGGATTTACACCGCATTATATTTTGCATCACTGAAACCTGGCGAACTGACAAAGATAATGTACTCTTAAACCAAATTCCCCAGGCTAACACTGGGATCAAAGATGATGTTCTCAAATGGTTCTCTTCCTGCCTATTTTATAGAACATTCCAAGTCAAACTGGGCAATCACATATCTGATACTTTCAAAATTGATACAGGGGTCTATGTAAGTTAAGAAAAAGGGCAGGCGATCTGACGTGGGCTAACAACATGCTAGTATAGATGGCTCAATTAGGTCTGTTGTCTCAGATCCTTGTGTTAGTGCCTCCTGCAGTTAACTCACAATTTGCTTTATTCAACAAGACTTATCTAAAGGAACTAAACAAATCTCTTACTGCCTAAATATGCTTCCCCCACCCTCCTGTGATATAACTGTGCATCAACAGGAAATTTCCTGTGCTGGGAAGAAAAATAAAAACAAATAAAACCCAGAATTGTGTGCTTAAAAAAGAAAAAAACCTAAATCTATTTCTATACCTATGAAAAAAGACTATCTGGATGTCGAATTGACATACAGATAGTACATTCTACTGCACTGGCAACACAGGGGAGAGCAACTGTGGACTAATAAAATTGCATTAATACAAATGTTTAGCATTACTATGTGAGAATCAAGATAGCATCATCTTCACACGAGTATGTGCAACTAGTCATTAGCTAGGTGCATGGTTAAATATTTCATCATTATAATCAGTTATTACATTTCAGATATGTTACCCCATGAAATAAAAACAAAATGCTGTTTTCCAATCAGTTCCATACTCTGAACACTTCTGTCTATAAAGGGAAAGAATAGTTGTGCCATTATTCTGCATAAGGGTGGTGTTTCCTTCCACTGGTCTGCTGTTGAGCTTTTGCAGCGACACTGAGAAATATTACAGCCATTGCTTTTTGTTTCCAAAGAGTTGTGTTTGTAGTGGTGTTATTTAAGCACTGTTCATTCACTGCCTTTACTACTCCAGATGCTTGTGGATACCACTATGGATTATTACCTAATAGAGGAAAAACAAAGTCCTAGTTAAGTTTAAATAAAGAAACTCCATTATACACTTCTATAGCTTTCTGTAACTAATAAACCCTATACATGCTATAATATAAACACAGACAACTGTTATTTATTCCTTCTTCATATTCTATAGAGCAGACAACATATATGTAAAGCCTGTTGCTAATTTACTGTTTTACTGTACACCGAGGTGATGTATAACTATACGTACCACGGTATAAAAGAATCTATAAATAAATAAATAAAATAAATAAATAAATAAATAAATATGACCAGCAGCTAGCTGGGAGTTTATTCATTCATTCAGATATTAGATACAAACCCCCCAAAAGTTAAAAGAAACAAAAAGCAATAACAAAAGCAATAGAGGGGAAAAGGAAGGACAAAAACTTTGTAGATCTGTTCAGAATTTATTGGTTCTTGCAATTTCTCTTTTCTTCTGTAACAAAACTTTCACATAAAAAGTGAATTCAATTTTGTATTAAATCATAATGGACAATAGCTGCAAACAGCTTAGTTTATTCTTATCTATCGATAAGTTACTTTTATCAAGTCATACGGTTAAAGCTACAATAGCTGCTGGGCTCTACTCAACACCTAATTCACTCAGAACTGGCTAGATTCAAATTCATCAGTTTAAAACAAATTAAACCCATTTCCCTTTTCTTATTTAGACTACCTTATGACACATCTGCATTGCTAATTGATGCACATTCCTAAAAACTGTTACAAGCAACAGAAAACATCTTGTTTTATGACTGATAAAAATAGGTAAGTGTTCACCTATCCATTGATAAGAACATTCCAATACCTTTGAAAACTACAGGGATCTTGCTCTAAATTATATGTAATGTTTGGCTGCTCATGGGACAGCAAGCAGTGTCATTCACCCCGACGCCAGCACACTGATCGGGCCCCCTGGCGGCATGGACACCACCATTCCATGCTCCCTAATGCTGCCATCTCTAGGCATGCATCACCCTAAGAAGGCACTGTGGTGGTAACAGTGGCCCAGATGTTCCTTGATGACATCAGTGTGGCTGGGTATAAGAGCCCCAGCCACGATTCCTGCCTATCCCTCAGCAACAAGACCTCCTGCAGCCTTGCAGTGCGTGTTGCTTCTCCTGCCATGTTCTTGATCCTGCCTCACTCCAGCCTTAATCCTGTTCCAGCTGTGCCTTGCTTCTGCCGCCTTGTTCATGCTCCTGCCTTTCCTCTAGTTCTCGCCTTGGCATGTCCACCAGCTGTCAGCATGAGTCTAAAAGGTTCGCCTACTAAACTGTGTCAACCACACCACAGCACAAGGGCTCACAACCATGACATTATCCTTTGGATATACGTTCTTTAATTGGATGCATATTGTCTGAAAGCCTTGGCCCAGAAGTATCACTTCCTGGATGTCTTTAACTTGCATTAGATGAAGTGCATGCACAACATAAAATTTTAACCTATAAGAGAACAAGTTATTTTACTCTTCCTAATACTTTCTGCTTGCTTATACAAAGCTGAGTAACTGCATTCCTAAAATGATGTTTTAAACACAGATACTTTTCCTGCTAATTAATCAGTCTCTCCAGTAAGACACTCTGAACACCTGCGATGTGGTAAATAAAATTAAATGCTTTACTGAGTGATGGCTGGAAATGGATTGTCTCTCCATGAAATCTTTCAGTATAGTGTTCCCACAGTATCTGCATACACAGAGAAACTACAGGAACCCACTTTCTTATCAACGCCAGACCACTATGCTGGTCAGGTCTTTGAGACAGGTATCATCTCTACCCTGGGCCCCCAGTGTAGTGGTCTGGATCATCTCTCTGTCCTTGCCTGCTAGTGCTTTGCAAGTGCTTTAATGGTATGTTTCAGCACCATTGGAATGCTTTTTATAAAGTTAATGGTGTAGCTTATAGGTGCTAGAATGGGGCCTCTGGAGCTGTTCTGTTAGACAGAAAGGAAGGGTCCAGTAAGTATGAAGAGAAACACCTACAATCACATGTATATTGAGAGTATATACACTCTTCATTTTTGCAGGGGAGCAGCTAGATGAGGACTCCAATGCACTGGGATCCAGTGGCTTCTGACAGGCAAGGAAAAGCTCATGGGTGCTGCCTGCTAACCCAGAATAGGACATTGAGGAAGTGGAGGGATCAGCAGAGGGGCACTCATCAGCAGAACATGGACATCAGGAGGAGGAGGAGGAAACGGAGACTCAGCCATCTGCAACTTAGTCATGCACATCAGATCATAGAAACATATAGAAACATAGAAACATAGAAATGACGGCAGAAGAAGACCAAACGGCCCATCCAGTCTGCCCAGCAAGCTTCACATTTTTTTCTCATACTTATCTGTTTCTCTTAGCTCTTTGGTTCTATTTCTCTTCCACCCCCACCATTAATGTAGAGAGCAGTGATGGAGCTGCAACCAAGTGAAATATCAAGCTTGATTAGTTAGGGGTAGTAGGGGTAGTAACCGCCGCAATAAGCAAGCTACACCCATGTTTATTTGTTTTACCCAGACTCTCTGGGTAAAACAAATTTATTTATTTTTTTTATTTGTTTTACCCAGATCTCTGATGACATGCAGCTGGCCCGGAGGAGTAGCTCATCTGAGGAGGACCTTGTCTCTCCTAGAGAAGAGGAGGTGCAAGCCATTCCAGTAGAGAGGCATATTGTGAATTCCTGAGTGGTGGAGGAGATTGCAGGCTTTAGGAATAATAAGCAGAGCCTAAGGAATGTTGTCCAAGAGGAGATACAGGGCACATGACAGGAACTAAGGGGCATTTATAAATGTAGGCCCAGACTACAACGTAGAGGGAGATGCTGCAGAGAATGCCCCCTTGCCAGCCGCAACCCTCACCGGCTTCCTACTATGTGATGGCTCCCTGGATGCAGACCCTACTAGCTTTTGCAGCAGCATCACCACCATCCTGGATTGTGCCTTCCCAGGCTGGAGTTCCACCTGCCCTACTACCACCCACTGTCATTCTACCTCTTCTTGTGCCAACACCAATTCAGCCTTCAGCATCATCGCCACCACCAGAGAGAGCTGTCTCCCCCCCCCGCAAGGGAATAGGTGGCTGAAGAGAGGCCCACCTCATCTCTCATCCCCATCACAACCCTTCCAACAAATATCACCATGTGCCACTGCCTCCAAGTCCCAGGCCCTTCATGGTAGCATCAGTCTTGATAGAACCCCACTGACGATTTCACAAGATTTGATCAGGCCAAGGCAGTTGAGTTTCAGCCACGAACAAGAGAGTAGCCAAGGAAGCATTATAAATGTCATGTATCTATATTTTATCACATTGAACACTCCATGTAAATAACTATACCTTCATCTTCTTTTCATGTCTTAGCACACCATGTAAATAAATGCTCCTTCACTGTCTAAAATGTCTTTGTATCAGAATATTCCTTGCTTTGCAATCTGGCGATATATCTTCTGCAATTTCTCCTGGCTCAGGTTGTATGCCTCCATCTCCTCCTCTTCATCCAGATGATCCTCTAGTCCAGTGGTTCTCAACCCTGTCCTGGGGACCCCCCCCCCAGCCAGTCGGGTTTTCATGATATCCACAATGAATATGCATGAGAGAAAATTTGCATACACTGCCTCCATAATATGCAAATTTTCTCTCATGCATATTCATTGTGGATATCATGAAAACCCAACTGTCTGGGGGGGTCTCCAGGACAGGGTTGAGAACCACTGCTCTAGTCCCTCTGAAGGAGGCAGGCCTCTGGTTTTGCCCAGGTTATGAAGTAAGCAGCAGGCTAGAAAGATCTCACCGACTTTAATATGGTTATCGAGAAGGCCCAATTTTTGTTCAACTATTTCTCAGAGAGATTTTTGGTGCATTTCTCAGTAGTTTATGGCAGGGAGGGATACTGACTAGTTTAAACCATCAATATATTACCAATTTTTAGAATAAGTAATTTAAATAGTTCTATGGTGATATTTTTATTTATTAGTACAATGATTTTATAGTGTGTCCTCAGATGGGGTTAATAAGCTTCAAAATGAAAAAAACGAATATGTAAAGAGCCCGAAATAATTACTTATTATTTGTGAGCAGCTTTAATAATTATCCCTGTGTGGCAGCAGGATGGTTGGCAAGGTCATGTTTTACAGCTGAATTCAAGAGTAGACAACTCCAGCCTTCAAGTGTAACAAACCAGGCCAAGTTTTCATTCTGCCTAAAACGGAATAATTATGAGCTAATCTGCATAAAGTACTGTAGATCTGCCTGGGCACTAATTTGCGTATGTTGTGTTTTACATGAAGTCCTGGCTCAGATCTTGAAGTCTGGAGTTGCTCTGCCTTTGTGATTCTATTTGTAGAAATAGCTGAAGTTCAAAGATTTATTTATCTGTCCACTAAAGAATAAACTGAGGAGCAAACATTATTACTTCATGAAATGATAGTTGTCAACAAAATTGTTGGTTGGACATGATACTTGGATAAGGCTAAGAACATATTAAAAGGTGCTGCCTGCCATAATTGAGGTTCCTTCATTAGTCAGTACACTAGGAATAGGACAGGACTGTCCTGGTGACCCCACAGCCTTCAGGATAGTCGTTATGAATATGCATGAGATAAATATGCATATATTGGCGATCCAGCATACACACATATGTATCTCTTGCATGCTGAGTGTGGACATCTTGAAAACTCGACTGGTCAAAACACTGAGCTAGGACTTTAATAGTCCTAAACGGAACAATTGGTAACATAAGATATATATTATGTAGGCATACACTGCAAAAAAAACACACTTTCAATAATAATAGTTTAATAGACTTAATAAACTACCTTTCTCACAGTAATCAAGGTGGTTTACTGGATCCCATATGGTTCCTCTGTAACCCATCATTATTTGTTGATTATATGTTACTTTCATTGTGATCTTTACCTGGAACGACGATAAAATGTCTAAATAAATAAATAAATAAATAAATAAATATATTAGGCCTATGGTAAAGTGCACTGGGTGTGGACTTGGCTCACAGAAAGCCAGGAATAAACTGAACTACAATTCCAATATAGTAAACCTTCCATATCATAACTGCCAGCACTCAACCTATGAAAAAGCCATACTGCAAATATTACATCAGGCCCTAAACACCAATACACCTCCTATTAAGAAAACAGATTAAAGCCAGGTTGTTGTAAATCCCTACACAGAAACTACATGCTCGCAGAATACCTAAAGCTTCAGTCACACAAGCAGAACACAGATAAACTCTCACCAAATACAGAATAAAGAGATCATAAAATATAAATTGAAACGTGCAGACAAAAACTGAACTGGAAATCACAAGAAGCCAAACTCTGTAAGCAATGCAAACACAATCAAGAAATATAAAACATTAAACAAACCAATAAAAAGAATGTCAAATCTGCTAATAAATTCAGCCAATTAAAAAGATTCATAAAAATGTTAAAATATTACCAAATACTAATAAAATATTTCACAACAGCAGATACATCATCACATCCAATAATTAAAACTAACAAGCATAAAAAAAAAATTCCCACTCTCCATATCTGGGCACCCTCTCAGACACTCCCACAGTCCTCCTGAGATTGTTGTAGATTGGAGGAGGGTGCACAAATTTAACCTCTTTCACATACATATATACAGGTATTGTCACACACACACACACACATACACATGTGCGTGGGGACTCTCCCTCTTAGTCATACATATACACACACAAAACGCCTCTCATATATACACATACACACACATACACCCTCTCATACATGCACATACATACATACACACACAAACACCCTTCCCTGGCACAAACACACACCCTGTCATATATGGAAACATACTGCCCACCAACCTGTCATATACACACACACACCACCCTCATATACACATACATACACCCCCCCCCACCACCACCACCACCACCACCACCCTCTCATGCATACACAAACACACACTCACCCCACACACCCTCTAAGACACTCCCACCCTCCCTCTCATACAGACACACACCCTCTCATAAAGACATCCACCCACACCCACCCTTTCATACACACACACACACACACACACACCCTCTCATATGCATATACAAACCCTCTCATACACACTCACAAAATCACTCTCACAGGGCAAGTCTCTTTCACACACATATTCTGGACCTTTGCTCTACTGCACAGCAAGGCCTCTTCTGCTGCCGGTGGCAGGGGAAATGCTGGCCAGTCTCCTTTCACTTTGTCTTCAGTCCCCCAAACTTCTTCACCCCCCTCTATCTCTCCCCTTCCCCGCTAGACTCAACTCTATCGCCACTTCTATCTTCACTTCCAGAGTTTGACCCCTCTCCTTAGTATTGCCCCTCGCACAGGCTCCCTCTATCCCTCGCTCTCATTCACAGACTCCCTCTCTCTTGTGCACATATGCACCCACTCATACAGGCTTCCTCCCTCCCTCCCTCTCTCTCTCTCGCATATACCTCCCCCTCACGCAGGCTCCCTTTCTCTCTCAGGCATACACCCTCACACAGGCTACCTATCTTTCATACACACACCCTTGCACATTGGCTCCCTTTCTCACACACACATACTCCTACACACAGGCTCCATCTTCTCACACACACAGACACTCTCCCTCTCACTTGTGCACATAAGTACCCCCTTATACAGGCTCCCTCTCTCTCTCTCGCACACACACACACACGCACGCACATACCCTCACCCAGGCTCCCTTTTTCTCATGCATACACCCTTACACAGGCTACCTATCTCTCTCTCTCTCTCTCTCTCTCACATACACACACCACACACACACACACACACACACACATGTATCCCTTCACACAGGCTCCTTCTCTCACAAATAAACACCCTTATTCCCTCACATTCACACACTTCCTTTTTAAAGAACACCAGCTCCTAATCTCTCACATACAAACACATTCCTTCACAATCTCCTCACAAAGACTTCCTCTCTCTGGCACACACACACACCCTCATTCGTGCTCTCCCATACACACACACACACACACACCAGCTTGCAATCTTAAACACATACCTCTACACAAAGAATCACCAGGGCCTGTTCCACTGTGGCATGACTGAACTTGCACGCCGGGCCCTCCTTCCTCTTCACTGCCATGCAGCAAGCCAGGGCCCCCTTTCTCTTCACCGTGATGCGGCACGCCAAGGCCTTCTTTGTCTTCGCCGTGACGCTGCACACCGGGACCTCTTTCCTCTTCGCTGCAAACGGGATGGGGTCCGCTCACGGCACAGTGGTGTCTCCTCCTAATTCTGCATGGGGGGGGGGAATTCTGAGCTCCACAGTAGCACAGAATTCCCCCAGGACTAAGAGTTTGCCTGACTGAAGGGTGAGGCGGCTGTGGCAGGAAGGTTTCAGGGGGCAATTTTGCTGCCTCAAAATCTTGCCACCTGAAGCGCCTGCTTCACCCTGCTTCATTATAGAACCGCCCCTGCAGTTTATGCAAGGAAAATGCTGTTTGCCCATGTAAATGGCTTTGAAACTTGTCCTCAAAATCTTTCATCTTTAAACATTCTTTAGCTGCATTGATTTTTTTTTTATTTTTGTGGACTAATAGCACTCGCTTTCAAGTTAATAAAATGTTATATGATGAGGGAAAAAAGTGAACAAAATATGCACAATCAGTTTGCGTAGCCTTGAATGTCTATCCAGAGCGATCACTATACTCCCTTTCCACAAATGAATTTTTCCAAACTAACAGGGGTCATTCATCAAATCGCATTAGGGCGTTATCATGGGCATTAGGGCCCTAACATCTGTGATAATGCCATAACGCAGGTGATAAATATTGCATCGCAAAATGCATATGCAAATTTGAAAAATGTATTCAAGTGGGAGGGGTTTGAGTGGAGTAAATGAAAATGAGGGTTGTTTAACATTGCATGTGATAACATAACACACACTATCACGGGATTTAACACCAGAAATATCTACACCTTTTTTCTTGGCGTTATTTATTTTATTTTATTTATTTGCAGTTTTTATATACCGACATTTGTTTAGTAACCTCACATCGGTTATGCCTGCGATAGCTGTGCATTACGGCCGAACTGGGATTTGCAATAAAATATCACAAATCAGGTTTTGGGGAGGAGCGAGGGAGGAAGAGCGGGAGGGGGAGAGAGAGAGAGAGAGCATGCGTCTCTGAGGAGCTCCACTAATTTATGAACTCTTTATACCACTGTAAGTGGGGGCATTATGAACTCAGGGTGAGTTTTGTGGGGTGAGATGGGTGCTGGGGGGCTATTTTACATGCACTGTTATATATACGAGCAGCACAGTTACCATCAGTGAAAATTTAATGTGATTTGGAGGGATGAAAGGTGACAGAAGAATAGATTTGTACCATGTTCTCTCTACCTAGCTCGATTGCAGCTAGGTAGATAGAGCATTGAGCTAGGTAGAGAGAACATGATACAAATCTGTTCTTCTTTAACCTTTCATAAAATCACATTAAATCTTCAATGATGGTAAGTGTGCTGTTTATACATATGACCGTGCATGTTAAACTGCCCCCCAAAACCCACCCCACCCCACAAACCTCATCCCGAGTTCATAAATATTTATGAGACAACTATATACAACGGTATATATATATATATATATATGTATATATATACAACGGTATAGAAAAATGTTAAATAAATAAATAAAAATAATGTCCCCTCTTACAGAGGGATAAAAAGTTCCAAAATCAGTGGAGCTCTCTCCCTCTGTCTCCCTCTCTCCCCTCTTCCCTCCCAAAACGAGATTTGCGATAAATCGTGTTTTGGCCATAACGCACAGCTATCGCAGGTTTAACGCTCAGAAAAAAAGGAATATTTATTTCTGGTGTTAAATCCCGTGATAGCATGCAGAACGTCATCACACACAACATTAAACAGCCCTCATTTCCATTTACTCTGCCTAAACGCCTTCTAGTTGAATACATTTTTCAAATTTGCATACACATTTCGCGATGCGATATTTATCTCATGCATTATGACATTATCGTGGGTATTAGGGCTCTACCGCCTGCGATAATGCCCTAATGCAATTTGATGAGTGACCGCCCCCCTAAGTTAATTGTTTTCAAGGCACAGTTTGAAATATTTCTGTCAACTGGTTCAAAGCATGCTGACGAAATAATAATTTGTGTTTCTGTTTGGTTTCAGCTGTTCGAGTTCATGAATTTTTTGGCAGAGAATTTTATCTTCTGCTATATGGGGCTTGCAATGTTTACATTCCAAAATCACATCTTTAACCTTCTCTTCATATTTGGAGCATTTGTATCCTTCCATTAAAGACTTACAGTATTAAACATATGTACACCAGGAGAAGCATCTCAGTCCACTAACATGTTTTTCTGTCATTTTAAAAGGGTTGAATTCCTCTGCATAGTGCTTATCAGAGTTGCTACCACATCACAAAAGTTTGACTAATGGAAATTACACAGTAAAATATCCAGTGTCATAGCTTTATCTATGCGATTTGTCTGATGTATGTCATATGTAGAGGTCCCTCGACAAAACTGATGCCTAAGAAATAAAAATATTTGTCTATACATGGAAGTATAAATTTCTAATATGGAAAATTGAATATAACCTTTATTTGCTGTCTCCCCAAAATAAGACATTTTATGCTGAAAAGTCTACCAGATAGAGAACAATTGTAATATATTGAACAGATATAGTTTCTCTCTTTGAATTTCCTTTCAAATATCTAATGCAGCTTTGCCCTACACTTAACTATTTTTTCTTTCCTGTGTGTTTTTTCTATAACATTAGGATTTCATATAGAATTCTAAGCTATAGTATAAAAAATTCTTGAATAATATAACAAAAAACCTGTGTATTAATTTATGAAAATTTATGTAAACACATTGTATCCAAAAATAATTTAAAATATTAATAACATAATTTATGATATATATAACTCATACACTCTCCACACTCATACATACATACTACAAATACATATTAACACATATTAATTTCAGCATATGAATATCATAATAATTTGTTAAACACTACCCCTTCCAATTTTAATTTTAACCATATAGCAACACTGGTGGTATAATCCTCATCATTTCTTCTGTTCCACTTGTATATGATGTTCTCATAACATATTCATCTTCCCGACAAGAGACTCCTGTTTCACCCAAGGTTTCATCAGGGGATGTAACAAATATTTCACATAGGATCACCACTAATATTAGAGAGGGAGCCATGAATTCCAAATCTTCTCATCACTAAAAAATCTGAATAAACAATTTCAACCCTTCTTACCTAAATTCAATATCAGGTCAACCTTCTTCCATACAAAGACTGGTACAACACCCGTTTATATTTCAACGAATACTCAATAAGGACGCTTTTAAAGGCCTTTTCTCATACCACCAACTTGAATTCTCAGCGTTAAAACAGAATAACCATTCTACATATCCAAAAAACGCCGCGGTTATTCTGTTATGGTTATTCTGTTTTAACGCTGAGAATTCAAGTTGGCGGTATGAGAAAAGGCCTTTAAAAGCGTCCTTATTGAGTATTCATTGAAATATAAAGGGGATTTGTACCGCTCTTTGTATGGAAGAAGGTTGACCTGATATTGAATATGGGTAAGAAGGGTTGAAATTGTTTATTCAGATTTTTTAGTGATGAGAAGATTTGGAATACATGGCTCCCTGTCATATTAGTGGTGATCCGATGTGAAATATGTGTTACATCCCCTGATGAAACCTTGGGTGAAACAGGAGTCTCTTGTCAGGAAGATGAATATGTTATGAGAACATCATATACAAGTGGAACAGAAGAAATGATGAGGATTATACCACCAGTGTTGCTATATGGTTAAAATTAAAATTGGAAGGGGGAGTGTAACAAATTATTGTGATATTCATATGCTGAAATTAATGTGTTAATATGTATTTGTAGTATGTATGAGTGTGGAGAGTGTATGAGCTATATGTATATCATTAATTATACTGTATGTTATTAATATTTTAAATGATTTTTTGATATAATGTGTTTAAATAAATTTTCATAAACTAATACACATAGGAACCCTGTGTGTATTAGTTTATGTGTGTATTTTGACCTTAGCTGGTTACCTTTATAAAAAAGTTCTTGTACCGGAAATGGGCTCTACTTTCTCTTCAGGACTGTAAAATATTTTACATAGTAAACCTACAGAATAATCACATTTTCCTTTTTCAAATTCCAAAATGAGTAAACATTTGGCCCTTTGAACATTTTTAGTAAACCTCCTTGGATTAGAATCCAGGACACAAGATTAGTTCTGTTTCCAAATAAATTCATTCCGTTCTGTAAGCATAGGAATTTCTTTTGACTTGGCACTTTTCTCCTGCTTCTTCCAGTTCAGTTGGAACAAAGGCTATAAGTCTTACACTATGAATTTTCACTTGCAACTACCCACAGCATCCCCAGCTCCAGCCAAATCATGGGACAGAAGATGGATTTTCTGCATGGCAGGACCCAGAACTACTTATAAATCACTGGACCAGCCGAGGAAATATATTTTTTAAAAGGTCTCTAAGTAAATATACAATCTCTTAAGGGTAGTGTAAATCAGTAGGGATGTGAATCGTTTTAGGACGATTAAAATTATCGTCCGATAATTTTAATATCGTCTTAAACCGTTATGGAACACAATACAATAGAGATTCTAACGATTTATCGTTATAAATCGTTAGAATCGTGAGCCGGCACACTAAAACCCCCTAAAACCCACCCCCGACCCTTTAAATTAAATCCCCCACCCTCCCGAACCCCCCCCCAAATGACTTAAATAACCTGCGGGTCCAGCGGCGGTCCGGAACGGCAGCGGTCCGGAACGGGCTCCTGCTACTGAATCTTGTTGTCTTCGGCCGGCGCCATTTTCCAAAATGGCTCCGAAAAATGGCGGCGGCCATAGACGAACACGATTGGACGGCAGGAGGTCCTTCCGGACCCCCGCTGGACTTTTGGCAAGTCTTGTGGGGGTCAGGAGGCCCCCCCCAAGCTGGCCAAAAGTTCCTGGAGGTCCAGCGGGGGTCAGGGAGCGATTTCCCGCCGCGAATCGTTTTCGTACGGAAAATGGCGCCGGCAGGATATCGACTGCAGGAGGTCGTTCAGCGAGGGTTCCGGCGCCTCGCTGAATGACCTCCTGCAGTCGATCTCCTGCCGGCGCCATTTTCCGTACGAAAACGATTCGCGGCGGGAAATCGCTCCCTGACCCCCGCTGGACCTCCAGGAACTTTTGGCCAGCTTGGGGGGGGCCTCCTGACCCCCCACAAGACTTGCCAAAAGTCCAGCGGGGGTCCGGAAGGACCTCCTGCCGTCCAATCGTGTTCGTCTATGGCCGCCGCCATTTTTCGGCGCCATTTTGGAAAATGGCGCCGGCTGAAGACAACAAGATTCAGTAGCAGGAGCCCGTTCCGGACCGCTGCCATTCCGGACCGCTGCTGGACCCGCAGGTTATTTAAGTCATTTGGGGGGGGGTTCGGGAGGGTGGGGGATTTAATTTAAAGGGTCGGGGGTGGGTTTTAGGGGGTTTTAATGTGCCGGTTTTGCGATTTTACGTTTTTTCGATTTTTTACGATTTTTCACGATTTTTCATGATATTTTACCCCCCCAAACGGCAACAATACGATTCCCTCCCCCTCCCAGCCGAAATCGATCGTTAAGACGATCGAGGACACGATTCACATCTCTATAAATCAGTGACTTAGGGGCATTTATTAATTTTAATTGTTTTTTCCTCTGCCCTGTTAAAGTTTAATTTTTAGTTACAGTTGGGATATGAACAAGGTCCCTTCAACTTTTTATTTTCTTAAGTTTGGAGAGGAAATGTTTCACAGTAGGAGGAAACCAAATGTGCTTTTGAAAGACAATAAAAGTTTGGTAAAGATGGTCAGCTTCTTCTTTTTCCTTAGAAATTCTAAAGTTGGGGAAAGAGATTTTGGTGCCTTGCAGCTTCAGATAATTCTATGAAGAAGGGATCCTACTGGCTGAAAGCCAATGCTGTGCCACTGGCTGGACATCAGTGACAACATGAGGACATTATTTCCTCAGAGGATATGATATTGTAATTAACTTATTTCTGGGAGTCAATCAGACAATGTTGAATTTCAAACTGGTGAACGGTAGGCCTTTGTCTCAGAACTTAGCTAAGCAATACATTACCTATTCATCCCTGAAGCTAGTAATTGGCATGGAATCAAGTGGTAATAATAATTATTAACCAATCACAGGTGTCATTTTGAAGTCTAGAGTAAAAATAGAAGTGTTTTCAGAGGGACAGTGAGGGATGTTCAAGGGGTAAGATGTTACCCCAAGCTTGTTTTGGGGCTGAGAAAAATAAAAAGAGAAAATAGTGTCTTTCTGCAGGATGTTTTTCTAGTGAGTTAACTTGGCAAGAAATCACTTATCCAGCGTACAAATTAGTTGAGTGTAATTAACTAAAATAAGTATAATCTTATTGTTGTTTTGCAGCTAGGGCAAGTAAGGAAATTTTAAATGACCTTTGGTTTTATTTTATTTTCAATTAGTTGAACAGTATTAGGATAGTTTCTTGCATTCTATTAGGCAAACTGAATTATAGGGAATAATCTGAAGAAGTATCACAGTTTTATTCAGAATAGACAGGGAATTTTAATTTCATTTTGGTGAAAGTTTTGGTGGCATTTTCTCCATGAGTCAAAATGATTGCTTGCTGCACATTGTGCATTTGGAAGCCATTATGGAGTCTCTAAATGTTCCACAAATGCATCATTACCCGAGGACTGTGCAGAAATTCTTCTAAAGCATTCAATAAACATGTGAGATTGACTTGAGAAATCACATTAATGAGTGAATTTCAATGGGGACTTTAGGGACATATTTTTAATTTGCTTGAACTGAGAACTGAAAGCAGGAGACACTGTGGCTGCCTGTTTATAAACAGCAAAAATCTAATTTTTTCTGTCTTTTTCTCTGCTAATAAATTCTTCTTCTTAGAAAATAAGTCTATAGAGGTAATTTTCAAAAGGATTTATGTGCATAAAAGTAGCATATATCGTACCAATTTTCAAAAGCCCATTTACATGCTTAGTGCCCTTACATGTGTAAAACCTATTGACAATTCAGTAGCATATATCGTAGCAATTTTCAAAAGCCCACTTACATGCGTAAAGTGCATTTATGTGTGTAAAATCCAGTTTTAGGCATGTAAATCTTTTTGATAATTACCCCCTAAATGTTTTATGTAAATATGCATATACTGCTTTTGCTTGCATTACTTTAATAGTAATATATTTTTTAACTGCTTCAGCCTTTACTCCTCACCTCTGGGAGAACCTGTAGCTGTGTTAGTGTGTTCCATATGTTTATTTTAAGCATACAGCTGTGAGGTGAAGTTATTTAAGTTACCTCTCTCTTTGGTATGGGTATTAGTGATAAGGGATGGGGGGAGTACATTAGGGCAGTGTTCTAATAGCCACAAAAAAGCTGGATTCCATGCAGGTTTTCATATTTTTCTTTGGGTCAGCATAAGAATTATTCAAACATATGTAATACTTGAATTATTGAGACCGAACAGGACTCCCTTAATCTCAATTCCTGTACAAAATCTTTGTAATGTTCTCATATTGATGTACTGAGGATAGATAATTGATGAAGAAATTAAAAATGGATTATCATAACAGATGTTTCGTAAACTTTTCACTTTCTTCTGAACTGAAAATGTTAAAGGCAAATTGCTTACATTACCATCGTCCAGCTTCCTTAACTTCTGCCAAACTACAGATAGCAATATTTGTAGCAAGAGCTTGCAATATATATCCACTGTCTTTCATCTTAAATTTGGGTCGAAAACAAAAGATTCCTTGGAATTTTCAACATATGATGATGTTCTCAGGTAAGCCTGCTGAATTGTGTTTTAAAATGGTCTACTTTGCTGAAAAGTATGCTAGGAATTTTATTATGTTTCATGGAGCGATGTTGAAACATACCTTCCCAAGTCTCCACATACTTTTTTTGTGTGTGATCAGGAAATGAGCAGGAGAGTCAAATAGAGGCCTATATACTAACGGGATTGCCCATGGCTTAGCAGCCTATGTCATGTGCAAGTTTGCTACCCATGCCAATGAGTTGGATAGCAAACTTGAATGTAAACTTTAGCTCCCAGGTTGGCTGAAAAAAGATAGGGGTAGATTTTAAAAGGGTTACGCGTGTAACCCTTTTAAAACGCCCCTGCGCGCGTCGAGCCTATTTTGCATAGGGGGCGTGTTGGGCGTATCGGGTGGGCGGCGCGACATTCGGGGCGTTCCGGGAATGTGTCGGGGGGGCGTGATGCCGGCCCGGGGGCATTCCAGGGGCGCGGCCGAGGCCTTCAGAACAGCCCCCGGGTCGGGAGATGGTGTGCCAGCTACGCCTGCCAGAGGCAGGCGTAACTTTTACAACAACGGTAAGGGGGGGGGTTAGATAGGGCCGGGGGGGGTGGGTTAGTTAGGGGAAGGGAGGGGAAGGTGCGGGGGGGGGTGGGGGGAACGGGCAGCACGCGCAGGGCTCGGCGCGAGCAAGTTGCACAAATGTGCACCCCCTTGCATGCGCCGACCCCGGATTTTATAAGATACGTGCGAACAAAAGTACGCACGCGTGCTGTTTTTTAAAATGTACCCCTCAATTAAGTACACCTTATTGAGGTGTAATTATATTTTTTTGCAAAAACTGTTTTGTGTGAAGGCATTTATGCATGCTGATATTTGCAGAATTCATTATTGCGCATCGTTGCATGACCGTACATTGCATCAGCTCATTAATAATTAATTTACATCAAATTTCACACCCAGCACAAACAATTTTACCACTGCACATAGAAAATTTGAGAATGGTTTTGCAAAAAGGGACACCCGAGGAACTGCATGAACATCCTGGAATTTCAAAGTTTCCATATGTTTTAGCAATCAAAGCCTCCACTACACCAGCCTGCAAGTGTTGGTAAACTTAAGTAGGCTTGACTGCAGATTCTACTTTTCACTATTGCTTGTTTCAAAAGTCCCGTCTTCCACATATGAACTTCTTTAGAGAAAATATTCGATAATATGCTCATGGAATTTTCACATGCTCTTGCTTTTTATAAGAATAGCTTTGCTCATGTTTTTAGAATGTCACATCTTTCTATATGATAAGAACTGCCATTAGCAATGGTAACATGGAATAGACTTAGTTTTTGGGTACTTGCCAGGTTCTTGTGGCCTGGATTGGGCACTGTTGGAAACAGGATGCTGGGCTTGATGGACCCTTGGTCTGACCCAGTATGGCATTTTCTTATGTTCTTATGTATATAAATAGCAGAAGATTTGATGCTTAAAATGCATTTATAGTCCCAATGCACCAAAATTTCCAGTCCTGTTAAAATTCTATATAATATATTATTATATTATATTATTATATATATTATATATATATATATATAAAATTATATATATATTATATATATATTATTATATTCTATATAATATATTCTATATAATATATATATATTATATATATATATATATATATATATAATATATATTCTACTTACAGAATTTATTATCAAAAACTTTGATCTTCACCTCCCAACAATTATACTTGGGGATTTGAACTTACACTTTGATCGCATACCACTATCCCCTTCCTGCGAAGCATTATTAACTTCTCTTAATGCTCTAGACTTTCAACAAGCCGTGACCAACCCGACTCATAAAGCTGGTCATACCCTTGATGTCATTTTTACTAACTCCCTTATTGAAACAAAACTTCCCCACTGCACTCCTATTCCTTGGTCTGACCACTTCCGGATTGACACCTGCTGTACAATAAAGCAATCACCAACTAATGTTCACAGCAAAAAAACTATCTACTTCAGAAAACAAGGTCAAACAGATGAAATTAATAATTTGATAACAGAAGATCTCAAAAATCTAGATCTCACAGACGCAGAAACAGCTATCTCTTCTTGGTTTAATATTACCAGTAACATAGCAGAGAATCTCTGTCCCGTTCAATCCAAAGAAATCAATTCTGAAAAAATAATTTAAAAAAACCTTGGTATACTCCCGATCTTAAAGCTATGAAAATGGAGCTACGTAAAACAGAAAAAGAGTGGCGCAGAAACCAAAATTCTACGGCATTATTAAAATTCAAATCCTTGCTTCACAAATACCGCCAAACCACCGATAAAACGAAAAAAGATTTCTATGCTGCCAGAATTCACCAATATCAATTCAACCCTCAAGCACTCTTCCAATATGTCAAAAGCCTTGTAACTGCTCCAGCTCACAACAGTCCAAACAACAACAATGATTCTAAGTGTGAGGAACTAGCTACGTTCTTTTATAACAAAATACATTCTATTCTAATGCGATTTAAGTTATATTCTACTCCTTCACACACCAACCAAGCTACTTCAGCCACTCAAGATAAATCTGAAACAAAGGTATCTAATCTTGAGATCACTACTGGAATCGAAGTTGAGTCAATTCTAAAGAAAATGAAACCAGCTTTCCACCCCACAGACATCCTACCCACTAAGACTCTTCTTTCAATACGATCTACAATAGCAAAACCTATTGCAAAGATTATTAACAAATCTATCACCACAGGCATAGTTCCCTCTATACTCAAACATGCTATCATAACTCCAATGATAAAAAAATCTAATCTAGATTCTTCTGATCCAGAAACTTTCGACCAGTATCTAACCTACCCTTTCTTTCAAAAATTATGGAAAGAGTCATCAACAAACAACTAACTGACTATTTAGATGATCATCAAATACTCTTCCCCTCCCAATATGGGTTCAGAAAGTACCACAGCACGGAAACGCTTTTGATATCACTTTCAGAGGTACTACTAAAACCTTTAGATGCTGGTAAATCATATCTCATTGCCCTCCTTGATATATCAGCTGCATTCGACACTGTAAATCACAACACCCTCATTATCTGCCTCTCTGAAATAGGTATCTCTGGATCGGCACTTCTATGGTTTCACTTTCCTGAGCAACAGAACTTACAGTGTTAGATGTGGACAAAGTGAATCCAAGCCAAGAAACCTCTCTCAAGGAGTACCCCAAGGATCCTCTCTCTCCTCCACATTATTTAATGTTTACCTTACTCCATTATGCCGGTTACTTTCTAAATTGGGTCTTCAACACTTCATCTACTCAGATGACGTTCAGATACTCATACCTATTACCAGCACAATCACAAATGCCCTGAGCACCTGGAAGGCAGCTTTATTGGAAATTAAATCAATCCTCACAGACAACCAATTGGCTATCAATACCAATAAAACTGAGCTTATCATAATTTCACCTCCAAAAAAATACATCAATGATTAACTCTGGTACTACACAAGACATCTCCACTATATCACAGCAAGTACGCAGCCTTGGTATCATCATTGACAGCAATCTCTCGTTTAAAAAATTCATCGCGGATACAGTTAAAAATGGTTTCTTTAAACTACACACGCTTAAACGTATTAAACCTCTTTTATACCAATATGACTTCCGCACAGTCTTGCAGGCAACTATTTTGTCTAAGATTGATTACTGCAATGCTCTGCTTCTGGGTCTACCTAAAGCTACAATTCAACCTTTGCAAATGTTGCAAAATGCAGCTGCTCGCATTATCACCGACACAAGCCGCCACGAGCACATTACCCCAGCACTTCAGTCCTTACACTGGCTACCAGTGGCTTCCAGGATAATATATAAATCTATGACGCTGATACACAAAGCCATTCAAAACAGAGATATGCACTGGTTCACTGATCATCTACAATTCAACACTTCATCCCGCCCAACGAGATTCCAGCATTTAGCCAAACTAAAGATCCCAGCACCCAATCTGACTAGACTTTCTAGTACAAAAGAACGGTCATTCATCATTGCTGGATCAACAATATGGAACACCATGCCCTCTGAATTACGCCAGGAAATTTGTCACAAAAAATTTAAACAAAACCTTAAAACCTGGCTATTTAAAAAAGCCTACTATTAATGATCTGAGTCCTATACCATTCTTCACCATTTCCACAGTCCCTTATATTTTGATTATATTCTTTTAATACAAAGTTATACATGGTTTTGTATTTGTTCAGTTTCTATGTTATATTGTAAAGCGCAATGCTGAATTATTGTTTTAATGTAAACCGAGGTGATGTTACTTACATACCCCGGTATATAAAAAATCTGTAAATAATAATAATAATGATAAGGGGAATGGAACAACTCCCCTATGAGGAAAGACTAAAGAGGTTAGGACTTTTCAGCTTGGAGAAGAGACGACTGAGGGGGGATATGATAGAGGTGTTTAAAATCATGAGAGGTCTAGAACGGGTAGATGTGAATCGGTTATTTACTCTTTCGGATAGTAGAAAGACTAGGGGGCACTCCATGAAGTTAGCATGGGGCACATTTAAAACTAATCGGAGAAAGTTCTTTTTTACTCAACGCACAATTAAACTCTGGAATTTGTTGCCAGAGGATGTGGTTAGTGCAGTTAGTATAGCTGTGTTTAAAAAAGGATTGGATAAGTTCTTGGAGGAGAAGTCCATTACCTGCTATTAAGTTCACTTAAAGAATAGCCACTGCCATTAGCAATGGTAACATGGAATAGACTTAGTTTTTGGGTACTTGCCAGGTTCTTGTGGCCTGGATTGGCCACTGTTGGAAACAGGATGCTGGGCTTGATGGACCCTTGGTCTGACCCAGTATGGCATGTTCTTGTTCTTATGTATATATATAGCAGAAGATTTGATGCTTAAAATGCATTTATAGTCCCAATGCACCAAAATTTCCAGTCCTGTTAAAATTCTATATAACTCGCTCAACGTTTCTCTTATATATAATCCATGATCGTGGACCTTATTCTCATCTGATTTCTGTCTCATTAACTTTATTTATTTTATAAACAACTCATTCTATAGTTGTTAATGAATTTTCATTCAAATATACTTCAACCGATTGTCACTTTCAGGACTGAAGTTATATTTCTATATCTGTAGAAACAACTACAATACAGTATGGGGTAACGTGCTGCTAAGCTATGTCTGACATAATTGTAGAGAAAGTGTTTAACATTAAATTTCCATGTGACTTTTTTCTCTAAGGTTTACGTGGTGCAATCGCATTTGCACTAGCAATTCGAGACACTGACTCCCAACCAAAACAAATGATGTTTACGTCAACGCTACTCGTGGTGTTCTTTACAGTCTGGGTTTTTGGTGGGGGCACCACTCCAATGCTGGCCTGGCTCCATATCAGGTTTGTACAGTTTCATACGTTGTATGTATATTATATGCTACCCCCTCCTGGCTCCCTCTCTGTTCTTCATTCAGTGATTACAGGATACAGACAGAGAGAGAGAGAGAAAGAATTCATATTATCCAGTTTCAAAGCGAAACCCCACTTATCTTCTAGACCTGACAGTGAAGAGTTCTAGTATCCAGCGATGATTCTTCTCTGAGACGTCAGCTATACTGGCACATCCCCATTTATGGGGTTTACTGACCATTTAGAGCCTTTGGGATAGATTTTATAACGTTGAGCGTGCGCTACCCAGCACGCGCACATGGATGCCCGATTTTATAACATGCGTGCGCAGGTGTGCGCATGTTATAAATTCGGGGGTCGGCGCACGCAAAGGGGTGCACAGTTGTGCAACTTGCGCGTGCTGATGCCCGCGGCCTTCCCCCGTTCCCTCCCAGGCCGCTCCGAAATCGGAGCGGCCTGGGAGGGAACTTCCCAACCCCCTAACCTAACCTCCCTTCCCCATCCCCCTAACCTACCCACCCCCTAGCCCTCACCTAGACCCCTCCCCGACCTTTATCTTATCTGTTGCGCCTGCCTCTGGGCAGGCACAGGTTGCGCACACCAGCCTGCCAGCACGCGATCCCCTGGCACAGTGGCAAATGGCCGCTGTGCTGGGAGGCTCTGACCCGGTCCTAACCCCGGACCGCCCCGCCTCCACCCCACCACCTCCCCACCCCTGGCCCGTCGCCAGACCTTTCTAAAATAGGCCCAGTGCCTGTAACCCCACCTACGCAAGTAAATTCAATGGCTTTTTAAAATCCGGCCCTTTATCTGCAACACCTCCGCAGGAATATTAGGGACTAGCTATAGATATCAAAAGCAACAGATATGTCAGAGGCAACAAAAGCCTTTATTCAGCATTTAGTAGGTCAAGAGAAGAACTGAAAGCTAATTTTCATGGCCGGGAGTTTCTGAATGGCAGATTCAGTGCTGAGGGACAAAAGTAAAAAAGCATAGTACAGTGAAACCAATTAGTCTCTGCATGTATTGTGAATACTTTCATTTTCTAAAATCCCCCTCTTTTTTGGAGCGGTGGAAAAGGCAGTTTGAAATGCTTTATTTCCCTGTATTCAATTGGACTGATATGTCAAGCCCATTACTTTATCTAAAGCCACCCTTTAAGAGCTACTATGGAAGCAGGGAAAATCTGCTCACCATGCACCTAAAAACTAACCAGAGGGCTAAAACATATGTTTGAGATCTTCTCTTACTGCAAAACACCGTGGCCAACATACCAGCATTTCCCACACACCTGAAGGTGTTGTCAACAACTAGCGAAAAGGTTTCATCTCCTTTTGTGAGGTCACTGAATGATTGCACTGTGCTCTACAATCTCTCAATGGCATAAATCTCAATAAGAGTCAGGAAAAGCAAAAGTCGCAGCTATTCAGGACTTTAGTTCCCAACACATCATAATGGGTGACAATTGCTCTGCTGCACGTTTTTGATGTGTGGATCAGAAAAGGAAATGATTTGTAGTGACAGAGGCTGAAGATAAAGACAACAATGTTTACAGTAGAGGAGATTGAAAGCATAACTGTGCTGTCATTGTAGGGCAAGGAAATCCATATTATGAAGGTGGTCTTATATTAATTATGCCTTCCAAGTCAAAAAGGATGTCAGACTCACATTCAAATTACAATTTTACATTTGTTCCGATTCTGGAGTTATCTGGCAAGAATGGACATTTTCTAGATAAAACATTCTGAAGTAAATTTTCCCTGCTGTGAAGTTAGGTGACTAGGTAAAGCCTTTGAAAATTTACTAGAACCGAGTGGGTACATTTAACTAAGGGGGTCTATTTTTCAAAAAACGCATGAATAATTTTTGGACCAGATCTGAGAAGGTTAGTTGAATTTTTTTTAACACTAGCCAACTAGATTGTATCTGAAAATTCACCTGTGTTTTCTCAGCCAGCTAAAATCGAGAAGCCTCATGCCAGCGCTGGCAGACAGCACCATTCAGCAGTGAGCATTGAGCAAGGCACTGTCGGGAGAGCTCTCATGCCCCTCCTGCTGGGAAAAAGGGGGCCCCTCTGGAATCATAAGTGCAGCTTCCACAGGGGTGATGAGTCTTCAGGGAGACTTTGTAGAGATCAGGGCATCAGAAGGAGTCCAGAGGACGTTGCATGTATATCAGGAGAGGGGGAAAACAGGTGATGATACTCGGGGGGTCGAGGGGAAGATCAGAGAACTCTGCTAGTATGTTTGGGGGGTTGGAAGGGGATAAGGAAACTTTGCTAGTATGTCAGGAGGGGAATCAGGGAACTGATGATAATTAAGAGGTCAGATGGGGATTAGGCTCCCACAAGGGTCTGATATATATTGGGGGGTGAGGAGAGGTGAAGCTTGCCACTCTGGGGGGAGGTCTGATTGATCTGGCTATCAGAAGAGAGGTCCATGCTGGAGTTGGCGGGATGCAAAGAAACCTGACAAGGACCTTTCTCAGTCATGAGTATGAGGTATGCCTGCCTTGTCCTAGTGCTTCTCATGATAAAGCTGACAGACATGAAGAGGAAGTCCCATTGTGCCTGATCCTGATCATGCACTGGAGTTCCATGTTGCACATGGATTTAAGATGTTGGGGACATTCACCGTCATGAGTCTCTTGATAACACTTGGTGACCTCTTACTGTTCTGCTAGTTCAAGGCTATGATTATATTAGGCATCAGTATAGCATTCTGTTTTCCGGACAGTGGCCCCAGATACTTTTGAATCTTTGAAGGATTACTCCACAGATCTTTTCAGCATTTATGAGTATTTGCTAAACATCGTCAAGGACCTTGCCATCATCTTGATGGATGCTCCCGTGTTATATAATGCCTTGTGCGACTTCTGTGTCATTGCATTTCCCCTCATGCTTAACCTGTTTATTACCATGATGGGAGACACCAAAGGGTACATAAGCCAAAGAAAAGGACCAGCTATGGAGAGCATAGCTTGCCACTGCTTTATTGACTCTTACCTCCTTTGCAGGTGTTTAAATTTAGGTGGCTTGTGAATTGACTGATATTTGGTATCGTTGCTATAAACATCAGTTAAGTACATCATATTCTTTAACTGGGCCATGATTATCTTGTTATAAATTGAGACTGTATTTATTTGCAAGAAAGCTCCCCAAAAATATTTAAAGGCATAAAAAACCTTATGAGAAATGATGGCAGGACTTGTACTTGGTGCTCTTGAAGTCACAACTCCTGTTTGCAGGTTTTTTTGCCTAGTTCGTACCTAGTTTTATGATACCAAATAGTCAGTGTTTAATACGTATACTTGCTGCATTTTTTATTTTTGGGTTTACACTATAGGAGCTAAGGTAGAATTGACTTCTTTTTCATAGTTAGTTCTTACTGTTAGGGCTCCCAAAGAAGATGATTGATAAGATGCAGCTAGTTCAATATGCTGCTGCAAAGGCTATCTTATTTTATTTTTTATTTGTTTATATTCTGCCTTTCAGCCACTTCAAAGTGGATTACATTCAGGTACTGTAGGTATCCCCCTCTCCCCAGAGGGCTCACAATCTTTTTGTACCTCAGGTAATGAAGGGTGAAGTGATTTGCTCAAGGTCACAAAGAATAGCATTGGGATTTGAATTCTGGCTTTCCTGGTTCATAGCCTGCTGCTCTAACCACTAGGCTACTCCTCCCTGTGGGAACAATCGGTGATTCCACAGGCCTGGAGACAAACTAGTCTGATTTCAGTCTTTCTTATCTTTATTACAGCTTCACAATCACCCAACAGTAGACTGCCTCCCCTTCAGAACATTGTACTGTCTTTACTTACAGTTCTGTACTACTTCCCTCAGTACTCACAGTTCAGCTTTGTCTCAGCTCAGTGTTTGGACAGTGTTACATTACAGGAGCTGCCTTCTTCCTGGAGACTTGGGCCTAGTCTGGTTGTCCCCACTTGGATCCCAGCACTTATTCCACAGTCTCTGGTTATGCCCTCTGAGCCCTACCTGCCCTGCAGGATCCTTCCCATAGAGCATACTTTCCTTAAGGATTTTAAAGTGGGCCAGGCATCTAGGGGAACACTAGGGGCACTGCCTTACATACCTTTCTCCTCAGCTTGGACCTGTCAGGCCAAGCATTCCTACTCCCTCCTGGATCCCATACAGGAGAGTCCAAGACATCCCATTCCCCTTCCTCTGGCTTCCCACCAGCTAAGCTTGGGAATGGGGACTCAGTGACATGCTCATCCCCATCTCTTAGGGTTAACCTCAACAACATCATGATTATCATATAGTGTGCTGTTCACGTGTTATACATCCCCAATCATTTAACTGAGTCCTTTGTTGGCTCGGGTTTGAATTCCACCACAATGGAGCTTTATGGACTGACTGTGGAACCATAAGTGCTGGTTCCTCTATAACGAGCTGCGCCCACTTCTTGGCATGTTGTATCTCTGATGTAGAGTCCCTTATTGGCTCCTCTGCAGCCTCATTTGCTGGGGTCTCCACAGGCTCTCTGTGGACTTTTCCTCTAGGTTCTCTGCAGTGCCTCCCACTGGGCTCTCTGCAATTTCCTCATCTGTACACTCTGGCCACTCATCCATGCTTGTCGCAGGCTCCTCTGCAGCCTCACTTGCAGGGGTCTCCACAGCACCACCCTCTGGGCTCTTCTTGGCATCTCTCTCTCTTGCCTTTCCATGCCCTCTTTCTGGGCTTCTCATGGGAGTTGACTCTGGATTCACGTGTTTAGGCACCCCAGATGGTCTTCCTCAGGACCTCCTGTAGCACTGACTTTCACCTTCTCAATATTGCCTCCTTCTGGGTTACCTGTATTACCTTCTCCAGGGCTCTCTGTGAACCCTCTCTCAGGGTTCTTTACCGCCTCCTTCTCAGGACTTCTCACAGGAGCAGTCTCTGGACTCCTGGTAGTGTTTGGGCACTCTATGGGATCTTCCTCAGGACCGCCTGTAACTCCATCCTCTGGCCAAAAGATGTTGCAGCTTGCTAGCAACTCTGTAGTTTCATCTCCTGGGTACTTTCTATCACCAGTTCTTGGCAAGGCCACGAGGCTCCACTCCATACAAAGTTGACCACAGGCCAGTGGTCTTCCTGGTTCTGTTTTTGCTCAGCCCAGGCCCTCTGACTTCTTGCAAAGCTCTCTTGTAACTTCCTGTCACCCTCCTGGAGATTCTGGATCCGTGCTTGCCAGTTTCCTTCAGTGATACTCTCAGATTGCTGCATTCTAGTGCTCCAGTACCCTAGCTTCTCCACTCCAGGTTTTCTCATGGTTGCATACCTTCCCTGCAGAGTGGATTGCTTCCTGGAAGAGGGTCCCACCCTGTTTCCATTCCTGCACTCACAGCCCATTCTGGAAGGTTTTTCAGGGCCACACCCTGTTCAGCACAGCTCTGCTGCACCAGTGTTCCTTTAAATCTTTTCTTTTTTCAAGGCAAAAGTTAAAAAAAAAAAGCCTGCACAAACAGTATAAACTAAATCCTTTTTAATTCCCTATCTCTAGCTAGGCTTCTCCCATTATCCGGTACAAACCTACCACTTCCTGGTTGTCCCTGTAACCAGACTCACTCACAGTTTCCTCTCTACCTGAAACTATTAAACTTTGGGGTTTTTTTTCTTCAGTGCAGCTTCTGAGCCACACCCTTTCACAATCCACATGATCTGTGTAACCCTGTGCTCTGTATTTTGTTTTTGAGCCACAGGCCACAGGCTCAAAAACAAAATACAGAACAAAGTCCTGTGTTCTGGACTACATTTAGAACCATAGGTCCTCTTCACAACTCTCTATATTCCCAACAGACACTTTCTTGGAGGCTGGGTTCTTTTTCTGTGCAAAGCTTTAGAAAAAATCCCATGTATTACACCATATGTAAAACGAGCAGTGATTCGCACAGGCCTGAAGACAAACTAGTCTGATTCCAGTCTTTCTTAAAACATTTATCTGTATTACTGCTTCACAAACACACAACAGATGTCCCTTCAGAACAGTGTACTCTCTTTACTTACAGTTCAGTACTGCTTTCCTCAGTACTTACAGTTTAGCTTCATCTCAGCTCAGTGTTTGGACAGTGTTACATTACAGGAGCTGCCTTCCTCCTGGAGACCTGGGCCTGGTCTGGTTATCCCCACCTGGATCCCAGATTTTATTCCCTAGCCCCTGGTTACCCCCTCTGAGCCCCACCTACCTTCCACCCATAGAGCATACTCATGGATTTTAAGATTGTTGTGTTTGGCGGCTCACAGGTGGTAGCGAGCCATCGCACTTACCTCTGGCTCAGAACCCTACCGGGATCACTCATTGATGGGCTAGGCCCCCCACACTGGACGCGGCTGACTGCCACTGTCTCCTGCCTGTGCGGCAGGCCACTACACTTTTGCTGGGCCCAATGCTGCAGCTATCCTAGATGCCTCCTAGGTTCATGGGAACCCAACTGTGCCCTTCTTATAGGGCCAATGGCAGGAATTGGCCTGGGACACCCAGTGATGGCATCATCACCTGGGGCCTACTTAAGACTGTCTCCTGCTATACCTCCTTGCTGGTAGAACTAATTGCCTCAACAGCGTTCCTGCATTGAAGTCCTTATCTTTGGCTCCTGTCTCTGTTCCTGGTTCCTGTGTGGCTGTCTATCCGTGTCCTGGTCTTCCCCTCATCTCTTCTTTGTAGTCAGTCTTCTCTCTTTGGTTGAAAGTGTCTTCCCAGGATTTGGACCTCGACGTTGCTGTCTTTCTGCCTGCCTCCGACCTTGGACTTTGGCTCACTTGTGACTAAATTCCACCCACCTTTGACCTTCACCTGGTCCATGACTCTGAGTTTCTCCAGCTGCCTTACAACCTTTGGCCTGGACCACAGCATCATGTAGTTTCAACCTGCCAGGGACCTCCACCTGGGCCACTACCCTGAGGTCCTCCGATTGTCACAGACCCTCACCACTCCATGCTTTTAACGAACCCGACTTCCCTACTGCACTGGCCTGCAACATCTTCACCTCTACGATTCTCCATCAGCACAGAGGCCCACACCTAAGACCAGCTGGCCCCGGCACCCAAGGGCTCAAACTAAGGGGAACGTGGGCTGGAATTGGCAAAGCTCCAGGTGGGCCTCTCCTTCAGCCAGCTCCTTCTGCTGACGGTGGGGACCTGCAGGGCCCCTCCTTGCAGGTAGTGCCAACTCCCCCTTAGCCCAAGGGCCCCTTTGCCAACAAAGGTGGACCAGGCATCTAGCTTGGCCAGGCACAGGTAAATAGAGAAACACTAGGGGCACTGCCTCACACTCCCCTCCTTTAAAATTTCCTGTTGGGAAAGACTCTCTCTTCTGTTGAGGGAATTAAATTGGATTTCCATAAGTCACCGGACTAGCTTTAAGATCTTAATGGTGACTTTTAAAGCTCTTTAAGGCTTTAGTCTAAATTGGAATATGTGCACATAAGGGCCGCTAAAATAATGGCCCAGACCCCCATCCCAGTCAAAGATCCCTGAGCCTCCAAACCTTCCAAACATTAAACATTGCAAGCCTGTAGGCCCAAAAAACCTTCCTCCCCAGCCCCCGGATCCAGCATTGCTTTAACAGCAATACTGAATGCAGTGACAGCCAAATGCAAGATCCAAGCTCCCAATAACCATTAATGGTCTGGGGAGAGGAGCAGGTGTGACAGGAGGGTAAGAGTGGACTTGGAGGCAGTGGGAGAGGAGGAGAAAAATAAACAAATACTGTGGACGTTCAATTAATTCTTTTTTTTAACTTTTCGGGGATGGGAAAGGAAAAGAAAGCTTTTTGAGGTCTAAAGGTCTAAAACATTTAACATTTATTTTGGGGGGACATTGCGGAATTTGACTGGGTGTGGGGATGGTGGATCGGATGCGAGTCTGGCACAGAAGTGTATTTTTCAGTAATTGCTGCTTAACTGATGTCGATCACGCGTGAGGCGCGTGATCGACGTCATCAGGACCGTGACGCCGAAGGGATTTAAATCCCTGTTCGCTCCCTGGATGCCCTTTCCCGCCGTGACCGACGGGCCTCGCAGACGACCGCACCGACCGGAGGAGCTGGGAGGAGGGCCGCGCAGCTGGTGCCAGGACCCATCTGGGTAAGGCCCAATTTTCCTCGCCCTACCACCGATGGCCCACCGCCGGCCACGAGGCCTGACTGACTCACCGCAGCCGTCTTCACACCGACACTGCTGCACGCGACCCCACCGAAGACCCGAGGCGCATGATCGACGTCATCAGGACCGCGACGCCGAAGGGATTTAAATCCCTGTTTGCTCCCCGGGCGTCGCGCGACAAAGGGGCCTGCCCCTTTGTGCGCCCCTTAGTGCAGCCCCCAAGTGCTGCCCAATAGAACCTAATATACCTTCTCCTCACTCACGCTGGCCTTCGAGTCCCACAACAGAGGCCCACCTTCGCTGGCAGCAGTATCTTCCACCTCCAAGCCACCTTCTACCTTCTATCATCACTTCTTCAACCGCCTAGCCAGACCGCCCTCCTCCATCACATACATTGCCTCTCTCCGCGCCTTCGCTGCCCGAGCGACCCAACCCCACCCAGAGCTCTATTTATATGCCACCATTGGCACCCCGGAACAACAACCCCCACTCCCTGACCTCACCCAGATTCCACCCTAGCCTGACTCCCAATACTCAACTGACCTCCTGCCCATATTTCGTCACCACCGCTCATATCGCCTTCTACTGGTACTCATCCTGCATTACTCCAACCAAAACATATCCCATAACTCAGATGCGACCTGACCCCAGTAAACACTAGAGACAGCTTGCCAAAAGACCCGAACTCTGAAGCTCACATCTCCCGCTCATCTGCGAACCTTCAAGACACCTCATACGGATACCAACACTTCCTCTCCTATGACAATCCAACCAGAAGACAAAGTGGCCTCACAACCTCAATTCATCCCAAACATGTCTTCACCTCACAAAACATTTCGCCAGCTTGGATACAGGCATCTGATCAACATCCCCTTCAAGAAACACGCCAAAAACCTCATCTTCCTCACCTTTCTCCTTATTAACACTCAATCCCTAACCAAAATATTCATGCTATTAGCCGACCTCATCCAAGATAAAAATCCTGACTTCATCGCCATTACTGAAACTTGGCTCAAAAATACAGATCATGTAATATCTAACCAAATAACCCACCTTGACTATGACTTATTCTCCATCCCTCACAAGGCTCGCAGAGGAGGAGGCCTTCTCCTTACCATAAAAAAGAAATTCAACATGAAACTGATACCGCACAACCTGCCAAAGAAGTACGAAGTTGCCCTCTTCGACTCGGAGACACTACAAATATGCCTAGTCTACTGCCCCCAAGCTCCTAGATAGCGAATTATCTCCACTCTTAGAATACTTAATCCCAAACATCAACACAAAAAACCTACCATCTTACTAGGAGATTTCAACCTCCACACGGACTCCATCCCACGATCTCAAAGCTGCCAAACTCTACTTGACATGCTCTCCAGCTTCAACCTGCACCAACAAGTGAACTTCTCCACACATAAAGCTGGTCACACGCTAGACCTGATCTTCACCAACCACCACTTCACCGATCCGCAAATATCATCCAATCTAGTCCCCTGGTCGGATCATTTCATCATACAATGCAAGACACAAATACAGATCAACATCTTAAAGGATGCCACCTACCAACCATCATTCAAATACCGACCCCCCTTCCAACTCGACCAACTACAACAAGAGCTCTCTAAACAACTCGCCAACTTAGACCTCTAACCCCAACAACGCCATTCATTCCTGGCTCCACCTCACTGAACAAACCGCCAACAACATAAACCCCATAAAAACCAAAAAGATTTTAAAAAACCGGTAATAAAAACAACCCCTGGTTCAACTCACATCTCAGATCAATGAAATGCAACCTAAGAAAATTAGAAAAGGAATGGAGAAAATCCAAATGCCCAGCAACCACTCAACGTTACCATGCGCTACTCGCTTCATATAAAAAGGCAATCATGAACACCAAACGAAACTACTACAGTCAAAAGATAAAGAATTCCTCAAATAGTTCTAACGCTCTGTTCAACATCGTAAGAAACCTGATCGAAGAAAACAACCACAGCACTGCCACAGCAAATACAAATAACCTAAGCCGAGACCTAGCTCTGTTCTTCAAGAACAAAATAAGCAAGATTACCAACTCCTTCAACACCCACTCAAACACGGAGGACAATAACGTAAAATCTACCATAACACCTTGGGCGAACTTCGTTCCAATTTCCAACAAAGACACCGAAAACATACTAACAAAAATCAACCCAGCGTGCCACGAGCTAGACACAATCCCAACCCGATACCTGAAAGAAATGGCGCACGTCATCGCCCCAACCATTGCAGCTATCATAAACAAATCTCTCGAAGAAGAGATACTCCCATCCCAACTAAAAACAGCAACTATCACTCCAATCTTGAAAAAGAAGAACTGAATAACTACCGCCCCATCTCAAACCTCCCACGACTCGCCAAGTTGACTGAGAAAGCAGCTTTGATTCAGCTTAACGAACATCTAGAAGACAACAATATCCTTCATACATCACAACATGGATTCAGAAAAAACAGAAGCACTGAAACTCTACTAATCAACCTATCAAATTAATTAATCAGAGGCCTCGACGACAAACTAAATCACCTACTAATCCTACTTGATCTCTCCGCGGCGTTCGACGTGGTTGACCACGAAAGCCTGATTTCAAGTCTTGCGCACATCGGTCTGGCTGGCAAAACACTAAGCTGGTTCACCTCCTTCCTAAAAGATAGATTCTTCAAGGTCACCGTTAACAACAATGCATCCAGCCCCCTCCCCCTTGATACCGGGGTACCACAAGTCTACCCTATCTGCCACCCTCTTTAATATATACCTACTCCCACTCTGCCACTTCATTTCATGTCTTGGCATAACATATTTTATGTATGCAGATGACATTCAACTACTCATCCCCGTATCCAACACCATCGAAGAGACTCTGAACTCCACAGCCAACCACTTAATTGCCATCAGAGACAAACTAAACCAGCTAAAACTGTCTCAATATGAATAAAACCGAATGCATCCTCATAGGTAAACACAACCCAGGGTCGACAACTTCCTCACACTTCCTACAAATCGACAACACCTGCATCCAACTCAAAAACACAACAAAAGACCTCGGAATCAGGATTGACAATGAACTCAACTTAAAAAAGAACATTGCAGCGAATACGAAAGAAGGCTTTCAGAAACTCCACATTCTGAAACACCTAAAACCACTTATCCACCATCAAGACTTCCGAACTGTGCTGCAATCCCTCATCTTTAACAGCCTCGACTACTGCAACTCTCTTATGATCGGCCTCCCAAAATCCACCATAAAGCCACTCCAAATGTTGCAAAACGCCGCCGCCAGAATCCTCACTGGCAAGAAGAAATCAGATCATATCACCCCCGTTCTGAAAAGTCTCCACTGGCTACCAATAGCACAAAGAATTGAATTCAAAACTCTGACAATTGTCCACAACACAATATTCAAAGAAGTCAACCCCACCCTCAATGACATGATTCACCTTCACAAAGTGCAACGATCTACCAGAACAGCATACAAACTGAATCTAGACATACCTTCCCCCAGCATTGCCAAACTGACCTCCACGAGGAACAGATCCTTCTCAATCGCAGGACCCAAATTATGGAACACCTTACCTCACTCCCTAAGTTCACTCAGTGACATTAAATCATTTAAAAAGGAACTCAAAACCTGGTATTTGAACCTAACTTTCCATGATGGCGTTGGTTAAGCCATCCACAACTTCCTACCTCATTCCTCCCCCCGAATGTCCTCCCCCTCCCCCCTACACCTTACCTCTCCCTCCCTCCCTATTCCGATCCTCCTTTACCCCTGTCCCACCCCATATCTTCCTCCCCGATACAACTATTCCTCCTGTACCCCGCACCTATCTATGAGCTCTGCCCTAAGTCCCCCCATTTTAATTGATTTTATCGTTTGCTATAAATTGTTCTTTTCAGTTTGTAATCGTTGCTCCCCTTTTCCTACGACCCTTTCTCTGTTCACAGTTTATTAAGTTGTTCCAGTGTTATCAAATTGTATTAAGTTGTTATCTTGTAAACCAGAGTGAAGGCAATCCGCTATACTTCGGTATATAAAAGCCTCGAAATAAAATAAATAAATAAATTGACAATATTCTTTGAATATCGGTGGTTGTTAATTATCCAGGCTTAGGTTCAATACAAAAGATGTTACCACAGGAGGCAGTACCGTATTCCTCCCAAGCAGCTGTTGGCAGCCAGGCCAGGAAGCTGTTAGGCTTCCACTAGATACATGGTTCTACCTGTGTCTCCTCAATCCAGCATCCTGGTGAGAGACTCTCTGGATTTTCTCTCCTTCTATGTAGGGAAAAACTGCAAAAAAAAAAAAAAAAAGCCTATTGCAAAGTCCATGTACTTTTTCCACACATGCGGTGACCAGAATTGCTTACAGTATTCAAGATGCTGTCTCCCTATGGAGCAATACAGAGGCATTATGAGATTCTCCGTTTTATTCACCATTCCCTTTCTAATAATTCCTAACATTCTGTTTGCTTTTTTGACTGCTGCAGCACACTGAGCCGACGATTTTAAAGTATTATCCACTATGATGCCTAGATCTTTTTCCTGGGTGGTAGCTCCTAATATGGAGCCTAAAATCTTATAGCTACAGCATGGGTTATTTTTTGCTATATGCAACACCTTGCACTTGTCCACATTAAAGTTCATCTGCCATTTGGATGTCCAGTCTTCCAGTTTCTCAGGGTCCACCTGTAATTTCACAATCTGCTTGTGATTTAACTACTCTGAATAATTTTGTGTCATCTGAAAATGTGATCACCTTACTGGTTAAACTCCTTTCCAGATCATTTATAAATAAATGTAAAAGCCCTGGTCCAAGTAAGGATCCCCGAGGCACTCCAATGTTTACCTCTCTCCACTGAGAAAAGTGACCATTCAATCCTACTCTCTGTTTCCTGTCTTTTAGCCAGTTTGTAATCCACAAAAGGACATCATCGCCTAGCCCATAACTTTTTAGTTTTCTTAGAAGCCTCTCATGAGGGACTTTGTCAAACGCCTTCTGAAAATCCAAATATACTACATCTACCGGTTCACCTTTATCCACGTGTTTATTAACTCCTTCAAAAAAATGAAGCAGGTTTTTGAGGCAAGATTTCCCTAAAATGGTTGTAGCAGTCATTTTATTGGGATGTGGTAGTAAGACAGAGTTTCAGGGAACCTCTGGTTCTCTCCCTGATTGGTGGAAATGTTAGCAGGCCTAGGATGTATGGAGGCCTGGGGAAAAAGGAATTGATTGCTTTCCTAAGGCTGCCACCTCATCTTTTTCTCCAGAGTTTATGCTTTATGTGCATGATACCTTGTGGCTGAGACAAGAGTCCCCTTGAGGGAAGGCTGTTCCTAATTTAGACTCAGGGGGAAAATGAGGTCCTTAGTCAGGTTTTGACAAAAATGCCCAAGTTGGAGCTAGAAGAACATCTGGACAGGGCTTAAGTTTTTTCAGAGGCGGAATCCTTAGGGGAAGTCCCAAAAGGAAACAGTAACCTAGATAGGGAGCCCCTAAAAGAGGGAGAGATTCCCCCGACAGAAGGAGATGAGCCATGAATAGTCCAATTGTTCAGGAGGGAAGAGTTTCTCTTGATACTTACCTAGGCCTTGGTTAAATTAGGTATCAAAGAGGCACCATTAGAACCTACAATAGAAGGACCCAATATTAGAGGGTCTTTGCAGGCCAGCTAGGACCTTTCTTTTCCACAGGACTGTGAGAACTCTGGTGACTGCTGAGTGGGATACAACGGAAGCTAGCTTGCATGTGGGAGGAGCCATAGCAAAGCTGTAGCTGTTACCTTCTGAAGTATCCAAAGGTAGATGCCTTGGTTTCAGTGGTCATGAAGAGGGCAACCATACCAGTGGAAGGCAGTGCTGCACTGGAAGATTGCTTTAGATAGAAGAATTTGTTTTTCTGACGTACTCCTTCAAAGTGGTTGCCCTTGTTCTTCAAGTTGTGGTTTGTAGTAGTTTCATGTCCAGGGCATGTTTACTTTAAGTGCAAAAATTTCATGTGGTCCTGTGGGTTTTGCCTTGAGAGGTTTGTGTCGCCTATGTAGTAGATGCACTTTATGATCTCATATATACCTCATCGAGATGCATGGCGAATTTGGTAGCAGCACTGCATTTGCTATGGTTGCAGAGACACATTTTCTAAGACAATGTTGAGTAAATTGCCTTTTAAAGTGGTGATGATCTTGAAAAGCTGATAAAGCATTATGGAGACAAATCGCTTAAGCTGCTGAAAGATAGAATAAGAGGGTCTCAAAATGGGAATCCTAGCAGGCCCAAGTTTAAGGAGGCAAGGCAATAATGGCCAAGGAAGATGACCTTTTTTTTAAGAATGGTTGTCTTCGTAGCAAGTCACAGTCCTTTCATTCTGGAAAGAGAGTTTTTGGGGACAGCCGCACATTTAGCATGGGAGGTCTCAAAAATTCTGAATGAGATTCAGGGATCTCACTCCCCAATTCCTTTGGTAGGGGGAAGGGAGACAGATCAATGGGTTCCTTCTTGATAACAAATTAGTATGCTTTAGAATTTACACCAATTAAAGGATGCATTTATGGAATCCCCCTGTGCCCCTCTGGAAAAGAGAACATTTGGTAAGGTCAACATTAGATCATCTTCTTCAGTTGGCAACTGTGGTCCCAGTGCAGAGAGAGGAATGGAGCCAAGACAGATATTACAATTATTTTATGGCTCCGAAGAAAGAAGGCTCATTCGGATCCATTCTAAACCTCAAGCATGTAAATGAAAGTTCCACATTTGTGAATGGAAACCTTCCTTCCATTGGAGCAAGTTCGGATTATGTTGTGTCAAGGGCCAATTGTCTTGGAGGATCCGGCCCCCTCTTGTCTTGTGGTTTAACTATAAAAAGGTAAACATTGAAGAGCAATCTTTTATATAGGTGAGATAGTGACCACATATGAAAGGAAGAAGATAACTTCTTTGGCATATATTCAAGTCTGGGTTTTCAAGGTTTTGTGTACGGGAAGCTGGGGGGTCCTGTAGTTTTGTCCTTTTTGCAGAATGGACTTCAAACAGGTTTAGCTTGTAATTCCCAAAATGTGTGTGTTGCTGTTTCTGCTTGTTAAAGGGAAAAATCCAAGGCTTTACCTTAGCAACTCATTCAAATGTTTTTCATTTCCTAAAAGGAGTGAGACATCTTCGGCCTCCGATTCATAAAGAAATTCTTCCAGGGGAGCTTAATTTGGCTCTCTGAGCCTTGTGTACAGCTCCATTTGAACCAATTAAGGGAGAATCTATTAAGGACTTGATGACAAAGGTGGTTTGTTTTTTTTTTTTTGTGGTTATCTGTTCAGCAGGACATATTTCCAAATTACAGGCCCCTTTCATGTACAGATCTGTTTCAGAAGATTTCAAAGGCTGAAATATTGGATGTCCCTTCCTTTTTGTCTACAATCATTTCTCCATTCTATTTTAATCAGTCAGTGGATCTTCCAGTATTCAAGAGGAGGGTTTCTATGGGACTAAAAAATCTGTATTCATTAGATGTGAAAAGGACCTTACTCATACTTGAAAGCCATCAATTCCTTTAGGAAATAGGATCATTTGTTCTCATCAGTGCTAAAAAGAAAGGGGTTGAAGCCTCTAAGACTGTTCAGACTTGCTTACTGTCTGACAGAAGCCTCCAGCTCACCATGAGTCAGACAACCAAATATATACTGAACTTCCCCCCCCCCCCAACCCTAACCCTCTGTAACTCAGTGATGTTTTCCTAAGCATATCTCTTTCAAATGCTCCCTTTGTCTCTAAATGCTTCCCTAGTTTACTATCTGTACGTTCGTCCACCTATGCTTTCATTATTTATTTATGAGCATCAAACCTGTATACCATTATGAACCAGTGCTTTTCACATGAAATGACAGTATATAAAACACGTAAATAAATAAATACATATAAACAGATGGATTAACGAGGCTATTGGTTCCGCTTACATTTCCAGGGGCTTGATGATTCCTGAGGCTCTTCGAGCTCACTCCACAAGGTGACTTCATGGGTGGAATGGCAGTCTGGGCTTCCTTGCATACTTTTTACAAACTTTACAGGATAGATGTGCAGTGCAGGAAATTAGTCTCCTTCAGGGCTAGAGTCCGGGGGGCAGGCTTATCCAGCGCCCTCCCTATTTGAGGGTGGTTTGAAATCATTCCATCCATTCTGGATTGGTCTTATGGGACGATAAGAAAGGCGAAATTAGGTTTCTTACCTGCTAATTTTCTTTCCTTGAGTCTTAACAAATCAGCTCAGGGACCTTCCCATTTTTAGCCATCATCCCGCTGTATAAATGGTTCCTTAGACTCAGGAGTAATCTTAGGAAATATTTCTTTGCAAAGAGTGTGGTGGATGTGTGGCATAGCCTCCCAGTGGAAGTGGTGGAAACAAAAACAGTATCTGAATGCAAGAAAACATGAGATAAATACAGGAGATGCCTAATGAAGTGATGAGGGTTATAATACTAAATTAATTGGACACATGGCTAGACTGGATGGGCCATATGGTCTTTTTCTGCCATTATGTTTCTATGTTTCTGTGTTTGAAGTCATAGTTTAAGGATCTATTTTGTATCTCTACTGCTTATAAGAAGGAAGGTTTTGATGTGATTTGCTTTGTTACAGTTATATTGAAGTGCTACAGGCTTCACAGTGCCTTATAAGGGGGTTAATGTCAGCAAACCAGTTTCTTTTCTGTTGCCTACTGCTGGCAGGGAGGCTAAACCCATACATTCTGGACTGGTCTGGTAGGACTCAATGAAAGAAAATTAGCAGGTAAGAAAGCTAATTTCTCCTTTGCATGTGATGTCCCTTCATTTACATATGTATGCATGTTAATTTTTCAGACTGGTTTAGCATGCATGATAAGCCATCCCTGCATAGTACAGTATTTTTAGCATGTGCTGAATGGTCTTAATGTGTATCCTAAGCTTTATTGCATAGTCCCCATAGAGTTTATTTTCTGGCAGGATAACCAAATGAGGAGGGAGTCCTTTTCCCTTGTGATGCCGTGTCTCTTCTGGATTGGATGCAAGTGAATCTCCAGTGCTCACATCTGTTTCAGATGATCCTTAAATCCTTCTCACTCTGGGCTGCTTATTCTCTTTCTGATAGACTGTTGTCACTGTAAGTTTGTATACACTGTAGACATTGAGATGGTTTCCCTGGATTTTACACCCTTGATGTAGACAATCCACAAAACATAGCACCATAGAGATCAATGTTGAAAAGCCTGGTGAGTGGCAAAGTTACCTGTATAACTTTATGCTGGCAACTTTACCAAGGTATTCATCAGCACTTACTGTATATGGATAAAAGTGCTGCAGAATATACCGGTATGAAGTTAACCCAGATAAAGTTATCTGGGTAACTTTACTGCTCACCAGGCTTTTGAATATTAATCAATAAGGCACAAAAACTAATAGGCAAAGCAGCAGCCAATAGCCCTCCTACTATCTCCCAAAATTAAATAAAATGTAGCAGACCAAGGGTAATCAATCCCTCCCCCGCCCGCCTTAAAAATGCGTGTCAAATTCCTACTCCCACCCTGAAACCCCCTGCTCCTAGCAAAATATCCCAGAAACACAGCAGGAGAAGGGGAGGCTCTTACCTGCTCCTGCTGAGCTGAATATTAAGTGCCAATATAGCTGACAGCTCCCAGCACTTAATATTCATTTATTCACTGCATTCCAGGGTGAAGTAACGGGGAGGACGGGCCATTGCTCTGCCTGCTAGCTTTGTTTATCTTAGTTATCCAGGTAACTTTAGGTCTGCTATTTGGCCAAAGTTGGCAATAGAAGTTCTGGCCCAACTGATTCAGGTAAGCTCAGTAATATCTAGTTTTCTTGCTGGAGGAACATGTCATATCTTTATACACAGATGATATTCTGTTGTCCTTCCCTAATCCCAAAATTTTGGGTCCTTACTTTTTGGCGATGCTTCAGGAATATGGGAGGATGTCCAGGTATAGGGTCAATTGATTTAATCAAAGGTTTTTCCTATAGAGGTGATGACTGAAAAGCATAACCCATAGTGTTTTTCTTCCTTTAAGAAAGTAAGGATAGTATTACTTACTTTGGCATTTGAATGCCCAGAGTCCTGACAACCCTGTATCGGTTTATTTATGCATCTATGGTCAGTAAAATATAGAAAGACCTTCAAGACTGGGATGACCACTTTGTATCATGGGCTGATAGAATTAAAACAATAAATGCCCTTCTGCGGCTTAAGTAGTTGTTCCAGCATGTCCTTGCTATCTGCCGGATGCTTTTTTCTCCAATATTAATCGTATGTTTTCTAAATGTATCTGGCATCATAGATGTCCACGTATTACACTGAGGACTCTGTGGAGACCAGAGGAGCAGAATGGGATTGATTTTTTGAATATGCAAGGTTATTACTGAGCGACTCGATTCCAAGGAGCTGTGGTGTGGCTGCAGAGAGATTTGGCTGTGCTGTGGTACTGTAGTCATATCTTGCTGATGGGATAGATATTTCCTGTTTGCTACTTGAGCATAGGATATACTTCATGCTAAAAGAGTAGGATGGGTGTGCCTTTCTATATCCCACACAGTTAAAGTTTGTAGGGTTGTGGGGAAGAGTACAGTTATTTTCTTAGGTCCCTCACCTCTCTTTCCCCCTTGAGGGGCAATCCATCCTTAAGTGTTTCCATTTATAGTATGGAGGTAGTACCCTCGTGGAAAGTGGGGCTGAAATTTGTGGGTCAGTTATGGGAGGAGGTTAATGTTACTCATTGATCTTTTGAAGACCTCTTGTCTTCATACAGGGTGTGAAGGGAGACAGAGGTCTATTATATTAGATTGATGGCATTACTCGATGGGTATTGACCCCTCCTTCTTTATGGGAAAAGGTGTTTCTGCAGGAGGATGTTCCCAGGAAATGTATCTCTTTACTTTAAAGTCTATTACCAGTAGTTTGTTAACTAAAGACCCTCCTTTCCTCTGTGTCCATCAATGGAATAGAGACTTTTGCCTGAACCCTTGGTGAAGACAACTGGAAGCAAATTTGGCAAGCGGCCAACAAAATATCTGTCTGTTCCCGCAGGATGGAACTGATGGTGAAATTATTGCACCATGCCTATTAGTATCCACTCTATTATACTGTTTTCCCCCCTGGGTCCTCTAGGATGTGTTGGAGGGCATGTGGGATGGAGGGCTTCTACTATCATATGTGGTGGTCATGCTCTGTGGTGGCCGCCTTCTGGAGAAGTATCAAAAGGATGATATTGCATATTCTAGGCATTTGGTTTTCTCTTATGCCAGAACTCTGACTTTTGGGAAGATGGGCGGGGCAGTGTTTAATCACCTCTAAAAGGATATTGGCAGATCAGCTAATACATGTGGGATGTTTTACTGTTGCTCTGATATGGAAGCAAACTCCAACTCTTGAAATGTGGAGCAAACAGATTTATGAGATTGCTTTGATAAAGAAACTGACTTTTGTGCTGAAACATAATGATACTTTATATGAAAGGATATGGAAATGCTACTGGAACTATTGGGATAGAAGAAATAGATAGCAAAGTTCTCAGAGAAGTTTTGGTAATCATTTGTCTCTGCTCTATACTGTTCTCATGCCTATTGCTTGTTTTCCCTTCTTACGGGATAATATCTGCTGCTGAATTCTATTATCTGTCATACGTTTTGGTGTATTACCACTCGATATGTATCTTGTTGACTCTCCGGAAAAATAATTTAAAAAAAAAGTACAAAGTGATGCACATATGAGAAAAATAATACCAACTACAGGTACATGATTTTGAGCTCTGCATTGGGAGTCACTACTCAGGAAAAGGACCTTGTAGTCTTTGTGGACAATACGTTGAAATCCTCAGCTCAATGCATGGTGGTGGTCAAAAAAAGCAAATAGAGTGTTAGGAATGATCTGAAAATGAATGGAGAATAAAACGGAAAATATCATATTGCCTCTGTGTCTGGTCATAGTGCGACCACACCTTGAGCACTTTGTGCAGTTCTAGTCTCAAGAAAGGCATAGCAGAACTAGAAAAGGTGCAGAGGAGGGCGACAAAAAAATGATAAATGGCGGTAGAACATCTCTCTCTTATGATGAGAGGCCATGCAGGCTAAGACTCTTCAGCTCGGTAAACAGACGGCTGAGAGGGGACGTGATAGGTTTATAAAATAATGAGTAGGGTAGAACAGGTAAATGAAGAATCATTATTTATCCTTTCAAATAATACTATAACAAGGTGATACTCCATGAAACTAATCACAAACATATTCAAAACAAATCTTAGAAAGTAGGAGTACTTTTTCACTTTGCGGACTATTAAGCTGTAGAATCTGTTGCCAGAGGATGCAGTCAAGGCGACCAGCATCACAAGGTTTTAAAGAGGTTTGGATAAGTTCCTAGAGGAAAAGTCCATAACACATTATTAGCCAGGTTAGACTAAAGAAAGCATTGCTATCCCTGGGCATATGTATAAGATCTAAATTTTGGGATCTGCCAGGCACTATCGACCTGGATTGGCCACTGTTGGAGACGGGATGCTGGGCTCGATGGACCTTGGTCTGACCCAGCACGGCAATTCATATATTCTTACCGATCAGTCTATCCAGTCTGCTTAATTCTAGCTTCAGCACAGTTTTATAAACCCCAGTCAAACTGCGGTTTTGACCTCATTTCCCTGATAGCAAAGATCCCTTTTCCTTATCCCACGCCTTTTTGGATTCTGTTACCATTTATGCCTCTACACCAGTTCCACTGAAAGTTCATACCATGCAACCTTTCCATAAAGCAAAATTTTCCCATTCGGCTCCTGTCCACCTCTTCGAGGCCTCATAGTGAGACCTCTTGTTTCAGAGCATTTTTTTCCTTTGAAAAAGTTTTGCTACTTTTGCCCGATTTATACCTTTGACGTATTTGAATAACTCTATTTTATCTTCTCGGCCCTCTCTTGTCAGATATACATATTTAAATCCTTAAGTGTCAACTCATTTGACTTTTGTAGCAGACAAAACTTAACTTTGCTAAACTTGCCTCTTGTCTACGTCCTTTCGGAGGTATGACTTCCAGAACTGAGCACACATAATATTCTAGATAAGGTCTCACAAATGGCCTCCCCCCCCCCCCCCCTTACTGGTTTAATCTCTTCCAGTGTAGCTTAGCATCTCACTGGCACCGGTCACTGCCTTATTGCACTGTTTCACTGCCTGGAGGTCATCAGACATTATCACCCTGAAGTTTCTCTCTTGCATATTGCATACTGGTTTCTCACCCCCCCCCCCCCCCTTTTTCAGCACCCCACATGTATTACTCTGCACTTTCATATTAACAGCCATGCACTCGACCACTTCCTAAACTGTCTTAGATCACTTCTCATTCTGCCTTCTCCCTCAGGGGTGCCCACTCTATGGCTGATCTAGGGTGATTCGTAAGAAAGCAAACTCTTTCTTCAGACACCTCCACAGTATGGCTTTCATAGGTATTGAACAGAACTGGCCTCAGGCCCATCCCTGAGGCACTCTACTAATCGCCTTTCTTTCCTCAGACTGAATTCATTTACCACTGCTCTGTTGTCTTAACATTCAACCAATTTCTAATCTAGTCCACCAGCTCGGGGCCCATCCCCAGGCTGCTCCTATGAGGAACAGTATCAAAAGTCTGGCTGAAATTCAAGTACACTAGATCCAGCGCGCTCACCTCTGATCTAATTGTATAGCCATCCAATCAAAGAAATGAATCAGATTTGTTTGATATGATCTCCCTCTGGTAAAACCATGCTGCCCCAGATCCTTCATTCTTTTGGATTCCAGATACTTTGCTATCCTTTCCTTTTCATAAAACATGAACCAGGGAATCAGGAAATGTACAGGCCTCCAATAGCAATTTGTTAAAAAAATAAAAGGGAGCCACTTATTGGAAGCACATTCTCTAGTACTGGACTACTGGGCCAGCTTAAGAGAAAACCCTTCTTGAGAGAAGGGGAGTTAAATCTGAATGTTCCTTTTTCACTTTCTCTAAATAAGGTTGATGCTGCAGTTGCTCTATTTATTGCTTTTGATGTCACCTATTTGGGGCTGGCTTTGCTTCATCAACAAAAAGAAACAAAGAGTGGGTGCCGCTACAATTAAGGATTCTGAAGATCTGTTCCTAGGCATTCTTCTTGGTAAAATCTTTGAAAATTCAAAGGGTAGCTGTCAAGGCGTGTTTAGTCTCTACACTGGTCTCCTATGTTTTAAGCAAATGGTTACTAAAACTGAAAATTGAAATGTCCTTGGGCACATCTGCAGCCGAATTACTGAAAGACTTTTCAGTGACATTGCTTGGAGACAGGGTCTTCACTGATGTTATGTATAACCTTGTTATTTGGGAACATGGCCTGTTCCCAAATAACAAGGTTATGTAACCATAGTGCTCACATGGGTGAGCACTATGGTTACATAGTTGGTTTGCTGGCATTCCTCTAAAACATAGATCCTCAGTCTACAATTTTAAGGTGACTTCTTGTTTTGAGAAATTTTGAGGCAGAGGAAAAAAATCTGTCTTTCCATCTGCAAGAAAAGAGACAAAGGAAGGCTTTTGTTTTCTAGAATCTTAACTCTCCCCAAAATGTATTTGAGAATGCAGGGATCAATATTGAAAGCTAAGACTCGGACTTAGCTGGACAAACCATGGGATTTAAAATCCCACTGGTCTGACCATCCCTGACATAGCTGGCTATCTTTTTAGCCAGATAAAAAGATAGCTGGATAAGTTAGGGGTGGTCCAGGACACAGCGCACTTATCTGGCTAGGGGGGTCATTTTTCAAATCGTGTTAGGGCCTTATCATAGACATTAGGGCGATAATGCATGCGATAAATAACGCATTGTGAGATGCATTTGCAAATTTTTTAAATTTAGTGGTGGGAGGAGTTTGGGCAGAGTAAATAAAAATGAGGGGTGCTTAACATTGCATGCAATAGTGTAATACACGCTATTGTGGGATTTAATGTCAGAAATAACTATACCTTTTTTCCTGGCATTATGCTGTTAATTATGGCTGAAATGGGATTTGTGAAATCCTGTTTTGGGGCGAGGGGGGGGGGGGGGAGAGAGAGAGCCATACAGCCTCTGGGGAGGCACAAGTATTAGGCAATTTTTTATACCACTGTAAGAGGGGCCATTCTGAACTCGGGGTGAGGTGATGGGCTAGGTTTTGGGGGACAGTTTTACATGCACAGTCAGATGTACAAACAGCACAGTAGACATCTGTGAAGATTTTATGTGATTTGAAGTGATGAAAGGTATAAAAAAATGAGATTTGTACAATGTACTCTCGATCTAGCTTGATGCACTCTCTACCTAGCTGCTATAAAAGCTAGGTCGAAAGTACAATGTACAAATCTCATCTTTGTGTACCTTTCATCACTCCAAATCACATAAAATCTCCACTGCTGTTCGTACATCTGACTGTGCATGTAAAACTGCTCTCCAAAACCTAGCCCGCCAGCAAAACCTCACCCCGAGTTATTAGTTACCCCTATTATAGTGGTATAAATATTTTACTTATATGAGCACCTTCTATAGAGAGTCTCTCTCTCTCTCTCTCTCTCTCTCTCTCTCTCTCTCTCTCTCTCTCTCTCTCTCTCTCTCTCCCACGCACTTCTCAGCTTGCATTGTGAACATATCACAGTGGGATACATTTAATGAGCATTGTGTTAAGATATCTGTGCATTCTTAGGAAAATTTCCCTAACCACCCCCCTTTTTTATCACAGGTGCTGGGGTTTTTTTTTCGCAGTTTCATAGTAAAATGATAAATCTAGGGCTAAGTTAGCCAGACAACACCATTTTTTGAGTTGTCCAGTTAACATAGCTGGCTAACCATGAGACTGCTGAAGAGCAGTCCTAAAGTTAATTGGATAAACTTAACTGGCAAACTTGCATGCTGCTGAATATTCCAGCCAAGTTATCCCGTTAACTTTGCCTGTTAACTTTGCTGGCTGGCTAACCACTGAAAACTGACCCCACAAAGTCTTTCTGCCATGGGAAATAATATAATCTCAGACGCTTGAAAAATGTCTCAAGTCAACAAGGGTCATATAGTGGAGAGTGAAATGTTACAAGGATAGCTCCTGCTATTCCTCATCTAACAGACAAGGTCCAGCCGAGGCAGCAGGCCTGCTGTACACAGATTATAAGAGTTTTGGAGCACTTCTACCTTAGCCAAGTGGATGGTAGAAATAATAACTATGGGATATGCAATTCAATTGTTCTCACTTCTCAGACAGTTGTTATGATAAAAGGTATCAGAATCTGCAAAGAATTCAATGTTTCTCCAGGACTAGAATTCTTCATCTTAGTTTCCATAAAAAAATAAAAAATAAAAAAAAACCAGCAAATTTTATTTCTGGTCTCCCTGGTCTTAAAAGAAGTAATAAAAATGCTCAAATCTCCAACTTTGCCAGTCATCAGATACAAATAAGTGTTTCAAAGCTCCTCCAGAGAAATATGGTACAGATTGTATTTGATTTTCTTCCTTCCTACCTAAAGAAACTTTGGACTAAATAAATTTGTCAAAAGATCCCGTTTCAAAGTGGCGTTGGAAAAGTCTGTGCTAGCCATTTATAAAAAGCAAGCATTTCTCTCTTATCTACTGTACATTTTTTTTTTTAATTTATAGTTTATTGAGTTCTTATTAACATTTTACAATGAAAAAAAGAGAAAAGAAAACTTCTGGATTACAATACACACATCTCCATAAAAGAAAAATTAAAAGGTAAATTCATAAATTATGCATCTCCAAAATTATACAGTCCACTTTATGGGGAGTCAAAGAAAAACTAGGTAAACTTTTCAACGAAAAACACAAATCATGTATTTATGGAGAGAAAATTAAATTTTTTTCCAGTTTGATGATCCCAAAACAATAAAAGCTGTCACTATGCCCTCATCCACCTTTATCTGTAAGAAATGCTTCAAGGTGGGCTGGTTCTGTAAAGACAAACTTATTTCTTTGTAAAGTGACCAAGCACTTGCAAGGAAATTTTAGAAAGTACGTGGCCCCTAGACCCAGTACTCTCTGCCTCAATAACAGAAACTGCTTCCGCCTTAATTGTGTGCTCCTAGACACGTCTGGAAACACCTGGATTTTTTGGCCACAGAATCAAAATTCTTTGTTTTTAAAATACTTCTGGAGAACTAAATTCCTCTCATTTTCTAAGCTAAAGACCACTATTGAAGTTGCTCTAGTTTTTATATCATCACCAGATGACTCCAAAAAAGCTGTTAAATTTGGGCTTTCTGGTGATAAAACATCTAATTCCCCATCTTGTGCAACTACTCCTCTTTTCAAATTTGATACATAATACAATTTTGATATAAGTATATCCTTTGAAATGCACAAAACTTCTTTTACGTATTTTCTAAACAATTCTTGAGCCGATATTAATCTAGTAGTTGGAAAATTCAAAAACCTTAAGTTTTTACCCCTCATAGTATTCTCTATGTTTTCTAGTTGTTTGTATATCATTAATGAGTCCTTAATGAAAGCAGTTCCAGATGCTTGTAAAGAAATCATCTGGGATGAGGAGTTAGCGCTCTCTGATTCCAGTTGTATAATACGCTTGCTGTGGTCTTCCAATGTGTTCCTAGTTTCCTGGGTAAAACTAGTAGATTGGGCCATGGACATGGATATCATCCTCTCCATTTTGGTGACAGCTTTCCATACATCCACCAATGTTATATTATCAGGATTAACTAACTCTGCTGTCTGCAGAGATGTCTCATCCTGTGTTGGTAGGATGTCTCCCTGGTCTCTTGGAGGTGTTATTTCCAACCCAGAGCTAATACCATTATTAGCCCCTTGAGCTCCCGGGGTGTTATTGGGATCCTGGTGTTGGGCAGGGCTATCGGAGGCACCCGACGAAAAGGATATATCAGGGATAATATCCCTCGAGGTTTGACTCACCCTTCTATGAATGTGCAGGTCCATTGGTCCTTAAATTTCTTTCCCAACGGGAGTAGAGGCAGCAGGTCTCAATTTTCTCTTTTTTCCCATTCAAACTCCCTTTTCCGACGTTGAAACTTGCGAAAAACTTTTCCACCCAGGGGCGCGCCCCTTTGGCGCGCCCCTTTGGCGCGCGGCTTCGGCAGCACGCCGGCGGCTGCGCGCCGCTGCACAGCGATTTAAATAAGTGCAGCCGGCGGGCTTTGATGACGACAGAATGGGGAAGTCCAGTCACACACCTCCGGGGTAAGCCCTCTCACCCGAGCGCCTTTCAGCGCGGTCTCTCCGTCGGTAGGCTCCCACTCCTCCGCCGCTGCACAGCGATTTAAATAAGTGCAGCCGGCGGGCTTTGATGACGACAGAATGGGGAAGTCCAGTCACACACCTCCGGGGTAAGCCCTCTCACCCGAGCGCCTTTCAGCGCTGTCTCTCCGTCGGTAGGCTCCCACTCCTCCGCCGCTGCACAGCGATTTAAATAAGTGCAGCCGGCGGGCTTTGATGACGACAGAATGGGGAAGTCCAGTCACACACCTCCGGGGTAAGCCCTCTCACTCGAGCGCCTTTCAGCGCGGTCTCTCCGTCGGTAGGCTCCCCATCTACTGTACATTTTAAACAGACCTATTTGCATGTCACAGTAATAGAAAACCATCAAAAGCCTATTTATTTAAATGTATCAGTTGCCTATTTCCAAAGCACACAGAACAAGATTTTGAGGGCACTTTTCAAAGAGACTTACCTGGATAACTAAGGAATCCAGGGTCAGAAAAATGGCCCTCCCCTCGGCAACTAAGTCTAGTGCTCAGCTTCTCAAGGACACTAGATTTCTCCATGGGACAAGGGGAATTTCTGGGGATGAGGGGAGGTCAGGGGAGAGAAAGCATATGCAGGGATTTGATTTCCATATCTTCATGCATATTTTCCAGTACGTAACCCTGCTGGCAGTCAAAGTGAGTACAAAGTCCACAGGAACTTTATTGTGTTTCTTTATTTGGTTTATATTCTGCCTTTCAGATACTTCAAAGCAGATTACATTCAAGTACTGTATGTACTGATTGTCATTTTGTATCTATGGACCCTGAGGATGTTAATTTTCAAAGGGGAACCATCTGCCTTGTTCCAAGTTTTCCTTCTTATGCCTATGGGTCAACATTTTCAATATCCCACCCCTATATGTCACCTTTTCTTGCCAACTTAGACAGTTTAGAACTCTTAAAATAAAAAAAAAAAAGCAATTTGTCACATCTAGAGGCTGATTACTAACCCGTGAGATTTCCCATGGGTTAGTGAACTGTTTGCATGAAAATTTGCTAACTGTGCAAATGAACTGCGTAGCAAACTTTTGCGTGAAAATTTGCTCCTGGGAGAAAGATCACTACATTGAAGTATTATCAACTTTTTTTTTTTTTTGCAAAAACTAGCATGCAAAGATGATTTTGCACACCAGTTTTTTACTAATTCATAAATAACGAGCTACTTTTTCTACTTTTTGCATCTCAGCAGCTAAGTATTTATTAATTAAATTAAACTTGTATGCATGGTGGGCTACATATGAAAGTTTTACCACAGAGACTGGCCAAAAATTGTGACATGTTTTTCAGAAGCTGGGCTACCAATGTCAACCAATGGACATCATTCACTGAGATATCAGAAATGGAAGTAGAACAAATGCTAAAAAATGTCAACCCCGCCCCACACAAAATTGACACAATACCAACAATTGAACTTAAGAAATCAGCTAACACAGTCGCCCATATACTAACTAAAATCATAAACCTATCCCTAGAAGAAGGAACAATTCCAGATATACTGAAGGGAGCAACGATAAAACCAGTCATTAAGAAAAAAAATAGTGATCCCCTTATCCTGAATAACTGCAGACCAGTATCAAATCTTCCTTTAAAAGCTAAACTAATTGAAAAAACAATACAGAAACAGCTGGCTGAACACCTGGATAACAATAACATGCTGTATCCATCTCAACACGGATTTCGAAAACACTGCAGCACTGAGACACTGCACCTTTCTTTAACAGATAACATTCTAAGAGGTTTTGATAGCGGTAAACACTATATTCTAATAATGCTCAACCTATCGGCAGCCTTTGACACAGTAAACCATAAAATACTACTAACTAGACTGGAAGAAATCGGATTACATGGCAAAACATTAAACTGGTTCAATTCATTTCTAGAAAACAGGTTTTTCCAAGTCCAGATCAACAACACATTATCAGACAAAAATCAATCTCAAAACAGGAGTTCCACAGGGATCAGCCCTGTCTGTGACCCTTTTTAACATATACATGCTGCCATTATGCCACTTACTTGCAGGACTAAGAATCATACCTTACATTCATGCTGACGATATTCAGCTATTTCTACCTGTAGACGACACATTAGAGAAAACATTAAATCTAGCTAACATGTACCTAAGCATTATAAAACAACTACTAACCCAAATGGAACTTGTAATTAATATTGATAAAACAGAATTTCTACACCTAGAACGAAAAAATACTGAAATCAGCCAAACATCAATAATCCTCAAAGACAACCAGAAAATTGAACTAACTGGAAAAGTACGTAACCTTGGCATAATAATGGACCCTGAAATCAATCTAAAACAGCACATATCACTAAAAGTAAAGGAATGTTACGCAAAACTCATGGTACTCAGAAAACTAAAACCACTACTACTCAAAATGAATTCCAAACAATTCTACAAGCACTAATTTTCTCCAGCACGGATTATTGTAATGCCCTTCTGCTGGGACTACCAAATACAACATTAAGACCACTTCACATACTTCAAAATACAGCGGCTAGAATACTAACTGGAAAAAGGAGGAGGGACCATATAACCAAAACCCTTGCAGAACTACATTGGTTACCGATTGAACACAGAATTAAATACAAAACCCTATGTACCATTCACAAACTAATTCATGATGAGAACTCAGACTGGCTAAACACAGCATTACGGGTACATGTCCCACACAGAAACCTTCGATCAGCAAATAAAGCACTCTTAACCATTCCATCAGTAAAAACAGCAAGACTAACCCAAGTGAGAGAAAGGGCCTTATCATTAGCAGGACCCATAATTTGGAACGCAATGTCTCCAGAGATCAGATTACAAAGTGATCTCAAAGCATTTAAGAAAAGTTTAAAAACATGGCTTTTTAAACAAGCATTTTACAAAGAGACGGGAGAATAGGAATTATTCAGGAATAGGCAGAAGAGCACCAACACACAGTACTTAAGACTGTACAGTACAGTAATCTATGAACTCCACATCACAATAAGCATAATTATAACACTATATATGATAAATTTACCCGTGAAAGTACCTTTGGTACACTCAGTCATGCCCTACTACTCTAAAATGATTATGTCTAATGATATATTGTAACCGAACCTTTGATGGCACCTGTTAGAATGTACTATAGTACACTTTTACCTACATTAAATACGTGCCTACATGTAAACCGTTGTGATGTATATAACTTAGGGACGGTATAGAAAAGATTTTAAATAAATAAATAAATAAATATGTGTGGAAAAAAACACATGGAAACACCAAAATGTTGTGGGTTTTGCACATTCCGGGGCATTTTGTGCATCTGCCTGTATCCCCTGTTGTGAAAACATTCTCCTAGAGAGTGACAGAGGTTATCCAAATTTATGGGAAGCACATACATTTGGAGAAAGCAAATCTCACATATGTAAGCACTGATTATGATACCTGCCTTACATCTTCTTAGTTATGACCTTGCTGTCTTCCCCAAGGCCTTCCTTTTGTTTTTCTTTGGGTGCATTTGTCTTGACTGGATTGTGAGCTCCAAGGAGTAGGAAATGTGCCATTATGTGTGTCTGCATATATCTGGTATGCACTATACAGATCATGATAATAAATAATAATACTTTGAAAACCAGAATTACTCATACAAATGTAGAGCAGCTGATATCACAAATCAGAAATTTACGAACCAGATTCCCCAATGTAACATCAGACTATCTAAGCAGCAGTTTGCTGTATCCTCTACGTTCTTAGGTCTTCACAGTGACTATTTAGTTACTGGGATTAAAGAGTAGGGTAGATCAAATCCCAGTTGGCTATGGGGTAATATCCTACGCTTAAATCCTCTCTATTAGTTTATGCCATTTACTTGAATTTTTAGAGTTTTATCCATAAAGCATTTGTAGGAATTGCTCAAATGTTTCTGCCAACAGGACAAATGAAAATAAGCTATGCAAATAACATAGGAGATTAGGCTCCTTAAAGGGTAAAATGTAAAAATGTTTTGTATAGCAAATGATAACCCAATGCCGTTTTCATGCCTACTGGGCAGTAATGCACAGTAAAATGCAACAGCATTCCACAAATTTTCCTTTTTGATTAAAATAGCTCAGTGCTCAGTCATCCTCAGCATAAAATGAGTTCAACAGTGATGAAAATTAATGATTGAACTGTGCATATGCGCCTCATTTTGGGTTTGCTCACAAAAGTGCTGACTGCACAGCCCAGGTTGGAAACGCCATCATCCAATGCAGGGTATAGCAGGAACCTGCTTTCCAAAAAGAAATCAGAAAGTGTTAGGGACAGAAAGGTTGAAAATTACACTGTACAAAAGACTAGACAAGGAGAAAAAGGTACTTCTCTTTTCTTTTTCCATCTTTAATCATGTTACCATGCAGGCTTTTATAGCGGCACAGCTCCATAATGGATAATAATGCAGTGACATCAGTGAAAGAGAAATAGCAATGAAAATTGTCACTTTTAGCTTCTGACAATGGTTCACAGCCAAACTGAAATATATAGGATGAATCTGTCCTCTGAGACATTCTATATTTACAACTGCCAGCAATTTTCTTTTTTTTTTCCCCTGTAACTAATTAGAAACAGACAGCAGCCTAGGCGGTATAGCATGCTATTTACATTTTACATTCAGTCTGGAAATGAATGGCTAATGGTGTTTTCCTGCGAGAAGAGTGGAATAACGAAACGATGCTGAAAGCATGTCCTGTAAAATCTTCATGAGGTGGATATAAGGTTCTGCTAATTCATTTCCCCCAGGCATAGGTATTTATCTTGGAAAGCTGCGGTGCTTTTCTCTGCTGTAATGTTTGTACCATTCGCATGTCTTTTGTAAGATTGCTTGTATTAACTAGTCGGATATTTTCACTATACTTTACTATTATAAATAAAATAATTTTGCTTTGATTATTGATGCTCCAATAATCACTTTTGATCATTGCCTCCATAGTGCAAATACTTATTTTACCCCCGACATTAATATTTAACAGTTTGAGGGGTTTTCACTGAATTGATGTATAATATATGTAGATTTTACCCAATTTAGATTGTGTTAATACATTTTTAATGAATGCAATGCATTTGTATTGTTCGTCGCTGTAAGGCCTGTCGTAGGAAAGTGGGTTAACAAATATTAATAATAAATAAATAAATGTTTTTCACCAGATCGAGTATAGGATGCTTCATCAGCCTAGAACAGGGGTTCCCAACTTTTTGCAGAGTGTGGACCCCTTTCCAGTCTCTAAACATTTCATGGACTCCCACATGCATTTCTTTAATTGTTGCATGCAGTTAGGTGCCATGTGGAAAACGGATTAATGTAATAACAATAATATGCACTCCAGAATCATTTGTAATGTATAAAAGTTATCATCTGTGTTCTCCCTCCTGCCTTTCCCTTATGGACCCGTCCCTTCTGCTCCGCTTCCTTCCACCCCTCAGACCCTACCTAAGTGCTCACCCCCCTGCCCTCTCACCTCCCCATTCCCTTACCCCGAACTATAGCCCCCTTCTCTTCAGCCCTCTCCCTTCTGAGTCCCCTTCACTTTCCCCACAGCTCCATCCCAAGAATTCTTTATTTATTTGGATTTATTACTCACATTTTTGAATAAGAAATTCATCCAAGGCAGAGTAAAACATATTTGAAAGGTAATATACAGTCTGAAGGGGACTTCAATCAGGACTAAACTAGGCAAAATGTAGAACAGGACTAAACTTGAAATAAGTCTACAACAGGAATACAATGCATCTCAGTAAAATCAACACAGAACTAATTAGATAAGAACACAAACATCTCAGCACAATGGGCTCAGGACACTCATATAAATATAAACATCTCAATAAAACAATAGGTCGCAACAGCATGTTTAAGGCACCCCTTTAAGGTACCAAGCAGACCCCTTGGCCTTCTCCCTCTGAGAGCCCTTTCCAAGTTCTTTTACTCTTAGGCTCTCTTTCTTGCTCCCTGCAACCTCCTTCTCTGTCCCTTTCTGAGTGCTGATCCCACTATGGCACCTGCCCTCTGACCCAAGCCATGGCCACACTACTCCCTCAGTGCAGCTTTTATTCCTCGCTGTCAGGCCAGCTGGACAGCCAGAAGACATGCAGCAGTGACCACCAGCAATTCTCCTCAGGATCTTCACTCTGCTTGCATGGAGGAGCTGGTTGTGTGGATTAGCAGCTGTTGAAGGTGCCGAGGGAGCACGATTCCCCCTCCTCTTGCACAGTTTCAGACTCCTTGTGGTGATAATCGGCCACAATCTTCCCTGTCTCCTCTCTGCACCAGTTTGGGCTTCTTGAGGCTGTAATCTGAGATCAGGCAGCAGGAGCCTTAGAGTAGTGTTCCTGTGACCTGAAGTACCTGACTTGGAAAGTCATAATTTTGATGGCGGTCACTTCTCTCACACAGGGTCAGTGAGTTTCAGGCCTTAGTGACTTATCTGCCTTACACAAAGTTGTTCCATGGTAGGGTGGTCTTGCGTATATGCATCCTGACTAAGGTGGTGTTGGAATTCCACCTTAAACGGTCAATCATCCTTCCAACATTTTTCCCCAGGCCTCATGCTCACCAAGGTGGACAAGCCCTGCACAGTTTATTTATTTATTTCTACAAACTTGATTGATTGCCTGTCTTACAATTGTAACCTAAGCAATATATACCATAAAACGATATACAATAAATCCAAATGCAAATTGGCATGCTGAGTGAGGCTTAGTCAAAGTTCTAGAAACTTTGGCATAGTTTTTCCATGCCGGGCTCTATCAGATGATGTCACTCATGTGTGAGGACTCACATCCTACTGTCCTCCGAGGACACCTGTCACAGATAAGTAACTCTGCTTTACACCTGCTATTTGATGCACTTTGTTTTGCCGAGAGAATTTACAAACACATTTTGTAGAATCAAAAATGATTGTGTAAGTCCCAACTCAACCCATATCCGACCCCAGAATACCTCTCCCCGGGTGTATAAAAGTAGGTGGATACTCTGTATATACATGCCATTTTACACATGTATCTGTCACACAAGGACCATTTCTGCGGGTAAAGCTCACAGATGTCCCTTTGAAGATTATCCCCCCCCCCCCCCCCAAGAGATACCAGTAAGGCATGGGATCTAATATGTTACTATTCAATTCTGACTCTCAATCAACAGGTCCTGACAACAGCACTTTTATGTTAAGAAAGAAGTGACACTTTGCTGTATTTCACAGGATGTAGATTAAGTACATGAGATACTTGGACACACCCTGCTCTTTTTCCTGCTGCAGAAGATTTCAGTGTTGATAATCAAATCTTTGCTTACAGAGAGACAGAGCAGATCAAAGTGATCTTGTCCTGTCAAGAGCAGATCAGTGCTTGCAATACCCAGGACCCCATTCTGCCTTTGGGTTCTAGAGGCTAGAGGGAGGTTGAGGTTCCAAAGACTACTGGTAAATGATTGACAAAATACAGAAAAGAGAGAGCCCATTGAGCCCAATGTTCCTCCCAAAAAGTGGAGGTCTTGCCCCATGAAATAAATAAATAAATAAATAAATGTGGTGATCTCACATTTTCTATAACTCTATGGGCAATATTCTAGGAACAATAACAGTGCTGCCAAAAGACATATCTGAAGGCAAAACAGAAGCAAGACAGACCAGTCACCTTAGATTGAGGATATTTATTCGCACATATATCTTGATAAAAATAGCCCAACTCTGGCCGAGTTTCACACAACATCTCTTTTTATAACGATATATGTTTGAACAAATATCCTCAATCTAAGGCGACTGTTTTGCTTTCTGGCTTAGACAGACTGTCTTCCGGTCCGCTTTGTGGGAACCTCCCTTCTTCAAATGACATATCTGGAAACAAATTTGGTCTGCTGTTCATAGCATTAGAGTGGCTCACCAAGGAAGTGAAGAAATTCACACATAAGTGAAAAATTGATAGTCCATTTCTAATATCACAAGGATCACCTTGTTAGAGGCACTGGAGAGGGAGGATCATCCCTTCCAGAACAACTCACACCCATGAACGAGCTGGATGCTGGAAACACTGTTATTGGCAGGACCATCCAGGGGCTGCAAGAATCCAGACAATTTTTTCCTAGTAAGAGACAGATATCATTATGGTATCCTACAATACTACCATAACGATCACTTTGGTTTAATATACCAGTCATTGGAGAAACTTAATGACAACCATCTCATAATAATAGGGCAAACATAAAAAATGTGATGATCAACATACTGGAAGACGAAACCATATACCTTCAGATTATACCAATGATAGAAGTACTGTTGGCTCTCAATATTTTATAATGAAAGAGAGTGTATATAGTTTTTCTGCAGGCATGCACTTATGAAGTTATGACTCCTTGAAGGAACCACTGCAACTTCCACCAAATAACCCTTCAACGTCTCCAGAGAGACTCAGAACACCCAAAAGGACTCCTGAAGGTAAGTATTCCTAGATATGATACATTATGACTGAGTGAGATGAAGCCCCAAGTAGCCACATCACAACTAAATTAGGATTTTCAGTGCTAGCCGGCTAAGTTTAGATAATCAGGTTTGATTGACCTAAGCATTGCTGGCTAACTTTTCGTTGGCTAGACTGAAGCTGATTAACATCTGATTCTAGTAAGCTAGGTTTCGCTAAAAATCAGTCAAATTTTGGCTAGCTAAGTCAGGTGCTCAGCATTTTTTTTTAATTGAACCCCCAAGCTCTTTAGGCATGAGCAATGTCATTCCTGGTTGCCAAGGATTATCTTAAGTGAGGTATTTTGTCTTCTAAGATGCCTTTATGATACATAGTAGGTAGGTAGGTGGGTAGGTTATTGTGATGTAGAAAAATGGACTGATATGCTATGTGAGCAGGTTCTGAATTAGCCCTTTGTGTGTGAAATGAATACTCTGTACTTTGCAGATGTCTGCTTTCACAGTCACAAGGATGGTTTATACAGCCCTTTGATATGGCACTCTAAGATTGAAATTAAATAAATATTGGCAGATGACCCAAGTCTTCTATTGAAGCTACCCAGCAATCTTTTCTTTTCTTTTTTACTATTAATAGGGTAATTGTTGCTCTATGCAGGTTACCCTAGTCAACATGGGTTACCCTTTTCTTCGTCTTTATTATTTAGCCATTAGGAATCCTCTGTGTTTTCCCATGCCCTTTTGAATTCTTTTACCATTCATGTTCTTACTACCTCTTCTGGGAGGGCATTTCATGCATCCACCAGCCTTTTTGTGAAGAAATACTTTCTGACATTAGTCCTGACTTGACTCCCTTGGAGCTGCATATTATGACCCCTTTTTCTACAATTTTCTTTCCATCAAAAAAGGTTTTATTCTTGTGCATTAACAATATCTAAGTCTGTATCTTATTGCCTCTCTGTCTCCTCTCCCTCGGTGTATACTTATTTAGGTCCTTCAATCTAATTTCACAACTATTTTGTTGCAGGTCCCGCACCATTTTGGTTGCCTTTATCTGGACTGCTTCCATTCTATCTTTATCCTTTTTGAAATATGATCTCCAGAGGAGGCCTCATCAACAACTTCTACAGGGGCATTATTGCATCTTTTTTTACTGCCGGTTATGCCTCTCTCGATGCAGCCCGGCATCCCTCTAACCTTAGCTATCGCCTTGTCACATTGTTTCATCACCCAGATTGTCAGACACTCTGAGGTCTCTTTCCCCAGTCCATGCTCATTAGACTTTCACTCCCTCCCCCATCACATACAGCTTATTTGGATTTCTGTACTCCAAATGCATGACTCTATACTTCTTGGCATTTCTCAAGACTTCTTAGAGCACTTTTTAATTCTCTCCACTCCTTCAGGCTTGTCCACTCTCGTGCAGATTTTAGTGTCATCTGCAAAAAGATAAGCCTTTCCTTTTCATCCTTCTGTAATATCACTCAAAAAGATATTAAACAAAATTGGTCCCAAAACCGATCCCTGAGACATTCCACTTATCACTCTTCCCTCCTCAGAGTAAGTTCCATTTACGACTGCTCACTGATGTCCGTCAGTCAACCAATTTCTGATCCATTTCACCACCTTGAGATCCACTCCCAGGCTTCTCATTTTATTTATGAACCTCCTATGTGGGAAAGTATCAAAAGGTTTGCTATTCGTTGATCAATTTTCTAGTCATTCAATCAAAAATTCAATCAAGATATGATCTTCCTTTGATAAAACCATGTTGCCTTGGATCATGCAACCCATTGCATTGCAGATAGTTCACTATCCTTTCCTTCTGGAGCATCTCCATTAGTTTTCCCACCACTGAGGTAAGGCTAACTCACCAGTAGTTTCCAGGGTTCTCCCTGCTATCATTTTTGTGACGTGAGACCACAACCGCCCTTCTCAAATCTTGCAGCTCTACTCCCATTCCAAAGATCTATTGAATATATCTTTTAGTGGACCTGCCAGCACCTCTCTGAGCTCCTTCATTATCCTGGGATGTAGCTCATCTGGCCCCATGGCCTTGTCGACTTCCAGTTTCACTAGTTCCACCCAAACTCTCTTCCATAAAAGTAGTGGTATTTATGCCTCTACCATCTGGGTTCTTATCAACCAGCAGCAGTCCTTTCCCAAGATCTTCATTAGTGAACACCAAAACGAAGTGTTTGTGTAATGTTTTCTGCTTTTTCCACATCGCTGTCCAATGACCCTTGTCTCCTCTCAGTCTTACAATACCACCTCTGGCCTTCCTCTTTTCTTTGATATATCTAAAACATGTTTTGTCACCTCGCTTTACCTCTTTGGCTATCCTTTCTTCCACTAAAGCTTTTGCCATCCTGATTACTTTTCTCGTCTCTTTCACCTTCACCAGAAATTCTTCGCTGGGTGCCTCTTTTTGAATGCTGATCTTTTTCCCTTTACTTTTTCAGCCACCTCTTTAGAGAACCATGTTGTTCTTCCTTTCTTCCTGCTTTTATTCACTGTTCTTTACATAAAGATTTCTTGCCTTTGTTATAGCTCCTTTTAATTTAGCCCATTGCTGTTCCACGTCTCCTTCCAGCCTTCTAGCTCCTCCTCAAGATAATTCCCCATTTTAACAGTCTGTATGAAATCCATGACTGATTTTCATGTGACTTCTCTCCATCTTAGCCTCTGTATTAAACCATATTTTCTGATGATCACTGGTGCTCAGATGGGTACCTACCTAGACACTGGAGTTAATACCGTGTTTCCCCGAAAATAAGCCCTATCCTGAAAATAAGCCTTAGCTTGAGTTTTCAGGATTTTTGGAGTGGGCTTGAAATATAAGCCCTACTCCAAAAATAAGCCCTAGTTTAGGTGGAAGCGCGGTTGCATCCCAAGACTTGCCCAACTCCCCCTCCCCCAAGACTTACAGAAAGTCCCTGGTGGTCCAGTGGGGTGAAAGCGGGAGCAATCTCCCGCTTTCAGGTCGTTGGCTGCCAGTAATCAAAATAGTGCCAAAGGCTCTTTGCCCTTACCATGTGACAGGGGCTATCGGTGCCATTGGCCGGCCTCTGTCATATGGTAGGAGCAATGGACGGCTGGCCATTGCTCCTACCATGTGACAGGGGCTGACCAATGGCATCGGCCATTGCTCCTACCATGTGACAGGGGCTGACCAATTGCACCGATAGCCCCTGTCACACGGTAAGGGCAAAGAGACATTGGCGCCATTTTGATTACTGGCAGCCAACGACCTGAGAGCGGGAGATTGCTCCCGGAACCCCCACTGGACCACCAGGGAATTTTGGCAAGTTTTGGGGGGGTGGTTGCAATTAATTAAATTTGAAGGGTTGGGGTGCGTTTGGGTTATTGGGTTTTTTAGAACCCCGTTGTAATTAATTAAATTGGAAGGGTTGGGGCGGGTTTCGGATATCTTTTCGGGGGCAGCTGAAATAAAATCGTCCCTAACCATGGGAAAACGAAATTTCCCGCAGTGAGCCGATAACGAAGGCCGAACCGAAAGGTTCATGGAAAAAAAATAAGACATCCCCTGAAAATAAGCCCTAACCATTTTTTTGGAGCTAAAAATAATATAAGACCTGTCTTGTTTTTGGAGAAACACGGTATCTCCAATATTGTTCCTCCTCTTGTGAATTAATTCATCACTTGTCCAAGTAAATCGCCTTGAAAAGTGTGCGCAATCTCCCTACTCCCTACAGATTCTGCAGCAATTCACATCTGGCAGATTCAAATCTCCCTTCTTCCCACCTTTTGGATGTCTTCAGCCAAATTGCTGTTCAGTTCTGTCTGATTGGGAGGCTTGTAGACCACACCAGTATAAATGGAACTGCCGTATTTTTTTAAGACAACTCACAGTGCTTCTTCCTTCCCCTGCATTTCAGTTACTAGGATATTGTTTTTGGCATAAAGAGCTGCTACTCCTTTTTTTTGCCCTCTCTTTCCTCAATAGGTTATAGCCTGGTGTGGCCGTATCCTATTCATGAGACTCCCTGAGCCACGTCTCTGTGATAGCAACGATATCCAAGTGTGCCTCCACCATTAAGGCTTGCAAATCTGGAAATTTGTTGCTCGGACTGCAAGCATTTGTGCACAGAGCTTTCCAGTTTTTTTTTTCCCCCTCAGCTTGCTGTTCTTCCTGGATACCTTTTCTGTGCTTTTGCCTAAAAAATGGACTAATCTTGTTCTTATATCCAGCCACGTCCTCTGATAAAGGAAGGAGAACAGTTGCTGTTGTGATGGTTTCTTAGTAGCATCATACCATATTATACTGATTTTATGTCTCAGCAATATTGTAGGTGTATTCTTGTCTTTAATTGTGACAGAAACATTTCCGCTGAAGCGTTTTAATGCATTCTCTCCGGATAAATTCTTTATGAGCGTTGCCACGCTTTGATCCCATGCTCTGATTCATCACTTCAGTTAGATTAGAAATAATTTTCCTGTAATGAGAAATCTTATCCTTTTCCTGTTCATATTTTGAAAATAGGGCTTTGGTGCCCCAAACACAGAAAAGCAAAACAATATTAATAAAACCGCCAAGCTCTACCCCGTGCTTGCAGTGTCCCGACCTGATGCTTTTGTTCTTTCTCTGCATCTTGTGGTTGAGGAAGTAAAGGCAGCTTCTTTTGCAATGCTATAACCCTTCTACCCCTGTTCCTAACTTTGTATCTGTCCCAAGTGTGATTGAACTCTGTCACAGTCCAGCTGGCCACCACCTCTGCTGGTAGCTTTTTTCAAATGCCTGTCACTCTCTCTCGTGGTATTTTCTCGTGTTTCTTCTGACCCTTTCTCCCTCTGCATCAGGAACCCTTGCCCTTGCAATTCATTTTCTATCGAAAATTTCACCTTCCAGTAATTTATTGAACATCAAATATTTAAATATTTGTCATATCTCCTCTTCCCTTCTTTCTTCCACTGATTTAAAATGTTGGGTGTTTTTTTCCCTGTGGTTCACTGCTAAACTATTGGTTTGGGATGCAGAAATCCAAGGTAGAAGTGCATTAATGGGAAGGGGGGGTGAGATGATATTGGTGCACCAGTTGGGAGAGAGTGACCTCAAGATGATCATATCTGTGATTTTTAAGGCTGCAAAAGTACGAGAAGGAAGTGGCCAGAGCCAGGGGTGCATAGGGAGAGCCATAACTAGCTTTTGGTGAAGCCTCACCTGGAATATTCTGTGTAATACTGGAGACCATTTCTCCAAAAGAATATTGCAAACTATTTGAAGAGCATGGCCCTATTCTCACTCAGGGTGATATTGGGGGTTTAAAGATGCTATCTACATGATGTAACTAGTACAGGCCAGCTCCTTTAATCCCGTGAAGGGCCTTCCACCTCACAGCCTAACTGCTCAGCTGTGCTGTGTGGTTCAGTTTAATGGATGAACCCACACAAGCTCTCAGAGGTTTAGAGAAGGGGCTGAGATGGAAAACTGTGTGACTATAAACCTAGGTTGAATGAATTTATAATCATTTTATACCCTTTTAAAACTTTAACCTTCATTTGCAGGGGGGAAAATGTGACAAGTTTTAAAATATTTATTTTCTCAGGCTCACTGTGAGAGGTTTCTCATTAACAAAATGTAAGTATACTCTTTCCAAAGTGAATTATTTAAACACAGGATAACATTTAAGATTCTCTCTCTCTCTTTTAACCTTTTTTTTTTTTTTTTACAGGCTTTCTCTTAAGAAAATTCTAATTTGGAATTCTCCCACTCAAGAAAAACAATGGTAATCACAAATCAAAATTTATATTTTATAATTCTTTCTCCATCACCCATCCTTTCTGATCAGAATTATGTTTTCCCTTTATTTTAGTGAACTCACTTGTCCATCACATCAGAATGACATCAGACGTGGTATTCTTGCTGAACTTTGATGCACTGGAACAATAAGAACATAAGAAATTGCCATGCTGGGTCAGACCAAGGGTCCATCAAGCCCAGCATCCTGTTTCCAACAGAGGCCAAACCAGGCCACAAGAACCTGGCAATTACCCAAACACTAAGAAGATCCCATGCTACTGATGGAATTAATAGCAGTGGCTATTCCCTAAGTAAACTTGATTAATAGCCGTTAATGGACTTCTCCTCCAAGAACTCATCCATACCTTTTTTGAACCCAGCTACACTAACTGCACTAAAAGAAAATTAGGTCTTACCTCTGCCAACCCTCGTTCCTGTAGTACCAAGGATCAGTCCAGACTCCTGGGTTTTGTCCCTGCACCAGCAGATGGAGACAGAGCAAAACTTGTCAGGCTCTGTACATATACCAGGGTGCCACCCACAGCCTGCCAGTATAACATAATGTCAAAGCAGATTGCCCTGAAACTACACACTAACTAAACACCAGAAGCGTAACTGGAGAACCCTGGGCTCACTGTCCCCAACAAGAGACCTGCTCCAGAGAACAAAAATATACAAACAGATAATTGCTGAACAACCGGAAAGCCCCCCAAAAACTACCATAAGGAAACAGATCCTCAGTGATCTCAGACCCAACCCTCCAGACCACTGAGATCCTCACTTAGGGCCTCATTTTCTAAAGTATCGCAGGCCTGCAATACTTTAGGTAATGAGGGGCGGGAGGCCGAAGCCGGGGGCAGTCCTGCGCTAGCCGGCAGCAATCGCACCGCCGCGGTGCGATCGCTGCTGGTTTCGCACCCAATAGCACCACCATAGAAGGTGTAGCTATTGGGCGCGAACTAGGACGCGAAAAGGGCCTTACCTTTTCGTCGTCCATGGCGTCTTCGCGGAGTCAGCCCCGGTGACGCCCTGACTCCTCCTCTTCCAGGGCTGACTCCACCCCCATCTTGGTATCGTAAACGATAAGGGACTTTTCGCGTGCGAAACGTCCCTTATCACGCGCGATCCGTCTGGAAAATAAGGTCCTTAGATACTCAAGGTCAATTCTGTTGTCAAAACAACAGAGACTCACTAAAGATCCGTCATGGACGGGTACAGTGCCTGCCCACTAGAACTACCTTCCAGAAGAGCTCCAACAAATACATGACTACTCCCATTTCAAGAAGTAAATAAAGGCCTGGCTCTTCAGCCAGGACTTTAATGTCCAAAGCTGCTGAATTTTCTACAGGAAACTGACAGCATCACCTCAAGTACCTTAGCAATGCTGCTGCAAAAAAATGTTTTGCTATGCTGTTATTTATTCTTGAGTTTGTCATTAGTACTGCATTCCCGGTAGAGCTTAGTTTATATTTGTTGATGTATTTAATGTCAGTCCTAAAGGTGCACCTTTATATTTCCAAGTTTTAATATGATTTGTGCTGCTTTTCAGATTTGATTTACACCTTTTATTGTGAAGCTGCAAATAACCTCTGTTTGTATGCTGCTATTCTAATGTGCTGTAACTCGCTTTGGGTGACTTTCATGTTCAAAAAAAGGCAAATAAATCCAAGTAATAAGTAAATAATTCATCTCAGTCATTATCACCCGATCATAATAAATTACCCTGCTGAAAAAGCTAAACAAAATAATCATGCTTTTTGCTAATTTTCTGCTAATCTTTTTGCACATGATAAGCCTTTGGAAGTTTGCTCCAGAGAACTGGAGTAATAACTGAAAAAGCCCTCCCACTCGTTCCGTGTAAAGCATCTTTTACTAAGGGGTTGCAAACAAGCTCCTCTTGGGAGGGCCATAACACTTGGGAAGGAATATAACTGAATAAGCATTTTTATAAATATTAAGGGCCCAGTCCATGGAAAGCTTTAGATTTCAGTACAAAACTGCCTTTGTTATTCAACTGGTAACCATGCAATATTAAAAAACTGTTAAAAATGCACCTGTTTAAGGAGGCTTTCAACTTGCTTTGATTAATTTATAGCTGATTCTTGATATGAACCATTGAGTTTCTCACTGGTATTGTTCCTGTTTATAATATATATTTTTGTTCATTTGCTCGGAAATGTACTTTTATACATGTTTTTAACTTGGAAACCACTTAGAACATGGGATTGCACAGTCTAATCATTTTTAAAATAAACAAGAATGGGGTAATAGGCTCTCTGAACCTATGCTCACGCACCAAGAATTTTAGCTGCTGTGCTCTGGACGAATTGTAGCTTTTCTAGAGCTACTTGAAGTAACCCCCATCGATGCCGATGCAATAAGATATGCATTCAGCCACATCCCCATGGCTCTCGATGTCGTATTTAAATGAGGGGCTGCGTAAAAAATGGAGCACGCTTGGAAAGAATTGTGAATCTGCAGCGCTCAAATGCACTGGGCACCCACAATTGCAACAGGCGCTCAATATGAGCACCCATTTTTATCCCACTTCTTCAGGCCAATTTCTTTGTTATTTTATTGAGGTTGCTGAAGATGCCCATAGTTAAGTGCCGCTTGCTATGGGCATCTAAATTGTGCGGCCATAAGAACTTTTTTTTTTTTTATCAAGCCAATATACATTTATTTTTCAATACCGTAAGCAATAAATTATAAGTGTCACAACGAAACTAAGTAGGAGGACACACAGAAGATTGCATGTTTTTTATTTCTCATGAGCCCTACGACTCGCAAATTGACTTTACTCCACTTCCAGGTTTGGCGTTAAATTTGCCGCGTTAAAAAATGTGTGTTGGGCGCCAAGCAATTTCGTGCATCTAGGGGTAATCGAGGCCGCATCTACATGGAATTTTCATGTGAGGGACGCTGTTGGCTACGCATTTGTTTTGGCGCACATTTTGGATGAGCTAATCTCTTTATTGCATCGGATGCTAGTCTGGCGTATCCAAAACGCACACCCAACCACACGTAGACCCATGCACTAGGCTGAGCACACTTTATTGCATCGGCTTCATAAACTGCATTACAATAGTCCAGTCAAGAAGTAATTAGTGCATGAATAATTGTGGCCTGATTCTCAGCAGACAGAAAAGCTCTTAATTAGCAAATCGGCTAAAGATTTCCAAATAAAACGTTCATCATAGTTGAAATATATAGTTGAGATGGTAAATCAGAATCCAACCCTACTCTGAGATTCCATTCCCCCAGGGCAAAATCCAGTTTCTGACCATTCACCTTCACATGAAAACCCTCAAGCCTATCTTCTAATCCAGCTCAAAGGGCAATAGATTTACTCCAGTTCAGTGAAATTAATTTATGTTTCCCTACTATTTTTTAACTTTTTATTTATAGTCCAACAAAAAGCATGCACAAAATAAGCAAAACCATGTATCATAGTACAACAAACATCAATACAGTGAGAAATATCTAAAACATTAAAGAATCTTGCATGCTGCAGTTTTGCTTATATCAGATATAAAAATTAACAAAAAAATTGTATCAACATTTAAATCTTTGTTCATTAAAGCTGTTAATATTCATCTAATCCCAAAACCAAGTTTATAAATAAACATTGACTGAAAACTGCTTCCAGCCAACTCTTGTTTTCAGCATTCCTACAGATTATAATGGATTGCTTTACTGAAACTGTATTTTAAGGAGGATATTTTCAAAGAGATATCCATAGGTAAAAGGGTGTTTATCTACAGGAAAAAAAAAAACCCTTTGACAATTCCCTCTCTCCCATGCAGGGAAAAGGGGTAGCACCAGGGGATAGAGTTAGGGGGCGCAATAAAGTACATGCAGTGATTTTAGTACCAAACATCTGCCCTCGGGGCAATAGGGGATGCGTGGGTGGATGGATGGATGAGTGGATGCTTGTGGGGGGGAGGCATACTCTCTCCCACTATCCCCATGCACTCTCATTCCCTCTCTATTTCTCCCTCTTTTCTCACCACTTTCCCCAACTCCTTTCCCTTTTCTCCTCCCCTTCCCCACTCTCACTCAGTCCCTCTTCCCACCTCAGACATCTCTGCTTTGCCAATTTCTTTACCACCATTACATCTTTTTCTCTGGCTGACAAAGCCGGGGAACTTTTGTTGCCTCCATGCATGTAAAGAAATAGTAAAACTTAGTCCATGGGCCTCTTGCCACCATGTGCAAAAGACATATGGCGGGCCTGAAAAAATAAGCCCCGGGGGCCACATCCAGCCCATGGGCCATAGTTTGGGGATTCCTGCCTTTGAAGGAAAGGGGAGATGACAGAGACATTCAAATCCCTCAAAAGTATAAATTATACTCAGAAAGTAAACATTTTCTGGGAGAAAAAAGTTTTAGAATAAGAGGTCATGATATGAGGGCTCCAAGGGAGTAGAATTGGGAGCAACATTCTTAACTGAAAGAGCAGTGGATGCTTAGATTGACCTTGATGGAGATAGAAACCAGGAGAGAATTCAGGAAAGAAGGGGATAAACACAAATGATCTTTAATTGCCAAGGAGAAAGCTAGAGATCAACTGAAGTCCAAGAGGAAGTAATTTGGTGAAGACAGGATGGGCATTTATGGTCCTTATCTGCCATCATATTCTATGTTTCTGGGTTTGTCTATTGATCCTTTTTTTTTTTTTGCGGTTTCCTATTTTTACCATAAAAGGAAAAAAAATGAAAAGTGAAGAAATTGCTTTCACAGACATGAACAGGAACTGTGCAGCTGCAGCAACAGATCTTCACAGCCTTGTGCAGGGGGAACAGTATTTGGATTTCAGATCTGTCAGGAGGCGGTGCAGATCTGGGCCTGGGTGCTGGCTCAGGGAATGCTGCTCTGGGCCATGTACTTGGCCAGTGCAGAGAACGCCATGGCGGACAGGCTGAGCTGAACTTTCAGACCACACAAGTGGTCTCTGAAGTAGGAGGAGGCGGATCAGATCTTCCATCACTGGGGGATCCCGGACGTGGATCTATTTACCTTCCCTTGCAACAGGAAAGTTCCCTGGTACTGCTCCCTGACCAGGTTGGCCGGCCAGCCAGCCACAGACACCTTTGCCCTTCACTGGGGGACAGGCCACCTGTACACATATCCTCCACTTCCATTAGTATCAAAGATCCTGTTGAAGCTTCGCCAGGACAGGCTCCTCATAACCCTCCCATTGGCCGAGACAAGTTTGGTTCCTGCTCCTGCGGGATCTCTCCCAGTGGGACCTGGTCCATCTTGGTACTGCCCCAGACTTCCTCACACAGGATCAGGGGAGGCTGCACCACCCAAACCACCAGGCCCTGCCCCTCATGTCCTGGATGCTGAGTGGTTGATCTTGCAGCCTCGAGTCCTGATGGCTTGAGAAAGACTTCCACCAGGAAATCTTATGCTTCAAAATGGAGGAGGTTTACCATCTGATGTGAGCAGAAAGGTCTTGAGCCCTTCTCCTGTCCTGTCTGGTAACTCCTGGATTACCTGCTGCACCTGTCAGAGGCTGGGCTTAAAACCAACTCCATTCAAGTACATCTGAGTGCCATAGGTGCTTACCACCAGGAGGTGGATGATTCACCCATCTCAGTGCAGCCCATGGTAGGGCGATTTATGCATGGGTTGCTTCAGTGCGGCCTCCCCTGAGGCCCCCTGCAGTTTCTTGGGACTTAACATGGTGCATTTGAATCGCAGTGCTCCTCTACCCTCAAGTATTTGACTTAGAAGGTCATATTCTTGGTGGCGATCAGGTTGGCATGCAGGGTCAATGAACTGCATCCCTTGGTGACTTATCCACCCTACACAAGATTCTTCCATGACCGAGTGGTTCTGTGCACTTACCCTAACTTCCTAACGAAGATGGTGACGGATTTCCATCTTAACCAATCCATTGTTCTGCCTACCTTCTTCCTGAGACCTCATTCTAACCAAGGGGAGAGGACGCCTTACCCAGTGGGGGACACAGTCCACCAGCTCCTTGTCTCTTTTGACCCTATTAGGCTGGTAGTGGCTGTTGCTAATCAGACTCTCTCCACCTGGCTAGTGGACTGTATTTCCTTCTGCTATGTCCAGGCGGGGCTGCAACTGGAGGACCATGTCACAGCTCATGCTGTTAGTGTTGCACTGCAGGTGGACCCTTGGGCCAAGGTGGGGTTGATGTAATCCGTAGGTAGGGACCTACGGGTCCCCACCATCGGCAGGCGGAGTGGGCTGATGAACAGAGGCCAGCTGGAGCTTCACAACTACCAGTCCTCGTTTTCCGCGGGTTGAGCCTTTGGGTGCCGGGGCCGCCTGGACTTAGGTGGGCCTCTGTGTGACGTCGATGTGGAGATCGGTTCAGCCCAGAGACAACAGGTGAAAGATGGTACAGTCTTATGCTGGATGGGGTAGGGTCCTTGAAACTCAGGTGCCATTGGAACGGAGGCAGACAGGGGGCACCCGAGCAAGAGCAGGCCGAAGCCAGAATGAACCAAGTCCAGGCGATAAGCTTGAGAGGCGTCAAGGTACAGGCTTGAGTCAGGGCTGGCGGCAATCCGGAGGCGGTGGCAAGCAAGGCTGAGGTCTGAACACAAAGATAGATGAATGTAGTCACATGATACGAAGGTCTGAATCCGGGGATAGACAATAGCGTAGTCAGGCGAGGCAGAGGTCTGGGTCTGGAGATAGGCAGTAGCGTAGTTAGGTGAAGCAGAGTCAAAGTCTGTGTAAGCAATCCGAGGAATGGAATAAGACAGGAACGAGGAGACAGGAACCAGGAAAAACGAGGAGCAGGATTGTAGAGATGAATCTCTAGGAGGCAATGAGTACTCAACCAGTGAAGGGACCTGTTGCAAAGGCAAAGCTAGGGAGCGGAGCTTGCGCTTAACTATAGTAGCTCTGCTGATGTCATCATCCAGGGCCGTGACTAGGTTCCCGCCGCGGTCCCTACTTAAGCAACAGTGAAGCGCGCGTGTGTGCCTTGGGAGGGGCACGGCGCTGAGAAGGAGCATGTCTCCACGGGCCACACGGAGAGGGCCGATGAGAAGCAATGGACCCGGTGGCTGGACCGGGGATGCTGGGGACTGCAGCGGGGCCGTAGGTTTCCGGGGGAGGCCCGATGATGGAGCTGACGGTCCACCGCCAATAGCGAGAAGGAACCAGGAGCTGGGATCACTGCAGCAAGGTGAGGGGGCCATGCCGTGGGTCTGCCGCAGACGGCACGCATAACAGTTAGAGCCTTGGCAACTTCCGTGGCTCACATGCATGCAGTTCCACTGGGGGAGATCTGCAAAGCTGCGACATGGTGCTCCCTCCACACCTTCGCTGCTCGTTATTGTCTGGACGAGGACAGCTGTTGGGATAGCAGATTCAGCCAGACTGTCCTCAGGAACCTCTTTCAGTAGTGAACCCAACTCTTCTTGCCTAAGGCCCCTGGGTTGAGGTCACTCGCCCCGCTATTACTCTGTTGCTGTGCCTATTGGCACCTGCTTGGTATCTGTTGGTGCCATTATTTTTGGGGCCAGTCTGTAGCTAGGGATTCACCCATATGTGAGGGCTACCATCCTGCTTGTCCTAGGAGAAATCAAAGTTGCTTGCCTGTAACAGGTGTTCTCCTAGGATAGCAGGATGTTAGTCCTCAAGAAACCCACCTGCGGAGTTGGGTTTGTGTAGTTTGTTGTTTTATTTTTTCATAATCTGCTTACAAGACTGAAGAGAGACCCTGTGAGGATGCGTGGCTAGCGGCATGCTGGCACCACTGGAGAAGTGGCCAGGGCGGTTGCCTTGTGAAGAGTCCCTACTGCCAGGAAGTGCAGATCTATAAGTGACCGTGTCTGTGATTTGTTTTCTGGAACTTTATTCTCTGCACTGCAGTGCACTGTTCAAAAGTGCACCCGCTGTGAATTTTCATCCGCAGTCAAGTATTCAGTGAAAGGATTTATTTTTTTAACAACAGCTGATCTGTGCAGCGTGTTTTATTTATTGCAAGATGTAGAAAATCTCTACAGGAAGTCTTACGGGCTTGAAAGTCTTCCCCCCCCCCCCGGTCAGGAAAAGAACTGGGGAGCCTGGATGAGAACGTGGCCCCGGCATTCCTCAGTGAGGCACCTTACCCAGTGGGGGCCACATTACATCACCAGTTCAACCCAAGTGTTCTCTTTTTGGCTTTTCCCTTCATTCCCTTACCCCCATGGCACCTAACCTCAAAGTGTCTACTTACAGGCAAAGCAAATGCAATCAATCCCAAGATTACTTTACATGGAGAATAACGGGTACTGCCCTTTATCTTGTATGTCAAAATAAAAAATAAGGTATACACGTTGGGTGACGGTTACTTATCCTCTCAACAACACTATACTATCACATGAACATAAGAGAGGTAGCAAAACTTTATTGATAACGTTATATCACACTCACATAAAAATGTGTCATGTGTCACAAAACATTACATTCATACCCATTCACTCATTAAAAACACATGTGCAGCACCAATAACATCCTATAATATCATATCAAATATGTATCTAGAAATCCCTGTGGTATATCTACCACTTACAACCCTTAAATGGTACCACAGGGATTTCTAGATACATATTTGATATGATATTATAGGATGTTATTGGTGCTGCACATGTGTTTTTAATGAGTGAATGGGTATGAATGTAATGTTTTGTGACGCATGACACATTTTTATGTGATTGTGATATAAAGTTATCAATAAAGTTTTGTCACCTCTCTTAAGTTCATGTGATAAAATAAAAAATAATACAGCCATGTAGAAACTTAAACAATCTTGTATTGATAGATCAATAATAATCCTTAAGATTTAAGCGCAGACGTACAGAAGATGGATAGACAAACTGAGTAGAAGCTCAGGTCGATTGAGAGAGTCATTAGTGCTTGATACCGAGCTTTTCCACAGCTTGCAAAGATCTTTCTTTACTAAGGGGCCCTCGGGTAATTGTTTTTCTTAGGCATATACATCAGTTTAAGGCAGGGATTTAATAAAATATTTTGCTGTGCCCCTGTGCTTCCATTAATGCTTTAACGTGTCATATTTTTCTCAGAAGGCAAGAAAACAATCTAGCGAAAAAGAGGGATGTGCTGATTGATACTGCTGTGAAAAGGAAAGTCAGAAATTCGGAGGGGGCAGGGGAGGTTTCACTGTGTTTTTTTCCGGTGGCTATATAAAACAGAAAACCTAAGCCATGCATGCAATGTGTAACATGCTTTACTTAGGCAACTCCATTTTAATTAACTTTTAACAGTTTTGTAATTCCGCACACTCCTGTTTATTGGCCTTGACTGGAAATTTTTTGGTAAAGAATCTAGTTATGCACTTAGCATAATAGAGCTCCGTCTGACCTGTACATCTGTGAAATTATCGCCGCTTGTTTTCACAGAAGCTTTTTCCCCTGACCAATTGAGCCACAGGAGCCCTGAGCCGTTTCATAATACTGTGTTTATATTTCCTGCTGGGAATCCAATCTCAGCCACGCTGACTTCACCTGGAGAGTTCCCTTTCACCTAGAATGCACTTGCTGTTAAGAACAAGCTGTCTTGCAGGCAGGTCTAAAGTAGTTTAAGTCTTGTCCATACAGTCTGATAAGCTCTAGAGCTTGTTCCTAAGCATTAGGAAGCTCCTTTTGCAAAATGATTTCTCATATGCTACATCCCTGGTGACATCAGCAAGACGTTCCACTCAGAACTAGCGGAGCCTATTTTTTTCCAGAACACGTGCACACATATCCGAGCATATAAATGGATCCCCAAAACAGTACCCTGATGTATCCTGAAAATTTGGTACGGATAACACCCCAAACACAAAAGCTTTTAGGAGGACACACCTTCAGACACAGACACAATGATCTCATAAGCCTTCTTCCCTTTGGAAAGGAGGCTGAAAAGGCCTTCCGATATATAAAACCATTTGGGTGCGTCCGCCTCTTACTGATTATTGATAATTCAAAGACCATGCGGAACTAGGGAAGGAAGTTCGCATCACTGGCTACCCATTCATTTGCATGTGGCTTCTGGTCATTGATGAGCTTTCCGGTTTCATGGGAAGTTTTAATTTTAATGTACTTATATCTCACATGTTTATGGCAATTTTTCATAACTTCAAGTGTTAGTTTTTATGACTGGTTTGTCAAGATTGCCATCCATTAGAAAGTACACTGTGTGTGCTAATGGTTGAATACCATTTAAAAATCCAATAAAAAATGACACTGCATCCTATTACCATCTCCTCTTTGATTCTTTGCTAGTCCTACTTGCCTGTCTTTCTTTTTATCTTTTATTTTGCACTTGTACAAGATATGTGGGGTGGGGGGGGGGGGGGGGAAGAGGAAGAGAAATTATAAGGTGGAATGGTGTTGATTAACAAGCTAAGATATTGTAAGTAATACTATTAACTTTATATTATTAAATGATGTGGATGTTAAAACTGAGATTTCAGGTACTGTGAGGATCATTTTTAAATATATTTCTATGGGTCAAAGTACCCACAGAAATGGTCTTTTGCAAAATTGCATTCATGTTCACAAATTAATATTGCCTTATATATCTCAAATCTCTTAGTGCAAAGTAAAGCCAGAACAGTTAAATATTTGATAGTGAGATTGTTCATACCACCCGTGCATCTTCGGGAAACATGTTCACTTTTGTTGAATGCCAACGGGTCGCATGTAATCCTAAATCTCGCTAAGGCTGCCTTATTTTTTTTTAGAATTTTCAGAGAATGCAATTAAACTTTTTTTTTTCAGAATCATAAAGGAAGAAAGTTTTACTTTCCTTTGTGAGTCTTTTTATCAATACGTTACGTCAGGTTCACTGTGATATTTATTTGAAACAAAGAAGAATCCTCAGACCTCTTGGAATTCAATTGTGTTTCAAATATTCTTCTAATGTAGTGCTATGCAGCTCTGTGCGTATTAACATTTCTCAAGAATAGTCAAATCCTCCATACCTCAGGTTCATTATCTGTTCCTCCAAACGACGACAGACTTTTTACAACTTCGGCCACATGATCTGTAGAATAACTAGGTTAAATAGGTTGCAGATCACCAGAACCAGGTCTGCAAATTCATCTTTGAGTTCCTTAAGAGCTCTGGGGCGAATGCTCTCTAGCCCTGATGATTTGTTATTCTTTGATCTGAGTTTTTACATCCTCCAGTTTCACAACAGTTCCATCTAAGTCACTCAGAATCATCACCATCAAAAAATGTTCCGGTGCGGGTATGACCCCGACATCTTTCTCAGTAAAGACAGAGGCAAAGAATTCATTTGGTTTTTCTGCTACCTCCCTGTCCTCCCTGGCCACCTCTTTCACTACTCGGCCATCTGATGGCCCAGCTGAACCCCTCACAGGCTTTTTGCTTCATACTTGGAAAAAGGTTTTATGACTTGGTTTTATCTCTATGGCAAGCTTTTTTTCAAATTCTCTCTTAGTCTGCTCAATTATTTATTATTTATTTATTTGTTTAAATTCTTTTCTATACCGTCGCTAAGTTAAATACCATCGCAACGGTTTACATGTTGGCACATAAATTAAGGTGCTAGAATGCGTACTGTAGTACATTCTAACAGGTGCCGCAAAAGGTACAGTTACAATGAATAATAAGAAAAAAAACAATCAATTGTTTAGTGAAGTAGGTCATGCCCAGGAGTACCTGTAATGTATTAATCACAGGTAAAATTCCTATTCTCTGTGTTTTTCAATTATGTTTGTTGTGAAATCGAGTTGCTCATTCTGAGAGTAGTGCAGTATGCTGGTGCTCTTCTGCCTTTCCTGTATGTTTTCTATTCTCCAGTCTCTTTATAGAATGCTTGTTTAAAAAGCCATGTTTTTAAACTTTTCTTAAAGGTTTTGAGATCTCTTTGCAATCTGATCTCTGGAGGCATTGTGTTCCAAAGTGTGCCTGCTAGTGATAAGGCCCTTTCTCTCACTTGGGTTAGTCTCGCCGTCTTTACTGAAGGAATGGTTAAGAGTGCTTTATTTGCTGAACGAAGGTTTCTGTGTGGGACGTGTACTCTTAGGCCTGGATTTATCAAAATGCGGTAAGTACCGCATGCAATAGCAAAAGGGGTGTGTTTTATGCTAATATAGCATTTATCGCTAATTACCTGTGCGAAGAGCTAAGTTAGCACAAATTGCGATACCATTTTCAGATTCTGCGATAAGTGCCAGACCTGTTGCATTTCCTTCATTCAGCCACCAGGGGACCATTGTTAATGGTCCTAGACACACGGGAGAGAGAGAGAGAGAGAGAGACTGGCCATAATGTCATGGCCCATAGGTAGGTATTTGTATCCCTATGGTAGGCCCACCTAGATTTGATGGCCTTTGGAGTGAGGAAATTCACTCCAAGATGAGATTTGGGTAAGGTTCTCTCAACTTAGCTTGAGGGACTCTCTACCTGGGTAACATCAAGCTAGGTTGAGAAAACCTTGCCCAAATCTCATCTTGGAGTGAGTTTCCAATCCAAAGGCCAGCAAATCTTCACAAGAGACCACTGTTCTGTTCGTAGGTGTCACGTAGAATGTCAAAGTGGCCCCTAACCCCCTACACTTTTACCTAAATCCCACCTCGAGTTACTAGGTGGGCCTACCATAGGGATACAAATACCTACCTATGGGCCATGACATTATGGCCAATCTCTCTCTCTCTCGCTCTCTCTCTCTCTCAGGCTGTGGACCCGTCAATTCACCTGAAATACGACTTACGGGAGACATCGCAAATGGCGATGAAACCTTACCACACGGTCACGGCAGCTATCGCACAGCCTAACACCATCCAAAGAGGTGTAGTTAAAATCGGCATTACGGCTGTGCAATAGCTCATCGCAGACAGGCTAACCCATACGATATGGTGCGATCGCATGCGTTAAACACGTTTTCGCATGCGTTAAGGGCCTATCGCATCTGTTAACGGGGCTTTTCGCATGCGATAAGCCCTTAACGCATGCGAAAACGCCTTATCGCATTTTGATAAATGACCCCCTTAGTGCTGTGTTTAGCCAGTCAGCATTTTCATCATGTATTAGTTTATGTATGGTACATAAGGCTTTGTATTTTATTCTGTGTTCAATGGGTAGCCAATGTAAGTCCGCTAGAGTGTCGGTTATATGGTCTCTCCATTTTCTGGTTAGTATTCTAGCTGCTCTGTTTTGAAGTATTTGAAGTGGTCTTAGAGTTGTATTCGGGAGTCCTAGTAAAAGTGCATTACATTAGTCAGTGCTGGAGAAAACTAGAGCCTGAAGTACTGTTCTGAAATCAGCTGGTGTTAATAGTGGTTTTAGTTTTCTGAGGATCTTGAGTTTTGCATTTAGCGATATGTGCTGTTTTAGATTTATTTCTGGGTCCATTATTATTCCAAGGTTCCATACTTTTTCAGCTTTTCAATTTTTTTTGTTGTTGTTTTTGAGTATTATTGAATGATTTCGATATTTTTTTTCAAGATCATGAGAGGTCTTGAACGAGTAGATGTGACTCGGTTATTTACACTTTCGAATAGTAGAAGGACTAGGGGGCATTCCATGAACTTAGGAAGTAACACATTTAAGACTAATTGGAGAAAATTCTTTTTCACTCAACGCAAAATAAAGCTCTGGAATTTGTTGCCAGAGGAGGTGGTTAGTGCAGTTAGTGTAGCTGGGTTCAAAAAAGGTTTGGATAAGTTCTTGGAGGAGAAGTCCATTAATGGCTATTGATCAATTATACTTGGGGAGTGGCCATTGCTATTGATTGCATCAGTAGCATGGGTTCTTCTTAGTGTTTGGGTAATTGCCAGGTTCTTGTGGCCTGGTTTTGGCCTCTGTTGGAAACAGGATGCTGGGCTTGATGGACCCTTGGTCTGACCCAGCATGGCAATTTCTTATGTTCTTATGTTCCTAGGCACGCGTGCGCACACCACCGGGCCCTCTTATGAAGACGCTAAGGTGGGAACCTCAGGGGCATCCCCAGCTGATGACATCACTTGGTCAGGGTTCTTAAGCACCGCCTTCGCCCCCTGCTAGCTGACTTGGCAACGAGTTCCATTGCTACTCTACTTGCTCCTGTCTCCTCGGACCTGTGGTGGCTGTCTCGAAACTTCCTTGGACTCTGGACCCTGGCTCAGGTACCCACTCCTCGGGGGCCTGCTTGCACTCTTTCCGGAGTCCTGGTCTCCTGGCTTCCCCTGCTCCTTGGGCTAGCCCTGTGCCTTCCAGGAGTCCTACTCGCCAGCTCCCCCGCTTCTCGGGGTTGCCTCTGGGAACTGCCATACCACTTGGGAGACTCATCTCCGTGCTTCCCTGCTCCTCGGGGCAGTGCCTACATTCTACGTCGGTGACTGCCTGTGCTTCCCCACTCCTTGGGGCAAGTGCCTACGGTCCACACTGGTGTCTTCCTGTGCTTCCCCTCTCCAGGGTAGTGCCTACATTCTAATCTGAGGACCAGAGACTGTCTGTGCTTCCCCGCTCCTCGGGGCAGTGCCTACGTTTCACACCGGTGATTGCCCGTGCTTCCCTGCTCCTTGGGACTGCATCTTTGTTTGATTCAGTGACTGTTCTCACACCTCCCCTGCTTCTCGGGGTTGCTTACGTCATTACCTAGAGACCCGGCTCGGGCTTCCCCGCCCCGCAGGATAGCCTACATCATCGCATCAGTACCTTCCTTGCTACATAGATCCGCCCCTTGGGGCTGTCTCAGCAGTATACTTCCTGCACCGCCTGCCTAGTGCTTCCCGCTCCTTGGGCCAAGGGTCCACAAAATCCACAAACCATAACATAGTGCTACCAGACAATGGCAATTTACATGCTGGCACAACGCAGTAGTATTTCTCTTACTGTGATAGTGGATCCAACCTTATTTCCTCAAAAGAACAAACTTTATTTCATCGGGATCTGCCATCCCTCCTCCTGACGGCTTTGGAATTGAACATTCAATACTTACAGATCTTTCTTTTCCCAAAAGTTCTCAACATATATTTTTCTGCAAGAAAACCTTGTTCTACAAGAGCATATGAGTTCAAATGATCATGGTTTTCAGAATGGTGTTAGCATAGTTCCGTGGATCGATTTGTATGTCCATTTACATATCTTCTAAACTACAGGTCCTCTCAATCTGAATCAGATCTTTCCTCCTTTTCAGTGAGAATTGATTTCAGCACCATTGTGGCCTATTTTCAAGTTAGTGGTAATAAAAGTCCAACTCATTCACATACATATATATATATATATATATATATATGTATATATATATATATATATATATATATGTATATATATATTTCTGAAAGTATTTTAGCCTGTCAAACTTCTGATAATTAAGTTACCAGTTCCATTAGCTTATGAAATTGCCTTTCACATCACTGGTATCAGCTTCTCTTCAAGACACTATTCCTCGAAACAGTTGTCTCAGCCTGGTCTTTGGTCTTTAATCCATGTTCTGCTTTGCATGCAGTTCTTCCATACTAGGGTGAGGTTCTGCACCTGCCTGGAGTTCTGTCATAGACTGTGATGGCTTTCCATATCAAACAAGCCATCCTGTTACTAACATTCTTTTTGAGCACTCATAAAAGTAACATAAGAACAGGCCATACTGGGTCAGACCAAGGGTCCATCAAGCCCAGCATCCTGTCTCCAACAGTGGCCAATCCAGGCCATAAGAACCTGGCAAGTTCCCAAAAACTAAGTCTATCCCATGTTACTGTTGCTAGTAATAGCAGTGGCTATTTTCTATCGGGCCGATACAGTAAAGCGCGGCCATGGTTACCCGGTTTTTAACCCACTTTGGGGACACGTTTTGGACGTGTAAGGTGTACTCGCGATTCAGTATTGGCTTTTATGCGTCCTTACCGCTTGCTGAAAAGGACGCGTATCCCTTTCCGCCCGCTGCATGTATATGACATGTTAATGATCAGATTAGCTATTCCCTCCGATACAGTAACGTGCGCCCAAATTATCGCCCTGTTAACCAGCTTATTTATTGTGTCTTTAACCTGAGTATTTACCGCCTACACTGTCCCTGGCGTTAGATGGGAGCCGCACCAGGCTAGGGTTAAACTGTACATCTCTGAGGCTCCGGGCATGGACGCCTCTATGGACACTGGCTAGGTGGGCATCCGCTAGGCGTCCTGAGGCTCCGGGGTCCAGCGGAGACATGGACGCCTCTATGGATGCCTCTACGAACGCCTCTACAGACGCCTATATGGACGCCTCTACAGACGCCCTTACGGACGTCTCTACGGACACCTATATGGAGACTTCCTCCTGCGTCTAGAATAAGGCTGCAGTAGACGCAGAAATAAGAACGCATAGCTGAGTTGAGAATACAAACTAGAATTCACAGTGTTGCAGATCCATTTATGTATTGTTAAGACATTTTTATGTGCTACCATTCAAACTGTACACCAGAGAATCCACAGTGTGGCATATCCATGTATGTACTGGGAAACTTGGATGTCTGGCCGGGCGCTCAAGGCAGCGGGGCCTACAGGCGGGGAAGGTCCATGAATGGAAGCCGTGACCTCAGACGTACAAGGTCGCGACGTCCGTTCATGGACCTTCCCGCCTGTATCTGGGCATCCATGATCGGAGGCACTGCTCCCTTGAGCGCCCGGCCAGACGTCCAAGGTCGCGGCTTGGATGTCCGGCCAGGCGCTCAAAGCAACAGGGTCTGTAGAAAAGAACCATCCACTTACCTGATGGAATGACATTTTAAATGACATTTGAAATGACAGGTACCAGCGCACCCTGGATACTGTATAGGCGCTGCATACCGCTCTATACAGTAAAATGGATTGCGAAAGCCTACAATGCGCTTTGGACGCCGCTTGGATTTGCGTCTAATTTGAATACTGAATCAAGCGGTATGTGAACCAAAATATGCGCGTGGCAAATGAGCAGGCGTCCGGCATTGCCGCACTGTTTCTTACGCGTTCTTACTGTATCGGCCCGTTTGTCAATTAACAGCAGATAATGGACTTCTCCAAGAACTTATCCAATCCTTTTAAACCCAGCTACACTAACTGCACTAACCAGATTCCCTGGCAAAAAATTCCGGAGTTTAATTGTGCGTTGAGTGAAAAAGTACTTTCTCCGATTAGTTTTAAATGTGCCACATGCTAACTTCATGGAGTGCCCCCTAGTCCTTCTATTATCTGAAATAACCAATTCATATTTACCTGTTCTAGACCTCTCATGATTTTAAACACCTCTATCATATCCCCCCTCAGCCGTCTCTTCTCCAAACTGAAAAGTTCTAACCTCTTTAGTCTTTCCTCATAGGGGAGCTGTGCCATCCTCTTTATCATTTTGGTCGCCCTTCTCTGTACCTTCTCCATCGCAACTATATCTTTTTTGAGATGCGGCGACCAGAATTGTACACAGTATTCAAGGTGCGGTCTCACATTATTATCCCAACATTCTGTTTGCTTTTTTGATTGCAACAGCACACTGAACCGACAATTTCAATGTGTTATCCACCTTGATGCCTAGATCTCTTTCTTGGGTGGTTGCTCCTAATATGGAACCTAACATTGTATAACTATAGCATGGGTTATTTTTCCCTATATGCATCACTTTGAACTTATCCACATTAAATTTCATCTGCCATTTGGATGCCCAATTTTCCAGGCTCACAAGGTCTTCCTGCAATTTATCACAATTTGCTTGTGATTTAACTATTCTGAATAATTTTGTATCATCTGCAAATCTGATTACCTCACTCATCATATTTCTTTCCAGATCATTTATAAATATATTGAAAAGTAAGGGTCCCAATACAGATCCCTGAGGCACTCCACTGCCCACTCCCTTCCACTGAGAAAATTGTCCATTTAATCCTACTCTCTGTTTCCTGTCTTTTAGCCAGTTTGTAATCCACGAAAGTACATCGCCACCTATCCCATGACTTTTTACTTTTCCTAGAAGCCTCTCATGAGGAACTTTGTCAAATGCCTTCTGAAAATCCAAGTACGCTACATCTACCGGTTCACCTTTATCCACATGTTTGTTTATTAATTCCTTCAAAAAAGTGAAGCAGATTTGTGAGGCAAGTCTTGCCTTGGGTAAAGCCATGCTGACTTTGTTCCATTAAACCATGTCTTTCTATATGTTCTGTGATTTTGATATTTAGAACACTTTCCACTATTTTTCCTGGCACTGAAGTCAGGCTAACTAGTCTGTAGTTTCCTGGATCACCCCTGGAGCCCTTTTATAATATTGGGGTTACATTAGCCACCCTCCAGTCTTCAGGTACAATGGATGATTTTAATGATAGGTTACAAATGTTTACTAATAGGTCTGAAATGTCATTTTTTAGTTCCTTCAGAACACAGGTGTATACCATCCGGTCCAGGTGATTTTCTACTCTTCAGCTTGTCAATCAGGCCTACAACAGCTTCTAGGTTCACCATGATTTGGTTCAGTCTGTCTGAATCATTACCCAGTAAAATTGTCACTTTAGGGTATGGATCAGCATTAGATTGCTGCAATAGAAGGACTCTGACCACTACGTTTGGTTTCATTTCTATTTGTCTCTTCCAATCCTGCCAAACTGGACATGGCGGTGGCCACACATACATTGTCAAGCTGGATATGGATCACTGCTATACTCTAGCAGTCCTACATGTGGCAGATACTTTTTAAGGCTCACCATTTTAGAGCCATAGTTGTATCAGTAGCTCATCTACGAGCACTGCTGCTTCAAGAAATCTGCAAAGCTGCAACTTGCTTAGTAGTGCATATCTTTTCTGTGCCATTCATGTCTGTAAGACCTATAAAATACTGACATATTTCGGACAAGCAGTTTTGTGTGGCCTGTTCACCTAGTACTCTACTCTCCATGGTGGGGTCCAGGTTGCTTATTCAGATAAAGCTCTGCTGCAACCTTTGGGACATCTCACATATAATGACTAATTCAGCCTGCATATCGACACAAAAAGCAAGTTTGCTTACCATAAACTGTGTTTTCCATAGATAGCAGGAAGAATTTGCCATAGAATACCCACATGCCTCCCTGGAGAGTCAACTACCTAGCTAGAATTAGCTCTGCAGTTGACTGAGAAGATTCGTTAGGCAATGCTCAGGAGGGAATTCCTGCACATGATCAGTAGAGCAAAAGCTCTACCAGCTAAGAGAAAGGTTTGTTCAGTGCCACTGGATGACAAAACCCACATGTAATGGCTACTTCTTCCTGTTATCTAAGGAAAACACTGTTTACAATAAGCATACTTGCTATCTCCTCTTCTTTTAATTATTCCCATACCCACCTCTGTTATAACACAGACATACAAAGATCGTGTCCATTCCCCTAAACAACATCTATCAGTGCTAGAAAAGGTAACTATTAGTGGGAATTTTGCAAAAAAAGAGCTGAGAAATGGCAAGAATATCAAAAGACAGGGTGAAATTGAACCATAAGTATATCAGACTTTATTATAAAAAGAGAAATTGGATAATCTCCACTCATTTCTGTCTGGAAATGGGAACCAGCCATGGTAATGAATCTTGCTGAGCTATTGAAATACCTATCAGAAACAAACGATATTTTCCATTAGGAAGATAAGGCATGTAGAGATGATGTATTACGAGTGCAAACCAGTTTATTAAAAGGCTATCTTGTAAAGAAGAAAACTTTAATAATAATGTAAAATAAAAATTAGAAAATTCAGAAAGCTAATACTTCAGGTGATAGTTAAAATCATTTAGCTTGCCCTCTCTGAGTTGGATTTTTACTACACTGCTAAAGAGATATGAATTGGTTAAAATCTACCCTTAATTGGTCTCTCCCCTTTTTTGAATCTAAATGAATCGGAGCTCTGCTGTGCCGTTTCTCATGGGAACCCAGCACGGGTATCACACTGATGCACCAGTTTAGCACAGGCAGCTGAAGAGTGGGCCACAGCTATGATCAAAGCAAAATGTGCAATCCTTTTATGCCAAAAAAAAGTATAATCATCTCCATGTAAGGAAAACATCTGGGAACAAAAAGAAAGGAGACCAAAAGAATGATAATAAAAAAAGACAGAAGAAATAGTTTTAGTTTTCTGAACAATCTATAGAGTGATGTTGCTTTAATGCTATCGGGAATTTCCTGTTTGACGACGATGACCAGATGCAGCATTATGTGATGTTAAATATCTTCGCCTAGCTATCTTGCCTCGCTGTAAAGCAGAGAGGGGACACTATATAATCCGATGTGCTGGCAGGGAACACTAAGCATAGAATCACTATGGGATCCCATGCATGAGATCTATCCAAGGACGAGCTTTGGAGGCCTGTCTGGGTCCGTTTTTCAGACACGAATTCTGTACTTCAGAACTACAGCAGACTTGTGCTACTGCATGCCTTCAAAAGGGTAGTACAAGAGAGAATAATTCTGCTATTTGTGTTTCTCTCTAACTAATGTTCCCAAATCTATGTGTAAAAAAAAAAAAAGGCATTTTTCTATTGTAGATAATCTGTTAAAAGCAAGTCGTTCGGCCCAATCCAGGGATATGCATGGGTCTGAAAAACATCACCCTCAGAGTCCTCGTTGTCCCCCTTGACTCTGAAAATTCAGTGTGGACAGAACACGAAACATGTTATCAGGGACCCACATCAGGTTCCCCCACGCCCCATCCCCTCCATTCAGAAAGCAGGCTAAAAATCGCAGTAGTTGCTCTCCTTCAGTCTTTAAATTTGATAGGCCCAACAAAGAAACAACAGTATAATGTGTGATGTTTAAACCTGACAAAAATTCTCTTGTCCCCACGAGAAAGTAATTGATTTCAGTACATGGAAAAAAATATAATACTGGCTGCAACATGTGACCAGACTGTTGCCTTGCTTTTCTTTCCTTTCTAAAGATTTGGCACCATTATGTCACTGTTATAAATGGTATCTCAGAAGCATGCATCTTACCTGCTTCCTCTTTTCACAAAAGCTTGGCACTCCATAATAGAAATTGGAATACAGAGATGGAAGTGCATCCACTAAAGGTGAAAAATGACCCTGGGTTTAAGTTACAGGCTGACTTGGCGCTAGATCTTTTTCACTTTTGTAAGATTCCCCATTCCATTCTCTCTCATTCTAAACTCACTTTTTAAGAGACTGTCAAAACAGAGGGCAGAGGAGCCTTTGTCAGCAAATCATCTGTTATTCCTGTCAGCTTAAAGCATCGGGGAAAGTAATTCAGGGTAATGAAAAGAAACCAATTTTAATTACCGATGATGGAGTTTTTAAAGAACGATACAGAATACAGTATTTAGAAATGTCTGACAGAGAATTCAATATCTCATCTGAGCAAGGTCCCTTGAGGATGGCACAGCTTGGGATAAGAGGGGAAAAAAACCCAGCTCTGACAAAAAGTCTTATATTTCCTTGTAATCAGAGCATTACATAAATGCGGCTTAATGGACAAATTCAATCTGCTAATCTCCAGCACTCCTCTGCAACCTATTATTGTTCACCCTATGTGTACTGTAGACTAAGTTTATTGTGGAATGTATTTATTTATTCCAATCATTTATAGACTGCCTCCCCAACCTTTAGAACGTTGTCTGGTGTGGTGTACAACAATATACACAGCTCACATAATCAAATCCAAACATTATAAACATTCTGATACTGATTATTGAACTACATTTTAATCTATGAATTTATTTAGATTCTAAAGAGAATGTTACTAAAAATAAATACAGTTTTCCCGATCTAATATTACTGATTGGGCCTGTCTATTGGGCCATCATTCTTGTTTGATCTTTCAGATTTATAGCTACTAAAATTTCTGAAATTATAGAACAATCTCTTCTGTTGAAAGTTGTAAGGGGGAAATCGTCCTAAACCAACTGCAGGGATATCTTACGAAAATCCAACTTTCTTGATCACCACCATCATGGTTTCTGACAAGGGCACTGTCAGGAAATACTGCTTCTGTCTAGCCTTGACATTTTCCATCATGGCTTCGATGTCAGCATATGTTATGTGTTAACTTTGCTGGATATTTCTTCAACTTTTGATACTCCGGACCTTTCAATCCTGCTGTCTTCCTTAGTGTGCTAGGTACAACAGGTCAGGGTCAATCATCTTGGTTACTCATGGTATTCCTTATTGGCGATATTATTTGATATATATATATATATATATATATATTTGAAACCAATTTTTAAACTGCGAGTTGGCCAAGGCAATGACTATCATCTTTATGCAAATGACATACAGTTCTCTATTAATGTAACTTCATCCGTTTCCAGCACCTTAGCTGAAGTGGCAATTTGCAGTTTTGCAGTTAAACACTGGATGATGGCAAACAGGTTCATGCTGATCATCGGGAAGACAGAACTGACCATGTTGTCCAGAACCCCTGACATAAACTGTCCTCCATCATTACAAGTTGGTGATTGGACAATTCTAATTTCCAAAGAGCTCAGGAACATGGGTATCATATATGATTCTGCTTTATTTTTTCAGCTACAGGTTAAAGCAGTGGTAAAAAAAAATTCCTTTTATAAACTCCAGCTCATGCGCAGGTTAAAGGCTTTTCTTGATTGTGGTGATTTTCACATGGTCTTACAACCTATGATTCTCATAGTGTTAGATTATTGCAATGAAGTATACTCAAGTTTAACAAATTCCACATTTGTCGCACTTCAAAATGCTGCAGCTAGAATATTAGCAGGCATATGTCGTTACGATCTTATTTCACCTGTTTTGCTTTCGCTACACTGGCTTCTGGTTATATGGGATATAAAATTTAAGGTAAGGCTAATTCATAAGGAGGTCCATATTCAAAAGACATTTAGTTGAATTACTAAAAAGTTATTGGTCTAAATAACAACTGTGGCATATTCAGCCATTTATCCAGCTAAATTATAGCCTGATAAGTACATAAGAACATAAGATCATAAGATATGCCATACTGGGTCAGACTAAGGGTCCATAAATCCCAGTATCTGTTGCACGTCCCGGCCGCATGGGTGCCGCGACGAGGCCTGCTCACCTCGCGCTGCCCTCCACTAGCTCCGGTCTTGCCGCTGCTGCCAGCTCCCGGAGTCCCTGACATTCTCCGCAGCCCTCTCCGGCTTCCTCCACACCGCAGGCCTCACAGCAGAGCTCCCGTTGGGGCTCCGCGTCTTCGGCTGCCTCGGCCCCGCCCTAGGCGCGCGCACGGCTGACGTCCTGACCTTTAAAGGGCCAAGCGCGGGAAAACCGATTGGGATGCAAAATGATGACATCACCTAGTTGCCCTATAAATAGCGAGGCCCTGTCCAAAGGACCTCGCCTTGGCAATCGGATTGACACCGTGGTATACTAGTTTGCCTATCCCGTGTTCCAGCGTTTCCTTGTTCCAGCGTCTCCGTGTGTTCCAGTGTACCTGCGCCCTGTGTTCCTTCCTGTGTCCTTACTCAGGTAGTACCTTCTCGGACTGATCTCTGGTACTGACCTCGGCCTGACTGACTACTCTCTTCATCTGCTGCCTAGAACTGACTCTCGCTCGGACTGACCTTGGTATTGACCCCTACTTTGGCTGATCACTTCTGGATGGATACTCTGTCTTTGACCCTTGCGCTTCACTCACACACTCTTTTCTTGCCTTCCGTGACTACCAGACCGACCTGCTTGGATTCCATCCTTGGCTTTCACCCAACTAGACCCGCAGGCACTGCCTGTCTCGCCCGGAGAGCCTTTCTGAACTGTTACCTCCCTGAGGTCTCTGGAGCTTCCAGTTCGGGTGTGGTCCATCCTCTCTGCATCAGCCGCGCACCCTTGCTCGTGATGGGCACACCCCTTCACTACCTCTCCGGAAGACCACCTGAAGCCCAACTAAGTCCAGGCGGTCAGGGTACCCAAGGACTCAACCTGCGAAAACCCCAGACTTATTGGCAAAGCTCCAGCTAGCCTCTGTCTCCTTGTGTGCTCTGCCTCCTGGTGGCAGGCGCTCTCTGGGTCCGACCAGAGGCCTGTACCAATCCTGCACTATGCCAAGGGTCCACCTCCAGCGCAACAGTATCCTGTCTTTAACAGTGGTCAATACAAGAAACAAGTACCTGGCAAGTACCCAAATATTAAACAGATCCCGTGCTACTAATGCTGGCAACAACCAGTGGCTATTCCCTATTAATTAATAGCAGCTTATGAAAAGAACATAAGAAATTGCCATGCTGGGTCAGACCAAGGGTACATCAAACCCAGCATCCTGTTTCCAACTGAGGCCAAACCAGGCTACAAGAACCTGGCAAGTACCCAAACACTGAAGATCCCTTGCTACTGATGCCAGTAATAGCAGAGGCTATTCCCTAAGTCATCTTGATTAATAGCAATTAATGGACTTCTCCTCCAGGAACATCCACATTTTTTTGAACCCAGCTACACTAGCTGTCTTAACCACATACTCTAGCAACAAATTTCAGAGCTTAATTGTGCGTTGAGTGAAAAAGAATTTTCTCCAATTTGTTTTAAATGTGCTACTTGTTAACTTCATGGAGTGCCCCCTAGTCCTTGTATTATCTGAAAGAGTAAATAACATTTCACATTTACCTGTTCATATCCTTTCATGATTTTGTAGACCTCTATCATATCCCCCTTCAGCTGTCTCTTCTCCAAGCTGAACAGCCCTAACCTCTTTGGTCTTTCCTCATATGGGAGTCATTCCATGCCCTTTATCATTTTGGTCGCCCTTTTCTGATCTTTCTCCTGTGCAATTATATCTTTTTTCAGATGTAGCCACCAGAATTGTACACACTATTCAAGATGCAGTCTAACCATTGAGCAATACAGAGCCATTATGACATCCTCTGTTTTATTTGCCATTCCCTTTCTAATAATTCCTAACATTCTGTTTCCTATTTTGACCGCCAGAGCATACTTAGCTGATGATTTCAATGTAATATCAACTATGATGCCTAGATCTTTTTCCTGGGGGGTAACTTCTAAAATGGAACCTACAGCATGGTTTATTTTTCCCTATATGCATCACCTTGCACATGTCTACATTATATTTCATGTGCGAATCTATATATCAGATTTTCATTGGTCACCTTCCAGTCTTCAGTTAAAATGGATGATTTTAATGATTGGTTACAAATTACTTGTAATAGATCTGAAATTTCATTTTTTAGTTCTTTCAGAACTCTGGGATGTATACCATCTGATCCAGATGATGTGCTGCTCTTCAGTTTATCAATCTGGCGTACTACATCTTCCAGGTTCACCGTGATTTGGGTCAGTTCTTTTGAATCATCACTCTTGAAACCATCTCCAGAATGGGTATCTCCCCAACATCCTTCTCAGTATACACCAAAGCAAAGAATTCATTCGTTCCACGATAGCCTTATCATCCCTAAGTGGCCCTTTAACCCTCTATTATCTATCGGTCCAGCGGACTCCCTCACAGGATTCTTGCTTCGGATATATTTTAAAAAGTTTTTATTATGAGTTTTTGCCTCCATAGCCTGTCTTATCAATGTTTTACATTTAATTTACCAATGTTTATGTTTTTCCTATTTTCTTCAGATGAATTCTTCTTCCAATTTTTGAAGGAAGATTTGGCTAAAATAGCCTCTTTCGCCACACCTTATAACGATACCAGAAATCGTTTGGCCTTTCTTCCACCTTTCTTAATGTGTGGAATACATCTGGACTGCACTTCTAAGATGGTATTTTTTAACAATGTCCATACCTGTTGTACACACTTAACCTTTGTAGCTGAAGCTTTCAGTTTTTTTTCTAACTATGTTTCTCAGTTTATCAAAACTTCCCTTTTCAAAGGTTTAATGCTAGAGCCATTGATTTACTTACTCTCCCCCTTCCAGTTATTAGTTTAAATCTGATCATGTTATGATCACTATTGCCAAATGGCCCCACCACCATTACCTCTCTCACCAAATCCTGCGTTCCACTAAGAATTAAATCTAAAATTGCTCCCCCTCTCGTCAATTCCTGAACCAACCACTAAGAATTAAATCTAAAATTAAATCTAAAAAGTATCTAGCTAATTTCCTCTTTTGCCTCACCTTATAACGATACCAGAAATAACTTTTTGGGTTCTATTTCCCTTCCACCCCCGCCATCGTAGATAGCAGTGCTGGAGCTGCATCTAAGTGAAGTATCTAGCTAATTGGTTTGGGGTAGTAACCGCCGTAATAAGCAAGCTACTCCCACGCTTGTTTACCCAGCCTGTGCAACTCAGTCCTTGTTGGTTGTTTGAATACAAATCCTCTTTTCTTCATTCCCCCTGCTGTTGAAGCAGTGAGCTGCGCTGGATATGTATTCTAAATGAAGTATCAGGCTTGATTCGGTGTAGTAACCGCCGTAACAAGCAAGCTACACCCATGCTTATTTATTTTACCCCAGACTATGTAATTCAGACCTTGTTGGTAGTTGTCTGAATATAAATCATCTTTTCTTCATTCCCCCTGCTGTTGAAGCAGAGAGCTATGCTGGATATGCATTGAAACTGAAGTATCAGGCATTTTTGGTTTGGGGTAGAAACCGCCATAACAAGCAAGCTTCTCCCCTGCTTTTATGTGGATGCAAATCCTTTTTTCCACATTTTCTCTTGCTGTTGAAGCATAGAGCAATGTTGGAGTTGTGTTCCGCGCCCGCGGCCATCTGCGGGCGCAGCCCCCTACCTGATCTTCGTGCCGGGCCACTGGCGGCAGCGTCGGGGCAGACTGCCCTTCTCCTGGGCCCGGTGCCCCTGCGTGTTAGCGTGGGCCTCCGGGCTATCCACCAGGTCAGGAGCCATCCCTGCTCCTGCCTCGCGGCAGCAAGCAGCTCTCCTCCGCGGCCTATCCAAGATGGCCGCCGCCATCTTAGGCGCGAGGCTGCGCCTCCTCACCAGAATTAAAGGGACCTCGTCCCTTTAATTGCCTACAGATGATCCCAATCCACCGGGCCAGAGGAAGTATAAAAAGAGACTTCCTCTGACCATTCCCTGACTTGGCAACGTTCTTCAGCGCTGTCTAGTCTGTTTGCTTCAGTGAGTTCCTTGCGCTTTGGATCCTTGTTCCTGTTTCGTCTTGGTGTTCCTGGTTCCTGACTTCAGATTGGCTAGCGGTGATTCCTGGTATTGACTTCGGATTGGCAAGCGGTGATTCTCTGGTGTGTGACTTCGGACTGGCAAGTGGTGATCCTTTGGTGTGTGCCCTCGGACTGGTAAGCAACAACCCTCTGGCACTCGACCTCGGACTCTTCTTGACCGTAGTCTCCAAGGGCCCGCCTAAGTCCCAGCGGCCCAGGTCCCTATGGGCTCCTCCCGGGGGGGCCGCGGGCTTCCAGAGGTGAAGCTCTAGTCAGCCCTTGCACCGACTCTTGACCTCTCAAAGGTCCACCTAAGTCCCAGCGGTCCAGGTCCCTACAGGCTCCTCCTGGGGGGACCGCGGGCTTCCAGTGGCGAAGACACACTTCTTCTCTTCGAACATCTCGACTCCTTGTCTGCCTCCACAGTCACCTCTGTCTTCAGTGCCAAGGGTCAGTTGGTCACATCTTCTGCTCCTGCCTCGCCACCCGACAGGAGAAACTTCAGATCTCCTCCTAAGGTATTCCATCCTCCCGTCGGCCCAAGGGTTCACAGCCTGAGCATAACAGGAGTTGCATTAACCATGTGTATGTTTATTGAATAAGGATATTAATCTCCGGGTAGTAGCCGTCATTCCTGTAAGCCACCCCCATGCCTCTTCTCTTCATTCACATCCTCTAGACTTTATGGATCCACAGTATTTATCCCACGCCCCTTTGAAATCCTTCACAGTTTTGGTCTTCACCACTTCCTCTGGAAGGGTATTCCAGGCATCCACCACCCTCTCTGTGAAGAGGTGGTGGATAACCTGTCATTATCGGTGATAATGTGTTGATGCCTAGATCTCTTTTTTGGGTGGTAGCTCCTAATATGGAACCTAACCGTGTAACTACAGCATGGGTTATTTTTCCCTATATGCATCACTTTCCACTTATCCACATTAAATTTCATTTGCCATTTGGATGCCCAATTTTCCAGTCTTACAAGGGTCTCCTGCAATTTATCACAATCTGCTTGTGATTTAACTGCTCTGAATAATTTTGTATCATCTGCAAATTTGATTACCTCACTCGTCATATTCCTTTCCAAATCATTTATAAATATATTGAAAAGCACAGGTCCCAGTACAGATCCCTGAGGAACTCCACTGCCCATCCCCCCTCCACTGAGAAAATTGTCCATTTAATCCTACTCTCTGCTTCCTGTCTTTTAACCAGACATCCTATGGATGTCTTTTAACCAGCATGGATGTTGTTTAGAAATACCATCTTGGAAACCCAGACCAGATGTATAACACACATTAGAAAAGGTGGGAGGAAGTCTAAATGACTACTGGTATGGTTTAAAGGTGAGATGATAGAGGATATAATAGCTAAAATAACATCTTTTAAGGAATAGAAAAGGGATGTGAATGAAGAAAACAGGAAACAGCATAAGTAATGGCAATTTAGATGCAAATTATTGTTAAGGAAGGCAAGGAGAGAACTTGAAAAGAAACTTGCCATGGAAGCAAAAACTCATAATAAAAACTTTTACAGGTACATTCAAGGTAAAAAGCCTGTGAGGGAATCAGTTGGACCATTAGATGAACAAGGGGTAAAAGAGCACTTAGTTATGACATAGCCATAGCAGAAAGACAAAATAAATTCTTTGCTTCGTATTCACTGAGGAAGATGTAAGAGATATACACATGCCAGAAATGACATTCAAAGGTAATGATTAAGAGGAAGTAAAACAAATCTTAGTGAGCCTGAAAGAAATATTAGGGAAAATTGACAAACTAAAGAGTAGCAAATCACCTGGACCAGATGGTATACATCCCAGGGTACTGAAAGAACTGAGAAATTAAATTGCAGACCTGTTATTGGAAATTTGTAAACTATCAATAACATTGTCTGTGGTACCTGAAGCCTGAAGGGTTGCCAATGTAACTCCAATTTTTAAAAAGGGATCAAGGGGTGATCCAGGAAACTATAGACCAGTGAGTCTGATGTCCGTGCAAGGCAAAATGGTAGAAACTATCATAAAGTACAAAATTGCTGAACATATAGATATAGTTTAATGGGACAAAGCCAACATGGTTATAGCAAAGGGAAGTCTAGCCTCACTAATTTGCTATTTTTTTTTTAGGGCAAAAATAAACATGTGGATAAAGGTGATCTAGTTGACACAGTGTATCTGAATTTCCAGAAAGCATTTGACAAAGTCCTCCCTTTTTAAAATGCATGCAGCACGCACAGGGTCTAGTCATGCGCATGTCCGATTTAAAATCCGGCCGTTAATGAAGAGTAACCTAAATCATAGCTACATAATGCAAGGTTCCACATTAGGAGTCACCATTCAGGAAAAGGATCTATGCATCATCGGTGGTAATGTGTTGAAATCTTCTGCTCAGTGTGCAGAAGCAGCCAAGAAAACAAATAGAATGCTAGATATTATTAGGAAAGGAATGGAGAAGATCATAATGCTTCTGTATCGTTCCATGGTGCGACCTCATCTTGAGTATTATGTGCAGTTCTGGTCACCACATCTCAAAAAAGATATAGCAGAATTAGAAAAGGTACAGAGAATGGCAACCCAAATGATAAAGGAGATGGAACTATTCCCCTATGATGAAAGGCTAAAGAGGTTAGGACTCTTCAGCCTGGAGAAGAGACAGCTGAGAGGAAATATGATAGAGGTTTATAAAATGAGTTGAATAGAACAAGTAAATGTTAATTAGTTGTTTACTCTTTCAAAAAGTACAAAGACCAGGGGACACCCAATGAAGTTACTAGGTAATACATTTAAAACTAATAAGAGAAATATTTTTTACTGATTGCATAATTAAGCTCTGGAATTTGTTGCCAGAGGATATGGTGAAACCTATTAGTGTAGCGGTATTTAAAAAAGGTTTGGAGAAGTTCCTGGACGAAAAGTGCATAAACCATTATTAAGGTGGATTTACAGAAATTCACTTCTTATCCCTAGGATAAGCAACTTGGAATCTATCTACCCCATGGGAGTTTGCCAGGCACTTGTGAACTGGATTGGCCACTGTTGGAAACAGGACGTTGGGCGTGATGGGCCTTTGGTCTGACCCAATATGGAAATTCTTTTATGTTCTTATGAAATGCTCACTTAGGACTGGTCCCAGTCTGAAAAAAAAACCTCTTTTGCCCCATTCTATCCCACCCCCATTACAGTCCACTTCTGGCACAAATAAAAACATGCACACTGTTATCATCCAGCACCCAGACTGATATCCACATTCATAGGGGGCAGATAAATCAAACCTCGTTTTTGTGCAGAGAAGCACAAGTTTACCTGCATAAAAACTTTCAGTATGGCCCCTGGCAAACAGAAATCTTTTGCTATTTCTTTTTGTTTTTTCTAAAGAAGTCATTGCCTATTGTGGTTAGCCTCACTCTAACACACGCAAAGAAGAAAACACGGAAGTGAAAATCTTCAAGAAGAAGGGGGCTGCTTCCTGGGTGGGACAGAAGGAAGGGGAGAGCATTGAATCATAAGTTGTGGGCCTGTCATTACAATTATGACTTACCACTGACTGATAGAGAAATCCGTAAAGAAACTGTCACGGACTGAGAGCTAATATTTGGAGTCCGATGTGCTGGTGATTTAAGGTAGCCATGCAGTGGAGAAAATAAATAATGCTAAGCTAGGAAGAGGTGATCTCAACAGAGACCATCACAGGTTTTCTCAGCCATGACAACCGAGAAGCACAGTAAGACTACACTTTCAGACTGGACTGGGGAAATGTAATTTGGTAGCTCCCATGTGGAACCAAGCACAGGATCAATAACACAAAAAAAAGTCAGTCCAAGATACCCCAAAATAAAACAGATCTATCTTTGGTAAATAAACAGGATTTGACAATCATAAACTATTTCTTGCACAGGGAAGCTTAAAGCAGCAATAGCTTACTGGATTCTTCAATAATAGCAACATGCCGGTTTCTTTCTTGGCTCAGTTCCTCTTTTGGTCCTATTGCTAAATCTTCATATTGTTTGTTTTTTATATTTTTAGATTCTGTGTAGAAAAAATAATAAGCGTTTTTTTAAATTATGGATGTTCTGCCTGTGTTTAAAAAAGATCTCCTTTCATGAGTCCACTCCTTACACTGCATTCAGGGTGAGACTGCTAAGTATCATTACAGAAGCACTAAAGTGTATTTACCTTGATAATGGAGGGAGTGGTGGGAAATAATCATAATGTTTACCTGCCAGGGGAGGTATCTCCAATGCTCCTGAGCACTGCTGCTATCACAGTGCTATTCTCTTCCAGCTTCTGAGAACAAAATGCAGCATTAACAGTAATGAAAAATAAGCACTAAATGTCAGCCACCAATAAGCACTATAAAAATGGTTTCAGTCTAAACTAACTTTGATTTGATTTGCATTCAGTATCCTTTAATTTGCATAGTAGCATAGTAAATTACGGTGTAAAAAGACCAAGTTGGCCTATCCAGTCCATGCATTTGCGATTCTCCCACTTGAACAGATGACCATACAGATTCTCATATACAACCCAGCACCAACTCCTCCTACCCCCCATCTTGTCTTCTACCTGACCTCTCAACCCTCTTCCCACTAGCATCCCAATACTTAGCATTTTTATAGCACTACTGGATTTATCCAGTGCTAGACAGTGGTGAGGTGATTATTCAGGTATGATAAATCCCTGCCCCAAAGACCTTACAGCCTAAGTGGATACCCAAGACAATGGGAGATAAAGTGACTTGCCTGAGGTCACAAGGAGGGTCAGCGGGAGAAGAGAGATTTAAACCTTGGCTTCCCTGGGCCTTAGCCCACTGCTCTAATCACTAGGCCACTTTTTTCCTTCATATCCATCCCAAGCATGCTCAGAATATGCCAAAGTACTGGCCTCCACCAGCTGCACTGGTAGGCCACCAGGTCTTGTCATTTTCCTCTATGATTCTTCCAAGGCCAACATTAAATCCAACACCCAGGGCCTGGATTCCTACCATGTCTTATTATCAAGTTTTCTAATAATTCACGTAGCCACCAAAACTAGTGAAGCCGTTGTACAAAACATCCAGCTTCCTCCCTATGTTCATTGAATTTTAGGTTTTAACAATGGTCATGCCATGCAGATTATCTTAAGTCTTCTTGGAAGCTCAATGCAGTCATCCCACTGCTGTCAGGGTTGCAATTGCCATGCCTTGCAGGTTAAACCTAGGCAACTCCATGACTTGGGATGCCACTGGGTTATGCTTCTACTGGCCCTTCATTTTTCACAAGTAAGGATCCTCTTTGTTGATCCCATAATTTTTTTGAAGTCTTTTACCATTTTAGCTTCCACCACTTGTTCCAGAAGGGCGTTCTAGGCATTTGCATCCACCAACTTTTCCATGAAAAAATATTTCCTGATATTGTTCCTGTGTCTACTGCCTTGGAGTTTCATATCGTGACCCCTAGTTCTATAACTTCCTTTTCATTGAATAAGGTTTACTTCTTGAGCATTAAATACTTTTCTGGTATTTAAATGTCTTTCTCATACCCCCCTCTTTCTTTCTTCCCTCTTCCCCCCATCTCTATTTCAGTAGATAACACTGTCATCCTTCTGGTCCCCTCAGCCTGTGACCTTGGGGTCATTTTTGACTCCCCTCTCTCTTTCTCCACACACATCCCGAACATGGCTAAAATGTGCCATTTCATTCTCTATATCATCACCAAAATACATCCCTTCCTTTCTGAGTACACTACCAAAATCCTTACCAACACTTTCATCTCTTTTCGCTTAGATTACTGGAATCTGCTCTTCACAGGTTTTCCACTGAACCATCTCTCCCTATTACATTCTATTCAAAATTCAACTGTGTGACTTATCTTCCACCAATATTGTTACACGCAAAGTCACTATGGACTGGATTTGTCAAAATGCACTAAATATCGTATGCGATAGAAAAATGGGTGTGTTGTATGGTAATAGGCAGTTTATTACAATTTGCACCAATACCTATGCAAATCACTAAGGTACTGCAAACTGCAATAACTTTTTTGCACTTTGAGATAAGTGTCAGAATTGTTGTATTTCTTACATATAGCCACTGGGGGTCCTGGAGAGCCAGCCTAGCTATATGAGAGAGAGGGAGAGAGAGAGAGAGAGAGTGAACTTAGCCATAACACTAGATAGGTATTTATATCTCTATGGGAGGCCCACTTAGTTACTCGAGGTGAGGTTTAGGTATTAGTGTAGGGGTTAGGGGCCACTTTGACATTCAAAGTGAAACGTACAAATAGAACAGTGCTCTCTTGTGATTTGATGACCTTCAGAGTGAGGAAACTCACTCAAAGATGAGATTTGTGCAATGTTCTCTCAACCTAGCTTGATGTTACCCAGGTAGAAAGCCCATCAAGCTAGGTTGCAAGAACATTGCACAAATCTCATCTTTGAGTGAGTTTCCTCACTCCGAAGGTCATCAAATCTTCACAAAAGAGCACTGTTCTGTTTGTACGTCTCACTTTGAATGTCAAAGTGGCCCCTAACCCCTACACTACTACCTAAACCTCATCTCGAGTAACTAGATGGGCCTCCCATAGAGATATAAATACTTATCTAGTATGAGGCTATTATGGCTAGGTTCTCTCTCTCTCTCTCTCTTCCAAACTACTACAACCAGCATTCGAGAACACATCACAACATGCAATAAAGCCTTAAAACCATCTATCACATGGCTTAACACTACTGAAAAAAGTGTAGCTAAAATCTGCATTAAAGCCATGCAATAGGGCTTCACAAAACAGTGAACCCAGCCCACTCCTCCTCTTTTTCAGATTTGCATTGCACCATGCGTTTTGGTGCTATCGCATGCGTTAAAGGCATTTTTGCATACGTTAAGGGGTTTTCGCATGCGTTAAAGGTGCTTAACGCATGCGAAAACGACATAATGCTATTTGATAAATGACCCCCTATGTTGGCTCCCTATTCATTTCCACATACAGTTTAAGCTTTTCTTACTCACCTATAGGCACATTCAGTCTGCAGCTCCTCATTACCTCTTCTCCCTTATCTTTCCTTACACCTCTCCTCATAAATTCTGCTCATCAGGCAAGTCACTCATCAATGCTCTTGTCCATCGCCAATGCCCCATTCTGTGCTTTCCACCTTGCTGCACAGGATGCTTGGAAAAGACTTCATGAGTCAGTCCGTCATGCTGCTTATCTTGTCTTATTCGTTATAAATGAAACTCTCTTATTGTCCTGGCTGTCTGTATTGAATAGATTGTATGTTCTATGAATAAGGAACTGGCTCTTATGTGTCATTGTACAGCACTGCATACATCTAATTGTGCTAATGAAATGTTAAGTAGTAGTAGTAGTAGGGTATGTTGGAATTACTCTATAATTTCTAAAAAGTTGTGTCTTGGAGTTTATTATTTAGTTTGATACCTAGAACCAGGATTTGTTCTTATCAAGATTTAGTTATATATTAGTTTTATCAATTAAACATAATTAACTATTTACATACAAAGCAATTGGTTCAATAATTCAAGACAGTTATATATAGTTTTTCACAGTTCCTAAAGTGGAATAAGAGATCATTAACTAAAACTTTGCACAGATTTGTTAACTCACAGAAATTACAGGCAAACTAATTCCAGAGATTAATGAGGATTAACTCTCAGACATTCTTAATGTAATTAGTAGTTAAAGTCTATATTTCTCACGCAGCTGATCAGTAAGTGAAGCAGGGCTGGGTGGTTTCTTTCTAAGAAGAAATCAGCATTTGTGTGCATGTCTGGAAAGCAGGCAGCTTCGTTGGCCCAGAGCAGTATCAAGTCAACTTCTTTGTTCAGGAGAACATACAGGAATCTCTCTTGAAGAAATCAGTATCTGTTGTGCTTTTCAGGAAAGTAGGAAGCTTCAAGCTCAGTACAGGAGTCTTAGTGGTGGTGATGTTAGTCCTGAGGATCTCAGTCATTGGTGGTAGCTTGCTGGTGAATCCTTTTATAGTAGCCAGATAGGTATATAGATGAGTCCCAAGGAACCATAACATAGGCTATTGCTTCTTCTTTTTAAAAATGTTTTTTTTTTTTATATAAAAGTTAGTTCAACAACATAGATTGACATCATCTCAAGAATGTTTAGAGACGATAGTGCACCAATGACTATGTTGCTTCTATGCTTTCTTGTTGAAGGGATTAAGCGCAGACTTGTTTGCAGCAGTACCAAAGATGTTTTACCACATAGGTGTCAGGATTTCTGGACTCGGGGTACATCACCCCAGAAGTGATGCAGGACTGCAAGGCTGGATGCTGGAAAGAACTAGTCTACTGCCTAGCCAGCCCCCTCCCCCACAGGCTCAGCCTTTGGGTTCTGGGAGCCAATGGGTCTTTGCTGCGGCAGTACATCATGGTGAGTCTATGCGGGAGAGAGCAAAGCTGATCACACTGGAACTAGGCTAGATAGGCTGGATAGTCTGGAGCAAGGCTGAGCCTGAATGATAGGTACAGGACACAGAGCTGGAACTGAACACAGATACAGACAAGCTGGAACTGGGCAAGGGCTAGAACTAGGTACAGGCTGGGACAAGACAATACACAGGCAAGACAGAGAAAGGATACTAAGACTAGGACTGGGTAGGGCAGGACTAGGCAAGGCAGGCAAGGCCAGGAGTGGACAAGGACTAGACAAGACAACACAGGACAAAAACACAAAAGCCCGAAGGCAGCAATATAAAAGGCTCATAGACCACTAGTCATAAGGCCCAAAGGCCAGTAAGCAAGGAGAGGCCTGAAGAAGCCACAGAGCAAGAAGCAAACTAAGGTTAGGCCCAAAGGCCACAGGGCAAGGCAAGACCTAGAATAAGCCACAGAGCAAGGTAAGAAGTGGAGCAGGCTCGGAGGCCACAGACAGGGTGCAAAATATCAGAAGGTCCAAGGACCACAAAGCAAGAAGTAAGAAAGTCCAGAAGTGGCAAGGCAGGGAGCAAGAGGGCCCAAAGGCCACAAGGCATAGAACAAGGAACAGCAGCCAGGTCAAAGAGCTAAAGTTGACTATGAAGAGGCAAGGGTGAAGTGGCAAGGCTAGATTACATGGAGCTTGAGTGTGGTGCAGGCAGTGAGGAGGAGCTTGGCAAGGCTGGAAGCCAAGCTCACTGAGGACTCCTGGTGAAGTGGAAGCTGCAAGACAGGCTGAGTTAGGAGATCATTGAGGAGATGGCCCGTATAGCTCTGAACAGAGCTCACTGGAGGCCTCTGCAGGTGAGGAGGCATCATAGTAGTTAGAATCAGGGTATGATGAGGCTGCACAGTAGACAGAATCATAATAATAGGCAACTTCTACCATGTCTGCATTTACCAGTTCTGAAGCATTCACAAAAAGGAAAACATTTTCTTCTAATCCTCCACAATGTGGCTTACAAGATACTGAAGAGAAACATTTCCAGGACCAATCCACAAATCACCTTTCTGACCTCAGAGTAAATACCACTTACCAGGCCACCATTCTCTGTTCTCTAATTCAGTTTACCACTTTGGAATCCACGCCTAGGCTGTTCAGTTTATTAATCAGCTTTTTATACAGAACAGTATCTAATGTGTAACCCCTGGGCTGAAGTCCTCTTTAGGGGTCCAAATGCCCACAGTAAATCCTGGGGCTCTAGATATCTTCATTTCCCATATAGTCCTTTAACCTCAGGCCTATGCAGGATGGTGAGGGAGAAAGCTATCCTAGCCCCTGGGCATTGATCAGTGGGGGTAGGGGGGGGGATGATCATTGCACCACAAGTCTTATTCTTTTAAAACCCACTGTAACCATGTATTTCTGCTTCTTCAAATCCTTTGTGGTAGATTTTTCAGAGCCTGTAATTCCTTCATTAGCTGAGTCAATTTCTTTTGCATTGCAGAGAGTTGTGAACAGACGGTGTAAGCTCTAAAAGCCTCCAGATGGTCTTTCTAAGAACTACAGCCCCACAGTTATTACATTGAACAAATTTTATTGTGGCAAAATATTTTCTCTCTGTTCAAAGTACCTGTATTTTTTGTAAAGATTTCCCCAAAATCTCTTAATTATAATTTAATAGAGTAGAATCAGAAGATCTGCCCATGAAAGACAAAATAAGGAAAGTAGGAAATAGGGTGAGTGGAATTCTAAATGACCAGGAAGCACTTTTGAAATACTTTTAAAATGCAAATACATCTAGCCAACCTAAGGAATACTCAGTAAAAATACAGGAAATAACAAAAAATAACCGTTTCTTAACTTATGCAGCAGAAAAGCTCAAGACTGTGAAACCCCAGAAGGCTTCCAGTGAATGTAAGAACTTCTTTACTGCTGCCAGACACCAACAGGTGCAGCCTTTATTATGGCCTACAGATTCAATCGTACCTCATGGATAAACAGTTAAAATAAATCACCACCCTCTAAATGGCCTAACAGCATTTTTAGAATGCAAACGCATCCAAGCAAACTAAGGAGCAGACTGTTAGTAGATATAAGAAATATTATTATTAAAAGCAAAAACTAATACTCAGTTTCTTAGTTTATACAGCAGGAAAGTTCAAGATTGTGAAACCCTGGAAATGGTTTCACCTCCAGTGAATGCATATCACTCACAAAGGGCTCAATTTGTCCAAATTATATTCAGCCTGAAAGAAGTGAATAGCAGGATAAAGTCAGGTTTTCTCAAATAGCAGTTTTATAAATGGAAATATTCAGCAGGAAATATTCAGCATCGTCCAGAAAAGATATTTGGACCAAGTAGGAAGGGGGTGGCCAGGGCTAGATTTGAGACTTTACGATAAGCACTAAATATTTAGAAAAGTCCTCTATGGAGTCTGGAGGTGCTACCCTGGAGATCAGAGATCAGAGGGGTAAGTCTGGATGGCAGCATGGTGATGACAGTGCCCCGGCACTTATGAAAATTTGTCATTTGAGGCACAGACCACGTTGCCTGTGCCTAAATCAGGGCCCGATCGTGATTTTATACAGGGGGATGACGACATTCACTCTTTTATTTTGCTCTCTGTATAATCCCTAACATTCTGTCTGCTTTTTTGACTACTCCTGCACTTTGAGCTGAGGATTTCAGTTCACAACAGCTCCAAGGTTCTTTTCCCGAGTGCTGCCTCCTAATGTGGAACCAGCATCGTATATATATATATATATATAGTATGTGTATATAGTTAGGATTATTTACCCTTTTCTGCATCACTTTGCACTTCTCCATATCACATTGAATCCGGCATTGAGAGAATCGGCTTCTCATTCTCACAAGGATCTCCTGCAATTCCTCCTGCAGGCTGCTTGTAATGTAAACTACGTTTGTGTCCTTCTGCTGATTTATCTCCCCTTTTTGCTCCTTTTTCCAGATCATGAATGAATAAGCATTGTGAGTCATGTCCCCAGCGATGGCTGGTGTTCTGTCCCTGAGGTTTAGTTGCACCCTGCAGTCCCCCTGTTTCTTCAATTTAATGGATTTCAGGTGCTCTTCCTGGCACACAACACAGACCCAGGCGTCTGAGTCTGCTCTTACTCTGCAGTATCCCAGGCTGAAACTGACTTGGTCAGGTGAACTGTAGAGAGCTTGAGTGAATCGCACCCCTCCTCCCCATTCAGTAACTATTTCAGTGAGAGGAAAAGAACCCCAGAAAGACAAATAAAAATTCTCTTCTGCTGTTTTGAAATCTCTGTCCACACTGCAGCACCTGTATGCAAAAAAATAAATAAATAAATAAATAAGCATGAATAACTAAAACAAAATATCAAGTAACCGCAGCTTTTAAAATCACAGATCAAGCTGCAATAGACCGGTAGGCAAACAAATAAATGGCAGTTTTAAATTTTACAATCCAAAACTGTAGTAGGCCCTGCGGGAAAACAAACAAATGGCAGCTTTTGTAGTTCAATTTCTGAAGCCTCGGATCTGCTTTGTAAACCGACCTCATTTGGTCGCCATTTCCCCTGGTGCTGGCTCCTCGGTGGCCTCTGCCTCCATAAATCTCTCTGAGCTTTCCTCCTTCCTTCTTGGAGCTTCTCTAAAAGTGAGAGTAGCTGGGATGGGATTTGTACTCTGTCTTACGCCATCTTGCTTTTGCTCTGGGGGGGGCCTCTGTCTGGTCCCTACCTGGCAGTGCAAGATCTTTGCCTCGCCACTGTGCAAGAGCTGACCACTCCACCCCACACCCTCCCAGTTCTGTTCTCTTCCAGTCCCACTCCTTCTTTGGAGAGGCAATCTGAATTCTGATGTTCCTTACCAGCCCCCGTGTAAGCCACTTAAGTGGGATGTGCTTTGTCACTAAGGTGAATTGTCTCTCCCATCAGATAATATCTTACTGTTTCAACTCCCCACGTAAAGACCAAGCATTCCTTCTCTTTTGTGGCATAGTTCACGTCTTGATTCAAAAGCTTACGATTTAGATACATGAGATGCTCTTATCACTCTGAAATTTGGAATAATGCTGCCCCTAAAATCCCTTCTTAAGCTTTGGTAGTGGGTATCTGCATAATATCTTCTTCAGTCTCGCAAATGCCTCTTCCTTCCTATGGCCCCCAATTCAGCTGGTTATTTGCTCCCTTCTTAAACAGATCTGTAAAGGGATTAGCTACATGGGCAGAGCTAAGTATGAACCTTAACCAAATCCAGAAGACCACATGGCTGCCTCCCCAGCATTAATTCAAAAGGGGAAAACTACATAAAAGCACGAGAAACCTCCCTTACTGCAAAGGAGAAAAGGAATGAGTCTCTACCATTCCTCCAGATTTTCCTCTGTATGTTTCCTTATCATCTCTTTGATGCTTTTATTAAATCTTTCCATTAAACCATCAGTCTAGGGGTGGTAACTCGCTGCCCATATACGCCCATATATATGCCTCCCAAACCTGTTTTAATTAATGTTTTGTGAAATTAGTCCACCTATTAGTAAGACCTTCCTTAGCAGAACCCAGTTCACGGAAAATTTTCAATAACTCCCAAGCGCTCATCTTAGAGATGTTCAACAAAGGACTGCCAAGGGATAGTGCATGGCATAGTCTAGCATAACTAGCAGAAAATTCGAATCTTTTTTACTCCTATCTTGAAGCCCAATAATATCCACCCTACCTGGAAGAGGGGTTCAGACATAATGGGTAAAAGCATTAGTAAAGTTCTAAGGGGAATATGGGCAGACTTTTCTGACACTCAGGACAGGATTTGCAGAAATTGTGAACCTCCTGATATATCTCTGGCCAAGAATCACATCATCAAATGCTCCAATGTGCTGTGAAAATCCACATGTCCTGCTAATGGGTGTGAATGGACTAAAACAGAAATATTCTTCAGAAAACATTATCATCTTACCGCTGCTGTAACCTAGATAACCACTACAATCTACCTCGTATCGCTAACCATATCTGCTTTTATGCTCCACTTTCATGTTCTTCCTGTCTTGATTGTAAACAGTGAAGCAACTGTAATTTTAATGATAATTTTGATTGTAATCTGCTTTGAGACTAGCTTAGGAAAAATTAAATATCAAATGTTCATAAAAATATAACAATAATAAATAAGAACCAGGGTACTAGCAACTGTTTCTGGGGATCTAGTCCTGATTTCTCCTTGCTAACTCAATAAAGAAGGAACTCTTTTAACTCAAAATACAGATACTGTTACCTCATTTCTTTATTGACCAATTCTCCCTTGTTAGAATTTGTGGGCTAGTGGGCCCTTGGCCCGAGGTGAGAGATGGTACCGCCCACGGGGAGGAGCCCCACTGAACCTCACCATCGGGAGGCGAGGTCTAGCTAGCAGTAAACAACCCAGGCACAGGAGGAGTGGAGACTGAGGAGAAAGGGCAGCTAGATAGCCAGAGTAGGTCCCCCTAGAGGTGGAGGACTGGACAGACCCCGAACAGGGTAAAAGTGTGCAGTCTAGGAAGGTGCATGCAAGGTAAACCCTCGGAAGGGGGAGCCACCGGGAGAGTCACACAAGTGGAGGACATAGGCTACCCGAGGCACGGGAAAGCCTAGATTCTCTGGTAGAGAGGGAGTACGCTGCCCGCGAGGAGTGGGGTGGTACTGCACAGTCACGAAGTGAGGCAAGTGCTACCCCAAGGGACGGGGAGCGAAAGAGTAGCAGGGTGGTGGCAGTCCCGAGGAGTGGGAGAGGCGAGACATAGTCTTAGCGTACTCAGTGCAGGCAATGGGCCACAGAGCGGGGTATGCCAGTGGATGTCACAGGAAGCAGAGCATTGAATCAGTGGGCCCCGGGACGGGGTCTTCCCACGTTGATCTTCCCACGTTGATCTTCACAGAGCGGAGTATGCCGATGGTGAACTTACTGAAGTGAAGAGGGCAATGGTCTGCACTGCGGGGTACACCGAAGTTGAGGCTCCCAGAAGAGTAGAACAGCAATGGTCCAAAGCGCAGGGTACATTAAGGTGGAGATTTCCAGAAGAGTAGAACAGCAATGATCAGCACTGTGGGGTAGAGATGTGAATCGGAACCGGAATCGGTTCTGATTCCGGGTTCAGGGACTATCGGGAAATGTTTTGCGTGCGGTCCGATCTTTTTTTTTTATCAGCTACGCCCGAGCCAATAAACAAAAAACCCACCCTGACCCTTTAAAACACATCCTTTAGCTTCCCCCACCCTCCTGACCCCCCAAAATCTTTTTTAAAGTACCTAGTGGTCCAGTGGGGGTCTCGGGAGCCATCTCCCGCTCTCGGGCCGCCGGCTGCCACTAATCAAAATGGCGCCGATGGCCCTTTGCCCTTACCATATGACAGGGGCTATCGGTGCCATTGGCCGGCCCCTGTCACATAGTAGGAGCAATGGATGGCCCGTGCCATTTTTAAAGATGGCGCTGTATGAGATTTTCAAACGTCAGAAAAACGATTCACATCCCTACTGCAGGGTACACCGAGGTTGAGGCTCCCAGAAGAGTAGAACGGCAATGATCCGCAGCGCGGGGTACAATGAGGTGGAGACTTCCAGAAGAGTAGAACGGCAATGGTCCACAGCACGGGGTACACCGAGGTTGAGACTCCCAGAAGAGTAGAACAGCAATGGTCCGCAGCACGGGGTACACTGAGGTTGAGACTTCCAGAAGAGTAGAACAGCAATGGTCCAGAGCGCGGGGTACACCGAGGTTGAGCCTCCCAGAACAGTGGAACGGCAATGGTCTGCAGCGCGGGGTACACCGTAGTAGAGAATCTCTAGATAGGAGTCCCTGGGCTATCCCCGAGGAGCGGGGGTAGCAGGCAGGCAGGCAGTGCTGGAGCATAGGCCCTCCAAGGAGCGGATAGCCAAAGATAGGAACAGGGCCCCCTAGGAGCGGGTACCCGAGAGTGTCTCACGCCAGCAGAGCAAGAAGCAGGGATCACGTCCGTAGCAAGAACAGCAGGATTCAGCAAGGAGGGAACTCGTTGCCAAGTCGATTTGAACCAGGCCCCGATGGTGCTTAAGGGTCCAGGGGAGATGCCCCTGAGGTTCCCACCCTGGTGTCCATAAGGAGGGACCTGTGGCGCTCGCCTGCACACCCAGGGAGGCCCAGGAGAGACCTTGCAGTCAGCGGCATCCTCGCCGCCCTGGAGAGACCTGGAACGAGGCCTAGAGGTTCGGAGGCGGCTCGCCACAGCTGTGAGTCTACCCAAGGGAGAGAGGGCAGTGACGCACGCAGTAAGTAGTAGCGGTCACAGCCATCTGCGACCGACGGTCGTAACACCCCTCTTTTATAGCTAGTTGCTCAAACATGTGCTTTAAAATCTAATCTTGCTTAAAGAAGGGAATCTTCTGCACTACCTATTCCTTTAATGTCTTGGACTCTGATGACAATTTCTGAGGGGCCACATCTTCCTTATCTACCTCTCTTTTCTGTTTTCCTTTATGCTCTGGGTTTCTTACCCTTGCCTGGCATATAAATCACTCCCGCCCAGAAAAAGGAAAATTATATGCTAACTCAGGTTCCTTTGCCACTTTAACTTGTTCCCTCTGAGCCCTGGTAGACACACATACCTCTCTTTTTTTTCTGTACAGTTTCTTTCAGGCCCTCCCAATGTTGCCTAATCCTGGGGACTGGTAACCTTGGCACTACAATGGCCCAAAGTTCATCCCACCTTCCCCCCATTTCAACATTAATCCAGAAATATGATTATTCTAGAACATCCCCATGCACATATTATACCTTGAACATCCCCTTTGTCTGGTTTTCCAGCCACCCCATCTTCCTTGCTAGTAACTCTGGCACTAAATTTAGTTGCTACCGGTATCCAACACAGCTTTCACCCACATATCATCCACGTTAACAAAATGGATTGCAGCAAAGTAGTGATCTGCCATTAACGGACTGTCTGCATATGGATTGTTACTAAAAGTGCAATCCATATGCAGACAGTCCCTACATAAGTGTTCTTCCTCTCTGCAAGTAAAACACCTAAAGGGGCCTCTCATCATGGAAGCTCCTTCCTGGCTCTTTTCTGCTGAGTGGGATTGTTGGTCCCCTCTCAACTCTCATCTAAGACCTCCCTTTCCCAAATCATCAGTGTGATCCTTTGTCCTACCACCATAAAATGACTCAGGTCTAGGTGATACTATTTTCTTTCTTTCTAGAGGAATGGCTTGGAGGTTCCTAATGGGCCTGCTGAACTATCTGCATCTGTGAACCCATATTACTGCCTCCACTAGTGTGTTTACTCCCTACTGCTACATACAGATTCTCACGTTATGAGATAAGATGTCTAAATACTGTTCTAAAATCATTTCCTCTGCTAGTTCTTTTCTTGTCTTTTCTTCTGGAATAAGCCATCAAAAATCCCACTCCTTTGGACACTGAACAATTGCCTAAGGCTTTTCACCTCCTTCAAACCTAACTTCCCAAATGCATCTTCTGTAGAATCCCCCTAAATAATGCCTTTCTGTCCTCAATGAATGCCTTAACTATATGGTAGTAAAGAGCCTCTTGGGCATTCGGGGTTCGATATGCAGCAAAGACCTTACCAGATGATAGTGGGGGATAGGTTTACAGCCCATTGATCCTTAGCTACACTCTCAAATGTAATGAGGAAGGCATCAGAGTCATCCACGGGACACAGTTTGGAGAGCAACAAGTATTTTCCCACCAGAGTCTTAGACTGGGGTACAGTCATAATGGTTTCTTGCTGGGTGCCTCCATCCAAACGTTGTTGTTGTGTTATCAGCAGGTTTGTGGCTTTTGTCTTTTTCTTCCATCTGGTGTAAGAGGAAATGTAGCTGCATCATCTGATGTGTAGAATCCTGTTGTTTCTGTAGCTGCTCAGTCAGCCATCTAATGATTCCCTCAGATACCATACTAAGAAATTGCCATGCTGGGTCAGACCAAGGGTCCATCAAGCCCAGCATCCTGTTTCCATACTGCCTCTGTAAAATACAGAACACATACCAAGTGTTAACACACAAACACTGTTCTTGCTCCCAATGATACATAAATCTGAATACCTCTTTCTGTCTCCTTGTTTCAAGGAATGGAGGGAATGAGTATCAGTCCCACCTCCTTTCAATTTATGCCTTTCTCCATCCTCACAGGTTGCAATTCCGAATAAAGAATTACCCTCCTAGTAACTGATCCCAGGAAGCTGATTAAATATACCTTACTTCCAGTTTCCTTGGAATTCACACAGGAGCTTCATACCTTCATAATTTTGCCTGGTCACATATCAGAAAACATCCATCAGTGTCTCATGTCACTCATTTTATCCCACTGCCGCCATCATATATCATCAGCTGTGTATCCATCTGGTCTCATTAATATCCAGTTCTGTATCTCTTAGATCCAATTTGTTGAAGTTCTTTGAACATAGACTCTTAAAGCCAACAGCTGTATTTATTTAAATGCTATAAAATATTATTTAAATGCTATAAAATAATATAAATCTTAAATAATATATTATAATAAGGCATCTTATGGAGAGGAAGAGTGCCATGCAAGGTATCAGTATATACTTCCTCTCAAATAACTGTACTGATAACACAGCCTTATATTGAATTTTTCTATATTTTCATCCCCAAACTAGATTACATAATTGTCAAAATGATATCAATGGCTCGCAATTAGATGGAATGTCAACTGTCATTATCTGTATTCTATAACCTTGTAGCTCAGCATCTGTATCTAACAGCATCTGTGTGTCTAAGAAAAGAAGTCCAAGGCTCAAGCACAAATGTCATGCTTATAATGTTGTTAGTAATTATAAAACTTCCTATGATCAAAAATCAAAAACAGGAGTACAAGAATGACTTCATGTGTGACTTGTCAAAAAGTGTTTCACTGCCTCTTCACCACTTTCCTTTAAAAGCCATGTCTGTAATGGGGGCTGTAAGCATGCAGCTGTCTTCATTCTAAAGCATATAGGGACAGACTTAAAGATCTAAACATGTATACCCTAGAGGTATACCCTAGAAGAAAGGCGAGAAGGAAGATATGATAAGAGACATTTAAATATCTCAAAGGTTTCCATGCACAGGAGATGATCCTCTTTCAATAGAAAGGAGGCTGTAGAATGAGGGGTCATTGGATGAAGGTGAAAGGGGATAGACTCAGGAGTAAGGAGTAATTGTAGAAAATAATTCTTTACAGAGAGGGTGTTGGATGCATGGAATGGCCTCCCAGTGGAGGCTGTGCAGGCAAAAATAATATCTGAATTCAAGAAAATACAGTGAAGATAAATACAGTGAATCTCTAAGGGAACAATGGGAATTATAAAGCTAAATTAATTGGGTGCATGGGCAGACTAGAAGGGTCATATGGTCTTTTTCTATGTTTCAATTTCTGCAGCCTCAGATCTACAGTTTAAACTGATCTCACTCAGTCTACATCTCCTCCGATATTAGCTCCTCTGAGCTCTCTTCCTTCTATCTCGATAGCTTCTCTAAGAGTAGCTGTTTTCCCTGTTTAATAACCTTACCTGTATCTGTGAGGCTGGGGCCTCCACCCTTCTAGCTCTCATAAGCTTTGTCCCCAGGACCCCACTAGAGTCATCAGGGATGTGTGAACAAAACTCTAAGGTAAGTAAAACATTAAATACTCATATAGAAATGAAGAAAAAAAAGGCAATATTTGGAAGCTATGTACACTAATGCTCATAGTATGGGAAAGAAAGTCACAGATCTAGAGGCATTCATGGAAGAAGCTGACTAGTAGCTGTCATGAAGACCTGGTACATGGAAAACCATGACTGGGATAGAGTTATACCCAGCTATAATCTATTTATGAAGGACCAGGTAGGAAGAAAAGGAGGCGGCATGGCATTATATATAAAGAACAATATTAAAGCAACAGCATTACTGGGCTTACAAGGTAAGGAGGAGACATGTGGTATAATGTGGAAATAGGGAATGGAGCATCTATTTATAATGGTATACTATAGAGACCTACATCACAGACAGAGGAGACGGATAGAGATTTAATGGAGGATATTCACAGGATTGTTGTGAAAGGGGAGGTGCAGCTGCTAGGGGATTTTAATCTTTAAGCTGTTGATTGGAACATCCCAACTACAGTATCTTCAAGAAGCAGGGAGATCCTGGATTCTCTGCAAGGAGAACTCTTCTGTCAACTGGTAACAGAACCTACATGGGAGGGGGAGATACTGGACCTGGTGCTTACCAACGGGGACAGGATCTCTGATGTTGTAATGGATGATCATCTGGGAACTAGTGACCACCAGATGGTGTGGTTCAATATTAGGAAGCAAAAGTTGAAGATTCATTCTAAGACGAGGTCCTAGACTTCAAGAAAACTAACTTTCCCAAAATGGTGGAGTACCTCAAGGAGCCAGTGGCTGGATGGGAAAATCTAGGGGAAGTAAAAAGTCAATGGGAAAAACTAAAAGGCAACTAATCTTTTTGTTAGAAATGGAAATAAATGGAAAATGAAAAAGAGATCATTATGGTTTTCTAAAGAAGTAGCTGAAAAGGTAAAGAGGAAAAGGTTAGCATTCATATTCATAAACTACAAAAGATCACAGAGAGAGGAAGACAGGTGACAATATCTGTACAAATTAAGAGAAGCTGGCAAAGTAGTCAGGAATGTGAAAATTCAAATAGAAAAAATAGCAAATAGGAAGGCATGACATTTTTACATGTTAGTGATAAAAGGAAGTACAAAAGTAGCATTGTGAGACTCAAAGTATAAGGGGAGGAATAGGTAGAGGCTAATAAGGAAAAAGCAAAATTGCCTAACAAATATGTTTGTTTGGTGTTCACTGTGGAACAGCCTGGAGCAAGAACACATAAAACAAACACAAATAAGATTGGAAGTGAGGTACTGTAAACCGCAATCTATTTTCAGTGTGTTAGTAAGGCGCTAACTAAACTTAAAGTAGATAAGGCGATGCAGCTGGATAAGATACATCCGATGATACTAAAGGAACTTAGAGCTGTCCTGGCAGCTATACCGGCTGACTTTTTCAATGTTTCTTTAGAGTCTGGAGCAGTTCTGGAGGAATGGAAAAGGGCAGATGTGGTTTCTATTCAAAAAAGAAGGGAGGCTGGGAACTACAGGCCAGTTCATCTGAACTCTTGTGTTCAGCAAAGTAATGGAATCACTGCTAAAACAGAGGATAGGGCAATTTTTGGAATCCAATCGATTGCAAGATCCAGGGCAGCCTGGTTTTACCAGAGGTAGATCTTGCAGATTAACCTAATCAATTTCTTTGATTGGAGTATCAGAGTGTTGGTTCAAGGGAGAGCACTAGGACATAGTGTACTTGGATTTCAATAAGGCCTTTGATATGATTTTGCACAGAAGACTTATAAATAAATTGTGCACTCTTAGTATGGATCCTAGAGTGACTCATTGGGTTAGAAACTGGCTGAGTGAGAGGGGACAAAGGGTAGTGGTAAATGGAGTTTTCTCTGAGGAGGGGGTTTTTACTAGAGGTGGGCCTCAGAGATCAGTCCCTGGACCATTTATTTTCAAAGTTTTTGTGAGTGACATAATAGAAGGGTTGTCGGGAAAGGTTTGTCTTTTTGCTGATTATATAAAAATCTGTAACAGGGTGGACAGCCAGGAAGGAGTGGAAAACATGAGGAGGGATCTAGCGAAGTTTGAATGGTCTAAGGTCTGGCAGCTGAGATTTAATGGAAAAAAAATGCAGAGTAATGCATTTAGTATGCAAAAACCCAAGGGAAAGGTACAGTATTGGAGGTGAAATTCTTCTAAGCACAAAAGAAGAGCAGGATCTGGGGGTAATTGTATCTGATGACCTTAAGGTGGCCAAACAGGTGGATAAAGTGATGGTGAAAGCAAAAATATGCTTGGCTGCATAGGGAGAGAAATAGTCAGGGAAAAAAAGGGAGGTGATATTGCCCCTCTGTAGGTCCCATGTGAGACCTCATTTGCAATACTGTGTACAATTCTGAAGACCACATCTTCAAAAGAATATAAACAGGATGGAGTCAGTCCAGAGGGCAGCTACTAAAATAATCAGTGGTCTTCATTCTAAAGCATATGGGGATAGAGTTAAAGATATAAAAATGTATACCCTAGAGGAAAGGAGAGGTGGGGAAATATGATAATACATTCAAATATCTGTTGCGCTTCCCAGCCGCGTACGCTCTGCGGCCGGGCTTGCTCACTTCTCCCAGCTGTCCATGAGCTCAGGCATCTCTTCCTCTACAGGTCCCAGCTGTCCCCATCGCTCTCAGGCTCCCTCAGCGTCCCAGGCCTAACAGCGGAGCTCCCGCCGGGGCTCCACGTCCAGCGTCTCATCGGCCCTGCCCCTAGGTGCACGTGTGGCCGACGTCATCTTCTTTAAAGGGCCAAGCGCGGGAAACCTGGCCGAGATGCATCCCGATGACGTCACTCAGTCCCAACAAAAATAGCGAGGCCCTGTCCCCAGGACCTCGCCTTGGCAATTGGGTCGATCACGTTGTGATAGCAAGTTTGCCTTCCTGCGTTCCAGTGTCTTGTTCCAGTCTTCTGTTCCAGTGTCTTGTTCCAGTCTCCTGTTCCAGATAGTACCATTTGGACTGTCTTCTCGGTACTGACCTGTGCCTGTTACTCGACTAAGTTTGACCACCGCCTGGATTTGACCTTTGCCTGCTTCTTTGACCATGCCTGTCCACTGACCACGTCTGCATGCTGCCTGGAACTGACCTCTGCCTGTCCACTGACCACGTCTGATCACTGCCTGGAACTTGAACTTTGCCTGACTGACTTTCCTCGGACTGACCACTGGTATTGACCCCTGCTTTGGCTGATTACGCTATCCTTGACTCTGGCTTTGATCCTCACTCTACATTCAGAGACTCTGTTCTGGCTTTTTCTGGCACCTGCAGGTCCCGGCCATCCCCGTCGCTCTCGGGCTCCCTCGGTGTCCCAGGTCTCACGGCGGAGCTCCCGCCAGGGCTCCACGTACAGCGTCTACGTGGCCCTGCCCCTAAGTGTGCACACGGCCAACATAATCTTCTTTAAAGGGCCAAGCGCAGGAAACCCTGCTGAGACGCGCCCCGATGACATCACTCAGCCCCAGCATAAATAGCGAGGTCCTGTCCCCAGGACCTCGCCTTGTCAGTTGGGTCGATCACGTTGTGATAGCAAGTTTGCCTTCCTGCGTTCCAGTGTCTTGTTCCAGTCTCCTGTTCCAGCGTCCTCCTGTTCCTGCGTCTCCCCAGGTAGTACCATTTGGACTGTCTTCTCGGTACTGACCTCTGCCTGTTACTCGACTAAGTTTGACCGCCGCCTGGATTTGACCTTTGCCTGTTTCTTTGACCACATCTGTATGCTGCCTGGAACTGACCTCTGCCTGTCCACTGACCATGTCTGCATGCTGCCTGGAACTGACCTCTGCCTGTCCACTGACCATGTCTGACCGCTGCCTGGAACTTGACCTTTGCCTGACTAACTATCCTCGGACTGACCACTGGTATTGACCCCTGCTTTGGCTGACTACGCTATCCTTGACTCTGGCCTTGATCCTCGCTCTACTTTCAGAGACTCTGTTCTGGCCTTCTCTGGCTCCTGGACTTCCTAACCTGAACATCAATTGCGCACCCTTGTTCGTGGTGGGCACACTCCTGAACTTCATCTCTCGGAGATCCTGCGAGGCCCACCTAAGACAAGGCGGTCCGGGTAACCAAAGGCTCAACCTGAGGGAACCACAGGTTGCTATTGGTGAAGCTCCAGCTAGCCTCTGTCTCCTCCTGTGCTCCGCCTCCTGGTGGCAGTCACTCTCTGGGTCCAACCAGGGAGCCTACCAATCCTGCACCAGGCCAAGGGTCCACCTCCCGACCCAACAATATCTCAAAGGTTTGTGTCTCCACCACTTCTACTGGGAGGCTGTCCCCCACATCCACCACCCTTTCTTTAAAAATATATTTCCTAAGATTACTCCTGAGTCTACCCCCTTTCAATGTCATCTCAATACCCCTCATTCTAGAGCCTCCTTTCCTTTTAAAAAGGCTCACCTCCTATTTTTGCCTAGTTAACAAGTTTCTCCTTGATTGTATATATGTCTCCTGATCTACAAAGATGTTTCTCTTATGTTGAAACATCTACAAAATCTTTAAGGGCCCATAGGCAATGCATGGTGAGTATGCAAATTAGGAACATAGCTAAGCAGATAGTTCAAGATAAGACATTTCTTGGCACAAAAACATAGGCACTCTTTTAACTATCAACACATTGATCTCACTATAGCTGGGTTTTTATTTTTTAATAATATTTGAATTGAGCCTATGTAATTGAATAAAACAGCTGCAGCTCTCAATAACTTGATAGTTAAAGCAGAGAACAGTCTTTTAAATTTAGAAATCACAAAAGAATGTAGTATAAGAGAATCAAGAAAGCTAGTGTTTAAATTTGTGTCAAAAAAGATAAATATTGTAATTTGTCTTCAGTGAGTTACCATGTAACTGCTGGTTATCAGGAAGAGATCAAACTAGCCCTGGATCTGATTTTGTCTTATTGTATATATGTGAACTTATAGATTTGATTCTCTTAGGAATGTCATTCAGAACTACACATACCGAAAATTCTGAATTAATACCAGTGGCGTGTGGTAACATTCTAAACAGGGGACTCAATAAATGCACAATATCCCCTTCCTTTCTCCCCCACTGACATACATTCCTTTCCCTCTCTCTTCCCCCCTTAATTGCCTAACTTACCCTCCCCCATATCCCTCCTACCCCACCACCACCCATCCCAAAGAGTGAGATTTAATGTCCCAATAAGTAAGACCGAAAGCCAAAGAATGAGATTTTTCTGGTGCTGTGACTGTGGTATAAATCTGGAAAGATTTCAGCATTGTATTGTTTTGCAAATGAAAGAAGCAATAGAAATGATGTGTGACAAGGAATAATGTGTGGAGGGGGACAAAGAAATGGCAGAAATTTTAAACAAATACTTCAGTTCGGTGTTCACTAAAGAAACCCTGAAGAAGGACCTTTGCTAGTTGACAAAACCATAGATGCAGGATGGGGGTAGACAAAACTCTGTTTACAAAAGAGACTATCAGAAGAGCTAGCTAAACTGAAAGTGGACAAGGCCATGGGGTCAGATGAAGTACATCTCAGGATACTGAGGGAGCTCAGAGATGTGCTGGCGAGTCTGCTGAAAGACCTGTTCAATAGATCCCTGGAAACAGGGGTGGTGCCATGGGACTGGAGAAGGGAGGTTATGGTCCTGCTTCACAAGAGTGATAGCAGAGAGGAGACTAGAATCTACAGGCCGGTTAGCCTCACTTCAGTAGTGGGAAAATTAATGGAGACAGCTGAAGGAAAGGATAGTGAACTATCTACAATCCAGTGGGTTGATGGACCTGAGGCAACATGGTGTCACCAGGGGAAGGTCCTGTCAGACAAATATAATAGATTTTTTTGATTGGGTGACTAGAGAATTGGATCGAGAAAGAGCACTTTGCTGAAATCCATGTATTCTACATGGATTTCAGCAAAGCTTTTGATATGGTTTTGCATAGGAGGTTTGTGAATAAAATGAAAAACTTGGGAGTGAGCACCAAGATGGCGGCATGGATTACAAACTGGTTTACTGATAGGAGATAATGTGTAATAGTAAATGAAACCTTTTCTGAAGAAAGAACTGTGTTAAGTCATCAGTGATGGGACTGGTTTGGTTCAATATCTTTGTGAGCTACATTATGGAAGGGATAGAAGATAAAATTTGTCTATTTGCGAATAATGCTAAGATCTGCAACAGAATGGACATGCCTGAAGGAGTAGAGAGAAAGAAAAGTGATTTAAGAAAGCTTGAAGAGTGGTCAAAGATTTGGCAGCTAGTATTCAATGCCAAGAAGTGACGAGTTATGCATCTGGGATGTGGTAATCCAAAAGAGCTGTATGCAATGGGCGTGAAAGACTGATGTATATGGACCAAGAGCGGGACCTTGGGGTGATAGTGTCTGGCAATCTGAAGAACGCGAAACAATGTGACAAGGTTATAGCTAACGCCAGAAGAATGCTGGGTTGCATAGAGAGAGAAATAATCAGTAAGAAAAAGGAGGTGGTAATGCCTTTGTACAGGTCTCTTCGTGAGACCTCATCTGGAGTACTGCGTTCCATTCTGTAGATCATTCCTCAAAAAGGCTAGATACAGGTTGGAGGTAGTCCAGAGAAGAGTGACCAAAATGGTATGGCATCTCCATCGAAAGACTTATGAGGAGAGACTGAAGAATTTGAATATATATACACTGGAAAAGAGGAGGTGCAGAGGAGATACCTGAAAAGTTTGAATGTTGCACAAACATCAAACATTTTATGTTGGAAAGCTAACAGTAGAACTAGGGGTCACGAAATGAAACACCAGGAGGGACAATTCAGAATCAATGTCAGGAAATACTTTTTCATGGAGAGAGTGGTGGATCCCTGGAATACCCTCCCAAAAGGACTGGTGAAGACAAGAACACTTAATTAATTCAAAAGGGCATGGGACAAATACTGCGGATCTCTAATGGCTTGAAATAAGGGATAGTATTACATTTCTGCATAGGGATAACCTGCACAGAATGGAAGTTATTACCTTTATCAGAATGCCTGGGGGTAACCTGCATGGAACGGCAGTTGCTACCCTTAATGGAATGCATGGGGATAACCTGCATGGAATGGCAGTTACTACCATAAGCTTGGGCAGACTGGATGGACCATTTGGTCTTTATCTGCTGTCATTACTATGTTACTATGTTAATCGCACACAAAAAAATCCCTAGGTTCCTTCCTCCAGAATACCATCCTAGGTTCTCCCCTTCCCCCAGTTTCATCCTAGACACTTTACTAATAACAGATTTTACATGGAAAGTGACATAGTACAGCCTTCTGAGGTAAAAATATCACTTACAATAGAATATTTATCATATTTACGTGCACTGCTTTAGTGTCAACCAGAAAACCTTATATGACAGGAATTTGCCCATCCCCAAAATTGCTCCCATGTAGTATTTTCCCATCACTGAGTAGTGGGAAGGGTTTTGAAGATTTTTTTAATCCTCTCATAACCAAAAACCTCACCTTTTGGGGGTATATATCCCTTGGAGTATGCTCATTGTTCAGAGAGTTGGTGGATTTAAAAAGAGAAGGAAGGCAAGAGATCCCCTCTGGATTTCAAGTTTGAGTTGGAAGAGAGAAGTTCTAGAGGGTCCTGGCCTCATCCCCGGGGTCCTGCAACCTGTCTGGAAGCCAAGGAGTAAGTTGTTGTTTTTGAAGATATTTTTGAACTGTGATTGATCTGTCTTAAGGGAAGGGTAGCTCCCCACTAAACCTGAAGAGCTATATCAAAGGACTTTGATTTTGCCTAAGATTTCATTTTGCTGTAATTATAGTGAAATGATCACCCATAGGGGAAAAAAAAAAAGGGGTAGGGGGTAATAGTGAGCAGGCGGCCACATTGTGGTGGTGCGTTTTTCACCCGGTGCAGTTGGGTCCGCACTGCACACTATCGCTCCTGTAGCACCAAAGAAATAGCTATAGCTATTTCCGGCGCTAATGCAGGCAACAATGTGCAATATATTATCGTCTGCAGTGCTACAGGCCCCTAAATGTCCTTAACCCTGCCTAAACCCTGCCCAAACTCCTCCCCTTTCCCTAATTTGGATTCCTAAATTGCTGTAGTTCTTGCACCCAATAATGCCCTAACGCACGTGATAACGGCCCATTGCGATTGAAAAATGACCTTATTAGTGAAGGAGAAAGACAATTTGGGGATTGAGAAGAGAATCAAGAGACTTAGGAGGCTTCTAAAGGATCTGGATTATAGTTGAGAGTTTTGACCCCTGTGGGGACTTTTTTAATGGTTTAGTACTTGGGAATTCTTTGCAAACAGTTTATGTGCTTAAGGACATTTTTCTACCTGATTGTTAAATTTATGCTGGGACCCCATTCCAGTTATTCTACCTTTCAAGGGGAGGATATTTGCTCAATGGATGAAGGTACAAGAGAGCCTAGAAGGGAGATAGCACCTAAGATGGACAAAGTATCTATTATTTTTGTTGTGATTTTATTTTTTGTTATTTTTGATCTTTGGAATATTGGCCAGGCCAAACTATTTAAATTGCAGTAAAGACACTCAGGACTGTGTGTATGCTTATTTTCCAAACCCCAGGGGAATGGATGGACAGTGGTGTGCACCTTTCATTTTGCTTTCTTTGATACTTTTAGCTTCTTTTCTCCTTTATTGGTCTCTTTGGTAGATAGTAGGGAGCATTCATTTAGAGTGCGATTCGCCTTTCCCATCAGTGATTGACCATGCCAGGGGCCCTGAAAGATAATTCTTTCTTCTCATCTGGACTTAAACCTGGACCTCTAGCACCCCTGGTTGAGGCTAAATACCATTTAGGGACCAGCTACACTTGCAAACCCATATGGTATTAGGCCTCTTGTAACATGTGTAGGATGTGGGCTTGGCCCTCAGCCTGAATTACAATTACAATATAGTAAACCTCCCATACCAAACATAAGAACATAAGAAATTTCCATATTGTGTCAAACCAAGCCCAGCATCCTGTTTCCAACAGTGGGCAATCCAGACTACAATTACCTGGCAAGTACCCAAAAACTAAGTAGATCCCATGCTACTGATGCCACTAATAGCAGTGGCTATTCTCTGTCAGATTGATTAATAGCAGTTAATGGACTTCTCCTCCAAGAACTTATCCAGACCTTTTTTAAACCCAGCTACACTAACTGCACTAACCACAACCTCTTGCAACAAATTCCAGAGTTTAATTGTGCGTTGAGTGAAAAAGAACTTTCTCCGATTAGCCGTCTCTTCTCCAAGCTGAACAGCCCTAACCTCTTTAGTCTTTCCTCATAGGGGAGCTGTTCCATTCCCCTTATCATTTTGATTGTCCTTCTCTGTACCTTCTCCATCACAACTATTTCTCTTTTGAGATGCAGCGACCAGAATTGTACACAGTATTCAAGGTGCGGTCTCACCATGGAGCGATACAGAGGCATTATGACATTTTCCGTTCTATTAACCATTCCCTTCCTAATAATTCCTAACATTCTGTTTGCTTTTTTGACTGCCACAGCACACTGAGCCAACGATTTCAATGTATTATCCACTGTGAAGCCTGGATCTCTTTCGAGGGTGATAACTCTTAATATGGAATCTAACATCGTGTAACTACAGCAAGGGTTATTTTTCCTATATGCATCACCTTGCACTTGTCCACATTAAATTTCATCTGCCATTTGGATGCCCAGTCTTCCAGTCTTGCAAGGTCCTCCTGCAATTTGTCACAATCCGCTTGTGATTTAACTACTCTGAATAATTTTGTATCATCTGCAACTTTGATGACATTACTCGTCATAAGGCAGCACTCAAACCTACTATGAAAAAGTAACACTACAAATATTACACCAGGTCCTAAAATAGCAATCCGCTTTTTATTGGCAAATCAGAACAAGCCAGGCTACTACAGATCCCTATACAGAAACTACATGCTAGCAGAACACCTCACCTTTTAGGGGTGTGCATTCGTTTGCAACGTATTGGCAATCCGCAACGTCTTTGCCATATTCGTTGTATTCGTGGGGGTTACGAAACATATGATGAACCCCCACGAATACAACGTATCACTATCGAATAAACCCCCACCCTCCTGACCCCCCTAAGACTTGCCAAAAGACCCTGGTGGTCCAGTGGGGGTCCTGGAGCGATCTGCTGCACTTGGGCTGTCGGCTGCCGGTATTCAAAATGGCGCCGATAGCCTTTGCCCTTACTATGTCACAGGGGTTACCAGTGCCATTGGTCGGCCTGTCACATAGTAGGAGCAATGGATGGCCAGCGCCATCTCTCCCATCTCCCAGTCTCCAGCAGTCGAATCCCTTGACCCCCCTCTCCTCTCCCAGTCCCCAGCAGTGGAGTCCCTTGACCTTCCCCTCTCCTCTCCCAGTCCTCAGCAGTGGAGACCTTTGACCTTCCCCCTCCTCTCCCAGTCCCCAGCAGTGGAGACCCTTGACCCCCTCTCCTCTCCCAGTCCCCAGCAATGCAGTCCCTTGACCCCCCCCCTCCTCTCCCAGTCCCCAGCAGTGGAGTCCCTTGACCCCCCCCCCCTCCTCTCCCAGTCCCCAGCAGTGGAGTCCCTCAACTTCCTCTCCCCTTCCAGAGCCCAGAAGTCGGTCGAGAGTAGAGATGTGAATCGTGTGCCCGATCGTCTTAACGATTGGGTTCGGCTAGAGGGGGGAAAAAATCTGATCGTGGGTGATGTGGGTGATGTGAATCGGAACTAATTTCGATTCACATCGTTATTTTTTTTTAGTGAGGCCCGACCCTTTAAAATTAACCCCTTACCTTCCCCCACCCTCCCGAACCCCCCCCCCAAAAACTTTTTACGATTACCTGGTGGTCCAGTGGGGGCGCGGGGACCAATCTCCCGCTCTCGGGCCATCGGCGCTATTTTGGCTGCCACTCAAAAATGGCACCGATGGCCCGATAAAAAAAAAAAAACCACCCGACCCTTTAAAAATGACCCCTTAGCTTCCCCCACCCTCCCGAGCCCCCCAAAACATTTTAAAATTACCTGGTGGTCTAGTGGTGGTCCCGGGAGTGATCTCCCGTTCTCGGGCCGTCGGCTGCCACTCATAAAGATGGCGCCGATGGCCCTTTGCCATTACCATGTGACAGGGTATCCGTGCCATTGGCCGGCTCCTGTCACATGGTAGGAGCCCCTTGCCTCCCTCACGTTTTGCTCACAGGTGCAGCGGCTTCTTTCCCCTCTGCTCCGCATGGGTTAGACCGCCCAGTCTTCTGAAGATTCCGCAGTCCTGTGCCTCCCACGCTTCTGCTGCAAATGTTCGCATGGGGTAGAAGATGGGATATTGCTTCAGCCCCACGCGGTGTGGCCTCTTCCCGCAGTGCTCTGAGTTACTACCCGTGCTAATGGTCCTGGGCCGCTGCCTGCCTCCATGATTGGCTCGACCGTCTGTACAAACTCTGCCCCTCACTGGCCCCTTCTATGACTTCTGCAATCGGGGTTTAAAACTGCTGCTGCTGCTGCTGCAGGCTGTCTCATTGGCCATGAAGGTGACTGAGAGAATACCGGATGAAAAAAAAGGCAGGGGATTCACTAAATACCTTGAAGGCCTTGACCAATTAATATGAGTTTGAATCTTGTAAGATGTAGCATCAGTCATCAAGGCTTCAGCCATAGCTATTAGCTTTGATGATTGTCTGTATTGGTGGCATTTCAAACTTGTGCTAATGCAATTATTTTTCTATATGCCTTATGTCATAATTTGCAGGATTTTCTAGTTCAAATCCTTTGTTAGGTGATGCTTGCAGCTGCCAAAGAATTGAGACTGAACAGATAGGCTTAACAATATGGCTGAAACAATTTAAGGGAAGAGAATCAGAGATGTCGTAGCTTATTATAACTAGGAACAAACATATTATATATGTTAGAAGCAATAAATCACCTTATATAGTAATAAGATAAGTTGTGTATGCAATATATGCAGATGAATTTTTCTATAGAACCACGTTTATGGATGCTGTATGGCAAAAACAGGACTGACTCACCTTATCTTTAATGATCTGCAGTCATCTGATAATTTGTAATTGTTTATTGAATTAGAAATTACCCGATTGAAGAGGATTTACATTTTTTCAAAATATCATGGCCATCTTCTCTGTCTTTTTTTTGCTTATGATCCAAGCACAGGGTTTGAGCTATGACCTGAGGGTGGTCCATTCCTAGCCTTTGGCTGAGATTGAGAACCTAAAATTAGTAACATGGCTGATAAGGACCAATTGGTTCATCCATTTTTTCCAGTTTAATTTCTATTTATTCATTTATTTTAACATTGTCTATTATGTGATTGACTCAGGCAGATTACAGTATTACAGTCATAAAATTAGAGAACAATTTACAAAATATACAGACAAAACTAGCTGAAGCACTCTGCACTGGTTACTCAATAAACACTCAATGCTATTAACACAGTTTTGAGATTCAATTTAGTTTAATCATAACACATTCTCATATACATGATCAGTATGGTATATAACTTAATGATGGTATAGAAAAGATTTTAAATAAATAAAAATAAATAATCTGCTAGTTAGCCGGTTATGTATAACCGGCTAACTAGCACAGCCACATATCAGCTGAAAATGTACCCCATTATTGTTAAGAAAAGATTTAAGGTTCCGCAAAGTGTGAAGCTTAAAAGAGCAGCTTTTAATCATATTTTTAATAAGTTAGTGAAAGGAGAGTACTGCTGCATGAACTTGGATTCCCAAATTTCGAATCTGACTAGAGATTGCAATTTGAAAATTATTCAATAGAAGTTAGCATGAAATCAACAAGGAAGTGTGAAAGCAAAATAATCTGTTTTCTTTAGATTTAAAACAAGACAGTTCTCAACTAGCCAGAGGTTAATCACAGTAAAACAGTGTGCTCTTTTCTGTAACAAACCAGTAATAGAGGTTGAGATAGGCAAATAGAATTAGATATCGTTGGCATAAATTTTATAACTCAATTCTAAGAAAGAAATTTACAGCGTGGCCACAGATAAATATTAAACAAGTTTACAGAAAAGAGAGGAACCTTGGGGAATTCCAGATAGCAAGGCTATGGAGCCAGAAAAGCAAGTGCCCACCAAAACATTTTGAGCTTGGTTAGTTAAAAATGATTAACGCAGGTACTCAGGACCAGTCGTTCAGGCACTCACTCAACATTGCCCTCTATAACCTTTACAAATTAGACACTACAACTGATTGGATAACAAAATAAGGCCGCAGTTTATTAAACCTAACCCGAGCCACACTTAACATTGTTCCAAAATAACTCCCCCGCCTCCGCCTCCTCTGCCGCATGTCAATTCTTCACTTACCATCGCGGCCCAATGGTAAGCAGCTTGGAGCTCCCCCCCCCCCCCCCCCCCCCCTTCGCCTACCCCGCAGCGTCGTCAGTGAGGGTAGGCTTGCGGCCTGAGCATCGGCCCTCCCCTTGCTCTTTAGGCCTTCCCATGCAGCAGCCCCAAGCTGCACGAGCATTACCCCCCCTTCCAATGTGCCCTTCCCAATTCCACATAATACACAACCAAATAGGGCTCGGGTTTCCGCCACCAACAAGGCAAATTAAATGGCCTTTTTCCCCCACTGCGGCCAAACTTGCAGCTGCAACTTAAGACCTTCTTCCAAGGCATTATTGAATAAATCCATGCCAATGTCGGAAAGGTGAACCCCATCACCCAAGAAGTACCCATCCAAGACCTCCCATGACCAGTCATGCCGGATCCAAAACCCCCCTTCCCGCACTAACCATTTGCCGATTTGGCGATTCAATTTTTTGATGCCATGGCGCCACATGGGCTCCCCCTGGTGACGAAGTTGAATGATGATGTCCGACCACCCCAATTTCGTAGTGCGTAAGCGATTCAGTAGAAACGCGAGGTCTTTACGGATAATTTTAATGAACTCCCGACAGGTGAGGTGACCAATGTCATTCCCGCCCAAATGAATGACAATGAATCTGGGTATGCCAAAGGCCTCAACCTTGCCTTGCAAGAAGTCGCATAAACTACCCCATCTCATTCCCCCTTTTCCCATCCAGCGCACGATGCCCTCGCTTGCAGCCACGTTCAGATTCTCTCCGTACGGTCGCTTCTGAGCGCGACGTTGAGCCCGATGAACAAGAGTGGCCCACGATCCAAGCACAATCTCCGGGCGACTCGAGTCCGGGCAGATCTGAAAGATAAAACACATCCATTACCGCTCGTGCTCGCCGACCCCCTGAACCCTCCCGCCAGGTAACCCCCCTACCACCAAGGAACCCCCTTACCATGCCTCCCGCCCGATCCTGCGTTATCGGCGATACCGGGACGAGCCCGGTTCGCCTCCTTGTAAATCAAGCAAGAGCCACCAATGAGATGCTTCTGGCCTTAAGATGCACAAGTAAAAATCTGTGGTTTAGCACATCAAAGGCAGAGGACAAATTCAGTATTTGGTGCCAGAGTCAAAACCATGCAAGAAGGCATGAAGGTTTAAAGAAGCAATGTCTCCCAAAAAACACAAAGAGGATATTGACCGATAATTTGCAAGGGGATCCAAATGGTCTTTTTTTTTTTTAAGGCAGGCACACTGAAGCAGTTTTTAATAGAGAAGGCAGATAGCCCTCTGATAAAGAAGCATTGACAACGGCAGCAATGTAATTACTCAAATCAACACGCAAAAACTTCATTAGGACAGAGGAATATTGATTCATAGGGCATAAATCATTATTCATGTTTGCTATAATCTCAACAACATCAGGTACTGTTTTTAACTCAAAGGTTTCCCATAAAGGTCTGTCAGAAGATGTGTCAGTAATAGAAGAAGACTGGGACAGTCGGAAATTGCCTGGCTGGTCTTGTTTTGACAATAGCGAGAAAAGTTCTTGCAAAAAGACTCATCTAGTATCACCTTGTTATCATTAACACTAGCTGATAGATACTGCATGATGTAAAAGAGCTCTTGGGGTTACGAAGCTGTAGACTATATGCAGGCAGAATAATAGTTGGGTTTGTGTTTTTTTTACCTTGTTGATAGTATTGTAAGCATTTAATTTCATATCAACACCTGACTTGGACTTACTGTCAGCCACACTCAGTAGACCTGAACTCTCCTTTGGCCTCTCTCATTGAATTATTGTGCCAAAGGGCATACTCATTTCTGTGGCAAGAGAAAGTTTTAAAAGGGGGTGATGACATCGAGAATAGGTCCAAAACTCTCTTTCCAGCTAATCATGTGTTATCTAATGTCAAACAAGAGATATCAGCCAGTTTGGACAACCAAGCGTCACATGGAGAGAAAAAGGTGTGAAGCTTGCTGGGCAGACTGGATGGGCCGTTTGGTCTTCTTCTGCCATCATTTCTATGTTTCTATGGGGTCGTCGTAGTTTATGCGAAGGAAAGTTAGCTCATCTTAATTTGATACTGAATCAAGTTCTATCTGGTTCTCTGTCATTTTGGGCAGATGAACATATAAACTGCCATATTTCAAGCAACATCAGCTCATCTCCTCCGCCACATATCTTTCGCCCAGTCTTTCAACCCTGCTGCTACCGTTGCCCCCTCTTTATCTCTCATGTTTAAATTCTGTTACAGTGCTGGCCTCCACTACCTCCCCTCTTAAGATATTCCAGGTATCTACCACCCTCTCAGTACAGAAGTATTTTCTCATGTTTCCTCTGCATCTTCCTATCTGCACCTTCATATCATGACCCTTGTATTTCCTTTTCTATGGAAAATGTAACTTTCCTTTTTTTTTTTTCTGAAGCTTTTTAAATATTTGAATGTTTCTCTCCAACTCTCCCCCCCCCCTCTTCTTTTCTCCAGTGTGTGTACATTTAGAGTGGGTTTGTATGGCTGGTCTTCTATAATTTTGGTAGTCCTTTTCTAAACCTATTTTATCCTATCTATGAGCATACAAAGGTATGGCCTCCAGAGCTGAACACAGTATTCTGAATGGTATCTCACTCGTGATCTATGCAAGAGAATATTACCATTTTCTTCATGCTGATAATATCTCTAATTTTTCAGCCAAACATATTGCTGTCTTTCCCAGTTGCTTTGTTACATTAAGTGGCTATCTTGAGGTTATATGAGGTTTTGGCTCTTCTAATTTGATATGCAGCTAATGGATTTTTGCTTCCCAAATGAATGATTTTACATTCCTTAGTGCTGAAGCTCATTTTTCAAACACTTAACCAGTTTTTTTCAAATCCTCAGCCTGTATAGTATATGGTAGAAAGGATAATGGCCTGCCACCCACTTTCATTGGGACATTGCGATGTTATGAACATTGCCAATACAAGAGGATTAAGCAGTGTTTTTATTGAATTTGATTTTGTCAGACTGATTTTTAGAGAGAGAGAGAGACAGACAGAGAATGAACAAAATGTGGGCTATATGTATACAATATGAAGTGCTCGAGAAAAACAACCAAAATACCCACCTATGGGAAATGAGCAATAATGGTGTGTATAAAAATGGTTTTAAAAAATTGTTCTCATAAACTTATTGAATTAAAAACAGAAATAAATTATAAGGAATACAGCAATTCTGAATACATATGCATGTTAGACACAACTTATACAAAAAACATAGAGACCGCTGTGTAAATGAACATATGGCTTCTTAATCACTAATGCACAATTTGTATTTGTATCAGCAATTGCTCTGTTAGATGTATACAATGGATTGGTGTTAAGAGAATAGCTAAGATGAACAAAGCAAAAGATAACAATGTTACTAATATTAAAATAACACAGGTGATTCTAGCTAAGTATCCCTGCCAAGAACTGTGCAAATAGACAAGATGTGAATATAGAATATATTTGGACAGTCATCAGTGACTTCTAACAAACGAGCCACAGCACTTCTTACACATCCATTCCAGTGTACTAAACCACTCAGTCACTAAAGTGCACATAAATACACGTTACAGCTATACTACATGAAAATTACAACTTTGAAGTTTTAATATATTTACTTGAAAACAGGATATGTTTCCCAAAGACATAATGGGGTGGATTTTAAAAGGGTTTCGCGGGTATATTACGCGCGTAACCCCGAAAACCTGCTCCTGCGTGTGCGCTGAGTCCATTTTGCATAGGCCCGGCGACGCGCGCAAGCCCCGGGATGTGTGTATGTCCTGGGGCTTTTGAAAAAATGGACGTGGAGTGGGCGGGGCTGGGGCAGGACCGAGGCCTCCGGCACAGCGGCCGTGCTGGGGGATCGCACGTAGCTGCTAAAATCTGGCCCAGTGCATTGAACATTCCAAATATTATTATCACATAGTGGTTCATGTAGCTAGCAGAGCAATCCACACTGTATTCGCACCAAACAATTATATATCAAATCCTGGAACAAATTAGGAAAAGCTACAGATCTTAAATCTGCCAAAACAATTCAGATAGAGAAATCCACCAGTTTATGGTATTTTCAATCCTGGATCAGATAGAAAAATCCCAACAAGGACCTTGTTTCGCCAAAAAGGCTTCCTCAGGGGAGACCCTTGATGAAGATAAGTGGGGGAATCAGAGTTAAGAAGTGATTGCCAATTCACTGCTGGCTTGCAGAAAGATTTGCAAAACACTTTATGAGGTCCCTTCGATATGTTCAAGACAAACTTATAGCTGCAATAGTCAGGAGTAAAAATTCTCCAATGTCTCAAGACAAAACGGTGTCAGCAAAACTCTGAACAGGACTGCCATGTGTTTGCAGAAGTGAAAATGGCATTCATCTAAGAGCAGACTGGATATCTCTTCAGAAGATAGGGGCAGATATCTTCTAAAAGTTAAAACCCCCACAAGAAATAGCATCAGCAAAACCTTGAGCAGAATTGCCCTAGGTGAAAGAAATTGAAACAGCTTACATTTAAAGACAAAGCAGAGGCAGCTGAAACAATGCTGACCTTCCTTCTGCGCCCCTATCTTCTGAAGAGATATCCAGTCTGCTCTTACATGAATGCTGTTTTAACTTCTGTATGTTCTGTGATTTTGATCTTTAGATCACTTTCCACTATTTTTCCTGGCACTGAAGTCAGGCTCACTGGTCTGTAGTTTCCTGGATCGCCCCTGGAGCCCTTTTTAAATATTGGGGTTACACAGGAGGGGCCCAATATTACAGGGAAGCAGCCCCATGATATGATATTTTGTCCCTTCCTGACAGAATATTGAGGCAGTATCGCCGTTTTCATTTGTCTCGTGGAAAAAGTCCATGAGACAAAGGAATGCAGCAGGGGGCTTTTCCAGTGCATGATGACGGCCGCCAACACATGGGACCACCATCATTTTAAAAGGTCCAGTAGCCCAACACAGCTCCCCCCACAAGTGTAAAAAAATTACTAGGGATCTTATCAGACTCCCCCTCCACCACCCTTCCTGGGGCCACCATTTGAGGTAGACCTACAAAAAATAGTTAAAAAATAGAAACAAGGCACCATGTTATGACATCTCTCCACCCTGGCAGAACCCTTCCTCAGAGTGACCCCACCCCATTTCCATATAAAATATAGGCTGGTCAAGTCCCACCCCCCCAAGCCTCCCCCCATATAAAATATAGGCTGGTCGAGCCTCACCCCCCCCCCCCCCCCCACAAGCCCCCAAAATAACCTGGTGACCTAGTGGCCCCTCACCCAGGAAACCCCTCCTCGAACCACTACCACACCCCCTAACCATTAAAATAAACAAACATTGGTGGCCAGTAGGAGGTCCCAGGGTACCCATAGCTCTGGAACTGGTGGCAACATTTTGCAAAATGGCACTGACCAGGCCTTGGCACATCACATGATATATTATGGTAATTTTTTGACCTAAAAGTTTTCTCTTTTTCGGCTTCCAACTCAATTAGAACCAGTCTCTGTTAGTCGATGGTGCCATGTCTTCACATTTCCCCCTATTATTTTATATCCCCCTCCCAACTCTGCAGAGTCCTTTGCACAGAAGAGCACAGCACTGCCACTGAGCCACACCAACACAACACACAGAAGATATAACAAAGTGCTCCCAGATGTGCCTTATTGCTTTATAGGCCAATGCAGAAATGAAAATACAAACAAAAAACATATTTTGAAATGTTTGTATGCTAATGCCAGAAGTCTAAGAAGATGGGAGAATTAGAATGTATAGCAGTGAATGATGACATAGACTTAATTTGCATCTGAGAGACATGGTGGAAGGAGGATAACCAATGGGTCAGTGCTATACCGGCGTACAAATTATATTGCAATGACAGAAAGGAACACCCGGGAGGTGGTGTAGCACTTTATGTCTGGGATGGCATAGAGTCCAACAGGATAAACATCCTGCATAAGAGTAAATGCACAGTCAAATTTTTATGGTTAGAAATCCCTTGTGTGTTGGGGAAGACTATAGTGATAGGAGTATTATATCGTCCACCTGGTCAAGATGATGAGACGGACAGTGAAATGCTAAGAGAAATTAGGGAAGCTAACCAAATTGGTAGTGCAGTAATAATAGGAGATTTCAATTACCCCAATATTGACTGGGTAAATGTATCATCGGGACATGCTAGAGAGAAAGTTCCTGGATGGAATAAATGACAGTTTTATGGAGCAATTTGTTCACGAACCGACGAGAGAGGGAACAATTTTAGATCTAATTCTCAGTGGAGCACAGGATTTGGTGAGAGAGTAATGTTAGTGGGGCCGCTTGGCAATAGTGAACATAATATGATCAAATTTGAATTAATGACTGCAAGGGGGACTGTTCTGTCCCCAGCAGTGAGTAAATGTTTGTATCTGTATATATTGTAGTTTAACTGTGTTTAGTGCAGTCCTCCCTTCTGAGGATTCTTAATACTGAAACACTTTTTGTAACCCATGATAAAAATCTGTGAGCCCTTGCCTTAAAGAGGAGCCTTTGCCTTTAAGAGAAGCTCCCTCCCCCTTCACTTTCTCTCACTTTCGGAAGAGGTTGAATGCCCCTCAATCTAACTTGAGTCTTCCTAGGTGCCTTATAGGCTCAAGGGACTGCCCTTCATGCTCCCCCTGTGCTACATGGTTCTTAGGCTCGCTGCCATTTGACTTTGCCCTCTGCCCTCAGCTTGTGGAAGCATTTCCTTTAGCAGCTCTAGGCGAGAGTTCAGTCTTGCTCCACACTTTCTTCTGAGCCAGCAGTGCTCTGTAATACCCTGTGAAACGATCAGGTTTTTTACTTTCTCTCTTACTGCCTTCTTCTAAGGACTAAATCAGCCTCATAATCCTCATGCTTCCTACCTCTACCATAAAACAACTCCTGCAACACAAGAGTCTCCCTTCCCCCTTTTCCTGCCTCGTCTCCAGTTACCAAAGATCTTTGCCTAGGAGCTCATGTTTGAAATGCAACAATTGTAAGTAGAATTTACCTGTACAATAAATGATTTCAAACTTAAAGAATCTTTGTCTTGAGGACTGATTGGAGAGAAAGTTTAGCTGCCTGAATAGGAAAAAGCACAGATGTTTACCTGATTCAGAACAGGGATAGTAAGCAAATCCACGGTTCTCGTGCTAAACTTTCAATAGGGAAACTTTGATAAAATGAGAAAAATAGAAAAAAACTGAAAGGAACAATTACAAAGGTGTGCACGAGGCATGGTCATTGTTAAGAAATACCATCCTAGAAGCACAGTCCAGATGTATTCCACACATTAAGAAAGGTGGAAGGAAGGCAATACGATTACCGGCATGGTTAAAAGCTGAGGTGAAAGAAGCTATTTTAGCCAAAAGATCTCCATTCAAAAACTGGAAGAAGGATCCAACAGAAGAAAATAGGATAATGCAGAAGCATTGGCAATTGAAATGTAAGACATTGATAAGAAAGACTAAGAAAGAATTTGAAAAGAAGTTGGCTGTAGAGGCAAAATCTCACAGTAAAAACTTTTTAAAATATATCCAAAGCAGAAAACCCATGAAGGAGTCAGTTGGACCGTTAGATGATCGAGGGGTTAAAGGGGCACTTAGAGAAGATAAAGCCATCACGCAAACATTAAACGATTTCTTTGCTTCGGTGTTTACTGAAGAGGATGTACCAGAGAAGGTTTTCATGGGTAATGATTCAGATGGACAGAACCAAATCACGGTAAACCTAGAAGATGTGGTAGGCCTGATTGATAAAATGAAGAGTAGTAAATCACCTGGACCAGATGGTATACACCCCAGGGTTCTGAAGGAACTAAAAAATGAAATTTCAGACCTATTAGTAAAAATTTGTAACCTATCATTAAAATCAGCCATTGTACCTGAAGACTGGAGGGTGGCTAATGTAACCCCAATATTTAAAAAGGGTTCCAGGGGCGATACAGGAAACTACAGGCCAGTAAGCCTGACTTCAGTGCCAGGAAAAATAGTGGAAAGTGTTCTAAATATCAAAATCACATAATATATAGAAAGTTTTGGTTTAATGGAACAAAGTCAACATGGCTTTACCCAAGGCAAGTCTTGCCTCACAAATCTGCTTCACTTTTTTGAAGGAGTTAATAAACGTAGATAAAGGTGAACCGGTAGATGTAGTGTATTTGGATTTTCAGAAGGTGTTTGACAAAGTTCCTCATGAGAGGCTTCTAGGAAAAATAAAAAGTCATTGGATAGGTGGCGATTTCCTTTTGTGGATTACAAACTGGCTAAAAGACAGGAAACAGAGAGTAGGATTAAATGGACAATTTTCTCAGTGGAAGGGAGTGGGCAGTGGAGTGCCTCAGGGATCTATATTGGGACCTGTACTTTTCAATATATTTAGAAATGATCTAGAAAGAAATACGATGAGTCAGGTAATCAAATTTGCAGATGAATCAAAATTATTCAGAGTAGTCAAATCACAATCCGATTGTAATAAATTGCAGGAAGACCTTGTGAGACTGGAAAATTGGGCATCCAAATGGCAGATGAAATTTAATTAATTTATTTATTTATTTTTATTTTTATATACCGATGTTCTTGTATGAAATACAAATCACTCCGGTTTACATATAACAGTGAAATGCCCAAAAAAGGGGAGGGGCTTTACATAGAACAATAGAACAAAGTACAAATTAAACATAGTATAGTATAATTACAAGAAACGTTTGAACTCAAAATCATAGTACAGTTAAAAAAAGTCATAATAGGATAATTCAATGAGGTATCCCCTAATTGGGTTTATCATAGCATCTAGGCAGCATTAAGTGTCTGGGAAGGCTTGGCGGAAAAGCCAGGTTTTTAGCTTTTTTTTGAACTCCTGATGACTTGGTTCAAGTCTTAGATCGGGGGGGGGGGGGGGGGGGGAGCGCGTTCCATTGGTGGGGTCTGCTGAAGATAGTGCTCGTTTGCTCACAGATAATTTTACCGGCGGGGCATACAGTGTGCCTTTGTATGCGCTTCTAATTGGTCTGGAAGATGTATGAGGTTGAAGTTGTGTGCTTAACATGATAGGAGCAAGTTTGTGTGTCACTTTGTGGACGATTGTGAGAATTTTGTAGAGTATCCTGTGTTAATAGGAAGCCAGTGGAGGTTACGAAGGATTGGAGTGATATGTTCTCTTTTGTTAGAGTTTGTGAGGATTCTGGTGGCGGCGTTCTGTACCATTCTGGTGGCGGCGTTCTGTACCATTTGATAGAATTTGTGAGGAGACTGAGTAGAAGGGAGTTGCAATTATCGAGCTTAGTTAGTATGATGGATTGGAGTACTAGCTGGAAGTCAGTGAAGTGGAGGAGGGGTTTTAGCTTTCTGAGGACTTGCAGTTTGTAAAAGCAGTCCTTTGTGGTAGTGTTTATAAACTTTTTTAGGTTTAGATTATTGTCTAGCCAGGCTCCAAGATCCCTGACGTCAGGTGAGAACATGCTATTTGAGTTTATTGATTGAGAGGAGCTTGATGAGATGGGGAGGGGGTCATGGGAGATAATGAGCATTTCAGTTTTATTGGCATTCAATACTAAGTTGAGGCTAGAGAGTAAGTCTTTAATTGGCTGAAGGCAGTCATTCCAGTAGGTGACAGTTTTTTGAAGGGATTCTGTAATCGGGAGAAGGATTTGTATGTCATCCGCATAGAGGTAATGGGAGAGCTTAAGGTTTGCGAGTAGGTGGCAGAGAGGGAGGAGGTAGATATTGAAGAGGGTGGGTGAAAGTGAAGATCCTTCAGGGACTCCTTGATCTGTAAGGACTGGATGAGATTCTTTGTTGTTTATCCTGACTTTATAGAATCTGTTGCTCAAGAATGACTGAAACCAACTGAGAGCTGAGCCTTTGATGCCTATGTTGGCTAGTTGGTCTATAAGTATAGTGTGTTTTACCGTGTCAAAAGCTGCAGACTAATCAAGAAGAACAAGCAGGTAGGATTGATTTTTCTCCAGGTTAACGAGGATGGTGTCTGTGAGAGATAGTAAGAGAGATTCAGTGTTTAGGAATTTGCAGAAGCCGTACTGAGCCGGGGACAAAATGTTATGATCTTCAAGATATTCTGACAGTTGCTTGACAATTTTCTCCATCAATTTGGCAATGAGAGGTAAGTTTGTGATTGGTCGAAAGTTAGCTGGGTCCGATGGAGAGGCGTTTGGTTTTTTTAGCAGAGGTTTGAGGATTGCCATTTTTAACTGGTTATGTACTAGGCCTTGAGAAAGAGATGTGTTAATAATTTCAGAAATTGGTTTTGAGATGGTATTCGGGATGGCGATGAGCAGATTTGTTGGTAATGGGTCCGATCGGTGGGAGGATGGTTTGAGTTTCTTGAGGGTATTTTCTATCTCAAGAGCAGAGGTGGGCTCAAATGACTCGAGACTAGCGTTTTGTTGCGGCAGGGTTATGAGATGGTGTATGGGGGAGGCTGTTGGTTGTGAGGGAACAGGTAAGGTTGGCGATTTTTGTCTTGAAATAGTTGGCGAGTTCATTGGCTTTGTTGAGTGCTTGGTGGTCTGGAATGGTGGGAGGAGATGGTTTGGTAAGTGAAGAGACGTAGGAGAAAAGTGCTTTTGAGTCAAAAATGATTGTGGATTTTTTTTGCGTAGAAGTCTTTCTTGGTTCTAAGGATGGCATTCCTGTATGTATTGAGAAGGGATTTGTAGATAGCAAATGATGAAGTGGTTGGGTTTTTTCTCCAGCTTTGTTCTTTATTTCTTAGTGTTTGCTTGAGGAATTTAAGTTCAGGGGTAAACCAAGGTTTTCTGTTGTCCAATGTGGGTTGTATGATTTTGCTTGAAGTTGGGCAGATTTTATCCGCAATTTTATTGTTGAGATTGATCCATGAGGTGGTTGCTGTGATTGTGTCTGTGAGGTCTAGTTGATTTAGTGCTTCGGATATCTTTTCGCTGAGTAGGTCTACTGAACATGGTTTCCTGAAATGGATAGTGGATTTGGTAGAGACTTGAGGTGGTGGATTGTTGATCTTAAGGGTCGTATAGATGACTCGGTGGTCTGACCAGGGAACTGGAGAGCAGGTGGTATTGGAGTAGATGGTAAAGCTATCGTTAATGAAGATGAGGTCCAACGTATGGCCTGCCTTGTGGGTGGGGCTGTTGACAATTTGAGTAAAACCCAAGTGATTGAGTGAGGAGAGAACTGTTACACAGTTGATGGATTGTGGAGAAGCGTCCACATGCAGATTAAAGTCTCCTAGGATTATTGCGGGTTTGTTGGCGTTAATGTGTTTGGCTATAAGCTCGATCAAAGGAGAGGGGTCTGATTCTAAGGTTCCTGGTGGGGCGTAGATGAGGGCTAATTGAAGTTGTTCAGATTTAAAGAGGGAGAATTCTAGTTTGGGGGAGGTGTTAGTATGTTGTAAGGTAATGCCTAGTCCTTTTTTGCTGCCAGGAGGAGCCCTCCACCTCTTTTTTTGGGTCTGGGGACTGAGAAGAGGTCGTAAGATTGCGTGGGAAGCTGGTTTAGTACAGTATCTGTATGTTTTAACCATGTTTTGTGATTGCATAGATATCAGGGTTGACTTCTATAAGATAATCATTGAGGATGTGCATTTTTTTGGAGAGCGATTGAGCATTGAATAGAGATAAAGTAAACAGAGAGAGACCTAGGATTTGTGTAATAGGCAATATCATTATTGGGATTAGCCTTTGTTGTCGTGCAATGTGATGATATGCAGGTTTTGTGTGCATTCTGAGTTTGTTCCAGATTGTGGGTATGGTGCAAAGGTGCATCTTTGTGGCGCAGTTGATGGGAAATATGTTGCGTGGGAGTAGAGATACTGCTGTAAGTGCTGGAGTGGCTGGACGAATGCTGGAGTGGCTGGACGAATGGAGTGGCTGGACGAATGCTGGATGCTGGAGTGGCTGGTCGAATGCTGGGGTGGCTGGCCGGGTGCTGGAGTGGCTGGATGAATGCTGGATGCTGGAGTGGCTGGACGAATGCTGGAGTGGCTGGATGAATGCTTGAGGAGAGCTGATGTAGAGCGCTTAGATTAAGGAGAGGGTGGAATAACAGAAGGAGTTAGCGTGGGTGGCTTCTAGTTCTATGTGCTGGTGCGCACGAAGGGGCGCATAAAGGGGCAGGCCCCTTTGTCGCGCTCCTTAGGCACACGACGCCTGGAGCCGTTTCAGCCCTTTAAAGGGCTCTGGGGAGCCGTGGGAGGCGTCGGGGCTTCCAGGGCGGGCTTACCGGTTCCCTTCCTTTTTGTTTTCGATTCCTTCTGCTGTCCGATTTTAAAAGGCCGCTTTTTTATTTATTTATTTATTTATTTATTTTTAGATCGCCTCGGAGGCCTCACCCTTTTCCTCCTGCGCCGCCGTCCTGCACTTCTCCTTCGGCCTGGGTCGGCCCTCCCCGCGCGGTCGGTGTCGGCCCATTGGGGCCAGGGGAGGTGGACCTGTGACAAGCCTCTCGCGAGGCTTCCGAGGCGAGAGGCTTGTCACAGGTCCACCTCCCCTGGATAACTGCAAGGTGATGCATATAGGGAAAAATAACCCATGCTATAGTTACACAATGTTAGGTTCCTTATTAGGAGCTACCACCTAAGAAAGAGATCTAGGCATCATAGTGGATAACACATTGAAATCGTCAGTTCAGTGTGTTGCGGCAGTCAAAAAAGCAAGCAGAATGTTGGGAATTATTAGAAAGGGAATGGTGAATAAAATGCAAAATGTCATAATGCCTCTGTATCGCTCCATGGTGATACTACACCTTGAATACTGTGTACAATCCTGGTCGCTGCATCTCAAAAAAGATATAGTTGCTATAGAGAAGGTACAGAGAAGGGCGACCAAAATGATAAAGGGATAGAACAGCTCCCCTATGAGGAAAGACTAAAGAGGTTAGCACTATTCAGCTTGGAGAAGAGATGGCTGAGGGGGGATATGATAGAGGTGTTTAAAATCATGAAAAGTCTAGAACAGGTAAATGTGAATCGGTTATTTACTCTTTTGGATAATAGAAGAACGAGGGGGCACTCCATGAAGTTAGCTTGTGGCACATTAAAACTAATCGGAGAAAGTTCTTTTTCATTCACTGCACAATTAAACTCTGGAATTTGTTGCCAGGGGATGAAGTTAGTGCAGTTAGTGTAGCTGGGTTTAAAAAAGGATTGGATAAGTTCTCGTCAGAGAAGTCCATTACCTGCTATTAATTAAGTTGACTTAGAAACTAGCCACTGCTATTACTAGCAACAGTAACATGGGATAGTTTTTGGTTACTTGCCAGGCTCTTATGGCCTGCATTGGCCACTGTTGAAAACAGGATGCTGGGCTTGATGGACCCTTGGTGTGACCCAGTATGGCATGTTCTTATGTTCTTATGATGCATTCAGCCGAACACACCTTTCTTTCTGCACATCAAAGCACATTTTTTTGTGCACAAAATTTACTGCTGATGCATCAAGGAGTTTTATGTGCAGAGAATGTGTGTTCCTAAACAGGATTACCGCTTAGAGCTCTTACATGGAAATCTCATGCAATTGAGGGCATTTAGCAGTATTCCCTGATGCAGAATGGTGCACTGTCCTTTGCAGAGCTGGAAACTTAACTCCTGGGTCAGAGATGATACAGATAAAATGCTTATCCATCTAACTAGTGGTGAATCGCTGCCAGATAGCTAAATAAATTAATAGCAGCTGCTGCTTACCCAGATAATGACTGCAATCTGCTTGAAGGATAATGGCTGCGATATGTCAAGGATGCATGTTCAGCCTGTGCTGAATCCAAGTTTTACTGTTAATGTACGGTTTTTTAAACTCCCAATTGCAATTTGCATAGCAATAGCGTGTTGCATTAGAAGTTTAAAAAAAAAAAAAATTGAACTGAGCATTGAAAATATGCACTGAAAACCAGCGCACAGTTTCCTAACACTCAGCTTATTGCATGGACCTGTGAGTGTTTTATGTATTACCCCTGCATTGTTCCCCATTCCATGCACTCCATGATAAGAAAGCAATGAAGGATTTCCTGTTGCTTCTGCTTTTCTCTGAAGTGGTTTTGTCATTTTTTTTTCAAGCGTTTGAGGCTTAGTTTGACATCCCCATTGGTAAATGGTAATTAGTGAACCAATTAACAGCTCATAGAAGAGAGATTGGAATGGACAGGGCTCCTCTGGAATACTTACCTTGGTGTGTAGGTGTGCCAGACATAATTATGAATGATATGCTAAAAATACAGATTTCTGAGTCAGAAAATTGGCACTGCAAGTGCTAGTAGGCTTTGACTGAGCTGAAGAATCGTGATCTTAGTATTTTGGCAGGGAAGACATTAACTTAGACCCTGAACAAGATATTCCATAGTAACTTAGTAATGATGACAGAAAAAGACCAAATGTCCATCCAGTCTGCCCAACAAGTTTCTTATGTTAGAAACTGCTGCTCTGTGCATGTTACCCTCATGTTACTGTTAAGGGTAATCACTGCCCCTCCATGCAGATTACCCTCATGTTACTGTTAAGGGTAGTAACTGCCGCTCCCTGCAGGTTACCCCCATGTTACTGTTAAGGATAGTAACTGCCGCTCCCTGCAGATTACCCCCCATGTTACTGTTAAGGGAGTAATTGCCACTCTATGCAGGTTACTCTCATGTTACTGTTAAGGGTAGTAATTGCCACTCTATGCAGGTTACCCCCATGTTACTGTTAAGGGTAGTAGCTGCCACTCCATGCAGGTTACCCCCAAGCCTTATGTTAAGGGTAGTAACTGCCACTCCATGCAAGTTACCCCCATGTTACTGTTAAGGGTAGTAACTGCCGCTCTGTGCAGGTTACTCCTATGTTACTGTTAAGGGTAGTAGCTGCCACTCCATGCAGGTTACCCCCAAGCCTTATGTTAAGGGTAGTTCTATTTTCAGTGAAAACCAAGCAGCTGTCAAACCCATAACAAAATTACTACTAACAACATTTTTATGGGCTGAACAGCCTTCTTGATAATGCAGACAAGGCTGCTTGAACATGCTTTGCTTTTGGACTTGGCTATAGAAGCAGTTTTGAGCTTTATCCCTGATTTCTTCATATCAGTCCCATGAACCATAAAACTTAAAATTCATTATTCAAATATTTTGCTGCTTTCATTATTTATATGGATTAGCAGAGCAAGAGAATAACAGTTTCCATCTTTTACAACTCTGTGCATGAGGCATTCGTCCTGTGTGCAGAATAACAAATAATGGAAAATTACCCAACTGGTTGTAGGGCCAATATGATCTGCTGTGCATGTAGAGTATATGGAGGGTAATTTTCACAACGTTTTATGTGAGCAAAAAAGCATGCATGGAAATGTTCCCTCCCCCTCCCCATCTCGGTGCAGGTAAATGTCTGTGTACTGTTTGTGTCTGTGTGCTTCTACCTGCAGAGGAAAAAGGCAGGGCTAGGTCAGGAAGAAAAATCCCCACACATACTTTAATGTGCATAAATTGCACTTGCTTCAAAGCAGATGCAAAGTGTATGGGTACAAACTTTTAAACAGGACCATTTTATTATTTCCCTTATTGCTATGGTTTGTTTAATGATTGTGCTAATCTGTGATGCATAATAGTTTAATTTGAAACACATTCAAAATCACAGACGTGTTTTGTCTGATCACTCATGCTTTCTTAAAATGCTACACATCTTACAAATTCTACCAGGGGTATGTAAACTTATGAGCACAACTGTATGTATATATATATATATATATATATATATATATATATAAGAGAGAGAGATAGAGATGGTCTGAAATGTGAGCAACATTGGCCTCCATTTTTTGAAGCTTGGGTTGTGCAAAAAGTCAAGCGAGAGAGAGAGAGAACCTAGCTATATAGCCCTCATAGTACTTTTTATAACTCTATAGGAGGGTCCTCCTGATAGGTCGATGTGGTGGTTTAGGGGCCAGTTTCGCATGTACAGTGAAACGTACAAACGGCACAGTACACCTTAGTAAAGATTTGACGTCATTTGGAGTGAGGAAAGTCTCCAAAAGATTAAGGGGCCGATTTTAAATGTTACGCACGCAGGGTACATTTGCGCGCGCTACCCAGCACGCGCAAATGTACACCTGATTTTATAATATGTGGGCGCTACCGCGCGCATGTTATAAAATCCAGGATCGGTGCGTGCAAGGGGGTGCACACTTGTGCACCTTGCGTGCGCCGAGCCCAAGGGGTGCCCCGATGGCTTTTCCCGCTCCCTCCAAGGCCGCTCCCCCCACCTTCCCCTCCCTTCCCCTATCTAGCCCTTCCCCCAGCCCTAACTAAATCTCCCCCTACCTTTGTTTCCAAAGTTATGCCTGCCCCAGCCAGCTGCCGACACAACATCCCCCGGCACAGACCGCTGTGCCGGAGGATTCGGGACCGCCCCCGGCCCACTCCCAGCCCACCGCCACACCCCCATCCCCGCCCCCAGTCCGCCCATTTTTGAAAGCCCTGGGACATTCGCACGTCCCGGGGCTTGCGCATGCCGCCAAGCCTATGCAAAATAGGCTCAGCGCGCGCAGGGATAGGTTTTCGGGGGTTAAGCGCGTATCTTATGCACGTAACCCTTTGAAAATCTACCCCTAAATTTCTACTTTGTTCTCTCACCCTAGCTTGTTGGACTCTATAACAGGGTACCATCAAGCTAGGGTGAGAGAACTTAGTAAAAAATTTCATCTTTTGGGGACTTTCTTCACTCCAAATGATGTCAAATCTTCACCAAGGTGTACTGTGCTGTTCGTATGTCTCATTCTACATGCGAAACTAGCCCCTAATACCTCACCTCGACCTATCAGAGGGCCCTCCTATAGAGTTATAAATTCTTAACTACTTTGAGGGCTGTGTAGGTAGGTGTTCTCTCTCTCTCTCACTCACTCACTCGGCTGAATATCTTTAGATCCATGGTTCCCAAACTTGTCATCTCACCAGTCAGGTTTTCAGGATATCAATATGCATGAAATAAGTTTGCAAGCAATGAAGGCAGTGCATGCATACTTATCTCATGGATATCCTGACTGACTGGGGATTCATCAGGACAGGTTTGGGAACCACAACTCTAGTTATTTGGCCCTTTATATTGCTCATTAATTTTGCATAATAAAGCATCATGGCTTGTAGTTGTGATCCTAATTATATGGAAGCTATAGGCCTTGCACAGAGATGCTATATGTTATACACATTATCTCATACTTTTCAGCTTCTAAATATAGAGGAACAATCCTGCTGAAACCAGGAGACATGACTCAGAAATCACAGCACTGTTATGTGTAGCATCTACATGACAGCTGTTGGAGCCCACTGGAAAACACATTTAGACTGGTGATTTCCTATAATCCTTCTCTAGAAACTGAAATGTTTTCTTCTAGTTTGCTTGCTTGCTTTCTTTATTTAAAAGTGCTTATTACTCACATCTCCAGTACAGTTCTTACTATAAATTGCCAGCTTATGGATCTCCATGTTGCAACCTCCTTCACTCCACACCACACATGTCCCATCGCCTTTTAAATTCCTCATTTAAAATTAAGGGATACTTTCCAGAGGGGAATATAATATGGCAGTATACTGGTAATATTGATTGGACCAGCTCAGCACTCTGCCCCCACTTTTGAAATGTCCTTCTTAAATCTTTTGGCATGAGCAATCAAGCCTGGACCTATGGACAAATTTTCTGTCCTTCAGTCCAGAGATCCAGGAGTGGTGAGGGAATCACTGCTGACTCCCTGCCTCACTTGAATGCAGAGATATCTTTGAGCCTAGATAAGCACACTCTCCCTGCAACCCCTTTTCCTCCTACCCCAGCATCATTTGTTCCATCATTGCTGAGCGACACAACACAGATCTGCAAGTCAAAAAATGCAGGGGCCAGTGCTGAAGTAGAGGGATCGCAGGCCAGAGAACTAAGATGTCATGGATGTGAGCCCTTGGGCTGTGGCGTGGTTGATGCAGCCTATCAGGCAAACCCACTAGGCCCACACCGACAGCTGGTGGATTCGCTCTTCCAAGGACTGGGTCTAGGGCTTCACCCATACCAGCCCAGTTGCCCCCAGGTTGAGCCCTTGGGTTTCAGGGGCCAGCAGGGCTTAGGCGAGGTCCTATAAGGAATGGTGCGATGAGGTTGATTAGCAGGCCAAGGTCAGGGTGGGCTTGTGAGTAAGTAATGTTGAGGTCCAGACAGAGATCAGGGTAGGCAAAGATCCAGAAGTGTAGTCGAGGTCCAAGCCGAGGTCAAACCAGGAGTCAGGCAGAGACGGACAAGACCAGGGCAGGACATGAAAGGACCAAGAGACAGCAGGGCAGACAAGGCAACAATATTTATTTATTTTAGTATTTTTATATACCGATAGCCATAAGCACATCGTACCGGTTTTGAAAGAACAGGAGGAAGGCCAGGAACAAGGCACGACCGTTACATGGAACGCATAAGAATAGCATTTGAACCCAATTAGAGGAACATAGGAAGATACATAATACACGATACAATACAGGTACAATACAGAATACAGGCTAAAACAATTTAAGTAGCGTAGTTAACTTGGTCTTATAGTACTACGAGAAAAGGTGGATACAGTATACAGTACAAGGTAAAAACAAATTAAAAATGTAACTAACAAATAGGAATGATAAAAATTATGGTGTGCAGATTCTATGGGAATCATATGGACCTAAGAAAGGGGAGAGCAAAGGTATTTAGGGGGGTATTATGCAAAGAGTGGAAGGGCGGAGGATGGGAGGAAAAAATAAAACTTCTGTAAAGGCTTGGGAGGAGCAATGGGTTTAATAAAGTCTTAGGGAGGTTAGGTAGGGAACATCAGGGGGCAGAAAGTATATAAGCGGATTGTATGGGGGGAATGTCTAGGTAAAGGCCTGTTAAAACAACCATGTTTTTAGTTGTTTTTTTTAAATTTGGGTGTGAAAGATTCTGTACAGAGGTCGTGTGGCATGGAGTTCCATAAGATTGGACCAGCCAGGGAGAAAGCCCTTTTCATTGTGGAGGCAAGTTTTGTGATTCTATGGGGTGGGGGGAAGGTGTAAGCAACCTTGGGGGCCTCATTTTCCAATATCGCACGGTATCGCATGCGATACCAAAAAAGGGGTGTTACCTTATGCTAATAAGCATGTGTATCGCAAATTGCGATAACAGCTATGCAACACACTCTTAGCACAAGTTGCACTATTAACCCAATCTGGGCTACATTGCCAGTATATATCACGGTTCACGATGTTTCCAGACAGCCTGTTTCAGTATATGAGAGAGAGAGAGAGAGAGAGAGAGAGAGAGAGACTTGCTATAGTGCCTCTTCCCTAGACAGGTATTTTTATCCCTATGGGAGGCTCACCTAGTAACTCAAGGTGGGGATTAGGTATGAGTGTAGGGGGTTGGGGGCCACTTTGACATTCAACATGAGACATACGAACAGAACAGTGGTCTCTTGTGAAGATTTGATGGCCTTCGGAGTGAGGAAACTCACTCCAAGATGAGATTTGGACAATGTTCTCTCCACCTAGCTTGTTGTTGCCCAGGTAGAGTGTCCATCAAGCTAGGTTGAGAGAATATTGCCCAAATTTCATCTTGGAGTGAGTGGCACCCAACCCCCTACACTCATAACCTAATCCCCACCTCGAGTTACTAGGTGAGCCTCCCATAGGGATACAAATACCTGTCTAGAGAAGAGGCACTATAGCAAGTCTCTCTGTCTCTTTCTCTCTCTCTCCTCTGAAACAGGCTGTCTGGAAACATCGTGCACTGCGATAAACCTTTACTGGCCTCTAGCGCACAACGTAACGCAAATGAAAGAGGTGTAGCTATTGGCCGCGTTAGGAGCCGCGCTAACACTGCGGCTGTTTCGCAGCACACGATAACTCTTTCCTACTTTACATATGCTCTGCCCCCTGAATACAAAATAAAAAATTTGCATTCGCAAATCGCGTTAACGGCTGTTAGCGCGATTTGCGGAATTATCTCCCGCGGTAACTCCTTGGAAAATGACCCCCTTGGTGAATGGTGCATATCGGTTTGTTTGAGGTGTGGATTAAGAGAGGCTGAGTAAGCCAGTGAGTGTTTTCATTAATTATAGATTTGTGTATGATGGATAGGGATTTGTATTGTATTCTTGAGTTGATGGGTAGCCAGTGTAAGCCTTTCAATATAGGTGTAATGGTGCTCTCTTTTACGGGTATTGGTTAATACTCTGGCTATGGCGTTTTGCAGGAGTTGTAGGGGCCTGATAGTGGCAGAGGGGAGGCCAAGGAGCAGTGAATTGCAGTAGTCAATTTTGGAGAAGATAGTGGATTGGAGCACTGTATGGAAATCAGAGAAGTGTAGTAAAGATCTAAGTTTCTTGATCATGTGAAGTTTATAGTAGCATTCTTTTAATGTAGCTTTGATGAATGGTTTTAGAGAGAGTTGATCGTCTATGGTAATTCTGAGGTTTTTGGTGTGCGCGGAGAATGGGATGGGGAGTGCTGGGGGGTTAGCGAGGAGGGTGGGGTTGGTTGAAATAATGAGAATGTCAGTTTTTTGAGGGTCAAGGGCGAGGTTTATATTAGTGAGGAGATGGTTAATGGAGGCAATGCAGGAGTCCTAGGTTTGTAGAGCTTTCGGTATGGAGTCTGTGAATGGGATGAGAATTTGAACATCATTCGCATATATATAATGGGCTATTCCAAGGTTTGTGAGGAGTTTGGCTAAGGGGAGCATATAGATGTTGAACAGGGTGGAGGATAAAGAGGAGCCTTGGGGGACAACACGATTAAGGCTGATAGGGTCAGATTTGTGGTTACCTAGGGTGACCGTGTAGTGTCTGTTTTGTAGGTAAGATTATCCAAAGTAGTGCAGTTCCCGTGATCCCAGTGTTTCTGAGGAGATTGAGTAAGATGTCGTGGTTGACAGTATCGAAAGCAGCTGATGTATCTAGCATGGCTATAAGATAGGAGCTGCCACTATCGAGCCCTTTGAGCAGGTTGTCAGTGAGTGATAAGAGGGTTTCTGTGCTAAGGTGTTTGCGGAAGCCAAATTGAGAAGGGGAGAGGATTTTCTGTTGGTCGAGGTATTCAGATAGGTGGGTGTTGACTGTTCTTTCTAGAACCTTAGAGAGGAACGGAAGGTTTGAGATGGGTCTAAAGTTTGATAGAATTGATGGGTCAAGGCTAGGTTTTTTGAGAATAGGTTTGACTATTGCCTGTTTTAGAATGGTTGGGACGGTGTCTTGTTTTAGGGAGCAGTTGATTAACTCTGATAGTGGTTTGGCGATTACATTGGGAATGGAGAGGAGGAGTTTGGGTAGAATAGTTTCTGCTTGGTGCGAGGAGGGTTTCATCTTCTTTAGGATGAATAAGGCAATAAGGCAAGGCAGGGCAACAACAAGGCAGGACAAGACAACAAAGAGACAAAGCACAAGGCAACAAGGAGAAAAGGCAATAAGGAGACACCAAGGAAAGCAACATGCTGAAGACTGCAGGAGGATCTGTTGCTGAGGCAATTACTAGTAGCGCGACTGGGGTTTAAATACCAAGTCACGTGACATCATCACTGTGTGCGCACATGCATAGGGAGGCCCAGGGAAGGAGCAACACGGCTGAGTCTCAGCTGTGTTTGCGGTGTCAGAGGTGTTTGGGGGTAAGTGTGGCCGGTTGCGGGGCCGTCCTGAAGCCAGTCAAACATTACAAAGAGAAGTCAGTAGCACCAGGAGATCCAGATACTGGAAAGTATACTGAGATATTCTAGGAAATTTGAAGTCACTAGAAGGTTGATCGGGTAGTATAACAATAGGGATATCTGTATCAACCATTCAGTCCGAGACGTGGTCCAGAATTTCATTCAAACTGAAGATTATCATTATGGAGGAGGTTTGGCTGGCTATCTGCAAATTAGAATTTTCTCTGTCAGGCCCTATGAACAGAACTGACTCTAGAATACAGCAAGTGGAATCCAAGTGTCTATTTTAGATTTGATATTACAAGATATTGGTATAATAAAATAGGGATCTGCAGGGGCAAGTTTCTATTTTGCAGATGGTGAATGCTGCACTACTTAGAGAAAACCTGGCTTTGCATAGGGAAAAAGAGGTATTCGTGAGTACCGTGAAAGAAATAATCTTCATGACCGATTTCCCCAAACTTCCTGATATTCCACAAGGAGGCTTGTTTCAGCCATATTTGATTTAAATTTTGAAAGTCCCAAAACAGGTGTTACCACTTGCCTACAAGATATATTTTCTTCCTGCTGGAAGGGAGGGAAGGAGGAAGACAGGTGTCTGAGTACAGCCTTAATCTGACTGATAATGTATATTTCCTGGCGTGTAGCCAGATGAACTCAGAACGAATGGGATAGTATCCGCGTGCTAGCAGTTGGAGACGGATCTGACGTCAGCACGGGGGTATATATATCCCCACAGGAAGCGTAGCAACTCAGTAATTTCCGTCTCCAAAGCAGTTTGGAGTGCCTGCACGCTAGTTGAGCGTGCTTTCCAAGACTACTTTAATTTTTTTCTCTTTTCTTATAATTCTAGATTCTACTTTCTACTTTCTGTAAAACTTTCGAGCCCCACGCTCCTGCGGTGATACCCAAAGATCACTCCCCCAGTGGAGCTGCCCGGGGTGATTTCCGTGGTCCCCCCGGAGGTTAAGTCCTCGGTCCGGCTGAATCGCGGCAGGGACACAGCCCCCGGGCGAGGTTCGGGTGAGGCTTACGAGGCGCCTCGGTCCCGGCGTGGACGAGGCAGCGGGTGCATATCCTCAAACGCGGTGGTGAAGGTGGTTGCCCGCTCTCCCCGCAGCCGGAGACCGCCTGGGTTCCAGCCGAGAAGCGCCGAGGTTCAGGTGAGGCGTACATCTCGTTTTTCGGGTCTCAGAAGGAATAGAGGATCGGCGGCGTGGCACGCCAAGGAGGGCGCCATTTTGTGGGCCTCGTTCAGGTAGGGTGCCGGTAATAGGCGCAGGTTTATTCCTCCTTGTGCGTATATTGCCTTATTGTTGTGAGCATTTCCACTGAGCGTGTATTGCTAACTGCCGGGTACTGAACGGTATTGCTACACCGCCTGTTGCTGAAAGCCTATTGAATGCTATTGAGCGTATATTGCTAACCGCATATTGCTGAACGCCTATTGAATGCTATTGAGCGTGTATTGCTACCGCATATTACTGAAAGCCTATTAAATGCTATTGAGCGTATATTGCTGACCGCATATTGCTGAACGCCTATTGAATGCTATTGAGAGTATATTGCTAACCGCATATTGCTGAATGCCTATTGAATGCTATTGAGCGTATATTGCTAACCGCATATTGCTGAACGCCTATTGAAAGCTATTGAGCGTGTATTGCTACCGCATATTACTGAAAGCCTATTGAATGCTATTGAGCGTATATTGCTGACCGCATATTGCTGAACGCCTATTGAATGCTATTGAGCGTATATTACTAACTGCATATTGCTGAAAGCCTATTGAGAGCCATAGGGCGTGTATCGCTATCGGCATATTGCTGAGTGCATATTGCATACATTTGGGCTGTTTTCTTGGCCGCCTATTGCTGAGAACATATTGCGCATATTGCTGCTGCATGTTATTATTATTGTGCGCCTGTTGTATTAAGCGCCCATTGCTGCCGCATATTATTATTATTGTGCGCCTGTTGTATTAAGCGCCCATTGCTGCCGCATATTATTATTATTGTGCGCCTGTTGTAATAAGCATTCAGCGCATATTTTTCAATGGATCAGAACACAGCAGCATCTTCAGCGACGGCGCCGCCTGCTTCAGGCATTAAAGCCCTTGGCCTCTGCTCTGCATGCCAGCTTAGGGCCACGCGCAGTGAAGAGCCAGACTCCCTATGTGCCCAATGTGAGGAGGCCGTGGGACCCTTAGGCCAGGACCGGTCTCAGCCACGATTTGTTGACAGTTCCCCAGGGGCTACCCCGGATTTAGGGGGCAGTCTCGACCAATCTGGAATCCCGGGGGATCTTGTACCCCGGCGATTAGAGGCTGCTTCAATTTCCTGGGTGGATCTCTTTAAGGGGATTCATGCCTTCGTACAGATGCAAACGGCTTCCCATCCAGGCCCTATGGTTCCTGCTGTTCCTGTGGTTCCTGCGGTGGTTGCGACTGCGGCAGCTGCTGCGGCCGCTGCTGCGGTGGCGGCTCCTGCGGATCCTGTTCCTGGACCCTCATGCCCTTGTCGCGAGCGGGACCTCCCGACGCTGGACATTCCGGATCAGTCAGACCAGGAGGTCTCACCGGACGAGTCCGAACTCCCGGACATGGGGGACCTTCCCCCAGGGATTGAGCCATATAGGACCATGAGGCGGTTCTTCCCTAAAGAGGATCTCTCCGACCTGGTGTCTCAGTGTCTGGCAGAATTGGATTTTACAGGTCCCAGCACTTCGGTGCCCTCCGCGCAGAACCCCCTGTTGGAAGGTCTTCGTCCTACAGCCCGCCATTTTCCATTCTTACAAGCGGCACAACAACTGATAGATTTAGAATGGGCAGCACCAGCGGCTTCCTTCAAAGGGGGCCGGGCTCTGACGAGCATGTACCCATTGGCACTGGCTATCCAGGACTTGCTGGCGTGCCCTCAGGTGGACGCCTTGATTAGCGCTGTGGTTAAGCGCACTACCATTCCAGTTGAAGGGGGGACGGCCCTCAGGGAGCCTCATGACCGGCGACTGGACGCCATTCTGAAACAGACCTTTAAGGTGGCAGCTCTATCTTTGCGGATCGCAACTTGCTGCACAGTGGTGACGCGTGCCTGTTTGTCACAGGTTAGAAACAACGCTCCAGCGGCAGACATGGAGTCAGCTCTTTCGTTCCTCACGGATGCTGCATCTGACCTGGTCCGGACAACAGCCAAGGGGATTTCATCCTCCTTAGCTGCCAGGAGGCAGCTCTGGATCCGGAAATGGTCAGCTGATGCGCCTTCCAAGACACGCCTCACCAGATTGTCCTTTAAGGGCTCTTTCCTATTTGGCAGCGACCTTGATAAACTGGCCAGTACATGGAGTGCCTCTCCAGTGCCCAGACTACCGGAAGATCGGTTCAGAAGGGGCCAACGCGCCTTTCCAAGGCCCTCCAGGGGCAGGAGTTCCCAGCGCTTTGTTCCTTACAGTGGTCGCTATCAGGCACCGCGCCCTCAGGCCAGGAATCAGTCCTTTCGGACCAAGCAGCGCAAGAGGGGAGCGGGCCCGGGCTCGGGTCCCGGCCGCGCCTCCCAATGAGAGTCCGCCGATTCATCTGGGGGACGGGGCCATAAGGGGCAAGTTAACCCTCTTCTACCCCAGATGGGTCGAGATTACGTCGGACCAGTGGGTTCTCGCCATTATCCGGGAGGGATATTATCTGGACTTTCATCATCTCCCTCCGGACAAGTTTGTGGAATCTTCCTGTCCCACACACAAGAAGGCAGCATTGGAAGCTACCCTGGCGAGGCTCCTGTCCTTGAAAGCCATCATCCCAGTACCTGCCTGGGAAGTGAATTCTGGACACTATTCCATTTATTTCATGGTACCCAAGAAAGGGGGCACCTTTCGGCCTGTGCTGGACCTCAAGTCAATCAATCGATACTTGCGGGTACCGAGGTTTCGCATGGAGACTCTGCGCTCCGTCAAGGCTGCAGTACAGCCAGGGGAATTCCTCACGGCATTAGACCTGTCAGAGGCATACCTGCATATCCTGATCCATCCGGATCATCAGCGCTACCTACGCTTCAAGGTTCTGTGACGCCACTTCCAATTCCGGGCTCTGCCCTTCGGGTTGGCCACGTCACCATGGACATTCACCAAGGTGGTCGAAGTGGTAGCAGTGGCACTCAGGAGGGAAGGAATTCTGATCCATCCCTACCTAGATGACTGGCTGATCCGGGCGAAATCTCGAGAGGAGAGCCTTCGGACGACGGACAGAGTAATCTCCCTTCTGGAAAGCTTGGGCTGGGTGATCAACCTCAGCAAGAGCTGCCTACAGCCTTCCCAGTCTCTGGAATACCTGGGAGTACAGTTTGACACCCGGGCGGACACAGTCAGTCTCACTACCAAAAAAAAGTTGAAACTTCAGCAGCGTATCCAGTATTTGATGGGAGTCAGTCGGCCCGTAGCCTGGGATTATCTGCAGGTTCTTGGTCTCATGGCATCCACCCTGGAAGTGGTGCCTTGGGTGAGGGCCCATATGAGACCTCTACAACACTCCCTGCTCTCTCGCTGGAGCCCCCGTCTACGGAACTATTCCACGCACCTTCCTCTGCCAGTCAGGGTGCGGACCCAGTTGCGGTGGTGGTTGCGGTCCAACCACATGAGCAGGGGGTCGAAGATGTCCTCACCCTCGTGGACCTTGCTCACCACAGATGCCAGCCTGAGCGGCTGGGGAGCACACTGCGAAGAACTCACCGCACAAGGGCGGTGGAACAGAGAGGAGTCAGCGTGGAACATCAACCGTCTAGAGGCCCGGGTAGTCCGATTGGCATGCCTTCGATTTGCTCACAGACTGAAGAACAGAGCAGTCAGAGTGATGTCCGACAACACCACCACGGTGGCATACATCAACCGTCAGGGCGGAACCAGAAGCAGACAAGTATCTCTGGAGATCGCCCCACTGATGGCTTGGGCAGAGGCGAATCTGCAGGACATCTCCGCCGTCCACATTGCCGGGAAGGACAACACCACAGCAGACTTTCTCAGCAGAGAAAGCCTAAATCCGGGAGAGTGGCAGCTGTCACCCACAGCCTTCCAGATGATTGTGGATCACTGGGGGATTCCGGACATGGATTTACTGGCGGACAGGTCCAATGCTCAAGTACCCAGATACTTCAGCCGCAAGCGCGACCCGTTCTCACACGGAAACGATGCCCTAGTTCAGCCGTGGTCTCCAGGGACTCTGCTATACGCCTTTCCTCCGTGGCCTCTGCTGGGCGCCATCATCCACAAGATTCAGAAACACCAGGGCCTAGTTCTTCTAGTGGCACCAGACTGGCCAAGAAGACCCTGGTACGCGGACATGAGAAGACTACTGGCAGGGGAGCCTCTCCCCCTGCCTCCTCTCCGGGACCTTCTACGTCAAGGTCCCATCCTCCACGAGGATCCAGTTCAATTCTCTCTTACGGTCTGGCCCTTGAGAGGGCTAGACTGAAGAAAAGAGGTTACTCGGAGCCCGTGATTGATACACTCCTCCGAGCTCGCAAGTTTTCCACATCCCTCACCTACATTCGCATCTGGAGAGTATTCGAAGCATGGTGCGACACTCATGGCACCAATCCCCATGCGACCACAATCCCTATTGTGTTGGATTTCCTGCAGGATGGACTTCAGAAGGGTCTCTCCCTCAGCTCCATCATGGTTCAGGTGGCTGCGCTGTCTTGCTATGGTCCCAGGAGGGATGGCAAGACCATCGCCATGCACCCAGATGTTTCTCGCTTCCTGCAAGGAGTCAAGCATATTCGTCCGCCACTGAAGTGGCCTGTGCCTTTGTGGAACCTCAATCTTGTTTTGGATTTCCTCGCGGGGTCCACCTTCAGACCCCTTCGGGGCCTATCTCTCCGTTCTCTAACCTTGAAGATGGTGTTCTTGCTGGCTGTATGTTCAGCCCGCCGCATCTCCGAGCTACAAGCACTGTTCTGCCGTGATCCATTTCTCAGAAGCACTCCGGAGGCTATCCATCTTCGGACGGTCCCCTCCTTTCTACCGAAAGTGGTTTCACAGTTTCATCTTAACCAAACCATATCCCTGCCGACCACGGCAGGTCTGAGGAAATCTGAAGAAGGGCGTTTATTACGCCATCTCGACATTGGCAGATTGCTGCCCAGATATTTGGAAGTGACACAACACCTACGAAAGACGGACCATCTATTCGTCCTGCACAGCGGGAAGAAGCAAGGTGAAGCGGCCTCGCGGCCCACCATCGCCCGCTGGATTAAAGAAGTTATCAGAGCAGCTTACGTAGAAGCCAGGAAGTCTCCGCCTCTACAAGTCAAGGCTCATTCTACCAGAGCACAAGCGACATCCTGGGCTGACTCCAGGATGCTGTCGCCTGCAGAAATCTGTAAAGCGGCGACATGGTTCTCCCTCCATACCTTCTCCAGATTCTACCATCTGGATGTCCAGGCCAGGGAGGACTCAGCATTTGCGAGGGCGGTACTACATGGTACTCATAAGAACATAAGAACATAAGAAAATGCCATACTGGGTCAGACCAAGGGTCCATCAAGCCCAGCATCCTGTTTCCAACAGTGGCCAATCCAGGCCATAAGAACCTGGCAAGTACCCAAAAACTAAGTCTATTCCATGTAACCATTGCTAATGGCAGTGGCTATTCTCTAAGTGAACCTAATAGCAGGTAATGGACTTCTCCTCCAAGAACTTATCCAATCCTTTTTTAAACACAGCTATACTACCTGCACGAACCACATTCTCTGGCAACAAATTCCAGAGTTTAATTGTGCGTTGAGTAAAAAAGAACTTTCTCCGATTAGTTTTAAATGTGCCCCATGCTAACTTCATGGAGTGTCCCCTAGTCCTTCTACTATCTGAAAGAGTAAATAACCGATTCACATCTACCCGTTCTAGACCTCTCATGATTTTAAACACCTCTATCATATCCCCCCTCAGTCGTCTCTTCTCCAAGCTGAAAAGTCCTAATCTCTTTAGTCTTTCCTCATAGGGGAGTTGTTCCATTCCCCTTATCATTTTGGTAGCCCTTCTCTGTACCTTCTCCATCGCAATTATATCTTTTTTGAGATGCGGCGACCAGAATTGTACACAGTATTCAAGGTGCGGTCTCACCATGGAGCGATACAGAGGCATTATGACATTTTCCGTTTTATTCATCATTCCTTTTCTAATAATTCCCAACATTCTGTTTGCTTTTTTGACTGCCGCAGCACACTGAACCGACGATTTCAATGTGTTATCCACTATGACACCTAGATCTCTTTCTTGGGTTGTAGCACCTAATATGGAACCCAACATCGTGTAATTATAGCATGGGTTATTTTTCCCTATATGCATCACCTTGCACTTTTCCACATTAAATTTCATCTGCCATTTGGATGCCCAATTTTCCAGTCTCACAAGGTCTTCCTGCAATTTATCACAATCTGCTTGTGATTTAACTACTCTGCACAATTTTGTGTCATCTGCAAATTTGATTATCTCACTCGTCGTATTTCTTTCCAGATCATTTATAAATATATTGAACAGTAAGGGTCCCAATACAGATCCCTGAGGCACTCCACTGTCCACTCCCTTCCACTGAGAAAATTGCCCATTTAATCCTACTCTCTGTTTCCTGTCTTTTAGCCAGTTTGCAATCCACGAAAGGACATCGCCACCTATCCCATGACTTTTTACTTTTCCTAGAAGCCTCTCATGAGGAACTTTGTCAAACGCCTTCTGAAAATCCAAGTATACTATATCTACCGGTTCACCTTTATCCACATGTTTATTAACTCCTTCAAAAAAGTGAAGCAGATTTGTGAGGCAAGACTTGCCCTGGGTAAAGCCATGCTGACTTTGTTCCATTAAACCATGTCTTTCTATATGTTCTGTGATTTTGATGTTTAGAACACTTTCCACTATTTTTCCTGGCACTGAAGTCAGGCTAACCGGTCTGTAGTTTCCCGGATCGCCCCTGGAGCCCTTTTTAAATATTGGGGTTACATTTGCTATCCTCCAGTCTTCAGGTACAATGGATGATTTTAATGATAAGTTACAAATTTTTACTAATAGGTCTGAAATTTCATTTTTTAGTTCCTTCAGAACTCTGGGGTGTATACCATCCGGTCCAGGTGATTTACTACTCTTCAGTTTGTCAATCAGGCCTACCACATCTTCTAGGTTCACCGTGATTTGATTCAGTCCATCTGAATCATTACCCATGAAAACCTTCTCCATTACGGGTACCTCCCCAACATCCTCTTCAGTAAACACCGAAGCAAAGAAATCATTTAATCTTTCCGCGATGGCCTTATCTTCTCTAAGTGCCCCTTTAACCCCTCGATCATCTAAAGGTCCAACTGACTCCCTCACAGGCTTTCTGCTTCGGATATATTTAAAAAAGTTTTTACTGTGAGTTTTTGCCTCTACAGCCAACTTCTTTTCAAATTCTCTCTTAGCCTGTCTTATCAATGTCTTACATTTAACTTGCCAATGTTTATGCTTTATCCTATTTTCTTCTGTTGGATCCTTCTTCCAATTTTTGAATGAAGATCTTTTGGCTAAAATAGCTTCTTTCACCTCCCCTTTTAACCATGCCGGTAATCGTTTTGCCTTCTTTCCACCTTTCTTAATGTGTGGAATACATCTGGACTGTGCTTCTAGAATGGTATTTTTTAACAATGACCACGCCTCTTGGACATTTTTTACTTTTGTAGCTGCTCCTTTCAGTTTTTTTCTAACAATTTTTCTCATTTTATCAAAGTTTCCCTTTTGAAAGTTTAGCACGAGAGCTTTGGATTTGCACACTGTTCCTTTTCCAGTCATTAAATCAAATCTGATCATTTTATGATCACTATTGCCAAGCGGCCCCACCACCGTTACCTCTCTCACCAAGTCCTGTGCTCCACTGAGAATTAGATCTAAAATTGCTCCCTCTCTCGTCGGTTCCTGAACCATTTGCTCCATAAAGCTATCATTTATTCCATCCAGGAACGTTATCTCTCTAGCGTGACCCGATGATACATTTACCCAGTCTATATTGGGGTAATTGAAGTCTCCCATTATTACTGCACTACCAATTTGGTTGGCTTCCCTAATTTCTCTTAGCATTTCACTGTCCATCTCACCATCTTGACCAGGTGGACGGTAGTATACCCCTATCACTGTAGTCTTCCCTGATACACAAGGGATTTCTACCCATAAAGATTCAATTTTGTATTTAGTCTCATGCAGGATGTTTATCCTGTTGGACTCTATGCCATCCCGGACATAAAGCGCCACACCTCCTCCCGACTGCTCCTCTCTGTCAGCCTCCCGCCCAGGCTGGGAGTAAAGCTTTTGTACATCCCATTCGTTCTGAGTCCATCTGGCTACACGCCAGGAAATGTTGAGATTACTACCTGATAATCTCCTTTTCCTTAGTGTAGACAGATGGACTCAGCATCCCGCCCAGCTGCCTGTGTACATGGGTTTCACCGATTCAAGGTAAGCCATGTCTTCTGTTCCATAAGAGCGTACACTCTACCTGGTGTCAACGCCTTCCGGTTGTGAATGCTGGCGGTCTCCAGCTACTATCAATCGGTCAGGGGAATCCTGTTTTCACTTTCACTGAGCGTCAGTACACACATCCATAACAGCTTTTGCAAGGAAGATTACTGAGTTGCTACGCTTCCTGTGGGGATATATATACCCCCGTGCTGACATCAGATCCGTCTCCAACTGCTAGCACGCGGATACTATCCCATTCGTTCTGAGTCCATCTGTCTACACTAAGGAAAAGGAGATTATCAGGTAGTAATCTCAACTTTAGAGCATCCCCGGGGAGCCTAAACACAGGGGTAGATTCTGAAACATTTATTTTAAAATGGAAAATACGCTTTTCCGAATGTGAGCAAGGCATCCCAGATGAGATGCAAAAAATCTTATAGCACCGTGGACTCAGATTTTGGCTATTGTAGCCAATTTCTCTGTTAAATGTTCTGTGGCACATCAGGGAATGCAGTTCCTGTTTATTCGATCCTCTTTAAAGGAGAAGTCTCATTGTGAATGAATATTTGTAATTACATGGTTTTTTTTTTCCTCTTGGTTTGATAGTTGGAATTCCTCCAGGGTGTTTAAGAATTGCTGGGGAATTATGTGTTCACTAGAGATTACACATGCCCTTCTGTTTTTCCTTTCTTCGATATTTCATCATAGTTTTTTCTTGGATCATCCTTTTACTGGGGGCTATATAGAATATTATGCAGTTTTGCTCATTGTTAAACACATTAAAATTTCTAGTTTAATATCATTGCAATTAGAATCATATTATAGAAAAATACAAATGCAAATAAAAGTAAAGTTAAAAAATAAACTAATTAAAAAAAAAACACGAAATAATGATATTTTCCATTCTGGAAACTAGATTTCACAGAATAGCATAAAGCATGTGACTTAGTTTACAAAGCAAAAATAACACTGCAGCCAGGATATTAATAATTTTAAAAAATGCACTGCAGAGTGATATTGGGGGGTTAGAGATGTACGGGAAAGATACGAATCTTGATGTTATCTTCTCAAGAAAACAGATCATAGACTAGATTGTGCACAGCACTAATGTCCTGCACATCCAGGATTTGTTTTTTTGGTTTTTTTTTTAATTTCATTTAAAATGATGTGTAAGGGAATCATGAAACAATCACCAGATTTTACTTTGTTTCTAGTTTTGCAACTTCCTGTTCATAATTTTATGCTGTCTGCACTGAGCTGGTGATGGATAGCCACAAACTGTAGATTTGCTCATGCAAACACATTCACAAATCCAGTTACAGTCTCTGATGTGGAGGCATCTTGAAAGCCAGGCTATAAATCATTTCAGAGAAAAGTATATATTTGATTTTTCACTTTCAGGCAGAGACTCCTCTTTTGGCTTTAGACTTAACATTGCAATGTTAGAAGCAGTGTGATTTGGCAGCTGGCAATTGGTGGAGGGCGCTGCTTCAGGAAGTGAGGGTGCTAATGTCGCGCCTAGGCAGACAAGTTTGTAAATTCATTGTATTTATCATGTTCTCACTGCCAGGCATGCTGAAAATGAAGAATGTCTGTGTTCTCCTCATTACTCTGGCTTTGCAACTCCCAAACCAGACTTTACACTACTCAGGCACGCTTCACTGGTCTCATCTGCAACTCCACTCCCTCGCCTGCTTAGTGAAAGTTTTGATAGAGAGACATCCTTAGTCTCCGGATAAATTCAGATTTATATTGTCATCATCAATCATCATCATATGTTTTCTTTTTATGGGTTGGGGGGAGGATTGAGGGGTGGATACTGTGTTATTACTGACTGAGGAACCTTTGCAGATAGCTGTAAAAAACATATAAGAAACGTCAGGCTCATATGGACCATTGATCCACGGACCCCAGCATGCTGTCTGTCTGGGTCACCTGAACAACCCAGCAGATCCTAATAGGAAAATCAGTTCCATATTCTTCACTCCCAGAAGTATGAAGTGGAGACACTCAAGTCTATCTGGCTAATAATTTTTTATGGATCTGCCCTCCAGAAACTTTCCAAAAGCTCTTCCTAAACTCATCTGTACTACTACTACTACCCTTGACCACATTCTCTGGCAAAACGTTACACAGCCTACTGTATGCTGATTAAAAAAAGTGCTTTTTAGAATTTGAAAGTTTCATGGAATGTCCTCTAATCCTAGTTTTGTTTGATAGAGTAAAAATACCATTTCCTATTAACCTGTTTGACGGATTGACACAGAAGCATTATTATATCTTCTGTTGTGTTTTCTGTCTTTCCAAATAATTCCTAACACTGTTCACCAGGGATGTGCAGCAGGGACGGATTCATCGCATTCGGTATTCGTATTCGTATTCGTCGGGACCCAAATCCATTGCATCCGTTCTCGGGAGACCCCGATCTGTTCATTAGTTACCTATGTATTCGTTTCCCAAAAAAAAAAACCCCATCCCAACCCTTTAAATTTAATTTACTACAACCCCCCACCCTCCTGACCCCCCCCCCCCCACCCAAGACTTGCCAAAAGTCCCTGGTGGTCCAGCGGGTGTCCTATCCTTTACTATGTCACAGGGGCTACCGGTGCCATTGGTCGGCCCCAGTGACATAGTAAGGGCAAAGGCTATCGGCGCCATTGTGAATACTGGCAGCCGACGGCTCGAGTGAAGGAGATCGCTTCAGGACCCCCGCTGGACCAACAGGGACTTTTGGCAAGTCTTGGGGAGGTCAGGAGGGTGGGGATTTATTCGTTAGTGATACGTTATATTCGTGGGGGTTCGCCATACGTTTCGTGACCCCCACAAATACAACGAATATGGCATATACGTTGCGGATTGCCAATACATTGCAAACGAATGCACACCCCTACTGTTCACTGATGTGCCTGCTGCCACACACTGAGCTGAGGATTTCAATGTGTTTCCACAAGAGCTCCAAAATCATTTTGCTGAGTGATTAATTCCTAACATGGAACTCAGCATTTTATACCTGTAGTTAGGATTATTTTTCCGCTGTTACATGTGCCGACCGTGGCAGACCCACAGCTCAGCCCCCTCACCTTTCTCAACTGAATCCAGTGCCTGATCCCTCATCCCCTGTGGCGGTAGGCCACCAGCTCAGTCCTCGGGCCGCCCCTGGTGCCTCCGGCTCAGCTGTTGATCCTTATGATCCAAGTCTGGCCTCTTCGCGTGGCCCGTGGAGAGACACAGGTACTCAGCACCGCACCCCTCCCTAGGTGCACGCACGCGCAGCACTGTGTCTTAAGTAGGGCCTGTGACAGGAGCCAAGTTGCGGCCCCAGATGATGACGTCAGTGGAGCTCCAGTATATAAGCCCAGGCCCTGCTTCCTAGGATTGCCTTTGTAACAGGTCTCCTCGCTGGTCGAGTACTCGTTGCCTCCTTAGTGATTCTCCTCATTCCTGGTTCCTGATCTTCGTTGACTCCTGTTATTAGTTTCCTTGTTCCCGTGTTCCTGATCCTCAGCCTATCCTTGGATTGGCTCCTCGGACCTTGATCTCTGCTTTGCCTGACCACGCCGTTGACTTTTTCCAAGCCCAGACCTCTGCTTTGCCTGACCACACCGTTGACTCTCTCCAAGCCCGGACCTCTGCTTTGCCTGTCCGTACCGTTGACTCTCTCCAAGCCCGGACCTCTGCTTTGCCTGTCCGTACCGTTGACTCTCTCCAAGCCCGGACCTCTGCTTTGCCTGTCCGTACCGTTGACTCTCTCCAAGCCCGGACCTCTGCTTTGCCTGACCACACCGTTGACTCTCTCCAAGCCTGGACCTCTGCATTGCCTGACTACTCCATTGCCTCTCTCCAGACCCAGACCTCTGCATCGCCTGACTACTCAGTTGCCTCTCTCCAGACCCAGACCTCTGCACTGCTTGACTTCGTTCTTGACTCTCTCCTCATCCAGACCTCAGCCTTGCTTGCCACCACTTCCAGATTGCCCTATGACACCTCTTCAGTCTACATCCTGGACTTGGCTCATTCAGGCTTCGGCCTGTTCTTGCTTGGGTGCCCCCTGTCTGACTTTGATTACTTTGGTGCCTGGGTCTCCGGGACTCCGCCTCATCCAGACAGACTTTTCCTTTTCTCAGTTGCTGCCTCTGGGCTGACCTTGATCCTTCCATCGACGACGACATATGGAGGCTAACCTCAGTCCAGCCAACCCCTGCACCCAAAGGCTCAACCCACCGGGAACGAGGGCTGGTATTGGTGAAGTGCCAGCCGGCCTCCGTCCTTCAGCCCACTCCGCCTGTCGACTTTGGGGACCATTAGGATCCATCCTGCGGGTTGCGCCAACTCCACCTCGGCCCAAAGGTCCAACTCCAGTACAACATCCCTTAAGTGATCACTTTAAATGTTGTCTTCCATTTAAATGCATAAGATCCTCCTTTAATTCCTCACAACCCACTTGTGTTTTAAGAACTTTGTGTCATCTGCAAACTTGATCACCTCACTTGTTCTTCCCTTTTCCAGACCTTCTATAAGCACCGTCCCAGTACAGATCACTGGAGTCATCACCATTCACCTCTCTCTGTTCAGAAAACTGGGCAGTTAGTTCAGCTCTCTTTCCTATCCTTTAACCAGTTACTATCTCACAGTAGGACACCGCCCCCTATACCAAGACGTTTTATTTTCCTGAGGAGTCTCTGAGGGACTTTGTCAAATGCCTTCTGAAAATCCGGTTACCCTCTATCGACTACTTGCCCATATTTATTTACACCTTCCAAAAACTTTAATAGATTGGTAAAGCATGATTTCCTTTTCTAAATCCATGAAAGTTCTTCCCCATTAGGGCTTATCCATCCATATAGCAAATAACTGATCTTAACAGTACCTTCTACCATTTTACCTGGCAATGACATCAGGCACACTGGCCTACTCATTAACCCATTACAGAAAGGATTATGATGGAAGGAAGTATCTCAACTACAAATATTAATTTAGTTTCAATGTTTTTAATTGATTTATGTTTTACATGGCTTCCCGTTCAAAGTGTTGTCATAAACAAAACCCAAGCAGAGCCTTGACTAAGCAGTGGGTCACCCTTTGACACTTGTATTTAGGGGATGTTGATAGCAGTGTGGCCAACATTAAACAGCAAAGTACATTTGTGAAAAAAAAACAAACCCTGATGTTGCATCACAGAACGCCAACAGTCACCTTTAAAATGATTTCAACAAGAGTGGATTTAACAAGGTGAGCAGGGAAAAATCCAGCTGAGCTGCATCACAGAAGGCAACTGCTATTTCATTTCTTTAGATTGAATGAATGATCAGAGCCACCTCAGATGCAGAAGCTGAAGCTCAGTTAAATAGATTGTAAATACCTTGAGGTGGGAACATCCCCTGTCGATTTTACCTGTATGGCTTTTGTTTACCGTTCATCTCATCTCTCTCTTGGTATCTCTCTGTGTTAGGATTTGTAGGTATGTGGGCCCTGGGCCGAGGTGAGAGATGGTACCGCCCACAGGGAGGAGCTCTGTAAGCCTCACCATCGGGAGGAGAGGTCTCAGTGGATGTCAAATACAGCTGTGGAAGAGAGTCTTTATTAGAGAGATAGAGAGGCACTGCTCATGAAGCGGGGAGTGCAGGAGAAAAACAGAGTCTGTGCGATGAGGTATACCCAAGGGGAATACCTCTGTAGTGGAGATACGGCAGTGGTCCGCAGAGCGGGGTACACCAATGAGGCTCCTCAGTAGAGATGTATGGTAGTGATCCGTGGAGCAGGGCACATCAGTGAAGGCTCCTCAGGAGAGATGATACGGCAGTGGTCCGCAGCATGGGGTACACTGATGAGGGTTCCTCACTAGAGATGATGCGGTAATGGACTGAAGAGCAGAGATACTCTGTAGTAAAGGTTCCAGGAGAAGCTCCAGGGAACGGGGCAAGCAGTAGTCCAATGCAAAAGGCCCTCCGAGGAACAGATAGCCAGAGATGAGGAAGGGCCCCCGAGGAGCAGGTACCCAGAGCGTCTCACACCAAAGTAGCAGGAACTGGAATGGGAAGTCCGTAGTGAGCAAAGTGGATTCAGCAATAAGGGAACTCGTTGCCAAGTCATAGATAGGCAGGGTCAGCTGGCTTAAATGTCCTGGAAGAATGATGTCATCTAGAGGGGACGCCCCTGAGATTCCCGCCTTGACATGCTTAAGACTGGCCCGTGTGCGTGTACACCTAGGAGATTTCGAGGGTAAGATGGTGGTCGGCAGCGTCCGCAGCATCCAGGGAGGCCCGGGAACGGTAGGCAGGCTGGCGATAGCTGGCAGAGGCCGCAAGTCTTCCCAACGGAGTCATAGCTGCAAAGAAGGAGGTAAGCAACAGCAGTTGCAGCCGTCTGCGACCGAAGAGCGTAACATTCTACATAAGAACATAAGAACATGCCATACTGGGTCAGACCGAGGGTCCATGAAGCCCAGCATCCTGTTTCCAACAGTGGCCAATCCAGGCTACAAGTACCTGGCAAGAACCCAAAAACTAAGACTATCCCATGTTACTCTTGCTAGTAATAGCAGTGGCTATTTTCTAAGTCAACTTAATTAATAGCAGGTAATGGACTTGTCCTCCAAGAACTTATCCAATCCTTTTTTAAACACAGCTATACTAACTGCACTAACCACTGTTTATCTTCTACAGTTCGGAATGTACTATCTTTACTATATACAATAAAATAATAATCACTATGATAATGGATAAGCCCAGAGCATTTTTAGCTGCAAAAAAGCAAGGGTAGGTCCAGATTTCAATTCAAGTCGGATCTGCAGCACTAAAGCAAGGAGGAAAAATGGACAGACTAAAAAGTCTTTACCTGCTGCTGTATTTTATGTTTCTCTGAGACATTTTCTTATGTAGACAATAGAGGAGAAAAATGCAGCCCAGCACAGGAAGCTTCAGAGTGAATGTGAAAGGAAATTTGCATAAGTGACATGGAAGGTCAGAATGCATGCAGTAAGTGATGAAAGGAGGTAATGCTAGCTAGAAAACTGTTCTTTGGTTAAATTCACTAGATTTTCACATTTGTGCCACCAGCAAGAACTCGTGCATTCTTCAGATCTGTCTGTACTAAACACGCCACAAACACAGCTCACATAATCAGCCACAAGTGGCAGTCCCACAGCATAGATGTGCTCAGCAGCACTGCCTGGAAGACTAATTCCTCTAGAGCACGGCTGTATGACATTTTATTTGCACAGACCTTAGAGTTTTATTTTGCTTTTTCCCCCATCGAATCCAGTGGAGCTGAACCGCTGAATTGCTTTTGAGCATATTTAAATAAAGCGGTGTGATGATTGAGGTGTGGAAAAGTGGGTTTTTTTAACTTCTTGCCCTTAATTCAAGCTGATATCACCGTCAGAGCATATTCTGCATACTTGCTCTGCTCAATTCCCAATATTGGTGACATCAGAAGAGCAACCCTGCGTATGAGGAGTGGAATAATAAGCCACATGCATTCTCTAATAAAGCTGTGATTCAGAATGGGATTGACCTAAAAACCAGAATAAAGAGGCTTTGCTTGGTTTTCCACAGATATGCAGGGCATTTAAGCCATTTTTTTTTTAACATATAATATAATTATTTTTATTTGACATACATAGTAACATAATAAATGACAGCAGATAAAGACCAGCACAAATAAAGGTGGAGAAGCAATGCGGCTCACGCAGTGGGGAACCCACGATATATTGAAGTGTAGCGCCAAGATGCACGCGGATCCTTAAACTTCAAAAGATGAATCAATCAATAAATCAGGTGCCATGTAACATCAGTTCTTTAATAAGTAGAGGTATGTAGATGAAATACAAGTGGGTCCCCCGACCCGGACCATGTTTCGCCACTCCGGCTGCGACAGGAGGGACAGAAGCCCAAAACTAGTAATTTAAACATGCTCTGTTGTTTTGCAACCCCGCGGGTTCCAGTATTAACCCTCCAAACTCCTTATTTCATGTTTATGAGACTTTGGGGACTCATAGTGGTATTTTAAGCCACCTGGACTTCTTTACACACAACCTGGAGATGCCAATCTATATTATTTCTTATGTCACATGTTTAAATTACTAGTTTATTAGTTACAGAGAGAGAGATTTCTGAGCCGGATTCCTTTTTGTGCTCATTGCTGTTTGTTCCAGTCCCTGTTCTAGCGTTCCTGTACCTGTTCCTTGTTCCGGTTCCTGTTTGTTCCAGCGTTCCGGTTCCTGTTCCAGCATTTTAGTACCTGTTCCTTGCTCCAGTACCTGTTCTAGTTTCCTGCTCCTTCTATCCTTTGGATGGATCTTCCTGGCTTTTGATCCTTGCTTGAACCTGACCTTCTCTCCAGCCGCCTGCCTTGACTTCAGCTTGAACCTGACCTTGTCTCCAGCCACCTGCCCTGACTCCAGCTTGTACCTGACCTTGTCTCCAGCTGCCTGCCCTGACTCCAGCTTGTCCCTGACCTTGTCTCCAGCTGCCTGCCCTGACCAGCTTGAACCTGTCCTGACTTCTGCTTGAACCTGACCTTGTCTCCAGCTGCCTGCCCTGACTTCAGCTTGAACCTGACCTTGTATTCATTCATCTATCCTGATCCTTGCTTGGACGTGGTCTTGTCTTAGGATTTGCCTAACTTACAGTTTGGACTTAACCTTGTTCTTAACCGTGCTCTTGCTTCAGTCTGTCCGGACTTTGGAACCCGGCCTCGTCTTCAGCTCTACCTGTCTTGCGGTCTGGACTTGCCTCTGCCCCAGTCAGTTCGGCCTTGAATATTGCCTCACCGCTGCTTCCTGGCTCCCCGCCTTGGACACTTGCTCCAGGATCAACCACGCAGAGGCCCACCTAAGTCCAACCGGCCCCAGTACCCAAGGACTCAACCTGTGGAGAATGAGGGCTGGTATTGGCGAAGCTCCAGTTGGCCTCTGCTTCCCATTTGGCCTCGCCTCCCGACGGTGGGGACCCGTGGGGGCTTCCCTCACAGGTAACACCAACACCACCTCTGGCCAAGGGTCTACCTCCACAACAGCATTTGACCTATTCCAACACATGTTGCGTGTGGGCCTGGCTCTCAGAAAGCCTTGCGTAAACTAAATTACAATTAATATATAGTAAACCTCCCATACCAAAACAGCACTATATACCAACACTCAAACAATGACAATCCTACTTATGTCATGGCAACACTGCATATATTACATCAGGCCTTAAAACACCAATACACCTTCAATTAGAAAACAGAACAAACCAGGCTGCTACAGAGCCCCAGACAAAAACATCATGCTAGGAGAATACCTCAACTTGGACACACAATGCAGTACCTAGACCCTCACCAAATACAGAATAAGGAGACCATAAAGTATAAATAGAAATGTGCAGACAAAAACTGAACTGGAAACTGCAAGAAATCAGACTTTGTATGCGGTGGAACAAGGGAAAAACGGAAACATCACCATTCCTCATAAACCATTAAGCAATGAAATCAAAAAATATAAATCATTGGTACTAGAAAAACCATACTAATAAAAAGAATAAATATTTCAAAACAGCTGATGAATAGAACATCCAGTAATTAAAAATGTATATAAAATTGTTTAAAATTTTCTCAAACACCAATAAATATTTTTAAACAGCAGACTCATCAGATAACACCCAATAATTAAAACCAGTAAGAATTAATAAATCCTCCACTTTATATACTTGGAAACTTCTAATTTCCAGTCATCCTGAAATTGTTGTGGCTTAGTGGGGGTGGAGGTGCACAAGCATTCTCTTCCCTTACATATATGCTCTGACACACACACACACACACACACACTCCCTCACGATCTCTAACACACATGCTTTCTGACATACATACTCCCTCACAGTCTGACACACACTGACTCCCTGACATACACACACATGCATGTTCCCTCACACAAGTCTGCTGACACACATACCTACTAACACACACATGCCTACTCCCATGCACCCTTGCTGGCACACACTCTTCCACACACACGCATGTTCACTTACACACACAAATATGCATGCGCCCTTGCACACATGGCTCTCACGCTCACACATGCAAATACACACTCACTGACACTCACTCTTTTCCCCAACCTCCTCTGAATATATTAAAAAATATATTTTTACTTACATTAGTGGTCAGGGGGAATCCAGACAGGGGTATCTGCTGACGGTGCTGGTGTGGGAAAAGGTGGTCAGGAAGGCTCTGGGGTGTGTGTGGGGGGGGGAAGTGTTATAATTTTGGTCTCAATATAAGGTGAGGGCTGGCAGGCGGCAGAGCTCAAGGAGAGACCTTCAGCTGGTTGATAAGCAGCGAGCAGTCTATCTTCTGCGACAGAGACATTGGCAGGATGCCAGGAGTAGAGTAAAAAGAGGCGGCAGGAATGTTTCCCGCCTCCGCGGTGATGAGAGGAGGAGGGGATCAGTTCCATACTTCATTGAGGACGTCGTGAGAAGGGGGAGGAAGACAGGCCAATGGAGCTGTGGTGTGGGGGCGGGAGAAACAAAAGGCAGATCCATGGAGCCATGGGAAAAACAAAGGCAGATCCATGGAGCCACGGGGACAAGAAAAAAAAAGGCAGATCCATGGATCCACGACTGGAGCCAGAGAAACAAAAGGCAGGCCCATGGAGTCGTGAGTTAAAAAAAGACAAAAGGCAGATCCATGGAGCTGCAGGGGAAAAAAAAAAGTGAAGAAAGAGTCTGCGGCTCTGCCAGGAGAGCTGCTGCAGGGCCCGGTATCGATCGCAGCAGCTCCTCGGGTACGGGACTGCGGAGGTCAACACCAGTGTCACGTGACTGACCTGAGCGGCCCACCGGGCACTCCCGAAGCCCCCCCGAAAGGCCAATCCACCCCTGATCTAGCCCTGATATTCAGCAACAAGTAGTCAGGCAAGTGCCGCTGAATATCCGGATAAAGATAACTTTGTAAATCGATCTTGCCCACTAAGCAGGCTTTGGTTTTTTTTAATATTGCTTCTTCGTGATGGGCATGTCAGCTGTCACTCAGTGGCCCTGTTTCCAGCTGAAGCCGGAGAGGATGGAGAGAGATGTGACGGGACTATTTATTCAGAGCCAGATTCTGTGTGGGCTCAGACGCAGGGGAGAGTCATAACTGTTTGCTTTATAGTTTCTGTGTGGGGAAGGAAGAAGTTCAAAAAAACCCCATTTATGTATGTGTGTTTTTCTCTCTCCTAACTCTGTTCCCTCCCCCTCCTTCCGCTCCTCTCTGGGATAGTATTCCATATGCAGATTCTTGGCTGAAAGAATGAAATGTGGGATTGCATTAGATTATTTACTGTTTTTTTTTTCTTGTTTCTATTGACAGGGTAGGCGTAGACCCAGACGAAGACCTGAAAGCAGTAAATCAGGCAAGTCCAGAAAAGCTGCAGAATAGGAAGGAAAAAAAAAAACCTTCCCACAGGTTGGACTGCTGTAATTGGAACGTGGCAGGGTCGTGGAGTTACATCCCAGAGCGCCACTCATTTGGGCTTCCCCCCTATGCCGTGCCAGTAAATATGACATTAAGTGACTAGGGGCATAATTGTTTATGTGTAACCAGCTGACCTTAATTATCTTGCTTCCGGGCTTAGAATGTGTGTCATTATGGATGCAAGTTTTTACCACCAGCCATATTTTCACATTCAGGTTCCTTGCATGTTCGGCTGCCTGGTAAGATTTTTCATTTTCGTACTGTGCATCCTAAACGCTGCTACCACTTAGCATGCACACAGAATACTGCCCGCCCACTAGTAATGTGGTACTGGTGAAAACCCATGCTTTTATCAGGCACACGTGTGCATTCTAAAACTTAGCATGCAAATCTATGCAAATACGGATATGATGAGTTCTTATCAGTCCGGCCACACCAACCCCGGTAAATGTAAGACCTAACCTCAAGGCAACAGCCTGCTTATTACCAGGAGTAAGCCTGTATCCTTGGAGACTCCCCCTATCTCTTCTCCCTAAAACACAAAAGCCTCACTCCAGAATCCATAGATCCCCACTCTGATCTAACAAACAGGACCTTCTGACTGTCAACCATCACTTTTCCAACCGATCCCCCCCCCCCCCCGCCTCTGCCCCAAATTCATAACTAAAGCCCCTCTATTATCTGGCCATCATCTCCTGCCCACCTGACTCCTAGTCAAGGCCTCTCTGCTAGATGGCATTAGTCAGCATGCCTAAATAGCAGGTACACATTTCAGAGGGGTACGAGAGGGGCGTGGTGTGGTTAGGAGGGCCCCAAGAGAACCTTCTTAGTTCGATCGGAGGGAGGATGGGGGGAAAGGCATGCCTAGGCCCCTGGATGAGCCTGCTGGTAGGATCTTGAGGGGGGGAAGCCATGTCGCGTCCAAGAAGGCCTGTTTTTTAGATTGTGGCAAGGAAACATCCCATAGAATAGCCTCTTGATTGGTTCAGGAGGAAGGCTCTGACATTCCTCAGTAATAGATTAGGGTGATGGCAAGCCCCCTGAGGGGTAATAGGTGGGAAGGATCCTCGGGTGCTGTAACTGGCTCTTGCACTTTGACCTGATTAGCTCAAGGGATTTTGAAATGAATAGCGTGCACCTAGTAAAAAAAAAAAATCTATGGTCTTTTTTTGCATGGACCTTTAGAATATTTATTTATGCATATAATCAACTTTACAACCTGATTTTCAAAAGAAATAGATACCTAATTTTAAGAGTTAGGCACCTAGATTTGCATTAATAAAAATGTCCTTTCTTTGACTTCCAAAATGTATGTACCTAAAGAGTGGGCAGGGCCAGGTTGGATGAATGAAGTTAGGTGCTTAGCACTCATTTCCACTTTGTACGCCTTAACTTAGGTGAGATAAAAGCTGGCCTGACCTTAGGCACCTCAGTTTAAGGCTCCTAAAGCTAAAGTTAAATGCCTGTATTCAGCCAAAATTAAGTTGCCTTAGTTCACCTGAATACAGGCACTTAACTTTTGCACCTTTATTGAAATGCTCAGCACACTTTAAATATACGATTCTACATGCACACTAAAAAAAAAGCATTTTGTGGACCTCTTAGTGACTTGGCCCCTATAGGTTCAAAGATTAACATATATTACTGAGTCAGATAAAACTGAAAGTAGTTATCAAACAGTACAGCATGCTTGCTTAGCTACCCATTTCACCAAATATATGACTTTCCCCTTTCTCTGGCCTCCCTCACCTTCCTTATATCAGTATCAAGATTTTTGGCACAGGTTTTTCCCATTAGGTGAGCCATAGGGGGTTGCTAGCCTCCTCAGATTCTCTCTCCTGAATGATGCAGGACTGTCTCTTTACCGGGTATGCTGAGAGCTGACGATATCCAGTCACAATCCTTCTCATCAAAGCATAACCGTATACTCCTGTGACAGTGTTATCCCCGAGGAGGTTTGCTTAGATTTCACTGTGATATGAAGCAGAGGAGTCTGTTCATAGCAAAACAAAGACTTTCTTCTAACGTCCTCTACTCTGCATTGGAGTCAAAAAAATATTGAGTAGGCTTCTATTTGATTCATTGATTGTGCCAGGGATTGCAATTTATTCTGTATTTAGAGCTCAACTGAAAATACACCTCGCATTTTATAACTGTTCAAACTATTAAAGCGTATTTTTTTAGAACCCAATTTTCAATAGTCTGCATGAGTCACCAAATGCATGCATAAGTGGGTCCAAGGAGATTTATGCTAGTATTTTATAAATTTTATGGAAGGAGCTGCTCAGTTTATAAAATACCATGTATTTCTGACCCAAAAGTATACACTTATGTTTCAGTTGCTGTAGGCGTGGACCCTTGGACCGAGGTGAAGTTGGCACAACCTGCAGGGCCCCACCGTCGGTAGGCAGAAGCCCAACTGGAGCTTCGCCTATACCAGCCCACGTTGTCCTCGGGATGAGCCTTTGGGTGCTGGGGCTGGCAGGTCTTAGGTGGGGGCCTCTGCTGGCAGTCGGAAGATCCATGCTGATTAGTACAGGCAAATCCGAAAACAGGCTGGGGTCAGTGGCTGACAGCGTTCAAGGATGTCAGGAAGCAGGCAATGGGTTCAGTGGCAGGTGGCAAGCTCAGGTCAGTACCAAGCATCCATCCAAAAGGAAGGCAGGACAGATAGGCAGAGCAGGAAGGCAATGAGCAAAACAGGAGGGCAGACAAGGAGACGTGAAACACTGAAGAACTGAAGAAATGACCACGAGAACTGAAGAACAAGGACGATGAACCCTGGAACTGAAGAACAAGGATAAAGAATGCTGGAACTGAAGAAGAAGGACAAAGAAAGCTAGAATTGAAGATGAAGACACAGCAACTGGAGAAAAATGTGCTGCAGCAACTCACACTATTTGGATAGTAGGGAGGCCTGTGGCCAAGGCAATGACTGAAGGAAAAAGAAGCCTTTTATAGGTCATTCGTGGTCACCACAGGGGATTTCCTGCTGCAGGAAACGTTGGGCACTCACGGGCCTAGGAGAGGCCATGAAGGAAGCTGGCGGCATCTGGCCTTGACTCACGTGTGGTCCATCGGAGTGCGGTAGCCTGCTGCACAGTTGCATGGGAGGTCTTTGACGGGGTCAGGATCTGGAAATGTTGACTCAGAACCAGTGGTAACTGCAGCGGTTTATGAGGGAGACCCATGGACTGCAAGCACAACAGTACCCCCTCTTAATCCCCCTCCCTGAGGCCCAATGTTTCTTGGGCTGATGTAAATGGAAGTCCCTTAAGTTACGATTCAAGATTTTGGAGGCTGGCTCCTGTGAGTTTTCCTCTGGACTGTATCCCTTCCAAGAAAGGAGATATTTGATCCTTCTGCCCCTCCCCCCCTCCCCACCAGTGTGAGTCTGGGATTTCTTCAACTTCATAAACGGTGTCTCCATCACTGATTACTTCTTGCAGCCCTGGAGGTGCTCTAGAGGGCCAAGAGAATATTACTGGCTTAAGTAACAACACATGGAAAACATTATCTTCAATCTTTGTGGCGACCTCAACTAGTACTTCACGGGTCCCACTTGCCGAAATACTGAGAAGGACCCAATGGAGCGGGGAGCTAGGTGCATTGAAGTCACTCTCAGGCGTAGGTGTCATGTGCTTAGCCACACTTTCTCACCCACCTTAAATTGAGGAACTGGCCTTCAGTGGGCTTCCGTATTTCTTTTAGCCCTGTGGGTGGCTTTCCGAATGAGCGTGTTGGTGCTGCCCATATTTCTTGTAATTGCTGGGCAGACAGCTAGACAGGATGTGGACACTGCCACAGGGAGTGGCAGAGGTGGCAATCGCTGCTTTCTATAAACCAATTAGAATGGAGAAGACCCCGTAGCTGCATTAATAGGGTATTGTGCGAGAACTCAGCCCAGTGTAAGAGAATAGCCCAATTGTCCTGGTGCTCATTGACAATAGGCACTGAGAAAGGTTTTGAGAATGTGATTCATACATTCAGTTTGACCATTTCATTGGGGGGGGGTATATGCCACAGTATGATGCCACATTTCTTACAAAATGAGCAGCAGTATTTTGCAGCAGATTGCACCCCACGGTCTGACACAATCTGCTTCGGCAAGCCGTGCAGGCGAAATACATGGAGCATAAAGAGCCATGCCAATTCTGGGGCGGAAGGGAGGCTTGGAAGTGGCAGAAAGTGAGCCATCTTTGAGAATTGATCTATGATCCCCCAGATCACAGTGGCACCATCTGAGATGGAGAAGTCCACGATAAAATTCATGGACAAGTGGGTCCAAGGTTCCCTGGGGGCTGGCAATGGCTGTAACACCCCCCAGGGTTAGCCATGCAGCATTATTTGCTGTGCACTTGTAGGGCACAAGTCAACATCTTGCTTCATTTGGGGCCACCAGTAGTATTGCTGAAGCAGTTCAAGGGTTTGAACCCATCCAGGATGACCTGCAACATGGGAGTCATTGCCCCATTTCAATACCTTTTCATTGTAGTTGGGAAGGTATGACTGTCTTCCCTGGAGGGACAGTCTTGGAGGCGGGCAGAAGAATTTTAGCGGGGTCAATGATATGCCTGAGAGGCTCTGGAATGTTCTCAGGTTGAAAGGAGCACGAGAGAATATCCACCCATAGTTCAAAGTCAAAGCGGGCAAAGAACAAGGACTAGCAAGCCTTGCATTCAGTTGCTGAACCTGGTGAAGGTGTTCAAGATTTTTGTGATCTGTATATATATTAAGGACATAAGATCATAAGAAAATGCCATGCTGGGTGAGACAAAGGGTCCATCAAGCCCAGCATCCTGTTTCCCACAGAGGCCAAACAAGCCACAAGAACCTGGCAAGTACCCAAACACCAAGAAGATCCCATGCTACTGATGCCAGTAATAGCAGAGGCCATTCCCTAAGTCAAATTTTTTTTTTATCTTATCAACTTTTAAAATACAATCCAAGGATACTACTTGAATTAGAAAGCATCATTTTACACAATAAGTCTCAAGAGACAGAAAAAAAACTTAAAGAGGAAGAAACAATATCAATCAATCATTTGCTTAAAGTCCTCAAACGTTCGGTAAGATACTCTCAACCTAAGGTATATTAATATTACTTTCATGAAGGTCGGTATAGAAAAGTGTTAAATAAATAAAAAATAAATAAATATAAAGGAAACAGATAGCGAACATATCAATGAATTGGGCATATATTAATTTATGATTGTATCACCAACGGACCAATTGCACTTCCTCAACTGATGGAGGGGACGGTACATTAATACCAGAATATTTATTTCTGGAAGTTATCTAGTTACTCAGGCACTAAGAATACATAAATGGTATCTCTGTACTTAGATATATTTACAACTGTACTTCAATATAAACATTGCCCCCAAATTTAATACTCTGGGTCTAAGTTGTAGGAATTGTTTTCTCCTGATTTGTGTAGACCTAGCAGGGTCCGGGAATGCAGATATCTTTAAACCCATAAAGGGCTCATCCCAAGGGTAGAGAACCTTACAGAGGATCCACTCCCTGTCTGTTTCTAAAAGAAAGACTACTATCAGGGTAGCAGGACAGACCTGGTCCTTCTGTGTAGACTCTAGCATATTAGTTAACCAGATTCCGGTGGAGTGGGAACTAAAACCTGACATCCCCTATTATTAGAATCTATTCTTATAAGGTGGGATATAATAAATCCTCGAAAGTGGGGGAAAGGTTCTCTCAGGAACTTTAATATTTGAACCAAATATTTCACCCACATATCATGGGGCGTAATTAAGGGATCCCTTGGGAAATTTATAAATCTCAAATTTTTTCCCCTTACTTGATTCTCCAGTTGTTCCATACAGTTGGTCAAGTATTGATTTTCTTTAATTAACTTCCCATGAACTTCTAGTGATTTTTTTAAATTTTTCGTCGAAACATGATACCTTATTTGTATTTCCTAAAACTTGTGTTTCAACTTTTTCAATTCTATTTTCCATCCCCTTAGTATATGATACAGTTACTAAACTGCTGACACAGATTATCATTAACTCTTTGAATTGCTTCCCACAATACATCAAGTGTAACAATTTCAGGTTTCAACAATCCTTTCTCCCTAGAAAAAAACAAACATAGGATCAAAAGTTTTTACTTCCCTTCCATACAGTGGGATAGTCGTGCAGTCCTTGGCTTCTCCTGATCAACCTGTCTCTAGAGCGGCCAGCAGATCTTCTCTGCTGGCTGCAGGTTTCCCCCTTTTTCAGGGGCCTCAAACCGATCTCTTGCTTCTCCACTCTGACTTCAGATATCTCCAACAACGAAAAATTGTAATTCTCAGCTGGATTTACAGGAGGTCTCCGATCGATTGGGGACAGAGTTGTTTGCAGCTCTGGAAGGGAGTTGGGTTCCATTTCCTCCCAGTCTCCCCGCAGCGAGCCCACTCCCGATCCTTGGATGTCCTGTATCACATGTGAGTCCATCGGGCCGATAAGCTGGAAAGGAGGTAAAAGTGGTGATAACTTCCTGCTCCTTGACCCTCCATTTCCTAGCTGAATGAGTCATAATACTAGGAAACAATTAGTGTCTTGGTCCTCCATCTTCACATGTCTCACTGATAGTCCATCACTTATAAAAATCTCCCCCCGAACAGTGAAGGCTTCAAAAGGATCGGAGAGACAATCAAATTTGTAAAAGAACAAAAAAAAAAACCCAACAAAAGTGGAAGTCCAAACAGAATTCCAAATTAAAGGAAATTCAAAGTCAAAAACAAAGCTGCGAGCGCGGCTTCAGCGCCGTGCCGCTACAGGGCAGATTTTAAAGCCCTTCGTGCATCCCTCTTATATGACGTCAGAATCTGAAAATGGCACAGGAAAGACCAGCTGGAGCCCTGTCGGGGCCGTGAACTCCTCCTGACCCCCGGAATGGCCGCTGGTTCGACACTGTTTCTCCTCACTTCTCCACCTTGAATGGGAAGCCACCTCAGGGCAGATTTTAAAGCCCTTCGTGTGTCCCTCTTAGATGATGTCATAATCTGGAAATGGCACAGGAAAGACCATCTGGAGCCCCTTTGGGGCTGGGAACTCCTCCTCAACCCGGGAATGGCCACTGATTCGGCACTGTCTCTCCTCACTTCTCCACCTCCTCCATAAGTCAACTTGATTAATAGCAGTTAATGGACTTCTGCTCCAAGAATTTATCCAAACCTTTCTTAAACCCAGCTACACTAACTGCACTAACCACAACCTCTGGCAACAAATTCCAGAGCTTAATTGTGCATTGAGTGAAAAATAATTTCCTCCGATTAGTAAATGTCTACTTGCTAACTTCATGGAGTGTCCCCTAGTCCTTCTATTATCCAAAAGTGTAAATAACTGATTCACATCTACTCATTCAAGACCTCTCATGATTTTAAAGACCTCTATCATATCCCCCCTCAGCTGTCTCTTCTCCAAGCTGAACAGCCCTAACCTCTTCAGCCTTTCCTCATAGGGGAGCTTTTCCATCCCTTTTATCATTTTGGTTGCCCTTCTCTGTACCTTTTCCATCACAACTATAATCTTTGTTGTGATGGAAAAGGTACAGAATTGTACACAGTATTCACCATGGAGTGATACAGAGGCATTATGACATTTTCCGTTCTATTAACCATTCCCTTCCGAATAATTCCTAACATTTTCTTTGCTTTTTTGACTGCTGCAGCACACTGAGCTGTCAATTTCAAAGTATTATCCACTATGATGCCTAGATCTTTTTCCTGGGTGGTAGCTCCTAATGTGGAACTACAGCATGGATTATTTTTCCCTATATGCAACACCTTGCACTTGTGATATGATGTTGGGCTCCTTCGAGTAGATGGCCCCCACTTTTCAAGAGCTAATTTGACGTCCAAGAGTTCTCTATCACCAATATTGTAGTTACACATCACGGGAGAAAATGTCTTTTAAAAGAAAGTATTCCTTTTGGTGAGTATTGGCTTAGAACTGCCTCTACCCCCAATATGGAGGCATCTACTTCTGTGATGAATGGATGCATGGGATCCGGATGACAGACAAGGTCTTTTAAAAAAATGCATTTTTCAGTTCTTGGAATGCATCTATGGTTTCAGGGGGAGGGACAGTCCTTAATGTTGGCGCCCTTTCTGGTAAGATCCTTCAGGGGGACTGCCATGGAAGAGTAGTTTGGAATAACCTGGCAATAATAGTTGGTAAACCCCAGAAATCTCTGCAGTGCTCAAAGCCCCACTGGGCAAGACCAGTCCTGGATGGCTCTCACTATCAGGGTACCCCAGGGAAAGGAGTGCCTCCTTTTTGAAAAGGCATTTTTCCAGCTTGGCGAATAAGTTGTTTTCTCGCAGGTGCCTGAGGACTGTGTGCACATCCCAATGATGGGTGCTGAGATCTTGGAAGAAGATGAATATGTCATCTAGATACATGACCACACAAATATAAAGTAAGTCTCGAAAAATATCATTGACTATTTTTTGGAAGATTGCAGGTGCATTACAAAGCCCAAAGGGCATAACTAAATACTTGTAATGCCTGTCATGAGTGTTAAAAGCTGTTTTCCACTCGTCAGCAGCCTTAATCCGTATGAGGTTATATGCTCCTCTGAGGTCTAGTTTGGTGAAGATTTTTGCAACTTGGAGGTGGTCAAAGAATTCAGTTATTAATGGCAAGGGGTAGTGGGGTCCTTTTTAGTGATGACATTTAATCTGTGATAATCAATACATGGCCTGAGCGAGCCATCTTTCTTTGCCACAAAGAAGAACCCAGCTCCTACTGAAGATGGTCAAATAAAATTCAGGTTTTCCTCAAGTCTCTTCCCTGAGGAGATTTTGTATCTGGGAAGAGTTTGATTCCACAGTCATATGAGCAGTGAGGTGGTAGAGTCTTGGCTTTTCTCTTCCAGAAAATGTTTTTGAAATCGGCATACTGACGAAGGCCAGGAAGTGTTGTGGCCACGGTCAAATGGTAAGGGGGCTTCACATTTTCCAGACAAGTGTCCCTACACTCTTGGCCCCAATGGGTAAGCTGTAGGGTAGCCCAGTCAAATTGGGAATGATGTTGCTGGAGCCAGGGTAATCCCAGGACAATGAGATGGATATCTCTGGCAATGACATGGAAATTAATCTAGTACATAGCATCAGTGGCATGATAGTCTGGGTGATTTGGCCGGGAAGGAGGTCCCTGTGAATAGAGGATATTATCAGGGGTGAAACTTGGTGCATGTTGGGAATCAATAGTTGACCCACGAGTTCTTTCATGATGAAGCTCTGTCGGGACAAGAATCCACAAATGCCTGGGTGGCGAAACATAGGGAACCCAATTTTATAGTCACAGGGAGTAGTATTTGGCGAGCTGGGACATAAAGGCTTAGGGTCATTCCCCTGCCAGACTATAGGAAGTGGCATGTCCTGACTTCAGTGGCCATTGAACTAGTAGATGGACCTGGCCTGCACAATAAAGATATAGGCCAAGTGGTTTTCTGCAGAGCCTCTCCTCAGGATCTAAATGGCTGTGACCCACCTGCATGGGTTCTTCAGGAGAACAGACGTTGGAGAAGTAGGGGCCAGAGGTGAGCAGCTGTATGGAACTGAGGTGCCAGCATAACTGCGCCTCGAGGAGGTCATAACTCTCTCTCCCTTTGCTGGAGTCTGCGGTCAATCTTGCCTGGAGGACACGCCATCCAGGAAAATGGTGAGGAGACAATCTTCCCACCAATTAAGCTTCTTTGCCAGGGTCTGGAATTCAATGATATATTCTGCTAAAGTTCTGGTGCCTTGGCGGTGGTGGAGTAGATCAGAACCTATAGTGGCCAACCAGCTCGGTGTTACGCCCGTCGGTTGCAGATGGCTGCGACCACTAATGCTCACCTCTTTCTTTGCTGCCTTGTCATCATTGGGGAAAGTGGCGGCCTCCGCCAGCTACCGCCAACCTTCCTGGCGTTCCCGGGACAGTGTGGGCACTGCCGACCGCCATCTTGCCTTCAGGATCACTTAGGCTCGCGCGTGCACAGGCCAGTCTTAAGCACTTCATGGCGGGAACCTCAGGGGTGTTTCCTCCAGATGACATCTTCACTCTGCTATACTTAAGCTGGCTGGCCCTGCCTATTGACGAGTTAGCAAGGAGTTCCCTCATTGCTGAATCCCCTTCACTCTTACAGACTTCCTGTTCCAGTTTCTGCACTTCGACATGAGATGCTCTGGATACCCGCTCCTCAAGGGCCCTTCCTCATCTCTGGCTATCCGCTCCTTGGAGGGCCTTCTGCCTTGGACTGCTATCTGTTCCCGGTCTCCAGGACCTCTCCTGGAACTACCACTCTGTGAGTACCTTGACTCCATGGACCACTACTATACCAGCCTTATTGTGGGATCCTCTCCTGTGTACCCCGTGCCTCGGGCCACTACCATGTCATCTCTAAGTGAGGAACCACTCCGGTGTACCCTGTGCTGCAGGCCATTACCGCATCATCGCTACAGGACCCTCACCTGTACCTCGGGCCACTACCATACCATCTCTGAGTAAGGAATCCCTCGGTGTACCCTGCGCTGCAGGCTACTACCGCATCACCACTACAGAGACACTTCTTCGGCGTACCCCACTCTGTGGGTCACTACCGTATCTCCATGTCTGAGGTATTCCCTCTGGGTATACCCCTCTGCTCAGACCTTGTTACTTTTCCTGCACCTCCCACTCCGCAGGTTGTGCCTTTCTACCTCTCTAATACTCTATTCCACAGTTGTGTCTGACGTCCGCTGAGACTGCACCTCCCGACGGTGAGGCTCAAAGGGCTCCTCTCTGTGGGTGGTACCATCTCTCACCTCGGCCCAGGACCCACACACCTACAAGTCATAACACTCGGTTTCCCAAAGACCATCTTGAATATGGCTGTGGATTGTTACAAGTTGTGCAGCAAAGGGTCCGCATGCTTCCAGAGGTGAGAAACCCATGACAGTGCCTTGCCATCCAGAAGGGAAAGAATATATATGGTCTTAGTCAAGTCGTCTGAGAACAATGGAGCCTGCAATGTGAAGTGCATGTGGCACTGGTTCAGGAATCCATGGCATTTCTTGGTGTCCCTGGCATACTGGGGCAGAGCCGGAAGTTGCAGTATAGGTTGGCTGGATGCCATGGGTAGCTGCGGTACAGGGGCAGTAGGCAACCGAGCTGCTGGGATTGGGGCAGCATCCAGCCAGATGGAGAGTCATTCCATAGAAGCTACCAGGATCTCCAGAAATTTCTGCAGCTCTTGCAACTTGTGTGCAAGACCCGGGATAGCCTGAAGGCTTTGACATCTGTTGAGTCCACAGCCTTGGCAATCTCTTGGACCGAGGTGGAGTTGACACAACTTGCAGGGTGGAGCTCTGCAAGTCCCCACTATCGGAAGATGGAGTTGGATGAGGCAGAGGCCCAACTGGAGCTTCACCTATACCAGCCCACATTCCCCTGGGGTTGAGCCCTTGGGAGCTGGGGCCGGTAGGTCTTAGGTGGGGGCCTCTGCTGGTGCTTGGAAGATCCATGGAGGATGCTGGTTAGTACAGGAAAATCCAAAAGCAGGTTAGTATCAGTGGCAGATGGCATTCAAGGATGTCCAGGAGGCAGGCAGTGGCCAGTAGCAGGTGGCGTTCAAGGATGTCCAGGAGGCAAGCTGAGGTGAATACTGGGTATCCATCCAAAGGGCAGATGGGATGGATAGGCAGGGCAAGAAGGCGAGGAGCAGATCAGGCGTGCAGACGAGGAGATGTAAAACACTGAAGAATTGAAGAACTGACCATGACAACTGAAGAACAAGAATGACAAACACTGGAACCAAAGAACAAGGATGAAGAATTCTGGAACTGAAGATGAAGACACAGGAACCACAGAACAAGATGCTGAAGCAACTCACACTACTTGGACAGTAGGGAAACCTGTTGTCGAGACAATGACTGAAGGGAAAAGACCAAGCCAGCATCTGTGAGGTCATCCGTGGACATCATGGGGGATTAATTGCCATGGGCCTTTTAACTCTGATGATGTCGAGCATGCTCTAGCGTAGGGGATGCCATGGAGGAAGCTGGTGGTGTCCTGCCATGAGTTGCATTTGGCCCATAGGAGCAAGTGGCCTGCCTTGCAGTGGCATGGGGGGAGGGGGGGTCTATGGTGGCTTGGGACCAGCAGTAAGTGCAGCAGTTCGCAGGGGAGACCGGTGGACCTCCAAGCACAACATCAGTATGCATATATTTTATTTATTTTTTGAAATATTTATATACCATATTATCTACATTTCTAAGTGGTTTACAATAAAACATTCATAAAAAATATGAGTCAAACAATCGACAGATCTTACCATACCAAGCAGAAAATGGTCATATACAAAGTGAGACAAACGGTAGTAAAAGCAGCCTTTAACATAGCTTCAAACAGACTAAGAACATGCTTTTCTAAATAAGTATGTCTTCAGGTCATTTTTAAAGGTTTTGAGGCATGATTTTTTTCCACAATGAGTCCAGCAGATTATTCCATAACAAGTGACCTGCTACAGCAAACAGTTCACAAGATTCAGTGAGCCTAGCAAAACATGCAGATGGTATATCAAGTAAGCATTGGCCAGCTGAATGCAAATTCCTCTGTGGTCTATAAATTATGTTTAATAAGCTGATGCACTGTAGTGTCTCATTATTCAAAGCTTTATGGATTAATGTAATTATTTTAAACTATATTCCTGATTCATATAGCAGCCAGTGTAAAGAAAAGAGAATTGGTGAAATATTATTATATTGGCAAGGTGTTTGATGTTTAAAGCTCTCCTTGGTCTGGCACCGCCACCTACATCCATTCTGTCTTTTTTAAGCAGACACCACGCCACCCATTGCCTCTGTTCCTCATCACAGCATTTGGTTGAGATTCCATCGCTCTCCCTTGCCTCTTTTAAGCAGATCTTTTGTATGGCTGGCCCTGCTCTCTGGAACAGCCCTCCTGTAGCTATTAGAGCAGACAGTGATCTTTCTCAGTTTAGGAAGAATTTAAAGACATATCTCTATTCTCTTGCCTTCCCAGACTATTGCTCAATCTTGGTTTTGGTTTTTTTTTTATCTCAAGAGATGTATAGCAATGTTGCTTTTTAGTTGTTTTGGCCTGTTTATGTTTTGTGTTGCATAAGGTTTTCTTATGCTTTACTGTGTATGTTGACTGTAATCCACTGAGATTTAGTGGATCAGCGGAATAGAAATTGTGGAAATAAAATAAATACATACATATATCCGGTGAGAACACGGGGCTGCTGAGTTTTGAATGACCTGCAGAGCACGCAAGGTCGCAGCTGAAAGACTCAAATAAATTGCATTACAATAGTCCAGGACAAGAACACGAAAGGACAGTATGAAAATCCTTTAGATTCGAAAAAGGCTTGAATTTTCAAAGCAAGCAAAGCTTAAATATGAGCTTCACACAAAAGATTTAACTTGAGATTTAAAAGATAACTCATGATCAAAAATAGCTCCTAGATTCCAGGCTTTCCACACAATTGGAATTAATTGTGAGACCATCAAATTGTAAATTATTGGGAAAAAATGTAAATTTGCCGATCCTTTTGGTCTCAATTTTCTCAATATTTAAAGCTAATAATATTAATTAACCAATCCTGAATAACATTAAGACAGATAACAATCAATTCCAGAGTGATATTAATGTTAGATATTACAGCAAAGGAAAACTGAATATCATCAGCACAATTCTATAATGTAGTCCAAGATTGGAAAGGAAGTTGAATAGAGTTGCAGAGAGTGAAGAGCCCTGAGGCACCCCATTGGAAAGAGGATGCTATGAGGAAGTCTGGGCATTATATCACACTTGTTATGAATGATCTGATAAGTAAGATTAAAACCAAGATAGGACTTTCCCTGAAATCCCAATCTCCGCTAAACATGTCAGTAAAATGCAATGATCCGGGATGTCAAAAGCAGCTGATACTAGGGATGTGCAGAGAGACCGCATACGTTACATTCAGTATTCGTATTCGGGGGGGGGGGGAAGATACGTTGCATTCGGAAAGGGGGGCCCCGATCCGTTCATGCGTTCCATTCTTATTCGTTTCCTGGCTAAAATTTAATTTACAACCCCCCACCCTCCTGAGCCCCCCAAAACTTACCAAAACTCCCTGGTGGTCCGGTATTCAAAATGGTGCCGATAGCCTTTGACCTTACCATGTCACAGGGGCTACCGGTGTCATTGGTCGGCCCCTGTCACATGGTAGGAGCAATGGACGGCCGGCGCCATCTTCTTCTCCTACCAGGGACTTTGGCAAGTCTTGGGGGGGACTCCTGACCTCCCCAAGACTTGCCAAAAGTCCCTGGTGATCCAGCAGGGTCCTGGAGCCATCTCCTGCACTCAGGCCGTCAGCTGCCAGTATTCAAAATAGCGCCGATAGCCTTTGCCCTTACTATGTCACAGGAGCTACCAGTACCATTGGTCGGCCCCTGTGACATAGTAAGGGCAAAGGCTATCGGCGCCATTTTTAATACTGGCAGCCGACAGCCCGAGTACAGGAGATTGCTCGCAGACCCCCGCTGGACCACCAGGGACTTTTGGCAAGTCTTGAGGGGGGACTCCTGACCTCTCCAAGACTTGCAAAAAGTCCCTGGTGGTCCAGCGGGGGTCCGGGAGTGATCTCCTGCACTCAGGCCATCGGCTGCCAGTAATCAAAATGGCGCCGATAGCCTTTGCCCTTACTATGTCACAGGGGCTTTCAGCGCTATTTTGAATACCAGCAGCCGATGGCGTGAGTGCAGTAGATGGCTCCCGGACCCCCACTGGACCACCAGGGAGTTTTGGCAAGTCTGGGGGGGGGGGGGTCAGGAGGATGGGGATTTTGTTTAAATTCACTCTAGACGGCCGAATAATTTGATGAAGATTTGTTGTATTCACGGGAATCGCGATGCGTTTCGCTTCCCCACGAATACAACGAATATGGCCCTATACGTTGCGGATTGCTAATACGTTGCAAATGAATGCGCACCCCTAGCTGATACACACAATACCACGATGAACATAAGGACTTCTCGTCCAAGAACTTATCCAATCACTTTTTAAACACAGCTATACTAACTGCACTAACCACATCCTCTGGCAACAAATTCCAGAGTTTAATTGTGCGTTGAGTGAAAAAGAACGTTCTCCGATTAGTTTTAAATGTGCCACATGCTAACTTCATGGAGTGCCCCCTAGTTTTTCTATTATCAGTTCCCGTATCAAACTCACAACAAAAGATGTCAAGACTAGAAAAATTAAAGCCTCACCACTGTACTTTGGATGAAATCCAAAAAGAAATGTATCTAAGATACCAAGAGTGTCTAAAGGTCATGTAACCATTTAAAGACTGATGCCTCGATAACCTATGCAGATCGAGGATATTGGCCGAGTTGCAGAAATCAGATTGATCGGAATGAAATTTCTTTAATAGATGTTGCATTGATGCTCATTTCAATGAAACAGGCAAATGTGCTTCAGTGAGAGTGGTATTAACATATATGTCGAAGAGGTCCCAATATCAGTATCACAGGGATTTAGCAGACAATTGGCTGTATATTTGTGATGCAGAAAAACACATACTTTGTTCATTTTATAAAAACTTGTGCATTTATTTCATGCATGTAATAATTATAAAACTTGCACGTAATAACCCTGAGTTGTACATGGAAGCAAGAATTTTATAAAGAATGCATGTACTCTGCGTCTGAAACTAATCACAATCACCAGTTCATTGACTTTCCACCAGTCCACCCAGACCAGCACTTCACCTGGCTCCCTCATCACATGCCCATACATCCCATCCAAAAGCTGCAGGTAAAAGACATGTGCTTTTTCACGTTCATGACTTAATTAGCAGATAAGTTCTGTAATGTACGCACGTATACCGCGCTTGAAGTAGCAATTTGTCTGCACATTTCTGAACTCTACCCTGGATCGCCCAGAACTGCCCCCTTTTTCTCCCTGATTAACATTTACATTCAACACCACAAATACACGCATAATCGCATTGTTTCCAAAATAGCATGTACATGTGTACATATTACTTGCATGCATATATACCAATTGTGTGCATGAAGCCACTGCATAACGCTTTGAAAATTACTCACTTAATATGTACTGGACTGGTTAGTGCTAGAATAATCTCCCCCTATTGTTAAATCTCATGACCCCCCCTTGCTTCTTCTATCATCTTTATTTTGTTCCCTGTTTTTAAGAAGTCAATAGTTGCTTTTATTGTAGAAATATTGTCAATATATCATTCCAAGTCAGGTCTGAAGCAGGTGCACAAGAATATATAACACCATCCGCAGTTTTTAATATAGATATTTTTCCTGAAGAAAAGAACCTCAAGGAAACTAGTATTGGCATATTGCTAGATTAATATGAATCCTCCGAGAACAATAATATTTGTGTCAGTCATAAACACATACTGTGTTATCTGAGCTTGACAGAAAAATTCAGATGCAATCCCAGTCCTGTAGTTTAAGTGAATTATGACTTTTCTATTGGCTTTGGTATATAAAACTCCTAATTAAGGGGTCAGTATACTAAGCTGCGTTAGCATGTGTTAACGGACATTTTTAATGCAGGTGTTATCTCCTGCAAATCACCGTATTGAATGCTCGATATACTAACAGGTATGAAATGCAAGAATATAAAATGTGCCATGCTAGGTCAGATCAAGGGACCATTGAGCCCAAAATCATGTCTCTGACAGTGACCAATTCAGGTCATGAACAGGTACTTGGCAAATCCTAAAGAGTAGTTGCATTTCTTGTTGGCCACTCCCAGGGAGAAGCAGTGCCTTTCCCCAAGTTTACCTGTTAATTATTTATGGATGTTTCCTTCATAAATCTGTCCAAACACTTTTTAAATCAGCTTTGCTAGATGCCTTGACTCTACATTGCCTGGCAACAAATTCTACTTTGTCATTGAGTGAAAAAAAATGCTCTCTCGAATTTGTTTTAAATCTGTTATCTAGCTCTTGCACTATTTAAAAGAATATATAACTGTTCCCTCCTTACCTGTTCCATCCTAGTCATGATTTAATAAACCTATACCACAGCCCTTCTCAATCATTTCTCCTCCAAATTGAAGACAGTTTCATTTGAAAAGGTTTTTTCAAAACTTGATGCTCAACACATGAATAGCCAATCTCCAGCTTTATATGATGCAATATTTGCATGATTGTATCAACAAGATGAGGCACTTCATGGATTCCCTGAGAGAGGAGCAAAGAACCTTTTGTCAAGCGTTTCTGGATATGGAGGAATGCAAATGGACATTTTTTGTTCAGTTTATGAAGCCTTTGATTTAGTGGCTGGGGGTTTAACTGTTACCATCGTTGCTTGAAGAATTGGTATAGTTATGGGCTGGTGGCCTACAAAAGGACATCCTTGGTAAGCCGACAGACATCCTGTGTTTGGGAAACAATCTTATTGGAGACAAGGACACAGATTAAGGTACAGTATGTAATCCAATCTTTATCAATTATCCTCCGATCCTTATCAACTACCTCTGATCAACCATCTGGTCAAAGAAATCCATATTTCTCATACAAGCAAGCTTATTTCCAGCGTCACCCTTCCATGTATATCAGCAATCCAGGCTTCTCAAATGCAGCCACAACAATGACATCAACAACTTTCACCCAGAAGATTACCACATGAACAGCACCAGTCGAAGATGGCACAACAATCTCAGGCAAAGTTGGGACCCAGTTCATGAGAGGAATAGAACCACATTCCTCCTCTCCTCTGATGTGGGGGAGAATTCAGTTGTTCCAGAATGGAAGAAAATCACCAGGGACTATTGGGTACTCAAGATCATCAAGCATGCGTACTGGTTGCATTTTTCCCATTTGCAAGCACAGTACTACTCTTTGACCTTTAATTCAGATCTGTCTCACTCAACCACACTATTTCTAAGTGAATGTACAAACTCAAACAGGTAATAGAGCTGGTCCCTCCCTCTGAGCATGGAAAGGACTTTACTCCTGATATTTCATTATCCCCAAAAGAATGGGGGGGTCTAAAAACCATCCTGGATTTGCAGTGTTTGAATATGGATTTGATTGGGGAAAAAAATTCAAGATGAATTCCCTCCATGCCATCCTTTGCTTCATCCAAGCCTAGATGGTCATTCTGAACCTGAAGGATGATTTGGCTATGTCCCTATTCACCCATTTCATTAGCAATACCTCAGATTCATGGTGGATGGACAGCAATATCGATGCAAGGTTCTACCCTTCAGCTTGTGGGCAGCTCCAAGGTTGTTTACAAAGTGCTTGGCAGTGGCACACCTTTGTCATTAGTACATATCCATTTTTCCCTACCTGAATAACTGGTTAGTGTCATGGTCCTCTTAGACAGGAATCTTAACTTTGCTAGGTCAAACGATACAGCCACTGCAGTTTCTAGGGCTTATTGTCAATTGCATGTATACTAGCTGGATCCTGTCTTCACCATCCAGACCCAAACCGTCCCTTTTTGGTCGAGGTGGATACCTCCGCGATTGCGGCTGGGGCGGTCTTGAGCCAACGTTCTGCTTCCGGATCTATAGTCCTGTGCTATTCTACTCTCGCAAGTTTTCAGCAGAACAAAATTATAGCATTGGAGATTGCGAGTTACTCGCCATCAAATTGGCTCTAAAAGAATGGCACCCGTGGCTAGAGGGCGTTCAACATAAATTCACCGTATTCACAGATCACAAGAATCTGGAACACTTGAGCCATGCCCAGCATCTCAATGCCCATCAAGCTTTTTTCTAGGTTTAACTTCGAACTTCGCTATTGTCCATCTGGAAAAATCTCCGGGCAGATGCCCTATCAAGTTCCTTTGGACCAGAAGATAGTCTGGAAGAACCTGGTCACATTATTGACCCAGCTTGTATTTGTTTGTCTGCAACTCACCCAGTTCCCACTGGGAAGACTTTTGTGCCCTATCGACTTCGTGAAAGAGTCCTCTGGTAGGCACATGACTCTAGGTTCGCCGGTCACCCAGGGCGAGCACGAATCCTAGCGCTGCTCCAGCGGTTCTTCTGGTGGCCCACTAAAGTCTCTGACGCTAAAGCATACGTCGATTCCTACAACATTTGTGCTCAACAGAAACCCCCGGTCGGTCGACCATGGGGTCTGCTCCAGCCACTTCCAGCTCCCGAAGAACCGTGGACACATCTCTCCACGGATTTCATCGTGGACATACCACCATCTAAGGGTCACACGATCATAAGGGTTACCATAGATAGATTTTCTAAAATGACCCATTTTGTTCCACTACCGGGCCTACCATTTGCTCCCAAATTTGCTCCCAATATGCTCCTTGTTATACCTTTTGCTTAATTGTTAAGAACTTTGATTTTGATGGTTTTATTTTTGTAATCTCTTAGCCTCAGGTACAAAAATTTTAGATTGTAAGCCCTTTTAGGGGATAGTGAATTACCTATTGTACCTTATTGTAAACCGATGTGATATCTCTTTTTGAAATGAACGTCGATATATAAAAATCGTAAATAAATAAATTGGCAAGCCTGTTCTTTCTTCATATATTTTGACTACATGGCTTGCCCAAGGACATTGTCTCCGACAGGGGTCCACAATTTGTTGCCCGATACTGGCGTGCTCTTTGTAGTAAATTTGGCATCAACATCAGTTTAACAAATGTACCATCCACAAGCCAATGGACAAGCTGAGCATATGAACCGCTCCTTAAAGTCATTCCTCCGCACCTATATAAACGACCATCAAGACAACTGGTCCGAACTCCTTACTTGGGTGGAGTTTTCCCACAACTCCCATATTGCTGCTGCTACAGGTATGTCGCCCTTTTCTATGGGAAATAACCATGACCACCACTGCCCATACCATTATCAGTACCCTCTCCTGCTGCACAAGCTACTGCTGATGCCCTCAAGGCACTCTGGAATCAGATGAATCTTCGCTTACGCCAAGCCGCATCCCGGGCCAAGAAGTCTGCAGACAGCCATCAACACTCGGCTCCTGAGTTCCTTCCTGGCCAGAAAGTCTGGTTGAGCACTCGGTATATTTGGCTTAAGATACCTTCCCAAAGGTTTGCACCAAGGTATATTGAACCTTTTCCAATCATTTGTTGTGTTAAACCAGTTACATACCAGCTTCAGTTGCCACCTACATTGGGAATCCACAATACATTTTTATGTATCACTTCTGAAGCCAGTAGTCCTATCCTGGCCTTCGCGAAAAGCTCCTGAACCACCTCCGTTGGTTGCTGAGACCGACACTACCTACAAGGTTCATGAAGTCCTTGAAGTTTGCCGTAGGGGCTGCCGGTGGGAATACCTCCTTTCTTGGGAGGGTTATGGACCCGAAGAATATTCTTGGGAACCAGCTCAGAACATCCTGGACAAAACCCTCCTCCTGAACTATCATCTTGCCCATCCGGGCAAACCCAGACCTTCAAGAGGGTGGCATAAAGGGGGGTACTGTTACGCATGCCGTCTGCGGCAGACCTGTGGCATGGCCCCCTCACCTTTCCATAAGGACTCAAGCCTCTGGTTCCTCCTCGCTGACGACGATGGGCAGCCAGCTCCGTCCTTGGGCCTCCCCCAGTGCCTCCAGCTCTGCCACAGTCCCCGGCATTCCTGGTCCTACTGCCACTGCTCGTCTGGCCTCTCCACATGGCCTGCGGAGAGATGCCACTACCCACACTGCACCCCCTCCCTAGGCACGAGCGCATCGCTGATCTTTAAGTAGGGACCGCGGCGGGAACCTAGCCGCGGCCCCAGATGATAATGACAACCTATTCATAGTATTTAAATTCAGGCTCCGCTCCATAGCGTTGCCTTTGCAACAGGTCTCCTCGCTGGTTGAGTACTTGTTGCTACTAAGAGATTCGTCTCTTCCCTGCGTTCCTGTTCCCCATTGTTCCTAGTTCCTGTTTCCTTGTTCCTGCCCCTGCTTATGCTTCGGATTGACTACATGGACTTTGACTCTGCTTCGCTTGACCACACTATTGCCTATCTCCAGACCCAGACCTCTGCTTTCCTTGACCACGCTACAGCCCATCTCCAGCCCCAGACCTCTGCTTGTCCAACTACGTATTGCCTATCTCCAGACCTTGACCTTTGCTTCATCCGACTACGCTCTTGACTGTCTCCGTGATCAGACCTCAGCTTTGCTCAACTACGCTATTGACTATCTCCGTGATCAGACCTCAGCCTTGCTTGCCATTGTCTCTGGATCGCCCCCAGCCCTGACTCAAGCATACCATTGGAAGCCTCTTCTGCCTACTCCCTGGACATGGATTCATCAGGCTTCGGCCTACCTTTGCTCGAGCGCCCTCTGTCTGCCTTCGTTCCATTGGTGCCTGAGTTTCCAGGACATTATCCAGTCCGGAGTAGGACTGTCCTATCTCTCACCTGCTGTCTCTGGGCTGAACCAACTTCTTCTGCAACTATATACAGAGGCCCACCTAAGTCCTGCCGGCCCTGGCACCCAGAGGCCCAACCCGCAGGGAACGAGGGCTGGTATAGGTAAAGCTCCAGCGGCCTCTGCCTATCAACCCACTCCACCTGCCGACGGTGGGGACCCGTAGGTCCTTACCTATGGGTTGCGTCAACCCCACCTCGGCCCAAGGGTCCACCTCTGACGCAACACAGAAGTGAAATAGCAGAGCTATTGCCCAATTGAGAGAAAGCTCAGGTAAGAGCCTGTCAGTTAAAGCAATTCCTACTCATATCTTCGAGGCACAGAATTGTTTTTAGAAAAGAAAACCTACTCTGCTGGCCACCTAATGTCTCATTTAACTGGTCAGCCTTGGAAGAAGTGTCAAGTGGCATTCCCTTCACAACACATTCACAGGTAAACATGATACATGAGGCTTCTTACTGAACAACATATTAATGTAAGGTTCCTTGGAAGAGTGAACCCTTTGTGTTGTGTTGTGGTTGTCTATACCTAGTGAGCAAGCCTACTAGGCCCACACCAACATATGGTGGAGAAGCTCTGAGGTGGAACCAGCTAGAGCTTCACCTATACCAACCAACTTCCCCGCAGGTTGAGCCCTTGAGTTCTGGTGGCCAGCAGGTGGGTCCCTAGGACAATCCAGGACCAAAAGTCCAAAGTCAAGCATAGGTCAGGGCAGGCAGCAGGCAGCGAAAATGGACAATAGGACAGGGGTTGAGGCAGGCAGCAGAAATGGAGATCAGGCTGGAGGTTGGGGCAGGCAGCAGACAGAGCAAGGTCAGGTCCAAAGCAAAGGATCAAGTCCAGGCAGCAATCAAGTAACATCCGAGTCTAAGCCAGGGTCAGAATGCAAGAAGTCAAGCCAAGGTCGAACAAGGAGACAAGAAATAGAGGTGAAGACAGGTCAGGAAAAAGGACTAAGTCAGTGATATCATCAGCACGCATTGTAGCCCATTTCCTGCTGCAGGCCCTTTAACTAGCCAGCAGTCATGCGCATGCACCTAGGAGGGTTAGTCGGCGGCGGAGGAGGCGTCATGCTGCCAGAGAAAAGGAATCAGCTAAGCGACATTAGGGATGAGTGCGGCGGTTCACAGGGGCATCCCGCGAGCAACCAAAAGTGACACTCCATGAGTACAGAAAACTGTAAAAATGGCTTATCAAATAAAATTACCATTATCATGAACACATCTATGAATTAACTTTTTTGCCAACTATTTCTCATGAACATGAAAGGATTAATGATCTTGTGTCCAATATTCAAAGAAAGTTCAGCGCTATTTAGCCGGATAAACGGGACATGTAGCTAAGTAACAGACGTTGAATATGGGCCTATGTTCAGCAGCTGCTGCTTAGCCATATAAATCCCTTATGTGGCTAAAACGTTAGCCACATAAGTTTTAGGTGGGCAGTGGGTGGATTGGGGCGGAGCGAGTTACCCGTACAACTTATGCAGCTAACGGCTGATATTTGGATTTAGCCATGTAAATTGCATGGCTTAGCTAGATGTGCCACAGAGCAGGTCTAAACTTATGCATAGATTTTTAACTGCCCGCGCGCTTAAAATCCGGCCTTCATGTGCGTGGCTGGGCCTTGAGCGTGCCGGGCGAATTTTCCAAGAGGCCCGGCCACGCACGTAAAGGCTGGTACGCGCTCAAGTGCCAGGCTTCTTGGAAGGGGCAGGCCGGGAAGGGGGGGATGTTTCTAGGCAGGGGGGCAGGCCGGGACAGCGCTATTGATGGCTGTCCCAGAGACTCTTGTGCCAGCAGCTGGCCGGCATGCGCAACTTACTTCATCTCGGGAGCTGAAGTAAGTTGCAAAATAAAGAAGCAAAAAAGGAAAAGGTAGGGTTTAGGGGGTGGGGAGGACAGGGGAAGGGAAAGGAAGGTTAGGCAGGGGGTTAAGGAAATTCCCTCCCAGTCCGCTCCTTAATTGGAGCAGACTGGGAGGTAACTGGGGAGGCCTGGATTGCATCGCCACGCAGATTTGTAAAAGTGCCCCGCCCTTGCGCACGCGTGTTTTAAAATGGGCATGTCTGATTACTGACTGCATGTGATTATTTTATTTCTTTTATTATTTTAAATTATTGTAAACCGTCGTGATGGAATTTTTTTTAAACGACGGTATATAAAACCTAATAAATAAAATAAATGACCATGTGTGTGCGCTGAGAAGCACGCGCACATATTAAAATCCACCCCTTAGTCAGTTGGACCTATACGGCTAAGTGCTCAGTTATACACATATAGGGGCGGATTTTCAGAGCCCTGCTCGCGTAAATCCGCCCAAAACCGGGCGGATTTACGCGAGCAGGGCCCTGCGCGCCGGTGAGCCTATTTTACATAGGCTCACCGGCGCGCGCAGAACACCGGGACTCGCGTAAGTCCCGGGGTTTTCGGAGTGGGCGTGTCGGGAGGCGTGTCGGGGGCGGGGCCGGAGCGCGCGGCGTTGCGGGGGCGTGTCGGCAGCGTTTGGGGGCGGGTATGGGGGCGTGGCTACGGCCCGGGGGCGTGGCCGCGCCCTCCGTACCCGGCCCCAGGTCGCGGCCCGGCGCACAGGAGGCCCGCTGGCGCGCGGGGATTTACGCCTCCCTCCGGGAGGCGTAAATCCCCCGACAAAGGTAGGATGGGGGTTTAGACAGGGCCGGGCGGGTGGTTAGGTAGGGGAAGGGAGGGGAAGGTGAGGGGAGGGCAAAGGAAAGTTCCCTTCTAGGCCGCTCCGATTTCGGAGCGGCCTAGGAGGGAACGGGGGTAGGCTGCGCGGCTCGGCGCTCGCAGGCTATACGAAATCGATAGCCTTGCGCGCGCCGATCCAGGATTTTAGCCGATACGCGCGACTACGCGCGTATCTACTAAAATCCAGCGTACTTTTGTTTGCGCCTGGAGCGCAAACAAAAGTAGGCTGTTCGCGCTCGTCTGAAAATCTACCCCATATAGGGGCGGATTTTCAGAGCCCTGCTCGCGTAAATCCGCCCAAAACCGGGCGGATTTACGCGAGCAGGGCCCTGCGCGCCGGGAAGCCTATTTTAACATAGGCCTCCCGGCGCGCACAGAGCCCCGGGACTCGCGTAAGTCCCGGGGTTCTCCGAGGGGGGGCGTGTCAGGGGTGTGTCGGGGGGCGGGCCCGGTCGTCGCGGCGTTTCGGGGGCGTGTCGGCAGCGTTTTGGGGGCGGGTACGGGGGCGTGGCTACGGCCCGGGGCGGTCCGGGGGCGTGGCCGCGCCCTCCGTACCCGCCCCCAGGTCGCGGCCCGGCGCGCAGGAGGCCCGCTCGCGCGCGGGGATTTACGCCTCCCTCCGGGAGGCGTAAATCCCCGGAGAAAGGTAAGGGGGGGTTTTAGACAGGGCCGGGTGGGTGGGTTATGTAGGGGAAGGGAGGGGAAGGTGAGGGGAGGGCAAAGGAAAGTTCCCTCCAAGGCCGCTCCGATTTCGGAGCGGCCTTGGAGGGAACGGGGGTAGGCTGCACGGCTCGGCGCGCGCCGGCTATACAAAATCCATAGCCTTGCGCGCGCTGATCCAGGTTTTTAGCAGATACGCGCGGCTCCGCGCGTATCTACTAAAATCCAGCGTACTTTTGTTTGCGCCTGGAGCGCAAACAAAAGTAGGCTATTCGCGCGCCTTTTAAAATCCGCCCCATATTCAGCAGCATAGCTGTACTGCTGAATATACATTGTAACTTATCCAGATAAGTTAAGTAACTAGCCAGTTAGAACTTATCGAGATGGCTAGTTACTTAACCGGCCCGTTTTGAATATTTACCCCTTTAACTTACAAAAGATTGTGTTTTAGTTTACTTTGCTTATTTTCAATGAAATGTATTTACTTATTTTCCATGAAATGTATTGTCTATTGTATATCTATATCTATTTTTATTTTTTAAATATTCTCTTTTACAGAGAGTAGATCACCTACATAAAAGCACTACCAAAGCTGAGAGTGCCTGGCTCTTCAGGATATGGTATGGTTTTGATCACAAGTATCCTTTCCATATAGATAATAATACTGGCAAATAGGATGAAAAATCTCTCTATGTAATTTAAGGTTTAAGGTTTATTTATTTTTATACCGTCATTTCAGTGGAACCATCATAACGGTGAACAATAAATTAAAGTAAGAAAATACAATACATAATCAGATCATGTAGACTTAATAATCAGTAAAACATAAATACTAAAATAGGCTTAAGTTAATCAATTAAAACAGAAAGATAAAATAAGATACAAAATAGAAAACGTGCTGCAGTAATGCCGTGTTCTGTTGTCACTATGATTCCAAGTAAGCACATTTAAAAAGCCACGTTTTGAGATCTGCCTTAAATTTCTTGATATCTGCTTGCAGTCTAATTTCTTCAGGCAGAGAGTTCCATAGTTTTGGACCTGCTATCGATATTGCCCTTTCGCAAACTTGACAAAGTTTTGCCGATCTAATTGATGGTACTGTTAACAGTCCTTTATTGGCTGACCGTAAATTCCTCTGCGGCACATGTAACCGTACTGTTGTATTCAGCCAGTCAACATTTGATCCGTAGACTATATTATGAATAATGCATGCCGTTTTATACTGTATACGATAAGTTAATGTTAACCAATGTAATTTAACAAGTATCGGAGTTATATGATCACTCTTCCTTGTGCCTGTTAGGACACAGGCCGCAGCATTTTGTAAAATTTGTAGAGGTCGAACAACATTCTGTTTTCACCCTAATAAAATGGAGTTACAATAGTCTATGTTTGCAAAAAGAAGAGTCTGCAAGAGCCTACAAGACATTTGTGTGTTGGTCACTCCAAAAACCATATTTGTGTTGCCGTTCTGTAACATTTAATGACTGATTTCATTTTGTAGTGTATACTTTAGATTTTCATTTTTAATAATGATCTGTCTTAATTGAAGACAAAGTACAATAAACTTGGTACTCTGATGGGATGCAAAGATGGCAATTTTCTGCACATTTCACACTAGTAAAACGTTTACATTTGTAAAAAATCATTTTGATTATTGTCCTTTGTATGTATAAAAGTACATACATTGTTACATAGCATGTGTATTTTACCAACTGGGAGAAATTCACGCATTGATTCAGCACACATTCGTCTATATACTGGTGAAAGCAAACAGTGCACATGCTTTTTACCATTGAGGAAAGGAACGTTCTTGGGGGCAAGGTGATTTTGAGGGAGTGAATCTATGCACAGACATGTCCACCATTTCTGACAGGCCCTTACACTAGTATATAGAAACATAGAAATGATTGCAGAAAAGGACCAAATGGTCCATCCTGTCTGCCCAGCGAGCTTATGGTAGTATCTTCTGCGCCATGCAGGTTACCCCCATGCTTATCAGTTTCCCAAACTGTAAAAGTCAGGGCCCTCGTTGGTTACGGTCTGAATCCAATTCCCTGTTATCCCTTGCCATTGAAGTAGAGAGCAAATGTTGAAGTTGTATCAACAAATATCAGGCTTATTGGTTAAGGGAAGTAACAGCCGCACCAAAGTGTTACTCCATGCTTATTTGTTTCCCAAGACTGTAAAAGTCGGGGCCCCTCTTTGGTTATGTCTGAATCCCATTCCCCTTTTCCCCTGCTGTTGAAGCAGAGAGCAATGATGGAGTTGCATTAACAGTATTTAGACTTATTGGTTAAGGCTAATAACCACCGCACCAGCAAGTTACCCCCATGCACTCTTTTCTTCATTTCCATCCTCTAGTTATTAAGGATCCACAGTATCCCATGCTCCTTTGAATCACTGTTTTTGTCTTCACCACCTCCTCTAGATGGGCATTCAAGGCATCTTCCACCTTCTCCATGAAGAAATATTTCCTGACGTTGGGTCTGAGTAGTCCTTCCTGAAGTTTCATTCCATGACCCTTAGTTCTTCTGATTTCCTTCCAATGAAAAAAGTTTGATGATTGTGCATCATTAAAACCTTTCAGGTATCTGGTCTGCATAATATCTCTCCAAATTCAGAACCTTCAGCCTCTTCTCATAAGTCTTCTGATGCAGACCCTACACCATTTTGGTCACTGTTCTCTGGACTACCTCCATCCTGTCTTTATCCCTCTTCAGATACGGACCCCAGAAAAGTACTCCAAGTGAGGCCTCACCAAGGACCTGTTCAAGGTCATTATCACATTTTTCTTACTGGTTGTTCCTCTCTCTATGCAGCCTAGGATTCTTCTGGCTTTACCTATCACCTTGTTACATTGTTTCACCATCTTCAGATCTCCAGACACTATTACCCCAAAATCTCTCTCCTGGTCCATGCACATCAGGCTTATATCCCCCATCACATACTGTTCTTTTGGATTACCACATCCCAGATGCATGAATCTGTACTTCTTGGCATTGAATCCCAACTGCCAAATCTTAAACCACTCTTCCGTCTTTCTTATATCACTTTTCATTCTCTCTTCTCCTTCAGGCATGCCCACTCTGTTGCAGACAAATAGGCAAATTTTACCTTCTATCCCTTCTGCAATGTCACTCACAAAGATATTGAACAGAGCCAGTCCCAATACCAATCCCTGTGGCACTCCACTTAACATGGTTCTCTCTTCATAGCAGGTTCCATTTACCATTATACTCTGTTGCCTATCAGTCAATCAGTTTGTGTTCCACTCCACCACTTTGTAACTCACTCCCAAGCTTCTTGTTATATTCACAAGCCTCTATCAAAAGCTTTTCTGAAATCCAAGTAGATCACATCTACTGCTCTTCCTCAATCCAATTCTCTAGTCATCCAATCAAAAAAATCAATCAAATTTGTCTGCCAGGACCTTCCTCTGGTGAATCCATGCTGCCTCGGGTCCAAACACCCACCAGATTGTAGGTAGCTTATTATCTTTTCCTTCAGCAGAGTCTCCATTAATTTTCCCATCACCAAGGTGAGGCTAACCATCCTATAGTTTCCGGCCTCCTCTCTGCTACCACTTTTGTGAAGCAGGACCATCACCGCTCTTCTCCAATTCTGCGGCACCACTCCCCTTTCCAGGGATCTATTGAGCAGATTCTTCAGCGGATCCGCCAGCACATCTCTGAGCTCTCTCAGTTTCCTGAGATGTAGCTCATCTGACTCCACTTTCAGTTTGCCTTGCTCCTCCCATACATTCTCTTCTGTAAACAGAGTTTGGCTACTCCATCCCCATCTATGGTCTTGTTAATCAGCAATGGGCCTTCTCCAAGGACTTCTTTAGTAAATACTGAACTGAAGTATTTGTTTAATGTTGTGACAGCTACTGGCTTAACGACGGTATAGAAGAGAGTTTAAATAAATAAATAAATAAATAAAATACAATTAATATATTTCTGCCATTTCTTCATTACTCTCCACACATTACTGCTTGTTACCTTTCAATTTCATTATACCACTTCTGACCTCCCTTCTTTCACTGAAAAATGTTTTGTCTCCTCACTTTACCTCTTGGGCCATCCTTTCTTCCGCTTGACCTTTAACTTTCCTTATTTCTTTCTTCATCTCCCTCAGTTTTAACAGATATTCTTCCCTGAGTTCCTTTTTTTGGGATCCTTTATACTTCTTGAATGCTGTTCTTTTTGCCTTTATTATTTCAGTCACTTTCTTAGAGAACCAGATTGGTTTCTTTTTACTCTTCTTTGATTTCCTAACACTGTCTGATTATCACTGGTGCTCAGGTGAGCTCCTACCTGAGCATTAGAGACATTATCACCATTAGTGAGCACTAGATTGAGCATCGCACCCTCTCTTGTAGGTTCCATTACCATTTCTTTGAGCAGAGCCCCTTGAAGGGCATCTACTATTTCTCTACTCATAGATTCCGTAGAAGGGATGTTCCAATCCACATCCGGAAGATTAAAATCAAAAAGCAAAACTTTGCCCTTCTTTGTCTTCTATATAGTAACTGTCTCAAGATATTTTTGCTATTTCTTAAATTATTTCTTGAAATTTAATAAATAAATGGTACATTCAAAGGAGTTATTATAAGGACAACTAGCCTTTTGTTAGGAAAGTAAATAAAGTTAAGAGGGCAAAAAAGCCGCTATGGTTTTCTAAAGAAGTAACTTAAAAGGTAAGAGAGAAAAGGGTAGCTCACAGAAAGAGGAAAATAGATGTCATCTGAAAAAGCTAAGAGCAGCTGGGAAAGTGGTAGCAAATACAAATATGGAAATGGAAGAAAAATAGCAAATATGGTATAATGGGGGGACAAGATTTTTTTTAAATATATTAGTGTTAGGAGGAAGTGCAAAAGTGGAATTAGGAGACTTGGAGATGAAGGGGAGGAATATGTAGAGACCAACAAAGGAAAAAGTGGAATTGCTAACAAATATTTGTATTCATTGTTCACTGTGGAAGGGCCAGGAGCAGGACCACATAAAATGAACACAAATAAGATTGGAAATGAGATAAACCTCAAAGTAGATAAAGCAATGGGGCTGGATGGGATATATCTCAGGGTGTTAAGGACTGGCTAACCTTTTTAATATGTCTTTAGTTGGGACTAGTTCCGGAGGACTGGAGACAGGTGGATGCGGTTCATTTTCACAAAAGTGGAAGTATGGAGAAGGCTGGGAGTTACAGGCCAGTCTGGCCTCTGGCCTCAGCAAATGAATAAAATTTCTGCTAAAACAGAGCACTTTCTGGAATCCAATGTATTACACGATCTGAGGCAGCATGGTTTTATCAGATGTAGATCTTGTTGAATTTGATCAGTTTCTTTGATTGGGTGACCAGAGTTGAATCAGGGAGAGATGTAGTGTACTTAGATTTCAGGAAGGCCTTTGACACGGTTCTGCAAGGTGATTTATACATAAGCTGAGCATCCTTGGTATGGTCCCTAGTGACTGACTGGGTTAGAAATTGTTTGAAGCAACATAGAGTAGGTAAATGGCGTCCACTCCAAGGAGAGAGGCGTTACTAGTGGTGTCCTGCAGAGATTGGTTCATAGATGGTTCTTTTCAACATTTTGATGAACAACATTTTGGAAAGATTGGAAAGGTTTGTCTTTTTGTGGATAATGCTGAAATCTGCAACAGGGTAGACTGAAAACTATGAGGAGGGATCTAACGAATCTTGAGGAATGGACTTGAGTCCGGCAGCTAAGATTTAATACTAAAACGTACAGACTCTTTCATGTAGACAGCAAAAACCCAAAATCTAAATTATAAAAGGTGCCTGCGAGCACCCATAAAGGTGCATTTTGGGCACGCGAACACTCGATTTTGTATTGTACGTGCAAGTACATGCTTATCCTTTAAAACATCCTACTGCATGTATGTGTTGGAGCCATTACATGCAGAGAGAAAGATAAGAGAGAGAGAGATAGAGACTCTTTTAAAGGGCCAATCTGACACTCTCTATATATACCTATGCTGGGTAAAATTACTCAGACAACTTTGAGTAACTATCTGGATTTTCAGCCCAAAACTATGCTGACTGAATGTCTGATCTAAAGTTGCCTGATTACTTTAGGATTGCTATTTTCCCCAGGCAGAGTTCCTCAGGTAAATTTGTCTAAGTGAAGCCATGCCCTGGGAAGCCCCCTCAGTGTTGCCTTTTTAGTGCCTGTAAATTGGGTCCAGGCAATGATTTTCTCAGTCAAAATCTAACCAAGGAGGAGCTGAAATAGTTTGTCTCGATCTCTCTAAAAGCCAACCTGACAAACCATTTGACTATTGACCTCAGAATCATTCAGCCGTTCCAAATGAGCTAAATGCTTTGAAAGAAATCTCCACATGAAATAAAAAAAACCTTTTAAAATACACAGTTCTCTGTTGTGGGGATTATTTTGGTGAGTTTTTTTTTTTTCTTCACTTGCAAGAAGAACAGGAAGAGGCTGGATTGGGAAGAGGGAGGAGGTAAGTGGAGATGGGAGGCAGCAGGGACTGGGAGACTGGTTGGGAGGGAGTGCACGGATTCAGAGATTGGGGGGCGAGCAGGAACTTGGGGATGGGTAGGGAGAGTGGGAACTTGGAAATCGTGCAGGGATTGAGGTGGGAGATTCCATGATTGCATGGAGAGTGTTAGATTGGCTCTGTGTGTGTGTGGGGGGGGGGGGGGGGGGGGGGGGGGGGTAGTGTGAGATGGAGCTGCGGAGGGGGTCAATCTGGAAAAAAAAAAAGAACAAGAGGAGACCCATCCAGAAAAGTTTACTCAGAGCCCCATAAGTAATTAAAGCAGTCTTGGATCCAGGACAAGCACGAAAGCAGCTGGGCCTGGGCAGATAGGATGGAGGGGGAGAGATTGCCGGGATGGGAAGAGGAAGGAGAAGCTATAATGCTTGGAGGGAGGGGAGAAAGGAGAAAGAATGCCTGGAGAAAGAGGGATAAAAGTGAATGTCATGAGAGGGAAAGAATGAAAGGAGCGAGAATGTTGGGAGGCAGGGAGAGCGAGAGAATGTCTAGAGGAAGGGGAGAAGGGGGGAGGGAATGCCTACCTTGAGGAAGAGAGGGGAGAGAAAGGGAAAATGCCAGGAGTGTGGATGAAGGAGTTGAGAGAATGAAGGAAATGAGCGTGAAGTATATATTTACTGGTCTGAGAAACAGAACCTATGCTGCACCAATATGTATATACAGTTTGTACAGAAATGCAAATGTGATGCATAGATAATGCCTTTGACATATTAGTACAAGAACCTGGCAATTACCCAAACACTAAGAAGATCCCATGCTACTGATGCAATTAATAGCAGTGGCTATTCCCTAAGTAAAATTGATTAATAGCCATTAATGGACTTCTCCAAGATCTTATCCAAACCTTTTTTGAACCCAGCTACACTAACTGCACTAACCACATTGATGTCATTGATGTACATTTTACTTAGCACCGTGGCCCTAAATTGCCATACTTCTCAGTAACTTTTGCCAGATCTCAAAATAAATGCAAAATTTGTTTCGTGAGCAATAGGGCAATTTGATCGGGATTTCCCCACCCTGAGCCCCCCAGTGTTCTCGTTTTCAAAGGAGATCAGTCTTATCAGTATTATAAAATTGTAATTTTCTCAGGCGCTAGCGTTCTTCACACCTTACTGTGCTGAAGGGACCCTGCGCATTCGATCCCCAGAGCACTTGTCCTGGGCTGTCAGGTCTGAGGGTTTCTACTGGGTTAGGCCGAGTTCTGCTCCACGATGTTCTTTTCTTATTCCACGGGGAGGAAAACATTAGCTAGCCGAACTTCCCCTCCACAGCAGCACAGCCTTCACGTTTTACGGCAATTACAGCTGAATTTAAAATAAACTGAAGAAGCATGTGGGCAAGATGCCAGATCTCGTGGTGTGTGTGTAGCATGTACCACTCTCCCTCCTCGCCTCAGGAGACTCTCTCTTACGTGGATTAAAGGGGAAAAGGCAAAGGAGGGCCCATGAAACATCCAGAAACATTATTTTGTACCCCCCAAAAGGGACGGGTTTTTATCTTTCTCTTTTTAGAAAAAAAAAAATCCCATGCAGCTTCCTCGCTCTGCCAGCTTGACCACAGACTTCCTCTCTTACATGTTTCTAATGAGAATTCATCCCATAGTGCCATGGAGCTGACTCCGGTCAGCCCTCAAGTTCCTGCCAACAATTTATAAACAAATAAATTGCATATGGCTAGTTGCTGTGTGGGAGTCCGCTTTGTCTTTTATTTCCAAAGCAAATGGGAAACCCATAACTCGTGCTTCCATCTCGGGGAGGATTCCAGGTCAGGATGCACAGTTGTCCCATAATTCAACTCATTTTCTTTGGTTGGGAAGTGTTCCATCAGAAATAAGGACCTCAAGGTAACGCATTTCAGAAGACTTCATTCCACCTGATGAAGGTGTTCTTATAAGCAATAACTGGAATTAAGGGATGCAGTAATAATTTAACATAGGTGAAAACCCCTGCTAAATTATGTGAGCAGATTATGTAAATAGCAGGATAATGAGCTGATTAGCCATCATCCCTTTATTTACAAAGACGTATTGCCGGGGCGGGGAGAATTCAAGTTACAGCTCAGGTTACAGCCAGTCCATGTACACTAGCCCCTTCCCAGGTGGGGAGTGGTGATAATGGAGGTGGGGGAGGGGGTGGAGTAGGTACTCCCACCTCTTGCTCTCATACCACATCGTCCTCCAGGATGTGCCTCTCCCAATCTAATCCCCGTCTCTGGGAAACCCAGCCCCTTTAGAAGAACAACCTCTCCCAGATGTCAGGAGGAGACTTCTCCAGGTTTGCCATCTGGACCTTTAACGCTGCACTGCATAACTTTGTGCTCTGACCTGTGCACGCTCAGCAAGTACCAGGCTGTCCTCTTTTTTTTTTTTTTGGCTGGGAAAGGGGTGCAGGAAAAAAAAAGTCAGACAGATCAAAGCCGTGCCCGATCACAGCAACACTGAAATAGCCATACTCGGTTTAATGAAGCTGTTTTAGCAATGCTGTAGTTTGCATATTATTTACTTAGCAAGAGGGGCACTAAAGCACATTTTATCACGCAGACTTACTGCAGGTTAGTGTGTAACTCCCTAAGGGCACAATTTATCATCAAAGCCTTTTCCCACAGACACAGACTGGGAGGAAAATCCTAGTGAATTAGGCCCTAAATGTAGCTCTTTAGATTTTTCACAATTGCAATTTTGCCTCAGCCCTTGTAATATGTATAATAAAAATTTCATAGGCAATAATCTTACATCTCTGAATATGAAATGCTATGTCTGTGGGGCGTACTTGCAGCTTGACATTTGCTTAAAGGTATTAACATTTATCCACTCTTCTGATAATAGCATCTCTTATGTATGTTTATTCTGAGAAAAATGCTATTGCAGCAATCACATGTCTCTTCAGCTGTCAACTCTGAGAGAATTCTACCTATTTAAGCACTTCTAGGAAAGTAACACACATACAAGATCAATGGGTAAGAATAGCTTTTCAAAAGGAACTCTATTGCTGGAAAAATTCAGTAAGATAAATGAATCCTAAAGCTGCAGGGAGTGGGGTCAAATGAAAGCTCTGTTAATGGGACATTTTTGCTTACCAATTGTTACTTCTTAGAGCTTAAATGTTAATGGCAGTGTTTTTGGCAGAAGTAAGTCTCAGCCCAAGGTTTGGAAGCCACATGTGACCCGTCAGACCCTCCTCAATGTTGCCCTTTAAGAAAACTGAATTTCAAAAAAAAGCACAGAAAAAGTTGTGGTAGTATACTTGAAATTCTAAGAACATAAGAACATAAGAATATGCCATACTGGGTCACACCATGGGTCCATCAAGCCCAGCATCCTGTTTCCAACAGTGGCCAATCCAGGCCATAAGAACCTGGCAAGTACCCAAAAACTAAGTCTATTCCATGTTACCGTTGCTAATAATAGCAGTGGTTATTATATAAGTCAACTTAAGTAATAGCAGTTAATGGACTTCTCGTCCAAAAACTTATCCAATCCTTTTTTAAACACAGCTATACTAACTGCATTAACCACATCCTCTGGCAACAAATTCCAGAGTTTAATTGTGCGTTGAGTGAAAAAGAACTTTCTCCGATTAGTTTTAAATGTGCCACATGCTAACTTCATGGAGTGCCCCCTAGTCTTTCTATTATCCGAAAGAGTAAAAAACCAATTCACATCTACCCGTTCTAGACCTCTCATGATTTTAAACACCTCTATCATATCCCCCCTCAGCTGTCTCTTCTCCAAGCTGAAAAGTCCTAACCTCTAGTCTTTCCTCATCGGGGAGCTATTCCATTCCCTTTATCATTTTGGTAGCCCTTCTCTGTACCTTCTCCATCGCAATTATATCTTTTTTGAGATGCGGCGAGCAGAATTGTACACAATATTCAAGGTGTGGTCTCACCATGGAGAGATACAGAGGCATTATGACATTTTCCGTTTTATTCACCATTCCCTTTCTAATAATTCCCAACATTCTGTTTGCTTTTTTGACTGCCGCAGCACACTGAACCGATGATTTCAATGTGTTATCCACTGTGACGCCTACATCTCTTTCTTGGGTAGTAGCACCTACTATGGAACCTAACATTGTGTAACTATAGTATGGGTTATTTTTCCCTATATGCATCACCTTGCACTTGTCCACATTAAATTTCATCTGCCATTTAGGTGCCCAATTTTCCAGCCTCACAAGGTCTTCCTGCAATTTATCACAATCTGCTTGTGATTTAACTACTCTGAACAATTTTGTATCATCTGAAAATTTGATTACCTCACTCATTGTATTTCTTTTCAGATCATTTATAAATATATTGAAAAGTAAGGGTCCCAATACAGATCCCTGAGGCACTCCACTGACTACTCCCTTCCACTGAGAAAATTGTCCATTTAATCCTACTCTCTGTTTCCTGTCTTTGAGCCAGTTTGTAATCCACGAAAGGACATCGCCACCTATCCCATGACTTTTTACTTTTCCTAGAAGCCTCTCATGAGGAACTTTGTCAAATACCTTCTGAAAATCCAAGTACACTACATCTACCAGTTCACCTTTATCCACATGTTTATTAACTCCTTCAAAAAAGTAAAGTAGATTTGTGAGGCAAGACTTGCCTTGGGTAAAGCCATGCTGACTTTGTTCCATTAAACCATGTCTTTCTATATGTTCTGTGATTTTGATGTTTAGAACACTTTCCACTATTTTTCCTGGCACTGACGTCAGGCTAACTGGTCTGTAATTTCCTGGATCTCCCCTGGAGCCCTTTTTTAATATGGGGGTTACATTAGCTATCCTCTAGTCTTCAGGTACAATGGATGATTTTAATGATAGGTTACAAATTTTTACTAAGAGGTCTGAAATTTCATTTTTTAGTTCCTTCAGAACTCTGGGTTGTATACCATCTGGTCCTGGTGATTTACTATTCTTCAGTTTATCAATCAAGTCTACCACATCTTCTAGGTTCACCATGATTTGGTTCAGTCCATCTGAATCATTACCCATGAAAACCTTCTCCAGTACAGGTACCTCCCCAACATCCTCTTCAGTAAACACTGAAGAAAAGAAATCATTTAATCTTTCCGCGATGGCCTTATCTTCTCTAAGTGCCCCTTTAACCCCTCGATCATCTAACGGTCCAACTGACTCCCTCACAGGCTTTCTGCTTCGGATATTTTAAAAGTTTTTACTGGGAGTTTTTGCCTCTACGGCAGGGGTCGGGAACCTTTTTGGCTGAGAGAGCCATGAACGCCACATATTTTAAAATGTAATTCCGTGAGAGCCATACTAACTACAACCCCCCCACCCTCCTGCTTTCCACTTTTCTTAATATGTGGAAGTCTAGGATGGTATTTTATAACAATGACTACGCCTCTTGCACACTTTTTACTTTTGTAGCTGCTCCTTTCAGTTTTTTTCTAACTATTTTTCTCATTTTATCAAAGATTCCCTTTTGAAAGTTTAGCACGAGAGCCGTGGATTTGCTTACTGTCCCCACTATTGCCAAGCGGCCCCACCACCGTTACCTCTCTCAACAAATCCTGTGCTCCACTGAGAATTAGGTCTAAAATTCCTCCCTCCCTAATCAGTTCCTGAACCAATTGCTCCATAAAGCTATCATTTATTCCCTCCAGGAACTTTATCTCTGTAGCGTGTCCCGATGATACATTTACCCAGTCAATATTGGGGTAATTGAAGTCTCCCATTATTACCGCACTACCAATTTGGTTAGCTTCCCTAATTTCTCTTAGCATTTCACTGTCAGTCTCACCATATTGACCAGGTGGACGGTAGTATACTCCTATCACTATAGTCTTCCCCGACACACAAGGGATTTCTACCCATAAAGATTCAATTGTGCATTTAGTCTCATGCAGGATGTTTATCCTGTTGGACTCTATGCCATCCCGGACATAAAGCGCCACACCGCCTCCCGGGTGCTCCTCTCTATCATTACGATATAATTTGTACCCCTATATAGCACTGTCCCATTGGTTGTCCTCCTTCCACCATGTCTCTGAGATGCCAATTAAGTCTATGTCATCATTCACTGCTATACATTCTAATTATCCCATCTTACTTCTTAGACTTCTGGCGTTAGCATACAAACATTTCAAAGGTTGTTTTTTGTTTGTATTTTCATTCTGCTTTTTAATTGATAGGGATAAGTTAGAATTTTTTTAGCTCAAATGAGTTTTTAGTTACAGGCACTTGGACAAATTTACTTATTTTTGGAACCTCACTGTCGGGATGCCCTAATTCTAATGCACCATTAGTATTCTTTGAAGATACCTCCCCCCCACACACACACACACACAGTATGTTGCTGCCATATTACAATAGTCTACATTTGTTGTGGCCTCAAGGCCTTACATTCTGTTATGGCCTCAAAGGCCTCGGGCCTTGCATTCTGTTACGGAGGGCCTCAAGGCCTGGCATACTGTTGCGGGATGGGTTTAGTGTGCCCTTGGGCCTCATCCCGACCCCAGGCGCACCCAGGGCCGACCCGAGGGTTGACGGTGAACTCCAGCATGGCTGGCGGGCTACCCTCCACCAGGCCTGCAGGCTCCCAAGGCCAACAACAAGGAGTTGTTGGGATATGAATGGTCATCCGACCATTCCGAGCCCTTTCGGACCTGCTGCATGGAACAGCATGGAGCAGCAGGCCTGGCCTGAGGTTGAGGGCAGTCAGAGGCCTTGACACGAAGACAGACATAGGTAGATGCAACGGCATCACAGACAAGACACTCTGGCTGAAGCAATGGCATCATAGAAAATGAAGACACTTGGGTTGATGCAACAGCATCCCAGAAGACGAAGGCACTTGGGTTGATGCAACGGCATCACAGAAGACAGAGGCTTGGATAGATGCAACCGCATCATGGACAAAGACACTTGGGCTGAAACACAATTGCACAGTCTCTCAGGGCGCCCTACTCAGCCCACCTGCGGGACTGAGTCGCGGACCACTCTGTTCCACTGCGTGCCCTACACAGCCCGAAGGCTGGTCACAGACCACGAGGAGAGCGTGATGTGTGCAGGGAAGATCTAGGCGAAGAGGAATTCCGATGTCGGGACCAATGACATCCGAAGCTCCGATGGCTGGCAGGAACAGAAGCTCCAGAGCACAGGGACGGATCCCTCCTGTTGGCCACTCCGAGGCACAGCAGGTCAGAAGGCTATGAGCACATATGAAGACGCAAGAAAGAACATCCGGAAAGGCAGGAACATCAAGATGAATAAGATCATGGCAGGACATCAGGACGAGGAAGATCATGACGAAACATCTAGGCTTGTAGGATCAGGACTGGAACATCAGGATATCTGGATGGGACATCTGGACAGGGACCTCAGGCATGACATCAAGACAGAAGACATGGAACGAAGACTAGACGGGACATCTGGACAGGAACCTCAGGCAACGAAGACAAGACTTGACATGGCGAGACAACAGGAACTCCATGGAGAAGACGAGAAGACCTGACGGAGCTCTAGCAGGCAGGAGCCTCCAGAAGGATGTCACTCCGATGCAAGGCAATGATAGACTGATGGAGCAGCCCTTTTATTAGGGCTGAAGCAGGAAGTCCACTCCCTAGGTGGGGCCAGCACACTTCCTGTGCCTGGCCCTTTAAATCCGGCAGCGAGGCGCAGGCCGGCGCCTAAAAAGCAAGCAGGAGCTGTGCAGGACCGCGGACAGTGGCCTGTACCGATGTACAGCACAGGGAGTAGCAGGAAACGGGCAGGCAAGCTTCAGGGCAGCCTCCAGGCTGTCCCATGAGGACTCCCTTGATGGCTTCATGGCTCCCTGCCGCGAGGCTGGCCCGGGGCGGCTCTAGGCCGTGAAGAGGAGGCCCGACGACGGCGTCCTGCCGCGTCGGGTGAAGCAAGTCTGCATGGTGAGTAAGTCTGCTCGCAGGAGGGGCCGTGGGCAGCGGGTCATAACAACATTGGCAAATTTTATTTTAACAATGTAAGGTACAACTTGCTGAGTCAGACCAAAGGTCCATCAAGCTCAGCATCCTGTCTCCGACGGTGACCAATCCAGGTCACAAGCACCCAGGAGGATCCCAAAGACTAGATCCAGTCCTTGCTCATAACTAGGGTTACGCAATGACTTCCCCACGTCTACATGGCTAATAATGGTTTATGGACTTTTCCTCCAGGAACTTGTCTAAACCCTTGTTTTTAACATAATCTGTTTTGGAAGAAATAGAAGTAATTTACAGTGCCATTAAACAACTAGTTCAACATGTCTGACAATCTCCCTCTCCCAATGATATAATGCTGACTCATGAATATATATATACTCGTCCATCATATAGCCTTAGAGGTGCATCTACTCCCTCCAGGTAAGTGATGTAGGTACGAATCTTCAATACGTAAGCGGATATCTTTTGGTACCAAAGTCAGAAACCACCCCCAGATTTGCATAAAAGTCTTAGCATAGGAGACAGCTGTCAATGGAATAAATTTAGTCTCAAGACATAATTAATATAAACTCAGCTACACTAACTGTTTTCATCATCCCCTCTGACAACAAATTCCATAGTTTAATTGTGCACTGAGTGATAAAATACTGTGATTTGTTTTGAATGTGCTACTTAGCTTCATGGAAAGTTCCCTAATCCTAGTACTATTGGAAAGGGTAAATAACCATTCCCTGTTTATCTGTTTCCCTTTTTATCTGTTCTACCTCTATCATAGCTCTTCTCCTCATCATTTCTCCAGACCGAAGAGCTCTTGTTCTGCCTATCCTTATAGGGGACTGTTTCATCCTTTTTATCATTCTGGTTGTTCTTCTCCGTGCCTTTTCTAGTTCTGCTATATCTTTTTCTCTTACCCTTTAGTTTCTCCAAATCAACACCCCAAGCTACATCTTCACTCACTCCCCACCCAAGCACAAATGAGGTGGAGGGGTAGCAATACTTTTTAGGGAAATTCTCATGCCAACCCACTCCCCCACAAGGGAAAGTCATTGAAACCATCCTCCTACAGATTGACACCCCTCTGAAATGAGGACTTTCCTAATTTATTGCCCCTGAAACTATCCAGGATTTCCTGATACCAATGTGAGAAATAAAACTAGATTCTAAACATAAAACAACTTTCTTACTGCCAATCTAAACACCTGAGAGGCTTCCGCTGTAAAGGACCTTCATATATGTACGGCAGCGTGCTCAATATTTGTGCTGCTAGCACATAGTTCACTTGAATACCCAGAATATGATAAATCATCAGGCCTGTGGCGAACTTCTGTAAAACAATTCCCCAACACAGTCCGTGTTAAGGAGTAGAAGAGTAGCCTAGCTGTTAGAGCAGCAGGCTAGAAACCGGGCGAAGCCAGTGGCCAAATCCCACCGCTGCTCTTTGTGACCTTCAGCAGGTCACTCTCAATTGCCTTAGGCACAAGCTTAGATTGTGAACTCTCTGGGACTGGGACATACCTATAGTACCTGAATGTAATCCACTTTGAAGTGCCTGAAAGGCAGAATAGAAATTTAATAAATAAATGTTTCCATTTCCTGAGTCAGGGGCCGCAACACGGCCAGTTTGGAAAGTCCCCCTCACACAGGAAACTGATGCATTCCAAAACACAGACTGCATCACAGAATTGTTTTACAGAAGTTTGCCACTAAGCTAAGTGTGAGGATTTATTATTCCAAATGAGCTTTTTTTTACATACAATTAAAAAATAATTTTCAAAAACAATGTATGGCACAATAGAGGTTTGAAATGTAAAATCCAGGACTGATGATTATATTCTGGTTATTCAAGTGACTTGTGTTCTAGCAGCAAGGATATTGAGCACGCTGCCTGTACATGTATGAAAGTCTTTTACAGTGACAAGGTCTTGAGCATTTAGATTGGCAAGGAGGAAGCTGCTTTGTGTTTAGAATCAGGCATTGTATTCCTCCTTTAACAGACTTTCTTTGAGTTTGAGAAATAATGTGCCAGCGTCAGAAATAATGCGTCATCCTGGGGAATGTTCCCATGCATGTCGATGACATTAACTTAGTATCCTCGGAAGATTTTCTCTCCTTACTGGAAGCTCTGGTCCTGACCCAAATACTCGACAAGTCAACGTATGTAGCAGACCACACTCTTGACCACAATTTCCTCCAAGAGTTCTCAACTGGCAACATCCAAATCACCCAACTGTCTTAGCATCACCACCACTGATAACAGCTTGAGATACAACCGCCCCCAAACCAGAAAATCTGTCAAGGTCATACCTACAAAATTGCTGTACACCATACACATTGTATAACCTGATTCTCTACTATAACACACTTTGAGCTCTTTTGCTGGAAAAGCATGTGAAAAACTAGATGATGATAATGATGTGCATAAAAACAACAAGTAAATGATCCACATGATGTCAAGGGATGGCTCTGATAGTGATAGCTCCACGGGGAGGACTAGGGCCCTAACTACTGAGCCAGCCCAGTGAGGCATGAAAACACGAGAGTCCGTACAAAGGACTTCGATAAATAGCTACCAGTGCCACAGCCCCAAGAATCAGGATCGGCAGAGGCTTGGCTGAGAAAGAAGAAGCTGATCTCCAGCAACTTGAGAGCTACAGAGCCGCTACAGAATCCAGATAAGGTGACCAGGGAAAATTTGACCTGAGTTGTAAGAACCTGATTTCTGTAAATTAGTTAAGATTATTCCCTGCACATCCCTGAAGATTAGGGATGTGCAGGGAATAAAAATTCATTTTCCTTTTTTGGTTTATTTTCAGGAGGATTTTTCCCAGGAATTTCGGTCTGTGGAAATGTTTGATTCGTTTCATTCGTGCAAAAAAAACAAAACAAACATTTAAAAAAAAACAAACCCCAAAACACTCAAAAAAACAAAAACAGAACCTCCTGGCCCCACGACCCAACCCTCCCACCAACCCCACCCAGAAGAAATGACAGGGCCAGGATTTCCCGCCCATCCCCCCCCCCCCCGGCCCCCACTTACCATGTCTGCTGGGGATCTGCCAGTGAGGCCTAGCTCCAAGCCAAAGCCTCGGCCTTGTGTAGGCCAAGGATGCGGTAGATTGCTACAATCTCAGCCTCAGCCTATACAAGAAAGAGGCCTCGGCTTAGGCCAGGGCCTGGGCCAGGGCTCTGGTCTAGGCTGAAGGCCCGGCATCAGGACCTGGTTTCCAGATCAGGCCCCGATGTTGGGCCCTGGCCTAAGCCGAGGCCCCGGTGTCAGGACCTGACCTCTGGACCGAGCCTTTCTTAGTAGAATGAAGGAAACAGAGAGCAGATAGGAGAAGATGCACTGTAGAAGTGGAGGTGAAAAATGTGTGTGTTCAAGGACCTTTGAAAGAAAAAGATGAAGAGAAATAGGATGGTGATTGAAGACATTATTGAGATTAAATGACTTTTTCTTTAAAGACAGGGTGAGCATCATTGTTCATTTTGTCTTTCTCTTTCACCCATCTATGACAATGTAAGCATTGACTGGACTACGTATGAATCTAATATAAAGCCGATAACATAAATTCGATTTGCTGTTCAGCCTTCGCTGTCTGAGCCTTCTCTATAAGTTTTCCCCAGGATTGCCTACAGCAGTGCTCTGATGGTTCACTTGTATTTCCTGGAGATTCCAGGAGAATCCTGGAGGGTTTTGATAAATCTGTCTTCATGGGTTCCAAAGAGGTTTGGTTTTTAGGATAATCAAAGTTTCACAGTCACCTGATTTTTAAACCAAATAAATGGATTTATATCTCATGCATATTTCTCAGATATGTTTTGGGGCCACAAAGACCATAGTTAAGACTTTCTGATCTATACCTCCTTAAAAGAAACCTGTACCCTGTAAACTGAGGTATTTCAAACACACATCTAACTATAAAGTTGTTTTTTTTTTTAATTCCTTAGGCATCTCACTTGCAATTTCCCTGAATTTCTGGAAGCAATCGGAAATGACCTTATATTTACCAATTTGATTAGCCCATATTAACTATGATAGCACAAATGACATTACATACATCATGATATAATGGAATCCCCATTCCATGTGACTCTACTATTTGTGGTAGTTTGTGACACTGTTCCAAATTTGACTACTTCTAAGGATTTAAGGGAATTGTAGAATAATTTATATAGTTTCAATAATTGCTCGAGGCAGGCGTAACTTGCACATGCTGGGCCGGCCGCCAGCGCACCATGGTCTGGTCCGGGGGCTGGTCCGGAGGCCACGGCCATGCCCCCAGAATGCCCCCGATGACGCGTCGGCCGCAACACACACCCCAACATGCCCCCGACACGCCCCCCCAGGAAAGCCCAGGGACTTAAGCATGTCCCGGGGCTTTGCACGCGCCAGCAGCCTATGCAACATAGGCTCAGCGCGCGCAGGGGAAGCCTGGGCCAGGTTTTCAGGGGTACGCACGTATCTTACGCGCGTACCCCTTTGAAAATCTGGCCCACTGTGTATAGAACGTTTAGTGTAGAAGTCACTGAAGCTTCCCTTCATGCCAAAGGCATCTTCTCATGGGCAGCACAGAAGGTTTAGCATAGACATTACTGATACATTCCTCCATGCTGTAAACATTGGCACAGAACAAAATTGGCACCGTTGTTGGTACTGATGACGAAAAAATTCAGGAGCAGACAATCCCTCCTTCTGTTCTTTCTGTCAGTGCTGGTCTCAGAGTCAGACACTTAATCTATCTCTCAACAGCTAGAACACCATCTATTTGTACAAAAATCTGGAAGGAATTTGTTCAAAAATATAAGTTACACAAGAACATAAGCGCATATGTGCACGCATGGTATAACATAACTGAAAGTGCATACATGTGCACCCTATTTATAATGTGCATGCATAGGTGTGCGCAAAACCCATTTCTATACCAGAAGTGGGCCAGTAAACCACCCAGTATCCCAGTACTAGTACACTTCCTCCAACATAGAATATTTAGGAAAACAGGAAAGAGGAAAAAAAGATATTTTATTGGTCCAGAAGGGCTGTGTAGGTATGTGTGTGAGAAAAGCCTTCATTTTATCGCTCGCAATAAGAGCTGCCATTATAGCCACAACCCACGATAATGGCTGCTATAATCCCACATTAGTGTGCGATAAATTTTCGCGACAGGTGGTAGAAATCCCTCATTTGCATAAAAAGCTAGCTTTTGCATACTCGTTATAAAATTTGCATGCAAACGCGTGACGCAAGTATTGTGTGTTAGACCCTTTTATTGTGCTTTGACGCCCTAACGCGATTTGATGTCTTTCAAAGATGTCACAGGTTCCTTCCACGTCTAAATAGTGTCCAGCACAATTTTTAAATTAGGAATCTATATCCTCCTATGCATCTCCCTTATTTGTATTTCTACAGGAATCTTCTGAATTACCTTCATATCTATCACTGGATCCAACTAGGAGTACCAATCTCCAAATAATATGTCATACCCCCTTTTCATTCAAAAGATGGCACAAGAAGTTCTATTTAATCTGGAAGAGGAAAAGCACATTACAGATTCTTCTGGAGTCTTAAACTTCTTACAACCACCCAAACAGACCATGGCAGTACCAAGTCATAAAATTCTGGCAGTCACCTCTTAGTGCACCTCCAGTTTATAGGAAGGAAGATTTATTTTTTTATTTTTTTATTTACTTTTTAAGATATAAAGTTCAACAATGTCCTGGACATTGTTGAACTTTGACGGAATTAAAAGCTCCTGCACGATTCCATAATAGTGAAAGCAGTTCTGAAAAAAAAAGCTGACATACTCCAGACATCCTCCAGGAACCAAACTTTCTGATGCTTTCGGAAAAAAGATATTCCAGGCTGCAATGTTAGAATCCAGAATTTCAGCCCACCAGTTTCAAATGGTGCAATACTTATTTGATAACTTACATAACATAAAGAAAATATCATCCTCATTCCCGTCTGACATTCATGACAAAATAAATCACACAACAGATTAAAGATGCAGAGGAATGCCCACTAGAGCATCTCATGAAATCTATGGCGCTTTTGATATTTCATCAAGATCCTCAGCTATAGCCGTAGAATTAAGACTAATATGACTAAAAGTTTCAGACTGTGAGAAGATGTGCATGACAGATTAGTAGATGCTCCATGCACAGGCAAAAATTTGCTTGGAGAAAAAACATTAATGAAGCAGGTAATTGCACAATTTTGCAAACACTAATCGTGGTCACTATGGAACAGTCATCACAGAAAAAAGGTCAGTATCAACCATATAAAAAAGAATACTATTACAAAAAAAGGCTAAAGGACACAAAAGTCACCGTATAAAAGTTACTAATCTCTTTGTAAAAAGTTACTATCCTCTTTGTAAAAAGCTACTAAGTTCACTGTACAATGTATAATGATACACAATGTTACAAAGCTCAACAAGTCACTGTAAAAAATTACTAATTTAATTGTAAAAAGCCACTAAACCCACTATACAATGTATAATGATACACAATGTTACAAAACTTATAGTAAAAAGCTACTTATTTTATTTTGAAAAGTTACTGACCTCATTGTAAGAAGCTACTAAGTTCATTGTGCAATGTACAATGATACATAATGTCACAAAGCCCAATAAGCTCGCAAAGCTCCAATGCAAATCAGGAAGCCTACACCAATAGACCCCTCTGCTCCTCTGTAAACCGGTTGTGATATGTACGATGAACATCGGTATAGAAAAACAAATAAATAATAAAGAAAAAATGCATCTGCCTTATCCATACTATAGGGAAAGACTGTAGCTGCAGCAACTAACTCAGTATCAACAGCAGCCTAAAATGTGTCCAAGGGAAGAGAATCAACAGAGATCCACCCAGCAAGCTGCACAGAAGATTGGTCCTAGTTTTTGACTACTACCACTATTCCACATGCTCTCTTCTACAAAATCTTCCAACGGGGAAAACACTGCACCATTTTCAAACTCAATGATCTTTAATATCTATGGCCAAATCGATTCTACAGGTTATTCAGCCAGGTTATCCCACTCCGTGTTCAAAAGCTTCCCCCAAACAACCCACCAACAAATTCATACCATCTCTATGGAACAGATACTTTCTGATCTCCAAGAAAACAGGAGACTTCCTCCCAATCCTTGACCTGAGAAACTTGAAAATTTTTTTTTTTTTTTAATGTTTTTTTTTTCAAATTGAATTCCCTGGGCACAGTTCTACCTTATCTGGATATAGGAGATTTGTTGACAGATGTAAAGGATACATAATTACATATTCCAATCCATGTCAATCATAGGAAATATCTGTTCTTTATAAACAAATGGCAAAATCATTATCAGTGCAGTGTTCCTCCCTTTGGTTTCTCAGCAGCACTTAGGCCATTTACAAAGTGCTTAGCAGTAGTGGCAGCACATATCAGAAAGAAGGGCGTTAGACTTTCCATATCTAGATGATTAGCTACTATTCTGCAGATCTTTACCAAAAGCGCCCTATAGCCCGGATTTTCAAAGGCCCGTGCATGTAAAAACTGGGGTTTACGTGCGTGGCTGGGCCTTGCATGCGCCGCATGCATTTTAAAACAGGCTCGGCTACGCACATAAACCCCAGTACGGGCGCAAGTGCCAGGCCCTGAAAAAAGGGGTGGGCTGGGGGTGGGGAAGAATGGAGGGCTGCCCGGAGAAGCACATGCCGGCAGCCGGCTGGCGCACAGAAACTATGTCTGCTCCGGAGGAGCAGCAAGGAGTGAAATAAAAAAAGTTTGGGGTAAGTAGGTAGGGGTTAGAGGTCGGGCTAGAGAGGGGAAAGGGAAGGAAGGTTAGGCAGGGGGGTAGAGAAGTTCCCTCCCAGTCCGCTGCTTAATTGGAGCGGACTGGATGGGAACTGGGAGAGGCCTGATTGCGTCGCCGCATGTATTTACCAAAATTTTGCCCCCCCCCCCCCCCCATACGCGCTGCCCACACATGCATGTGCGGATTTTAAAACATGGCGCGTGCATGTTATAAAATCAGCACGACCATGTGCACTTGGCGGGAACCGCATGCACATAGACGACTACGCACTCTTTTTAAAATCCACCCCTGTGTGATCAGCTATACAATTCACACCCTTCATTCATTGGGGTTCTGAATAAATTTTCAGTACTGCCTGTTACTTCCATTACATCAACTGGAATTCATAAGGGCTTCCCTGGATGTAAGAAAGGGAAAAGCCTTTCTGCCACTCCAAAGTATAAAGAATCTCATTATCATAGTTCTCCATCTGTGCAGTCAAGCCTCCATTTCAGCCAGAACTTTCATGGAACGCCATGTGGCAGCAACTGTCCCTCCGGCATACGTACACATGAGACGTCCATAGGTATTTAAGATGCCATTGAAATCGGCATACTCAACAATATAAGAATATCTATAACCAAATCCCTTCTTCACTTTCTACTATGATAGACTCAGCTACCGAATCTTCAATGTGATCAAACCTTCTACCTCAACATCCTCAAAAAATTGTGACTATATATACATCCTGAGGGATGAGGGGGGATATGATAGAGGTCTTTAAGATCATGAGAGGTTTTGAACGAGTAGACGTGAATCGGTTATTTACACTTTCGGATAATAGAAGGACTAGAGGGCACTCCATGAAGTTAACAAGCAGCACATTTAAGACTAATCGGAGAAAATTCTTTTTCACTCAACACACAATTAAGCTCTGGAATTTGTTGCCAGAGAATGTGGTTAGTGCAGTTAGTGTAGCTGGGTTCAAAAAAGGTTTGGATAAGTTCTTGGAGGAGAAGTCTGTTAACTGCTATTAATTAAGTTTACTTGGGAAATAGCCACTGCTATTAATTGCATCAGTAGCATGGGATCTTCTTGGTGTTTGGGTAATTGCCAGGTTCTTGTGGCCTGGTTTGGCCTCTGTTGGAAACAGGATGCTGGCCTTGATGGACCCTTGGTCTGACCCAGCATGGCAATTTCTTATGTTCTTAGACTTACAAGGCTGGGAGAGTCCATCTCATCACTATATGTTTACAAGAGACTTGGTTCATTCAAGACATGCAATGCCACATAAATCAGCTAGAGTTTAGAACCATATTCAAAGCTCTTCTAGTTTTTCAGAAATAGCTAACACAATCGTTTTTATTTTATATAAAATGTAACCCTTGAGTGGAATGGATCCTTTACTTGGCACCTAAGGGCACATAGAAAGAAAAATAGATATCGACTCTTTCTGCACCATTGCTCCAAGTCTCTATACAACGCCTTCTCCCTACCAGATAGCTTTCATCTGAGACCAAGAGTTCCAATATGTGGGGACGAACAATAACTCTTATACCCTGCTTCTTTGTAATTAAGTCCTGTTTCTGTCCTTAGTTCACATCATTGCCACCTTTCACTGTCTTTGCATCCAATAAACACACAGGAGAAGAATGGTGGTTTCCAACTTCTTTACTGATAGTCTGAGCAGATGATTGAATAATATTTACACTTCTCTCATTTGATCGATTAGCAGCAATAAATAATAAGGTAGCAGATAGATAGAATAAACTTGTGACTCCATGTCTTCTAGTAAAGTCTGTACTTCTAGTGGAAGCTCTATATGTACACAGAATTAACCCTTACATCCAATTCTTTATTTTCCTCAGTTGTACAGATTAAAGTTAGTTTAATCTTCTTTTACCTTGTTACGGTTCTGGCTGCGAGCACCGCGACCAGACCCTTACCTCCGTGTTCCTGGACCTGTTCCCGCTTCTGTTGGCCTAGTTCGCGGCCTGTTTGGTGGCGTCCCCGCGAAGGCCGCACCGCTGGGAAGCCTCCCATGGACACCCTGCCAAGAGGCGTGCGCCCGCGCCACTTGGGCGCTTTTCTAGGCCGTTTCCTGCCAGTGGTGACTCCACCCAGTTCCTGACGTCTGACGCCGCGGCCTTGATAAGCCAGCAGCGGACACTCAGTCTTTGCCTTGCACCGGGTTTACCTTCCGGTTCCCTGTTGCTCCGTGCCCCGGAGTGAGCTGCCTTGGTACTCGCTCCGTTCCTGCTTGCCTGCTACAGTACCTGCTTGGTTCCTGCTTGCCTGCTACAGTTCTTGCCTGCCTGGTTCCAGTACCCGAGTCTTGGTACAGTTCTTGCCTGCCTGGTTCCAGTACCCGAATCCTGCTACTGTTCTTGCCTGGTTCCAGTATCCGAGTTTTCCTACAGTTTCTGTCAACTGTTCTAGTCTGGTTCCAGTTCTCGGTCCTGATCATCAACTCGCCTAAGTCCCAGTGGCCAGGCTCCTACGGGCTCCTCCCCGGGAGGCTCCGGCTTCCAAGGGTGAAGCCTCCTAAGTCCCAGTGGCTGGGCTCCTACGGGCTCCTCCCGGGGGAGTGCCAGCTTCCAGGGTGAAGAGCACCTCTACGTCCTGCCTGAACATCTGCCTCCCGGCCTGCTATTCATTAGAGACATTGAACACCTTTCCCAGTCTCTAGCAGGTCAGCCCAAGGGTCCACTAAATTGAGACTCCATAACATACCTCCCAATTTATTTCCTCTTTGCTCTTCCCACTTGAGGTGGGCAGAAAATATAATATTGACCCAATATTTAATCAGAACTTAGAACCAGATTTAATACTTTATCCAGAAATCCTCTTTGAATAGTTTTAACTCCTAAAGCATTATCTGAAGGGGACTTGATTCTGCCTTGTATTTTCCTGAATTCTTTCCACCCTTTAGGGTAGTGCCAGTTGGATACTTATCATCCCTTGTGCAAAACTTCCTTTAATAGCAACAAAGTTCTTGTTACCTTTATGTTGTATCTTCTTTGTTTCTCCTGGTAGTGCACTTTACTGGGATCCCTTACTTTAGATGGAATTTGTAACTCCTCTGTATCTTTCTGGATGAAAGACTTCCTGTGGTAGCTCCAGCGGTGAATGGCTTGATAACAGCCAGAGGAAACACCAAGTAAACTCTGGCTGTGACTTCAGTGCACGTCTTCACTTCATATGTTACAACAAAACAATATTAGCTCACCTTATTTCAAGTATGCACAAACTTTTAGTTAGAGGAGATCCTTGGTATCGGTAGCTCTCTGTATCCTGGGGCCTCTCCCAAGCTCTCTCTGCCCTGCCAACTTAACCCCTGGCTAAGGGAAAATCCACTGGACCAGAATCTCTTGCAGTAGTGATCCTTAAGGAGGACCGGGCCAGCTACCTGTGACCGGTCCTTTAAGGTGGTTTGAAGGAGTTTCTTATGGACACACTTCCCTCTTCCAAAGTTTTGGTATGCCGACTCCCCGGTACCTTGGGTTATCAGCTCCAAGTGAACAAAAATATTAGTAGAACCCAAAAAGGGAAAAAATTAAGCAAGAAGCATGAAGGGTGAAATAAATCTTCTGTGCTTCCAAAATAAGACATAGTTCAAAACAGTTAATACAAAAATATTCTTCTTCTGCAGCAGGTTTTTGTCACTGTATATGCTCATTAAGAGACATATCACAAGCAGGTCTACTTACCTCACTTCCAGCCTCGATTACAGGAACCTCCAATCCACTGCAAAAAGGGGGATGGACTCTCACAGGGAAATCTCAAAAAATTAAAGACAGGTAGATAAGTCAACAGGAGGCTGACCCATACATGGGAACTTTCTCATAAATTAGAAGGAAAAATTAGACGAAGAGAAAGAGAGCTCCCACACCAACAAAATCTGAACTAAAACTCATGAGAATAGCAGGTGCTTTGCCATGATAGCCAACTAGCACACACCATTTGCATGTTCCCACATGGGGAAGCAAAACCCAACCCTCTCTCGCTTATTTCCTCATAGAACCTCCCCAGCTTAATGGTACACTCCTTTAGAAAGGGGAAATAAAATATTATCTACAAAAATAGTTATAGTCCGCATATAATAATAAAATCATGATAAGCAAATTACATTATAACATAAAATAGTATTAAAACACAAAACAAACAAACGCCAATTATACGTATATCAAATTTCTCCTTTTAACATATAAAGACCTGCATCTTCATCATGCTAACAAAACATTATGCTGTTGAAAAAGCTTCCCAAAAAAAAGCTTGTCTTAAGTAATTTCCTAAACATTTGTATATCTTGCATCAATCTCAGCTCCTCAGGTACATCATTCCGTAGTTTGACTCCGATTATAGACAAATCTCAATTTATTTCCTGCAATTGAGCTGCCCTAATGGCAGTATGATTAATAGTGAACTGCGTACTGGTAACCAAGTAGCCATTTACTGTATAAACAGGCAAGGATGCATGTGATCTATAATGCTTTACAAAGGAGCATGCAAAGCTTGAAATTGGGTTCTCATAAGAAATATACAGCTTTCTGCAGTATACCTACCAGGGAAATTAAATGTTCTGGCAGACTTCTAAACTTATTGTCTCCAGCTTCATCAGTGGTCTCTTCACCTCAACACAGTCCAATATCTCTCCCAGTATTGGGGAACACCAATGATAGACCCTTTTGCAGCTCTCTTGTGCAACAAACTTCCACTATACTGCTCGAAAAGATTAGCTCTGAATGCTCTGGTAAGGGATGCATTCACCATTCAATGGTTAGATCATCCCCTTTTATGCATTTCTACCAATTTTTCATAGATTGAAAACCATAGTGAAACAGAGAAAAGACAAAGGGGAAATGATCCTAATGGCCTGATTCTGGACAAGTCAGATTGGGTTTTTACATGGCTTCGAAGACTGGCAAGTATTTTCTGGCAAATATTTTCAACTTTGACTGAAGTCAACGGTTCTCTTCTTCATCCCAATCTGCAATCACTAACTATAATAGCCTGGATATTGAAAGTCAAATAATACACAAATTTCCTTTTTCATCTAAAGTAAGGGAAATCCTACTAGCAGCACAAAAACCATTCACTATACGATCTTATAACTGTGAAAGAAAAATATATTTAACTTGGTGTGCTAACCACATGTATTATAATACCTTCTTAGCCCTTCTGAGGCAGGCTTAAAATCTAATTCTGTAAGAGTGCATTTGAATGCTATTGCAGAATTTTTTAATCAGTTGGAAGGCCAACCAATTTCACAATACCCCATGGTTGCAAGGTTCATAAAAGATCTCCATCATTTATACCTTCCTGCTCATTGGGACCTCAGTATAGTTCTCTCTGCCTTAATTAATCCTCCTTTTGATCCTCTAGCAACTGTAGACGTAAACATTTTTTCTTGGAAAAATAGCAGTTACTTCAGTTCGCAGAGTAAGTGAACTGCAAGCATTAGCAATGCACACACTATTCATTCACATTTCCAAAAATAGGGTATTCCTAAAATTACACTCATCGTTTTTATTCTTTTTTTTTTCCAGTGCTTCAAAGTGGATTACATTCAGCTCCTATAAGTATTTCCCTATCCCCAGAGGGCTTACAATCTAAGTTAATACCTGAGGCAATGGAGGGTAAAGTGACTTGCCCAAGGTCACAAGGAGCAGCAGCAGGGTCTCCAGGTTCATAGCCCACTGCGCTAACCACTAGGCTATTCCTCCACTCTATCGATTGTTTTCCCAAAACCTCATACTATTAAGGCAAAACAGACTCTTCATTCCTTAGACTGCAGAAGAGCTTTGCTTTTTTTTATTTAGAGAACAAAGATTTTCAGAAAATCATCTCAATTATTTGTTCTTTTTATACAACAGCGACACAAGGCTCTCCAGTAAAGAAAGAAGCCTTATCTACATGGCTTTCCAGCTGTATTTCACATTGCTACATCCTTACAGGAAATCGTCTTGCAGCCAAGGTTGAAGCCCATCCATCCATAGCTTATCTGTGTTCAGCTTGTGAAACAGATTTTTGTAAAGCAGCTTCATGGTCTTCCATGCAAACGTTTACCAAACACTATTGTCTTGAGGGGGAGTCTCACAGAGATAGTAATTTTGGTCAATCAGTTTTAAAGAGCCCATTTAACTAACTATTTCAGCTCTCCCTCCGGCCTTTTTTCACCAGATTGCAATTACTCTGTGTCCAGAAAAAAGTTTCAAATATTTCATTGCAACCCTTAGCTTGAGAGCCCCCACTTGTGTGGCTAGATTCTGCCTGCTTGTCCACGGGGAAAGCAAAGATGCTTAGCTGTAACATTCTCCGTGGACGGTAGGCCAAATAAGCCACAAAACTCCCATGCTCCTCCCCATGGAATTAGAGTTTAGCTCAGTAATAGACTGAAGGTGCTTGTGCAGCAGCAACACATGAAGTCTTGCACAATGCTCAGACTTTTTTTAGTTTTTCCGGGCTTTGAGAGAAGATGCTGCAGATCGGCACCAAGCAGCGACGTCATCCACTGTGTCGCTGGTTTCTCCTACTGTCTATGGGGAACAGCTGTTACAGGTAAGCAACTTTGCTTTTTCAAATCATGTTTGCATTTTACACAGTTTGAAGTCATTCTGCCACAGCCATTCTCCCAACTGTTGACAAATTATATCCCAGCATTTTAATATTTTGACTATGTACCCATGCATTGCTGATCTTTTCAGGACAGCCGCACTAGATTATCATTTACCTTTTGCCTCGAATATTTCAATTTTAAATTCTGTAAGAACTCCCACTGAAACCAAAAGCTCAGATTTCCATAATCGATCAGTCTTTAGTTCTACTTCTCTTCCTCCTCCTCCTCCTCTTTGTAACACCTCTCAGTTGCTTGGGCAGAGGGAAAAGATGGTAAATATCACATTTTAGGGTTCTTTCCTTGCCCATCACTTCCATGGGCCTTAAGAAACAAATTTCTCTTTTCCAGATACTTTTGCGGCTGTAGCGCATTGTCGTGGTATATTCAGGTTTGTACATTCAAAGAAGCAGAGGAGGAGGGATTATATTAATCCACTCAAGCACGAAATTACAGTTTGTTGGCTGACAGTCCTCAACAGCACCCATGAGACTTAGATATGGTACATCAGTATTGAAAGAGGGGCTTAATCAGCCATGCCTGAGGAACTTCTTTCAAGCTACTTGTTTCATTTACAATCTTCCCATGTAAAATAAAAAAAACAAACACTTCAGTTTGTTCATTCTCACGGAATGTTTTTTTCCCTGTTTTGTTTTTTTTGAAGGTGAACATAATTTGAAGTGCATTAATTAGCATTTACGTACTCTCTGTGCTTGGCACCACGCATATTTTATGCCATTGCACATGGTGTTACTACAGTGTATGCACATTTCCAGGTATTTTAGAAAATGACAAATATATTTGGGCCATGTAGGAAGTGTGGCCTTTAAATATCATTTCATGTTTAGTGATACCAAACTGCAGTGAGAGAAGGGACAGGCTTAGTGCACACGTCCCCCTCCCCCGTATGCAATGAAACAGACCCGACTGGTGCTGGAAAGAGGTGAAAGACATGAATGACCACCAATGTACTGTAAAGGTAACACGGATGTTTGAAAGAGGCTTTTGGATTACTCTTCCTGCCCTGGTGAAAAATAACTTTAAAAGTTGGTCCGCCCAAGGTGGGAGAGTGGGAAGGAAAACGCGATGGATGAAAAAAGTGAGAATGCCATGCTTCAGGGTAGGCCTGAGCAATTTTGTATGAACTCTTCAAAGTGCTTTAAGAAATGTCAGGCAAAGTTGAGTTCACTGAGGCGCGTTTCACAGGCCAAATGTGTCTGCTTTTAATATACAAATGTTAATTGGTGAGCCTTTTCTTTTAAACGTATGACCAAGTGCTTCCATTGAAGCTTCAGTGTACCAGAGCACAGTGGGCCCAAATCATCAAGGGTTTTGCTCGTAAGCACAGAGAATGGGCAAAATGAAATCCCTTAATGAATCTTTAAATTGGAAAACTTTAATGTCCCTGATTAAGCTTCCTTAAATATAAAAGATGAAAGGGAGGGGGGGGGGGGGGGGGCGGAAGAATTTGAACCAAACAATTTGTATCACACTATTCAGCAAAGGCTTGAATTGGAGCTGAAGATCCTGCTGCTTCCAAAAATAACCATTTCCTGGCAAGAGCAGACATTTAGAAACAGGAAAAAATGTTAAAGAAAATCTGTATGGCTAGAAAAAAAAATCAGTAAAAGCTAAAGATAGGTTACATATAGGAAGGGGAATGTTCAGAGCTGCTTGCGTGTGTCCATATATGCACATACGTGTTGTGTGCGTGGCTTATAAAATCTGACTACATCTGCATGCACAAATGCTCACGTATGTAAAAAACCACGAGCCACGCAAGTTTGGAATTCCCAGCTAAGTAGCGGCACATAGTTGGATAAGTCCAAAAAGCGCTACTTAGATGGACCAGTAATGCTTTTCAGATTTATCTGGCTAAATAGGCCTACCACTACATAGCCAGGTAAATTAGAATATAACCAGATAGTCCTGCTAGTTATCCGGGTTAGTTCAACTTTATCTGTCTAAGTAGCTGCAAAGGTGCTACTTAGCCGGAAAAGTCGTCATTTACCCGGAGAAGTGTGCACAAGTGATATACTCGCGTATTTGAACTTCGAATTTTAAATGGACGTGCGAATAGAATGTACACACATTATTTAGGTGCACTTACCCCTGTAAATCAGCTTTTATATGCGTAAGTCGTGGAGTTTTATAACGTGCGCGTGGCAGTGAAATTAACAATTTTACCAATTAGTCTACCAGTTCACCAATTCCAACTGCAGTTCATAAAGACCTGAGATGTTTATCATCACTTACGCCAGATAATGAGCAGGAGTAAATATATGCAAATAAAAGACTCGCATCACTTTGGCAGGTTGTAAAATAGCAATATATGCATTTAAATGTTGGCTCTGCTCTGATTGCTTCTTTTATACATGTGCATATTTACTTGTGAGCCCCCTATTTATGTGGTGATTTTGCAGTTTTGAAAATACCATACACTTGTGTATACGTTTTTTTCACGCGCATCTTTTGCAAATTCACCTTTAAATGTTTCTGCAACAACATCAAAGTCTGCATGCAAATTTAAGTCTAACCCAACAAATATCTGCTTTATCCTGATCCTCTTCGTAAATAAACCCATGTTCCCCTTCAATTCTTGCTGTTTCTCTTTTTGGCTTCCTCTTTTCTCTTACTTTTTTCACATTTGAAAATATGACAATAAACTTTACTTTCAGAATTCAAATACAAATTTTTCATGGAGTAATGCATCACAATATAGATTCTTCTGATTGATGTGAAATGTGAAAATGTCAAAAAAATTCATAATAAATAGTCAACTAAACAGATGTTCTACAATAATCAAACATACCATCCTTCCCCTCGCCCCCCCCCCCCCCCCCATTTCTTAAAGTTTATCTATAACAGAAATGTTTCATCATATCAGAATAAATCCCTCTAGTATACTGCTTTAACTTTACTAACTCTCAACTCTGGCAGAGTTATGTACATAACCCATAATCCATCTCGACACTTTTTGAAACTCAGTGATTTCCATATTGCATTCACATCTTATTTCCTGAGTTAATTTCTCCATGCCAGATGTCTTCCACACCATTTGAAACAGATCCCTCAGAGTGGGTTTTGAAGAATGAGTTCAATTACATGCAACTAATCGCCTGGCTGCTACTAATAAGCTGTTAATGGAATAACCCCTCACCTTCTCAAAGAGATTCTTTTTTTTTAATTCTTTATGATTATATAACATCTTACAAAGAAAAATATCATTGTTTACTTTATAAAACATATTTCTTCATCTTATTATTCCCAGGAAAATATAATTAAGAAATAAAATAACAAAAGACAATAAGCAATAAACTCCCATAACCATAATCATAGTATCTTATTTAACAGGCATATAAGGGAGAGCCAAGATCTAATGAGAACAAACCATTAAAGAAGAAAAATAAAGGAATATTTAGGAGGTCATTGTAACATTACTTAATGTCCTGAGCTTTGCTGGGGATCATTAACCTCAGATCTGTAATTGTCTAAAAAACAATGTAACTGAGAAACCTCAAAAAATACATAGCGAGTATTATTAATATTTAGAACACATTTGCATGGAAATCTGATAGAGATTCTAGCTCCTGTCTTGCCTCTTGGCATAATTCAAGCATTTTCTTCCTACGAACTTGTGTAGCTTTTGTAAGGTCCGGATAGACCCATATCTTTTGACCCATGTACAATTTTTGCCTATTATGAAGAAACAACTTCAAAATATGATCTCTGTCTGTAGAAAATACAAAGGAAACCAATAAAGTTCCACAATAGTCTATTTGTTCCTCTAGTGAGGTTTCCAGGAATGCTGTAAGCTCTAATTCATTCCTCTGGGGTAAATTGACCAATGGTGCACGCTCCTCCGTATTCTTAGATAGATAATATATATTAGAAATTGGTGGAACAGCTTCTTGTGGAATTTAAAGTATCTCCATGATATTATTTTTTAAATTGATCTTTCAAAGAAATCATTTTTATATAAGGAAAGTTCAATACCCTTAGATTTAGATATCTTTGAGCATTTTCCATATTTTAAATTTTTTTTTTAGAGGTAATGTTCTGGCTCAATAAAAACTTCCCAAGTTTTCTCATCCAGACAGCTAACTTTCCTCCAAATCAGTATCCAAACAAAGATCTTTTAAGTATGAATCATTTATTGCATAGATAATTTTTCTATTACTCACAATTATTGGATTCAATTCGAAGTAGATTCGAAGTAGCCTCAGGCGAAGATCCTTATGGCTGGAAATAGGTGGGAGAGGGAGGAACGAGAGTTTCTTGAGATGTAGGGTAAGAAGACGAAGGTTTGAAGCTGATTAGTCTTTAGAATTTAAAGCGGTAGGAGGAATGTAAAAAAGCTGTTCGTGTAACAGAGGTTACAGGCACATGCGTCTTCTACATGGCGTGGCTGAGACTGGCTCACAATCTTGGAGAGTGATTACAGGAAAAGTCCCCACAGGCTGGGGCTAGGGGCGAGATCCAATGGTGGCGAGCCTAGAATCCATGTGACACAGGAGGGGACATGAAGGGCAGTCCCTTCAACCAATAAGACCCCTAAGAAGACCCAAGTTAGATTGAGAAGGCATGCAGACCCTTTCCCAATGGGAGGAACAGAGGGGAGGGGGCTTCTGTTAAAGGCAAAACTCCCTTTAAAGGCAAGGCTCCCAGACTTTTGTCCTGGGTTACAGAAAATGTCATGAGTTCTCAGGAGGGAGGGGCTGTAGTAAACACAGGTGGGATGCAATGTATACAGACACAAACATGTACCCTTTACTGGGGACAGAACAGGTAATAAGCTCACTCTGGATCAATTTTGTCTGAACTTCTTGTACTGATGTAATCTTTAATCCAGTTCTTGTATTTTCACTCCATGCTGAGTTACAACGGGTTCTATTTGTTATATACTTTTTTGTGAGTCCATAATTACTGAAGTGAGAGAAGCTATTGATTTGTCTAGTATCATCAAAGCATTCCAAACAGCTTCAAGGGTTATTTCTTGAGGCTTAATTAATTTAGATCCCAGGTTAATGCTTACCCCACTCTCACGACAAACCTCGATGATCTTTTCAGATTCGTTTGTCGTCCATCCCCCTCTTTTGGATAGTATCCATGGCACACGCTCCCAGAGAGGCCAATTCCTCCATTTTGGCATACTCCTCCGTTGTAACGTTCTCTGGGTCCTCCGCGTTTCTGCCAAGCATCCGCATTCAAACCTCCAACAGCCGCTGCCGTTAGTACCCCTACAGCCCCTTCCTGGCTTGGAGGCCACGCTTGTGTCGGGAAGGTAGTGCGGGTCGGTGGGGGAGGGGTCTCAGGAGCACCAGGGCTCAACGATGTTTGCATATCCAGGATCGCCGAGGTATGTTCTCTACTCGGCATCTCAGCGGACTTCCCCTCTGGCGTCAATACATTAATCAGTGAAAAGAAACCCTCGATTGTTGTTTGATAACGCACAGGTAAGGCTGGTGCAGCAGATTCCAGATGAATCCGTGCCTTTCTTTTTGTATGCGGCATAGAAATATCAAGGCAAAAAAGTTGTATTAGAGAGCCGTCTTGCACCGACCTCTCCTTATGCCACCATCTTGACTCTCATGCCTAATCCTCAAAGAGATTCTATCCTGAAGAGAACCTAACTGTTGTACCAGAGGTGGACCCTTGGGCCGAGGTGGGGTTGACACAACCTGTAGGAAGGATCCTTCGGCTCCCCACCATTGACAGGTGGAGTGGGCTGATGGACAGAGGCCAGCTGGCGCTACACCAATACCAGCCCTCATTCCCCGCGGGTTGAGCCTTTGGGTACCGGAGCCGGCTGGACTTAAGCCTCCGTATGTTGTTGTAGGTCAAAGGATCCAGGTCAGCCCAGAGACAGCAAGAGTCTGTACTGGATGAGGTAGAGTCCCGGAGACCCTTGACAGGGGGCGTTCAAGTAAGAGCAGCCAAAGCCTGAATAGGCCAAGTCCAGGACAAGGACTGAAAAGGCGTCACGAGGCAAGCTTGAGTCAGGGCTGGCGGCAATCTGGAAGCAGTGGCAAGCAAGGCTGAGATCTGAGCGAGGAGATAGACAAACATAGTCAGGTGATGCAAAGGTCTGGGTCTGGAGAGAGACAACGGAGTAGTCAGGCGGTGCAGAGGTCTGGGTCTGGAGAGAAGTAACAGAGTAGTCAGGCGGTGCAGAGGTCTGGGTCTGGAGAGAAGTAACAGAGTAGTCAGGCGATGCAGTTGTCTGGGTCTGGAGAGAGGCAATGAAGTAGTTAGGCGATTCAGAGGTCCGGGCCTGGGGAGAGTCAATGACATGGTCAGGCAAAGCAGAGATCTGGATTTGGAGAGAATCAGACGTGGTCAGGCAAAGCAGAGGTCCGGGCTTGGAGAGTCAATGACATGGTCAGGCAAAGCAGAGGTCCAGGCTTGGAGAGAGTTGTGTTTGAGGCATTGTGGACCCTTAGTCACAATGGAGATGACTCCGCCCATGGGGAGGAGCCCCATTGGAACCACTGCGAGAGGCTGACACAGATAGCAGACACAGAATGGATAGAGTCTTTACTTTACTGCTGTAGATAGATAGAGAAAGCAGGAAGGTAAGGCACTGATCCACGAAGTGCAGTACATTCAACAGGCTCAGAAGTATAGTCTCACCCAGATGTTCACGATAGGCGGGAGCCTGCAGTGTGGGTAACAATGCGGCTGATGGGTGGAGTTGGAGCGTCGGATCGTAGAGGTACTCACAGAATGAAGGCGTCTTCCTGGTGGTAGAATGGTGGGACCGAAGGTCCGTGGTGCAGGATATAAAGTAGATAGGCCTCGAGGAGCGAGTACCCAAAGGTCCAATATCCTGAAAGTAGAATAGAGAGAAGACTCCCGAGGAGCGGTTGTCTTAGTTAGTGAGGAACCCAAAGGGAAGGTGGAAGCGAGAGACCCCCGAGGAGCGGGTGTCTAGAACTTCTACAGGAGCGAGGCCCTTAGCATGAAAGCAGCGTCTAAGTGTGCAGCTTAGAGCAGTCAGAGTAGCGAAGCAAAATCTTTGCTAACTCAAAATGGTAGCAGAGGCTAGATATACCCAGAGGTACTGAAGTCATGCGGTGGGGCCACCCCCGAGGTTCCCGCCATGACGTGTATTTGAGCGTAGGAGATGTGTGCACTCGCGCCCTAGGAGATTACGGGAATGAGCATGGCGGATGGAGATGCCCATGCTGGTCTGGAAATGCTGAGGCCCTTGGCACTCGGCACTGGAAGCAGCCATCTTGCCCAAAGAGAGTGAAAGGGGGAGAAAAAGAGGTAAGGTAGGGTGGTCGCAGCCGTCTGCGACCGACGAATGCAACAAGAGTCAACAATGTGGTCAGGCAAAGCAGAGTCAGTCCGTGAAGGCAATCTGAAGAAGGGTTGAAGAACGGAAGCGCAGGAACAAGGAAACCGGAAACTGGAGTCAGCAAGATCAGGAACACAGGAACGAGGTGAAACCCTCAGGAGGCAACGAGTACTTGACCAGCGAGGAGACCTGTTGCAAAGGCAAAGCTAGGGAGCGGAGCCCGGGCTTATATATCGGTGCTCCATTGTCGTCATCATCCAGGGCCGCGGCTTGGTTCCCGTCTCGGGCCCTACTTAAGTCAAGGTGATGCGCGCGTGCGTGCCTAGGGAGTGGCGCAGTGCAGGTCACGTGGAGAGGCCCGACGCGGAACAGCAGGAGCGGTAGCTGAACTGGAGATACCAGGGTCTGTAGCTGAGCCGGAGGCACCAGGGGTGGCCTGAGGACGGAGCCGGTGTTTTCTCCAAAGTCTGTTTCCCAAGAATTCATAAATGACAATGAGTTTTTTGTGGAATTAGCTAATGAATAAAGCTTTGAAACCAACCCTTTACCTTTTGAAGTTCTCCATAAGTTCAGATTCCATTAATGCTCTTCTGCAGTTGCTTTTATAGGGTGCTTTGGTCATTAATCCTTTTAGCTATAGGTATTTAGACACTGTGATGTTGTTACTATATAGTTGTTCTTTCAGTTTATGAATGCATTTGAAGGATCCCTTGGAGAATAGCTGAACAACGTTTGTCATTGCAGCACTAATCCTTATAGCAACATCTACAGAGGAAACATTTCTGGGAATTTCTGAGTTGTCCCCCAATATAGTTCAAACAGATGGGAAGGAGGTGAGCCTGAATTTCATAGCCATCAATCTCCAGGCTTGCAAGCCAGCTACAAATGAAGGATATACTAAGGTCAATAATTTTACAAAATGTCTGGGACTCCATAGACAAGATTTTAAATCATTATTAGGAAGAAAAAGCCTTTCCATATCTACCCAGTATTTATCTTTATTTTCTGTATACCAGTCCATTACTCCCCTCAAGAGGACTGCCCAGTAATACATTTTAAAGTCCAGGAGTGTCTGTCTTTTGCTATGTGACAAAGTACTGCTTGACACCTTGGGCATTTTTCTTTAAAAAAAATCCCTTATGTATTTTAATGGGAAGCATCATAAAACAATACTAGATAAAACGTTCTGTCACAATTTTGAGCCCTTGCGCTGTGGTGTAGTTCACGCAGCCTATTAGACAAAACTACGAGGCCCATACTGACACGCCTTTACTAGCACTGAGACTGGAACCTCACCTATAATTCCAGCCCTGTACTCTTCAGGTTGAACCCCTTGGGTTCCAGGGGTGAGCAGGATTTAAGCAAGAGTCTATTAAGAGGCAGTCAGATGGCGTCAGGATGCATGCTGAATGCTGGGCTGGCAGCAAGAGACAGCATCCAAGTACAGGCCAAGATCAGTGCAGACAGTGGTCCAGAGGGTTGGTCAGTGTCTGTAGCTGAGGTCAAAACCAGGCGGCAGGCAGGAGAGTAGTCAGATACATAGCAGAGATCAGGAACAGGAAACAAGCCATGGACAGACAAGGCGAAAGGAGACAAGATACTGGGAGCTGGATGAGGGAGGGACCAGCAGGAGAGGCAGGGAAACAAGCAAGGTAGAGCAGCTGGGCAAGGCAGAGGAGCAAGGCAAGGCATAGAGCAACAAGACAGGCATAAGACAACACGGCAAGGACACACAGTTAGCAACACACACTGCTAAGCAGGAGGACCTGTTGCTGAGGTGTCTGCTTGGAGTGCAGCAAATACCAACTGCATGATGTCCTCAATGTGTGCCGGCAGAACATTTCCTACCATAAGGGCATTTAAGACGCACCATGAAAGGCCCAGAGTAGGGGAGGCGTGGCAGCGTTCCACCACGTTGGCAGTGCTTGGGGGTGAGTGCAGCTGATCGTGGGGTCTCCCCACAGCTGACAAACATTACATGTTCATTTGAAATATTATTCTGCAAAGCAAATGGATTTGCAAGGTAAACCATATGCTGAGGTCCTGTATAATCCTGGAAAGCAATGGGAGGTAATTGCAGGAGTATATTTATTTATTTATTTATTTAGCATTTTTTTATATACCGAGGTATAGCAGAGTTGCCTTCACTCCGGTTTACATACAGAACAACGTGTTACATTGAACGATGTTTGAAATTTAAAAATATCAAAAATTAACAATGATGAATTGTAATGATGAATCATAACAAGGAGAATGAGTATAACAGGATAACACAGGGTGGAAACCCTGATAAGGTGAACAGAGATATCAGGGAACATTGAAAAACAGAGGACATCTGCATCATGAAACAGGGAGATTGATTGAAGGAGATATTGAAAGATAGCAGGCTATGTTAATATACTATAAGTTCATTGAGTTCATTGAGTGCAGTCTTTAAAAGATTGGCTGAGTATCCAGGATTTTAGGTCTTTTTTGAAGGATTTTAAGTTTTCTTGATTGGTGAGGAAATGAGGTAATGAATTCCAAAGTTTTGGGCCAATAATGGAAAGGGCTCTGTTTCTGGTGGAGGATAATTTGGCCTGTGGGAGTGAGGGAATCACTAGTTGGATTTTACTAGAATAAGTTATTCAATTTATTAGGGATTTATACTCCCAAATATTTCAGTTGACCTTTATCCCATATAAAAGGACAATACTTTTTGCCATACTTTGGTTTCTGATTTCTGCATATCGACTGTGTATCAACAAATAATTTTCAAATTCTCTCAAACCTATAAAAGAATTGATCGAAGTAGGAAGATTGTTGAAGATATTCAAGGATGTCATCCCCAGAAAGGGCTATTTTGTGTTCCTTTCCTTTTCATCATTACCATCCTTAATATCAGTTTGTTCTCATCTCTGGCTGCAAGTAGTTCCAGTGCAGTGGAAAGCAATAAAGGCAAAAGGGAGCAGCCCTGCCTTAGTTACTTTACCTAACTGAAGATGCTTTGACCTTAAGCTTGGCTTTTGGGAACATCTAAAGGTTATCAATCTAGCTAAAGAAATTAAATCAAAAACATAATAACTCCAGGACAACATAAAATAAACACAAATAAGACTGGAAGTGAGGAAAACCTCAATTGATTTTCAGAAACATGTGTTCACAAAGAGCTAACTAAACTTAAAGGGGTAGAGTTTAAAACGAGCACGCGCACATCTACGTGTGCGCGCTTCCCGGCACGCACACATGGACGCGACGATTTTATGATGTGCGTGCGCCACTCCAATTAAGGAGCGGACTGGGAGGGAACTTTCCTACCCCCCCCTCCTACCTAAACTTCCTCTCTCTTCCCCTCTCCTCCCCACCCCCTAAACCCTACCTCTTTTTTTTTTTTTTTTTGGTTTGTTTCACAACTTATTTCAGGTCCCCAGGCTAAAGTAAGTTGCACGTACTGGCAGCGCAAGTCTTCGGGACAGCGTTCAATGGCGCTGCCCCAGCCCACCCTCTGCCCTGCCCCTCCCCGCCCCGATCCCATCCCTGGCCCTCCCCTTTGAAGAGGCCCGGCAGTTGTGTGCATACCGGAGGTTTACGTGCGTGGCCGGGCCTCTTTGAAAATACACCCGGCACACGTAGGCCTGTGAAAATCTACCCAAAACTAGATACGGTGATGGGGCCAGATGGGATACATGCGAGAGTTAAAGAAGTTCTGTCAGCTCCGTTGGTTGAACTTTTCAATGCTTCTTTAGAGCAGGAATATTTCCGGTGGACTAGAGACAGGTAGACATGGTTCATATTCATAAAAGTAGAGGTATAGAGGAGACGGAACTACAGACCAGCAGTCTGACCTCTGTGCTGGGCTAATTAATGGGAACTGCTGCAAGATCCAAGACAGCATGATTTTACCAGAAGTAGATCTTGTCAGATGAATATTATCAATTTCTATGATTGGGTGACCAGAGAGTGGGATCAAGGGAGAACGCTAGATGTTATGTACTTGAATTTCAGTAAAACCTTTGACACGGTTCAGCATAGGCAATGTATAAATAAATGGAGAGTGTTTGGTATGGGCCCTAGAGTGACTGACTGGGTTAGAAACTGGCAGTGGTAAAGCCGGATACACTGATCCAGTTAACTTTAAAATAACGGGTATGTTCACTGACTTGGCTATGCCATTGAATATAAAGCACTAGTTAGCCAAATAAGTATATCCGGCTAATTAGCAGAGCCATGCAGCAGCTGAATAAGGGCCTCATAATACACGTGCTGTGATGTTTTCACCTCAGAAGGCTGTATAACTGCATAATTTCTAAATGTGTGTGGGGAGGTGGGGTCACGCAAGGCTGTAAGCTTTGCCGTAGTGAACCTGATATCCTTGCACTGGCCCTGGGATGGCAGTGGTGGGTAAAGAGATGTGGGATCAAGTTAAAAAACAAAAACAAAAGAGTGGGTGAAGGGAGACAGAGTTGGTATTGGGTTGCATAGAGCCGTTACTGAGGTGACACCAGAATTTGAATTTTGTTTTTGTGTGGTAAATTAGTGAGGGCCTGTATCTTGGGGAGTGCATCCCTTTCGAGTGCCATGGTGGTGGGAGAGGGCCATCTCATCCCTCACCTCAGGCAGCAGATTTCCTCGAACTGGCCCTCACTGCCCATGTCAGTTACTGATAAACTAAAACTCGGCTACCGCTCCAGGCTACCTTTCCCAGCGTAACATACTCAGCAATGGGTGGCCCGGTGTAATGTGTGGATTAGTATGTCAAAGGGGACATTTTGGGCCCGGCCTTTGTTGATAATGTCAGGCGAGGGAGGCAGCTCAGAGGGCGGGTCACATGGCAGCGTAAATTTTGCGGTGCACCACCAACTTCAACAGTCACCCCTATGCCCCTGCTTTCCCGATGCCACTAATATATATGAAATTGGGTGGAGCAAACACAGTGAATATGCTTCCACCATTATTTTGGCTCAAATTAATGGCAGAAAGCCAAAAATGATGGATCACTGTTTAATCACCATATTGCATCACTTAAATATGCTGACTCCATAGGAATCAATAAGAGGAAAGGGGAAACAGAAAGCTTGAAAATGTTTAGAAACATATACCCTTCTGATGTGATAGAAAAGGTTCTGCAGAGATGAGGGAAGGCCCACATATATGTAAAAAGGGAGAGGAAAATCCTCATCACCGCTGCACACTTCCCCTCATTCTCACTCCATTATGACCTCTTCTACACATCTAAAAGAACCGTTCCCATCGCAAACAAATCTTTCCATTCCACAACTCTGAAGTTTCATCCTCAATTACACCCCTCTGGGATAACTTACACTAATAGTTCTAAGCAACGCAATACTAAGTAATATAGCAAGGAAGGTGTATGGAGACAGGAAAACACAGGCGTACGTGAAATGTAATCTTACCTGAGTAAGTCAGCTAAGGAAAGACGTGATATCTTCTTCTATTAACAACTATTACTTCCAAACCAAACAACCATGTGAACTGAAGTACATTTGCAAGCTCACATTCATTGACTCATTTCTGACAATTTTGTGAATAGCAATTGGACTATAAACAAAAAAAAACACAGCCGCCACGTGGTATTCCCCGTTGTAAAATCTTGCCAGCTATTTCAATGGTTCCATGAAATCATCATCATTATTTATTTATGACATGCCCTTCCAGCCAAAGTGTGTTACATAAAGAGTTGTTGAAATAGCACTATATAGTAATTACAGTGTAAGATACTCATTAAATATACATAAATAGTCTAGTAGGATTACAGTAGTTAAATAACTTTACTAAACTAAGGTACGTCATATACATATAGCGTAGTACAGCTAAGGAGCTACATACATTACAGAGGTCAGGTACATTACTGAGGTCTAATACAACTCAAGACAGATGCTACTCTGATACTGCCCCCCACACAAACACTATCCAAACTACCCCTTTTCCCCCTACCACTACTCATCCCTCACCTCTTCTCCTTCCGAAGGAAGGAACATCACATTACTTGCTCACGAGAATTATTATATTCAATGTATATGGCCGCAGCAAAATTAAATCAACAAGAATTTAAAACTCAGAGATCTTCAACAATCTTATACTAACTAAACTACCGTCCTTTGCCTGTCTACACAGCCTCACATATGCTGTTTCACACATCAGTATTTACTATGCAACAATTTGTGCCAAGAGGGTTAGGCAAAGAAGCTTACCCCTTTTTCCACAGTTCTCGCTAGACAAGATGGTAAAGCCGTCAAAGCTTTACCTCTAATGCTATCCTTCAATCCGATCCTTGATTGCTGAGTAATGTTGCCATTGCTAATCCAGGCGATAAAAGAGAAGGAGCCACATACATGTATGTATTTTAGCACTAAGGGTAATCTAGGCCTGTCCCTGGCCAGTAACTCGAGTTCTTTCAACACAGTGTAAGGAAGGGGCCTGCCCACCCAGGCTTTACACATTTGCTTGCTGTGTGTCTCAGATGTGGCCTCCCCCACCACAGCCCTCAGCAGCGACACCTTGCTTGCCGAGGGCTCCCCCACCATATTGTTGCGGCCAGATCTTAAATTCTCTAGGATGTCCTTTAAGTTGCTATTAAAGATATCCATACCCACTTCTGAGGGATGCATCCCATCTGGCCGATAAAGTCCAGGACAACACTCTATAATGAGATCATGTGTAATACTCAAGACACCGATGGAAAACATGAACTTAAGCATCCACCTATTCAGCTTCTCCTACTTCTTTCAATGGCTCGGTGTGACATTTCATCTCACCATATTCTCCGGGGAATGATGTAGGATCAGACAATATGCACAGCAGAGAATAGCCCAGTGATTATGCTGTACTAGCTCCATGTTATGTCATCATAATATCATTCCCTCCAAATGGAGGATAATGGCCCAGGGAGGAGCATGTGATTTTTGTTTTGCATGATTAGAGGCATTAACTGGTCCCAGTTAATGATCCATCCAGAGTAGCATTATTCTACTGTTAACTATTCCCAAATGATCTCCTAGCAACTTGGCCAATACCCTGTTTTGAGTCCAATACACGAATGAATGCTCACAAATCCACATATAAGGGGGCCCCTTTAAGAACATGGAGCTAAATAAACAGTAACCAGCATGAGTGTGCTTGGATACCTATATTGCATTTATGGTCTAACATATATTTTATAATGGAAGCGCCACCTGCCAATTATCATAATTTGTTTTGGGGCAAACCTATATCTGCAGCTGTAATCACTGCCTTTATACAAAAGGAGTGCATGGCATACCAGCCCTCATGTAGTTTCATAGCAGCTAAACAATTTTTCAAAACCCTTGTGAATTAAAATTATTAGTAGGTGACTGTCCTTGTGAACGAACAGAAAGGGGCTTGCATTTGGCCGAAGGGACATGTATTCCTTGAGCTGGTACACCATACGAATGCTTCAGGCACTCCTGTCTAGGGATGTGCATTCGTTTTCAACGAATGTGCAATCCGCAATGCATAAGTCCCTGTTCATTTTATTCGTGGGTTCACGAAACGTATGACGATTTCCCGCGAATGAAACATATCATATTAGTTTCATTCTTTTGGTTTGCAGTGATTTCTTAGTGGCCATTTGAAATAGGAGAAAGCCATGTGGGAGTATCCATAGCAAAAACCAGCCCTTTCCTGTGAGTCAAAAGTGACCTCACAGCCCTGTCATAGAGTGGGTCAGAGAGGTTGGCAAGGAGATGAGAATGCAACCTATCAGAGCTAAGCATTTTTCTAATGCAGCCAATTGCCACTCTCAGTGCTCTATGATGCTGTTCCTGCTGACATTGTACTATTTATACCTTAAGCATGCGGCATGCCATGTACTTTTTTCTCGGGTGTTGTATGGAGAGGTGGCTTTACTCAGAGCTAGTCTGAGTGTCTCAAATCTGTATTCAATTGCTATTGCTGCTTGTGCTTGCTACTTTGATAGAATTTTCCATTGAAAAAGATATTTGTTTGTTTTTGCTGCTGTGCCAGCCAGGCTTCTTTTACTCCACTTTTTTTAAATTGAACTCAGACTGTCTCTCTGTCTCTCCCACTAAGACAAGCTGCCAGCAGTGGCATTTTGCAGCTGATCTTACCCCCTTTGGGTAGGTTGCAGGCAGGGTTTGGGTGGTGTGGGTGGGAGATAGGGTGAAAGCTGCAGTGGCTGTCTGGGAGTTGGTATTTTCAAAGAACAAGCAGCATCACTGTAGGAATTGGGCTTGCTCAGGCTTCCAGTCTTTTCTGTGTGTGTGTGTGTGTGTGTGTGTAGTTTTCTACACACACATATATTGATACAGAGGTGTTCAATCACCAATAAAGAAATAATTCTTTAAATTGAAATCCCTAGTAGGCAGTGACATTAAATCCATGATGTCAGGGAAAGCTAGACGTGGTCGAGTTATTGGGACTGGCAGAGGAGGCACTGGCAGAGGAGGCACTTCAAAAGACAGTGCCAGTCCCCCATTAAAGTTAAAAAGGGACCTGTTCCAATCTAAAATCTCTGGAGGGGCAGGCAATTCCATCCGGAAAAAACTGAAATTTAAAGATGATGCACTGCCACCACTTGTTTCTGACCCTGTAGTTTTGGAGGTGAGGGAAGGGGAGGCTGAGTCATGCAAGTCAAAAGGGCGAGACCCAAAAGCAGCAGTGCAACAGTAGACTCTAGTTAGTGCTGAAAAATGTAACGCAGGCACTGTTTGCTTCTGATTCCGATGAAGAATCATCTTGTGTGGGATTCTCATCATCAGAAATAGAAGAAGTAATAGCTGAAGAAGGGGTAGGAGGATTAGTTTTGTCTTAGCCTCCACTTCAGTGCTGCAGGGGAGAGATGAAACTGATGATGATGAGGAGGAAGAGCAGTCAGCGCAGGCACAGAGTGTGATTGATGCCCCTGGCATTGCTTCTCAGGGTGCACCCACTACTTCAGCTCCAGTACCAGCATCCACCCTGAAGGCTATAGAGAAGGGATCCCAAAAGACATCTGCAATCTGGAGCCACTTTAAAGTGACGGAGGACCCACATTTTGCTCAGTGTAATTACTGTGCCAGGGCTATTAGCAGAAGCAAGCAAATGGGACATCTGTCTAATTTTGGCATGATGCATCATATGAAGATGCAACACCCAACAGTACTGCCATCTGGGGATGGTGGCAGTACCAGTCAGGGGACCCCTTTTTCCAGGCAGCGTAAAGTGGTTGAAAAGGAGCAGAGTCATCCCATGCCCTCAGCCCCTTCTAGCAGTCAGGTGGCAGGCCAGGAGCCCCCTGCCATGTGTCAGAAGCGACATCCCACCATGGAGGAAATGGGGTGGTGTTCGGTAACATCCCGGGGAAGGAGACAGGCAGCCTCAAAAGTTGTAACCAAGAGCATTGGGGAAATGATTGCCCTTGATGACCAGCCCTTGCAGGTAGTGGAGAATGTGAGTTTCAAGCATCTGCTGAAGGTCTTAGTTCCAAATTAGAAAATCCCTTCCAGAACCACATTTAGCAGAAAGGTCATCCCCAGCCTGTACAAGCAGTGTCGCAGTCGCATGCAAGCGCTGCCAGCTAAGGCACAGGGGAGTGTGCATTTCACCTGCGATATCTGGACCACCAAGAATGCTGAACACTCTTACCTCTTCCTGACAGCACACCGGTGGGACCTGGCTGAGGCAGGGGCAGACAGCAGCTCTATTAGTGAATAGGTATCAGGGTAGAGGTAGGCTTTACTGCACACCCACCTGATGGACGATGCCCATACATCAGCCAATATTCTAGCACGCATCAGACAGATGCTGGGAAGCTGACAGCTACACCAGCGAGACAGGAATCTTCAGGCAGGGTTCTTTGTCACAGACAACGGTGCAAACATGGTAAAGGTAATATGCGACGGGCACTTTCAGAACATCCAATATTTTGCACAAACTCTGCACCTGGTAGTGAAGTCAGCTCTGGGGTTGGAGTCCAATCACCAAGAGAATGAATACCTGCATGCGTTAATAAAAAAGTGCAGGAACATAGCAGCGCACTTCCACAGAAGTGTAAAGGCGGGGCAGGTTCTCCAACAAAAGCAGACTGATTTGAAGATGCCTCACACACAACTCATTGAAGACATTGGCACTCAGTGGAATTCCACCCATATGATGCTGCAGAGGTTAGTGGAGCAGCAGACACCCCTTCATAAACTTTCTGCAGCAATGGACATAGGTGTGCATAGTCCCCAGGGCATCATGATTGGTTAGTCATGAGTCAGCTGATAAAAATCCTGCAGCCTTTCAAGGATGCTATGGAGGAGCTGAGTTCCAGAAGTGCCAATTGGCTGACCTCATCCCTATAGTTAATTTTCTGGAGGATAATTTGAAGGGCTTTAAACGGGAAGAGGGAATGACAGCAGAGATGTTGCATTGTCTAGATCTGGACTTTTTGCAGAAGCAGGTGCAAGAGAGATTAAGACCTTTAACAAAAGACCACAGATACATGCTCACCACAGTCTGTGATCCCCATGTGAAAGGGAAACTTGCCCTACAGTCCGATTGTCTCACATTTGTGAAGGACCTGATATTTTTATTTATTATGTATGTTAGGTTGTAAACCGTTTTGAGTAATTCTTTGAATTGTAAAAGCGGTATATAAACATTTTTAAATAAATAAATAAATAAATAAATTAGTAAAAGTTCGTGAACAGGAGCACCATAGGCAGAGACAGATTAGGCATGAAGCAGAGGAGGAAACAGCGGGCACTTCAGAGAGTAGTGCTAGCCCAAGTAGGAGCAGCACACTGTCAGCGACAGCTAGAACTTCCTCCTCCACTTCAGTACGCCAGAGCTATGTTTCCCCTAAAAAAGCATCTGTTCTGGAATGGGCTAGAGTGAAAGCAGCTGGCAAGAAGGACTCTCAGCCCACCCAAGCAAAAGAGATACCAGCAGAAATGTCAGTGACATGGTATCTCACAGAGCCCAGAGAGGACATGCAGACAGATCCGCTGGCATATTGGGCACACAAGTCCACTGTCTGGCCACATCTAACCAAAGTGGCTCAGCGATATCTGTCAGGTCCACCAACCAGTGTGCCCAGTGAATGTGCATTTTCAATGACAGGGGATATCATGAGCCCTCGCCGCTCAAGGCTGGCACCAGAGTTGATGGAAATGCTAGTATTTTTGAAAATAAACATGCCTTTGCTTGGGTTTCCAAATTTTCCCTGTGAATGGCAAGATGAATAAAAGAAATTTAAAGCCTTGCAGCAGTTCCAACTGCCTCCTATGCTCCAGACAATATCAGCACATGTACCTGACCTCAACCGCTGTGCCTGTCTGTCCACTGTCCAGCCCTTACGTCACTACAAGGGCCTGACCTCAAACGCTGTGCCTGCCCACCTAGCCCTTGCATCTCTACAAGGGCCTGACCTCAAATGCTGTGCCTGCCCGTCCAGCCCTTATGTGACTACAAGGGCCTGACCTCAAACGCTGTGCCTGTCTGACCACTGTCCAGCCCTTACATCACTTCAAGGGCCTGACCTCAAATGCTGTGGTGTGTTTTTGACACTCTCGCTGCTGCTTTGTACCTCTGTAAAGCACTCTTGCCACTCCTGGTACCCCTTTGCCCCTTTACAGTGCCTTAGGCTATTCCTGCCACTTTAGTGCCATTTTGCCACAGTCTAAGTACCTTGGAGCTCTTTTCTCGTTCTGATGATTGCTTCCCAGAAGTTTCATCATAATTGATAAGAAAATCCCAATTCTGCAGCCAAAAATAGGCTGCAAATACTTCCCCCATTGACTTTAATGGGAAACGAAAAACAAATGAAACTAATAAACGAATTGGGTTTTCCCCCTATGAAACTAATGAAACAAATTTGGGACCTGGCAAAATGAAAAACAAAACAAAATGAATGTTTTCCTTCTGCACATCCCTACTCCTGTCCATCTTGGAACTGCATTAGAGAATCAATAATTTGTTGCATTTTACTAGAATATCTTCAAGTTTGAGTCCAGAGGGACTCATTGCCCAAGACAGCTAACTAATTCACTGACTCTAAAAGCTGCAAAAAATATAAGAGAAAAGATACATTTAAAAAGGCATGCTTCATATGCATTGAACCATGTTCATTAGTTTGCTTAGCACTCATGAGTTATTGGCTAATGCTTGTCACATATCGGTCCACTCTCATTAGCCCACCCATGCATCATCTTTTTAATCACAAAACTATCAACAGGGTTGCAAAGAAACCTATCCTCTCAAGTCTGGATGAAACCCACTGATCTGGACATACCCTCCTTTTTGTATTGTACAATCAACTGCATGATGGAACTGTTCCTGATTAACATCAGGTGTCGAATGTCATATTATCCCACAAAAGCTTAGAAGTCAGATATGGCTTTATTATAATTTTTCTTGGTACTCTGTGATAAGGAGTTCAACATCAGCACCATATGTTGGTAGGCCAAAGCTCCATACTGCTGGAGGAGAAGGAGTTTCCTCTGCATTGGCAAACTGTACAAGGGATCTGACACAGGACCACATAAAACGGGAAAGTGAGTCAACTATAGCATTCTTCTGCCTGGCACAATCAAAGCACAAAAAGAAATAGTGTGCGGCAGGCTTGTAGCATTAGTTCTTTCAGTAGAAAAACTACTTCTGGTGTTCTTGTGGACATTCTATTGATGGCTTCCACTACTGCTATGTTGTCTTGATCTGAAAATTACAGTTTTGTTACACAAAGATTGCTCCATATATGCTTTGCTACCACAGTTGGGAATAACTCTAGAAATGTAATATGGTAACTCAACACTGGTACCATGTTTTGGCCATGCTTCAGTGCACCAGGATCCTTGAAAATATATGCCAAAATCCCTGCCATCTGATGCATCACTAAATAATTCAATTTTGGTATTGTAAACAGGTGGGTCAGGCCTTAGCGCTTGCCCATTAAATGTTGCAAGGAAAGTTACCTGTATCTATATGGCCAAAATCCTCCTTAATTGCCCTTGTAAATCTTATATGTTAAGCCCCTCACCTCTGAGCCGAAGCAACTCCGGCAGCATGCTGTTCCTCCAACTCTGGACTACCTTTATAGGTCCCCTATCCAGGACTTCCTGTGGCGCTGACTGATGATGTCACATCCTCCAGGAGTATATAAGAAAGTCAGCCAGCGCCTCAGCAACAGGTCTCCTGGTGCCTTGTGCCTTGTTCCTGTTTTGTTTCCTTGTGTTGTCCTTCATTCCCTATGCTCTGGTCCTTATCTGGTTCCTTGCCTGTCTGCCCTTATTCCTGGCCCTGCTTATTTTTCTTCCTTGCTTGTTCTATTTGCCTTGTCTGTCTTGTCTGCCATGGACTGCACCTGGTCCCTGACCTTCCACTATCTGCTGCCTACCCAGGCTTCTGGCCTGTTACCCTTTCTGCTGTCTGCTGCCTGCCACAACCCTTGCTCAGATCAGACTCTCTCTCAGCTTAGCCCCAGGGTTCCACCTAGGTCCTGCCGGCTGCCAGAACTTAAAGGATCAGCCTGTGGAGGAGACAGCTAGTATAAATGAAGCTCCAGCTAGTCCTGCCTATGGGCTTCTCCGTCAGCTGCCGGCATAGGCCTAATCAATTAACTCATTAGGTGGCGCCTACCAAAAGGGCCCACTTCCTAGACAGTGTCACATTATAAAATAGTGCTTTTTTATCATACCTATCATGGACAACGCTAGACACCTAATGAAAACCTTGTCCATCAGGATGATTGCAGGCAAAGCTAAGGAGCCTCATGAGTGACTGTTACTACCGCAGAGTCACCATTTTGGCTTGTCTCATATTCTTTAGTGCCTCACGTAGCCAGGTCAGTTTGTCAAGGCTTCCCCAAGATAATATAGCATACACATCCAGTTCTGTTCCCAAAAATTCCAAGGAGGATGTTGGACCTTCTATTTTTCCTGGTGCTAGTGGTATGCCAAACTGCGCTGTGATGCCCTGAAAAACACATAGCAAGGCTTTGCATTCTGAGGAGTTCCCACCCACAAACAGAAAGTCGTCAAGATAATGTACAATGTTCTGGCACCCTGAGGCCTGCTTCGCTGCACAGTGCACAAATGTACTGAATTCTTCAAAAGAAGCACAAGATACGGAGCAGCCCTAGGGCCTGCACTCGACAAAATGGTAGCATCTTCCAAATGCAAAATCTAGCAAATGAAAAGAGCTTGAATGTACATGCAGTAGGCCGAAGGCCGATGCAATGTCAGCCTTGGCGAGCAGAGTACTGTTATCAAATTTCCTAATGATGTTTATCACCTGCTCTAGGGAATCATAGTGGACAAATCAGAGCTGAGGACCAATGTAGTCATTAACAAAATTGTCCCATGAATTTTTCCTCCTCATTTTTGGCACATTTCCCAAGAGGAGGTGTAAGCATATGTGGCAAGGGAATGTGCATGAAAGGGCCTGCCACTCTTCCAAGGGATCATTCCTTCTTAATTTTTGTCTAGCTACTGCCTCATGCTGGACTAGGGACAAAGTATTATGGGTGTGGGATGAAGGGGGTCATAAAAGGCCACTTTAGGGAATGGGAAAACCTTCTGAAATGAATATATTCACATCTTGAACCAGATATTTATGCAACCATATGGTGGGCACTGCTGCGTGTGCTGGCCGCGCAGGCCCACGGTCGGGCCCACTTATCCCCATTTGCCTGCTCCAGTGCCTGATTCCACCTCTCTTTTGGCTGTGGGTAGCCGCCTCCATGCTCAGGCTGCTCCCGTTGCTCCCAGCTCCTCTGCGGATGTTCCAGCTCCGCGGCTGGCCTCCCCACGTGGTCCGCGGGGAGATGCCGCTGTCTTGCGCCATGCCTTTCCCTAGGCGCGTGCACTAGAGATGAGCTTTGTTTTTTTTATTAGCAGGTCGTTTTTTGAGTCGGATGCTTCGGGGTAAAGTTCAGTTTTCCTCTGTTAGTTTTTTGACAAATGAATAAAAAACTAAGAGGAAAAACGAAACCGGCTCAAAAAACGACGCGGGAAAATGAAGCTAAAAAAAACCCACCCCAAGCATTAAAACTTACTATAAAACATTAAATACAATCCCCCCCCCCATCATCCCGATCCCTCCCCAAGACTTACCAACATCCCTGGTGGTCCAGTGGGGTCCCGCGAGCGATTTGTCCCTCCGTGCCCGGCGTGCCTGCCTCGCTCAAAATGGTGCTGATAGTCTCTGACCTACTATGTCACAGGGGCTACCGGTGCCATTGGTCAGCCCCTGTCACATGGCCATCGGCGCCATCTTGTGCTCTTACCATGTGACAGGGGCTGACCAATGGTGGCAGTAGCCCCTGTGACATAGTATGGGCAAAAGCTATCTACGCCATTTTGATTACTGGCAGCCAACGACGAGATCGCTCCTGGACCCCCGTTGGATCCCCAGGGACTTTTGGCAAGTCTTGTGGGGGTCAGGAGGCCCCCCCAAGCTGGGGAGGGCCTCCTGACCCGACAGCATGAGCCTGAGCCAACAGCCCGAGGGCAGGAGATCGCTCCGGGACTCCCTCTGGACCCCCAGGGACTTTTGGCCAGCTTGGGGGGGGGCCTCCTGACCCCCCCAAGACTTGCCAAAAGTCCCTGGGGGTCCAGAGGGAGTCCCAGAGCGATCTCCTGCCCTCAGGCTGTCGGCTGCCAGTAACCAAAATGGCACCGATCGCCTTTGCCCATACTATGTCACAGGGGCTACCGGTGCCATTGGTCAGCCCTTGTCACATGGTAGGAGCAACCGGTCCAAGTTCTCTTTGATATAGGCAGACATGGCCTGAGTCTCTGGAAGTGATAGCGGGTAGACCCGTCCAGCAGTGGCGTGGTGCCTGGCATCAAGTTGATCGCACAATCGAAGGGCCGATGTTCCGGGAGTAGTTCAGCCTTCTCCTTTGAGAACACATCTTGGAAGGCGTGGTATTGGGGTGGTAGCACTAGTGGTGTAGTCAGGAGCGGTTCCAGTGGTTGAGGCCAGGCAGACAGACATTCATTGAAGCAGTTCGGGCCCCAGGAGGTAATCTGGAGGGAATCCCAACTGATCAAGGGAGAGTGCTTCCGGAGCCATGGCAGGCCTAGCACAACTGGATGTATGGATTTCTCCAGGATGAGGAACGAGATCTCCTCGACGTGTAGGAGACCAGTGCGTAACGTTAGAGGCTGAGTACGAGTGGAAATGGCTCCAGGAAGTGGGGTCCCCTGAATCGAAGACACTCGTATGGGGGGTTTCTGAGGTTGGACCCCAAGCTGGAGTTGCTGCACCAGGTCCCGGAGTATAAAGTTCCCCCCGGCTCCGGAGTCTACCAGGGCTAGGGTGTCGAAGTTCCCGTCCAGGAGAATCAAGGTTACCGACACGGTACATGAGGAGGCGGAGGTGGTGTTACCTAGAGTTAACTCCCCGACTGACTCTAAGTTCGAGCGTTTCCCGGATGCTCACGACAGCGGGCAAGGAAATGTCCCTTGCCCCCGTAGTATAAACACAGGCCCTGGGTCCGGCGCCTTCTCCTCTCCTCTTGGGAAATTGGACCTCGGCCCAACTGCATGGGCTCTGCCTTGTGTGGGCCCGAGGAGGCAGGAGGAGAGTGCCTGGTACAGGCCGGCATTGGATACGGCGGTCTACGCGGCCAGCCAGGTCAATAAGGTCATTTAAGTCGTCTGAGAGATCTCTGGCCAACAACTCATCCTGAAGTCGTGGGGAGATCCTCTCTAGGAATATACCGTGCAGGCTATCGCTTCTCCTGTTCAACTCGGCTGCAAGGATCTGAAACTCTACGGCGTATTCTGCCAAGGGACGGTTGCCCTGCTGTAGCTGGAGTAATTCAGACGCGGCCATGGGTCCATGGGAAGGCTCGTCAAAGATCCGTCGGAAGGAAGTGACGAACTGAACAAAGTTGGCTAAGCGGAGATCCTGATGCTCCCATAGAGAAGAGACCCAAGCCAACGGCCTCCCATCCAACAGGGAGATAATGTAGCTTGTTTTGATCTGTTCTGTGGGAAACTGCACTGGTAGTAGGTTGAAGCGGATATAACATTGGTTCAAGAATCCGCGACATAATTTTGTGTCCTCTGCGTACCGCGAAGGTGATGGCATCTGTATGGGCGCAGACGGCCCCGCATTCGGGATGGCTACCGGTACTGGGGAACCGGAAGCGGCGGCTCCTTCCACCCATTCTGCTAACCTCTGCACAGTTGCCATCAGCGAGGCAACTGTGCAGAGGTTTGCTGCTGTTGCAACTTTTGCGCAATTCCCGGAATCGCTTTCAAGGTCGAGAGGTCCGCCGGGTCCATGGCCTTGCAACCTGATAGGATCGTGGACCCTTGGGCCGGCTGAGACGACAGGTGAAATGCTGTGGAATCCCACTGCGGGCGTCGCAGCCGGGAGGCGGCGCTGTGGAGAGACTTCAAAGAGGGCTTCACCACTGGAAGCCCGAGGTCCCCCCAGGAGGAGCCCGTAGGGACCCGGGTCTGTTGGTCTTAGGTGGATCCTATGCGACCAAGGATCAGAAGAGTAGCCTGCCGAGGTAATCCAACGATGAGATGGCACCCAGGAGGTCAGGAGAGACTTCACCCTTGGAAGCCCGCTGTCCCGCCGGGAGGAGCCCGTGAGGACCCGAGCCACTGGGGCTTAGGAAAAACCTCCGGGCGAGTGAAGAACAAGTACCTGTGGCAGTAGAGGGAGACGAAGCTGAAGTCCAGGAACAAGCCAAGGTCAGAGCCAGATGTCGGATGCCAAAACCAGGGACGGAAGCTGAAGCCAGAGTTGAAGAGCGAAGCAAGGTCAGGAGCCAGGAATCAAACGTCAGGAACAAGCAGGAACCGGGAAGCAGAAAGCACAACTAACTCTCCGAAGAGTGAACCTCGTTGCAAGGCACTGGCTGGCTCTGGCTGCCGGGTTTAAATAACCCGGCAGCGTCTGATGTCAGCAGGGAGCTGTCCTCCTGTTTCCCTCGCTGGCCCCTTTAAATCAGAAGCCCCGGCACGCGCGCGCGCCTAGGGGGCGGGGCCAGCCGCAGATCGGCGGCGTCTCCCTCGCCGGGAGAAGGCTGTGTTTCAGGCCTGGGTGGCCGAGGAGGAACTCCCGTGGCCGGACCGGGCCGCATGGTGAGTGAAGGTCCCGGGGCACGACCCGGGACCGCAACAGTATGTAAAGTTGTGAGCATAAATGTATTTCATGCCTGTGATGAGCTGTGCCGTCTGTCAGGGTTGAAAGGCCTCTGAAGTACATGGCCTGATTTAGGCATTGATAACATAGGCTTCTTCAGAATGTGATGCCCTAGGCACTTGCTAAAACTTGGGACTCTCCCTTGTTGCTACTTGATTTCTGTGGACAAAACCTCCATCCCAGACTTCTTCCTGTGGGCGCTATAATCTTAAATCCAGCCCTGCTGAAGGGTCATTTCATCGACCCATAAACCAATGAACCTATGGCGCCATACAATTGTTCAGTCCTCAGCTATGCTCTTTCTGACCTTAGTGTCATAATTTAGCTGTGGCTACCCATCGTAGCGCCTGTGTGCTCACATAACGGCATCCAGGCACCCTACCAAATACTGGCTTTGGTCAGGTTCCTTCTCCACTACAACACTCATGAATATATGTGGCATGCCAATATCCAATTATTAATAGATTTATATATGCAGGGTGGTAGGGTTCTCCTTCTGCCCCAGTGACCTTATCTTTTCAGTCATCTTGGTTTTTTATTAGAAGGGAGAAGATGTCAATAAACTCCCTGTTCCAGATCTAGCCAATGTGTTACCCCCACATAGAGAATCTTCTGTACCTTTTGCCTTGCTCTTTCTTTGCAATGAAGCAATGCCCTCCCCCCTTCCTGCTATCTTTGTGTGTCGTGCCCCCTTTGTTCCCACACCACACTTACAGCACCCACTTTCTTTGACGAATTTTTTATTTTTTCCTGAAAGCCTCAAACGCATTTTACATCACCTGAGCTAGAGCTAGCTCATCATCCTGAGGAAGAGTCAGATTCAGAAGCTGCCAAAAGAGACCGGGGGGTTGGCAAGTGGCCAGTTAAATAGCCCCAGCCATCTCCCCCCCCCCCCTGCCCTCCTGTTCCTGTTGGCCTCTGCCCTTTTGCCATCCCCCCTCTCCAAATCTGCCTTAAACACTGCTGCCTGCCCCTCACTTGCTTTTCAGATGAAGGGCTGGGACCGGAGGAGGGGACAGGAGCACTGACCGAGTTGTGGCCTCTCCACCCCAATATGGGGGTTTCTGAGGTAAAGCAAACCATATAAATAATGCACTACATGTAGACTACGGAGGACTGATACGGTGCAAGATACAGGCCTTAATAGGGTTTGTGTCATTGGTTTGAACTAAAAGCTGCTTCAAAGAGCCATATTTCCACCAATTTCCTGAAGGATGCGCGATCTGGGGAAAGTCTGCTGTGACATAATAGAGTTTATTTATTTAAAATATTTATGTCCTACCTCCTCCATACTCTTGTTCAGGGCGAGCTCTATAGCGTTGCAGCTGCACCTGTTGTTGGCGAGGCTCATTATTTTTGGGGATGGGAACCTCCAGATGTGCCTGAGTTTGTAAACGCAGGGGGTGAGCAGGTGTTTAGTGCATGAGAGATGTCTTGAAGTAGGACAGAGCCAGGCCTTCGAGTGGTTCATAGGCTGTTTGGACTTGTTGAGGCAGGTTGATGAACCTGTTTCAAAAGTAAAGCAGCATTAGTGGTAAAATCCACAGTGGAACCAAGGAAATTTATTTCAAATTAGCAGTTCCACTTTGCATATTATTTCAGCATTTATATCGAGCCCTAAATCAGGGAACTTTAATTACATACAGGTACGATAAGTCCTTGCTCCCAAGAGATTACAATCTGGGACGATAATTTTGAAACAGCTGCGCAGGCACACATGTGCATGTGTTTGCCGGCTCGCACCCAGAGACGCATCCATTTTATAACAGAAGTGCGTATATGCACATTATATTATAAAATAGCTTGGACGCATGTACATGTGCACACAATTTTAAATGGAAGAGTACATGTGCACACAAATCATGCATCTATCATATAAGCTGGGGAAAGTTTAAAAGGGATGTGCGCCGACGCCATAGTTAGTTTTCCCAGTTCCTTCCCAATTTGCCCAGTTTAGGGATAGGACTTGCAAACCTCCCTAATTTTATAGCCACCCTTCCCCGCTGTTAGCCCCGATCCTTAAAACCCCCACTACCTGACCCAAATCTTTTAATTTTGCTACTTATATGTCCCCCATAGCAGAAGTGCATTTGCGCAGCAAGGTACCCCAGTTCCGCGCCTGTGCGCATAAGTATTTCTGCACACGTCTCTTGGCCTTCCCCCAACATGCCCGCACCCCACCCAGACTATTCCCACATACACCTCCTTTTTGCAAACCCTTTCCTTGTGCGCGCAACGGGAGATACATGCGTCCATGGGCGGTTTAGAAAATCCGCTTGCGCGCAACGACCCAACCTGCGCGCGTATCCCCCGTTGCTTTTGGCGCGCGCTGGGCTTTTAGAATCTACCTGTAAGTGGGTACCTGAAGCAATGGGAAATAAGTGATCCGCTCAAGATCATAGCCAGTTTTTATTGAGAGAAAAAGCATTTGTATCCAGCTCATTAATCTAATCACTAGGCCACCCATTATCCCAGTTAGATAGATTTTCTCAACAAATCACAGGAAAATACTCATTTCTTGTTGATCCAGGCTGCATTCTGTTTGTTTTGAGTTGATTGATGTCTCCTACAGAAACATCATTTCTTGAAACGTGATGTTGGCATTTGAAGCATTTGGAAACCGACCTGACCAATTTCCTATCTCCATTTCATTGCATATACATTTTTTTTTTGGCACATCAGGTATCAGAAAATTATTAAATTGCCTTAGAAACCGAAAAACAAAGGGCATATTTTCTGTTATGCTTTTCAGTTTGTGAGACAGTGGGTAGGTTAAGTAGATGTGCAAAAATGTACCACAAACTATTATGCTTTAAACTCCTTGTGGCCTGTTCTTTCATATTTGCATTGCTGGAGTAGAAACCTTTTTTTGGAATGCACATAAATGACGTATCTAATATAGAATTCCAGTATAATGAAACATAATGCAGGCAATCAAAGTACTTTTCATGTAGGCTCTCTAAAGCTTAAATGAATAAAATATCACAATCTGCTGGAATTAATGTCTGATTAATACAAAATTTAAATTCAATGCATTCAAGGTTTCAAAAATGTATTTAAATCAGTTAAATTGAAATCCCACTTATGTTTGAAGTATGTGGGATCCTAAGACAAGTAATAAAATTGGCAAATGTATTTATCAGGGCTGATAGAAGTGTTCTCCATTGTGAATGGCTTCAAAATTAGTGGATTATAAAATGCATGTTTAATTGGGCCATGATGAATCCTATTAGAGATTAATCTTTTAGGATAAAGACTTTAATGATGTTCTTCAGCAAATTTCATATTCCATGAAGTGTGGAAGGTCAAACAGTATCAGCCATGGCAATTCATACAATACTACACACACTAGACCTGAGGCACCTGTGCATAAGATGTCTGTTACGCGTGCTGCCCGCAGCAGCCCCGCGGTCCGGTCCTCTCACCTTTCCAGCTGCTCCAGCTGCTGGCTCCTCTTCGCTGGCAGCGGTGGGCCGCCAGCTTCGATCTCGGGTTCCCTCCGGTGCCTCCGGCCCTGCCATGCTACCCAGTGCTGCTAGCCAAGATGTCCCTGTTCGTCTGTCCTCTCCGCGTGGTGCACACGCATCACTGATTCTTTTAAAGGGCCCACGGCGGGAACCTGGCCGCGGATCCAGATGCTTACATCAGACTCCAGCGTATAAAAGCTCAGGCCTCACTCCATAGCGTTGCCTTTGCAACAGGTCTCCTCGTACTCCGAGTACTCGTTGCTATTCCTAGAATCGTCTCATCATTGTGTTCCTGTCTTCCTGGTTCCCAGTTCCTGTTCTCCTAGTTCCTGTTCATCTATGTGTTGGATTGACTCTATGGATTTGTCCACAGTTTCTCTCCAGCCCCGGACCTCCGCTAAGCCTGATTTCCTTCAGCTTCTCTCCAGCCCCGGACCTCCGCTACGCCTGACTACCATTCAGCTTCTCTCCAGCCCCGGACCTCCGCTAAGCCTGACTACCTTCAGCTTCTCTCCAGCCCCGGACCTCCACTACACCTGACTACTCTTCAGCTTCTCTCCAGCCCCCGACCTCCGCTACACCTGACTACCCTTCAGCTTCTCTCCAGCCCCAGACCTCCGCTACGCCTGACCATGCCTGCCTTCTCCGCACCCTGACCATTGCTTTTATTGACTAAGCCTGCCTTCTCCGTGCCTTGACCCTTGCTTTGCATGACTATGCTACAGACTTTCCTGTGTCCAGAGTTCTACATTGCTTGCCACAACTTCCACTCACCGCCGGCTCTAAACCTAGCCTGTCAGTGACGCCTCTCCTCGCCTATCCTCTGGACGTGGACTTTCAAGGCTTAGGCCTTCCTTTTCTTGGGTGCCTCCAGTTCCCCATTGTTCCTTTGGCACCTGAGCCTCCGTACCGAAACCAGTCCAGGATAGAACTACCCTATCTACAGACTTACTATTCATCTTTAGCTAACCTTGAGGCCCACCTAAGTCCTGCTGGCCCCGGTACCCAAAGGCTCAACCCAAGGGGAACGAGGGCTGGTATAGGTGAAGCTCCAGCAGCTTCTAGCTTCAGCCCACTCCCCCTGCTGATGGTGGGGACCCGTAGGGCCTCGCCTACAGGTTGCGTCAACCCCTCCTCAGCCCAAGGGTCCACCTCCAATGCAACAATGTCAAGCAGGACATTTCTGTAAGACATTTAAATGTTCGGAAAAACAATGTTGTTTTTTTTTAACCAAAGGTCTTCAGTTCCTTAATGGTTTCTGCACACATGGTAGAAACATAAATTCCCGTCCATTGTAATGTGATGCACAGTGATGCCATAACAGATCATCCAGAGGCCCACGTCCATCTATCTGAGGAAATGCTAGAGAGAAAACCCAGATACACGCAACCCTGTGTGTGAGTAGGGAGAGTAATTTTCAAAAAGATTTGCACGCATAAGCTCCAGTTTTCTGCACAGAAATTACTTTTTGAAACTTGTCCGTGGGTTGTGCGCGCGTAAAGTGTGGGCAGAAGCCATTTCACGGGTAACCTTTGCAAGCACTACAAAAGAGACATTCCAGCGAGCAGAGCTAGGGCAGTGACAGAACCTGCTCATGTACTTTTGATTTTTTTTTCAGAAGTATACGTGCAAATAAACACACAAACAAATATACGCACACACGAGTAGCTGTAACTTTGTGCATGTGTGCCTATGCCCAGTTCTCCCCACACCTGCAAATTTTCAAAGTAGATTTGTGCGTATATATCTGCTTTGAAAATTCTAGCTACAGTCCACAGGCTTTAGCATACACAAATTGTTTGAGAATGACCTTCTTAATGTGCATGTTATAATCACGGCCCTTCAGGATATGCTTCCTCTGGCAGATCTGGTGTCCACGATATTCTGTGAGTGCTTTAATGTTAGTGAGTGAAGTTTTCGCCTCCCCTTTTTCTCCACATTGATGCTTGTCCTCAACAGAAAAGAGTAATAAACACACATTCCAAAATGTCTTAGTCCTATTATTTGAAGGAAGTACAAACTAATTCCAAAAACAGGTTGGATATCCCTGAAGCAAGTCAGTGTAAATCAGATAGCTAATCGGGATCAATAATCAAATTGCTTTAGGGCCTTATGCCGTGATAATAGGCTCTAACACGCATTATATCGCGCGATGTACGCAATATTTTGCATGTTCCAGCCCAGATACCCTCCTCTATTACAATGACTTTTTTTGCATGAAATTTGCATGCTTGAATAATGCAAATGCATGCAAAGAAGATCGATACTAGGCAATTCTATGCAAATATTTTATTACAGCCGACCAAGAAGGTGGTCAGCCTCAATAAAATAACAATACCTCCCTGGCATGCATCAGATGTGCGGCGGGAGACCCTGGACTTTTATGCAGCAGGGAATCAAAACAAAAAAAACACAGCCAAATGGGGAGATTGAGCTTGAGTCATTGCTGACCCCTGTTTCAGCCTGGGGCCACCAGTCGAGGTAACCCTGATTCCCTAAGAAGAAAAATAAAGTTGAAAGTAAACACGTGGTGATGGAGGTAGAGTCCCCCTCTTCCGGCCACTCTGGTAGCCATATACAAAGCCCCTTTCCTCCTGATCCCTCAACTGACATATACAAAGCCCACCTCCATCCTGACCCCCCCCCCCACCCCCCGATTGACATATACAAAGCCCTACTCCCCCTGACCCCTCTGATAGCCTTAGCCGCCCTCTCCCCTGATTGATATTTACAAAGATCCCCTCCCCCTAACCCCCCAATAGCCATTGCCCCCTCTCCTCGGGCCCCCCCCCCCCACCCAGATACTCACCTACCTTATCCTTGATCCTGCGCAGGGACAGATGCACCTTCGCACCTGTCCCTGTCAGCACCATTTTCCAATATGGCGCCGACCTCATCTTGCCCCAACCATTAGACTGCGGTAAGGTCCAGAGATCAGATGTTGGCAAGGTGAGATTGGCACCATTTTGGAAAATGCTGCCGACTTGGACGGATGTGCGGGTGCACCCCCCCCTGCCACATGATTGAAGATAAGATAAGGGGGTCTCTGGAGGGGGGCCCAGGTGAGGGGAGCTTTGTAAATGTCGGAGGACGGGGGAGATGGGGAAAGGGATGAGTCTATCAGAGGGTCAGGGAGGAGGGGGGCATTGTTTTTGGCTGTCAGGGGGGCTTTGTATATGGCTATCAGGTGTGCTAGTGGAGAGGGAGAGGGGATACTGCCGCCGCTTCTGCTAACGCCGCCGCGCACGCTTACTGTCAACTTTATTTTTCTTTTTGGGGAGTCGGGATTGCCTCAACCCGCAGTCCCAGGTTGAAATAGGGGTCAGCAATGACCCCCATTCAACCTCCCCGTTTGGCCATGGGTTGTTTTTTTTTGGGCAGCCAGCATCTCTTTAAGATGATGGCGGTTCTGTGAGGTTGGGGCCACAGTCGCATTAAAGGGCCGCTCACCGCAGTCTTTTGTGTCGTGGTGTCTGTCCGCAAAGGAAAAGAATGCACCATGGAACCACGTTGTGTTTTTTGGGAAGGGGCCCCACTATCATGGCGACACACACACACACCTCCCCCCCCCCCCCCCTCCCGCGATAGTGGGACCCCATCCTGCATGAACGCGCTGCATTTTGTTGAATCTAGGCCAAAGACAGACATTTGACTTCCCCTTTCTTTTTCAGTAAATCTGCACTTCTTATAAATTGGGCTGGTGAACTTTGCATGTATCCTTCTAACTAACCTGAGACTGCAGCCTCCTCCTGCATAATGTGTGAAACTGTCAGCCACAGTAACTGATCCCTTCGGTGTATGTATGTCTCTATTGACTGAGCTCATAACAAACACAATGGGACCCAGTCTGTATACATAAATAGCTTCTGCCTCAATTGCAGACTCTCTTGCTTGGTTGCCTTATATTTTTCTTAAACTATTTAGCACATCTTTAGGAACAGAATTCTTTGTTTTGGCATAGTTCTTCACCTAGTCTACCAATCAGTAGTTAATTAAAGTTCTTCTAATGTATCTAGTTGCCTCAGGTTATAATCTTAGACCTAGATTCACTAAGCTGTGATATTTTATCATGGGAGATACCAAATATTGCATGATATTTTACCCATCCCCAACAAAATATCATGGTGGCATTGCCACATTCTTTTGACTCATGAAAAAAGTCCATGAGATAAAAGAACACGGCAGGGGATCTTAAAAATGCATGATGGTGGCCCCCAACACATAGGGCTGCCATCACTTTAAAGAGCCATGCAGCCCAACATATTCTCCCCCATAAGGTTTTTTAAAAGTCACTGAGGGTCTTATTACATCCCACCACCACCCAGGGCCACCTGTTGCGCTGGTGGTGGACCCTTGGCCTGAGATGGGGTTGATACTACCCGTAGAGCAAGTCCCACGGGTCCCCACCATCGGGAGGCGGAGCTGACCTGGAGATGGAGGCCAACTGGAGTTTTGCCAATACCAGCCCTCGTTCCCTGCAGGTTGAGCCCTTGGGTGCCAGGGCCAGCTGGTCTTAGGCGGGCCTCTGTGTGATGACACCCAGTAGATGAGATGCAAGAGTTGCCAAGGACCAGCAAGAGGTATCAAGGGGCCGGCTTAGGTCCGGACGAGGCAGAGATCCAGGGACACGGACGCCAAAAGGAACAAGGTGGAGACAGGTGGCACCCAGGTAATAGAAGGCAGAAGCTTGAAAGGCCAAGTTCAGGGAGATACCGAAAGCGTAGTCAAAGGCAGGCTGGTGTCAGGGCAGGCGGCTGAGCAAGACAAGGTACAGAGTCCAGTGGAGCAAGGGTCAGAGCCAGAGGTCAATACTGAGTGTGGTCCAACATAGCAAGGGTCAAAGCCAGAGGGTTAATCCTGAGTATGGGCCAACGTAGCAAGGGTCAAAGCCAGAGGGTCAATCCTGAGCGTGGTCCAACGTAGCAAGGGTCAAAGCCTGAAGGTCAATCCTGAGCATGGTCCAACGTAGCAAGGATCAAAGCCAAAGGGTCAGTCCAGCAAGACGAGGAAGGGACCAAGGTATGAGTCAGGAACAGGAACCAGGAATGAAGGGCAACGAGCACACGAACAAACGTGGAGACCTGTTGCCAAGGCAAGGAACTAGTGGCTGGCCCTGCCTTATATAGCAGGGCCCGATGATGTCATCATCCGGGGCCATGGTCTAGTTTCCCGCCGCGGCCCCTTTAAAGGTGCAAGAGGCGAGCGCACCTAAGCCAAGGCCCATAGGAGGCTGGATGACAGCATTCCCGAGCTGAACATCTAAAGGGCGAGAGAGTATTAATCCGCCCTGATGAAGCGTTAGGCAAAACATTAACGTTGACGGGGATGAGCAGCACAGACTTGTTGTGAAAAAAAGAAAATCTGCAACAAGTATAAAGATAAGTGCTTTCTTTCATGATGTCGGGAAGGTTTCAGATACAACATACAAATATATTATCTGAAACGTAAATATGTTAACATGCTCTATCTCGAAGCAATGAGTTACAAATCAGACGGGCTGTTATAAAGAACATAAGTTGCTGTGATATCAAAGCTGCGATATAATGTCATTAAAACTTGGCTGAAGTGTAGCACTTAGTGTGAATCAAAATTGCTGCGATACTAACATAGCAGCAAAGGCTTCTTTTTAGATGGAAAAAAAAAGAGAAAATGAGACAATAAAGACCAGTGATTGAACTTACTGGCTCACAAAACTCCTGGTCATTCAGACCTTTTTCCCAGTTCTGAGGTCTTTGTCTCGATAATCAAATAATATTGTTGAAATAATTTAATAAAGAATAATTTTTAACAGCAAATCACTGATATTGAGATAACCTATGACTGGTTCTCACAGTTAGTCATATGTGTTTACTATAATTGGATACTAGCTGTTACCTTTTCTATTCTATACTTAAAATAGCGTGGCTGACAAACTTTTAAATCAGCCATGTTATTTTATTTACATAGGATTAGGTATTCATGAACAGCTTTGAATGGATTTCCAAATTCATGCAATGGAAATGTAGTATAAAGCAGGTCATTGTAATAGGAGCATGTTTCAGGCACGAATATTGCATGATACGCTATTTAAAATGCATTATAGCCCTATTGCTGCTTGATAAATCTCCCTATTAGATTGTGAGCCCTCTGGGGATAGGGAAATATTTCCACTTTGAAGTGCTGAAAAGTAGAATATAAATAGATAGTATGCTAGGATTCCCAAGAGGGGGATATGATAGAGGTCTACAAAATCATGAAAGGACATGAATGGGTAAATGTGAATCGGGTATTTATTCTTTTGGATAATATAAGAACTAGGGGGCACTCCATAAAGTTAGCAAGTAGAACATTTATTATATTTTATTTTATTTTCTCTTTTTTCTATATCGCCTATCATCAGTCTAGGTGGTTTACAAATTTTTCATGTATATAAAATTTTAAAATAAATGAGATACAATACCAGTACAAAATACTATAAAACATACAACATGAATAAACGACTCTTGACCTTCCCCTTGACCTTCCCCTTAAATCTTCAGCCCTGTCTCTTTATTTTTATTTATCGGAGAAAATACTTTTTCACTCAATGCTCTGGAATCCATTACCAGAGGATGTGGTTAAGGCAGCTAGTGTATCCGGGTTTAAAAAAGGTTTGGATAAGTTCCTAGAGGAGAACTCCATAAATTGTTACTAATCAATAGGGAATAGCCACTGCTTGTTGCCGGCATTAGAAGCTTGGGATCTATTTAATGATTGGGTACTTGCCAGGTACACGTGACTTAGATTGGCCACTGTTGGAAACAGGATATTGGGCTTGATGGACCCTTGGTCTGTCCCAGTATGGTATGTTCTTATGCAGGTAGGGATTTCAGAATATTCATAATGAATCTGCATACATCTGAGTTAATAAGCAAAAAATAAGCAAAATCTTTCAAATATTTAGGTGACCTTGGCAGCCAATACAAATCATTTCCAGAGTTATTTCAAGGTTAACCATAAATAATCCTAAAGTGATTATTCAAAACTGGGTTTGCAGATTACTTATAGCAGAAATAAGCAGAGAGGTCCATATTCAAAAGATTTGGGCACGTGTCCTGCTAAACTTTAGTCAGTTAATAAGCTAGCTGGCTAGAATGTAACTGGGAGGAGCTGAGTTAGCCAAATAAGTTATTGGACTAAATCTAGTTGGCCCATAGGGCTGCCCTAAAGTTAGCTGGGTAAATGTATCTGGCTAACTTTAAGATAGCTGGATATATTCAGCGGTGTGGCTGAGCCACTGAATATATGGATTAAATTATCCAGATAAGTTTCTCCAGCTAACTAGCCAAGCCACACAGTGGCTGAATATGGTGCTCTATGTGTTTATTATTTGCAGAAGCTCAAGAAAGCATATTTGTAGAGGATACTTGGAAGGTGAGCTTCAAGCAGAGCAGCAGAGACAGCACGAGGTTTTTATATACTGTGCAGCTGCAGAAACTGCTGTGCCGTTTATAATGGGTCTGGCCCGGGTGCCTTACTGTTCCTGAAGTCATTCTAAAGTTTGCAGCAAGTAACAATACATCAATTTGCATCCCATAAGTAATTAGAGCAGTGTAATGCTTTCTGGGTAGCTGCTCTGTATTCTGCACTAAGTTGCTGAACCCTTTCAGGAAGGTAAAACAAGAAATCCCTTTGAAGATTTTCTTTAACTGGAAAGTATTCCCAGGGGTAACCTTGCATCTTAAAAGGGATAGCTTTTCCAGGTTGCTGCCAGGTTTCCCCGGTCTTTTATGCTAAGAGAAAGAACATTGTCATGGCATTCTAACACCAAGAGGATATACAGTTTCTACCAAGGTCCAACCTGTCCAGAGTTCAATCAGCAGTTTCAGCCGTGCAGGAGAGGAGAGGGCTTCTCCCTAAAAAGAATCCGAGCCAAAGTGCTTTCTGGCTTTCTATAAAATCAAGATAGCATGCCTCCTTTTAAAAACGAGCTTCGACGGCACAGAACCAGCCAGGCGGTGCAGAAGATAGGCGGGCGGGTCCCCATTTCAGAATTCCATCCAGATGTTGTCAGGACGTGCACGTTCATTAGGGCATTGAAGCACAGCCAGCTGAGGACTGGGACAGTGCAAGGCACACTGGCACGCCTCACTTTCCTTTGTCTTTCAGCATCCCCTGGTTTCTCAGCTTTAATGCACCAGATGTGGCTTTGCCCCACCGCTGCCGTTTTCTCACTTGTTATCTGAGGCTAACTTACGACTTGTACCTGCTTTTCTGAACGTTTTTGCATTGACATTTGAGTTAAAGTCACTTGGGTAATTAGTGAACCCGCACATGCCCAAATCCTATCAGCTGTGCTAAAGGCAAAACTCACAGGATACTTACTAGCCACCAGGGCAAATGTCTCTGGAGAACGATGGTGGCGTCAAAAGAGCAGGAGAGGCTTAGGGTCATTATTTTATAAGATAACCAGATTTGTCAAGAGCCAAAATTATGAGCTTAATTTCAGCACTACTGACCTTTAAAATGAAGTTTAATAAACTCCGGATGTATTCAATAGGAAAGGATTTTCAGCAACATTCATTTCAGTGGTTACTTGAGCAGGAAAAGAAAGCATCAGCTCATCTCTGTGCCGTAACACAAAGTCCCGGCAGCTGCATCAGTCATGGGGAAAGCTGGATTCTTTGCAGGCTATGACACCTTTCATTCGACGAACATGATGAGCATTTATAGGGATGTGCAATCATTTTCTAACAAAATGAAAAATACAGCAAAAAAAACAAAAAACCCGCCATGTTTTGTTTCGCCAAAGTTTGTGGCATTTTTTCATTTCATTTCAGAAACAAAAAATACCCTTCAGGCTTAAAACAATCAATCCCTAACGCCCCCCCCCCCCCCCCCGCAGGCTTACCCCTGTCCTCTCCACCTCTTTGATGTCCCCTTACCCCATCCGTGGAATCTCCAAAGGCAAAGTGGGAAGGAGCAATCTCCCCCGACTTCAGAGTGGTGCTGGCCAGCCCTGCCACCTCGGCCATTGTGGATGGGACCCGGGGGGGCAGGAGCAGCTTGGGAAATGCCATGGATGGAGAAAGAGGACTGGGGAAGGTGAGCAGAGAGGGGAAGCCCTGGGTAGGGGAGGGCATTTCCATTTTTTAAGTCTACGGCACAGGGGATTTTTGGCAGGGGGAAGGCCCTTCTTTTCCTTTTGTTTTGCTTTTTTCTATTTGTTTTGTTGGTTTTTTTTTTCAGTTTAATGTTTATCAAAATGAACATCCAAGAAAAGAACTAATTTAAGTAAAATGCAACAAAAGATTTTTCCTTCCACGCCCCTGGTACATTCTCCTCCCAAGGAATCTGTAAGGACTTAAAAGATCGTATAATACAACAATATTTCTGTTTCATTTTCATTGATCCAATAAAAGGTACCAGCCTACCAACTTCGTGATGCGTTGAGCTTTGTGATGTAAATTGGGTACATTTATTCCAAGCTGATTCTTTTGTCCACATTCCTGAGACAAATGGCTTTCAGAGAGTTACACTCCATCACCTACTTGGCCAGCCTGAAGAATACTTAAAATGTTTAGACTTAAGCGTTTTCCACTCTTAGGATTTTTGAAAATTCAGTGAACTTTGTCTAATAAGTTTACTGATTTTTAGAGCTCCCCCCTCCCCGCGTCCTCCAGGCTTTTCCACTGTTTGTGTTTTGATCATTGCTCAGTGTTTTGATCAAGCCCAGCATCCTGTTTCCAACAGAGGCCAAACCAGGCCAAATAATAGAAGGACTAGGGGGCACTCCATGAAGTTAGCATGTGGCACATTTAAGACTAATCGGAGAAAATTCTTTTTCACTCAACGCACAATTAAGCTCTGGAATTTGTTGCCAGAGCATGTGGTTAGTGCAGTTAGTGTAGCTGGGTTCAAAAAAGGTTTGGATAAGTTCTTGGAGGAGAAGTCCATTAACTGCTATTAATCAAGTTTACTTAGGGAATAGCCACTGCTATTAATTGCTTCAGTAGCATGGGATCTTCTTAGTGTTTGGGTAATTGTCAGGTTCTTGTGGCCTGGTTTTGGCCTCTGTTGGAAACAGGATGCTGGGCTTGATGGACCCTTGGTCTGACCCAGCAAGGTAATTTCTTATGTTCTTAAGAACCTGGCAATTACCCAAACACCAAGAAGATCCCATGCCACTGATGCAATTAATAGCAGTGGCTATTCCCTAAGTCAACTTGATTAATAGCCGTTAATGGACTTCTCCTCCAAGATCTTATCCAAACCTTTTTTGAACCCAGCTACACTAACTGCTCTAGCCACATCCTCTGGTGAGGTCTGATCCCTTACAGCAGGTTTCTTTCCCAATGAGTGACATGCAGGAACTCTCTGAAAAGGGCAGAGCGTTTTCACTACTCCAGTTTCTTGTCATAATTGTACTTTTTAATTAACGGCATTTCTAAGGGTATCTTCTAGGAGCACAAACCCAAACTGCTTATGTTGCTTAATTAAAGGAGTTTAGTTGTGTTTCTGCGTCCATTATCACACCAATAAATCTGCATGATTAAAAGCACATTACCTTTCTTCACAGATGTAGTGTAAAGCAAATTAAGCCGCAAGCTTCAGTGAGGCAGTATCAGTTGCTCTCTTACAGAAACTGCCTAGCTTTCATTTGTAAAAGTGTAAAATCTCTTAAATCCTCTTGATATATGTTTTAGCAGACTATTTCAGCAAGGAACTGAACTTTCATCTACTTACTATTGCACCTATTGATCTGCTGCTTTTGTGTGTCAGAGCCTTAGAAGTTTAAAGCCTTATTGATAGGCTCCTAATTAAGCGATGTAATTCATCCAGACTGTAGTATCGCTCCACTAGGACTTTTCATCTCTCAGCACAGATCTGTTACACGATTGCCTCCTGTCTAGGCTTTTTGTTTAATTTTTTCTTTTTCCCTTTTGGCTGCAACAGTTAGCGAAGATTTTACCATTCATGGAAAAAAAAAGCAATCTGGCAGTCCTTGGATAATACAGCTTGGTGTTATTTTTATTCAGAAACAGTAATTGGTAGGAATGCAGAAAATAGTAATGCAGCTGTATTCCGGTGAAAGAACGTATCCTGGGGAGCAGACGCATTCTATTAACAGGAATTACCTCCTTGTGCACGAGCATGCTCGCTTTTATAGGCTGGATGCATTTTCAGCCTGAAAGAACAAAAAATTCACCAAGCAAAATTCCTGTGAGCAAAATTCACTAAAGGATAACAAAAAGGTCTAGTTAGCAGATTAGCTTGAAAAAATGTCCCTGCTGATCGGCTAAATATAGTCACCTTTTTTCACTAGGCAGCTACCTTTAGTTGCTCAAAAAGTTGATGGAGGCATGTTTGGATTGTGCAACGGAATAGCAGACTTAAAGCCGGTTATTATATAGCCAGTTAGATTTAGAAAAAGTTTCATCTACAACCTAACCATCTGATTGCAGCTGAATTTTCCTAAAGATAGCCTATCTTGCTGGTTAATGCCACTGGAAAAATTTGCCCCAAGATGCATGCAAGGTCAATTAGAATATAGGGGCCAATGTACTAAATTGTAAATGGGGATAACACATGCAGAAATGCTAAATCATGTGTGTAATTGCACAAATTATTTGGTGTTTTTGTATCTGCTATTTTTCACTTTTGTCCATTCCCAAAATACACAAAATGGCTGAATTGAGAAATCATGCAAAGTGACTCATTAACAATTCAGCAAAAGTTCAATTTTGCACAGAAAATCATTCAAATAGGCAATTACCCATGAAACTTAGCTACACCTCAGGGAGATGTAGTTAGACTTTTTTTTGCAAAAAAAAAAAAAAACAATTGCACAGAAACCACTATAGGAGTCTTTAGCCCAGCACCACAATGAAAACACTGCGTAGTATCGGGAAACTTATACAGGTTAGTCTATTGGCCTCTATATTTGCACCCATGTTAGTCAATTCAATTCTGCCTTCTTATATGGAGTACTAACTGCAATGTGATGCACGGGATGGGCAACATGGGCCACTCATTACTGTGTTATTATTTAAGTGCTAGCCTAAAAGATCACATTACTCCAGTTTTATATAGGCTGCACTGGCTTCCGGCACAGTGGCACATTAAATTTAAGCTCCTAACTACTACTGTGTTTAAGACCTTGAGCAGTGATGTTCCCAGATGTATTGCTGCATTCCTAAAAATTTATTGACCATTACTACTACTACTTAACACTTTTATAGTTATACTCGATGTATGAATTGTATAAAAATATACAAGAAACAATTCCTTCTCAGTAGAATTTACAGTCTAATCAAGACATTTCCAAAAAGGCTTTGGAAATTTAATGTATTAAGAAATTTTTAAAAATTAACGAGGCCTCAAAAAGGTGAGTTTTTAGCTGGATTTAAATAAGACGAGAGAGGGAGCATAATGCACCAGGTTAGAAAGTCTATTTCAAGCACACAGTGCAGCCAAATGGAAAGCACAGAATTGGTAGTAGAGGAGAAGGGCATAGATAGGAGTGACTTGCTTAATGAGTGCAGTGTACGAAGAGAGGTGTAGAGAGACTTTTAAGGAGCTGCAGAATGAAGCTTCTTGTAGGTGAGTAAGAGGAGCTTGAACTGTATGTGGGAATAGATAGGAAAGCAATGTGGTCGCTTGGGTGTAGCGACTTTGGAGAAAAATAAGTCGTGCAGCTGAATTTTGGATGGATTGTAGTGGAAAGGGATGGCTCACTGGGAGACCTGTGAGGAGTGGGTTGCAATAGCTAAGCAGGAGGTGATGAGAGAGTGGATAAGGGTGCTGTGTTCAGAAAGGAAGGGACAGATTTTGGCGGCGTTACAAAGAAATGGCACATTTTAGCAGTGTTTTGGATATGTATAGAGAAGGATAGAAAGGAGTTGAATTTGACTCCAAGGATATGGGATGAGAGGACTGGGAGGATTACAGTGTTATCCACGGAAATAGAAAAAGGAAGAAGAGGGGAATTGGGCTCGAGGGAAAGATAAGGAGCTCTGTCTTGGTCATGTTGAGTTTAAGGTGGTGAGGGGGACATCAGGCAGCAATATCAGGCAAGCAGGCTGAGATCTCGGACTGGATTCCTGATTAAATTTCTGGTGCAGAGAGGTAAATCTGGGAATCGTCAGCATAAAGATGGTATTGAAAGCCATGAGAGGAAATCAGAGCACCAAGGGAATTAGTATAGACAGAGAAGAGAAGAGCCCAGAACAGAACGGATAGTGGGATGACAGAAGAGGAGAATCCACCAGAGGAAACACTGAAAGTGCTATGGGAGAGGTAAGAAAAGAACCAAGACAGGATGGAGCCCTGAAATCCAAGTGAGGATAGAGTAGCAAGGAGTAGGTGGTTATCAACAGTGTCAGAAGCAGCAGATAGGTCAAGCAGGGTAAGGACTAAGGCCTTTTGGTTTTATCCATAATCAGGTCATTGGAGAATTTTGGCAAGGGCTGTATCTGTGAATGCAGAGGCCAAAAGATAGATTGGAGTGGACCAAGAATGGCTTGAGAGGAAAGAAAGTCAAGACAGCAGCAGTGAACAGCATGTTCAAGTAATTTGGAAACAAAAAGGAGGAGAGAGACGGGGATGATAGTTGGCAGGGTAGGTAGGGTCCAAGGAGAGCTTTTTGAGGAGTGGTGTGAACACAGCATGTGTGAAAGCAGCAGGAACGGTAGCAATGGAAAGTGATAGATTGAGGATGTGATAGATAGAAGGGATGACTGCAGGGGAAAGAGCTGAGGAATGGGGTCAGAGGAGCAAGCAGTGAGTTTGGAGAAGAGAAAATGGACAGTTTCTTCTACTGTGACTTTAGAAAAGGGGAGAGGAAAGAAGTGGGGGAGAGGGAAGTAGAGGTGACCTGTGAATCTTGTCATGGACGTAGTCGGCCCTAGTCTGTGCAGAAACTGAAGGGGGAGGGAGAGGAAGCAAAGGAAGTTTGAGGAGTGTGGTAAAGAGACAGCAAGGGTTGAATGCAAGAGTGTTTGTTAGATGAGCGTAGCAGTCTCGCTTGGCAAGTGCAATAGCAGACTGGAAGGAGGTCAGCAGGAGTTAAAATGTATGAAGTCTGCTTGGCCATGGGAGATGACCTCCAGATTTGCTTGTGATATTAAACACAAAAACTATTTAGAGGAGCACACACACACACAGAGACGCCTCCTCCCTTTGAAAAACACAATCAAAGGGGCCTCATTTTCAGGGAGGGTCATTCTCAAAACTTTTTTGTGTGGGCCAACATCCGTTTACCCAGTTTACAAATAGGCACATAGACTAAGGTAAGTAAATGTAGGATATCGTACATTCTAACAGGTGCCAATAAAGTTCGGTTACAATTTCATAAATAAAATCATTATTTGAGTAATGTTGGTCAAGTCCAGGTATATTGAATGATTTCAGTATGTTTTCTCTCAAGGTGAAGGAATTCAGTTTTGTCAATGTTGATAACCAGTTCCATTTGGTTTAGTAGTTGTTTAATTATGTCTAGGTACATGTTAGCTAGACTTAATGTTTTTTCAATTGTGTTGTCTATTGGTAGAATTAATCAAATGTCGTCTGCCTAAATGTAATGTATTATCCCTAGGCCTGCCAGCAGATGACATAAGGGTAGCAAATATATGTTAAAGAGGGAGGCAGACAGCGCTGAACCCTGAGGTACTCCTGTTTCAAGTTTAAATTTTTCTGATAATGTGTTTTTTATCTGGACTTGAAAGAACCTGTTGTTTAGGTAGGATCTGAACCAGTTTATTGTTTTGTCACATAATCCAATTTCTTCAAGTCATTTTAGTAGTATTTTGTGGTTTACTGTATCAAAGGCTGCAGATAAGTCGAGCATTATAAGGATGTAATGTTTACTGTTATCAACACCTCTTAATATGTTGTCTTAGTGAGAGAAGTAATGTCTCAGTGCTGTAATGTTTTTGGAAGCCGTGTTGTGAAGGGTACAGTATATTATTATTGTCTAGGTGTTCAGCTAGCTGTTTCTGTACTGTTTTCTCTATTAATTTAGCTAATAATCAGGTCGATACTGTAACGTGCGGTTGAAGATTTCCCGTCTGTGACGTGCTGGGAGCGCACAATTCGGACGCGTAAGGCGATCCAGCGATACAGTCTTCAGTTTCACGCGTCCTTAGCGCTTCTTAAAACAGACGCATAACCCTTTCCGCACGCAGCGTGTATATGATATGTAAATGAACGAATTAGCTGTATAATGAAGGAATTAGCTATTCCCCTCCGATACTGTGACGCGCGCTCAGATTATCTCCTTTGTAACCCGCTATTTTGCCGCGTCCTTAACCTGTTAGTTTACCGCCTACCCTCTACTTGGTGTTAGTGTGGTGTTAGTGTGGTGTTCGAAAATTAAAACGGGAATAAAGTGTAAAAAATGGGGGTAAAACCGTAAAGTGTAAAAAACATTGCAGCGTAAGTTGTTTATATATATGTATAAATACCTGTCACTTTCCTGTCACTTTCCGAATCCCCCAGGCGTGCGGTCATCGAGGCGGCGGCGGGAGCCCGTTCATCCAGGCGGCGGCGGCGGGAGCCGGCGAGCGGGTGGGCGCGCGTTGGATCCAGGCGGCGGTGGGAGCCGGCGGGTGGGTGGGCATGTGTTCGATCCAGGCCGCGGCCGGGTGGGCGTGCATTCCTCCAGGCAGAGGGAGCCGGCGGCGAAAGCAGCCTCCGGCTCCCTCTGCCTGGATGAATGCACGGCCCCCGCCGGCAGTGAATGAATGCCCGTGCGATTTCGGCGCTCAAGGCCCCGTCCGGTCTCCAGTGCAGCCCCAGTCCTGTCCCCTCCTCCCGAAGCAAAAAAAACAAAAAACCGAAAAAGTAGCCAGGCTCGGGCCTGCTACGGTAGTCCCTTCTCCCTCCCGATTTTGGCGCTCAAGGCGGCCGGGTGGGCGTGCATTCATCCAGGCAGAGGGAGCCGGCGGCGAAAGCGGCCTCCGGCTCCCTCTGCCTGGATGAATGCACGGCCCCCGCCGGCAGTGAACGAATGCCCGTGCGATTTCGGCGCTCAAGGCCCCGTCCGGTCTCCGGTGCAGCCCCAGTCCTGTCCCCTCCTCCCGAAGCAAAAAAAACAAAAAACCGAAAAAGTAGCAAGGCTCGGGCCTGCTACGGTAGTCCCTTCTCCCTTCCTCCCGATTTTGGCGCTCAAGGCGGCCGGGTGGGCGTGCATTCATCCAGGCAGAGGGAGCCGGCGGCGAAAGCGGCCTCCGTCTCCCTCTGCCTGGATGAATGCACGGCCCCCGCCGGCAGTGAATGAATGCCCGTGCGATTTCGGCGCTCAAGGCCCCGTCCGGTCTCCGGTGCAGCCCCAGTCCTGTCCCCTCCTCCCGAAGCAAAAAAAAAAAAAAACCGAAAAAGTAGCAAGGCTCGGGCCTGCTACGGTAGTCCCTTCTCCCTTCCTCCCGATTTCAGTGCTCAAGGCGGCCGGGTGGGCGTGCATTCATCCAGGCAGAGGGAGCCGGTGGCGAAAGCGGTCTCCGGCTCCCTCTGCCTGGATGAATGCACGGCCCCTGCCGGCAGTGAATGAATGACCGTGCGATTTCGGCGCTCAAGGCCCCGTCCGGTCTCCGGTGCAGCCCCAGTCCTGTCCCCTCCTCCCGAAGCAAAAAAAAAAAAAACCGAAAAAGTAGCAAGGCTCGGGCCTACTACGGTAGTCCCTTCTCCCTTCTCCTCTCCTCCCGATTTTGGCGCTCAAGGCAGCCGGGTGGGCGTGCATTCATCCAGGCAGAGGGAGCCGGCGGCGAAAGCGGCCTCCGGCTCCCTCTGCCTGGATGAATGCACGGCCCCCTCCAGCAGTGAATGAATGCCCGTGCGATTTCGGCGCTCAAGGCAGTCACATGCCGTGACGTCAAGAGTCTTGACGTCACGCCTTGAGCGCCAAAATCGCACGGGCATTCATTCACTGCCGGCGGGGGCCGTGCATTCATCCAGGCAGAGGGAGCCGGAGGCCGCGTTCGCCGGCGGCTCCCTCTGCCTGGATGAATGCACGCCCACCCGGCCGCCTTGAGCACCGAAATCGGGAGGAAGGGAGAAGGGACTACCGTAGCAGGCCCGAGCCTTGCTACTTTTTCGGTTTTTTGTTTTTTTTGCTTCGGGAGGAGGGGACAGGACTGGGGCTGCACTGGAGACCGGACGGGGCCTTGAGCGCCGAAATCGCACGGGCATTTATTCACTGCCGGCGGGGGCCGTGCATTCATCCAGGCAGAGGGAGCTGGAGGCCGCTTTCGCCGCCGGCTCCTCTGCCTGGATGAATGCACGCCCACCCACCCAGCCGCCTTAAGCGCCGAAATCGAGAGGAGAAGGGAAAAGGGACTACCGTAGCAGGCCCGAGCCTTGCTACTTTTTCGGTTTTTTTTTTTTTTTTTTGCTTCGGGAGGAGGGGACAGGACTGGGGCTGCACCGGAGACTGGATGGGGTCAGGGCAGGTAAGCGGGGGCTGGGGGAAAGTTTGCTGAGCATCAGGGAACATAACTGTCCACTTCCTGGTACCTGTCATTTGAAATGTCATTTGAAATGACAGATACCAGCGCGGCCGTGAAGCGTTAGGCCCGCGAACCCAGGATACTATATAGGCGCTCTATACAGTAAAATGGGTTGCGCGGGCCTAATGCTTGCCTAAGGCTTCGCAGCCGCGGCATGCATTTGCATGCAATTTGAAGAGAGTATCGAGCGGTAGGTGAAGAGAACTGTGCGTGGGGGAACGAGGGTGCGCCTGACACTGCCGCACTGTTTCTGCCGCGGCCTTAGAGTATCGATCTGAATGGGAGGTTTGAGACTGGGCGGTAGTTAATGAGGATTAGTGGGTCACTGTTTTTCTTTTTGATGATTGGTTTAATGATTGCCCCTTTTAGTGTATCTGGCATTAATCCTTCAGTTAGGGATAGGTTTATGATATTAGTTAGTGTTGGGATTACTACATTGGTAATCTTTTTTATCTCAGTTGTTGGTATTGTATCGATTTTGTGTGGAGCAAGGTTTATATTTTTTATCATTGATTCAACTTCTTGTTCTGATATTTCTATAAATGAGGACCATATGTTGACATCTCTTTTTTGCATTACGATTGCTTATTTGCTGTTTTTTGGGAGTTTGTTTCTTAGGTTTAATTTTATTTGTGGGGATCCACAAATAAAGAGGCTGACAAGGTGTCTGTAGGAACCCCTGATGTATATGGAACCACCTTAGGAGAACCAAAGAGGCCATCTCATCCGTCTAGGAGTTATCCGATGGGACAGAGTAAAGCACAGTACAGATCTGTAAAGTAGAAGGCAGGTCTGTTCTCTTTTCCGACACAGGGATCACTGGGGAGGAAAGTAACTTTATTGTTGGGTCTTTCTTCCTCTGCAGGACAGAAGAATAAGCAGCACTTACAGTAAGGAGAGAGAAAGAGCCGATGGCATGTGTGCCCATCACTTTAATGATATAAATTGTAAGATAATGCAGTATTCTGATACATTCATAAATGATAATATGAGGAGGAAAAATAACTTTAATAACCTGGCGCTGGGGGGGAGGGTCATCAAACTATTATGAATTATCAAACAGCTATCTCTGGCGACTACTTCTAAAGTATTAACAACAGCCTTTCCGTTGTTCTTTGAATTTGGTAGGCTTTTGTCAGCTCTCAGGCACCCATGACTTCTGAAGAAATATCAGTGTGCAAGCTCCTTTCACTCCGTTTCCTCTTCCCCTGCCTGTTCTCTCTCACCATTGACCAGAACCCATCACTGTTGCCTAGGATACCTTCTTATCTTGTCTGTCTCCTAGCCCAGGACTCTCATTTGTGTGCAGATTAAGCTCCGAAAGAGATAAAGAGCCGAGCCCCCCCCCCCCCCCCCCCCCCCCCCCCCAGTTTCTGCGGAGTTCCCCCTCTGCAGGTCTGCGTGAGAGCTCTGCTCTTCCAGCACAGCGTGGAGCAGAAATTACCAACCCCCTCCCCCAGAAGCATGAGGACCCCAGCACGTACTCCTGCCGCCGGTCTCGCGTACAAAGTCGGACATAAAAATGAAGAGTAAAGGTCTCCTTAAAGTTTTTTGTGCATCTCACAACCAAGGACCGATGCGATCTTATTTATAAAGCTCATTATAAACTCTATTTCAGTTATCCCTTCTCCTGTGCAGGGGAAAGGGGGCAAGGATTTCTCTCACCAAAGCACTTGAGAAGATTAAAATGATATAGCAAGAAATTCTAAATGGACTTGTTTAAAAAAAAAAAAATTCTATTTCCTGGCATTGCTGCCTTGACATAGTTGGATTGTATAAAATCCCATCTGCTCAGCTGTGTTTCATTTCAGAACAAGCAACATGTTGCTTTAATTATAGAGGCATAAATGACGCATAAACTTTCAAATCCTTATCTACCGTTACCCTCCATGCCCATCCCAAGCATGCCCGGAATCTCCATTTCAGGCCTTGTCACCTATGATTCTTACAAGACCAACCTAAATCCAATACCCACATCCCCTTATTAGCAAGTTTTTTTAATAATCCGCATAACTACCAAAACCAGGGAAGCCATTATCCAAAACGGTCTGCCTCCACGTGCTCCATGCAGGTCACCCCAGTGCTTTCCTGAAAGCCCGATGCACTCTTGTCACTGTTGCTAGGATTGTAACCACCACCACTCTGTGCAGCAACACTCACCCAACTTTGTGAAAGACTGCATGTGCAGAAATTTGTGCAACCTTTTCTAAGCCAAGTTCAAATTTGTGCACTACGAGCCAGTATAATGCAAATGATACCAGAATTTCTTGTGCGTGCTATGTTTTGTTGCATGCGTGGGGTTCATGACCTGTGTGCTTGCGCACATGCACATAGCTTAGAGCAGGGCTAGTGCAAGGGGATTGGGCGCCCTAGGCAACTTCAGCCTTGTGCCACCCCCCCCCCCTCCCCAGCCCCACCCCCAGTGGCAGCCCCATCTCCAGGGGCAGGGACCACATGCCGCCACTCCCCCACCCCAAAAAAACCTCGCAAAACACCTGGTCCAGCGGGAAGCCCGGGAGCAATCTGCCACTCCTGGGTCGTCTGCTGCCACTAATCAAAATGGTGCCAGTGGCCTTCAGCCCCTACCATGTGACAGGGGCTACCGGTGCCATTGGTTGGCCCCTGTCACATGGTAGGGGCTATAGGCCACCGGCTCCATTTTGGTTAGTGGCAGCCTAGGCCCCGGGAGCAGAAGATCGCTCCTGGACCCTCCGCTGGACCACCAGGGGGGCATCGGGAGGGTGGCACGACGGGGGGGGAGGGCTGGGCAGAATTTTGAAGGGGCACTTTTTGCCATTTCAAATTTCTGCTGCCTGAAGTGGCCACGAGCGGCGGCGGTGCCCATAAATCTCGGCGCCCTAGGCACAGGCCTAGCTCACCTAGTGGTTCCGCCGGCCCTGGCTTAGAGGAAAAGGTGCTGAGTAGGTTATCTGAATGCCTTCTGGAAGCATAGACTGTTAGTTCATAACCACCACTCCATGCAGGCTACCTCAGTGCTTTCTTGGAACATCGATACAATCGTACCACTGCTCTTAGTGTCATAAGTACAATTCAAAACACTTTGCACAATTCATAAATTAATCAATGACGAAAACGCCGACTGGCTAAACACCGCTTTACGATTACATGTCCCTCAAAGAAATCTCAGGTCGGCCAATAAAGCACTGCTAACCATACCCTCAGTCAGAACAGCAAAGTTGACCCAGGTGAGAGATAGAGCTCTATCTTTGGCAGGACCATTATTATGGAACACATTACCACTTGAACTGAGATTAATGAAAGAATTAAAACTTTTCAAAAAAGGCCTAAAAACTTGGCTTTTCAAAAAAGCATTTCACAATGAGAACAATGACTAACAACACATACAGCTGAAAGTCACCAACAAACAGAAAATTGACAATTTTATTATTTGTTACCCATTATTAAATATTAAATTGAAACAGTATACACATATGATTTTCCCAAAATCATATAAATGGTAACCCCAACCCATCTCTCATTTAGAGTATATTACTGAACTATGTAACCGTAAAATATTGGCACACCATGGATAACTTAGAAACCAAACCAACCTATTTCGTGCCGAAATGTAAACCGTTGTGATGGTATATTACTAAACGACGGTATAGAAAAATTTTTAAATAAAATAAATAAATAAATAACTACCACTCAATGCAGGCTACCCCAGTGCTTTCTTGGAACATTGATACAATCGTACCACTGCTCTTAGGGTCATAACTGCCACTCCATGCAGGCTCCGCACTGCTTTCTTGGAACATCGATGCAATCGTACCACTGCTCTTAGGGTCATAACTACTACTCCATGCAGGCTACCCCAGTGCTTTCTTGGAACATCGATGCAATCGTACCACTGCTCTTAGGGTCATAACCACCACTCTATGCAGGCTACCCCAGTGCTTTCTTGGAACATCGATGCAATCATACCACTGCTCTTAGGGTCATAACCACCACTCTATGCAGGCTACCCCAGTGCTTTCTTGGAACATCGATGCAATCATACCACTGCTCTTAGGGTCATAACTGCTGTTCCATGCAGGCTACCCCTGTACTTTCTTGGAACATCGATGCAATCATACCACTGCTCTTAGGGTCATAACTGCCACTCCATGCAGGCTCCGCACTGCTTTCTTGGAACATCGATGCAATCATACCACTGCTCTTAGGGTCATAACTACTACTCCATGCAGGCTACCCCAGTGCTTTCTTGGAACATGGATGCAATCATACCACTGCTCTTAGGGTCGAAACTGCCACTTCATGCAGGCTACCTCTTGTTTACCCTCATGGCCTGAGGTGCCACTAGATCATACTTCTGTTATCCCTTCACTTATTGCATATAACGATATTCTGCATTGGTCTCATAAATGTTTAAAGTCCATTACTATTTTAGTTTCCACCACTTATTCTAGGAAGGTTTTGCAGGCATCCACCATCCTTTCTGTGAAAAAATATTCCCTGATATGTTCCAGACTATCCCTAGGAGCTTCATGCCATAACCCCTAGTTTTATAACTTCCTTTCCATTGATAAAGGCTTACTTTTTCAGCATTATTAATACCTTTCAGGATTCAAGTATTGAAATGTTGCAATATATCCACTCTGTCTCTCCTTTACGGTATACGTATTTAGTTTCTTAAGTCTCATCTTGCACGGCTTGTGGGGGCAGAAACAGCACCATTATTGTTTCCTTTTCCTAAACCACCTGTCGCGTTTCAGGAATGTAAGCCCTGGTACTGCTATCAGATTGGCTCAACCTAGTTCATTTGAGCACAGGCTAGGCCCTGACAGGCAGCTAGCCATGTGTTGCAGGCTGTGGTCAGAGTCCAGCCGTAGCCAGAAGGCAGACTAAAGTCAGGGCTGGCAGAATTCAAGCGGAGACAAGAAGGCAAGCAGAGGTCAGGGCAGGCAAAGGTCGATGCAGCGTCAAAGGGCCAGGCTGGCTCAGTAGCAGGAAGTCAGCCCAAGCAGGGGCAAGCAGGTACCAGGGCGAGTGAGGGGCAGGAGCAAAGCAAGGTGGGTAAACGGAAAGGACTGGAACAGAGACAGGAGGAGGCAAGCAGGCAGGTAGATGAGCAGGAACAGGAGACAGGGTCAGGAGAGACAGCAACCCCTTGGCAGAGGAATCCTCAAAGGACCTGTTGCTGAGGCATTGGTCTGTGGCACTGAACTTCCTTCTATGCCTGGGAGGTGCTGATTTCATCAGCGGGTGCCACAGTGAGTCCCAGCCGCTGAACCTTTAAAGGATCAGGAGCAGTTAACTTGCCTTAAGTCAGGTCCGTGGAATGGAGCACAATGCCTAAAGAAAACAGCAAAAATTCAGGGCATAGATAGGTGAAAAGATTGGTGGGAAGAAGCGGAATTTGATAGCATGCTATTTAGAATATACTGGAAAAAGGATCAAATATCTAGACAAATTAGCTGCCTACATTTGGATTTATTTAGTCATAGCCATAACTATTACTACTGACAAAATGCTCCATAATTTCACCTTCCTTTGAGTAAAGAAAATCCCTTTCTTTGAAGATGGAAAATCTATTCACAGGATTTATTTATTTATTTATTTATTTAAAGTTTTTCTATACCGGCATTCGCGATAAATATCGCATCATGTCGGTTTACAATTAACAAGTAGATAGGGAACAAAAGGCAATAAATAACATTGATCTAAGTAATAATAATAATAAAATAATAGTAATAGTAGTAAAAAACGTTAAACAAGAGAAGGCTAAGGAATGCAGTTACAATAAAACAAGGGAGTAATATAACTTGGATCAGAGAAAAGAAGGATTACTTCTTCATCAAAATGCCTGGTCTTAATTGTGATGCAATCGGTTCTGCTGCCTGTGCAATTGATAGAAGACCTCATTGTGTGTCAATCTGAACTTTTGACTGCAGTGCATTGCCTAGTAAAATTCCTCTTATGTGCTCTGTGGCAGGTGAGTAAGCCTACTGGGTGTTGCGTGTCATACTGCAGAAGAGCGCATTGCTTCAAGCAAAATAACCTTCTTATGTGCCCTAAATTATCAGTGCTATTGACTATCCTGGGTCCTGCATTGTAAAGAGTTTCCTCTCATTTTGTATGTAGAACAAAGCCTTTTATCAAGCCAGTACTGACTGTTGCACAATAATGAAATACTGTGCTCCCTTGCTTCCTCCATTTCACTGACACAAGCAATAAAGAAATGTTTCAGTTTCATGCTTTGGCCAACTCTGCACAGTGTGAGCTTATTTTGCCTTTCTAATAGGACCATTTACTAAGCAGCGTTATGGTATTAGTATGCGATGAACAGTTTGTGATAAGAGTTTAACATATGTTCATTTGTTTATGTTATCCTTATTTTAGATTTTTTTTCCACGAGTGCAGATTTTTTAATTGAAATGTACATAAATGAATTATGCTAATGAGCTCATTTAAATTTGACTTAGACTGTTAACATAAGAATACTTGCTAACATAGCATAATTTAATGACACTATTAACATGAAAGTTAGGGATGTGCATTTGTTTGAAAACGAATAGGTAATCCAAAATGAAACTGCATTTTTTAGTTTGTTTCATTTAAAACTAAACAAATGGACAATACCCCTGAAAATCATGGACATTTTTTGTTCGCATTTGTTTTCGTATCCCATTCAAGCCTTTGACGCAGATTTTTTTTCCCACTACTCAAGGCAAGCCACTGAAGCCAGACAAAATGAGCTGGGGTGGGAAGGGACATGGAAGGAGCAGGACCAATCCAGATCAAGTATTTTTTCAACCTTCTTATCCCAGCTGGTAACTGCATGGGTTAGCAATGAGATCATCATTTTTTTTTTAACCTGAAAGCAGTCACCATTTTGTATTCGGGGATCCATATTCAAAACTTATTTAGACAGATAAGTCAAAAGTTATCCATCTACATAGCAAATGAGGCATATTCAGCCACTTATCCGGCTAAGTTATAGCCAGATAAGTAGTTATCCAGCTAGAATTTAGCCAGATAAAAAAAGAGGTGTTCCAGGGAGGGGCTGAGCTAGCTGGCTAACTAGCAGAATATCAGGGATATCCAGCCAGGTTAGCCAAATCACTTTAGACCTGCTTTAGAGCAAGTCTAACGTTATCCAGCCTTGTATGGTTGGATAACGTGCTACTTATCCAAATATCTTTAAAAGATATCCATTTAAGTGGTGCTGTCAGTCAATAATAAAAATAAAAGAAATTGAAGGGCCTGGTTAGAGCAGTGGACTATGAACCAGGAGACCAAGGTTCAAGCCCTGCTGTCGCTCCTTGTGACCTTGGGCAAGTCACTTTACCCTACATTGCCTCAGGTACAAAAACTTAGATTGTAAGCCCTCTGGGGATAGAGAAATACCTACAGTACCTGCATGTAAACCGGTGTGATATCTCAATTGAGATCGAATGCCGGTATATAAAAACAATAAATAAATAAATAAATAAATATCTTTAAATTGCTGGAGGGCAAACATTACCAGGATGTCTTGCCCACCCATCCACCCCATTTTCAATTTAAAATTTGGAAATCACAGACAGTCGTCCCCCCCCCCCCTCGCAGTCTGAAAAGAAGTTAGTCCATCCCCCTCCGAACCCCACTTCTGGTGACAAAAAACATCTCTTTTGGGAGTGAAGGTCTCACTCACCTGTTCCCGACAGCTCCAGCGCTGCACTAACCAGGCAGAACACGAGCCTTCCTTTTCTTTCTTCTCTTTGCATGGAAAAAGAGGTCACTATACATTAACTACAGTGTGTGTGTGTGAGTCTCTTAGCACAACCTGTCTCATTTCCTAGTGGAAGTCTAAATAGTCAGCAAGCAGACAGTGTGCATGTCCAACAGGCTTGCATCTCAGGTTCTGTAGATCAAGGTGGCGGAATTCAAGGGCAAGACGTCTAGGATAAACAGAAGGCATAGACGAGTATTAACTTGTAGTGAAGACCAGTTCTTGGTTCACAGTGGTAACATGGAAAAGACGAAGCAAAGTTCAAGCTGGATTCTATAGCTGTAACGATGGAACTCAGGAGAGTAAGGGGACAACTTACTAGCTGACTTTTGGATAGCCGTGGAGTCAGGAGGACTCGAATGAAAGTCCGATGCACATAGCTCAGAGGATGGAGAGTTTAATGCCGAGGGAAGACTCTCAGCGAAGGTTGTGACCAGGAGGCCCACAGGATCTTCACCATTGGAAGCCCGAGATACCCCGGGAGGAGCCCTTGAGGACCCGAGCCGCTTGGACTTAGGTGGGATCTGCGGAAGGTGGAAGTCCGAAGCTGAGCAGGCAGCGGAGACTAAGAAGCTCAGGATAGAATGGCTAGAAGAGAAAGGTCTTTATGGTTTGGTACAAGGATGTTGCATGTTGGGAAATCCATGAATGCTTCAGGCACTCACAATGTGGTGAAGTCACTCTCAGACTTGTCGCTATAGTACTTTTACAAGGAACTGTTAGTTGAAGGATGATTGCTCCAATGGCTGAGAAGATGTTCCCTTAGGACTGGGTCGAGGAGCCAGCTATGATGGATGGAGCTTCAAGAGACAGGCTCGAAGACAGCGGAGAATTTCATGGATATGCAGTGAATCTCCACAGATGGATAGTCAAATGCAGGCACTGGAGAACGTACTTGCAGAAGTGAGTACTGGTGGAGGTCACTGGAGTTGGAAAATACTCAGTGACTTCATGGAACTATACGGAAGACTTCCTAGGGTGATGGACTGAAGGTAACCGCATGGGTTCCTCTGGATCCAAGGAAGTAAGGTTGCCTCACCCTGAGGTGTCAAGGAAGACAAGGTATCTTCAAGAAGATCAGCAGCACAGTAGTGCAGACGTAGTAGAGTACTGGAAGCTGGTAGTGTAATCCTTAGCTTGGCAGCAAGGCTAAACGGCAGAGTGGATGGCTGGATCAAACTGTGGATTCAAGGTGATTCGCAGGGAGGTGACATCTGCGAGGAACCAACAAGTAGTCCATAGCTGAATCCTCACTTGCAGATATGAAGAGAGACTTCTAGTTGAAGTTGGCTCCTATGGCAAGCACTAGGACAATACAAGCAGGAGCGAAGTCAGAAGTGAGGAGACGAGGACGAGTCTAGGGTGCAGGCGCTTCCTGCTGGTCGTAAGAAGCCTAGACGTGAACTGTGGAGAAAGACTTCAGGCTGAGAAGACTCTAGAGCCAGTGCAAGCACGGGATGACTGGACAGAGATGATGTGGTCTCGGGTGCAGGCGCCTCCTGCTGGTCGGAAAAGCCAAGACCTGGAATGGTGTAGGATACACTTTGAAGACACGTACTTCCTGAAGCTTGAAGATTCTCGATGTTGAGGGTGCTGGTTGCCAGATGTGGAAACTGGGTGCAGGCGCCTTCTGCAGTTCGTATGAAACCCAAGGAGCTGGACCACATCGGAGTGGGAAGAACGGAGATGAACACTGGAAACGTGGCAGGTGTCTCCTGCCTGTCGAAGAAGTTCCAGGACGAGTGAACGCTGAGATGGTCTGGATGCAGATGCCTCCTGCAGGTTCTGAGAACCAGATAGCTGAAGTGGAGAGATAGCAACAACAACAAAACAAAATTGACTAAAGCAAACATTAAATGTCCAGGAAGCTAGGAGCAAAATATTCTGGGCAAAAATCAAGTTGAAGGAAGTCCAGAAACTGAAGAAAAACTTTCCAGGCAAAAATTAAGACCAAAAGGTCCAAAGACAACTGGAGCCCATCGGGCACAGCTCACCGAGATCATGGCCTTCGCATCCTGTTACAAGCGCGACCTCCGGCAGCTGTTATGAACCGAAGGTTTGAAGGCCTTCGGCTATTGCTACGAGTGCAGAGACGCGGTCGTTTCTAAAGCAGGTGTTGTGAGCCCTTGGGACACGGCATGACTCAGGGAGGAGCCCCAAGAAACAACGCGGGAGGTGAGCTGGTGCGAGCACGGGTAACGAAGAGCAGGACAAGGCTGAAGCAGAGACAAGGATACAAGGTCTGACCCTCTACCGGACTTGCATGCCCCAGGATGACCAACAACACAATGTTGATCGATGAACAGTCCTCTGACCGTTCCAAGCCCTTTCAGACCTGCCGCTGGGTATGGCAAAAGGTGACAGGCCAGACAGAGGATGAGGGCAGACGGAGTCCTTAGAACACAGAAGACTTGGGACGAAGACTCAGGCGAGGACACTGTAGATGAAGACTCAGGCGAAGACACTGTAGACGAAGACTCAGGCGAAGAGACTGTGGACGAAGGCAAGGATCAAGGCACTGTAGACGAAGGCAAAGATCAAGGCACAGAGGACGAAGGCAAAGGATCAAAGCGCTGGGTCGATACTGCAACGAAGCATGCCCTACACAGCCCATCCACAGGACTGGTCGCAGACCATGCTGGGTTCGAAGCAGACTCCAGGAGGGATAGTGGAAGCTGATACCGGAACATGACTAAAGAGGCCTGCACCGGGGCACACTCTACATAGTCCACCCGCGGGATTGGTCGCGGACCACGCTGGTGCAGAGCAGGGTCGAACAGAGTCTTGACATGGACGGACGTGAATTGCAATAGGCTTCAAAGACCAGGACAAGATTCAAGCACAGGATTCAACGATTCTCAAGGATTAAAAATGTAGGACTGAAGCAGAAGTCTTCCGGAGGGTTGCACTGTGGAGATGAAGATGGCCTTAGTACCGTGAGGCGCCCTACAAAGCCCACCCGTGGGACTGGTCGTGGACCATGACAACGGCACACCAGGAAAGTGGACATCAGGGAACCAAGGCATGGAGGCAGAGGCGAAGGCAAAGGCATCAGGAATGACATCAGACATCAGAAGGTACAAACGAAGAACATCAGGAACATGAAGACATCTGAAGACACAGACGAAGGACATCAGCACCCTGAAGACGACTGAAGACCTGGACGAAGGATATCAGGAACATGAAGACGACTGAAGACCAGGACGAAGGACATCAGGAACATGAAGATGACTGAAGACCTGGACGAAGGACATCAGGAACATGAAGATGACTGAAGACCTGGATGAAGGACATCAGGAATATGAAGATGAAGCCGTCAAAGCAGGAGAAGCCCACGGAGGACCTGGACCAGTCAGAAGACACAGACGACCTTGGAACCCAATCCCAAGGCCAGGAGTGACTGAAGACAAGGCCCTTATATATGGCTGAAGCAGGAAGTTGTCATCAGGTGGAGCCCAGGGCATGTCCGGCCGCGGGCCCTTTAAATATAGTGAAGAGATACACGCTGATGCCTAAGAGGAAGCAGGAAGAGAGAACATAGGACCATGGACAGCGACGCCTGGCCGCACGAAGGAGACAGCGCAGAGAGGAGCAGGCAGGCCTTAGGAGGGCCTCCTGCCGTCCGACGAGGACCCCAGGGATGACGTCGCGGCTCCCTGCCGTGGAGGCAAGCCGGCGGCGGCTCCAGGCCGCACAAGGAGCAGGGGGGTGTCGGTCGCTGCAGCAGTGGGCCGCAAGGAGGAATGAGGTGTGTGGCTTCCTGCCGCAAGGCAGGAGATCTCGACGGCGGCTCCTGCCGCTAGAGGAGGCGTTGGCAGCAACGGCTGCAGTCCGAGCAGTAGCGATTGAAGAAGATGAGAGGTCTGCTTGCGGGCAAGGATCGTAACAAAAACATGCCATACTAGGTCAGACCAAAGGTCCATCAAGCCCAGCATCCTGTTTCCAACAGTGGCCAATCCAGGCCATAAGAACCTGGCAAGTACCCAAAAACTAAGTCTATTCCATGTTTCTGTTGCTGGTAATAGCAGTGGCTATTTTCTAAGTCAACTTAATTAATAGCAAGTAATGGATTTCTCCTCCAAGAACTTATCCAATCCTTATTTAAACACAGCTACACTAATTGCACTGACCACATCCTCTGTCAACAAATTCCAGAGCTTAATTGTGCATTGTGTGAAAAAGAAGTTTCTCTGATTAGTTTTAAATGTGTTACATGCTACCTTCATGGAGTGCCCCCTAGTCCTTCTATTACCCGAAAGAGTAAATAACCGATTCACATTTACCCGTTCTAGATCTCTCATGATTTTAAACACCTCTATCATATCCCCCCTCAGCCGTCTCTTCTCCAAGCTGAAAAGTCCTAACCTCTTTAGTCTTTTCTCAGAGGGGAGCTGTTCCATCCCCTTAATCATTTTGGTTGCCCTTCTCTGTACCTTCTCCATCACAACTATATCTTTTTTGAGATGCGGCGACCATAACTGTACACAGTATTCAAGCTGCGGCTCACCATGGAGCGATACAGAGGCATTATGACATTTTCTATTTTATTTACCATTCCCTTTCTAATAATTCCCAACATTCTGTTTGCTTTTTTGACTGCCGCAGCACACTGAACTGATGATTTCAATGTGTTATCCACTATGATGCCTAGATCTCTTTCTTGGGTGGTAGCTCCTAATATGGAACCTAACATTGTGTAACTATAGCATGGGTTATTTTTCCCGATATGCATCACCTTGCACTTATCCATATTAAATTTCATCTGCCATTTGGATGCCCAATTTTCCAGTCTCACAAGGTCTTCCTGCAATTTATCACAATCTGCTTGTGATTTAACTACTCTGAACAATTTTCTATCATCTGCAAATTTAATTACCTCACTCGTCGTATTTCTTTCCAGATCATTTATAAATATATCGAAAAGTACGGGTCCCAATACAGATCTCTGAGGCTCTCCACTGCCCACTCTCTTCCACTGAGAAAATTGTCCATTTAATCCTACTCTCTGTTTCCTGTCTTTTAGCCAGTTTGTAATCCATGAAAGGACATCGCCACCTATCCCATAACTTTTTACTTTTCCTAGAAGCCTCTTATGAGGAACTTTGTCAAATACCTTCTGAAAATCCAAATACACTACATCTACCGGTTCACCTTTATCTACATGTTTATTAACTCTTTCAAAAAAGTGAAGCAGATTTGTAAGGCAAGACTTGCCTTGGGTAAAGCCATTGTTCCATTAAACCATGTCTTTCTATATGTTCTGTGATTTTGATATTTAGAACACTTTCCACTATTTTTCCTGGCACTGAAGACAGGCTAACCGGTCTATAGTTTCCCGGATCACCCCTGAAGCCCTTTTTAAATATTGGGGTTACATTAGCCACCCTCCAGTCCAGGTACAATGGACGTTTTTAATGACAGGTTACAAATTTTTACTAATGGGTCTGAAATTTATTATTTGAGTTCCTTCAGAACCCTGGGGTGTATACCATCCGGTCCAGGTGATTTACTACTCTTCAGTTTGTCAATCAGGCCTACCACATCTTTTAGATTCACTGTGATTTGGTTCAGTCCATCTGAATCATTACCCATGAAAACCTTCTCTGGAATGGGTATCTCCCCAACATCCTCCTCAGTAAACACCAAAGCAAAGAAATCATTTAATCTTGCCACAATGGCCTTATCTTCTCTAAGCCCCTTTAACCCCTCGATCATCTAATGGTCCAACTGACTCCCTCACAGACTTTCTGCTTTGGATATATTTAAAAAGGTTTTTATTGTGAGTTTTTTCCTCGACAGCCAACTTCTTTTCAAATTCTCTCTTAGCCTGTCTTATCAGTGTCTTACATTTAACTTGCCAACGCTTATGCATTATCCTATTTTCTTCTGTTGGATCCTTCTTCCAATTTTTGAATGAAGATCTTTTGGCCAAAATAGCTTCTTTCTCCTCCCCTTTTAACCATGCCGGTAATCGTTTTGCCTTCCTTCCACTTTTCTTAATGTGTGGAATACATCTGAACTGTGCTTCTAGGATGGTATTTTTTAACAATGACCACACCTCTTGCACATTTTTACCTTTGTAGCTGCTCCTTTTAGTTTAATTTCTAACTATTTTTCTCATTTTATCAAAGTTTTCCTTTGAAAGTTTAGCAGGAGAGCCATGGATTTGCTTACTGTCCCCCTTCCAGTCATTAATTCAAATTTGATCATATTATGATCACTGCTGCCAAACGGCCCCACCACTGTTACTTCTCTCACCAAATCCTGTGCTCCACTGAGAATTAGATCTAAAATTGCTCCCTCTCTTGTCGGTTCTTGAACCAATTGCTCCATAAAACTGTCATGTATTCCATCCAGGAACTTTATCTCTCTAGCATGTCCTGATGATACATTTACTCAGTCAATAATGGGGTAATTGAAATCTCCCATTATTACCGCACTACCAATTTGGTTAGCTTCCCTAATTTCTCTTAGCATTTCCCTGTCCATCTCACCATCTTGACTAGGTGGATGGTAGTATACTCCTATCACTATAGTCTTCCCCAACACACAAGGGATTTCTACCCATAAAGATTCGATTGTGCATTTAGTCTCATGCAGGATGTTTATCCTGTTGGACTCTATGCCATCCAGGACATAAAGAGCTACACCGCCTCCCGAGTGGTTCTCTCTGTCATTGCGATATAATTTGTAGGGATGTGCATTCATTTGCAATGAAATAGGGAATAAAGATGATATTTCCTATTTCGTTGCATTTCGGGGGGCTGACGAAATGAAAGGAAAACCCACGAAATTTCATGTGCTTTTCTTATCAGTTTATTTATGGGGGGAAGGGCACGTTGGGGGAAAAAAACCCCAAACCCACCCCAACCCTTCAAATTTAATTAATTGCAAACCCCCACCATGCTGACCCTCCAAGACTTGCCTGACCACCCCCCTGCCCAAGACTTGCTGAAAGTCCCTGGTGGTCCAGCGGAGTCCCGGGAGCGATCTCCCCCTCTCGACCCTTCGGCTGCCAGTAATCAAAATGGCACCAGTGGCTCTTTGCCCTTACCATGTGACAGGGGCTACCAGTGCCATTGGTCGACCCCTGTCACATGGTAGGAGCAATGGATGGCCCATGCCATTTTTCATGATGGTGCCAGCCATCCATTGCTCCTACCATGTGACAGAGGCCGGCCAATGGCACCGATAGGCCCTGTCATATGGTAAGGGCAAAGGGCCATTTTGATTACTGGCAGCCGACGGCCTGAAAGCGGGAGATCACTCCCGGGACCCCAGCTGGACCACCAGGGACTTTAGTCAAGTTTTGGGGGGGTCAGGAGGGTGGGGGGTTTGTAGTTAATTAAATTTGAAGGATTGGAGTGGGTTTTGGGGTTTTTTTCGGGGCAGCCGAAAAAAATCGGCCAGAACTGCGGGAAACGAAATTTCCCGCGGCGGGCTGATAATGAAGGCCGAACCTAATGGTTTGGCTGAATCACATTTCTAATAATTTTTACCCCGGTATAGCACTGTCCCATTGGTTATCCTCCTTCCAGCATGCTTCTGTGATGCCAATTATGTCATCATTCACTGCTATACATTCTAATTGCATCCCGTATCCTCTTTAAAACCTTATCCATAATTCATAAATCCATTTACTCCCACAACTCCGACTGGCTGGAGGAACCCTTTCGGCTCTCACGTTCTGACCGACCCACCAGATCCAGCAATAAAGGAACTCTAACAGTACCTCCCCTCAAAAGAGCCCACCTCTCCGCCACAAGAGACCGCACAATCTCCATAGCAGGCCCCAAACAATGGAACTCCCTCCCGCCCGATCTCAGACTTGAGCCATGCTTCTCCAAATTCAGAAAAAAACTAAAGACCTGGCTCTTCCGACAAGCCTACCCAGACTAGCCCGCACTCCCAGACCCCCCCGTTGACACCGACTCCTCCCCCCCCCTGGAACCTCACCATCCTGACCACTAGTAAACATTCCATAGTCTTACCGAACCCCTGTACATAACTTCTCCCTAAGTCCCTTGTATATATGTTATCCATACGTACATAACCTCTCCCTAAGACCCTTGTATATGTGTTATCCATACAACAAAGAGGATTATTTATTGTGTATATGTTACTCCATTGGAAAATGTACCCAGTTTACTGTTTCACTGTTCGCACGTTCCTCTCTTACTTTTCTCTTTGATTACTTAGAAACCCTCCCCTTTTTCCCTGTTCATTGTACTTTCGATCTTTCAGTTGTAATGTAAACCGGTATGATGTTTGCATACTAATATCGGTATATAAAACAAATAAAATAAATAAATAAATAAATAAATAAATAAATAATTCTCCCATCTTACTTTTTAGACTTCTGGCATTAGCATACAAACATTTCAAAGTTTGTTTTATGTTTGTATTTTCATTCTGCTTTTCTATTCATAGGGATACTATTTTTTAGCTCAGGTGAGGTTTTAGTTACAGGCACTTGGACTACTTTTCTTATTATTGGAACCTCACTGTCGGAATGCCCTAATTCTAATGCATCATTAGTATCCTTTGAAGATACCTCCCTCCGAACCATGCGCTGCTGAGCGACTGTCGGCTTTCTCCTTTGTTCTAGTTTAAAAGCTGCTCTATCTCCTTTTTAAAGGTTAGCGCCAGCAGTCTGATTCCACCCTGGTTAAGGTGGAGCCCATCCCTTCAGAAGAGAGTCCCCCTTCCCCAAAAAGTTCCCCAGTTCCTTACAAAACTGAATCCCTCATCTACGCATTGAGACTCCGGAGCTCTGCCGGCCTCTGGGGACCTGTGCATAGAACAGGGAGCATTTCAGAGAATGCTACCCTGGAGGTTCTGGATTTCAGCTTTCTACCTAAGAGCCTAAATTTGGCTTCCAGAACCTCCCTCCCACATATTCCTATGTTGTTGGTGCCCACATGTACCACGACAGCCAGCTCCTCCCCAGCATTGTCTAAAATCCTAACTAGGTGATGCATGAGGTCCGCCACTTTCGCACCAGGTAGGCATGTTACCGGGCAATCTTCAGGCCCACCGGCCACCTGGCTGTCTACATTCCTAATAATTGAATCACCAACTATGACGGCTGACCTAACCCTTCCGTCCTGGGCAGTAGGCCTTGGAGACATCCTCGGTGCAAAACGACAATGCACCACCTGGAGAGCAGGTCCTTGCTACAGGATCCTTTCCTGCTGCACCAGGTTGATGCTCTCTGATCATGAGACCTTCTTCCTCCAAGGCAGCACCAGGGCTGCCAGTCTGAAGTTGGGACTTGGCTACTATGTCCCTGAAGGTCTCATCTATATACCTCTCTGTCTGCCTCAGCTCCTCCAGGTCTGCCACTCTAGCCTCCAGAGATCGGACTCGTTCTCTGAGATTCAGGAGCTCTTTGCATCGCATGCACATGTACAATTTCTCACCGGCAGGTAAAAAATCATACATGTAGCACTCGGTGCAAAAGACTGGGAAGCCCCCCTCTTGCTGCTGGACTGATGCCTTCATCTCAAATTTGTTCAGTTCCTGGTTAAGTTTTAGGTTGCTATGGGAGTAGGAATGTGTCTAATTAACATCCTTTAAATGTATTAGTGATTTCACTATATGTCTGGTAGTGGCCTACAGGGGAATGATCAAACTCTCAATAAGATTTTTTTTTGTGTGTGTGAAAGTGGCACCTGCCTATAAATTAAAGGATGAGCTAGGGGTGAGTGGGTGAGGGGTGGGAGGGTTGGGAAATACAGTCTAACTTCAATTAGTCATCCAGAGTGACTCACTGCTCTCTTGATTAACAAATGTTGGTACCTAATCAAACCATATCACACTACCTTAACACCTTTCCAAGGTGAGTAACTAAACTCAACGTTTCAACCTTTTTACTTAGGTATACACTGCTCCTAGTTTATTTCTAGCTTCCGGCTACCTTTTTTTTTTTTTAATATACACACTCTAACTTCTGTTTATTCGCTGCCTTACTGACTATTAAAAGCACAAACACACTATTTATTTTATTTATTTATTTTTATTTGTAGAGTTTTATATACCATCATTCGGTATTGCCATCACAACGGCTTACATGCTTTCATTTAGTTACCAATCTTACAATTTTATGAAAAGTGATATGTACATTATAGTATTAGTGAGGTCATGGGGTAGTTAACATATTAACAATGGTATAACATAGCATGGGTTAGGAAGTAGATTTGCATAGTAAAGGTGGATTAATAATGGTTTAGAGGCTTCCTTGTAGTTAGAACATAAGAACATAAGAAATTGCCATGCTGGGACAGACCAAGGGTCCATCAAGCCCAGCATCCTGTTTCCAACAGAGGCCAAAAACCAGGCCACAAGAACCTGGCAATTACCCAAACACTGAGAAGAACCCATGCTACTGATGCAATTAATAGCAGTGGCTATTCCCTAAGTATAATTGATTAATAGCCATTAATTGACTTCTCCTCCAAGAACTTATCCAAACCTTTTTTGAACCCAGCTACACTAACTGCACTAACTACCTTCTCTGGCAACAAATTCCAGAGCTTTATTGTGCGTTGAGTGAAAAAGAATTTTCTCCGATTAGTCTTAAATGTGTTACTTGCTAACTTCATGGAATGCCCCCTAGTCCTTCTATTATTCGAAAGTGTAAATAACCGAGTCACATCTACTCGTTCAAGACCTCTCATGATCTTAAAGACCTCTATCATATCCCCCCTCAGCCGTCTCTTCTCCAAGCTGAATGTTACGACTGGGCTCCGGTCAGGAGTCGTGAACACCACCCAGAAGGGTGGCTCCAGATGGAGAGAGACAGGAATGGTTAGAACAGTGTCTGGGTCCAGGCTGGGTCAGGGCAGGCGGCAAGTAGCAGTGTCTGGGTCCAGGCTAGGTCAGAGCAGGCGGCAAGTAGCAGTGTCTGGGTCCAGGCTGGGTCAGGGCAGGCGGCAAGTAGCAGTGTCTGGGTTCAGGCTGGGTCAGGGCACAGTAAGCAGGGCAAGGCAGGTCAGAAGGCCCGTAGGCCACACACACACACAGAAGGCCCGTAGGCCACACACCGTAAGCAGGGCAAGGCAGGTCAGAGGGCCCGTAGGCCACACACACACACAGAAGGCCCGTAGGCCACACACCGTAAGCAGGGCAAGGCAGGTCAGAAGGCCCGTAGGCCACACACACACAGAAGGCCCGTAGGCCACACACCGTAAGCAGGGCAAGGCAGGTCAGAAGGCCCGTAGGCCACACACACACAGAAGGCCCGTAGGCCACACACCGTAAGCAGGGCAAGGCAGGTCAGAAGGCCCGTAGGCCACACACACACAGAAGGCCCGTAGGCCACACACCGTAAGCAGGGCAAGGCAGGTCAGAAGGCCCGTAGGCCACACACACACAGAAGGCCCGTAGGCCACACACCGTAAGCAGGGCAAGGCAGGTCAGAAGGCCCGTAGGCCACACACACACAGAAGGCCCGTAGGCCACACACCGTAAGCAGGGCAAGGCAGGTCAGAAGGCCCGTAGGCCACACACACACAGAAGGCCCGTAGGCCACACACCGTAAGCAGGGCAAGGCAGGTCAGAAGGCCCGTAGGCCACACACACACAGAGTAGCAGGCCCAAAGGCACACACAGTACAAGGCGAGGTAGAAGGCCCGAAGGCTGAGCAAGGCAAGGCAAGGAAAGAATAAGGCCCGAAGGCCGCGCAAGGCAAGGTCCAGGGACCAAATGCACAGCAAGCAAGGAAGGAAGGCTAGAGCAGGGAGCCCAGGTGAGCTCGATGCCGAAGCGCCGAGGGAACTGTCAGGCAGGGTTATAAGGGACAGCCCAGAACATAGAGTGGACAGGGGAGATGGACTGGGCCTATCAGGAGAGCCAGCACTAGAGGGACCCCTGGTGGTGAGGCGGTTGCACTGCAGCCGTAACACTGAACAGCCCTAACCTCTTCAGCCTTTCCTCATAGGGGAACTGTTCCATCCCCTTTATCATTTTGGTTGCCCTTCTCTGTACCTTCTCCATCGCAACTTTATCTTTTTTGAGATGTGGCGACCAGAATTGTACACAGTATTCAAGGTGCGGTCTACCATGGAGCGATACAGAGGCATTATGACATTTTCCGTTCTATTAACCATTCCCTTCCTAATAATTCCTAACATTCTATTTGCTTTTTTGACTTCTGCAGCACACTGAGCCGACAATTTTAAAGTATTATCCACTATGATGCCTAGATCTTTTTCCTGGGTGATAGCTCCTAATATGGAACCTAACATCGTGTAATTACAGCAAGGGTTATTTTTCCCTATGTGCAACACCTTGCACTTGTCCACATTAAATTTCATCTGCCATTTGGATGTTAATGATCTTATGCAACGTGTTAGGCATGTTGTAATAAAAGTGAAGTCAGAGGGTTAGTTAATAGATTAATAACAGTATAACATAACTTAGGTTAAAAGTGGAAATCATATACAGATGGTTTATTAATAATAGGGTTAGAGTTCAGTTTTCATAAATATATGGTCGAAGAGTGGGTAGATAGTGGTATGGCTCTGTCGACAGGAATGCTGTGTGTGTTAATCGAGGTTCATTGTGTGTCTTGATAGGCTTTGGTAATTAGCCAGGTTTTCAGTTCCTTTTGAAATGTTTTCAGGCTGGGTTGTAGTCTTAATTTGGTTGGCATTGTATTCCAGAGTTTTGGGCTGGCAAGGGAAAATGTGTGATCATTGATTGAGGTAAGTTGTGTGGAGCGATGGGAGGGAATTGTTAGTCCTTTGTTGGCAGATTGAAGGTTTTTGTGAGGTACATGGGGCTTGATAGTCTCGTCTAACCAGTTGGTTTGTTCCTTGTGTATAAGTTTGTGTAGTAAGGTTAACATTTTGTAGTCTATTCGGAATTTTATTGGCAGCCAGTGTAGGGATTTATTATTTATTTATTTTTGGTTTTTATATACCGGAAGTTCCTGTATACAATACATATCACTCCGGTTCACATTTAACAGAGATAACTATCGCCGGGGAGGCGGTTTACATGGAACATATCGAAATAATGAACGGATAATATATAATAAAGAATAATCTATTGGGAAAACAACTAAGATCAACTTAGAACAACTAAGATCAACTTAGAACACAACTTGGAAACATATAACTCTAGCAATATAAACATTAGATTATTGCTGTAAGGCAAGGATGGTTGTTGTTCTTCTTGCTTTTAGCTCTCTGGGAAAACTTGACGGAAGAGCCAAGTCTTGAGTTTCACTTTAAAAGTAGTATGGCACGGCTCAAGGCGGATGTAAGGCGGATGTAAGAATTGGGTTTATGTGTTCAGATTTTTTTGTTCCTGTTAGTATTCTGGCTGCTGAATGTTGTAGGATTTGAAGGGGTGGATGCTGGAGAGTGGTAGACCGAATAATAAGGAATTGCAATAGTCTAGATTGGAGAAAATGAGTAGTTGAAGTACAGTTCTGAAGTCCTCTGGGGTTAGAAATGGTTTTAGATGTCTCAGGGTTAGGAATTTGTGGTATCCATCTCTTATTTTTTTTTATATATGATTTTTAAAGGATAGTTCACTGTTGATGACTCCAAAGTTGCGTGCATGTGTGATGGGGAAGATTGTATCTACTTGATTCTCTAGTTTGAGGGGTGTTGGGGGTGATGGTCTCCTTTTTCTATCAAGGGTAATTATTTCAGTCTTCTCGATGTTTATTACGAGTTTCATCTTGGTTAATAGTTGCTTGATGGTTGTGAGAAGGTTTGCTGTTGTTTTATAGGTTTCATCAAGTGAGTTTTGTATCTCAGTTAGAATTTGGATATCATCAGCGTAGAGAAAGTGTTTTAGGTTAAGACTGGCTAGTAGATGACATATCGGGAGAAGGTAAATGTTAAAGAGTGTTGCGGATAATGCAGAGCCTTGTGGCACTCTGGTACTTAGGTGTATCCTGTCAGAGAGAGGGAGTGTTTCTATGTGAATGTTAAAATCTCCTAAAATGATAATTGGTTTATTTAATGTGATGTTGGTCATGATGAGTTCAGTTAGTGGAGAGCAGTTTTGATTTAGCAGGCAAGGGGGAACAATATACTAGGCAAATTTGGAGTTTTGCAGAGTCGAATAGAGCGATTTCGTATGGTGGGGAAATATTTGTAGAGAGTAGTTTCAACTGTAGGGTTTTTTTTACGATTATTAGTCCTCCTCCTTTCTTTTTTGTCTGGGAATGGAGAAAGTTCTATATGTTCTATCAATTTGGTTGAATAATACAGCATCAGTGTTTTTAATCCATGTTTCTGTTATTGCGATGAAGTCTGGTTTCGTGTCATCAAGTAGGTCAGTGATAATTGGAATTTTTTTTACAATTGATTGTAAAAAATCAAGAATAGTTCAAAGGATAGTTCAAAGGATATACTGAACCCCCTATGCTCCACCTAATCCCCCTCCTCCTCTCCTCCCCCCTCCCCCCTCATCCCCCCCCCACCCATCCTCCTCCTTACCCCACCCCAAACCAAACTTATGCTTTAAAGGTGCAAGGGGCAAGTCTACCCACATGCCTAGCTCCTCCACCCCCCAAGCGCCTTTGCACCCCATAAAATCAGATCGTTGTTACTATTGCCAAACCAGTTCCAACATGCAAGCCATCAAGTTTACATAGCATATGTGTATAGTTTTAGTTCCTTGTTAACTGTTCTGTTATACTGTAATATAATATAATTTTAGTTCCTTGTTAATTGTTTTAAGTTATTCTGTAAAAATAAGCAGCTCATGTCTTATTTACTTCTCAGTTTTATGTGAACCGATGTGATATCCCCATCGAACGTCAGTATATAAAAACAAATAAATAAATAAATTGTGCATTAAATAGTAGGAAGGATAGCAGTATACAGTTGTTGTAGTAGAGGTTTGAGATGTTGTGATTGATGTTTATGAGGTGGCGTTCATGTCTTTTTGGTTTTGGTAGTTCTGGTTTGCCTGGTGCTAGGTTTTTCTGGGATTGGGTGGTTGGCCATATCTGGTTGTGATCTTCAGTACAGGTTAGATAAAGTTTTTAGATTTGTGCATTAATGATCACACTAAGGGGCGCACAAAGGGGCCTGCCTAAATAATATTAAATAATATTCCCAAATAGTTAACTTCGCCCCAATACTTTCAAAAATGAAAATTTCCCAAGCAAAAACGTACTGATTCCTTTCAGCCACCAGCAAGGTGATCCTCTTCTCTCAATGCTTCCACTGGATTGTGGGTTACTGAGCTCTTCCCTTGCAATATATATTGTCAAGAAAGAAATGCTCCAGGTGAGGTATGAACTCACAACCTCAGCATATCCCATAGACAGTACTGCTCTATAAGTACCACGCGCTATCCAATTGTGCAACTGGAGCTCTCTAAAAGCAGAGGTTGAATATGAACTGGCGGTCCTTTGGTTTATAAATAGCTTGCTCTAATCCCTGAGCCACCGGTAGTGAAAGACCTCTATCATACCCCCCCCCCCCCCCAGTCATCTCTTCTCCAAGTTGAACAGCTCTAACCTCTTTAGCCTTAAATTACTGTTGTTATCTGGCCTAGAGAATGCATTCTTCTCCTTCGCCACTGGCATAAAAGACACCTGCCAAAACCCTTTCATGAGGTCCAAGATGGAAATGAACTGAGGCAATCCCAAACACTCATCCACTTGGAGCATCTAGTATGCATCGAGCTTCAAGACTTCATTGACATTTTTAAAGTCAGTACAAAACCCATGCTACCATCTGACTTTAGCACCAGTATTATCGGAGAGAACCAGTCACTGTTATCCTCTATAACTCCAAGCTTGAGCATCACCTTCACTTCGGCCTTGATGACCTGGCATCTGGCCTCGGGAATTTTATACACCTGCTGCCACACAACTCCTGGAGGCATAATGATGTCATAATGTACAAGGCGGGTTCAGTCCAGTAAGTCCTTGTTGCTCTTCACTAGCTGCTTTAAGTTGGCTTCCTAGGCACTGGAGAGTATGTCTCCAAAAAGAAGCTGGGTTTGACACACTTCAGGGGGCACCTCTGACTGAAAGTCTTCCTCCTGTGCCAATCCACAGACCTGGGCAACCTACTTCTTCAGAAGATAATAACTTGCTTTCCAAAGATGGAAGAAGGACCAGGACGCAGACTCCAGGCTGGAACACTTGCTGAACTATGGCGTGATTTTGTGCTCGGGCTTGGTCTAGATATAGGCAGACAGCCTCCCCAGCCTTTTTCAGTCATTTTTGCACCCAGATAATGTAGTCAACTAGGCTCTGCTTGGGGTTCAGCTCCTCTTCCCAAGTCTCACAAGCTGTATCCAAGATTCTTCTTGGTCTCCTCCCACAAAGTAACTCAAAAGGAGAAAATCCCATCAAGCTCTGGGGTACATCACAGACTGCTAACAGCACTTAGGGTAGCAACGAGTCCCAATTATTGCTGTCTTTGTTCACAAATTTTCTCAACTTTTGTTTGAGCATTTTATTAAAGCACTCAACAAGCCCATCAGTCTGCAGATGATACACCGAGGTACAGAGTTTTTACCTTGAACAAGGTGCAGAGTTGTTTCAATACCTCAGAAACGAATGGGGCTGCCTGATCAGTCAATATTTCCTTGGGCAGTCCAAGTCGGGGAAAAATCTCCATTAGAGCGATTGCCATTGTCTAGACCTTTATATTCCTTAGCAGTACGGCCTCTGGATATCTCATAGCATAGTCAAAGATGACTAAGATGTACTTATTTCCCCATGCACATCTCTCTAGAAGCCTCACTAGGCCCATTCCCACCCTCTCAAAAGGGGTATTTATAATGGGCATCAGTATAAGAGGTGCTGCCCAAATCCCTGCAGGTTTAGCAAGTTGGCATGTAGAACAGAACTGGTAATATAACTGGACCTGCCGGTGTATGCCAGGCCAAAAGAACTGTGCCAATATTTTTTCTCTGGTCTTTTGCTCCCCAAGGTGAACCCCTAAAAGATGGCTATGTGCTAATTGTAGGATCTTCTGGAAAAAAGGGTTTGGAAACTAGGAATTGTTCTATCAATCCCTCCTCCAAATCTCCCTATTTGACTAGATAAAGTAGGTCCCCTTTCATGATAAAATAAGGAGGAGTAGGGTCCTTATCTTTCTCTTCAGGGTCTAGTTTTCTATCCATATGCTCCTGGGTAGACTTATTCATCCTCTCTCTGGGCCCATCTGAAATTCCCCAGGTCTTCCCCCTGTTCCCATTCAGAGGGGTTTAGATATACTATTGCTGCCCTTACTCTGACCCTTCCTTCCTGGTTGCCCTTGAATTAGCAGCATAATTGTATTTTTCCTGTCGTTGCCTCTGAGATTTCGGCATGTTAGAGTCTTTATGATACATGTCTGGATCTTCTAAGGAGAAGAGCTCTGGAAATGTTAGTTCTTCAATGTTGGGTTTGGGTGAACCTGACATGAGCTGGCCGACTGGGGTCTTCAGCTGTAATTTATCTCTCTCTACACCCCTCCTCGTGCACTCTGCTCATCGGACAAATCACTCCTATCTGTATCCTTCTCCTCTACTGCCAATTCCTGACTCTATGCTTTCCACATGACTGTGCCATGTGCTTGGAATAGTCTTCCTGAACTGGTGCATCATGCTCTCCCTCTCTTGCCATGTTTAAATCCCATCTAAAGACCCACCTTTTTGAAATCACTTTTAAATCGTATGCCTAATTGTCTGCTTTTAGTCTTAACTTTCTTTTCTTTTCTTTTTAACCATTGTCTTGTTTTATGAAATACCCCAAGGCTCTTGTCCTGTATGTTTATCTTATTAGATTATAAGCCCTGTTGAGCAGGGACTGTCTTTTTGTATGTTTGTACAGTGTAGCGCAAATCATGTAGCACTATAGATATGTTAAGTAGTAATAGTAGTAATATTTGGCTTGTAGGATATTTTTATTGGTCCCTGTTGGATGCATGCCAGGGTCACAGTTTTTCCATAGTCAATCTGGATCCACTTCACTAACTCTTTTTGAAGGAGTATTTTCACACTCCCAGAGTCCACTAATGCTTGGGTTACAGAACCTTTTAACTCAACAGGAATCACAAATGTAGAGACTCCCTGGCTGGGTACATCCAAAAAAATTACAATAATCTGGGGCCAGGAAGTTAACATCCATTGGCTCATCTTCCCTGCAGGAACAGTCTCTGGCAAAACGGCTCCTTTCTCCACAGCTGAAACATGGCAATCCAGCTGGGGTTTGCAGTTGAGGTGAAACGTCCGGCTGGATCTGCTCTACTGGTTGTCAGGGCCTTAGGGCTCTGACATCCGATACCTGGGTTGAGCTGCCTCTCTTGGGACCATGGCAATTCAGGATGGTCTGAGCCTGGTAATAGGTCTCTGAAACTTCTAATACCCTTTCTAGCGTAAGGGTCAGGTGTTGACACATCCACTGCCAGATAGGCCGTTCTAGGCCATCTAAGAATTGCTCCAGCAAAACCACTTTGGTTATCTCCACCCTGGTCTTCCCTTACAGGTGCAGCCACTTCCAAGCCACATTCTTAAGTCTGTGGAAAAGGATCCACACGTTTTCTCTAGGCTGAAGCACTCCTTGTGGAAATGTATTTATTTATTTTAAAATGTTTATATTCCACCTATAGTGATAAATCGTGCTAGGTGGATCACAATTGGAGCAACATAACAATCATACATAATGCATACATTACATTAAAACAATTATAAAACATAAAATCAATAGTAATTGCTATCAGTATGCTTCCAAGGTAAGTCCCGCTCTCTCTAGTATGGCTATTATGACTTCCACATATGTGGCCCTTTCTTCAGAATTGGCGGTTTGAAAGGCATCTTGACTACTCTGTTAGTAGGTTCCCCAGATAGGTAGTCCATCTATCTTCTGGACAATTGCCAGTCAAGCTAACTGTTCAAAATTCTTGAAAGAACAATCGGGGGTCCTCTCCTGGGGCCATCTTAAATATTGTTGACATAGCAATTTGCATGGACTGTACTACCTACGATAGCACAGTGTTTTGCTGCATAACTTCCTCTTAGAGTGTCTGCTGCTAGCCAATTTGATTTTGTACAGAGGCCTGTAACTGTTGCTGCCTGGCAGCGAGGAGTTATACCACTTGGTCCAACTTTTCTGCTTCTTAACTACACAGAAAGTGAAGCTTGATAACTCTCTGCGGAAAGCAGAGAGAGAAAAACAAACAAAAACCCTTTCTAGCCTGTCCAGCCCATACTAACTGAATATTTCCCTAGCCAAACAGGGCAGGAGTAGGCCTCTTGGCCTGCTATATAGATCTCAGGCAGTCTCTGCAGCCAGACCCCAGGAAAAAAGAAAACAAACATCCTGTGGGGTTTTTTTTATGTATAGCAGTGGGCTCCTACCTGTGCTTCCCATTTGGGTTAGGAAAATCCAACAGCTACCACCATATTTATTTATTTATTTATTTTTAATTTTTCTATACCGAAATTCCTGTATGAGATACAAATCAATCCGGTTTACAAAGAACGGCAACTCGCCCGGGGCTTGTCTGGCTGGGGCTTTTTACATTAAACAGTTAAACAAGGCTTATTTACATATGTGGTAGTTGGGAATGGCCTTGGCTTGGGAAACGGCCAGATGTATGGAAGCAGGCAGACTGTGGCTGTTTCACACACACAAAGTTTTATTTACAGAACAAAGAAAAGAATACAGTACAAAGGCTGCTTACCTCAGCAGTCCTTTCTTGCAGCTCCAAAAGTTTCAAACATGCGTCGTATGTCTGTATGCCGGCTTCCTGCCTGTTCCCTTGGGCCTATCTAACCCTTCTAGGCCCTGACTCCTTATACTATGGTAAGGGGAGCCTCCCTTCATCCTGAGGAATGGGCCAGATAGCCTTGGCCTTCCCCTTAAGGTGTTCTGAGGAAATTTCCTATACACTCCCTCACAAGGATACAACTGGAGTCCACATCATACATGCCTAGCACTAGGTTTGGTGAAAAAAAATCAATCTTCTTTAAAATAAACCGCCCTCTGTTGGGTTTCCTTGAATTTCCATATGAATGGCAGGAGGGCAGATTGGACATCTACAGTGAACCAATGCCCACAGATTTTGCCCTTAGCACTTTTCTGCATTGTTGCCAGTTGCCACTTGTGCCCGGCTCTCCCTTGGTTCATCTTCTTGCCGTGTTGCTCTGCCATTCTTACTGCCCAGCCTGCTCCTGGCCATCTCATGGTGCCATTGAGAACTCCTGCCATTGCTGGTACTATTTTACCCTTTTCATAATGCCTTGGGGTTTTGATGCCACCTCTTTCTCTCTCTCTCTCTCTCTGCATTTTCTCTCACCCTGTGTCTTGTTTATCCCCCTCTCAGGATGCCTTTGGATTTTAATGTCACTGTGCTTGCTTTACCCCTCACTTTATGCCTTGCAGCGTCTATGCTACTGTTAGTGCTATCTTGCTCCTCTTTTGGTGCCTTGGGGTGTTCTGATCGCTATTGTTGCTCCTTTGCCCCTCTCATCCATTCATGACACTATTCGTTCCACTTTGCCCCTGTGACAGTGCTATGGGCTTTTCATGCCGCTCATGCTACTACCTTTCCCCCATTCTTGGTGTCTTGAAGTGTCATTACTCTACTGCTGATGCCTACCTGCAAGTTGTTTTATTAAAACGGAATAGAGACTAAAATAGGACGCATGACTTCCCGCATTGACTTTCATGGAAAATGAATGACCTAAGTAAACGAGAACAATGTTTTATTTTGAAATGAACAAATTGTGGTAGGCAAACTAACCAAAATAATGAACCAAGTTGAAATTTTTTTTCCATGCACATCCTTAATTAAAAGCAGACAGTAGCACACATTTTACATGTCATAGCACAGCTTTAACACTCTGTTCAATAAAAGTATGTAATCCCCTCTGGAATGGGTGGTGGAAGCTGCTGAGTGGCTAGTTAAGTTAGCCGGGTATAGCTATCTGGCTAACATAATGGAGATATGGCCATGCTGCTGATTATCCCCAGCTACCTTGAAGTTATCCAAATAAGTATATCCAGACAACTTTAGGACAGCCCTACAGCACAACCAGAGTTAGCCACATAAGTTAAGCGGCTAACTACGAATATCAGAATTAGCTGCCTAAGTTAAGCAGCTAACTCTGCTCCACTTGGAAACGCCTCCCATCTGTCCCTGAAACGCCCCCAGCTTATGCGGCTAGAATTTAGCCGCATATGGCTTTAAATATAGCTGGGTAGCCATTTAGACAGATACATTTTCAGTTATCTGTCTTAAATGGCTTTTGAATATCGAACTCTAACTGACTTAAAAAAGTTATGGGATAAACACAGAGAACCCTTACTTGCAAAAAGTAAAGGAAGAGTAAAGCATGACTTTGTAGCAACAGGAGCCACGAGGGTAGCCTGGGGTAACCTGTATGGAGCAGTGATTATGAAGTCAGCCCAGCAGGTCTGGACAGTGAAGGATTAACTAAATTAATATTAAGTGAAATTGATTTATTCTCTCCTTCATTCTCTGCCAATTGGTACCTCCACTGTCATTCCATGAAGTTAGAAAGTAGCACATTTAAGACTAATCGGGGAAAATTCTTTTTAACTCAATGCACAATTAAGCTCTGGAATTTGTTGCCAGAGGATGTGGTTAGTGTAGTTAGTGTAGCTGGGTTCAAAAAAGGTATGGATAAGTTCTTGGAGAAGTCCATTAATTGCTATTACTCAAGTTTACTTAGGGAATAGCCACTGCTATTAATTGCATCAGTAGCATGGGATCTTCTTAGTGTTTGGGTAATTGCCAGGTTCTTGTGGCCTGGTTTGGCCTCTGTTAGAAACAGGATGCTGGGCTTGATGGACTCTTGGTCTGACCCAGCATGGCAATTTCTTATGTTCTTAACTGCTATGTGTCCCGGCCATGGTAGGCCCATGTCCGGGCCTACTCACCCCAGGAATCCAGCTGCCAGCTCTGGTTTTCCTTCGCTTGCAGCGGTGTGCGGCCGCCTCCATCCCCGAGTGCCTGCAGCCACCTCTGCCACTTCTGACTCCTGAGCGGTTCCTCCCTGTGCCCGGCGGGTCTCCCCATGCGGGCCGCGGAGTGACGCTGCCACCTTGCTTCCTCCGGGTCCTGGCTTAGGCGCGCGCGAGACTCGCACACACTAGCCCGCAGCCCCGGATGATGACATCACTGGGCCTCTGTATAAAAGGCAGGGCCCAGCCACTTGTTCCCTGCCTTGGCAACAGGTCTCCATGATTTCTCATGTGCTCGTTCCTGGTTCCTGTTTCCTGTTCCTGTCTCCTGTTCCTGTCGTTGTTCCTGGTTCCTGTTCCTGCTTGTTCCTTCGTCTGCTCCTCGTACCCTTGGACCGATTCTCTGGTATTGACCCCTGCTTCGTCTGGACTACGCTTGGACTGATTCCCTGGTATTGACCCCTGATTCGTCTGGACTACGCTTGGACTGATTCCTGGTATTGACCCCTGATTCGTCTGGACTATGCTTGGACTGATTCTCTGGTACTGACCCCTGCTTCGTCTGGACTGCACTTAGACTGATTCTCTGGTACTGACCCCTGCTTCGTCTGGACTACGCTTGGGCTGATTCTCTGGTATTGACCCCTGCTTCGTCTGGACTACGCTTGGACTGATTTTCTGGTATTGACCCCTGCTTCATCTGGACTACATTTGATCTGATCTCCTGGCTCTGATCTCAGCTCTGCTTCTGGTACTGTGCCTTCCTGCCACCTACCCTGACTCCAGCTTGCCTTGGACTCTCCTTTCTATCCTATGGACCTGGCCTCTCAGGCTTCGGCCTATCTTTACCTGGACGCCCCCTGCTCTCCTCTGTTCCTTTTGGCGTCTGGATCTCTGGAACCCTGCCTTGTCCGGACTGTCCTCGGCCCTCCAATACCTCTGCTGGTTCCTGGTGTATCCTTGTCTACACCAACTGGGAGTCGTCACACGGAGGCCCGCCTAAGTCCAGCCAGCCCCGGCACCCAAGGGCTCAACCTAAGGGGAACATGGGCTGGTATTGGCGAAGTTCCAGTCGGCCTCCGTCTCCTAGCCTGCTCCGCCTCCCGATGGTGGGGGCCCGTTGGGCTTGCCCTGCGGGTAGCATCAACCCCACCTCAAGCCAAGGGTCCACCATCAGCGCAACACTAATAGCAGTGATATAATTGCATTTGGCTTTCAAGAAGGCATTGGGGTAACCTGCATGATACCAGGAAGAGTCCCAACTGCCCATGCTGCATATCCTCGGCTGAATGGAAATCAAAACATTGATGAAATGATTTATTCCTAGTTTATCTATGAATCTTTCCTGATGTTACATTTCTAAATGGATTTATATTTATAAATTGCTTGTTAAAACTTGATGTACTTCACTAACTGGTTTTCCGCCAATCCTACCAAATTCATTTATCCCAGTAACCCTTTTGTGGTGCTATTTATTGTGATGTCATACTCGTATGTTATTATTTGTTTCCTGATGAAGGGTTATTTTTTACTCCATGTGACATTTGCAGCAATACATCAAACGATAAGTATGTTTTGTTCCCTGCAAATGGAAAACTAATGGGCATGCTGCTGGTAATGTATGGTGCATAACTATTATACTGATTCAATATACCTGCACATTAATTTGCAATAATTTAGTGGGGGCTGTATAGTGTAGATCATACTGTGTTAGAGTGTCTCACATATACTAGGGTTTCCAATGTACATCTAGTTTAAGGATTTATAATGGTTTAAATACTATGAGATTGAAGTTAGTCTTCAATTTAGTTAAATGATTTTTTCAAGCAGAAAATATCATAATTAGTTATTATGTGGTGCTTCCTTGTTCCTCTGCATATAAGCAAGTAATCATCTAATCTGTGTTTGGGGCTTGATTCATCTTTTAGCTTTCTGTAGACACTGGACTAAGAAATTTGGTAGAGGAAGCTTCACAGAAGTATTAGTCTGCAAGCAATGAAATCTGTTTGGCATTGCTGAGCTCTGATGTGCTGCCTTTAGATTATTTGGTGGCTGTAATATAGTATTAGGAAATATTTAATGCTTGTGTGTTAATGACTCCGACATAAGCTGTGGACACTTGGCCCGAGATGGTGCTATCGCTACCTGAGGGGGATAGCCCCCCCACAGGTCACCACCGTCAGGAGGCGAGGCCAGAGGAGAGCAGGGGCCAGCTGGAGCTTCGCCACTACCAGCCCTCATTCGCCACAGGTTGAGCCCTTGGGTGCCGGGGCCAGCTTGCCTTAGGTGGGCCCCTGCAAAGAGGATCTTGTGGAACAGCCAGGCGAAGCAGAGAGGCAGAAGGCAGGCGGCGAGCAGGTAAGTTGGAGTCTGGTCCGAAGGTCAGAGGCAGGTGGCAAACAGGCACGGTGAGATCCAGTCCTAAGGTCAAAGCCAGGGAGGTCGGTCCAAAGGAAGAAGGCACAGGAAGCTGGAACGGGAACTGGAAGGCTGGAGCGGGTACTGGAAGGCTGGAGCGGGAACTCAGGAACAAGAATGCAGGAGCAGATACTCCAGAGGAACAATACAGGAACCCACAAGGAATTCAGCACGAGGAGACTCGTTGCCAAGTCGTCTGTATGGAGCCCGGGAGAGCCTTAAATAGGCCAGGGCTGATGACGTCATCTCCCGAAGCCAGCGGTGGTGATTTCCCGCCATTGGCTCTTTAAATTGCGGCAGGAGCCGCGCGCACACGCGTAGGGAGATTCCGGGCTGAAGGGGAAGCCGGCAGTGTTCCATGCGCCGACGAAGCAGAGAAAGTCCTGGCGGCGTGGGGGATGGACGGAGCCAGAGAGGAGGGACGGCCAGCCGCGGCCAGGGACCCGGCGCAGCGTCGGGGAGGCGTCGGAGGGTAGGTGGAGCTGGCCACGGGGCTCCGCGGCCAGCGAGTGTAACAGTGTGATTTGCTGTATAGAGCCATTTTTATAAGTAACCGGTACAAATAAATAGGAATTCTTGCCTGGAGAATTATGTCATAATTTGATAATGCATGTCATAAAAATTAGGAGAAAAATGGTACTTGTGGTATCCTGAAGATTGCCTCAATTGTTTTACAAGGCTGTCACAGATGTTATCACTCCCTGGCTTCTAATTAGACCATCAGGTGTATGATTTTATTTCTGGAATACTTATTATAGGTATGAGAAGTCAATTGACATGATTTTGCTACCGTGGCTGCACCCAAAAGAGTAGAGGCATACCAGGAAAACTTCTTTAAGGCTTACGTATAAGAAATACAAAGCTGTAGTGAAGTGTGAACCACTGCCTAGTATATTCTAATTTGAATTTACTTATAGGTTTAGCTTGCCTGATTTAAATGGACTGATAGCATAGTGCTTACAGCAAGAAACTGAGATGTAGAAACCAGGATTCCCGAAACTCAAATCCCATCACTTCAAGTGTTTCTTTCATTGAGCTTTGTGTCAAATTTCCTTTGACAACTGGGAAACCAATGTTTAAATTCTTTTGTTTTGGTGTTTGCTGTTGCTTTTTTTCATTTTTCAAAGATTTTGGCTTGCAGTGCTGTCAGTCTAGGGCTTTACATGAAGACTACAGTCATCCCTTTACCTACAGGACATATACAACCCAGTTAGCAGTGATGCAAGTTTCCTTGCTCTGCCCTGCCAATGTGCAGCTATAGACAACTGCCTGTCCTCAAGACTCCCAATCCATTCGGGTTTTTAGGATATCCGTAATGAACATGCAGGAGATAGATTTGCATACAATTGAAGCAGTGTGCATGCAAACCTATCTCATGATGTATGTTCATTAGGGATATCCAGAAAACCTGAGCGGGTTGGTGGTGTTCGCAAAGACCAGAGTCCGCGTACCCCTGCCAATGTATCTCAGTCCTGCTTTGGAAAGACCAGCTCTAAAGGTGGCGGGATTATTCAGTCTACACATTGATGCATTCTGCAGCCTTTGCACTGAGGCTACCTACCGTGGTGTGAATTAGTACCAAACTGTGATGATATAATTTGTTTTGTGAAGATCTATCTGTTGTGAAGTGAACTGAGACCACAGACTCATATTTTATAGGCCACCAAATAATTAGCTTGGTGCCTAGGGCAAACTGTTGACAGTAAGAATATAATCCAAAAACATGACCAATTGTGCTGTGCACACTATAAGTTCAGAAGGTCTCCATCTAAGGAATGTTCCCTACCAGAAACAATATCTGATTGCTTGAGCATATTCACGAGACCAATCATAGTTTTCAGCACAACGGGACTCCCAGGTCCCCACCAGTTGGATCATTCATCCCAGCATAGTGTGAGCAGTGCAGCATAATACTGTACTGTTCTGCCGCCGTTTCAAGGTATCTGTGTGCATCACTCTCTGATGTATTTTTTCCTTTCCAGAAATGTTAACAGAAATGGATACGAGAGTGTATAGTCCATGCTGTTTTATTAAAAACATAATTCATGTGATTTTCTTAGAAACTATATGTCTGATGAAGTTGGAGAGAGAGGAGCTACTTCATAAATCTTCCGTTTCTGCCTGTGTAGGTTCAGTGGCCCCCTATTCAGAATGCCAATGTGAAATGTTCATGCTGAGAGTCAGTGTCTCATTGGTGTCAGATTAAGCCAGCATGTTCTGTGTCACATGCTACCTGCAATCGTACAGACAGAGTAAAGAATATTACAAGACAAAGTTATGAGGCAGTCTTGCTTAAATGGTAAATGAACACACCTTCAGTCAAAGTGTTCACTGTTAAATGAGTTGGTGTCATTACAGAAAAATTACTACAGTTATTGCTGCATGAAGAACATTGACAAGTTGTCTTAGAAGATTCAGTTTATTACAGAACTATTTGTGGTCTTACAAAAATTGAAACGATGTAAATGGTAGAGAAAGTGGGTCAGACATAAATGCTTCCTATTCCACGCGCAGGTCCCCAGAGGCAGGCAGAGCTCCGGAGTCTCAGTGTGTGGATGAGACGATGGTGCAAGGAAGAGGGATTCAGTTTTGTAAGGAACTGGGGAACCTTTTGGGGAAGGGGGGAGTCTCTTCCGAAGGGATGGGCTCCACCTTAACCAGGGTGGAACCAGACTGCTGGCACTAACCTTTAAAAAGGAGATAGAGCAGCTTTTAAACTAGAACAAAGGGGAAAGCCGACAGTCGCTCAGCAGCGCATGGTTCGGAGAGAGGTATCTTTAAAGGATACTAATGATGCATTAGAATTAGGGCATCCCGACAGTGAAGTTCCAATAATAAGAAAAGTAGTCCAAGTGCCTGTAACTAAAAACTCTCCTGAGCTAAAAAAAATTCCATTTTATCCCTATCAATTAAAAAGCAGAATGAAAATACAAACAAAAAACACACTTTGAAATGTTTGTATGCTAATGCCAGAAGTCTAAGAAGTAAGATGGTAGAATGTGTAGCAGTGAATGATGACATAGACTTAATTGGCATTTCAGAGACACGGTGCTATACCGAGGTACAAATTATATCGCATTGACAGAGAGCAGCATCTGGGAGGTGGGGTGGCACTTTATGTCTGGGATGGCATAGAGTCCAACAGGCATCCTGCATGAGACTAAATGTACAAACGAATCTTTTTGGGTAGAAATCCCTTGTGTGTTGGGGAAGACTATAGTGATAGGAGTATACTACCGTCCACCTGGCCAAGATGGTGAGACAGACAGTGAAATGCTAAGAGAAATTAGGGAAGCTAACCAAATTGGTAGTGCAGTAATAATGGGAGTGTTATGACCGTCGGCCGCAGCTGCCCGCGGCCAACCAAATTCATGTCATGTCATGCTCTGCTCTCCACTCCGGATGAACTCACGGCTGTGGCTAGCTGCTACCACCGCGTTCCTCCTGGCTCTCAAGACGCCACGTGGTGGCTGGGACGCCGCCAACCTACACTCCATCTCCGGGCCTCCCTAGGCACATGCGCGCGCCACCTGGCCTCTCTTTAAAGGCCCTATGGCAGGAACTCCAGGGGCGTCCCCGGTTGATGACATCACAAGCCTGAGATATTTAAGCACCTCCTTTGGCCTTCACTAACTGAATTGGCAACGAGTTCCCTGAGCTCTGGGTATCCTCTCTGGGTACCCGCTCCTCGGGGGCCTGCCCTGCACTTCCCGTTCCGGGACTCTGTCTTGTGCTGCCCCGCTCCTTGGGTCAGCTTCAGCGCTACTTCGCCAGAGATCCTTTTGCTACGCTTCCCCGCTCCTCGGGATAGCCCCAGCGTTGCTACCCCAGAGATCCTGTCACCTCGCTTCCCCGCTTCTCGGGGTAGTCTCAGCGTGACCTCGCCAGAGATCCTGTCTCTATGCTTCCTTACTCCTCGGGGCAGCCTCAGCATTACCACATCGGAGTTCTTGTCTCCACGCTTCCCCACTCCTCGGGGTGATCTCAGCGCTACTTCACCAGAGATCCTGTCTCCACGCTTCCCCGCTCCTCGGGCCTGCCCAGTGCATCCCTGCCTTGGATATCCTTCCTCTGGTTATTCTCTCTTGACCTGCCTGGCACTGCAATACCTTGGACTGTTCTCTCAGACCCCACTCCTCGGGGCACTCTGCAGTATTCAGTGCAGGTGTCTGTGATCACGTGAATGTGACGCAGACAACTCGTCTATGCCTCCTTTCTCCTGGGTCACAGCCGTGGTCCAGTTGCCTGTGTTTCCATTCCACCTCGCCTCCCAACATTGGGGCCCTGTAGGGCTCAACCCCTCAGGGAGAGTCAACTTCCACCTCGGGCCAAGGATCTACGAAACCTACATAACCTAACAGATTGCCATGTCCATAGACCCAGCAGAGGTCTCCCCTGGCGAGCAATACCGGCTTCCCAGATATGATTACCAAGACTACCTACATCGTCTCTCTCTTGGATGGCAAGGCCTTGGCCTGTGCATCACCCCTCTGGGAGCATGCTGACCCGGTTCTTCGAGACCTGCCCGGGTTTCTGGCCTTATTTTGCTCCATCTTCGACAACCCTGGCAGAAAATCCGCTTCTGGATCCACGCTTCTACATCTCCAAGAGGATACTCGGCCATTGACAGATTACATCATAGAATTCCAGACCCTGTCATCAGAACTTCATTGGGACACTGACTGCCTTCGATCCATTTTTCTCAAGAGACTAAGCTCTCGAATCAAAGATGAGTTGGTGGCCCGCAAATTGCCTGCATATCTGGACTCATTGATAGATCTTACCGGGTGGATTGACCGCCAACTGCAGGGGCGTTCTCAGGAGTCCCGAGCAACCAGAAGATCTACGCCAAACTCGTCCCACATTCAACGCTCATCTTCACCCAGGCTGAACTTGGCTCAAAGCAAAGCTGAGGAAGAGCCTGTGCAAATGGGCCAGAACAGGCTTTCCCCTAAGGAACGACACCACCGCCAACAATCAGGCCTCTGCTTATACTGCGACAAATCCATACATGCCTTAGCCACATGTACTGTCTGTCTGGGAAACTCCCAAGCCTAGGTTCAGCAGCAGGACTGCTCCTAGGCCTGACTTCGCCTTCTCCTCCATTGACACTGCCCGTCTCCATCAAGCTGGACAATCAGGAGTTCCATACTGTTACTCTGGTTAAGTGGAACCTGGGTCGAGACCGCTTACCTTGAGCCCGGGAAGCACAGGAACTGAAGATCACCCTCTCAGGAACCAAGAAGAGACAATCCTGAGGATGCGGCCTGTAGAGTAATCCAGCCGGGCAGTCCAGGTCTAGGCAGGCAGCAGACAGAGAAGTCCAATTAGGCAGTCCAGGTCGGGGCAAGCAGCAGACTGAGAAACCCAAAAAGACAGTCCAGGTCAGGGCAGGCAGCAGACAGAGGAACCAAGGCAAACAAATCCAGTAGGCAGGCAGCAGGCAGAGTAATCCAATAAGACAGTCCAGGTCAGGGCAGGCAGCAGACAGAGGAACCAAGGCAAACAAATCCAGTAGGCAGGCAGCAGGCAGGGTAATCCAATAAGACAGTCCAGGTCAGGGCAGGCAGCAGACAGACGAACCAAGGCAAACAAATTCAGTAGGCAGGCAGCAGGCAGAGTAATCCAATAAGACAGTCCAGGTCAGGAGCTGAAGCAACAGGCACGGTAAGCAGCAAAAACACTCCCCAAACGCACTGTGGCCGAAGCGACGAGCCCAGGAAGGAGCTCTCCTTAAATGTCAATCCCTTCCCGCGCAAACTGAAGTCGGTCGGCCGGCATCTGACGTCAGGGAGCGTATTCAAGGTGCGATTCGCGCGAGACTTCGCCTCCGGCGTCAGGGATGATTCCCTGACGTCCTCGGAGAATGCCGAGCCCGTGCGGGGCGAAGGCGCACTGCTGGCATCGCGGGAACAAGGGTGCCGGATGCGGAATCACGCTGACATCGGGAGGAGGTTCTGCCGGTACTGGAAATAGTAACACATACCCTGGCTCTTGTAGACTCTGGGGCTGGTGGGAATTTTATTTTAAAACAATTGAAAGAGCATCTCCGGATTCCCATCATCTGCTCCCCAGTACCTTTACTCCTTTCTTCCATATACGGAGAGCCAGTGCCTGGTCAGGTAACCCACACCACTGCTCCTATTCTGCTCCACACGGGGTCCCTGCACATGGAGTCCATCTCCTGCCACATTCTGGACAAGGCCATATATCCTGTAGTCTTGGGACTGCAGTGGCTACAACAGCACACCCCACAGTTTGACTGAGCCACCTTACAACTCTCCCGCTGGGGTTCCTCCTGTCACGCCAACTGTCTGGAGCCTGTCTCACCGCTGCCCTGCCTGAGTACTACACTTTCTCCTCCGGGCCTTCCCCACAATACTCTTCATATGTAGATGTGTTCTCCAAGAAGGCCACAGACACTCTGCCTCCGCATCATACCTATGATTGTGCAGTCAACTTGTTACCTAACATGGAGCCTCCTCGGGGTAGAATCTACCCATTGTCGCTCAAAGAAACTCAGGCCATGTTGGAGTACATCCGCGAGAACATGTCTAAGGGCTTTATTCGACCCTTCAGGTCTCCCGCTGGTACGCATTTTTATTTTGTGGGGAAAAAAGATGGCTCGATCCACCCCTGCATCGACTACCGGGGTCTGAACAAGATCATACTAAAAGACCGCTATCCACTACCTTTGATTTCTGAACTTTTTGACAGGCTTCAGGGAGTGAAAATCTTCTCCAAATTAGACCTCAGGGGAGCCTATAATTTGGTTCGAATCTGCAAAGGAGATGAATGGAAGACAGCTTTTAATATTAGAGACAGCCACTTTGAATACCTTGAGATGCCGTTTGGCCTTTGCAACACCCCTGCTGTCTTCCAGAATTTGATGAACGAGATCTTTAGGGATATGTTATACCAATGTGTTGTGGTGTACCTTAACAACATCTTAGTATTCTCCAAAGATCTACAAAGCCACTGCCATGATATCTCTCGCGTCCTCCATTGCCTACGAGACAACCAGCTCTATGCCAAACTCGTTAAGTGTTCTTTCGAGCAGGAGACCATCCCATTCCTTGGCTACGTAGTTTCCAGTCAAGGGTTCAGAATGGTCCCCAGAAGTTGAGAAGCATTCGCGATTGGCCTCAGCCTACGGGCCTCCGATCTTTATAGAGATTCCTTGGCTTTGCCAATTACTACCGGTCCTTAATTCATCATTACTCCACTCTGACCGCACCACTCATGGCCATGACTCGAAAGGGGGCTAATCCTTCTCATTGGTCACCCGAGGCCATGACCACCTTCCAGGATCTCAAGACCGCTTTCCTCCATGAGCCGTGTCTCTGTCATCCTGATCCCAGACTCCCATTCATCGTTGAGGTCAATGCCTCTGACGTGGGAGTAGGAGCGGACCTAAGCCAGTACTCGACTACCCATACTGTACATCCATGCTCCTTATTTTCCAGACTCTTCTCCCCTGCGGAGTGGAACTATGCGATTGGGGATAAGGAGCAGCTAGCTATTAAGCTAGCCTTTGAGGAATGGCGACCCTGGCTCGAGGGAGCCCAGCATCAGATCACAGTATATACCGACCACAAAAACCTCAAGTATTTACACCATGCCCAGTGCTTGAACCATCGTTAGGTCCATTGGGCCCTCTTTTTTTACTCAATATTCCTGCTGCACTACCGACCGGCCAACAAAAATTGCCGAGCCGATGCCCTCTCCAGATCTTTTGTTCCAGAGGATGTTCCAGACACCCCACGGCATATAATCGACCCCGCTAAGGTCATCCCAGCTGCCACTTTTCCAGTCCCACCTGGGAAGACGGTGGTTCCTCGTCAACTATGCCGGAGGGTTCTCCGTTGGGCTCATGACTCCCTGTCCACAAAACACCCTGGGCAGTCGAGGACACTGGCCACTCTCCAGCGCTTTTACTTGTGGCCTACTATGAAGAAGGACGCACAGGCCTATGTGGAGTCTTGTCCCACTTGCACCTGCCACAAGCCTCCAGTGTGACGCCCATGGGGACTCTTACAACCGCTGCCTATTCCGAGTGAGCCGTGGCCCCATATTGCGATGGATTTCATTGTGGATCTTCCTACCTCCGGGGGCTACATCACCATTTGGGTCACCGTTGACCACTTTTCCAAAATGGCCCACTTTGTGGCTCTGCCTGGCCTCCCTTCGGCTCCGCAGCTGACGCAATTGTTTATTCACCATGTGTTCCGGCTCCACGGTCTTCCAAAACATATCCTCTCGGACCGCAGAATCCAGTTTATGTTACACGCGCCAGCCGCATCAGACTCGTGGCTCGGCCCCTCACCTCTTTCAAAGTGATCCAGCATCTGGTCCCTCATCTCTGGTGGCTGTAGGCCGCCGGCTCCGTCCTCAGGCCGCCCCTGGGGCCCCCGGCTCTGCTGCAGCTCCTGATGTTCCATGCAGAGATGCCGTCCCTACCAGCGCCGTGCCCCTCCCTAAGCTCGCACACGTACACAGCTAGTCCTTAAATAGGGCCCATGGCGGGAACCTGGCCGCGACCCCTGATGATGACGTCGACAGAGCTCCAGTATATAAGCCCGGGTTCTGCTCTCTCAAATTGCCTTTGCAACAGGTCCCCTCGCTAGTCGAGTACTCGTTGCCTCTTCAGTTCCTGGTTCCCGATCCTGATTGCCTTCATTCCTGTTTCCTTGTTCCTGTGTTCCTGTTCCTTTGTCTCTCCTTCAGATTGCTAACCTGGTTTGACCTCTGCATTGCCTGACTACTCCGTTGCCTCTCCAGCCCTGGACCTCTGCATTGCCTGACTACTCCATTGCATCTCTCCAGCCCCCGACCTCTGCATTGCCTGACTACTCCGTTGCTTCTCTCCAGCCCCGGACCTCTGCATTGCCTGACTATTCCGTTGCCTCTCTCCAGCCCAAGACCTCTGCATTACCTAACTACTCCGTTGCCTCTCTCTAGCCCCGGGCCTCTGCATTGCCTGACTACTCTGTTGCCTCTCTCCAGCCCCGGGCCTCTGCATTGCCTGACTACTCTGTTGCCTCTCTCCAGCCCCAGTCCTCTGCATCGCTTGACCACGCCGTTGCTTCTCTCCAGCCCTGGACCTCTGCTTCATCTGACCATCCTTTTGACTCTCTCCCCGTCTAGACATCAGCCTTGCTTGCCACTGCTTCCAGACTTCCGCCGGCCCTGATTCCAGCTTGCTTAAAGACGCCTCTTCAGCCTTTGTCCTGGACTTGGTTCATTCAGGCTTCGGCCTGCTCTTGCTGGGGGCGCCCTCAGATAGAACTGTGTTTTCATTGGCGCCTGGGTCTCCGCCTCATCCAGTACAGACTGATACCTACACTAGTTGCTGCCTCTGGGCTGACCTCGATCCATTTATCGACGACCACTGACGGAGGCCACCTAAGTCCAGCCGGCCCTGGCACCCAAAGACTCAACCCGGGGGAAGGAGGGCTAGTATTGGTGAAGTGCCAGCTGGCCTCCATCTGTCAGCCCTCTCTGCCTGCCGACAGTGGGGACCCGTAGGATCTCTCCTACGGGTAGTGTGTCAACCCCACCTCGGCCCAAGGGTTGCGGAGAGGCCTGATGGGGAGCACAGGTGTCCATCGTAGAACCAGGAGTGCCGGGGATGGCCCAGGGATGGAGCCAGCAGCCTACAGCCATGAGGGAAGTGGAGCCAGACACTGAATTAGGCAGCAGAGGGTAAGAGGGCCTGGCTGCGGGCCTGACACGGCCGGCACACGCAACAGGGTATGAGGATTGGGTGGAGACAGGGGGGCTGGGGGGATGTCCTACAGTGCTAACTCAGAAGTATTTATTTTCCCTTTTCTAAGAACATAAGTAGGAAGGTGAGGACCTTAGCTGGGAGGGTTCTTGTCTTGTTGGGTGTGGAATTGAATTTTTGTGTGATAGCATTTTTTCTAACTCTCCTCAATGCCTAGCCCTAATTTAAAAATAGTATCTTGGAATGTGTGTGGGCTTAACACGCCAATGTAACACACTAAAATACAGTGTTAAAGCAAATGTCAGCTAACATAGCGTTTTTGCAAGAAACATACTTAAGTGAACAAGAGCATTTGAAGCTTAAATGCTGGTGGGTGGGGTAGGTCAGTTATGCTTCTGCTACTACTAGGTCTGCAGATCTGGCAACTTTGGTTCATAAAACGTCTTCCTTAAAGATAGTAAAGGAAGTTAGGGATCTTAAGGAATGATACATCATCACCCTGGGCGAATTGAATAGGGAAAAGGTAGTTATTTGTAATTTGATTAAACAGTTACTTCCCAATGTCGAAGATTTTATTATTCTGGGGGGTGACCTAAATCTAGTGACAGATCCGACTCTAGATAAGTCCAAGGCATTTAAGGGGCAATTGACTGGAGGTGGTAAAGGGATTCCTTTGGTGTTATCTGAATTGCAGCTTATGGACGTTTCGCGGGTTCTCCACCCACTTGAACGCGATTATACCCATTTGTCATGAGCACACGCTACATTTTCTAGGATAGACTATTTCTTAACTTCTTCTCATGGATTCTCTAAGGTTGAGGAGGCCGGTATTGGGGAGATTAAAATCTCTGATCATGCCCCCATCTGGATCACACTACCTAACCCTGCGGGGGGAACTCATGGCATACATTGGAAAGCATATCTTCACTCTAAATGGGAAGAGTTCTCATTTAATAATGCCTCCCATCATGATATAGATCCTTTTAGGGAAGGCAGTTCTTAGGGAGGACGTTATAGCCTATTTAGCGAAGATACGTGAATAAATGCATCATTATATTGGAATCTCCATTGGGAAGGCTGAAAGCTCTCTTAGCCAATGCCAGTACAGTAACTAATAAAGAAGCATATCTCTCAGTGTAGGTAGCATAGAACACTTTATTACATCAAAGGGCGAAAAAGAGCATTCTTTATTACAGATGTCAATTGTATCAGCACAGTGATAAAGCAGGGAAGCTTATATCTTCACTGATTAAATCTTCTACCAGGTCTAGGTATATATCCCATATAAAGAGCCCAGAAGGGAAAATACTCAAAACTACTCAGTCTATATTGGCAGCATTTGAGCATTATTATGCTGCTCTTTATACTTCAGAGGAATATGACCACTGGTGTGGACCCACCTATCTGAATGCTAAGAAAGGAGAAAATACTACTTACCTGATTTCCTTTTCTTTAATGAAGATAGGAGGATCCACCTTCCTGCTCTTGGCTGCCAGATGGTTGTGCTATTGTCCTCCTGCGAGGCTGTGTGTTACAGGGGTTACTGATAAGTGTCAATCCAGTCACTAGTCTAGTGTTATTACACTCCTTGTCTGAGATCAGTGGTTTTCCTGTTAGCTGAATGCTGGAGTGGTTTGTGTGTTAATAATCATGGTTTTGTTAGTTTGTCCACAGCTGGCTTTTTCAGAGAATACTGGTGGGCTGATGTCAGTGCAGGGGTATATATACCGTGACATCAGCTTTGCTCTGTCTTCTTCTTCTGGTAGATGTGCATAACCCACTGGTGTGGCTCCATTAAAGAAAGTGAAATTATCAGATAAGTAGTACTTTCTCCCTCCTTATGCATTAAGATAAAACTATGCAAATGCATCATGAATTTTTTTAAAAAGTACATAAACTTAAACACGTGAACAAAACATAAAAGAATAACGCACATAAATCATGTTTAATGTGCACAAACTTGGTTAATGCTTTGAAAATATGATTTATGCATACAAAACAAGATTTAGGAGCGCAAACACGTTTTCTGCACCCAAACTAAGCTTTGCATCCATAAATCATGTCTAATGCCCACAAGAAATGTTAAGAGCACCATGGTTTATGCATATTGTGCACAAACCATAAATTGTACACATAAAAGTTTTGTGTGCACAGCCCCTAAGTGCTGTGCACACAAAACAAGAGCTAGGAGCACAACTTATGTCATCATAATGACTTATGAGGACAGATTGAAGAATCTAAATATGTATACCCTGGAGGAAAGGAGGAACAGGGGTAATATGATACAGTCTTTCAGATACTTGAAAGGTTTTAATGATGCAAAGTCAACGACAAACATTTTATGTTGGAAAAAAGTCAGCAGAACCAGGAGTCATGATTTAAAACTCCAGGGAGGAAGACTCAAAACCAATGTCAGGAACTATTTCTTATCGAAGAGGATTGTGGATGCCTGGAATGCCCTTCCGGAAGAAGTGGTGAGGACCAAAACTGTGAAGGATTTCAAAAGGGTATGGGATAAACACTATGGATCCATAAAGTTTAGAGGATGTGAATGAAATGAAGAGGCATGGGGGTGGCTTACGGGAATGATGGCTACTACCCTTATTCAATAAACATATACACAGTTAATGCGACTCCAACATTGCTCTATGCTTCAACGGCAAGAGGAAATGTGGGGAAAAGGATCTGCATTCACAAATAAGCATGGGAGTAGCTTGCTTTTTACGGCGGTTACTACCCCAAAGCAAATTAGCATATCCAAGCAGCTCTCTGCTTCAATGAAGATAAGAGGATTCATATTCAATCAACCAACAAGAATTAAATTGCACAGGCTGGAAAAACAAATAAGCGTGGGAGTAGCTTGCTTGTTACGGTGGTTACTACCCTGAATCAATCAAGCCTGTTACTTCACTTTGAATACATATACAGTGCGGCTAACTGCTTCAACGGCAGGGGGGGATGAAGAAAAAAGGAATTATATTCAGACAACAACCAACAAGGACTAAATTGCACAGGCTGGGCAAACAAATAAGTGTGGGAGTAGCTTGCTTATTGCAGCGGTTACTACCCCTAAACAATTAGGCTTGATACTTCACATTGATGCAGCTCCAGCACTGCTCTCAACATCAGTGGCAGGGGTGGAAGGAAATTAGAACCAAAAAGTTACCAATAGGTGCCCTGACCTCAGCGGTCAGAGTAACAGATAAGTATGAGAAAAATAAGTATGAAAGCTTGTTGGGCAGACTGGATGGGCCATTTGGTTTTCTTCTGCCGTCATTTCTATGTTTCATTTCTAACTTTTATGATCCTATTTTGTAAACACAAAACAGGAATTAGAAGCATAAATTATGCTTCTAAATTAGGGGCACAAAATATGAATTAGGAGCACAAGTAATTCTTCTAAAAGTTGTGCAAATAAAATATGTTAAGAGCATAAAATGTGTGCTCATAGACTGTAAGCAGAAAGCATGCATACATCATGTTTTATCCACATAAATCCTGAGTATGGGACTCTAGCCCCAAATACTCCAAGTAAAGATCCATAGAATAACATTCACCTCAGAAACTTTACTCCACCTCTCACCAGGTCTTAAATTTCCAGTGTTAAGAAAACATTACTTAAGCATTCTGAAGAAGCATAAATTCATAATAAAACCTTTTCCAGATACGTTTGAAGCAAAAAGCCTGTGGGGGAGTCAGTTGGACCATTAGATGATTGAGGGGGTAATAGAGGACAAGGTTATAGCAGAGATTAAATGATTTCTTTGCTTCGGTTTTTACTGGGGAGGATGTAAGGAAGATACCCATGCCAGAAATGATATTTAAAGGTGATGATTCAGAGGAAATGAAACAAAGTTCAGTGAATCTGGAAGATGTATTAGAGCAAATTGACAAATTAGAAACATAGAACATGATGGCAGAAAAAGACCATATGGCCCATCCAGTCTCCCCATCTGTCCAATTAATTTAGCATTATAAATTCTTATCACTTCTTTAGACTTTCTTGAATTCAGATATTGTTTTTGTTTCCACCACTTCCACTGGGAGACTGTTCCACATATCCACCACCCTCTCTGTTATGAAATATTTCCTAAGATTACTCCTGAGTCTATCCCCTTTTAACCTTATCGCATGACCCTCATTCTAGAGCCTCCTTTCTTTTTTTTTTATTTTATTTTATTTTTAATCATTTATAATTACAGAGCAAGTCAACCAACTCACTTACAGAGAAAATAGAAATGCTTTTATACATCCAAATCAAAAGGAAATAACTTAATAACAACAAATTATATCTTATCCTTTACAGTATAAAGCATTCCCCTTATTTAGAAATCTGAATCAGAGGGACAGAATATAGGAAGATACTAATACAACTAAACATTTGCAGAAACAGCCTTAACGTAGATAAATGACCATCCTTCTTATAGGATCCTAATTTAGGGCTTTGATCCGGGGATAACTGTCACCTGTCTTGCATTCAAGAAGGATTTCAATTGCTCAGGATAAATAAAAATTAAACAATCTTTTGATGATTTTATAACACATTTACAGGGATATTTTAGTACATATGAGAAGCCAAGAGCAATTACTTGAGATCTCATAGCGAGAAATGCCCGTCTCTTAACTTGAGTAACGGGAGCGAAATCTGGGAATGCATGAATCTTAGTTCCCCTGAATTGGAGATCAATATTTTTGAAATATCTTTTCATGATTTCCGTTATATCTTTCTTTATTATGAATGATACTAGAAGTGTAGCACATTCATAATACTCCGAAGCTGAATCTTCCAGAAACTTTGTCAAATTACCCTTTTTCTGTATCAATTTGCTGTTTTTCTTTGTTTTTGGTAGATATAGGCAAAAAATATAATTTATTAACAGACGGTTTCACCTTCCTTAAATTTTAACACCTCTTTAAAATAATTCTTGAGTGTAACATAAGGTAATTCTCCCACCATTTTCGGAAAATTTAAAAATCTTAAATTCAAATGTCTCGAGTAGTTCTCCATAAACTCTACTCTCCTGGAAATTACATTTAAATCCTTTATGATCTTCACATTACAATCTTGAATTTTCCCCGCCTCAATTTCAACTTTTTCCAGTCTTGGCTTCATCTCTTTAATCTATGTGTCATAAACCACCAATTTTTGTTCCATTCCATCTAAGTTATCTTGGAAATTCCCTATTGATTTTACCAAAGCCGCCATAATGTCCCAAATCGCCTCCAAAGTTATTTTGTCCGGCCTACCAGGCATCTGAAAACAGGGTCTCGAAATTGACTCACCCGTTCTCTGCACTGGAGATAGTCCCGCCAGCAAGACTTCCCTTCCAAGAGTTTTCAGCACTCCTCCGGTTTCCTCCATCACCTCCTCCGAAATTGGAGTGGACGCCGGGGCCACCGCCGTCGACTCATCGGCTCATGCTGTCTCAGAGCCCTATGAGACTCGCTCCGGAGTGCTGGGGTCTTCTGCCCTCTGACCTCCTCCTGAACGGGTCGCATCTACCGCATCACGCCCTGCGACTCGACTGCCAGGGGGCTCTCGGGAAGTGGAGTTATTCCGGGCTTGCGCGGATCCGGGGGAGAGAGAGAAACTTCTCCAGGTAGAGCCAGTGCTTCCTCACCAAACTCCACAGTGGAGCCTTCACCTCCCATTTCGATAGTCCTTCCAGGTACGTATGAAGTTATTAATCGTTGAGTGGCCATAACTTCCGAATCTGAAGGGAAAATTCGGAGTTTGCCTTTTCTTTTTGCCGGCATAGTAAGGAAATCTTAGAAACAAAAGGAGCTCAACGAATACGTGTCTGTCTACGCCGCCATCTTGCCCCCTCCCAGAGCCTCCTTTCTATTGAAAAAGGCTCACCTCTTGTGCATAAAAACCTTTAAGATATTTGAATGTCTTTATCTTGTCTCCCCTATTCCACCTTTCTTCTAGGGTGTACATGTTTAGATCTTTAAGTCTATCCCCATATGCTTTAGAATGAAGACCACTGACCATTTTAGTAGCCACTCTCTGGACTACTCCCTCCTGTTTATATCCTTTTGAAGGTGCGGTCTCCAGAATTGTGCACAGTATTCCAAGCGAGGTGTCACCAGGGACTTATACAGGGGCAATATCACCTCCCTTTTTCTGCTGACCATTCCTCTCCCTATGCAGCCAAGCATCTTTCTGGCTTTTACCGTCACTTTACCTACCTGTTTGACCGGCATAAGATCATCAGATACAATTATTCCCAGATCCCGCTTTTCCTTTGAGCTTAGAAGAATTTCACCTCCAATACTGTATCTTTCTCTTGGGTTTTTGTATCAGTAAATGCATTACTCTGCATTTTTTAGCTTTAAATCTTAGCTGCCAGACCTTAGACCATTCTTTGAGCTTTACTAGCTCCCTCCTCATTTTTCCACTCCTTCCTGGCTGTCCACCCTGTTACAGATTTTGGTATCATCGGCAAAAAGACAAACTTTTCCTGACAATCCTTCCAATATGTCACTCACAAGAATGTTGAAAAGAACTGGTCCAAGGACCGATCCCTGAGGCACACTGCTAGTAACAACCCCCCTCCTCAGAGATAACTCCATGTACCTCTACCCTTTGTCGCCTCTCACTCAGCCAGCTTCTAACCCAGTCAGCCACTCTAGGATCCATACCAAGAGTGCACAATTTATTTATAAGTCTTCTGTGCCGAACTGTGTCAAAAGCCTTGCTGAAATCCAAGTACAGTATGTCTAGGGCTCTCCCTTGATCCAACTCTCTGGTCACCTAATCAAAGAAATTGATCAGATTCATCTGACATGATTTACCTCTGGTAAAACCAAGCTGCTTCGGTTCTTTATCCAGTCCCTTTTGTGGACACATTAGAAGGGACCATTGATTCCTTTCTAACTATAGAGACACATTTCATCTCTATGAAAAAGATGTTTCTTTCACCTTAGACAAATACATCCGTTCTTTCCCTTTTTTCAGTCACTCACGTTTTGCTGTAATTATCCATCCATTCATTCTTAAATGCTTGGCTAGATTACTGATTCAGGGGCTGACTGATGTTTTTAAAGGATTATCAATCGGGGAAAAAACTGTTCACTTTTGCTATGTTGATGTTTATCAGGGTTGAATATTGTGTTTCTCTGTTGACATAGAAGGCTGAATTAGCTATGACTTGTGAGTGACATCATTCAATGGCACTGAACAGGCCCTCTCTCTTATCTCATAGAGCTTTTGCTCTACTGAGCATGTGCATGAGTTCCTGCATAGGTGTTGCTTTGTAAGCACCTGTCTTTTTTCATCTGAGCCACAGCACAGACATGTACCCTTCTCTCAGTTTTTCTTTTGCTGTAATTCTTATTCTTCAAGTTTGTTTTAAATTTTTGTCAAACTTTCTGTTGCCTCACTGCCTTGGCAGCCCTCAAACTGCACTTTTCAGTGATATAAAAAAAGTAAATACAATGCCTTGAAAGGAAAAGAAATGTCCAGCTCCAGGAAGGCCTCCCTCAGTAGTTTCAAGGACTGTGTGTATGATAAGAAGATGTTTATTACAGATGGCCATGATATTTGTTAATGGTGACTAAGGCCTGGCCCTCATGCACCTGTTATCATTGTGGCCATTCCTCTTCCAGAGCGGAATGGAGTGTTTTCTAGTTTCTCGGGTGCAGAGTTGAGCAAGGCTTCTCAAGTAGGCCTCCTTCCATCTTCAAAGCAGGCCTGGGGCCCCTCCACCTCTTTAGAATTGAGCAAGCAGCAAAAACGTTCTCATGCATTCGCAAACCCTGCAGGGCTCAGGGCTGGCTAAGAAGAAGCATCACTCCTTAGAGGCAGCAGTGCTATCAGTCCTGACAAAGTGGCATAGAGCCTTGACTCCGGTGACACATCATTTGCTGGCACATCGAGACTTGGCACCATCAATGCCCTGAACCTCAACAACAGTGATGCTTCCTCCTTCAGCACCATCATCTCATTGGACATGAGAACCCTCGATGCCTTGAGCCTCAAAGCATGGATCAGTGCTGTTGATGAACTGAGCCTCGATGCTACCAACAAAACTATTTCTTAAATCGAGAAGATTGGAGAGAGGAAAGGAGATATGCTCCATTTATCTCCTCCTATCTAAATGGCTATTTCTCCATTGAGGCTTCTTTAACAAGGTCTGTGTCTAGAGACACCTGTTCCCATCTTCTCGGTGGTGCTCTTGATCTCTATAAATCCCCTAAAACAGCTGTCTGGAGGACTTTCAAGAAAAGCATGGAAAAAGAGCACAACAGCCCTTAGACCAAGTGGCAGAGTTAGTGAAGACATACTTTGCCTCCCTAGTGGCTAAAGAAAGGAGGGTACTTTCAACCTGTCCTCTTCAGGGTATCAGATTTGATCCCTCAAAAGGATATCCCTTTTTCCCCCAAACCTAGGAGCATTGTTATGGTTTTGAGGTGTTTGAGTGGATTATTGGGTACTGTGGGAGATGACCACGCCCACAGGGAGGAGCCCCGAGGGGAGCCACAGTACTGGGCTAGACTCGAGATGCACAAACACAGAGTTATGTCTTTTATTGTACAGCTGATGTATACCACCAGAGGTGGCAGTAGTGAGTTGATCCAGAGGTAGCAGTCCAGGGACCCTCGGTAGAGGGGACCCATCTCACCGAGATGGTATAGGGAGATCCAGGTGTCTGTTCCTAGCACGGCAGAGCTGTAGATGAGAAAGACTGAGACAACTGTAAGGTTGACGATTCCACCAGGCAGAAGTAGATGGTTACAGGCACCAAGGTAGGGAGAGCAGGCCCTCGAGGAGCGAGTACCTGATCCCAGTAAAGCGCCTGAAAGAAAGCAAAGGGCTCCCAAGGAGCGGGTACCCAAGTTAGCGAATACCCCGAAGGGCAGAGAGAGCTTCCAGCGGCAGCACGGAAGCAGCTGAGTAGCTTATACCGGACAAGTACAATCCTTGCTAACTCAATGAGCTAGCAAACAGGCGCAGGCTAATTACCCGGATGGCGTGACGTCACTCGAGGGGGATGCCCCCGAGGTTCCCGCCATGACGTGGATAAAGACGTGGGTGGTGTGCGCATGCACCCTAGGAGGCCCTTAGGAGAAACATGGCATGAGGCATTGCCATAGCCGTTCCGGGGACACCAGAGAACGCGGCTTGCAGGCGCGGTGGTGGCAATCTTCCCAAGGCTAGCGGGGAGAGCAGAGAAAAAGGTGAGGCACAAAAGTCGAAGCCGCCTGAGACTGATGGACGCAACAAGCATACCATCAGAACCCCCATGAAGGGATTCAAGTCTTCACTACTATATCAAAAAAAGTCCAGCCAGTCAGAGGATGTTCACCAGAATACTCCCCTCCAAGGCAACCAAGAACCCTCCTTAGTCGCCTACATCATCACTGGGATCCTGGATCAGTGTCCTCCTCTCCTTGGGTCACAGGAAGGATCAACGGGAATTCATTCTGACCCCCTTCCTGAGCCTCAAACATTTGTCTCTACCCAAGGACCTCTCCTATTCTAGATTTCTGGATAAGTTGAGAAAGTTGCTGGGAGTTAACATTTACAAGGACAAAGACCCTTGCACAAAAGTCTTTGGTATTCTCTATATCCTTTATACCTCAGAGCTGCTGGCAGCAATCACAATAAATTTGATCCTGCCAGCATTACAGACAAGAATATGGAAAAATGTGATATCCTGTGCTCCAATAGCCAGAAAATTAGAACTAAAGTATAGAGTCCAGAAAACCAAAGGGTTTGAGGTAGTACAGCTGCCCCATCAATCAATCATTGTGGAATTAGCACTAAAGCAGGCAAAGAAAACAAGGATGTTCTCCAATAGTTCACCAAGGAAAGGTCCCTGGCTGCTGGACAACTTTGGAAAAAAGGTGTTGCAGAGCTCAATGCATAATACTCACATGCAGTACTTACAGGATTGCATTCAGAAACTGAAATCACTGCTAGGCCCAATTGAGGCAGGCCACATTGTATATCCGCAGAGGAATGTATATGCCGTCTCATTTGGACAGTATAGAGGCATTTGACCCTGCAGCTTGCTCATCATCAGCTTCCATTAGAACTCGTTGAATGGCTTGGTTATGGGCCAGAAGTTTGTGTGATGATATCCAAGTTGGTGGATTATCCCTGCACTGGGGATCACCTCTTCAGGGACAAACTCAGGAAACAGTCATTCCGATCAAAGAGCAGCATATGGCAGTCCAGTCACTGTCAATGAGCTCTGAGCAACAGTTGTTATCGCACTTTGCTTTTAAATGTTTCTACTTCCAGGGTCACCCATACCGACAATTTCAGCAGTATTGTGTTCCACCTGTGTTTCTGCAACAACAACTTCTGGCTCAAATCCAGAAGTCTGAGTGGCATTAACCAAATGTGATATAGCAGGTCCAAGCAAAACCTGGGCCCCGTTTTTGACCAGCCTCAAAATCTAACACTCAACCCCTTCAATAGGGGGGGGGGAGAATTTGTTTTTATCTGGAGGAGTGGTGCAAAATCACCAGAAATCACTTGGTACTCAAGATTGTGGCATATGATTTTACTGTTTGTATTTCTCCTGTCTTTCAACACTTTCCTACTGTTCAGCCTTCAATCTGGATCCATCTCATGCCTCATAGCTCTACTTGGAAGTGGAGTTGCTTCTCAACCAACGGGCAATAGAACCTGTCCTGCCCAACCAACATTGCCAGGGGTTCTACTCCCGCTGTTTCCTTATTTCCAAGAAATCCAGGCAAATGAGACCCATCCTGGATTTACGGAGTCTGAACAAAAATCTGTTATGGGAGAAATTCAAGATGAACTCCCTCCACATTATTCTGCCCTTCATCCAAACAGAGGAATGGATATGTGCCCTAGATCTGAAGGATATGAATGTCCAAATGCCCAGACATTCTTCCCATTAGTACTATCTACACTTTATGGGGAATGCTCTCAATACCAGTACAAAGTGCTTCCCTTAGGTCTCAGCAGCACCAAGGGTTTTTAGCAAATGCCTAATTGATAGGGAGGAGCAACTTGGTAGGGGGATGGGGCTTTATGATCGGGATGGCATAGAGTCCAACATGATAAGGATCCTGCAAGAGACTAACAGGTAGATTTTAAAAGCATTGCTTGTGCAAAAACAGCCCCATACACACATATGTGGGCCGTGTGCATGCATCGCAAATTTTAAGAAGCCAGGAAGTACATGCGTACATGCCTCTCTACGTGTCAAGAATAAGGAGGCAGAAAAGGGGTGGGGCACAGGTGTTCCTGGGTGGGGTCAAGACTTACGTCCTTAACCCCCGAATTTTGCAAGGTTGAACATGGCAATGTGCACCATGTTACCTGCATAACTTTACTACTGGTCCTGATGAAGTGCAAGTCTAGAGATTTTGGGATGCTGAGCATGGGAGGGTGGAGAGAGAGAGAGACAATCTGACACACTATAAACCTCCCACTGTAACAGGGGCACTTTTAACTCAGGATGGGTTTTGGGGATGGTGTTATATTAGTCTGCCTAGGGCACCAGGGTCTGTAGACCCTTGTAACACTGCTCCCCCCAAAACCCACCCTGCGTTTATACATGCTTCTCTTACAGTGGGAGAGATATAGAGTTCAGATTGTCTCTCTAACAGAGTCAGTCTCTCTCTCTCTTCCCCCCCCCCCCCCCCACACACACACACACACATACATGCAGTAGGGATATTTTAAATGATACGTGTGTACGATATAAAATTAAGCATATTTTTGCTTGTGTGCCCAATACACATGTTTATGGGTGCACGCGCGCTCCTTTTAAAATTTACCTGTAAATGCACATTAAAATATTTATCGGTAGAAATCCCATGTGTGTTGGGGACAAGTATAGCGATAGGAGTATACACCCATCCACCTGGCCAAAATGATGAGACGGATGATGAAATGCTAAGATAAATTAGGGAAGCTAACCAAATTGGTAGTGAAGTAATAATGGGAGGTTTCAATTACCCCAATATTGACTGGGTAAATGTAACATCAGGATTAGCTAGAGAGAGAAAGTTCCTGGGTGGAATAAATGACAATTTTATGAAGCAATTGGTTCAGGAACCGACAAGAGAGGGAGCTAGTTTAGATCTAATTCTTAGTGGAGTGCAGGATTTGGTGAGAGAGGTAACGGTGGTGGGAGTTGCTTGAAAATTGTGATCATAATATGATCAAATTTGAAATAGTGACTGGAAAGGGGACAAAAAGTAAAACCACAGCTCTAGCACTAAACTTTCAAAAGGAAAGCTTTGATAAAATGAGAAATAGAAAAAAACTGAAAGGTGCTGCTGCAAAGGAAAGTGTGTACAACAGGCATGGACATTGTTAAAAAATACCATCCTAGAAGCACAGACCAGATGTATTCTATGCATTAAGAAAGGCGGAAATAAGGCCAGACAATTAAAGGTTAAAAGGTGAGGTGAAAGGCTATTTTACCCAAAAGAACTTCCTTCAAAAACTGGAAGAAGGATCCATCTGAAGAAAACAGGTAAAAGCATAAGCATTGGTGAGTTAAATGTAAAACATTGATAAGACCGGATAAAACAGAATTTGAAATATATCCAAAGCAGGAAACCTGTGAGGGACTCATTGGGACCCTTAGATGATTAAGCAGTTAAAGGGGCACTTAGCAACGATAAGGCCATTGTGGAGAGACTAAATGAATTCTTTGTTTCGGTGTTTACCTAGGAGATACCTGTTTTGGAGATGGTTTACAAGTGTGATGATTCAAACAAACTTACCCAAATCACGGTGAACTTGGAAGATGTAGTAGGCCAAATTGACAAACTGCAGATTAGCAAATCACCTGTACTGGATGGTATACATCCCAGTGTTCTGAAAGAACTCAAAAATGTAATTTCAGAGCTATTTGTAACCTATCATTAAAATTATCCATTGTACCTGAAGGCTGGAAGGTGACCAATATAACCCCGATATATAAAAAGGGCTCCAGAGGTGATCTGGGAGATTATAGACCGGTGAGCCTGACTTCAGTGCCAGGAAGAATTGTGAAAACTATTATAAAGAATAAAATCACAGAACATATAGATAGGCATGATTTAATGGGACACAGCCAGCATGGATTTACCCAAGGAATGTCTTGCCTCACAAATCTGCTACATTTTTTGAAGAGGTGAATAAGCATGTGGATAAAGGTGAACCGGTAGATGTAGTATATTTGAATTTTCAGAAGACATTTGATAAAGTCCCTCATGAGAGGCTTCTAAGAAAACTAAAAAGTCATGGGATAGGAGGTGATGTCCTTTTGTGGACTGCAAACTAGTTAAAAGGCAGGAAAAAGAGAGTAGGATTAAATGGTCTGTTTTTACAGTGGAAAAAGGTAAACAGTAGAGTGCCTCAGGGATCTGTACTTGGGCCAGTGCTTTTTAATATATTTATAAATGATCTGGAAAGAGGTACAGTAAGTGAGGTGATCAAATTTACAGATGACACAAAATTATTCAAAGTAGTTAAATCGCAAGCGGATTGTGATAAATTGCAGGAGGATCTTGCAAGGCTGGAAGATTGGGCATCCAAATGGCAGATGAAATTTAATATGGAGAAGTGCAAGGTGATGCATATAGGGAAAAATAACCCATGCTGTAGCTACACAATGTTAGGTTCCATTTTAGGAGTTACCACCCAGGAAAAAGATCTAGGCGTCATAGTGGATAATATATTGAAATTGTTGGCTCAGTGTGCTGCGGCATTCAACAAAGCAAACAGAATGTTAGGAATTATTAGAAAAGGCATGACAAAACAGAGGATGTCATAATGCCTCTGTATTGTTCAATGGTTAGACCGCACCTTGAATACTGTGTGCTATTCTGGTCTGGAAACAGTTTTCATCCTGGTGTCAACAGAGCTCCCTAGACCTCTTTGCTTGCAAACCGAGGACACTGTTTCAGTACTTATTCTCTCTTTCCTTCTCAATACTTTGTACCTGTAGCTCAAGATACATCTCAGTGCCATAGCAGCTTGTCATGTTCAAGTGGAAGTTAAACCAGTATCTACTCATCTTTTAGAGACAAAGTTTATGAAATGCATTTGACATACCAAAGCTGTTCCATGGGACCTTAGTATGATTCTAGTACAGCCTATGAAGCCACTCTTCGAGCCTTTGGAGTCAGCATCTTTAACATTTCTCACAGGGAAAGTATTATTTCTTGTTGTGATCACATCAGCCAAAGAGTTAGTGACCTTCAGGCATTGGTATACTACACTTCACACAATAGGGTACTGCTCCACATCCACCCAATGTTTCTACCAAAAGTGTTCTCAGTTTTTCATACAGTACGAGTCAAGCCATTATGTTCTTTCCAAGGCCACATGCACATGAAGGTGAAAAGACCCTTCATTCATTGGACTGTAAGAGAGCTTTGGCCTTCTACCAAAAGAGAACTCAGCCACATTGTCAGGCCTTGCGATTGGCAACCAGACTGTATCATACATTGTTCTACACTTGATGCTATCCAGAACACAGACTCTATTAACGAGTGGTTCATCTATAAACCATTCCGATCGAGGACATGTGCAAAGCTGCAACTTGGTCATCAGTGCACACCTTCACATCCCATTACTGTCTAGACAATCTATAAGAAGTGACAGTAAATCTGGGCAAGCAGTTTTACGTAGCCTGTTTACCCAGTAGTCTACTCTCCATAGTGGGGTCAGGGTTGCTTTTCAGTAAGTGCTCTGGTGCAACCCCCTGCTTGGAACTCCCCACGTGTCTTAGCTAATTCAGCCCTGCTTGTTGATGGAAAAAGCAAGTTTCCTTACCATAAATGATGTTCTCTGTAGATTACAAGATGAATTAGCCATGCCTAAGGCTTTCCTGCTTCCCTGGAGAATCGATTCCCTAGCTAAAGTTTAGCTGCAGATTTTCTCAGCAAGCCAGATAAAATGAGATTAGGAGATGAGGAAGTCTGCTGAAATAGTATGGGAGAAGCCAAACAACTCAAAAGATCCATATTCTTGCAGATTTCCTACTCCAAGTCACTGTGAAATTCTACCGGAAAGACTGCATCAAGCAAGTGCTTTGCATCCTATTCACAACTGGTATCCAATGTTATCTCCAGGCATCCCACACGTCACTGGCCTGATGACCCTCGTGGCTCAACATCGCGGGAGGAACCCAATCCTCCAGGATCAGAAAAACCTCCAAATTCAGAGGGATGGCAGAAGATACACCTCCCTTCCAACCCTTCAAGGACATCACACCGCAGCCTTCAGGAATGGAAACCAGTGCCACATATGCAGCCATCCATGGGTCCTATAGTTGGTCCGGCTATGGTCTTTGCTACATAATTGCTGCAGAATTTTGAAAGATCTACCAGAGAATGTGCTAACTCTTGCCACAGAATATTGAAAATCTGCTGCAGGAAACCAAGGACTGGCATTAGGCAAAATAGGTGGGGCCATAGGCTTTTCTTTGGCTGGTGGGGCCTGGAATCCCTGCCAACCACCTTCTTCCAGGGTGGGGCCCCATCTCTTCTTTGGCTGGTAGGGGCCTGGCCTTCCTGCCAGCTGCTGTCTTCCTGAGCAAGTTCCCGGCCTTTCTTTGGCCTGGCCTCCCCATCAGCAGCTTTGGCAGGGCCAGGCCGTGGGTGATTCTGTCTTCCAGCTGATGGTGGGTGGGAATCCCGCTGGCACATCAATAATTCATGCAACCTGTGCAGGACTCTTTTCTTGCCAGTGGGATGTGGTAACCCCATTGGCATCAGGACTTTTGTCTGACTGGGAATTGAGGTGGTTGCTGCAGGGATATTTGTTTGGGGGGGGGGGCACTTGCTGCTGTCCCAAAATGTTGCTGCCTGAGGCAACTGCCTCACCCTACCTTATGATAGAACTGCTCCTGCTTTGCACCTGCTAACCAGCAGCGACTGCTTTCTGTATATGAATTCCTAGATTACTGCCTCTGCTCTCTGTTAGATCTTTTCCAGGCTGGATCTCACTAAAGAGATCCTAAAAGAAGACTGTACTTTGAATGTCCTTTTTCATATAAACTCTGTGATTACATATGCATATTTTTATGTGTGGGTGGGTGGAACCGAATGGGGAGGGATCAAGGCTGTAAAGTTCACCCTAGGGTGCCTAATACCATTCCAGCAGCCCTGAAAGAGTGCACCACACACATACTCCCACCATTCACCCATCGCCCACTTCCCCAGGGAGCAGATGCTGGGGGAGACAGGTTGTAGGATTCCTGGGAATGTGGCAGAGTTGCCAGTGTCCTAGAAATATCATCACTGAACTCTATCTGCCACTCCTGTAGGAGCCCTAATCCCTATTCCCTCCTCCACCCCCACGCACACTGCCCTTCCCCAGTATTTAAAATCACCAAAAGGGTCAGACTCCAAAATAAACTTCCTCCTTTGACTTCTTGCTGATTTGCCATCTCATTCCTCACCTCTGGCAGCAGATTGCCTTGAGCTGCCTCTGCTGCAGAGTCAACAAGACAAGAATATACAATATTGTCTCTTCGTATAGACTTCTCTGAGTATTACTACTCATTCAAAGGGTGATTCTATAATTGGTAGAGAGACCAAAGGTGTTACTTGCGTGGGCTTAGGGCTTATCAGTTGGCACATCAAACAAAATTTACAAAAGATTTCCACTTGATTGTAGATCCCTGGCCAGTAGAAGTGGTAAGAATTCTTTCCTGACTTTTCTCTGAGCAAATGTACACTCCTAACAGGGGACTTCAAAAAGCTTTAGGGATAAATAATTATTCCTGAAGTTCCCCCTCTAGATATTCCTTTCCCACTCTGTACAGCAAGTCATGCCTGCTAATTCCTAGATTCTTCTGCTTTCTGGCTCTTCCTCAATTTGCTACACTCATTCGAACATGAATCTTTGTATTGGACCTGTTTGAAACCTCCTGTGAGACCCATGACATGTTAGGTTGCAACCTCCAGCTTGGTTTATCACTCCTTCTCTTCTTCTCCATTCTCTCCTACAGCACTGGGGTAGTCTGACCTGGAGAGGCCCATGGACCTTGCCTTTTCGCCATTGCATTTTTCAGGTCTTTGGTTTCCTAACATGGAGATCCAGGTTCTTGAAGAGAAATTCTCCCCTTAATACTTGGTCTTCCTGACTTCTCCTAGCCTGGGCTTTGATAACTACTTAGATATATGTTTATTATTTATTATTAATTATGATTTATTAACCACTTTTATGAAGAGGCTCACCCACAAAAAGTTAAACTGGACATAGGCAACAAGCATATAACATTCAAAATCATCATAGTACAGAGTAAATCAGCAAAATACATGTTAGAATACACCAAGTCAGCACAATACACATTAGAACATCTACTTACACATTAAAGCACAGGAGCATAAGGCAGCAGTTATTAAAAAAAAAAAAAGATAGAGGTTGAATATATGTATACATGCATCAAGTCAGCACAGTATACATTAACATTAGAACATCAACTTACAAAACTGGGGCAGGACGTAGAGCAGCATTTCATAAACAAATAGAAGTGGAAGTTGTACAAGGTGATGATAAACAAAGTGGCCATGCTGAGGTAGAATATTAGGGTGTGCAATAAATAGTTTATGTATATTTAGCCCCTCTTCTAGGTACAGCTATGAAGGAAGAGGCACATTCAGTATCAGGGCTTAGTCCATGCACGGTCTCACCAATCCATGGTGTGGATTCTTCAAAGTAGGGGGGGAGAGAATAGATCGCCAAGGCCCAAAACATATTGCGAGTCTCTTTTTTCTGTAGGTGTTAGCTCAAATTCTATGTTTCTCTGAATTCTTTGTGCCAAGAAACAGGCTAGACACATGGGTGATGTTCCAAAAAAATGTAAACCACAGCTGTAAAAGTACAGTTAAAGTTTTGCTTTAATGCTGGCATTCATTTGGATGTACGCGTTAACATGGCCTGTGCCACATTCAAATGAGCTTCTTTGCATAATGCTGTGTTAATACACATTAAGTGCCAATGCAGGTGCTTTCAGCATGCTAGAGTATGAGTTACCTTTAATGCTGTTTACGAAAGAGGTCCTGATGCAAGAAAAAAAAGGGAATGAAAACATTCTGATCTATTAGCTAAAATGTGTAACCTATCATTAAAATTATCCATTGTACCTGAAGACTGGAGGATGGCCAATGTGACTCCAATATTTAAAAAGGGCTCCAGGGGTGATCCAGGTAACTATAGACCAGTGAACTTGACTTCAGTGCCTGGAAAAATAGTGGAAACTATTCTAAAGATCAAAATCATAGAGCATATAGAAAGACATGGTATAATTGAACACAGTCAACATGGATATACCCAAGGGAAGTCTTGCCTAACAAATCTGCTTTATTTTTTTGAAAGGGTTAATAAACATATGGATAAAGGTGAACCGGTAGATATAGTATATTTGGATTTGCACAAGGCGTTTGACAAAATCCCTCATGAGAGGCTTCTAAGAAAACTAAAAAGTCATGGGATAGGAAGCGATGTCCTTTCGTGGATTACAAACTGGTTAAAAGACAGGAAACAGAGAGTAGGATTAAATGATCAATTTTCTCAGTGGAAAAGGGTAAACAGTGGAGTGCCTCAGGGATCTTTACTTGGACCGGTGCTTTTCAATATATATATAAATGATCTGGAAAGGAATACGACGAGTGAGGTTATCAAATTTGTGGACAATTCAAAATTATTCAGAGTAGTTAAATCACAAGTGGATTGTGATACTTTACAGGAGGACCTTGCAAGACTGGAAGATTGGGCATCCAAATGGCACATGAAATTTAATGTGGACAAGTGCAAGGTGTTGCACATAGGGAAAAATAACCCTTGCTGTAGTTATTCGATGTTAGGTTCCATATTAGGAACTACCACCCAGGAAAAAGATCTAGGTATCATAGTGGATAATACTTTGAAATTGTCGGCTCAGTGTGCTGCAGCAGTCAAAAAAGCAAATAGAATGTTAGGAATTATTAGGAAGGGAATGGTTAATAGAACGGAAAATGTCATAATGCCTCTATATCGCTCCATGGTGAGACCACACCTTGAATACTGTGTAAAAGTCTGGTCGCCGCATCTCAAAAAAGATATAGTTGCAATGGCGAAGGTACAGAGAAGGGCAACCAAAATGATAAAGGGGATGGAACAGCTCCCCTATGAGGAAAGGCTGAAGAGGTCAGGGCTATTCAGTTTGGAGAAGAGACGGCTGAATGGGGATATGATAGAGATCTTTAAGGTCATGAGAGGTCTTGAACGAGTATATGTGAATCGGTTATTACATTTTCGGATAATAGAAGAACTAGGGGGCATTCCATGAAGTTAGCATGTAGCACATTTAAGACTAATCGGAGAAAATTCTTTTTCTTTCAACGCACTGGAATTTGTTGCCAGAGGATGTGGTTAGTGCAGTTAGTGTAGCTGGGTTCAAAAAAGATTTGGATAAGTTCTTGGAGGAGAAGTCCATTAACTGCTATTAATCAATTATACTTAGGGAATAGCCACTGCTATTAATTGCATCAGTAGCATGGGATCGTCTTGGTGTTTGGGTAATTGCCAGGTTCTTGTGGCCTGATTTGGCCTCTGTTGGAAACAGGATGCTGGGCTTGATGGACCCTTGGTCTGACCCAGCATGGCAATTTCTTATGTTCTTATCCCATTATTTGCAACAAACAAAGACGAGAAATGTGTGAAAGGAGGTGGGAAGGGCAGTAAAAAAGTGAGGGAGATCTTTCTGCCCATTTCTTTTATCTATAGCAACAAACGGACATTGTCAAATAAAACAAATTATTTTGCTTAGGGATGAAATGATTTTTTTTTTTTTTTTTTTTTTAAATCTCAGGGTCATAATCGGCCTGTGGAAAGGGTTTAGGGTTGTATTTCATTTGATTTCCTTTTAAACTGATATTCTTAATCGGTTTTCAGGATCAAGTTATATGCTGTTGCTTATTTCCCCGCGGGTAAATGTTTCTGGGCTTTGACAGTGTAGGACATTGGTAGCCAGTAAAGTTTTTGCAGAAAGGGTAAAAGTCTTATCGCCAACAACCTTCCGGCAGTCGTACTGTGGCATTCTGGATTCACTGAAAATGGTGTAAGTCCTTTTGCCAGTCCAGCTGAGACATCCAAATAAAGTCTCAAACACTGGAAAATCTTCCCAAGTACTGTTGTATACAATAGCTAGGGCAGATCTCTTACTTCTAACCGCATTGATCCCACTGAAGTAGTCAAGTAGGTTGTGGGGTATTGTTGCATGGCCCTCTCTCACTGGGTCTGAATAGGCCTAAAACCTTGACTCCAGGTTCTGTGGCTTCTTTTTCCAGTCCTGCTGTTTCCGAGCCACTTAGGTAGATATTTTTCTGCCTTTTTCTAGATGTTTTTCTGCCTCTTTCTTTAGATATTTTTCTGCCTCTTTCTAAAGACCTATGTCTTTAGCCATAGGTATTCAGACTGTGCGCTCTCTCTCTTTCTTCCTGCTTTCTGAATGTGTTTTTTTTGTTTGAAATATGTTTATTAAGGTAACACAAAATGCACGTACACAGCTGTAAGAGTAAAACAGGCATGTCAGTGACTCCGCAGAAGTTCCAAGTCTGCCTATCAATCACTTCCCTTTGCAAGTGATTTAAGTGGTTACATAGAATGAGTTTGCTTGTACAGGCTCTTCCCTTAGGGATTAGCTGTACTCGGGGCCGGTGCAGGAGTATTTGGTGCCCTAGGTGAACCATCAGGTCACGCATCCCCACCCCCAATTTGCCTATTGACAGCAGCTCCAGCACAGCACTCCCTTCTGTTGCAGTACTGGCTCTCTCCCTCTGGATCTTGGGCTGGTGGGATTTTGCCACCCTCAAAATGTTGCTGCTCGATGACTGCACTTCAGTGTAACTCGCCTTGAGCTGCCAATGAAAAGGTGTGAGCTAAATTAAAAAAAAAAACCAGAAAAATTCATTTTTATCAAATTCTTAGTCAATTTTGCAAATGGCTGTTATTGTCAGATGCACTTAAACAGCTTATTAAGATCAAGTATATTGCTGAATAGCAAGTTATTCATGGCATGTTTACCAAATGACCTTTTATACTAGCATAAATTGTTTTAATTAGATATGCAAAAGATAAATGACTGAATATAGAACCTACTTACTTGCGTGAATTAAATAATCCCCATAACAAATGCTGCGAATTTGTACTTGACATAGGCCAAAACTCCATTTCTATTCACCACATTAACTCATTAATTTCAATTTGCTAGAAATAAGGTGGTCCTAAAACAGATATAGTTGGAAAATGAATGTTGGAGAAATACTCAAGTTTACTAACATGTTTGCATAAGTGAGTTCTATGTATGTGATGGATTACAGATGTGCATAAGTAGAATTGTATTAGTATATGTTCTGGGTACATCCTGGATCACACTAAGGAATGTATCACTTTAAGTCTAATCATAAGCCTTCTGAAAAATACTTAAAGGATTATATTCAAAAATATGTTTTAACAAGAATTACTTAAATGTGACCTTTATTGTAGTTCTTACTTATACCTCAACTTTATTTATGACTGTTCCTTAAATATGTTGTAAACTGAAAGCTCTAGCCAAGAAAGTAAACTTTTTTAGTCTGGTTGATCATGTTCCTAGAGGTTAATAAGATACCTGTATTTTTATATTTGATTAATTTAATTAGTGTATTTCTATTTCACCTCCCAAAGTCCTATGACTATCACAATGGACTATTTATTTATTTATTTGCTTTTATATACCGACATTCGATCGAGATATCACATCGGTTTACATATAACTGAACAAATAAGGCAAGATCTGCTTGTTTTACATTGTAACATGGTAACTTGTATAAAAGAAAAGAGAGAAACATTTGTATTTTAAAATTATAACATTGCAACTTGGGAAGATAAGGTATAGATTACGAACTAAACAGAGTCTTGGAGTGGTTAGCTTTGTGTGGAGACTTTGATGGAAAGCTTTTAAAACGTGGCTAGGGGGGAGTGGGGGTGGGAAAGAGTGATTAAATGTGGGGGGCTGAGGGTGAGTTTCGGGTAGGTGACAGCGGATAGGGTTTCATTTTAGAGGCAGAGATGAGCCCGAGGGGGAGGCTAAGTATCTGGTGGGAAGGCTTTTCTGAAGAGCCAGGTTTTGAGTTGTTTTTTGAATACTTGAGTGGAAGGTTCTTTTCTGAGTAGGGGCGGGAGGGAGTTCCAAAGTGTGGGGCCCGCCACGGATATGGCTCATTTGCGGGTAGAGGTGAGGTGCGCTGTTTTGGAGTTGGGAACGGTGAGGAGGCCAGAGTCTGAGGATCTGAGATTTCTTTGTGTGGAGTATGGGAGTATGGCAGTGTTTAACCAGTTCATCTCGTTGTTGTTTATTTTTTTGTGGATGAGGGTGAGGATTACAATATAAACTAACACACATACAGTTATCGCAATAAATAAGAACCAACGTAAAATCTTTCCAAACTACCCATTAAACTACCCATAAATTAGAAGCAACATATGTAGTAATAAAACCCATTGCCCTACCAAGCCCCTCATCCCAATCATTAATACAAACACTAATGTTAAATGATATCTAAGCCAGTTAATTTCAAGACATTATTCCAGTTTTTATATCTTTAATTGACTAAACAAGTTTTCACTTGTTCTTGAAAAGACATATAGATATTTCTCAATTGGGCCAGTAATGCATTACAAAGAAAAGGAATCATACCTGAGAAAGAACGAGCTCCTATTCTAGCTTTCATAGTATTTTGAATTGAGAGAATCTCTAATCTGATTTCTTGGTTGGAACATAAAGCTCTCATTGACTGGTCTCACCAAATCTTTTCCCTCAAATTAATGGGGCTGCACTCTGTCAAACTTCAGAATGTTGACCAAAAGTTTAAAATGAATTTGCACCGATTCTAGGACTGCCAATGTAAATTTATCAAAAAAGGAGAGGACCTCTCTCAACAGGAAGTTCTTATCATAATCCTTGCAGCTGCATAGTCAGGCTGATGCAATACCGTGTGCTGGCCACAGTGTTTGGCTCAACACTTCCATAACCCCCGATGCAAAACGAGGGTTAGCGCGTCCAAAACGTGCATCCAGCCGAGTGCATAGATAATAGCGCTCATGACATGTAAATTCATGTTGATGAGGCTATTTGCTATTTCCCCCGATGCAAAAAAATATATATAATTTCGCCCAACACGTACATTTTAACCCTCAAAAATGTATAGAATATCAGAAAATACTGCTTTTCTGTAGTTCCTCCGACTTAATATCATGGCAGTATTAAGTCAGAGGAACTACAGAAAAAGGAAAAACCTTAAAAAAAAAAATTAAAAACAAAAAGTGTGCTGGCAGTCATGTTTCCTAACCCGTGGCTATGCATAGGTTAGGAAAATGGATGCTCATAAAATTGAGCGTCCATTTTCCTAACCTGTTGACAGCCACCTCTCCTGGGAACCCACTGCCGAGGAGGTGCTAGGGGCACCCAATTTCCCCTGGCACCTCCTTTTTACCGCAGCAGCCCATTTAAATATTACATTGGATGCCCCAGAGAGGTGCGTTGGCGCAGGTTAGGAGAGTGGGCGCTCAATCATGAGCACCTGTTTTCCTCGTGCCGATATTGCATTGGCTTGTCTGTGTGCAATCTACCTTTTTCAGACACAAATATTGAACGAATTGCAGCATTCCAAATGGGATGAAATTACTGCTTGTAAATCCAATGTTAAATTCTGAAGGTGCAAAAAATCAAAGTTGCCTAACTTGCCAAAGACAACCAGAAGCTCTGTTAGAGACTGCATGATCTTGACTTTCAGAAGAGTAGAATCAAGGATAATCCCCAAACTCTTTACTTCAGTATATGGGGGAATATCAGATTTTTTTAAATCAATTTCAGAGAATTGGGCTGACCGGGCAGCATTCCCCAACTAAAGAATCTCTGTCTCTTTACCATTTACAGTATCCTCAGATGATTGTCACTCATCCAATGTGGAATTATCTTCATCAGTGTTTGCTACTTATCAATTGAAATCTGCAAGAGTCCTTTCATGAAATGTACATCGTCAACATAAATATATATTTTCACCCCTAATCTCCTAATAACATGTCCCAAAGTGTTACTGTTCTGGCCGCGAGTGCCGCGACCAGACCCTTACCTCCGTGTTCCTGGATCTGTTCCCGCTTCTGTTGGCCTAGTTTGCAGCCTGTTCGGTAGTGTCCCCTTGAGGGCCGCGCCGCCGGGAAGCTTTCCAAGGATGCCCTGCCTCTAGGCGCACGCGCCACTTGGGCGCTTTTCTAGGCTGTTTCCCGCCAGTGGTGACTCCGCCCAGTTCCTGACGTCAGACGCCGCGGCCTTGATAAGCCGGCCGCGGACACTCAGTCTTTGCCTTGCAACGGGCTTACCTATCTGTTCCCTGTTGCTTTATGCCCCAGAGTGAGCTGCCTTTGGAACTCGCTCCGTTCCTGCTTGCCTGCTACAGTACTTGCTTGGTTCCTGCTTACCTGCTACAGTACCTGCTTGGTTCCTGCTTGCCTGCTACAGTTCCTGCCTGGTTCCAGTTCCCGAGTCTTGCTACAGTTCCTGCCTGGTTCCATCATCCGAGTCTTCTACATTTCCAGCCTGGTTCCAGTACCCGAGCCCTACTACAGTTCCAGCCTGGTTCCTGTATCCGAGTCTTGCTACAGTTGTTGCCTGGTTCCAGTATCTGAGTCTTGCTACAGTTCCTGTCTACTGTTCTAGTCTGGTTCCAGTTCCCAGTCCTGTTCATCAGCCTGCCCGCTCCAGTCTCAAGATCATTTATTTATTTATTTATTTATTTAGAATTTTTATATACCGACATTCTTGATACAATATCAAATCAAATCGGTTTCCAATATAACAAAAACAGTCGCGGTTGAGGCGTTACATTAAACAAGGTGTCTGAACTATAGAACTTAAATATTAAATAGAGATAAATGAATCATTGAACATCGTTAATAGGCGTAACAAATAAGTAAACAATAAATAAGATAAAGTAAAAATAAAGTAGAAAAAACTACAAGGAGCAGCAAACTATGTTAGTGGGCGTGACATGAACTAAAGTATCTGCTAGGGTATCTTTCGTAACATATTGATTGTCCTAATCTGGCGTAAGCGAGTCCTAAGGGTAGTGAGCGGGTCCTAAGGGAAGTGAGAATGATCATGGGTCCTATAGAAGACTGTTATCATCAACCCGCCTAAGTCCCAGCAGCCGGGCTCCTCCTGGGGGGGCTTCGGCTTCCAAGGGTGAAGCCTCACCTAAGTCCCAGCAGCTGGGCTCCTATGGGCTCCTCCCGGGGCAGCACCAGCTTCCAGGGTGAAGAGCACCTCTACGTCCTGCCTGAACATCTGCCTCCCGGCCTGCGGTGTACCAGAGACATTGAATACCTTTCCCAGTCTCTTGCAGGTTGGCCCAAGGGTCCACTAAATTGAGACTCCATTACACAAAGGGTGCAAATAGACCTTGAACAGTAATGGGGATAATGGGAGGCCCTGAGGGACACCCACATAAAGTACCCAGTTCTCCAAGTTCCCAAGACTCAAAAAACGAGGAGGCGGTCTACTTCTCGCAGCAAAAAATACACTAGGAATGTCTCTTCAAACTACTTTATCCTCTCACTCTCTAGAATTCGCCGTATTCAAATCCTCCCAACTACAAATAGGGCTTATATACGCCACCCCAGGATATCTAGAAGCTGATCCATCACCGTTGATTGAAAATATAGTTAAGCACATCAATACTGACAAACCAGCGATTCTCCTGGGGGACTTTAATCTCCACGTGGACACATCCCCGCGCTCACCTAGTTGCGAAACCTTCCTAGACACACTAAAATTCATGGGTTTCAAACAATTAATTAATGAACCCACACACAAAGCAGGTCATACACTAGACCTCATATTCATCAACCATGAACTTACTCCTGCCTCCCAACCAAAATGCCTTCCAGTTCCTTGGTCAGACCACAAGCTGATCAACGCTGTACTAAACTTAAACCTACCCACCCCACCAAAAAAGCAGAACAACACAATTCAACTCAAGAAACTCTGCAGCCAGGAAACTCTTAGCAATAGCCTATCTGGAGAGCTCAACCAACTGGACCTCACAAACGCTGACTCAGCCATATCTTCCTGGAACAACATCACCAAAAAAGTGGCTGACACTACATGCCCGTCTATCACCAAAGCCTCCCAAGCAAACAAAGACAATAGGAAACCATGGTACACCCCAAAACTAAAAACCATTAAACAGGATCTCAGAAAAAAAGAACAACATTGGCGTAAAAACCCAACAGCTACTAACCTCACAGCATTTAAGTCCACGATGCACCTTTACAGAATATCCATCCTCCAAACAAAAAGAGACTTTTACTCACAAAAAATCCACCACTTCATCTTCGACCCCAGAGCGCTTTTTTCTTTGGTTTCATCCCTCACTAAACCCCCATTGACATCCATACCAGATGAGAAAGCGGCAAGCAAAGCAGAAGAACTTGCAACCTATTTCAAAAACAAGATCCCAAATCTACTAACTCAATCAAAGAATAACAAAAACCCTACGTCAGTTACACCACCAGTTGCCTCTCCTTCACAAAAGGCAAGATTTGGGGAATTCGAACCGACTTCATCTCTAGAGATCGAAAACATCATAAAAAAGCTCAAACCTTCTTCACATCCTCAGGATACCATCCCAACCAATCTACTCATCACTTGTGCTAAAATCATCTCCAAACCCATTGCACAAATCATCAACTGCACATTAGCTCAAGGGTTAGTACCTGACCCTCTCAAAATGGCAATCATAAAACCACTCCTAAAAAAACCTAATCTGACTCCAGATAACCCGGCCAATTTTCGCCCAATAGCTAATCTACCCTTCATCGCAAAAATTTTGGAACGAGTTGTAAATAAACAATTAACAGAATACCTAAACGATAACAACATCCTCTCCCCGTCGCAGTACGGCTTCCGCAAATCTCGAAGCACGGAAACCCTCCTAATCTCATTAACGGACTCCATCTTACTGACTCTGGAAAAAAGACAGCCCTGTCTTCTCATCCTCCTAGACCTAACCGCAGCGTTTGACACGGTAAACCATAACACTTTAATAGATCGTCTGTCAGACATTGGAATTAGAGATGTGGCACTAAACTGGTTTATATCATTTTTACAGAACAGACAGTATAAGGTCAAAGTCAACAAGGATGAATCTCAACCAGTCAACTGCAACTTGGGAGTCCCACAAGGATCCTCACTCTCTCCAATCTTATTCAATATATACCTCCTCCCACTCTGCCAGCTCCTCCTCAATCTAAATCTCATATACTATCTATACGCAGACGATGTTCAGATTCTGATTCCAATTACCGAATCTCTCCAAAAAACCCTGGACTTCTGGAACTCATGCCAACATGCCATCAACAACTTGCTCTCTAGCCTCAATTTGATCCTTAATCAGAACAAAACAGAATACCTCCTCATCTCCCAAGACGGAACCTACACACAATCAATTAGCAACCTGTCCTCACAACCAACTCTCTCACCACAAGTCAGAAATCTAGGAGTAATACTAGATAACCAAATGAATTACAGATCTCTCATCAAGAACATCGTAAAGGATGGATTCTTCAAATTACAAGTCTTAAAAAGACTGAGACCACTCCTCCACTTTCAAGACTTCCGATTAGTTCTACAAGCAATCATTCTCACAAAAATAGATTACTGCAATGCACTTCTATTGGGCCTCCCTGCTAACGCCATAAAACCACTTCAGATGTTGCAAAATGTGGCTGCAAGGATCCTAACCAAGACTAACAAAAGAGAACACATCTCTCCTATCTTAAAAGACCTACACTGGCTTCCCGTTAAATTCAGAATACACTTCAAAGTGCTTTCATCAATCCACAAGGCACTACATAACTTTGCCCCACTCGAGCTCAAAATCCCTCTCAAACTACACACCTCTACCAGGCCAGTGAGACAAGCCTACAAAAACAACCTTCAGATTCCACCGATAAGATCATCATTAAGTAAAAGAGCCTTCTCTACAGCCGGCCCCAAACTCTGGAACACTCTCCCGTCAGACCTCAGATTAGTGCAATGCCCCACTATATTTAAAAAAAGACTTAAGACTTGGTTATTCAATCAAGCGTTCTCATAAGCAACAGCCTGCCGAACTATTCATGCCAAGGACCCTTCTTTAGTAACCCCCCCAGAGAACTATATAGATCATATCCAGAACTCTCAGGCCTTCTTTGAATCCTTAACAGACTTAAATCCATTCCCAGATTGATACCTTGCTTCTTTGTTTTAGCCTACATTAGGCTCTGTAGCATTTACGTTATGTTATGTTATTACCCCATATAGCTGTATCCAAGTTACTTTTACCTGTTCATTGTAAGACATTAACTTGTCATTGTTCTGTTCAGAATGTAAACTGAATTGATCAGTAGCTCTGTTATTGGAAAATCGGTATATAAAAGTGCAAAATAATAAATAAGATCTAATTCTTAAACTCAGCCCTTTTCCATCTATTCATAAGAAAGGATTCTATCCACAATCAGTCAACTGCAGTAAAAACTGCTTGTGACTGACCACGTTAAATGCAACAGGCAGATCTAAAAGCCCTAAAAATACAGATTGGCCACAGTCTAACAATAGCCACATATCGTCTAACAAGAATATTAAAACAGTCTCTGTTCTTTTTCTTTTCTTTTTATCTTTTATTAAAATGTGTTAATCGCTTAACATAGAAACATAGAAATGACGGCAGAAGAAGACCAAACGGCCCATCTAGTCTGCCCAGCAAGCTACGCACTTTATCCATTTTTTCCCCTTTTTTTTCTCTCCCACCTGTTATTATTGGCTTCCAGTACCCTCCAGCCCTAATTCCCCTCCACCCCACCATCAATTTAGAGAGCAGTGCCGTATCTGCATCCAAGTGAACATCCAGCTCAATTAGGGGTAGCAACTGCTGTAACAAGCAGGCCACACCCTTACCCCATACTCTTACCCACCCCTGTTTTTATTTTTTTGTTTGTTTGGTTTTTTTTTTTTTGGAGATAGCAGCCCTCCATCCTTCCGCTCCGTGAAGGTGGAACACCAACTACTGGCCACTGGCATCCCGCTCCGTGAATGCCTCTGTGGCTACTGCCGCTCCGTGCAGTGTTTGAATGCCTCTGTGGCTACTGCCGCTCCGTGCAGTGTTTGAATGCCTCCTCTTTATTCACGCCCTCTAGACTTGATGGATCCACAGTGTTTATCCCACGCCCCTTTGAAGTCGTTCACAGTTTTAGACTTCACCACTTCCTCCGGAAGGGCATTCCAGGCATCCACCACCCTTTCCGTGAAGAAATACTTCCTGACATTGGTTCTTAGTCTTCCTCCCTGGAGCCTCAGCTCGTGACCTCTGGGTCTGCTGATTTTTTTCTGACGGAACAGGTTTGTCGTTGTCTTTGGATCATTAAAGTTTTTCAAGTATCTGAAAGTCTGAATCATATCACCCCTGCTCCTCCTTTCCTCCAGGGAGTACATATTTAGATTGTTCAAAGCTAACTCACTAAACGATGTACAAAATTGACATGCTGTACGGGATCTAGTCTTTATACTTCTTCAGTAAATCCCTTAATTGACTTGATACTGTAGATTCCAATAGTTTTGCAAGAGCAGCAAGGTTTGGTACCAGATATTATAGGAACAGTCCAATGGGTCTTGGTTATCTTTCTTCAGTAATGGTTTGATTATTGCCTATTTAAGGGCTGATGGGAAAATGAACGATTCACTATTTCCCCAAGGAAAGCTAGCACACGATCTGGTAGACCTTTTAAAAGCCAACCAGGGTGAGGACAGGTTCCCTTGCTACTTTGCTTATTAGCAAGTGTTAGGTCTTAAACCAAAGATTTGTCTTTACTACATGTCTGATTGTTATGATGCTCATGGAGCCCATCCCACGAGCAGCCTCTCACCTGCACTGCACCAGCCTAACGCCGCAGGACTCCTTCGTGCAGCCTAGGCCGCCCCCGGACCATCGCTACCTCTCCTCATTGCCCAACGCCACTTTATGCGGCAGGAGGGGCAGCTATAGCTCCTTTGCGGCAGGAGCCGCCATCGTCGCCACTGCCTGAGCTGCAAGGAAGCTGCTCCTCCTTTCATCTTCGTGGCCCTGGTGCCGCCACCGAGAGGCCTTTTCATGTAGCCCTGGTGCCGCCATTGTTGCTCCTTTACACGGCAGGGATGCCGCTGCCTGCTCCTGTCCCCGGGCTCTGCATAGGCGCACGCGCACACCTCATCACAGTATTTAAAGGGCCAGTGGCGGGAAAAGCCCCACGGCCCCAACGATGACATCATCAGCCTGCTCCTTCACCAGCCCTATAAAAGGGCTGTCTTCCACTTCCTTGGGGCCTTCAAATCGGACATCACAGTGGTCTGTGGTCTTCTTCTGGTCAAGGTTCTCTGTGGTCTTCGCTTGTCTAACTGGCTCCTCGTTTGATGTTCCGGATGTTCCTGGTCCTGTTCTTCATTGGAGCTTCTTCGTTGTGTCTTCAGTGTCCTGATGTTCCTTGTCCTAAAATTCCAATGTTCTATGTCCTGAAGTTCCTGATGTGAAGGAACAGGCTGATGATGTCATTGTTGGGGGCGCTGGGCTTTTCCCGCTGCTGGCCCTTTAAATACTGTGATGAGGCGCGCGCATGTGCCTATGCAGAGCCCATGGTCAGGAACAGGCAACAGCGTCCCTGCTGCGTAAAGGAGCAATGGTGGCATGAAGAGGCCGCATGAAGAGGCCTCCCAGCAGTGGCACCAGGGCTGCGAAGATGAAAGGAGAAGCGGCTTCCCTGCCACTCAGGCAGTGGCGATGATGGTGGCTCCTGACACAAAGGAGCTTTAGCGGCCCCTCCTGCCGCTTTCAGTAGCATTGGGCTGCGAGGAGCAGCAGCGACGGTCTGAGGGCGGCCTAGGCCGCACGAAGGAGTCCTGCGGCGTCAGGCTAGCGAGGTGCAGGTGAGATGCTGCTTGCGGGATGGGCTCCGTGAGCAGCATCATAACAGCAACAAACTTGTTGTGGTTTCGGAGGCCCCGAAACCCAAAAAGAATTTTCCCCGAATTTCGGGGAAATTTCGTTTTTCGTGTTTGCATGGGGAGAGGGACACTTTTTTTTTTTTTTTTTTTAATTAAAACCCACCCCAAACATTTAAATAAACTATAATACAACACCCCCCCTGATCCCGATCCCTCCCCAAGACTTACTAAGTACATCCCTGGTGGTCCAGCCCCCTCCTGACCCCCCCAAGGCTTGCCAATAATCCCTGGGGGTCCAGCGGGGGTCCGAAAGCGATTTCGTTGTCGGCTGCCAGTAATCAAAATGGCGCCGATAGCCTTTGCCCATACTATGTCACAGAGGCTTTCGGCACCATTGGTCAGCTCCAGTCACATGACAGGAGTACAAGATGGCGCCGATGGCAATGTGACAGGGGCTGACCAATGGCGCCGGTAGCCCCTGTGACATGGTAGTTCAGAGGCTATTCGGCACCATTTTAAAGAGCACGGCTTGCAGTAGCATGGGCACGGAGGGCAAATGGAACCCGGGACCCCGCTGGACCAGCAGGGATGTACTTAGTAAGTCTTGGGGAGGGATCGGGATGGGGGGGTAGTTTGTATTTATGTAGAAAACTGATTTTAAATGCTTGGGGTGGGGTTTTTTTAAGCTTCCTTTGCCATTTCGTTTTTTGGCCCGGTTTCGGGTTTCCTCGTTTCGTTTTTCAAAAAAACGAAACGAGAAAACCCGAAATTTACCACGAAGTATCCGAGTCAAAAAACGACCCGGCAGAAAAAAACGAAGCACATCTCTAAACAGCACCCCCTCCTCAAAGCCCCCTCTTTAGCCTCTTCTCTACAGCTGAAGACAAGAAGGCATATCTTTTATACCAGCTTGGGTCCAAACACAAGATCTCCAAATGCTTGGAAGGAGCTGAAGCGATGAGGCAAAGAACATACTGAGACGGTACACAGACACAATGAAACTCAGAAGAAGGCATGACCCAGATTGAACTGAAGGCACGGATGTAGTAGTAGCATCTTGGTTCTTATTTAGTCAAGATGGAAGTGAGGAACACATAAGCATCATCTTCCTGGCCTCAGTGAATCCTGGTCATTTCCATGGACAGCATTCAAAACCAGAAAATGAGGAATAAAATAGGCATAGTTCTCTTTCAGTTGGTTTTTTTTTTTTGTTTGTTTTTTTTTAATGAACAAGCTATTTCCTTTCAGAATTTTTTTTTTCCGAAGAAAAGGCCGGTGAGGTCTTGAAAGCTTGTGCCCTACAATATCTTATTTTATGTGTCCTTTAAAAGATTTCACCACTTACAGACTCCAGTTTTCTCTAGAACTTATAAGGGTATTAGAACTGTAAGTAGAATATTTCCTACAGTTTCCAGGTTTCAGATATGACTGGAAATTTTCATTAAAAGTACATTTGGTGTAATTTAGTTCTCCCATCCCTTTACAGTTCTGTAATTAATAATTAGGACGTAAAAGTTAGTCTTTATTTTCAATTATTGCTTAAACAAAATTAGCAAATGTGAGGTAATTAAAAATTATAATCATGCCCGTGAAAAACTCATTAGTTCATAAAATGCTGTAAAATGTAGGAAACTTAGCTCTTCTGATTGCGTGAGGTAGCTAGACCTAAGGCTTTATCCAATTTATATTCACATCAGAAAAAAAATATTCCTGTTAATGCCTGATGCATAAGGAAGTGGTAGGGTGACTTTGCTCATTAAGACCAAGATTCTGATTAGAATTTCGAGATTGGATTTGCCTCCTGCTTCACAGCAGGCCTGAAATGGCCTAGAGAGAAATGGTAAGTTTTCAAGGTGGTAATGGTGCTTTATTGGTAAGCAGGAGGGTCAGCCTGACTACTACATTTGTACAGCCCAATCTCGATTCTTCGTCCATTGCAAGACAGCCAGACAGAAGGGCAAAGAAAGAACCGCATAAGTGTTAGGGACACGGCCAAGAGAGAGCATTGTGGACTGCTTTTCTGAGAACTTGGACTGCTTTTATAGACTCGGCCTAAATAAAAATACATATATATATATATATATTTAAAGTGTTTTCCCATTGTCCAAGGTCAGGTTGCTGTTATTGAATCCTGCCCAGTGAACAGCATTGTTCTAATGATTCCCTCTGCCTTTACTTGATTTAATTTTTATAGATTTAAAATACAAACACCTTTAGGTCTACCCAGGAAAGACTTTTTGGTGGCTCGTGAAAAGAGCATATGCTATTAAGACTGGGAATCTTGCAACTTTGCATTTGAAGTGGCAGCAGGAATGGATGCACCATTGGGCAGGGTGAAGTGTTTGCATATCGGGGCGAGGAGAGAGCCTGTGTGCGGTGCTTCCTCCTGGGGTTGGGCCTCTGATGCCCTTTGACCTATTTATCCCATGTGCTAACCACCCAAAGTCAGAAGGTCGGTGGAATTCCCCATGGTGGCACATGGGCCTAATTATAACACATTTTTTTAGCATGTGGGGGGGCCGATGTAATAAGCCGCACTCAACCTGCCGCGGGTTTTCCCACGCTGACCTTACGCGTCTGTAATAACGTATTCCACATGTGAAAAAAACGCGCACAAACTGTACTAAAACCTGCAGCAGGTTTTCGCAAGTACATGCAAACTGCATGCAAAGGAGGCAATTATCCATTCATGGGCCATGCAGGGAGCTGCACTAGCAGGGAGAACGGTTAGTGCGGGTCTTTTTAAGCGGGGCTTTTAGCGCTTGGGTCAGGGAGGAGTTAAGTTAAAGCACCTGTGACCATTTTTCTTATTGCTGGCATTGGTGTGGGTGGGTGCCCGTGCGGCTCTAGTGTAGTCATGGCTTTTGTTCGCTTTTTTCTGATGCTATGGTCAGCGGAATAGCGGCAGAAGCCTTACAGCGTGGCAGAAGGTCGGAGAGAGAGAACAGGCTGAGAGAAGGCAGTTTCGAGGAGGACCCGAGAGGAGTTCCACCTTCAGCCCCACACCCAGGCCGCTAACTCTCTTGAAAGGAAAAGGCTTTCGCCCTGATAAATCATCAATCGAGGGTCTCCACACACGGCAGGTTTTCTGCGCAGTTTGCTAGATATGAACTTGAGCGCGTGGTTTTGCATGCATAATAGCGCGTGTAATTGTTTCTGAGTGGATTCTCTGTACGTATCTCATTAGCATTCCCCTCTATTATTGCATCCCACGCAGCTGCCTGTTTTTGCTGTACATGCTGAAAAAAATACATGCAGAAAAATAGCACCGGTTTCAGTCTAGGTTTTATTTCATTGGCCCCATAGCATGGTAAACCTTTGTTTACCATGCTTACCCCATATGGTAAATATGGAAAGTTACCTACATAAGTCCCTATATGTGTTAAGACTCCCTTAAACTATCATCACTTCATTCTTATAATCTTCCCCATTGTTCATAGAGGTAAGTAGCTCTGCTGTAAGATCCTTATATGGCCCTTTAAAACACAGTTACACAAGTAATGATATTGATTGTGTCAGGGAAATATTTTGCTGTTAAAATCATTAGAGGGTCATAGTACTGCTCTCAAATTGTTTGGGCGGTAGTATCAGCCGTATCGAGCAACAGAAGTGAAAGCTGATGAACCACACTGAATCAAATTGAAAATGTGAACACCATGGGTGAAACAGATTTTTTTACTCATTTAGTAGACCTCATACATGGGGATCTTGTAATGCTAAATATCATATCAGTTAATGCGCCAACCAATTTAATCATAGGTCATAAATGAAGTTTTTCTTTGCTTCGTGATAAAATCCAATATACAAAGTGAAATGCAAAATATATCACAAGCATTGTATAAAAGTTCTTTTGTATTATTCCAATATTCAAGTTTCGAAAATTTTTACTTAGCTTGATGTAGCGCGAAGAAACGCCATATTTCCATTGTGTAAGAGGCTCAGATTATAGAAGCCCGACACAGACCCATGTTTTAGCTGTGCCTTCATCAGGGGGCCGAAATTTGCTGCGGATAGTAGCAAACATTATTTACAGACCAAATATTTATACTCGTAATACTTGCAAACGATATTCAGCGTTGTGGTACTAACATGTTAAGAATGGCTTTTCCTGCCGACCTGCCGATAGTGCGTTTCTTCAACCAGAGGGGCCACTCTCACGCCATTTTTTTTAAAAATTCCACAACCAATCCACAATTGCCACGTCGGCAGCAGTTGACATCAGTAGTTGCTATTGACAAACCGGACCTTTAAATAATGGAATACCATTCTACTGATACGTTCAGACCGTGGGGTTGTACAGTATTTAGATTGAAAATCCATTATTGCTCCCTAAGATTAAGGAGTTGTTGTGGTATTCCATTATTTAAAGGTCTGGTTTGTCAATAGCAACTACTGACATCAACTGCTGCCGATGTGGCAATTGTGGATTGGTTGTGGGATTTTTATAAAATGGCGTGAGAGTGGCCCCTCCGGTTGAAGAAATGCACTACCGGCAGGTCAGCAAGAAAAGCCGTTCTTAACATGTTAGTACCACATCGCTGAATATCATTTGCAAGTATTACGAGTATAAATATTTGGTCTGTAAATAATGTTTGTTACTATCCGCAGCAAATTTCGGCCCCCTGACGAGGGCACAGCCGAAACATGGGTCCGTGTTGGGCTTCTATAATCTGAGCCTCTTACACGATGGAAATATGGCGTTTCTTCACTCTACATCAAGCTAAGTAAAAGTTTTTGAAACTTTGGAATATTGGAATAATACAAAAGAACTTTTATACGATACTTCGATCACGAAGCAAAGAAAAACTTCATTTATGACCTATGATTAAACTGGTTGGCACATTAACTGAAATACTATTTAGCATTACAAGCTCCCCATGTATGAGGTCTACTAAATGAGTAAAAAAATCCGTTTCACCCATGGGGGTTCACATTTTCAATTTGATTCAGTGTGGTTCATCAGCTTTCACTTCTGAAAATCATTCACCATCAGTCACCATCTGGATAGCAAAGTCAGCCTGATAAACTAGCCGGCTAACTATGGAGGTATATTCAATTAGTGCAGCCACTAAAGTTAGGACAGCTGTTTGGCACGACCAGCCTCAGCCAGATAAGTTATCTGGCTAACTCTGAATATCGGAATTAGCTGGATCAATTATTCAGCCAATGTAACTCCTCCCCCAAACTTCCCCGGAATGCACAGCTGGATAATACGGTATCTGGCTACAATGTAGCCAGATAAGTGCCCAAAAATTCATTCATTTATTTTTATTTATTTATTTATTTATTGTTTTTATATACCGACATTTGTTTAGTAACCTCACATCGGTTCACAATTAACAGAAACATTGCAGCTGTGCTAAATAGAACGAACATGTGCAACAGTGCTTTACAATAAACAATAAACATTTACAATAAACAATAAACTTTACAATAAATTTGTTAACGAACATATGCAATAGTGCTTTACAATAAACTTGTTAACTGTGGGGGGGAGGGGAGAGAACAGTGGAACAATGAAAGGGAAAAATAATATAGCGGTACAAAGCAAATTGTTGTCTCACTGAATTTATAAGTCTACAAATAAATAGAATGAATTTATAAGTCTATAAATAAATAGAATGAATTTTATAAAAACACAATTGGAAAAGAGAAAAGCTGGGTATGAGAGAAAGAAATGGGATAGAAGTCTTATATACAATTGATATACAATCGATATGAATAATTGCCAACAAAAAGTTAGGTGTGGAGATAAAGAAATAGGGGATGTACATTTAAGTACATTAGTGGGCAAGGCTGTAGGAGGAAGGGAGAGAGGAGAGCGTAAGGGTTAAGTATAAGCCTGTAGGAAAAGCCATGTTTTCAGTTTTTGCTTAAATTTTATTGGGCATGTTTCTTGCCGTAACTCCGGTGTCATATTGTTCCAACAGTTCGGTCCGGCTATGGTTATCGCATGCTTCCTAGTTGACTCAAGAGTGGTGGTTTTATGTGTGGGGGTGTGTAGGGTTGGCCGAATGTTGTGTTCTAGGGGTTCTGGAGTGTTTCTGGAAGTAAATTTCTTTATTGAACATGTCATGTTTTCATTGTGTAGGGTCCTGTGCATTAGAGAGAAGGTTTTGAACATGATTCTCTGCGCAATGGGGAGCCAGTGCAGATCTCTGAGTATGGGAGTAATATGTTCCGATTTTCTGGTGTTGGTGATTTAGCCTGATAACTAGTGAGTTGTCCAGCTAAATGCTTCTAAATAGGGACCTCATTAATTTTCAAGCTCCTTCAGCAGCTCCCCTGAGATTTTCTTTCTTGTAGGAGCAGGCACCTAGCAAACTTTACAAATGACATCAAATACACTGGATCCAATTGTTTCATTTTAGCTGTCATGTCACAAAGGGCATTGATTACTCTGACCCAATCAGATTGCTCCCACTGAGAACTGCAAAAAGGGTAGAATATAAAAAAAAAAATATTCCGCAGTAATACGTTTAATTGAGAGCGAGTATTGATATTTTATTGGTGTGCTTTAGAAATGTTAACACCACAGACGGCCGTCTGCTTTCTCAGTGGCTGACCTGTGCGTTGCAGTGCCGAAGATCCCCCAGTTGGATGCACGAGTCAGGTCTTCTGCTCCCCGGATGGGCTGGGGGATGCTGCAGAGGCAGCACTCACAGGCCCTGGGTCATGGTTATTGTTAAGGGTGACGCCTGGTGGCCGGATTCAAAGTCCAGGATTGCAGCGTTCTGAAGGAGCCCCAAGTGCTTGGCCCCCCCCCAACCCAGAACTATCACTGCAATAACTGCAGTTGGTGTGGTGGGGAAGGATTATAAAAAAAAGATAAGGGCCTTTTCCCCCAGTAATTGCAAATGAAGGCTCTGGCATCAGGATCCCAGCACTGGTTCCAATGGAGCTGGAAGCTCAGGAGGAAACTGAACAGAAAGATTACAGACCAATTTGCGGTTCCCAAAGGTGAGGAATTATAAAATAATTTCCCCTTGCTTTGTTTGCAGATAGTAATTTCACATGTATGTTTTTCCCTCATGCGTGTTAATAAATGAGTGGGACACGCTGGTTTGCCTACTCCTCTGAAAACTTCCTATTTGAAGCTCTTGAGTAAAATATATATTTCTTTATATATTTTATATGTTCACAAACTTCCTTTAATGACTTTGGTGGACACTGCCAGCTTCTGCACGCATTTTTCTTCATCTCTTATCCCTTGGCTGCATGCATTGCCACTCCTGCTATTGGAGTTGCTAAATGAGTGGGACCAGCGTCAGATGGAAGGAGTTTGTCAGGAGCACAACCCGTCTTGCTAAACGTGATTCTTTCAAGAATTATCTGCAGCATTTTGTGTCTGCGCTTACAGTATTCATATTAATCGCTTGTGCTCTAGCTCTAAGTGGTGTACAAGCTAACATGCACAATAAAAGAAATGCTAGCATTCATCCAACGGCGGTCAAACAAACACAACATAATAAATTAGGCAGGCGCCACTAGAAAAAGAAAAAAATATATAACTTTAAGCTACGCAGAATTATTCTTTGTGTGGCTTAAAAGTTTGATAAAAACAGGCCCCCGTGTGGAACATTGTGTAACCTTTTAACTGTAATGAAGGCGGGTAACTCTCAGCCAGCCAATTAATGCAGGCTAAATGATGTAAATCCCTTTGAAATTTATTCTCCCCATATATACAAAATCTGACACCGATACCCTCCCGAACAGAGCTGTGAGTAATTTACTGCATGCCATGAGATTTCAGTCCCAAGGGAGCAGAAGCTTGTGTCGTACCTTCTTGTCTGCAGAATTTTGTCTGATTTCAGAACACACACACACCCCGGGACGGGATGCTCTATGACTGAGATATTGTTTCGGCAGAGAAAAAGTTGGAATGGGACCCAGTTTTGGCACGAACAAGCTTTGGCTCCACTCACCCTGCACACAAACCGTGACTTAACAAAATAAGAAGTCATCTTGCCACAGGTTATAGTTCTGTTTCCACAAAGCACACAAAATGAGGGTTTCAGGCAGGAAGACCATTCTTCCTCCTCACCAAAGACTTTTTAATCCCTAAGCCCCTTGAACTGCAGCATCCTTACTAAAAAAAAAGTGCTGCAGTTCCACCCATTCCTTCTAGTTCAGAAGAAAACTGTTCCATCTGGTTTTGAAATCTCTACTTTGTGCGGCCTTTGAAAATATAAGTTACCAGTTTAAATGCCTGTCAAGAATAACGGCTTGCAATTTATTCATAGCCAGGTTCATTTTGTAACCGTGTGCAGTGGGGTAAAGTCTGTGCGTACCTTTTGCGTGCAGATTTTACCCCGAATTTGCAAAGGAAACTTGTGTGCATTTGTTTGCTTTAACGATTCCCAGGCATGTGGCCCGGTGCATGCACAGGATTGCTTGCACAAAGTTACACATGCTCTTGGAGGAGGTGGCATGTGCAGGTTATCTTACGTGCAAGGCTTATTAAAATAGAAAAGTAATGCATGTGAATTCCACCTCCGCCTCAGCTCAATCCCCTGGTACGCCTGTCTCCAGTTCGCATACAAGCTTTGGGGTACATTTTTTTGTTCGCGCACCAGGCGCAAACAAAAGTATGCCGGATTTCAATAGATAAGCACATAGCCGCACGTATCTTTTAAAATCTGGGGTCGGCGCACGCAAGGGGGTGCACATTTGTGCACCTTGCGCGCGCCGAGCCCTGCACGCGCTGTCCGTTCCCTCCGAGGCCGCTCCGAAATCGGAGCGGCCTCGGAGGGAACTTACCTTCCGCCTCCCTCCATCTTCCCCTCCCTTCCCCTATCTAACCCACCCCCCAGCCCTACCTAAATCCCCCTCCTAACCTTTATCCAGGAAGTCACGCCTGCCTCCGGGCAGCCGTAACTTGCGCGCGCCGAATATCTGCTGGCACAGCAGGCCCCGACACATGCCGCTGTGTCGGGGCACTCGGCCACGCCCCTGTACCGCCACCACGACCCCGAACACGCCCTCGAGCAGACACCACGCCCCTGGCCATGCCCCCAGACCGCCCCTTTTTGCAAGCCCCGGGACATACGCGCGTCCCGGGACTTGCGCGCACGCGCAGGGGCAAATTTCCTCAGGTTATGTTACGCGCGTAGCCTTTGAAAATCTGCCCATTTGTGTGATACTGGATTCTGCGCAGAGTTTTACGCACACTGAGCCCCAAGCTAACAGCCATTAAAACTGCAATTTATATTGTTTATTATATCCAATAATTCAGTTGTTAAAATAACCCAATCGCTTCAATCTTTCATCGCATTCATATTACTCTTCAAATATTGCATGGTAGATGGCATTTCTCACAAACATTTTTCCATCATTCAATAAGCATCTTTGATTCCCATCCTCAGCAACAAATTATCTTATAATCCTGTTCTCATCAATGCAGCATACAACTGATTATATGCAGCATACAACTGATACAAAAAAGATATATATATATCCCTACATAAATAAAAGTCTGTCCTGGCAGTGGAGGAGGGAGGGGAGAGCACATATACACAGGACTACAGCCAGTAAAACCAGATCTGGCTCCGCCTCCCTCGTGCCATGGGGTAATGTGGTCGCCCTATCTATGAGGCTCCTATACTGCCCCTGGTGGTGAGATTGGTACTGTACACCTTTTCAGAAAATACTTGTGATACATTTGAGCATTACAGAGGTAAACACAGAGAGACAGAAACCAGCGTTTTGTTATACATAGTTGCTTGGACTGCTTATTCAGATACTGAAGTCACAGAGAAAAGATGTTAAGGGAATAGTTTGCATCAAAATTAGCTGTTGCCCATTGCTTATTTCTCCTGTGAAAACAGTGTCTGCACAATAAGGCATCCTGCCACATATTATGAATATATGTCAGTTTTTCTACCCAAAATCACCATTGAACTTGTGCATTCTAACTATAAGACATATTTTCTCCATTTATGTATGTATTTTTATATTCAGGATATGGGATCAGGCTTCTGTCCACTAGCAGCATTTTAGCTTGCGGAAAAAAAGTGCAAATAGACTCTACCCCCATAGAGTATTACAGACATGAATTCTTACACCCAACAATATGATAGGTTTGAACGTAAACATAAAATCTTTAAAAACAGGCAGTATTCACCTTTTTCAAAAAATACATATAGAGAAAATTGGAATGGGGTTGGATTTCTTTTATGTAAAATAATCATCCAGAAGCACAGGTGGAGGAAAAAACTGTGGAATTCAGCACCTTCAGACATCAGGCTGGAGACCAATTGCCTGGCATATAGGAAGAAAGTAAAGGCAGGGCTCTACCCCAATAACATAATAGGCTTGGCAGACTTTTCAGATTGTAGGTTGGTTTTTTTTACTGCATTGTGCTGATTTTTATATTGTTTTATGATGATGCTGTGAACCGCTCTGATCAGTTTTCTGCATGTGCAATATAAAAATGCCTGGAAATAAATGAATAAATGAATTTACAGAGGGATTATGAGTGCATAACTTGTACGGTTAAATTGGGTATGCTTGAAAATGTAATACGATATTCTAGGTTACGTTTTTTTTTGTTTTTTTTTTGCAAACAAGATAAAATTATATTTAATTATAAACACCTAGGCAATGAATGGGTTAAACCAAGTTTTATAGATATATATGGCATTGCTTAGCTTTATAAAAAGAGAATTCATTGGTGTACAGGTCTGTGAGGTCATGAATGATTCACTGAGCAATATGTGACTACAGCATAAAGCTATTATCTTTGAGGATCTCAGCACCAAGAAAGTATGTGCTTTGCAAATAATCCAATGTTATGGTAGGCTAATCCGATTTACAAATGGATAATAAAATCATTGGCAAATACGACATCTGTTTTTTTCTGACTCATCTGAAAACTGTAATGGTTCTGTATTTGACCTGCAGTGAAACTGTGGGATAGTTTTATTCATTCACAAGATCAATGCATAATTAGCTTCAGCAGTGCTTTGGAAAGGTATCCTGTAGCTCTAAAAAATCTGTATTCCAGTATCTTACTAGTGAATGTGTGTGTAGGTAGAAGAAACTCATTGACAATGTTTTGGTTGATTTTTGAGATGTGCAGTTTCCCCATTCATAAAGCCGATTTACTTGATACAGGCTCTACTTTTGAAAATTTCAGTTGTGTAATTTAAGGAAAAAAGGCATGCAATGCAGAATTCTCTTAAAAATTCCAAAATATTGGTATTTATGTTCATTGAATACTCGCCCTGTTTGCATAAATGCGCTGTCAGGACACCTCCTGTTGCCCTACACACATGGTGGAGGAGTCTTTGCAAGAAGTAAAGGCCGTAGTTTAGCCCAAACAAAAAATGGTGTTCAAGCAGAAAAACGATCCACAGTTGAATAAAGAACTAAAACACTAAAATAAAAAGCTGCAAAGTTTGTTGTAGTGGCTGTTATGATGGCCACTCTAAAAATGGCCAAAATGTACAGAGCTGGGGAATCCTTCCTCGGACCTGGAAACAGCCAGAGAGAGTGAGGAAGGCAGGGATCCCCTACCTGGGCCAAAACAGTAGAGAAGCAGAGAGCACCGGGCTCAGACAGTCCCCCACAGTCAGTGCCCCAGGCAGTCTGGATGGCGCTCCCCTCCGAAATTCTATCCAGCCACAGCTTCCTCTCGGCTAACAAAGCGCTGAAAAGAGTTCCTTCCACCGCTGTAGTATCAGGGATAGCATGGAGAACCGGCACCCCAGTCGCAGACGAAGCACATTGGCACCCCCAGACAGCTGCCCACCTCACCTGCCCCCTTCCAACAACCCTGCTTCCTGAGGCCTCGAGACCAGAAAGAGTGAGCGAAGGAAAATCTTATTTTTTTTTTAAAAAAAAAAAAATCATTTCAGTGATTTTTTTTCAAGGGTTTCAACTTGTTGCATGCACACTGTTTTCAAAACCCCCAAACTCCTGCTGGCAAGAAGGTGAGGGCAAAGCCAGAGACGGGCTGAGGTCCTATGGCATTGTGCCGGAAGTAGAATTAAACAGACTGGATGGGGCTGATTGGTGCTGAAAGAAAGCATGACCTGAGGAAACCGCAGGTAGTGAGGTAGCGGAAACCAACCAGAATACAGATGGATAGCAGCCAAGTACTGTCCAGTAAGCCTAAAGCAACCTAGGAGGTTGGATGTTCGCGTAACAGGCTCACTGGTTTTAGCAGCTATATTAGATTGCTGCCGAGCTTATGGGTGGCTGGGTGTTAGATTGAGTTCGAGATCTTGTATGCTCATCCATCCAGGTTGGTAGAAAACAAATGAGTGAAAGAAAAATTGATTTGGATGAGAAGAAATACCTTACAAGCAGTCAAGCTTCTACGACTGGCAGCGGAGATATATCCCTGGTAGTTTAGACAGGAATAATTGATGGGCCAAGCAGCCTTTTTCTGCTGCCGTCTACTTTGTTACAACAGTTCAGAAATGTCGTAATGTTACAGGCCTACAGCAAAAATAATCTCAAAGTCTGAAATAAGTTTTAAGCACCAAAATTTTTCTGATCACACCCTGCTTTCAGAACTACCTGTGAAATCAACTTTGCACACATTTATTTCTTTACATCTGAATATGGTTAAATTGAGCATTTTGTGAAAAGCTCATGTAACCCCACCCTGGAGTTCCTGTCCTGCACGGGTAGGGCCATAAACTTATCTATAGTCTCTTTGTGGCAAGGACCCAGGCTAGTGGTAGACTCTGGCTCTTTTCTCCCCAAGGTGTGGGTCCTTTGTTGGATTGGGAAAACATTATCTTTCAAGGCCCCGAGTGCTAAGGGTATCTCTAATAGATCTGTGTGCCCCTGCGAGAGGAGTATCCCCTTTGAAAGTTCACACTGTGGGCCCATTGTACAAAATGAAGTTTACTTGCAGAGAAGCAGTACTATATGGGCACAATTGATCCGATTCCCAGCCCCACAATTTAGCTATTCAGAAGTATTCCTCAAAGGGAACCGTGTATCCCCACTTTCCAGGGAGTGGATGACTGGAGGCCTTGGGTGAAAAAATTACCCATTTCTATTGTGTGGCAGGGATTCCTCTCCAACCCTGGATACAATTAGGCAAAAACAGACTTGGCACAGAGTTGCAAATCCTCTTTTTCTCCCCAGGGGCGAAGACACCTGTGTGTTGTCCTCAATGTTCTCAATTTATTTGTTACTCAAGGTTCATTACTCTCTTGCTGCTTGGATCCCTTAAGGGAGGAATCCAGATGGAACATCTGCATCTGATGTTCCCTTCAGGTAGGAAGAGGCAGCCAAACATTTCCTCCTGAGAAAACAAATCTCTTCCCTTGAAATTCCTAATTTAACACTGGAGCGTCCTGGCACCAGGTCACCACCTCCTCTGTCCTCGTCATGGTATAGAGGGGTAGGTTTTCCCTAACCTAGGCAATCCCCCAAAAAAAGGGCTCCCCAAACCCTGGGTCCATGTGATGCACAGGTTTTCACCAGGCCTCCTGCCAAGAAAATGTAAAACCCCTGAAAATAAATCCAGAGGGATATCCCAACCATCTAGTGAATGGACTGGATGGAACCCCTCCCGACCCTGGTCATCTCCCACAGCCCCGGTTAGCCTGCTTTCCCTGACTGGGCCTGAAAAAACAACAAACACTAAGCTCCTCACTTCCTCCTAACTCTAAGCAGACCATAAGGGAATGCCCCAGACTCCCTCTAGAGAGCTGCTTAAAAAACCTCCCAGGGGAACGGCCATTCCAGACCCCCTCAAAGGGAGGAGCTGCATCTGAATGGAAACCTCCCCCTTACTGGCCTGCACTGCTCTAGCTTAAAAGCAGGACTTACCCAGGGCTTACTGGAAACCGAAAGTGGCTATGGGTCACACTCACATAGTCAACTGGTAAAAGTGCAATATGGACAACTGGGTTTTGAAACGAATGTTCAATTTGCATGTCAAATATGCTTGTAAAATGAGTTATACTGCCTATTCAGTATTTTCCTGAAAACCAATTCTCAGTTGGAGCTTCCCTGAGAAAAGAGATGAGAACCATCAGGATTGGATCCAAAAGTACCATAACAGCAGGAAAGAACTTTGATCTCTAATAAATGTTCTTAAAACAAGGGGAGCGATTTAGACTTTGTGTTAAGCCTGGTCTGTACCTCTTCTCCATTCAATTCGTTTTAGATTGCGGAATGGTTTTAAGGATGATTTTCTTGAAGTACATTCATCAACCAGAGCTCTACAATGAGATCACAAATATTAAGCAATAATAGGCCTTAGTCATGAAGTTTCAGGTAAAATGCATATTTTTTTCAGTAATCTTATAGGTCTCCTTTAGAGCTGGCTATCTCAGTAGGGTTGCCAACTACCTTCATTTTCTCAGGACAGGTTGATCCAGTCCTGGCTGTTACCCCCCTGCCTGCAGGGACTTGCGGTTCTGGTGTCCCTGCTGAGTTCCCTAAGAAAAGCAAGACTACAAGGCCCTGCAGCCAGTGTTGTAAAACCAGGTCTAGATCAACTTGTCCTGAAAGTCTGGAGCCCATTGGCAAGCCTATAAATCTCAGCAGGTCACACAAGGCTTCGGGAAGAAGAGCTAGCAAAGAGCTGGCAAAAACATGATTTCTTTGAAAGTCTTGCATGCATAAATATGTGAAAAGATTATGCTCCATTTCACATTAGCATTATGAGGGTATTTCAGCTGAGATGGATGAGCTTTTTTTTCTCAAATTGTCTTCCCTTTCAAATGTCCAAATTCCAAGCATAACGATAAACATCCAAGCCATCTATTTAACAATTCCGACCCACTGTCAGATATTGAGTATGGTTAACTTCTGTACTAGCTGTTCAGAAAAGACAATTAATGTATTTTTTTTATAACATATTTACAATAATTTACACACGAAGAGTCCAAAACCACTAGGTGATGAAAATCCCAAGTAACCAGTAAATCAAAATAACAACAATTTCTAGATCAACATCATTTTGATTTGTACATACAGCCCTACTCCACAGTATCTCGGGGGAATCCAATATGATCAAAGCTGAGAAACAGAAATACAGAGGGGAAAAAAAAACCAATATACCAATAAAGAAAAATAAATCAAGCCGCAAGACACCAAATCCTCAGAAATTACATTTTCATGATCTGCAGAGATTGCTAAGCAGTTAAATTGATCTAAGAGTAGGTAAAATATATGAATCTTCTTTAGAATTCTCTCCATCTAACATCTAAGTTTGCTGATTCCTGATCAGTGAACAGGCGCCTTTAGTTCTGCAAGCAGACAGCATTTGCTTAGAATTAGGATAGGCATTTCAGCCTTCTCCTTTAAAACCCTTGCTTCCAAGGAAAATAACATTTTTTCCCGCCTATGCTGTGGAGCTTCTGCAAGATCATGACAATTAGGAATAATGCACGTAGTTTTAACAATGTTGTCTTTATGCGTTTTTTTTTCCCCCTCCCACACTCTCAGGAAATTCTCCAGACAATGCGGGGGGAAATATGACGCATGTTGTTCAACCGTACACATCATTTTACCCGCCGTGAGGATGGGCAATTTTCAAAGTGCCCGTTTCCACGGCTCAAACACCGTTTAACACGCAGACATGGCTTTGAATATTGCATTCAAGAGGAACATTAATATTAATGCCTAAAAGTAATAACTAGTAAAACAGAGTGCAATTATTCCAAATAAAATTCAATTAACTTCCACATGCTCAATAAGCCCCAGGAGTCTCTAGTTCCTTGCCCATGACTGCATTTTCATATTGTCCATGTAGATTTAAGACAGTAGTTTTCAAAAGCATTTACCTAGTTAAAATTGCCATCCTCAGACGTGGCTAAAAGTACACTCGGCTCCCACAGCGAGCGTGCTATGAGCCTCGGGAAAGAGTCACTCCTCTGGGCATGTTTAGTTCAGGGGAGGATGACTGCATGTGTACATGTGGTTTTCAAATGTGCACACACTATTATGCCCCCTGTCTCCTGCCAGCACAATGAGCAGGTGCACTTTGTACACAGGAAGTTTCTCTGAAAATCTCTGTAAAATAAATGTCTTAAAATTTTCTTTCTTCAGCACCATAGTCAAGGCATAGATAGAAGGTCCATTTTTAACAACTTCTCCACCTTACCCACTCTCTCAGCCACCTCTATAGTATCAAAATATCTCTCCATCTTCACTTTCTCATCCTGGATGGTCACCAAAAATGTCTTTCAATTAATCTCAGTGGGTAAAGTATGGCATGAAGTCAGCTTCTTCCCTCCCATAGACATTTCCCTACCATAGACATTACCATCGACATAGATAAGATCAGGTCCAGATCTGCAGGTCAGGGTCCTTCTCTAATTTATTATTTATATCCTTGTATGCTAAGCTGTATATTAGGGGATGTCAAAGATTATTCATTTAACCTCATTTAAGACTTGTTTTAATGTTGTTGCTGTGTCTCTTTGTACCCAAACGTATTTTCGCTTTCCAGTAGTTCAACGAATGTATTTACTCTCTTTGTATATAACCGCGCTTTTATGATTATATCTTCTCATTATGTAATCATTTGCGGTCTCTCAGGCCGTTTCCATAGGGGTAGATTTTTAAAAACTGCGCGATCTCGTACTTTTGTTTGCGCAGCAGGCGCAAACAAAAGTACGCTGGATTTTATAAGATACACACGTAGCCGCGCATGTCCTCTAAAATCCTGGATCGGCGCACGCAAGGCTGCCGATTTTGGGCAGCCGGCGCGCGCCGAGCCGCGCAGCCTGCCTCCATTCCCTCCGAGGCCGCTCCGAAATCGGAGCGGCCTCGGAGGGAACTCTCTTTCGCCCTCCCTTCACCTTCCCCTCCCTTCCTCTACCTAACCCAACCCCCCGGCCCTATCTAACCCCCCCCCCCCCTACCTTTATCCATGAATTTACGCCTCCCGGAGGGAGACGTAAATCCACGCGCGCCAGCAGGCTGCTGGCGCGCCGAGACCCAACCCGGGGGCGGTTCCGGAGGGCACGGCCACGCCCCCGGAACGCCCCGGGCCGAAACCATGCCCCCGGGCCCACCCCCGAAACGCCACGTCCCGCCCCCAAAACGCCGCGTTGTTCGGCCCCCCCCGACACGCCCCCTTCCGAAAACCCCGGGACCTACGCGTGTCCCGGGGTTCTGCGCGCGCCGGCGGCCTATGGAAAATAGGCGCGCTGGCGCGCAAGGCCCTGCTTGCGTAAATCCGGGTGGATTTACGCGAGCAGGGCTTTTAAAATCCGCCCGATAGTGTAGACTTTATAGTCTTAGTTCCCTTGTCCCAGTTACCTGTATTTCCTGTTTTATGTATTGCCATCATGCAAATTTGCAGTTTCAATGTAAACCGGTGTGATTTGTATATCATACAGGAACGCCAGTATAAAAAAGTTAAAAATAAATAAAATAAATACAGTATTTCTTCCCTGCCATAGATGTTTCTTCTCGCCTTTCTCCTGCCTCCATGTCTGACATTGCTGTTGTATCCGCCTTCTTGTGACAGCCTCAGAAGAAATCAGGGCCAAGCCATCCATGCGCCGGGACTCCTGCTGGCAGTTATTATCATCAAGATCTTGCTTTGCAAAATCTCAGAGAGTGGAGGAACTGTGCCTGCAGTTGAATCTGCTTGACCTTCTTTCTCCAGACCTATTGCTGTAGGGAAGAGCGCTGTCAAGCAGCATCTCCATGACACCTGACTGTTCACAGGAACAGGAAGGTGGCACAGTTACCAAACCTGCCCCTGAAGCAAGGGCAGTTCATCATGTGGACATTATGTAGAGCCTCAGGCCATGTGTGCTATGGAATAAACATTTTCATTAATTACAAAGTAGGTTAGTTTCAGGAAGACATTCAAACCTGTTTGTGGTACTGAATTAGTGTGTGTAAATGGACAGGCCGAGATTTATCCTAGTATTTTATAAACTATAGTAGAAGCTGCACAGTTTATAAAATTCCATGTAGTTCTGGTCTGAAAGTATGCACTTCTGTTTCAGTGTGTGCAAGTGTTTGCAACGCAATGAAAGTCCTTACTTTTTCTAGCTATTTTATAAATTTACACACTTACAGGTGGATTTTAAAAGCCCTATAAGTGCCAAAACCGGTAGGCACACGCGCGTCTCGAGCCGGCGCATGCCGTACGGATTATAAAAAGCACGCGGGTACGTGCATATCTCCTGGTATGCACACAAATCGAGAAGTCCAAAAAAAAAGGGACAGGGCATGGATGGAGTCTGGGCGGGGCATGGGCGGGGCACAGGTGTTCCAGGTCTGCAATCTGAAGTATGTGCATAAGTATTTACTCGCACAAGTGTGCGGAGGGGTTCCCTACCACATAAGTTTACTACTGCAATGGATGGCGTGTAAGTAATAAAAAAAAAAAAAAAAAAAAACTAGGCTAGTCAGCGGGGTTTTAGGGGTCGGGGCTAATAGGGTAAAAGAAAGCTATCTAGCTAGGAGGGGGGGGGGGGGGGTAGGAAGTCCTATCCTTTACCGAGGCGAACTGGGAATGAAATGAGGAAACGGGATATTTGTGTCGACTTGCGTACCGAGCAAAATCCCCCAGTTATACAGTAGAGCCGGCATTTGCACGCACATGCATGTCTTTGCACATACTGCCAATTTTATAACATGCACAAATATATGCTCACATGCTATAAAATGGCTGCATCCATTCGCGCGAGCCAGCATACACGTATACATGTCACCCACGTGGCTGTTTAAGTTCCCATCCCATATTTTAGGTGCGGAAAAAACATTACATGTACGCATAATAACCCCTATTTATGCTTGGAGGCAAGTAGTTTATAAAGTATGCTCAGTTACCATTTTGAAAATACTTGCATGTGTACTTGAAATCACCAGTTCGCTGATCCCTCCACCAGTTCACTCAGTCCATTTCCAGTATATCTAGTCCCTCTAGCACAACACTCTGGACTCCCACCAGTTCACCCAAGCTTCTGTTGTCTGTGGCTCCTCTTGAGAGGAGAATGGCTGTTGATGTGCTTGTTGCTCTACCTGAATCTATGATGTGATGTTCCCAGGATGATATGCGTCACTCTGCTCTTTGCAAAATAAAGAGTTTTAAAAAAAAAAAAATTGCAGACAACAGACAAGTCTGATTTCATTTGCCTTCGTCAATTAGCAGGTATAAGATTGTATAAATAAGTCTGATCATTTATAAGCATATATCTCTTATAAAATAGCGTCTTCCTTGCATATTGCTTGACTCTGTCCCGGGACGCCCCAAGACGGCTCCATTTTTGTGCTGGTAAAATGTACATACAAAGCTGATGTATAGAAAATAGGGATGTACAGAGGGACGCTATACGTTGCATTCGGGATTCGTATTCGTCGGGGGCAGATACGTTGCATTCGGCAAGGGGGGCCCCCGATATGTTCATGCATTAATTCTTATTTATATCCTGGCTAAAATTGAATTAACTATAACCCCCCACCCTCCTGACCCCCCCCCCCCCCAAGACTTACCAAAACTCCCTGGTGGTCCAGCGGGTGTTCCTAGAGCCATCTCCTGCACTCACACCCTCGGCTGCTGGTATTCAAAATGGCGCCGATAGCCTTTGACCTTACTATGTCACAGGGGCTACCGGTGCCATTGGTCAGCCCCTGTCACATGGTAGGAGCACAAGATGGCCCTCACTGGACCACCAGGGAGTTTTAGTAAGTCTTGTGGGGGTCAGGAGGGTGGGGAGTTTGTTTAAATTCACTCCTTTAGACGGCCAAATAATTCAACGAAGATTTGTTGTATTCGTGGGGAATCGCAATACGTTTCGCTTCCCCACAAATACAAATATGGCCCTATACGTTGCGGATTACCAATACGTAGGAAATGAATGCACACCTCTAATAGAAAATAACATAGTACGATATCAATCACAAACACCGCCCAAAGTACACTACGTGTATTCCAGAAAACCTTTTAGTGGTAACACAAGTAGAGTGGACCTGGTTGTGAACTACATTTGCTTGAAATGGAGGAAAATCGGACGTGGGGGAAAACTTAGATTAGAATGGTTGGGAAGAATGGACCTATTTGTAAACCGAAATTCGAAGAAAACACATGGTCTGATCTTCTTATGGCTCTTAAGGAAGTCTCTGTTTTGTGAAATAAGTGAGCCATTTTCAAATATTGTTGGAGGAATACAACAGCCTGCTTTTATTATTTTGTGTGAGACTATTTGGTGATTTTGTTGGTTGAGAAGCGACGACCTGTTTGAAGACTGTGTGTTTTGACACGTCATTTCCGGTAGAGGGATAAAAGGCTCCGGGGATCCACCATGTTTTTTGAATGTGCGGGTCTGAAATCAGACCGCGGGAGAAAGATATGAAAATTAGCAATTTGAGAAATTTTGCTGATAGAACGGAGTGAAGTTTTGAGAATGTATTTCCCCTGAAGCAGGACCTGTTGGTTCGAAACACGATCGTGTCGGGACTCGGGACTTTCATTCAAGGTTTTGAGATGAGTATTCTCCTTATTACAAATGAAAATTGAGCTTTGGTACTTTCATTTAATGTTTGTCAAATGAAATGTGTGATAACATCGAGGATTCCTCCCATGATATATGATATTGAAGTTCGTCAGCACACTGGGAGATTTTTGCATATATTTTTAACAAAAAATTTAAAATAACAAAAAAATAACAAAACAAAAATAAAGTGACCCATCACCAACTTCGAGTTTGATTGATATACAAACTCTGTGAGTGTGGGTCCCACATGAAATGAAATATCCATATATTATTTATGTTACGCTCGGGGTGGACCCTTGTCCTGTGGCAGTACAGGGACTGTCCACAGGGGGCAGAGCACAGAACGAGACAGAGGCAGGGTAGAGCTTCACCACTGAAAGCCCGAGGTCCCCCCCAGGAGGAGCCCATAGGGACCCGGGCCGCTTGGACTTAGGTGGGCCTCGCAGGGTCTCCTGGGAGAGAATAAGTCCGGTGTCCCCACAGATGTAGAGGAGCACTATGGCGTCCCCACAGATGTAGAGGAGCACTATGGCCCGAGTTCCCACAATAGGGACAGAGGCCGAGCTGACAGCGACGAGCTCTCTCCTCATCTGGAAGACAAGTATAGCCCAGCTGCATAGGTTCCTCACCGGAAGCCCCCAAAAGTAGAGAATGATCTCTAAGATGGTTCTTCGGATTGGCTCGGGTCTCCCGTGAACGTTCCTGGAGGCATCCATCGATCCTCCCTGTTAGCTCGATATTGGCTTCAAGAGAATGAGGAAGCTCTCGTGCCACCAGTTCATCTTTTATTCTGGGGGCTAAGCCCTCTAAGAAGATTGTGGCCAGTTTAATTCCGTGGCCAGGGCCTGGAATTCTATCGCGTAGTCGGACAGAGAACGGGAGCCCTGACGTAGCTGTAGAAGATCTGATCCCATAGTCAGAAGTCTGTCTGGTTCCTCAAAGACTTGCTTAAAAGCAGCTTTGAATTGCGGAAGATTGGTCAGCATGGGATCCGAGCGCTCCCACAAGGGGGAAGCCCATGCCAGTGCCTTGCCATCCAAGAGAGACAAAATAAAGGTAGTCTTCACCAGGTCGGTCGGAAACAGCATCACCTGTAGCGTAAAATGCATGTGGCATTGATTCAGGAAACCCCCAACATCATTTGGGGTCTCCTGAGTAACGTGGTGGAGCTGGCATGGAAATGATCGCCCGTCCCACATCGGGGTTTGGTGCGGGTGCCGATGCCGGTGTAGGTGGTGCAGAAGAAGGTAGTGGAACATTTAACCGACTTAGGAAGTCTTGTCGAACTGCTAGGCGATTCACGTCCGCTACCACTTGGTCTAGCGTTGATTGAAGCTTCTGGATGATTCCGGGATAGGAATCCATTCGGGCGTGCAGTTGTTCCAGGGAGGAAGACAAAGTCTCGAAACATTGTTGCTGCTCTTGTACCCGGGAGACTAGACCAGGAATGGCCTGTAGAATGGGGGACTCTGCCGAGTCCATGGCCTTTGCAACCTGTTACGCTCGGGGTGGACCCTTGTCCTATGGCAGTACAGGGACTGTCCACAGGGGGCGGAGCATGGAAGGAGACAGAGGCAGGGTAAAGTTTCATCACCGGAAGCCCAAGGACCCCCGGGAGGAGCCCATAGGGACCCGGGCCACTTGGACTTAGGTGGGCCTTGCAGGATCTCCTGGGAGAGTAAGTCTGGCGCCCCCACAGATGTAGAGGAGCGCTATTGGGTTCGAGGAGTGGTCAACGAAGCAAGGGTCAAGATCCAGAAGTCAGGCAAGGTCGAAGAACAAGCTGAGGTCTTTGGCAGGTGGCAGGCAGGCAGGTCAGGAACAAGCTGAGGTCTAAAATAATAGCATAGTCCGAGGTAAGACCGGGGAGATGAACAACGAAGACAGGAAAAAGTAGGCTAGGAAGCAGGAACAGAACTGGAACAGAAGGATCCTGGAACAAAAAGACGCTGGAACAGAAGGGCGCTGAAACAGCATTCAAGAAGACAGGGGCAACAAGGAGTAAACCCGTTGCAAAGGCAAGCTCTGTCAGAGCTTGCCTTAAATAAGGCTAGGCCCAAGAGGTCATCCAGGCGGGCCCGGCAGTCCTAGCGTGCCACAGCCCCTGAATTCTGAGGGGCACACACACGCTAGGGAAATCCCGGACGTGCCGCAGCCTCGGAGGGGACGCGTCGGATGGCGGTGGCACTTCCAGCATGTCGTGAGGTCGCGCGCAGCTGGCAGGGCCGCGGTAAGAAGGTGAGCAGGACCGGCCACGGAACCTGTGGCCGGCCGTCGCAACATTATGTTTAATATGGCGATTTGAAATGGCTTGAAAGATATACCAGTTAAACCAATTTAGCATTGTTTGTTTTACCCCTAGAAAATAACATATACATGAATACATGCTAGTTATCACATATATGCTATTATTCCTTGTGGAAACCCTTTGAAAATTTATTCATGAATGTATGAAATCACAGGAACTTCATTGGGAATCATGTTAAAGTCGAAGCAAAAAGAAAAAGCAAACAGAACTTGGTTCAATATCCTGGAGCAGATTTACATTTTTAGCAAGAGGTTTAATCCTCCTGCTGTGGCAATGACCATTACATAATCACATCCCTACTTAGGTCCAGGTGGCAGGGCATTAGATCCTCGTGTTATGCAAGGTCTCAGCCTGAGCGAAAAACCTAAGAAATGACACTCCTCAGCAACTCGAGCAGATACAAGGTTAAACATATGTTGCAGAGCAACTAATAATAGAGAAAAGAATATCTTTAGAAATCAGCATGTCATGTATATCACCTTTGAGATTGAGTACATACATTTATACTTTGTGTCACATGAAAACTTATCGTAAACAACATTGACAGATATAAGATCCGGTTTAGAAGAGTAAAATGGCATAATTTATTGCTTTACTGTTCCATCCTCTCTTTTAAAAAAGTTTATTTATTTTTTATTTATTTAACATTTTTCTATACCGAACTTCATGACAAGCTTCATATCAGGCTGGTTTACATCAAACTTAGGGGTTAACTTAACAAAACCATATAACAAGAAGGCCGAAGCGCAGCTACAAATAACAGGGAGAATGAACTTGGGGGCTAGAGTAGCCAGGAAATAAAGGACAGCAAAAACTGGAGAATGAAAACGAATGAATATACAGTGGCTGGGTCGGACATTTAGTCTATTGGGCTAAATGAAAGAACTGTTGCAATGTTAGGCTTAAGGGAAGGCTTGGACGAAAAGCCAAGTCTTGAGTTTTTTTCGGAAGGTAATCAGGCAGGGTTCCAGTCTTAGATCAGTCGGCAGGTTGTTCCAGATGATGGGGCCAGCTGTGGAGAATGCCTGTTCTTTCGTGGAGGTTAGTCGTGAGGATTTAGTTGGGGGAACTTGAAGGGTTCCTTTGTGTGCCGCTCTGATGGGTCTTGCAGATGTGTATAGTTTGAGTGGGAACTGAAGGTCTAAAGGTAGTTGGTTGTGTATGGATTTGTGGATAATGGTGAGTGCTTTGTGCAAAATTCTGTATTTAATAGGTAGCCAGTGTAGGTTTCTAAGTATAGGGGTGATGTGAGTTCTCCGGTTAGTGTTGGTTAATATCCTGGCTGCTGAGTTCTGGAGCATCTGTAGTGGTCTAGTGGCAGAGATCGGGAGTCCTAAGAGGAGAGTGTTACAGTAGTCGGTTTTGGAGAATATTGTTGACTGAAGGACCATTCTGAAGTCTTGGAGATGGAGGAGGGGTTTGAGTCTTTTCATAACTTGTAGCTTAAAGAAACAATCCTTCGTAATATTGTTGATTGATTTTTTTAGGTTCAAATGGTTATCAATGGTGACTCCTAAATCTCTAACTTGAGTGGTCTGAGGAGTAGAGGTTGTCTGATCATGGCTGGTAGAATGGTCGGTGGAGATGAGAAGAATTTCTGTTTTGGCTGCATTGAGGACCAGGTTCAGGCTGGTGAGTAGGTGGTTGATGGACTTGAGGCAGTTCTCCCAGAAGGAGAGCGTCTTTGGAAGGGATTCTTTTATAGGGATCAGGATCTGAACATCGTCAGCATATAAGTAGTGAATTAGGTTAAGGTTTGTGAGGAGCTGGCAGAGAGGCAGTAGGTAGATATTAAAGAGGGTAGGGGATAGAGAGGAGCCTTGGGGAACACCCAGAGTAGATTTGAAGTTAGGAGATTCTTTATTGTTGATAGTGATCTTGGAGCTTCTATTATTGAGGAATGAGCTGAACCATTGGAAGGCTATGCAGATAATCCAATGTCTGAGAGACGATTGAGGAGGATGCTATGGTTCACGGTATCAAACGCCGCGGAGATGTCTAAGAGAACTAGCAGGAATGAAGTCCCTTTGTCTAGGCCCATGAGGATGTGGTCTGTTAGCGAGATGAGGAGGGTTTCAGTACTGGAAGACTTGCGGAAGCCATACTGGGAGGGGTATAAGATTTTGTGTTCCTCCAGGTAATCTGAAAGCTGTGTGTTCACCACCTTCTCGGTGAGTTTTGCTAGCAGCGGGAGGTTGGATATTGGTCGGAAGTTGGAGAGCTCATTAGTGTCCAGGTTGGGTTTCTTCAAGAGAGGTTTAATAGATGCTGTTTTAAGGTCATCCGGGTATATTCCTTGGGCAAGGGAGCAGTTAATGATGTTTAGCGGCCTGCAGGTATTTTTCAAATAAAAATCTTTGATCTGTAAAGTATATTAAGTTACATGATGTTAGCATCACTATACAGTGTCATAACTGACAAATAATTGCTGGAAGACATAGCCTCACTTGAGGTCTGGAGACTAAATATATCATGAGAAGAATACAATTAAGTCACACCAAGAACATTTATTTTTCTAGCAACAGTATTTTAGAGAGATTTCAGAGAATATGTGTAAGGTGGCTTAAGACGTATGTCGCATAACCTTATCAAATAATCTGTTTCAAGTTCATGATAGGCATGTCGCCATATTTCTTGACTTGTTTTGGTTGTTCTTGCCAATTAAAGCAAAACAATTAATCAGAACTGCATAAAAAGCATAAACCTGCTTAGGCAGATCTTTGTCTCGCTCTTGGCAGGTAAATAACTTCAAAATCATTGCTATTTACCATATTCTACCTATGGATTTTAAAGCGGTAGCAAATATGTATTAATGAATAGGTTGACAGTTAAAACAGACAGAAATCGGGGGGACTCAGCGTTCCTGAACGATACTACTTAGCGGCCCACCTTAAACAGATAATAGACTGGCACCGACGACTGTCCCCGAAAATATGGGTGCTGTTTAGCCAGGAACTATTGGGAAAAATACCAGTCACGTGCTTTACTTGGCAACGTGAGAAAACGTGGATTGTAGACCCTAATTCGGTGCTACCTCCCTCTATAAACCTTGTTTTAGACATGGTTACAGGCGGGGGGCGTCTTCGGGGAGAAAGGGAATACTATCCTAGCACCTATCTCTACGCCAATAAATTGTTTATACCTGGGTTTGACAACCAGGCTTTTCAGGTATGGCATGCTAAGGGGATCAATACCTGGGTCATTTTTGGGGACCGGGTAAAATGAAGACATTTCAGAGTCTGCAAGCGGAATTTGAGTTACCCAACAAGGCTATCTTCCCATATAACCAAATACATTTTGCAGTCAAGGCCATGTTAGGTGGGCATCTCATGAAAGGGGAGATGGACTTTGATAGACTGTGTTCAAGGGCTGATCGGGCCACCAAGGTAGTATCTCTATTATATAGCATGCTGCACCCGAAGGTCCAGCCACGGGCTACTCACATCTTAGCGTAGGAACGGGATCTTGATCAAGCAATAACTCCTGGAGAGTGGAAACTCATATACTAATTAATAGGCAAAGGCTTCATAGCTGCCACTTTACTGGAAAATGCCTTTAAATTGCTCTATCGCTGGTACTTGTATCCCACTGAACTTCACCTCATGGCAAAGACCTATAGCCCCTTACACCGGAGGGTCTGTAAAGAACCAGGGTCATTTTTGCATATGTGGTGGGATTGCCCTGTTATCCGTATGCTATGGGATGCTATTACTGGCTGGCTCCTTGAAATGGGGGTAGCAAGGGGTCATCTCACTCCTAAGCAGGCCTTATTAGGACTGCCGAGGCAGGGGGTATTGACAAGTACCAATGTGTTGATAGGCTCCGTATGTACTGCCACCAGATGTGAAATTGCAAAAAAACTGGACAGCTCAAATTCCACCAAGTCTTAAAGAAATACAACAAAGGGTAGATTCAATATATTTATTGACACAGACATTGGCACATAAACACGATACACTTCTCCGGTTCAGGGAGATCTGGCAGGTATATGAAATTTAGAACATAAGAACATAAGAAATTGCCATGCTGGGTCAGACCAAGGGTCCATCAAGCCCAGCATCCTGTTTCCAACAGAGGCCAAAACCAGGCCACAAGAACCTGGCAAATACCCAAACACTAAGAAGAACCCATGCTACTGATGCAATTAATAGCAGTGGCTATTCCCTAAGTATAATTGATTAATAGCCATTAATGGACTTCTCCTCCAAGAACTTATCCAAATCTTTTTTGAACCCAGCTACACTAACTGCACTAACCACATCCCATGGCAACAAATTCCAGAGCTTTATTGTGCGTTGAGTGAAAAAGAATTTTCTCCGATTAGTCTTAAATGTGTTACTTGCTAACTTCATGGAATGCCCCCTAGTCCTTCTATTATTCGAAAGTGTAAATAACCGAGTCACATCTACTCATTCAAGACCTCTCATGATCTTAAAGACCTCTATCATATCCCCCCTCAGCCATCTCTTCTCCAAGCTGAACAGCCCTAACCTCTTCAGCCTTTCCTCATAGGGAAGCTATTCCATCCCCTTTATCATTTTGGTTGCCCTTCTCTGTACCTTCTCCATCGCAACTATATCTTTTTTCAGATGTGGCGACCAGAATTGTACACAGGGCCCGGTGCAGGTATTCACTAGGGGAACGCCGAATAGGCACTTCCATTCAATCTCAGGGCACAGTCTTGTCAGAAGTAAGGCAAACCTCCACTCAAAATATAGCTGGCTGGGAGGTCCTCCATTGCATCTACCCTAGTGAAAGATAGAATAGCAGGGTTAGGGGAATGGGGGAGGGTGGGGGGTGGTATCCTATGTGGGAGTTACTTTATAGAGGATGAGTGTACTTATGGATGATGGAACAGATTGGATCGCTGTAGGTGGGAATTTGTACAGTGTGATCCTTTACCATTTAACATTTACCTGTTACGATATGTAATGTAATAATTGCTCCCTGTATATGTTCGCTTTACTATTTATATGATTGCCCACTTACGTAATTGTTGTTACACTCAATAAAAAGTTCTAATTTAAAAAAAAAAAAAAACCAGACACATTTTTTGCTCTGATTGGTGTTTAAAGTTTTTGAAAATGTCTTCACCAGAAAGCACCTAAGGCTCAGAAGCATAGAGTCCTATTCAGGCGTGGCACAGACCCATGATCAATCACTTTACATTGCGGGAAGCAGACTTTTTAAAATCAGGGACGTGACCATAATAAAATGTGCACCGTTTAAAAGAAAGTGCAAAATAAAAACTCTAACAAAGTAAAAGAAACCTCAAAATAAGACAAAAATAAAAATAAAAAGAATGACCTGGGCAACCTGCTTTTTGCTGCAATCTAATGCTGCTAATCTAAAATCATTTGTTTCACAGCCAAGAGGAGACCAAGTGTATTTGGTTGAAAATCTAAAAGCATCAGCTCCCATTCCTCAGGCTAGCGGGGCCGAGGACTATAGCTTGAAAAGGAAGAATAGATACCTGGCAAAAAAAAACGAAGAGCAAGACCATTTAAATTAAAGCTTCCCAAATCCACATGCTATATAAGTTACCTATTGTATGCTGTGGAATCATTAGCTTTTTCTATTCCCGGCTTCACCTCCCTTAACTTTTAAACACTAGACTGAGCAACCATGGATTCCAGACACTGACCGACCCTGGTTTCCCACATGCCCAGTCCTTTCTTTCTTGCTGTTTTATTCTTTTGATTATATCTACTGTTCCTTTTCTTGCCTCTGCTCAGATCTTCCTGTGAAACCTGCCTCCAATTCTAGCATTTTCCTTCTTGGCAGAGCTGCGGGGAAAACTCCGTTTTCTCACCCGTGGCTCTGCGGTTCTGTGCGTGCTGTACTTTTACATCCGCAGGCTCACAGGTATTTGCAGGTACTCGGCGCTTTTGTGGGATGAAACATCGGTGCCTGTGGGTGCTTGAGCCCGCCCAATATCATCACATAGCAGTCTCATCTGCCTCCCGCCTCAGCTCCTCAGTCTTTCCTTTCCTCTTAGCTGCTGCAGGTCCAGGAGTTGGAAGGGGCGATCAGACAGCTGGCACCTATGAAATGAAAGTTTACTTTAGTTTAGTTTTGATTGATTGATTGATTGCTATTTCTTATGTCAGTAAAGTAAGATCACGTCTTACTCAAAGGCCCTGGGCCATTAGTTCCCTGAACTTATTAACTTTTCCCAGTATTTGTGACAGTCTCTGCCATGCAACTTTTCTTTGGACTGATGCAGTCTCACTGGATAGTAGCTCAGGATTATTTAAAATGATCCTATTATGATATTAGCTTAATACTCACACATACTATATACACAGAGGGCCTTATTTTCCAGACGGATCGCACGCGATAAGGGACGTTTCGCACGCGAAACGTCCCTTATCGCGAAAAGTCCCTTATCGACGAAAAGGTAAGGCCCTTTTCGCGTCCTAGTTCGCGCCCAATAGCTACACCCTCTATGGTGGCGCTATTGGATGCGAAACCGGCAGCGATCGCACCACAGCGGTGCAATCGCTGCCAGCTAGCGCAGGACCGTCCCCCGTTTCGGCCTCCCGCCCCTCATTACCTAAAGTATCGCAGGCCTGCGATACTTTAGAAAATGAGGCCCAGAATGTCAGAGTTATCTTCTCATTAGTTTTTATTTCTCAGGTCTTTGTTTAGTGGTTCAGAAAAAAGAACTTAAGGATCCACCAATGTAAATTACAACCAGAAAAATAGTTGGTGTATGTTAGAATGAACTGTGACTGCAATAAAAATTACACAATCAATTCTTTACTTTCAAAATTATTTTTTAAAATATGTTTTAGAAAATTGGAGGAAAAGACCTCAGCACTGGTATCTTTTCTGAATTAATTATCAGAGTACAGACCAGTTGATACAGTCATCAGTCAAAAAAACCTCCAATACTTCTCTTATTTTATTAGAAAAACTTTTTTTATGTATATTTTTTCTTTCTTTAAAAGTTATTTAATTAATATCTGCTCTTGCTCACTATATATTGTATTGACTTATTGGGTGAGCAAACAGATATGTCAGCAAAAATTAATCCAGTTCAGGATAAAGAGCTGATCATTTTGCCTCTTAGTGGAACAATTGCAGTCTCAGTTGCATTGCCCGATTGACTTGCTCAGAAATTGCTGAAAAAACTTTTCGACAAGGTTGCCTTCTGAATCGGGATAATAAAGCTTGTGAAGCTGCTAAGAAGACAATTCAAAAGACACTTGGGCCTGGGGATGCTCGTGGATGCCACGGACGAGCAGCGCTGGGATTGAGAGAGGAGCTGGTAGACATGGTAGACATGAGAGAGGAGCCAGGTGAGCAGGCCTGGTCGCGGCACCAGCGCGGCCGGGAAGCGCAACAGTACTCCCTTCTACGCCTCCCTCTTACCAGCCTGGGCTTCTCAGGATGGATCCTGTGGAACTCAGTGAGGAGGTCCTTGTCGTAGATGTGGTGGCAGGGCTCCCAGGAGTTCTCCTCTGGCCCGAAGCCCTCCCACAACAGGAGGTACTCCCAATGGCCTCTAAAGTGCCGGACATCCAGGACCTCTTTTACTTGGAGGATGTCCTCAGGTTCAGCAGCAAGTTGTGTAGGATCAGGAGGCCTTTGTTGTGTCCGTCGCTGCCTGACATCTCCGCTCCACCCACCTTACCTTTTTGGCGACTCCCTTCGGGGTTGATGGAAGGCTAGCTGCTAAGGCGTCTCCATGTCATTCTCCTACGGCGTTCCCAGACTGGTTCGACGCTGCAAGCCGCCATGTTGACCAGATGCCTAAGGGCGCGCGCGCAGCCCGACTGATGTACCAGCGTTGGCGCGAACCTCAGGGGCGTTCCCCTGAGATGACATCACCAGCTCCAGATATTTAAGGTCTCAGTTTTCGCTAACAAGATGAGTTAGCAAGGGATCGGTTACCTAGCTTCCTCCTGGTTGCTGTGGATGGGATTCGCTCTCCGCAACCCTAGCTACTCTGCCTCCTCGGACTTCACTAGAGGTACCCGCTCCTCCGGGGCCTCGCTCTCTCTTTTCCTTTTCAGGTCACAGTCCAGAACCGGTACTCGCTCCTCGAGGGCCCACGTCCCAGACTTACTCCTGAATACCACTTCTGCTAAGAAGTCATCGCTGCTTACAGAGCTCTCTCAGAGCTTTCCCTGGGTCCAGGTACTCGCTCCTCGAGGGCCTAATGCATACCAACTCCTGGGCTGCCTTAAGAGACTATTGTGTGAGTGTTACCATCAAGGACTTGTTCCTGAACGCTGCATGCTTTGCCTACTCACTTTCTTAGTTTCTCTACAGCTCAGCCACCTTGGGATCGCTGTCCCAGAACCTGAGGGACTACAGCCCAGCCGGGCGCTTCCAGCTCACTACTGCCACCTTTGGTGGTTTACTATATTGTCTAATAAAAGAACTAATGTGTGTCTGTCTCCTACACTAAGCCTGACCAGTGGTTCCTCTCGGGATTTCCCCCGATGGCGTGGTCACCTGCCACTGGTCCAAGGATCCACCCACTACTATTCTAAATAACTACAGATTGCTAATACCAGCTTTAACAACAGAGCTTTCTGACAGACTGCTAACTCCCAGCTTTCTCTACAGAGCTTTGTTCACAGATTCACAACAGATTGCTAACTCCTCACGGAGAACTCCGACAGATTGCTAACTCCTCACATAGAACTGACAGCCTTCTAGAGGGCCAGGACAAGATGAATGGCTTTAATAGGGACACATGGAATGTGTTGTGGATTCCCATGGAAGTGGGAAGTTGCAGCTGGTAGGTAACTGCACCTATGCGTCAGATGATCGGAAATGGTCTGATGAATCTGGGACCCAGTCGTTGTGAAGGAAGACGTAGTCTGATGTGTTTAGTGCTCAGCCAGACTGTGCGACGATGAACATCCGTGAAGCGTTTGGCTTTCTCGGCAGCCTGACCCAGTCTCGACCTGATTCCAAAGACGGCGAATCATCTGTGCCACAGACTGGGCTGCAGGCGAGGAGACAAAAAGCGGCACTGGTAGAGGCAGGCGTTGCTAGCGACCGAATACTACTGAGAAGGGTGAGCCGTCAGTGGCAGAGGCAAGGTGGGTATTGTGGGATAACTCGGCCCATGGCAAGAGGTCGGCCCAGTTATCCTGCTGATCATTGACGTAGGATCTTAGGAATGTCTTCACGGAGCATTTTGTCCTCTCGGCTTGGCCATTCGCTTGAGGGTGGTAGGCTGATGTCAGATTCAGGGTAATATCTAACTTTTTACAAAGGGACTTCCAGTACTTGGCAGCGAATTGTGGCCCACGATCGGAAATGATCTCTCTGGATAACCCATGTAAGCGGAATACGTTGTTTAGGAAGAGTTTTGCCAGTTCAGGAGCTGAGGGGAGACTCTGTAGTGGAACAAAATTGGCCATTTTTTAAAAGCGGTCGATAATAACCCAAATGACCGTGTTGCCCTTTGATGGGGGCAGATCGACGATGAAGTCAGTAGGGATGCTTGACCAGAGTTCGGTGGGAGCTGGAAGAGGTTGGAGGAGTCCCCATGGACAGCCAGTCAGGGGTTTTTGCTGTGCACAGATGGGGCAGGAGTCCACAAAACTGCTGGAGTCTTTAACCATGCTAGGCCACTAATAATGTCTTCTTAACATCTCGAGGGTCCGAGCCCGGCCAGGATGGTCGGCTAACTTCGAGTCATGGGCCCAGCAGAGGACGCGCTCCCGAAGACGGCATGGGACCACAGTCTTCCCGGCTGGTATCATGTTGGTAACTGCAAGGGATATGCAAGCTGGGTCGATGATGTGCCTAGGAGTTTCAGGCGTATCTTTCGGCTCGAGGGAGCGAGAGAGCATCCGCTCGGGTGTTCTTTGCTGCTGGACGATGGAGTTCAAAGTGGAAGCGTTCAAAGATCAGCGCCCAGCAGGCCTGTCTAGGATTTAATAGCTGGGCTTCCTTTAAGTGTTCGAGGTTCTTGTGGTCTGTAAATATCATGAACTTATGCTGTGCTCCTTCTAACCAGGGGCACCATTCCTGAAGGGCCAGTTTCACAGCTAAGAGTTCATGGTCCCCAATCGTGTAGTTTTTCTCTGCGGCAGAAAACTTGTGTGAGTAGAAGGAGCAGGATACTAAGACCCCCTTGGAGGAATATTGGCTCAGGACCGCCCATGCTCCAATGGCAGAAGCAACAACTTCGACGATGAAGGGGCGGTTAGGATCTGGATGACGTAGTCATGGTCCCGTGCAGAAGGCTTCTTTCAAGGCGTGGAAAGCAGATTGAGGCTTGGAGCTCCAAACTTGAAGGTTACTACCTTTCCTATTCATGGCCGTGAGTGGAGCAGCTAGCGTGGAGTAGTTAGTGATGAAGTTTCTGTAATAATTTGTAAATCCAAGGAATCTTCGTAAGGCACAGAGGCCTACTGGCTGGGGCCAATCTCGAATACCTTGGAGTTTCTCAGGGTCCATGGTGAAGCCACAATTGGAGATGATGTAGCCCAGGAATGGAAGGCGGGTCTGTTCGAAAATACACTTCTCTAGTTTTGCGTAAAGGTCATTATCTCTGAGGCATTGGAGGACTGTTTGAACATGTGAGTGGTGGGACTTCAGGTCTTTGGAAAATATCAGTATATTGTCCAGATATAGCACGACAAATGAGTATAGTAGGTCCCAGAAGATCTCATTCATCAAACGCTGAAAGACTGCAGGGACGTTACAAAGTCCGAAAGGCATTACTATATACTCATAGTGGCCATCCCTCGTATTGAAGGTGGTCTTCCAGATGTCCTCTGGCTGGATTCGTACAAGATTGTATGCCTCTCAGAGATCTTTGTAAAGATCTGAGTTCCTTGTAGGCGATCAAATAATTCGCTAATGAGTGGCAGAGGGTAACGATCCTTGCTAGTCACAGCGTTTAGCCCACGGTAGTCTATGCAAGGACGTAAACTGCCATCTTTCTTCTTCATGAAGAATCCAGCTCCTGCCGGGGTTTCGGAGGGTCTTATCAATCCTTTATTCAGATACTCTTTAATGTACTCTGACATTGCTTGGGAGGCATGGTGCCCGGTAGAAACTCAATGGGATTATTGAATTCTCAGAGCGGAGGCAGGATGTCAGCATTTTGTTTGGAGAACACATCTTTGAAGTCAGAATATGGAGCAGGTAACCCGGTAAATGTTGTAGAGTTCAGAACGGTAACCGCTGGAGACACCTGTCGCAGACAGCAGTTCTGGCACTGGGATCCCCACTGAGTTAACTGCAGGGATTGCCAGTCGAAGTGGGGTGCGTGTACCTGGAGCCAAGGAACTCCTAGGTTTACCAGATGCGTGGAACGCTTCAAGACGAACAGAGAAATTTCCTCTTCATGGAGGGTTCCCACGGTGAGGCAGAAGGCCACTGTGCGATGAGTAATGCGTCCGGGGAGGTGCTCTCCCTAGATTGATGCAATGTAATGCAGAGAGGTACTTCCAGAGGTTGAAGTGGGATCTGGAGTAGTGTGACAATATCGTCCAGAATAAAATTGCCACTCACCCCAGAGTCCACGAGTGCGGTAGTGGCAAAGGAGCGTGATTCCCAAAAGAGGGAGTAATAATTGGGGGCTAGTAACAGTAGCTCCCAAGCTCGGGACCCCCGTCGGTCTCAGGCTTTGCAGTTTCCTGGACATACGGGGCAGGATTGCAGGAGATGTCCAGAACCACCACAATATAAGCAAAGGCTTTGTTTCTTATGTCGGACGTGCTCTTCAGGAGACAAGCGCCCACGATTAATCTGCATCGGTTCCTCTGGTGATGGATGAGGTGCTGGTAAGGCCTTCAACTGTGGGCTTGTAGCATGAGCTGGGCATAAGGCAGGAGGCCGGAGGACCTTTACCTCCTGATGTCGCTGTCGTAGGCGATGGTCAATCTTGCCAACCAGGGAAATCAGGTCTTCAAGAGATGTGGGAATCTCACGAGCAGCCAGCTCGTCCTTGAGGGCAGGAGATAGGCCCTCTAGATGGATTGCCTGTAGGCAGTCCTCTTGCCACCCCAGTTCTGTGGCTAATGTTCTGAATTCTACCGTGAATTCAGTGAGCGAATGCGAGCCTTGATGGAGGTGAAGAAGATGGTGACCCGCAACCGCCTGTCGGCCGGGATCCTCAAAGGTCCGCTTGAAAATGGAAATGAAGTGGGAGAGATGGTGGAGGATATCATCAGAATGCTCCCAAAGTGGGGAAGCCCATGCCAAGGCTTTCCCTTCAAGGCGTGAGAGGATGAAGGTGATCTTGGTGGTCTCACTCGGAAACAGCGAAGGCTGTAGTGCGAATTGCATAAAACATTGGTTGATGAAGCCTCGGCAGAGGTGCGGATCCCCATTGAAATGGGGTGGAGCTGGGAGGGCCATTGATGCCCACGGGGGCAGGGTTTGAGCCAGGCCTCCTGAATTGTCCATAAAAGAACCCTCTAGTTGAGACCGAAGTCTCTCCACAGATGAAGTTAATGCTTCCATGGTTCGCTGTTGTTCTCGGACATGAGAAGCTAAGCCGGGGATGGCCTGCAAGACGGGAGACTCCGCCAAGTCCATGGCAACCTGTTGCAATGGAGGTGGACCCTTGGCCTGGTGTAGGATTGGTACGGCCCTCTGGTCAGAGCCAGAAAGCGCCTGCCACCAGAAGGCAGAGCACAGGAGGAGACAGAGGCTAGCTGGAGCTTCGCCAATAGAAACCCAGGGTTTCCGCAGGTTGAGCCCTTGGGTATCCGGGCCGCCTGGTCTTGGGTGGGCCTCGCAGGGTCTTCTATAGAGGAAGTGCAGGGGAGTGCCCACCACGAACAAGGGTGCGCTGTCAATGCCAAGCAAGAATGCCCAGAGGTCACAGAAGGCCAGAATAGAGGGTCTGAGTGGATAGCGAGGATCAAGGCCAGAGTATAGTCCAGCATGGTCAGCTGAAGCAGGGGTCAGTACCTGTAGTCAGTCCTGGAATAGTCATGTCAGGCAAAGGTCACATTCCAGGCAGCGGTCAGATGTGGTCGGTAGACAGGCAGAGGTCGGTTCCAGGCAGCGGTCGGACATGGTCAGTGGACAGGCAGAGGTTGGTTCCAGGCAGTAGTCAGATGATGTCAGGAGCAAGCAAAGGTCAGTACCGTGAGATCAGTCTGAAGGGTACTACCAGGAATGGAGAGTCAAAGGAACAGGAGATGCTGGAACAGGAGACACTGGAACAGGCAAACTAGACACCGAAGTGTATGACCCGATTGCCAAGGCAATGAGCTAGTGGCTGAGCCCTGCTATTTATACAGGGCTCAGGTGACGTCAGAATCAGGCGCCACCCGTGAGTTTCCCATGCTTGGCCCTTTAAAGTCAGGAGAGTTCCACGCATGTGTGCTAGGGGGCGGGGCTGATGCTGAGGAGGATGCCGAGCCCCGGCGCAAGGAGCACTGCGAGGTGGAAGACTCCGATGAGCCTGGGGACGCTCATGGACACTGCGGACGAGCAGAGCTGGGATTGAGAGAGGAGCTGATAGACGGGCACTCCAGGTGAGCAGACCAGCTCGGCCGGGAAGCGCAACACTTGTCAGTGCTCTGACTCCAGAGTCCTGCTCTGGGAAGAGACTACCTGCTTATTTCTAAGAGGATTATGTGTATATTAAAAGCTTGTTGTAACAAATTAGAGAGTAATCCTTACTAGCAAGGTGCATATGCTGTGTTGTAAGATTTAATTTAATTTAATTTAAAATTCTACCTTTCGATGGCATTGTGGGAGATGTGAGCGCTTCCTATGCCTCCCTGAGTTTCTTAATTCCAGTTTTCTTTGTGATGCCTCCTAAGTATAGGGGGAAGGTGAGGGTTTTCCCCTCCGAACCAGTGCACCTTCCTGGCCAGCAAGTAAGAACGGTGTTCATGTCGTTGAGCCCTGTATCTGCAGGGGATTTGCTCTCCTTTGCTGAGGTCTATAGTGAAGCACCAGCCTCACCAGGTTTCCCTCAGCCCTTTCAATCAGATGCAGCCGACGACGAGAGCTGGATGCATTCCATCGGTCAGGCACGATGAGACGCTGGAAGATAACGTCATCAGTGCGACAGAGGTGGAGGGGGCCTGTGGTGCTACAGCGTCCATGTGGTTGCCAGCATTATCAGAGATGGTGGAAACAGTAATGCTCCAGCCTCAGTGCTGGTCTCTTCAACTGCAGGAGTCGTTGGAGGTGGACTTGCTGGCATGCGTCCTTCTGAGGTTGTTTTTGGTAAGCTCAGAGCCTTCCTGTGAGATGTGTTTCTCCAGCCACGCTAAACCGGCTGTGGTAACCCCGGAGTCGATGTGGGAACTGGTTTCTAGCTTTGGAAATGCATTTCAGGTCAGATTGAACCTCTTGTGCTTCAGCACTGGGGCTTTTGGAAGAGCATGGTACTCAAGTGGAAAAGGAAATTAATAACTCTCAAGAACCGAACATATCTACGATAAAGGAACAAGAATATCTCAAAGGTCTGAGTTTTTTAAAAATCAGACTAGACATTTAAATGTAAGATTCCTTAATTTTCCTAAAACTGTGGGTGAATTGCCTCTTATTACATTAAGGAGATATTTTTCTGAAAATTTACAGAGTTCCTTCTAGTAATAAGTTGTTTTTCTTACAAAACCGCTTGTCTTCTCAAAATCGTTTCACCTGTTCAATCTCCTTTAAATTTGCCTAACTTACCTGCTTTTCTTGAGGCTTCAACTCCTGAAGCCTGAAGCATTTATTTCGGAGCATGATCTGAGTATGATCATGAAAAAGGTTTTTCAGAATATACGTACTTCCTTCTTGAGTCAAAATGTTAAGATTTTTCCTGATCATTCTAGATTGACTCAGGAAAGAAGGGGATTTCTTGTGCTTAGACCTGCAGTTTTGGCAATGGGTGGGTCTTTTCTGTTAAGATAACCATGCAGATGTATTGTTATTCTAAGTAATCACTGCTACATCTTTTTTTTATCCCTGAACAATTTAAAATGTCATTGGATTTGTGATAAATTCTCCAGCTCCTTTGTAACTTCAGGATATGATCTAATAACGTATTCAGGATTCATCACATTAATGCAGTTGGTCTTGTTAGAGTTATCCCTTTAATTTTCTCCACTATTTCTCTCTGCCCTTTAAATTTAGTGTACTGAGGTAATGAGGAAGGCGTTTGTTTGATTTTTCTTTTATTCAATGTATTTTTTTTTATCTGTCTCGTATTTCTGATTTGCAAAATTTTCTACCTTTGCATTTAAAAATTCTCATAAATAAATAAGAAGAAAATCTATCTTTCAAAGTTATAGTTTTCTCTTCCCTTCCCTTATTTCCTGGCTTTCTTATATAGACCCTTTGGAAAGGCAATGGCCAGATGTTTTTCAGCAGCTTCAGATAAAAAGCTACCTGTCCTTAATTCTGGCAGATTACAAATAGGCAGGTAGCAAAGGAAAGATTGGGAAAGCTTTGCAAAATCTAAACAGAAATGGTAGGATACAATAGTAGGTTCCATAATAGAAATGTGGTAACTGTAGGGATTCCGTCTTTAGAAGGCCAGAATTAAAGGCACCTCTCTCCGCTATGAGTCCAGAAATTTGTCCATCCCCATAAAAGGTCCAAACCACAACAGTAAATGGATGATAGAATAAAACCTGTGAATCAGAAACATATCCTCCAAATGATACCAGAACAAGCTTTGAAAGTACAAGATATTCCCTCTAAGGCGTTAGATGTGACGACAGACTTCAAGGACACCCACCATGTAAAAAAAAAAGAATTAATGTTTAATATCAGAAAATCCGAAGAGATCAGGAAATGTTATTCTGGTGGGGAAACTTGCTCGTCAAAGGCATTGACTTGGGGTCAGAGCTGGAGGAAGACAAAAAGTTAAATGCCTATCAAGATCCTCAGCCAGCTGGCAGGCTAACCATATTAGTATTTCAGAAGAAGAAAAAAAAAGGGTGCAAGAGGTTGATGTCATAGTCCACTTAGAAACAAATGATCTGGCTTGTAGCCATGTCAGCATAGTACCTGAGAAATTCAAGAGGAGGGTTTTCAGCAGTAAGCAAAGAGCATAGTATTTCCTGAAATATTACAGTGTTTAGTAAGGGGGGAAGACGGGCTATATCAAATCAGTATCTTCAACAAATGGGAGTAAATTTCAAGCAATGCTCTGTACTTCATTTCTAAGTTTTAGGAACCTAGACAAATTTTCTGCTGAACTTGGGTCCCTAAATTTTGGGCTAAAAATTCACCTAAATTTAGGTACCTCAGGCCTGGATTCGCCATTCTTTCGCAGAATGCAGAATCCTGCGAAAAGGGGGGAGGGGGCGTGGGCCTGCGAAAGCCCGCAGCCTTCGCACCACTGCGGTGCGCCAGCCTCCGCCTTTCGCACCGAATAGCGACACCATAAAATGTGTAGTTATTCGGCGCACTATTGCCAACGATAATGTTAGTAACATTATCGCCGGTAGCGAAAATACCGCCAACTCCGCCCCTCCCCACCCCGATTCCTCCCCCCCTAATTTGCATCATAGCGCATGCGAAAAGACCTTTTTCGCATGCGATATGGCCTTATCGCGTGCGTTAGGGCCCTAACGCACGCGATAAGGGTTTAGAAAATAATCCTGTAAGTAGCCTAAATTTATACCTGCAGTTCATTTGCCTAGATTTAGGTACCTAAGAGCTTGATTTACTAAGCTATCTTCTCATAGATACAGAATAGGAAAAAAATCCTTAAGGGTGAATTTTAAAAGCCCAGCGCATGCCAAAGCTGGGCGATATGCACAAAAGTTTGACTGATGCATGCCACGTGGATTTTAAGAAGCGCCTGACTTTTAGGTGTATCTCCCGGTACTCGCACAAAATTGTTTCCTGAAAAAGGGGCGGGGTGGTGGGCATGGCCTGGGCAGAGCATGGATGTACCAGGATTTCTGAATGAAACCAGCGCATAAATACTTACGCGCACAAGTGCTCACCAGGGTCTCCTACCGCATAACTTTACTTCTGCAATGGATGGCATGTAAGTCCTAAAACAAAAGACCTAGGCTAGTCAGTGGGGTTAAAGGGTAGAGGCTAACAGGGTAAAAGGAAGGCTAATTAACTAGGGGGGGGGGGGTAGGACGTTCTGTCCTTTACCTGGGCAAACAGGGAATTAACTTGGGATACTGGTAATTGTGTCGGCACGTGTGTCTACTAAATTCCCCCCTCTTATGCAGTAGAGGTGGTATTTGCAGACACATGTGTGCAACCTTGAGGTGATAGTATCTAGACATCTGAAGACGGCAAAGCAATGTGACAAGGTGATAGCTAAATCCAGAAGAAAGATGGGCTGCAGAGAAAGAGGAACAACCAGTAAGAAAAAGGAAGTGATAGTCCCCTTGTACAGGTCCTTGGTGAGGCTTCACCTGGAGTACTGTGTAGGGATGTGAATCGTTTTTTGACGATTTAAAATATCGTCTGATATATTTTAAATCGTCAAAAATCGTTAGAGCCGCGATACAATAACAATTCCCCCGATTTATCGTCAAAAAATCGTAAATCGGGGGAAGGGGGAGGGCAGGAAAACCGGCACACTAAAACAACCCTAAAACCCACCCCGACCCTTTAAAATAAATCCCCCACCCTCCCGAACCCCCCCAAAATGCCTTAAATTACCTGGGGTCCAGAGGAAGAGTCCCGGTGTGATCTTTTACTCTCGGACCTCCGTGCGTTGTAGAAATGGCGCCGGCGCTACCTTTGACCTGTCATATGACAGGTCAAAGGTAGCGCCGGCGCCATTTTGTTTTTTTGTCCCCCGACGTCAGGAGCATAGGAGATCGCTCCCGGACCCCCGCTGGACCCCCAGGGACTTTTGGCCAGCTTGGGGGGGCCTCCTGACCCCCACAAGACTTGCCAAAAGTCCAGCGGGGGTCCGGAACGACCTCCTGCAGTCGAATCGTGTTGCCGTACGGCCGGTGCGAGGCCCCCCCAAGCTGGCCAAAAGTCCCTGGGGGTCCAGCGGGGATCCGGGAGCGATCTCCTACGCTCCTGACGTCGGGGGACAAAAAAACAAAATGGCGCCGGCGCTACCTTTGACCTGTCATATGACAGGTCAAAGGTAGCGCCGGCGCCATTTCTACAACGCACGGAGGTCCGAGAGTAAAAGATCACACCGGGACCCTTCCTCTGGACCCCAGGTAATTTAAGGCATTTTGGGGGGGTTCGGGAGGGTGGGGGATTTATTTTAAAGGGTCGGGGTGGGTTTTAGGGTTGTTTTAGTGTGCCGGTTTTCCCGCCCTCCCCCTTCCCCTCCCCCCCCACTGGACCCCAGGTAATTTAAGGCATTTTGGGGGGGTTCGGGAGGGTGGGGGATTTATTTTAAAGGTTCGGGGTGGGTTTTAGGGATGTTTTAGTGTGCCGGTTTTCGATTTACACGATTTACACGATATTTAAAAAACCCAAACTGCGACGATCCGATTCCCTCCCCCTCCCAGCCGAAATCGATCGTTAAGACGATCGATCACACGATTCACATCTCTAGTACTGTGTTCATTTCTGGAGACAGGATGGATGTGATCCAGAGAAATGCGACAAAAATGGTGGGGGAGGTCTCCATCAAAGGAATTATGAGGAGAAGTTGAAGGACCTCAATATGTATACCCTGGAAGAGAGGAGGTGCAGGGGAGATATGATACAGACCTTCAGATACCTGAAAGGTTTTAATGATGCACAATCAACAACAAACCTTTTCCTTTGGAAAGAAATCAGTAGAACTAGAGGTCATGAAATGAAACTCCAGGGAGGATGACTGAGAATCAGTGTCAGGAAATATTTCTTCATGGAGAGGGTGGTGGATGCCTGGAATGCCCTTCCAGAGGAGGTGGTGAAGACAAAAACAGTGAAAGATTTCAGAGTGGCATGGGATAAACACTGTGGATCCCTAAAGGCTAGAGGCTGGTAATGAAGACATGAGTGCATGGGGGTAACTTGCTGATGTGGCGGTTACTACCCTTAACCAATAAGCCTTCATTCTGTTGATGCAACTCATTATTGCTCTCTGCTTTAATGGCAGGGGGAAAAGAGGAAAAGGGGAATTAGATTCAGACAGCAACCAACAAGGACATTGCATTTTACAGTCTGGGAAAACAAATAAGCATGGTGGTAACTTGCTGATGTGGCTGTTACTATCCTTAACCAATAAGCCTTATACTTGTGATGCAGCTCCAACATTGCTCTCTGCTTCAACGGCAAGAGGTAACAGGAAATTGGACTCAGACAGCAACCAACAAGGGCCCTGACTTTGATGGTTTGGGTAACAAAGTATGGGGGTAACCTGTACGGTGCGGCAGATGCCACCCTCTGATGCTACCATTATGGGGGAAACTGTTATGGCAGTGGCTGCTGCTACCATAAGCTTTATGGGCAGACTGGATGGACCGTTTGGTCCTTTTCTGCCGTCATTTCTATATAAGTTATGTTATGTATGCGTGTACAGACTATTTTATACCATGTCCATATATACATACGTATGTTATAATATGACTGCGTCTTTCAGCGCTAGCCGGCATACTCACGTACATATGCGCCCATGCATCTGTTTCATAGTTCCTGTCTTAGTGAATGAGGCCCTAAGTTAGGTGTCTGATGCTGAAAATCAGTGTTAAGCACGTAACTCTACCCTCGTAACCATATACTTTTTTAAGCTACTGAAATTAGATGCCTAATTAAAATAGACTCCTAAATTTAGGTATAGTCCTAGTCACTTTTCAAAGGGGATGATTTACATGTCTATCTGCCAAAGTTAGGCATCTAAATCATTTGAAAATTGACCCCCAAGGCTGTAATCAATTCATACTTAATGTAAAAACTCATATTAAAGCAACTGAAAAGCAGGTAGCATGTGGAAAGAGGAGATGCTGGGAGTTTGTTTATTTATTTATTGTCATTTATTAATCGCTGTACAGATAAAAATTTATTGCCCAAAGCGATGTACAAAATAAAAACATCAAATTTCAACATTATATCATAACATAAAACTCACAAATACTAAGACTAATAGCACTTAAATGCAGCATTTCATAGCCAGTTCTTGACATCCATCACTTTTTTCTGACAAGTCAGCTTAAGGAGGTCAAGAGTTATTAGAAATCATTAGTAGACATAAACCAGGTTCTTAATTTCTTCTGAAATCTTAATAAATTTCTCTCAACTCTCACATCCAACGGTAACCTATTCTATATATTTGGGATGACATTTGCAAATGATCCTGCACCAAAGCGAAAATGTTTAAATTTTCTCACTGGAGGAAGTTGCAAATAGCGTCTTCCAGTAGAATGCAAATTTCTTTTAGATACATGCCATTCCAACAAACCCCTTAAACATGCATCTATCCACAATAGGTATACAATGCAATTCTAATAACAACTGTTTAGCAGAGGTTCTTTGAGATTTTCCCAAAACAATTCTATCAGCAGTATTTTCAATAAGTTGCAATTTTCAAATTACTTTACCTTCCATCCCAAAAATATCGCATTGCAATAGTCAAGTTGTGAAAGAACCAAGGAAAATGCCACCGCCTTAAGAGTTGTAAGCCCCAAATACGGTCTCAGTTGCTTTAGTAACTTCAACCTGGAATAGACATTACGCGCTATCTGCAAATCCTGTTTTTCCAAAGAAAATTCTGTGCCCAAAAGTTTTTATCTGATCTTTTGGGGTGGAGGGGGGAGGAAGTGAAAGATATTTTTCTCTTTTGTAAGTCCCGGGGCTTGCAAAAAGGGGCGGTCCAGGGGCGGGACCAGAGGCCTCCGACATAGCGGCCATTTGCCACTGTGTCAGAGGATCGTGTGCCGGCAGGTTGCCGGCAGGAGCAAAAGGTAAGACAAAAGTCAGGGGGGGTTAGAGTAGGGCTGGGGGGTGAAAGGTTAGGGGAAGGGGTGGGAAGGTCAGGCTAGAGGAAAGGGAACGGGGGGAAGGCAGCGCGGCTCGGCACACGCAAGGTGCACAATTGTGCACCTCCATGCACGCTCCGTCCCCTGATTTTATAACATGTGTGCGCATAGGCGTACATATGTGCGTGCCGGGTAGTGCGTGCACAGTATGCCCGTGCGCACCTTTTATGTGGTAATTTATTTTTTCTGTTATGAAGTATGCTTGTAATTATATTCCTTGGATTTTTCTTTTGGATTTTTGATTAAATCTAATAAAATTTAATTTAAAAAAAAAAAAAAAAAAGGTAACTAAAAGTAGGAGGAAAAAGAGACCAGTATGGTTTTCTAAGACGACTGAAAAAGTCAGGGCAAAAAAGATTAGCATTCAAAAGATACAAGGAATCTCAGAAAGAGAAGCACAGTAAAGAATATCTGGGAAAGCTAAGGGAAGCAGGAAAGATAGTCAGGACAGCTAAGGAAAGAAAAGAGAAATAGTTAAGGTGATTTCTTTTTTTCAGGTATGTTAGTCAAAAGAAAAAGAGGCAGAATAAGACAAATGTGTGGAAGGCAACCATGAAAGAGGAGAAATGCTGAACAAATGCTTTTGTTTGTGTTCACTGAAGAAGAGGTTGATGAAGAAACCGACAACTGGCAGGGGTATATTAGGCAGCAGAGTAGTGCTACATCATTTACAGAAGTGAGGATTTGTATAGAACAGGGGTCAGCAACCTATGGCACGCAGGCCACGAGTGATATGCAAGGCCATTTTGAATTGGCACAGCAGCGGCAGCATGGCACTGAATAGAGCTGAGCGGAAATTCGTGCTGTCGCCACTACCGATGCATCAAGCAGGCAGCTTGATCTGGGGTTGTGATACTCCCAACCCCTGTGAACATCTTCTCCTGCTGCTGTGGGGGCCAGTCTCGCAGCTCTTATCATGAGACCGGCCACATGGTGGCAGAAGATGACTTTTGGTTGAACACAACTCCTGCTGCTGCCCACCCCATGATTTGGGAAGACACAGAGAAGACCTGGTGGCCACGAACAGACCTTATCCTCTGGCAGAGAGGCCCAGCAGGCTGCCACGGAGCCCATCCCATAGTGGCTGAAAATAAAGGGAAGATCCAGGGCTGCCAGTGGACCCCCACTGGCAGCCCTGTGTGAGCCTGTTTGTGGATGGGTATCTGCCTGTATATGTATGAGAGAGCCTGTGTGTGTTTATGTGTGATTGCATGTTGGAGAGAGAGTGTGTGTGACTGCATGTGGGGGAGAGAGTGAGCATATTGTGTGTGTATGTGATTGTATATGAGAGAGCATATTGTGTGCATGTGAGAGCATATGTGATTGCATGTGAGGGAGAGAGAGCATATTGTGTGTGTATGTGATTGCATATGAGAGAGCATATTGTGTGATTGCATGTGAGAGCATATGTGATTGCATGTGGGAGTGAGAGAGTGTGTGTGTGTGATTGCATGTGTGGGGGAGCAGAGAGAGATCATGGGGTAGATTTTAAAAGGGTTACGCGCATAAGTTATGTGCGTAACCCTTTAAAACCCCCCCTGCGCGTACCGAACCTATTTTGCATAGGCTCGGCGTCTCGCGCAAGCCCCGGGATGCGCGTAAGTCCCGGGGCTTTGCTAGGGAGGCGTGTCGGGGGCGGCGTGACATTTGGGGCGTTCTGGGGGTGCATGGTTCCGGCCCGGGGGCATTTCAGGGGCATGGCCAAGGCCTCCGAAATCACTCCCGGGCTGGGGAATCATGCGGCGGCGGCCGAACGGTGCGCGCGAGTTACGCCTGCCTGGGGCGATAAAGGTAGGGGGGTTGTAGATAGGGCTGGGAGGGTGGGTTAGGTAGGGGAAGGTGGGGGGAGGCCGAAGGAAAGTTCCCTCCAAGGCCGCTCCAATTTCGGAGCGGCCTTGGAGGGAATGGCAGCGCGCGCAGGGCTCGGCGCGTGCAAGGTGCACAAATGTGCACCCCCTTGTGCGCACCAACCCCAGATTTTATAAGATATGCGTGGCTACTTGCATATCTTATAAAATCCGAAGTACTTTTGTTTGCACCTGGTGTGCGAACAAAAGTACGCGCGAGCGTACTTTTCTAAAATCTACCCCCATGTGTGTATACATGAGAGAGAGGAGAAAGTTTGTGTACCCTCCCCTCACCTTAACTAATTTATGACAATCTCAGGGTGACTGGAAATCAAAAGTTCCCAGATATGGAGAGCAGAGGTGTTTTTATCCTTAGAAGTTTTAATTATTGGGTGTTATGATGTGTTTGCTGTTTTGAAAAATGTTATTAGTGTTTAGAAAATGTTTAAAAATTTGTGAATGAGTTTTTAATTATTTGATATTCTATTTGTCAGCTGTTTTGAAATGTTCCTTTTATTGGTATGGTTTTACTGTTATGAGATTTTATTTACTATTGCATTGTTTTATATTTCTTAATTTTATTTGATATTGTATGCGAATGGGAATGTTTCTCTTTTTCATTATTGCACTACATACAGTACATTAAGTGCATTTAACATGGGTAAAACACAATGATAATTCAATGGCATATATTGTGGCATTTTCAAAAGTATATTTTCATGGGTAAAGTGCATTTACACATGTAAAGCCAAGTTATCTAATTGTTTATCCCCGTTTGTTGGTTCCAAGTCTTGATCTCCCTGTTCAATGTAATGCATCCTTGTGCAAAGATTATTGTTTGAATGTAAACCGAGGTGATTTATAACTTGTTACAAGAATATCGGTATATAAAAGTGCCAAATAAATAAATAAAAACATACAGACTTTGGCTTCCTGCAGTTTCCAGTTCAGTTTTTGTCTGCAAATTTCTATTTATAGTTTTATATGGTCACTTTATTCTGTATTTGATGAGATTCTGCATATATGACTGAGGTGAGGTATTCTTATAACTAGCGTATAGTTTCTGAAGGATCTATAGCAGCCTGACCTCTTCTATTTTCCTAATAGACGGTGTATTGGGGTGGAGGAGGGAGGAAGTGAAAGATATTTTTCTCTTCTCCTTTTTATAATTTTGTTTTTACATGAGGAAAACCAGTTTCAGTCATATTTTTACATAACTCTTGGATATTTTAACTGAAAATTAATGCCATTTTAAAATTAATATTCAAGAGTTGTGAGAAAGGAATCTAGTGGATCAGAATGCCGACTGCTTGTAGCACTCGAGGACCAGAGTTACCTACCCCCGATTTAAATCAAAAAGGTTGTTTACTCCTAGTATAGAACATTGTGAAATTAAGGGTCACCTAACAAGCTGAAGATGATACCTTTTCATTGGACTAACTTTATACATTTGTGAAGTGATCTTGAGAGTTATCCTTCTTCATCAGGTCAGTGAAGAAACAACACAATTATAGTACACTGGATTTAAACAGTACAGCGTCATCTAGATCTTGGGTTGCCTGTATATACCATTACAGGTCAATAAAGTGAAGGGGTGCAGTGAGAGGGGGTAATGACAGAGGTGATGAGACAATAAAACTTTGCAGTTGAAAGGGCTTATGTCTGATAATGAGTGAGAAAGCCAATGTCCTTATTGAGTCATTTTGGGTTGGCTTCAAAGGACTTGATCGTCCTAATTTCAAACACAGCAGCCACAATTCTTTGTGCAATATAAAAAAATGAAAGCTATTTCTTCACAGAAAGGGTGATGAATGCATAGAATAGCTTCCCAGGAGAAGTGATGGAGACAGAAACAGGCATAGAATTCAAGAGGACGTAGAATAAGCAGAGAGGTTCCTTACTTCCGAAGAGAAAGCTAAAGACCAACTAGTGCCTAAGATAACGCAGCAGGAAATAAATTGGGTAGATTATACGGGTGTTGTGGTTCTTATCTGCTGTCATATTCTCTGCTTCTATATCAGATGAAATGTTGCATCTAATGAAGCAAGCAGACAAAGCACGCAGACTGTGATTGGTTTCCCATGCAGTGCTGGAAATTATGTTGTCAGCCAAAATGATACGATAACCTTAGGGCTCAGAGCGACATTTTATAGTTAGATATAGACAAGGATGATATTGTAAAAAATAAAAAGTAAAAACATTTTTCTTAGCTTTTATTTATTTACATTAAGAAAACTGGGAAGAAATATACAGGGCCAAGATTAACTACAATTAAAGTAGTTACAAGATTATGGATTATTTCAATTCAGAGATAATAATATGTGATAAAATATAAATAAGCAAAATAAAATATTGCAGTAGAAAATAGCGTTTCTTCCCTGCAAAGTCAACTAATATTTCATGACGAGAGTGGTTTCAGACTAACACTGATTTCTTTGTAAACAAAATAATTCATTCTGAGCTCTAATGGCTTTTGGTGTCTGCTAGCAGAATAACTTAAGGGGGGCAGTTTCCAGATTGTCCACTTTGGCGCAATGTGTGGAATACTTTTTACCTGTGGGCTCTGCACCCAGTGTCGAAGAGAAAGTCCATGCGCAGTCTTCCTTTGAAACCTGTCAATGGTACAAAAGACTTTTGCGCCCGCTTTCTATGTGGGTAGATCTTCTGTGGACAAGAGTGCACGTGGACCTGAAAATGCAGTCAGGTAAAATCCAGTTATTTTCCGATCCCAACCAAAACACACATCCCGCCCCCCACCCCAAATGCAGTTAAAAGCATGCCCGCCACTCTCATTGCACATGTTGAGGTAGGGTGATTTTCAGACAGCTGATGGCTTTGAAAATGTCTTCCCCGCACTTTACAGTGTGGTAGTTGTAGTGTAGTCATTCCAGGCCCATCGTTTCTGTGTGCTGAAGAAATGGATATCACTGTAGTAGACCTTTCTAGTGTCTAGATTTTGTTCACCCTTGCATGCATTACTTGGAGTTCACAGTCTCTGCGCTGGCAAAATGCCACATTTTCAGTAGAAATGAATGCAAGCATCAACGTCAAATGGCCTTTTAGATGCTGCAGCCCTAGAGCTGCACGACGGCAATCTGATGTCACTAATAGCGAAGCTTTAGCATACCATCTTGTTTCTGTTTGTGGATGAAGACACTTTTAGTTCTGCCATATTGTATATTACATTATGACTATGCACTAAGCAAGGTACACCTTAACAGATTTACCAGATACCTAAAGCCCATTTTAACCCATGCTGGACCACCTCTAACAACAACACTGCCCAACTGGTGCAGTCCTGTTGCCAGACTGCTAACTAGCCCTAGAGCATACGAGGTAAGTTTCCATCTATGCAAAGCTCATTAAATGGTATGTAATATCAAGTGGAGCAGAAACAACATGACGTCTGATATCAGATGGGATGGATATCATACGGCACGTCATACCAAACGGGGCAGGGGCTCCCGGGAGAGGTGAGATGTCTAAAAAATTACTTTGCATGGTTTTTTTTCAGGTCAGCTTTCTGAAATAATTGTACTTGAGATTTAACTTACTTGGGGGCCTGATTCACTAAGCTGTTTTCCCATAGACACAGAATGGGAAAAAGGCCTTGGGGTAGACTTTATAAAGTTGCGCGCGCGCGCGCACATGGACATGCAATTTTATAACATAGGTGCGCGCATGTTATAAAATCGGGGGTCGGCGCGCACAAGAGGGTGCACAATTGTGCAACTTGCACACGCCGACGCGCACAGCCTACCCCCGTTCGCTACCCCCTAGCCTGACCTTCCTACCTTCCAAATAGAATGTTCGCTAACCCCGTTCGCTACCCCCTGTTCGCTACCCCCGTTCGCTACCCCCTAGCCTGACCTTCCTACCTTCCAAATAGAATGTTAGGAATTATTAGGAAGGTAATGGTTAATAGAACAGAAAATGTCATAATGCCTCTATATCGCTCCATGGTGACACCGCACCTTCAATTCTGTGTACAATTCTGGTCGCCGCATCTCAAAAAAGATATAGTTGTGATGGAGAAGGTACAGAGAAGGGCAACCAAAATGATAAAGGGGATAGAACAGCTCCCCTATGAGGAAAGGCTGAAGAAGTTAGGGCTGTTCAGCTTGGAGAAGAGACGGCTGAGGGGGGATATGATAGAGGTCTTTAAGATCATGAGAGGTCTTGAACGAGTAGATGTGACTCGGTTATTTACACTTTCGAATAATAGAAGGACTAGGGGGCATTCCATGAAGTTAGCAAGTAGCACATTTAAGACTAATCGGAGAAAATTCTTTTTCACTCAACGCATAATAAAGCTCTGGAATTTGTTGCCAGAGGATGTGGTTAGTGCAGTTAGTGTAGCTGGGTTCAAAAACGGTTTGGATAAGTTCTTGGAGGAGAAGTCCATTAACGGCTATTAATCAAGTTTACTTAGGGAATAGCCACTGCTATTAATTGCATCAGTAGCATGGGATCTTCTTAGTATTTGGGTAATTGCCAGGTTCTTGTGGCCTGGTTTGGCCTCTGTTGGAAACAGGATGCTGGGCTTGATGGACCCTTGGTCTGACCCAGCATGGCAATTTCTTATGTTCCTTATGATCCCCTTCCCCTAGCCTTCCCGCCTCCTAACCCTAACCTAAACCCTCCCCCAAATTTTTATTTTAGCTGTTGCACAGCTGGCACCCTGCCAGCATGTGATCCCCCCAAGGGCCTCTAGCCCTGTCCAGCCCCTGGACTGCCCCGCCCACTCCCCAATGGCCCGGGACATACGCGCGTGACCGAGCCTTTTAAAATAGGCCCGGCACGTGTAAATCCCCGGGATTTATGCACGTAACCTTTTTAAAAACTACCCCTTAGTGAATTAGACCCTTGGTTTGTAATAAAATAAGAATGTCATGCTGCCAGACACATGGCAGCTGGGATGAATCTTCAATACAAATAGATGTATTTATGTTGTCAATTCTGTCTCAGGGACTACTCACCTTCAGCACAAACGAATAGGTTAAAATGCTAATTGGAGTATCATCTGTGGTCCATGCTAGTGAAAATGTATTCACAATCAATTCAAGGCCCTCTTTAGGCTTGCCCCTGCTCAGAAACGCTACCATTTAAGTAAGATTAAAATGCATTTTCTGTGATTTCTAAGATTTCCGTTCCAGGATCTACTTGGGTTTGTGTGTGCAGAGGAGGGGGATGAGAATTACTGTTTCGCTGGTGATTTATTTCTCTTTACATGACATTTTCGATTCAAGAGAGCAAGTGGACATTTCACCTTTGACTTATTTCATTTAGAGGTTCTCTGTAGCAGGTTCCTTGTCACTGATTGTGAATCTCTCTCTTTCTTTTTTTTATGTTTGTAAAAAAAAAAAAAATCCCTCAATCAAACCAGGAGCAACTGAAGGATGACGACACGGACTGCATTGTTAGCAACGATGAGCTGACCATAGTGTACGAGGAAACGGCGTCAGCTCCGTCTCCTTCCCCGCTGCAGAGCAGCACAGGCGCACCCCGGGCTGCGGGCGAGGGAGGTGCTGGCGGAGGAGACCTTGGATTGGAGGGATACGAACTCCAGCCCGGGCACGCGCCAGGCAAATCTCGTCTGAACACACTGGCATGAGCGGCGCAAACGTAATAACCAGCGGTGCCAGGATCACGAAGGCACACGAGGCCCCCAAGCTTATTAGACAGTGTGGGAGAGAGGCTAGAAAATGCATTAGAGTCACAAATTGGAGAAAATCAAAACCTTGTCAGATATCTCCCCAGGTGCCTGACGGAACGAAAATTGATTCAGAGCCATATATTATACAACTAAAAATAATTGTTTTTGACTGAAGCAATTTTCTGCTAATGAAATAGAAGCTATTGTTATCCTCTTAAAGTGGGCGAAACCGGTTCACTCACGCCTTTCTGCTGCATTTCTCCTCACCTTGATTTCCACTCGGGGTTTCTGAATGACATTCTCCTTGTTAGAGAAGCTGTAAAGACGTATTTGCCCCAGAAAGAAGTGAAAAACCTGTTTCCTTACAGCGGATGCAGCAGCTCACTCCCCAGAAAAGTATACACACTTTTATTATCTGTTTTGTTTCTGTTTTAAAATCTGCCTTCAGTGGAAAACAGAGGAGTGCAGAGAACGAATTACCAGTTTGCTTTCTTAACATTGTTAACAAACTTGGATTCTGGCTTTCCCTATATATAATATTTTGTAAACTTTGATTATACTTCGTCAGATGTACCTCAGCTCCAGCCATTCCTGGAATTTTGTAATTCTTTATAGCTTTCACTGTATAACAAATTCACCTTTTTTTGCGGTAATTATGTAAAGATTCATCTCGGTATCTGCCTTTTCCTTTTGCCTGTAGAGCAAATACTCTGGAGGGTGTCCCCGCTGCATGGCCCTGGCACAGGGATCATTGCTGCAGTCACGGGACTTGATGTGTGGTGGAAAGAAGGAATACAAATAAGGGGGGGGGGGGAAGTCCTAGGTAGTTGCAAATAAAGGGTTCGTGGGGCCGGGTCACAGTCCTGGTTCCGTCTGAGCTGGAAGTACAAAGGAGCAGAAGGAAGCTGCCGGATCAAGACACAAAATACAAATGAGATAGATTTGCCTACATTGGGTCTGAGAACCAGACTGGTGGAAATGAATGTGTCCCATTCCCATTCGTTCCAGTTATAGGCCACCGATTTGGTAGGAGGAGAGAGAGAGGGTGAGAGCCAGGTGGAGAAGGTTCCTGGTTTTGCCCTGTTGCATGCATGGACCTGCAGTTCTGATTTTGTTTTCCAAGAAAAGAAGAGCTGGAAGGGTCAGCATGCAAGGAGGGGCCGCAGATCCAGGACCGCCTCATTCTATCCTGTGCCTCTCCTGTTTCCTTTTTTGAACTCTCAGGGAGAGCAGAGCTCAGCAAGGGTTACATTGCTCAGTTCATGAAAAACAGTCTGCTGAACTTTTTCGTGCATTAACTGCTCCCATTTTGACAGCCTGGATTGATTTGAAGAATTTCTTTAGTGTAGCTAAAAAAAAAACCTCAGAATTTAATAAGCTCCAGCACATGGCCTGTTCATCTGCTGTGCTTATGTCAAAATCATTAATGAGTAAGGTTCTAAACTCCTCTTTGGATTTTTGTCAGCCTCTTATTTACTTTTCATATTAATATTTATCCCATGGACCCACCGTCACATCTTCACCTTTAGACCAGTGTCTAAGATACAAGGCAAATGGTATTGCTGTATAGACATGCGTGCAACGTATCCGGATATAAATCTACTTCTCTAGTTTGTGACTGCCGAGGACCTTAAACTCTGACCCATCAGAGATTATAATGCGGGGGGGAGGGGAGGGGAGGGCATTTTTGATCCTCCCACAGAGGTTGGCAGGCAGAGTTTCCCCCCTTTGAAAACGTCTTTCCCGGAGGGGCCGTGGGTATGTAAGTACCAGCCGAGTTTGCAGGGGTATTCTCCCTACCAGGACGTTAAAAATGAACTGCTGGGGGTAGCCCCTGCCCTGCCCCAATGCCACCCCTTTCTCCTGCACTGGGGAGAACAGATTTGAAAGGTGCTTTCTTCCTGGGTAAATACCTGCAGCGAGTCCCTTTGCACAATTGCTACCCAAGAGCCATACCCAGGTTCGGGAATGGTCTTCGGTCTCTCGCTTCGTAAGCTGGCGGGAGACTAAAAGGATTGCCCTGGCAGTGCTCGTGGCCCCCCCCCCTGGTGAAAAGCAGCAGGCTGCACTGCAGCTTGAAGAGGCTGCCTTGGCCCTCTGGGCCACCAGGGAACATGCATGTACTTGTAGCTTCTAGATGGGCTGGAAGATTCAGACGGGAGAAACCAAAGAGCCCGAGAAGGACCCAGTAAGTGTAGCATTGCAGCGTCACATTCCCTGTCCTCTTTCACTAATCTGCAAAAACCCTTCTGCAGTTAAGCTGGATTCTGGAGTACATGCTCGGGGAAGAATTTATTTTCATTGGAGATAGTACCTAAAGCCCAAGATAACCTCTTCCCAAGGTCATCAAATGCCAGCGAATGGCTACACTTGAGAGTAATACTACTGCTGTTAACTATTTATAAAACTGTTGGAAGCTTTGAGTACACCGTGTACTGGCCTGTTTGTTTACAATAGCCGGCATCTCCTAAATCATTATTAATCAATATCCATTCTGGATGCTCCAGCCTTGCCACTTCAACAGGTTTATAAAGGGACTAGCAGCAGGTTCTTTTTTTTTTTTTTTTTTTACAAATTAAGGATATGGAAAAGAATGTATACTTATTTTATGTCAAAAGAAATAAAAGTATTAAAATATTTGGCTTGGAATGTTTTCTAGCCTAATATGACTATATCCTATCTTCAGAGGTTCATAAAGTCATATCCAAAATTTGTATTTAAGATAGAACAAGAAACTTAATCAAAAAAAAACATAGTATGTGTGCAGGGCTGTGGGTAGCATATCAAAGCTTCAGTTGGCAAATACTAAAGCCATTCATATGTATTTATTAAAAGATTTTTAGGCTGCACTATCCAATATTCTAAGCGGCTTGCAGATGAATTTTCACAATTAAAACAGACATGCATTGACAGAAATCAGTCCAGAAAGCTTTAAAATCTACCCCAGTGTCTGACAATGACGCAGTCATTTACTGGAAGGTTTGTGTAAATAGATAAGCTAGTTTCTTTCTAAAAGGCTTAAAACAAGCCTCTTTCCTCAGCATCTTCTACAATAGGGGGCCGACCAGAGTAAACAAGTGGTTTCTTCACTCTGCCAGATGTATGGAATGGACTGAGGGGTCATCTAAAAGGCACTGATGTGCTGATCTCAAGACTTGTTCTCACAGATAAATCTGGAGTAATAAACTGATACACCTTTTCGCGTGCGATACCTAGATCGGGGCGGGGTTCTGGGCGGCGTCCACACTGGAAAGGGGAGGAGTCGAGGCGGCACCGAGGCGGACGCCGCGAAGACGTCGCTGACGGCGAAAAGGTAAGGGCCCTTTTCGCTGCCAGTTTCGCGCCCAATAGCGCCACCTTTTACGATGGCCCTACTGGGTGCTAAAGCCGGCGGCGATCACACCACGGAGGCGGGATCGCTGCCGGCTTTCGCAGGCCCCGCCCCCCCGTTACCGCCAGATTTTCTAATGTCTGCGACCTTAGAAATTCCAGGCCTAATTTTGCTTTCTGGACTGTGTCTGAATAAGGATTTCATGGAGTCTAATGCAAAAATTGCTCCAAAACATAAAATAGCCAAATATGCTAGGTTAGAGAATAATTCAGATTAATATAAAATTCTTACCAAAATTACAAAAGCTTTATTGCAATCCATTTCATTTATCAAAACATTTTTTTTTATATATAAATTTTATTAGGTTGCCTAAACACGACAAATTTCACAAATCCAAAATATCATTCCATTCACGCCACCGTTCATACCCTATACAACACAATTAAAATCTATTAAATTAAAACTTATTCACAGGAAATGACATTGCTTAAAGAAACATAAGGAATTGTTCAATGGTTGTTTCTCACCACTGTAAAGATGTTTAAATGGGAAGCTACAGGTCTCCGTTTATCCACACGTGTTCATATACGTTAAATGAGCGGTGCCCGTTCAGAATTGCATCGCTCGCTACCTTACAATGCTAAACCGCCACACAAGTCTCGGCGTACCCGCAGACGATCACGTTGTTAGAATGAGCGGGAATCGTGGGGGGGAGCAGCACAGAGCGCTATATATCAGAAATTTAAGCGAGAAAATCTTTTCGGCCAAACGTCGCTCGGGTCAAGTCTAATGTCTGACTTCACCTCAATGTGGCATTCTTAATGGATTTAATTATTGAGGCAGGCATTACCACTAAAAATAAAAAAAAAAACATTAAAAACCCTAAGATTTATATATATAAAAAAAATCTTTTGATAGATGAAATGGATTGAAATAAAGCCTTTGTAATTGTATTATATTAATATGAATTAATCTCTAACAGAGCTTATTAGTAGTTATTTATGATATAGGAGGTTGTTGTATTTTTTGTTTTGGAGCTACAGCATATATATGTATATCTCTTTGTACACACACACACACACACACACACACACACACACACACACACACATATATCTCTATCTATTTAATCTATCTCTATATATTCTGTATATCTATATGAAGGGTATCCACCATGCAGTCACACTGCCAGCCAGTGTCTCGGGGTTCCCATCTTGTTTCTCTTTGCTGAAAGGAGAAAGCTCACACATAGACACACACATACACGAGCACAGAGAGGCAGACACCCTAAATCCAGTCAGACAGAGAAACAGATACTTCATGACCCAAACAGACACACCCAGATCGACAGATAGAAAGCAAGACAGACACAGACAGACCCAGACAGATATAGAGGCCCAAAAACATCTCACAGAGAGACTGAAAACCACCACCGAGACAGGCACAGAGACACTATACCTAGACAGATAAAGAGAGACACACTACACCCAGATAGACAACAACAGGCAGACACAGCACGCCCAGACACAAAGAGAGATACAGGCAGACAGACCACATCACATACAGAGACATAGACCACAGTACCCCAGACAAACAAGAGACACACTCCACACCAGGCAGAGCCAAACCAAGACCTGGATTTACCAAAATGCACTAAATATCGCATGCGATAGGAAAAGAGGGGTGTTTTATGGTAATAGCCTATTTATCGCAAAGTGCACTATCTTAGCGCTTCGCATAGGTATTACCGCAGAATGTAATTTTCACACTTTGCAGTAAGTACCACCTACGGACTCTTGGTTCCACCTGATGATTCACAAAGGCCACTACAGTGGCGCTGTTGGACATCACTCATATTGCCTGACTCTTTAGGAAGGATACAAAACCGTGCAGGGCCAAATGGATCACCCTAGTTTCCACTTCGCTTTAGGGGTGTGCATTAGTTTCCTACGTATTTGTAATCCGCAACGTATAGAGTCATATTTGTTGTATTTGTGGGGAAGAGAAATGTATCGCGATTCCCCACGAATACAACGAATCTTCGCCGAATTATTCGGCCATCTAAAGGAGCCAATTTAAACAAAACCCCCACCCTCCTGACCGTTCGCCAGCCATCCATTGCTCCTACCATGTGACAGGGTCTGACCAATGGCACCGGTAGCCCCTGTGACATAGTAGGTCAAAGGCTATCGGCGCCATTTTGATTACTGGCAGCCGAGGGTGTGAGTGCAGGAGATGACTCCTGGACCCCCCGCTGGACCACCAGGGAGTTTTGGTAAGTCTTGGTGGGGGGGGGGTCAGGAGGGTGGGGGGTTGTACTTAATTCAATTTTATCCGGGAAACAAATAAGAATTAACGCATGTACGTATCAGGGGCCCCCCTTGCCGAATGCAACGTATCTGCCCCCCAAAGAATACGAATCCCAAATGCAACGTATGGCGTCCCTCTGCACATCCCTACTTCGCTTCCTCCTCTGATCAGCGACCCTCAGCAACCTGACCTAGGCAACGAGCCCCCAGCCCGAAAGGCTGGTATCCATCATCAGCATCACCCAGGCTGGAGGCTCCCTCTCTGTTCCTCGTTTTTTATTTAACTTTATTGCCAGAACAAAAAAATTGGTTATCCTTTTTATAAATCAAAATGCTAAAACAGCTCAATTCAATACATCAGTTAAAATAATACTTTTAAATATCCCACAAGCCCACAAAGGGGATCCAATGCACAGAATACAGGAAAATTCAAGCAAGAATATAGAAAGCATTTCCACTGTGACCTAAACAATCAAGCAGTCTGCTATTAACTGAGAAAAGCTGTGAGACGAGACGGAAAACATACCTGGCTCCTTGAAACAAACATTTACAAGGATGTTGTGACAAAAATAAACCTCCCAGATGCAAAACCTTCGGTTTCAGCAAAAGATACTGCTTCCTTCTCTTCTAGGATTCTTTAGAGACATCTAGAAAACTGTGAATCCTGCAAATCATGAACAATACCTCTTTAACTTTAAAAAAAAAAAAGTCCTCAATAACCAATCTCTGTCAGGATCCAATACGCAAGTGCAATGACCCTTTGAGTCCATTACTAATAGTGCCCTCTGGCTTAAACTCCTTTTGGCAAGGGATAGTAATTAAGGGGAGGCACCATTCGGTACGACCCCCTCCCTTTGAGGGTGCTGGGTTGCTCGTCCCCTTGTAAGGATATATAAGCAGCTATCTTCTGAGAGCTCTGGGGGCAGTGCAGTTTGCTTTTGGAAATTAGGAGGAGGTGTTAGAACTTGGCCTTCAATGGTTTGGGCCTACTGTGGGAGTCAAGTGGCACCTGCTTGCAGTCTTTGGGTTAGGCTGTGGGAGCAGCTCTTTCAGTCCACTCACTATTTGGCTGGGTTTGTCCGTATTAAACCAAAATGTGACCATTATAGGGAGTGTTAGGGTTCCCGGCCGCGTGAGACCACGACCGGGTCCCCTCACCTGGACGGGCAGGAGGCCCTACCGGCTTCCATCGCCGACTCCTCCCACTGACGCCGAATGCCGCAGCCACAGCCCGCTCGTGGCGCCTCCACACGCCACCGACACTGAGCTCCATGTGTGGGCCCCCTAGGTGCCCACACATTTCCCTATGGAAAATTTAAAGGGCCAGCGGCGGAAAACTCTCCTCATCCCAAGGAGATGACGTCAGACGCGCTGGGTATTTATACCCTACCCTGCCACCACCACTTCGCCTCAGCAACGGGTCCTGCTCATCTTCGAGTGTGAGTTGTCTGCGTTCCTGATTCCTGCCTTGGTTCCTGCGTTCCTGCCTTGTCTCCTGCTCCTGGTTCCTGCATTCCTGTTCCTCGCTTCCAGTTCCTGCCTTGCTCCTCGTCCCCTCAGATTGATTCTCTGGTTCTGACCCTGCTTCATTTACTCCGCTTGATCTCCACTTGCCCTGACTCCAGCCTGGTACCTCTTCTCTGCTTGTTCTCTGCCTACCCCGACCTCTGGCCTGGCCTTTGTCTCTGCTTGTACGCTGCCTACCCTGACCAGCTTGCTCCTGTTCCTGCTCGTCCGCCGCCTGCCTCGACCCTGGGCCTGACCAACACTGCTCGCCTTGACAGAGAGAGAGACCCATGCCTAAGTCTTGCCGGTCCCTGTACCCAAGGGCTCAACCTGCGGGGAACGAGGACTGGTATAGATGAAGGTCCTGTGGGGGTCTTCTTCTCTGAAGCCGCCTCCCGATGACAAGGACCAGCAGGGGTCCTTCCCTAGTGGTAGCGACAACCTCATCTCGGCTCAAGGGTCCACATTCCCAACAGGGAAGTTGTGTTTTCCATCACCACATATCCTGTGTTAACTGACCCTGAGATTTGGACTGGTTAGCATGGTGGCAAAAGGTTATGTAGCACGGACATTGTGAAGGGCTGCAGACTATTTGAAAGACGATGGGCAAGTCAATAGGCGGTAGATAGGCCATATTCCTCCTCCTGCAAGCTTGCAGTCCTCCTGAGAGTACAGGTGAGATGGGGAAAAAGAAAATCAGTCTTTATTGTGTAAGGTGTAGGGGTTCTCTTGGGGACTGAAGGCCTCAAAACTCAACCTCTCCCTCATAGTTAACTGGTAATACCATAACCCAACACAGCAGGTTGGTGCACTATGAATTAACTACACCTCCCAAGGTCATGCTAAATTTACCTCAGCAACGCGGCTACAATAAATTTAGTATAACTTATAAGTCAGGCTTTCAAAAGAGCTAGGCACGTAACTAAGAGATGAATTTTGTCCTGAATTCCTAAATTTAAAACCCTCCATTCTCAAGACTTCTAAATTTAGGTTCCTTAAAAGTGGTCATGGCCAGGGTATGTGCCAGGTTGGCAAACTGAAGCTTGGCAGTCAGCACTGATCTCCAACACTGGGGGCCTAAGTTAGGGCCTGATTTACACAGATTTTTCCCCCAAAGAGAATGGGGAAAAAGGTTTAGTAAATCAGACCCTTAGTTTCATAAATTCAGTTTTAGGCACCTATAATTTCTATTAGAAGCTATAATCAGCCCAAAATTAAGGTGCCTAAAGTAGGCTGAATATTGATGCCTAAACTGGGCACCTAACCTAGGAAGTGCCAAAAGGTGAAATATAAAACAAATCAATAAATAAATAAGAAAGTTAGGCTCTGCGTGTCTTCTGAATATCAGGCTCTTAAAGCTGAATTTTAAAAGCTTGACGTGTGCGAAAACTGGGAGATGTGCGAATATGTTGGACTGGTGCGCGCCGAGCGGATTTTAAAAGCTGCCCGAGTACGCGCCTCATCTCCCACTGCGTGCACAAATGAAAAGCTCTAAAAAGTGGTGGGACATGGGCGAGGCCTTGGCGGGGAATGGGCCTTCCTGGATTTCACAATGAAACCAGCGCGTAAATACACACACAAGCGCGCGGCGGGGGTCCCCTGCCGCATAACTTTACTTCTGCTACGGATGGTGTGTAAGTCGTAAAACAAAAACAAAAAAAACAGATCAGCAGAGTTTTAAAGGTCGGGGCTAACAGAGGAGAAGGAAGACTATTTAACTAGGTGGGGTTAAGAACTCCTCTCCCTTGCCTGGGCGAACTGGGAACGAACTGGTGAAAGTGGCAACGGCATGGACATACGCCCCTTTTTAAGTGGGATTTGCATGTACATGCACGCTCCCACTTAAAATCGCTCACAAATATGCGTGCATTCAGCCTATTTTATGACATAAGTACATATACGCACGTATGTTATAAAATGGCCGTGTCTCTGGGTGCAAGCCAGCAAATGCGTGCACGAGTGTTAAACTGTCTGTCTAACTTTTAAACTGCCTAAAAGTTACTGTCCTTGTAAACAGTGGGGTAATAGCTAGCAGCTTATTATTGCGCTATTTACCTATTCTGCATATGTGCTCTCATTGGCGCTTTTTCAGGATCGTGTTAGGGTCTTACCACACAGGCAGAATGAAATATATTCGGAGTGAAGACCTTTAGTATAAAACCCCACGTAAAAGCAAGTGGATGAATTGTGGGCCAGTTCAGGGACAGGGCGTAAGGCAGTGAAGGAGTGTCTATTCTCCTTGAATATCTACATTTATGGTGTGTGAATAGTTTTCCATCAGCCTTGAATCGCTCCAGAATAGACTACTTGGGAAAACTTGAATCAATGCTATCCTTCGCCCAAGGGAGGTTGAAAACTGCAGGGGTGAATCATCTCCCTAAAGATTTATTCCACAGATACAAAATGGAAACATTTTCCTTAATATTTTAACTATCTTCCAAGAAATCAAATATGTTTTAAATAAAGGTCCGGCGGGGTCACTGCATTTGGTAAGCTGGAGATCTGAATGGAAGGATCACAAGACAGTACCTAGATGATGATTATCCACGAAACACAAGCTTGTCCTGGAATGAGGACAGAATAGCAGAAAATGTTTTATTTGTTAAATATAAGACTTAAAATACCTACTGAAAGGTGCAGTCAAAGCAAAAACTTACAGGGGCAGATTTTCAAAGGGGTACGCACGTAAGATATGTGCGTACCCCCCCGAAAACCTGCCCCAAGCTCCCCCTGCGCACGCCGAGCCTATGTTGAATAGCCTCGGCGCTGCGCGCAAGCCCCGGGACGCGCGTAAGTCCCGGGGCTTTCATGGGGGGGGGGCATTCAGGGGCGTGGTGCGTCATCTGGGGCGGGGCCGTGGGTGTGGTTCCGGCCCGGGGGGCATTTCGGGGGCATGGCCAAGGCCTCTGAAACTGCTCCCGGGCCAGGGAATCACGCGCCGGCGGCCGGCCTGGCGCGCACAAGTTACACCTGCCTCGGGCAGGCGTAACTTTGCCAACAAAGGTAGAGGGGGTTAAATAGGGCGGGGGGTGGAAGGAAAGTTTCCTCCGAGGCCGCTCCGATTTCAGAGGCAGGCTGCACGGCTCGCAAAGATGAAGGCATGCCTGAAGCATCTCCCATACATCTGTGTTTCTAACATCATTAGATAGCAATTTTTGAATAATAATTTGAATTTATATGGTTTATTTCACGCAAGCCAAATCAGTGATGGATCACGGGGAGGGGGGGGGAGGGGAGTGGACTGAGCAGTTACTCAGGTCCCAAACCCCCATAAAGGGTTAAATTAAGAGTAAGGTTAAACAGTGTTTACATAAGCAATGTACAGCATCAATCAGCCCATGCACTGAGGGGGAGGGGGCAGCTCACATCTGCCTGCCTGTAACTCTCGAATGCCTGCTTTATTTTCAGAGGGAAGCTCCACTCCCAGATCTATGAATGGAGGGGGGGCCCTACTGATGGGAGGGGGCACGGCGGGGGTACCGCCCAGGTTTTCAAGTCACCCTTACTCTGTCAACACACAAGAGGCAGATTTTAAGAAGAAATGCTACAATGTTAGGGACAGAAACATGCAGAAAGCACAAGCCACAGACAGGCCTGTGGCTCTATTAGGAGCATGGCCAGGGGCAAGGAAAAGTGGACAATGAGTCCTGGAATTCTGGTTGCAGCTCCTAATAAAACAGCCAAAGCAATTCAAGGTCAATAGCTCAGAAGAAGCCAAACGGATTTCGGTAACCAGAAGCAGACTTCATTCAGGCCAAAGTCAATCAGAAAGTTAACCCAAAGATTTCAAGAGAATAACTGGAACACGAACCACTGGAACAAAAACAAACAGAACCGTAGGAGCAGAACAGAAACGAATTTAGCAGAAAACTCTGGCACAGGAACATACCTGCTGCTCCAGCATAATGGTAATGCTGACCTGGAAGTTATGTAATCTTCTTAACCGATCAGATCTGGTTTCTGAAAAGCTAATAATATAGCAGCGTGGATAATTCAGGATGATTTGCTTACTAAACTGGAAAATATTTAACTCCAAGTGCCTGAACAGCTCACTGGGGAGGCCTTCCAATCCATTAGTCGAGCGTGGCTAATTCTGTCAAATCATGTCGTCATTTATCTAGCATTTACTTTAATTGCACTTCTTTGTTTAAAAAAAATGTTTTAAATGATACATCTTCTACAAAGAGATAAATAATTGACCCTACCAAGTGCCATAGCCTGAGTCCCAGCCCAGTTTAACAGTTTGATACCCTAGTCTTTGAATTTTTTTTATTCTTAATTATTATTATTTGTTGTATAGTGCTCATTGTTCCTGGGGGTTTGTTTTGAGATTTTCAAGCTAACGGTTTTCACCCTCTTCTAGTTGTCCATCCTTCCAAGCTTGCATTTAAGCAGTCTCGTCATCAAATGAGGATCTCGTTATTTTTTAATACCTCAGAAATGTACCCTGTAGCCATCACCGAGGTGGAAAGAATTTCATTATGGTACCTGATTTGCATCACAGCTTTCAAAGGGGACTGAGAATGGATATTACGTGTTATTATTAATACCAAATAACTGTTGTGTAAATGGCGGTACAGAATGTACAATAACCTTGGCCTACTTCCAACAATAGTTCAAGTGAAAGAGCAGGTTCTGAACTCATTGTTTTCAGAAACTCTCCTGACTTGTTATGCTTTTAAAATCTAACTGACACCATCTGTTCTTATTAATTATAAATATGACAAGGAAACATGCCATGAATACACATCTAGAAATCCACCTCCCTGTAGAGAACAGTTAGGTATGCAGTGCTCCCGTCATGTTTTCTTCTCATCCAAACCGGTCAGAAATCTGGTATAGTCAGGGCTCAGATATTCAGTTATGTGACCATGCATAAAAACAGCAGCTGCATTAACTGCATCATTAAACATTAACATTTCTCTGTCATACCCACTTACGCAATGTGTCTTTCAAAAGTGGAATACAGCAGCAAGTATAAACAAGAACTGGATTTTGTGGCAACTATTAAATTCCTACCCATAACCTATAAAACCATAATTCATAATCCGTGAATCTAGAACTCGTGGCTTAGACCCTTGAGCTAATCCAAACATAAGGAAGGCGTTTGCTGATGGGGTCCCTTCTCTTCATCCACTTCTTTCTCCTGGTTTGCCAATGACATAAATTGTCTCTGTGGAGATTTCAAAGTAATACCGTAATTATTTATTTATTTTTATTTATTTTAAATTGTTTATATACCGTTTTTACAAATATAATTTAATCAAAATGGTTTACAAAAGTAAAAATAAAAATAAAACAAATTAATAGTAAAAATTGGGGCATAAAGACTGTTTTTTAAAACAATTGACCAAAAGCAAAGGCAACAGTCCAGAAGTGACGTAATCTAACTGAATTGGGTGTGTCCCAGACCTCGGGCAAGGTATTCGTAGAGGAGGGGAGCCATTGTGTTCCTGAGCACAAGTTGGAGGGGTTTTTCTCCTGGTGGACGTGTATATTACATTGTGAAATCTGCATTGTGGCTAAGTATATTTTTTTGATTATTGCAAGGTTTTTGATTATTGCAAGGTTCTGTGATTATTCCTGTGTGTTTTAATTTTCTTAGTCTGTTTCATTTCTTTATAGTTATTACTATTACTGTAGAAAGTAATTACTATTACTGTAGAAAGGTTCTGTGATTATTCCTGTCTGTTTTTAATTTTCTTTATAGTCTGTGTTTCATTTCTTTATAGTAAGTTATTAATCTAGTAAGTTGATTTGCTGTTTGAATAAAGCTAGAAGGAAAAAAAACCAAAAACAAAAAAGAAACCTCCAAACAGACAGCTCTCCAGCTTTTAAACTGCTTTTAAACAGCTTTTAAAACAGCTTTTAAACTCTCCCTTGGAGTTAGTTGGCACAAAAAATCGGTTCAAACTAAAAATTGGGGCATAAAGACTGTTTTTTAAAACAATTGACCAAAAGCAAAGGCAACAGTCCAGAAGTGCCCAGCTTGTCCCAGGCTAAACTGTTTGACTCCCTCCCTTCCTACCCCTCTACCCACCCACCCCTGGGGCTTGTTTTCTAATAAAGACTGCCTAACTTCCCATTGGCAGCGAGATAATGTAGTACATTGGTAACAGTCAAGGAAATACAAATCACAAACTACCAAGATGAGGACTATCCAATGTAACTGCTGTGGAGCTTTTATTCTGAGGGAAAGCATCTGGAAACTTAGAGCTTGCCCAATTTGTGCACAACTCTCTTCCTTGAAAATGGAGCTGACTGTGATTAAAGCTCAATTAGCTTCAATTAAAGGTAGTATACCCACATTGCATTACACAGATAATAATTCCCCAATATCACAGAAAAACCAGGAGTCAAGAAAAGGAGATCCATTAGGCTCAGGTAGGACCCACAGTCACCCATTCTTGACAGATGAGCAGCCAACAGGTATACCCCCCCCACTCAAACAAGTCATTAAAAAATTCTTTAAAATCCAGGAAGACAGTGGGCTCTGGTAGAATTAGACCTGTGATGAGGAGACACACAATGTACCAAATGCAAAAAGAACAAACCCTCTCTATATTAAAAACTGAGGAAGTTCTTGAGAAAAACATTGCAGTATTACCAGAAAAGAGAGAAAAAACACAATGCATGCAGTATTTCAAGATCCATAACCAAAAGAAAAATCTAATTGAGATGGATAACTCTGTCAACAGTGGCACAACTACAAACAGAAAGAGTAAAGTGAATAACAAATCTCAACTAATATCTCATAAGGAGTCCAGGAAAAGCAATAACCTTAAAGAGAGTACCTGGAAGGCTATGACCACAAATGCTCATAGTTTGGGAAATAAAATCCCTGATCTGCAGGCCCTAATGGCTGAGGCAGAATTGGACATTGTTGCTATCACAGAAACATGGTTCACAGAATCTCATGAATGGGATACAACAATACCAGGCTACAACTTGTTAAGGAAGGACAGAGAGGATAGAAAAGGGGGAGGTGTGGCTCTTTATGTCAGAAACAACATCCAAGCATCTGAGCTACAAGGAAGTTGGGGTAAAGAAGAAGCTCTATGGGTCGACCTAAAAAAAGATGACGGAGTGTCCATTTATATTGGAGTGGTTTACAGGCCTCCAAACCAAAAGGAAGAGCTGGACAGAGATCTGATTGAAGACATCCATAAGATAGGCAGGAAGGGAGAAGTGGTGATCGTGGGTGACTTTAATATGCCAGTAGACTGGAAAATCCCATCTGCAGAAACTAAAAATAGTAGAGCAATAATGGATGCCATGCAAGTATCTTTGTTCAAACAAATGGTGTTGGAACCCACGAGAGAAGGAACTATTCTCGACTTAGTGCTCAATAATGCAGATAATGTCTCAGATGTCCAGGTGGGCGCCCACCTCAGCAGCAGTGATCATCGAACGGTATGGTTTAATATCACTAATAGAATAGGGAAAAGAACCACAAAGACCCGAGTTTTACAGTTCAAAAACACAGACTTTGAGGAAATGGGAAAGTACCTGGAGGAAGAACTTAAAGGCTGGGAGAACGAGAGAGATGTGGATCAGCAGTGGACCAATCTAAAAGGAGCAATCACCAAGGCAACTGCTCTATATGTTAGAAACATAAAGAAAAGTAAAAGAAAATTGAAACCTATCTGGTTCTCAAAGGAGGTGGCTGACAAAATTAAAGCTAAAAGAACAGCATTCAAGAAATATAAAGGATCCCAAAGGGAGGAGCACAAAGAAGAATATTTGTATCAACTGAGGGAGACGAAGAAAACAATCAAGTTGGCAAAAAATCAAGCAGAAGAGAGGATTGCCAAGGAGATAAAAAATGGTGACAAAACATTTTTCAGATACATCAGCGAAAAGAGAAAGGTCCAAAGTGGTATAGTGAAAATGAAAGGTGGTAATGATCAATGTGTGGAGACAGACGAAGAAATGGCAGAAATATTAAACGAATACTTCAGCTCTGTGTTCACTAAAGAAGACCCTGGAGAAGGACCATCTCTACACAACAAGAAACTGGAGGGAAGTGGAATAGATGAAAAACCTTTTACAGTAGAAAATGTGTGGGAAGAGCTAAAGAACCTGAAAGTGGACAAAGCCATGGGGCCTGATTGGATTCATCCAAGGATATTGAGGGAGCTCAGAGATGTTCTGGCGGGTCCGCTGTGTGACCTGTTCAATAGATCCCTAGAAACGGGAGTGGTGCCGAGAGATTGGAGAAGAGCGGTGGTGGTCCCGCTTCACAAGAGTGGGAACAGGGAGGAGGCTGGCAACTACAGGCCGGTTAGCCTCACTTCGGTGGTGGGAAAAGTAATGGAGTCTCTGCTGAAAGAGAGAATAGTGAACTATCTACAGTCCGGAGAATTGATGGACCAGAGGCAACATGGATTCACCAGGGGAAGATCCTGTCAGACAAATCTGATTGACTTTTTTGGCTGGGTAACCAAGGAATTGGATCAAGGAAGAGCGCTCGATGTCATATACTTGGATTTCAGCAAAGCTTTTGATACGGTTCCGCACAGGAGACTGGTGAATAAAACGAGAAGCTTGGGAGTGAGTGCCGAGGTGGTGACCTGGATTGCAAATTGGTTGACGGACAGAAGACAATGTGTGATGGTAAACGGAACCTTCTCTGAAGAGAGAGCGGTTTTAAGTGGTGTACCACAAGGATCGGTGTTGGGACCGGTCCTGTTCAATATCTTTGTGAGCGACATTGCGGACGGGATAGAAGGTAAGGTTTGTCTTTTTGCGGATGACACTAAGATCTGCAACAGAGTGGACACGCCAGAAGGAGTGGAGAGAATGAGACGGGATCTAAGGAAACTGGAAGAGTGGTCGAAGATATGGCAGCTGAGATTCAATGCCAAGAAGTGCAAAGTCATGCATATGGGGAGCGGAAATCCGAATGAACTGTATTCGATGGGGGGGGAAAGGCTGACGTGCACGGAGCAGGAGAGGGACCTTGGGGTGATAGTGTCTAATGATATGAAGTCTGCGAAACAATGCGACAAGGCGATAGCAAAAGCCAGAAGAATGCTGGGCTGCATAGAGAGAGGAATATCTAGTAAGAAAAGGGAAGTGATTATTCCCTTGTACAGGTCCTTGGTGAGGCCTCACCTGGAGTACTGTGTTCAGTTCTGGAGACCGTATCTACAAAAAGACAAAGACAAGATGGAAGCGGTACAGAGAAGGGCGACCAGGAAGGTGGAGGATCTTCATCGCATGACATACGAGGAGAGATTGAAGAATCTAAATATGTACACCCCGGAGGAAAGGAGGAGCAGAGGTGATATGATACAGACTTTCAGATACTTGAAAGCTTTTAATGATCCAAAGGCAACGACAAACCTTTACCATAAGAAAAAAATCAGCAGAACCAGGGGTCACGATTTGAAGCTCCAGGGAGGAAGATTCAGAACCAATGTCAGGAAGTATTTCTTCACGGAGAGGGTGGTGGATGCCTGGAATGCCCTTCCGGAGGAAGTGGTGAAGACCAGAACTGTGAAGGACTTCAAAGGGGCGTGGGATAAACACTGTGGATCCATAAAGTCAAGAGGCCGCCGATGAAGAGTAGGTGACTCGCCAGAATGATGGCTACTGCCTGGAGACAATAACCTTATTCAATAAACATACACATGGTTACTGTGACTCCAACATCACTCTAAGCTTCAACAGCAAGAGGAAATGTGGAAAAAAGGATTTGCACTCACAAAGACGGGAGTAGCTGGCTTGTTACGGCGGTTACTACCCCAAACCAAATAACCAAATTACTACCTCCACATTCCTCTAATCCTGATGCCTTTCAACTAGCTTGATCACTCCATTCTTATACTTCACTTTCAATGCATATCCAGCATAGTTCTCTGCTTCAACAGCAGGGGAGAAGAAAAACTGTTACTTCACACATCCAGCAGAGCTCTCTGCTTAAACGGCAGGGGAGAAGAAAAAAGGGTTCGCACTCACAAAGCGGGGAGCAGCTGGCTTGTTACGGCGGTTACTACCCCAAACCAAATGTACCTGATACTTCACTCTCGACGCATATCCAGCATGGCTCTCTGCTTCAACGGCATGGGAGAAAGACTGATACATCACGCATTTCCAGCATAGCTCTCTGCTTCAACGGCAGGGGAAAAGAAAAACTGATACTTCACGCATATCCAGCATAACTTCAACGGCAGGGGAGAAGAAAAAAGGATTCACACTCACAAAGCGGGGAGTAGCTGGCTTGTTACGGCGGTTACTACCCCAAACCAAATGTGCCTGATACTTCACTTTCGATGTATATCCAGCATAGCTCCCTGCTTCAACGGCAGGTGAGAAGATAAACAACCAATAAGGGCTGTATAACATAATCTGGGTAAAAACAAATAAGCATGGGTGTAGCTTGCTTATTGCGGCGGTTACTACCCCTACTACCTCTAACTAATCAAGCTAGATATTTCACTTGGATGCAGCTCCATCACCGCTCTCTACATTAATGGTGGGGGTGGAAGGGAATTAGAACCAAGAGCTAAGAGAAACAGATAAGTATGAGAGAAAAAATGAGGGAAGCTTGCTGGGCAGACTGGATGGGCCATTTGGTCTTCTTCTGCCGTCATTTCTATGTTTCTATATATGTTTGTAATAAAATAAAAGAGAAGTAAAAATTACAAAAAACTAGCAATTAAAATAAAAAATTTGAAAAGTAAAAACACAATATAAAACTTTAAAGGAATCAAGTGCCATAAGAAAAGCCACAGGGGATATTACAATACTAGGGGAGAGAAGAAAAGGAAAATAAAAAGGGGGGGCGAGAAAGGGAAAAACGGGCAAAAGGGATCAGTGAAATGACTGAGACATCAAGGGAGTTATGGATGTTCTGTTATCAGAATTTTAAATGCAGTTTGGAATAAACATGTTTTTAAAGTTTTCTTAAATTGAAGTCTATTGGGTATTTGGCAAAGAAAATTGGGTAGTGAATTCCAAAGGAATGGACCAGTGACTGAAAATGTTCTTTTTCTAGTGATATCTAGTCTAGCTTGATGAATTGATGGAATATCTGGAAGATGTTTTGACAGAGATCTTAGATGTCTTGCCAGTTTATAAATGTGAAAAGTGGAACATAACCAGATGGATGAAGTATTGTATATAAGTGAATGAATTTTAGTCTAAATTTAATTGGAAGCCAGTGGAGTGATTGGAGGATTGGAGTTATATGGTTTTTAACAGGAGTACCTGTTAGAATATGTGCCGCAGTATTTTGTACCAGTTGTAGTGGATGAATAGTGGAATCAGGCAAGCCAAGATATAGAGCATTGCAATAGTTGAGACCCAAGAACACCAGAGATTGAAGGCCAGTTTGAAAGTTTTGCTGAAACGGTAGAGGACGAAGTCTTTTTAATAATTGGAGTTTGTAAAAAGATCTTTTTGTAATAGCTAAAATATGTTGGGTCATTGACAGATCAGAATTGATTACGATTCCCAAATTGGTGGCATGTTTTACAATAGGAACAGCTATTCCGTTTAAAGAGAGGTGAGATGGGGGACCAATCGTAGAGCTAGAAATAGAAGTAAGATGAACCAGTTCTGCTTTTGACACATTTAATTTTAAATGGTTATGCAAAAGCCAAGTGTTAATAGTATTAATGTAGAGTAAGACCAAAGATAAAGTGGAAGACCAAGAGTTATTGTATGGAACCAAAAATTGAATATCGTCCGCATATATTTTGAATTGAAGATTTAGCAAAGAAAGTATCTGACAGAGAGGAAGCAGGTAAATATTAAACAGAATAGGAGATAAAGAGGAGTCTTGAGGAACACCAGATGAAATAGTATATTGCTCTGATGAATGGGTGCCAATTTTAATTTGCTGTGTACGGCTAGAAAGAAAGGAAGAGAACCATTGTAGAACTGTCTCCGAGATGCCAATGGATTGTAGACCTGTTATAAGAATCTGATGATCTAAAGTGTCAAAAGCCGCGGAGATGTCTAAAAAGACAATAATGAAGTCTATGTTTGAATCAAAACCACGGAATAGAGTATCAAAGGAGGCGAGCAAAAGAGTCTCTGTGGAGTGTCCTTTTTGGAAACCATGTTGATTGGTGTGTAGAATGTCATGTTCTGAAGTGAAGACCCTCCTCCTGAAATCCTGGGTACACTTTAGCCCACATCTGCTTATTTTTGGCCGCACCGCTGCAAGGAGCCTCAAACTAAAGGCTAGGGACCGCCTTGTTAATTTCATCCTTGCTACCGCAAAACATGTCATCCACAGAACCAGGATTGCGGCAACAGAAGGCAGTACCCCGGAGGATTGCGGGCTCTTATTTCGCAGCATTTTGCGGTCACGAATTACAGCAGAGTTTGAACGCGCAGTGGCCAGAGACAGCACTGAGGAGTTCCCTTAGAAAAGGGCAATAGGCAGCGGACTGTGTACTGTAACCCCTGGCCTTCAGCCTTTCCTGGAGTTGCATCTCTAGGTCATATAGGGTTTTTTTTTTCTTTGGGGCAGTGGCGCACGCCCTCCTTAGGAGCACCTGTACAGGAAGTGTGAGGTGCTCCCGCCCTTAGTTAGCTACGAGCTTTGGGGTCCTATGTGGGCAGCTGGGAGCAACCCCACAGCCCCCCTGCCTTGGGTTACGGCCCCTATCCTCCTCCTCCCAGGCCTTGAAGTCGGCCGCCCCCTCTTCAAAGTGGTCCCAGGAATGAGATCCTGAGCAGAGGTAACTTCCTTCCCCCACTCCCCTTCCCCCTCCCCTATGCTCAGAGCTCGTGAGCCCAAACACCTTCAGACAGCCAGTCGTAGCACCATCTGTGACTTTAGTTTTGATTTTGTTTTTTGCGTCTCCTGCGGGATGCAGGAGCCACATGGGAATTTTTCATGGGGTTTTTTTTGTCGAGAGGGGGTCTGTTAGCCTCCCTCCCGAAGTGTAAAGCGATGGACTGAAATATGCCCCCTGCTGGCTGGAGGCTGATGTTCTGAGCTCTCTCTCTCTGAGCAGAGAGGAGCTGCACTTTTCAGCTTTTTTTTCAGGGGAAAGTTTTCTTTCTCCTGGTTCTCTTCTCCCCTCTAAGCAAGAGAAAATGTTCTTGTTTTTTCCTTTTCCTTCTTTTGTTTGTCTTTCAGGGGAGTTGAACTCAGTGCTGCTGCTACTGCCTCGCCCAAGTTAAGCCATTTTCAAACTTTTCTGCTGAGGTTTTCCCAGGTGGGGCAGGAGTAGCTGCGGGTTTTTCCCTCTCCCCTCCCCCATTTCCTTTGGTTATATTCCTTTAGAGCAGTGGTTCTCAACTTTTTTTTGGCCGGGACACACCTGACAGATGGTTCTCACATGCGTGACACACTGAACATGTGACCATCACGGGGCTAAATGTAAACATGCACTCTGCATCCACAGGAACCCCCTCGACCCCCAAAAATGGGTGTAGAACAGAGCTAGGGCATTACCCTGTACAACTCACCATACAAAAAAGATATTCTGGTTCTGATGACATCTCAGTAAAAGCAAAACAAACTACCTTTACTACCAGGCACATTACCCCTTCTTTATGAAAAGATAGTAATTTACCACTAATGCATGTCCTATTGAGAAAACACAACAAATAAGATTGATACAAATGCCTACATGCTAGTAAAATACCTCACCTCGGTCACACACCCAGAACTGACCTTCACCACAAATTATAAATATGGAGACAAACTGGAATGGAAAACCAAAACAAGCCACCCTACATGCAGTGCGAACCTGGAGAAATGGAAAGAGAAATCTAGCACCTAACATAGGGCCTCATTTTCCAATATCGCATTGGTAACGCATTAGGGGGCGTTTCCAATGCAAATGAGACTTCTTTCGTGCAGCGGGGAAACATCGCCTGCGGTGATGTTTTCGCCGTTTGCGAAAACATTAGCACCATTCGCAATGTTTTCCCGGTGCGCGAGGAAACACCCAAAGAATCATTGCAGTGCATGATATGAGAGAGAGAGAGAGAGAGAGAGAGAGAGAGAGAGAGAGAGAGAGAGAGAGAGAGAGAGAGAGAGAACCTTACTATAGTGCCTATGCCCTAGACAGGTATTTGTATCCCTATGGGAGGGCCACCTACTAACTCGAGGTGGGGATTAGGTATGAGCGTCGGGGGGTTGGGGGCCACTTTCGCATTCCACATGAGACATACGGAAAGAACAGTGGTCCTTAGTGAAGATTTGCTGGCTGTCGGAGTGAGGACGCTCACTCCAAGAAGAGGTTTGGGCAATGAGTGAAACCTAATCCCCACCTCGAGTTAGTAGGTGGCCCTCCCATAGGGATACAAATACCTGTCTAGGGCATAGGCACTATAGTAAGGCTCTCTCTCTCTCTCTCTCTTTCCCCCCCCCCCCCCCCCCTTTCCCCTTCCCCTTCCGAGCATGCTGGAGCCTGAAATAGGCTGTCCGGAAATGTCGTGCACCGCGATAAACCTTTACTGCCCTGTAGCGCAGTCTGTAACGCAAATTAAAGGGTTGTAGCTATTAGCCGCGATAACACTGCGGCTGTTTCGCCGCACACGAAACCTGTTTCCTGCTTTACATATGCTCTGCCCCGGACTCCGCCCCCCTGAATACCAAATTACAAATTTGCATTCGCAAATCGCGTTAACGGCTGTTAGCGCGATTTGCGAATTTATCGCGCGCGGTAACTGCTTGGAAAATGAGGCCCATAGTCCCAGGATCTGCAATAATGCACACAAACTAACCCACACAAAGTTACACCTGTATTATGGAACACACTCAAACAGTAACAACCCTACCTAAGAAATACAACTATTAAACCAGGCCCTAAACACTAATACATTTCCTATTGGGAAAACAGAATAGGCCAAGCTGCTATAGAGCCCCACACAGAAATAATTGTAAAGCTATATGAATAAATGTTACAAAACAGCTGCTGAACAGAATAACATCCAAGGACCGCCTTGTTAATTTCATCCTTGCTACCGCAAGAACCACCTCTGGGGTACCACAGAACCAGGCGGTACCCCAGAGGATTGCGGGCTCTTATTTCGCAGCATTGTGCGGTCACGAATTACAGCAGAGTTTGAACGCGCAGTGGCCAGAGACAGCACTGAGGAGATCACTTGGAAATGGGCAATAGGCAGCGGACTGTGTACTGTAACCCCTGGCCTTCAGCCTTCCCTGGAGTTGCATCTCTAGGTTGTGTGTGGGGGGGGGGGGTTTCTTTTGGGCAGTGGCGCATGTCCTCCTTTCGGAGCGCGTGTACGGGAAGTGTGAGGCGCTCCCGCCCTTAGTTAGTCATGAGCCTTGGGGGGGTCCCACTTGGGCAGAAGGGAGCAACCCCACAGCCCCCCTGCCTTGGGTTACGGTCCCCATCCCCCTCCTCCCAGGCCTTGAAGTCGGCCACCCCCTCTTCAAAGTGGTCCCAGGAGTGAGATCGTGAGCAGAGGTGACTTCCTTCCTCCCTCCCCATGCTCAGAGCTCGAGAGCTAAGACATCTTTCGACAGCCAGTCGTAGCACCATCTGTGACTTTAGTTTGGTCTTTTTTTGCGTCTCCTGCGGGATGCAGGAGCCGCATGGGAATTTTTCATGGTTTTTTTGACAAGAGGGGGGCTGTTAGCCTCCCCCCCCCCAGAAGTGCATAGCAATGGACTGAAATATGCCCCCTGCTGCCTCACACTGGTCTTGGTTCTCCCTTCCTTACTCCAACCCAGGCTTTCCTGCCTCAGCCCTGGTTGTGCTTCATCACAGTAGCCAATATTACACCTTTCTCTCCAAGAGCTCTGTAAGGTAATTTATGACCACAGATGATTATCTGATTTAACAGATAAACTGTGATCCCAGCTCAGTAGTTTAAGGGAGCAGAAACATCTTTTGTGAGATAGTTAATCAGTTTTATTTTAGCAGCATAAAAGATTTAATATGGTAGATATAGTTTTGATTTAAGTTTCAGTTTAATTTACAGAGCAAAGCCCTGCTATAAGATTAATCAAGCATTCTTGCTTTATCTCAAAGTCAACCTGAAATTCTCAACGCGCAATGGCAAACTGATTAACCCCGCTGAAAGATTAATTAAGCCAGTTTATGTCACCCTTAGCCATTGTTGGGACAGCATTTCAGAGATCTGTGATCTGTCTCAAAGCACAGAGGGACTCCAGCAAGCTCCGGCAGGCAAACAACAGTTTACACCCCCAGTCACAGAGAAATAACTCAGAGTTTTCACAAATGTGTCTGAGGTACGGCAACAGGAACTGGGTAAAGAAGGTATTCTGGCTTGCCAAGGTTCCAGCAGGGTTAAGGTTCGCAAGTACGACAAAGCAGCTATTCCAAAGTTAACGGAGCTGTCTGTGCTGAGCAAAGAACTCAGTCTTGAAGGTTGCTAGTTCACAGGTGTAGTGAACTGCAACAATGCTGCATTTCAGAAAAGGTAGCAGCAATGTTGGCAGAACAGCCATAGGTTTGGGGGGTTCTGGGGAAAGGTTCCAGGAAAGATTCCTTAGTATGTGTAGTCCAGAGTATTTTCTCTGCTTGGGACTTCATTGCATATTCAATTCCATACATTGATCCTTGATTGGTTGCTACCACCCTCTATAGATACATGAATGGTGAGGTGCTGATGACATCTCCTGAGTCTAGATATATGTGCGTATTCTCGCTGTTAGTAATGAAGTTCATCAGCGGACATTTGCTGAAAAATACCTGCTTCAGTTGGCTTCCTGGCTAGAAACAAAGTTCACGCCAAGGACATGCACACCACTCCATCCTTGGACATATCAACATCACTTAGCCCTGGAGCACCCGAGACTCCCTCTCCCCCTACTTACAGCTCAAGCACGGAGCAGGCTTGGATCCCGCGGCAGACGGGGTCGGTGGGGGAACAGGCAGCGGTGGCTGCTTCCAGGTCAAAGGCCGTTTGTTTGCCAGCTGGCGTCGGAACTTGAGAGGAGCAGTGTGAGGAGGAGAAGATCGCCATGGAGAGGCAGAGCCCAACGAGTAAAAACGCCGCTGCAACTACCGTCGAAGGGGGAGAGGAACCGGTGAACGAAATTCAAAGAATTTCAGAGGTTTGCCGGAGCCGGGAGGGAGCTCAGACCTCAGTCCTAAATTAATAAGACCACAAGAAATAACATTAGAGACAGTGTGGAATGCCCTAGTTACTTTGGAGAAGGCAATTTCAACATTGACTTTAGCTGTAACCAATCTACAGCAAAAAGATCAAGAAATAAAACCTGTTTTGGATATGCATGATAATAAAATTAAAGAAATTGAGTTAAAGGTAACTAAAATACAAGAAGTTCAAGTAAAACTGATACAAAGTGAGTCAATTACATCCAAAAACATGGAAAGCTTGGAAAACTCCCAGAGATATTTAAATCTCAGGATATCAAATTTCCCCTCTACAAAACTTGTTTCCTTGTGAGACCAGTTTAAAAAATATATGATGGACATTCTTCATTTCTCAACTGAAGCTATGCCACCTCTACTTTGTGTCCAAAACAAGTGAAGTGGTTTCGGGGGAACCCAATGTGCCTATGAATACGGGTACTGATCTTACTGGATTTCTTGAAGCTTCAACAGAAGAGCAAGTAGAATATCGGGGAACAGTATTGTGTACCTTTGTTTTTCCTGTAGACAGAGATTCTGTCTTAAAATTTTTTCTCCGTAATAGGGAAAAACTTTTCTTTGGTGAAAAAATTAGAATATACCCAGATGTTACAAGAAGTACACAACAAGCTTTCCCAGACGATTAATTTTACGGTGACGAACAGACTTCACAATTCCTAAGTATCCTAATTACCCTAATTATGAACACGGCATCAAGTACTAATTTTAGAATCTGCTACTGGACAATTACCGTTAAGCTCAAAAATTTACTATATTTTATATATATATTTGGCATTGCTTATATTTATATTTATTGATACGTTAAACAGTTAAACTGTCTTTATAAAATATTATATTGCTTTATTTATTTCCAGTTAAACTATTATTACTTTATTTAGCACTATGTTAAATTGTCAATCAGTTATACTGTTCCATATGTTCCTCGGTTCCATGTAAAGCTCCGCTCTCTGTTGAGCAGTTCTTCGTTTTATGTAAACCGGATTGATTTGTAGTCCCTACAAGAACTTCGGTATATAAAAAATTAAAAATAAATAAATAAATAAATAAATAAATTCGTAGAAAAAAAGATGTTGGAGATGTGCCAAGAAGCAAGGCAGTTGGGAGGTAAAATAACAATCAGCTATCCCTGTAAATGTATGATGATTATTAATAATAATCGATATGTTTATCATGAGCCATTACAATTACATCATTTCTTGGATAATTATGGATCTGAGAGAGCTGAAGCTTAGAAAAGTCACGGGTATTAAGATTGTGAATACCTCTCCTTTAATGTTTCCTTACATAATAATCCTATTTGTGTTTTCAAAATGCTCCTACATACATCTTGGATCTTCCCACCTTCCTTGAATATGTAACCTATATAATTATTGGAGTTGTTTTTTTTTCATTGGTTATGGTTTAATATGATATATGACCTAAACTATTATATATGAAAGCAATGCAGCAATAATATATATGTTGTAAAGTTTTGAAACCGTGTTAATTATGGAAAAACTAATAAACAATAAATTTTAAAAAAAAATTTTAAATCAGCTCGCGGGTTTAAAACCGGAGGCTCAGTTTTGCCGGTGTCCGGTTTCCGAACCCATGGCTGTCAGCAGGCTCGAGAACCGACGCTGGCAAAATTGAGCATCGGCTGTCAAACCCGCTGACAGCTGCCGCTCCTGTCCAAAAAGAGGCGCCACGGACGCGCTAGTGTCCCTAGCGCCTCTTTTAACAACGGGCCCTAATTTAAATATTTTGTCTTATTATATCATGTGCACAGGACACTGGCCTGTGTGCGCGCCGGGAGAGTGGGCGCTCGCCCGCTCTCCTGCGAACTTTACTGTATCGGCCTGATTGTGAGGTGTCGAAAGATGGCTGACAGAAGAACAATGACCGTTTCTTCTCACTGTGTGAGTCATACAGTCTTTTTAAAAGTGAAACTGTGGAGGCCATTACATGGCTGAAGATTCCATCTTTACGTTGCTTCAGGCCTGCACTCTGGTTCAGTCGGTGCAAAATCTGCAGGCCCTGGTTCAATTGTGCACATCCTTTTTAAGGGTGACTGGCTTCTTCCCGACAGTGCTCTTCATCAATTATGGGTGTACAGACCCCCTTGGGATCTACACTAAATTACCTTAGATTAAGAGTTAATTTAGCAGAAAAAGAGTAGAGCAAATCACTTTTGACGCACCCCTCTATGGTGGCCGCAGTGGTATTGCTTCTCCTTGCTGTGCAGGCAGGCTGATAGTTGTATGGCATTTTTGGCTGGAAGCTGAAGGTGACGGATCGATATTTCGGGTTGGTTCCTTTAGTACTAGTAGGCTAGGCCTCTCATCCCTGGCTGCACAGGATGGGGAGGAGACACCCTGGTTGGTAAAGGTGTTTCATTTCTTGGATTTGTTGTTTAAGGAATTTTGGATTTTAATTTTTGGAGATTTGCCTGGATTCTCTAGTCCTGGTTCAGGGAGAGAAATCCTCTGCTTTGAGAAGGACAAGAATGGAGAATATCTGCTGAATCCATCTCACACCAGGGGTCAGAGAGAGGTGACTCCATGCTGAGTGAATCTTTGTGGAGGTTTTGCTTTTTTTTTTTGTTTTGTTTGGGAGGAAGGTTTACTGCCGACTTTCCTATCCAGAAGGAGGAAAGGAGAGGAATTTCTCTCCTTGCTATTGTCTTGGAGCCTTCACCCCAAAAGATCTAATTTTACTATCTGGGAAGGAGAACTAAGAGTATTTTTTTTTTATCTGGCGACCCCCCCCCCCCCACACACACACACACAGACAGACACACACACACACAGACAGACAGACAGACACACACACACACTCACACACACTTGAGTCTTTGCCCCAGGAAAGGAGAAAAAGATTGGAAGTCTTGGAGAACATCTTGATTTCAGAAATGCTTGGAAAGGGAACTTCCTCTTCATCTAGGAGACCCCTGCCCATCTGTGATGATTACCATTCCATGCCCTGGAGAGTGAAATCATTGCAGGACCCCCAGTTACTGAAGGACACTTACACAGACAGAGAGAAATTTGGAGAATAAGTTGGAACATGGATGCAACAAGGAGCAAATGTGTATTGGTGCCAGTCAATTACACCCGAAAATCTCCTACAGTGAATATGGAACACCCATCCAGAGCGTCCAGCTACATCCATCCCCACTACCCTTACTCAGATCATCGCCCACTGAAGAGCTCTCCCCCTTACACTTTGGACTCTGGAGATATATTATCCCCTTTCCCCCTTTAGACGAATCCACCCTAGGGCTGTGAGAGACTTTGTCAGGACTTAACCCCAGAACCAAGGGTGACCCTTGATATCTCAGGTCTAGCTAGAAGAGGGGCTATATGGAGCAGAGAGAATGTATAGATGGAAAACATTTTGAAGGGAAGAAGGGATTGGATACATGTTTGCAGTTCATCATGATTTGTACATGACTGTTTTCCTCCATTTTCCCCCATGGAACCAAGGCGCATAAGAGTTTGAGAGAATATTTAAATAAGGCTGAATAGTGATTGAATTATGAACAAGCATTTTTTGTTTATTGCCCTTAGATCACGCTGTTTTCATACCATGAGCATGTTCTGTGTATTTCCTACGCGCAGTTGTAGATGTTGCTGATGTCAACCTGATCAGGTTTGCATTTCTGAAAAGGGATATTGAATGTCATCTACATTGTTATGAATTTGCTAATGTGGTATGTGCCAGAATGGGGACAATAAAAAAAAAACCCCATCCACATACAAGGAGTTTATAGAGGTTTGTCTATTTGCATAAGGCTTCTTGGTAGAAAGTTTGAAAATCAGGATATGATTATTTTAATTCCCCGAGTTAGCAAATACTTTTTTTTTTTTGCAGGAATATTTCTGAGTTCTCAGCAGAGATAAATCAATTCTTTAGAACTTGATTCACCAAAAAAAAAAGTTCTGGAGTCTCTGGAAGTTAGGATTGTGCATGGAAATATTTATTTAGTTTTGATTTTTTGTTTCTTTTATTATTAATATTATTCATTTTTCATTTCAGCTGTTTTTTTTTATTTTGGATCATTTAGTTGAACTGAAATCAACACCAAAACCCAAAAAAAGAAAACAGAAAGAAAAGAAAAATAAAGGAAAGGAAATGTCCTGCAAAGCAAAAAGGATTTTAAAAAAATGACCCCTTCTAGGCCCTCCCCCTATGCCCCTCCCCCAACATCTCTTACCCCTTCCATATGGATCTGCAATGGGGCAGAATTAATTCCCAGTTGCTTCTGCCCCATCGGGTCTGGTTTTCAGATTGCTGCCAGTCAGTCCTGAAACCAGCACCCATTGTATTATGTGGCCCTAGGGGGGCCCTAGGGGACAGGAGCAACTGGGATTCAGTCCTGCTCCGCCAGGTCCCATCCATCGGGGGATAGGGGAAGGAACGAATGGGATTAATTTCCTAATTTCGGTGGCAGTAGAAGTTCTTTCTTGTTTTTGAGAAAAAGGAAAAGGGAAAAAAAACCCCTGAATTTCTTGGGGAGGGGGGGGTTTAAATGTTTTGTAATTAAACAAAACAAGCATTTTTATTGTGGTTTTCACTTCATTAGAAAACAAGCTCACGTCCCTGCTGGAGAACGAACAATGGAAGAAACCCAAACAGAAACACTCATAGAGTAAGATATTCTAAAGATATTTAGCAGCCAAATAAAATAATTGTCAC